>NC_073724.1:106830231-109330231 GCF_023634155.1 Falco peregrinus
ACACAGAGGCATGGGAAACAAGAGGTTCAAGGGACAACACTGGGATTCACTAAGAAACTAAACCAACTATTGCTTACTGCTTCCACTAAGATTTGAATACAAGTATATCTTGTTATTCAAAGGCATATTACTAGGAAAAGAAAAAAACCCCAACGAAACAAACCTGAAGTCCCCAGTAAACTTCCAGCTTCACCAACATCACAGAAGTTCAAGTGTACAGAATTCCAGACAGTACCTGTTTTTAATGATGCCTTCCTTACTTTCTAGAAAATGTCACAAATCTGACAGTAACAGAGCTTTGCATTGGTGTACATGCAAAGTGACTGATTGGTGTACATGCAAAGTGACTGAAAAAGTCTTTTATTGAAAAGTAGTAATAGTGTCCTATGAAATTAATACTTCCTTGGAACACTGGAAATCTTCTCAACTAAGTTGATGAAAGGTATTAAACACCAACTAAGATAAACCAAAAAAAAAAAAAAAAAATTCATAGGGAACTGAAATAGTATTTTACCCAGGAACTACTGTAAATGCTTATATTTTATGCAGTAAGAGGAAATGCAAAAAAAAAAAAAATTGAAACAAATCCAAGTGATTCAGCAAGCAGTGACCAACTGGGCATACATCTTTGTAGATTCTTCACTGAGTAGGGGAATTTCCAGAATGTCACTCAAAAGTTGGTAAGATATAAGTTCAGGGCAACAGGACAGAGAGTATGAGAGGTACTTCATAAAATATAAAGGACAAAAGAATGGAGACAGTGAACAGAGAGCACACACCAGGTATGCAGAACTACCATGAAAGCAGCACAGAGATAACAGAAAGGTTAAGTTGGAAAGCACAACTGAGCAGAATAGCAAGGAATTCCTGCTTCTCAGACAGGGATCTCCACTCAGTGCTAGAAACAAGCAGCAGATATGGAATGAGCAAGCATATATAGAGGAACCTATCACTTAAACGGCTGTATAGTATGCTGAACTAGCAAATACCCTAATATTAGCAGAAGACAAATCAGAAATCTTTCAGTCTTAGCACAGGAAAGTAGTCTGCACAACATCCTAGAATACAGCCATCAGTATTTCAACATTATTTGCCTCTATCTCTTTCCATCATATACTAGGAGGCATTAAATCCGTTACCTAACATCTAGTCAATTTTGTGATTCATACAAAAGTTGATTGACATGTACTTTAGGTGAGACATTGTAGATAGCCAGATGCTAACTGCAGGGAAACGGAAGGAGAGCTACTGGGAATGGAGTGCAAGTCAAGTCACTCAATCTCTTAACTAAGACAGGTAGGCATCTTTAAGGTGTTCACAGATAACTGATGATGATGATGAGCACAAGTAAATGGACCAGTGTTTGGCATTTTCAAATTTCCTGGATGTATCAATAGCTCTTGTTTATATAGAGTAAATACGGAAGTTACAATTTTTCCTTCAAACACCTTTGACTTGGACATTTCATTCAAGCAAAAATACTTGCTACAAAAGATGAAGCTAAGCAATTGTTTCATCTTTCCAGGCAGTATTTAAATGCTAAGGCCTCCCATACATAACACTTCAAGTGTTGGTGTCACTACATGATGCTACAGTTCATGGCAGAAAGATTAAAAACTGGCAAGGACACAAAGTACACTCAGTACCAAAAAAACCTGACCAAAGATATCAATACAACCAAGACACTGCATCCAGATTATACAGACCAAAATGTCAAGAAGGAAGAGAAGGTTGAGCTGGATGCAGGATGTTGGACTAGATGACTTTCACCAGTCCATTCCAACCTATTTGATTTTGCGATTAAGAAGAGCTCAGAGATCCAGTTAAAAAGTTAAGGAACACTTCTCAGTTTTTTTTAACCCATATAAAAAAGACATTTCATTAGAGATAAGCTCAAGAACGCTGGTGTCGTGTAACTTCTTTACAAATAGAAGACCCTGACAATCCCTCTCTAGAATAGACTTAGTCTTCCCAGAATCAAGAGCACTGACCCTATGAAGATTTTATTTTCAGTATGCCTTAAAAGAACATCTAAAATTTAGCAAGACAAGCTATTACTCTTCCTCTAAGCACAGCTTTATCATCACGAAAGCAGGTAATTCCTCTGAACTTCATTAATTTTATTCACAAAGGAAAGAAAGGATCTGTCAAAAAGAAAAAGTTGACCAAAGAAATGCTTGTTCTTTCTATAAATTTTTCACAGATTCACTAGGTTGACTATGACTTGATAGGATGCACAGACTGGGACTTCAATAACAGCATCACTGGAGAAGACAGACAATATTTGCCTCTATAGCACAAGGCCTCAGGAAGCACTTAGAGAACAATTTCCAGAAGCAGTTCTCTATAAGCACCTTCTTCCACATGTGGCTGCTCACTACATTATTGAAGTGACACATGAAAACACAAAAATACATTTACATTACACAATATGAATAATCTGTTATTACAGAACTTCTGAGCTGGTATGATTGCTTACTTTCCTGTCCACCAGATCACTCAAACACTCATTAGTGAGTGCAGACTAACAAAACTGATCCCAGGAGGGTGTGTATACAGATGAGCCTGGTACAAGGCCAGCTAAAACGTAACTGGAATCCTGATTTTTGCCTAAAGCCTTTCATTAGTTCCCATCCCAAACAAAGCAGCATGACCTATACATATAAATTTCATGAATTACTAATAAGGTCCCTTTGAGGTTTTGCAGCTTTTTAGTGTTTTAAGCCAGAATTTCAAAAAGTTCCAAAAATCTGATCTTATTAAGTATGAAACTGATCCCAAAGTTCTCCATTTGCTGCATATTTCTGACTTGGCAAGAGGAAGAAGATACTGTGGAAGAGCAAACATGACAGGGCTGCAGGCATACAAGAAAACATAGAATACACTTTTGGCATTCAGTAAGAAAAACATCCCTTCTGAATGACTTAATTGTGGCAGAAGATAAGGTGCTTCCAACTGGTGTGGAGAAATGTGCTTCTCTGTTTATTGCCTTGTATACCAGCAATCCTTAAGGATTATTTTTTTTTCCTCATCCATAATAGGAACTAATATTGATCAACAAGATAATTCGGTGGTTAAAGATCTTTAAATTAATCAAATTATTACATCTCAATTACAATGCTTCATTTTTAGAGCTGCACTGATACTGACAAACGAGAAAGTATTTTTTTCTGGGGTGTCAGTACTGTTTCTAAGGTCTGATGCTCCTATCTTGAAGATGATCTTCTCAACAGAACTAGCAATGTACAAATTTTGTGGTACTCTTCAGAATGCAATAGTACACCACTACTCATAGCTTCTGAACACAGGATACTTTCTTTTATTCTGTTTTTCTTGCCTAGTGCATATAGCGTTTTTTCTTAGAAAAACAAGGTACAACACAAGCCAATATAAATATTGTCCGAAGAACCGGTAGATGAAGAATACTGTTCGCAATAGCAAGTGAGAAGCTCTCTGAATATATCCATAAAACCACCCTTTCAGAGATTCACTCCATATTCAACTTCTTAAGAGCCTAAAAAAAATCCACATTAAACTGTTTATTATGCTTTGCATTGTGACCGATTTTCTTTTGGTCTGAGCCTGGGAAGCTTTTCAGAATTGCTGTTTCCTATAAAGAAAATGTATCTGTGCAGCAGCCTGTTAAATGTCAAAGTGGAATAATTACATATTATATCCCCATAGCAATTATTTTGTTAGTCTAATTATTAAGTAATTCTGTTACACTGTACACGCTTAAAAATTGTAAATATTTCAAGTGACTTTTTATTAATTGATTGCAGATATCCTTCCTTAAGATTGTACCTGTTTAAACAAACTGATAAGAACATTCATATGAACATTGAAAGTCACAAGCTACTACCTTAGATATAATGGGAGGTTTGTTTTAAATAAACATCTTGATGACGTCAGGATTGGAACAGCAGTATCCTCAAGAATGCTAAACGAGAAGGTTGTTTTCAGTGCAGAAAAAATGTGCAATGAATTCCTCATTTGCTTTTAAGTATTGATATAAAGTTGTGGTAATGCAGCACTCTTAAAAACGTTATGGTTGTGACCAGAGAAGTGGTTCAAAAATATGTATGACAGAGCTTGGCTTGGGTTTTTTTTGTTTTTCTTTTTTAGAATGCCTTCATGTAGCAAAAGTTCCCCTGCTAGCCTAATTTAATGCTTTTATTTTTCTAATTACGCTGAAACATCAGTTAAGAGCCTACCTGATGTTTTGGAGAATTTGCTGTGCTGGGATTGATATTCCGCAATGCCTAAGAGTAAAAATAAGATGGATAAAAATTACTTTAGCTGCATCGTTTGTCTATGCAGGCTGTCTTATAAACACCATCTTGTAGTATCAAGCCCCCAAGACAGGCCAGATGAGACAGGATAAGGGAGAAACTATGAATATCACAACACAGTGAAACAAAACTCACAGATTTACCACGGATGCGTATTTGACAGATAAGCTTAACAACCAGGGAGAACAACATGAAGGGAACTGGCTTCAACCTGGTCAAATGTTAGTCAGGTTCTCAATGACAACTGAGGCAAGAAGACAATTAGAATGCCTACCTAGAAGCATGGTAGCACAGGGTAAAATGTTGGTGGATTAATTGCAAAGCAGGAACAGCAGAAGCCCAGGTGCTTAAGCGGAGAGAAAGTCCTGATGCCACCTTTGCAATGTATTCTTACCTAGAGTACTACACAAAGTAATGGCTGTAAAGATGACCCATCCTACACCAAGAGATGCTGAAGATTCCTACAAAACAGGCCTTGACTACAAAGGGAATAATGGGAGTCAGATTCCAGGACAGAATACTGCAGGTGATGAAGAAAGAGAAAAGCCGTCTTTGAGGACCATGAAGGTATTATACTCTCCTGATACAAGGCCCATCACCCAAAGTGAAAAGGGAACAGGGTAAGATTTTAGAAAGTTTTCCTCAAAGAAAAGATTAGTGCTTTCTCTGGCAGTGTCAAAAAACCAAGGACTACCCTAAGTATCTAGCACAGATGCTAGTAAAACACTCAGATGGAAAAGTCAAAGCAGAAGGCTCAGAGTCAAAAGGAAGTCAAGCCCGAATTCAAAATCCAGAGATTACAATGTCCAGTCCTACACTTTAACACTTGCTACAGCTCTATTCATATAGTAAAAAAATACTGAAATAGCTTGCAACCTAATTAGAAAGCTTGAAATTCTTCAGCATAAGAAAACCATAGGTTCAAAATACAGCACGAGCGAGTCAGTTGTTCCATGCTCCACTCCACAGTTTAACAGAGAAGATTCTAGCAACAAGGAGTCTCCTCAACGTATCTTCTGTAAACTTTAAAAGTGTTTTGAAATGCTACAGACTGCAACAGGTTCTAAAAGTGAAAGACTTTCCCCCACTTAAAAGGGAGAACTAAAGCAGCTGTGGGAACCAACCTCTTGTCTTTTTGCATGACTCAGTACTCGATAAATATGAAATATATTCTTAAAAGGAATATCCAATCAGATCAACAGTCCATGATGTCACCCTAGAAGTAAAGAAGTCTGTTGAGAGTTTTGTTAGAGAGAGGAATGACGGAGGAAAGTAAAATCCTTCAGTCTGGTAAGTCTGATTGCTTTCACTACCAAGCTGTTATCAGTAACAGAATAAATTCAAACCTTTTTAGATCTCAAAGCTTTGTGTACATTCACTGGTCTTTAAGAGTCACTGAAATGACAACTTAGCCAAAACAAAACATAACATACAAAAGAAATAGTGGAAGTAGGTGTCTAACCTGTGGCCTCACCTGCCGAAGCAGTTCTTGATGCTTCAGTCTCAGCCTTTCCTTCTCCATCTGTAGCTGCTGAAGTCTCATCTGCTGTTGCTGATTGGAGCTGCTCCCACCCATCACACCACCCTGGGGACTCTGAGGAGCTAGAGGGGGTGGCTGTTTCACTGGAGCACTCTGGCTGATTCGCTGATTCATGGCTAAGGAACCAAAACAACAAACATTAAAAATAAAATTCAAACAAATACATGCAGGGAAAGTATTATCCTTAGAAGGCATATATTAAAAATTGTATAAAATTAAAAGCCATAACAGTACAAAATATGCAGTTACACTGACGTTCAGTGAGAAATGTATGCTCACGTGTTATTCCTGTGAAATCGATGCAACAGTCTCATGTTTAGGAGTACATACTTGTTCTAAAAGCTTCTGAAAACAGTTAAATGTGTGAATTGGTGAAAAATTCAAAAGTGGTAGTAAAATATTTCACCTTTGATTAGAAGGATCTCTCTTTTTCCTAATAAACTATTCTCAATTTAGACACAAATAATATAAAATCCCTTTTCTTATTCACGTGAAATCTCAGAATCATTAAACTTGAGAACACATAGAATGACAAAACAAATCATCTCACTTGGTTAAAGGCCACCTTTCTTCCCAATGTGGTACAGGTCATGAAATAATCATTCACATCCTTGTCACGTCAAGTTTTGAGTGTTACAAACTCTATTCAGGGTACCTTGACAAGCAAAGTTAAGAGCTGGTACAGAAATGGCAGATGAATTACACAGCCAAAAATATTGCCATCAACACAGGAAACATCTTGCTAGTTCTTCGTTTTCTTTTACCCCACAAAAGTATGTGACACATATTTTCTGGGGTGTAGAGAAGAAAAAGTGTCATCTTGTTGTATGCCTAAAGCACAATCTGCACCTATCTTCCCTTCCCCCATAAAAACAAGACCTAAGACAATTTTATTTATTAAAATAATGTCTGACTGGGATGCATCTACTTGCCAGGTCTGATTCTTCCCCCGCCCAAGACCACTATGGTTGAAGTCAGGCTTTCAGTTTTGGTATTAGCTCTCCATCTTGTTGTCTGGAACAGCCTGATTCTGTTAACATTCACAATAAGCTGCAGAATGCATTTGCCAAAGCAGTGATAGGAGAGTGGTAGGGATTTTATTTTTTTCTGGGAATGAGGATTATGGTTTATGGGAACTAAGGGAAAAAAGGGAGTGAGCTTCTTCTAGGATGACAGGCTGATTTGGTGCAAAGAAAACCATCTGTTATATTAGTTTGAATTAATGTTTTCATCATATAGAGAGGCTTCCTAGAATACTAACGCTTCTAATAATCATAAGAAAGAGAATTATCAGCTTTTCCTCTGAAAAGCCCTTCAGTCTCCACTGTCTTCTCAGTGTTCAGCTTAAGGCACGGTACAGTAGTGTTCTCCTGTTCCAAGAAAGCCTAAATATATTTATCTCATAATAGCAGTAAAAATGGCTGTTGCTTCAGTCTTGCTCCCTTTCACAGTCATGCTCCCTTCTCCCCTTGCCACAGCTCATCTTTCCATTGAGAAGTAACACCATAGGAAGAAAAAAAGCTATATGCTCACTGGAGTGAGCATAGGAAAGAAAAAGAAAAAGTCGTCAAAACCAGTTACATACTTAACTCTCCAGTCTACTCTTTCAACTTTTTTTTTTTCAATAAATTCCATAGGTCCAGCACAGAGTCTAATGGACAGGTGGGTCACATTTTCATGAGCAAAGTCAAAATAAAATGAAGTGTTAAATAGCTTGAAATAATTTGAAATGATCTTTTACATAGTTACTTGTGAGAGAGCTTCATACACATGACTGCAAATAAGATAAAACTGAACAGGTGAAGTAGGAAAAGAAACTGAATCCCAGTACCAAGTAGAAGCAACAAAGTGAATACAAAGGGCTGGAGGTTCAACTCCAACCCGTAATTCCCATCCTGACTCAGCAGAGGAAAAAACAGCAGGAAGATTACGTTGCTGGAATAAAGCTTAACATCAAGCAGTTGGGTCTTACGAGACATTCAGCACCACTTCATTGTCAAAACCTGAACATCAAGAGGAAAGTGACCAGGATGAGCCCATCAACCAGCTTTGTGACATGAGCTGTGCTCCCTAGATCAGCAAGAGGAAGGCAGGAGAACTTGTTCCTCCACCGAACAGACACAGAAGGTTCATAAGCCCCAAGACAGCAGAAACTGTTAGGCAAAAGTTTCAACAGCACCAACAGCTGTCCTGCAAGGATGTGAGCAATGAATTGTTAATTGCAAGGATGTGAGCAATGAATTGTTAATTACAAGCACCAGGATCTCCACTGGGCAATCTCTGCTGGATGACTGTCAGCAATTAAACTACCTACATTAACCAAATTAGAGTGAAGGTGAAGCTAGAGAGAGCACTGCAAAAGGAGAGCCAGCCCACCTACCAACTCTAGAAAAAGTTAGACATGACACTGCTGGAGTGGGGAATGTATCTCCTCCTTTCTCTCTTTTTATCCAGAATCCCACCAAGTCTGGAACCAGGACCGTGCCTTTTGCTTTTTTATAATTTACCTTCTTCCACCTTAAAAGCAGACAATGAAGGGGTTAGTAAGGGACAGCAGAAAACAACAGCCTTCTCTTGCTGTTAGCTAATTCTGCAACTCAGGCAGAAGGCTGTGCTACCCTTCAGAAATTCCAGGAATCAAACCTGCTATCATACATGATGGAAGGTCAATCACAGTGGAAAGTCAAGAGGAACACAGGTTAGAAAATTCCTATCAACTGAAAGAAGCACATCTAAGTCAAAAGCAAACTACCTTCCTTGTAGAAGTCAAATATCCAAAGCTGAAGAATGTCAGTTTTCTTTTGGTTAAAAGGGTGGCCTTCGTGGTCTAGTCTCCAGTTACATACTCGTGGTTTCAGACTCCCTGCCCCATGCAGTTCACACCCAAGTCATGTCACAGCTAAAATATTGTCAAAAATTGAACAGCTTCTAACCTTAGTTAAACAATTAAGTGCAGTATCACTAACATCCCTTCAACATGTTATTGATTTGGTTTTCCTGCATGCATCATATGAGTATGGAATATATATTTGATGGATGAACCACTCCTTGGATAACAAACTGGCTGGATGGTCACACTCAAGGAACTGTGGTTGTGGTCAATGGCTCAGTGTCCAAGTGGACACCAGTGAGGAGTGGCATTCCTCAGGGGCTGGGACTGGGACTGGCACTGCTTAACATTTTGTCAGCAACATGGACATTGGGATCGAGCGTACCCTCAGCAACCTCATGAAGTACAACAAGGCCAAGTGCAAGGTTCTGCACACAAGTCGGGCAATCCCAAGCACATATACATGCTGGGTGGAGAATGGATTGGGAGCAGCCCTGAGGAGGAGGACTTGGGGGTGTTGGTGGATAAGAAGCCTAACATGGCCCAGCAATGTGAGCTTGCAGCCCAGAAAGCCAGCCGTACCCTGAGCTGCACCAAAAGCAGCGTGGCCAGCAGGCTGCAAGAGGTGATTCTCCCCCTCTACTCTGCTCTCATAGAGACCCCACCTGGAGTACTGCATCCAGCTCTGGGGCCTGCAACACAAGAAGGATGTGAACCTGTTGCAACAAGTCCGGAGGAGGCCACAAAGACGATCAGAGGCTGGAGCACCTCTCTTGTGAAGCCAGGCTGAGAGAGTTGGGGTAGTTCAGCCTGGAGAAGAGAAGGCTCCAGGGAGACCTTACAGCAGCCTGCCAGCGCCTAAAGAGGGCCTACAGGGAAGATGAGGAGGGACATCCCTTTTTACAAGGACACAACTTTTTTACAAGGACATGTAGTGACAGGACAAGGGGGGATAGCTTTAAGAGGAAAGAGGGTGGGTTTAGATGAGATATGAGAAATAAATTCTTTACTGTGAGGGCGGTGAGGCACTGGCACAGGTTGCCCAGAGCAGCTGTGGCTGCCCCATCCCTGGCAGTGCTCAAGGCCAGGCTGGATGGGGCTGTGAGCAACCTGGTCTGGTGGGAGGTGTCCCTGCCCGTGGCAGGGGGGGTTGGAACCAGACGATCTTTAAGGTCCCTTCCAACCCAAACCATTCTATGATTCTAAGTATCACTTCCCTAGGTCTCCATTCTACTAACATGTAGCTTTGGAAATAATTTCCTTCTCATGCCAAATTCTTTGCTTTATGTATAGGCATCTTTCTGACAGCTGCTTGCATTATTCCTATTCTCTGATCACAGTTGCTGCTCTTCCCATCTACTGACTTTGCAATTAAAACTGTAAGAAACAAAGCACGTTTGTTGGATGTTTTCCATTTTATTCCCTCATATTAGATCCCTAAAATGCCTTTTAATGCCCATTTTGAAAGTAATGTTTCTAACTAAAACTGTATGTAAAGCAGGAATATCCTAAAATATTTAGAATTCAGCGTATACTTAATTTTCATCAATAAATACTGGGGGGAAATTTAATTATATGATTTAGTAATTCTTCAGAAACCAGGCCTAAAAATCTAGTTTCTGAATTCTTATTCAAGTATCCATTAAAAGGATTTTTCTGAGCATTTTATTATTTCAAGAATGCAAGTGTAAAAGACTTCAAATCGACAGGATTTTAAAGTGTTCTGAGAACAGACCATGGAAATGCTTTTCACATAAGCAAACTATTTTTAACTGTGAAATGAACTACAATTTTGGACATTAAAATAAGACACTACTAAGAGAATTTTACTGTCTTAAAAACATACCCAAGTGAAGAACACTGGAAAAAACCCAACAGTAATAACACTGAATGATTTTCAGCCATCTTGGCTAATTACACAAATGTGCTATCTTCAAGGGAAATGGAAAGAACTTAATTTTCTTTAATTTCCAACACAATATTTAATGAAAAGAGGGAAACACATCTTGCTTCAAGTGACAGGAAAAAACAAAGGGTTTTAAAGTTTTTTTGTTGTTTGTTTGGGGGTTTTGTTTGTTTTGGTTTTGGGTTGTTTTGTGGTTTGTGTTTTTTGTTGTTTTTTTCTTTTTTCTTTTTATTCTCAATTCTCCATTACTTAATGAAGACATGACTGCTGAAATCTGCACTCTAAATGCTTATCAATGTGACCTCAGATAAGCACTATTTATTTTTTTCTGAACCTCATGGGTTTGTGATGATCCTGACAGCACAGTTCTATTTAAGTACATTCAAAGGCAAAGAGATTAATTCTTCTGTCTGAATTCGGACTTATCGTTTTTCTAATGCACCCTGTTCCTTACCTTCCATGGCTATGGAAAGCTTTTAAATAAGGGGCTCTGCACCCACACAGCGGAGCCTGCGAAGACCTCACAGGCAGAAAAGGAACAAACGAGTCTTTGTTTCTAGAAGAGGGGGATTTGAGGGAAGAGGAGGAGGGGCAGACAAGTTAAAAAACACACACAATTTACGACAATAAAAAAAGATGTTGCCATCCTATAATATGGCTTAACTTCACAATCTGGAGAATAAAGTCAACTGTAATAGCTGCAATATACTTTTCAGAACAGAGAATTAGTGGTCTTCAAATGTTACACATTAAATGTTCCACTGTCTAAACTCAGCAGCAAAACGCCTGTTCTGTACTGTAGCAGATAATACTCGCCAGTTACTGAAAAAAGTTTAGACTGATGTAAAAAAACAACACCCCCAAAACCAAAACAAAAACAAACCAAGAGAGAGAAACAATTACCAGTCATCGGTGCTAAAGGCCAGCAGATTGTTAACAACTCAAACATAAAAGGCTAATTCTCTCCCAAGATCCTATGCCAATTTAAATCACCCCAGGGCACTGACAGTTTGCAGTAACACAGTACCTTTCCCCTATTCAGAATTACATGCAAAGATTGCTGTAGAGCACCCTTAATGATTAACAGACACAGCTGAATGTTTGATGGTTTTTCTTTTGTATTTATCATTTCACTCTTCAAAACTAAAACGAATTTTAATCTGCGAATTTGAAGATGTTATTTATCTGAACAAACAACAACAAAGCAGCTCAGGATCTGAGCATACTATAACCTACTGTTCTTAATAAAAATAATCAATGTTTTCAGTGCGGGAACTGAAAAATTTCCTTTGCAAAGTTGACCATTTTTGTGCATCATTTTTGGCTATGGCCAGGTTTTAAAATGGTGCTAGTTTGCAGCATGCAACAAAGGCAAAAATCCTCTTTGATTAAATTGAAAAGAGCTGTGAAGAAAGAAAAAAGTTCCAGCAGCATTTGAAAGAATGAGTCTTGGAAGTAATAAAAACTTGTTCCAAGTGGCTTTTCTAGAGAGACTTAGTACAGCAGTATGTTGTTTAATCAGGATACAAATCATGTTTCTGGATTGCGTACTTTATAATGCATTGCTATATTACTTTAAGGAAACCCCCATTGCAGTTTCGTAATCCTGCTGTTATAAAGCGACTTAAAAATCATCACAATAAAATATTCCATTGTTTCCAGTCTCCAATTAATCTGAGAATCCTGAAGCTTATTATGGGGGGGGGGGGGGGGGGGGGGGGGGGAACCTGAAACAGACTGCTCTTCGAACTCATTTTGCTGTCGTAAGTGTACAAACAAACCTTAATGTATTAGGTAAAAAGAAATATTCACACACACCTGAACTGGACTCTTGGTTAAAACAAGATATATCCAATGAAAATACTATCTATTACAGAAGCACATCCAAACTACAGATTGATTACTCTGCATTTATCAATTACTTGTATTCAAATGAAAATAATATTTTCCTTTTTGTTCATCTATCACTATGGCAACCTGCTGATTAGACCATATAAAATCATTTAAACAGTTCTTTGTTTCCTTTGATAAAGCTGCCATTGTTTTTAAAAGTCATTCTGCATCCTAAAATGCAGAGGTGCAACAGCTAGATTGACTGATCACCACTGGATTGACTGATCACCACTAAGACTTGATTGCATCCACAGACAGACTCTTAACACACTGGAAACTACGTTGGAATAAAATGCTGTTGCAGTTCTTCATGGATCTAACTTCCCCCCCCCCCCCCTAAAAAAAAGCACTTTCACTCAATGTATGCCAGTTTTAGAAGAACTGAAATATTCTGGGCAGCCAGAAAAGCAAATACAAATGAGATTCAGCAGTAATGCAAATAGCTGTAAGAAACTTCTGCTCAGTGCATGCATATGAAACAATACATTTTCCATTCTTTAAAAATAAATCAATTTTAATTTTGGAAGTCTAAACCATTTTTAAAATATCTGACTTTATTTTTAAATTTTCGTACAGAATGGAACTGACAGCAGATTATGAGAAGAAACCTCAATAAATGTTGACTGAGTTTAAACTGTATGTGTTAAACGCTGAAGACTACAGAAAGTGCAGGACTGTGAGCTCATTAAGGCCCCATGTCTGTTCACTGAATATCTGGCAAAAAATATTTAATCAATGTTAGTCCCCATTTTAGACCAAAGTTAACCAGCTGAGAGTCTATGTAAGGGTATTAGTTGCAAACAGTTTCACTGCTTGATCACCACACAACACTTCCTGGGTTAATTAGGCCAAAACATGAAAACATTTTTTTTTTTTTTTTAAATGCAGATTTCTTTTGGTTTATTTGAGGGCAACAAACCCTGTATATACACATGTGCACATCTGCATCTTTTTTTCAATCTCTGTCATAAGCCCATTAGAAATGATTAAACGGAAGTTACAAAATCCAGTAAAAACTACTGTAATTAAAAAGTCAACAGTATCCCGTCAAGAAAGAGCAAAATTGTTTTCTGTATAGAAGAAACAGAAATCATGTTTCAACATGATTGAATTCAAGGAGGAAAAAAAGCTGACGCTTCTTTGAATTTTTGATTATATATGATTAGATATAGGGTATATAATTAGTGTGTGTGTATATATATATATATATTTAGATTACAGATAACGAATGATGCACTCAAAATGATCCACCTTCAAATTTTAACATAGTATGCTCAGTAACAGATGTGCAAACTGTGGTGTTAGAAGGGTATGGTGAAAAGAATGTCCCTATTAGGAGTACAGTTTTCTTTCACTGCCACAGCTGTTCTAGCACAAGAGTGGAAGTACGCATTATTTCTACTGGCATAAAGACACCATTACCCAAAAATCACCTTTCTCAAACAGGATTAAATTATTCTAAAAAGAAAACAAACCCCAAAACAGGTATCAACTTACATAAACCTACTGCCCTAACATATCTTGAATGAAAGCAGGGGGTTTTTTCCCTCTTTTTATTAGTATACGTATATTCTACATAAAGTAGATAACTACATTCTTATGCAATACTTGTGGAAAGATTTACCACTTTCTTCAGTGAACTCTGTTCAGTAAAGAGGTGTAACTACTTACTGCTTTAGAGCAAAACAAGATTTTACTTTCTGATGCAGCGATGAACTAATAAGCATTTATTGTCACTACCACAAGGGCAGCATGCTTACCAGTGAAATTTCATATGTCTGTCAATATTCGCAACAAGTTCACTTTGACTCAAGTCATTGGTTCACTGAAAACTGGTGCTGTTCCATCTGTACACATTCTCTGACACACATACCAAAATACAGAGGCCTCTTCCCCATTCTAAACGATCTCCTGAAATTGTTCTGGAAAACAGAGACAGGGAAGTGAAATATCTAATACCACTAGACCTTTCAGATGAGTCCAATCCACTTTGTTTTGGAGAGCACGTAAAGAGGGTATGACATTGCATTTGCAGATCAAAACAGACTGTGGCTCATGCTCTGCTTTTGTGCAAAAATGGAAGGCAGATCTGAAACACCATTGTGACCAGACATAAGGTCTGGGCTTTTTTTCGACCAGACAAAGGCCAAAAGCAAGTTTTCCAGTCTAGAGTTCTAGTTCTATCTTGTGCACAGATCTGCCTCTGGCAGAGCTCCTACAAACTAACTTGAAAAAACACATATTAAACAAAGTGCTAGACAGGTAAGGGACAGGAAAGCAACACTAGAAAACTTCCTTTTAATTTCCAGTACTTAAAGGTCAGCCAATGCACTGAAGCTTAAGCTTTTAAGTAGCTTTTAAGTGTAATTCAAGTTTGTTGTGTGGTTGGTTTTTGTTTTCATTTGTTTGTTTGTTTGGTTTTTTTAAATGGAAATGATAAATATATATTTCAATGAAATCTACAGGTGCATTTTACTTCAGTATTTCTGAACAAGCCTTTTTCATTGTTTCAAAGGTATCGTGTTCTTACATTACAAAAAAAGAGAGCAGAAACCCCTGATGTGCATTCTCTACATTTCTATAGTTACCATCACCTTTATTCCTTTTCCTACCTCTGCAGTTCAAGCAGCTACTATACACAGAGCCCCTATGACACTTTCTGTAACGATATTAAACTGTCTTTCCTTGTCTGTCCCACCTCCCCAATTCATACAGAACTTCGAAAAACATTACCATAATCTCTAAGTGAGAGTGATAAAAATAAATTAGTGGCAATGATTTCAACCTGAGGTCACATCTTTTGCTTCATACTCCCCCACGGCAGCTCCAACATTTGAAAGAACAGAAGGAAAAAGACTGGCCATGGCTAACACTGGTATGATCACTAGTCACAAACCTATAAAACTTCAGTCTGGAATACAGTAATACAAAAACTGAAACAGTAACTTGTTTTACTCCAATTCCTGCAGATAAAATTGTCTGACTACTCTAATGGAGTACTACTTTTGAACAGAAGACTTAACATTAACCCAACAGACACACACAAATCAACTGCCAGTTTCTAGTATTTTCCCAGTTGAAGTTCACCATCCCATCTTCGAATTTAACAAATTAAGTATCCTCAAAAAGCCAATTATTTTAAGTTGCATTTCAAAACCAAGTCCTATCATCTGCAAACTTAAATAACAGTTAAATTCCCTTAAATGGTATTTGATACAAAAGCCAATTCTCGGAAACTTACAGCAATAAAGTTGAATGAATCCAAAATTCAACTGGTTCTAGGAAATTTAGTTTTATAGAAAAAGCAGATGTTGTTTTACTTTACCAGCTCCAGCCACTCAGAAAGCATAGCTGACCTGTTTCCTACCCAGATGTTCTTTGACTGTCAAGAAAACATTAACTTATCTGGAAGGCTTAAGAAAAACAGCAAGATCTGTGAAGAATGACCAATGGACAACAGCAGAAGCTAGTAAAAGGCAATACAGTCCAAAACACAAGCTCAACCTGACAGTCCAATTACCCTAAAGAAATAACCTTCTAAATGAAAAAACAATTTGAAAATTTGAAGCCCCTTACTACAAGGCCTGCAAAGGCACTGAGAAGGCACAACAGCATGTTTGTAACAGACGCTCCACTAGTCAAGAATCCTGCTGACACAGGCTTAAGGACCCCCTGGCCCCCCCATCCCCATTCCCTTGATCTCGTGTCATCTTTTGTGATTGCCTGGCATGAGAAGACCCTCCTTTCATACTCAGTTCTTTCCTAGATTTTAAAGTTTGTGAATTGTCCCAACACAAAACTGTTCTAAAGTCAAATTCATAGACTTGGAGGATCAACATCTGAGCCACAAGACCTCAGTGCCGTTTAAGTGGTGTAGCTGAAGACCTCAAACCCACTTCAAAGATGTTAGATCTGAGTCTTGAAAGAAAGTTCTTATCTTCAACTAGGAGCACTCAGATTTTAGACTCAGCCTACCCCACAGCCAGGTATTCTGACTGGGACTCTTATCTGATGCATTAGTCTTAAAAGTCTGCTCCAAGAAAGAATCCATGTAACTGCATCCTTTTATTTTCTGTTTGAAAGCATGAATGCAATACCCAAATTCCCCTTACCAAGTAAGTCAGTAGGTGTGTCTGCCTAAAACAATTTTCAAACTGATCCTCCTTTCTCTCTCTTTTCTGGCTGCACTAATGGAAAATTCCCAGTACCACTTGAAAAAAAAGAAAAAAAAAAAAAAAAAAAAAGAAAAGGTATATGCACACCTACTAGAGAAAATACAGATGAATGTGAAGCTTCCATCTGATGAGGTGATGAGGAACATACAGAAACATAAGGGCTGTCTAGTTGGAAGCTGGGAATTCAAAAGCAATAAGAGCAAAGAGTTTTAAACCTTCTGTTTCTGAATACCGGAACAGAAGAGTATGTTTGCACATACCATTCAATAGCTTTACTGTTTTCAGTGGTTCTTCAGATTGGTGAAAGCGGCACTATCAAGGAAGAAATTAATTTCTTCTTCATTTTCAATCAACATTAGTATCACAGTAATAATCCAAAGCTTCAACATGACAAAGATGAATTCATCTAGGATTGCTTCTGAAAGTGTTAGTAGTCAAAAAACAGTGAAATCCAAGCCCTTATATTAAAAAAAACAGTGACAGAAAAGAGTATGATGACCCTCGGGGGGTAAAAAAAACCCAACAGGATTTTCAACCTATATTAAGCACAGAGAGGTAAACTTCTGAGTCATTCACATGCTATTTAGGGTCACAGCACAGATTTGTTGAGGATCTCCACATGATAAATAAATGCAAGGCTCAGTAAGTTAGCTCTGTCAAACAGATCTTTTTCTTCTTTACTGGAGTGACTGAAGGAGGTCACAAGTGAAAAAGCAACAGGAATAAGATTTTGTATTTTCTTGGCTCAAATGATAAAAACATAAACCACAATACAATGTGTACAACTTCAGATTTCAAGGAAAACTCCTTCAAGCTCAACAGCAGCTAGCAGCTTGTCTCTATTTGCCGTCACTCTAGATCAGAAGAGCCCACATGCTTTTTTTTTTTTTTTTACTTTTTTCCTTTTTTTTTTTTTTTTTTTTCTTTTTTTTTTTCTTTCCTGCCCCTTTCAGTTACACTTGAGCTCTTTGACTGAAAAGGTCTGGAACAGATTAAAAGTCCGACCACAAAATAAAGAGCCTTGGCATGTACTCAAGCCTGTCTGGGATACACACACACAGTGGGCCCAAAAAGGGAAGCTATGCAGCAAGAAACCCTTATGCAGTCTTTTGGACATTTCTAACTTGTTTCAGTTTAACTGCACAGCATCAACATTCGATGGAGTTTCAGTATGTACAAGACAAGTTGCTTTTGCCCTTACAGTTAGACCATACTATTTACAGGAGTGCAAAATAGTTCTGAGAAACAAGATTCATCTCATTCAAAACCTCTGTCAATTAAAGCCTTTTCCACACTCCTTTTTAATTCCAGCTCATCATTGGAAACTATAAAGTAATACAAAGGAAAGAAAAATACACACCCTGCAAGATTACTTAAGTAAATATAATTGACTTGCCTCTTTTAACTGCAAAAGGCAACACTGATTTTCAAAATGACTGCTTCCTTTTCAGCCTTATTCACATATTAAGTAATTATGAAGTTGCAAATTACCCACACACTGCTCTTACAACAGGCAAACAGGTCTGCAACTCCGGCTGGTGTTAAAGCCAGCATGGACATTTGCCAAAGCTGACAACCTTCAATACACGCCCCACCTTTAGGCTCAAGTTGCACAGTGGTTCAACCTGTCTACAAACTGGTGAGCAGTTCATAAACAAAGCGTGACAATCTGGTGTTCTCCATAAGAGCAAACGGATGTTTAAAGTAAGCACTCAAGCCCACACAACAAAAAAGCTAAAATTTCTAACAGCCATTTCGGAAAAACAAAACAGAACAGCGAGGAGTTTTGCAGCTCTGTGTTTATATGGCATTCATGGAGTTAATGCCTCTCCCAAAAGGGGCCCACAGTTGTTGTTAGGTCAACCCCTGTAAAGCTTCAAAGGCTTTGTATCCCCTCAGCCTGACCTACTCAGTGATCTGCACACTGTTTTCATTTAGTTGCACCGAGTCCAAAACTAAAGCCTGAAAACCACAATGATCTCTTCTTTTTTTTTTTACCCCTACTGTTTTTTCCATGGCTCTGGAAAAATAACCAAAATCCAAAGGAGGTGAAAATAGTAAGTTATCGGGAAAACAAATCAAGGGCAAATGAATACAGCTAATAACACTCACACACACAAGTCATGGCTTTATACAAAAATTAAAGTTGTAGTACCACCTTAAATGCATCAGAACAATCACTTGGACAATCTGAGAATCTAGTTCAGAGTCTGTTAGTATTACATGCTATTGCTATTCATAGTCATCAGTGCCAATATTTTATCAAAATGTTTGCAGCTCTGCTCTTCATATAGATCAAAAACATTACAAAAAATGAGGTATCAATTCTATTTTGTTGAATTTTTACATCTAGACCTTGTGATCCCTAATTTAAGTTACTATTACTAGTTCCAATATTACAGTCTTTACCCCACAAAAAGATGATTAAAATAGAAACAGCAAAACTAGTAATTTCTCTCCATATTGTTTAAAACAGAAAGTTTTGTCATGATCATCACTGTGACAAGCTGGAATTATAAGCTGGTATATGTTTCAAGTGTATTTGAACAGCATAAATTATTATTTGACAATGCCCTCTTTAAGATAGCGCAAAGGAAAGCAAATATTTGTTTAGGAGTTAAAAGATTTTTCTGCGGTAAAGTTTTGCAATTTTAAAGGGAAGAGTGAGCTTGGCTGAAACTGTCTCTAGGTAAGTAATTTCTGAATGCCACCAATTTTGGGAACTGTATGGATCATATGGCAAAACACCAATCCCTAGAATTAGATACTTTGGTGACATAGACTCCTAAAGGGTATATGTTATCCTTTAAATCTTTTTTTTTTTTTTTTTAATAATGATTTAAATAAGATCTGTATAATTAAAATATATTTTAATCGTACTATAAAAAGTTTTCAAAATATGCCTGCAAAATTAAAGCTGAGTGAACTGAAGCAGATCAAAAATTCTGAAGTGAGATGAACTTTTACCAAAGCGTGGGTCAAGCCTTGGGTCTAGCCAAGATGTGGTCTTGTTCTTATGGTTTATGTAGTAAATTTCTCCATCCTGGGTCATAGCTTGTTCCCATCCATCGGGGAGTGGGCCTGCAATATAGAAGGAAGGAGTTGATGGCGGGCTCTTGTTTGCTCCAGCTGAAATTGATCTAAAAAAAATTCCAACATTTTACATATATAACAGTACATGAAACAGAAGAGTTTCAAGCTCGTCTAACATTTCTGGGATAAGGGCAAAGAAGTGGTGGGTGGAAAATCAAAGAACAGAAAACACTTCTATCATTTTGATTTAGGATTTGGAGTTTAATTTTATAACTCATTTGCATCCTTTCATATGCTTTTGACACTCCCTTTTGCTATAGCATTACAGTACAAAACCAGCAATAAGTCAAGCCTGCCAGAATGAAACCAGCATAAGCACCAGGAAAAAGAACAAGCATAGAGATATTCTACCTCTCATGGGAAAGCTCATTTACTGATTAAGGCCCAGCAGCAGCAACAAGGTAACACTGATGAGAACCTGAATTATTCCTCTACCTTTAACAAACAATTAAAAAAAAAAAAGTGTCAAAACCGATTTTCTGTTTACCTCACACCATAACTTTCTGTGAAAGCATTAAAGGCTTAAGCAAGCAAAAACACAAACCTGAAGCACAGGAGGCAAACAAGCAATGAAAAAGCAGAGCTAAGAAAACACCAGGAGCAGACACAGAGACACAGTGCTATGCACAGCAGTGCTACGCCTCTACGAGCAGGAAGGCACAGGCAGGGAAACCTGCATTGAGGAAACACTAAAAGGGAGGCAGGTGATGGTGTTCTGGAGCCCATAGCTAATGTCTGAACAGTCTTGAGGTGTGTTACCCTTATGCTCCAAACAGCAGCTTTCAAGAAACCACCTTTCATCATTATACAGTTCAGAAATCACTCATTCCCATCTCCATATGATCATGTACATTCATCTGTATTCTGCTTAGACTGAAAACTACTCTTAAAGTTATACTCATCTCATCTTATTTGGCATTTATAAACGTATAGTTTTGAATACTTATACCCACATAGATACAGACTTTTACAAATATCTAAATTAGATACAGGAATACCCTGCTTGTATTTCTTTAGATTTAAGTACAATCCTAAGGTGATACATCAGAAGATCCATTACAAATGTGAAGAACGTAAAAGAAATTAGAACAGGACCTGCTGCAGGAAGCCATCCTACCTCAACCTTTTTTTCCACTCTTCTTCAGTGTAATACAGTAATACACTAGCAAAAGCGACCTGGCTGTTGGACTAACAGACTATCCTGTATAATGTAAATTACATTAGGTATGCACATACATCACAATTTCACACATGAGATTCAGATACACACACAAAAATATGTTGTGTGTGTATCTGATAAATGCCTAAGTGCCTGAACTACATTAGCTCTTTGCCTGTCATTTCGTCCTAAAGTCATGCTCCTGTTGAAGAATTCATCGTCTAAAGCTGGGTGGTGGGGTGGGGTGATAAATTTGTTTATTTAATCTCAAAAGATGTAAAACCATCAGTTGATTGCATTCCAGTAATATCCCAAGGCATGACCTAGACAAGAATTTCTTACTCTGGTCTTGCAAATCCACTGCAAACTACATTTCTAATTTAAACTCTTTCACTTTGGCTCTGGAAACTATGCCTTTCTCTAGGAACCTCACCACTCCACCATTAGAGATACAGCTTTTTGAGCGAGGAAAAACAGTATCTAACCATTGGGCATTTTCTTCCCACCCTTAACACTCACAAGCTTTAAATGATGCACACAAGTCACAAGAGTACTTCAGCTTTTACCAGAGGCTTATGAATAGAGCAGGCAAGAGTGACAACACTGCAAAATGTTCATAAATCCTAATACATTCACAGTACAACAGCACTTTAATGCGGAATTGAAAGATCAACTGCAAAGAACCCTCTACTTTGTTAACCATACCCAAAGACCAGCCAGCTAATCAGTGAGATGCCATTTTATAAAACTGGGGCACAGGGACACAGTGACAAGCCCCACATCATCCCAGTGCAGAAGCCAGTGAAGAACCAACAATGTTCCCTGACCGCTAAGCCAACACACTGGTCGTGTGGGCAGATCTTCTTGCTACCATTCCCCTCAGAGTCCTTCTAAGCCACATATCCCTTGGAGATGAAACTCAGCAAGAAATTCTCTTTTGAACTGCAAAGCCAAAAAATGCAGCTGGCTCTAGGAAAAACAAAACTAGCCTTGGGATGGCAGTCCTGCTGAACACTGAGTAAAGTATATACTGGTCCAGCATGTCCCTTTATAGTAAATGAGAACAAAATGCCTTTGAAGCAGGATGTCAGGAGCTGATCAGTCCACCTACTTGGTGGAACAATACTGCTTATGAGATTCAGTGATCTAATGAGTACTAGCTTACCAGAAGATTCTCTTTCTAAATAAAATGCACAGCTGTGGACAAGATAGGAAAGATCTGTCTGCTCACCTGGTTGTCACAGTAGGAAGTCTTCCTTGCTAAGTGCCATCAACAGCTGCAGAAACAGAACTTTTTTCTCTAAAAACTTTTGGCATTAATCATGATGTTGCTTTCTTCTTTGGCCAGTAAACTGCTCTCCTGTTTCTGCTGTCATCTCTACATGTTGAAATGTGCAAAAACTGATTAGTACTGCTTTCTGTAATTCCTATTCTGTTTTGTGAGCAGTTGTGAAACCAGAAGACTGTCAAGTCTGATTTTGTAACTGGCTGCTGACAAACTTTGTGTTAGAGGCAAGTAACAGAGGAAAAATGGAAAACCATGGTGAAGAATATCAGATGCATTCAACTCAGAGCATCTAGAAAAATTCCTGTGCAATTACATGTCCCTTTTCCTTCAAAAGGCGGCTGAATAGGGACAGAACTTCCAGTACTAGTTTATAAGTGATTTAACTTATCTAAGTTCTATATTACTGCTCTTCAGACCTTCTCATTAAAATTTCCAGTTACTGCAGCCCATGTTGTACAAAACCAGTCATGCTGGGTCTAACCAAAAGTCCATTTAGCCCAAGCACCTAGCCTGGGGTGATGGACGGATCTTACTGCTGCAAGCAGTCTGTTTAGTGACTGTTACATTCTATAAACTTCAAAATAAAGCACTGAATACACACAGAGACCCCAAAAGTATAGTGGTTATGAATAGTCACTTGGCCTCCAAGTACCTCAGGTGATTTCTAGAGCCAGATTCTGTCTACTCTAGGTGGCAAAGGATCTCTCTTTCACGTACTTTTCCAGTCTTCTCTTGAACTTTCTGTAGACGTTTAGCACCAACAATATAATGTCCCTGTGGCATGGTCTCCTACTAGTCCTGTTTGGTGCCTCCTAGGTCAACTGAACACAATCACAACCATAAGCTTACAATTCTATGAAATTATGTGCAGAGGGAGAGACAACCCTTCTAGGGAACTCACCATTTACTGTGGTACTTTTAGAGACAAGGTTATCCAAAAATTAGATTTGAATTTCCAAATGTAAGCCATCCTTATAGAACTACTGATAAGGCATACCTCTGTAACTAAATATTTATGTAATAGTGTAACTTAACATAAATACATGTAATTTTAAAATTCTTTGTGCATGTCTCTGTTTTTTTGGTGCATGTCTTCATTTTTGGTGAGTTTTTACTTTATCATACATCATGAAACGCAGATCTTGAACGCAAAGCAGAGCTTGCTGCTGGCAGACAGAAAGCAACAGGAAGAGTAACAAAAGCAAAAATGTAGTAGAGATCCAAGCTATGCTCGGATGCAAAGTAAATCTTGCAAGTCCCTACATTTGCTGATATTTAGTTGTAAAATAAATGTAAATAAAACTGTATTTTAACAAAAGGTTCATGCATATTAGAGAGCACCTGTATCTAGGTATTATAAGAATATGCATGGACAACCTAGGAACTGCAACACCTATGTTCAATAGCAGGAATCATCTTCACCTAATACAAACACTGATCTCCAAGAACCTTCCTGATCATTCTAATAGTTGAATTTTTTTGCTTTAATTGCTGTCACTGTGATTCCAAAGTTTTTTAAAATTATGTCAAAGTCTACAAAATTTACCTAAAGTCCACCTTTATTCTGTCAAATCAGTAAAACTTACAAAAAAGCACTATTACAAAAGGGGCACTCTTTGCAGATGAAGAAAGAAATTAACATTACTGTCATGCAGACACTTAGGAACTCAAGTTTCATAACAGATCATATGTAGTGTTGACTGTACACAAAGCAGAATTTGTAGTAGGACTGGTTGCATAGAAGAGAAATCTGCAACTGAAGTCAGCCAGAATCTAAGAGAAGAGCCAGAACTTGTTTTAGTCATTGGCGTATTCTTCCCTACCCTCTCATCACCCGGGGGTGGGTGGGAAAAAAACCTCAAGAGTTACGAATCAGTGTCCATTTTCCTACCAGCCTTCAAGATGGCACTACAGCCCTACCCTAAGCGGCAACGGAATTACACTGGCTCTGCAAACTTTAACTGGGAAGCCCAATTCAAAACTGCAATGTAAGAGTGAAAACAAAAAGACAAAGAGAGGTAATCTGCCCCAAAGGTAATTATCTAATGTCTATGTGCAAGGAGAAGAGGCTAAAGTAAGCAGTGCTGTCAAGCATGATTCAGGCAGTAAAAGTATCTGAAGAATGGAAGTTTATAAGTACAAGTATTATCCCATCTTTGCTACATCAACTGTAATTGTACAGGAAACAGGCACTGTTTACTTTCAAATTTATAACTTTACCTCAGTAAGAAATTTATAGGAGGGGCTCCTCAGAAGAACAACATACCAATATTACTTTTTTTTTTAAATCAAGACAGAAGAACATGCTTTCTCCTGTGATAACTTTCTGGGGAAAATGGTTAGTAACACATACACACACAAATCTGAACAGTCAAGACTAATTTTTATATACATGTTGCCTATTTCTAAGTAACAGGCTCATTTTCTTCCATTATTGATGTGAAGGTGTAATCCTATTTCACAGGAGATTAACCAACAAATACCATCTAAAAAAGCACTATGTTTCTCTGCATACATATGGCCAAAACCATTTTAATGTAATGAGCTATGTTCAGCAAGACTAAGACAGAAAATATCAAAGAACCAAAACAAGCAGGAAAAAAATTCCTCACTTTCCACATACTGATGCCCCCCACTAACTAACACTCACAAAATAGTTCATTCAGAAAATCATGCCAGGAACATATGAAGTTGGTTCAGATGCCCATTAATTTCCTTAAAGAAACATAATTTACAGCAAGATACCTGGATTCTTATCCAGACTTAGCTGCCTCAAGAAGTGGGATTTCCTAAGAAAAACAACATAAAAATCTTAACCTCATGCTAAACTACATCTTCCCTGTTTTTATTTTAAACATCTTTTGACTTGCCTTCACCCTTACCACACGTTCTAGTTTTGCTTTCTTCTCATTTTCCCTGAGCTCCACTTACCCTATTTATCCAGAAAAGACAACACGTTTATGTTCAATATGCAGAGCAGCTTTCTGAGTTCTGTTCTGTCTCTCCTTCTTCTGTTTGTTTTCCTGTTGTTAATTCTAGCTAATTGCTAGAATTCTAATTCTGGCTAAATAGCTAACGCTTCTAATGGCTTTCAAGACAGCTCCTAACAATCTTCTCTCTAATATTTTATTACAGTAACTTTACTCACAAGCTCCTGTAGCAGTCTGTAATTAAATATACTAGAACCTGGACAGTAACTTCTGATTAAGAATACAATTAATAAGCGCTACACACAGATGAATCATACAGAAAGGAAAGCATTCTCCCTTGTGGCATTGTGGACATTTTTTTGCAATGCAGTGACCTCCAGCTGCCACAATACTTACACTTGGTTTTCCCAGTATCTTTCATGAAAGGCTCTCAAAGCACTAGGGCATGTTTCACTGCCAGCAATATTTCATAACAGGAAACTTCTGTCTTAACGGTCTCAACTTTATTTCCCAGTTCTTGAAGATGAACATCCAAACTAGAACATTAAGTAGTCTTATATTTATGACGTTAGCACTTGGATTTAAGTTCCACTGTGCTGAAGTGGTACATAGTTACTTGATTTTTCCACTTCTCTCAGAGATTCTTTACAAGGCCACCAAGGAAGCACAAGTTACCATGAACTTGTTAGTAATAAGTAACAGAACCAGATACGAGTAATATTAGTATTACAGATATTAGTAAATACAAATACACAGTCATAATTTAAAGTTAGTACATAAAGATTTTCCAAATCTTATATCAGAAACTGAATCATATCCAATAAATGCAGGTTCAGTATTATTTAATTCAAAACAGACTTCTGTTAAATGAAAGTAGGTGCATCCAAAAAGCCAGTTCCAAGGCATACTACCTCAACTGATTTAGGCTTAAAAAAAAGCAATGCCATGTAAACACATAACTCATCATACACAGCAGTTCTGATTTCTTCATGCACTTTATCAAAATCAGAGCACTGGAGAAAAAAAAAAGCTTTGCAAGATTTTCAGCTCACATTCAATATGGTATCACCTGTGAAATTACAAATAAATGTTCAATGAACTTGTATTCAAAAAGTGCTTTCTCAAGTCACAAGACAACCCACTTAAATGTCTTAACTCTTCTTTATTGCATGAGCAACAGTATATTCAGGATCACTTGCTCACGCACACCAGTCAATTACATGTAAATTCTTAATTTTCTTCTAAAAATAATCCTTGTGTACTGATTGCTAGATTCTCTTCTAGATTTTTACCCCTTTATAACTACCCAGTTTTGGTGGGGTTTTTTTGCTAAGGACCCTTGATTTCTTTCTAAGTACATAAAGTGAATCCTACTTCACTATCAATATTTTTTCCTGTTAATTCTTGGCACAACGGAAGGTTTGAGGCGTTATCTTAAAACACAGACTTTATGTCAATATTCAAACAGCAAGTATCTAGTTTTAGCACAAGTGAGATAAGCCAAAAGGCAAGACAGACCAAGGGAATTACTTCCTTTCTCCTCTTCTCTGTTCTTCAGAACTGTCCCTGCAAAAACATGTCTTCTCTATTGCTGCAGGTTTCTTGGGATATATTTACACAACAAAATAATCACAGATATTGTATTTTCACATCGAAGCCTGAAACCTTAATTGCTCTGAATTGTGACTTCCTGAACTTGAACAGGACTCTCATTTGTTTCAGGATAGTCCAACCTCTTGGCCCAGCCAGCAAAAACTTTGATTAGCTTCCCCTCTAATACTCATTCATGAACAGCACAGTTTGGTCACGCCTGCTCATCTTTTGGTATTGTCTGCAGCATATGAATTGCAGCATGAAACAAAGCTGTCTAAATGGACAGCAAAAAGCAGCCAGAGAATAACCTTCATGAAATACAGGAATAGCAGACGTACACAAAAAACAATGACACTGTGAGAAAATAAATAAAACATGAACCTCAGCGACAGACAGAAGGTGACAAAGCATAGGGAAGACTGCAGCAGTCAAACTAGCATGGCACCAAATTTATCTGCTTGCTCTCTGCATCATCGGAACAAGAGAGCTCTAAAAACATACAGCTCGTAATATGCAGAATTATAGCAAGAACAAGCACACTTTACTGCTGTCCAGTGATGTCCCCCCACAGGCTAGCTGAAAAAAATTCTGTATTCCATGAAAAGACATCAGACTTTGTCAGCTAGAGGAATAATCATCATGATACAGGACTCTGGAAATGATAGGAAAATAAGAGGAAAATCAAAATTCCTCTGCTTCTAAACAACATTTCCAGGTGTTTCGATGTTCATTCCAGGTGTTCATTTAGGGGAGACAGGAAAAAATGAGATGTTCATAACAAATGAATGGGAGTATACGAAGTCTAGTAAGTGAGCAAGGGGAGGCAGAAGAACACTGCCAAAGTACTATAGCTTTAATGTAAACTGAAACTCATTTAATGGAAATACTGGTCTTCATCAGTTTAACAGCATTTTCAGTCAGAATAAATTAGCAAAAATTCTGCTTCTTTAAATGTTTGAATTTTCCATTTGAAAAAAATAAAACCACAAACCAAAGAACTACTGGTTACTTTCTGTTGACATCACAAATATTATACGAATTCTCTTACCTCAAGTATCAGCCTCTTGCTTGGCACACCAGGCATCACCAAATTTAAAGTTTAAAACCAGAATAGCTAGAAGGACAATTGTGAGATTTGGACTCCCTTCACCCCAACTAAATTGCTAGTAGTAACTTCATTTGTATGACCTTTTTCATAAATACAAATTTTGCTTACCTGATGCTGAGTTCATGATGTTCTGCTGCACAGAAGGACTGGTGGGAGCTGTAACATTCATCTGGGAAAGCATGGCCTTCCTAGGATCTTGCCATGTTGTTGTTTGATCAATGTGACTAAGACAAAAAAACCCCAAGAGTTAGGACAGTCACGCATTGACAACAATGACCTGCTAGCACAGAAAGTTTAACAAAAGATTAAGCCTGCCAACAACACCTATATTCAAAACCAAGCAAGAACTGTTTGGATTCTTTCCAAGCATCACAGTATGTCAGATTCTCAAACCCTTACTCTGGCTGCCACACTTCCCCAACAAAGAGCTGGAGCCATCAGACCTAGAGCAATGGTGAGACAAGGCTCAACACGAATATCGTAATCTAGCTTGTCATACCATAACTAGATGTTGTACCCTTGAACTGAACATTCTCTTCCTTTTCTTGCTGATTAGTTACTTGTACTTTTTAAATGTGAATTCAGAGTCTTTAAAAGCAAGCTAGTTACGTCTGGAATCTCAAGCACAGTGGTATGATGAGTTCATATTCAGTGCCTATGGAGTTGCTATGAACTGACTAGTGAGTAATCATTAGTCTTCCCAAACTTTCTGTGCACAGACCACATCCTCAGATTATTTGATGGACTATTCCCTTCACCACTGAACAATCTCTGCATGGTAATTTAAGTAACCAGTCACATTAGAGCAGTAATATGAAAGTGATGTGCAGCTGCCTTTCAACTTCATGTGAAAAGATGAGGACAGCCAGACTGTCAAGCAACTCAACTAGCCCTCTGCAGAACCTGATTCCAAACATTCGGAAGCTTAGATTTATGAGGTTTGGGGAAAAAAATAAAAATAAAAGGAAAGTACATTCAGCATTGTCATACACAAAGGTATTCAATTCAATGGGAATATAAAAGCTTAATTAATGAATGATTGCTTCGCCTTTTGAGTATTTGATTAGCATGTTTTGCTAATTAATAACAAATGCAGGCTATTCATAACAAGCACCAATATTATCTTGATGCCGTTAAGCAACACTGCTCCAAGAAGTACATGTGGACAAAAATGAAACTACTAATACACACTGAGCATTGACAACAAAGCTTGGTATTGATTCATTTAGAATGCGTATCAATTAAAACTCATATTATTATCAAGTGGAATCCAAGGCATTACATGGAATGCCCATTTTCATACTTCTGCAAAACCACATTTAAATCTGCAATATGAATTCTATTGGTGATCTGAGTTCAAAACTAGGTACTGCCAACTCTCTGCTTTGCACCCACGCCTGTCATTGTGTTTTGTATGTGTCTTGGTGGATCAATGTGTATTGGTACTGAACTATCAATCAGGCTGTAAACTTTCCATCTTTTTGTTGGGATTAAATAATAAATGTGTGGTAACTGTTCCCAATTCACAGCTTCTCTTATTTAAAATATAATCAAGTTTAGGAGCTGGAACTGTATTACTTTAAACATTCTAAAGGGATAAATAATTCAGACCTGTCACTTCAACACTAGCATCTTTGCGGACACTGACACCTTGTCACCCTGCTCTCCACCAATGAGCAAGGAACCTACATAAGCACTACTAGGATGTAATTCATTTGATCAATTGAAGGAACATATTGAAGGTGAGTCCGGCCTATTTTCTCCTTGAAGAGGGGAACCTAAGTTAACTAGGTCAAATACAGTGACATTATAAGAGATGAATCCTACCTTTGGTTTTGTATTTGCATGACCACAGCATCCAAGAGCTCTGGTCATAAATTAAGACCTCATCACAGGTCAAACCGGACAAACAAAACAGAATATAATTTTCTCCCTGCCCTAAGCCACTAATTGGTTGCCTAGAAACTTACTAACAAAACCCCTGACTCCAATTAATAAAAATGTGCTCCACTGAATTATTAAATGTTTTTAACATATTACATGATGTTTAAAAAGTTGGTATTTCCCCCCAAAAATACTGAATTTTGTAACTACTTCATAATTCCAAACAAATGACAATGAATAGATACAAATTCAGAAGATCATAAAATGGGGCAGTAGTCACCAAAATAAGTACTTAGGTAGAATTATTTATCACATTCTAAACATTGAAGGGACTTTCTGTTATAAGGTAGAAGGTAGTACAAAGTGGTTTTTAAAAGAAGTTTTAAGTTGTGTATATTTTACCATCTCTAAACATGCACACAATTCCATATCAAAGAGTTACAGACACACTGTAGCAGGGTCACAAAATAGGCAGGAATGCTAGCCATACAAAAACATACTAGCAAACAAAGCTCTACTTTGTCTGCACGTGGCAAATACTGCCAGTTTTCCCATGTATACAGGGAACCCCCCAGTTACTACAGCGTTAATTAAACGGTGTCACTGCCATGTTAGTTCCCTCAATACAGCTCACTTGACACAGGTACTATTAAGTACACTGCATCTTTGGTTGCATGTTCTCCAATATTCAGCTCCACTGAGAAACATGCCACATGCAGCAAGACTTCATTTGCTTTTCAGCCTATATATTTATAAAACAGGGCACAACATAGTAAAGGCTGCCCTATACATACTGGACTATCCACAAACCTTCATACTGAAGAACATTTTTTCACTTTTCCACTGGTCAATTTCACAAAGCAACGAAAGCAGGTAAAGATAATACATAGAGGTAAAAACACTGCACAGTAATGCTTCACAGACCATGTGTTTAAATTACAGTACCAGCACGTGCTACTCCCCCACCCCCCCTCCTTATTTCTGATTTGTTATATTTGCTCAACCCAGTTCTGAGAACAATAAGAACCAGGAAAATGCCACTGCACTCATGATAACATGCTCATTTATTTCCATTTAACTCCTATAAAAATCCACGTAACACTACAAACTTAGAAAACGTCTACCTAAGGCCACATATTTTATAGCTTTTATTTCCATATGCTATTTGAGTGTAGAGTAAGAAACAGAAGGAAAAAAGTTATCTCACTGCATTACAGAACCATTTTTGCAGTTAACTGTAGAAACACATTGAAACAACATTCACCAGTTTTTCCAAACAAATGTGAATATGGGATAGATGAACAGACTATGGAAGAAGCAATTTTAAAAGTACATCCAATTTTGAGCACAAGGACAGCATTATCGACGCTTCAAGACTGCTTAAGCACACCATGCAAAGTACAGTTAATGTTCATATAGCTGTTACCAGGGATAGCTATTTTAGGCAGCAGCAGCTTCCAACTTTCCCTAGCTGAGTATCACTTCAGAAAAGTCAGCATGGTCCTCACTTGACTGACTAAACTCCAACCAGTAGTCATGGAGCAACAAGCCACAGAAGAAACGTCTCAAAGCAAGCAAGCTGATTACATTAAAATCATACTAATCACAAGGCTCGTTCAATAACACAAACTTTTCATGCCCTCCCACTCAGCTCTGTGCTTCCTGACCTACACATCCATTTCCCTCATACATTCCCTCAAAACCTCTCTCTTCAACCTCCACCAAACCACAGTCCTTACAGGTATCTCATGTACTCCATATATCCTGAGTTTTTCTATGTTATAGACTAAGAAACCACCCAAAACACATCACAACAGATCAGTTCTTTTCCACAACTTCCAAACCACCGAATACAAGCAGGCAAACCCCCACTTATACGGATGAAATGTCTAAATAAATCCTCAATACTATAGGAAGGAATACAGGTCTTCGCTTTGCTCATATCTGCAGCATGTACACCAGGGGTAACTTACTACAAACACTATGGATTTTTCATTATCAGGTTAAGTATTGGAACAGGACATTCTCCCCATGTAAATATCTTTCCCTCTGTTTTGAACAGTAGCGCACAAAAGGGCTAAATGGACATAACAAGAACTCTCAACACCAACACTACCTTTCCCTGCACTAAACAGATTTTCTCCATAGTAGCTGCATTACATGACAACTGCCCCAATCCATACATTACCTTCTATTTTACATGACCTGAGCCATATCTTGATAAAGCACTACTGTCAACCTCAAGATTTGTAAAAAATATTATCAAATTATATCGAATCAACAAAACCTATAGACCAGCCATTATATTTAGTGCAGTACTATCAATTAAACTTAAATTCTACCTACTCATGAACTAGAATCGCAGCTCTGTACTGTGTGCACAGAACAACATGAGTAAATATTCTTGGGATTAAAATCAACATCTCTAGGGCAGTCAAGGAATGCGAGACATCTTACTTCATAGAATAAATTCTCAAATCCAACGTCTAGCTATCTGACACATCACATCTATTATTGTTCATTTATATCTAGGTGAAGCAAATCCTTGTTAAATTAGAATAATGTTGTATGAACTAAGGAAATCAACTTAGACTGTACCATAAATTTAACTCTGTGGTAACAGGCATAAGAACAACAAATCTAAAACATCCACAACATGCCAAACATTTGTCAGCAAACTTATGTCCGTCCTGCTATCAAAAAGAGTGACTGTTACAAGCCCCCCCCAAAAAAGCACTTTCAAAGTGCTGTGCATTATGAAGCTGCCTTTTCCCACCCATCCCCAAGTTTTACAGTAATATACAAATTATTTACATATTGACAAGAATAACTTTAAAGAAAAATGCTCTCATTTTATGCACACAAAGCGCATTTCTGCAGTTACTAAGAACCAGAATTTCTTATTGAAAGAAAACTTTATTGGCATGAAGCACTATCACATGCCTGAAGATTTGTCAGATTTTATTTCTAATCTAATTTTAAAGGATTTGGGGTTTGGGTTGTTTTTGGGGTGTGTGTGTTATTGTTTTGTTTGTTCGTTTGTTAGTTGGTGGGGGTTTTTAAAGGGTAGTGGAAAAGAAGCAAGGAGATCCAGAGACCTAAAAAACAGTATTCGTTCCTTTTTATTGAAAATAACCTTTAGATGCTAATAGTTAATAAACCAAAACCATTTCTAAAAACAAGAGAACTGATCTGCCTTTCCACAGTGGGATATACCTTCACATTTGTACTCCAGTTGCTGCACTGAAAAGACATGAACTGTATTACTGAAAGCCATATCAGAAATGAACTAATACACAAAGAACACACAAAAAATTACTTGAATCCTTTGAGAAAGGCTTATCTAAGAGGCCTTGAGTTCTGATACTCCGTAGTATTTATAGCAACTACAGTGTCTCTGTTGGTAGATACTCTTTTCAAGGTATGTTGAGGACTTCATTCATATGACAGAATTCTCAGTCACTACAAAACCATGATTTTTTTCCTCTCTTTTGCCTTTATTAGCATAAAGTCACCTTATATATGGTGCATGTCTGCTACATAGTGAGAACTTTTACAAGAAAGGATCTTCTCAAAAAAGATATTATTAACAGAAGCAGGTCAGAAATTGCCAGATTATTTTACTAAAATGTGCAACAGAAATGTGCCATTAGGAAGAAAAGCAAAAGACAGGGAAGAGATATTTCAATCTTAGGTACCAGATGAACACAGCATATGGAATTTCTGCAGCAGCTAAAAACCTGAAGAGATCTGACCTAAACATAAAAGAATATAAACAAGGCAGAATAAATCATACATCACTTCTCTTTGCGTTTGGACATGATTCTTCATAAAAGGATATTTCAAAAAAATAGTCACAAAAATTCAGAAATACAAGTTGTTCTTCAGTATAAAAGCATTCTTACTGAAGTGATGCATGTGTTTTACAATGTAGACAAGACTTATGTCTGTGAGAAAATAATTTCCAGTCTCTAGTGAAGTTGAGATGACTAACTTGGATTTTGGTTTTCAGATTTTTGGGACTGTTTTAGGAATTCACTGGAAATCCTGTTTTATTAAAAGCAAAACACAAACACAGACCACTGACCACATCATGCCAGACCTACCAAAACTGCTGACTTGGCACTGTGTACTTTTAGTATTGGGGATGGATAACAAGCAAGTGCACAAATGAAGCTAAACCAAATTATTTTCTAAACATGGTGTGAAATTTCAACTTTTCATTATATCCCAAATGTGAACTGCTCTATCGACAAGCATGTCACCTATGATTCTGCTTTACCTTAAATGACTGAGCTGCAGATTTTATTCTTTCATATTTTATCCTTTATCTTCCTAATCAGCTGTTTTTCTTGATCCACACAGTTCATGACTTTCTGAAAGGTTTTCCTTTTTTATTTCTTTTCATCTAAAAGCTTCAAAGACTAGATGGATCATGACCATAGTAAGTCTTTTCATAAATGCCATTACTGAAATACTTTAGAGCTGTCACTAGTACATTTTAGTACATCAGAACTTGACGTTATATACTGTAAGTTAGTTCTCCTGGTGGTGCCAAGAGAAACTGAGAATTTCTGCTCTTGAAACTACCATAAATTGCCTTAAAAAAAAATCAACTTCAAACTAACCCCTTTGCCAAATCTTATATAAACCTGTCCTGTACATAGGCAGTGCAGGCTACCTGCAAGATTCCCACCCAGCTATCATTCTAGCGGGCAGAGAGAAGAAACCAAAATATCTACTTCTGCAGAGGCCTAATCTGCAGAATCACAAACGTGGTGGTCTGCCTGTAGGGCAGCTGTGAAACTAACAGTATCTACTAATTCAAGAACACAGCTGGATGCAGATTCCTAGGAAGGGTGGCAATACATACAAATACTTGGCAATACAAAGACAGCCAAGATCAGTCTGACACGGCAGATGGGCTAGGGGACCCCACAGGTGAATTTTCCAGAGTTTGGTTTAAGAGATGGGATGAAAGGAAAAGTTTAGAAAAGCAGCAGCCTCGGCATGAACTACTCTGATTGCCACTCTCAAAAACTGTGAGTGTAGCATGCAGAGATTTCTGGGTTACGGCTGCTGATGTTTTCAGGATATTACACACAATGGAGTGGATTCAGCTTTGACCTGAGGGTAGAAGCTGTGACGTTCTTTGTGCACCCTTTTTTCTGCCCTGTTCAGGGGATTTCAAGAATTGGAAAAGATTAAAACATGAAACTAAGTCTTTAGCTATATGGGCCATTTGTAATTAGGTGTTACTGATTTAAAAACAAAGTACATTTCTTTGCAAATAGTGTAACAAAGTTACTGATTTATACCTCAAGTAGCATTAATACATCGAGATGACACAAAACTTCAATTCCAAGCAACAACAGTGAAAAGCCTGAAGTCGAAATGATAGAGCTCTGTTAGCAATTACCTCTACCCCAATTCAGTACTCCATAAACACTTCCCTAAATTTGCATCGCTATTAGACAAGGACACACCTAAAATGGACCAAAATTCTTTAAGGACTTTCGAATTGTCTTGGTAAATAATGAATCCAACAATAGGAAAAGCTGTTGGTCACACAGCAATGAAAATCTCATCGGCTGGGAGGTGATATTCTACCCATTGTGTGGGAAAGCATTGTGTTTCCACTTGCCCTCTTCATATTAACTTGCAATATTTCCCTAGGTTTCAGGATTATTACAGCCTAACATATGTATAAAAGCACACAGCAGCAAAACTAATAACTTCTTAATCTGTTTCCCAAACACAGTGTGCTTCTTAAGGACAGTAATGTCTCCAGGCATAGCTTAATTGCCTCAAAGAAATGGAAACATAGAAGTTTCTAAATATTGCTGCAACACATAATATGGCTGATTTTTTTAATTTTCCATATTCATTCTTCTGCTTGACAGGTCTTTACGCATTTACTAAACAAAGTTTGTGTTAGACTACTCCATCTGCACCACTGTTGATGTCCTCATCAAACCATACCACAGGCAGATGACAGAGAGCATACTGGCGATACGACAATAGACAGCTCTACCATACTTTTAGCTTGCAAAAGCATACCTTAAAACCAACATGCAATTGTTCAGTGTGCAATCACATGTCATGCCACAGCTGCCACTTCATTAACTTTGAGATAGAACAAGGTATATGAGAACGGCAGACACTAACATCCTGTTGACCAGGTGGGAAGAGAGCCTGCCACAGCTCCAGCCCCTTAATCGAAGTACAAAATAAAACCATACATGCTATCTTACATAATTACAGTCTTAGGCAGCAGAAATTCATTCAGCAAATTAATGGTTTGAATCTGGACCAGAACAAAGCAGGAAGGGGAATTTAAATGCCTTAAAAATCTCTGACAAAAGTCCAATTGGTGCAGAAATAGGTTTTGCACAGTCGCTAAGTGTAAGGCAAGTTCTTCTACAAATCCCTCTGGAATTTATTCCTAAAGTGGTTGCAGCTTGCAAGATGCTAAGAGCTACCAGAAATTCCTGAAAGCATGGCCCATAAAGCCGTGAACACTGATAGACAAAACAGAGTGTTTAGTGATACACAAAATACAGTATTTAACATTAAGGTATCCAAAGGCAGCCTTCCTTAGCACTGACCTGCATGCAGACAGCGCACAGTACATACACCAGGGACTCAATACTAAGCTTTCTGGTCCAGTTGTAAACATCTTGCTGTTTTGAAGTTGCAAAACAGCACTGGCCTTCTTAGGAAAGCTTCATAGAAAGGTCCTTGCTTCAGAGTGTATAATGCTAAAATGGACAGTGGGCAGTAGGTAACCTACCCATAAAGGCATGACTAATGGAAGAGATGAAGGCATGACAGGTTTGCCATGACAGCACCACTTTTATTGTCATGTACTCTCGAAACAACTGTCATTTGTCAAAGCAAAAATGGAAGCAATAACATGCTTATTTTTGCACTTATTATTCATTTTCCTCCTGTCCCCTCTTCCCATCCTGCACTCCAAGGTCATCTAGAAAAACAGGACTAGTATCACAGTGCTTGGAAGTATTTTAAATTGATGCTCAAAAATGTGTTTCATGGATTCCTTTGTGGATTTCCCAAATAAAGTAAGATTATTTTCTGAGTTTCAGAAAAAAAAGGATTATGAGGGCGTTTTTATTTCCAGTGCTTTCCATTATTTTGAAAACTCTAAGAAACAGCAGTGTTACAGAGACTAAGAAGAAAAGCCTGTGCTCTTACAGTCCTTGTACCAGTTCAATCCTTTCCCAAACTCCATAAAGGACTAAATATTGTGATCACGTCCATATCGCCAGTTTTATTTAATTTTAAACTTGCCCTCTCAGTTTCACAGCGGTAACAGGCTATATTTAAAGAAAACCTCCCCCTTCTCTCCACCCTGCTTCCAAAGTTACGAAGCTTGCTTCCCGTGGCAAGTCACTCAGCATACTCTGAATTTACCTTTCTCTCCTTAATTTTAAATTAAAGAGATAAAAGATATATCACATAAGAGGGCAAATCTAGATTAAGAATTGTCTCTGTTAGTATTTCAAGTGAAATGACTGGATTCATTTAATTTTACAGATACCCCGCTATGCCCCTGGCTCAGCGAACACAGAGAACACCTTCTCAAGATGCAACCATTGTGTCTTTTCTAACACTAAAGGCAAGACTAGACAAACACTAACTTTCACATTATTAAGGGAAGGGCAGACGATTTTCAGAAGTGATGGACCATAGAATCCTTATCACTGTCTTGTCCTTTTATCTCTGAGATTCTATCTCATTTCTCCCTCCCTAGTTAGCTCTTAAAAGGAGACAAAGCAAGCAAGATGGAAATCAAATGCCTCTTTGCATAAACAGGAGCCAGGCAATTTTACGCCCCTTTCTATGTACCCTATTTCTGTTGCCTGGAGGTTTTCAAGTCAGAGAGGCTTGCCTAAGCATGCTGCAATAAAAGCCACTATAGCCAGCTGCCTTAGTATCTAAAGGGGGTTCCTAGCAATCTATCCTGTTATCCTGAGGCTAACCACCACGAAGGAAAACAAAATATTAAGATAAAAAGATTCTTTAGGTTGTTTCCTTATTGCTCTAAGTAGGAAGCCTCAGAGGGCAGTTTAAACTGGTTGCTTGAGTGTTCAGACAATGATCACTCCCAGATGGCCTTGACAGGATGAGCTGACTAACAAACCATTAGCAGGACCTCCTGGAAATGAATGCCTAGTTTTCTGCTACAAAGAATAAATGAATCTGGTTTTCTTGCCATTAAAATCATTAATGTTGACAACTATTTTTAATGTATGCTTCAGAACTAACACTTCATACCTTAAATTGATCAGCTGTTTGGATGTTCTCAGTTTTAGTCATACAAATAGCCTTAAGGACTATCTTTTCCCTCATTTGAAACTGCAGCATAGGAGAAAACCCTATTTCCAACTCCCCTATTTCTTTTCTCTATACTTATGTGGTTTGGGGTTGGTTTTTTTTTTTTTTCTCTTCGCTTTTTCACTTCCACTTCCTTTATTACAGGTATTTTTCATCCCTTTTTGACTCCTCCTTACGACCATGTCTCAGGGACAGCTTTTTGCTTTTACAGTTCAGACAAACACTACATGCTGCAGAAGCTGGAGGCAATTATTCCTGTCCCTGAAGACTTCACAGACTGCCACGTAAAACAAAGAAGAAAATTTTCCAACAGCAAGTTGCTGCCTGAGTCAGTACTGGTGAGATACCTGCTCAGCCAACTCTAGGCAATCTATTTCTCGGCAGCAGATTATTCTTTTTTTATCCTCCACACTTCAATCCCCTGGAGACAGGTTTCCAAGTTGCAATGCACCAGAAAGCAACAGATTTCTCAGCACCCAGATACAACACACTGTTGAAGGCTATGTCTTGAAAAGTTAACTTTTATTTATCCATTTAACCTAGAGGGGCAAAGACAACAGAGAGCAAAAGCATGCAAAAAAATTAAGCTACTGAGATTATATCATTTAAAGTGACAGCTATAATAATTAAATGTATAGCATACTTAAATGTAATAGCTATTATATTTATTTTTTAAGTGACCTAAAAATATTTTCAACCTGAGGATTTTCAAGTTCCAGGTTCTACATTCCCCTTCACCAGTCACAAAGAGTTTAAAGAGCATCCATTTTAAAAGTGTTTCAGAAGACCATTGTTAAATAATGCAAAGTAAAACTAATTTTGAACTCAAATTTCATTGAAAGTTTCAGAAGTTATCCAATGGAAATTTTCCTTTCTATTTTGTTTTATTATTAAAAATTTGGGAAGTATCCAGAGAACCTTGGTTTGACAGTGAAATTGTCATCAGCAGAACAAGTTCTACCTTCTTTCTAGGAAGAAAAAATAAAGACCATAAAGACCCATGTGTTCTTTAAAAGAGGTTTTAAGTTTTAACTTAATCTATTAAACCAACATAATAAATGCCAATACATCAGCTTTTATATATTTGATTTGCAGTAACTTGATTTGCTTTCTGAGCATCTTTTGGTATGAAGTGAATCAAAAATAGTGATTATAAAATGTGTTAAGCACAGGACTTTCTTTAAAAGCACATTACTTAAATTACTAACAGTTCTTAAAGTACAAATTTCATTTAGAGATATGTAACCATTTAGTTTTTGCCAAAATTAGCAACTACCACGTTTTATCAAAAAACATAGTGAAGTACTTATTTAGAAACTGTTCAACCCTAATCTTGGATGCAGAAAGACAGCAAAACAAAAACCACAGATATCCAACTTCCACTAAATTTCAGTGGGACATTTATAGTAAGAGCTGAAGTTCCCAACAAATCCTATTTAACTTAGAATTATTACCTTAACTTAGTATAAATTAATTCTAGATTTATAATCCCTGCAGTCTTCATCTACTAATCAAGAAAATCAGGATTCAGCTGTTGGGGGGGTGGCTGCAGTGGAAGAAGGGGGAAGATCATTATGTTTACTTGCTGACATACTTTTCTTAAAAAACACTTACTCATAAAACATGTCTAGCATACAAAATCATGCTTCGTAGTAACAGATTTCTCTAATACAATAAAGATATGAATACATACTACACAAAAGAGATCAGAATACAGGTCACAGCAGAAGTATTTCAATGGCTGAGAATACCATTAAAATCAAGCTCTCCTTCCAGCAGCTCGTCCCTACTTTCTAATAGTCCAGTGTAGAGACCTCCCCAGTACAAACTTTATGCTTGAATAGTATGGGGTTTATTTTTCTTTTCGGAAGTAAAGCCAGCTCTTAATACAAGAACTGCCTTACAGTGTTTGCTGACTATTAGTCAGCACTTCCCAATGACCCATCCCTTTCCTCCCCTCCCTTTCAGTTCCAAATGCTGCCATTATCAACTTCCAGCTTTTCCTTTTTTGCCTGCAAAATTCACAAACTGTTTTAGAAATTCCCTTGACAGTGAAGAAGCTTTTTTCAGTCATTGTTAAGTCACTTTGAACTCTTGGACAAACATGAGTTCTTTTAATGTCTTCTATAAGATAGGCTTTCTATAGCCAAAAGTTGTCTTATCACCATTCTACAGGGCTACCTTTGCTCACGAACCAGGCAGCCAAAACTGTTTTGAACCCTTCAATTCAAAGTTCTAAGTGCAAGCTCTGAAGGTTGTTCAGGTTATGTCAATGGTTGTTCAGGTTTTGTCTATTTGCTTGGCTTTGGACCATTCAGTAGCTAGCATATAAAATTCTGGAGGCAAATTGTATACCGCTACTGATTGCAGAGGTGCCAGTATGTACTACCACATAACTGTAATTTCAAGAGCTGAGTAATAGCACGTAACTTTTCTGAATTTTAAACAGTAAATTAGAGAACACAGTAAATGAAACAATATCCATCTCAGTTCCATGTCAACTTCCCACAAGGTAAGACTTTATATAGGCTACCCAACATACACCTGCCGGGGCAACTGTGTGAACTGCAAATGAACACGTGGTTACAACGTGGCTCCCTATGATGGACTCACTGTCACTGCAAACTCCAGAATATATCCACTCTTGCCCTTTAAACTCAGTAATCTAGATTGTAACCTTCAGATCAGAAGATATAAATCAGTACCTGCAAGCAAAAAAAGAAGGATATACGGGGAGGAGAATGAAACCTCCAATATATTTTTTAATATTCCTTCACAGTCATCCACAATTGGCCTGCTAAAACCTAACACTGAGCTAATATAACCCCCTTTTGTCTGCCCTGCTCCAGAAATTTTCAACATCCTCATAGAACGTCTGATCCATATCTAGTGATCTAAATCAAATGCTTCTAGTCACCACTTACTGAAAGCTTTTTAAAACAGATGCCATTTTTTTTTTACAACAATTTAATATTTAGAGTTATGGAAGAAAGAAACAAACCAACCACTCTTCAGCTCCTGGTTTCTTAGTTTTGAACTGAGAGGCTTGAACAAACCAAAATAAGTAAACATTCACTTGGCTAATGCTCTCTGAGATGTGGTTTTAACACTTTATAGTTCCAGGCACTTACCCAGCAACTTCCTTCCAGAATTTATCACTCAAAAGTTCAGTAGCAAACATGCACTGTTTGGTGTTATCTTTCAAATTTATTCTGCAATAACTTTATATCACTACACAGGTCATTATCTGAAACTTTATCTCAAAACCTTTCAAAAGTAAACTGTACGTTAAAAAGAAATAAATCTATTTTCAGATACCCTCACTCTAGTTCTGTAACTTGGCACACTGCAGCTTCTAGTCAGTCTTCTCTGATACCTTGCTGTCCTTTAAATATATTATCAGAAATCTGTTCTTCAGAAAATTGTTACAAAATATTTATGTTCAAATGAGGACTGAAAAGGACTGTTACAGATCTGACATCATCATGTCCTTCTCTACAAGAAACCTACTTGCATTTTCATATCTATCATAAAGAACAAAATCTTACAGCGTAACAAGGGCAAAGAACATGCTGCAGAAGACAGGCAAAATATCCAGTATGAAACTGAGAAAGTGGAGAAGGTCCTGGAGTTGAGTGGCTCTATTTCAGAGTCCCCATTTCTTTGTGCTCCGTTTGTCCTCGTCTCTGACTTCACTAGTTGTATTCTGAGCTCTTCAGGACTGCAATACTGCCTAAGTAAATGGACCTTGACTGCAGTAGTCCTGTAATCTACCAGTCTATCTGGTAACTCACCTATTCTACTACAGGGAACAGCTGCTTGGGCAGCAGGCATCATCCAAGCAGCCAAATACCACCTTCTGTGCTGGAGCATGCACAGAGCTGGCTGGAACCTGCTGCTGCCAGCAATACTTCCAAACGAGACAGGAGAAGGAGGGCCTGGAGGTACACTCCTCCTGCGCGCAGAGCAGGTCGGGAACTGCTCTTTGCAGATTTTGTCGATGCAGTCAATGGGGGAGGCAGTAGGTAGACCTTGGATTCATCCCTTAAATACAGTAACTGCAGTGAGGTATCACACCATCAGTACACACAAGACAAATGAATCTGCTGATGGAGTCACTCAGCTGCAATTAAGAAATTCATTGGTGATGAGGGACTTCACATAAATCAATTTCCTAGATCTCTTCATCAGGTGCTGAGTATTGTACCTGAAAATCACTGTATATGTTGGAGTAACAGATGTCCTGCAGGTGAAAGCTGCTAAAGAACAGTTTGCACAAAAATAAATCATGTCCATATAAAATTAATTTGCACCCTATCCAGAACTGTGCAAGAATCTAATAAACTGTTTAATTACTGAAAATCTGTAGCTTGTGAGACAACGAAATTCATATAAATTTCTGCACTTTCATAAAATTGAAGGGTACTACACTCCAAAATAATGCAGATTTTGAAAACATGGTTTACCTGGCTCAATAACTGTGGCGCTGATTATTTATTTTCAGTCATGTAAGAAGGAAGAAAATCACTGTGAACCACTTCAGCACAGTACTAGGGGTGATTAAGAAGGGAGTGGCAGAGGCAAGGATGAAACATCAAAAATGAATAGTGGAAGCCTAAAAGAAGAAACATGACCTGCAGAGGAATCTGGTAATACCAACATCTCCTAAGGAGCTGCGCTTCATGAAGAGAAGCTGAAGCAGACAAGGAGGGAGGCTTAAATCTCTAAGTTTAGAAACCACAGGAAGAATTCTTGCAGAGAATGAACGAACTGTTGAGTTCACTAGACAGAAATATATTGGTGTGAGAGATTAAACTGGGAGGCAGACTCTCACTAGAATGGAAGGAAGTACTGAACAAAAACATTATGAACCCTCTCCTACTCTTAGGCAAAGGAAGAATTCAGAGCACTTCAGCTCGGGTGGAAAAATTAACTCGATTTGTTGAGCAGCAAACTATCACAGAAAGGAGCACAACTTATCAGAGAGACTAGCCACTCTAACAGAAGGATACAGCTCTATTTGAATATCAGCAGCTGAAGAACACTAAAAAGAGCATAAAGAAGAAGAGAAGCTAAAAGCTGATATAAAATTTTCACAATGTAAGAACAGATTTTGTTTTTAAATCTGTACAAGTCAAAATAGAACTTTCCATACTTGCAAAGCAAAATCAGTTCCTTCTATTAAGCATCTAAAATGCATTGTAGGCATTCACTGAGAAACAGAAAAAAAATCATCAAAAGCTGCAAAGCAGTTTTACTGTGAAAACTGTATGCCAGCTGCATATAAGAAATGTTCCTTTCTCAGTGCTAGAATTCTTTTTAAAAGTGTCGTGCAATTCTTTCTTCTCTTCTGAAAATCCCTAAAAAGTAAGAAAGGAAAAGTTCCCTTGCTCTCACATTTGCAGATTATTAGGTGAAACTCCTTCACTTCACCATACTGACAACAATAATCAAGATTTCCCCCTCAAGTTTTGAACAGAAGGATTTTCTAAATCTATGCAGCAAATATCCCAAGACCCTATAGAAATGTGCATGTATTCTGTGTTAGGTGGTAACGTTGTTCTCAGCACAGAGAAAGCCAGCACTGACTTAGCAGTTCTGTGCACAAAGCTGCCCATTTGCTCCTTGCTCTCCTTGTTTTTGCTTTGCTGATCAAAGGAGTTGCCAAGTTTTTTCTTTACCATTACAAGGCAGGAAAAATGGCTCTCCTCGGAGAGGCCCCTTGCGAAGGTCACAAAGGTTAGCTCCACAAGCCCTGGAGTCTGCTCTGATGCTGGAGTGATTGGCTGGCTTCCCCGCAGTTACTCTGCATTTCCCCTCCTTCACAATAGTGCACTGGTTATGGAAACTAAATATGAAAGAACGTGGTGGGGGAGGAAAGAATTTCTATGGAGACACAGTCGAAAACACTCAGAAGTTCCACTTGCTTGAGCAGCCTGAAAATCTACCATTCTAAAACATTTGATTTCTTTCTGGAAAAATGAAAATAAAAATTTCAGCATGCACTCCCCCTTAACAAAAATTTTTAAAAAAAGAAGGAAAAAAAAAGTTTGCTTTTTCTTAGTATATGAACAAATGCATACTAGTCTGACTTGGTCTGGAAAAAGTTGTTTCTTAAGATGTTTACTTGCCCCACCTCTGGACTTAATCAACTGGAACCCACAGGTCACACCCTCTTAACAAAGCCTGAAACAAAGCCAACTAATCAGGATTCAGATTTGTAGCACCTTCCAGCTCCCGAGCAGTATCACACCAGAGATATTTTTAAAATGTTACAGAATATATGAAAGCTTGTTTACAGGCATCATACACCAATTACTGTTAGGTCCTAAAATTAAGTAATGAAAGTATCTTTGAATACTCGGCAAAACAATCGTTACATTTCCGATGGCTGATTAAATACACTCCCCATTTTCTATAAATTTCAAACCTACTAATCGACAGGCAACCACAACTACTTACATTTTTATTAAACATAAAAAGTTTAACCTGTAGTGTATACACTGAAAACTCCACAGTCAGTTTGAAGCACCTACTCCCAGGAAACAGACTGAACATTGGTCTAAGTAGGGGAAAGCAGCATAAAGTTTGCATACTAAAGAAGGAGTATTTCGAGGCTTCATTTTTTGGGGGCACTTTTTTTCATCACTTCACAAATAAAACTTTGATTCTCACCATTGCTCAAAAAGCTTTCTTACCACCCTGAAAGTCAAGCCAGGCTCTTTCCTCTCTATATAAACTGTAGGTGTCAAGTTCTGCCTCCAGTGCCATCACCCATATGTTTGGACAGGTGAAGCCAATTACAACTCAGCCATCAGTGTGTTTGATGCTGAACCCACCTCTGCAGCTGTTTTGAGTTCATTATGTTACCAGAAGTCAGAAGTACTTCCAGAAGTAGTCAAGTTGTATAGCCCCACTGACTAGGTATTTCAATCTGTTTAAGTACTCTCAAGACCTAACAATATCCAGTAACAGAGAGGCTCATGCTACAGCTTTTTCCTCCTAGGAGGAATCAACAGGCTTCATCTCCCTACCCAGTCACCTCTGTCCACAAAACACCTAGGAAAACAAGCCCTCTGTATTGGGAGACAACAATAAGTGACTGACAATGCCAGAAGCCTAAGGAAACTAAGCTGAAAACAGTAAAATATATCATTAAAGAAGATGGAATATCATACTTCATATAAAAGCATAGAAGTATAAGTGGGATTTTGATCTATTCACCTGTAGAAACACATAACACATAGCAAAATGTACAGACACCTCAAGGGGTCTCCAGAACTGCTTCACCAGATTCAAATGCAGAAGCATGAGGAGAGCTGAGAGAAATGCATGCAATAGCCATACTGTAACAAAAGGCAAAAGGTATATAAGAAGGAGCTGCACCTGATCATTAACATTATTTACTGGAGAAACATTTTAAAAAGCACAAAACCAAAATACCAAATTCCTCTTTTCCTCTTTTGCACCAGAGCTTTTATGACCAACCCTTGCTCCTCCCCCCCCCCCCCCTTTTTTTTTCTTTTTTTCTTTTTTTTTTTTCCAGCTAGTGCAATGAGATAACACTTCTGGCTGAAAACATTACTGAACTTCTTTGGGCACGGCTACAAAGTCCAGCACACCTAACATCTACCAAACCCAGGCCTTCCTCAGCTCCCATACAAATGCCAGGTGCACAATGTGCTGGCCGGCAGAAGGCAGTCACCAGATTACCTGAAACATTTACATTGCCAACAGAACACTTAGCACACCCTGTTTTGCCAGCAGGCACATCTTTGACCACCTCAGTATAGGACAAAAATTCTTACTCTTCTGGCTGATGTTGCTATGCAAGCAAAAATGTCTCCCACCATATATGCTGCACCAAGATTAAGGCACTTCTCCTGGCCCTGCCTTTGTTACTCAGGTGATAAAGGTACAAGGCAAAAAACGGTTTTTTTTGCCATCACCTACTGAATCCACACTAGGGGGCTCTGCGGATGTAATCACATTTTCTAAAAGGTACCTACTTCATGACTACATTAACCCACTCCTATCTAAGGAATTAAATTCAGTATCTGGAAAAGGTGGTGCAACATCACCTTACCACAGCTCCTGTATTCTTACAGACACCACAGCTAAGAGGAAGGAGAAAAACAAAACAAAACCCACTTAAAATATCCAAGAGCATCAAAACGAACAGAAGATGCTAATAAATGCACAAAAACACCTCCATAAGCAGCAAGACCAAGACTCCACCCAAACCTATAACATGGGAGAAAGCTAAAGTCTATGACTATGGTTTTGTAAGTTTTTATGTTAAAGGTTCTGATTGCTGTAATTCTTTAATGATGACACAACTGGGCCAAGAAACACACACTGTAACCAGCCTCTTTCTGCTGTACGTAATGCAGGAGGAACTTCCAAGACAGCTTTGGAAAGCAACCCCCTTCAAAAAAACATTTTAAGAAAATGCTGCGTAATTCCCTGATAAAAGACTCAAGCAATACAAGAATCCGTCAAGTGGATGTAGTACCAAATGCCCTACATCAGTCCTTAAACCAAACAGAAGAAAGATGTCCAGAGCTACTATCTTTTTTGAGCAACTTAAAATTACAGGAAAATTACTAAAAACAGCCTGAACCTATGTTACTCAAAATTTCAACTGAAAAGAGTTTAATGTATGGCAAAATGTTTAAACATTTTTCATTACTTACCTCAGTTTCTTTTAGTTTTACAACTTACAATGTAACTAACAGGTCAATAAGCTCATAATTTCTAAATCAACAAAAAATTACACAAATCTATCACAAAATATGAAAGGTGAAGAATAACGACAAAACCAAGGATGCAGATCAAAATCAGCAAGTTTCACACTTTCTATTTCAGCATTATGGATGGCTCAACCCATCAAATATCACATTTGATCTCCAAAGTTAGGTTTTAAGCTTAAACAAGGACAGGCTTTATTTTTTGTATTCAGCCTAGGAACACCTATAAATCTAACATTACGTCGTTTAAAAGTGGGTAGCATTTCTTGGAAATTTCAATTCTGACATCATATAAAAATGCAACTCCCAAAATTTTTACACCTGAACAACTGAATCAAAGCAATCTTACCACAATTTAATTGCTCACAGCAGACGTCATGTATGCCCATGGAGGGAAACCTGATCAACTAAAAAGAGAACTTCAAAATGCTTTGTTCTCAATGTTTTAAATATAAAATTACATGAGAATACAGCGGGTTTCCAATAGGAAGGGGAAGCAGGACAAAGAACCCAACAAAACCATACATGCCAAAATACTTGTTATGAGGTAGCTTAGACCAGTGGTCTCCAAACTATTTTGACCACAAATGCTATCAGTAAAAAAAATTTGGAGTAGGCACCTCCAACGTATGTATATTTATGAATAATATACATGTACTACATATTAAGTACATTATAAAACATACACAAAAATAGGAAGTAAAAAAAGATGAGCTAAAGATGTACTAAACACTATTTTATTTTATTTTTTGAATTTTATTTATTAATGGTAGAAATTTCATTTTCTTCCCACACCCCAGTGGACTGTCCTACACATCACTTGGGATGCATGCATACCACATTGCAGACCACTGGCTTAGAATGTCTAAAAGATGAATGTCGTCCTTCTGAAATGCACTCAGTTTCAGTACTTGGAATATGACTTTCCCTAAACTAGCCAAAAATACATTTAAATTGTTTTTAAAGTAAATTATGCCGGTTGACACACTGCTCTCATATATTTGTTGTACACTTATTGGAAAGGCTGGTAAGAGCTATATTTTAAATCAAGACTAAAACCATACATGTTTTGTTTGTAACAGACTTTTACTTTTAACAGGAATCATAGTTGTTACATTCCACCAAAAGCTGTTGAGACTTCTTCTAGAGGTGTCGGCAGGAAACAAGGCAAAGCTAGGAGCATTTAACACTGCAAAATACTATTTTACAAGAGATTACATCATTTCATCTTTCCAACTGGGAAATCTGTTCAGGCATATTACAAATACCACCTGAAATTAGGAATCTCACACTGAAAGTTACTGGAATTTCCTTTACCTTTCTGTTTTCATAGATGTAAAGAGAACTATGACCTGGAGGTTCATGCTGAAGAAGATCCAGTCCTAATAATTCTCCACCAAATACAAAAGGATTGGGAGAGGGAGTGAAAGGAGGAGAAAAAAAGGTTGTTGTAGTACAAAGCCAAGTCCAAATCCAGAAGACAAAACAAAATCACAGCCAGCAATGAAGCCAGGCCTGACATAAAAGGCACAAGCTACCAGAAAGGCAAATTTTCCCCCATTCACTGCTTGCTGCAGAGAAGGAATTCTTCAGTGTGCCACGACAATTTTGACATCAACTCACAACTGAAGGGCAACCAGCTAGTCATTGATCACCTTTTGAAAGCTACTACCTCAGAGGATGCTAGCTTTAGCTTCAAAGATGCTCTATGAAGAAAACAGAGCTATGACAATTGATACAGGTATTTATTTCTTCTAAATGTTATTACTTCTTGCTAGATCAAACAATAGGTGTTCAAAATGTATTCGCACTAATGAGAAATGGGACAGGTTGGAGATTCAGCACTACTCTTAAGGCTTTTTGAGTCACTGGGCCACAAGGTTCCATTTCTACATATAGGTAAACAGAAGAAAAAAGGAATATGCCCAGGAAACAAAGAAGAGAGAAAACACTTTGAGCAACTTAGCCTTATTTTGATCCAATACTCCCCAAGCATGCAGTAGTAGCAGCACCCTAAGACAGTCATCAAAAAGACTCAAATTCTTCATCAGTACAGTTGACTCAAAAAAACATGGTAAAGTGGCAGGGGAAATTATGGCCCACTTAGTAAGCCTACATTTGTTATGTGAGAGTGCTATTTATAATGTCACATGCTGGAACTTGTTCCCAAGCTAGCTAAACCTACATGTTTAATTGACTCAATAGACAATGCTGCATTGTCAAGACTAATCTTTTCCTACAGGTTACAGTTTCTAAACTGTGAAAGCTTTTATACATTTTATTTTCTTAGCTGTTCTGAAAACTTCAAAATACACACACATATGTATATACAGAGTATGTATTAGAGTGTACTACACTGACTACGACTGAATTCGCATATCTATATGCAAACTGAGTCATCAAAATGTCCAAGCATCTTAAAGAACATGGGAGCCAGCAGGTTCTTTAAGTTCCTATTTCAGATATCCAAGACAGAAGGGACTAAGGAAGAAAAAGCCTGGAAACATTAGTATCACCAATACACACCATGTGATTCATGGAACAGCAGCTCTCACACACTTGATTTTGATTAAGCCACCTTATAAAGCATTTGTTTCAAGTTACTTCCCAAGAGCAAAGTTTTGGGAAGAAAGAAGCCTACTTCTAATTAGATTGAAGTCTGAGAAGCTGTCAATTAAGAACTAATTTAAACAAAGATTACCCTGAATGCTGCAGAGACTGGATTGCCAACTCCTGCAGACACTTTTTTGTTCATATTGATGAAAAATGCTTTCGGGGGGGGGGGGGGGGAAGAGATCAGAAGATATCAAATTTTGCACAGTAAACAAGTTTCATTAAGTAATTCTACAGTGAAATGGAACTTAAGTTTTTCAAGATTTCTATACCAACTATCAAGATAACTGCTGAATTTTCAGAACTCAAGTGATTCAATTACTATTTATTTAAAACAGAAAACTGGTGCAATCTTTTCTGTAATCAGCTTCAGAAAGCTGAAGTTCCGTATCTTAGGAGCCACAAAGCAATTTTGATTTTTTAATATTTCTCCTGCCTCCCCCAAAACTGATGAAAAGAAACAACTTAGAGAATAAAACTATTACATCTCAAAAGCTCTTTGAGCAGCTTCATGAAAAAACAACAAATAAAGAAGAAAAAAATAATTAAACTGTGCCTTCTCAAACTACTGCCAGATGTAAGCAACTAGCAGAACTGGTCTTCATACTACTGCCAAGCAATTCTGATAAGGGCACTTGAGTTCTTTAAGAAGCTGAAAGTCAATCATGATTAGCTGTTCTAAATTACTATAAACCATACAACTAAATACACCGAACAGCTTCCAAGAATACAGAGAGTAAAGTCAAGCTAAACATTAGAGGCATCCATGTACAGATGCACATATATTTTTCTGTACAGACTGGTTGTTTAATGAGTTTATATTTCAAGTTTTTATAGTTAAAATAATGAAAACATTTGAACTCACTTTGTTGCTAATATCTCAACAACACAGCACTCAACAACAAAAACAGTTTTCCCCTTTTAAAGGGCAATGCCTCACTGTAAAGACAACTTTCAAAATGATATATTCAAGTACACGCAACATTTCTTGAACATAAGAGTCATGAATGACATTGCTGAGCATGCTGCATCCAGCACGCTGCAGATAAAACCTGTTTCAGATAGTCTGCTATATCTCATGCTTCATTAACTCAAGTTGAAAACAACCTTCTAAAACAAAAGAGGGCTAAGTTAACAACCATCATGCCTTTCCTCTATAATGCATCTCCTAATTTTCCCATACCAAGCACCCGTCAGGTTTATACTACAGGAGGATAAAACAGCTTTGCAAAATCCATGTATTACTCTGTTTAATAACATGCTGAAGGGCATGTGGTCCCATTTGTTTCACTTATTTCTCATCTTCTCAAAAACATCATTATTCAACCTGACTGCAAAAATTAAAAGAAAAAGTTGTAGATGTAAAGCTGCTAAATTACTTAATGCATAAAAATTTGACTCCAAAAAGCCAAGCCATGTTGGAAAGATGTTCTTTCAATTGCCACAGGGTCTAATGCTATTTTGACAAGACTGCAATTACGCTTCTGTTACAAGAACAGATCTTGTTCTCCATGTCTTGCCAGGATAATACTGCTTTTAATTAATGCTTTTGTTGTGAAGCGTACCCTCAGGCAGTAATAAGTTTTATAATAATTTCAGTATGTAGCATGTATTTCCCCACACCATTTATTCAAAATTTCTCATAATTTGGTCTCATAGATAATGTCCAAGTCCTTACTACTTCCCAGAATTCCTTAAAACATGGCTAAACACTGTTGTGCTGAGCAAGACATTGTTAAAACATGTCTTCATATGATTGTTTTCCTCTGCTTCCCTCGGGAAGAAAGAAACATTACATGCCTATCAGACTGGCACAACCACAACAGAACCAAATTTCCTTTTAAACATCAATCCCAGTTTCTCTTTCCGGAATCAGCACACACATCTTTCTTCTTTTCAAATAGTTGATACATGCTTTTACTGTATTATCTTTTAAATAGTTATAATCATTGTCAAAGTGTCATAAGGTGCCGATCTTCATGTTTACTGATCACTAAACGTGGGTAAAAAAAAAAAATAAATCTAAGTGCAACTTTTATTCTTACAATCCACTGCATAACCCAACTCTCAAATTTGATAAGTCGTGCTAAAGGAAATTACAAACCAGAGGTTCAGTGAACAAACAGGCACTTACTGAAGCCGCAGAAATCTAGACACATATTTATCCGAAGCCTGAGACAAGTAAAGTACTGTGTGGGAAATGTTATGAAATCCCTGTCAAGAAAACTAGGCTTCAAATTTAATCCACTGCCTCTCTCTACCACAAACAGCTGTGAAGTAACTAACTCATTTTTGGTTTGAATGTTATTAATTAATAAAACATGACTGTCTAATTAACTCCACAAGAAGGTGGGAAGTTTCAAACCAATTCTTATATGCCAATTAAAACTGGCTTTACAATGTGTTTGGACAGATTGCATTGACTTTGAAAAGTAAAGTCAATATGCAAGCTGCTGCCTTTACAGACTGCAGGGACCCATTTTTAACTGCCCCATGTTCTCTGACCAGACATTAAAATTTTAAATCTCACTTCCATTGGAGTATTCAAGCTTTTTCTTTTCCTTTCCATTAAAGTGATGTCTATATTTTAGTAGACTCAGTTTTCCAGTGTTTGAGCACTAAAAGTAACACTAAGTTTATACCTTCAACAGAGAGAAGTTAATGTTAAACATTATTTCCATTTATTTTCCATTACTTCTTTATTTCTCTAATAAAATGGATCCAATATTCTGCCTAATTTCTCAAAAGATAAATTAATTTCAGAATCCTATCCCGATTCCATGCAGAAACAATCTTCAGTTTCTTTTGCATCATCTTTGCATGACTGCACTGAAAGTAAACATTTAAATAGAACAGTATTTGCTAAGAATAAATGTACATATTGTCAACAGTGAAATTCATGGATTACATTATCTGACCTTTATCAAGAAGGTCAGACTAGGTGACAGCCACCTCTACTGTCTCCAAATCCTCTTGCTGTTGCTGGAAGGTGTATCTGCCTGAAAGGGCACCACTTGAAATTTTGAGCCAGGTTGGACTTACTCATGAAGCTTAAAATCTGATGAGCTAGTAAAAACAACAGCAGGTTGAACTCCGAGCTCTGAGATTTTGATTTGCAAAAGCAACCAGAGTAGAAAAGTTCTAAGGCTTGTAACATCACAGTATGTTAATATGAACTCTATTTAAACAGCTTAAAAAGACATAAAACCACTCAGACACACACAAACAATGGAATTGTGTATACATAATTGTTTTTATCATCAAACCTAGCACAACTTTGAGCTTCTGCAGACTTAACTGCCAGCTGCTTCTACGCCACCGACATACTTTCACAGCAAATGACTACTGATGGCTTAGTCAGAGGTGTCAAAGTGAAACAAAAAATAAAGATGTTAAGCACACAGGCTTTCCTTATAAGAAGTGGTTGAATTGCCACAGTCAATGGAAATCCACTGGTTGTCTTTGAACAGCATGCTGTAAGCATTGATCAAAGAAATTATCCTTAAGACTCTTCCCATTTTCTTTAAGACGAAGCCTTACTGCATTACTACGTTCCCAATATGTTTCTTGGAAGGAAGCAAAACTTAACCTTGGAATGAACATGGATTCATCAAACAGAAGCAGACTGAATAAAGAGTTAAAGTATTAGACTTCTGGTAATCAATCTTAATACAATAGCATGTATACATACAATGACAAATCACTCACCAAAGAAGGAAGCATTCAGTCTGAAAACTTGTAAATTGGCTTCAATTAACTGTACTATCAAAAGCCCTGTATCTTGATACAGAGCAGTATTAAAAAAGGAAATTAAGGTTATTAATCTTTACTCTCTCTTTCCTGTTGTTATTGGGGGACATTACCACCAATGGCATATCTAGTGCTACTAGAATGAAAAAACAGGTCACAATCTAGAGTATAAAAAAATGTGCACAACTCACAAGCGAGATTTCTTTCCTCTCTTTATGATTTTTGTCACATTGGCTAAGCTGCATAAAGTTACTCTGCAAAGACTATTAAAAACACACAAAATTACTTCAAATAAAAAACCATTCAGAATAAGAACTACAGCCTTTAGATCTCAGGCACACTTGATAATTTCTACTTGGAAAGAATAGAAATTTCATGGTGTACAAAGTCCCTGACTGGATTTGCACGAAGTATTAGCACTGCTATACACTCTCATTCCAAGGATGTGTCAATCATTGAAATTCAATATTGAACACTGAGTATTTTAATGGCATTTATTTCTTAAAATGTGTTTACGTGTTATAATTCTGACCTCTAATTAGAATAAAATCATATACCTTTTGATTTATGTATCCAATTCTATACATGTGGGTGAATTAAAGATTCACAGATGAGCGGAATACATCTTTCTGTAATGAACGCATACACTGAAACTATTTGCTCTATCATCATATAGCAGGAAAGTTAATTAAAGCATTCAAAGTTTACTTTAGTTTCACACAGCACAGCAGTTAAACCAAGCTGGTCAACTGGAAGAACAAGTCATAAATCAAAAAGGAGCTGTGTGCAGCAAGGAACAACTTCATTTATTTATTCTGGTGTTTGAGCTGAACCATAACTGCAGTAACTATTTACATAAGGAACAGAGAAGAGATTTAAAAAAAAAAACAACAATGAACTTTAGTTACTAAATTTATAAAAGACTAGTTTATTCACACTTTTAAATGTCTAATAGAATATCTGAAGAAAGTCAATGGTACAGGCTTGAATTCTTTGTTAGTATCAGTTCCTCCAAGAACAAACCACAACAAATTCCTTTACTAGCAGACCTGCACCTACATGTTTCTTGTTTCCCCACATCAGCTCCTGTTGGTCAGACACTCAGTATCCTTCACCATCCTGCTTTGCCTATGGCGAACAAAACAGCTACTTGTATTTCCCGAGCAAAAAACACAGCACAAAACAAGCCCACCTTCCTCTTAGGCTTCTATATCAAGTCTAACTTGACTATAGGAAATAAAGCAGTAGACTGCTGGTTTTGTCACTGAAAAGCGTAACACACCATATTGTACAGGCATGCAGTTATCATTTCAAACTGTCATCACTACCTAAACCTAAGCTAAATCATTAACTAGTTTATTGCTTTTGTGCAACAACTTTGATTAAACACAAGGGAGAAATTAAGAAATGCCAATTCTGCATTATTTTTCAGTTCCTTTCTATTTTAGTCTCCCTATAAGTCCTCCCTCATCCTACCTGCTGTATGAATTTTTACCTTGCTCTACATGCCCATTTTGCAAGTTCTTGAGGCACAGCTACCAGCAAGCTGTTTAACAACAAAACACCCAAAAAACCCCTAAAATAATCCCAAACCTGTGATGTGCTTCCAGTTATGAACAACATTATGTGAACACCCTTCTCTCAATAAAACTTGCACTTGTTATGATTTATACTACTCATGTAGATCATCAAAACATCTGCAATTTTTGCTTGCAGAGGTTTATTTGCAAAACTTTTGAGGACAACTGCTTACTCTGATTTTACCTGGACTGGTAACAGTCAGAGGTCAGAGGCATAAGTACACTAGTTTCAGTGTCAAATGTCCCACTTAAAAACAGAACAACCTAGAATATTTATCAATACCCCACTTTAGACCTAAACTACTCTGCTTTTGTAAAACCATTTTTACTTCCTCCAATTCCTTTTTAGCACGCTGAGAATGCTTTTGTGACAACAAGGTAGATACCATGGTGGGAGTCTGTTAGAAAATGCCCAACTAGGATGAAGAGGCAGATGAAATATTCTACAAGCAGCTGGGAAAAGTCTCATGACCACTAGACCTTGTTCTCATGGGGGACTTCAACTTACCAGACATCTGCTGGAAATATAATAGAGCAGAAAGCAAACAGTCTAGGAGGTTCCTGGAGTGTGTGGAAGATAACTCCCTGACACAGCTGGTGTCAGGAAGGAGCCAACATGGGAAGATGCTCAACTGGGCTTGTTGTTTGTGAACAGAGAAGGACTTGTGGGTGATGTGATGGTTGGAGGCCACCTTGGGCACAGCAGTCACAAAATGATATTTTTCGATTCTCGGAGAATTAAGGAGGGAGGTCAGCAGAACTGCTACCTTAGACTTCCAGAGGGCAGACTTTGGCCTCTTTAGGAGACGGGTTGACAGAGTCCCTTGGGAGGCTGTCCTGAAGGGCAAAGGAGTCCAGGAAGGCTGGATGTTCTTCAAGAAGGAAACCTTAAAGCTGCAGGAGCAGGGTGTCCTCATGTGCCCAAAGATGAGCCAGCAGGGAAGAAGACCGGCTTGGCTGAACAGAGAGCTTTGGCTGGAACTCAGGGAAAAAACAAACAGAATTTATGACCTTGGGAAGAAGGGGCAGGCAACTCAGGAGAACTACGAAGGTGTTGTGAGGTTATGCAGGGAGAAAATGAGAAGGGACAAAGCCCAGCTGGAACTTAATCTGTCTACTGCTGTAAAAGAAAATAAAAAAATGTTTCTATAAATACATTAGCAACAAAAGGAGAGCTAAGGAGAATCTCCTTAGGAAGAAGGAGGAAACACTGACAAAGGATGAGGAAAAAGCTGAGGTACTCAATAACTTCTTTGCCTCAGTCTTTAATAGTAAGACCAGTTGTTCTATGGGTGCCCCATCCCCCGAGCTGGAAGACAGGGGCAGGGAGCAGAAAGAAGCCCCCATAATCCAAGGGGAAAGGGTCAGCCACCTGCTGCGCCACTCAGACACACACAAGGCTATGGGGCCGGATGGGATCCACGCAAGGGTACTGATGGAGCTGGCAGAAGTCCTCTCTAAGCCACTTTCCATCATTTGTCATCAGTCCTGGCTAATTAGGAAGGTCCCAAAAGACTGGAGGGCAGGAAGTGTGATGCTTCTTGTGATCTACAAGAAGGGCTGGAAGTAAGATCCAGGGAACTATAAGCCCGTCAGCCTGACCTTGGTGCTGGGGAAGGTTATGGAGCAGATCATCCTGAGTGCCATCATATGGCACATGCAGGACAACCAAGCAATCAGGCCCAGCCAGCATGGGGTTATGAAAGGCAGGTCCTGCTTGACTAACCTGATCTCCTTCTATGACAAGATGACCCACCTAGTGAATGAGGGAAAGGCTGTGGATATTGTCTACCTAGACCTCAGTAAAGCCTTTGATGCTGTCTCCCACAACATTCTCCTGGAGAAGCTGGCTGCTCATGGCTGCTGATGGTTTGGATGGTGCACTCTACACTAGGTAAAAAAATCAGCTGGATAGCCAGGCCCAAAGGAGTGGTGGCAAACAGGGTTACATCCAGCTGGCAGTCAATCACAAGTGGTGCTCCCCAGGGCTCAGTACTGGGGCCAGTCCTGTTTAATATCTTTACCAGTGATCTGGATGAGGAGATCAAGCGCACCCTCAGTCAGTTTGCAGATGACACCAAGCTGGGTGGTAGTGTTGATCTGCTTGAGGGCAGGAAGGCTCTGCAGAGGGATCTGGACAGGCTGAATTGATGGGCTTGAGGCCAAATGCATGAGGTTCAACCAGGCTCAGTGCTGGATCCTTTCTCTTGGGTCACACCAGCCCCAACACAGCACTACAGGCTGGGGAAAAGTGGCTGGAAAGCTGCCTGGTGGAAAAGGACCTGGAAGTGTTGGTTGACAGCCAGCTGAACATGAGCCAGCAGTGTGCCCAGGTGGCCAAGAAGGCCAACAGCATCCTGGCTTGTATCAGAAACAGTGTGGCCAGCAGGACAAGGGCAGTGATGATTCCCCTGTACTCAGCACTGATGAGGCCTCACCTCGAATCCTGGGTTCAGTTTTGGGCCCCTCACTGCAAGATGGATGTAGAGGTGCTGCAGCATGTCCAGAGAAGGGCAACGGAGCTGGTGAAGGGTCTGGAGCGCAAGTCCTGTGAGGAACAGGTGAGGGAACTGGGGGTGTTCAGCCTGGGTAAAAGGAGGCTCAGGGGGGACCTTATGGCTCTCTACAACTACCTGAAAGGGGGGTGTAGGCAGGTGGGGGTTGGTCTCCTCCCAAGTAACAAGCAAGGACAAGAGGAAACAGCCTCACGTTGCACCAGGGGAGGTTGAGATTGGATATTAGGAAAAACTTCTTCACTGAAAGGGTGGTCAACAGGCTGCCCAGGGAAGTGGTTCATCCATCCCTGGAAGTATTTAAAAGATGTGTAGATGTGGCACTTAGGGATGTGTTTTAGTGGTGGATTTGGTAGTGCTGGGTTGGATTCAATGACCTTAAAGATCTTTTCCAACCTAAACAATTCTATGATTGAAAGTCACTCACACATCAGTAATTAGTTGAGCTAATGTGTACAAAATTTACACTCTGTTAATGAACTAAAATTAAGTTTTAATGAAGGATCAGCACATTATCTACACTAAGATGCTGGTTTTGTACAGATTTTAAACCCTGTTAAAGGTCTGAACAGGCTGAAACTGTTGAGTGCCTGTATGCTTAAAAATTAAACATTTATATGCACTAACTGTCCAAGCTATCCAAGGCAACTATCAAGCTGTCTTCCTCCCAACACTATTCCCAAAGCCCACAGTATTTCAGATCTTCAGCTAGAGGTTTTCACTATAATAAATCACAAGGAAAATAAAGACACTACACAAAAGGCAACAAAATTTGGTTTCAAAACATTTTTATTAGCACATTACCCATGACAGCATAACATATCATACTGGCTAACAGCACAATTTAGTGCCCAAGATAGAGTTTGGGGTGTTTTTTTTTTAACTAGAAAAAGCTAAAAGCCCAAACAGAAAAAAATAATAATAAAAAAATCCAACCACAAAACCACTAAACACACACACCTTGCTGACTTCAGCTGAATTTAGTTTACACATTGAATTTGTAACTGCAGCAAAGCCAAGTTTACACATACTGTTAGAATAAAACCAAGCTCAGACCTCTGTGTATCAGCTACAGAATGCATACTGGACTACAGCCAACTATTATACTTATCCAGCATTAAAGTTTTAGGTTTTAATTGCCACTCCTAAGTAACTAAGATGTGTATTGGTGGCATTGGAAGAACCATTGTCTCACTGTAGTTTAGTTTTTGTGCAACAGGAAGGTGGTAACTCTACACAGATGTCTGCAATAAAACTCCTTCAATTTCAGTTTACAAACCAGACAAACACTAATACTTTTAAAAATCTTTTTTTCTCTCCATATGGCTCATTAAGAACTGCTTTTCCCCATTATTTTATTTCCTAGTTTTGAAGTTAATATTAGAGCTAAATAGTAATGCCTGGTTTTATTTACTAAAAAAACCCCAAAACCAATCACCAAACAAAACCCCAATAACCACCTCCCCCCCAAAAAACCCATACAAATCAATAATTTGTTACAACAACTTATCTGTATGATTTCCACCGTCCCCCATTGAGGCACTACATATTCCTAGCAGGAGATTGACATTTTCTGTTGAAGACACTGAAACAGACTATCTTACACCATGTTTCAGAGCACTCCATTCAATTAAATCTGTGCTTATATCAACACCATGGGGATACAAATTCTACAACAGAAGATGCTGATTACATATCTACAGGAGCTCAAATGCAAGTTTTTTGTTTTGGTTTGGCTTTTTTAACCAAGTACCTCAAAGAGTGAAATCCTGTAGATTTTTAAAGCTAATTTTCTTGAGGATTGCAGTCAATCAGCTCTCTGAATGTTACATTAAGAACAGAGTTTTTCTGAGCATCACCACAGCTGCTAGGATGTGGGTAAAGATTAACTGGAAAACCAAAAGGATCACTTTTCTGGAGGTTTGTAATAGAATTTAGCTTCAAGGACGACAAGAATAAAAGTTAGGCTTTATTACTACCTTACTCTGTATTTAATATTCACAATGCATGTTTGCAACTAGCCACAGAAGAATACTGCTCAGAAACTTGAGTCAAGAACTAAAAAGTAACATTTCAATAAAGCATTTAAAAATACTTTGTCTCTCCTGTAAATCAAGCTTTATCATTCAACTCACCCATTATCAGGTTAATCAAAAGCTCAAGGGCAGCCTTGGCTGCAGTGACCATGAAATGATAAAGCTCAAGATCCTTAGGGCTGCAAGGAGGGCACAGAGCAGGATTGCTACCCTCAGCTTCAGGAGAGCAGACTTTCACTTCTTCAGGGATCAGTGCTTAGTGGAGTACTAAGGGGTAAAGCCCTGGAGGGAGGACGGGCCCAAGAAAGCCAATTAATATTCAATGATCACCTCCTCCAAGCTCAGCAGCAATGCATCCCAACAAAGAGGAAGTAGGGCAAAAATGCCAGGAAGCCTGCATGGAAGAACAAGCAGCTCCTGGACAAACTCAGACTCAGAAAGGAAGCCTACAGAGGGTGGGGGCAAGGTCGGGTAGCTGGGAGGAATACACAGAAACTGTCTGAGCAGCCAGGGACCATGTTAGGAAAGCAAAAGCCCTGAGAGGATTAAAGCTGGCCACAGACATCAAGGGCAACAAGAAGAGCTTCTATAGGTATGTCAGCAATAAAAGGAAGACTAGGGAAAATGTGGGCCCTTTCCAGAAGAAAATAGGAGACCTGGTTACCCAGGACACGGACAAGGCTGATATACTCAATGACCTTTTTGCCTCAGTCTTCACTGGCAAGTGCTCCAGCCACACCGCTCAAGTCACAGAAGGCAAAGGCAGGACTGGGACAATGAAGAACCACCCACTGTAGGAGATCAGATCTGAGACCATCTAATGAACCTGAAGGTGCACAAGACCATGAGATCTGATGAGATGCATCCACAGATGAAGTGGCTAAGTCACTATCCATCATACTTGTGAAGTTGTGGTTATCCAGTGAAGTTCCCATAGACCTGAAAAGGGGAAACATTTCCCTTTTTAAAAATGGGGGTTACAAGGAAGACCTGGGGAGCTACAGGCTGGTCAGTCTCAACTCTGTGCCCAGCAAGATAATGAAACAGATCCCCCTGCAAACTATGCTAAGGTACATGGAAAATAAGGAGGTGATTGGTGACAACCAACACAGCTTCACTAAGGGCAAACAGTGCCTGAAAAATCTGGTGGCCTTCTACAGTGGGGTTACAGCATTGGTGCATGAGGAAAGAGCAACCGATGTCATCTACCTGGACTTGTGCAAAGCATTTGACACTGTCCACACAACATCCTTGTCTCTAAACTGGACAAACATGGATTTGATGGATGGACTGCCTAGTAGATAATGAATTGGCTGGATGGTTGCACTCAAAGAACTGTGGTCAATGGTTTGATGTCCAAGTACAGATCAGTGATGACTGGTGTTCCTCAGGGTTCAGTACTGGGACCAGCACCGTTTAACATCTTTGTCAGCAACACGGACACTGGGAATGAGTGCACCCTCAGCAAGTCTGCTGACAACAGCAAGATGTGTGGTGTGGTCAACACGCTGGAGGGAAGGGATGTCATCCAGAGGGCCTGTGCAAACCTTATGTTCAACAAGGCCAAGTGCAAGGTCCTGTACAGCCTGGGAGCAGCCCTGAGGAGGAGGACTTGGGGGCATTGGTGAATGAGAAGCTCAACATGGCCCAGCAATGTGAGCTTGCAGCCCAGAAAGCCAGCTGTACCCTGAGCTGCACCAAAAGCAGCGTGGCCAGCAGGCTGCAAGAGGTGATTCTCCCCCTCTACTCTGCTCTCATAGAGACCCCACCTGGAGTACTGCATCCAGCTCTGGGGCCTGCAACACAAGAAGGATGTGAACCTGTTGCAACAAGTCCGGAGGAGGCCACAAAGACGATCAGAGGCTGGAGCACCTCTCCTGTGAAGCCAGGCTGAGAGAGCTGGGGTTGTTCAGCCTGGAGAAGAGAAGGCTCCGGGGAGACCTTACAGCAGCCTGACAGTGCCTAAAGAGGGCCTACAGGGAAGCTGGTGAGGGACTTTTTACCAGGACCTGTAGTGACAGGACAAGGGGATAATGGCTTTAAACTGAAAGAGGGTAGATTTAGATCAGATATGAGGAAGAAATTCTTTACTGTGAGGGCGGTGAGGCACCGGCACAGGTTGCCCAGAGCAGCTGTGGCTGCCCCATCCCTGGCAGTGCTCGAGGCCAGGCTGGATGGGGCTGTGAGCAACCTGGTCTAGTGGGAGGTGTCCCTGCCCGTGGCAGGGGGGTTGGGACTAGGTGATCATCCCAACCTATTCTATGATTATCCAAGTAAGCCACAGGATAAAAGAGTAAAAATATATTTTAGTTTTAACTCAAGCCTATCTACTACAGACAATATGAATGGATCAAATCCTGTCTGAAACTGCCAACAATAGAGTAATGTAGAATGCACCTATTTGTCCATAAGAAATGGTAAGATTATGGTTTTCGTTGCAGAGACTAGTATTGTCAGTAATTGTAAAAAATAAACAAATTAAAAACAAAGAACAAAACCAAAAAACCCATGGCAACAAGCCCCTTCTCTAAACCCCCAAATCCGTTCAGTACATCCCAAAGGTAAATCAAAACTGGTTTACTGGCTCCAGAATTGCACTTGGTCTAGGAAAATATCACTATAAATGTGGAGGCATGAATAATTTTTTCAATTGATTACATCATCTACTACATTTCTGATAAAAATCACTAACACTGTACAAATTATTTTAAAATCTCTAACAACATTAAATATTTGGTTTATGATTATATTGAATTTTAGACTAACAATACAAAATTCATCAGCAATACTTTACAGAGTAGTGGCTTGTTTTGACTCTAAAGTAAAACTGGATTCTTATGCCAGATGGAATGCCTCCACTTGCATCTCTCTTTAGCGGCATCACTGATTTAAGGCTTAATTTACTCTCATGCAGCAAAGTATCATTGCAGAAAAAAACTGGTATATGGGCTCACAACGTAACTACACAACTATGCCAGCACAGCAGCAGCTGTGAAACTCCATGGGTCTGCCTCAAACAAAGTCTACAAACAAAGTTTGCTTTCACTCTTCAAATCCAACCTGTTCTACCATAAGAACATCTTTAACCTAATTATGGTCTGCTGTCTTCCCATGGGTTTCCTTATTCCCATCCCATGTGCCATGACAAGCTCTCCATCAACCAAGTTGCAGGGAAAAATTAAAGATTAACTGTAGCAATAAGAACGAGAATAGGACCCAAAACAGACCAAGTGCCACTGCTGGTGAAACAACCATGTATGTGTATAAATGTAGCTACCTTGGTAGGTCCACTACTGGAATCAGCTGTGAAGTTAGTGCTGTAAGACTTTTTTTTTCAAAATCAAACCACATTAAAAACACAAGACAAACTTTCCCCAATGGAACTATGTTTTTCTCCATTCCATCTAGTTCTCTCTTCTGTTTTATCTACCTTGTTCAGAAACCCGTAATTACAGAACACCAAGAATACAAATATGAAGGATGACTTCACAGACAAACAGCAATTTCTTCTACTTTAAATAGGATTCCCTGCTATTATAACTTAACATACAACATATAGTTCACTTAAGAAGCCATGTCATGTGCTGCAATGTCATTACTGTATTACACATCCAATAACCTGTCAGAGCTTCAAGTGAGTTAAAAAGAATTGCATAAATATGATCACAACAGTAAGCAATAGTCTAGAAAACTGATACAAGTCAACTAGGTATTCCAGGAAGGCAAGTTCTTGTATGAGTTACTGAACACACACAAGACTGTAGAGCACAGCAGTCATTTGGACAACTTATTTGATGTAAGATAGGACATGGGATGTCACTGCACATGACCACCTTACGTACATGGAACAGGCCGAGCAAGTGTGGTGGGTTGACCCTGGCTGGATGCCAGCTGCCCACCAAAGCCACTCTGTCACTACCCTCCTCAGCTGGACAGGGGAAAGAAAAAACACAAAGAAAGGCTCACAGGCTGCGATAAGGACAGGGAGAGATCACTCAGCAACTACCATCACAAGCAAAACATATTTGATTTGGGAAAATTAGTTTATTACCAACCATATCAGAGTAGGATAATGAGAAAAAAAATCCTACATCTTAAAACACCTTTCCCCCACCCTCCCTTCTTCCCAGGCTCAACTTGACTCCTAATTTTCTCTATTCCACCATCCCTGAGCGGCACAGGGGGATGGAGAATGAGGCTGTGGTCAGTTCGTCACATGCTCTCTGCCACTCCTTCCTCCTCTGGGGGACAGTCCTCCACAACCTTCTCCAATGTGAGCCCTTCCCATGGGCTGCAGTTCTTCACAAACTGCTCCAGCATGGATCCCATCCACTGGAGCAGTCTGTTCCTGAAGGACTGCACCCTGTGTGGGTCCCCCACAGGGTCACAACTCCTACCAGCAAACTTGCTCCAGCCTAAGCTCCTCTCTCTCCACAGGGTCAGAGGTCCTGCCAGAAGCCTGTTCCAGCATGGGCTTCCCACAGGGTCACAGCCTCTTTTGGGCATCCACCTGCTCTGGCACGGGGTCCTCCATAGGCTGCAGCTGGGGATCTGCTCCACCATTAACCTCCATGGGCTGCAGGGGGACAGCCTGCCTCACCATGGCCTTCACCATGGGCTGCAGGGCAATCTCTGCTCCAGCACCTGGAGCACCTCTCACCCCTCCTTCTGCACTGACCTGGGTGTCTGCAGGGCTGTTTCTCTTACATATTCTCACTCCTCTCTTCAGCTGCAATTGCTATCGTGCAGCAAATTTTTCTCCTTCTTAAATATGTTATCCCAGAAGCACTACCACTGCTGCTAGTGGGCTCAGTCTTGGCCAGCAGCAGGTCCATCTTGGAGCCAGCTGATGTTGGCCCTATCAGATGTAAAGGAAGGTTCTAGCAGCTTCTGGCAGCAGCCACTCCTGTAGCTCCCCTACCACCAAAACCTTGCCATGCAAACCCAGTACAGCAAGTTTCTTAATGGCTTTTTAAAATTTTAATCCTAAGAAAACTCTAACTAAACCATGAAATTTTATTTTTGTTGGCTAGTAGAGAAACTACAGCCCATTTAAAAAGTTACTGTATGTGAGACGTCCATCAGGACCTACACTAGATGGTTTGCTTTGCTGCAGAGGCAAATTTTCTGAAGAGGCATATTAACAGGAGGAAAGGATGTTGTGCGATCTCCACTCCTGGTGGTTTTTCAGACTTGGCTATTCTGACCTGATTTAGCTTTAGCAACATTCGTGCTTTCAGCAGAATGCTGGATGGATGACCAACCTTTGGTGAATACTAGGCTGGCTAGATAACAATACTAAAGACACCAGCATACGTCTTTGTGACCTTAGTCAAAACAGAACAAAAAAACCAACAGGTCTAGATCACTTGGTAAATTCACAGCTCTTCAAATCTTCCAGTCAACTTAAGATCCTAAGAATCCTGAAACTCCTATGCAGAATTAATCAACCTTCACAGCTGGGAGAAGAAAGCTTCCATCTGAACCACTTGTGTTTTTTTAGACTCAGACAACTGTCCCTTATTATCCAATTATTTACTGATTGCCACATTTGAAACAACATATTCAACATCACAAAATCAGTTACAGCTGGTTGACAATCTTAAGAAGCTCAGAAATTTGGAGAGCCAAATACTTTTCTTTTGGTTACTGAACTGTCACGATATGTAGACATACTGCACAACACAGAAAAATATGGTGTAAGTATCTGGTACTGAGATACGAGGAAGTAAGGCATGGTATTGACAGAAGCTATTTTGTAACTAAACTTAGAAATAGAATATGAAATTACAGTTCCAAAACAAGGCTTAAAACAACATTCTTCCAGTATTGCTAGAACTGAGTATATAAAGAAACATAACCTGTCTTCCAAATACCCTGGCATTGCTTACTTCTCTAACAAAATATCCATCCAACTAAAAACCTACACACAGGTACATACAGGTGTAGTATCAGCCACAATATAAGATATTTTATTCTACAAATCAATCTCACTTGGATTATTTTTTTTTAATGACATACACAGCATCATTTTATCACACCAGCATACTTCCATTTCATTGGAGCAGCTCCCAGACATAATCCAGAAGCAAGTGCAGGACAACCTTTCCCTTTCAAGGTGAATGCACCAACAGAAGTACTGGCATCCCAAAGTTCATACTGGAGACTCAAATTCTGGTGACACCACAATCATAGCGGACATTAGGTTCCAGAAACCAATGACTACAAGATCTCATTAGGAACAGCAAGTGTTATCTTAACAAAAAAAAATGACCCAAAACAAAACAAAAAGCAGCTACAGGATAAGGATAGGTCCTGATATGACATGAACAAACAGTTACCAGTAAGAAATAAAAAAAAAAAAAAACCAAACACCAGGAGGGAGGCATTAGCAGCTTTAGCACCAGAGACAGGCCTCTGGTAAACTTTCACAGGGGCTATACAATAGGATGTATACAAGAAAAAGAGCAGCAGCATCACAAACTTTCCCAATGACACAAATTTACTCTTGGTCAACTGCTAACTGCAAAGAATTAGAAAAAAATTATATAGCATAAAAGGACAAGCAGCAGCAGGAATATTTTTTTTTTTAGATGAAAGTTTCAGAATGGTGGATGTTGTAAAACATTCTTAACCTTTCAATCTGAAGAATAACAAAAATTGGAAAAGGCTTACAGAAGGGCTGCAGGTTGGAAAAAAGCTTCTATCCCAGGAAAATGCAGCAGGTTAAGACTCTTCAAGTTTCAAAAGAGATAATTTCCAGAGGAAAAGATACCAATCTTGAGCAGAACAAATATGCATCAACTGTTCATTGTCACTTCCCAAATAAGAACTGGGCACCACTCAATGAAGGTGATGGGAGCCAAGGTTAAAACAGAATGAAGGCGCTTCTTCATGCAGTGGATAGACAACCAGTGAGACTCCCTGCCAAAGCACACAGCAGATGCTGTAAGTTTCTGTGGCCTCAAGGGGAGACAGCGCAAGTCTTGGAGGACAGTTGGAAGCTAGGAGAGTTCTGAGAGAGTATCACATATGCTTGCCCTGTTCTTAGCATTTCCAAGAAATCTGGTCATGACCACTACTGGCAACAAGATACTGATCCAGGACAGGCACTTGGTTTGAATCAATATGGACGGTTTAAAGACATGCTGCTTACAAGCTCTCTTACAAGAGCAAAGCTGACAGGGTCCAGCAGTTGCTAGGTTTTAAAACTGAACATCTTATAAAAAACAGCAGATGAAGACTTAGGGAGAACAGTATAGCTACTTTACTGCCTCACTACTACCAGTATTCCTACTTTTTATCTCCATGTCAACCACATATTGTCTTCTGAATTATCTTTACCTCTCATTGTAAGTATACCTTAGATATACCAAAAAGATACCTATATGTAACACTATTATCTGATGTAACAAGCATTATCATCCAATTCTGCAGTTCAGCCTTACAGTATGTCTGCCTAAAGCCAAATACTGTCTCTGTAGGATCCACTGGAGGGTAAGAGCTCAGAAATTCTCAGCTGATCTAAAACACTGGGCAGGAGCATGAGCTGAACAGCCTAAACACTTGGACAAATGTTTTTTCTTTAGCAGAAATATTGCCTTGAACAGTATGCAAGTGATATACTAACCTAAATGAAAAGCTACTAGTCTTAGTGAAGTGGAAATGAAAAAAGATTGTTTTATGAAGCACAATGTGACAGCAACAGTTGCTACGGCACTGAGCCTGTATGTCTTCATTTAATAAAAAATTTTCTTTTTGGACTCAGTGTGATAAAGTAATTGCTTACAAGACTCTACATCTTACTTATTTTTACGCAGCTTGCAAAACAGACAAAAGACTTTTAGCTGGAAGTCAAGAACCAAACAGCACCCTACATGATAAGAGAAAATGTGCATCATCTACTTTTACAGAAAGTGTATATTGCAGTTTGACTAAATTAAGAGAGACAAAGTATATGCATATCTACCTACGTATGGTAGGTGGGGCTGGAATTTTTTAATCAACAGTGGGCAGTAACTGAATGGTTAGTATTCTAAGCTCTTGTAACTTCATATCGCAACTGTAGGTAAATGTATTTGATCATTACTGTTGTTATCTATAGAAATTGGAGAGAAGATAGTTATTTCAGTTGGTTATGAAGTAAAAGCACCAAGCATCAGCAAAACCATCAATCTGCTTATATCTTTTCATATGAAGAGTTTTACAAAGTTACAGGCAAATTATGTGTAGATCCTGGCAAAGCAAGATGCATTATCACTAGAATCTCCTGTATTTCAGATAAATTCCATACAAATAAACTTGTTCTGCATACACAAAACAAGAGCTCAATGGCTTCTCATGATGATAAACGACTTCTTTCCATAAATTTATTTACATAAAATTTATCCATTACAAAAGCCAGCAATTTTCCCTTTATTGCAGCTCCCTCAACTATTTGGTAGGTTAGCTGTTTACCTTGGCTTAGAAAGCACTTAAAATCCTCCCCCTTCGCTTTCACAGAGTAAGCATTTGAGGCCATTTTAAGAGGGCAAAACTCAGCACAGACCAGGGTCTACACTCCTACTGCAACAGGATTACAGAGTGGAGGAATCAATTACAGTTCACACACTATCTCCGAGTTGCTCACCATCACAGCATAAACAAGATTCAAATGGCAGCCCTGAGCAAAAGCCACACAAATAGTTCCATCAGAAGAAAAAGAAGTCCCCCTTCTTCCTCCCTCCCCCTCCATATTCCAAAGCAACCTTAAAACCAGAAGTTGGAAAATGGGTACCACAACTATGAAACTGAATTAAGATTCATTCTCCCTGGAGACAGTGCTGTGTAACTGACATTTAATGCATTAAGAAAACAATGAATTGTCCAAGTTTCTCAACAAATCTCTATAATACACAGCCAATCATGTCAAGACCCATCTAACAGCATAACAAAAAATGGGCACAAATTTGAATTTCAAACCATCTTCTAAAAGAATGTAATTAAGACTTCCTTTGGCCTTGTTAATAGGGATGCTAAAATGTTAATTCTTAACTGTTTACACTAATGTCTGTTTCGCATTTTGTCTTCCTTATGCCTAGCCAGTGACTAAATTATCAGGATATTGCGAAATATTCAATAGACTTTTTTCCAGTTATTAGTCATTATAGTTAAAAAAAACCCCAAACAAATGCGAAACCAAAACCAAAACCCCACAAGCATACAGATCACAACAGTTCTCCTAACACTACAAATCTGAAAGTTCCTGTCCTGTTACCTAGTAATTATTTGGTCAAAATACCTTAGTTCTCCTTTAGAATAGTTTCAGAATAAGATTCTTGTAAAAAGTGAAAACCTGAAAGACCAGTTATGAAAGCGAACACTTCAATCCAAATGTTAAACTAACTAGCTAGAAAGTTTAAGAGACATACACAGATGGAAATTAAGTGTGCATGCTTTTAGGGACAGAAGGTAAGAAAATGAAGCACAGCTTTACACTGGCAATACCATACATATAGTTATGTAAACAGCAGTGTAACAAAAAGCTCTCAAGAAATCTATCCATACACGAACTAGAATGCAAGCAGTTTTCCATTAGTCAGGCTCATGCATACAAAGCCCTGTAACCATGGAATGCGCTATTAACTGTTTTCACTGAAAACTGGAAGCATTTTAAACTTTATCACCGAATAAGCATAATTCATCCTGACTCAAAGACCAGCACAGAATTCAGTGGACACCTGAACTCCAATTAAAGCACAGTATTACTTTTTTTCTACAAATATGTTTTTCATATATATACAAAAATGGCCTATGAAGTTGGGCATAGAACATTCTTCCAAATCCAATGTTCATCATAGAACATTCTTCCAAATTCTTTTCTTTGCTACAGCCTTTTATACGTCAGATTACACCTTTTTAAGTATATCATTTCATATCTTTAACTCACGCAAAGCCGGTTACCGTGACAATGACAAAGGTTTTGTAAATAAAAAAATGAAAATCACCACTGAATTGTGTGCATTGGATATTTAGATCTACCAATTATATTAACTACACCATCAGCGTAGATAGAAAATATGGAAAGAACTGTCTTTTTTACTCTATTTCTTGCCATTCTAAAGAGGCTATATAAATGTTGGAATGAAAGTTACTGCAGAGGACCTGCCAACCAAGCTTTTCGAATAGAAATAACAAATGAAACAAAAAATTTTGAAAAGTGAGATCCTATGAGAAAATATACCTGTGGATTGTGTTTCTTTACCCAAATAATTCCATTTTGCCTATATACCCTTACGCTTGTTTGCTTTCAGATCATGTTTTATTACATCATGAATGTCTAATTTTACAACATATCCAGAAAAGGCAAAAGGTTTACTTAGCATTTCAGCTACAACAGGTAATCAGAAAGGGAAAGGCATCCTTAAAGCAGTTACACTATTTAAACAAACTTGTTTAGCGCAGACAAACTTACAACAAAGCTCTCCACAAATCAAAACCCATTGAAGATAAACTAGAATAGTAAATGACCTTTACTCTACTTTCCTATAAAACAGTCCAGCAGAAAAAAAACTGGCTTCACAACCTCAATGTGATAATCAATAACTAAACTTTACCACTAACACTGATCTAAATTACCAAACTGCATGTCAGAGAGACTCAACAAAGGGATCTGGTCTTTCACTGTGACACAGCACAGTCTCATTAGTGAAATTAAAGCAAAGTCCAAGACTGTTTTCAAGACAGCTTTGTTTCCTTAGTAACTGGCATGACTGACAGGCAGTATACTGGTAAAAGTCCTACTTTACAAGGCAACTTCATAGCTTGACTTAACCAGCAATTTAGAAAACTTAGCTATACTTGCCTGAAACACAGCCTGAAGTAACTTAGTTAAAGGCCAAGTAAAATACCAGCAGAGTGAATCCCAGAAAACAGGCTCCAAGAAGCACTTCAGGAGGCCATGAAACATTGACACAGCTTAGTCACACCTTTCAAAACCTTCCTTTCTCCAAATAAAACTCTTAATTGTATTTACCAAAAACCAGCTATTAGGTACCATTTTCATAGTAAAGACAAACTTCCCCCATGCTCTAGAGTCCTATTTAAAGTATGTTTTTTGTCAAGCATTTATCTGGTGAATTTCCCAATAAAGCTTTACATCAAAACAAGGTTTAGCAAGCTGTTTGTGACTTTATGTCCTGCCACGACATGGCATTTATCTGTTAACATTCCAAAACACAGCCTCCCCCCAATAATTTTGTTTCACATTATGCTAACCCACAGCCTGTCAAACTTCTCCTACAGACAATTCTATCTTTCTGCTGGGTCAACTACCTGGTATCCTGGCCATGTCCTAGGGGCACCTGCCAGAGGACTGCTACTCAGAAATCTCCTGTAGATTTCTTGCATTCAGCCAAATGAAATTTTGTTCAGAATTTACAAAAGAAACAGAGTCATTTAAATATTAGGGTTTACATAATCATGCACAGCTTGGGGAGGGGTGGGGTGGGGGTATAAAAAAAATAATTTACAAACCCACACCTTAAAAGAGGGAACATTTACAACAAACAGTGAAAGACAGAGAGCTCCCACCATTAATGAGTTTTACTGCATACGTATGCTTGGATCGGACAAACAATAAATGCAAATATGTTGGAATTTGTAAAAATACAAGGACACAAAATTAACAGGAGAGCTGAGTAGGTATCAATTTCAAAAGGTTAAACTAAATCTAATTACATCATCTGAATTTGTTTCCAGCTATGACGATAAACACATGCAGTGGTCTGGCCACATATAAAGAGAAACTTTTGGCTGACAGCTCTCTATAGCCGTTTACCTCTTTTTAGGTTTTTCTTTGGTTGGCTGCAAGGGGAGGTATCTAGTCTTAATCAGGAGCCTGAAAGAAACTGCTTGTAGTTAAAATCAGACTAGTTTTAATAGTTAACTCTGTATCTCAACCCGGAGTAACACATCTTGCTCTCCTGGGTATCATCCAGTAACTGCTTACATCTGCTATGTGAAAATGTTTCTTTGGGAGCAAACTAGGAACTCTGCTTTAATTTTACATGTCACCCAATTTAGGTCCTGCAGTTAAGTATTTCAGCATTCCCCGTGCTACTAAGTTACTTTCTCTGAGAGTCTATCATAACAATGGATAAACCGAGTGAAAAATCCACTTTGATTGCTCTGCGTTGGCTTTTGAAAGTTCGCAGCTGTTGTGTCACAATTGCAGAGAGAAACTGAGCAATCTATAAATGGAGGTTTTATACTTAGAATTTTAAAGCTACTGATTCTTTTTCATTTCTAGAAGACGACAGATAAAAAAAGAGATTAATCTTGTAAAAGGAGGTATGCTTTTACCCACATATACCACTGATCAGTTCAACTGTGTTTACCCATTAGAAGCATATTTTTTGCAAAAACTGGTGGGGTAGAGCCTGTCTTACTTCCATGGGAACCTTCAAATTAACATCCTCTTATTATTTTACTGCTTTCTATCAAGTAGGAATTTCCATTATGTGACTGATGTGTTACAGATTACCGCATGCTACAAACCAGATGACTACTACAAAACCCGCTATAATTCTTTGCCATCTTCAACATACAGAAGAAAGGCATAAGGATAAGAAAGTCCAGAAGACACTCATCTTGATTTACATAAAATTCTTGTTTGTCTTTAGAAGAAGTCAAGACCTGAGAAAACAAAGTGGTTCCACAGTGGTGTAATTGCTCCCACAGAGCTCGATGCTACTGCTTTTAACCAAATATAACCTGACAAAACTTTTACTAAGCAGAACTGCAGAAGCATAATTTTTAAACATGAAATTCTGATTAAACTTCAATCAGAAGCCTCTTCCTATTACCGATCAGCGAGAGACTAAGATTTCTCATTACAAAAGACTAGGTAATAAATATCTCAGTCACAATTATAGCTTTCAACATAATACAAACGTTTCAGGCCACAGTAACATAAAACTGATCTCAAATTTGATTCAGGACATAGAAAAGTATTGCTATAAAACCAGCATTAGGCATTTAAAGCACTTAAACCAAAACTACAACAGTGTTCTCAACAGCTAAACCAGCAGTAATTTTGACCAGTTCCATAAGCGAAGCTGAAAGGTTTAGTTTTATGTGTTTATTACTTGGAACAACAGTATTTTTCCTCCACAGTGAGCACTGTGTTAATACAACCTTATTTTTCTAAGTATGCCATTGCTTTCTCTCTCCACTGCATGTATATTCAGATCCTATTTACATTTGTAAGAAATATATTCACATTTTATTTTCTATAGCTGGTACACACTCCTCTACAGTATTAGAAGCCCTCAGTAGAGGTTCTATCCAGTGCTTTTTAAAGTTTATGGGAATACTTCAACAGGCACCAAATCAGACACTATAAAGCACAAAGATTACACTTATGAGGGATATACTGAAAGGCAAAACCTGTGAGAAGTAGAAAACTACAGATTAGAAGCCAAATAAAAAAAAAAAAGAAAATCCTCAGAGATAGTTGTAAGCTGAGAATTAAATTAACTGCCACAGATCCTATGTTTTTCCCCAGTTCTATTTTCTTCTAAAGATAACAAATGCCAATATACACATAACTAAAAGGAAAACATATTAGTGAAAACCACAGGGTATGTTTTTGGTTTACCTGAAATCACGTCTATTACACTGTTTTTGGAACAGTCTTATAAAATCACCTTGTATGGCAGGGTGTTGAATGCATGGATATAATAGTTTGCAATTTTTCTTAAGCAAAACAAAACTAAACACAAGAAAAGCACCATGTGCCATTTCTTCCACTAATGCCCACCCACTAAGCTGGCTGCAAGTTCTCTGAATTCAGAGGGCTGAATATGTACTTTCATCCTCCTCCCAGCTCAGTCTCAGTGCTAACACAAATAAGGCAGGTTTGCCCTTACTCCTCCTCCACCCTTTTAAAGACACGAATCTTTAGCACAACTGCAAATTCAAATTAGTTTGTACTACTGTCCTTTCGCAGGGCTCCTCAAGTGGCAGAAGGAAAGATACACACTTAGTAGTACTATAACTGTCTTCCAAAAGAAAAAAAATAATTCTTAAGTTGCCAAAAAAATACAATACTTTTAAAAATGTTTTAACTAATGTCTTTCCTCCAGCTACGTTCTGAAACTGCCAGTGCCCATTTTCCCTTGCACAAATTTAATTTTTTTTATTTTTTTAGATCATCGAACTTATGAGTATTCTCATACGCACTTAGAAATTTTAAGTATAAAAATGAAATTAATTCAACATATTACAAATAAAATCTAGCAAGCATAAATCTTCAACTGCTTTTTAGTATTGAAAGCACAAAAAAGTGGAAACAAACATCAAAGGCGGAGGTGGCAGTTTTGGTTTCCAACAATACAGCTCTTTTAATAATAAACTAGCCTGAACTATAGAACTATAAACACAAGAACTCACATTAACTCATGATTCTGAATATGCATTTCCCCAGTAAATTAAGGTATTCAATAAAATACGCAACTGTGGCAGCAGTTTTTCCAATAAATGTATTTTGGCCTGAAAGACTAAGATTATTTTGGCATGGTGGGGAGGAGAGGAGGAGGGGAGCAGATGATATTGGTGTAGTGGGTGGTTCCAGTGAGGGGCAAAAACAGGATGCAAGAGAAATTTAACAGCGTTGCTGAATATTTTTCATGTATGACACAAGGAGAAGGGAAAAAAAAAAAAAAAAAGCACAGCAACGAGCCATATCTCTATATAGAGCACATAAGAAATGTGTAACAGCGATCTATTTTTAAGGTTTCTGCCAGATGGGTACACACCTCAAACACACCCATAGATACTAATGAAAACCACCTTGGCCTCCTTCAGGAAGTCATTCAACACTTCACAGAAAAAAATAGGAAGTTGTTGATAAACTGCTTGCAAGAACTACTTCCTGTAGGAAAAATAATTAGACTACTTTGTTTGCTGGACAATCAGTTACCTCTTCTCATTTTGTAGTGTGAGAGAAGTTACTACTTTGTAAGAATCCATAGCATAACAATAAGTTAACACAACACAAGAGTAATTCTAAAATTGAGTGAAACTTCTTCCTTCTTTCTGCAAGCTGTTGTCTGCTATTCCCGTGGCATATTATCTTTTGCCTAGAGAGTGATTCCCTATCTTTCTCCATAGTTCACTGAAATGTCAACCAGCAGCTGGCTAACAGGAAGTGGTTAAAAAGCAATGCAGTTGACATCACCACACAAACCAAGCAAGTCTTTTTCACTGCATGTTTAAGAATGGGCTAAAGCATACAGCACTGCAATGCTGAGATGACTCAGACATGACCACTTACTACACAGGCAAGTCTTAACTTACGAGTTCTATTTAAGTAGCAGTTTCAGTAAAAAATAGTATTAATCTTACCAGCTGTATAGCAAGCATGTCTTAACTCATTGGCCAAAATAATCTACGTTTTCACTAACGGAAAATTATACTCGGGACTCCTACTCATAACAGTAAGATGAACGTTAATGAGCGGAGTTCTGGCAAATCGTATGTTGGGCATTCATACATAAAAGGGTTTATTTATCTAGAGGACAAACTGATCTACAGGAGTTCTGGTTCAGACCCTACACCACCACTCTCACCCTCCTTTAAAAATATCCATACATGATACGTGTGTGGTGTGTATATAAAATACCTGGGCAAGTAACTGTGCACGTATCAATACGCACAGACAAATATTTTCTCTCCTGTACACACCACTTTCGTTTCTTTGCACAAACTACTATGCTTGTAGTGCTTGACCCATTGATTAGTGGAAGTGACTATATTGCAGACTGCATTAAGTACAGTACTCAATTTTATATTATTCTCTTTGCACTGTAGTATATTATGATAACTATAACCATAAGGCTTACTGACATCTGGAAAAAATCTAACGCTGTTACCTATTCTGCAAAGATCTTTCTAGAGCCTGATTAGCAGGCTGTTCATAGACTGGCTACAGAATACAGCAAATGGAAACGAAGAGCAATGCAGCCAATCCAACACAAAAGTTGAATACTTGGAAGTGACACCAAAAATCTGCGCATGGTAGAAGGAACCATGTCAAATGTATACAGTATCAGGAATCTTGGTACTCGCCCTTCAAGCAAATGTTTAAGGTATAACTAAACAAGACGAGAGTTTGTAGGTATGACACACAACTTACTCAACACTGAAAAAAGCTTCTGAAATACAAACTTGCTACTCAAAAATAATTCTTACATTTCTTTGGATTTCCTAAACATACAAAGCAAACATTTTGCTAGTACTTGAAATGTTTTTTACAGGTCTTCATGACCTCCAATGAAGCTGGTGGATCTCACCTGTAGATAGTATTAAACAGCCTTTTATGAACAACAAATGTTCTTCCAAGTGTGAACAAAGCCTTCAGAACTGTCCTCATTAGACTCTCCCATACCACCGCATCACCCAAGAAAAGCCAAAAGAAAACAGCCCATTATGCTGTTTAAAATCTCCCAAGGTCAGCATGTGACCCAGCAGGGAGAGGTTCAAAAAGTACAGCCTTTATTTTTCTTCCTAACAACCTGGTTTGTTTCCACTCCTTTCCCCTTCAAGACACATCCTTCACAGCTAGCAGCTCTTTCAATCATTTACTTTGGATGTCTGCTTGAGAACAAATGATCTTGCTCATGCAGATGAGTTTGCCAGACTTGTGTGTACTTTCCAGTCTCAGGCTCTTTATTGTTCTTCCTGAAACCTGACCCTTTGAAATGGATACCAGGACACCAAGAAAGGACAAAAAACTTGCAGGAAAAAAAGGAAAGATTTTTTTATAGTAATAATGAAACTGCAGGAAAGCTTTCCAAGAACAAATCTTTCACTTTGATTTCACCTGAATGAGCATAATTAAAAAGAAACAATTGTAAAAGCATGAAGACATTCTGCATCTCTTAACTGTTCTATTTTCTGTAAAACTGACAGCATAATCAAACCCAAACACTTGTGACAGTAAAAGTGAAAAATCAAGTATCCATTTTTCATGCTTCATAAGCTGGTCTTTAAAAGCTGTTACTAGCACAGTCAAAACAAGGTTTGCTTTTCATTTCAAAACCCAGTTTGTGCTTTCCTCAAGGTCCAATGAGCTACAGCTCTGAAATGACAAACTTACACAATTCCAAAAAAATTCTGTTTGTGCCCATATTCTAGAATATGCTGATTTACAAAACTTCACCAAAGAAATATCACATCTTCAAGATCTATAGGCAATGCTAATTTTCGCATTCCTAATACAGAATGTTTTCTGAAAGTAATCTTCAGGCTCAAATTATGTCAAACAACTGCTGCAACCTCCTTTTGGTTAAAAAAAGCAATACTAATGTATCTGTATGGAAACACCATCGCTATAGAAACAAGAAACGGTTTTAAGAAGTTCTGCAAGCTCCATTTTCATTGCAGACAATGTAGATTTGGTTTTGAAGCCACAAACTCAACTACTTCAATCAAATGCACATATTAATGACAATTTTTTAGCAAGAAAGGTAGGGATAAAGATGTTTTCCTTGGCTGAAACAAGTTTTACGTAAATAACGTACTGTGGTGCCCCTCCCCTCTCCCGGCCCTGAAAATGACACATAATGGGTTACTCAGAGACTTGCAGTTAAATAAAATGTTCAAAATACAGTCAAAATATTTGAAGGTCAATTACATGTCTTGGTGGGTACACTTCAGAAAGAAGGACAAGCTCCTGCTCTTTTAGAAGACTACACAGCATAAAAGAAAATGCTCCCTGATGGATTAGGCGTCAGATGGTTGGCATGTGTCACCTCTCATCAGTTACAGAAAAGGTGATACTAATTTCACTGCATGAAAAAGCTACAGCTGTAGGAATAAGGAAAGATGTTAGAAGTTCTGTAATTTCCCTTTCACTGCAGGGAATATAGACAAGTTAAGAGTTACAGACCCAAATACTGCAATCAAACACATATTTTCTCATCAGCAGAGAGTAAAGTATTTTGATTGCATACTTACACAATTGTCCTTATTCAAAAAAATAAGAAGCCCCAATATTTTCTCACTATAATAATTTCTAAAGTTACTCTATATTTTTACATCTGTATCATAAAAATGAGGTAAAATGTATTTTGACCTGTATGAGAACTCTGGCAAGATTTAGCAAATCCAGAAGGCACATTGTTCAAAAATCACTACGCACCTTTCACTGATTTTCAATATACAATATAATGGACAATATATGAGCTGATATGGGGGAAATACTGAAGTGGTAGGATCTCCTACTTAAAATCAGGCAAATGTTTTTAAGAATATTTATTTTAAACACATTTAAATTAATTAAAATTCAAAGACTGTAAAAAAACCCACAACAACAAAACCAACAAAACCCACCAGAGAGATAGCTAACTGAAAACAAGTTTTACTTACTTAAGAAAGTATCTCTGCCCAGACGGCGTCTTAGCCATCTCCCAACCTGGTGGCAAAGGTACATCATCAGGGATCTCAAATGAAGACTGGCGGAGATGTTGAGAAGATGGAGCTCCAGGTCCAGTCACTACTCCAGTGGGCGTAAGCGTCCCTGGAGAAACAGCTCCCAGCTGCAGTGATGCTGGAGAGGAATGAGCTCGGACATGCTGTGGGGTCAGGGCTCCTGCTGTCCCTGCATCAGTGCTGGCCTGCCAGGAGTGAAATTATTCCCATTAAGATTCTTGTATTTCAGTAGAAATGCCACTGACAGAAGACATTTCACTTTAAATGAACGTTTCAGAAGAAAATAGTAAGTTAGTAATTCTAAAGTTCTGCTTATTTTCCAGTTTTTTACTGTTCAAGAGAGCCTCCAAATAGGTTGGTATACCTAACTTCACAAAAGCCCTTGCGTAAGTCAAGAAACATTAAGTATGGGCTAAGTGCCTTTAGTTTTATTTTGAAAACTGAAGTTCTTAATCCTTGGTGAAGGGTTCAGAAAAAAACATGCTTACAGTCAGCAGATCTCATACAGCATATTGCATGGTTCGTTACTGGACTGCGCCAACCCATTACCATCGCACCCACTTTCTGCTGGAGGAGTTCATTTCCCGTTCTCCTTTTGAAACGGGCATGTGGGGGTGCAAGGAAACCCACACATGCACTCTCTGCAGGAGTTTAAAAAATTGCATAATGAGAAAAGCAACAGAGAAATGCCAAATGACTGCAGTGAGTTCCAATGGAGGAAGACTCCTGAACCCAACCATTAAAGAAGACCGAACACAAAATTTCCTAACCTGCACACAAACTACACTTTTAAAGGTACTGGGAGCTTATAAAGAGTCTGCCCATGCTATCCAAAGCAAAGCTTCACCAAACTGCTTAACCAGTCAATCAGAAATGACTCACAAAACCATTCACTAGAGTTGCCAGTCTTAAGTACATAAAACTTCCTTGCCAGTTGTAAATGCGTGTCCTCTGTGAAACAGAAAAAGCAGCTCTGAAAACTGGATTAAAATAATATTGACTTTTTTGTATATATTTACCAATTAATTGATTTTGCAGATACACCAGAACAACATGGACACCTATAATAAGATGCATGTATCACCCTTGCCACACCTCTCTACACAAGGTATTGCACCATACATGAGGCCCCGCTTACATGCTCTTACAGACTGACAATTCTGTTTCGCTGCATCTGTATGCAAAGCACACGTGAAATTTCATAAATTAAACTGGAACTGAAGTAGCATACATTTACCTTAAACAGAATACACAAGTTGCAAATTAACTGAATTCAAGGCATTTTAACTTTTGAGAAATGTGGAGAATTACAAAAACTGGAAGACCTTTTCTGTTAAACAGAATATTTTTGTGGCACAACTAAACAAATAGGAAAAGGAGTCTTATTTTTAAAGGCAGTCCACATGAAGCAAATGTTTCTCTGGCTTTAGCTGGACTTCAAGTTTACATTTTAGGAACCACAGACACAAGGAACAGTGATCCAGCTAAACATGCACTACAGATGAAGACGAACATTCACAAGCAAGATAACCCTAAACTCAGCAGCACAAGCTGTACGAATGTCACAGGCATTAAGTGCATTTCAGACACAATAGCGCTTTACCTGCAGTCACTGTATTTAACAAGACACAGCACTGAGTGTTAGCTGAATATATACCAATTCACATTGGTGCCCAATGGAACTGCGATAAGACTTGCACAACTTAGAAAAAACTATACGTAATAACCTTATTCCTCGCTGGATTTCGGTGTGTTATTAAAGGTCTGCAACTCAGAAGCAAATACAAGCACAGAAGCAACTCAGCCCCACCCCTTTCTATTTTCTTTTCAGTCTTGCAATACGAAGGCCAGACCGATTTTTCGAGTATTTGGAAAATGAATTAACTCCTGGACTGAGAGCGTACGTGCCAAGGTTCAGCCTGGAGTAAGCTTCTGAAGCCAAGTTATAAATCCTTCAAAACAGAAGTTTAATAATGGAAATGTTGACAGACCCGTAACAACACGGGCACCAGTACACAGAGCAAGTTTCACTCCTACCGGCTACACAGATAAAAGTGACAATAGCCAATAATAAAACCTATTTTATAGCTTAGCAACAAAGTTCGTTACTTAATAAAACACTTGAGTAGGCACGGCCTCCTTCCAAAAAGTTGGTAACAGCAGCCTAAACATTAACTTTCGGTCGTATTCGCACCAACGGTTGGGTCTTGGCACAGAAGTCACTCCGCTCGAAGCCCGAACGCTGCCGGAGGCCGAGCGCCGGCCGGGCCCGCACCCCACCGGGCCGGGTCGGCCCCGCGACGCCAGCCCGGGCCGCTCTAGCTCGACGGACCCTCGACGCCGTCAGACCTGAAGGGCAGCTCGGGAATTAACTTCTGAAGTGTGTGTGTGTGTGCGCGGGGGGGGTGTGTGGGTAATCCTACTCTGCCCAGCGCAGCGATGAAATGGTGGAAAAGCTACATCCATATTGTTTGACGGGGCGGGGGAAGCTCGGCACAACCTCACTATCCCCCTCAACACACGGGCAGCCCCACGACGCCGGAGGATTAAAGCTCACAGCGAAATCCTCCCCGTCTTCCAAGCAAAGCGTTTTCACGTAAGTTTTAGGTGCTCCCCCCTCCCCCGTCGCCTTCCCGGCGAGGCCGAGGAAGCGGCCGCCGGTCTCGCCATGGAGCGGATGTGGAGCCCGAAGCCCCGCCGGAGCCCGGGCCAAGGGCCTCCCGCCGCGCCGCCGGCTGCCCTCAGCGCCCTGAGGCGCGGGAGGAGAGGGGCCGCGCGGCGCCCCCGCCACCGGGGAAGAACAAATAAATGGGGGGTGGGAGGAAGAGGAGGAGGGCGGCCTCCCCCCGAGGCGCGGGAGGAAGAAAGGCAGCGAGCGCCCCGGCAGCCCCGGCCGGGCGCCCCTCGCAGCCCCGCGGAGGGCGGGTTCCCGCCCCAGCCCCCTCCCCCACACACCTCCCCCGGGAGGAGCTCGGCGGCGGGGAGGGAGGGCGAGAGCGCGGCCGGCCCGGCCCGTCCCGTCCCCCGCCCGCGGCGCGGCCGCCCCCTCCCCCTCACCTGGCGGGAGTGGGCCTTGGGCTCGGGCGGCTTGAAGAAGGAGTCGGGCAGCTTCCGCAGCCGCATGGGCAGCGTGTGCGGCACGTTGGCGCCCTTGGGGTTCATCACGGCGTTGAACAGCGCCTCCAAGTCGGTCTCCGAGTCGCCCCGCACATGGACGATCTGGTGCCCCGCCGGAGGGGGCCCCGCGCCCGGGGGCTGCGCCGCGCCGGCCGGGGTCCCCGACACCGCGCCCGGGGGCTGCGGCGCGGGCTGCTGCGAGGCCGGGGGCTGCGCTGCCTGCGGCGGCTGCTGCGCTTGAGGCTGCCCAGGATCCATGGCTCCGTCGGGCTCCCCCGGCGCTTCCCTGGCGGGGCTCGGCGGCTCAGAGCCCGGATTCCCAGTCCCGCATGCCCCGCTCCCCGGGCCGCGGCTCGTCCTGCTGTCGCCGGCGCTTATCACCCCTCGGCAGAGAAACCGACCCGGCTGCAGCAACTGGCAAAACAACTCTGACCGTGCGGCGCTTCCCCGAGCCCGGCCCAGCCCGGCCGGCGCCTCTGTCCCGGCGGCGGAAACTAACTCACACAACACACCAAACAAAAGTTCGCAGTTACGCCCGCCCGAATCACTCTCCGCCGTCGACTCCGCCCCTCCTGAGCCCGCCCGCACCGTATCCGACCGAGGCAGCCTGTGCCGCGGCAGTCCTCCTGCGCGCGCCCGCCCGCACCGCCTCCCGCTCGGCGGCCGCCTGGCGCGAGGGGCGCCGCCCGGCCCCCCCAGCCCCGCGCCGCGCGCGGCCCGCACTCGCCCTGCGCCCGGGCTCGCCCGCCACCCCGCCGCCCTTCCCGGCGCGCCCGCCCGCACCTCTCCCGGCTGCCGCCCGCCCGCCCTCCGCTGCCGCGGAGCGGTGCCGCCAACCACAGCTTTTTTTTTTTTTTTCCTCCCCGAACTTCTATCCCAACTTCCAGGCGGCCGCTCCGCCAGCGGGTGGGGAGAGGCGGCCGTGCTCCCCTCCCCCGCCGGCCTGCGCCTGCAGGGAGCCGCTGCCGGGCAGGGGCTGCGCCCCCACGCACGCGTACCGCCCGCGGGACCAGGCGGGGACGCGTCGGGCCGGGACACCCCCCAGCTCCGGCCAGCGCCCTCCCGCAGCGAGGGCAGCCGCGGGGCTGAGGCGGCGGGGCCCGTCCCCTCTCGGGCTGAGGCGGAGGCCGGGCCCGGCCTGCCGGCCGTCGCCTCACCTGGCAGTGGCGGGGCGGCCGCGCCCCGGGCGGCGCCGGCCTGCGGGGCTGCTGCCGCGGGGCCGGGGGTGGGGGCGGCGGAGGGGGCAGGCCGGCCGGCCGGCTGGGGGGCGCCTGACGCACCTTCTCCCGGTCCAGCAGAGGTTTCACTGACTGTGGAGCTTCCCCCGGCATTTACGCGTTGTGGCTCTGAAGGGCTGGCTCAGGAAGAAGGGACGAGACGCTTTGATAAACGCATTTTATTAGATAAAACGGGTGAGGGGGACAAAACTGCCAAGAAAACAGCTTCGAGAAGCACGCCTTTTAAACACAGCAAAAATTGTTGCTAACTGCATAGTAGCATCTGCGTGACGTAGCTCTGCAGAGCATATCACCAAGGAGCACATCCTTCCTCGTAAGAAAACTAGGCAATGTCTACCTGAATTCATGCAGAGAGGCGGCCACCTCCATTATAAAAGTGGAGAACAGCTGGTTTTATAACTAGTTATTAAATAAGCTTCCACCAAAACAGTGGTACAAAGTATGCACGTGTCGCTTGCAGGGATCCACAATCAAGTAGGCAAACGTCTGCGGGTGGCTGTGGCTTGAGGGGTAACACAGGCCATTATTACCCTGCGAGGAAGTAAAAAAAGAACTCAAACAACAGCATTAGCCACAACATGGGCACCCATGAGAGAATTCATAAATGCTGAATGAAATGTGTCATTTTGTTGCAACTGTAACAGTTTGTTTCATGGCAAAATTGAATACATACGGTCGTTTATTTAAGGGAGATTATGTACCCTTGAGGTTCCTGATGCTACAAAATGCACGGTAGTTCTGTCTGTATAGCTCCAATAAACTTGAGGTAAATATTAATAAAAAATGTGAAATTTAACATGTATGCATGCATTTACACAATTAGAGCCTAAAATACAGATGATTAAATACACAACCATGCGATCATGTTTCCTTTGAAACAAAAACATTTAGGGACTATATTAATATATAAAGCTTGTTCTATCAGTAATTCTTTTGCACTTAACATTTGCTAATGCATCTGTTCAGTTTCAAATATTTGCATTTAAGGAAAACCCTCATTACAGCTCTTATTGACAACTTTGAACTGTTACTGAAAACATTTTGATTGCCAGACCTCAGAAAGGGTCTGAAGGGAGTCCAGACACCTAGCTCCAAAATCCTCGCTCTGAAAAAACCCATGTTCAGCTGATGACACCAGAACTGGGCTCTTCAATTTAACATTGTACGTCTGCACGTCAATAAAAGCTTCAGCACTGATGGAGCAGCACAGCTTGACACACACTTCATATCCATTAGGGACCCAGGAACTAGAGGGGGGGATTTTTGGAGGGTTGATTTGGTTTTACGTATTCAGTCAGGTAACTGAACATCTGAAAGACCAACAAACAGCTGACACCTCCTTGCTTTTAAAATGTGTAACAGTTTCCCCTTGTTCCACAACACCTTTATACAACAATTGACCAGATGTAGGTTCTGTTCCACTTTTTTTTTGCCTGAGGGAAATTGATATATTGCATATGTTGTCCATTTTCTCCAGGAAAATTTTAAACTCCCGGACTACAGACTATTCCAGATTAGAGGCACATCTCTTTCGTTGAAGCTGTCTTCCTTTGCATAAAATAACCCATCTCTTTTTGGACCAAAGGAACATGAAAACTGTAACCTCTCCCAGTGGTTAAGGCAGTCAGCTTAGAAGGGAAAGGTCTGGGTTCCAATTTCTGCTCCAAGGACCATTTGTAAAGTTTATCCAGCAGTTGTTACTGGCACCCCATTTTCTCTCCTGTTATTTCAAAGAGGATGAACCCCCTACTACATGTTCCGGTGTCTTCCTTTGAGGGATTATTCAACACCATAAATCTTGAATTAAGATAAGCACCACCATAAAAAGCGTTGTTTAAAACAGGTAGAGATTTGATAATGTTTATTCACAGCATTTTCTGATGGTAGCCAAATGCTGCAAGCTGAAAATAACATTCTGGTTTTAAGTGGTGCAGCATACAAACTCTGTAGCTCCACTTTTAAGATGCCTAGCTCTCTCCACGTATTTTTCAGGGATATGTGTGTAACACCAGATTCCCAATATCAGTAAGGAGAGCAAGCTTCAAGATTTTACAGTACTCAGCATCACAATGCCTTTGCAGTTTGATCAAAAAATAACCTAAGCTCATGCACAAAACTGGAAAAAAAAAAAAAGGCAAAAGAAGACCAACATGCAGATGTGACTGCTAGTTAAATTTTTTTCCCATTGCTACTGAAAATCCCACTCCTGCAGTCCTTATGGAATTGACCAACATCAGTTGAGGTTTTGACTGTTTAAAGGCAGTGTTAGCACACTAAAAATTTGTTCAACTCACAAACAAAAACAACTTAAGTTCTGGTGATGAGGCATTTCAAGAAACTTTAGAATATACCAAACCTAGTATGAGGAAAACAATAAATATAACCTAATTAAATGAAAAGGGTACTTAAATTTATTTTAATTAGTAAAAGAGGTCATTAAACCCCCCAAAATCCTTGAGCATAAAGACTCTGGAATCTACACAGACTTGCTCTGGGTTTTAGAGCAATAAGGTGCATGTACATTAATTCAGAATTGAACAATTCCATCTGCAGTGTGGACTTCAGACATGCAGGGGGTGTAATGATTGATTTACTGATGTTAGAGTAGGATAATTTTACTTTTCCATTGTAGGAACACAGATAATCAGCTGATGATTTAAGAGTACATATGCATAGTATAATGCATAGCATAATAAGAAATAAAGATAGTGCTGAATATCTCTCAAAACTGCATAATTTAATCAACTTTTTTCTTAATACCTTTTGAACAAACTATGCATTACACTGATTTCTAACACTGCTGTAGTTCAAGTTCAGGTAAAGAAAGTTCTAAAATACAAGCCAGCATTCAAACACTTCAGCTGTAACATTTTATTATGTGCAAGCCCTAAAGCTCCCAAGGGTATTTGGAGTTTGACAGAGTATTTGGTCACAGGATTTTAAGTTCTCTTATGATGCCCACATCTGTCAAGTTTTAATCCTAAACAGATCTACTAACGTTTAAAACTATACCTTAATAATTTAAAATGTTTGCGTCTCTACTAGTGTGCTTTTTTAGGTAATGTTTCTAAAACAAGGGCTTCTTAGCCACAGCTTAAAAACCGAATAAAAAGGAATGGATGGTGTCAGGATGCTGTTACATAAAGTTCTTAATTCCTGATTCCATTTGTACTTCAAATATACAAGTATATTAATTTGTTGATTTCTTAATCCAGCTTGCAAAAATGTGCATTCTTCTAGCTTCTCAGCTACTCAAGTCTCTTTTACCAGAACAGGTTTTTTTATTTATATCAGGCTAAGAAGGTATGTCCACTTCTTTCAGATACAAACCAAGGAAACATGGCTCAAAAATCGTCAGCTCAACATGAAGATCATAGTAGCACACTTTACAGTTATTTACCAAATGAAACTAAATCTACTGCAGAAATGTAATTATCTCCTTGACAGAAACTTTTCATCAGAAGCACAAGATATTTGTGCTCCAGTAGGTGCCCTTCCTGTAATTTTCAGTTTAAATAGTTTTGATCCACATAGCCATCAAACAATCTAGACATACACACTCAAGCCTTTCTCTATTCTGAGAGAAAATTCTTCAGGATGTTCTTTAATGCAAACCAGAATTTCAGAATTCTCCTTCACCATGCAAATTTTCGGAATGTGCAGTAAAGCCCAAATTTCCCCTAAGGCTACAGGGAGGATAACCTGCTCTGTATTTACAGTGGATTTTCTTTTGTCCATCCATTTTTTTTGTTTTCAAAAGGTTTCTGAAGTTTTTCTTTTTTTTTTCTTGTCTTTTTTTTAATTATTTTAATACTGATGATATTTCATGTATGACAAAGAGAGTTAAATATCAGCTCTTAATTATCATGCATCTACCTAAACATAGAAATCTGTGAAGTTCACATCAATATCTTAGATTCAGAGCTGGGGAGGAAACAGTAATAACAGAATAACAAGTTATCAGGGTTTTGCTTTTTTATTTAATTTTTGTTTTATTTTTATTACAGTCTGTACCCTGGTAGAAAGGTAAGTTTTGATACACCCATGAAGTGCTTATTTTCAAAAACCTTTCAAAAGCCTTTTATGAATCACACATAATACTCAAAATATGATGACCCACAGGTGAACAACTGGGCTATTGGCAACTTACAGGGAAGTTTGTGCAGTCTGAAATGACATCAGCTAGTTCTTTTGAAAGTGGGTACATTATCTGACATTTAATTATTACATATTCTGGTTACTCAAGAAGAATTTGGAGTAGTTCATCCTACTGTAACAATTAAATGACAGATATGCTGAACCTAGTAAACATGCAGCCAGTTCTCAAACTTATCTTGATGATAAATGTATGATTTTGCAAGAAAAACAGATAGGAATGAGACTTGACAAGGGAGGATAAAAGAGGTTAGCACTCATCTCACCACTGCAACCTTTTTATATACTAAACTTCCTTGCAGTCTTTACAGGAACAGGAATAGCAATACAAGCTATTCAGAAAGCTCTATGAACATTTCTAAAAATAAAACTATACAAAGTCAAGTGGATTCTTAATTCTTACTGTTATCTTAAGTAGATCTAAAGCCAGAATTATTCAGACCTAAAGATATAGGTTTTTTAATAAACTAGTTTCTGGATGATTATTATGACTTCAAGTGTAATCCAGTAAAACTATTGTTAGTAAACTACCAAATAAAACTTTAGTTGGTGCTTATTGATAAAGAGTTAGTAAAGAGGGCGAGAAAGCAGGATGAGATCAGGGAAGGAATTAATGAATAAAAAAATTACAACTATGGAAAAAAAACACCTTTAAATTGGAATATTATGCTTTTTTTTTTGTGTAAATGTCAATTCATTATTTTCATATTATGCATGTTACTTCCAGTAAAATTCTGTACCAAAAAATTATTAATACTTACATACGCAGACACTCTGAAGACTGTAGAAATAATATGTATTTCTTTTGTTTCAGGATTCTTTTGAACGCTGAAATACAGGGGAATAATATATGCTTAGTACATACAATAAGCACTGATTATTAGAAACCTTCATTTAATAAATAAATTTTTAACATATGCAGTGTTCTCACTCAAATTTGATCACGTTAAAATTCAACTCGTGGCACACTGACCATGAAAAGGTACATTGACCATGGTCATAATATGGATATTGTAACATTTTACTGAAAACTATTGGAAGTATCTAGTCATGTGAGTTGGTTTCACTGTTTTCAGCTACTAAATCACAACAATATTACCCAGGCCAAGATTACTCTAATATAAAGTTTGCATTTTGATAGCTATGAAAAGTTACTCAGCCAAACATTTTGTAAGAATCTTTTTATGAATTCTTTGAGAAAAAAAAAAACCTTGCAAAGTGAATTGCATCTTAATACAGACTATAAGAAGTAGCAGCAGAACTGGTGAAGAAATGCAGACTTTAGTTCATTTTTAATCAATATATAATTACAGTTTAGGTTCATTTTTCCTCCTTTTGAATGTTGTATATATAGACAGCTATGCAGCTTTGGGTAGTATTAGTTCTACATTTTTGTATTTCTAGACTGTGTTTGTTGTGAAGACTTCCATTTCTTCCATCATAATTAATAAAGCACTAAGATATTGTTGCAAAGCCTCCAGGCGTCTCAACATAATTTTTATGTTTATTTATCTTAATCTATTTTAATTTTATATAAAATACAATGTATTATAAATTATAATTAATGATTTAAATTTAAGTCTTTTAAAATGTATCATTTCCCCTCAGGCCTGCTTTAAAGCAATGCTTACATTTCTTCATAAATTAGATCATGTAACTTCTATTAATTTATCTAATTTCATAGATTCCTATTTACATTAACTTACTGTGGAGCAGTTGAGCCTTATAAATTCCATACTTACAAAGGTCCACGAAATGCGTATCTCAAAACCTGCCTTGTCACAAACAAGTTCAGTTCCCAGGAAAGGTCCCAATATAGCCAAGCTGCTCGGGGATGTGTGTTAAGCGCCACCAGCTCCACACCAGCTCCAAGCAGTCCCCCATTACACTGCTTTCACAAAGCTTCTTTTTATAAGAACGAACAAACCCCAAGTCAACCAACATCTTTGTTCATTCAAATCTCTCCAACCAATAAAAGAAATTGACTCTCTGATTATCTGATTTCATCTGTAATGACACACTTATGTGCAAATTAAGCCTATAATGTGAAGTTGATCTTTCCTGCGGTGAGTCAGTAATGAAGCTTTATCAGAATTTTTTGTTGCAACTGACACGCTGATATACTCAACACTGACACAGCACTGCTGAAACTGGTACTGACCCCAGCTGTCTAGACGCCTTACCACCCCTCTAGAGATTACTGCCTTCCCAGCAGGGACAGCTCAACTGGTTCATGACTCAGCTTCTGAACCACTGCAGTTTACAGAGCAGCATATTAAGATAAACTAACATGGGTGACAGTTTATGCTAACGTACCGGGCTGTAAACTGCAGCAGTTCAGAAACTTTAACCATCTCTGCTGAAAGAGTAACAACTTCAGAACAAGGTATAGGAGGTTAGTGGGGTTAGCACTTTCTACCATATATCACCACCCCCAAAAGCTACTGTTGTATTTAAGTTACTCAGGCTTCATATTCTTGTGTCTGAAAACAATTTCTGATTTCTTAGTTTTTATGTTATACCAAAGTAAGGGGTGACAAAGAACAAGTTTTCCTATTTATTCCACTGCCTTAAGAAATTTTCCCCTTGTGGTTAGCTTCCTGTACATCATTTATTCAGACTGAGTATTTATTTCTAGTACTTCAGTTAATTTTTAAGGCAAAATAATTTATCTGCCAAAATCAGATGAGATTCTTCCCTTGCTGACTTGAAAGAAACCGGGAGGTTGCCTTTGACAAGCTCCTTTGCTCTATTTTTTTCCTAAAAAGTTTTAGAAAAAAACACCTTGTCTTCTTGAAGAGGATAGTATTTTCTTAAAAATAGTCTTCATACCTCTGTTCTTTCAAATTGTTAACTTCTAAACTATTCCTTGAACATGGCAGTTCCTTCACAATTTTAATGTGCATCTATCCTCTTTTTATAAAGAGCAAACTTCCTTATCGTATCTCAATTCACTTTGGGTTCTATTTATATCCTAACCTTACTGGCAATATTTTATTAGGCTTTCCAAACATTAAAAGAACAACTCAATGCTTTCATATAAATGCATTTATTATGGGGGAAAGGGCATGGAGATGGCACAGAAGGAAGGAGAAGGAACAATGACTGCAAGATACTACAGCAGGTGTTACCATGGAGAGACACTGTCAGAAAAATCAGGGGTTAAGTACAAAGGACAAGATTTATCAACAAAGAGTCATAGATTATAATTAATAAATTTTTGACATGTGAATGTATTCTTTAAACCAAAATATAACAGCAAAGACTTTGAAATTATTTAGGTTACATGGGATATGACAGTTAGCACTAAAATCTTGGATGGATTCAACTGGTCACAGACATTACTGCTGGATTAGTAACAGACAACAAGTTGTGCATTAATTCATTAGGAAGTAATTATTATTCATTTTACAAAAGAGAAGATGCCTGCCATTTAATAGTTGTATGTGGAAGTTCCTAACTGTGCTTGTAAAATATCTAGAGCAGTTAATTTCAAAATATTATTGCATTCTTTCACAATAAAGCTATATGCATGGAAATGCTTTAATAAAATTAAATCCTAAATCTTTTGACACTATTTTGAATGCTAGCTATGGAGTTAGGAAAGGCTGTAAGAAAGAGAAGTGGGGAAAAGCTCACAACAGGCCTGCCACTCCCAGCACTAGACACTTCTGTGGAACTCTTCATGCCAAGGCTCTTTGCCATAATAAAAATTGTTACAGGACCAAATGGTGAGGGTTTATACCTCTATAAGCATATCATGATCAGACTAAGTTCATTTGTGGGAGCTAATTTTTCAATGCACATCAGCTAGCAGCTATTAATTATTGTACTATCCATCTGTTTTTCACCAAGCCTTCCGAGCCCTCAAAACATAGAAATCAAAGCTTAAGAGTATAGTTTTCAGAATTTTTTAATACCAAAAAGTTTTTAGTACTGCTTTACAAAGAGTAGAAAGTATCCAGTATGACTGCAATCCAACATGAAAAGAAAACAGATGGAGGGTAGCAGTGTAAAAAATAAGAATGTCAAGGATAGTTGGTATTCAACAGGACTTTGAACTGTTCGGTAAACAGAACTTAAGAGACCACCACTCTCATTAGCAATTGTTTACTGAAAACAAGAGACCATAAGAAAGTAATTTTCATTGCTTTATTTTCTGGTATCATTTGTGCAAAAATGAAGTAAGTAGCACAGTGCACAGATTGGAGTAGAAATTAGAAACTAAGTCAAGACTGTGGCATCAGTGTCCCTTTTCAAAGCTGCATTGCTTATCCCTTCACTGGCTTTTTCTCTCTTAAGATGGTGGTAAGAGAATAGCAGTATCATTCTGGATAAACTGGGAGCAGGGGGAAATGTGACAAAGCAGGAGACAACTGTGATTGTGAAGGGAGAGGGAAAGCCTGAAATGTCAAGATCAAAAGCTTTTCTCATGGGACCGACAGAGAACTTAGTATCAAAGGAGCAAGATAAAAGATTTAGTTAAGTTGTGAGTTTCTTTTTCAACTGCTAGTCAGCGTTAATGCCAGCTCCACTGGCAGTGAGAAACCAGCAGACATTCACAAGCACAGAAATGGAGAGACACATGGTAGATAAATACTGAAGATCAGTTATGTCATATAAACTGAGTAGATGTATTTCAAAACTTTGGAGGACAGAAAGTCAGCTGGCAACTGGGGAAAAAAACCACCCAAACTGAAAACACCCAAACACCAAAAAGCAGAGGAAGGGATCTTGAAAGATTTTCTCCTGATACTGTATAAAGGACAGAAGTAGCACACAAGAGAAAAATCACAGAAATATATAAAGTGCCAATAGGGAACAGGCTGAGGGTATAGAAAAGGCAGACCTTGAAAGCAGGATGAGACGGTGGAGAAGATTTTGGCAGATGGTTTGTTGGTTTGTTTTTTTTTCCTTAAGCAACAAGAACTGTTTGACATCCTTATCAAATTTTACAGCAGGAAAAGGAAAAAGAACAGGAAAAAGTTTAAGGAGATAGGAAGGTAAAGAAAAGGAGCAAAATTGGAACAAAATGTGAATGAACATGTTCAGGATAAAACAACTCAAAAGCAGAGGGAAGCAATAAAGTAAAGGAACTGATTGGATTTGTGCTTTATCCTAGGTCAATTCAACAACACAAGGGCAGAAACAGCTGTAGTCAATGCAGAGTCAACTAAGGCCAGGGATTAGAGTAACAAACAGCTTCTTTCAAGTGCAGAGTGAACAATTTAAAAGAAAAGGAAGGGTAGAGCTGAAGCACTGATGGATCCTCATGTCATACTCTGTTTTTCTGAAGAACCCACTTGACTTCCATCTATGTATTCTATGACAATATCAAAACTAATCACACTAATAAGAAAGCTCTGGTGACTAATCATAGTATCCAAATTAATACATGCAGCAATCTTAAATTCATTATTTCTACAAAAAATATTCTTGGAATATTGATAATGCTCAATTTTTCTGTCAGTGGTTTCTCTAAAAGTATCAACTGTTCTACTGCTACTTTAATAATTTATTTTAGATGATGCTGGGGAACAGCACCTAAGTCAACTTACACCCTGAAAAATACTGACCATTAGAAAATCTGAAAGCTTCTTAGAAGTTATTAATGATTTGTAAGCTGCTTTGGTTCAGTATTACCAAAAATTTCCAGATCCAGCCAAATATTTTGTTTTAAATATTTTGTTCAGATACATCAATCTATATACAAGTGCTACAGAAGTAAATAAATATTCAGGTGATTAAGAATCACTGGGTCTAATCCCTTCACTGTATCTTTGTTCAGACATACAAATTTTACTTTTCAGTTTATCCAAAGACATTTTAAGAACAGACATAATAGTGAATACATCTTAAACAATTTTTTTCCTAATATGCTTGTATATAATCTTAAAATAGGAGATAAAGTAACAGTTGGTCATCACACCATTCAAAACAGAGCTGAGAAAGAAGAAAAATATCAGTTCCTACTTTAAGCAATTTGAAGTCTTTGTAGTGTACAACCTAGTGCATTACTTAATATCCACATTATCAGAGTTGTACTATCATTTCAGAGGTCTGCAGTTGTTTTCCATTGTTCAGGTTACTGTTGTTGTTTATACTAACACACGAATACTTACTATGAGTGGCAAAGTATAATAGAATACAAAATTTTAGTAATATCATTGATACATTTCCATTAGCTTAGCTAGGAACGAGTCTTTGCTAACTAACCACTAACCAGGAAATAAGAAATGCTGTCAATTGCATATGGATATATGAAAACAGGGCAAAACCCAGCCTTTTTTTCCCCTGAATTTGAACGTCTGATCCATCACCTCTAATCTGAAGAAAAAAAATACATAAAATTCCATACACCAGACCTAGTAAAAAAAGTGTGCTAGTCCACTGTGTCATGTTAACAGCCAGATTCTGTCACCCTTAGCTTTATGCTGCAAGAACTGTATTTGTGGAATTAAGAATGCCAAAATCCTATTGTACTTAAAAAAATAATATTCATCAGATAGAATAAAATATATACAGAACTAAAAAATTCAACTAAATTATTTGATTTTTAAATCCTAAGCCAAAAACATCTTAAAATCAGTCCACGACTATATATCCAAGGCTTAACTGATATTTTATCAATGACAGTGGGAACACAATCTGGTTCCAGTGCCATGCCATGTTTTCAGTAGACAATTACAGAAACAAAAATGTTTGAGATGGAAGTGAATTATAAAACATCAATGTACATATACATAATATTAAAAAGTTTTTATGTCAGACAATTAAAATTGCATCTATTTTGCCATTAAACTACTTATCATTGTTACCCGGTACTTTGATCATTGAAGGCAAAAATGCTTGCAGATTGATTAAATAACAGCCTCACTTTTGAAGCAGTAATACACAATAAATATAAACAAATTAACACAAGGTATCTATGACAGCACAGCACATACATATACAGTTGCATAAAACAGAAAACACTTACCTCACCAAGTCTTTATATAAAGCTTTTGTAGTTTGTAAGTATGGATCAACTACATCTTCAAACTGGCAAAGAGTTCCTCCAATGCAAAGATGTTTAAAAAGACAGAACAGAAATTCCTCACGATCCGATTGACTGAATAAGTCATAATGGTCTGAATCTTCCAGAAGCAAGACCTTGTAGAAGAAGAAAATAACAATGAAGTCAAATAGGTGAAAATTTCTTATTTGAGATTAAGTTTATAAACAATGCAACTACTTTGGAGTTGACGTCCATATAAAATATATGAACTAGGGATGGATTTAAGTACTTCTCTTTCTTCCAATGATGCAATTATGTTCAAAAGTTATAGACATAATATAAAGCAGAATCGCTGTCAGATCTGTGCCCACAAGACATAAGGGAAAGTTTTTCAAGAGTCTTGTTATTCACTGGTTAATTGCTCATCATGCTAATGAAGCAATCAATAATCTGAAAATAATCTAGCTGTATTGGGTATGTGGGTCACTGCTAATTAGTTTGTCTTTGATAACTTTGCTTATGTTTGCTTTTTTACTCTCAGTTTGGAGAGTTATGTCACATTTGTAAAGAAATCCCAAGGATCTCCCAGAGGGGATCACACAAACTCACATCATCCTTTACTGCAGACTCTAGTAAACCATTAACTTTAGCCTGGACTAACCAGACATGCTATCCAGCTGCCCGCATGTGTCTCACCTGCCTTTTGCTGCACTATCAGGTGAACAGAGACTTGCTAGATTAGTCCCAGTGCTGTGCACTGGAAAGGTGGACAGGAACTGTAACTCAGTACAGCTACAAGACATTTAAGTCACATCAGCCAAACTGCAGACGCCAACCCAGGCAAAGCTAGACAGGAGCTTACTGCTCTCTGGCCCTCTTTATAACAACACTATACAACCTGAGTAAAAAGAGGTCAGAGCAGCAAGTGTCGTTGATGGCCACCTCATCTGTACCCAAACCTTGTTCCTGGTTGAAGCAAGAGAAGACATGGCAGGTAGGAAAGAAACCTGCAGTTTTGCAGCTGAGGGCCAGCCACCCTCTGACACCAGGCGATAGACAGTTTGCTGCCCCCTACAGTCTACCATCCTCGTGTACTGAATAACTCGATCTGGAATTTTGACGCCATTCCTGGAAGATTTTGACTCTTAATTTTCTGCCATTTTAGGTTTTAGGAGTAGGAATCATGTTCATTTCAAACAAATGTGAATCCTTCGACTTGAAAAAGCAGACACACACATCCCTTCCAAGGAAAGGAAAATGGAAAGAGACTGAAACTCCAGTGATTTATTTTAAATGTTGCCTCTAACTTTCCTACATCCAATATACTTAATTTACAGAAAACATTTCACACATACTCAACTTAGAAATAAATACATAGTATTTTTAACTGCTAGGCTACAAATCACATCTGAAATTCAAACATGAGCATGCATTCCCTCCTTTTCCCAGAATTTTACAAGACAGACCAGTATTTCAGGCCACATCCGGTAACCAGTGTCACTGGTTCAAATACATTGCCTTCAAAGGATTTGCCAAGTGCAAATGAATGCAACTCTATAATTATTAAGTACTTATGTTGATTATATATACAAGGAAGAGTAAAATCCAGTTCTCCCACACTATGCTTTGCTAATAATAAACAAACATAAGTAAAAAATATTGGTTTAGATTATGAAGTCAAAAGAAACACAGTGAAGACATACATTGATTAAGAAAGTGCCACTGTTAAGAGATATTCTTTTTTCAGAATAATCTGTTTTCTGACACCTCTACTGCAGTACAACAAACAGTTTTTACCTTGCTGGTCTGTTCAGGAGAGATACTTACTCCTTTTCCAGCGTTACACTGAAAAATATTTTCCCTTTTCATAGTTCCCTCTTTGACACACACACACACACACGCTACTTGAGACAAGGGTGGGTGGAAGAAGGTTTTATCTTTTTCTCCCACCTAAAAAGGAAAGAGACCCTACCCGGAAAACAGCCATTGCTTTCACACATTCACACATTGCAGTGCCTCAGTCATTTCTATCATGTGGCTATCAATGCTCATTTTTATCATGGAAAGTATGTGTTGTCAACAAAAATTAAATACCAAAAAATGTGTCCTTATGGTAGCTTATAGAGTATGAAAAATGATAAGAAATTATTCATTGCTATACTGACCTTCCTTAATTCATCAGAGATGAGAATATCATCGTAATAATCATCATAACATTTCACAATATCGCCAGTTTCTCTAACAACTCCTTCTGAGTATAGCCAATCAAAAAATGACATGGAAATCTGTGTACAGGGCACCACTGTAGCTTCAATTTTTGTCACTTTCGAACCTGGAATATATAGGAAGGCTTCACTTCAGGTCTCTTGCAATAAATAAAATAGGAGAATTTCCATATGCTAATGGTTTTACATTAATTTGCAACTTGATAATGTGTGGAAATAATCAACTTCTCCAAATGGTTGTGTGTGGCATATATATTTTTTTTTAATACAGACCCCATAAATATGACAATCACATAATCCCTCAAAAACCAAAGAAAGCTAAGAAAGAAGCAAGTATAAAGGAAACATTGAATTCATCTGCATGCTACTTTGCATTAAGGTTTTTATGTCTGCTTCCTCTGTTGATAATTCTACCAACCAAAAGAATAATAAATGAAACACCATGTGAACTCAACATCACATTAGATCACACCCTTGGAAAATCATATACTGCAGCTTAAGCCTTAAAGAATCTGAGGACAAATACCAAATTTGGCACAATGAAGTACAAAAGTCAATAGCTGCTAACAGCACCCTACAAAGTAAAAACCAGAATGAACAGAGCCTGACAAAGTTTTGGTTTGTTGAGTATTATTATATCTGAATTTTTTGAAAAGTTCATTTGTGGCTACTGCAAGCTTTACTAACCAGCTCTTTCAGAAGATAAAAAGGTACTATCAGCACTTCCTGTATGAATCTGTATGAATACAGTATTATCTCTGTAATCATTAAGCAGAGTATGGGTGAGCCTGAGCACAAGTGAACGTGCAACACGAGGGCAAGGTGTCTCAGCAGAGAGAGTATTCACAGCATTCCAGCGTTCCATGAGTTTACTCTTGGCTTTTCTCCTCTGTAGGTTCCCTTGATGGGAGACTGACCAACAATATGACAATACCAAAAGGCTTTTGACCATACAGTTAAAGATAAAATTAATTGGTGTTTGACAAATTTGGGCACCTAAAGAGTCCCTAAGGTGCCCAAATTTCACTCCAGATGACAGCATTTCCAGAACAGAAACATGCCAAAAAGGGATGCATGAACCATGATGCTTCCAGCAGCACCTATCATTTCATTCTGATCCTAATCTTTGCAAGCATAGCATAACCTAGAATTTCTCTTGCCCCCACACTTCCAAAAAATCATTGGGATTTCTCCAATGTATTATTACATGGAGATTATTTATTCATAAGTTAAGTAGGACTGGCATTTTACTATCTAAGCCCAGGTAAACTGTACCACCTACCTAATCAACAGTAAGAAAAAAATTAAAAAGAAGTTAAAAGTTGATGGTTTGAAAATGTGTCTACTTAAGCTAAAAATAATGGCATGAAATTTTAAAATTATTTTATTGGGCCAATGCGCTATGAAGAAAGTCAGCTATTGAGAAAATCTTGGTATTTAATTGTTTGGCTTCACATCTACAGATATGGTTATGAAAAAAGAGTACTTTTTATTAAAGAAAAAATGTTTAGGACATTCTCCTACCTGTCCACATAATGACTATCAAAAAATAACCAAATTATGTAACCAAAATCACAAGTCAGAAAAAACATGACTTACAGCCTGACAACCTAAGAAAAAAAACAAACTGATTTTTATTTATTTATGCTTCCTCCCACCAGACTCATCTAACTTCTAATTCTCCAGCTTTCTTTCATGGCGATAGAGGATTTTTATTTTATAAGAGATTTAATATGAGTTAAATAGGCCTCTAACATATAACTGTTTTGTAAAGATGAACGAATTAAAAACTGAGTCACAACTAATAAAAATGAGATATTAAGTGACTTGAGAAAAAAGAAACATCTTACATTTTCCCAGTTATTGAGCTCAAAGTATAAGAAACTGAGCTTTTTATAGGCCTTCAAATTGTTAGGATTTTATTGGGGGAGGGGGAGGAAAGGAGACACACTTCTGCTCTGAAACAAGATTTTATGAAAACTTTAATCAGGAAAAAAAATCAAGAGCTTTGTAATCTATTCAGTAGTTCAGAAAACCAAACTATAAATGGAAAAGTTTAAATGTACTAGAAGCTGCTACTCTCCCATTTGAGAGGTGAGATTTGAAATTGGAGATTCAGAATTTCCTGGAAGAGAGTGATCAGTTTTAATAACACCGTGAAAGTGAGCAATAAAATGGGAAGAAGAAATGCCTTGAGAACTCTGCAAGTGGAAAACAAAGAGCTGAGAAGCAGTTTAAGCTTATTATAACGTACAGCTTCTTCCAGCTAGCTCTATAAAGTGCCGCCCATATATTTTTACATGAGCACACTGCATATCTAGTGTGGGGCAGATAAACCCCAGATTAGGTATATTTAGAATTCCTCCAAAGTTTAAGAAAGATTTTTACCTCAGGGAAGCATCTGGCAACTTACTATCTACAAAACAGTTTATATAGAACATATATAGAACATAGCAAGTTCAGTGCTCTGTACTAAAAAGATGGTATTTCAAAAGTAAAAGGTGCATGTTGAAGATTTATAAGTTCTAATGACATCTAAAATTTTTGCAAATGATAACCTGTAGCAGTAGTCTAAACACCTGCTGATTTAAGATTACCTTCTTTTAAAAACCCATTCCAAAGACTGCAATCATTAGAGCTTCAAGTACATAGCGCAAATCAAGAATCTTTCTTAGGCAAATAGTGAATTTTTATTTACACAAAAAGACAGTAACCCTATCCCTTTGAAGATAACTTTTCAAGTGTTAATTGAGCTTAAGCAGATACAGTCCTGCCTCCTCAAGACCGCTGACAGGTGCAAGGCCAGTAACGTATCCAAGAAAAAACTACTAGTTTGCATTGCAGCTATTTAAAAATACAAGACTCAAGTTGTAATTTGGTACGCACCAAATTTGTTCCTTTTGGTGTTTCTATTTTTGAAATATGAGAGTAATAGATAAAGGAGGAGCTTAAAGCACATGGAAGAACTATTAAGTACTCTGCCATGAAGCCAGGAAGAGGGGAAAAATATCCCTACTACAATAGGCAAAAAAGTGTCGTGTAAGAATAGGTAATTCGGTATCTGTCTGATCAGATGAAGCAGACTAGAGAATATCCTTGGGTACTGTTTACATAAAATGTTATATTTCAGGTAATGTTAAAGTTGGAGTCCTTAAGACAATGTACTCTTGTGGGCCCTACCATGAATCCCAACACGTGGGGGAACTGAGAAGAGAGGTACATACTGCATTCCCTGGGGACCCCATGCTGTATGCCACTTTTTGATTTAAAAGACAGAGACTGAAGATATTACGGTCTAATAATATTAAAGTAAGGATGAAAAGCAGTCAAGAGAAATAAAAATGAGATTAGACACAGGAAAAACAAAGTAATACAAGTAACAAAGAACTTTTAAAAACAGATTTTAGGAAAAGGAGATATGTAACAGAGAAAAGGTAGATATAAATATGAAACCGTGCCCACTGAATTAAAGAGAAAAATAAATTCTCAGTGAAAAGGTAAAAGTGAACCATAGCCTGGAAAAAGACAAAAGGATTATGAAAACAAACACTCTGCTAAAGTAGTATTATATTGATGTTTCATATATATATATATATTTAATGCTGACATCTTTCTTTGGGTCCATAAATACTTCCTGCCCAGGCTCATGGCAGGGAGGAGAAGGGAGGTTTCTAAGAACTTTTCTAAATCCCACTTATATTATCCATCCAAAATATCTCCCCCCTGCAAAAAAACCCTAACACTTCTGTGTGCAAGAGAATAAACACAGTATTTGAATCAATTAAGATTATGTAATTGCCTTCAGATTTTCTAAGAAGCAAAATAACCCCATTTCCAGTTGTTTTGTTTTTTTTTTTTCTTCCAAGGACAGTAATGTGTTTTTAAAAGAGTTACTCCACAGTGATAAGTAAATGATGTATCTGGATTAATATATTGGCAAGCCCAAAGAAGAAAATACCGGAATACAACTTTTTTACCTCCTCCCACTCAAAAGCTAATTCTTACTATATTTTCAAAAAATGCACATGAAGACTAAGTATAGAAAAATGTGCCAACATTCCTCACCAAAAATAGGCAAAGAATGGGAAGATGAAATTTTAAGAGCAAATGGGGTATACCAGCTGTTCAGGATTTAGAAAGGGAACCCTTCCAGTCCTCAGAACAAAATGCATTACTTCTGTGCTGAGGAAGATTGAGCAGAATCAGGAGTTAAGCTGGGATACTTGGCAAGTGACCCTCCGCTCTTAACACGAGGTATGTAACCTACTGACCTTCACTACAGGGACTGGCAAGTCATAGGCTAGACAGACAGCCTAAAAACAAATCTTGCCTGAATCAGGAAAAGGTTTACCCACAGTCTGAAATATATTTATTTTCTTTCTGCTTGCTAGAATGAAAAAGAGGTAACTGAGGGGGCCTTGAGATATTTTTTGCATCTTATGTATGTCAATTGTTTTAACAGCCAGATACAGTGTTTGGAAAATGGATTTTTGCTGACAAAAAGGTAGCAATGTCTAGTGTCATTGTATAGAGTGTGGAAAACCTATGCCAATTCCAGAGAGTTGAAATGGAAAAGTTAGAAAATTCCCAAAGCTCCATTAAATATTTACACACAGTAAAGTACCTGCAGACAAACCAAAAGAACTGAGGACTTCCTACTACTCCATTTTAAAATATTCCCATTAAGGAAAATCACTTTGGTGATATCAGAGTTCACTTTATGCATAAAATCCCATTACATTATTCCGTGCAATTTCCAGGAAACTTTGTCTGTCATTTACATAATAAAATTTACAGTTTCAAAGTGGTGCCATAAAATCATGTGCTATTTGCTTTTGGTCTTTCTCCTTCAGTCCCTCATCTCCATCTACAGACATAATCAAGTGTTGTAAGTAGTTAATGATCTAGCAACAAACTAGAAGTCAACCTCATACCATGATTGCAACTTGAGCAACCTATCACATGGTGCTCTGCAGCTGGATCACTTCTGTTGTGCAGATAGCATATTTACACAAACTTGGTTGAGGGTGTGGTCTGTCTAATCTTCTGCTCTAATTTGTATAGAGCAATAATCTCAGATCTGTCCTAAGTAAGGTGATTGCATCTATAAAAGAGTGCCCTTCTCCAAATGTTATCTGAATAAGGTAGTACTATAATTCCACAATTAATGCAGTTGATTATTTCTGGATATACAATCGTGTCAACGGGATGTCATAGACCATTTAAAAACAATTCTAATCGCTTAGTTTATGGATCAAGGTAGTGGTCAAGGAAAAAAGTGTAAAACGTGACAATTTAGTAACAAACTAGGTAGGAATCTTTTCTATTATTTAGTAAAAGAAGTCATTCTTTAAGATATTTCAGCCAGGTGAAGATACACATATATGAATTGTCATTATTACAAAATGGTAAATTAGAGGAAAATAGTTACAACACAGACTTTTCTATTTAGGATTAATTTATTCTAAATTTACCCAGTGTAATCCATTGTCCTGAAGCTGAGAGCAACTTTAAACTGGAGCTCACATTTTGATCATTAAAAAATGCCTGTAATATTCAAATAAGAGAACACAAGTTAATGAAATGAAATCGTTTATAGTGACCTGGATATTTTGAAAGCAAATTACAGGGATCCAATCAGTAAGTAGATTCTGTATGATCTTTCAGTTTGGATACTAAATATCACACCACCAAATACATTTTTTTTGTAACTTTGTATAGCCAGTCTTTTACATATTCAAGATACCTTCATGCACACATTTACATATGCTTTATTAAGGTTTTACAGTAAAGGATTTTTAGTCCAACAACACAAAAAAAGTTGTATGAAATCCTTGGACGTGCAGAAAATGGAAGAAGTGATGAAACAATTCTACCTTTCCATGCAGTGTTGTTGAAGTAAAAAATGAAATGCTAAGTATGATTGTAAAATTTACATTTTGTAAATAAATTTAAAGCTTGGAGAAGTGTAGAGACACACCAACATTACTAAACAGATAGAGAAGAGATCTGTAAGTTATTGAAAAGGTGGAGAAGATGTTCCACAGTTTGAAGTATTCAGTCCTACTGATTTATCAATTAAAACAAAATGGGAGGTGCATAGCAATGTTGGTAGTTGACAAGTTTAAATGACAGATAAGCCAATTAAGAAAATCCACACTTAAGTATATGCATACAAGCAGACTGAATAATCACTGAACTAGCTGCTAAGAAAATGATGGATTTTCCAGTCTCTGCATAACAAAATCTCTACCTCCTCTCTGGTATACAGAGAGATCAGACTATATAATTTAATGGTCCCTTTGTTCTCAATTAATTCACAGCTACTCAGGGTTCATAATTTCATAGTTACATTTTTACATTTTTAATTCAAAAGAGACAAGCATTGAGAATGTAAATACGTATTTTTTAAACATCAGTAATTTGAAATGTTTATCAGTGGGAGACGAAATATTGGTATATTTCTGTGTGAATGTCTTTAAGATACAAAGAAATGGAATTCTTTATCCAGCATAAGAATATAAAGTAGACATGCAACAAATCAAAGAGTTGTTTTTAAAACAACAGATATAAAAACCACACTGTTTTTAAAACCACAGATTATTTTTTTTCTGTCCGCAGATGAACAGATTTGACTTTGCAGACAACAAATGGAGAGGACACAGAATCAGCAAGAGATTTGAGTCTCAAAAAGCTGAGACCCCAAAATTCCAGTATAAAGCAATGGTATTCAATAAATTTTAAAATCTTGTTATTTTCAGATATATGGTGCATATGCACATCTAATGGCACAGTGTATTTACTGTGACAAAGCAGGAATAGCTGGGAGCAAGGGTACCAACTGCATGTACACTGTTTAAAGTCTCCCCAGGGTGGACTTCCCAACACTAAATGTGGTGGCCAAGATAAGCATGCAGTTCAGATTCCCATTCTTGGGAATCCTGAATGACTAAATTGTTCCCTCAAAGCAGAGTAACATTAGTACAGACTAAAATATTTTTACTGGACAATACAGTTAACCCACAAAGCAAGACTTGAGCACCACACCTAAATCACCTACTTTCAAGGAGACAGTGAGCCGGCAAATAGCATGCTAACACCGCTACAATGTTTGCCATTATGCAGTTTTCCAATAGCTATAATTTCATGAAGAAAGTCAAAATATTAAGGGCTTAGAACTACCATAAAAAATTCATCCTTTTGATAGGGCTTAAACTGCTGGTCAAAACTGAACGCTTGGGCTGTGATCCTGCCTTGCATGGACCTGAAATGGAAAAATTAGATTAATTATGCTGCAGACATACCAGATACTTACTCATTCTGCAAATTTGGCTAGGTACACTACATAAACTTCTATTCTGACCAATAATTACACTTTTTTCTTTTTCTTTTTTTTTTTCATTCTCACTTAGAACCGCCTCCCACCCCTCCAAGGAGGGGAAGCGCAACTGCTGCTCTAGCAGCATCAGAGCAAAGCTGTGAAGCTGAAACAGATCCTGGCTAACTCTGGAAGACAGGAGAAAGAATACATGCCCTGCACCTCGGAACAAGCGTTTTACGCGCCCGAAAAATGCTGAAGGGACTTACAATTAAAAGAGGGGGTGGGGTGGCGTGGGGTGGGGTGGGGGGAAGAAAAAAAGAAAAAGGAGAGCGAAAAAAAGAGAGAAGGGAAAGAGGTGAAACCAGAGAGAGGCGCCGCCGCCAGAGCGGAGCCCTGAGGGCGCGGTGACGGCCCCAGCCCTCAGCTCCGCCCGCCCTTTCCCCTCCCTCCCGCCGCCTCTCGCCGCTCCCCGCCGCCCCCGGCCAGGCGCCTCGCGCAGCGCGCTCTCCCCCTCCCACCATTTGAGAAGTCGCGCCCCGATGTCCCTGTCCTCCAGGCAGGGGAAAACTTTCTGGGGCAGGGAGCGGAAAACGAAGTCCGGCGCGCAGCGCCGGTCCCCGGCGGACATCTTCCAGCGCCAGCGGCGGCTCGGCAGTTGCCGTGGAGACGGCGCCGCCCAGCCGGTGCGCAGCCGGCGCGCTCCCGCCGCGGGGCTCGGGCCCGCTCGCAAGCGTTCCGCGCTCACCCCTTCCCGCTGAGGGCCGCAAGGCACCGCTGTCCCCGTTCGGACAGGATTTCTTTGGTTTTTACCTATAAAATCCCCTGACTAAGCATCAGCCTTCTCCCCCCTCATCTCTGCTCCTGCCTGTGCACCGGGAAAACGCAGAGCCTAGCAGACGGGCACGCAAAGGCAGGGACTACCATTGCTGGCTTAATCGATGCCACCCCCAATAACATAATACCGAAACAAATTATGAAAATTGCAAAGTTATGAATTATGAAGCTGTAATGAATCAGGGCTGCTTCTTACTTCCTAGTGCGTTGAGCCATTTGGAAATAGCGAGGCTGTGCTCTCAACCTGTTCCCAGTGGACAATTTAAGGAAAGCATATTATTACTTAAGGAAGTTGTTTTGAAAAGTTCAGTAAAGCAATAGATACCTTGCAAAATTTGGGGAATTTCCTGCCCTTTGAAGGGAAAGCGCTGAAAGTTTAAGGCTGCCGCACACCTCATGCTATATCCTTTAGCAATCCACCCGCCTCCAAAACCAGCTCTCTCACTTTGCTGCAAATCTCCAAAAATGTAATTTTCCCATTAATCTGCTGCTCAAGCTAAGCAGCAGCCCCATTTCTAAGAAATTTAGCGGTGGTTTTGTTTGTTTCTAATTAAAAAATCACATTTGATTGATTAGAAAGCGGAAGAGAAAGGTGCAGCGTGTCATGGTGGCGGGGAGCAAAGCGGGAGCTGCCGGCATGTACTCCCTTGTCTCAGCAGCCTCTACGAGGCATCCAACAGATTTAACTTGCAAGACATGTTAGTCAAACAGGCTTGCAGTAAAGGAATCCAGAAGAAGTAGATCTCATATGCCTGTTAAGAAACTCTGTTTTAACATCGTGTCAGTAGAATTCATCGCTCACTACAGACCCACTAACTTTTGTGAGAGGGTGCAGTTCAGTGGACCAAGTTGTTGTGCAGCAGCTATGTGATGTTTAAGGCACCATTCCCCCGAATCTTCTCCATTCTGTTTTCTCCCAAGTGCTTTCCCACACACTTGCATATTGTTTTTTCCTAAAAACCTTTTACTTACATCTAAACAACAATAGAAAATAAAGCTATGTTATACTTCAAGATGTTTAAATGGTATACACAGTTCAAGAGGGGATAAAGAAAAAAGTGTGCTCTTTTTCTTAGTATTTAAATACAATACAAAGAAGAAACACCTAAACCAAATTATTTTAACCTTATTCTCAACACGTCTCCACCTACTCCAGCACTACCCCATCTGTTAAATTCCTCTTGCCACTAGTATTACTAGCCAGAGATTAAATAACCAAAGTGAAATAACTGGTTTGGGCACGGAGCGATGCGTAGCAACAACTATCCAACACATAAATTCTCAATTTTGAGTTGTGCAGACTGAAACACAGGATTAAAAAAAAAAAAGAAGAGTGAAACTTTAGGTCTTTTGGGGCAAAAATTCCTACTGACTTTAGCAAGGATTTTCTCCGAATAAAGTGTTGAATCAACAAGCATATCCCTAAATCCCACTGAAATCTAGAGAGTGTAAATGCTTTGATGAATCAGGAGTAAGGAAATGAGTAAGGACTGCAGGACTGGCTCAGGAGGATCAGGACAGGAAGCTCTAAACTATGGAATGGATTTCTTTAATGTTGTGCCATCTACCTATGGTAGTTTTATAATTCAACATTTCCAGTTTTAAGCAGTTTACGATAATAAAAGTTAAACTGGGACTTTCAGTTTAAACACTGACCTCATTATCCTCGGATGTCATTCACATCAGCCTGAAGTAGAAAGTCAGGCACAGTACTCTTAAACACAAACATTTAATTAGTTATTTTAAAAAAGTTAAGGATTTTATGGTCTCACAGAAGATATTTGGAGGGTGGAAAGTGTATTTTTCTGCTGCAGAATGAAGTCTTGTAAGTATATATTATTAAGCAATAGTAGTCCCTCACTTTTGACCAGACTAATTTTCAGCATTGTTTGTTTTTCACATATTTACTTATATGTGATTTTGAAGAGTTCTACAGTCCTGAATAGGCTGGGGGCCTTAAGTGCAAAGCAAACAAACCAGCCTTTCCATTGCAAACAAAAATCAAATTACAGAGGACCAGCCCTGTTGCGCCTCTGCAAAGTGCATCAGTCTTTAAGGCAAAGGTCAGCTGGTGACAGAACAGCAGCCCGTTCCAGTTGGGGAGGTAGTGAAGAACCTGAACAGCAGCTCCTCCCTCCCATCTGCAGAAGTCTTCAGCATTGCTAAGGGATAGTTAAGCCACATGAATTAGCTGAATGGAGGAGGAAGGCGATAATTGTCACTATACATCTGTGAAATAAATCAATCTTACCAGCGTTAAAATACTGTAGGAAGAGTCTGATGGAGAGTAAATTAAAGTCCAGATCCTGCATCTTGTCTGTAATGAGGACTAGAACCCCCCAGAATAGAAAGCACTGTAAACTACGGTGAACCTCAGCTCCTGCAAAGGTTCCACGGGGTGTCGGTGTCCAATTCTAGGCACCTGCACTGATAAAAGACTCCAGGTTTGAGTCTGTGAGAGAGACCGAAGCCAATTAGAAACCAATTACAAATACCTTTTTAAATTAGCAAATAGGAAATACTGTGGTATATCTGAATCCCTCCTTTTCTCCCCCCCTACCCTGAGTGTTGCCCTTCACTAATCCAAGACTGCAAGGCAGGAGCAGTCCTTGTCTGCTCAGGACCCAGGCTCTGGATCCTCAGGTGAAGGCAGGCATCAACACCTCTGCTTGCAGAGAACTGCCAGAAGTTTTCATTTAAAACACAGCCAAAGAGGTCATGGTGGCCAGTTTCATACCATGCAACTAGAGCCCTCTCCCAGGAAGGGGGAGATCTGGATTTTAGCCTCTTTCAGCAGGAGGAGGTCCAAGCTTACAGCTTTTACATCTAAAGTGCCTCAACTGCTAGGGCTGGTGTCATGTCCCCTGAGTTAACCTGCTGCTGTCCTAGCGAGCTCATTTCTGGATCACAGTGTTAGGACCCTGCAGAGGCTCAGCAACCACTTTTTCCCAGTGATGTGGCTGCCTGCACTCAAGGTCAGCTCTGCTGTGACCTTGAATCAGACAGCTGAGAGAAGAGCTGGGTGGGACAGAGCTGCAAGGCACCTTGATGGGAGTCTCGTCCTCTTGGCTCGGAAGCTGCATTTCAGCCCCAGCTGTTGCCCTTGCTTCTCACTGGAGCTGTGTGGACAGCATGCCTGTGCCTGGCCGTGCACCCCACCAATCCTGAGCCTGACCTCAGACTCGACTTGTCTCATCAGTGTGGACTGCTCTGGTGATCTGGACTCGTGGCTGAATGTGGTCACTGTCACCAGACCTGCTTTGCTGTTGCGGTTGGGGTGCTGCAGGACAGGGTTATGTCAGGGAGGGCACTGCCCTGCTGGCCTCGCTGTCACCCTCAGCTCCTAGCTCAACCCATTTTACAGAGAAGCCCCCTTTTGCTGCTGTCTGACACACAGTATGTGGCAAATAGATGGTTACGTTTATGCCAGATTTGTCCATGTTGCCTGTTTTAGTTTAATCAGCTCAGTATATCTGACTGTTCCATTAATAAACTCCACTTCCAAAGGACACGTGATCTATTGCTTTATACCCGCACTACAGCCTTTTATGAGTCTTAATTCAAAAAGTGATGCCAAAATAGGTAATTTACAGTTTTCCTCATAAAAAGTATTTAGGAATAAGTAGCAAAGAAAATATGTGAGGCTAAATACCAACAGTGTATTTAGGCATCAAAGTAACAAGCTTTGCAATGCCTAAATTTTCTTGGGTCCTCAAAAAAGAAACATGAGATGCTGAAGATACATAGTAAGAATTAAAGTGAGGCCCAGGAAACTCAACACAGTGTGTGTGACACTATCCAGGCCTATTTAAGAGGGAAACAAAGAGGATTCATGCACTTAAGTCTCATCTCTATTACAATTTGTGTGTTTCCCTGAAGATTCATTGCCTTAGAGCTCTCCTTTGAAGGCTGGTGTCTAAACGCCTATTTTCTAAGTCAGATATGAGTTGCTGTTTCTTTTAAACCCAGCAGAAAAGGATTACTGAGCTGCTGTTTCTCTTTGCAAGTAATGAGTAGTTCATATACACAAGTAGCGACTGAGGTGCCCGATTTCAAGTTCATGTTATGCTTTGAGAGTTCAGTGCTATACCCACTTTCTTCTAGGACCACAAGCAAAAAGCACAGTTTACATACATAGTTTTCATACCCAATTTACATACAAAAGCTTACAATGTGTATGGGCAATTGCATTTCAGAAATTGTTTCCCTGTGGAGAAAGTAATGGTTTACAGTAGTAGTTTGGAAACATAAACATGAGTTTGTCTCTGTAACTTCTTGGTTAGGGCCTTTAGGAGGGAAGGGGCAACTCTGGGGCCTGTCCAAATGCCAAAGACTGTTTATAACTTTTATCCAGTGACTGCCTGACTAATAGAAAATGTTGAAGTAATCTTGGGTTTAGGCAGGCAAATTCTTCAGCAATCCTATTTTAAATGCTTTTTACTAATTCTGACTAATTGGGTTTTTTCCATATTATTTATAGACAACTGTATAACCATACTGTAAGGTGTTCTGTTAGTTACTCAGTAGTTTTTACATATATAGTAAGAACTGAATTTTGCCTATAGACATGCTTTTATCTTCATTGATTTTTGATGCTCACACCTCTTGTGTTGAAAACAAATTTTTTCAACGTATAACAGTTCCTCTCCCACCTACATACATGAGTGCAGCAGTACCAGGCTACAGGATGTGCTGTTTTCCTCTAGACAGTGATCAGGGTATTGGTAGGAGTGAGTGAAGGTCTAGATGCTGGAGGCTTGAACTTGGCATCTGCTGTCATTTCAGATCCCTCAAGGGACTGTAACATCTTCATGGGGCTGTCAGATATGACACAAGGCCTAGAGGAGACTTATGTTCCTCTATACTGGTTGCTGGAGGTCAGGTGGGCATTTCAAATGGCACTATTCCCAGAGGTGAAAGCTGAGATCTGTGTGTTCCAGCTTCAGAGACTTAATTTTAGATGCCTACTTGTAGATGTTTACACGTCAGCTATGCTTCCATTATCATCAGGGGAGATCAAGATCTTATTTTAATTGCATAGAGAGGCATTTCATATGCCCAAGGTACCTTTCAGATTGCCCCAGATACCCCTTTTCTGATTTTCTGGAACGGCAGGTAGAGGCTGAATCTACTCTAAGTAACGATATATCTGCCAGCTGCATAAAGGTGATACTCTGCTTTATCTCAGATGGAACTAGGTGGCCATGTCAGGGAGGGCAGGCATCTGAACTGAGTCACAAGACAGTGCTGTCAGTGCAGTGAATAACAGTGGAAGTTATTCAGCTGATGAGTTGTCTGCCATAAGGTGAGCTCAAAAACATCCTAAACTCCATACTTGAACTTTACTGGAAGTGTAATTGTGTGTACGTGTTACATGTATACATCTACCCATCAGACACCTAAAGTTAGGATTCAGGGATAAATTCCAGCTGTGGAGGTGCTGGCTGAGTGGCTGAAAAAGCACACCTGTACTTTCAATTGTAAATTTATTTACTATTTCTCTTAGCTCTGTACACCTTATTCTCTACCTATACTCTTGGGAAAGCATGTAAGACTATTACCTTGCCCACCAGTATTTTGTATATCCCCAGTTTGGCTCTAGTCCCCCATACCTATGAGCAAATTATCTCCAAGATCCCACTTCCTGTGCACTTGCCTTTACTCCCTCCCACCTTTGGCACATCGTACCCAGCCTTGGGTTACTTTGTCCTTTCTCCTCCCACTGACCCTCAGGGATCTTTGCATCCTACGCTGCTCTCTGTGCCATAGTGTTCATGTCTCACAGCTCTTTCATTATATGTGCCAAAGTCAGACAGTTGTTGGCTTTCATTTAACATAGGGGGCAGAAATATCACCATTGTTTTTTTCACCATTTTTTCTTCTCTGAAAAGGGCTATATACAATAGTATTATTATATTTAAAAGGATTCTTTTTTGCATATTTCATACTGGACTACTGAATTAGAGATGAGTTATAAGCATATCACTAATGTATACTCCTTGGGTGCTTATTCTGTTATTTATTCTCCTTGATATTCCTTGGCTCTCCTTATCGAATGAGATTTTTATCAAATACAAAAATCAGTCAGTACTGAGGGCTTTGCAGGGGTGATACTGTATTTGAGGAGATTATCAAAGGTTTCAGTGAGGAAAAAGGAAAGCTTCATTTCAGAATGGAATTGAGTGTGGTTATGTGGTAGGATATATTTACCAAAAATCTTGTTAGAGTGACCTTGGAGAAATATGTATGTGTGAAATTAGCAAGCAACAAACAAAGGCTTGTCTACAGTATTTTACACTGAGAGGGATATATCAGTGACAAATCTCAATGTAGTTTGACATGAATGATTTGAAATTGGGATATTGAGGACCCGCAGAGACCTTGAATTCTCTCCTGCAGCACATATGCACTGTTATGAACATGTCCCATGTATGCAAACTACCCATCAACATACTTTGCTTTGAAGTATTTACTTTGTGAAAAATCAGGATGGTCTCAGCTGCTGTTAAAGGTAAAAGCTATGAAGGGTTAAGCCTAACTGCATTTTCTTTTCTCATCAAGAGGGTGGGGTTAAGGCAAGGAGGGAAGCTATAAACATGTAAGATTTGGAATGTAGCACTGTTGCCTAACAAGACCTCTGTCTTTGACATTAAATTCAGTCTTTTTTCAGGGCTGGCAGGCAAAGCAAGTTCTATTGCTCTCTTAAAAGCTGGGTAAGAGGTCATGTGACTTTTGCTTTCATAAAAATAGCTTTTATTGCAAAATCCAGTTTCCTTTGTCTGCTGTTTATACTGTTTAAACAGAGTTTATGAAGCGTTATAAAATAAGGTACCCAAATGTTGTCTTAGTTTCCATCTGACAAGCATCATTCATTGCATAATCATGGATCTTAACCTAGGCCATCTGAGAGACTGGCAATCTAAACCCTGAACTAGGCTGAGAGGGTGGAGAAACTGGAAACTGCTCTGTTTTCAGACTTGTTTACTGAAATTATGAAGTCTTTGCTGAACTGCAATATTTATTCTTTGACCTTTACAAAATGCCTTATGTTTGGGGGTTTATTGTAAACCATTTAGTCTAAACTCCTGTGCAGATTTTTTCTTGCTATTGCTTTCAATCGTGTAAGAAAATCTATTCTATTCTATTCTTCCTGGAAAGGGGAGGAAAAGATGGGCTCCATGGTGAACTGCTTCTTTTGGGCTTTGGAGAACTGAAGTCAGTTCCCAATGTGAGCACAAAGCTTCTACTGCAATTTAAGCAAGTAATTTAGCACTAGACCCACAAAGGACGTAGAAGGTTGTGTTGTTTGGCTGAGATGGCCACTAAGATCCAGATTCTTAATTATGATTCTTGGGCTGCCACTTCAAAATGTAGATAGTTACAGAGATACGCCCCCAAAGCCCCACTCTAAGCAAAAAGATGCACAGCCAACAGGAAACAGTAGCTGGCAAAAGATGTTTCAGATGTATTATGAGAACTGAGGCATGCCTTTGGATTGAAGTCTCCTGATTTTGGTTGAATACTCCGGCCAGTAACTCTACAGTTATTTTTGTACTCTTCAGCCCAACAAGTATTATGCTTCTACATAAAGAGAGACAGTTTCAACAGTGGGACTGCTGGAGATCTGTCCTATACTGCCCTCAGATCTGGAAGTTATAAAAGGCGATACATGAATATGCATTTCCTTTATGGATAAAATCCAGATGAAAGGATAAGAGTAACATAGCCACTGTCTGTCTTGTTTTGTGCAGGATTCTGTCTACTAGAATATCTCTGCGAACGCTTACTGAACTGCGCTTGGGAAGTCACATAAAAGAAGAAATTTGAATCATGATGCTATTTAGGTGTAGGACAGATGTTCCACAAAGTCAGCATTAAGGTCATTATAGGCTTGTCCACAAAAATCAAGACAATACCAAGAAATGTGGGGTTCTTTGGAAAAAGTATTTTTATCTTTTCTGTGAAATTTTCCAGCTGCCTCTTTTGTGGTTTTCCTCCACAGTTATGACTTCCACAACAACCAGTAGACTATTAGCCAAGACATTTATTTCTTGAGGTAATGCCAGTACCTCCTGTCATGGAAAAGGTGGAGTAAGAAAGATGTTTCATACAATTTGACCTACTCAAAGTGAGATTTAGATTCTGTCAGAGGGCTGGTGATAATGGGTTCCTCACTAAGCATCAGGTGCTATGACTGTTCTTGTTCACCTCTGCAAATTCAGCTCTAGGACAGGCAAACATGTCTAGGGGCCTAGAGATAATAAGTACCTGGAAGCAGGTTGGCACCCATGTAAATGTCTGAAGCAAAAGGTTCTTGTTGTTCTACTCAACCTAAGAGACAGGCTGTAGCTATCAGGACTAATTGAAGAGTGAAGGTAGCCTTTCAAGATATCTATTTTGGGTACATTAAGGCAGCATAGCCTGAAGTAAGAAAATATAGGGTTGATTTAGGAAACACTCGTGTTGTCAAAACAAAATTGTCACCAAGTTTGAACAAAAACTTGACATTTCAACATTTCCTACAGAAGAAACAGGAAATAGGTTTGGAAATAGGCAACCATTTTGTTTTCAGTTCCAGCAATTCTGTGGTTAATTCTCACCTGTTGGCGAATATGGGGCTTTTTGTCAGTGTTGGAGAAGTATACAGGGTTTCTAGTAGTCAGGAAAACCCATGGAGTCTCTCATGGCAGAGCTGAAAGTGTTAAACTTGAGTTCCACAGCTTATGATGAAGGTCACCAAGTGTCAAGGCTTCTTCCTCAGTGCCAGGGACAAGCCCTCATTAGTGTTAGAAATTTTAGACTCTGGAAACAACAATACAGTGTCTAGAAATCCAGATCTATCTGCACAATAGATCCATCTTGAAGTCACGGTCTAGGGAAGACCAAGCTCCTGCTTATCCTACCAAGCAGTGTTATTTTGGTGGCAGGAAGCTAGAAGGGTTTTTATTCAGAATTCTGCATGAATTTTGGTGAAGTTGGTTTTGAGTCATACAAATTGAGATTATCTAATGAAAGCCTCCTTATCCAAAGCCTCTAGTTTTTACACATCAGAATAAAATAACATATCATAGTTATATAACAACAGAATAAAATAACATATCAGAGAATGTGATTGCTACATTATCTTTGCAAACTCCTCCTCCTGAATCAGCTGGTGTTTATTTTCTATTTAAGCTGCTGTGTGATTTGCTGTGCAGTGTTAAATATGTTAAATACTGATGTCCTGATGGTAACATGCTTCAGAATCCACGTTGAAGGAAGAAACTTCTCTCCCCAGATGCAGGTCCAAGACTGCAAGAAGAGTGTGGAGGTCTTGTTTATGGGTATGAAATATGTGGCCTAAACCTTATGCATGTCCTCTGGTAGGAAGCCAAATCAGACACCTCACCACTTCATCTACAGATGCCAATAGATAAGAAGATAAGTACTCTAGTTTGCTTCTGTAATATATCTGGTGAGAATAAACTTCCACTTGCAAAACAATTGAACTAAAACGCTGCTGCAGATCCACAGTAAGTACAGCAAGTTAGTATACTTGGCAAGTGCAAAGAATTCTTCTCGAATTTGTCCTTACATTGTCTTCCCCACCAGGTGTTTCCATCTCCTTTCAGTACTCGGACCTTACAAATCATGCTGTGTAGTTAGAACGTCAGCATCAATCCTGTCTTCCCTTTGACTCCATTCTGAAAGAATCAGTATAAAAGAGATGAGCTGCTTCTTAGCCTTCCAAATGAGTGCATATGGCTCAGTTACTAAAGCAATGCTGTCCTGATGAGGAAATGACAAACTCATTCTAAGATACGGGCCAGGTAAGAGTCCCACTTGTTTGTTATTCTGCACAGTATCATTTGAATAAAATGATATGCAAATGTTTTCTTGAAGTGTTTCCAAGAATATATACTACGTTTTACTTGGAATAACAAGAAGCCAAACTGAGCTACGAACTATGAAAACTGATGGAAACCAATCAGTTTCATCCTCTGCAAAAGGGACTGGATTGTCCTTCCTGTTCAGCTGACATGATGAAGAATGGATAATCTGCTTTTATTCCTTAGCAAGGAGTCTGAAAGAGAAGTGGCAACATTTTACTTTTGATTTTAATACTTTCCGCATTTTGATGTCTAAATTAAATTCTCCTTGCTAGAGCTTAAGATAAGAAGTGATTGCTAAAGGTTTCAACTTACAAACTTCAAAATCAGAAGTCCTGACAGAAGGCTATGAGGTCTTTAACTTCTGAAGGATGCACGATTTCTGGTGCCTGGTCTGGCTCACAGAGGAAACAATGGGATTATTGCCATTTTCTCTGAAGTTGCAGTTGTCTTCCCAGTCTTGTTGTAGTTCAACTGAAGAATATTTAGACTAGAGTGGTAAATGTTTGGGTATTAAGGACCTCTTAGGAAAAGAAAAAAAAAAAGGATCAGGGAAGCAGCATTTAGGGGAATTATTTATATAACAATAGATCAAGAGATCCTTGTTAAAATATAGACTAGTTGTGCCAGATGTGTACAATAAAAGAGTTTGTAATCTGAAGGAGAGGTGTTAAGGGTTTTCAAGCCTGTACCCAAGACACAACAAGTAGGGAAAGGATAAGATGCTCTTAATAAACCCATAACTTTATTTAGAACTTACAGAATCATCTTTTGGATGCATTCAGAATGGTGTCTCTATCTAGAGATCTCCATACATTTCAGAAAACATTATTTAATTTTCTAGAGAGCTTGTAAGCATTTCCTCATTCCATAAACCCAAAGAGATGCAAAGAGTTTTCCAAAAGACTGTTCTAACAGAATTTATGATGCCTGACAAACCTGGAATTGGCTGTAAAGAGGGTTTTTTTTGTGTGTTTTTTTTTTTCTTGAAAGATACATTTAAGTTAATTAATAAACAAGTTTTGCTAAAGTGGCTTTTTGTTTGTTTTTTGTTGTGTTGGGTTTTTTGGAGCTTTTCCCCCCATTTTTTCTTTCCTTGCTAGCCATTTCTCTTCGTCATTTCAAGTTTCTGAAGATGTTTCAGATGCTATTCCCTCTACAGCTGTTGAGTTCTGCCTTTTATTTCAACAGTAGAAGGACTGGAGTCATACATATTATTCATATGTGAATATCTCAAGATGCAAACATATCACTCTTAGTGGATAATTAGGTTTTCAATCTTAATACATCATTATTCAATCTTAATGAATACATATAACTTAAAAGTTAGATTTAGGACATGCATTGAGAATTAATAAGGGAACAGCAGAGTATTCAAGGAATAAACGAGGTCAGAGGAAGCAATTTTTTTATACTGATACATTTGTATCCTCTTATTTGTCATAAATCAGATCAATGATGCTAAATATCCTGTGAACTGTAATTCTGGCAAGTCATCTGGCTATAAAATGCCATTACTGAAACTTGGTGGGATGAATCCCATGTGTGGAGCATGGCTATTGATGGCCACACGTGGTTCAGAAGGGACAGGTGAGGAAGTGGGGGTGTCTACATCAAGAAATGGATGAAGTGTGAAGAACTGTCTCTGAAGAATAGCTACGAGCAGGCTGAAAGCTTATGGGTATGAATGAGAGACCAAGGCACCACAGGGAACCTTGTGGTTGGTGTCTACCCCAGGCTGCCCAATCAACGGGAGCCTATTGGCGAAGCCTTCTTACTCCAGCTGCAGGAGGCATTGCGCTCGCAGGCTCCCGTCCTGCTGGGGGACTTCAACCACCCTGGTATCGGCTGGAAAAGTAGCACGGTGAGCTATAGGCAATCCAGAAGACTCACAGAATGCATTGAGGATATAAGTCAGGTAATAGATAGACCTACCAGTGGGGATACAATACTGGACCAGTTGGTCACTAATGGAAGTGAGCTAATTGGTGATATCAAGAGCAGAGGCAGCCTGGGCTGCAGTGATCATGCACTGGTGGAGTTCACAGTCCTGAGGGATATGGGTCAGGCAAAGAGTAAAGTCAGGACCCTGAATTTTAGGAAAAAACTTTCATCTCTTCAAGGCATTAGTCAATAGGACCCCTGGGAAACTGCCTTCAAGGGAGCAGAACAGAGCTGGCAGGTCTTCAAAGACTTTTTCCATAAAGCACAAGAGCTCTTCATCTCCAGGTGTAAGAAATCAGAAAAGGAAGGCAAGAGACTGGCATGGATGAGTCGAGACCTGCTGGTCAGAAGAAAATGCACAGGCAGTGGAAGCAGGGACAGGCAGCCTGGGAAGAGTATAGGGATGCTGCCTGGTTCTGTAGGGATGGGGTCAGGAAGGCCAAGGCACGCCTGGAGCTGAACTTGGCAAGGAATGCACAGAATAATAAGAAGGGCTTCTACAGGTATGTCAGCCAGGAAAGAAAGGTCAAAGAAAGCATTCCCCCTGTGATGCGCAAGAATGGCAAACTGGTAACAACAGATGAGCAGGCGGCTGAGGTACTCAAAAACTTTTTTGCCTCAGTCTTCACTGGCAATCTCCCTTCCCACACCTCTCAAGTGAATGGACTGCAAGACAGGGACTGGGAGAGAAAAGTCCCTTCTGCTGCAAGAGATCAGGTTTGTGACCACCTAAGGAACCTGGACATACATAAGTCTATGGGACCAGGCAAAAGGCATCCCACAGTCCTGAGGGAATTGGTTGATGCAGTTATTTGAAAAATCATGGCAGTCAGGTGAAGTCCCTGGTGACTGGAAAAAGGGAAACATTGCATTCATTTTTAAATAGGGCAAAAAGGAGGACCCTGGGAACTACTGACATATCAGCCTCACCTCTGTGCCTGGGAAGATCATGGAACAGGTCCTCCCAGAAGCTGTCCTAAGGCACATGGTAGATAGGGAGGTGATTTGAGACAGCCAGCATGGCTTTACCAAGGGCACGTCCTGCCTGACCAACCTAGTGGCCTTCTGTGATGGAGTGACTACATCAGCAGACAAAGGAAAAGACACGGATGTCATCTATGTGGACTTCTGTAAGGCCTTTAACATGGTCCTCCACAACATCCTTCTCTCCAAAGTGGAGAGATGTGGATTGTTTGGTGGATGAGGAACCGGTTGGATGGTCGCATCCAGAGGGTAGCGGTCAATGGTTCAATGTCCAGATAGAGATAGGTGACAAGTGATGTCCCTCAGGGGTCCATATGGGGACCAGTAATTAATATCTTCATCAATGACACACACAGTGGGATGAGTGCACCCTCAGAAAGTATGCAAATGACACCAAACTGAGTGGAACAATTGACATGCCAGAGGGACAGGATGCCATCCAGAGGGACCTGGACAAGCTTGAGAAGTAGGCCCATGTGAATCTCATGAGGTTTAACAAAGCAAAGTGCAAGGTCCTACACCTGGGTTGGGGCAACCCCCAGTATCAATACAGGCTGGGGGGTGAAGGGATTGAGGGCAGCCCTGCTGAGAAGGACTTGGGAGTACTGGTGGATAAAAAGCTGCTTCACATAAGCTGACAACGTGCTGGCTGCCCAGAAAGCCAACTGTGTCCTGGGCTGCATCAAAAGAAGCATGGCCAGCAGGTCAAGGGAGGTGGTTCTGCCCCTCTGCTCTCATGGGACCCCACCTGGAGTACTGCATCCAGCCCTGGAGCCTTCAGCACAGGAAAGACACAGACCTGTTGGAGCAGGTCCAGGGGAGGACCACAAAAATGATCAGGGGGTTGAAGCACCTCTTCTGTGAGGAAAGGCTTAGAGAGTTGGGGTTGTTTAGCCTGACTCTGTAAGATAAATTTGATTACGTGGGAAGCACTGAGGGTCACATTAGATATGGAAGGTGGCCCCTGTATGGAAGTATTCAGATGTTCAATAGAAAAACTTCAAACTCATGGGCGTCTAGTTCCCTAAGGAAATTGAAAACGTAGCCAGAGTTACCTTATCTTTATTCATTATGCAGTTAGCAAGCAACTTAAAAGGTTGGCAAGCACCACCTCTCCCCCTCTGGGGAAAAATAAATATAAAACAAAAGTGAATATCCTTCCTAGGATCCTGTTTATTTTGAATGTCTTCCTTACTCCTGACTTTTATCGTACCAAAATATTGTTGACTATGTCTTAGTGAAGCATTGATAGGAAACCTGAGCACTCCTTACAACATTATCAGAACAGACAGATTTCTCAAACTCTCATCCTATCGTTGGATAAAAGCCCTTAGCTAGACAATACAAGAGCTTGACTTGTGGGAAAGTCAATGTTAAGAGCCCTAAACTGGTATGAAACGGAATCAGAGTCATTTGCTCCTTTACATCTCATTGAACGTACAGATTGTTTGGCTGAGTTTATACCACTGAGTTGATTCAAGCCTTGAGGCTGAATAGCACTGAGTGGCTTGTGCCCACTGTACAGGGTCACTCCCTGTGCTCTCTTAGTGACAACCAAAGTGGTCCAAGACAGTGTAAAGGAGAGCACTAAGAATTAAGCAGTACGACAATAAGTGTGAATGCCTGAGCTCGCTACCTGCTCCTCTTTTATTTAGCAGTATAGATATGCCCTAAAGAAAAAAATAAGTTACACTCAGTCTCATAATCTGAAGGGCCTCACACAGGGCACTAATTGTTGCAGCACTCTCAAAACCATCAAGCTGCAACAAGGTCTTTCACCATCTCATACCAGCATACTCTTCATACAGGCCCTCTACTGCCTTCTCTTCATCTCACCTCATCCATGCCATGCCATGCCATGCCATGCCATGCCATGCCCCTCTCTCCACATCTTCCTGGGCTGCTCTCCCTTCATTGGCTCTCAGCCCCTTAACAGAACCAGCCACAGCTGCACCTTATCTACATCGGCCAACCCACCGCCCCTGAAGCCAGCCCACAGTTGTGTATTATCAATGATAATTAACCCAGCTTCATTCCACTACAGCGCCACAGCTTAGGGAGAGGGCTTCTCTCTAGGATTCTCAGTAATATTTGTGTCTGGAGAAGCAAAGCAGAGACCTGAATTATGGATTATGAAGAACTCTGCTGCAGCTGTGCTTACAAGGATCAGGTGTACCTTGGTATAGCCTAGGCAGCTATGTCTGCCTGGATTCAAGGGCTGGTTACCTCCCCTGCATGTATGTACACACACACACGTATACATATGGGAGACAAGACTCATATGCATATATACAGATATACAGATAGATACATGAAATAGAACCAGCACTGCTTTCCAGTTTGTGCTCAGTAAAATTTTAAATTGCTGCTAAGAAATCTTCTTGACAATGGAGCCATTGATTTGAGTATGGTCCTTTTAAGATGTTGCTCTGGGCTGCTGTTAGGAGGCTGCTTTGCAGGCTGACAGATATATTTTTGTTGTGTAACACCAAGGGTGGCTTAGGACATGAGGCCATCTGAAATACTGGTTAGTCTGGGAGGAGCCAAATCCAACATGAGTCACACTCATACTGTATTGTCATGCAGTGTGGGGGTGGGACACTAGCACACACCACCTCGTAGTCTCTGCCTAGCTCTTCCCAGCCCAGAGACAAATGGGCTTGCTCCAGAACGGAGCTTGAGGGTGGACTAACACTTAAGCAGTGTGGACTTTCAGGATATGAGACTTGGGCACAAAACTCTAACAGACACCAGTGAGACATTATAGTCGTACTTTTTGTTTACTAAATTTAAAATAGTATTTTTCCTGTGTTGTCTTCCATCTAGAGCAATTCAGTCCTTTATAGCAGAGTTGGTCATGTTGGATTGGGAAAAGTATTTAGGTAACATTGAAAATTCTGCCTTGAAAGATTGAGTCTAGAGACTAGGAAGGTGTAATATCAAAACTCCACTACAGTTTAATATTGAGCATGCTACTGCAATATATTGTTTTCCCTTGATATGCTCACAACATGATACAACACTGAAAATACAGCGAATTGCCCCATGTTGAGGCCAGATTATCTCTGTTGAAGTTAAACCATGTCCTAGGCACAGAGGCGTATGATCTGTCTGCCTGATGAAAACCGTAAACTGCATTCATATAGCAGTATGTCTGAGCCCATATGTTTTATTAGACTCTTAAACCACTTCTATAGCTACACTGGAAACACATACTAATGCAGGGGATGGATTTAGGCACTGACCTGTTAATGGTCTGTACAATTTAACTGGTGGCACGGCCCCTGGCATGGTATGGCCTGTGCCAGCTAGCACTTTCCCAGACAACATCCAAGCCCGGCTCAGGGCCTGGCACAGTCCTGGGACTCTTCCCAAATGCAATATGAACAAAACTACCTGCTGCAGGTGGAAAGAGAGTTTAGCTGTGTGGTTGCAAACTGTAGCATGCCACTTGCTTTTGGGGCTAGACAATTGGCTCTGGTCCATTTTATTTGCTGATAGAGATATAGCCAAGCTGATCTATGCAGAGTCAGCTCAGCTTCTGGACACCCAGCATACCAGTTGCACTGGACTTGTCAGGAATTAGGATGCAGAGATTTCAAACTTCCTCAGTTTAGGTTTGGAAACAGTTTTTTTCATTTACTTGTGGAATCCCAGTGCTTCAGCTACTTGGACAAAGGAGAATTCTGCAAAGGACTGCAGGTGAACAAAGTTGTGCCTACAGGGACATGATCAGTTTGGCCAGGATATGCCACAAGTGTATATGCGTTGCATCTCATAACATCTTGTGCATCCATTTGTAGCTAATTTAGGTAATCTCAGCTTGAGATCTAGTTCAGAAAAAAACCCAACCCCAAACAACCCACAAACCAACCGAAAAACAGTATGCCAAGAGAAAAAATGAGGAAGACCTCTTCTGAGTCTGCCTACAGTGGCATGCACATCATCTTCTAGAGTGCTTATGTCTGATCTAGTCTCTAAGGTCTCTTTCAAGTCATTAGAGACAAATAGGTACTTTTAGGGAATGATTATCTGACCTGTTTTAGATATATAGGGACAGATGAATCGTACCTTAAAATTGTCTATTTCTCTCCAGTTGTTATAAAGGAAGCATTACCTCACACATAATTTCTACACATCTACAGGAGGCATACAAAACTTCTAATTCCTCAGTCTGCAATAGTACCATACACTTATTCTTAACATTTTCTACAAACTTTCTGAATAAAACTACACACAGCAGCAGCAGGCCACCAAGGAGTAGCTTTCAGCTTATGCCCAGTCCCCCCATGGTGGCCAGGCAGTGAAGGGTAGGGGCACAGACCTCAATGGGATGTCGGTGACATACGGTGGCCTGGGGGAGACAGCTTGGGAGCCCTCCTCAGCACACAACAAACACAGTGGCCATGGATCTGGTGGGACTTGGGCTGTGCTACAGCTGCAAATTTATGGCATGTTAAACCTTCAGCTACTCAGCTGCCAAAGGAAACACAAGCGGCTACAGTAGTTACGTTCTTTATAAGAAATGAATAAGCACAAAAGGGCCATCTGATACCCCGCACGCTAATGTGCGAGTACTGCCTTATTAAGGACAAAAGACATCTGAGGAACAGGCAGAGATGTGAAATCTGGTACTCCTGCTTTTTAAAATATATTAATAACTCCATCTTCCTTAACCCTTCAGCTTTTCTCTTCCACAGAATAGAAAAAAAAAAAAAAGAGTAACTTTTAGACTCGTTGGATTTAATATATCTTTCATTTCATAGCACCAGAACAATCTTAAAATGCTGTATTAATTATGGGCCAGATGTTGTGTGCTGTGCCAAGCTAAATTGATAGGACTGTTCAGGGCTGTAAGTGCTGTGCCACAAAGTTTTATGTTTGTAGTAACCTCTTGGGAAGGGTAACATGGCTGGCAGCTACGTACCACTCAAAGAGAATTTTGATGCAGGCAAACAAGGAAAATGGGTATGATTTTAAAAATTATGTTATTTTTTTAAAGTCTCATCTACAGGACTTCTGGAAATGGTTTATACCTTAGTATTCAGGAACTGAACTAGGCATTTCCATTGGATTCACCTTGATCTGATGAAATGTGCTCTGTACATTTATTGGTCTTGTTGGGTGCTGTTCAAATGCTGTGCTTGTACTTGGTTTATAAATCATACCTGAGATTTTAAAAGATTTCAAAAAAATATGGACACCCAATTTCCATTAAAATGAATGGGAACTTTGAACTCTGTCCCTTCAGATGTTGCCAAAACCTTCTGAAGCTGCCTTGGAGTGTTATAACGTTGTGCAAAAAATTATTCATTTCAGTATGCTGAATATTTATTTAACCTTCTGTCCTTCCAAAATGAAAAAATAACCCAAACAAAAAAAGCACTTTTTTTGATGATTTCATGGCAACATACTGGTCTTGAATGGATTTTTATCATGATGAAAAAGACAAATTAAAATATTCTGCAGAGACTAGCACCACTTTTCTTCAGAATCATCTAGCTTTTACATTCAAAATAAATGTCCTGCTATATTTTCTATATTTCTAGCTGCAAGCAGCATGTCACAAAACTAAGCTTTTTCTTGGCTTCCCATTTTGTAGAAGACACCAATATAAAAATAAGTATGTAATTACATTATCAGCAACATATAATAATACATGTATACAATATAATACATACCATAATACTTATTACACACATTTTTATATATGAATATTGCAAAGGAGCTTTTATAATGCTCCCCCTCCCTCTGGTGTAGGTCTGCAACATTTTAAAAATCTGTGAGTAACAGGTTCTGAGCTATCAGCATGCTGAGTTACTAGGGATATCTGACTCCCCAAATGGCTTCTGATCTGTTCTACCCAATTTGTTCTAGAATATAACCATACTTAACCAATGGCCATTTGGATTTAGTGTCTCCCAATAATCTGCTTCATGTAAACTTTTAATCAAGGGATTTTGTCCTGTATATAGTTCATTTAAAAATCTTTGATATGACCAATAGGGAGCTTGAAGAGTGCTTTCCTGGAGCAGCCTGTCTGCGTAAATGCTATGAGCCAAAAAGGTCACTTGCAAAGAGTGGTGAAAGAATCTCAGCGTTTCCTTCTCTGGTTGGAATAACTGAGCTCAGGTGATAGGGTCTCAGAGACCTTGAGGTGTTCTGCAGAGAGACGGTCCTGACTTTCCTTCATGCTGTTCTGGTGTTGGGTTGAAAATACGGAGTTTTCTTCTGTGTGGGGTCTCTATTCCTCCATTAACAGCAGATGCAGAACAAGTTAGAACTTGTCTCAAAGTTTCTTTTTGGATTGGATAAAGAATGGAGATGAACCACTCAGAACAATTTCAGCATAATTTTCCATACATTATTCAGGCAAAGTTTGCCCTGATAATGTTCTCATCATTTGGGTTGCTGTAACACAAAACTATGCAATTATATTTGTACAGAATCAAACAGTATGTACCCCATAGCATGCTCAGGAATCAGGTGAAAAAAGAGAGGAGGCTGAGTCTGCTATAAATTCCAGGAAAAGGTAACACAAATCTAAGGGCAATACGGTCCCTCCAACTAGTATGCATGAAGGACAGTGGCATTGGACCCTACATGGCAAATAAAGTAATACGTTTAGACCACAGCTGTGCTGGAGGCAGTTCAATAGGCTTTGAAATTGCTATGTGTGCCCAAATGGCTTTTGGCAAGCTCTGCACCTTGCTGCAGGGTCTCCTGGGAACAGTGCTGCCCATAGTTCAGTCTGCAACTCCTCCTCCTTTCCTCTTCTTCCCTGCCTGCAGAAGCTTGGGTGCAGAAGTCTCTGCCTCTGGCCCTGCAACCAAGCTCCTTAGGTATTGATCTGCCAATGGATTTAAAGACAGTAATGTGTGTGTATCTGTGTGTGAATAATAATAATTAAAAGAATAGGTCTAAACTGCAAACAAACTTACTTTAATTTCAATCAGAAGTCCTCGAGATACTCATCTATGTAGCCACCACCTATGTATCTGTGTAGCCACTGCCTTGACATGCAGTACCAGGTGCAATTTACTTGTTGGAATTAGTATCTGTGCAGTGTTTATTGCAGTCATCTCCTCTCCTTTCCTGTCATGCGCTGTAGCCAGAAGGAGCATAAAACCTGTACCAGGTCCCTGAAAAGAGGGGCAGGTCGGTGAGTATTGTGAGCATACGGGGGTTCTTTCTTTTGCAAGTGTGTATTTTTGATCCCGTTACTGCTTCCTTGCATGTCCTCTGTCTAACATTGTCGTTTTTACTGCCAGCGCTATCTATGATGAGGCTTGTGAGTCAAAGCCCCGAAGTGTCCCAGATCCCAGCCCTGGGTGTTAACTAACATGCCATGGGGATGCAAATCTCCAGAGATTGGGGAGAATGAGGAGTCACAGACAGATGAGGTCTGTGACTCCTTAAGTAGCCCAGGATTGGGCCACGGTTGGATTCTATGATCTTAAGGGTCTTTTCCAACCTAAATGATTCTATGATCCTGTAAGTCTAACATGAGCTATCAGAGCTTGTGAGCAAGGCATCTAATAGGGATTCAACAGCACTGAGACTGGACCATGTGGTTGGTCCATGGCAAAGACAGACCCAGGAGACAGCAGATTGTTTATTAGAGTAGGATGTAACCTCAATAAGGTTGGAGAAATCTTTTATATTCCTCTTCTCTGTCCTAATTCACTGAGATAGAGACAGCACAACTGCTCAGACTATTGGTGTGTGTGCATATATATATTACGAGCGACTAGAAGCCAGGAATAATTATTCAGTTCTCTGAAGCATATTAACCTCTGGGAAGATTCAGAATGATATGCACGTATCTAAGTGGATGAATAAGATCAGGACACAGGTTCAGCACCTGATCCATACCCAAAGATCCAAACCCATTCCTGCCCCTGCAGAGGAATGCTACTACCTCAGGTAAACAGACTGTCTGGGTATTAGGTGTTGATCTAAGGCATTTGAGAACCCAAATCTACATGTCCCTGAGTATATGTGCTCTGAAAAATGTGGTACCCTTAAAGTACACTTACCAGATGCAGGTAACATGGAGCACACATCAGAGCAAGGTAAGAGGTGGAGGAGGTGGCCCTCGTTGCCTTTTGTATAGGGCTCTAACGGTCAGAGCAGACCCTCAGACAGTGAGTTTGCCACAACAATTTACTTTTACCAATAGGAGCCTTTCTGTCAAGTTTATCTTTTTCAGAATTGAAGTGTGTGGATCTAATAACATGGCTCTTATCATTTTGATAGAGTGTGTGAATACAAAAAGTGATTTAAGAAAACACTTAGTGGAGCTTGATTCCAAAGCTGAGGCCAGCAACTTTTGCATAGTGTCCTCCTGCATAAACTCAGGCCTGCTTTTCCTACTCAGGGGTTAGGTCTTCAGAAACATGAAAAATGTGGTTTTTAGAGGGGAGGCTGGGCGATCCTGCTGTAAGTGCTGCAGCAGGAAGATGTGAATGGCACTGAGAGCTTTCCAAGAAGGGAAACATGGAAGACAATTGAAAACATTTTTTGGTTGCAAAGATTTAAGATAGTATTCATTTCCTTAAGCATTGCCTTGTCAGATCATTGCACTTCGACAAAGCTTTAGTAGCTGGAGTAGAATACCCTCTCTGGATTGTGTTTTCCAGCTCTTCATATTAAAAGAAGCATAAAATGCTATAAATCAATGGCACTTGGATAGGAAGCTTGTAAAGGAGAACTTCCCTGACGGAAAATAAGATTTATGGGAAGTGTGGCTATTGTGGAATTTAAAGAAATGTTAATACATTTAGGGGAAAAAAAGAAGGAAAAGTTCCCATTTTTCTGTCACAACACCAAATATTCAGCCAAAGTAAAAGAGGTACGGACTAAGCAGAAAACTGTCAAAGATAGTTAAAGTTTATCATTCACATATTGCCTAGAAATTGTCATCCGTTACTATCATAATTATTCCATATTTGGGCTGTCTGGCATTCAGCAAGAAGCCATTAGCAAGAGAGTAAAGCTGCTATTGCAGTACAGCCTGAACTCTTCTGGAAAAAGCTTGCAAAACAATGAATAGCACAGAAAAACGTGACCAAGATGTTCCTATTTCCCCAGGCTCACCAGAGAGCAAAGGTATGTGGTATGAATCTGAGATAACCTGAATCCATTTCATAACGTTTACAAACTGAAGGTAAAAAATACTGTGCAACTTTTCTGTAACAGTGAGGCCAGGAACGGACTGAGAGGATCTTGCAGTATTTCTCTTAATCTCTACCTGGAGTGCAGGCAGAGGGCACCACAAGGAAGGTGTGGCTACAGTCCCACAGTAGGATATAAGGATGGCATCTGTTGCTAATTCAACATGCAAAGGCTTTGCTGTTGTACTTTTCCTGGGGAGAAATTCGCCCTATTTTCACAGTACAAATTGAACATACCAAAGACATCGCTGTCAGTCTTCACAACACCCACTTATTCCTGCACTGCATAGTGTTACTCTCTTTCTATGGGTGATGTGGCTGATCACGTTCTTTGCAACAGTGGATGCTATATAGCAGCAGTTTTCCATGATGTGGAGCTTGCTGCCATCTAAAGATTTGCCTGACGTGTTTCTGCTGCCCTGTCTTCTCATCTACTCTCGGTTATTTAATATATGTCAACTGGCCATCGAATCTGGGGTTGAGCGGCCTCTCTAGCATGTGCATCAGCTGTCTGGGTGAACATATCTTACAGGAGTGTTACTATAGCACTCAGTGTTTTGACAGGACTGTGAATAATAGGCTAACTGCACTGTGCGCTCATTGATACCAGCAACAGCACAAAAGTCAGTGCAGGTGGAATTGGGAAGTCACATGCCTTGATAATGATAAACCGTCCTTTTCACAGGAGTATGGAAAAGTCGTGATGACAGCTGGGTGGCACTGAGTCACTTTGAAGCCAGATGCCTCCTGTATTCCAGAGACACTGTTCTTTAATCTCCTAAGAGCGGTGCTGGATTTTGCTGTGCTCTGTGTGGCTTCATCTTTTGCCGTGACACTCCAAGACAGCCTCCTGCTGAGGTAGCAGAATTGGTCTGCAGGCTTCAGGGCTGTGTTGTCAACACAGGCAACTGGGTCAGCCTATTTTCTAGCACGGTAAAGCTGGAAAAGCACCTCCATTTTCTTTTTACTGGTGCTCAGGCCAAATTGCCTGGCAACACTGTTGAAATATTAATTAATGTGCTGTACACCCTCTTCTGTGTGCACAATGACTACTCGACTGTCAGTGAAGAGTGAGTGGGTTCCAGGCCATGTCTTTCATGTAGCACAAAGGCTCTGGGGGTAGCAGGAGGCAAAGTAGCTCTTGGGACATTATTGTTATCCCACCTAGCAATGGTTCTTCTGCACCGGAAGAACATTCTTTCAGTGATTATGTATGATTTGCAAATAATAAGCTATCTTAGAATGACTTGACTATGAACAAACTTAAATATGTGAAAAGGCATTTTAAGCTGTGTCTGTGCAAATCTTTACATGTAATAAGCTTGAGTGTGACGTTTGATCCAGTGATCATTCTGAGACTGAATAAGGCCAGAAACATAAGCCCTAGTAAGTGCAGACTGAGACCACTGTATTTGACTAGCCGTTTTCCTGAGAACTTTCTGACCTAAGTGTGTGACAGAAGCTTTCTTTTTTAAATAACTTTATGAATGTTTGCTGGCATGGGAAACCAAAAGAACAAGATACAATAGCCTCTTGGTATAAATCTCTGTTAATGAGATCAGGACTAGAAACCTCATTGTTCAACTCGCATTCTGTCTGAACGCAATCTGCTTCTCAAATTATAAATCAGGGGCAAGACACTGTACCATTGTGTAACCCTACACCCCGGCTCTGGAATGTTTCCTAGTCACAAGAGGATTGTCATCATTCCATTTACAAGAGAACTATCAAACAGGCTTGGGCCATATTTGGTCTACAGCCCCCCCCTCAAATGAAGACGAATCAGCCCCCCCTGCTTGCAGCAGGGTATTTTTGTAGCAACAACGCAGAAGCATGCATTATAGTGTGCCACATCCTGAAATCTAAAAAAAAGAAAAAAGTTATTATGTTTACCACTCTCAGAAGCAGTGCTAAGGATTAAGAATTTGCTTATATATGCCCTATATATCTCCATGCCTCTAGAAAACACACACGCTTATGTGTAATAAGATAATGGAATTGGAAGGTTTAGTTGTGCCTGCAAAGGCGTGTATTGTGTGTGCAGATCTCTGTCGTCCCACAGGACCTTACAGCACGTTGTGCTCCCTAAAGCAGATCCCTTCTGATGATCTCGGTCAGAGAGGACTTAATCACAAGGTGCGGATGGTGCAGTGATTTTTGAGAGGTCTGAAGGACATAACTGCTTTCACATTTTCATCCAGCTTTCTAACAATCCAAGAAAAAGGGGAAAGACTATATTTATTACTGGCTGAGGAGCTGTCTAGGAAATCCCAAAGTCACTCTTCAACTCCACCAAATGTAGGCATTATACACTTAACCTAAACGTACAATCTTGCCGGTCAGCCAAGTCACCTTTTGTTTCTGGTAGGGCTCAGGCTGCAGGACGGCTCTCCAGGGAGGGGAAGAGGTTCACCCTTAGCGACCTGCAGCCTGTCTCCCTAGTCTGCCTGCTGTTAAGAGCAAGATCATTAAAGGTATGTGGCAATACTCATCCTTCCCCCCATATCCCTGCTAGCTGAAACCTCCCTGTGCTGTTCTTAACTACTGAGAACACCTGTGCTGGTCCCCTTTGCCTACAGCTGAGAACAGAGTTCAGATCTCTTGAATAGCTTGTGCAAATAATTTTTTATTTCTGTTAGATGCCCACACTGAGGAATTACCAAAATATTTAAGTGGACCTCAAACTAAACATTTCACATAGTTTGTGACTGATCTGATTAAGCTAAATTTAGCCTCAAAACCTTATCTTGAGGTGAAAAGTCAGACTTAAATATAAATAGAACTCTAGTGGTTTTGTTTTTTTCCTTGACCAAACCTCTTCACTGAATATGAAGTATTTCAGGAGCATTTCCTTCTTTGGAAATAAATGTTTTGCTTTGTTTTGGTTTGCTTAATGGCAGAGGTTTTCAATGACCAACAAATAACAGATAATGGCCCACTCTGTTGGAATTTTTACCTAACTGTAGAGGTTTTTACCTAACCTATTGGCGTTTTTATCTAACATCTTGCAGAGCCTTATCCCAGCCACAGTAGGAAAGGTGAAACATGAACAAACATTGCTGAAAATTGGACAAAAGGCATGGGAAAGTGATGGGAGTTTTCTTCTTTTTTCCCTTCCCTTCCCTTCCCTTCCCTTCCCTTCCCTTCCCTTCCCTTCCCTTCCCTTCCCTTCCCTTCCCTTCCCTCCCCTCCCCTCCCCTTTTCCTCCCCTTTTCCTTCCCATTTTCCTTCCCATTTTCTTCTTTTCCTCCCACTCTGAAAGACCATGAACTATTGGACACAGATTAAAGAAAAATGTCAAACAATTCCTTCCTTCTCAAAACAAACACAAAATTAATATATACAATAATAGAGACTTTATATGTAGATTTGTGTCACCCACAGCCACTCCTGTCACCTGGATCATTGCCACTATTGTTACTGGCTTGGGAATTATATTCAATATTGAAGGAATCCTGCGGCTATGATTTGAAATACAATTCCAAAAACATTGTGGAGTTGTCTTTATTTATATGGGGTCAAATCCATTCTGGGTGAATTCTGTCTTATAAAAGCAGTGGTGTCAGAGCAGGAATCATGAGCCAGACTTACGAATATTATGACGAGGATGATTAAAGGATATGGAACCTCCTGTCTACTTGATCAAGCAGATTTGAGTGTTTCAGTGTATTAGATGACAAGTGAGTCTGGTTATTCCCACACACCAAGAGCCATGTTTTGGATGGCACCCCCATATTTACTTTATCCATATTTTACCGATTTCTTTCCTAATTGCATTGTCATTCCCATTTTGTCTGCAGAATTTGACAGCATCGGTCAGGTTCCACTCCCCAGCAGGAGCTTTACCACTTCTGCTGCATAACTCAAGACTTGTGTACTAAATATTGGTCTAATACAGGTAAATGCATATTTCAAGCACGCTCTTTAATCTCAAATGCTCTGAGGTACCCTCAGTCCCAATAGCCTGTGGCTGCACAGAATTGCTGCAATTTTACACAAAAGTTGGCTGCCCCCAAACACCGTCATAAGGTAAAGGTTTACTTGTGTCCCTTTTGGCTGCAAAACATGGTGTTTGAAATGCAGAGTATAGCTGTCAATAGTGGCTTGTAGAGGAATGAAGCTGGGTTAATTATCATTGATAATATACAGCTGTGGGCTGGCTTCAGGGGCGGCGGGCTGGCCGATGTAGATAAGGTGCAGCTGTGGCTGTTCTGTTAAGGGGTTGGGCAGCCAAGGAAGACAGAGGAGGAGGAAGAAGAAGAAGCAGAGAGAAGAGAGAGTGAGCATGTTATGCATGAGGAGAGACTAGAAGAAGGCAGCAGAGGGGCTGGCATGAAGAGTATGATGGTATGTGATGGTAAAAGACCTTGTTGTAGCTGCCTAGTTTGGAGAGTGCTGCAACAGTGGCTCTGCAAAGCCTTCATCCCTTCACAAGGCTGCAGTTCTGTTACCCCGTGAATCTGGTAGGTACAGGAAATACTTTTCCCCCGTGCAAGCAAACTGGCCAGAAATAGCATCTGGAGGAAGAATGTCTTCGGCCTTTCCCAGTCCCCCTCTTCCCTCCCATTACCACCACCACCAAGACCTTATCAACAGCACAGGCAAGAACCCTGCTGCCTGATGCCCCTGGCTGCCAGAAAGTTCCAGAAGAGGACGGAGAATCGGAGTCTTGTTCAGAAACCCCAGGCTGCTGTGGCAGCTCCAGCTGCAGCCCAGCCAGTCCATTTCTGTGCCTGTCCCTGGTAACGCTGAGGACATGGTGTAGTCCCCATGTGGCAGCACCTTCGTGCCGGTCACCACTGCCTCCAGTGCCAACAGCAGGCAGGGGCCCTTCTCGCCCTGATCAGGAGGCCTCGGGTCCATTGCCTCCTGCCACCCTGAACCCTAGCTGTGGGTGCTGGAGGGGTGGTGGCTAATAGCCTGAGGTGCCCTCCCAGGTGTAGGGGGAGATAATATTCCTTCTGGCATTGGAGGCTGCTGCACAGGAGGTGGAGGAGAAGGTGGACCTTGCCAGGGGTGCTTTTGCTCCCTGCAAACCCCTGATGGGGTGTAAAGATCGTGTTCGCGTCAACCCATTTCTTCTAAGCCTGGCTTTCTCCTAGCCGTGTCTGCGCTTGGGAAGGTGCTTGTTAATGACATCCCAACTGGCTCTGCTCCACTGCTGTTTGTGACCTGTTTGGGACATTCTCCATGGCTGCTGCCTTGTATTAGCTGATGGGCTGAAGACAATGCTGTGTCTACACCGCTATTGTAACTTTTTCTGAGTAAAGCTGGAATGGGTTTCTCATTGCACACCCCATAGTGCCACAGAAAAGCCGTGGAGCTGACATCTTGTGATGAAATCTTACCTTCATTTGACCCTGGAACCTTACTGCTTGCTGGCAGACCTTGGGTTTGTACAATGCTCATCACAAGCGAGTTTTCCAAAGTATTGCAGTAGTACAAGTAAAACATGCCACAGGTGAATTTCCCTTATAAATCCATGATTTATGGATGGGCCAATTTGCTCAGTGCTGCAGCTCAAGAAGCAAATTAGACTAAGAGGGAAGCTAAATGTAAAGCAGTAAATTTCTTTCCAATAACAACACATTTGCTCTCTATGAAATGTGAAATTTTAATCTTAGCAATGAAAAAATAATTTTGTGCTCTGTATCCCCTGTACAACTTCATGCAGCCTGTTGGTCTTTAGCCTTTTGCTTAAAGTATACTTCGGCACGTGGGAAAGGACGTGTGCTGAGGACATGTGGTTACTTTTTTGGCACCATTTGCATGTTAGTCTCTGAAAAAGCACTGAGGTGTGCTTGCACCTGAAACCATCCCTGCAGGTGTTCAGTCAAGCTGAAAATCAGGCACATAGGTGCATGTTTAAAGAATTTTTGCGGGTGTTTTGAATTTAAGCTTGTACTGGAAATTATAACTTTAATCTGGTTTTCATGTTTTATTTTCATACTAAAATTTTATTGTAGAAAGAATATGGACGAATTTCTTTAAAAAGCAGCAGAGTGAATGGTAGGCAGAGTGAAGAGTTTTTGAGAGAAATCAAAGGTACACAAGTGTTCATGTACGTTCATGTCTAAACCAAGCTTGTTGATTTAAAGTTACTTTTATTAAAAATAAAATTAAGCTTTTTAATTTATACGTAAGAAATAGAAAAGCCTAGAAACATCAATCTGAAGAATAATCATTGACTAATGGCAAAAAAAGACCTTATTGGCTCTTCACAAGTGCTTGGAATCCAGCAGCTGCCTCTGGGTCCACTCTTGTACTGCACGTTCCTGATGCCTGAGAGTCACACCATTTAGATACCTAAACAAAAAATATACGTCAGTATTTTCAAAAAAGCTAAAATTATCTAAGAAACAAGGTTATTAGCTTTGAGTTGAAGCCTGTAACCCTAAATCAAAAAAACTAATTTGAAAATATTTTTCTAGAAACATAAATGCAGGCATTTGTTTTTGAGAAAAAAATTCTCCATGTAGTTGAGGAAGCTGACTCATGGGCTTTGCTTTTGCCACCTAAAGCAATTAACAGGAGAAGAAACCTGGTTAAGCTGGTGCTCTGGCTTGCTGACTAGCAGGGTTGTTTTTGATCCATGGCCTCTGGTATTTAGATTATTTTCTTTCCCTTCTCTTAATCTCTGTGGGGAAACTTTCCCTCACTATTTAAATATTAAATCCTTGCCATACTGGAATGTTGCAGTGTACTGCATACAAACAGGTGTAAGGGCTCAGTATTTTCAGTGCAAACCAATTTGGAGTTCCAACTCAGAAGGCCTTTGTTCATTTGCTCTGAGGATACAGTCATGTCTTTTACGGGGAATTCTACGTGTATTTGAGTACCAAAGACCCAGTAAGTACTGACACACTTCATCAGAATCCTTTAGGCATGTAGACAGCAGCTATAGTTTCTCTTTTCTGGCAGCAGTGTCTGGACAGATGGCAACAGCAATCATAAGACACCAAGTTTCTGCAGTTTTGATGTTTAAATACAGTTTATCTTAACAGGCTCCAGACTGAAGTCAACCCCTTGAAGACTATCAGATTTTTCTCCAAAGATGCTGCAATGCCTAGCTAGAGGAAAAAGGCAGCATTATTCCATTCTTCAAAACATTGTTTTGAAAAAAAATCAATCTTTCCTAAACCTCCTGTGTAAAATTTCAGCTGCTATTTGCTACATAGGTACCTCGCCTTGTCTACAATGTCTTGTTGCCAATGTCTACATGTCTTGGCTGACACCACACACCAGCAAGTAGCCCTAATCCCCTGATAAATTTTCTGTTGTTATGATGGGCACCCATTTTCCTCTTCTCTCTTTTTTAAAGGCTGGTTCCCTCCTAATCAAAGGCATCAGAATGGTATGATGATCTTGGTATGATGGGGTATAACAAAGTTTTAAAAAGCCTTTGCCAAATACTCATTTAATTGCTTCTTTTGGGAAGGTGCATTCCATTTAGAGAAATGCCAGTGCCCTTCTGAGTGCGTGTTCACATGATTGCACTGGTACAGCACTGACACCACCCCTGAAATACAGCTCTCCGGAGCTCCCACACACTTTAACAAAGACTGGCAATAGCACTGTGTGGAGTTAAGGCACATCGCTGGTGGAAATACGGCACTGATTAAGTCCCCAGGCAAACCGCACAGTTCTTACTGTACAGGCGCAAGCAGAAAACCAGGCATCAAATAGGGACTTACAAACCCAGAGATTTAATAAATTGTTTTTATTGCTTCTTGCACCTAGTTACCAGCCTAGATTTGTTGACTGATTCTGTGCATTGTATACACCTTCTGCAGCTTGTTTCAGTGTTATCTACTTTGCACTGAAACAGCAAAGGAAGAGCAAAGAAAGGACGTTAAAAAGTTACCACTCCTTAACAATTAACTAACAAAAAGCCTTTAATCTAGAACTGACGTAACAATGCAGACAGGTTTTTGAAATTAATTTTACAATAGTAAAAAAAAAGTGTGTAATAAAACGGACTTAATTATCCTAATTGCTTACCAGTCAACTGACATTAATTATCTGACTTACTGCTTTCGTCTTTATTTTGTTGCTAATTTTATAGTGTCAAATAGTATACACATTACATACAAAGTACCTAAAGCCACAATATCCTGGAGCAGATGTCAGTATCTCCTGTACAATTGCAGTGGGTTGCTAGCTGCGGCATTCTGGTACTGCCGTGAGGCTATTGTAGCGTTCACCAAAGGGGAGGATGTACATTGCCGAATGCTCTGTAATGAAATGGAGGATAATAAGATATACAGGTATATAAACACAAATGTGATTATGTATAATATAGCATTCAAGAAAGATCATTTGATGATATCATGTGATCTGTTTTCTATTATATAAATGACTGTGCACCTTCATCTGGATTTAGATACAGGGTACAATGTTGTTCACCTGAATTACTAAGTGAATATCCACACTCTATTTGGATGCTCTGAAACTAGGAGGACTGCAGCAGGTTATTCTCTTGGTGAAGTAAAAATTTTAAATCCTATTGCTTCTTGTAGTAGGAGATTTGATGAAATCTCAGTCATCTGTACTTTTTCTGCAGCTGGGAACTTGTATGCCAGTTGTTTACTCTTATCATCAAGAAGAATTGCAAGCCAATGTCTGAGATCTGAATGTATATCTACAGATGGACCCTGTTTAAATGCTTAAGTATATACTTGCAGGGAAAAAAGGGTCTTAAATGCCTATCAGAGAGCTTACAGTTCCAGAGACTGGAAAGCCTGGGTAATGTCTACTGTTTATATCCTATTCATGAAACAAAAATCTTGTAGATGAAGAATTAGTGGGAGAAAGCTTTGTCACAGACCAGCCAGCCAAGAAGTCTGACTGCTGAAAGCCAGGTAAATGCACTGGTAGGGAGAACAGCTTCTTCTTTCTCTTTTTTTTTTTCCTCTTTTCTTCTTTTTTCCTGAAGTAGGACAGGCTATGAAGAAAGCCCCAGAGAACACACAAGCTCAAAAATGCTTTGGTAAACCAGTTAGATCCTATAAAGGTAGCTATGCTACACTGATTGCTGAAAAATAGTAAAAAAAATTACAAGTTGTTTTACCATAAAGAATTAGATTTATAAGACAGAAGAGAGGAAGATGAGGTTCCAGGTCACACCCAGTAGCAGAATTCACAAGGAGAGGTAGTGAGGTACTCTTGTGTTCTTTCCATGGTGTCACTTCAAAACCAGGCAATCATTTTGAATTTAGGAGCCTGGATGCTTGCTGGGGGTTTTCAGTCTTAAACTGGGTAAGTGGCAAAAGCCTTCTGAATAAGGAGTATTTTCTCTAACACTTTTGCTAACAGTTTATCCAGGAAAGTATATGAATTATGTGAACGTGTATAAAGTACGTGAAGTATACAGTCATCTGTCTATGTTATTTCCTCAGTATAAACCTATAGTAAAGAATGAGACTGATAATAAAGATTTATAAATACTAACTCCTGCATTACAAACTGAACATTTGAAATGTAAATTTTGTACTTCAGACACTCATCTGCCTATTCAGTTCTTTATATTCCAGGTATCATCATTATTTTGTTTCAAACTGACAAGATCTAGAGTATATGAAACAAAAACAGTTATTGAAGAAATGTAATACCTATCACATATAGAACCTGGCGTATCTGCAGGTCAAATAAGAATTCATTGTATTACCGATTATCTTATGCACTACCATGCATCATTCCCCCCTTCCTTTCTATGCTACTAAGAAATACAGAATAATTATGAGCTGTATATAGTTCAGATGGACCTTGCTAAATTACTGTTTCTGAAAAGTTCTTGGAACTTCCTGAACTTTGCAAGTGTCTTCAGATTCCAACAGGAAAATGAAGCCAGAGGATGAGGCAGTCTGGTATAAACTGTTAAAAGCTGTTTACAGTACTATAAAGTTCATAAGTGTGTTTGGTTTGGTTTTTTTTACATTAATAGAAATCTCAAAATCGGGCAAGCCAGTTAAATAGATTGATGTCAATATTTTCAATTATATTTTTACTACAAAATAAGCCATAAGGTCAGTTTGTAGGAATTAAAGCTGAACATATTTAAATTAAATACTTACTAAAGGGGTGATTATCTGCAAAACATTTGAAGCAGATGGGTTTCTGGCAATGGCTTCTTGAACATCTAAAAATAGCATAAAAGTATATAATAAATATTATGTAAACCGAATACTACAATAGAAATATGATTCATAGTAAAATATTCAACACAAAACTTCCTGAATATTGTGGAAATGTAGTTTAATAGCATTGGGTTTATTTCCCTTATCAACAGCTGCTGAAGTATATGTTGTATCTGTATTTTTAAAATTTGAAGCTAGATATTATTAACTGAAAAAAAAAACATTATGGTCAATAAAGAAATCTAAAGCTAGAGAAAAGAATGCCATCTACTCTAAGCTGGCAAAAAAAAAAAAATAATTTGGACTTAGATTGGTTAGTGACTAACTGCCATTCATTAAAAAGACCACTATGAAGGTACACAGTTTTAGTCTGCTATTTTGGTAATGTGTGAAAACAAAGCCAAAAAAACCCCCGGGTTCAAAAAGTTCATGGTTTAAAAAAGCGAGGTACTTACATGTCATGTAAGTACTCACACCTCTTTAATTACTTACTTTCTTAGAGGTACATACTTACATGTACTTACACGTCATATAAACCTACCTGTAAAATTTCCCAGCTTCTTATTACCAATTTTAATCCCCAAATAACTAGGCAAGCTAATTAAATGTCTAAGATACACATATATATGTATTACCTTAATTTTCAGTTACCTAATTTGCAATCGGTTAACCCATGTGATTCTTTCGTTGTTTCTTTCATATTCCTTATGTATTGTTTTTACAGTTTTCACAGTTTTCCTTTTCACAATTTGCAAACTTCAACCTTATTGCTCCCAGTTTTGCCGCATTTACCTTTGCCTCTATTTATTTGTCATTTCTCTGTTATTTATACAGCAATTTATTTTCTGTTTTCTTGTATTTCTCTTGTTATGCCTACTTTCTTAACCCAAGCACACCATGGTAAAACTCCTCTCTGCCAAAACACAGAATTCTTCACTTCTATTTGCCTGGAAGCAATAACCATGAGCTACAGTATAATGAAATTTTGAACCACTGTTTGACGGGAGCAGGAATTATAATTTCTACAGCTGCAGAAAGTTTCAAAGGGGTTGCAAAGACCTTTTATTCTGCTGTTGCAGTTTACAGGAAACTGGAGCCAAGTCAAGCAATCCACCATTTTATGTAGAAGGGTATGGATAGTGTGCAGAAACGTAATAAGCCCTGGTTTAGTTTGATTCCAGGCAATAAGGCGGTAAACCCGGGTAACCTGACCGTGAAATGATGTAGTCAGAAGGAAAAGTGGTGGAATAGTAAAATAAAATCAATGGACTTCAAGAAAGCAGACTCATAAACTCATATAATTGGCATGTAAAATTTCATATGGAAAAAGTCCAAGGAAAGCATAAAATTCAGTAGAGTTGGCAATTCCATAAACAGCAAAAATGGCAAGCAGAAGTTATTCCAATGATATGGAAAGCCAAGCAGTCCAGTGAAGAGGCCACGTGGACTAAACACATAAGGTCTCCACTGATTTCAAATACAGGAAGGAGCACAAAAAAATACAGGAACTATGTCAAACTAATGAGAATGTTTATGAAAGACCTGTATGATCACATAGGTCAAAGCAAATGCTAACCATTAGACACAGTAGCAAGAGACCCAAGAAGTAAGTTTGTTCTATGCGTATGTTGCAATAGGATGATGAATGAAAGTGTTAGCTAACTAATCACTGGAGGGAAGAAATTATCAAGAATAAGTACAGACTTTTTCCCCACATTCTTCAGCAAAATGGAAGCTGTGATTGGAGAGCTCATTTAAAGAGCACCAGTATAAAGCAGGTAAGAAATCGGCCTGGCACAGAGAAAAAAACACGTTAGAGAACACTTAAGTAAATTGGACATTTCTAAAACAGTTGTGCAAATGGTAGTCACTTGAATATTCAGATTTGGCTGCAGCAGTCTCAGATCTCGGTATTTGTGATCTTTAAGAATTCATTGAGAAGAGGAACATTCTAAAAGACTAGAAGAAAATAAATGAAAAACCATTCATTATAAAGGGTTACATTTGCAAAGATATAGGATACATAATATAAAAGGTAAGTATTCGGCAAGATCATTGCAAAAAAGACGGATAAGCTTTGAAAAAGATTCCCAGGTAAGGCTGATAGATCTGATACATCTTTAAAGAATAATTTTGACAAACATCTATTAGAAACAACAGCTACAGTTGGGCCGAGCCAGTTTCTAAAGGCATCCTCCAGTCATGTTTTGAATGTTTTTTTTGACCAAAGCAAGATCACTATTATTTCAAATTAATTTCATTGACTTTAAGAAAGGTTTCATGATTTTGATCTACAGTTTGCTACATTAAATAAAGAATAACAATAAGAAGAAAATAGAAGAAAAATATTTCTATCACAGGACTCATGTTTTTAATCCAAATTAATCCATGAGAACAAAATATGAGGTTATTTAATCACTTGATGTAGGATTCTATTTATTATCAAACTTACTTTGTAGCCTTTGATTGAGATGATCAAGAGACTTGAAAATGTTCTGTTCTTCTACTGAAAGGGTGCTCATGCGTGGACATGGAGCCCTGCTAAGCAGTAAGGGCTGTCTGGCTGGTTGGACACTTGCCATAGCTGCAAGGATCTCATCCTCTGCCGTGGATGTACTTGCTAGTTTTTCTGCGATAACGAACTGAACAGTGCTTTCTGAAACTGAAGAGATTACAGGGGTAACTTCAAATGAGAAGAGCTCATGCCATTTAAATATACCGCTTGCTTTCATGACTACAGGTCTGTGAAACACATAAAATTTACATTAAAAGATCAAAAAGGTGGCAAAGTCCAGAAGCATGATTTTTTAGAAAATGCCATAATTAAGATCACTAATGCATCTTACAATGGGCACCAAAGCAAGTTCTACCAAATCTGGAAATTTGTAACGACAGTAAGCAATACTTCTTTGTATCATACAGTTACGTATGATACATACAGCTGTCATACAGTTGAATACAATCAGGAATTAAATGAAACTTGCGTATATGTTGTAATGCATTTATAAAACCATCAATATTATGACACATGATGCTATATCTTACATTTCTGTAAAAAAATTTGGTCTAGGTGACAAACTATCCTTTTTAACTTAGAATCACTGGTGCCAAAAGACATGTTACACAATGTATACTACTTTATCTATAACAAAGAATTGAAATGAGATGTGTTACTGTACCTTCATCAGACTTACAGGTGTTATTCATATTTTGTACAGGATCAAATGCAGATCGAACAGGACTCAGTTGGACAGCACATAATGACTTCTATAAAAATATTGTAAGAATGTTTTAAGTATAATTTAAGCTAACTATACTATTTTCTGAACATTTTAAATTTATTATTTCATATTACTAAATTTTTCCAAGTAAAAAAATATTAGTGTATACTAATACAGTGATGAATTCTAGTGGGTTTTATTTTTTTCATTAGCAGTGACAGCAAGGTGACTAACCACACTGATTCAAAATTGTATGACACTGAACACACCGTTGATATTCCTGAAACTCTTACCATTTTGAAGATAAAGAAGCTTCTTATTTTTTATAGTACTTACCTGTGCATTATGAGTAGGCTTCCATCTTTTAGAGGCTACACTTTGTCTTCTGCGTTCTGAAAAAGCTCTGTGTTTATTTTCGTGGATGTCAAAAACCTGCTTTTGCCTTGTAACAGGAACAAAACCTTAAATGACATGACATAAAAATGTGTAAAAACATGATAAAGATAGTAGTAGCAAAACTAAGTAAATGTCTGTCCAAATTTAGATGTTTTCCTTCTGTATGTTTACATCTGATCTCACTAAATGTATTTTCTTATAGTGAAAAGAGAGAAGCAGGCACTTCTAAGGCATATTTGTTTTCATGTTAACATAGGACTGTAAGATACAGGTGTGGATGATTGTATGTGAACATTTATAAATGAAGTGAAACCCCACCTTGAATCTCAGATAATAGTTGGTCTGTACCAAGATACGAGTTGGTCTTATCAAGAGAGAGAATTAACAGTGAACTGTGATATAACAAATATTGAATAATGTGCCAAAAATAAATGTTTTAGAAAATAACTTGCATTTAGAAAGTAATCCTAAAGTCTCACTGTCCAACACAGTAAATGTCTGTTGCCAAGGTTCTGTATCTTATATCTTAATGGATTCAAAGTTTGTTAAGATTACATAGCACCATGCAGAAAACCTGTAATATTTCACACAACTTATTTGATTCACAGAATCACAGAATGGTAGAGGTGGGAAGGGACCTCTAGAGGTCATCTGGTTCCACCCGCCTGCTCAAGCAGGGCCACCTGGAGCTGGTTGCCCAGGACCATGTCCAGACAGCTTTTGAATATCTCCAAGGATGGAGACTCCACAAAGTCTCTGGGCAACTTGTGCCGGTGTTCCGTCACCTTCACAGTAAAAAGCCAGTGTTTCCTGATGTTCAGAGGGAACCTCCTGTGTTTCAGCTTGTGCCCGCTGCCTCTTGTCTGGCACTGGGTACCACTGGAAAGAGCCTGGCTCCATCCTCTTTGCACTTTCTTTCCAGGTATTTATAATGTTGCTAAGATCCCCCTGAGCCTTCTCGTCTCCAGGCTGAACAGTCCCAGTTCTCTCAGCCTTTTCTCCTGGGAGAGATGCTCCAGTCCCTTCACCATCTTCATGAGGGCCCAGAAATGAACACAGCACTCCAGGTGTGGCCTCACAGGTGTGATTGGAATGCAGTCATTCTTTAAAACCTTAGCTCTACAGATTAGGATGTTGTAGCTAACCTTACTGATTTATACAACTGTCTTCTAATTTTAATGACAGTACTGCTGTATAGTATTTTCCCTTGGCTAAAGAGGCCTAATCTAGACACTGTACCTCAAATTTATCTCAGTTTTGTCGGGTGTTTACATACATACATACATTTCCAAAATGAAAGCATCAAGTTTCAAAATTAAAATTAAGTTCTTAGTTAAACTTTCATGCATGCAAACTAGAGATGTGGATCAGCATTTTCATGTGCAAGTCAGGAATCCACATATCCAAGGAGATATTCTCATTTGTAAAAGCAGTTACTGGATTTATACTTGGGAAGATAAATTACCTATTTATTCACATAATAAATATTTACATGTACAGTTCATGATTAGACCAAGAGGTCTGTTAGTGATTATAACAGAATTCTATTTCTTTAGTTGCTATTGCGGTGACATTTAACAAAGCAGAATTCCTACCATTTGCAGAAACAGAAAACAATGAATTGATCCTAGAAGCAGATTTGAAACTAGTCATCTGTCTGTTGCCATCAGTAGTAAGATGGAACACATTAGCTTTAAAAGGTAGCTGTTTAGTTATATGTGAATTATTGTAATGTGATACATGGGGCTGAATAGCATCTGAAAAGAAAATGAAATCTCATCATGTTGTACTGAATACAGGGGAAAATTTAAAAAGAAGCAAAGAAACCCTTGTTATATTAGTAATCACATGATGTTTTTCTGAAATATAAAATCCGAAGTAGCTCTCTATTGATATGCATCAACACAATTTAATTAGCTTGCAAGATACGCTAGATCTATGCCAAGGAAAAGGCTCCTCTGAGAAATGTAAGACAAAAATATCATAAGCAATAGCATCTTTAAGGGCATGAGACACTGAGCAGTCTACCCCTGTTTAACTATAAGCACGTGAATTAGTTCCGTATTTGTCACAGGCTAAATGTTAAACACATTTTTAAAGCATTTTACTGACTGAGCACCAAAGGACAAAATAATTCTAATATCCAGCTACAGTATAATATGTGTCAGCCAGAAGATATACCACTTGAAGCCTGGGAGCCCAATTAAAGGAAGATCCTTATGGACAAAAATTTCATTTATTCTTCATTGTTCTCACTGAAATCTTTCTGCACATTTGGCCGAGCATTGCAACAGATCACATTTCCATCTACATCTCCTCACAGACCTCGCTGAACTCTGTTCACAGAAGGTATTTAAGTCAAGACCAATGCAGTATCCAGTCTCCCATGGCAAGCACTTCAGGACAAAGGCTATGGTGATCTATGTGCATTTACAGGCAATAGAACAAATAAAAGCAAGTCATTAAGCGTTATCTAGAGTATTTAAAATAAAAACTGCTATCAAAACACAAAATCTAAGCAGGTTCTGAAAGATGGCCACCCACTCAAATATTATAAAGAGGTTACTCAGCTCTCCTAAAAAAGCTGGAGCTATATGACACTGGGGATACAGCATTTAAAGTTGCAGTGAAGACAGTATTAGTAATGCACACAACTTTGACCCCATAGTTTTCCTGATTCATTGACCTGATGTGCAAACAAGGACATCAAGAGGCAAGTATCTTGGCTGAAGGGGAGGCATGATAATGCAAGACTTCATTCATTTCCAGGGTAAAATCGAGCAGGTTAAGTCACCCATATCTTAAGCTCATCTGTTTCACTTTGAACTGGAATGAACAGGCAGATATTTCTCATTTCCTACTGCTGCTTTAGTACGAGAAGATTCATCTACCTCTGCTCTTACACAACAGAGCTGTTCTGAATCACTCTGTAGTTCAAACTATGTATTACTGTAGATAAAACTAGAAAATCGGGGGGCGGGGGGGGGGGGGGAGCGGTTGAGTTACAGGATTTTTTTTGTTTTGCTAGAAAGTATCTTTGAGCTGTTTGGCCAGTCGTTGGGGTAATCCCAGTATGTGAAGCAGTTTGGAGTGCTGCTTGTACCTGAAGCAAGGTCCACAGATTCAGGAGCTCTGCCTCCAGCTGCAGCCCTGTCAGTATGAAGCAAACCAGCACACAACATACAAATTACGAGCACAAGGATACCATCAGTGCCTGAGGAACAGAACACAGCTAGGCTGCAGAGGAGAAACGAGGCAAATCGAAAAGCATGAAATCTGTCTTGAAATGTAAAACCCAGGAGATTAAAGTTTATTATCCCAAAATTTCTTATGCATCTTTTCTCTATCTTACCCATCAATCTCTGCATCATATTGTTCCTAAGGTTAATTTTTAATAAAATGCAAGATTGGTCCTTGAATATCTTCAATTCTTTCTAAATCAGACATACATTGCAGCACAGCAAAATCTATCCAGCATAAGCTCTTTATTTTTAACTTACTTTTAATTTTTTGAGTATTAATTGTATTACTGGGACTAAAAGTGAATCATTTTAGGCATTTACAGTGTCAGCATTTTAAAACCATGGTAGATCTACATTTCTTTCACTCTTAGGTGGCAGTGACTTGGACAAGCTATGACTCTCAGTTACCTTGTAAAACTTGCTCATATAAACTCAGTCACTTCCTCTTATATCATTATTTAGACCACCTGTCACATCTGCTCATTGGTCAGGAATATAATCTCAGGGAAAATACCTCCTTTTCATTTAATATTGTAGAGAGCTATTAAAAATGGGGATCGACGTTTGAGAGGTCTCTGGGCACAAGTAGAATAGAAATGACAATGACAGATGGTGAAAATTGTTAAAACTGGCTGTATTGTGTGAAAGGATGAAAGGCTGGATGTTTTAACTGAAAACAAATTTGTGATGTAATTGAAAAAGACTTTTGTCTGAACAGCCCCCCTCCCCCCCCAGTCCCAGAAACATGACTCTTACCAGTAGCGGAGTCTTTTGGAGCTCGGGCAGTACGTGCTCCTTGCCAGGAGGTACTTGTTTTTCCAGCTGCTGGGATATGATGGAGTTGTAATCCATTTTCTGCATTAACAGGTCTTCTTTCAGAGCAGGTTACTGAGTGACCTTGACAGGCGCTTGTCTGAACACTATTTACGGAACAAGTATTTTCTGCCCAAGGTTCGTAGTTGACTGTGCTGCAGCCAGGTGTAGCTATGGCAGTGGCCAAGTCAGAACGACAAGTAATACTCACACTGTTTTCTGTACCATTTCTATTTAAAACCCCATCTGCTAACACAACATGCCTTTCATTTAGATCATTCCTGCTTGTAGTGGTAGCTTGAAGACTTGAAGGTGGCAGTGGCTGACACCCAGGGCTGGCTGCGTTTTTGCCACTTCTGCTTCCTGGCAGAGGTGTGGATGGTGGGTGAGGTGCTAGCAATTTCCCTGGAGCTTTTTGAGTTTTGTTGGCTTCAGCAGCTGACTGCAGTTGGATTATAGTGCCTGTTCTCTTCCTGGGCATAAATCTTGACTGGACTTCTATAGTTACTGTTTTTCTAGTTATCTTTGCCTTATTTTTTATTTGATCGCCTTCATTAATTTTAGAATTATTACCACATACTGAGCGTTTATTTTCTTCACCTTCTGATACCATCCAAGCTTTTCTAGCAGAAAGGGATCCGGTAGACATAAATATATTCTGAGACGTGTAGTCTTTTTTTGACTCTTCAGTATTAACATTTAGTTTTGATATATGAGTGCTTTCCTGATGATTTTTTATGAACATGGGGCTTGAAGGTTGAGCAACAATACTTAAATTAGTCTTAGGAGCATTATTTGTAGTTTGAACATAATGCAGCAGCGCAGAAGATATTTCACTGGTGTTTTTTTCACAGCATGTTACATTATTTTCTATTATCTGGTTACTTTGATCACACCATTTTAGCTTTCTGTTGCATTTTTCTGCACTTTTCTTCCTTATTTTTGCCAGTTCTAAACTGTCCCTGATAGATGACATGGGTTGAGTTCCAACACTGATCCTGTGGTTCATAACCACAGCTTTGAAATGACTGGGTCCATATTTAGAGTCCTTCTTTAAGATACTTCTGAATAACTTCACTCTTTTTCTTTCAAGATTATTGTTTTTCAGGGGGCTGTACTGTGCAGGAGTGCCAGAGTTGAACTCTGTATCAGACACCAGTGACATAGTTTCAACCATATTTCCTTTTTTTCCCCTTTCATTATTCTGTTGCTTAACATCGCACAGAACTGAGGCATTTGGTATGTCCTGAAATAAAGATGATCCTGGATTAATGTCATAAATACATTTAATATTTTCTTCTTTTGTTGCAGTCATTTTTCCTGAGTTATTTTTAAAAATCCCTGTACTAATGTTTTTGTCCTTTGGTAATGTATCAGCTGTGCTGGGAATGCCAGTGGAACATCCCTGATTAGGAAATAAGTTTATAGATGTTGCAATAGGTTGACTGGAGGTTTGAGCAGATATAACTTCTTTTTGTGGGGTCATTTTAAAACTCTCATCTTGCATCAGATCCTGAATTCTTTCTCCTGGAGCAGAATTAGGGCTGGCCCAAGCTTTGCTATCATTGAAACCAGGATGAGCAGTAGCTAATGGGGTAGCCATTCCAGAAGGTGGCTTGCTTCTTCCTTCTTTTGTATTTTGTGGAAAAGTAAATGCATTACTTACAGACCTTTCTTCCTTACCAGAGGCAGAGAACACTGCAGGTTTTTTTGCAGATTTTTGAGAAGCAGATGTTTCCTCTTCTGAATTGTTTACGTGTTTAGCAGGAGTTAGAACATTATGTTTAGCTAAAAGATCATGAATAGGTGAGTTGTGATAGTATTGTGAATCTGCATTTCTCAGACAATTATTTAGATGCATATTTTTAGAAGTACTTTGAGCTGTATAAAGCAAACCATTATTCCTAGTCTGTGATTTTTCTGGACTATACAGGGCACAGTCACACTGTGTAGTCAAAGATGATTCACTCCGTGTTGTGTAATTTCCATGTTGCTCTCCAGCCTCAAGACTGTCAAGGCTTGACAGACTTTCTGAATCATCTGTTTTCTTGACTTCTCGATGAAAATTCTGAAATACAGGCATAAAACCAGACTGTTACATTTATCAGAAATGGTTTTTTGCTGATACTGATTTTTCATTAATGAGAGCTTAGGCTAAAATACAATCAATATTGAGCCTGGCGTTTTTACGACTTGGGATCATAGCACCATGAGCGTTTCCACCAAATTAAAATTTACCTGTGTTCAATTGAAAAAGATAATTATGTGGTTTGGGTATGAAATTGAGAGGAAAGAGCTGCATTGTTCAACAAATTCAATCCTCGGTTCTGTATAAATTCTACAATATCAAAAAAGGAATGAGATTTGTCTAAACCACACTACTGTTTCTGGATTGCCCTATGACATGGGATGGTTTTTGTACTTTGACATGTAAGGAGTTTACAAAATGAAAAAGAATACATGAAAACACAGACATCATAGTGGATGTGCTCCAAACTTGAATTTTTCCATAATTCTAGAGAGGATACGTTTATTTTCATACAAAGTGCCACAAGTGATGAGGATTTAAGCATTGTCATGGCAAACACAGAAAACATCTCTCAGCTACCATAACCACAGTGATTAACAGCTCCCCCCAGCGAAACCCCCGCTTCTCATCTTTCAGAAAGAGGAAAATATCATCTAACCTATGAGGACAGATCAAGTCTTAGGGCATACAGGAGTTCCATCCACTCCCCCAACTTCTTCATCAAACTTTTAATACAGTGATGACTAAGAGCAACTGGCACCACTCAAATCATCACTGGGACAACTTTACTTATGTACTATACAGGCATCTTCTTTCCTATTATTTCTCCATCCAAACACTGAAATGCCTGACAAGGTTGAAAATATATACTTCTTTAAGTACAAGATTTCAAAATACACATAAAGGAAAACAAGCATATCAACTATTTTCAAAATCTTGTACACTCGCTGTTGTGAAAGCGGAAATTCACTTCCACACAACTCAGCAGCTAAGTGATTTTAAACGATATACTGGAAAAAAATCAGCGTGAAAAACTAAAAGAAACTGAATTAAATACACAGTCTTATGAAAAGAAGATTTTTTTTTTCATTAATGACTTTAAATGGAAAAAGTTTCAAGTAGCAAAATTAACCTAGCTAAGTGATTATATATCCCCTGACAATTATAATAAAATTAACATTTTGACAATGGACCAAAGAATGCATAAAATTCATTAGTGAATAAGAACATATTTTTGTAGTAAACCTTTTTCTTATTCTAATAAATGTGTTATACCATAATATCGTGCAGTTTATAGGCGTACAAATATTTTAAATTGCAGAATAAAAAGCTTAGTGAGTCCTGAAAGACTTTTTATGATTGAATTAAATCTTATCTTGCACTAAATGTTCAGAGGTTGGTGCAGTCTTCCATTATAGTTATGATTTAAGATAAAGAAACTAAATAGAAAAGCAAAGAACTAAGTGTAGGGAAAGATCCCTTTAGGGAATGTTTTCAAACTAAAGCTATACAAACCAGCATCTTTCTTATAGAAAATAATAAATAATGCTTTGTTAGTTATTTATTAACCTTTATGTTTGCATAAATTGTATTGTTAACCTCTACTTGAACTTCGCCAAACAAGGGAATGGCATATATGTTCAGAGTTTTCTGGACCAGGCCAATTTTAAGAACTAACTGAAATTTTCAGATGGGAAAAAAAAAAACAGTAAAAAGAAATTTTACGTGTCAGGCTTACTTCTCGTCTAATTTGGAAACTACACCTTTACAGCTAAATATGTGTTTCTAAAATTACTAAGTTAAACAGAGGAAAAATTTTGTAAGAGTTGATGTAAAAAAACCCTGTTCCAATAGCAGGTTAGCTTAAAATGGTAAATCTAGAGGGTGCAAGAAATATTGCAACTTTAAAAAATTAAGCTAAAAAAAATCCTATCCAGTTGTGATCCAAAGGTTGAAAATAGACTTGATCCTGCATCATATATAATTTTACTCTCCTTGTAAAACAAAACCTCAAGGGAACAGAAAATCTCAGTTGAGGCAACCTCCAGAAATAGGAACTAAAGAGTAAAGAAGGATTCCCCATTTAAACATGTACTCACTTTTACTTAGTTCATGCAGATTTAGTTCATTTATATTTACATTGTTGCACCATACAATTTCATCCTTTCACACATTAAAGATGCTTATCATACTCATTAAAATATTTACATAATTTATTTACCTTTCTAGCTTACTCTGTAATGAATATGAATGTCACATTTTCTTGAAAAAATGATTAACTAGAACTACTTCTGCAGACCTTAAAAAGTATTCAATAATTATTCTTTTTTAGTGGTCAATAGCTACAAAGGAATAAACCTGGAAATCCCAATGATATAATCTAATTTAATCTGTGAGAATATTATAGGATGATGAAGAAATAAAAATGTTCATCAAGTACACTATCTTTGTTTCTGTTATAGAAGTACAATTTATTGTACTACCTGTTGCCTGCATTATCTTATGTTTTAATTCATGAAATCTAAACCCAGCCTGTTCACATAATTGGTATTCTAGGAAAAGGAACACTTACGAGGAGTTGCAGAGGTCACTTGCACATCTTAACACTTAGAACAGCTATGTCAAGCAATCTCATTTCAGTAAAGCACTAAACCAAAGAAATCTTTCAGGAGGCCAATGAAAGCACAACACTGCAACAAGCAAAACTTTTAAGAGAACCTGACAAGTGAATCTTCTGCTTTCAAAGGACTCTGTCAGAACGGTATTACACTATAGGGCTGCTGTATGTATACTTGACAGTTTCTGCAAAAGAAGTGCTGACTGTTCACAGTTCCAAGAGGTGAATGGGACCATCCTTCTGGAGAAAAATGCTGGAAAAATGCTACCTAATCTAGAAATCCGGGCCCCTCGCCTCTCACGCTACTTGCTATTTTTGGCAATTTCAACCACTTTATTTACAAGAGTCCTTTGTGTGTTATATGTGTGTGTATATATGTTATACTTCACATTCATTGTGAAGTAAAAGACGCCAATGGTCACACAGATGCAAAGGTACCTCTCAAAGTCAGTGAGGTACCTACACACCCTTACTGGTTTTGTGTTTACCAACTATGGAATGGGAAAGTTCATTAGAAAATTAATAATCCTTTTTTGATGCAAGTATGGAAAACATGATGTATGTTGTACTACACAATACTGATTTCACAGAGGATTTGGGCAGACCCAAGAAAGCATATGCCACTGGGAAAGGATTTTGGTGCTTACATTACACAAGAGAACCATTACACTGTGCCAAACCCACCAAGGAAGCTATGGAGGTGTAGGATGACCGGAGAAAAGCTTCCTGTCAACACCCCTGTCTTTCCAAGGCTAACTCCAAAATCCCTAATTTCCCCCCAAGCCATCTAGGATACAGAAACTAGCCATCTATGAATGTAAGTATTTAAAAGGACCTGATTTGCTTCTTTGGAAAATCATCACAGGATGCTAGAAATACGGGTTCAAACCTTTTAGGATAAAAAGAACTCAAATTTCCAATTTTGTAGGCACTCAGGCACTTCAGTAAGCTGTACTATACTGAAGGATTTTTAAAGAAGTGATCTGAACACTGAATGTCAAGGTTTCAAGTTCTGACTTCCAGCTTTAATGAAGCCCTGTGGTAAGTGTACGTAACTGTGTAGGAAGCAGGTTTTCAGCTAAATATGTCTCTCTGTTGGTTTCTATTACTTAATTTAGCATCTCAGCAATCTCAGTTCTCAGGGTGGTGCTTCTCAGGATCCCTGTTTTCCCACAGACTAACCTAGTCATGCAGGTCTAGAAGTGGAATTCATAATGCTAGTTTTTAAGTACTATTAAAATTATTAAACGGTTAAATATTGAGGCATTGGGCACCACAATGCATTAGTCCCTTCTTGGTTTCTAACTCATTAATAAATTTGTTTGAGCAGGCACTATCTACCCTGAAAATTTAAGAGATTGTGTCATGTAAAAATAGTATTGGAGTGCATTATTGAAAACCGTCATAAGGCAAATAGACATGGAGAAAAACTGGGTGTGCATATGCAATATTTATTCTCAAAGTTTTTAGCTAATAATTATTTTAATGTTATATAAAAAATGCAATGATACAATTTAATGAGCAAATTCTTAGTTATTTACAGTCTGTGTTATATTCAATGTCATTTTCGTTATCCCAAAAAAGGAGAATGGAGATCAGCTAAAACTTATCCCTTCTCACTTCTTCGGAATTTGCAGGTAGTAGGAGAAAGGATGTTTTAAAAAGTATTTTGTAGATGAAGTTATTTCTAGACAATACTCTAGAGACAGAAATGAAAGGGAAACTATCAGACTTTTTTCCATTTTCAAGCAAAGAAATAATCCTCTTTCACTGATGATTAAGGTTTTAATGATGAGATTCAAAGCCTTAAAATTATCATTTTCAGAAAAGCTTTCCAATAAAGTCTGATTTATGGGGAAAGGAGACTAACTGATGGAGGAAAGTATTTCTTCATCTTCTAGAAAAGTCAGATTCTCTTTTCCTCATTTATTCTTATTCACAAATACACGAATAAGGCAAAGCATTAGGGTTGACAGATTTGAATGAACTGGAGCTGTAGCATTAGAAAAAAATTATTAATACTATCTGACCAGTACAGACCTCCTAAAAGATGTGTACCTTACACATCATTCATAACGATACAATGTGTGAACATAATTTTTAAAATAATACCTATTTCAGCTGAGGAACTATCCTACCAGATCCCTCTGACTTGCTAAAAAATCAGTATACATTTTTGCAGTTAATAAAAAGCATTACTTTTTCTTTTAGCAATGTAAACACATTGCAAAGATGGAACAGTTTTTAAACACGTTTCCACGCTATTTTATGCACTGCACAGCAGCGACCAAGGCAGAAGGTGGATTAGGAATACTAAAGGTTAGATACAGAAATACTTTTAGAATTACAGAACATCTGAGTTCTATGTGTGTATGAGAAGAGACCCACAAGAATCAGAGTCCAAAGCCTGACTCCACACAGGGCAACCTAAAAGTTAAACCATATATCTAAGAGTCTTTTCTGGTGTTATATATTTATAATTTTCTAGAAATAAGTTTATCTAATGAGACTGTTTCATGTAATTGCCAACCTTCACTGCAAGCTTCATTAATGTAATTAATTACCTTGATAAAAATATTCAGCGACTGTTACATGTTACTTGCTTTACAAATTAAATTTTTTTGATCAGATGTTTATCAGGACATACATTCCTCTTAAGGACTTTACAGATATTACTTATAAGAACATGTACAAAATTTCAGCATCTACCTTCCCCTAAACAGCCTACTGAATTTAAAGGTTGATCTTTATTTTTTTTCTTTGCCACTGTTTGAAACAGCGTAATTCTTTAAGGTGCTTGTTACAAGATCTTTCAGTGTCCCGGGACCAAGTTATTCTCTGCTTACTCCTGTCCTCTGAATTTTGGGTGTTTGGTTTAATGCTGTATTTCCCAGTTGGTGAGCCATACTTCCTTATGGAGATATGCCAGTATCAGGCGGAAACTGCACAGCTAAGTTCAAGCTACTAAATACCACAGAAGTGGTGCTATAGTTTTATAATAATATTTTTTAAAAATTGGAAGAACTTCTATGTACCCAGGCCACCATGAAACTACTAGGATGGAAGCAGAATATTGGAAGAAAAAAGTAAATTCTGTTTTGCTTCCCACTTAACAAAAGGTTTATCTCTTTAAAACCAAAACCAAACCAAAACACAGCTCTGCCACCTTCAGAGAGGTAGAATAATTCTGAACAGTGATACTTCTCGATGAGAAAGCAAGAGATTGCCCAACATCCCCATTAGAAATTAGTATATACTGTCTCTGATGGTATCATAACATGATATACCATCCTGGCATATCAGTATGCACAAACATTTTATCTTCCACTCTCTTCCTGCAAGCAAACATTTTATTACCATAAATGCAGTAAACTAAAGATCAGATACTGCTATTTTTTCCTCTGTTCCTCTCCTTTAGCTACATTTATGAACACTTTACTCTGTTGCAATAAAACAAATAACTTCAAAAATATCTATGAAGTATGGTAGCAATAATTTAGTGCATAGCTATATGTAAATATTTCATAGATATTTACATATATTGAGAGAGATATATGAATGGAAACCAAAAAATAGAGTCATGATAATATGTATGGCAATTCTTATGAAAAAAACTATATGCTTGTAAAGGAGGAACAGGTATATATTAGAAGACAGTTTTCAGTTTCCCTGTTTTGGTGGTTTGTGAACTATGCTGTATTTATGACCATCTTAACTTCTCCACAGGGAAAGTCTTATTCATGTGTTAATGTACTTGTGAAACACACTCTTTTGTGTTGAAAATGCTGTTTCAGCTTCAGTTCTACATTGTCACCTGTTCAAGCAGGGCTTTGAGTTGAGGCAAGACACTCTTCAAATGACTGAACATCCAGATTGTCAGATATGAAGATTATAATGTCATTTTATACAGCACGGGTCTGGAAGAAACCACTATTTTATGTAAAAAAACCAAACCCTACCCTTGAGGACTATACAATCAAAACAAGTTCAAGTATTTGGGTAAAATCTTACATACCCAATACCCCCAAAAAATGTCGGCAAAAATTTAGTCTGGAGATACATTTCAATTTCCCTTTACAGCAAATGTGAATTTTGGATTAGCGAAATAACATGGAAGACAGTGGAATGTTGCAATATTGGTTAAAAGCCAGTAACAACTGAACCCCTCTGATCTTGCTAAAAGGAAAATGAGTAGGGAAATCACTCAACTTTGTCATGTCAGTTGTCTAAGACAATGGTGGGACTTGGTGATCTTAAAGGTCTTTTCCAACATAAATGATTCTATGATTTTATATAATTTTAGTGAGCAACATAAACTATGTAAACAGTCACAGTTATAAGTAAAAAATGATCAGTGTTTGTAGATTTAAAGTGACCACAGAAACCTATTTCAAGTTTTTGAATGGTATCTTCAAAATCAAGTCTGACTTCAGTTCCAAAACCATTTTATCCAAACCCTCCCCTTAAAAGTTCTGTTTTCCCACTAACTAGCCCTAAGCATTCTACAAGTTCTTGACACTCTGGAGAGACTCTGTACACAGGCACTCCTTTTTTCCATGCTGGTCTTGCCTATCCCTTTGAAGAGTTAGACTGATACAATAAACATTGCAGAAGGAACCCTTGTTTAACTCATTCCAGTCATGCTACAAATGCATTGGAAAATGAATTCAGTTTTTCCACCAGTTATCTGAAACATCTCCGTTTCATAGACACAGTTGAACCTCAAAAGCGTAGCAATACAGCCAGCAGTCATAAAGGTCAACACATTCATGCAAGTAAGGCAATGTCCATACCTATGTGTTTGCATCATCTGCTGCTTTCATTCAGCGAAATGTAATTTTGAAAATATTTGTCATTATTTCTCAAAGACTTATTTAATTCTATGTAATATATATAAACAGTATATATATTACAGTATAATAAGATACAAATTTTACAGAAGTATATAATACAAGTATATGATTATATATACAGTGTAATTATAACCCTCTGACTTCATGGCTTGGGATGCAACTTCTGAGAAATTATACCTGCGCTCCAGTCCCTATTTCAATAACTATTGAAGTATTTTATGTCAATGGCAACAGTACCCATAGAAAGGCTGATACTGAGCACTTCCATGGCTGCACAATACTCTTGGGGGGAAAAAAAAACAACCACCAAAGAGCCAAGGTAAAATTCCTGCTTCAAATCAATCGGAAAGGGATTTAAATTTGGATTTCAGATACCACTTGAATAACTTAATTATGGTCATATAAAGGAGGGAACAGGAAAGTACAGTCTCCAGGTTGTAATCTATACCTGTTTTGTCTGTGAATTTACTCTCACCTCCAAGTATTTTGTTTAAAAAGTGAAAAGATAGAGGTAGAGTGTTAGGTCAACCAAAGAGTTTAATTCAAGCATAATGTATTTTTCTGGTAGAGCATAAAAATACTGTACTGCCCAAACAACTTTGTATGGCCATCAATTTAAAGAGGTGATGAAAAGAAAAATACAAAAGATATCTGAATAATACAGTTGAGCCACTTTAATGGGAATTTTCTAAATTTTTCAGTTTAAGGCAGATGCCAGAAATGGAAAATTTCAACATAAACAACTAAAATTTGGAAAAATGATAAGCACTTGGGAGTAATGTCTTTTGGCTTTGGCAGAAAGCTGCATGCAGCTTTAGCTAAAGACCATGCTACAAGCTTCACCTTAAAGATTTTATTTATGCCTGCAACAAAACCAGGAAGGACTGTGCAACAAAAATTCGATTGTGCACAAAGTAAGCAATATTAGCTTCTTCAAAATGGAGCAAACTTACAGACATATAACAAATAATAATTTGATGTACTGGCTCAGATGTAACTGTTGCACAAAATAAAATCTGCTGCTCTCAATATTTTAAGCAAAATAATTTTGGAGAATGGTAGAAAGGTCACTGACAACCTTGGCTTACTGATAAAACTACCAATTTTTTAGGGATGGAAAGTAGGGAACACACCAAATCTACTGGTAAGTGTCTACATAGAATTGTATTGCCCTGTAGGAAGGAAAAGAATTTTAGGAATCTTTATAATCCTGCCTGGCCTGTAAAAACAGAAACAAAGAGAGGTCAAAGGATCTCAATGGATGGTTAGACTGCAAAGCATGTGTACAGCAAAATACTTTGACATTAATTTCAGAAAGGCAAGCACTGTTGAAATTACTTTGGACAACAGACAGTAACAAGACTACTGAAGCCTATTCATGTCAGTAAGAGTATTATAAATAATTACAAAATATCAATGTTATTAGTAAGAGTATTATAAATAATACTTTGCAAGAAGCCACAATGCACATACACACCAGCACAATCCAAGAATTAAACTTCCAAAGCTAAGACCTTAGGACAATGACAATAGCTTTTTTTTAAAAAAAAAATATTTTTCCAATCCAAAGCATGCAGTTCAAGAAAGAAAGTCCAAATGTTTGAAATATAAATATTTACAAATTGAAACTATTTATCAGAGGGAAGAAGCTGAGCAACCCCTAGTGGCAGCAGAAAAATAAACTTTGGAAAAAAAATAATTTTGCAGGACCAAAGCATTTTCAAAAATAAATTAATTCATAAACACAAATTCATATCTTATATGCAGTGTCCAAAGCTGATGATAACATTTGGAAAAAACTAGAAGTAAAAAGTCATGCCTGACTTGTGGCGATTTTCCCCTAGAATTCAATTAGAATGTGATAACTGTGTTTGGTAAAATACACTGCAATATAGTTACCTTACAATATATTAAGAAGTATCTTTTTATACATCTTTCTCAAAGACATTGCATTTTTTTCCCTAATTCTAAGATGTCCTAATGCAGCTACTGCCAAATTTGGCATCATCATTTAGGGAGGGATTTGCAAATACCATACCAATGAAATGCACAGTCTGGTATTAAAACAACCCAACAAACAACTCAGACTTTTTGTGTTTTGTTTGAAAATTATTATCTAAAATTCAGTTTTATTAGCTCTCTTCTATAAACTTCCATTTCCTTTTCCTTCTTTTATGCTTGGAAATAACAATGAACTGTAATCAACAACCCTGCCAGTACAAACAGTACTTTCTGCCTTCTCAACCTTTTTGAAATTTACTCCACTTGAGTGAGATTTTCTGTGTTAGCCATCAGCTCAAGGTCCTCATGAATACCCATCAGAACAAAGTAGGTACAAAGACAGAGATGAATGTGCCTGAAAACATCAAAGAATTCAAAATATATCTGAACTGTATAATTTTTCACAAGTTATCCGTGAACATGTACTAAGAGGAAAAGCCCTTGCTCTATCACCACCAACGATTCTGTGCTTCTAGCCATCACCCATATAAAAGGTCATTGCTTCATAGAGTCAAGGTCATTTCAGACACCAGAAGTCCAGATGCCAGTAGATAATAGTATAGAAATAAAAATGAGTTCAAAATTATGTCCTCTTTTTTCCAAAAATGTAATATTGAAGACAGTATTTCCAGAATCAAAGACAACACTGACAGACCTAAAATCACACTTAAAAGTGCAGTTATAATAAATCACTTTGGAGCTCAGTTCTTCTTGATTTTCAGTGTGCTTCTAAAGTGACTGTTAGGTCCAAAAACTAGTGGACTAGCAGAAAGTTAATGGGCTTGTTATTGGAACACCTGCATCTATTCCAAAGATGAAAAAAGAGGATCTCAAAGAGAATTTAAGTCAACCCCTAAGAAATCACCACACACTGGGAAAAAAACCAAGAAAAAATACCCAAGAAACACCCCCCCCAACAATTTACTTACCATATTTATACTGCTATATCATTTTGTGCTGAGCTGAAGCAATCAGCAAAGCAAAAACTTAAGTGCAAATTGCAAGCTGGCAATTTAAGTTTGGAGCTAGCACACAACTTCTGTGTGATAGACTAATGGCTAGCTACTTCAGAGCCAAGACATCTGACATACATATCTTACATTCACAGAAAGACAACATGACAGATATCTTTGAAGAATTTGTGAAAATAGTCTTACTAACATTTTTAAAGATCTCTGATTTCTTACTGAAAAATATGTACAATTTTACTATAAATAATCTATTGGTGAGGCATAACACTCTGTGCCCTCAGGTGTTGTCTTACTAGATAAAAAATGCTTAACAGACCTTTTATTTTTATTACATTCAAGAAACTTCTATTACATTTAAGAAACATCATGTAACGAATCACATGGAAATATTATACCTCCAAGTTGCTGAGGTGTTGTTTTTCAAGGAGCTGTCGCATTTCTTCCAGCTTTTCCTGGAAGAAGAGTCGGTTACTATCCACGTTTGTTCTACTGCTCTCTTGTATTGTTCTGTGCCAGCCAACCATTGCTGAAATCGGCTTCTCATCGAAACAACTGTTTCTAGATGCTGATGAGGATGAAGTGTCATCTGTGGTTCTTGATACAAGCAAATAACTTATTAGCTTGGCTTATTTCTATGTGTCAACCATACACTTTTAAACATATTCCTTTCCAAAGGTATACATCATCAATAAATGCCTGACAAGTGAAGGACAGCTATACTATATGTAACTACAGGTGGTGCTGTTAGTATTATCTAAAACTGTCCAACACTTTCCATTTTAAACCTTCTGTTATCTATAACTAGTCATACTTCTCTGATTGGGTTGTTGGGTGACTGCCTCAGGCTGAATCAGCCTGGAAAATGTCAGCCAACGGTTTGGTCATTTACAGAAATGGAACACAGAAGGTTTTATGTTTTTTTTAAAAAAAACACAAGTGAAATAGCATTTATTTTCCCATAAGGTTGGCTTATATAGAGGATGACTATATACTGATGCTATCAGATATTCCCCTACTTCAAATAGCAAAAACCCTTTGTAGTATCTAGAGACCCTAACTCCACTAATGATGTGTAATCTTAGTAATGTGGTACACAAAACAATTTGTATTTGCTGCCTGAAAAAAAAAATAATCTGTGAAGTAGCTAGTGTAGCTGGACATTACAGCACAAACATACTAGTAGGCTGCAACAAGGCTTTACCATGGGTCAGATTCTACTGTCTGTACTGTATCTCCTTCCTCCAGAGATCAGACCACACTGCTGCTCCTCCACCCAGCCACCACTCCCACCATCCTCAGGGCTATTTAACCACTTAGCTGAACGAGCTACAGCTGCACATCATCCGTGTCAATCAACCCACTGCCTTCACGGCAAGGCCACAGCTGCATGTTATCAATGCTAATCAACCCTCTGCCTTCATTCCTCTACAGCTGGATACTCTGGTCAGGGTGAACCCAAATTAAGATGAAAACATACATTTCCACAGGCTGAGAATTAGCAAGAAATATGGGGCTGGTTGATACCCTGGAATCAAAGAAACCAAGCAGCATGTGAAGCCAAATGACAAGGAAAACATGCAATCAAGAGATTAGGAAGGCAGGGAGCAAGCAACAAGATAATTTCAAGAATAAAAAGAAGATAGAACTGGAAAAAGCTTGGGTAAGGTCACTAGGAATTGGAACCAAGTTTTGGAAAACAAGAAGCAAGAACTAGGTAGATATCGAGCATGACAAAAACAAGAAACAAGTAGTTTAACCAATAAGAAAGGTAGGTCTTAAAAAACCCCACCTAAATAACCTACACACCAAAACCCACCAACTCATAGGCAGATTAAGCTTTAGTCTTCTGGAAGTATGACTATTAGCAGGTTGCCAGCTGTGCTTGACTGCATACGTGGAACAGTTTAGCAAAGGAGACTGACCCTGTCTCTTGGCTCCAACCTGGTTCAAGGGCCCTAAACTCCCTTAGTTTGGCATATCCAAAGTGGCAGTTACAGGAATCTCTCACCAGATACATGCTTTGGGTTCTTACATCTGTTCAGTAGAGACATAACCCTTACAATTGATTAGAAAGACAAGCTTATGTCTTGCTCATTTAGGATCAAGTATTTGTTGTACTCCACAATGATTGCAAATGGTGGTAGAAGGAGAATAGATATTGGAAACAGATTATCAGTATAAACTTTCAGTGAAGTTATTTGTAAAATGGGTATAACATTAACAAAAAGGGGAAATCAAGCTTGTATTTTACCAGCTTGACCAGGTCCAATATTTAAAATGACACTTTGTCTCATCAATCACTGGATTTTAAGTAACAAACCAAACCTTATTGTTCGTGCAATATGCAGATGCTTTCCAGCATTCCCAGGATGCATTTCTCCATCTATAATTCCTTAGCAGCATCAGCATGATCCTTTAAATATTGCTAAATTGGCTGAAGTTGTTTAGCTAAATTGTTGCAAAAGTGAACTTTTAATCTGCACCTAAATATGGAAATCAGGCTTTCATATATTTCCCTTTTTTACTTTTTTTTAATTGGAACCTGGTCTGACAAGATGCTCTACCATGCATATTTTACCCATCCTCATTTTCAGTGAAGGCAATGGAGAAGATGATATATCTTTCACATATAGGCAATATGCAGTGTAGGAACTGGTCAGAAGATACAACTATTTCATGCTACACAAAGCTATCTTCTTTAACAGCTGGCACACCTACTGAGCAAATTTGAACAATGCAGACACACAACACATACACAGACCTCATCTTTCTCTACTGTCTATCCAGCACAGATGCATTATTAGGAAATGTGTATTGTTCTGAGCTGGAGATGGCTACCAGGTGTCTAATACAGGTACAGAAACTCAATAACCCCTTTCCTTAATTTCTCTCCATTTCTTCAGCTTAAGTTTTCACAGTTGGTTCTTCTGAGCCTTCACCTGTTTCGTCTTCTTTCTGTATCTAAAATTATACTCCCTTTTAAAATCAATCCCTTTTCTTTTTAGTACATCTGTGTCAAATGGGTAAATAGTCTAATGAGACCTTTTCTGTATTTATTACAACACTTACAGTTTTAGGACAATGGAGAATGGAATCCCATCAAGATTATTGTTATTTTTCAGAAGACTTTATACATAAAAAGGTTGCCTTAATTGCACTGATCTAAGCAGAGAGATACATTTGGCAGAGTCTGAAAAGGAATTTATAATTCCTGATGAGATGCCTGATAGCGAAAAGGGAAAACAACTTCCCATATTTATTTACGTAACTTAGAATTCTGCATTCTGTATTCTTTAGAATGGAAGATGTCCTCCCTCCAAAAACATTCTGTACCTATCCACTTTTAAAGACTTTGTTACTGTGGACATACTGATTTACACCTGCACCCCTGAAAAAATTTGAAGGTTTCTTTTGTGTGTATGTGGGGTTTTGTGTCGGGGGAATGGGAAAGTTTCTTGATAGCTATTTGGATGTTTAGACTATTTATATTTATATAAGTTTCTACATTTCAACTTTTTTTCAGAGAAAGATTTTGATTTGTCATAATTAAGTTTCTATCCCAAGACAACCTGATCAAATACAACTGTTTTTAAACACAAACAGGGAAATAGCTCTTGTACAAAGTGCAGCGTACCATTTACACACCTGTGTGCACACATCCCAATGCCTGTCAGCTAATGAATTGAACAACATTTTTGCTTCAGCATTTGAAAAGTAATCCTTACTGGAAGCAGAGTAGCCCTACTGCAAGCACAGATACAATCTCTCACTTATTAGGTGTTTCAGGATTTTTTTCCTTTCTCCAAGAGGAGGCAATATGTCTCCATTGCTTTAATTTTTTTTACGTTTTTTAAAAAATAGACATTAAGTATTCTAGAATCTTATAAAATTGACCTATATCCAGTTGGGTCTGCAGCCATATTTATCTTGAATACTTAATACAGTATTCATTTTTTTCCTTTAAAAGGGGACTGTGAATGAATTCCATACATTTTATTTCTGAGGGAGGGTGAATTCTAAAGATCTTACAAAATTTTTGGTTTAAGTGTTCATAGAAGTGTAAGAAGAGGGAGAAAACCAGAAAAAGATCTACTACCTCATTTGAGTTAGTTATTAGCAGTCTCAGAATTTCCAATTAAAGGGATTATAAGACATTTTTAAAGCTTTACAGCTCAGAACCAGGGAGTTTTGAAGAAACTTTGAGAACCTTCTCAAAATGCTTATCTGTATCAAAGCTTACTTTGCTGTACTGATTTGCAAGAAATTTATTTGCCCTTTAAGAGAAATTTGCACAAGTTTTGGAACCAAGTCTGAAAACCCAGAAATGCCACTTTTATGACCCACACAAACTGTGGCTCCCAGACCAAAACTAAAAGGAACAACCCTGCATAACATCCTGCAGCAGATCAGAAGAATCTATTCTGCGTAGCACGTGTTCAGTTTGAATCTCAGTGCTTAGTAAGGAATTGCGTGAGATGCAGACAGAAATGCAGAGAATTTTCTGTCACAAGGAAGGAATACAAATTGTTAGCATTAGAATAAGTGAAGCTTAATTGCATATTAATTTGTATACCTTGCCCTGATACACAAGCCTGTACTGCAATAACTTAATTCTTTTTGCCTTATTACTATACTCCCAATATTCTCTACGTCCTCCTTCACCCAACCCACATGGCTCCTGCCCAAGCCTCCTAGTTGCCAGCTGGAGAAGAGGCAGCACATTCTGTGGCAGGTTCCAAGATATTTGAGTGCTGTCTTATCTGTATTAACTGGCTTGTGACCTGTCACTAGGTCAACGTGGACTCAACTTTTAAACCTTTTTCAAGCTAGTGTCACTTGTTTGAATAATTTCTTCTTTGCCCAATTGCCAATTTCAAACTTGTAGGAATATAATCATTTTTGAGATTCTTAGCTCTCTCTCAAATTTGGTTACTAGGGGAACACACACTGTAAAAGAATATGAACATACAAATTTAATTTCCTTAGGAAATCAGGTTATAAAAATGATAATCAGTTAAAGAACACACTATCATAATTACAGAATAATGAATTTTTAAAATTATACAAATATAGTATGGAGTGACAAGACTGTTATACAGTAAAAAATGGTAAGTGGTCTGAAGAGGTCCTGAGAGAAAAATGTGAACCCCTGAGGCACAAGGAGCAGTTTGAAGAAAGATGGAAAACAGGGAAACAAATGATAAATGCAGGGGTAAGATGCACTGAGCCGCTGTCCTTAATCGAGCCTATGAGTGAAATAATACAAACGATCAGGAACCTTGAGACAGGGTTCAGAAACACCTACATTTTTTTGCCACAACTTCAGCTTATATTTAGCAGGTAGGTTTTTTGTTTGTTTGTTTTTATGGCTGCAGTCTTCCTTTATTATGTCAATACAGTGTAGTATCTGCAGAACTATATGCATGTTGACTGACAGATAAGCATGAGTATTCAGCTCTAAGAGGCATGAAATATTTTCTCAATTGTCCGGTTTATTACCTGAAAACATGTATTAATCAGCAGTGTATACGTAATCAAACTGAATATTAACGTCACAATGAAGAAAACACTGAGGCTCAGAAGTAGGGAGACCACTTTTAGACAGAATTCATCTCTATTCTGAACACCTGCACAATTTACAACATACAGAAATGAACTACAATAATAGTTACAATAAAAGCAGCAACTAAAAAAAAACAACCCTGAATTGAAACATTAGATAAATGAGAGATTAGGAAGGGGATAATCAGGGAGGATTATCAAATACAGCAGATAAATAAACTATGCATGAAGAAGCATTCTGTTATAAGTCATGGTATCTTAGAAAAAGTGCTTGGATAGAGTGAAAAGTATGCAATTCAAATTTCATGTGATACAAAATGAAATTGCAGGCCAAATTGTTGTCAGGATGCTCAAGATACATATAGAGAAAGAGAAAATTAAAGGTATGACAGCTGGATTGAAGATAAAATCGTGGGATGAATATACAAGCCAAACTATCCTTGAATGTCAAAAAGAAAAAATCTGAATAAGAATAAGAATAAGAAGTCTTCTACACAGAATTCTTTATAATTCATACAAGAGCAGCCGGTTTGATAACCACGGCAATCTGTGTCAGGCTGCAACTGAATGAGGACTGGGTTAGCCCCAGGCAGTCCCAGAATTCCAGTGAAGGGAAAAGGTTTGTGTCGTCTGCTGTCTTACCAAATAGACACAAACAACTCAAGGATGTTTCATAATGTTTCATTGGAACGCTTCACAGAAGTGCTTTCTTTGCCATGAGAGAAACAGCCTACAATTTCTTAATGAGTAATTGTCTGCTGCTTATTGAATACACTAAGCAATTTACTTCCTTTGATCATCAGAGTAAACAGAAATGCTTACCTGAAGTTGGTTTTGTTCCTGCTGGGGAAGCACAGTCCTTGTGTTAATAATGATCCTTTAATTTGTTCAAGAGCTTCTTCTAACTGAAAAGCTGCTTTTGTCTGGACTGCAGGGATTAGAGTAAAAAACACAATGGAAAAAATATTTTAAAAATTGGAATATTTTACCATAAATGGTTTGGTTAAGTTTCTGAAGTTTGGAAGCATAAATCCAGAGTGTTAGAATAAACTGAGTGGTTTAGCATCATTAGACATGCTAGAACATCTCTAGTTCCTCTGAAAAAAAACCCTCAGTCTATTTAAGTGTTTACAGTAACACATCTATTCAACAGTCTTGCTATTTGTTTTTAGACTGCATTGTTGAAGAAGTAGGAGGATAAAAAATTCATCACTAGATTTGTTTTTACATCGTGATTATTGTATCATGCATTAAGCCAAAGTTATGGCTTGCAGGTATTTTACAGAGGCCAAATTGTAACTTAATAATCGAATCAGCGGAAAAAGAGTCCAGACAGGCACAAGGTGTTGTCTCTTTCAAGTAAGTAAAAGTAGGGTAGAAAGTGGTAGAGGCAGAACCGCTATAAAGGAAAACCAAGGAAAAAAGTTGTGATTCATTGTATTGTTAAACAGTCTGGGCTGTCAGTAGAGCTATGAAGAAGCCCTAAACCATACTGTTCTATTTTGTTATTTTAATCTGACATTTGATCTTGAAGTCAGAGACATTACCTCACAGTTGGCGCAATTGCAGTTGGGAGAGTAAATCTGTTAAAGAATACCTAAGTAATATACCATATCTTAAGAGTTTCAACACTGGAAAGTTGACTGGAAGTCAGACTTGGCTGATGCTATTAAAAGCTCCTGCCAATCTGCATTGATTCCAAGGAAGCAGGAACAAAGTTGAAGTGATCATTATTTCCCAGCAATGAAAGAGCAGCTTAAAAAGCTGACTAATTCAGCAAAAGTTATGTAATACATTAATACATGTTAAGTCTGCTTTTACTTACTGATAAACAAAATGCATATTCTTGAATATTTCATATTCAGGGGTTCAAACAATGGCCCATTATACCATCCTAGTAAATTCCCGTGGCCTTGTAACATCTCACACCCAGCTGTGAAAGCACAGTACTGTCAGCAATAAGCAAACTGCAGTGAAAAAAGTGGAGAAAATCCAGGAAGCCACAATATCCCAAGCAGGTAATGTACTTACTGTGACCATAATATAATGACATAGCTCACAAAGCAATTTGTAGGAAAAAAAATGTTGTGGGGGTTTTTTTTCCCTCTTCCCAATTTTGTCATATGTATCAGATTTGACCTTCCTGTCAGTTTTGTTTATATGAATTCAATTAATTTGAGTGAAGTTAATTGTTCTGTTTGCCTCAGTTACACTCTACTAATAGAAAAACACTTGTGAATAATAGTTAAATTTTCATTTACAAACCCATTTGCTTGTGCTGAGAAAAAGGCAGATGAGCACGCTGGAACTTATCAGTCACTTTCTGAAGTTTATTTTTCCTCTGCTGCAGAACTTGTTCTCTAAATCTTTGGGTTTTTTCTTCTTCTTGCTTCTGTTTTTCTTCAAAGGCTCTGTATTTAAGAAGCAGAAGTAGATGATCCCTATTTTTCTAATTAAATTTACAAAAATATTAGTAATTTACTTGCTTATCCATTTGCAATTTTAGTACAAAAGCCTGCTTGTCCATAAATTAAATGCTATAAACTCAAGCACAGCTGGATTTCTATGGTTTGTCTGAACATAAATGTGACAGTGGGTGGTGAAGAAGAGACACACCACAATCTTTTTATTTTTAGCTTCAGTCAGAGATTTGATCCTTTCTTATATCTGAAAGCTGTAAATGTATCACAGTGGGCAGATCAATAGGAAGGTGAACTGCAAATGCTCTCTGTGTGTGCCTTTAACGAGCTGTTGGGGAAATAGTAACAGTTTAGAAGTTGTTATTGAGAAATAACACAAAGGAACTACAGCTTTTACCTATAAAGATGTAAGTTAGCATCAGTTTCTAGTCATTGTGAGGCTTCCTGAATGACAATCAGTTTAGTAGCACAAAATGGGATACAATAGCAACGTGAAACTATGATTGACAAGATTAGCTATTCAGATTTCAAGGGAATTCAAAACACTGAACCAAGATAGCTGATTGTAAGGCTTATTTAAAAATGCACACAGACAATTTCATTTCCAGAATGAACCAGCTACCTGCAGCCAGTAACATCACAGGAAAATGGGATGGATTGCGCAATAACAGTGGGAAGGCTACAGTCCCCAGCAAATCAGCAGCTGGTATTTAGAAAGTAGTGTGGTATATAAACCAAAAATAAAATCTCCTATTTATTTACGTCAAGTATGTCTTACTCAGTAGCTCTTATTTCCAGGATATTCCAGTTATTTAAACAAAATATCTGTTAGCTACTGCCCCAGATTGTATCAAATTCTTAAACTGATCTTGAAATAGAAACATCACATAGCAGTGAGACAATAAAGAAATTACTTTCTTGATCCTCAGGCAACTTCTGTAAAGATAATTAGTAGGCTGGTTTTTTCCCTGTGTTGAAGTACTGCTGCTAACACAAAACTGAGGAGCTTGGTCAGTACAAAAGAAGCAAAAACATTGACAGCATCAGATAGGTATATGGCTTCTGCTAAGTATTCACTTTGAAAAATATCTGTGACCTAAGTTACTGAAACTTTCCTTTCCAAAGCTATACTTGCTCTTTTTTGTGCAAGTGATGTTGTTTATTACTAGTAAACCAATTAACTGAGCACATCTTGTCAGAAGCTAAGTATTGTTAATGCCGAAGCTGCTGCATTTTAGAGGTATTGACAATGGATTGATACAACACTGTCAGGAAAGATTTCATTACAAGTACATCTAGAAAAGGCTGAAAACAGAAGACCTCAATCCACAAGCTCTCTGCATAGTCTCTGCTCGTTAGCTTAAAAAGTGCTGTGCATTTAGAGGCTATCGGACTGGTGGTCAGCCTTGGTATTACTTTGTTTAAAGGTAGGCTGGTGGTGATTGTTCAAAAAACCACACAAAATACACAGAAAAGTTTTACTCCACAATGCAACACAAAGAGAATGAACCTAAATGACACAAGTTTGAGAACAGAGCAGAAGCTCTGCTATTTTTATAGATATAAAGGTATATCTATAAAGGTAGATTATATCTTCCTTTAGGGAAGATATATTTGCTAAAGGGAACCGACTGCTGTTACTTTTCAACAGAAGCTTTATAAATCTAAGGTTGACATTAAATTTGTTCATGCTTGACCAACTTGATAGATTTCTACAAAGAAATCACTGGCTTGCTAGATGAGGGGAGGGCAGTGGGTATTGTCTATGTGGATTTCAGGAAGCCTATTGATACTGTCTCCTGTAAGATCCTCATAGATGAGCTGTTGAGGTACTGGCTGGGTTAGCAGACATGGAGGTGGACTGAAAACTGGCTGAATGGCTGGGCCCAGAGGGTGGTGATTAGTGGCACAAAGTCTCGTTGGAGGCCAGTAGCTAGTGGTGTACTCCAGGGATCAATACTGGGCTCAGTCCTGTTTAACATCTTCATTAATCATAGAATCACAGGATCATCTAGGTTGGAAAAGACCTTTAAGATCATCAAGTCCAATTGCAAACCTAACACTGCCAAGTCCACCACTAAACCACGTCCTAAGCACCACATCTACATGTCTTTTAAATACCTCCAGGGATGGTGACTCAACCACTTCCCTGGGCAGCCTGTTCCAATGAGTGACAACCCTTTCAATGGAATTTTTTTTCCTAATATCCAATATAAACCTCCCCTGACATAACTTGAGGCCATTTCCTCTTGTCCTATCACTAGTTATCTGGGAGAAGAGATGGACACCCACCTTTACAGCCTCCTTTCAGGTAGTTGTAGAGAGTGATAAAGTTCCCCCTGAGCCTTTTCTCCAGGGTAAACACTCCCAGTTCCCTCAGCTGCTCCTCATAAGACTTGTGCTCCAGACCCTTCACCAGCTCTGTTGCCCTTCTCTGGAAATGCTCCAGCACCTCAACATCCCTCTTGTAGTGAGGAGCCCAAAACTGAACACATTATTCGACGTGTAGCCTCAACAGTACTGAGTGCAGAGAGACGATCACTTCCCTAATCCTGCTGGCCACACTATTTCTGATACAAGCCAGGATGCTGTTGGCCTTCTTGGCCACCTGGGCACACGGCTGGCTCATGTTCAGCCAGCTGTTGACCAAAAATTATTTGGATGATGGGTCAGACTGTATTCTCAGCAAGTTTGCAGATGATACCAAACTGAGATGAGTGGTTGATACACCAGAGAGTCATTCTGGCATCCAGGAAGACCTCAACAGGCTGGAGAAATGGATTGACAGGAACTTAATGAAGATGAACAAGAGGAAGTGCAAAGTCCTACACCTGGGGAGGAACAACCGACCAACCCTGGGCAACAATATATGCAGGGGACCACCCAGCCTTGCAGAAAGGACCTTGGAGTCGAGGTGTACACCAAGCTAAACATGAGTCAGCAATGGGCCCTTGCGACAAAGAAGGCCAACGGTATCCTGGGCTGCACTGAGCAAAGCATTGCCAGCAGGTCAAGGGAGGTCATCCTTCTCCTCTACTCAGCACTGGTAAGGCCACACCTGGAGCGCTGTGTCCAGTTTTGGGCTCCCCAATACATGAGAGACATGAACAGACTGGAGACAGTCCAATGAAGGGCCACAAAAATGATGAAGAGACTGAAGCATGTCTCCTAAGAGGAATGTTCAGCCTAGGGAAGAGAAGGCTTGGGGAGGAACTTATCAACATCTATAAATACCTGAAGGGAGGATGTAAAAAGGACGTAGCCAGGCTCTTTTCAGCAGTGCCCAGTGCTAGGATCAGAGACAATGGGCACAAACTGAAACACAGGAGTTTCCCTCTGAACATCAAGAAACACTGTTTTTACTGTGAGGGTGTCTGAGCACTGGCACAGGTTGCCCAGAGAGGTTGTGAAGTCTCCATCTTTGGAGATACTCAAAAGCTGGTCCTGTGTAACCAGCTCTAGGTTTGACCAGATGACCTCAAGAGGTCATTTCCAACCTCACACCACTCTGTGTGAAGGTTAGAAGTAGAAAACTGACTGTCGTACTTCATAACGCACTCATGTCTACTCTCCGTATGTCAAAGGAAAAAGAAATATGAAAGAAACAATTTCAGCTTTGAAATTAAAGACCAGCAGTGCCAAGAATAACTTCTGATACACGCATGTAAGCCCTGTCAGGGAGAATTTAGGGTGCTGTCAGGTGAGAATGTGGAGCTTAAGGAAGTCATGCTACTCTTGAGGAACCATCATCATAGCTAACACCTTTACATGTGCTACAAGGCTAATGGATCTTGGCTCATACACAGAGCTGAGACATGACCTGCATAACTGTCAGGAAAAAAAAAATAAATTCAGTTTCAAGGAACTTTTTATTTCCAAATTCCTTTCTTCCATATATGCAATGACCCTTAATTTTGATTTATATTTCACAGCTTATTAATACTGTATGTACTTACTACCTTTCTAACATTAGACAACTAACTCCTTTTCAGTTATTAGGGGAAGACTTGTCACCACAGACTTCCATTTGAACTGCTTATTATACTTACAGTTATGCCATTCTCAATTATCACAAATGGAAACAATTTCATTTTATGAATACCATACCTAAATTTTTAATTGGCTCACCTGAGTAACTTGGATTTATACTGTGTTTCTTAAGGCTGCAATGAAATACATATGGAAATGTATTTATGTATCAATGAGTATTAGTTTAACTACACTAGTCTGTCAAATATACGCAGGCTGTCTGGTATTTGCTTTTATGTTAAGAGTATAGCATTTCAAGCCCAGTAATAGAATAAACAGTGTTCATCTGAGATGTGTAGTGTTCCAGTGGTACTGTTCCAGAAAACTAAATAAGATATTTAACCTTTCAGCTGGGACTCAGTTTACTATCTGCAAAGGTTGTGGGTCGCACAATGTCTTTTAATCACTCCCAGGTGATTATACATCCTCTTCCATTTTTATTTGTATTTCAAGACATATGCTGACAGCACATACTGTCAAGCTAAAGTGGCAGAAGAAACAGTATCTACTGCCTGTCGTATGAGTTACCAACATATTGCAATAAGTAAACACTGTACAACAGAAATCATCTGATATGGGAACTATGGGGGATGAGCGTTAATGAGTTAACAACAGGCAGAGGTCTGAGGCTCAGGGGCTTGCAAAGAGGAACTCCTTGCCTCTCCAGTATAACCATCTATACATACAGGAACATCTGCCTCTACAGTATACACAGACTAGTCTCCTGTATGTGTATGATCTCAATGCTAGGGAAAAGCCCCCTATACCTATTAAACTACTTACAGCACTTCACTGAAACATCTCAGAGTATAATTTACTTAATCCATTTGTCACAGAATATTTAATGACTTTGCATTCTCATGTATGCAGAAAGACTGAATAATCAAAGCTCTGTTTAAAATTTCAGTACAGAATATCCTGTACTAGAAAGACTTTGCATTGTGTTTATTGGGGTGTGGGAGCACAAAGCCCCGCCACACTGGGGAGGCTGTTATGCCATGCAGGCTGAAAAATGTACACTTCAGAAGGCAACAACTGCCTGTGTGCTGGCTGGTACTATGCATCTGAATGCATGTTTCACACATCCATTGCAGATCAGAGCAACCAGATGAAAGCGCTACTTACCTTTACTTTATACAGTAAGAGGTGACTACTGTGAGTTTCCAAAAAGTAGTGAGTAAATAAGAATATTTTTCTTTTTATATTTTATTTGTGCTATAGCAAGAAACTGGATTAGTGAAACTTTCCAGCCTAGATTCCTCTAGAACAAAGCAGTGAAGCTATTTAGCAAAGTGAATATGCAAATAATTGAAAGATACTGAAGTGTCTCTAGGTTTTGACTTTTTTTTTTTTTTTAAACAGTCTCCCACCAGAGGAACCCTAGTTACTTACCTTATTCGTCTGTTTGTCTCTATCAAATATTTCTGTGCTTTACTCTGACATATTTTTTGATTTTCCTTCAATGCCCGATGTTCCTCTTTTAAATCCCACTCAAAGTGAAATGTTAAAGCTCCATCCCTAGTATTATGTTAAGGACAATGGAAACTGTAGCGAACAGCTCATTAAAAAATATAGTAAGTAGCCTTTTTGATTGACTTTATATACCTTTTCGGGGAAGGGCAAACTTTACCCATGAGATAGAAAATGCTGATATGCCTTTTGACTAAGTACACAACAGTTGGTCCCATAATTGTATATTATAGTAATAATTAAATTTATGTTCATCCAGAAAAAAACGTAACTGCATTTTACTGTTTACAGTGATTTTAAGAGAGGCTTTGCATCAGCAGGTGAAAACCTCGCCCTTGTTACGTTTATTTGAAGAGACATCGTTCTGTTGTTATTTAAATCTGTAACATATAGATACATGTATCACGGGGAAAATGTTTCCAATAGTAACAACCGGCCCCCTCCGGCAAAGGATTAGCTGTTTACACTGAAATTCGTCAATATCCCTGGATAGAAGCTATCCATGAGCAGGAGCGGTCCCGCCCCACCTCAGTAACGGTTTCAGCAGCACCCTACAGGCGGGGCTCAGAACTTGTGTCACTGTTCATTCCTTACATTCACGACAGTAAGGATCCCCAAGTTAGGGTGGAGAATACAATTCTCAGTGGCAGCACCTCTTCGAGGAAGGAAAACAAGAAAGCTACGAAGTTGCCCGAAACCCCGAAAGTACAAGTTTTACTTGGCGCCGCTGCCGTGGCGATCCCTCGCGGCGCGGGATGGAGGCGGCTGCCCACCGCTGCCGCCCGCAGGGGCCCGGCGCAGCCCCGCGGCCCCACCGCCCCTGGGCGAGGCACAGGCCGGTGCCCGCGGGCCGTGTCCCTGCGGGGCGGCCACCCCCGAGGCCACCCGCCCTCACGGGCCGCTTCACCGCCCGCCCCAGCCCCCCACCGCCGGCCGAGCCCCCGGAAAGATACGCTGCAGCCTGCCGCCTCCCACCCGCGCGGGCCTGGCGGCCGCCGGGAAGATCCTGCCTGCGCGCCGCCTCGCCACCCTTCTCGCTGGGCTCCATCCAGCGCCCCGGCCCCGCCGGCCCCACACCGGAGCGCGCCGCACTCAGTGCCGGGCTCCGCTCCGCTCCCCAGCGCGCCCCGGTCGCGCCGCCACCACCGTAGCAACGGGGACGCCGCTTCCTTCGCAACGGGGCGGGGAAGCGGCTGGGGGCGGCAGCTGAGGGGCCGGCGGCTGAGGGGGCGGTGGCGCAGGGGGCGGTGGGAGCGGCTGAGGGGGCGGTGGCGCAGGGGGCGGTGGGAGCGGCTGAGGGGGCGGTGGCGCAGGGGGCGGTGGGGAGCGGCTGAGGGGGCGGTGGCGCAGGGGGCGGTGGCGGTTTGCCTGGCCCTGCCGTTACTAGACTTGAAGCCAGGCCGAGGGACAGGGTGAACGGGGGCTCCGCTGTGAGCGCAGCCGCCGGGGGCCCGGCCCGGCCCTGCCCGGGGTGGAAGCCAGGCGCGGGCACTCTCCGCGTCCGCCCGCCCCTTCCGGCACGCCGCCGTCGCGCTCCCCGCCCGGGCGCGGTGACTGGCGCTCGCCGAGGTTTCCATCCTCCCTGCACTTCTTGTAACTAACAAATGCTGTTTAAACACAAACAAACACCTTCCCCCCACCCCACCCCCAATTAAAAAACCCCACAAACCCAAACATAAAACCCCGGTATCCGAACAAACGCGTTTTTAATGAGTTTTTGCAGCGCGAACAAGCGCCTCGCTGAGCCCGTTTGCTGCCGGTGGGCTCGCAGAGCTCTCTGCGGATCTCTTGAATCTGTTGACAGTCAAGTCTTGGAGTTAAAAGCATAATCTTTTAACCGCAGGGTGAAGAAATCAGAATGAGAAAAAAAAAAGTTAAATTATATAAAATTTTATAGAAAATAAAGTATATTAAAAGTACATAAAGTTACATAAAGAAAATAAGTTCTTAACACTGCAATTTTTTTTTTCCCCCCAGGCGAAGCAGGGTGTGTTGTGTTGGGATATCGCCATGCCTTGGATGAGCTGTCAGCAAAAGGCTAACTGCCCTGGTGATTTCCTGGCGAGACATTTCTCGGCTGTTGTATTTGAGCTTAAACCAATTCTTCTCTTTTTCAGTGTGCAGCTGTTCTATGTCTTTGACTAGAAGGGTAAAAATAGTACCAGTCATTTGTAAAATACTTTTCTCCACAGACACCCCCCCCACACTCTGTAGAACAGCTTGTGAAGTAGGTGTTACTACTACCATTTTACAGTCAAGACTACTGATGCTCAGGTTGTCAAATGTGCTTAATTTTTATAATATCCCAGCTCCTCACGTCCTTCAGGCTGTAGGATGAGAAGATGACTAGCCGAGGACCATGTATTTCAGGACTGTATGATTTTTCTGGGACAACAAGCCTAATCTCAAGTGGTTAAGAAATGAAAGGTCCCACTCTGGCAACTGGTTTGAAAGAAGTTTCATAAATTTTACTGTGGACTAGAGACCGATATTCCAGTGAAGGATAAAGATCAGCTCTTAAATCTTTGTGGGATAGATTCTGAATTTATTACAAGTTTTATTTGAAGGCTGGAGCTGCAGAAAAACATTTTTCTTTCCTTCTTGTTCCAGTGGGGTATTCATCTGATAATGCCCTTTAGCTTTCCTCCAAGCTTCAGTTTAACTGTGTATGCAACTGCATGGGAGAAGAAGTTCAGTCAACGTTCTGACTGTTTCAGCCATTTCTTCCTGAAATTTGTCACCTTTCCTATTTCTGTGCATAGGATGAAATATATAGGTAGCCATGAGTCTTTCCACCCTCTTTCTGAGACTGACCTGTCGATTACAACCTGCATCTTCTTGAGAGACCGTCAACCGATGCACTAGTCATCATTATCTAGTAATTCTTGTGTCAGAAAGCTATGTGCCACGTTCAGAACAAATTAAAAATTTGATTTTGAGAAATACTGAAAATTTTGAGAAATGTTAAATACTTCACAGGTGGTTAAATGTGCTCCTCTCAGGGAGAGGCCAGGTACAGGTGCTTAGTGCCCTTCAGCTATTAATTTTGAAAGAAAACATTGGATTTAAAAATTGGATTAAAATTGGGATTTAAAACTTTATTAACCCTCCTCTCCCAATTGCTTTCAAATCTCTGTAGCAAAAGCTATCTCCAGTGTATTCCAGCTTCAGACAGGGATGGAGATGAACCACAGTATCAAGAGAAATTTGGAACATTGTCTGGATGGATTGGTGTAAACTGATGTTGAACAGTGTAATCTGACAGTCCTCTAGACTGTTTATCTCCCAAGGGTATGTTAGAAGCTGAGATTTTATTTATTCAGCCAGATTGCAAACAGTTTAAATTCTTAATGTGCATGAGGAGTTGAAAATCTGTTGGATCTTCATGAACTTTCCAATTAATCTTTCCAAGTAATTTCCTTTTTGGTTGAAATACAGATCCAGTTTTTAAGATATAAAAATAGTGGAATTGAATGTATGAAAACTGTAAGTACCTCATAGCTCTAGTTAAGATTCTGTGGGCTACATTTAATTTTCTTCTTTTTCAGGACATTCTTTTGTACTTTGACATTCTTCAGAGATAAAAATAGTTGTATTTGAATGATGGTCTCACTCTCTATACCTGTGTTCCTACAGATGGGCTACCAGTGAGACCGAGAGCTGGCTATTGTCCTCCCAGTAAACAATTTTCTATGTAACACGAAGTGTTACTTTAAAGTAATATTTTTAACTTTTCTACTTTGAATTTGCTTTTAGGATATATTCTAAAAGTGCCTTCACAGTCTGTTCTAGTGCACTGCCATCACACCAATATAAACACTTCCATTTTAATTATAAAAGCCTTTGTAAAAAAAGTAAAACATTGATTAATACTAGTTTTTCTTTCAAGTATCCCAGACTACTCAATACCAAATATATACCAAAGCTTAAAAATAGCATATCAGAAAATCTGTCAGTTTTATCACAATGAAAATATATATTTGATTTGTCATGTAGGGGTGATAAGCAGTAATTGCTCTCAGGATACAGGCATTAGTATATAAAACCTACTGTGCAATTGAAATGTGGTTTATTAAATCCAGGCATTAAAGGAGCGATGTGTTGGCTGCTCTTTGTGCTGTAGACATTCCCAAATAGTTAGCTCAGGACTTCATAGTGCACAATCCTTTCCACGGAAATTTGAAACCCATCAAAACATTTGCATTTCTTCAAGTAAAAGATGAACTGCTTTAGGGTAACTTCACTGATTTGTCTTAGTATTATTGTGTTCAGTTCAGGAGAGACCGTCGTAACTAATGTCAAGCCTTGTTCATCGAAGGTAAGACTTTCAATTACTTTGCTTAGATAAGCTAATGAATGTAACTGAATGATTTTTCAGAAAATTGAAAGATGTTTTTAAAATGTAGGTTGCTTTATTCAGGATAGATACAAAAGTACAGAAGATTCAGGTATTTTCAGATAGAGAAAAGAAACTATACTGAAATTGGAGGAATTCAGTTTATTAGAATTTTTTTTTCTGTTAATGAGATTCATCATAGCTCAGTTGTTAGGCCAGATTTTTAATCTCATCTGCATGACTGTAAATGCAAAGTAACTATTGTTTTTGGCAGAGTCACAGTTTTTGCTTGAATTGCTGAGGTCAGATTTAATTGCCTGTTTCATGTTGGCTTTTGTTAAAAATAAATATTGATTAAAAATATTTGCTTGGCAGTATTTAATTGAACATCTGGTGAATAGCTGTGATAAAGCCCTGGAACAAACCAGTTTCAACTGATCTATTTATAAGTTTCAAGTGATCTATTTATAATTCTTACAGAATTTTTCTTCCTTTATTTTGTGCTTATTTTAAGATTAAAAAAACATATTCTTTTAGTTCTCTAGCATTTATCTCCACACACAAAATACTGTTACATTAATAATTTGAAATCTTTTTTTTAAAAAAAATCTCCTTGTTAATAGAATCACAGAATGGCTTGGGTTGGAACAGTTTCATGTAATTTTTACTTTCACTTTTAGAAAGCAAAAATCAGGTAAAAAACTGTTCAGTGCTTTGCCAGTGTAGTGCTGATACCAGACAGAGAAATTTGCAGCAGGAGAAAAGAAATATTATGTTGAAGGAATGTTCAAGTCTAAATAAGTTTTGTTTTTTATTAAAATATTTACTTTCCTAAGGATCCTATTTACATTTGAAAATACAACATATGAACATACTACAATGCTTTGCTGAGACTATGGAATTGACGAACAGACTCAAATGTGTTTCTTAGTCTTTTGACAATGACACATATTTCAGGAATTACTTTTAGCATTTCTTTAAGTGATGAGTCAGAGGCATTCTCTTATTTTATGCCACATGGCACCATGGAAGAAAAAATCTTAAATATAAAAAAAATATTTTAAAAGAACATTGATAGGTGTAATTACTTTTACTAATGCTTATATTGTTACTATTTCAGATAACTGTGTGCCTATGAATAGTGTCCCTTTATTCTTTCCTCTATCAGAGCATTTAAAATATTTTTTTAATGTTAAGTTTATCTGCAAAGCTGCTTGGGACTGCATGTGTGCATAGATTAATAACTTGTGCAAGTATTTCCATGATCAGAATCTAAGTAATTAATTTAGGGGCTTTCAAGAGTGAAAGTGTTTTGCTAATATGTGGTATTTCACTTTTCAGTGAAAATAACTTTGTTAGCATTTAAGATGTCTGTTGTGTGTGGTGATTCCTAAAATGTGACCTTAAATGCAAGATTTGCAAGTTCTTGCCTCCAGTTCACAGTGCTCACAAGTAGAATACTTTTAACCAGAAATGCTGGTGGTATTTTTTAAAGTTGTAGAGGTTGATCTTTACCTCTGACATTCTTTTTCTCTTGTGAGGTATAGCTAAGCAGAAGACACCTAACAGGCCTTGATTTCAGCTCTGTCAATTATTGCTTGATAAAGCTTTAAAAAACACAGGTTTTGAAGGAAGATCCATGGAGTAATCTAATTCATTTTGGCAGACCGATCTATTTTATATATGCTTTATGATCAATTTATTTCCCCCTCCATTGTTTGGTACAACAGGGCACAAGGAATGTTGGAGCTGTGGAGGAACCACTCAAGGCAGAAGAGAAAAATAAATCTGCAGATATTTCAAAACAAAAAGAACAATGCCTTGTGCCATGTGATGTTCAAGCTAAAATTTTACGAGGGGAAAAACAATACATGTGCAGTATGTATTCATAAAGAATACTTTAAGCAACAACCTATGCAATGCCATGCTATGCAATCCTCTGCTCTGCTCTGCTCTGCTCTGCTGATTTATTTTTTACTCTTTTTGAGCACGTGACAGCCTTTGACCCTGCTGCCCAGGCTGAGTGAAAATTGGTGTGCCATGTTTTTGGGATGCAGCTGGTGTGACCAAGTTAAAGGATAATCATGCTAGTCTCTATAATCACTGGTGAAGACAGTCAAATCCAGGCAGCAGTTCAGCCCACCTGGATCTGTGTTACCCTCTGGATGCTGGTAGCTCTCTATTAGAGGGGAAGAGTAGGGTGTTTGTCCCTGATTTAAACATCATTGTTAGGTGGAGGGGAGGTCAGTGGGAGTTAGTTAGGTAGTTAGCCAAAGTGGGAGGAAATCTGTACTTCAGCTTGCCTTTTATAGATACTTAACGCAGGACATTATTCACTGCCTTGACAAACTACACAGCAAATGATGTAATCAGCCTCTGGAAGAAATTGCCAAAATTCTTTCCCATATGATTTTTAACATGTATTATTAATTACCTGACATGCAAATTTTTTTATTATTATTGTTTTTTATTTTTAGCATCAGGGCAGAAAACAGGAGTAGCAGAGTGAATGAGTATATGTAGGATGACAAGAAACCTTACATATTTGTCTTTTATCATTTGCACTTGTATTTCTGTGATATTCGTTAACTGGTCATCCAAGTTTCCCAAGGATAAGACGAAATTCTTCTTCAAATCTTAAGAGCCATCACTTCTTAAGATGTCTTCACTGCAACCAGCAAGGCTGAGGTTTTTATCTGTGATCTCTGTACTGCTTTGGTTTCACTTTTAGGTACACTGAGGTTAAACACCTTCAATATTCACTTAGATATCATAAATGTGTTGTCATTCAATCAAGAATATTTCTAGATTCATAACAACAAAGTGGATGAATGTATTTCTTTTAAAGGAAATTTGCAGAACTCTCTTGTTGAATATGCAAGAAGTACAAAAAAACTGGTAAGAAACATGATGGATGATCAACAGTCGTCTTTGGATTACCTTTCTAATCAGGTACTTTTTATCATAAAGATTTTTATTTCTTATTTGTCACTACAGGTGTTGTCTAACTGAGGAAAATTAAGCATTTATATTGTCATTAAAGCAGTAGAATTAGAGTCTCTGTCACCATTCCCTGTACCTTGGGTAGCCTGTGAGTTCCATTCTTACAAGGAGTGATACGCACCACCTGGTTCACAACGTAGTGGCATACCTGGAGGACTGTTCCTCCACATTGGTTGCTATCTCCAGTCCTGTTGTATTTGTGCAGGTGACGTATCATATTACTGTTAACTCTGATAACAGTTTACAAACACTGTGGATTGCTCAGTACAGATAAAAAGCCTTAATCAAACTGAAGGACTTTTTTTTTTTTTTTTTTTTTTAATTAACTGGAATTGCCTAAAAATCATTTTGGATGAAAAAGTAAAAAATCAGACCAATTCACCTAATGAAGGTATGAATCACTAACATACTACAAAAATGATTTTCAGATTATATTTACCAGAAGTCAAAAAGAACGTCTTCAGAATGCAGAATTCCTTACTGCGACCTAATTAAAAATCTTTTATTTGAATTTGCAGGTAAATGAACTTATGAACAGACTTCTTCTTTTGAACGCAGAGGTTTTGAGAAAGCATTTGGATCCACTTCCTTACAAAATGGTTCAATCTCATGGTAAGTATTTTTCGCATTTAGTCTTGACCTCTTCCCTTTTTATCTTTGTATCTTGACAAAGAACTAATTAAAGCAAAGGTAAGCAGTTATAACATTTACGGCATATATTCTGTGTTAGTAACATAAACTCTGGAAAAATTGTAAAATGTTTAAGAACATCATCATAAAGAATTCTTTCAATAATTCATAACCGATAATTCTGGGCATCTTGTTTAGCATCTTATTGATTTTTATGCAAAGTGTCAAGTATGATCATTAGTTCATAAGTGATCTGATATTGCTAAATGGCACTTTCTTTTGCAATAAAGTGTGATCTGCATTTGCAATATTTTTCTTTGAATGGGATGGAAGTCACTTGTCCACTGGACAATTAATCTTTGTAGTGTCCATCCCAACTAAAGGAAACATTACCTCTGAGCAGTCTTAGTGGCTGTACAGACTGCTTGTCTGAGTATGTTTTACACAGACCTGGCTTAACACTTGGAAGCAAAGGGTTTTTTAGGTATACATTATGACATAAAGGATTTTACAAGTATAAATACAAATATCTGCAGGAAAAATACATCCTTCCCCAGATAATTTGTCGTCTTCTCAGTACAAGTGTTACCCAAATAAAATCTGTAAAATGACCCAGATATATAATTTAATTTCTGCATTGTACACATTAAGATTAGAAAGAAATATCTCTATAGAATATATTTTATACTTTCTGAGCTTAATGAAGTTCAGAGAATTTTCATTTATAAGGTAAATTAATGATAAAACATGATTTTAAAGTTTGCATGATAAGAAACTGCTATTCGAAATCATTCATACATTACCAAGAAGAGTAATATTTCTGTGCTTAAGCTGTATTTGATTTTTTTAAACATATTTTGCTAATGAACTTCATCAAATACTTTCTTCTCTAGGGTTGGATTGCACTGATATTAAAGATACTGTTGGCTCAGTTTCAAAAACTCCAACTGGTCTGTATGTTATCCATCCAGAAGGATCAAATTATCCTTTTGAGGTAATAAATTTATCTCTCAAAACAGTCACAATTTGCTTGAGAATATGCACTTATAATATATTTAATGGATCCAAAGTGTTGTCTGTCCTTGACGATTTCTCAACAGATGAATAAGAAATGTATTGAATGATCCAAATGCATCTGCCATTACTATAATTTTGATAAGTTTCTCATTTTCTACAAAGAAATTTAATGTATGTCCCATCTGATCCCATCACCAGTTTTCATATACAGTGAAAAATGTACCAAAAAGGAAAATCCAAGGTATTTTCCAGCATCCCTTTTGGACATTGAGATGTACAGTTCTTTTCCTTTTTAGAGATGGAAAACTGAGAAGCCGAGTGATTGATCCATTTTGGCTCCTAAAATGGGACCTTTGGCTTTTTGAATCATTCTGCTGGATGACCGTATAGCATTGCCTTCTCTTGAGAGGTGACACTACTGATGCCTGTAGCTTGGACCATGATATTGTATAAGCATCTAAATATAGGTGCAGATGCACATTAGAGGAGTAGGTACTTTACTCTTGTCTGAGCATCGTTGTAACTCAGTCTGGAGGCATTTTCTGTAACTGCTCAGTTATAGTGCCTATCTAGGAGAAGAGAGTTTGGGGTTGATTTCCTCAGGCTCAGGACATTCAGATTCATGCAAACACAAGGAATACTTTGTTTTGTCTGTTTATTTCCATTTCAGGTGCTTCCACTTAGGGAAGTCCTTATGCATAGTGGAATGACACTTTCAAACCTTTAATTGTGCAGTACATTAGTTTTTGGTGAATAACTATGTAGTTTAAGTCGGCTAATAAATAGCAAAATTTAATATCTAACATTATAGCCTTCCTTTATATATAACAAAGGAAGGATGAATCCCTTTATCTCTAGCCAACTGAAACCTTACAAAAAAAGGTGGTTTTTTTGTTCAAACTGGTTATGAAAAGGCTTCAGAAGTACGCTAGGATCTCAAAAGGAAAAATGAACTTGGTTGTGCAGACCCCAATGGAAAAACCTATCATTCTGTCAGTACAATGCAATAAGCTCAGGGAAAAGACCTGTAGCTCACTGGCAAGTTCATTCAAGGTAAAAGAAAGGCAAAGACAGGTAGAAGTGTTCACAGAACAACCACGTTTATAGTATGAAGAAAATGCTGTCTGCCTCACCCCAGGATCAACCATAACAGAAAATGCATCTGTTTCAGAGTATCTTCTGGATTGAGGGGGATTCCATTGAGGAAATATTCATACCTCACCCAAATTACTTTTCCTGAGAGATGGTATGATTAATCTAGGTGAGAAAAGTGATTTCTCCGTTCACTTATAGCTTTTGGCAAATAAATCTGAAATGATAAACTGTCTTTCACTTCAAAAGTATTTTTGACACTTTTCCACATTTAAAGTTACTGCCAGAATCTGAGAATCAGTTATATGAGTGGAAAGGTTCCTTAAGGAGAACAAGAAACAGAAAGAAAAATCATAATAATTTGGTTAAAAGCACAAGGTAATAATAAATAATAAGAATAAATGCCTGCACTCATTAAATGAGTGTCTCATTTCTCGTCTGGTAGATGTTACCCAGAACTGAAAAGATAGTGCCAAAAAGGTCTCAGAGAAAAATATCTAAAATATGTGTGTTCCATAAAAAATACTTTTTTAAGGAAAACTGTTTAATGCAAATTATTCCATGTGTTGAAGCATTAAAAGGGTAAAAGTGAAATGATGAATGGACAAAAATATCAAGACATTAAAACATAAACAAGAAATTGTAATGCATTTTAAGGGGCTAATAGCCAAGAGTTCTGGAAGTTCTGCAGACTAGCAAAATAAGAAAAATACTAAGGGGCAGAAAAACATAGTAAGAAAGTAAAAACCAGAAAAAAAAGCCAGCATGAAACACTTTTATTTCAACGAGGACCTTTAGAGCAATAAGCTGCCCTTTAAATGTAACTGAAAGTAAACCAAAATATCTTCAGAATAATTTGCATAAAGATACCAAGTAAATGAAAAAAAATAACTTAGACAACTTGGTTCTGTTCTCATGTTTTCATGTTTTACACTTCATGTTTTCAAAAGCGAGTATAGATTTTGATGCTTAACTCAGGCTAATTGAAACCTGAATTACAGGAGCTCTAAGAATATAAAGTTTCAGTGGTAGTGGCAGATTCTCACAGTCTTAGAAAATTAGTCCCAAATGGGCTTTTGTCTGATCATTCAAACATGAGGCAATTAAAACCAATTTCACTTCTGGAGAATTGAATCATGATTACTTTCTGACACATTTTTCAATAAGTAAATTTAGATCAATTATATTTCTAAGGTGGGTCAGACAAAACAAAGAGTTTTTTGGAATATACCTCTTATACACACTAAAGATAGACAGGGAAGAAATATTCAGCAGAAGCATCCTCCTGCTCATTTAATTTAAATTGTACCTGAAACACTCATGTCCCTCACACCCTGCATGATATGAGACACAGAACAAGCTGTAAAGTGGATTAACTATAAGGCTTTAGGAAAGAAAATGGCATTTTTTCCAGCATATAAGGAATTAAGAAACTACACAGTAATGACTCTTTTTTGTGTATCTGTCTCATATTTTTACTTAACTGGTGTATGTTTTGGTGCCATATCTAATTGGTTGATGACTTCTCATGTAGAACCAAATCTGCCTCTTCTGAGAATTATCAATACTCCCACTGATTTTATTGGACCCACACAGATTTCTCTGTATAAGGGGGATTACAGGGGAGAAATGGGCAGTAAGATTCCTATTTCAGGGAACACAATTGCATGTCTACAGTTAAATGGGCTGAGGAGAAAATGTGCCACATAATGGGATATTCCATAGTGGAGCAGAGCGCAGCTGCACCGCTGCCATTTGACATGCTGTGGGGCACAAATTTTAGTGAAGACTCATAAATTTGAGAGTTGATCTCTAGCATTCAATGGGACTGCTCATTTGCTGGCTGTTAATTGTTCACATTGGGACTTCCCTGGATTGGGGCCCCTTCTTATATAGAGTTTTCTGCTGCAGCAGCGTAAATTATTATATACTGTGTTATTGCTATCACTTTTTCCATTTCCTCACCTTTATTAAGGGCTCTACATTTCCCAGGCATCATACACACAGTATTTCTGGGGAAGAAGGTATAATGGTGAGGAAGAACACATAAGAAGTTGTGTCTGTTTTGCTTTACTGAAATAAAGGTATATTCAGTGTTAGTGCCTGTATCTGTAATATTTTGCGTGAATAAATTGCATGTTGCTTCCACTTGATGCTATTATTAATTTGCAGTAACATTTATCAAAGCTTATTTATTGTATCTGATACAAGCAGACTTTTGCACACAGTTCTTACTGGTTGAGGAAATGCCCAAATCAAGCAGTCCAACAAGAACATACAAGAAAATACTGCAGCTTCATTTTTTATTTTCTTTGAGCTTTTTGTTAAGATATTTGAAAGGTATGTTGCTTAGCAAAACACTGAATAGTCCACTTTTCTTTAATGAAAATGTTTTCTTAATAACGTCTGCTTCAGGGATGCTTAATTTATGTCTATTCTAGGTTTTGTGTGACATGGATTTTCAAGGAGGTGGATGGACTGTGGTTCAGAAAAGAACTGATGGAATCATTCCATTTCAGAGAACATGGTCTGAATATCTGGATGGATTTGGTGACCTTTCTGGTATTAATTTTAAATACAGTAAAGTGCTTCAGACCCAACATTTCTGTTGCCCTTACGTGACCTATATTCCACTAAATAGTGTGGGATTTTTAATAGTATAGAGATTAAAGTTCTTTTCCATTAAAAGTCTTATTTATACTTAAGAGGTTTTTTTATCAAATCTATTGTGTGATTTTCTCAATGACTATCACCCTACTAAAGGCTTTAGCCATTGCCCACCCTCAGTCTCGTAAAAGGTGTTTAAAATGTTATATGTACTTCCTGAAATAATGTATAAATTGCCCTCTTTTTTTCAGATTGAGAAAAGAAGTGCCTTAGTTGGTTTTAATCACATTTACAAAGTATTTCCTTAATACTTTTTGAGAAAAATCAGTAATATTTCACCATAGAGCATATGAAGTTAGAAAAAGAATGGAAATATTTCATTAGCTAATACAAACACAACTTTTTTATACTTTTATACTACTTTTTTACTGCCATCTTTCATTCAGCAAGTCTCAAAGCAGTTGTTTTTTGTTTACCTGGGATTGCAGTGGAAGCACACAACTTTTCAACTATACAAAAAAGTGCAGTTCACATGGGGCAACCCTTCATGGAAAAATAGTGTGATTTGTAGAGGCAGCAAATCTGGAGAATAGGGTTTGAGTTTTGTTGCGTTTCATAGAATGCCAACATTTATAATTTCTCAGTATTACCCTTAGGAAAGCTGCTGAATTCTCTTTAATCAAGTGGATCTTTAGTACATTCAGTTTTTGTGATCTTCTAAGGTATAAGAAGGTGAACACTTGGAAGTTATCATGTGGACAATTGTCTAAAAGTGTCACAGAGAAAAAAGATGATGCACACATAGGAATTTTTTCCATGGAATTCCCAATGAATTATGAAGATTACTATGTACCTTCATTAGTCTTTCAAAGGAATATAATCCTGTCATACAACTTTTATTACAGTTGGTTCGGGAAGGAAAGTAGAAAAACTAGAAGAATCCATTTTTTCATGTACACTTTCCATTTCTAGAAGTTTATTAATTCTTTATTATATTTCTGTTTTAGGAGAATTTTGGCTTGGACTGAGGAAGATTTTTCACATAGTAAATCAAAAAGCCACTGGTTTCAGTCTTTATGTGGATTTGGAATCAGAAAATGACAAGCATGCCCATGCATTGTATGATAGATTTTGGATAGAGGATGAAGCATGTTCTTTTAAGATCCACTTGGGGCGTTATTCAGGAAATGCTGGTAAAAACCTCCTCTATAGTATTTAAAGATAGTGGCTCCCTTTCTTAATATGAAGAAATGCATTCAAAAGATTAATGCTTAATTAACTTTAAAAATGTTTATTTCTAATCTCTTTTTCACTATTTGGTGAATAATGAACAGTTATGCAGATAAATGGTTAATGATCTAGCGATTGACTATGCCAACATCAATCTTTACATAGTAAGAAATCATTTTATTCTGTTGGTTCAAGGTCCTTAATGGAATAATTGAATAAACAATCCTTTAATAAAGAAATAAAGAAATAAAGAAAATACCAGAGGCCTACAAGAAAGCTGGAGGGAGACTTTTTACAAAGGCATGTAGTGATAGGACAAGGGAGATAGGTTTTAAGAGGAAAGAGGGTGGGTTTAGATTAGATATTAGGAAGAAATTCTTTACTGTGAGGGCGGTGAGGCACTGGCACAGGTTGCCCAGAGCAGCTGTGGCTGCCCCATCCCTGGCAGTGCTCGAGGCCAGGCTGGATGGGGCTTTGGGCAACCTGGTCTAGTGGGAGGTGTCCCTGCCCATGGCAGGGGAATTGGGACTAGGTGATCTTTAAGGTCCCTTCCAACCCAAACCATTCTATGATTCTATGAAAATTAATAAAGAAAATAAAGGAACTTTAATGGATTTAAGTCCACCCTATAATACAGAAGGAATTTTGTGTGTGTTTGTGTATATCTATCTAATGGTTCAGTTACTTAGATGTCCATTATCTCTTCCCAAATTCGCTGATGTTAGTGGAAATCTTCCTGATGTTGCTTTGGTTAGTTCAGAATTGCTTAGACAGTGGCATACAAAGCATAGAGAAAGAAATCAACTGGAACAAATTAGGCCTACAGTATGTAACATTTACAGGCTGACATATAGACACAAATTAATTTACAATTCCAGATCTCCCTGAATATCATAGCTATACCAAATGTGCCAAGATTTTTGTTAAGTATTGCACCATGTCTTACTGCTTTTTTCTATTGTCTTTTTGCATGTTTACTAATATTCAAGAATGTTCCTTATTACTGACTTAATCTCTAAATGTGTGGTGCTTTACCTGGATTTGTCAGAAACATTGTCTCTTCATTAAGAGAACAGAACCAGTAATCACTGACCCTTGTGTTTTAACAGTTGCATTTTACCTCATGACTCACTCTGGGGCTTTAGGCGCATCGCTGGAAAATCTGAAGTTAACAATGGTTCTAATTTCTTTCATGTTTTCTTCCACTGTCTTTAAGGACAGAAGCCTTTACCTTTATAGCTGCTGTGCATCACTAGAAGTGACAACAATATAAAGAGGTTTCATTGAATTTCAAGTTCTTCCATACTTCTCAGTATTTAAACTTTCTCTTTCCTAAGTCTTTAACATATTGCCAGCTCATTATTTGGTGCTCTTGAAGCACTTTTGAAGAAATCTATCTTTCTAATAATTTCAGAGGAAAAGTTTGCAAGATATGCAACAGGTAAGAAATGTTATGTTTCTCTGTAGCTCACTCTTTTACCCTTCTGTTTTATCTGTTGTACTTAGGGGATGCATTTAGAGGATATAGAAAAGAAGATAACCAGAATTTGATGCCTTTCAGCACATTTGATGTTGATAATGATGGATGCAGGCCAATGTGTGCTATTAAAGAACAGCCTGTGAAGAGCTGCAGTAACTTCAGTGATAACACTGGATGGTGGTTCAACCAGTGTGGCCTTGCAAATCTTAACGGTGTTCATCGCTACACAGGTAGATTTCTTGCAACTGGGATTCACTGGGATACATGGACAATGAACAATAAACCAGTCAAAATTAAATCAGTTTCAATGAAAATTCGGAGAACCTATAACCCATATTTCCATTAATCTATGAAAACAGAAATATAAGTCTTCTTGTAATTATGTCAGATAATGTATCACTGCATCATAAATACCTTTCATTTTCACTTGAACAGTTCAGTCTTAAAACTTTATTAGATATTTCCATAATACAGTTACTAATTTTTATTATGAAATGTCAGCATTTGTAGTTTCTGCTTGAGTAAGAACATCCTAAGAACAGGGTTTTCAGAAAAAAATTTAAGCTTAGTGCTTGTCAGCTTTGATTCAACTGCCTCTTATGCAATCTCAGAGCCAGTGGAAAATTTTAAAAAGCAGTGTAATGCTGGCCTTTGAATGTGGTTTTTCTGTGCTCTCTGCATACCTGAATAGCCAAGAAATTTCAGCAAATTTTCTTTTAGAAAGCCATATACCTGTCATAATGATGCCATAATTTTGGAAAAAACCTTTTCTTCACCTTAGGTTAATATTCCACAGTCAACTCTTCTTTCTGTATTCCTTATCAGGCAAGAGAACACTGACTTACTTCAACACCTATGCAATGTTTTATATACTCTCAGGGCCCAATTTTTATACAAGTAAGGTAGTTACTGATATATAAGGACTATGGTCTGTTTTTTCTTTCATTTTCACAGTCAATGTGTTTAATAATCAGATTGTTATTCTAACATTGTCTATTTCACAATTTACTGTAAATAAACACTCTTTTTCAAAGAAAATGTATAACATTTCATATAACCTTTAGAGTTTTAATTTTTGGATATGGGCCTGATCTTATGTTTTTCATTCTTATTGGCATTCACTTTGTGAATGATCATATGGTAATGAACAAAACCAATCTGAGTTATAGAAGTACATTTTAAATTAGTGTGAATTGTTTGAATTTCTGTCAGTAAAATAGACTAATATCAATAAAAATGTGAATATTGTCAGTACAGCAGTGTTTCTGGAACCTGGCATCTATTCTGTAGCAACTAGGGATGGTATTTCTCATCTCTGCTTCAGTTTCAGTAGATCAGATCTGCAGTAACATGTGGAATGAAATCAGCTAAAAACTCTATAGGTTTCCTCTCTGCTGTCTTGCACTTTGACCAAGCACTAACACAGTGAGCGGAAAACATCATCAGTTCAGAACAACCATGTTTTAGAACTTCTTTCCAATGATATATGTAGCTATAGGAGGAAACAAAGCTTGTGATAGGGTATGTTACAAGGTTAAGGGAGAGAAAAAAAAAATCCTCTTTTCTTCTGTGCTTGACTAGTCCTTAACAATTGGAAGTAAAAAATTACTAAAAACAGAAGGTTTCCCTCTGCTATAGAGAAACTGAGGACTGTCCTTATAGTGGGGGCCTATGGTAGAAGCACAGTAGGGAGTAGCTTGAGGAAAAGTATTACAGGTCCTGTTAGAGGGATTGTGAGAGAGGGGATAGCTCACACTCCTGGGAGGACTGAATTCTCTGAGTGCAGGGGGATTTTGTTGTTGGACTCCATAGTCTTTTGAACCAGAGGTGGAGAGATAGTGTGTACAGACTCTTTAGCCCTCCCTCTCACTCCAGGCTTATTAGGAATGCATCCCTTCTAACAGCAGCATGAACCCAGCAGATCTATAAAGGTAGATGGTAAAATGAAAGGGCTTCTGCACCGAGATTAACAAGCAGTAGAGCAGTTTCTGACTGTTTAAAGAGTATTAATTCTGGCTGCAAGCCTGGATGTCGTTTAATGTATTAGGGCTATTATATCAGAAGGAATCCTCAGGCTGCAGTACAACAATCTTACTGGAGAATGCCAGTGGCTTACTTTAACAGAAACTTAATGGCTTTGATGAAAGCCTCAGACTTCAATGGTGGGACCTCTGCTCTGACAACCAGGTTCAAGCCTGTGAGCAGAAACGAAGAGTCTAAGCAGGGAATCTGAATGCTGAGTGTACAGTTAGATTCTACTGATGCCCTGAGGCTCCTTCTGGTTTTATTAGAATCCCTGCTTAAAAATGAAGGTGGAAAATGAAGACTGTAGATCTGTGCTGGCAGATATTACCACATTTAATTACCAGGTTTAATCTCTCCTTTGTCATCATCGGTTAGATTAGCTGGCAGTAACAAATTGCAGAGGAGATGAGCCTGAAAAGATCACTAAAGCTTGAAGGATCATTCTTGCAAATAGACACTGAATCTTAAAGTCAAGTCAAATTGAAAACCTCTACAAAAATTGAATTGAATTCTCAGTATCAGTAGGGGGGGGGGGGGAATGGGGAGATGGGCATTTGAATATTTAATGTTTCTTGGAAGATATAAACATTTCCAAGACTATTTGAAGAATCTGCTTTGAACTCAATACAGATCCTTTAATACCATGAAGTACTGCTCTGCTAGCAAGGTCACAGGTAGACACTGTGTCCTCTGTGGCTTACAGTACCTTCCCTTTGTAGATAAAATGAATCCATTTTGCCCCAAGCTTAACTTGTGTGCTTGTCTTTGTTGTGCTGTGAAAGTTGGACTGCAGTGTAAACTGCAAACCGGAATAAGTCCAAATTGCAAATACTAGTCAGGTTTTAACACCTTTAAATCATTCAAGTATGAGTTTTCAATATAGTGTTCTTAAGCAAAAGATGGACAATTCTTTATTCCTATTTCAGATTAGAAATCGTATATGAAAATGGAGATTGTTATGCATTTCTCCTCTTGTATTTGCCATATTATCTACTAGTCATGATCACACTTAGGGCTTCTATGGCACCAAACCATAAATCAAATAATTGATAATAATTAATATAATTTAATGATTCTATTTCCTTTGATGGAGTCTAGCAGCTGAGAAGATCTGAATAAGGTTTCTATAAAAAGTTCTTGAGCATGGGAATCTCATAGTTTTATCATCATTTGAATGTTCTGAAATGTGAGTATTGGTATAGTCTGCTTTTGTTTTAAAATTTAGCATATGCTCAGGTGCTGGAGATTAGTTGGCAGCTTGTCTGGTGCAAATCAGAAATACAGCAATGATAATAGAACATTTTCCATGTGATAGATGGCTACTATCTTCAAAGGTTCATTCCATTTCATCTCTAAGAATAAAACAGCTGTGAAAACAAAAATTCTTTAGTTAAACACAGAGAATTTACAAGGACATTAAACTGATTCCAGGGGCCTATGTTCCATATTTACAGCTGATGGTTCCCAACCACCATACATAATATTTTTGTGGCTGTATATTTAGGACTGATAAATGGCCAGTTATTGCCCAAACAGTCTTGTTTCAACTAAATAAAAAGGACCATGTAGGGTGTAGCATATTAAGAGAAACTGATTTAGTGTTCCAAATAAAAAAAAACTGGCTTGGTTTAACTGCCCTTAATATCTATTCCAGGAATGATACTCCAGACTATAAGAAGTTGTCTTTAAAGGACATGTAATCTCTGATGTTATGAAACTGCATTTCTTCTTTTGTGTTCTTTTTCCAAAAGTATGTCTTCAATTTGTAAATCTCTGTTTGGTGAACTCAAATTATTTGACCCAGTTTATGATGCTACAGTAATATAAATAAATGACAACATGGTTTCCACAGCCCAAGTACTACTGACGTGGCAGTGCAGGGTTCAGTGTATTAGACATCTGGAAATAACAAAACAGTATAACTAAAGGCATTTTACTTTCCACTTTCCTTGATTGGGCAGTAAAAAATCTAAACTAGTTAGATTATGATTTTTTTTAATTATTGTTATTACTGTAAACTATGGCATGTATGTAAAACGTTGTAAGTCATGTTTCATTAATATCAAAAAACATTTTGTTTTTATTATTGCTCTAACACTATATTGTATTGATACTTCACTACAAAATACGTAGCATGTTTGTGTGCATTGTGCAGTACTCAAATTTGCAAGTAAGAAACTCTGATTCATAGCTTGATGCTAAATTTTAGTTGGTTGCTTGCCACAGTTTCTGTAATCCTTCCCAATTATTTAAGGATCACTAATGTAATCTGCAATTAACATGCAATTATTTAAACTACCATTTTAAGAACTCTTGCTTGAAATCTGCTGTGTTGGATGTTCTGCTAAGGTTGGCAGCGTGACCATTGACACGAAGATGCTGCAATCTGAAAAGCACGATACCCAGAAATTCTGATGCATGCCTTTAGCAGGTTAAAGCAGAGTGCACAGCTCCACCACCTATGTACAATGTGATACAAAGCACAAAGCTATATGAAGTTTCTGAGAATGAAGGAAAATCTGCTTTTCCCTCCTCCCCATCTGATAAATAAAAGATAAAACACTAAATGTAGTAACATGGTAAAGTTCCATTTAGCCTCACTGTAAAATCTCCGTAGGCTCCCTTGAATGGGATCTGAGGTGGTTTTAATGGAAATACTAGCTTGTTGGGGCACAGAGCTCAACAAGAACTCAAAATTGTAATGAGCAAGAAAGAAAGGAAGGGGAATGACACTGGGCCTATAGTTTGACATGTACATGACTGCATTTTGAAGACAAAAAAGAAGTGATGGCAGATAATTAAAATTCAAGAGCTCACCACTGCTGCTTTTTTTGAATGTCCAAGCCCAATATTCTTTTCATGAAGTCTGTAACTATCAATTACAAGTAGTTCATCATACACCTTCATCCAGGAACTCCTTTCAGTAGTAGAGCGGGATAGTTTTCCTGCTTACTTGAAAGCATGCAAACTAAGCCCGTAGGCAGTCTAATAAGCACGGGCTCTCATTGTTCCTGACCAAAGCTGCTGGGTGATCCGATAAAACAGAGACAGTCCTGACCTGTCTTGATCTTCAGAGCAAATAGTGAACCTGTTTTGTACAAGTAGCCCAGAAATACTAGTCCCAACAAGTAATGTCTTCTATCAGCCATTACCTTTAATAGAAAACTAAATAGGTACTAGTAGCTCCTTGTAACTCCTGTGGTTAGATGATCTTGCTGGGCTGTTTAAGGGACCAGACTCCATTCAGGCTTATGGAAAGCCAGGAGAAAAAGCTTATGTCCTTTGGAATATTTGTGTGTGTGTGCATGTGTCATTTCATATACTTTGATGTTTTAACACCTATTTTCTGGGAACCTTCACTTTAGCCCTTATTCTCTCTCATCTGTTCTAGTTACGCTTTGTCATGGTGCACGTAAAGAATGTAGAGACAGAAGTATTTGTTCTGTGGAGTCACAAAATGAGGTAAAGTTCATAGAATCATAGATGACCTCCAGAGTTATCTAGTCCAGCTCCTTGCTAAGATCACGTCTAATGAGATCAGATTGCTCAGAGACGCTTCTACAAGTCTTGAACACCTCCAAACATGGAGATCCCACAATGTCTCTGGGCAACATGTTCCAGTATTTGGCCACTCTCATTGTGATTTTTCCCCCTAATATCTGATTGAAATTTCCCCTGTTCTGACTTGTGTCTGCTGCTGTTTGTCCTATCCCAATTGACTCCGACTTCTCGTGTATGTCTGCAATGGGTTAAGTGGTCCCGAACTCTCTCTTCCTCTACTGTGGGTCCTGTTCCAGTCCTACAGGCTCTGCTAGCAGGCTTGGGGGACCAGGGAAGCCCAAGGACAAGCCTTACCAGTGAAAACTGAGGCAAAAAAGCCCTTGAGTACCTTGTTTTTTCTCATGTCCCTGGTCACAAAGTTCCTTGCCCCCTTGAGCAATAGGCCCCACATGGTTCTTAACATTTCTTTTGCTGCCAATGTAATTATAAACCCCTTTCTTGTTGTCCTTCACCTCCCTTGCTGGTTTCACCCCAGCTGAGCTTTGGCTTTGCAAAATCTGCTCAGACATGTGCAGGCAAAATCTCCGTATTCCTCTCAAATAGCCTGTTGCTGCTTCCACCTTCTGGGTCCTTCTTTGTGCCTGAGCTCAGCCAGGAGCTCCACACTCATTCATGCTGGCCTTTTGCCATGCTTGCTTGACTTCCTGGGCTTTGGAATGGATCAACATACGTATGCATTTTGGGGTTTTTTTTCTAAGTTCTAAAGCTCTCCAAGCTTGCCTTTCTTATTGTGTGGATTTTTTTAATAGCAATTATTACAACAGAGCAGGGACCAGGGCCTGAGGGCATTACTACATTTCACCTACAAGAACTTTACTTTTCTAAGAATTGATTACTCCCCTTTCTGGAGAAAAATCTGGCTTTGCATAGTATATACTAAGTGTTTGATTAAAAAGCCCCCAAAGTTCAGTGTATCACTGCCCATAGGCAGTGCAATTATTTAAGAAGTGGTGACATCATCCTGGTTACAGAACTACGGACCAACAGCAAACAATAACATTATTTTTTTTAAAGTCAAGTTTCTGCAACAAGTCTCTAATGCACAGGGAAATATACGTGAGCTCTTCCTGTCATAATGGTAAATTGAATGACTTTGCCAGGAATGAATCAGGAGGATAGGATTGTGTTTTTCAAAATTAAAATAAAAAAATCCTTAGAACTTCTTCACATAATTTAACTTTTCCCTACTTCCAAAGCTGAAAAGTGACTGAAAGGTAATGTGACAATGGCAAAAATATAAGCATTTAGCATAAAAAATATCCACCCTGCAGAAGTTAGGTTCTTCAAATAAGTAGTAAAATTGCAGTGTGGGGTTTTTTTTTTAAATCTCTGCCTAAACTAGGAGCTTAAGATAGGAGCCAGTGTTCACAGCGTAGGCCCAAGCACACTCAAAATTCAGCTGCCTAGTCCTGAGCAATGACAATGACACTTTTTTTGAGGGTGCTGTTTCAACTTCCAGTAGAATCACTAGTGAGAGATCACAGAACTACAGAACCTTTGAGGCTGGAAGGGAACTCTTGAGATCATGTACGCAAGCAGAGTCACCTACAGCAGGTTGTCTAGGACAATCCTGTTGCATTCTGAGTGTGTCCGCAGATGGAGACTCTACAACCTCTCCAGGCAACTTACTCTAGTGTTCAACCATCATCACAGTAAAAAAGTGTTTTCCACTTTCAAGAGATCCTCCTTTTGAAGTCCTCCAGAGAGAGTTCCAATGTTTTATTCCTTTCATTGACTATACAGTAGCAAAGAAGACATTTCAGTGCCCTCATTCACTCAGGATCATAACTTCTCATCTTTTCTGAGGATACATTTGGATTTTATATATATATAAAAGATAATAGCAATGGAAATGGTCCATGTTTGCATAATGGGTTACAGTTTCAGTGTCTACACTTTGCCATGAAGTAGGAGTTTATATCAACTTGAAGCTTCGGAGTTTATATCAGATCACCTACATGTCAGAGGTTATTTTGGCTACAAGTTCTAGGGAAACCTCATTTTGGCAGTGGCCAATCAACAGTCACACATGTAAGAGTCAAGGGACGAGATTGCTTTTGGTAAGAAACTAGTGTAGTAGATAGGACGCAGTTCTGCTGGATTTCTGGCTGAAGGCTACCTAAAACTAATGTCCCATTTCATGGGTGGTTGCTCTAACCACTGATCTCTTAGGCAGAAGGTAGCTGTCATCATGATAAGCTATGTCATGACAAAAATGCTTGAGTAAATATTTTTAAAAAAATGATAGGAAACAATACTCTCTGAGCCAGGACTACAACACAGCTGGATTTTGAGAAATACAGTTCTAAACCACAGTAGGTGATTTCACTCCCAGTACTAGACAAAATTAAGTTTTGTAACACCATATCTTAAACTAAAAGCAAAAAGAGTGAACTCAAACTATGTGTTCCCTATGAAGAAAAAACATAATTGGCTTGTAGTGATAAGACAAGAGTGTTATCAGACCAAGTCAGGTAAATCAGTAATTGAATCACTGTTCAAACTTAAGGAGAGATTTATGTGCGTAGAAAGTTCTAGTATGCAACATTCCTATGATGGTAGTTGGAATGTCACACAAGAAGGTTGACAAAGGGGTGAGAGGCCTAATTACAGAATTCCCATAGATGAAAGATACTCAAGAGTAAGACTGTAAAGATGAGACTAGAAGAATAAAAATATACTTGTGTTAGAATACGTGGGAAAAAAAAGAAAAGAGAACATTGCCAACTTTGCCACTCTTCCCTGTTTACAGATGCTTTAGAAACTTGAAGAGACCCCAGTGCATAAAGGAGAAAGTTTAAATTTATACCACTTCAGCAAACATTTAGAAAACAGTTGTGCAGCAGCTCCACACCTCTGTAACAGGCCCTGCTTCCAGCTCCTGTGGTGTAAATGAGATTGATGTGATGAAGAAGGTGACAATGAATGCTATTTGCTAGCATTTTGCTAGTCTGAATCAAGATACAAGTACTGTGAAAAAAATAATATAGGTGCCATAGACTACTTTGGCATGATTTTTGAGAAATGAGGCTAATTTTCTGTCGACTCTGCAGTTTATAATATTTAGATGTGCAACACAGTCCCAGACAAGTACATTTTGAAAGATAGATTTGAACTTTGCTTTGCTTTGAACTTGCTAGGTTCTGCAAAATAGACTATAGGCATAAACTGCAAATGTTTAATGACATCCATTCCTTGGCAGGATTATTTTTGTTGCTGAAGGCATGCTCCAGTTGCAGATAAAATGCATGGCACTTCTCTTCTAATTGTTTTGAAATTTAAGAGAAGAATCCAACAAAAAATAAAGCTTGAAACAGTGTTGCAATGAAGAAGATTGAACAGAATACAAACTCTAGTGACTTGGCTTGATCGTTTGTAGCTTTATGTTTCAAAGCAGATTTCAGGAGAAACATACTAAAGATAAAAGAACAAAGAGCTTTTCAAACACATCAATATGAAGAAGCCTATCAAAGAGTTCATGGGACCAAGAAATAATCTGCATACAAATGGTGCACCTGCATCTTGAACACTGCATGCAGCTCCGGCCACTCTACCTATAAAAGGTCACAGCAGAAGTAGTACAAAGAAAGGTGATAAGAATGACTCACATATAACTAAAGAGAAATAAACTCTCCAGGCTAGAAAAACAAGGGTATAACTAGGAGATCTGTGATTAACTGTTAATATAATGGAGAAGATGAATCCTTGCTCATTGTTTGTGAAGTGGCTCCCAGTGTAATCTTCAAGCAGCTGTGTTAATACAAACAGAGGAAATTATGTCATTAAATTACATATATGTCATTAAATTGCAGGACTTATTGCCATGATGTATCGTGAAGGCAAAAAATACAAGACTGTCCAAGAAGGGACAAGACATAATCATGACTCTTTAGGCACTGCTAAGTGCAATGCAAACTGCAAATGCAAGATCGAATTCAGGAAGTTCCTAAACATCAAAATTCCGGAAGGTGGGAAGCTATAAGGGAGAAATCACTCTTCGACTGCTCTTATCTCACACTGATTCCTTGAGCATCTGAAATATTCACTGCAGTCCAAGTCTAAAATGTGATATGAGGCTGGGTACATATCTGAGCTGTGCTTGGGGTCTGATGCTGAGTGCATAATAGAGCAACAGATTTTCTATTTTGCAGTTGGAAAGACTTCTTTTTGACAAAGAATAATTAAATTCCAAAAGGACAAGTAGGTAGCAATGCTGCCAAGCACTTTTTTTTGAATAAGTGAAACTCCTGACCTGAAAGTATCAAGAATAAGTAAGACACTGTGAACATAAGAAGAACACAATACTGTGAGGGAGAAGGCAAAACCGATGGCTTTTTTTCCTCTGAAACCGATGAAGGTAGAGAGGGTGGCAAGGGTAACTGTGCACACTAAGGAATTTTATGAAATGCACAGGGAAGACACCAAAGTAGTCAAATCATCACAGTCTGTGGCTTGGCTGAAAGAGATCTGTGAAGGCTGTGGTGGAAGGTTCTTGTCTGGTCAAAGTAAAACAAAAGCCATTGTGTAAAGACAGCACTGAGAGGAGACTGTAGAGGGTAAGGAAGTTTTGATGGTCCTCCTTGTGGGCCAAAAGAATGAATCCACTAAGAAGTGAGATAAAATAAGCACGTTTCATTACATTACATGTAATTAGATTTTTTCCAAGATTAAAACAGAGAACAAAAGCATTACTTTTTTTTCTCAAAACAGTAATCTGACTGGTAATTTTATCACTTAGACTATTACTGCAGAAAAATTATATAGGAAATAGTAAGACAGTTCTCTTTGGAGTGGCTGCTCCCCCGGTATAAGTAAAAACAGACAGCATTTTTTAAACTTACCTTTAGTCAGATTACTAGGAAATAAGATAAGTTGGAAAATATTGCAGATAAGCTGCAGAAGAGAGAAATAAACCAATACTCTCCACATGTAAAGATCAGAAAGCCAGTCTTAAAATAAATTAACCAAGTTTTCTAAACTTGCATACCTCAGGACAGGATAATATTGCATATAGCTCATGACTTTGTATGGATGAAGATTGTTTTGTGTTAGTCATAAGTCAGTAAAATAAGGAATCTGCATTAGAGTTGTGCTCCTCAGCACTGAACCTGTGCTTATGCAGAGGTCTCCATCTGCAGGTGCCCTAAAGTCCTTGTTGTTTACTTCCTGAACTTGTGAACAGTGCTCAGGCTTAACAAATAACCATCTGAGCAGACAGAACTTTTTCTGGCCTCATCACTGGGACTAAAAAAAATAAAAAAATAAAAAATATTCAATTGACATGCTGAGACTTTTAACTTGAGAGTGTACTCAGTGCTCCCCATCACATCAGTGGAAGGCATGCATGTCAAGAGCTTGAGCCAGATCTTAAATGGCCTTGAGGAAAGTCAAACTATTTGTTGATTACACAGGGAGCAAAGGAAACCTGCATTTCTTTCCTGAGCTTCCCTGGAGGGTGCCAGGAGCTCAGCCAGACAAATCAAGTCCTGGAGGCATAGAGACCTTCAGAAAGGTATTCACTTGCCTGCACAGAGGTATCAGAGACTTGGAAATGTCCTGGCACAACCTCTATCTGGAATGACAGAGAAAAGGATAGAAAATCTTGATAGTGACAGCCTGGAAGGGCAGGCCAGTATGAAACATGTTTCCCAGGGAGTAAAACTGTGCCTCCACCTGAGGTCTTAGGAGATACTGATTGATGTTATCTGTTCTTGCTTTTAATTGCCGCAGTGGTGGTTCATATCAGAAATGCTGCCATAGATATATTTGGTGTCATGACTGGAGATGAGCTTCCAGCTGGCAAACTGCACAGAGCCATACATAACCAAGGAGCTACCAAGATGTTGCATGTATACCAATTCTCCTTTTGACCCAGATCCTTTCTAAATGCAGCCACTGCAACCAGGTTTATACTTACTACACCTATACCCAAAGAATAAGAGCTATTTTACCGTTACAATCAGTGAATCAGAAACCTTTCTGGTGAATTTAGTTTTGTTTTGCGCTGCTCCCTCTGGAGCATGCCCTGCAGGAGTCCCATTACCGACCCAGAAGCCAGCAGATAGTCTATCGGCACAGGACGGCTGCTTTGTGAGATTTCTGTTTGCATGGCTGTACAAAGAACGGGAGTTATTTGCAAAAGGGGTACTGGAAACATGCACACCCATTTCCAGGATGGGTATTGATCTGCCACGTTTCTAATCCACAAAGGCAGGCTGCACTTCATTTTGCAGCTCATTGTAAAACGAGTTAAAATTGAGGTAAGAAAGGCATCCTTGGCTTTCAGCGGACACAGATTTTGCTGACCTGGTTTATATTCATTGACCAGAAGTTAAGTTCTTACTTTACATCATGCTCTAATAAATACTTCTTATAAGGAACAGTGCAATTGACACTGTATTGCACAGTGTTGTATACAGAAATCCCACATAAAGAAGAGAACGGTCCTTTCATTAAACTTTTTTGCTCCATGATTTCAAATTTCAGCGTTGTGTGTGCGAGCAGAGGTGCAGAAGCCCCACAGGAGCAGACGTTCCCAAGCCATGTATTCCTAACGCAAGTCTTGGTGGCAGAGGTCTGGTCAGACCAGTGTAAAGTGGGCTTGCAAGCATTTCTTTTCCATTGGAGATTTCTCCATTGCCTCAGCTTTTATCCAGCCTCATATGGTCTGACAGTTTTGTTTTTTATTTTTGCACCAGACTGTCCTTGGCAGGGGACTCAGAGACAAAGCCTGTAACAAAAACAAATCCTCAGAAGCAAATGCCAGGCTCAGCTTTGAGGCCAGCGTAGCTTTGTTACAAAAACCATTCAAAACTCAAGAGTTTTTCCAGATACACCTCTTTCTTCAGTAAACTACAGAGGGCTGCCAAGTGCCTAAATGCCAAGGGATTTCAGACCCCGGGAGTGTGACGGGAGGGAAGGCCGGTCGGGTTTGGCCCAGCGGTTTCAAGGCTGTCAGAGCAGGCGGGACGGCCGGGCCCGGGCGGCGGGGCTCGCCGGAGGGCCGTCGGCTCTCCCTCACTGCGCGGGGCGGCCTCCGGGGCTTGGCTCCCGCGGAGCCGGGGAGTCTGCGCCCCGGCAGGCCCCGGGCACCCGGCGGGCCCGCGGGGCGCCCCCCCCCCCCGCCCGGTCGGCACTCCGGGGCCCCGCCGTCGCGGGGGGCGGGCCGCTGCCTCATTGCCGCGGTAACCCGAGCGCCGCGGGGCCGGCCTGGCGGGCGCTGCTGTTGCACGCGCATGACCCGCAGGGGGCGCCAAAGGGCCGGGCGCGGCGCGGGCTCCTGCCCCGCTGCTCCCCCGGGGGCGGCCCCGCCCCTCCCGCCGCACGCGGCGGTGTGGCCCGCCGGGGGGCTCCCTCGGGGGGCAGGGGAGGAGGAGTCCTTCCCAGCACCCCTGATTTCGCTTTCCAATAAATGTTTCTATTTTCTTTTAATTGTATTTAATTTTATTTAGTTTTATTTTATTTTATTTTATTTTATTTTATTTTTAAACCCTGGGCGTATTTTGCACGCAGTACCCTCCACCTGTGATGTCACTTGCTACCCACCTGTGTTGCATCAGCCCAGGATGTAAGGTGGGCAGCAGGCACAGCCTGTGCTGAGCTCCCCTGCCAGTCCAGGACCGCTGTGGCTGGTGTTTTCTTTATATGAGAAAACCCTTGAATCACACGCTGCCCATCAGAACTTCCATGCACTGTAGTTTTCATGCATTTTTTTTTTTTTTTATTGCATGGTTTTGTATTTACTCCATGCAGTGCTGTGCAATGCTTTAGAGGCTATTTTATATTTAGCGCTAGGGAAGAGGGGCTCATGGCAATGAATCCACACATGAAAGTAACTGCGCTGGGTTCCCTGCAACTCTGATGTCACACAGGCACTGAACGTTAAACAGCAAAAGAGAAGGTACAAGTGTAGTTGCACTGAATGTTTCCAGGGTGTTCAAACTGTAGCAACCAAAGTCACTGAGGCACCTCCGTAGGGATCATCCACAGCACTGAGGCACCTGTGGCCGCTGTCGGCTTCTGGGTGGACTTTGGGGCAAGAGCTGGAGTGGCTGTGAAAAAATTAATGACCCTCTGTAGGCAGTATGACGCATGAAATTGGGAAAAAAAAAAACAACCAACCCGAATGAAATAATAAAGTCAGTCCTGAACTTTTTCAGAGCCTAAGCAGAATGGCTGGTGGGGAGGCAGAGGGAGGGATGGGAAGCTGTGTGGTACAGCAGCCTCGGTGGTCCTCTCACGGTGGGACCAGAGCTGAAGCAAGCTACAAAGGAAGAAGGTACGAAGAAGACAAAGATGATTCAGACTAGGGAATGGCTTCCATCTGGGAGCAAATAAATAGCTGAAGACTCTTAAATAAGTTGACCCTCTTGAGGATCAGATAATATACAAAGGTTCTATAGCACCCATAATGACATGGAAAGGGGGAAAGGGGAAAACCTGTCATGTATCCTCCAAACCAAGACCTAGCAAACCAAATCAGTAGATGGCAAGTTCAGAATAAACAAAAAGCAGTATGTCTGCATACAATTTCTAGTGAAGCTTTGGAGTTTGCTAAAAAGACAGTAAAAGTTTCCATGTATTCAAAAAGGACTTGAACGGATTCATGGAAGATGATGTGTGAAGACTATTACATTCACAGACACTGACACTAGATCAGGAAACCCCTGCACCAGAGGTTTCTGGAGGCTGAGTCTCGTTTCATCTTGATAGCTTCCACAGGCATCTGCTATCAGCTCCCATCAGGTGTGGGGCTTGCTTAGATGGACCTTTGGATGAAGATTGTGTAACGGGAATGTGTGGGGTGCGTAATCTCCTTCTGTAAGTGCTGAGAAGTTGCATTTATAGTATAGAAAGGTGGGATGGGTAAGCTTTGGCAGTGGCGTAATGCTGCTTGTGCTTAACTCGTCTTGTGCTTGGGTGCATGCCAGACTCTTATTCGTCTTATGCACCTGGGTTTTCATGCAGAAGTAACACGTGGCATTTCCTAGGCAGGCGTTACAGCACACTTTGACCAGGTGCTGGTCACTGCACTGGACAGACGCGGCCTTCTGAGTTGACCATGCACCCACACTTCAGTGCAGAGGGAGAAGATGTCACCCTCTTCCTCCTTATGCCTGGACCATGTACAAAAAAGTAGGCTTCTGCCTTGGTGCTCCAGTTCGAGCCAGCATGCGGGGCGTGAGGAGCAGCCGGTGCGCTGGGAGTGGGTTGCCCCTTTTTGTGTGTGCTGTCTCCCTGCAGGTGAGCCTCACGCCCGGCGGGTGCTGACTCCAGCCCTAACGCAGTAATCAAGTCAGCTGGCACTTCTGAGAGTCACCTCTGTTTCTGATTTTAACTGTGTCCTGTAAACTAACACATGGACACATTACTCTGAGACAGCAATCCCTCAACTTTCATTAATATTATAGTATAGTCCAGGCTGCCAGCGCTAGGCTTATGCAAAACCTTTTGTAAATTTTCACTGGCTAGGAATTTGGGAAACAGCTAATTGGTTTTATTTGCCTTTGAACTGCAAATCAGGAAACCGTTCGATTGCCAGTGCCAGCAGACATCACTTTCAAGAAGTTGCTTTATGACTATTCTGAATATGGCAAATACAAATTTATGAATACACACAAGAAGACATTTTCTTTTAAAAATAATTTCTTTCCAACTTCTTTCTTACTTTCCCCTTCGCTTTTCCTGCAGATTGTAATTTCATATTTTCTTTCAACACTCAGGAAGCTATGAAATATACAGGAGAATGCACTAGATGTTTCCAGTTCTTAGCTATTTTGTGGTATGTAGCTGCAGATAAAATATGTCAAAACCCAATTAATTTTTTGGTGGGGTTTTTTGGTTGCAAAAGTAAAAATTTCAGTTATGAAACCAAGACCACACACATAGAGGTACGAAACTAAGTATTTAAAAAATAAGGCTTCATTTGTGTGTCTCACTGCTACAACAGGTTCATTTTTATATTTGCAGTTATTATTGCCTCATAATATTTAATAAGGTCCTGCATTATTGCAAAGTTCAGTATTTTGCAAACCTTCCTAGTGTACTGATTTAATTATGGTCTAGCCACACAGGTTGACAGGTGACTGAAATGCAGAGAAATAAACAGAATTCAGCAGACCACAGTACAAAAGCTGAGAAGGTCCAAGTAATATAAAAGAATATTTTGGTACAAAGCATGTTAGATATTACAATTTTAATAACTTTTTTCTTATTAGAAAATTGCAATCAGAAGAAAAAGCACACTGCTTCCTAGTGAAATATTTGAAGGAATCCAGCTATGTAATTTTTCAGATTTTGCTTTACATTCTTTTAGATGCTTAAACAATTAGTGTCCACTCCCATTATGCCCTTTTAAATCAATAATTAAAAGGCAGAAGCAGAAATAACTCCTTCATTGTGATGAAAATGAATGATTGACTAGTGTTTATCATTATAAAACACTGTGCCGGGGCCGCGTGCCCAGGCGCTGGGGCCGGGGCCGGCCGGTGCGCGCCGCTGCGGGCAGCTCCCCCCGGCCGGCAGAGCCGCTGCCCCCCGGCTCCAGGCCGGGCCCGCCGCTGGCCGAGGCCGAGCCCCGCAGCCGCGGGGGCAGCGCCGCGGGGAGAAGGGGCTGAGAAGGGGAAAAACCCCCGCGGGGGGGAACAGCGGCGGCAGCGAGGGGGGCCGGGAGGGGCGAGCAGCAGCCCCGCAGCCCCCGGGGCAGGGCCGGGCCGGAGGAGGCCGGGGGGGCTCCGGGCGCCGCAGCAGAGGCTCCCCGGCAGCCCGCGGGGAAGGGCAGGGCAGGGCAGCCCCGGCGGGGCAGGCTGTGCCCCCAGCCCACGGAGCCCGCGGGGGAGCAGCTCCCCCCCGCAGCCCGGGCAGGGGGTGCCCGCAGGGGGCCGGGACCCGCGGGGGCCGCGCCGGGGCCGGCTCCGGGCAGGGCCCGTGGCCCCGCGGGGAGGAGCCCGGGCCGGGGCCGGGCTGCGGGCAGGGCCGGGGACCCCGCGGGGGCCGCGCCGGGGCCGGCCGGGCCTGAGGGGCTGCGCCCCGCGGCGGGGCCCGCGCTGGGGCCGGGGGTGAGGAACTGCAGCCCCTGGGAAGGGCTCCCGCTGGAGCAGCCCGTGGGGAGCCGCCTCCCGTGGGGGGGACCCGCCTCCCGTGGGGGGGGACCCCGCGCCGGGGCCGGGCAGGGGGTGAGGACCCTCCCCCGAGGGGCAGGAGCGGCCGGGACGGCGGGGGCGACACCGACCGCAGCCCCCGGGCCCGGCACCGGCAGGGGGGGGAAGGGAAATGGAGAGTGAAATTGAGCTGGAAAAGAAGGGAGGGGTGGGGGTCAGGTGTTTTAAGATTTAGTTTTTATTTCTCATTATCCTACTCTGATTTAATTGGTAATTAAAGTAATTTCCCCAAGTCGAGCCTGGTTTGCCCGTGGCAGTAACTGCCGGCCCTCCCTGCCCTTACCCGGCCCCACGGGCCCTGCAGGGTCTCTCCCCTGCCCAGCCGAGGAGGGCAGGGACAGGGCGGCTTTGGTGGGTCCCTGGTGTCCAGCCAAGGTCAGCCCACCAGAACCACCTTTTATTTAGAGGATTTAATTTTTTTTTTTTCAGGTGTGACATGCATGTGACTGCTTTGCCATGGTGTGTATAAAACATGCACTTTGATTTCCAGTGAAATACAGGCACCGTGGAGGTGAAGTAAAGCACCTGCTCAGCAGCCTGATCCTGGCTTTGGCAATTCAAAGCAATCTACGTCCGATTTGCACCCGGCAGCTCACCAGGGCGCTTTGCAACAGCTTGGCTCTGGCAATGGGCATACAAATGAAAGATGACTATGGTCAGAATGTTTAGGGAGAATTTTATAAGTATTTGTAAGAACTAGAGAGAGCTCTGCGTTCAGGTTGTCCAGTGTTCTAGGCTGCCTAAGTTCAGGAGGTAAAAGCAGTCCTTTCTTAACCATAATAGGATTTAGAAATGCTATTGAAAGCACAAAACAGAGAAAACAGAGGAATACTAATTGAGTTTACATTTCATCTATTTAATACCCAGTAAGTCTGTTTTTTCCCCAGTGCTAGGTGTTTTTGTAATGAGATGTTTTCTCAGAAGCGTTCCCAGTCAGCCTGTCTTAACCCATCTTAGCATCTTTCTCATTACTCTGATTATGGAGAGAATTTACGGCTGTTTTGTGCTGGCATGAGGGGAGGATTCCATCAGTTTGTATTCCCATGCAATACTTACTCTGATTGTCAAAACTGAAGAGGCAGTACAATGAGGCAAACAAGTGTTATAAAACCATCCCAACTGAATTATTTTGTTTCCCAGCAGTGTCTTCCCCAACACACACCTACAGTGGGATGTGGGGTGGAGGCTTTGCAAAGGGGCATCCATCTCTGACCTCAGAAGTGGTGGTTCTCTGCATCAGTGGGCTGAGGAGCACCTGCAGCATGGTCAGGCCCAGCAATAAATAATAATTTGTGGGCAAAGTTTTAAGTTATCACACCAGGAGAGGTGAGGGAGAACAGTCTCAGAGTACAGATGGATAGGATATTAATACCTAAATTTAAGTTACATTATTAAAAAGAATAAAAGAAATGGCTTCAGGCTCAGGACTTGTTTTCTATACAACTAAGAAAACTGCATTGAAATGTGAAATGCATTGGAAGTGACAGATAAATAAATAGTAAACCAGAGCTAGTTCAAAAAACTTTGTGTTGTATTTATTTTGCTGTAACTGTGGGTGGAAATTTAGTCATGTTGCCTCAGTTTAATGTCTGTGACAAATATGATTTAGCCATATAAAATAGTCAAAGCCTGCAGCCAGCTGCATTGAGAATGTAAGTCCTTGATTTACACATATGAAAATTCCTTGGAGAGATCTGTAAGTATGACTTTTTAATGTCATTGTCTTGAGACAAAATACCTGTATTTGTACATTTTAATCTATCCTGCTCGCTGTTAATTTCTCTGATTGAGCTAAGCTTTTCTCTTTGTCCTTAGTGAGGCAAAAAAATAGGGGGTGTAAATTTGTGGTATGACAATTGTCGAGTCTTTTTGCCATATTGCAGTTACAGCCCCCATCTCCTAAAATGCAATGGAAACTTGAGTGAAATTACAAGATTAAACACAGCCAGTAAAGCAGAGCCAGCCTTCTGGTGTCCTCTGGGCTCTGACAGATGAAGGTGGGTACCTGGGGAGATGCTCGTTCCTTGCACTGGGTATGTCTGTAGGGGGAATTTGGGCACACCTGGACTTGTGCATCCTGGATTTTTCTGTCTGACCCCTGGGAATGGATCTTCCCTCCGCACAGCAGAGATGCTCTTTGACATGGCCTGCTATGGAAGTGCAGTCAGCAAGTACAGCTGCAGTCAGTGACCTGTGTGTTAAAGAAGCAGGGCAAGAAAGGATGGTGTATGCCCAGGAAATGCATGGGATGCTGATCCACAGCATATTGAAGTCAGCAGAAAAAGTAATCTATAAAAAATAAATTCCTTTTGTGAAGCTATATTAATAGGCAGATCTGCAAGAATTATAGTTTAGGGAAAAAACTAGCATCTCGGGAAAGAAACAGAAATAGCTGGTGTGATCTTAGACAACAGGAAAACCCAAAATCACAGCCTTTCCTGGAAGCACAGTGAAGGACAAGGGCATATTACCTGCTCTGAGCCATGGACTGGACCCTCTCCAGACAGATGCCGGCAAAGAACGAAGTGGGCTTGTGCTTGCCCTTTCACTGGGCATGCAGATCATTTGTGAATCAATATTTATCACTGAGGAAGCTTTACAGAAATACATACATTTGGGAATGATTCTCCAGTTATCAGCTAGCAGATTTGACACCCACTTTTTAGCTAGTCTCTCTTTAATCGACGTGTTAGAGTACTAGTTTTTGTTTAGCAATATTAAAGAGCAATAAAATAGATGCTTTATAAACTCATATTTTTGCTTCTGCCTGTGTAAATCAGGTTCATAGTCCGATCTTAAAAGAAAATGTAGTTTGTTTGATGAGATCTGGTTCCTTTAAAGCCATGCAGACTGGTATTTTGCTATTCTTGTTCTTACGTATTAATCAGATTACTTGTAAAACTTGCTATGTTTTTGCCTGGGATTAATGTCAGCCAAACTGTCATCAAATTCTGTCAGACAACCTGCTTGCCTTTTTTTTGGTATTGGTATAACTTTTGCATACCTGTAGTCCCCGCATATTTCAAGATATATTAAAATTTAATACCAGTAAGTCATATTTCTCCTCATCAAAACTGTTGATGTTATGTGGATGCAAATTAATGAATCCTGTTGATTTAAAATGCTTCTGCCTGATAAATGCTGTTTTGCCTCTCCAGTTAATGATGTTAAAACTTATTTTGCCTTCCTCCTGTGATACACCCGTTGGGTTTACCTGGAACCAGCTGCATTTTCTCCAAGATGCTTATTTGTTTCTACACTGGAAAACTGGAAGGACAGGACTTTTCGTGTCTGCATGTGTATGTATAATATATGTACACCATATGAGTACAATGTATGTATGCATAATATCACTATATGTGTTCAGTAGATCCAATAAAAGGTTGTTGACAGCCCTGTGAGCCTGGCAGTTCAGCCAACTTTCAGTGCACCTTACTGTCATCCATTTTATCTAGATCGTAATTCCTCAGCTTGTCTTGAAGGAGGCAGCGATGGGAAAGATTGCCCAAAGCCTTGCTGAAGTCAAGATAAAAAATATCCAGGGCTCTCCCCTCACCATTGAGCCAGTCATGTCCTTGCAGAAGGCTACCAGCTTGGTCAGGTATGGTTTCCCCATCATAAATCCATGCATTTTGGAGAGATGCTCACTCTTCTTGCTTTCCTAGAAGTGGTGTGAGAGCTTTCACCATCATCCTGCCCTCTCACCACTTCTTTATTTGTGTACATACACTTGAGATGAGCCCCCTTCAGCCTTGTTTTGCCAGTTATGAGGTCTCTCTTGTCCATGCCAGCCTGGGGCCACCATACCCTCACTTGGTAGTGGTTTGTTATCTCCATTCCCTGTCACTCTTAGTTTAAAGCTGTCATCTCACAGGGTACTCCTGAAGACTTGTAATTATGGACAAGTAAAGCAGAGCATTGCAGATCTCTTCTGAAACTCCTCTTGGGAAAGAGAGAAAAAAGAAAAAAGTTGTGCTTCCTGAATGGAGGATAGCTTGGCAGTGCACTGCAGCATGCAATCTCAGATTAAGAAATGGGCTTTCATTTGAAAGAAAACCTTCGAAAAACATTTTAGCTGGGAGTGGAGTGTGTTTTTCATAGTTCATAATAGTCAGGATTATTCTGGAATCAGGTTTGCTGTAGAAAGACGTAATTATTCCTGTTGCTAGATAGGCAGATAGCTGAGCCTTTTGGACCAAGCACATTTGTAACTTGTATGAGGCTTTTTGGAAGAGGCTGATCTTTAGAAAATTTCAAGTTCCTTAGGTATAAAGAAAACACAAAAAATATTATGTAAGTCTTTGCAGGCACTTCTATGATATACCCATCATTTGAGTTCTTTACAGCTGTGAGTATAATGAGTCGATTAAATTCTTGAAGATAGCAGGATGTCTCCTGGTTTCTGAATTTGCACACCTATGCAAATTTTCTCCACACATACTGAAAGCAATTTAAGGTGTTTGCTTGTTAGCTGAATCTCTGTACATCATTCTTAGAAAAAAAAATAAATAGAAAAATCTCTTTTATGGCTGTAAATAAATTTAGTGGAGCTGGTCAGATGTTTTTCTTACCAACAGTTTTCTATTGAAAAATGCCATTTTCAGAAGCTGTTGGAAGCTTGTTTGCTATTTATTTGCTAGTTTTTCGGCTGGGTTCTTTAGTTGCTCTTCAGAAGCTCAGTGTGACCTGAGGTGTGGGACCCCACAGGAGATCTAAAAATCTCCTTTGGCATGTGGAGTGGGAGCCTGCAGTTATCCGAGGGGACAAAAGCACAGCAGTAGCAAGCAGGCCCTGCAGCATCTCTTCTGCTTCACGAAAATTAACTGTACCCCAGGAGCAATGGGTTGAGAGCTGAGACCGAACAAAAGTTCTGCTCCCCATGCATGACCCTGCTGCCCTGTGCCAAAGCCCAGCCCCATGTGTCCCTGTCCCCTGGCAGCACCGAGGCTGGGGGCTCAGGGAGACAGCACTCCTCCGTGCCTTCTCAGCCCTTGCTGCAGAAATAGCTTTCCCCAGCAGGATATTCTGAAATGCTGACTTTGCAGTTTCTTTCCAATTTAATTTGATCCCACGTCCCTCCCACCCCCAGCATTTCCTGTGGAAGAGGATTTGGGGAGGAGACGCTGAATCAGGGCAGGATAAGATTTGCTAGAGCTTGGTATGGAGATATCTGGAGGGGGAAAAGGAAAGAAAACTGATGGCCATCTGTTGATTCAGACAGGGTCAGGAAACCTTGCTTTCTCACGTATGTCATATTTATCTTTGGCCAAGCATACTCCCTTAAAATACTTGTATTGGCATGAAACTAAATGTGTTCACTAGATACCTAGCATGTATCTGTCCTAGGAGGAGCCCTCTTCATGTCTCTGTCCCCTCAGTGCTCTGCCAGTTGTTGAAACCATCTGATCCACATCAGGAGAATCATCTGCCGCTTGTAGCTAGCTCTGCTTCTCACCTTTGCTGTTGTGTTGAGTCTTTCTAGTTCATCTCAGATCTTAGCCTGACCCCAAAGCCAGTCCGCGCTCAAGGGAGAGCATTGAAATAGTGTCTGGAGAAAATAGTCACAGGAGAAATGTGTATATTTATGTCAGTGAGATTTTTCCTTCGAAGATTATTGACCCTGCCCCCACTCAATACTCAGGTACTCTTCTGTATCCTCTCAGAGTGACTAGTCCAGAAATTGGCTAATTCCAATTGGTGGATGAAGTCCACTTTGGGATTAACATCATGACAGAGGAGTCCCTTGACTGAGCTGATGGTGATGTCATTTGAACAGATAGAAGTCAGACCATCATAAGGGGCTTATTATGAACCTGCAAGTCCAACGAGAGTCATGAAGGCAAGACACTGAATTTTTAAGGAACTAATCTGGAGAAACAGAAAATTACTTAATGGAGAGGGGCTAGGAATTTGTCCCATGTGTTGACAGAAAATAGGTACAAATACAGGAGAAGGTGCCAAGGTAGTCGAGGAGGACACTGAGCAGAAGGTAGAGAGAGATGGAGGATGAACTGGAGACTAGACTATAGGTAGCACTGTCTTTGAATTAAGAATGTGAGATTAAGAAGTTTGAATCTGTTGTAAAAATGGAGAGGGTGCCAGTGCAGCCATGGAAAAAGGCAGAAGATGTACTTTTTTGTAGCTGTGGTTGGATAGATGCAGGATGTTGTTTTGATTTCTAAACTGAAATTTTCACAGAGCTTCAGAAAAGAGAGAACCAAATTTTATCTTTGTCAACAAAGCTTAGCTAGAAAGAACTCATTGCCATGAAGATGGTTAAACAATACAGTAGTGTCAGTTATATACACTCTGAGTTAAATTATATCCCGTGCTGCTTTTCTTATAGTGTGTGATAAGCAAGTTGCCATTTTGAAAATTATTAAGGCTGGGAAAATATTCCTCATGAATTCTCATTTGACTTTGCACAAATGGGAGGGAGTTTCCTGCTGCTGTCATTTTCCCCTGAGGGAATGTTCTGCCCTGTGCACCAGATTTATGCCTGTTGTGAATAAAAGCTTTTATATGTTCACTCATTTACTTGAACAAAACCTGTCATCAAATCCCAGACCCCCCCAGATGGTAGGACCATGTGAACAGAGGATCTTGTTAAAGACTTCCCAACTAACAGTGGCTTGTTGAAATGCCAGTGATAACTGGCACCTTGTGTGAGTCATTCCTAACTTAAATGAGTAATGCAACATCAACAGAAGGATTGGTGAAACTTAAAAGCAGCAGCTGCCTGAAGCAAAGTAGTTAAAAAATAGAATTTAATTTTGATTGCATTTAAGATTTACTACACAAATACCTAAACTTCATCTTTGTTTTCAACTGTGCTTTAATAAAAGATTATCTAAATGCTGTATGTGTCATTAAATAGCAAAATTGTGAGGTTCATTTTTCACCATTTGACTATTAAAATGTTATAGCAAAAAAATAAAAAAAGTGCTTTCAGAACTCCCCCGAAAAGAAGCAGGGCTGATGCAAAACCCAGAAATGCCACTGAATGTACAGGAACTCCAGCAGAGGAAGCTTTTCATATACTAATAGCAATGTTATAGAACAGGGAAAAGGAGGGATATTTTTTAACATTAAAAGTCATTAATGTAAAGATTTTGTGAAGTGTTCCTCTATATATGTATACATAGACATAAGTGTGCGTATATACATATAAGTACACACTTCTCTATATAGTTATGCATAAGCATGTATACAGACACATATTTTTACGGAATGATCAGAGTGGAAAAGTCATAGAGCAAAGCACTTGAAAGTACATGTGTGCATGACAATGTTTCATGACAAGGTAACGTGTTCTTTTTGCAGTTGTGCTGCCTCAGTCAGAGCACGAGATGGACTGACTGTGTTACACTGGCCAGTATTTTGTTTTATATTCATTGTTCAAGCTATGGCCTTGTCCTTTATTTACTATATGCTTATCTGAAAGTAGAACTAATAATTTCCTTCTGATGTTTCCATGGCAATCATCACGTGGAATGTAATTCTTTCTAACATACTAATTTAGTTTCACAAAAATACTGTTAGGTGAAGGACTGTTTTTATTCCGGTTCCAAATCTAGGGAACTGAGGCACATGGAGATATCTACTAAAGACTAAGCCTTTTCAAAGACTTTGTATTATATAACACAGATGGAAACGCTCAGCACTTCAGAAAAATAGACCCTAGGGCTGCTTGTCAGGTATCCAGAAAACAAGAAACATGCAGTTTAGCTACACCTCATGAAAACCTTAAGTTAGTTATGCATAATCAAATTGTTGTTCAGAGGCAGATTCAGGAATAAATCAGTCTTTCAAGGCAATCATTGAGCTGATTTCTGAGATCTGCTTTACTTTTCCTCATTCAGCATCTGCAGCACATGAGACAAGCTCTCAGAAACAGGAGGAGCTCTTACTGCACATCCCTGGCCCAGCCTTCGAGCCTTCTCCCTCCTGTGCATTTACAGAGGGACTCCTCTGTCTAGAGTATATCCAGAGCAGCCAGGAGGAAGGGTTGTTGAACCTGGCGGTGGAAAGGGGGAGGACTTGAGTATGTCTCTTTCTCCCATGTGAGACTGACTGGGAGTCACAGCTTGAAACTCTGCCCCTGATTTGGGGCAAAAGACTTTAATTGCCTTTTGAACCGTAGACAGCCAGCTCATGCATTGTTTTCTGAATGGTGGCAGTTTTCTACAGGATGAAACAAGTGGTTGGAGTGCTGCAGAAAGTAGGCTGCACTCTCCAGCCTGAGACAGACCAACCTTGCATTTTCCACTAGGTGCATGATTAAGTTTGATGATGTACCCAATGGCGACATTTCATATTTCATTAAAGCTTCTGTTTCAGCTTGAACTCCATCACCCAAGAGATTGCTCCTTCTTTGAATGTCTGCTGCATATGGCAGTGATAATAATAATAATAATGATTGTGATTCTCCAGTTGAGGCTGCTGTAGGTCTGTGTGCCTGGAAAAATAGGTGATCACTATCCCCACACACAAGATCCAGAAGTATGGTAAATCAGACAACAGAGACCAGACTAGACAAGTAGGGAGAGGTGAGTGGTGTGACACTCTGGAAGAAATAAACAAAGAAAAATGAGAAAGAATAGGAGGGATGATTGTAAATATCCCAAAGAATTCTATGTCACGTTGCTTATTTATTTACACTGGATCCTGCTTCATTGAAGATAATATTTACAACAAAAGTGTTAAATGGCAGGAGGGTTTCTGTAGAAGATGCGAGGAATGTGAAGTCCTCTAGGCCAAGTTTTGCCATGAGGCTATGGCAGCCACGCAGCTGCCAAGCAAATGCCATGAATGAGCACAGTCATAGGGCGAGCTGGGACATGGTAGTCACAGAGAAAGAAGCTTCATTTAAAATTTCATCAATATCAGATGTTCTTTGTAGGAAGAGACAGCATGTTAGCAAAACAGACAGCCATCTACAGAGATTTAGGGAAGGAATGCAGAAGAGGGCTCTTTAACTTAATCTAAAGGTAATTTATGTAAACTGCTTCAGGCTCATGATAACTATGTGTAACACAGATGGGCTGAAAATCCTAATGCGTTCAGTCTAGGAATGCTGCTGCTGACTGGTTGCTTTAATAATGTTTAGTAATGTTAGGTTCATTGTACCTGCAACCTCTGAAAGGATCCACCTTTTACCTGCTCGTAGCAGTAAATTTATGTAGGGATGCAACGGTTCATCCCTTCCGCTCTCTGTGCAGGGTCAGGCACTTTATTCTTTAATCAAATCAGCCCAAGTTACTGTAGTGACAAATAAGTAATGCTACACATCGATGAAACCATTCAGGAACACTGTGGGATGCATCCAGAGACAGTGGCTGTCCAGGTTCTTATGGCTCCAAGTTACTTAGTGCCTCACATCATTACTAGCTACATTAGGAGCACAGATCTTTGTTAGATTCTTGGTGATTAACTCTGTGTGCACCTTGATGTTCACATAGTTTTGGGACAAGTTACTACATCATTTGATTACTTTTTTGTTGCTGCAGAATGGAACAACATAGATGATACTCAGTGGGGACAGACAATATTTAGACAATATTTAACTTTTCTTTGCATCTGGTATGAGTAATTCCACTCAGCCTGGCAACTTATTTAAGGGAAGAGCAGTGATAAACATACATGTAAACTTGAATTTGGTGTTTGGTCAGCTGCATTGGCCAAACTGAAAATGAAATACCAATTCCTGGTGTAAGAATCTAAGCCAATTCTTATAACTTCCCAGCAAAAACATCAGTAGCACATTTAGACAAATAAGGTGTTCAATGACAGGGTTTTAAGTAAAATTTCCATGAAAGTAAATGTGAGATACTCAGCTTTTGCCCTGAATAACACAGAACTGCATACTAGGTGGAGGAAACATCTGAGGGTAGCCTTAGACTGGATAGATCTCCTGCTGTAATGGTTTGCTAATGTGCACCATGGAAATACACAGGGCATGGTTCTGAGCTTTGCTGGTTTTACAGCAGTTTAAGTCCATAGTTCTTCGTGTTGCTGCCGCAGCCTTCCTATAGTGTGAATAAGAAAAGAGAATTAATAATACTTAGGGGATCCTATCCTTTGCTTACTTATTCTTACTGTAAAAGTAGGTTAAAAAAGAGGTGTTTTCAAATCTTGAAAGAATGGGGAGGAAAGATCAACTTTTGGTGTTCTTAGTGTTACTGGCTAAGCTGTCAAACGTTTACAAAAGATTTACTGGACCTCTGGAAACTGTAGAATTTGATTACTGGTAATGTCTTGAGAATTTTTGTGTGCTCTGCTAAAATTTGATTTTCTCTCCAATAATATCCGTAGAGCTCACCCTACTGTTTACTTCCTTTTGACTTTTACAAGGTCACCTTCATCAGAATCATTTTCTAAATACTTCTCTTGAGTAACTCTGATGATCTTACAGTTCTATAAATTTTACTTAACTAATCAACAATATTGGATCTACCACTATCCTATTTCACCACAATTATGAAAAACTACACTTACAAATTTGGTCAATGCCTTAACGAGGCCCTATTTCTTGCTGAGCAGTTCCTGAATGTACTGAATTAGTACTAAAGAGCATTATTCTTTGCCTTCACTTCCTGACAAGAGTAGCAATTGTGTAATTTTATGAAGACTGATGCCCAGTAAACTGGGTAATTTCTAACTCTGAATAAAAATACCTACTCTGATTTACAGTGAATTACTTTATGATTTATGTAAGTATCATGCTTTCTTTTGTTTCCAATCAGAACAGTAGCACACATATGGCTGGAAGCAACACAAAAATAGGGGTTCTTAACAACTGTCTTTGATTCCTCCTGCATGAATGTTGGGCAGTAATTCAGTTTGTAAAAAAAATTGCTCCAGAAGGACATCTTTAATTTATTTATATCCACATGCTCTTATGCTTTAAGACTATACTACCAGTGAGTTTGAACTGAGTAAACTCTTCTGTAACATTTATTTGATTCTTGAAGACAGAAATCTTTGCAATATATATGTGTATATATCTGTGTGTATATATATATGCAAACACAGAGACTATACTATACAGATAAAATATAACAACTTGATAGTATTTCCATTACAAATAGAAAAATACTGATGTTACAACAACAAACATATTAGCACTTGGTATCTGATATTTTTAAAAGGCTGCCCTTTTTCTTTCTTGGGGAAGGGTGGGAGATTTTAATGCAGAAGAAAAAACCAGTGAATCAAACTATTAAGTGTTAGTATTGGGAATACTGCTTCTGTTTTATAGGTATTTATATGGCCCTCCTTGCTAGGGTAACATCTGAATGTCTTACAGTTTTCAGTATGTTCTTCCTTACCTGTAAAACAAAGGAATGCTGCTGTGTACAATTTACCAACTGGGAAGTTGAACCATAAAAAAAAGCAAACACAGGGATTTAGAAGGCTTAAATTTCTCTTAGATCTCTGATCTAAATATCATCTACTGGATGTCTGTAAAGTCAATCAAGCCAGCTAGAGCCTAGAACAACTAGAAAATTAGTCATGGGGAACTGAAGCTCTTTGACTATGGCCCTTACCTAACATCTCGTAAGAAACTTCTGATAACAATAAGGACTCAGGAGTTTTGTTTTCCAGATTCATTGTCATGCCATTATCATTGGCTCATCAGGCCTAATTTTATCCCCCAAAATGAGAGATGCACAATTTAATTCGATCCAGATTCCTTATTCAGCTTACTTGCAGATTTTGATTTATACACTTAGATTTAACAAAAAGTCTTTCCATGAATGCTGGAGCTGATGCAGAATTGTGCTTGGAGGCTAAGCTCCAAGGTGAGTCCTCAGATTTGTAACAGGGACTGAGCCTGTAGCCATTCCCTCGACAGAGGGAAATGGGAGTTATAGTAAGCTCTAAGAAGCCCTAATATATTCAAATATATTCAAATTGGAGCTTATTCTTATATAAATGAAAGTATTAATAGAGTTTATCTCCCTGGCTGCTTAAACTTGCTATACCTGTGAGATTCATACCGCAGTTGAATTTGACTGAAGTTGACCACGGGTTTAACAATTTTTGGAGGACATAGAGAGAAGAAAGGGGAATAAGACAGGCAAAATGACAGGGGTCTAGACAGTTAATACTGTGCATGCACAAAGAAGAGATGGCACCAACACTGAAGAACAGGATGTGTCACTTAGAACAACTAACTACACATGAGTTAACAGTGTGACGCCACTGTAAAACATCAAACCTTGTGATGATGTCTAATGTCTATGGCGTTAGTAGGACTGTCCTATGTAAGACACCACAGATTGTCATACTCAGTGCTGGCATGGCCTCTTTCCATCTAACATACTGTCACCATTTCACATACTTTTGACAGACAACAGAAAAAGAAGCTTTGTGTAAAATAAAGAACAGAGAATGAGAGACTTGCATCACTTGAAAAATATTTCCTACTGTCTCGCCAAAAAAGTGCGTGCTGTAAAGACCAGTCAGGAGACCCACCCAGGCAGGACAAGCCTCTGGCAGGGCACAAAGGCAGAGCAGTGGCAATGCCTGCTTGGGTGGGCAACTCTACACAGAGGAGGAGAAAAGGGTATAAAACAAAATCCGAGTGAGCCACCTAGTAATGACGCCACTTCTAAGGCCAAAAAAACAGGCAGAAATTTTTCTTAGGAGGATGATGTGTCTGATATGAAGGAAGGGAAAAGGCCCTGGAAGAAAGGAGAGAGAGGGATAGGGCAGGTGCAGGACACCTGTGGAGAATTTTGCTATGATGCTTTTAGCACACACAGCATATTTTTCCTTTTTTCTGGTCACAGCATCTCTCCCTTGCTGGCATGCTGGTGTACCTTAACTGCAGCCGAACTTGGGGCAATCATTTCATGTTTGACTAAAGGACTTCCTATTCACATTTACTCTTGTAGGGGCAATGGTCCTATTCAGGCAAACTGCAGCATCATTGAACATGTGCCTGTTCCATTTTCCCGTCACTCTTCAGCTCTACTGAAACATTCGCCCAGTGTCTGATACCAATGGGTGCACAGGGAGGATAGTATGGGTGGCCGGTTCACCTGGCCACTGGCATTTTTATGAAGAAGTCTATACTTCATGATTTCATCATCATTTGAGCAGTGAAAAATCAGGCCAGAGATCACATTGTTGAATTCACAACTGAGAAGACAGTTTCATAGCAGTTTTTCATTTTCCCTGGGTGCTGGTAGCATAATTTCCCTCCATAGCACAGACCTAGTGATGGGAATTCAGTTGATTTCTGTGATTTTCTGTTGTTGTCATTAAATTTCAGCATACGAAGTGAGAGACGGTGATCTTGATCTTACACTGGTTTCACATCATCGGTTTCAAAGAAATCTGAATTTTTGAAATTTTCATGGATGTAAGATTGGTGTGGTTGGCTGGCAGTCCTTCCTTCCATTTGTTTGAGTGTCAGATATGAGAACTCAATGCCATAGGCAGACACAACTGCAGAAATGATTATTAATTTTATGCATAAAGAAATCTGTAAAAATATAAATGACTTTTCAACTGGAATTAATCAGTAAAAGAAAGCTAATCTTGCTATGTACTACTCAGAGATCTCGAGCTCTAGTAGCTAGCAGAGAGTGGATGAAGAAAACTGAGGTTAGATTTTGACACACTGGAGTAAGATTATGAAACTACATGTTTTCCATCCCAATAAAAAAGGGATTTACTTTCTTAACATGAGACCTGACTCACTTAATTTTGTATTTTTGGTAAATTGTGACATTTTTGCCTCAGTGATTCATATTGCATGAGTAGATGGTCCTCATTAGAAATGCTTCTTTTCTCATTAAAATAAAAACATGAGCCTGTGTCACCCACCACAAGCTATTTAAAAAGTTTCTCAGTATTTAAGGTCACTGGATTTCAAACAGGAAATGGAGGCATGCTGTGGGAAAAATCTCTTGTGTAAACGTTTGAACAATACTGACATAGTGTAAAAATCAACCACACACAATCAAAATTAGCAGTAAACTCTTAGTGTATGTGTGCACCAATGATATTAATCCGGCATCTGTTAAGGTGACAATTTAGTTGTTATTACGATTCTTCTGTCTGTCTGTTACTGTGATTCCTCTCATTACCTAGCCATTCCCTCAGTAAAGACCATGTGGATGTACGCTATCTCCTGCTACTATTTATTCACATTCTTCATAAGGTTGCTGTGTAGGATAATATTCTGATGAACTGCTGAGTGACCCCAAGGGACATCTGGTCACCCTGCTGCATACCCTTCATTCCTTTGGCAAAACCCTTCAACCTGTAATGGCTGGGCCACCCTTCAGAGAGGAAGGAAAGAATCAAGGGGCCAGAGACAGAGGGAACAAACAAGAGGAAGCTTGGCTTCCAGGTCTGCTGGATGGAAACTCCCCAGAGAGAGGAGGAATCCTGATTTTCATCCTGTCTCTTACTGCTGACTCTCCAAGGAAAACATCTCGGCAGACTAAGGAGAAGGGATGGCTCTAGGGAGTTTCCATCCCAGTATGCTCCTGCATTTGGTCCCTGCTATGTGGTTTTTTTTCCAGTCTCCAGATCTGTGTTGCTCTCCATAGCAATGTAGACAACTTGTTTCAGTGATCACCTTTACAAAGCTGCTCTGCCAAACAGCTGCCTCATTAGCCCCTCAGCTAACGGGGCTGCGAGCTATGGCACTGGGGAGGGAAGAGGTGGGAGACAAACATCTTCGGGAGAATCAGGAGCAGCAGACCTTCAGAACAAGTGGCCTGAGCCCAACAGACTCAGTTCCTCATTGCTTTTCCTTGGGCATTTGGTGCGGAAAGGCAGTTTTACCTGGTATGGAGTTGTGGTTAGGTTCCGGCTCCGGCTCGGGAAGTTGCCCTTGTTAATGGGATTTTGTGTAAGTGCAGAGAGCCACTGCACTGCCTCCACAGCTGGGGAAGGGGGAAGGGGGAAGGCTTCAGCATCACCTTCCAGAGAAAGGTCAAGGACTTTATACACCCTACTGGGATTAGCCAAAGGATACAGAGTCCCAGTACAAAGTTGCTGATGGGGGTTATATTGTGCTTCGTGGCCGGCACTGGTCCTGAGCAGCCAATTTCCACAGCACTTAGCATGGCGGTGCTGGCTGCACATCTCTGATGAGGCCTGTGGTTGCCCTGTCCCTTGGACACCTTCCCACCAGTTTTCTTGAGGAAAAGAAGTAAATTTGTGATTTTCCACTGGGGAGTTAACACCTGCGCTCAGTCCTTGCTGTCAGACATGTAGGTCCATGTTCCTTCAGCATGCTGGCATAAAGCTGACCCTGTTCACACAGTTAAAAATCCACCAAGCAAATGCTGAAATTCATTTCAGCCCCAGGTTCTGTAATATCTGTTTTCTTCTCATTCCCAGTAGATAACCTGACTTTGTCTCCAAGCTCGACTTTGTAACTCTATGTTCAGGTAAAACAGTTATTGTGGAAACACTGTGGGATGTGGGATATATTCCCATATTCCCAGCATATGTGGGAACACTAAGATTATTTATAATCATTCCTCAGAAATCCCATTTTTCCCCTTTTCTCTCTTCCTTTATCCCTGCACCTCCTAGCTTTTTTAATCACAGATGTCTTTCACAACCAGCCCTTTTTGCATTCTTTACAGACTTGCCATTTCTACTTATCACTTCGGTTCTTAGGGCTTCCATGTTTTGGTGTTTTTTTATCCCCCTACCTAAGATACAAATTCAAGCCAGAGTTTGCCTTTTTGGCTTGTGATATCTGCTATCTTTTTAATCTGACATCAAGCATATAGAGACTTCAGAACAGTGAGGGAAAGGATTATCAAAGATATGGAAGTGAAGGGAAAATAGGTTAAGATGTTATACAGATTTACTAAAGGTACACTTCATTAGCCCGGTATCTTTATTTGAAAGGAGTAACTCTTGACTATGTAAAATAAGTGATATAGCACTGTGGAGATTATTAATTACATGGAAGAAGATGTGGATTAAAGCAGAAATTATAAAGTGGGTGATGAATTGACTAAGTGAAAGATGGCAATGTGTAGGGCTAAAAAAGGTAGGAATCAGCCTTGTGGGATTTTGTTAGTGGAGTTCCTAAAAAATGATTTTTGGGATTGGTTTCTTTAATATTTTGATTCATAACTTGGACAAACAACATACGGATTCTCAAAAAGAGACTGATGGCTGTCATGAAGGAATGCTCAGATGGCACTGGGCATTGATGTCTTGGTCTGAGGACCACCATGAGTGTCAGACCTTATCCCTTCTCTTCTGCTTGTTGAAGGAGTCTGTCTTTCTGTATTACCACCTTCCAGAACAGTCCTTGCAAGTTCATAATGACAATCTCTGCACACTACTGAAGGAGTTCATGGTACCATGTGGAGGGTCGATGTGCTATCAGGAAAATGGCAATGCTTCAGACCTCAGCTGCATGAAGAAAATAAATTCTTTGGTTTGTCAGCCATCATTAAATCTCTTTTAAGACTATAGAAACTGGAAGATTTATGTGAATTTATTATACTGAAATGGAAATCTCAAGAAATCTTCTTTAGTTGAAGACAGAAACTAGATGACAAAGTCTAAGATGCTTCAAAGCAACCCAGAGTCTGATATAACTTCAGGTTGTTCCCACTGTTTCCCACAGTCTGCAGAACTCAATATCTAACATTAAATTATGTCAATATAGCAGCTTTATTCTTTCCACTTTTATGCATCCCTTCTTATTGTGTGTAAAATGAAATATAACAGAGAAAACAACCAGAAGCTGAATTTATCCAATTTTCTTGAAACCTTTTTCCCTGTTAGCAACATAGGACATCTTAAGTAATACAGGGACAAACCTTTTTTTGTGTTGTTCTAAGTTTTCAGACAAAACTGTACATGACATAATTCAGAATCTAAAATTTTCTCATTGTTACTGATAACTTATTTATAACTTTTTCTCTAACTTTTCAAACTTTTGAACCATGTGGTCGCAAAATCCTTGAGCTAACAAACAAATGAGCAAGCACAATAGCAACAAGTGTTGTCATTAATCAAGGATTTAAAGAGCTGGGAGGACTATAAAATTGTGCTAATAATTTCTCTCAAGGAAATTTTTCTGCTCCAAATTCAGTCGTTATATTTTGCAAATTGCTGATAAGAAGAGCTAAGTATGTTTGGAAACAATTTGGATTTGTACAAAAAAGAAAATTGCATCAGCACACACAGTGGCTGTTTCACAAGCTGGCTAATGTGGGCTTGGGGCATGGGTTTGCTGGAGTCAACTGGTGCCCTAAAGCCCATTTTCTTATTAGTTTGGTGCTATCAGGAAGACTGCTGAAGCTTGTACTTTTTAAAGTTAAACATATGCTCCACAAACATTGCTCTTTCTTCTCCAGCTAATGGGCACAAGGGTTTAATTCTGAATGGATAATGGGTCACTTCTCTGCAGAACCACCCGCTGCTCCCACAGAGACCACGGAAAGCAGCAGGATCAGACCTGCTGGCTGTCCGTGGCTCAACCTTGACAGTGAAGCCTAGGCACAGACCTTTTCTACCTGTAAAGTAGAAACAGGCTAAGAAGGATTTAATTAATATTAGCTTGCTTTGAACTCAGACATAAACACACTCATAGCATAACTGGTAAACAATGTATAAGCATTTTTGTACACAGTGCCCCGGTACAAATAATGTTGTTGCTAGTAGCAGGACACATGCCTTAGCTGTATCTTATGCTGACTCTGCCTTGCGCTAACTATGCAAGCCCCAGTCCGGGCTTGTTACCAGCTTGCTGTGAGAGCTTGCTGTGTGAACTGGAACTTGTTACCAGGTGTGTTCTGTTATGATGTGAAATTAAAGTATTAGACAATGGTGAAGGCCTTGAAAGTATGGGCACAAGTTGAAAAGAGAGGTCCAAGAACTATGAGCGACCAGCTGATGGGCACCTATGGGTTAAGAGCTGGCAAGACTCTGCTTTTGCCTTTAAGACAAGAAGATGCAGTTAAGCACAAAAGAAAAACAGCCAAGTGACACAATAAAGTACCTGCTACAGCCTGGAAAATAACCCCACCTAAGCATTCTCCCAGCCTGTAGGTCAGTAACAGAGGTAAACGGCTCAGAACTATCCGGAGACTGAAAACTCATACGAAAGGAGATCTCAGATTTCAGGGCAACTGGAGGGGAGAAAGGCAAGACCTGCGTCAGGTCCAGCTTCCCTTGTCAAAGAGCTCTCCATCGTAATTGCCTCCAACTGGGTAACTAAGACCACCAAGCGCCATAGCCACCAGCACCGACTATGTGGCTTCAGCTTCATGATGTTCTATAGCAATGTGTATTTTAATCAGTGCCAATCCAGTAACTCTTTTGTTTTGAAGTTTGATTTGTCAGTCTTCCATCACAGCAATCACTAATTTACAGATATACACATATATTCAGTTGCAACAATAAGCAAATAACGAGGACCTTATATTCTTTTATCTCACTGATATAGCTAGCTTATCATATCAGCAAATGGCTATGCTTATTCACATAATTTTACAAGAATTAAGACAATATCTATCCCTAGAGTATGGCAATGCTCAAACTATCCAGTCCTTTCAAAACCAAACAGTAAAGTCAAAACCAAAATAAATGCCATGTATTTTCACTTGCTGTGGATTGCCTAAGGTGCTTCCACCTCTTGTATTGCTTACACCTTCTGCTGCAACCCTGCCATCTGCTTTCCACACTCAGCCCTGCACACTTTCACCCAAGCTGCTGGAGTGGTGTTTCCCAGAGCCTTTGGGGCAGTGCTTTCCCTTGTTCTTATGTCCTTTCCCTTTCCTTTTCCTTGTCCCTTTCCCTTCCCCTTCCCTCTCCCTCTTTCTGCTCTGGTTTTTATTTTTTCCCCAACAAATAACTTTCACTGCCAGAGTCTATATGTGCCATCAGATACACATCCCACAGCAATATTAATGGCTGTGGACTTGTCAACATCATTTGTGCAAAACCATATTTTTCTTATTTTACTGGAGGGTACCTGTACTATACATGTATGTACTTGCATACACACAAACAGGCACACACACTTTATCCCTTGATTAGCTAATTCTTAATGTTTCTCATTGTACCTTCTATAAGACATTTTTCACAGAATACTTCTTTAGGACTGAATCTATATCCAGGAATCTCTAACAGCTGGAACCCTGAAATAGCCATTTTATTGCTGATTACCTCAATTCACTTTTCCAAATTGTAAGTAGAGTTTAATTACACACATCTCCTCCAGGATCCTTCCTTGAAGAGTATTGTAAAATCTATACATTTACAAAACATTGACTGGGAAGAGAATACATCTTAGGAAACATGTAAGGACTGACAGTATTTTTAATTGTTAACCAAAAAATATATTCACAGCCTGAGGAACAACAGTGAAGATCTTAGAGAAAAGATCTGAGCTCACGGTTAGAAACAAAACGTTTCGGAAACCTCTGTGAACGAGGCATCTCCTCTAGGCCCCCATCTTCTGTCTGTGATGCCTGTAATACTTTTCCCTTCATAATCAATATGAAAAAAGTTGGTGGAATTCCAAAGAATCCTATGATTTCATTCCATTCAGATTATTTGTATGATGTAATGAGCTGAAACCTATGACTTTGAGGCAGACAGTTCCTGCAGTGTTTGCATTACAGAAAGGCGGGCAGTAGAGTACATGGTCAAACGGGACTCAGCCAAATGGCTGGTCACCAGGGATGGAAAACTGTTCTGCAGTTCAGGCTAAAACATATATGATTAAGGAATTGCACAGAATCCTTCCTTGACAGCAGGTGTAATGCATAAAGGCAAGGTCTTAGTCTTTAACACTCCTCCAAATAGGAAACTTGAAGAGTGTAAACTCTCCTTAAAATCACTGATGGCAAAAAATGCTCAGCTTATTTTCCTAACAATAGTATTTTAGAGACATCCCCCACCTTTCAGAGATACTTACTGAATTGGACAACTGACATGCAGTGTCTCAATATTATATTTTCTAAATAGATAATGAGGAAAGAAGAATGAGCAGGTTGTGCTGCAGAACTAAAAGAGAAGCTTGTTGTTCCCCAATGATGGAAATGATGGAATTCCATATTTTTTGTTAATTAGTCTTACCTTTGGCTTATATCTCTTAAGTGTACTTCCATACAGAGTCTTGCTGTTGAAAGCTGTGAAAGTTGGCAGGAATCAGGAACTTCTGCAGTTTTGCTAGTGCTGTGCTTTAATCATACCACCTTTTCATACTTCAGTTTTCCTAGCTATAACTTTTTTTCCTTAAGGCCTGTGAAGCTTTCTGAGTGCTTTGAGATCTTCAGCAGAGAAATATGTAGGTTGTGCTTTATTACTGTTATTAACCCATCTCAGTTGGAAATTACTTGCTGCATATTTTACAACTTTTTCAGAACACGCTATGCTAAAAGCTACCTTAGTATCCTGAGAATCAAATGGTGAACATAAGGCAGGAAGAATGTAGAAGAAGAAAAGCAGAAATATGCAGACATATGATTTTGTTTAGCTTTTGATTTTCTGTACTCTTATATTTCATATACAACATCTTGTAATAAATAATTGGCAATGAAAATTAAGAAGTTCATACACAGAAGAAATAACTTGTGTCTGCCAAGTACTAAACAAATATAAAACAAGTGCATGCTTACCTTAAAGATCTGTTCCGTTACAGGTACTCCATTTTGATGTCTCTCCGTCCATTGACACCATAGCCCTAGGAAGCTGGACAGCACGTATCTCTGACGTTTACTTGTTATTTAAAGAAGGAGAGGGAGTGGTTGCTGAGAACTTGTCTGCACTTCAATTATTTGTCTGGCTTGACTTATACAAGCAAATCTAAAGTAGTAATCTTCCCGCACCTGGAAATGATAAACCTCTAAGTAAAAGCATTTTATACTGGAACAGCAACACCTACACAAAAAGAATACAGGGATTTTGGGAGATGTTCTTTCAGCAAACAGCTTCATGGTTGATGGCATATCTTTCCTTTTGCTGAAGGTTGCTGCCCCTACAGCTTTTTCTGAAGAGCTGTTCATCTCTGTGCCCTGCACTCTGCTTCAAGAAAACGTCTTTTCAACAGTGTAACCAAGGATCTGGATTATTCTGACCAAATAGACTTGGGAGTATCCACATGAACCACTTCTTCAAGGAAATCTGTAGGGACAGTCACCTTCAGCAGGGAAGGGATGGCAGGAATGTGGACACAACCAAGTCATCAGTGTCACAGCTGGAGCTGGGAAAATGCTGCCTGCTTTATTCCACACCAGTATAAAAACACTGGGACAATCAACCTGTGTTTGTCTGGATGGGATCTTTCTGAAGGTGGATTCCTACAAGTGATTGAATTGGATTTGTAAACTGAAGGTGGACTGATACCGGCATGACTTGGTGAAACACTGTGAGCTGTGATTCAATATTACCGAGTGCTGGCTCCATTCTTAGCTTCTTCAGCCACCAGCCCGACTCTCAGAGGTCAGCATTACTATTGCTGTGTGTCTCAAAGCCCCAAAACCTAAAAGCTTCCCTCCTGATATACAATCTTTTCATTTGTCTCGAACTCCATTTTTAACACCAACAGGTCAATTGACTGCTGCATGAGCAAGAGTGCTGGAGACTGGTGCTCACTAAATCTGTAGGCTGGAATACACTGGCAAAAAAGAAAACATTATTATTATTATAACTTTACTTAAAATAACAGGCCTGAAATAATGCCCTGGCTTTACCAGCTGGTGTTTCCTCTGAGCTAATTTAAAGTACGAAACCTGTTATCAGGTGTTCATTCCAAAGCATATTAACTGCATTAATGGATACATGCACAAGTGTATTGGCTTGATATTTACTGTCAGTGTGTAAGGGGTGTGCATGAAACATCATTGCTGTTAATGACGGCTGTAATGCTGTGTTGAGTTTTGGGTTCCCCAGTGTGTAGTGATTGTGTAGCTGTAAGTGGTTGTGCTTTAGTATTACTGACAGCACTAGGTACATTAGCAAGTGTATTGTATCTCTTTTGTGTTCACTTCTCCTATTTTCTCTGGTAAGGAACTGAGTACAGCCTCCGCTGAGGCAAATAAAGTTAACTTTCATTAGTTTCGGTGGTAGCAGGCCCCCGATGACTGCACTTGGTTGTGTATGCATCTAGCATATATTGCTGGGTTTGGCAGTGAAAAGGGGTGTCCAGTGGGCAGCTGGAAGATTTCAGCTTCATGTGAGCACTGCTGATGTGAAATCTTCGTATCAGAGGCCAAGACTAATTCCAGAGGGCCCGTGGTCAAAGTCAAGCTGGTGACAGTATATAGGGCTGTACTGCAACAAAGTTGTTCGGTGCTCTCTCTCTGTCCTCTCAAAGCAGAGGTGCGTGATTGCACATCGTTTGCTGACTGACGAGTGTGCGTAAGACGCAGCCCAAGTGGGTTGTGTTACTTGCAGCCGTTGCAGTCACACTGAGTGTGAACCTTATCAGGAGCGGAGCCAGCTCTGCACCTCTTGGGCTGGGAATGGCTGGAATAGATCTCCATCAGTGGGAATGGTCACAGCTTGGTTCAGGCTCACCCTGGTGCCAGCAGGATGGAAAAGCAGGGTGTGGAGGCATCCAGTCTGGCTTAGAATGGGTTGGTACAGATTGGGTGTAGTATAGTCATGCTCATGTGGTATTAGCCTAATATTGCAATTGAGCTAAACACCTATGCCAAGAGCCAGTATTAATAGTAAGCACTGCCTGAGCACAGCAGACCTATAGCTGGATCTTTGCTGATCAGTCCTCCTGGCAGAGCTGTACTAGTTCAAACATATCTGCCACAGGCTCCTTTTTCAGGGCAAACAAACTTCTGCCCTCCTTCCTCACCCTCTGTGCTCTGACGTTGTAGCTGGAGTATTCAGCATTGTTTCTGTTTAGAGAGGAGGCACTGTATAGCTTTTAAAAAAGATTTTTATTTTAAGGTTCCTGAGAAGACAAAATTATCTGATGAACTGAGCACTTGCAAGTCCCAGTTGACAGCCAGCAGCTGAAATATGCAGGAGAGCGAGCCCTGCGTCCGTTCTGGAAGTTAATTTAGTTCATTTGATGGTGCAGCAGGGAAGTAAAAGCTGGGTTTTTTTTTTCGGCAGGCTGAGTCGTCAGAGAAGAATTTAATTTTTAAATGGTAATAGCAAGTGATGGCCTTCACTGGTAAACACTGCCTGAAAACTTGTTTCTGAAGTAAAGGTAACACAGGGAAGGGAAAAAAGTAGGACAGCAAATTGTTTCAAACACTCACTGGCTGCATGGTGATGTTGAACGCTAAAAGCTTTTGAAAACTACTGAGCTGAATTATTTTTGTTGATCTCATCTTGCTTCTGCCAAATGGTCTGTGCCTGGCCTATAAAGAGTATAACCATGTTTCGCAGCGCGTAAGGTTGAACAATCACTGTGACTGGTTGGTGTGCCAGCCTAATAAAATACACTGGGGTCGTTTTGAGTAGCACAGATCTATCTTAAGGCCAAAGGCAACTTGGTTTTGGTTAACTTCTGTGAGCTGATTGTTATTAGACTTCTGATTCCTGTGTACAACTAATTTCATGCTGCTGGACTCTGTCTTTGAATTAGTAATGTTAATACTCAGCACCAAGTCTCTCTCCAGTGCAGGAGAGTGAGGTACCTTTGAGGGCATCTATGCTAGCATCTTAATTTAGGTTAGGAGTACACTTCAGAAGTGAATGTCAGTCTCAACACACTTACTGTGCATCTATTCATATTGTGGTTTGGTCTCACAGCACACAGACTTATTTTTTTCTGGAGAAAATTAAACCGGGAGATATGCTCCAAGACCTCATCCAATGCACTCTGCCTGCTAAGGGGTGTTAAATTCCCAGAGTCAGACTAGCTCTAGTCTGACATTAAACCTCCCAGTGTGCATCTATTGTGCACACTGGGCCCTCAGTACCAACCCACTTCCATCGCTCTGCACTGCTTTTTAGTGCGGGGGAAGTTTTCACTTCCAGTGGAGAATCCAGTGCACGAAACAAGCCCAGTCTCCACGTGCACCAGGGAGAGGACTCAGCAGAAACAGCAGGGAGGGCAGGAGCAAGCAGCCACCTGTGTTTGGCCCAAAAGCCTCTGTTTAGCCTGAGAACTGCAGGCCAAGACCTTCTCTGGAAGTAAGTGCCCAAAACTTCTTCTTTTAAAAACTAGAGAAATGGTCAGTCTTTATAAAAGAAAGCAAAACACAAACTGGGTGATAGGCCTTGGCTGATGCCCTTTCTCTTCAGCAGCTAAGAGGTTAGAAAATATGCTTGTCTTTCAAAACATTTTTAAGGCGTGAGTTGAAAGTTTTCTTTTTTGTATTTGAAAGTCAGATTTCTTGCGCGTAGTTTTGTATTAAAGCTCCATGGACAGACCACTGACTTTCCTGTGTGCCTGCACTGCCTATTTCTTTTGTCTCTGATGAATCATGCTGCAGAGCTATCAGACAGTATTGAACATATGAAAATCAGTAATACCACACATTCAGTCATTATACAATTAATTCTATACCCTTACTAATAATTTATTAATTTAACATTGCAATGTTATTGCCAGAGAATGTACTTAGGGACACCTCCATTTTGGTAAAAGCCTAAAAATATAGTTTGAATAGCTGGATGACTCATTAGATAGGAATATAGCTTTTGCTTCCCATGACCCATCTCCATATTACATGAACTTGGAGAGTGTCCTTCCAAATTTTCTAGTTATCTTTCGGAATCTCTATTATAGAAAGTGAAAATAATCTACCAGTTTGGGGCTGATCCCAAAAAATGTTGACAAAGTGTTCTGAAAATGGAAAAGCATCATTTTGGCCTTGCAGAATACAGGATTCCCAGAAGGGGAGGCAGTTATGTGCTGCTTCATGCTCTGTTTCTGAGAGCTGCTTATTCTACAGTAACTTGTTTACAGGATTTTTTGAAATAATTTTTGAAAGATTTGCATAAACAGGCTGTTTGCAGTTTCAAGGCAAGAAGAATCTACTTTGCAAGGTATAAAATCTTAAAAGAGTAACAGGCCTGTGTGCTACAACTTCCTCAATATTTTTCCAGTCGTTTTCTTCTCAGGCACAAGACTTAAACATCAGAGCATTAAAGACAATAGTTTTACAACTATATTATGCTTCTCTAGCTGGAAGGTGGTAGAACATCTTTTTCTCCTCTTTCAGTCTGAAGAATCGCCAAACTCTCTCTTCAAATAACTAAAAAGCCAGAGCTGAGCTTCTCATACCAGTTTAATCAGTAATTTCACTATACAGAAAAAAAAAATAGCAGTGGCATGACAATTGAATCCAATGCTTTTTACAGTTCTTGTGCAAAGGAAGAACTATAGTTTGTCTAAGAAAAAAAACCCTGGCTTATTCCAATATGATTTATATAAAGCTGAAAGAGACTTGGTTTAAGAAATTAAATCAACCTCATTTTAAACTACTTTCAACTCATTCACTACAGACCAGCCTAACATTGGGAAACTTTTAAGTTAGCTTGAACTTAAATTCAAATGTGAAACTTCAGATAATCTAAAATAAACCAAGATGTTTGTTAGTAAGAACCTTAGCAGACTGAAAAGGCTGAGTTTTTCTCTACTCTGGTGTGGACTACAGCCAGCTGTTCTAATTTAAAATACCATAACATTGTTAAAGCAGCTTCAAATTATTTACTGTGATTTAGAAAATGTTTCATAAAACTATGTCGATGTAACTTGTTACAACATGACTCGGAAGGAAGTCTGATTTTGACCTTGTTTGTAGTAACAAATAAGATATCTCCCCAGAAATTGATGGTAACTTTTACAGAAATATAAATGGAAGCAAATCGGTTCCATTAAGTGCATACTTTCAAATCAAGATCCTGTAGTTAATAGAGTAATTGTAGAAATGCAGCATGTATAATGTGAATCAGGTTACATATTAAGAATGGGAAGGAAATTACTTTTTTTTTTTTTTTTTGAAAAATTGAATCGTGTCTGAAACTATCCTTAAAATTCTCAGTGTTTTCATGAGATAAATTTAAAAATATAGTCTGTTTTGGACAGTAGAAACTTTTGCATTGAATTTAACACTTCTAAAATGTAAACATTTTAATCTTAGAATATACTAGATTTTGTAATGAAAAGTATTTGACTTAAAAGCAGAATACTCCATATGGAAAACAGGTTACTGTGACAATTATCAAATTATTAGGTAAAAGAAGCACAAAATAATTTTATTTCCATCAGTTTTTTCATCATATTCATGGCTAAAATGAGGAGGTATTTTTTGACAAAAAAGCAGTCTTTGAAAATTTACTAATCAATTCTGGTATATAAACTCCACTTTTAGAATACCATTCATTTAATGAGTAAGTTTGAAGCACAAATCTAGTTATTTTTCCAGAATCTCATTTAACATTCTATGTTTTGATTCTACTCTTCTGAAGTATGAACGTGTATGACTTACATCATCTAAAGTCTTGAATGACCACTGTGAATTACTGTATCAATGTCTTCTTCATGGAGACGCAATGCTGTTGGGGGTGCAAAAGGATAACCAGTCAGAATTGTCTTGTCTTCTATTAAAAGAGACTAGCAGCAATGGGCAAGTCGGCAGTATGTGTTTTTTTAAAAGTCAGAATCAAGTGCTAGCTTTTGTTCTTTTGGGATGGGTTTCCAGTCAGTCTTTAACTCTTTCATTTAGTATGATTTGACCCACCTTAAGCCCAGTTGCCAGTTCTGAAGCACCCAGTATGAAGTTGTGGAACAATCACTCTACATAGCTGTTGAGTAAAACTTGTGCACTTGTGTTAAAAACACTGTTTGTGCATGTGGAAATATTTAACTGCTCCTCAGGATAAAAAACCAAAAGCAAACAGGAGTCTTATAGTTCTTAGAATCTGTGTTTTAGAAGTCACAGTGCTTGTTTTGAACATAATCTCTCAAAGTGAAATTGAGGGGGAGAGTGCAGAGATTAAAGTCAACCATATTGATATTGGCAGGTTATCTCTTGAGGGCCCTGTGGTCAGCAGCAAAACTGTGACTAGGAGGTAGCCCAGCAAAAATTAATACTATGCCCATACCCCTAAACAAAACATCCCTGGTCTTTGGGGGAAGTGGCCTGGCAACGTGAAATGTCTTCTTTGTATGAGTGTAAGGGCCATAAAAGCTTCTTATAAATAAGTATTTCCTCTGACCCATTTCTCTCTGACCCATTTTGTGTGTCAGTTCTGGTTGAATCATCAGGTCTTTCACTGCTCACGATCTGCAGCTAAATGTGAAGGTGAAGACAGACATGGTGTTCCTACCACTCAATACATGTTTATTTTTATCAAATGCAGGATTTTACTCTGTCAATTCCCCTTTAAATGTATGAGACTTTTTTTCCTCTGATTTCATTCCAGCTTCACTTAGGAAGAATAATAGTCTATGGTATGGTATAATGGATTCTCTTGTAACAGAAAATAACTGCGATTGCCTGTCTCTGAAAACATAGCTAGTTTGGGAAAAGGTCAGACAAGGGCTTCTGTACAATACAAGTCTTGTCTTTACAGAATGTAACGAGAGCCTGTGAAATATAAACCAGATAACTTTCTGGATACTCCATAGTGTCACCTTTTTTGGTTTTAATTTTTTGTATGTAATTTATTAAGTGATGGTTTCCCATTAAGCAATGTACTGTCTTGGTTATCCATCTTAGATGTTTCATAAATAGCAAAAAGAGACATAGTGACTCACAAAGTTTAATCTTGCCCTCTTGAATTTCCTAAGGTTGTTGGGAAGTGTTTCAGTGTGACTGGGATTTAGGGTTTGATATTTAGGCAGTGTTGACAGGTCTTACCACATGCCCTGTAACTAAATTCTGTTGCTTAGTTTGTTATATCTTAGATGAAGAGCTACCCTTCATTTGATCACAGAATAACATTCGATGTCTCCCACATAACATAACCGTGGTAAAAAAAGGAGTTAAAAGACACATGGAAAAACTAAATTTTGGGGACAACTGGCCCACTGATACTTGTAATGTTGATAGCTAGAGATTTCCTCTTTCAGAAACCTCTCAGTTTATTTTTTGAGCTTTCAGTATTCCTAAATTATTTGGAAAACTGGCTGAATGTAGACACAAGGCAAACCAGAAATCTTTAGTAATCAGCTTTGTGATTTACATAGTAGAAAGTTCAGATACTTGCCAAAGCCCTGGAGTTACAGAGCCACTGGAGTCATTGGGAGTAATCCATATGTAGTGTGGTTACATTGAATTTTCCCAGGTGGCTGTGGAAAACAGGGAGTGGTAGCTTGGAGAAGATTGCCTTAGCTGTGACTCATGCGTTTTGTGTTTTAACACATCACTGTGCATCATGGACTAGCAAAAAATCTGACTGCATGCGTGCTCTTACCTCCTTGCAAATGTGAGATAATGTGGAATAGCTGCAGCCTGCTTCATCAATAGGTATTTTATTTTCCCCAAACTTAGAATATAAACATGATTCATGACTGTGGCTCAGCTGATGAACAGCAGTTTATGAAACTGGAGAAATCCTTCCTGTGTCCCAGGCTTTAGGTAGGAGGTAACTGGTGGTGAGAGTCCTTCAAGATGAGGTGTCTTACCAGTGCTCCCTCGCCTTCCTCCCAGATCTGGTGTTGGAGGGTAGAAATCTGTGTACAGGCTGGGGGAGGGGATTTGCTTATTTCAGTACTGACTTTTGTTGAATATGCTAAAATGATACTTGGGTGGCTTTAGGTCAGAGCGCTCTGCTCCACAGCCTCTTAAGTGCATGGGTTAAAAGTACCCATGGGAGGTGAAAAGACTGTAAAATGTACAAGTATTCCTTTGGAGGAAACTCTGGGCTTGAAACTAGACAAATATCAGTCCTGATTGGTACAGTTCTTCCAAATACAAGTGTGGCCTTCATTAAGACAGTGTTAGATTCTGTTTAAAAATCAATGTACATTTTAATCCCTGAAAAATACAGAGAACTGTTGATTTGGGCCATTTTTCAAGCTCTGTGTAAACGTAAAGTCAGGAGAACTTGTTGAACTTGTACCGGCCTGCTTTGAGAGCAGGTGGGGAGCATGTTCTTTGGAAGTGATTTTTCAAATGACTCAACTTCAGGATCATTAACCTTATGCCATAGGCCACAGAAAATTTCAGGACAATCTGACTAAGCCTGTGAATTTTAGACCATGCTTTGATAGTGACCTTTTAAACCATTCTATGAACTGGAAGTAGTAGTGTTTCACATAGAAAGGAAATGTACGGTACACTTGAACTAGAAGATCACAGTAGGTCGTGGAAACAAAGACACTATAACCCAAGGGAGCAATTCTACTCCAGCTCCCAGTCTCTATTTGTAAACGCCATGTGGCCTGGATGTCAAAACAATTAGTATCTTTGCTTTAAATGATTTGTCATGATTGCTTTTAAAGTTCAGAGCACTTGTTCATGGCCTCTCTTGAAAACCCACAAGAAATATTACCATTGCAGATGAACTTGATGGTCTTTGAAGTTGTTTTGATTCTAAAAATGGTAATAGAGTCTATGTGCAATTTTTCATTTTCCAAAATTAAGATTCCTGTACACTTACAGCACAAAAAATATGTACAAGTCCTCTTTTTTTTTTTTTTTCCACCTGAGATTCATTACTCAAGAACAACTGCAGAAGGCTGCACTTTGCTAGCACTTTCCCTTCCAGTGTGATTTTGCACAGGGAATGTCATTCTGAACGGCAAGAAAGATCAAGAGCCTGATAATGCATCATTAAACCCCAAAACCTTTACAACTAGGCTTAGCTGTAAAGCAGTATCAAAGCTGAACCCTAGGTGGTCCTTTGGTGGCAGGATCACTGATGCTCCACTACACAGGGTAATCAGTAGAGACATGGTAGTAACCAGTTTCAGGAGGATGAAAGCTGGGAAACAAGTCTCACAATTTTTTTCCTTCTTGAGTGAAAAGTAATCTCAAGAGTCATTGTAGAGTAAACTAGTTTGACAGAAGAAGGGATGATTGTGGGATGAGAACTGCTGGAAAGAAAAATGCAGTTATCTTTTTGGCAGATAACAAAGCATCTAACATGCAAAAGTGCTTTTTCCCTAAGAGCAGCAGAAAGGAAGATCTACGCCTGGAAAGCAGAACAGTGGGAAGAGTGATTAGAAAAGCCTCAGTTAACAGACAAAAATTTGATATGCAGCCATTTTGTGATCTATGATTACCTATATTTCCAGCCTCAAATATTGAACACTGATGAGACAGGACCTTACTCATGAGAAGGGCTTTAAAGTTACTTTTTGTTCTAAATATTCTGGATCATACACTAAGTTTATGCTCATCAAGCTTAAATAAGAACCACATTTATGGTGTCACAGGAGGTTGGCAACACTACATTTTCTTGAGATAATAAAGTTGTGTTTTATCCTTAGTAGTTTTCTTTTGCCCAATCTGTTTTGCCAAAAGGGAGCTTGCATTTCAAATACTGTCTGAGAAAAAAGTATGGAGCCTGTGGCCTGATTTTGCTAAGTAAATTATAGTGAAATATTGGTGCTATGACTGCCTGGACACATTATTTTGCTTTTTGCTTGTTTTGAACTAACCTGCCAGGATTTCTAGGTTTTCTTCCTTGTTCTTAATTTGTTTTGATTCTTAGGATTCTTTCTTTAGCTTTGTCCTTGCTTAGTTTTGCTTTTGTTACAATTTTGTTTGGTTTCATTACGAGAAATCTATCATTCTCTCTTGCTTTTAGAGGTATTTCTGCTTTGTTTACATGAAAGGTGCTGTACAGAGTGAAGCTGCTGTTTTGTACAATTTTCTTGCTGGAAGGACTAGTCAACCTCAGGTCGACCTAACCCTCCTGTCACATGTGTGTAAACAGTAAAAAAAAGGCTAGGTTCAGTTTCTAAGGATTTCCACTAAAAAAAGTTAAAACAACTGCAGCTCATGCTCCATTCCAGATACTAAACTGCACCTTCTGGGTGCTTCAGAAAGAACAGCGCTCACACACAGGTAATGTTTGTAAAGGCCTTAAGGAAGATAAAGCTCCCTCTTCATCTGAGGGAAGGAAAGCATAGTTATAACATCATCTTGGAGAAACAGCTCATAGAATTAAAAGTGGGAAGGACTGGCATTACTGAAGAAATGGTGGGAACAAGTCCTCAGATGAGTACTCCTCCCACTGAGATTTGCTGACATGGTTAAAGCCACAATCCTTCTTTCCTGTTTATGTTGCACTCGGTGCTCCTTGCCTGGCTCCTAGTCAGCTCACTATCGCATTCATAAAACTACTACTTGTTTTGCCTGCTATCCTGTTGCTGCTCCAGTTACTGCCTCTGAACACTGTTTCTGTTGCTGTTTCTTGTCACTGCTTTGCCGTTGCTGTTCCCACTTTGCTGAACACCTCTCAGCACAGCAAGATTTCTTCTCGCTTGGGGTACAGCTACATCAGGTGTCGGTCACAGCACAGGTGTGACCCCCAGCCCATACCTCTTGACTTTAAATCCCCAATCCAAGTTTGACTACAGGTATTTTGAATAAGTCTCAGATAACTTTGTCTCTTACAGATACACTTACGTCTGAGCTAATCTTGCTTGGTTCTCTATACGGGTAAAAGAGAAGTAACTACTTTTAAAGCATAATTCATCTCATCCTGATAGTGATGCTTAAAGTAGGTCAGTCAAATTTCACCAAATGCATGTTCCATATAACGGGGTCCCCAAAGTGATTTCCTCAGATGTAGGCATGTTTGTTGTGTATGTCTAAATTTAGGTGAGAACTGAGTCAGGAGGGTATTAGAGTGAAGCCTCATAAATGAATATCCTGGGTTTTTTTCTAACAGCGGAAGATGACTGGCAAACAGAATGAGGATCATTGCCTACATCTGTTTTTTGTTTGACCAAGTACAGCTATTCCCACGTTCTGGAGGAAATTCACCTTCTGTACCTAAAATTACAGGTACAGTGTATGATCAGAAAAGTGGCCACAGAGGTCTAAATTGAAAGATCAAAGGATGAGCTATAATTTGCAGTGTGAACACACTGCTGGGGAGGAATAAGCATCACACAAGCCCTCTACTTCATCCTTCCTGCTGACAGCCAAGAGTCTTTTTCTCTTCTGTTGTTTCTTACCTTGTTTTAGACTTTCATTCTGCTAAGACAGCTGTGTCACTGCTTGGTGTTACTTCTTCACCTCCAGCATGGAGCAGGATGTCCAATAGTCTCTTAAATAAAAATTCAGAAATATTAATCCAATCTATAAAACGTAGGATTTTTTAACATGATGTATGTAAAGTACAAGACAAGAAAAAAAAAAAAAAGAGAAACCCTGCAGAAATTAAGCAAATATTAGTCAAGCTATTTCTCTTCTCTTAAAACCATGAAAACACCAAGCAAACAAAAATCAGGCCAAACAGACAGGTTGATATCAGATGAATTTCATGGAAGGAAGGAAATATACAATGATCTTAAAATTTATTCAAATAATTTAAAATCTTCTTATGAAACTATGATGTATTTTCTGTTTTATTCAAATTGGATTCTATTTTCATCTCATTTAAAATTCAACAATTCAGAAAAATCAAACATATTTTGTCTGCCAGTGAATAGGGTGGAGATAACAAAGAGAATGAGACAGCACTCATATGGAGATGAGCGATAAAAACCTAAGAAGTCCATTGAGAAAAGATCTGACATTATATGTGGTTTCTTTCTCACAAAGCAATAATATTGCAATGCCAAAGGCATGATTATAGCCTGAAAGTAGTTTTATCAGATACGCAGGATGGCTGAAGTTGGAAGGCACCTCAGGAGATTGTCTGGTTCAACAACACTGCTCAGAGCAGGGTCAGCTAGAGAAGGCTGCCCAGGGCCACGTGCAGTAGAGTTTTGAATATCTCCAAGAAGGCAGTCTGCAGAGACTCTCTGGACAATCTGTTTCAGTACCCGACCAGCCTCACAATAAAAATGTTTTTTCTTACATTTAAATGGGATTTCCTGTATTTCAACTTGTGTCCATTACCTCTTGTGCTGTTACTGGGCGCTACTGGGAAGAGTCTGGCTCTGTCTTCTTTAAGTCCCACCATCAGGTATTTATATCATTCGCTAAGATCCCCCTGAGCCTTTGGGTCTCCAGGCTGAACAGACCCAGTTCTCTCAGTCTCTCCTAGTATGGCAGATGTTTCAAGCCCTTAATCACCTTCGTGGCCCTTCACTAGACTCCCTCCAGTATGTCCCGTCTCTCTTGTATCAGGGAGCTGAGTACTGGACACAGCACTCCAGATGTGTCTCAGCATTGCTAAGCAGTGGAGAAGGGTCAAATCCACTGACCTGCTGGAAACATTCTTCCTGATGCAGCCCAGGAAGCCAGCGGCCACCTTTGCTGCAAGGGCCCATTGCTGGTCATAGTCAACTTTTCTCCACCAGGACCTCCAGGTCCTACTTGCAAAGTTGCTTTCCAGCCAGTTGGCCTTTTGTTGGCCAGAGCTGGTTGGCCAACTCACCAGCTCCCATTGTGGGAGTCTCCATTTCCCAACCTAATAACCAGAGGTGCTGCTGGCCTCTCCTTCAGAGCAGCTGGGGTTGAAGTTCATGAGACTGCAGGTCTCAGAAAGTATCCATCCACTCTCTCCCTCATCACCCTGATGCTATGCAGGCTTCTGACCTCCTCCCACTGTGAGAGTTTCTGGGTGGTCACAGCCTCTCACAGCCAACCTTTCCTGGCAGCAGCAGGCACCCTGCTGTTCCTCAAAGGGTTCCCAGGAGTCCCTTGACAGTCTTATTGAAAGTTCCCAGAAGACATACAGGATCTCAAAGTGGAGCCCAGAAACCACTGCATGAACTGTGGTGCCTGCCAGCTGTGCGGTGGGGCTCTCTGGGACTGGAGGAAAGCAGCTGCTGTCATGCAATGTTTTTTGAAAAAAAGAAGAAAAATTATGAGCATCAAGGAAAACTAACCACAAACAGAGGAAGACAAATTATTCTTCTGTAAACAATTATACACACTTCTAAAAATACTTTTAAAGGTCTTATCAGTCCCTGAAATTTCTGAGAATGTTTGAGAATCTTGATATGTGAATGTATTATTTTGTTAAAGACTGCTGAACTCTTCTCTTTGAGAAGCAAAGATTGGATTAAGTCATGCTGTTGCAGGAACTGTATATTCTCATACTTGCTCTTAACGTAGTGTTGTGGTAAAACTGGAGTGCTTTGTTCTGCCTTTATCATGTTGATGTTTATAGCATGATTTATCATGGAAAGCTTTAGTGAGAAGGGTCTTCTCGATTTATTGGAATTAAAATCTAGAGAATGTCCAATATTTCTGAAATGAACTTTCCTAGAAATTCCACCTCATGGGAGGTTTCGACATTTTATTCACTAATTGTTCTCTTTTGTGGAAAATAATACCTGATCTGCTCTTGCAATAGTTATCTTCTTTAAAAGGTTCTTTCTTGAAAGTTATGACACTTTCATTTGAAGATATTTTCCTATTTAAAGATTATAGAATTTAAAAAAACACTGTACCATGAATAGTGTTTACTCTTGTTTTAGTGTGACTGGCCCATGAAATTAGAACTAGATGTGAGGAATATACTATTTAATTATGATTATATGATTACATCAACTTACAGCTGATTCCTGGATCTAAATTCTGAGGTGAAGGACCAGACAAATAAACAAGATTTTCTCTGAAATTTCTTCATCTTTTCCTAATTATTGCCTCTTAGAAATGTCACTGAAATATGTAATTTGGATATGAAGGCTGTTTCCGCCTCCTTGGTTCTTCCTCTAACAAGCCTTTCATATGATTGCTTTCTAATGCGGCCTTAAAATAAACATCTACATGACTGGGACATTGTCATTTCAAATGCATCCTCCTACCCTGTAGAAAAAAATTGGTATGAAGGTCTGTGGTAAAATTGAGCTAACTTTTAGTACTGAACAGATACCCAGTCCTTGGGAATTTTCTTTCTATTATTTCCCTAAAGAGGTTCTTTATGGGGGCTCAGTCATCTTTTATTAAACAAACGTGATGGGAGCTCCATGGCCAATAAAGACTCAACTGTCTGTAGGGAGAAAACAAGGGGAAGAGTTTACATTTCAAAGTTGGGTGCCTTCCTTTGTATGTCTACCTGATGATGCTTCACTTTTTTGACACAGCATGCAGGAAATCAGACCAATTTGCAATGTGAATGCCTGAATTAACTGCCTAGAGCTAGCTTTTATGTACCCTCGCCACAACTCCCAAAAAGTAACAGCGAAAAGGACTGACACTTTGCTTTTCAATGCAGCAGCCATCACTGGCTTTTATTTTCCTGTTATCTAAAGATTTCTTTTCCACCGCAATGTGTTAGGTTTTAAAGCAATGTGATATATCTGTGCAGCTTTTCAAATGGTCATATATCTGAGCTCCCCAGCTCCAGTGGAGGTCTGTGAGCTTTGTATGAGCTTTCGTGTTACAGCTGAGCATGAGGACAAGGCAAAGCAGCCAGCTAAGGTTTCCCTTTAGTGGGTCACTGAAGAGGTGGTGCACAGGTGGCCTGGCTGATGCTAACCTTCCAACCATCCAAGTCTGAGGAGGAAATCAGTTGGTACACCTCCGAGTGAGGGTTACAGCACCTACAGACAGGTTACATACAGGCAGACCAGTCTGAGCTGACCTCACAAGTACTTCATCTTGCTTGCAGGGGTTGTATGATATTGAACTCCTAAGGTGTCCTGTTTAAGTGGGACGCCCAGATGACAACAGCAACAGAATTTAGGATTTGGTGATGTACAGGTATTTAAAATAATTCTTTGATTTTACATTTTACAATGTTACAACACATTTCCAATTTTTAAATTTATTATGTTCTAATGTTTGGTTTAAAACCTTTGAATATTTTGCTGGCCTTCATTTATTTAATATTACTAGTGTTCTGCTTGGTTTTAGGCAGTGTGCCATGAAGAAGGCTGTTAATCTCTCTATTGTCAGAACTATGATTTATGGGTTTTGATGGCTACTTTTGTGCCTTATCCCTAAAGTAAAAAGTGGTTTGTTTAACTTTCTCATATTTCTTGATTATATTTTTGCATGAGATAATGAAATAAATTTATGAAAGTGTTTTATTTCATTTCTAGAAGTTTTTTTAGAAAATAGTTCTGGAAAATGAAAGGAAAACTATCTTTTTTTTTATAAGGAAATATACTTAAAGCAATAAAAACTGAAGCATACATGAGCCTTTCTCAACAAAATTCAAATACAGTATGATTTAACACTGATTTGGAGTTATTTATCCCATAGGATTAATCCCAGGATTAATAGTATTCTAGCACATACTGGAATCAGGAGCTTGATTCATCTTCTTAGCTGTATACCCAGTAATTTTCCAACTGACATCATGAAATGTGATCCTACCTGGAATGAAAACAAATTCTGAGTTCCTCCCCCCAGTATGAGATCCTTTGTAACACAATTCGATTTCTATGTCATGACAGTGTGTTTCAGACATGTCTCTTTTCTGTGAATAACAACAACATTTTACTGGACATCTCTAAGAGATGACTACTGTGGGTCAAGGTCACTGGAATCATATCTCCCCGGGAGACACATTTTGAGCATCTGTCACTGACAGCCTTGCAGATGTTAAGTTTATTACGCATCCCTCATTTTTTGGCACTATCATTTATTTCTCTGCAACCACTGCAAAAAACATTCCATTATCAATTCCAGCAGTAGCCAGAAAGTTAAGCCAGAAAGTTAATCACTGAAAAAGCCATTACCAGATCATCCTACAATTCAGTTCATGCCCATAGCAGAACTATTAATTATTACTATATAGTTCCTTCCCATATCCTTCCTATTTTGTGGTTGGATCCTAAATTTTGCTCCTTGGGTCTCCCTTCTCCCCAGCCCTGGTCTTGGTTGATGCCTGAAGACTCTGCCTGTTCTGGCTGCCCTCCCTGTCCCATAGATGCCCTGGTCCCCACCCAGGAGTATTGCCTGCCTACATTTGTGACTGCAAACTGAAATCCTATTTTAGTTCCTGTAGTTAGTAGGAGGGCTGAAAGAAAAGCCCAAGGGGCTGAATTTGCACTTACCTTTGAAAACAAATGTTGAAACAAGTGAGAGACTCACTGTATTTTGGTAGAAACTGAAAGCTAATGAGCTTATTTACCCTTTTACAAAATTGGATAACTGGGATAAAGAAAATTTCAGAGTAAAAAGTTACTAATTTGGGAACATAAGAGTTAAAACCGCCCAAAAATTTTAAAACATTTCATCCGTATTCAGAAGAAGATGCCAAAACCTCAAAATACCTCTCAGGCATACTCCAGTGCTAAAAAACACCGAGCATCTTCTTTGCTGCTGCCAAACCTAGCAGCTACTGCTACAAAGTATGACAGTGTAATGGTCTTTAAGTGACTGTGTCTAGTAAAATGAGATCAAGAGTGACATCAGTAATAAAGCAGCTGCACGATGGGTAGTTATTTTTTTCAAGTAATTTGATTCTTCCATTAAGAGCCAGATTTTCAAAAGAGTTTATAGCTCAGTAGCACCACCTGCAGCTCCAAAAGCTAAGGCCAGGCTTGAAAAAACTACCTCCCTATAGACACTTCCTCCCGAAGTTGGGGAAAAAGTCGCTAGTACTGCAGCCGTGTGAATTGGTGAACACCACAATACTAACCTGGTGGAGAACTAGTTGGGATCCTAGCTTTCTCATTGCTAGCTTGGAAATATCTAATCCAGCACTGCCCTGAACCATGTATAGAAGACTTCAAATTTTGCATAATAGGGTTTGACTTCTGAAGAGGTTCTAGAGGTGGAAAAGCAATTATGTAACTCGAACCTGAACTGCATTAACAGATTTATGTGGGGAAGTTTTCACAGCGCCTTTGCTCTGTGCCTATATTAAACCAAGGCTATTAATAGGCTGGAAATGTTTTGGGTAAGTCCCATGAACTTTCACATCAAACTGAGACCGAAACTTTTTTAGGTCTTGAAAAAACTCTCGGGTACTTTTCTGTGACTTGGTTTGCTTACCTCTGTTCTTGTTTACAAGACGAAACAAGAAAAGGAGGGTTCAAAATGCAACTTGAGGAGCTGTTCTCATGGTGCTCATGACCTACCTGGCAGCCAGAGCCACCAGAGATTGCTGAGGTACATAGCTTTGCTTTATAGAAGAAAGGGCCAAGTCTATTCCTGATTAGAACTGGTAACCACAATCATGAAGGGACAAATACAACTCTATTTTAGTTGGCAACCACCAACAGCATGTTCTGAGAGATGTGCTGATTATTTGAAAGCCAGTGAATACTCCAGTCAAAAGTAATGAGTATGATATCCTGCTAGAGAGGTCTGAAGTATCAGGGGTTTGACTTGCGCCAGTGATTCTTTGTTTATGACTGCATGTATTAGTTCAAGCATTCAGCATTCTTAACTTAAACCAAATAGGCAGGTGATGGTAAATTTTGAGAAGTACCTCCTAGAAAAACCTGATGTTTTAAATCTGAAATTTCCTTTCACAGCATGCTAATTTAACATTTCTTTCTTTTCAGTTATTATAATTAAATTGTTCTGCAGGTAATAAGTTATATATCATATGTGTAATATACAGTGCTAAGCATTTATTCAGCATTGTTCTTAATCTACAATAAATTCTTCAACCCGGCGGTTCAGCCAATTGCATTAATGCCAGACTACCCTTTGCTGAGATTTCATACCCAGGTGTCATCCAGCAAGACACTAAAAACTGTGATCATTATGTCAACTAATAAGCAGAATTGATATAATGTTACTCAAAAGAAGTACAAATACTTTGTGTATGCTGAAGGTTCTCAAGCAGCTTTTTCAATCTGCAAACCTTTTTCTTCTTTGTTTCAACATATGATACTAAATTATGCTTAAAACTCTGCTTGTCCTGGTCACACACATACACATTAACATACATGGCCACGTGCAGATGATTTTATAGAGGAAGAGTTATATAGTTTGTTTCCATTGGTTCATTGTATGAGGAAGAGTTATATTTGGTTTCAGACATTTCTAGCTGGATAACTCTTACAGTTATTAGCCTCTTCCACTGATATATGTGATTATGAATCAGAAGTGAAATTAATAAATTACTCTACTAATTCAAGCATCAGTTTGTATCACTGTGAAGCATATGCTGCTGAAAACATTCTCTGTTTACCTGTGCCTGGGGAGACTATGGGACTATATTTATGGAGAGACTTTGTGCATCGTTATGTTTATAAAGCACTGTCATTCACATTTCCAAATCTGATCACTGGCATATCTTTCCTTCTCATCCACACACCCATTTTAAGGTTAGGCTTATCTATGAGTTCCACTTTGTCCATAGTTTCTGAGGGAATTTGTCCTACTTTCTGTCTTGCATTTTAACCATACCATTCACTTGAAGAAGCAGCTTGCATCATCCTCCACCCATATCAGTCTCTCACATTCCATCTTCTTTCCCTCATTCCCATCTTTACACCTATGCCATCTGTCCCAAAGGCTATTAACACAGAAAAGACTGTCAAACAGAAAAAGGATAGAAGTGACACTGTCAGACTGAACAGAATCACTGTTCAGAAATATTTTACTTTTGCTATCATGATTTTGCTGCTTAATATTTTTCTGACCTTTCAGATTCTGTAGATTTGGTTTATAAATTCTTGTGTTTGTTTTTTAATTTGAGAAGAAACTTGGTAAAGCAGTTGCTTTGGATTACCTCAGAATTACCTACTTTTTTCTCTGTTTCCAGAATTTTCTATGCTAATTTAGGTAGATTCTTGAACCTGGTAAAGATCAACACACTGTAAATGAGCGTCAGAGTTAAGGATTAAAACCTTCAGGTAACTGGTTCAAATCAAAACGTTCTTCTGCAATTCTGATTTAAATTACAATGAGGAACTGACTGCTCAGTAGAGGTAACAAGATACAAAAACGTTTATGCTTTGTAAAAATGCAGCATTACAGAGAATCAAGATATGTACGGTAAAACAGAATTATGAATTCTCTGGTAAACAGGAAAATAACACAAAGCCAAGAGAGACCTGAAAACCAGAGCAGCACAGTAATTAGTTATAAATAGTCTTGACTCGAAAGTCTTTAACTTTCTTTCTGTTTTGGAGCATGTTTCACAGCAGTGTATAATATGCCTTGAAGCATAATTGGCAGGAAATAGAGTACAAGGTCACGTAATGCCTGTTTTCAAATATAGTATCCTAGAACCCTGCTCTCAGCTGTGCTATAAATATATTAGCTGTCCCTCCAAGAGGTGATAAAACCTCACAAGGAAAACGACCTCAGTTCTAGTACTGTCTGTATGTTTGGCTGTTGGCATAACCACCCTTATGCCCATAGAGAATTCAGGTTACCAAATGCTTCCAATAGAGTGCCCACAGGTCCAAGTAGACAATTCATAGACACTACTAAAATACACAGTATCGCTTGCATCCATAAGCCTGCTTGACTTCCAGGTGTATTTTCAGGATGGTATGAATGCTTGGCAATTGCATTTTGCTTTAGTTTGCCTGTTAGTAAATAGGAAACAGGAAATTAATATTGGTTTTGTTAATTAAACACACTGTTCTTAGCTTAGTACTCAAATAGCAACCCAGCTACATACAGCAACTCTCATATGTTACTAAGTTTCCTGAAATAAGGCTATGTGCTGCACGAGTCTTGCCTTTGTGACAGTTTCCCTGTTTGTTGATACTAAAATCCTCTTCCCAGGAACATAAGTATCATGCAGTTCAGAATGGCACGTACTAAGCACAAATTCATACTGATTTTGAAGCATCTTTAACACAGCAATAGTAACCCCCAAACAAGTATTTTTCGATTTTTTTTAAATATGTAACTATGCTGCCGTAAACGCAAGAGAGGCATTTATTAAACAAGGCCGTTACTACCCCAGTCCCAAGTAAAATTCCATACATTTTGATTTTTAGGTGTAAAACTTGATTACTGAAGATCCCAGTCTTGCCTGGAAATCAAGGTAGTGTCTGAATAACCCAAGAGCCCACACCAGTAAGGCACCTCTTAGGAGAAGTGTAGAGCATTTGCACGCTGACAGGGTGTTCGACTGGCTCTTTGTTAACATTTTTTAAAAATCCTACCAATCACACGTTTTGGTTGACAATCCCTGTAACTACGTATATTACTATTTATAGCTTTCCTAGATTTAGAATACAAACTGGAGGACCCATTTTTGCCCTTATGGGTCTATATAATTCCTACAGCTGTAGGATCCTGACTAATGGTTTGGAGCCACTGATGCGTACTGCAACACAAATAATATATCTGTAATAAGGTGGTGCAGAATACCACACAATTTTTGGAGGCTAATAACTCTATAAAGAGGAATAATTTAAATCACAAATAAGAATAATGTAGTGAGGACACTCTAGCCAAATGTCTACAGCCCAGTGAAGTGTCTCATTCACAGCCAGGCTGGACAAATTATCCTGTCAGAAGCAACCCCGTATTGGTAGGGAGTGAAAGCTCGAAATGCCAGACTTCTAATATTGGTTTGCTCATGTCTCTTTTTCAAAATTTAAAGGGACAAAATCAGAGGAGTTTTAAAGTATGTCAGGAATGGGTTTCCCAGATATCCAACCACGTGCCCCTGAAAAATCATTGCACTAAGCAATGGGCAGGATAAAACCCATTCTGTACTATTTGGTTCTGCCAAGAGGTCCCAGATCATGGTGGCAAACACAGCCCCTTCCTCTGGTCAGTATATTCAGCACTACGTTAGACATTCCTCCACTGCCTGGGGAAGAAGAAACATTCTCATGATTACTCCATCATCTTGTCCTCCTGTGCAAAAGCAGCGCAAGGGTCGAATGTGCATAAATCTTACTATATTTGTCCTTCAAATTATTTGCTGACACACATACCGTGCAAGGTCATTAACTTTTAATGGGGCAGCAGGAAGCATGCAACCTGCATCAAGTTGAAATACGTTACATCTTCAAGGAATTAAAAGAAATACATGATGTTTCGATTCCTTGGGAAAATCGGTAGAAAAGCTCACAAGGGAACAACGCCCTTTTGTCCGTGCAGAGTCAGGTATCACTGTTTTGTCAGTCCTTCTAGTACATTTACTATTCTGATGTCATAGGCACATTCTTAGTACATAGGTCATGTGAACATGACTTACAAAGCTGTATTTTTAGCCTGAATGAATACATATTTTATGAGAGGAAGAGTTTCCTTCACAAAAAGAGCTTGCAAATGATGTGAGACTTAATTTTTTCCCACAGACTCTTACACATATGTTGCAGACATCAAGAGTAACAAAAGCTTTTAATATGGCTAGCTAGGACAGCTGCATGAGTTAAAATACAGCTCTAAATTTATTGGTAGATGTCTGCTACCAGATGTTCAACTTGTTTGCCTTGATACTCACTGACAACTGTGTAAATTAAAGAATAATCTGTGATTACATTATGCTCTGTACTCTATTGCACTATAGATTGTAGCATTTCTCTCAAAAACCTGCCCAACAGTTGAGGGACTAATTATAGCTCAACATATGCTGCATTTGCTCCATAAACCTTCTTTTCTCATGCAGAAAATGGTTCAGTTAAGGACAGCTAAATGATAGTTCTATAGTCTCGCTGATTCCACATGAACCTTAGATCCAGCTTGAGGTTCCCCAGGTCACTGCTGTCTGTGTATGAGCATTTTGATTCACAAATAAAGCAGAGTCAGGGTCATGGTTACGAGAGTGTTTATATTAACTTCATGCAATACACCACTCTTTCTTCTTCCTCACCCCACAAAGGAAATCTAAATCCTCCCAACATGTCACAAAGGAAATATAAATCAGAATTTATTTCAATGCCACTTTCTGGTTTTCACTTTCTTCCTAGCTTCAGCCCCCCACCACACCAACCCTCTCCTCTCAGCCCCCAAAGCTCCTGAAGTCCTTCTCTCCAGAAGTGGGCAAAGTTTTTTATGTGGCAGAAAAGGAATAAAGATGTCTGTCCATGCTCTGGTTTTCTCCCAATGTTATCATGGTGCCCTGGGTTCCCATCGAGTTTCCCAATATTTAATGTGATAAGTCCTGAAAATAAGCCAGTGTCCAAAGAGGTTTTTAACAAAGCACTGAGCACATCTACATAGAAATGATAGGTTAGTCCTGACTTAACATGCTGGGTGGCAGTACTTTAATCACATTAAAGGACTTGAAAGTTGACCAAATTGGAATCAGGGCTGCTCAGATGTAAGATCTGTGGACATCTAAGGCAAAATTTCTTCCATTGCCTCTCAGCTCTAGCAGAACTGCTGAGGGACCTAGGAGTGTCAAGGCACGTGCATTAAGCTTCACTCACCTCCACAAGCAGGGAAAAAACTGCTTAAACTGCTGTTAAAAGTTCTGCTGAACTGCAACACCTTCTGGGTGAGCTGAAGGGGGAAAATTCTAAGTGCACTGACAGGCAAAAGGGAATTCAGCATGTCTGGGAGAAACACTAAGCTTTGGAACTAAGTGAGCTTCTGAGGTGGCACATACTTTGCTCTGCTGTGCCTCATATTAGGGTCAGGAATGTAGCTGGATGGCCTTGTGTGTATGTTTGCTGTGCTCCACATGACCTCTCCGAAAATCTCTTCATGTTGTAAAGTTTTGCTGGTAGATAGAAGGGAATGAATGTGATGACAGAGAGGGTGATTGTAAGACTGCTAGGGTGCGTCAGCTCCAAATGCCAGAGATGCATCTTCTACAGAGGAATAGTGCAACACTCAGACACTTACTACTTGCACATTGTAAATACGAACTCAGAAGAAAGGCCAGCGGTTGTTTCCAGGAATAAAGCTTTACTAGGCAGACAGCTCCCACACTTGCCTTATTTTTATTGTAGTTACTGTTTGCAAAACATGGATAAAGGAGAAAGTTTCCATTCATAAAATTTTGCAGCATCACTTTAGATGTAAAATGGCAGTGAGAGAGAATCTGGTGAAGAACAGAAGATGAGGGGTTATGGCAGTAGGATTATGTCACTGTGCAGCATATGCGTTTTCAGGCAGTTCAGGGGACTTTAAAAGATTTTTATTGAGTTAAAACTTCCAGTGAAATAACTGAGGAAGAGTCAGTGGGAGAAGCAAGTTTCATGTTGCATAGAGGAAGGGGATTTTTGGCAGGAGCAGAGAAACTGCATTGATTTTAGCACAGTGTAGCAGGATTTTTATTTAATAAGAGGTTGGCTTTGGAGAAAGGGAGAGTAATGTGAAATATTTAAGCCAAGGACAGATCATTTAAATCAGAAACAGCTATCTACACAAAATGTTGTGGTAACAGAAGTCTAAATTTTAGACATGAGTCCAATGGTTTATTGTATGTGAAGAAGCTGACTGTAACTTACTAGAATGATTGCTTTAAAACAAGGACTAGGTAGAGCTGGCTATTACAGAGAACATCTTTTAAAAAGCAGACTGAATTCATCAGGATTACATTTTTTAGTAACCCTGGCTGTCAGGCAATTCCTTTAGAGTCTACATTGTTGATCAGACTCACTTTAACAAGAGGAGGACGTAAGAGTCAAGTTACAGATTCAGAACAAGCTAAATCTGCTGTCACAATAATCTTTTCACTCTGAATTGACACAGTAGGTTCTTACATTAGTGACCTCTGCATGTATGTCAGAGACTGTGCTGAAAGGACGAAGCTAGGTTTTATGACTTAAATCTTGGAAAATACTGTTCACTCACTGAACACTGACCTGCCATGTTAGACTGACCTGTTTTGCTTAGCCTTTCTTCACATCTCACAAATGGCAGGAGGTTGAGAAGAGGATATAAACCCACATGTAATTCAGCACACAATAAAAAATTACACTGGGGAAAGGAAAGGAAATTCTCGTATACAACAGTGACGAGAACAAGGTAAAGACCAAAATAAAATTTAATTGAAAAGTTAAAATATTTCAGAATAACCAGGGACCTTCTAGTGATGGAAATTACAAGGTTGTCATGAGTCCCTGAAAAGAAGTTGCTCAGTAAATTGGCAGTTTACGGTTTGCAACCTGTCATATTTGAATCTGCTGATCCTATTTCTCTGCTTCCTCTGATGGGCAGGTCTGACAATAGTGCTTACAAATAGACACCTAATACTGCAAAAAGTATAATCAGTATCCAGAGTACAGTGTTACATGGGCTATGATCTGCCAACACTGCATTTGATTGCCCATATTTCATATAGTATTCAAATTGCCTAAATATAATACAACATGAAATGTTAATGTTAAATAAATTTACAAGTGATCAAAACAGTGAATATTTGATATATATTTTTTGAAACAGAATCATATTTTTATGCCACAATACTAAGAACAACTGAAAACAACTTGGAAAGCCTGTAATTCTGTAAATGCAGATCTACTTTTCTGTAATATCACATAATTTATCTTTTAAATAACTGTAATTTCTATAGACTAAATTACCTTTTCAGTGTTAGGTTTGTGAGAGTGAGCAATACCAGAGGTCCCATTGACTGATTTAATTTCTTTACAAACAGGTTTGCAGAAGAAAAATTTTAAGATAGTAAGGTACAGCTAACATAATTTTGTCTGATAATCAAGTGTGTATAAAACACTTAGATGGAAACATTTTTTATAGGAGTTCCAGTGAAGGAGGCATATGACCTGAGTCTGGACGTTTCACTCGAAGAAGGTAAACTTTGCTTTCTAGTGTGTGAATAATACACTAGACAGCAGAGAGAATTGAATGGAGCTTGGTATGACTTCATGGTTTTCCTTTCTAATCACTGTTCTCTACATATTCCTGTCAATCAATGCGAGGCAAAGAGACTTCTTTGTGTTCCTTGGCAAAGTCTGGGTTTTTTGCTTTGGTGTAGCAGGGGGAGATTAGGTGTGGGGTCTTGAATCTTCTCTCTTTTTTAGATGGATTATTGAAATTCATGGGTACAAAACAGTAATCTCTTTTATTTGAGTTTATCATTTCCCTTTATATATTCAGTAGAGTAGGAGGAAATTGCTACAGAACATTTAGAGCTCTGGATTGTTGTTTTCTGGAAATGTTTGTTTCATCAGAAATATGTGAGTTCTTTTACTGTAAGTTACAGGTTCTTGCCTTCCCAGACTGATTAAGGAAATAGTCTGAACCCTGGAGAACTTCCAATTTCAGCTGTACTGCTTTCTTCCTGAGTTATATTCTTCAGTGAGGCTATCCTAGCTTGGAAGTCATATGAAAGAAATGGTGATTTTTTTATTTATCCTGTTGCTTATTGCCCTCAATATTTGCTGCTTTTCACTGTTGGAGACAAGATAATGTGCTTGCTGTCAGCCTTCAGCCTGACCTTGCCAATAAGAAGTTTTGAACATGCAAAGCCACATAAATCCTAAAGTTTCTAGTCTTGACCTATACAATTTAAAATTATCAGTCTGGACATCTGTCTTTGTTCTTTTCCCGTAAGTCATTAGCAGATGCATGAAAGGTTTCCCATGATGTTGTGCAGCTAGAGGAATACACTTGTCCTCCCAATCTTACTTCTCTCCAACTCTGTCTCTGTGTAGCTGTGTGTCATGATGAAGCTGGTATCTCTTTTATTACTGGAGGAGATGGCTTGATTCTTCCTCTAATGGATATATGGTCAAGCCACTCAGTACAGGGACATATTCCATATATTCTGGCTTCTTAATGTAGGGTACATTCATCATAATTTCTGCATATAAAAGATATCAGGCATTAACATATCAGTACTTTCAGTTTAACATTAAATGCAATCAGTCAGCCTGAACTAAGACCAATCTCCATAATGAATTTACTTCAGTGGTGGACAGCAAATGGACCAACTCTTTTTTTCTTTCTTTTTCATCCTCTGTAGAGGTTAATTTCAATTTTGTCAGTGGCAGATGTACTGGTTTTAATTTATTGACATAATGCCCTCTTCTTGCTTTGCTATAAGTCTGTAGATCTCCCAGTTTCCTTTGCATTTGGGAAACAGCTAAGATATGAAGTAAATTGTTTCTTCCATTGAGGACCTAATAGTTTTTGCCATAATAACCTTCCCTAGTGACAGTCATAGCCTCCTTAAAAAAGGATTAGAAGGAAGAAGGAAGAAATGTGCAGACAAAGGAGTCTGTCAGTGTGCTGCATGACAACGTTGTTCCAGATCAACATTATGAGCAAAATCTTTACAGTTATATTCAAAAGTTGTTTTGGAAGTACAAATATGGACTTGATTTTCAGGAATTCATAAATCATGTAGTTCATGTCACTAGCAACTATAATGGTCTAGCATTTTATAATGTTCTGATTGTAACTATTATAATAAACTTATATTTCTACTTCTATTTTTAAATACAATTATAACTATAAATCGGGTAAAGTTCCATCCAAAGCTGAGGACTCCACATTGCAACCAAAGCTCCTCATAAAAAACCTGACTGTTACACAATTTGGTATGTAGTGGGAATCTCACTCTTCCATCCAAAGTACTTTAATCATAGCTGCAAATGCAACCCCCACAGCTAGTTTAGATAAGGGAATATCTATCAGGATTTAGCTTCTATTGGGACACTAAGTTGTCTTCTCTGTATCTCAGAGAAATCGCAAGCCAATGAAATTTGGTAAATCTAACAGAATCTGATAAAAAGCTCCTTGCCAAGCACATCGTACATTGTCTTCATGTATTTTCTATTTGACTTAACTGGAATGGCTTATTCCTCTTTAACTAGTTCACTGGAGTCCATTGTCTCCTTTTGTTCTTCTCTAATAATTCTGTGCTTTTCATTCTGTTTTCATTTTTGGAACAGTAAATATTTTCCAGAGGAGCTATGGGACCCTGAATTAACAAATTAAGGACGTAATAGGATAGACTTTTTTTTTTCCTCAGGGTATAGTTACACTGATATTTTTTCTAATAGGAAAAATGTTAAAGAAAACCTATACCTCTCCCACTACTCCTTGTTTCTATGCAGTACCACAGATAATCACACTCCTCGACTTTGTCTATACAGCAGATTGCTGAGTCAAAAAAATGACACAGTTAAGAAATAAACCTAGCAGCAGAAAAATAGTTTTGTTTCTTTGCTTATTATTTGTTGGCTCTTTTTACATCCTTGAATTTCACTTTGTTTCCAGGAATTATCCTCTTAGCAACCTTCACACAACCTTCTGAGATATGCCGTAGATATCAAGACCTTTACGATCATCTTATGACTAAATTATCTCCCATGGTCTAACTTTGTACAACTCTAGCTTGCCTGTCATATCACTATCAGCATTAGTGTACTAGCGAGGGTGAAGCCTGTATCAGTAATACTGCAGCCAGCAGGTCCAGTGATCTGTCCCCTCTATGCTGCACCTGTGAGACACATCTGGAGTTCTGTGTCCACTTTTGGGCTTCCTAGTACATGAAAGACAGACATACCAGCAGTGAGTCCGATAGAGGTAACCAAGATGGTCAAGGAGCTGGAGTGCAAAATATATGAGGAAAGGCTGAGAGACCTGGTTTTATTCAGCCTGGAGAAGGTAAAGACCTCATTGCTGTTTTCATCTGATTGGAGTATACAAAGAAGATGGAGCGCAAGTTTTTGGAGTTGTACGGTGATAGAAGGCAATGGACACAAACTGGAACATGGGAAATTCCAATTGCATGGTAGGATTTTTACTTTTTTATTTTTACCGTGAGGGTTGTCAAGTACTGACAGAGTGTCTCAGAGAGGCTGTGGGATCTCCATCCCTGGAGTTCAAGATTAGCTGAACACAGCCTTGAGCAACCTGATCTGATTGGACCTGCTTTGAGCAGGGATTTGTGCTAGATGAACTGTGGAGGTCTCTTTCAATCTCAGTTATTCTATGATTCTATTGAAAAACTATTCAAAAAATATTTCCTTAAATGAAAAGTCATCTTTGAAAACCAGTTTTAAGGGTGAGACTTGTTCCACCTAAATACAGCTTTCTGAACCTGAGGGGTCTAGTCTAAGCCAGCTGCCTAGGCTCCTCCATAGTCCCTGATAATACAAAGGCATTTCTGTGGGGTGATTAATCTCATCCTAACTTAGATGTCTAAAACACGTGAGATCAAATAGTTTTTGGAAGTGCTTGTCTGTCTCCATTACAGTTGAAGAACCAACAAGGCTTGCTTAAGTTAAACTTCTTTTCTAGGGCTCAGAAGGATCCCACCCAACAATGAGAGGACATTAGATATGGAGATATGGAGATAGTTATTTCTATATATCTATATATCTATAGATATGGAGAGCAGTTATTTATGTCTGGGTTTACAGATTTGATAGAATATAGGAAAAGTGTTTTCAACAACATGAGGTGTTTTATTTACACTGCCATAGCTCTCTCACTGCCCCATATGTTGTGTTTGATGATATTTGAGATGACATGAAGACTTACAGTGTCATGGCCATAAGTGGACGGAAAAAGTTAAGGGATTTTCAGAAATTCTCTTAATATTACCTGATACTTCTGTGGCTTCAATGATTCAAATTATGTGAATGACAAGCTCCAAGTATTATCACCCATATTGCCTTATAACCTTCCCATAACAGAGCATGCGTCCACTGAAAATAACATCACAGAACTTTTGAACAGTGACATCAGAACAGACATTCCGTGGAGCTACTTAGATGTCCTTTTAAATTATTACCTGTACTATAAAGCAATTAAGTCACTTTTTTTGCTATTTGTGAAAATAGAACGCTGAAATGATTGGTATAATGGTGTGCAAAGTGAAGCCACAAGTGTATTACATAAAACAAGAAGGAAATGTCAAGACTATATGACTGACATTTGGGGAAAATGTTCCACATTACTTCTGCATTGTGGCTTAGAGCCCTGACTTGCCAAAATAGGCAATTTAAGTGTGCGTTATCCAAGACAGCATTTGTAACTTAGATGCAAAACCCAAAGAAATTCCAGTTTATTGTGAGTGCTGTTAATCATTAACCCAATGAAACTATTAGTGCTGCAAAATAACTGATGTTAGCCAGCTGCTGTTCCTCAGCTAATTGCTGTGTTAATATACAGGCGATCATGCAGCCTGTGGTGCCGTAGAGCAGGAAAGGAGCAGAGTACTACAAAGCCTTCCAGCCAGCTGTTCTTAGCAATCACTAACATACTCACCCTCACTGCCAGTGGTAAGCAGAGTCCATCTGCCTGTTACCTACTAAAACATCATTTAAACATCTACAAACACTTTTTCTTCTTTCAGTGTTTGTGCAGTAACTTCCGGATTTATGAAAGGCTGGCTGAGCACCTGAGAAATGGGAAATCAGGTCCCTGTTTACGGAACAAATGGTTCATTGCAACAGGCCTTGCTGGGCTCTCTTCTGCTGCCCTTCCCTCCCTGCTGTGACTGCCTGGGGTGTAAGCAGCAGCAGTTGTATGCCTGCTCTGTCAATCAGACCAGGCACAAATCTTTTTTTTTTTTCTCTTTTTTTTTCTTTTTTTTTTTTTTCCTAACATGTTTTTCTACCCAGGCACAGGGTAGGATAGAGCATCCAGGAGGGAGAGAGAGATACGGGGTATCTTATACCATCATCTCTATGAAGCAGATTTAGGCTTAATCCACAGACTAAGCGTGGACTGAATAGCTCTGAAAAGATTAATGCAGAAAACAGGGAAAATTAAGTTACTAGAATTAAACTATGCCACACTTGTCTCACTGTGCAGGAGGTTATTTACTCTAGGGGGGCAGTGGGTTTTGAAACACAAGATTAGGAGAGCCAGGATGCTTTACCAGAGTTTGAGACTTTACCCGTTTAATTGCTAATTGGATTAGAGTTTAAAGCCTTCTCTGACTCAGGCATAAAGACATAGGTTTTATTGTTCCTTATTCACCTTCTTCTGAAAAACATCACTTTCTTCCAGGCTACTCAGTTCTGTATTATGACCTTGCAGCCTAAAGAGGCGATGTTAATAAACACAGGAGCATTTCAGAAAAGTTGGAACACAAAACAGAAAGAAAAAAACCCTCTAGTTCATGGAAACAGGATTGGGTTTTGTTTCATTCTTCCCATTTGGGAATGTGGTTAAGTGCAGAATTAATTTACAAATAAAAGTACTGAGTTGGTAGATGTAGATGTTTTTTTTAGTGCTACAAAGAGCAACCAGAACACAAAATAGTTCCTTTTATATAGTTTGTCATTTGGCTTCCCTTTGAAAGTGTGCAGAAGAAACTTGAGGTCTTTGAATTACTAATATCACAGAAAGAATCTGTCCAACCTCAAAAATAGGCTTATTTGGTATATAAGTCACCAAGTTCAAAAGGAGCTTGCTTGTTTTGAACATTTGCCAATTCAACTTTTCAGACAGCTAAAAATGTTAAATTTGGTTTGACAGAAAAAAATCCACCGTATATATATAAAAACTATATAAAGAGAAAGACACCAAGAAAATTAGTGGATATTTATTAAAAAATAATACTCATACAGCAGAATGAATTTTCTTAGCAGGAAAGGGAGAAATAACATCTTACATGTGCTTTCTTGTTAAAGAAACAGTGCAACATGTACACTTAAAGTAGATTTTTTTTTTCTTTTGGGGAACAGTTGGAAACATGAGTGTAAAGGGACAGAGCAAATAATTGATGAGTTGTCCAACTATCTGGGTCCTTTGGCATCTTTACAAATAAAGAGTGTTCCTAATATTTCCTATAATTGATTAGGACATTGTAGTTCCAGGGAAGATGGAAGATCCATATGTAAATAGTGACTTTGCTGAGCCACCTCTGTGTGGTGCCACCTGTTTTTACTTTGCTATAGCTTTCATTACTCACTGGCTATTTTTCACTTGATGTATCTGCATAAGTTCCATTAACATTAATGAAAATTCCATGTTCATGTCAGATGGAGTCTAAATCTTGAAGTCTGGAAACAATAGCTTTAATATTCTCTGCAAAGATGTCTGAAGAGAAGACAGGTTTAGTTCTAACAGCTACTTCTTCCTTCCCTGCTTCTTATGTCCATGTATTTACCTCTTCATACAAATTGTTTTTCTTCGGAGCTACCATACTTTTACTCAGAGCATAAATGCATTACATTTAAGCAGCAGTAGAATTTAGACAGTCTCTAAAATATGAAAGGGTTTATAGGATACTTTGCAAGTCTTAGAATTGTAATTTAGGTTAGAGAGATCCAGAATAATTCTGTAAGTGCATACAGACATTCTCAGAAGGAATTACAAGGCTTGACCTATGTGGCATGCCAGGACAAGTTCAGGTCTTGTAATGCAACTGTGAGCCTCCTGGCTCCTCATTTACTCATGCCTGCAACTGTTCCTGACCTTTCAGTCCTTTGGGCACAGAAGATCAAGGACTATTAAGAATCTGCATTGCATTTATTTTTCATTTACCTATCCTTGTTTATCATCTTAGGCTTAGCTATAAATGCAGGAAATGATTTAGTATTAGTAATAATCTACTGTAGAATGTGTATATTGACAAAATTTTTCACATCAACAGGTAGCAAAAATATTTTTTTACATTCACTCTGGATAGGAGCCAGGCTGCCAAAATCTTGTCTAATTTGAGACATAGACACGTAAATCAAAGTTGTGTGCATTTCTCCCAGACAGCAACCTAGACTTGCAACTTTCAAATACTGTCTAATCCTGCAGGCACTTACCTACTCAGCCTGAAAGTCCTCCAGGTATCTTGTTTTAGCTCTTCAAACATGCTCCAAAGTGCTTGCTCTAGGACGATGAGCGCATATCTCCAGGCTATGTTTCCATTATAATCCAGGTTTAGGCAGCCAGCCATCTACAGACTGTGCAGCTCCTGGAAGCTGCACAAAAAAAGCTGTGTATTTGCACTAAATGCTAGTCAATAAAGCACTCACGTACCTTATACTTTCCCCAGTCTATGGTTTCCACTCACTCCCCCAGCTATGAGAAAATGCCCTCACCACAGCACTGTGTAATGCTGAAGTAGAAATTGTTCCTATAGCTCCTCATGGAGCTGAGCCTGGGATCCAGGGACGTAAGTCATGGGGCCAAGGGAAGAAAGACACAGGGAGTCTGATTTTAGCCTTGGTCTATGCAATCATGAGAGGCTGATACTGTCAGTCTGGAGTTGATTCCCAAAGGCATTTTTTTCTGTAATCCACAATTTCTTTCTCCATTCAGTGTCAGATTTGAAGCAGGATAGATGCTGCACTAGATTCTGCTGGTGAAAAACACCTGCATGTTCATCCTCCCAGTCCGAGGGTTTGAACAACAAAATCTGATTCTGCTGAAATGCCACTTTAGGCATCCGAAATTCTTCATCGAGCTCAAGCTTCATTTTTAAACATGCTTGTGATTGTGACAGTTCTTTAAAGATGAAATGAATATATTTTTTTCCTACTTTTATCAGCCAAGGTTTACCTTTTGTGTTGCTGTGATACTTTTGGAGGAGTTGAGATGCCACCACTGTGTGAGTCTTAACAGGTCACAAGTCTGTGTTATTCAGGGTTTATATGTTATGTATAGTGGTGTGCTTAAAGACAGTTTCCTCTCATAGTTCTCCTCCCCCTTGCTGCGTGTTTAAATTCTAACTTCTGCCACTGTTGCAATTAATATTGTGAAAAAAATATGATAGCACTTACAGAAACAAGACTAAAATACCTCCACTGCAGGATTTGTTTTCTTCTGCTTACATTTTCCCATCTTTTCGCCCTTTCTTTTCTTTCCTTAACTGTAGAGATTTGCATTAAATAGAAACCACTTTCCCTACATAACTCATAGTTCCTGATACTTCTTGCCTTTTGTAGCAAATTCTCTAGTATATTTTTATGGTCTTGCACATTTTGTTAATCCTGTCTTCATTCCACAGGAACAAAACCAACCAACCAACCAAAAAAACAGAAAACCAAAATCACATAACCAACGAAACCCACTGGATGAGCAAAGCACAGGATAACTATGATCTCTTTTTTTTTTGGAAGGGGAGAAAAACTATTTTTGAGTAGTGGAAAAAGGCAAGAAATTCCCAGAGCATCAGAAGTAGCCAACAGTAGCACTCTTCTCCACATATATAGACGTGAAGGTGTGGAAATCCTTAGGCTAAACAAGGATCTAAAATTCAGGGCTCCCTTTTTTCTGTTGAGTGCACTGGTCATTAGCCTGTTAAAAATCCTATGAATGCATTTTAAAAAGAAAGCAGCAATGACTGGATTTTGTCAAGAACTGAACCAGTTAGGAGTCCCAGAAGATACCGTGTTATTGCAGCTAGTTTTTTGATAACAATTGATGGTAGGCAGGAGTTCAGAGCCCAGAAACCTAGTTCAGAGTGTGCTGATGCGGAACAAAAGTTCAGGATCCTTGAAGTTAAGCAAGAGTCACCCAGCAAACTCTGGTGCTTTCAGGATTAGTGGGGCACTAAGCAAAAGCATTTATGGCCTTTGGATCCAGTTCATTGAAATGCTCTTCCAGAGTGCTACAGCCCTTTGCTTTCTGCTCCCCAGTGCCTTCTCCTGCTTCTCCTATACCTGAAATTTGCTTTAGACAGTACTCTGAAGTCCAAAGTACTTCAATCTGTGCCTATGCCTCATGCTGAGTTATTAATACCTGCCCTCTGCTCACTCCACAGCCATGACACATTAATCCTGGCTTGGAAGACTTTCAGCTTTCTGTAAGACTCTGGGAAAACAGTTTAAAGAAATGAGACCTGTTCAGAAGCTGTGATCTGATCCATTTTGGGGAAGCAGTTCCAGCTAGCCACAGGGTGGCTATTATCTTCCACCATTCAAGCAAGAAGAAACAATTAAATAAATAAAAATAAAAAATAAAAAAACAAACACAAAACCCAGCAACTGGTAATGCTGGGGAGGGAAATTAAGTACCTGTAGCAGCAATTTAAAGAAAAGCAGCTCAGCAAAGATTAAAAGAGAATTAAAAGCAGCAGGTCCAACTTGCTGCCCAATTTTACATCAAAGGTTTGTGTGGTACTTGCTGCTGAGGTTTATGGGTTTGAAGGCTAAACTCTGGAAGAAAGATGCTCATAAAGGTGACTGAAGGTATTATTTCACACCTCTGAAATTAAAGACATGCCCAGCCCCAAACCCTGCAGCCATGAGCAGCTGACAGCACTAGGGAAGTTCCAGGACCAGCACCTTTCTCTCTCTGAAATGAGCTTGAAGATGCTGCCACGGACTGTCCTGTGCTATGTTACTTGAGGTGGATGCTAGAACAAAATACATAGATTAGCTTCCATCTACATGGATCACTGCAGACTCTTTCATCCTTTTTAATGTTTACAGATTAATAGAATTTTAAAAGTAACCCAGATTTGGCCTACATTGAAATCTGATGAAGCCTTACCACAGGTACAAATGTAGGGCAAAATCAGGCTAATAACAGCTGTAAAACCTCCACAGGCCTCACTGGGAAAACATCTAGGCCAAATAGAGATGTCACTGAAAAATGAGACCCTGTAGACATAAACCCCAACCAAGCATAAATACAAATAATATAAATATTTATATAAATGATACATTGTGGGGCTGAGGACATATCTCAGGAGAAAGATCCAGCTCATAACCATAGATGCAGGAGTACGTAACGTAAAAGCTTCTTATAAATTTATTGAAATCTATTTGTTAAAATTAATTTTTTTCACCAATTTTTGACAAAGTAAACTGCAGGCCTCTCTATTAACATTGCCATTTCGAATGCCTTACTTCTGATCTATTGCTGCTGCTGTAAAATCCACATAGCTTTTGTAAACACAATTTTGACTTGACTAGTCACAAGATGGGCACCCTCTCCTGGGCTCTGGGGCAGATCAGTATGATGTTTTGTTTGGATGCTCTTTTTCCTCCGTGTCAAATTTGGTATTTACAATTGCCTCGCTTTTTGCTGCAGGGAACTGGATTGAGTTTATTGTTTGATATCTTAATTGCGCTGACCTTCTGAAATGGATGTGATTCTACAGAAAAGACCAGGAACTATGGCTCTTTTTTTTGGGCTGCTACTCATTCATCATCATTTCAGAGTGCTATGTTGTCTTCAAATTATGTGATAGACACTGTTTAGTCATTGCCATTGGGTGCTAATGAAACTGAAAACCAGTTAGGATTTAAACAGTATTTATGCTAAGCGTGGGACTCGCCGGGGGTGGGGGTGGGGGTGGGGGGTGACAGGGCAGGGCCTGACCATCAGGGCCCACCCCGCTGCCCCAGGCAGGGGCAGGGCAGGCAGGGGGACGTGGGGGCATCCCCCTGGGGACAGGGGTGGGCCGGGACACTGGCCTGCAGGTTAGGGCTTGGGTCAGTGGAGCCCCGGGCAGCCCCAGGCGGGACTGCCTTGCGGCAGCTGCCACCCCAGGCACGGGGGCCGCCCTGGGCCCGGGTCTGGCCTGGCCCTGGCCTCCCCACGGCACTGGGAGCCGCAGCCCCGCGGTCCCCAGCAGACGGGGCCACCCCCGCTGTGCGGCTGGAGCTGGCCCGCCAGGGAGCAGCCCCACGCTCGGGGCCCGACGCCAGACCTGGTGGAAATTGGGTTTCCTCAGATTTTTTTCTTTTTTTTCCCTCCACAGCCATTATTTTTCCTCTCATAAGCAAAAGAGGTTACTCGAGTTCCTAAATCAGTTCATAGATTTCAAGTATTCCGGCCTATGTGTCTGTGGTATTTCATTTTAGAGATAATGGGAAATTTGTGTTCCTGAGATCAGATGATATGAATTTGACCTTCATCTGCAGACAGAGTTTAGATTGCTGCCTCATTTTTTTTTTACATGTTTGTCCTTCTGTTGGCCACAATCAATAAAAAAAGCTTCAGGCTAAAACAAACAAAGCTGCCAGCAACTTAAAAGGGAAGATTACAAGAATATAGAAAAACACCTTGCTAATTATGTTGCTTTATGGATTCTTTTGTTTAATCTCATGTGGAATAAATTATTTTAAATTAAGTTTACTCGAGGTTATTGGAAATTGGTTCCTAGTAATTTAAATTGCCTATTATTATATTTTATTGGAACTAATAAACTATTTTCAATCTAAATCTTCACCCTCTGAAGAAAAACTCAAAAGTCAGGTTTCACAAAATATTGGTGAATATTGGTTATATTCTCCATTGGATATATTTAAATTCTTATTTCAGAAGTTAGCTCAAAAGGTACCCATAAGAGCCTTCTAAATTTTCTCTCATGTTCTCAGTGAGAGCAGGCTCCAAATGGATCCCCAAAGAAGTCTTGAAACTCTTGTTTGATAGCACAAAGTCGATGGCTCAGTAGAATCCAGCTTTACATAAATATATATATATATATATATAAATAAAAAAATTACATATCTATTCTGGACATGGATTTTTAAAAAGAGCGTAAATAACATCTCTGTCAAACACAGGCTCAGTTAAAAATGTGTAGTGATTTAACAACACACAAACCAAATATGAAATAGTAATAGTTTGTACAAGCTACCACTGCTTAGCTTGCCCATACACATTTTTGGAGTTGAAACTGACAGTTTAAAGACAGCTCTTTCCTAAATTTCTATAATTCCTGATCATCAAGGGAAACATGTTCACATGTAGTCAATATCTTTCCTGAATGAGCAGTTGTCATTGAAAACCCTGGAAGGTATCAGCAAGAAAATAATGTGATCTCTCAAAAATTAATGAATTTGGATTCTGATAACTAATATTTGACTGTAAAATTGTTACACCAAGAGACTACAAAAATTTACCACCAAAAAACCCTGAAATGCATATCAGCAGAGGTTCTTATTCCACACAATAGTAGGTAGCCCTTGAGTTCCATCATCATTGCTTCTCAGGAAGCCCCAGGACTGAAATGTCTAGAAACTCAAGTGCAATTTCACTAGCTTCTCATAGTATGGCATGGTTTACTGCCAGCAGAGCTGGTTGAAAAACAAGGATTTTTCCACTCTTTTTAGACAAAATATGGAAGAAATCAAGCAAATTGGGCTATGATTGTGGTCTATTAACATTTGACACCACCAGCCCAGCCATGTGGGTAAACGTTAAGGTGATGGCTGAGAACGGCAGTGTGACTTGAACATACCTTCCTGTCATCCTCTCTGTGCTGACACTGCTTCTCTGCAGGCCGTGAGGGACCTATGCTAATTTCTTTGGGATGGGAGAAGGAACTGTTAGGAAGATATCTGATTATTTGAAGGCTGAGGTTAAAACTTTCAAAGACTTGTGCTCTGGGAAGCATAGGAAAATTTAAATCATGATGAATGGGGATAATTTTATGGTGGCAAGTAGAAAGCATGTCTTGGGGAGTGTTTCTTTAGAGATGGTAAGGAGGCAATAATCGACTCTGTTTTCAAATGCTGCCCAATGCATCTGCACCAGGGCAGGTAGGGTCTATTTAAAAAACATGAAAAGTTTTTTTCTGTAAAATCCCACTGCATGTCTTGAGTTGATTTACTTTCTTTGACAAGATGTGCAGCTGAGCCTGGGCCACTCTCAGGGAAATCATGCACTGCTCAGAGGTGCCAGAGTAGCAGTATCTCCCCTAAATTTTCTGTCTGTGTTCAGTTTGGGAAACAAATATAAATGGTTTCAAATCCACTCTCTCTTGAACCCCCCAGGTGCTGTCAGTGTCACAACTGGAAGTGTCAAATGTGGCTCTCTCATACGCACTGTTATGTATGTCCAAGGCTTTCAGACATCTGGCTAAATAAGAGGATGAATCCATTTAAAAGGTGGAGAACAAAGAACATGTCAAGGATGGTGTGAGAACCTCTCTAGCACTTACCTTTGAGCTGAAACAGTTATAGGCTCTATAAAGAATTGCTTGCCTACAGGAAGGTCACTCATATTCATTTTTATGAATTGTCACCCGTTCCTTGAATCTCATGAGCTATGCAATCAAAAGCAAGAAATAACCTTTGCTAAATCTGTGGTGCAACCTTTAATGATCATATCCACACCTTTTATGGGATCAGCTCAGTTTTAATTAAAGATTATTGAAATTGATGCAAAACAAACTCTGGAGAATATGAATCAATAAAAAGGACAAAGTGTTACAGGAAGATTGATGGATCACTGGATCTATCACTGGTTGTCCTCTATGCCAGGAAAGATGATTTATTATTCTTGGATTGTATCAGTGAGAATTCCATGGATTCAGCCTCTTTAATAGGGAAACTTCAGGGAATTGCTGAACTACTATGTTTTCTCTTCAGGTTATTTTGATCTCCTTTTCCTGTGTTTCCATAATTGTCTTTGTGATTGCTGCTTATGCAGACATGTCTGACCTAGCCTTGAATTTGCTAGTGTAATCTGAGCAAAGTATAGCTCACGGTAGGCTGCAACACCTAACCAGATGTATCTGCGATGGACTTCTACTTGACCTCCAGACACCATTCCTGAAGGACTTTGGGTTCTCACAGGTCCTGTGTAATACCAGCCTGCTCTGTAAGGCTGTCTCAGAAAGTTGCAGTGTCTTGAACAGCACAGCACTTAGGCTGATGTAACTGAGTTGAGCTCAGATTGTTGAGGTAGCCACTGCTGAGGAACAAACTGGAAACTCAACCTTTTTCCTGTAAATTGATCTGCTCATGGAAGCTTCTGTGCCCACATGGAGCTTTCAGTAAAATACTAAGAATGGGTGACATAGGTACTAGGAAGGAGCACTCATTTGTGGTCAGAATAGTGCTTTATCACCTGCCACAGCAGCAGCCATTACGGGCCAAAAACCAGTCATTCAATGGTTCCCTAATTTTTGTTTGAGCTCATTTGTCACAATACTCACACCCAATAAAAGAGAAACTTCTGAATTACAATTTTAGCAAGCTAACAGGTAAAGTAATACATTGGTTCCTCCAAAACTCTGTGCTGTCTCACAGTTTATGTGACATAGCTATAATATTCAACCATGTTTTAAGTTTTCTGTTAAAATTTCTTTTTAAGACATAGTACTCAGAAATAAATTCTATGGTTTAGTTTAGGTCTGGAATTTTGTGGTTGGTTTGGTTTTTTTTTCCATTGTGCAAAATAATCTGTCAATTTCTACATGATCTTTTACTCAATTTCAAAACATGAAGCTACCTCACAATGTTGACATTTTTCCTAACAAGAATAAAGACATTTCCCATTAGTTATCTTTATAGTTGACATAATTAAGATCTACAGTTATTGTGTTAGCCTACATTGGTGCATGAAATAGTAACAGCTCCAAAAGCCTGTCTGCTATGAACCATCTCATGGGAAAGTGACTTTCTAAAAAAGCAGCTACAATTAAATTTTGTAAATTACTGAGGTCAATAATTATCAGTATTATTAGTCAGTTAGAAACCACTAATACAATTGGATTAAACTATAACTATTTGACAGTAAAAAATGTAGCATTTTTTCCATGGGAAATAATTGGTTTTTTCTCACTTACAATTTTTATACTCTACTATATTGAAACAACTTTAATGAGAGGGAACAGCATAAAACTTCCTGAGAAGAGTCCAGAAAACAAATCTTTATTTCATGTATCCTTTCAGAAGATTCTTACTGGTATTTGAAGATGTCTGATAAAATTACATGAGAAAGATCTGTGATACATATTTCATGATCTCAAGGGCTTTAAAAAAAATAGCATTTTGCAATTTCCCACATGAATTGTTTACATGAAAACCTCAACATGATTTCCTATTTATTTAGGGAGAACCTTGATTGCAAAGAAATGGATTTTGAGTGCTAGCACACTATAAATCAGTGAGTGGCTGGGACAGAACAGAAGTCAGAAGTTTAATCTCTCATTTCCCAGCTTCCCCTTTCTCCTGTATTGCCCCTGCCATGTGCCATTTTGCACATATACATGGTAACAACAGCAACATAAAGCTGTGTAATTTCTAGCGGAGTAAGCTGTGAGCTGAGAGGGTCAGCGACTTGCATCCTGAGCATATCTGAAGAGGGTCACATGAGGACACAAATGCAACCTCCTTGAGAGTCTGACTGCCGAAGTTGCTAACGTTACATTAGCCTGCGAGGAAATGCTGGGCAACCTTGTGGTAGGAATAGCTCTTATTTTTTCAGGTTGAATTTTATTTGTACTGCCATCACAGCCTTACTATTGCAGCACTATAAACCCTTTTGCTTTACTAAAGCAGGATTGGAGAAAGCACTCACATAACAAGCCTCCCATATAAATATTGCCAGGCACCTGGAAGTAGAAACCCACCCTTTGGCGGACTGAGGATTCTTCCCTTCATTTAGAGATTAGCTTAATCTGCTTTAGTATTTGTGAGCAGTTGCTAACATTGAAGTTTTTAATAAGGGACTTAAATAAGATTAGTAGGTGATAAAGTTAGCTTTAAAATGAAAATCGAGCAATCAGATAATGTCAGCTAATGACTTAATTTGCTAGTTATGTAGTGATGCTGATGCTTTAAGTGACAGATAATTATTGTCTTGCTCTAGTAATTGCTCATCATCATATGACAGACATTTTCTGTATTTATACAGTTAGTGGTGGTTCTGTTGAGATATTTAATTTCTTGCAAAGGCACTGGTAAAGCTAAGCTGTATAATATGATCTTGTTATTTGGCCTAGTCTTATCTACCTGTATGAAGAAAAACAGGCTTCCCACTGACTCTAATCCTGAAAGGCCTTTAAGCACCCATTTTAGTGGAATAATTGCACGATGTTTTGCTACCGGGAACTTCAGCAGGGGTGAAAACTGGGAGTGATGGTGTTTGGAGTACTGCTTCTATTTACTTTTTAAGTAACTGCTGACATTGTGGCTGAGAGCAAAGGTGGTCTAGAGATGATGAATGATCCAAAACCTACATTTCTCCTCTGCCACAGACTTACCATATAAATTATTTACCATATAAAGTATTTTTAGCTCAAGGAGCAATTTGACTGCCTGCAGATGCCAAAAGGGGCAGTCCTACTATTTCCCCCTCTCTTGGCCATGCTTCACTTGCTTGGTACTGGCACCTGTCAGATCCTGTGTGATGGGCTGATTCAGCTCCTTAAATTGGCAGAAATTAATTAAATTATTTCTGCTGGGTTAGTTTGCTATTTAGTGAGCTGCATCGGTTCATTCAGATGGTGACCAGAGTGGTTTCAAGGGAGGGACTGGGATGTGAAATCAGGACAGATGAAATGGAAAGGGAGGCAGGCTTTACCTTTTGGTAATAGCTGTTAGATCTGCGCAACCCTCTTGTGAAACTCCAAACTCAGCACAATGTCTCTGAGACTATTCCCTTTTCATAATGTGTGAAGAATGACTTCCGCGTCATCCATTCTAAAGGAGCTCCTGCTTGCCTAGGAAGGCAAGAAGAAGGCAGTACGTGCTATGCAAGGCAAAATATGCCTCTGTCTAATGCAGCTAAAACATAAGAAAGAAGTACAGAAAAGAAATTCTGAGGAAGACTCTTCCTTAAGAGACTTACTAGCTCAAGCTTAATGTATTTAAGTGCTAGGTAGGAAAATTCATGGAAGGAAGAGGACAGTGGCTGTGAGGAAGTGCTGGAGTACTTTCTGCAGGACCTAAGGGCCATTCACCTCCTTCTGTAATAAAAGTGAGACAGGAGCAGCCCTGAAGGTAGCATGAACAAGACAGTTAAGGTTAGGGTGGCTTACAGAAAGCTACAGGGACAGCCTCAAAACAAAAAACTTGAGGCTGATGTTGAATTATTTTGTATACAGGACAAAAGCCAAGCTCTGGCAAGTGAGTATGTGAGCAGACAGAAGGCACATAAGCCTAAGGTATGTGCCTATTCAGTGGGAGACAGAACTCGGACAGAGCATGTTTAGACATTTTTTCTTTTCTCAACGGTGTATTATTCTTGACTTTAAAATCTATAGCTGTCTTCAGCTAATGAATTACATTGCATTTAATTAGAAAGTGTTTCAAGGAGGGGATATAGATTATTGCAGATTTTATCCCTGAATCTTTTATTCCTGTCAGTGCAGTGGGTTTTCTAGTATTTGTAAGTACTAATTGAATGAGGATTTTTTAGGATCAGGTCTAATAGCTGTATAGTATCAATTCTGCTGTATCAGCTTGTTGAAAACATCTGGGCTTTCCCCCATATATTTTGTAAATTCATTGGTTACATCTAAAGCAAGAGTAAATATTATAGAATACACAGAGGTCAGAGTGACAGTTCTGAAACTCCCTTGAGCTTACTGAAAGAAAATAGTCCTTTTTGTATTCTGCAGCTCTCACTAAGTAAGATAGCTAATGTATTCTGCAAGGTAGTCTGTGTGCAAATTACACCTAAATCTCTTCTCAGACAATATCAGATATGTAAGGCCATGTTTTCAGTCAAATGTCTCACTTCTGTGTACAGTTTGGCAAATCAGGAGAGTATGAGAAAAAGAAAATGTAATATCCTAGACACCTGAAATTTAAATGGAAGGAATGTTAACAAATATGTCACTTAATTGCCAAAGGCTTTTACCTGTAATGGGAAAACGAGCTAGGTGTGACTGTTCACTGAATGCCTGCACTGATTTTGGCTAACACACAGCTCATGCTAAGGCCTGATGTATGCTGGGAGCAGTGCCATTAGGTCAAAGCAAGGACAATGCGTAGACAGGACACGATAGCCAGAAAGGGCTGAAGGTCATTATGCAGCTACTGTCACCTGCAACTTGCTGCCTCCTGCAAGACCAAATGTCCAAGCTTCAAGGCATAAATAGGTCAGCTTACCCAAGAAGTTTCTGAAGCAGATCCAACAGCAGCTGGACTGCTGAGGATTCTGTACTTGCTGGTGTGATACAGGGGATGACTCCACTGTGATGGAGGACAAAGGATAAGCACTGTCAGCATTGGTCAGGTAACTTGCTCGTAGGTGTACAAGTTATGAATTATGAGTTGCAAGTTATGAATTAAACCTCATGAATTAATCAATGAATTAGTGAGTTCAGTTGTTAGACTAGTCTGTACAAATGGGATTGAGCCCTCATCATGTTTGTTTTCTTTCATTAAGCAGCTCATAAAATAAAGTTTAATTTACAGTCTAAATTGTCCTGTAAATTTCAGATCCAAACAGACTGTGACAGTTAGGCTCCCAGAGGGCTGTTTTCAAATACCACCACAAAAAGTCAATTTCATCACTTCTTGGAACTAGTGTTAAAGTGCACTGCAGCAATGCTGCTTATTATTACTTCAGCTTGGGCTTTTATCACAAAAGATATTTGAAATAATAATGAACTTACATTTTGGGACTGTGAGATTCATAAATTAAAAGACCTAGATCTTCTAATATATGTTCATACTTACAAATAAAAAAAAAAAAAAAAAAAGAGAGAGAGAAAAAGAGTCACAGTTCAGACAAATCTTTGAATTGACATGGATACTGGGGTTCTAGAACTTCCTAAGCAGCCACAGTCGTCTAGTTGTCTCTAAACCACCAGGGAATACTAGTGGCATAGCTGCAAATGTCTGGGTACTTGCTCGCTAAAACTTCTATACATCTGAAAAATACAGCTGTACTTTTGGCATGTTACTCCAGTGACTATTGTGTTTATTTTTTGGTGTCATTTTTTGGATGACTTCTGAGCGGTACCTCTATTTAGGGAGGCTGTATCTAGTTCCTGATGCTTGGCTGAAATAGATAGCAACTTGCATATAAATTGTAGCTGTGTTAGTAGCTCTGCTAGCCAGCTGATCCTCAAGATGTCAAGTTTCATGTCAGGTGTCTGAATTTTGTGTTTGCACGCTGTGCGTGATTCTCCAGAAGAGAAAACTAGTTAGAGATATAAAGGAAAGGAATTGTGTAGTCCATGTAGCTCTCAATACCATTATCTCTTTAGGAGTTGCACGAAAAGAGACTACACCATTAGATTAGGATGTAGAAATAGACATGTTAAGAAATTACATTTTTTGGAGATGGAAACTGAGTGTTAATCTCTGCTTAACAATGTGATGTAGTAAATACAGAAGTCTCATTTTAAAGCATATTCTTTCTCCCTTATGATGTTTAAATTCAATTCTCAAGTAAAGTTGTTCCCTTTCTGCTGCCTCTCACCTGTTTCCAGATCTGTGGAGCTGGTTGGCATTCCCAGTCCCTGGGACAAGAGGTTGGAGCCTTCCCTAGCCCAGTTGTGCACCTAACTGCACACACAGTTGTGAGGAGACATCAGTGACTCAGGTGTGTGTCCTTAAAGGAGATTTCAACAGATGCTAACAGTGCTAAGAAGTTACTGCAATCTCAAGTAATGCGCAATTTTTTATCTTCAGTAACATGCCTAAGTTTAGCACCAAGTAAAAAGGAGTATTGAAAATGCTGCCATAATGGCAGTGAAACTAATTTTGCATTGACAGAAAAATCATAAACTATCACTAAAAGTGTTACTTGCTGATTAAATGTCAGTATCTCCAAGCAAAGACTTGAAAAACTCAGCATTTATTCAGCCAAAAGTAAATTATTATAAATAATAGTTAACCGTAAATAAACATAATGATGAAATCAATAATGTAAAAACATTTACGCATGAAAGGTAAATAAAGAAGCAGTTGTATCTTGCAGGATTTGCTCTCAGATTTCAGGACATATGGAGGTGCTCTGTCCTTTCTCATATAGTATGAATGATATTTGTGGAGAAAGAGAAGGAGGGATGATGAGGGTCTCAGAAAATGAGATTGTCAATGTGGACTCAAGCTTTCTTCTGCTTCTCTGATAGCAGTAGCCATAGCATAGGTGCTAACAATTATAGCTAAAAATTGTAGTCCTCTGAAGTGACTGCAAGCTGGTTTTGAAATGCTTTTTTCTTTTTTTTTTTTTTTTTCAACAATCTACTTGCATGATCTGAGAGCAAACACATGAAGAATAATCTGTAAGTTTTCATCCCTGTGTAAGCTGATCCAAATTTGGTGCAAAGCCCTTTAACTACAGTCTATACAATTGTCATACCAAGTTGTATAGCCATTACACAACCACTGTAGAAAAGGTATCAAAACCAATCGATAAGGCACAGACACTCATGCAAAAGCCATTACCATGTAACAAACATAATCAACCATTTTTCAATTAATTACTTCCAAGAAAAACCTAAGATCCTTTCAGTACTTTATAACTTTCTACTAATAGACTTCTATTTATTCATACAATACATTTCAAAGTTTTGGAAAAATGGAAATTAAAAAATAATGTTCTAAAAGTTCAGTCTGCATTTCTGTAACGATTAAGACAACTTAATTTTCATCAGCTGAAATCAGCACATAACATCATAGTTTTCTGAAATGGCATGATAGATGGGGGTCAATAACCCAAAAGATGTTCAATATGCATGATGTAATTTTTGTTTGCTTTTCACTGAAACAACACAAAAATCAAACCTTGGGGTCCTCAGGAAGGACTAAGGTCACTGTAAATTACCTTTTTACCTTCTTGTTTCTGTCTTGTGGCAGAGAGACAGTGAAGTCTTGAATTCAATCAGGCTTAAGTGGCTCTCTAAATTATGACGGCTTATCTCTAGCTTCCGACAAGCAGCAATGCCTAGACCAGGACTTGTGGCAGTGCCCTTGTAAATCCTAGGGCAATAAATCGCAGGGATGGAAGACACAAGGAAAAGTTTCCCTTGGCTGAATCTGATATAGTTAGAGTATGTAAGAAAAAAATTACAAAATCAATATATATTGCATAATTCCCTCTGTGGAAATAAATGAAGATGTAGGTCCTGTTATAACTTATTATGTTGTTATATAGCACTGGCCTTCATACTGTCAGGTTAACTAGGTTGTGGGGTGAAAATAATTTGTTAATATGTCTTTTGATCTCAAATAGGCTTCCTTGTAGAAGCTTAACTTTGTTGTAAAAGAACTTGTAATTGCTGTTTTTCCAGACTGTTGGGTTTTTTTTCCCCCAGTTGGAAGTTGAGATTGGAGACACACAAACATTTTAATTGTCCCAGATGGCTGTTAAATGTGCATGAAGTGTGGGCTCCAAATAACTTCTTTTGCCCTTATTTGTTTTATAGCCATGCTGGGAGCTGTCTACCCGACAGGACTTCCCCACTGGGTAGTTCAGTTTGCCCTGACTGATATAGAGGTTCCCAGGTGGAGATTCCAGGCAGTGTTCACAAGACCTCCATGACTGGCTGGGGTAGAACAACAGAAGGCCCCCTCTTCCTGCTCCTGGAAAAGGAAATTTCAAATTAAAACCAGCTTTGTGGGCTTTGTTTCTCATCTTGCATTACAGTGGTTCTCAAACCCCAAGCTTTGTGGCAGGTTGTCCAAAAAAGGCTTGAGATCACTTGCACTCACATTTCTGTACTCCCATAAACTCTCTGCTGCTTAAAAGGTACCAGGATGAAGGTGGTGCCCAACCTTCTGGAGTACTGGGATGCTCACCCTGCATCCCACAAAGCACTAGATTCCTGCAGGAGGCCAATACAATCGATTTAAGTTGCTTTTGGAGGCCAGAAGTACTTTTGCCTAAAAATATAATTCGTAAAGGAATAAATCATAAGAAGTCAGAGAGCATGGAACAGTCATCCTAGAAAAAACAGCCCTGATCCTTGCAGTATTTTTGACAATGCTTTCTTATACTTCTCTAGTAGTTTCCCAGAGCAGATTGGGGATATTTCAGACAATTCTGCAAATACGTGGTGGAAGCAAGGAGGCAGGGAGTTTTCTGAAAATACTAGGAGGTAGTAGGAAGGAAAATCACTATATAATCGGGTGATGAGCAGAACTTTAATTTCCATTTTACTTCATTGGCTAGAAGATGTCTTGAATTCAGCAGCCCTTGTTCAGCTAAGCCTGGCACTGCAGAGCAGCCAGAGATCAGCCTCAAGAGAATTCACATTAAGTATCTCTTTAAGCAGACTAAGACAGAAACTGTTTTCTATGAGAGTAGAACACAGTAACATCCTGGTTACATGTATTGGACAAGCTACTCTTTAATGTATTAGCTGTTAATCTTTTGCTCTGGTGATTCTTGTTTGTGCCAGATGCTGCAATTAAAAACATAATTGCTAGTGAAGTGGTGAAAAAGGATTAGAGAATGCCCAGGTGCAAGCTGTTCAGGGCTGGGAGGATGTTTTCCAAGCCAATTTAGGACCAGATGATGCTTGTAGGCAACTCTGAAGCAAAGAGTGAAATGGAGTAACCAAAGGAGTGGGTAAACAGCACCAATAAAAGCTGGCAGGGGCCAATATCAGAGGACTTTTGTAAGTTATATGAGATGGATGAGAGAATTTATCCATCTTTCTTTACTATGTGCCTAGTAACAGTGACGGCTGGGAAACTACAGTGTTGAACCCAGTATGTGAATTTTTTCCCATTCTTTGGAAACCAAAACCATATGCTGCAAGCAATAATTGGGTGAGCATTAATCGGCCAAACTGCAGTAAGTTGGAAAAATTCAGCTCCTGTGTAACATCTCTGCATATGAAATGGGCCATAATTGCCATGACTAATATTTCTAGCACTCTTATGCTGGAGCTGTGCTCTTTGAAGAGGTACTTCAAGGACTCCTAGCGTTAGCAAGAACACCTCATTTTGGAAAATACACAGGTATTTATGCTGGATGTTGGTATGAAGGGCGGCCTTAACATTCCTAAAGCTTCATTTGTGCCCCTAATTTGTTTCCTAGACAATTTCTTGAGATGTTTTGGAATAAAATTATAGGAAAACCTGGTCATCAAACAGTAATATTTTTAATGAACTATCACTGCTGACTGAACAAGCAGGTATGTTTGAAGTTAGAGAGTTTCCAGGGAGGACTGTTGTTCAAGATGACTTGAAGAGTAAGTTTGAAGATGGATGGCTCCTCTGCCATCTGCATTTGTCTCTAAGGAGGGGGATGTGGAGTCTTGCCACTGCTTTAGGTCCCAGCCATCAGGCTTCTGCATATATGGGTCTTAGGGGAACCAGACTGATAGACTTTCTGGCCTGCTGCAATTTCCTTCTTTCATAAATCTCACCCGCTATAACTGGGCAGATGATAGCTGGGTCCACCAACAATCCTAAACAAGTGTCAACCAACACATGTCTGTACTGAAAACCAGATGTAGCTACACAGATGTTCCTGTAACTGGTAAAAGGAGAACAGAGGCTTCTATTAAAGATGTGCTTTCTTTCCCTTGGAAATGTTCACCAGTTGGTTTGAATATTTTAGAAAATCTTAAGACAGCCATACTGGCCTAGATCTTTACCCATCAAAGGTGTAGAGCTGAGGATATCTATGGACCAAGAGAAAGCACCCAAGATATAAGAAAAAAAGGTAGAAAAAAAGGAACATTTGATGCTTAGAGATTTTTTTACAGTTTCCAAACCTGTCTGTCATTTTCAAAAATCAGTAGCAAACTATTTCATGTTTTTCTATAAATTATATGAGTACATTAAAGGAAAAATGGCCTTTTACACAGTAAATATTTACATTCCATCTGTCTGTAACCTCCAGGAAAATAAGTCCCTTGTGGCTGTTTATAAGTACCTCCAAGGGACATGCTGCAAGGTGAGCGAGTAAGGTGAACAGATGTATAAAACCAGATAAGAATAACATGTTAATGACTACATTTTGGTTAAAAATCCAAAGGCTTTTCCTAACCATGGTAAGCAGCGTATTTCTGAAGCAGTGAGGAGAGGAATAAAAAATGAATCTACTTTCAGGTGAAATTCAATAATAAATTTATAATGGGGATTATATGACACGGTGCATTCAATAACTGAAGTGTAATGATTCAGGAGATCTTCTTCAGTCCCACTTCAAATTATTTAAATTAAAGGTATTCTCAGAAAATTTTTTTATTGACCAACTCCATACATAATTTTCATTGATGGTGAGAAATAATATGTAATTTGTGTAGCATCTGCATCCAGTTCTTTGTACAGCAGTTGGTTAAAAATTATTTCAAAGAAAATATGCTGTTCCAAATTAGCTGTAACCAATTCAGGTTTCGGAGAGATAGGATACCTTTTTGCTTCTTACTTTTCTCGAGGGTGAAAAAGAAAGAAGAGAAAGAAATATGCGGTATAGCAGCCCTTGCCTTTGCATCACTCAAAAGTGTTTAGTACTGAATATTACTAAGGATGGAGGAAGTATATGCCTGTGCATATGCTCTGAAGTCATCAGCCTTACACATGTAAGTGGCAAAGTTGTGAAGTGGGCTTGCACATATCCATACTTAGGTGTATATATGGCTCATCTCAGGGCAGAAAGGCATGCTTCAAACTCTGCTGCTGTGCACTGAAATCAAACTTGAATGCTGAATGGGACTGTAGTTGATTTTTTTTTTTTCACATTCAGCTTTGTTCCTTAAATGGTCCACAAAGCATGTCCAAAAGTTGTAAAGCAGTGCTTCTTGCAGATGTCTGAAGATTTAAGATGCTGCTCTGACACAGGAAACAGAGTAATTTTTCCTAAGAACTGACTTCTGAAAAGCCCCAGAGAAGGACCAAGAGGCCTTTTAATCTTTCAAATGGATACCAAACCTAAGGAAGCTGTAAGCATGTCATGCACCTCAGCTAAAACATGGAGCCCATGTCTGGACAAGCAAAACCTGAATTCCTGCAGTAAAGATAGAAGGGAAAAAAAAGCTGTTGTCTTAAGGGTTGGGTAATGTGTGTTTATCATGGCCTTATTTCTTGCTAAGAAATGCTTAGAAAATACTGCAGCTGCACAAGTTTGTGATTATCAAGTTAATTGGGGAAGCTTCTTGTTCTATGCAGTTTGCCCCCAGAAGCACGTAAACTCTTAGAAGGTAATGGGAATTATCTATGGGGAGGTTATAAGGGAATTGCTGCACTTTATGAAGTTGGGAATTGGAGGCAGATACCTTGGACCTATCTGGAAACCTGGACAGCTATCATCTTCCTAAGAGATGCCAGTGGAAGAAGAGCCAGAGATGGCTGTACTGTAATGTTTTCAACAGAAGGCTTTTATAAATTGTTTGTGGTGATTATTTTATTTTTCAAATTTGACTGTATAAGTGATACTAAAATATTTAACTGCATGTATTGTTTCAGTAGCACTGGGGTGTCCTTATTTTTATGCTGGCTGCTGAAATGTTTATGCTATGTTTAAAGGATGGTGATTTATGCCATACTGGGAAAGCCTTTGGACTGCTTCATACAGGCACTATGCCTGACACTTCACACACTAGTAAAACTGTTAATGCTGGGCAAACAGCTAATTGAGGATGCCTCTCATGACAGTTAAAAAACAGAAAAGCAGACAAAAAAGTCAAAACCCAGAAAAATGTTAGGACATAAGGCTTGCTCACAAGAAAAAAAACAACCAGAAAGAGCTATAATCAAAGTAAATGAAATGTAAATTCTTAATTTGGTCAGATAAGAATATGGCATTGTTTCTCTAAGTGTTTGTATTTTTATTTTACTCTTGGTATAACCTGTTACAGTGGGTCTAACTGAACCAGAAAAAGTCCATTGAACTGAACTAAGAGACCATCATCTGAAGTAAGGAGGTGCTTAACTACTGTTCCAAAAGGCATTATTGATTCAGTAAAGTGTTAGATGGACTCATATTCATGTCCATCTAGAGTGGTAATACCATCAGGGCCTAGAACATTATCTTCATAACAGGCAGTTTTTAAAAACTACTCACTGATTTTTCTGGTTCATTTTGGATTAAACTCTACAAAAATGTCAAATGTTCTGTAAATAACGGAGGAAGGAAAGAAACTGATACTGCTGATGGTGAATTGCTTCATTAACACTACTATAGTTATCTTAGATCTGCATCACCTGCCCTAGACTGAGTAGAATATCCCAAAGGGATTTAAAATGTGATTTTTAATCTCTGACACTATATTGTATAATAAATGAGAAATATTTTAATGAGACTTCACTGTGGATCGTCTTGTACTCACTGCACAAACTGGCAACATGATGCCTCAACATAGAGATGCTTTTTGCAAACAGATGGCTGTTCGGGGACCAGGGCTTGCATACTAAATGGGGGATGCAAGGGAATGACACATCATCTACTACATCCTCACAAAAATGAGGAGTTTGATGTGGAGTCATGGGAGAGTGGCAAACACCTTTGTAAAGGCTAATCAGAACACAGTTGTTAAATGGTTAGGTAGTTTAACTCTGCTATTAACTGAGACATAATCACTAGTAGGTGAAGTTCAACTCATAACTGTACCAGCTGTAAAGAAATGTAAGCAGGATAATGCCTGTGCTTTATTTCACAGGCTGTGTGACCCTGCCACAGTAAAGCTTTTAAGCAGTTCTCTCTGTACTTTGTGGAATCAACAGCCTGGAAATTTTTTTTCAACATAATACCTTGAGATATGTTCAGGGTAAATTATTTTAGATGGAAATGAGTCGTGCCTCTGCAGTGAAATGCCTGTCTAAAATGCTCAATAAGAAATAATAGGGAGTCAGTTTTATGGTGATGAAAACAACACCCTGAGAGAAAGACTGGTTAGGGTAAAAGCTCTGCTAGCTTTGACATTCATGAAATGTAGAGATTTACTCACGTCACTCTGAATCTGCAGCCAGTGGGTTGCAGCATGAAAGCAAGAAATCTGAGGGTAGCTATGCTTCTGGTGGTGGATTTTTAACAATTATTTTTAACAGTTCTCAGTCATCAGGAGACTGTTGTGGTTAAATAATTACTTTTGTTTTGGATGCCAACAGAAGAGGCAGATATGCAGACTCACACTAGGAAATAGAATTAACCCTTCAGAGTCATTACAATTTGCAAGAAAATTAAGACACCACCACCCATCCCTTCAGACTGAAGCTGATGAAGTATAGAGATGGCTCTGGTGTTGTAGGTATGACAGACAACATAAAATAGAAGAAAAATGATCAAATGTAAAAAAGAGCTCAGAGCCAGCATGTATTTGCCATGCGTAGCTCCAGAACTAGTTTAGCATTTTTTGGGTAAAGAGGCGAGACTGGGAAGGAGAGAAGGTAATGTCAGCAATGGATTATACTGTTACGAGCTTTGCAAGTGCCAGCAGTGTGCACAGCATGGACTGGGGGATTGAAGCAGTGCCCTTAATTCAAAAGAATTAGGCCTAGAGGCAAAAGGTTATGCTGCAGCAAAAGGCAAACTAGCAGCCTGAAAGCATACACAACATTTGCGAACTTGGCACTTGATAAAGAAAGCTAACAGGCAAAAGTAGTCCCAGAAACAAGGATATGAGCACTACAAAGAAGATAAACAGCTAAAAGCTGGGCTGCATAGCATTGATCTTACAACAGAGGATGTGATGATACAGGTAAATACCATCTGGGAAAGATTATGTTCTGTAATGATGCTGGGGAAACAAGGTAGGTTAGATAAAGGTAAAGCTCTTAGTTTCATCTGGAGTGCAGCCACTGGGAGGGCATTAAAGTGACTGAGGAAGATACTGAGGACAGTCCAGTAGACAGGACACAAACCTGTAGAAACTAAAGCTGAAACGCTCAATAACCCAAGGTAAAATCTCCAGGAATGCTACAGTTGCCCTAGAGCAATTCAAGCAGTTGAGGATGGGATTCAGGCTGCAATTAAAATATCTCAGTTAAGAAATCTGTAAATGTTTGCCTATGCAGAAGTTGTCTAAGCTCCTATTAGAGTCAGCAGAGATTTGGAGTTTGAGTTGGTTGCTCTTATATAAGCATCTAGCCCTCTCCAGTGAGACATGGATTACTTACAGGTTGTGTTTCATAGCTGCAAACCCAATATGACTGTCTCCACTACCCAAAGGAGATTGTGCAGGATACGGTTGCCTAATCACGAACATTTAATGCCATTTTAGGTTTAACGGCTTATTTTGTCGAGCCCCAGCAGCCATGCTAGCAATGTATGGATTTCTAGTGGGTTCTGCATCAATTAGCCAATCCTTTGTGGAGGTATTTTGATAGTGCTAGAACACCTCAGATGGCACTAGGTACCCATGGTTAGGAAAATGAATTCTGCCTCTAGCATCTGGTCATAGTATTGTGGAAAGAGCTTTGGACAAAATGTGAGTTCTGATTTCCTTAGCTACCTCATGGAAAAAAGTCAGGCACTTAGCATGACATAGTAAAATATTTTATCTCTGTATGTCAGCCAATACTGGTATTGTGTTTAAAAGTTACAGGGCAGAGACTTTTATTACTTTAATATCTTAAAAAGAATATGTAAATTTCATGTGCAGATTGTAAAAACTCTGGGAGGAAAGTTTGTGTTTTAGTCTCGCCTCAGATAAACAACTGGGTTAAAGAAGTTGCCAAGTGTCTTTAACACCTCAGGAGCTGGATGGCTGGAGCAAAACAGGCTGGGGAGAAAATTTGTAGGAATGACACCCCACCTCCAAAAATAAGTTAAAAAAAATTGTCTGTATTCCTATTCACTCTTCCTGGTATAGCCTTACCAGAAACCACACCAGCTGGACAGAACCCTCTCTGTAAAGGAACGTGCTAGACATGTCACTCATCTCTCTAGATCTCACGTTGCCTCTGCGTTTCACTTTACCCTTACTCTGAATATGCATGTGGTGACTGTTGGAGGGAGGTAGGAGGGAATCAGTGCAGAGCAGAAAGTGGTGCCTGCAAAAGTGTCCCCAGTGTGGGGCTTGCCCCAGGTGCCCCTGAGCCCCTTCTGGAAGCCCAGCACAGGTGGGTGTTTTTGGCACCAACCCCACCAGTTGGGTGGCATGGAGGGAATGACTGTATTTCTTACCTATGTTGCGGCTCTATCTTCCTCAGCAAGGGGAATGGGCTGACATTGCTGGGCACAGTACAAAATCCTGTTAACGCCAGCCAGAGGATTTCTGCTGCATCATAAATGTGCTCTCGCTGGAGTCACAGCAGTTCCTTAAATGCTACTCTTCTGATGAATGCAGTTTCATCAGAATGAAGTAATGAGGCAAGCAAAGCTTAACATATTTTAAAAAATGATAATGTGTGGTAAAAGCAATTTGTATTGCTTATGTAGGATACCTGCAGTTCATTTCAATGAAAAATCCAGGTGTTACCTTCTACGTATTTCTTATTAATTTTCTGGGGTTTTTTAAAGTCCCATTTGCTGTCTGTCTAATGTAAGTAATAACTGGTGTGCTCTGGCAGTGACACTGGAGCCTGTCTCTCTAACTTCTGCAGAAGAGAGCAAAATGGATGCAGACAATTTTAAATGCTACTGAAGATTTGTAATTTCTCTTCTGACACAGGCTCACCATGATTCATAAGAATAACCTTATCGTCTTGGTCTGGCAATTCAATGGTTTATTTTATTTGCTAGTAGAATTAGTCTGCCTGTGTTCTCAGTCTGGTTAGTCTTGTCTCAAGAATCCTGCAGCCTTATGCTATGACAACAGAATATTCTAGTGTTACAAAAGGGATTAATTGAGAAATTAATAATTGTCTGCTGTGCAATTATTCTATGTAGTTCCCCTCTGTCTATGATAATTGATTGTAAGACAAGTAGTATGTGGCACACCTAATATCTTTTTGGGCCCTATACTGAAATAACTTTTTATTTTATGTAGTAGTAGTCAGGGGTCCTGGGTGAATTTCAGTCTGAAGCACCAAAATTCTGTGTGCTTCAGTGATTGCTACAATATGCATTTTCTTCTGAATGTCTTTATTTACCTGTCACTGTACTATCAAGTTATTCTCTAGCCACTTTCAGAAAGAGAAAGAGTTCGTATTCTGAGTAAAAGATATGGTAAGCTGAAGCCTAGGGAGATTACAATTTGCTGGTATTGATATAAGGAGATGATGCCATAAAAGAAATGGAAATGAGTCTCCTATATCTCAATGCCACAAGCATGGCTTCTTCCATCTTGGTCTCATGGTGCAATAAATCAGAGAAAAATGGTCACTTGAAAGTAATTCCTGTCTAAAATCGAGGTCAGATTTTTAAAATTTTAAAGAATTTTAAACCCATTGACATTATTCCCATAAACGATTTTGTATTTCTCCTGATTTAAGTCCACATTTACCTTCTGTGTCCAAAGAGGTTTTAGAAGATCTCCTTTTGTGAAACCTGTGTATTGCCCTCTGATATTTCATAATTTATTATATTGCTATTCTTTTCATTAGAGCATCTTTTCTATACCATTACACGTTTTTGTGCACTTACTGGGGCAGCACATGAATCATGTCACTTCACTCACTTTTAGTTTCTTGAGAGGAAATCTGGGTATTTTCAATACTCTTCAGACAGCTGAAATGAACAGCTCTTAGCTAATTCCCATAATTCAGTATGTAAACTAGTCTTAGTTAGAATTTGCTATAAATAATGACCAAGATGGGAATGAACTGGCTTTGTCAGTTTTAGTGAACTTCTGTAGGTATGAAATACAGTTATCAAAATATGTACTTTACAAACCTGGAAAGAGGTCTCATAAACTGGAAGGTTCATTTTGATAAAGCACCAGCTCTCAATATCATCACATACATATTTACACTAGCAAGTAAGTTAAGAGGCAGATTTCTGCAGGCCTTAATGCTCATCTAATTTTTAATAGTTTTAAATAGTTGCACAAAAATTTATAATATAATGCACTTCATGGCAGTGTGCAGAGAATGAGGGCATTTGGAAGCATCCCCTGCCTCAAAACTGTGGGAAAGTAGTTCTAAGAAAAAATTATTGTAGTCAAGGATTTTTAGCCATGCCTCTACTTGGCTCTTGCTACACCAAAGAAACTTAAATACCATTTTTTGTCTCTTTGAAAGAGCTTATATGCTTTGTACGGAATATGAGAAGTCTATGTATAATAACCAAAGCTGCCAACAAAGGAGAAAAACACATCAACCAGTTGTAAAATCTCCATGTTTCATCCTGTGCCAGCATTATCTTCTAGCTGGAGATATGATGCACCATAAATTAAGATTCTGACGAGATCTCAAACTGGTTATTTAGTTCTGAGAATAAATCACTCAAGAATTTCTACACACTCTCTTCTGGTAGATGTAGGGTGCTTGTATCCCATTCTGGTATATGTTACTTATTCTCATCTTTAAAGTTAGACTTTGGTTCAGTTTCACACTGGTATCATCAGCATGATTTACGTTTCAGCCTTAGTAGACTTCCACTTATCTCCTCAAGTGAGGAATGGCTAGAAGAATAAAAAAGCTGTAGCCCTCTTAATAACACTGCCCAGGCTGGCATACACATCAGGGCATGTTATGCATCTAATAATTTTTCCTGACAGCTATTGTCTTATTTCACTTCTCAGAACATCTTAGAAAAAATACTTGGAAGAAATGTAGTGAGATTGTCTTGCTTGGTCCTGTGCTCCATACCAGAACCAGTTATTCCAACCAAATTTCCCAGGCAGTGGTTGAAAACCATGTTATTAGCAACATTTTCCTACTGTCTAACATGAACCTTTCCAGCTGGTCTAACATGAAACTTTCAAACCTGTTACTACTGGAATCACTGGGCATAGACATGAAAAGCCTTTTTTTCCTTCCTTTTTCATAAACCATTTCTTATTCTCTTCTCTGAGTTGTTGCTAGTATTCAGCATATATTTTCCTTAAAGTGCAGTTTCCAAAACGGGGCACAGGATTAGAGTGAAGGCTTTACCAGTGGGGTGCAGAGTAAGGACTGTCTCGTGTGTCTTGCAGGCAATATTCTAATACATACACTCTTAAGATTAAGAGGTTCCTAGCTGCTTTTCAGGTTGTGATCCTCCATGACTTCTTGAGGTTCTAATATTTCTAATGACTTGTTTCCCTAGGCATTTGTAAAATTCAATACCCTTAAATAAGTACGTTGCACATATCCCTGTTAAATTTTTTTCTTGTTTTCCAGAGCCCTCCCCAGTAGCTCATTCTGTACTGCAATTCTGTCCCCAAGGCAGTTTTTTTTTGGTCAGTCTCTTGTTATCTGCAAATTTAATAGTGTGTACTTTCTGTTGACTCACCCAGGTGGTAAATGAGGTTATTGACTAGTACTGAATCCAGGACATACCCCTACGGAATAAGTACATCCTTCCATTTTGATAATCAGCAAGAGGTAATGACTATATGAATTAAGTTTTCTAACTAATATTATGTCCAACCCATGGCAGTTTTATCATGGTTTAGAAAACAGAAGCCTAATCCTTCTTTTGTGAAATTCTATTGCAATATTTGACAAGCACGTCAGGAGCTTGTGACAAAACAATTGCTTGTGCCTGTGATGCAGTCATGGGAAAAGCCATGCTGTTTTCAGAGTATGTGTTCATAACAAGTTTGTGTTTGTTTGTCTTCATTTAAGTGCTTATTTAATTATTTTTAGTGGAATTTTTATGGTATTTTAAGTGGATTATTTTACAAACCCTTAATTCTGTCTTTTTAAGGACAGGTATTGTATTTGCCCTCTTTACGCTCCTCCACTTCTGAAACAGAGCAGCCACTTCTCTGAGGCTGCTTTAGCCAGTTCTAAGTATCCTAAGCTGATATTTATGAAGAATGTTCCTCCTCTACTCCATTCAGTCTAAGCTGTAGTTATAGACTGAAAAATAAATGTGTGAAAGTATCACCTGCATTTTATCATATCCTGTCTCTATATTTTGTCAGGACACAGAGCAGGTACCGCTACAATGATGACTGGTGATGTAGAAAAAAATGGGTTCTCCATTCACATAGTTATTTTTTCACCATGTGCCATGCGTTGAAACCTGCACTGGGAAGTAAGGAAGTACTAATGTAGTATCTAATACTTCCCTCCCCACTCCCTTCCTCTTAAAAATAAATAATTAAATAAATTAATTAAAAAGAAGGCAAAAGAAAATGAGGAACATGTTACATTTTTGCAATGCAAAGACAATATTACTTTTCAAGTGCTAGCTGGATTTCTCTTTTGAATTGGCAGGTCTTTAATGTAACTGCCTGAAACACCCTAATCTAACTCTGAATTCACTGAGATTGTAAGTTGGTAATTAGAAAGTAATTTGATTTTATTATTTATTTAGCTACATTCACTATTCCCTGTTCCAATAAGACTAAGTCCAATGAAAATGCAATTACTTCTAGACTTCCTCAGAGAAATAGAAATACAGAAATAAAAATATAGAAACAAGGAAGCCCTTTTTGTGCTTGAGGAAACCCTTTCTTGTCCGCGTTCACCCTTTCCTATCAGTATGGTGGTGTTTTGGTGGTTTTTTTGGTTGGGGTTTTGTCTTAAAGATAAATCAGTGACTAACATCAGCTGGTGGAAGTAGATGTGAGACTCATCAAAGCTGTCTAAATGTTTAAAGGGTTATCTGAAGTAATAGCTAGACTTTCCTTTCCTTCTTGACATCTCTGTATTTAGTCTCCCTTCTGTTCACCTTCCTGATGTCAGCATCCTTTTGTAGCCTTCTGGGCTTTCTTTTTATATAGTCTCAGGAGAGTAAGCTTTCATTCTGGTTGCTTTGAGGCATGACCACAAAAAAAGATCATTAATAATAAGTGAAAAACTATAGCAATTCAAATTGAATCAGTTAAAGCCAAGATCTGGACTATAAAGATCTGTGGACTTCATGCAAGGAATGCTAGTGCTTTTTCTGTCACCAGCTTGTGTATCTCCTTTCCTGGAAGTCCTGCTAAAACACTAGAAGTTTGGGGTGGCTCTGTAAAATTTGTGGTGACCTGACCTCATTGTTAATTTAGGGCATTAGGTTCATATTGCAAACAACACTTTCACAGACTTTTTTCTTGTCTTCTACATTTTCCATTGTCAACATTCTTACAATTATATAGTGATACTTAGGGTGAGGAATGTTCTGTCCAGAAACAAAAGGAGTCTGCAGGGAGCTCATGAACTCATATGCAGATTTGGGCTAGCTCTGGCAAAAGTGAGGGAAAAAAAAACAAAAACCCGAGAGGAAATGCTTATATATTTGAACAAGCAGCATTTTCACAGACCAGCAGCAGTCAGTTGACCTTTAGTAGGATGATACTCTACTAGATCTGAAAAACAGGAGGAAGAATAGCAGCTGCTCCAAAGCAAACATTCAAATGTATGAAACAGTATGTTCACTGAATATGGGCACAGAAAGACTGTCTGTCTTTTCCTTCCACATCACTGGCCTTAGGTAAAGCAAGCATGAGATTCTCTGGCAATAAAAAATATTTCTGACCTTAGGAGATGTGTCAGCAAAGACCTAGAATAACAAATACAGGCTGCCTTTCCTCCAGAAGACACCTAAATAAAGCTGACTTGGAATGGCAAACATCAGCATATATCTAAGTGAAAAGCTGGCTGTCCTGTGGATGTTCTTTTTTTCATCTTCTTCCAAGAAATAATGTTAGAAACATAACTACATAAATACACTGAGTTTCATATTTTGGATGTGAGAAGAAGACTTGACAAAGGGAAAGACAGGTATCCTGACGACAGCAGTCTTCATTTGAGGGTGCAAATAAACAGCCTATATCTGTAGTGGTTGAGTATGAGCATGTGTGGTGGACATTACTGGCATTTGGAAAGTTAAGTCTTGGAAAAGCTTAGGATATTTGTATTCTCTTTCCCATGCTCTTGCAAAAGTCTGGGTGAAGCTTTCCCTGTAGTGGTAACCAGATAATGAAATATGATGTAAACTATATTTCAGTTCATCTTGGCATACCTCCATTTATTAAAAGAAACATCAAAGCCACATCCATGAGCTTTAAATACTTTCACTTCCTAATGGGATGGGGAGTGCCCTTGAGAAGATGTAGTTTCTTTTAAGTACAGCCAAAAATATCTTCATGAGACACATTAAACTTTGTTTCTTTGTTTTTAGAAGAAAGTTTTACTTTGAGGAAAGTAAAACTTCTTGTTGCATGGGAACAAACTTAACATCTTGAAAAGTTGCAGACCTAAGGAACAGTTTCAGTACTTCTTCTGGAAGATCAAGTTGAAGACACATGTTCTTCTTTTGGACTCCTTTCTCTTCTTTTTCGTTATTATAGTCAATGAACGTAAACAGATACAAATCTCAGGGCACATTTTGTTATCTGAACATCTGCGACAAGTGCAGTATGAGATGATGTCTTATTTAGCTTCATGTTGCCATTCATAGGTCAGGCGTGGTCTGTTATCAAATATGTCAGCGTTATGAAGATGTCTCAGATATGTCAGTGCATTGCAAATGACTGCTCGAGTTTAGGCAACTTAATTGAGCCTGCGATGACTCAGTTATCAGTACTTCTGTTTCTCTAGAGGAAATACTTTGACTGCTATAGTCTAGAATTGTATTTCTTCTGTTGTGGTTATAAAGACTGGTGACTCACCTTCATGCCAAGATTTGATTTAGACAATTAGATCTCTCTCCTACTTGTCAAATTCCATCTGAGTTCCCCTGTTGCAGTAAAAATCACATTTATTGATCTTCTATTCATTATTTGGATGTTATAGAGCAACAGTTCATCCCATTCCTAATACCCTCTTCTTCAAAGTAACTGGGTTTCCTATATCTGATATCCCAGGCCTTTTTCCCATTAACAATGTCATCTAACTTTCTCATCAGGAAATTTCAAGGGCACAATTTTTAAGCCAAGGAGAAAATATTCAAAATTATTCTGAAGGCCATTCCTAAGATGACTGTCTCTCATTCTTTTATCTGTTCTTTAGTTCTTACAGCAAACCTAATTTTTTCCAACTTAAAATTTTTTTTCCCCACTTTTAGTTGATCAAATACTTATCTGAAGTTCTGGATAAATCAAAACTACAATGCTTCTTTTGTCTAGAAAACAATTTAACTAAGCAAGAAGTGTCAGATTAGTTTGGATGTATACTTCTAGTAATATTATATAGTGTATTATGGCATGTTCTAAATTTTTCCATTTCATAGCACATCTTTCTTAACAAGTCTTTCCATCTCCTCCCAACAAGTATTTGCACATAACTGTGTACCGTAGTAGTTTTATAATTTCAACATATGTCCTTCTTGCCCATGTAGATTGATACATTTTGGTACAAACTTCCTGATGGTTATGACATCACAGAGCTACTTTAACTCTGTAGCAGGCTTACATCTCCTGTTACAGGTTGGTCACATAGCTCTTGAAATAATTTCTTCAGACAGCTGAAGTCAAGGATTGTGTGTACTTTGCCCACATTTAAAAGGACGATGTGAGTGCTCATGCCTTCATGTTGGCTCATTAATCAGTCAAATCATGTGTTTGAAGGTCATCTGACCAAGCAATTCATTTAACCAAATTTGTGAAGAGGAGCTATAGAGCTCTGGCTTAAGACACTAGCTGACTTCAGTGAATATGTGTTAATCTATTTTCTTGAATTGTCATCAGTAAGTAAAGTATAACTCTGCTATTTCTAGCTAATAAAGTCAAAGTATACCTGCCCTCATTCTCAGTCCAAGAGAACCTGTGCTGCAGTCTTTCCATCAAAGTCATATAGCTTCACATGCTTAGTTAAAAATAACGTTTGTTTTCAGAGCATTTGGGTGCTCCAAAGTTGAAGGATGAGCTGACAAATTAATTTTGTATTAAAGTTAACAGAACACATGCTGTCAGTTGTAAAATGCAGAATATGAAAACCCAGTGATGCATAACTGAAATTATGAAGATTTTTTCATATGACTACACTGTAAGATAAGTTATTGTTAAAAGGAAGGCGACATCTTTCAAAAATTTGAATTTGTGTCCAGATAATGGAAAAGTCTGGCTAAAAGGAAATGTACAATGAATCAAACAAAGAGCCTTTGGAACAGTTTAGGAGAGATTAAAAGAATATGTCGCTCAATCTCACATCAGTGGATGAGGACTGTGTCAAAAAAGTGCACAAAGAAGATAAAGCTGAAAGAGAAAAAAAAAAATGTTTTCCTTAACATTCGTATTCCTGACCGTGGAGCTCAGAAAGATTTCTTTGCAGACAATACTTCAGGAGATCGGTTTCATACCAAGGTGTTGGCTGATCTTACACAGAAAATAGACAAAATGAGTAGCAACTAATTACCAGTGCTAGATGTTACATGTCCAAGAGATCTAGAGAGATGCTAAAATGAAATACCTAAAGAAGAGAAGATACAGGCAATGGCTGATCTCTAACTCTTCTAGTACAAGAACTAGAAGGCACCAAGTGAAACTATTAGGAAGTAAATTCTAAACAAATGAGCAAAAGTAGCTCTTTGTCCAGTATAAGCTTTGGGACAGGTTGCCCTGGAATATTGTCCATGGTAACATTTCATGGATTATGAAGTCACTCACAAAAATATGGGTGGGAATCCATTTGGGGCTACTAAGCACGTTATTTCCTACTGAAATAACCTACATCATACCAGAAAGTTCATGTCAGTCCATTATTAGGAACAGTCAATTCCATCCACAATAAGCTTGTTTTGTTCTTATTCTTTTCCTTTGTGTTCCACTACTGACAGCTGTTTGAGACCTAATAGCAGGCCAAAGGAACGTGGAGTTTCACCATTTATATATCTGCAACTATGCTGCCATGTACTGATGACATTTTCTGAACAATTCTCTTAAAATGGAGTCCCACAGCTTAATTATGATTTACCCGTGTGGTGGGTTGACTGCAGGGGGACACCAGGTGCCCACCGAAGGTGCTCTGTCATTGCCCTCCTCGGCTGGGCAGAGGGAGAAAATGTAACAGAAGGCCCATGGATTGAGATGAGGGCAGGGAGATCACTCAGCAATTACAGTCATGGGCAAAACAGACTCGCCTTGAGGAAAATAATTTATTGCAAATTAAATCAGAGCAGCCCGGCCCGGGCTCCTCCCCGCGGGGCCACGGGCCCTGCCCGGAGCCGGCCCCGGCGCGGCCCCCGCGGGTCACAGCCCCCCGCGGGCACCCCCTGCCCCGGGCTGCGGGGGGGAGCTGCTCCCCCGCGGGCTCCGTGGGCTGAGGGGCACAGCCTGCCCCGCCGGGGGCTGCCCTGCCCTGCCCGGCCCTGCCCTTCCCCGCGGGCTGCCGGGGAGCCTCTGCTGCGGCGCCCGGAGCCCCCCCGGCCTCCTCCGGCCCGGCCCGGCCCGGCCCTGCCCCGGGGGGCTGCGGGGCTGCTGCTCGCCCCTCCCGGCCCCCCTCGCTGCCGCCGCTGTTCCCCCCCGCGGGGGTTTTTCCCCTTCTCAGCCCCTTCTCCCCGCGGCGCTGCCCCCGCGGCTGCGGGGCTCGGCCTCGGCCAGCGGCGGGCCCGGCCTGGAGCCGGGGGGCAGCGGCTCTGCCGGCCGGGGGGGCAGCAAACCACGCAAACCCAACACATCCACAAATTACATTTCTTGTGGCATTTATTCTTCTTTCTGCTTAGATTTGTATTCTTTCTGTCCAGGACAGTTCACTATGTTTTTACCTATCTTGGGGTTTTTTTGCTTTTTGGGGGTTTTTGTTTCCAACTGAATAACCGTGCTGCTCAGGCCGAGTGACGTGGCTGACACTCTGGAGGGAAAGGTTGTTATTCAGAGGGAGCTTGACAGGCTTGAGAGCTGGGCCCATACGAACATCATGAAGTTCAAGAAGGCCAAGCACAAGGTCCTGCAGCTGTGTCAGGGCGACCCCAAACACACATACAGGCTAGGTGATGAGTGGATCGAAAGCAGCCCTGCAGAGAAGGACCTGGAGATCTTGATGGATGAAAAACTGAATGTTTTTCATCAGCCAGCAATGTGCGCTCACAGCCTACAAAGCCAACCGTGTCCTGGGCTGCATCAAAAGCAGTGTGGCCAGCAGGTTGAGGGAGGTGATTCTGCCTCTCTGCTCCACTCTCATGAGACCCCCTGCAGTGCTGCGTTTGGCTCTGCGGCCCCAGCATAAGAAGGACATGGGCCTGCTTGAGCAGGTTCAAAGGAGGGCCACAAAGATGATCAGAGGCTGGAGCACCTCTCCTGTGAAGCCAGGCTGAGAGAGTTGGGGTTATTCAGCCTGGAGAAGAGAAGGCTCTGGGGAGACCTTACAGCAGCCTGCCAGCACCTAAAGAGGGCCTACAGGAAAGATGAGGAGGGACCCTTTATCATGGACTGTAGTGATAGATTGAGGGATAATGGTTTTAAACTGAAGGAGCATAGATTTAGATTAGCTATTAAGAGGAAAATCTTTACTGTGAGGGCGGTGAGACACTGGAACAAGTTGTGAATGCCCTGTCCCTGGAAGCATTCAAGGCCAGTGTCACCTCAAGGACACTCAAGAAGATGTCCCTGCCCATGGCAGTGGGGTGGAACTAGATGATCTTTAAGGTGCCTTCCAACCCAAACCATTCTATGATTCTATTGTTATCTTTTTACTTATTCTATTGAGTAGGAAGAACTACCTCGATGCTTCTAACCCTAATCAATTTTGATAGTCATGCCTCATCAGTAGTCCAGGTATTGCTGTTCTTAGGTGAAAGCAATGGCTGAAAATTAAATTCTGTTTTCTTCTCTACAGGGCTGACTAACTTCAAAATTGCAGACTTTTGTAAGTTTTTTTTGGTTTTACTGCAGTCCCTCTTCTATAAACTGTAATCTTTTAACAGGCAGTTGACACTTTTCATCCATCTATTATGGTTTGTCAATAACTTCCTTGAACAGCAACTTCTAAACAATCCAAAGCAGTCTTTCATAAATCTTAATAAAAATTCAGTTAATTAATGTAACTTAAAATCTCTTCTATAAAAAAAATTATTCTACTTCCCACATTACTGCCTAAATGAGTTATTTTAGGCAGCAACAACTCCTGAGGCCTTTTGAAAAAATGTGTATTAAAATAAACAAGAAGACACAGCTCCCGACTGAAAGAGTCTAGATAATAAATTATAAATACATTCTCAATTTGCAAAACAACTGACCTCCCATGATGAGATTACTTTTTCTGTGCTTTTACACTAATAAACAGCTTGCTTGCTTTCATATTCACAGCTATGTTTTTTGAATCAAGTACTCTGTACTTGTGATGAAGTGCTTATGATCAGTCCCTGCACTGGGAAAACTGCATAAGTAATTCCCACCTGAGGTGCAAGAAGATCTGTGACAGGCCATCAGTCTGGACTGTGACATAATGTGTTTCAGTCTTCAGTCTCATTATTATTTTAGTACTATGATTCAGAACTACATCAGCCATATCCAGGGGTGGCAAGCCTGCAGTTTCCTTTGACAAAATGTTTTACTACTGAGACATCTTATCAGAAACCATTTCCAAACATATTAAGGACAAGAAGGTGATTGGAAGTAGTCAGCATGGATTTATAAAGGGGAAATCATGACTGTTCAACCTGACAGCCTTCTATGATGAGACGACTTACTTGGTTATATGAAGAGAATGGACCCATGTTTGCAGGTGATACAAAACTGGAAGGAGTGACTGATAAACCAGATGAGTCTGCTGCCATTCAGAGGGTCCTCACCAGGCTGGAGAAATAGGCCAACAGGAATCTCATGAAGTTTAACAAAGAGATATGCCAACTGCTGCCCCTGGGGAGGAATAAGCCCAGACACCAAGACAGGCTGGGGCCAACTAGCGCTAAAACAACTGTGTAGGAAAGGACCTGTAGGTCTTGGTCAGCACAAAGGTGACTATGAGCCAGCAATGTGCCCTTGAGGGAATGGCCTCCTGGGCTGCATCAGGCAGGGCACTGCCAGCAGGTCAGTGGAGGTGATCCTTCCCCTCTGCTCAGCACTGGTGAGACACATCTGGAGTGTTGTGTCCAGTGCTTGGCCCTCCAGTACAAGAGAGTTGTGGACACACTGGAGTGAGTCCAGAGAGCACGTATGAGGAGACCCTGAGAGGGCTGGGACTGTTCAGCAGTGAGACAGGTTGCTCAGAGAGGCTGTGGAGTCTCCATCTTTGGAGATATTAAAAATTCAACAGGACATGGCCCTGGGAAGCTGACTCTTCTGTGAGCAGGAGGTTGGATGACACTATCTCCAGAGGTGTCTTCCTACCTCAGCCAGGCTGTGATTGTGTGGTTCTGTAATTCTGTTAAGTTTTCCAGCCCAGAGAATGCAGTCAAAAGCAGTGCAATACAGTGAATGTTTTAACCCGTAATATAATGAAGATAGCCCATATGTTCTATCATGAAGCATAAGAAAAAAACCCCAGGGCTTTATGTTCTTCACATGTGATCAATGCATGGACTTTTATATTTTAATGCTTCTTATTTACCCAAATGGTTTTTATCCTTTTTTTTTAATCCCTTGTTGTCACCTTGTATTGTTATAGGTGGAATTAGCTGAATATCTAGTTTAGATACCAGAGCACTTACTCTGAGAAGTGTCCTTATTTAATCTTTCATAAGCCTTTGTTACTGTAATGTGAAGAACTGTAATTGTGGATGTAGAAGAAAAGGAAAGAATAATTTTTCAGTGATCTGGACCTAATTACAAGGGTCAGAAATGTTCCATTTTAGATTACTCAGATTGTTTGTGTTAAAATCTTTTCTGGTTCTCAGTTTAGCAAACCCAGACTTGTTCCAAGATAACAATTTCCATAAGCTGAAATATTATTTCTGTGTGTTTTTAACAATTTACACACTTAAAAAGTAATATGTGATTTTAAAATAGGGAAAGAAGAAATATTAAGAAATTTATCTAGGACTTCTAATATTTCTGGCATATTTTCATGGATGTCATCTGAGCCTATGTCCTTTGAAGGGTACACCTGAATCTTTGCCACCATTGTTTTTTCTTTTTCCTTTACTTGCAATTTTTGTGATAGAACTGATTACTATAACATCCCATAAAAAGCTCAATGACTGAGCTTCATATACAACTGGTACAACTTTTAGGCTATTTCAGGTTGAGCTTCCCAAAGTAAATTACTGAAAAATCTCCAAAGAAAAGAACTTGTATAGAAAGCCAAAGCAGAGAACTAGTCAGTGGCTGTGTCCAATAAATAGAACCAAGAAACATATATTTGCTCAAAATATGTAATTCAGATCCAAAGTTGATGTATAAAGTATATGTAAAAGTTAAGAATGTGTTTTCTTTTATGCAGGCTCAAGTTCTGAGGCTAAATTCTCCAGTAAAGATGTCTGTCAGGTTGTCCAGCCCTGTTAATACTCCAATAAAAGAATTATTTAATCTGATAACATTTTGAAACATTTAGATGAGATCTAACACTTAAAGATATAGAAAGTGGCAGCCTCTCTTGTAATTAGCTTGTAAACCAAACGAACAGTTTATAACCTGAAAGATTATAGTAATACTCACCTTCAAGTACTGTAAATTGATGCATAACTCAAACATAAAAGCACTATGATGGAAACAATTGAGGTTGCTAAGAGACAAAAATACCATGAAAAGTAAATCACTACTTTCATTATCTGTTTATTCAAGCCATAAAGTTGTATGTATTCTTGTATCACTGTCTTATATATGCATACCAAATGCTGAGATTATACCCTAAGATCTTAAAATTCAAGCACGTATATTCATAATAATAATGTTCTTTCATATAAGCATTTCACAGCTTGAAAAAAGGCTGAGGTTGCAATTATAGGAATTCATGTTCTCCATAGATCTCCAGTACATCTCCAATTATGCACTGAAATGACTGACACTGTAACTCCAGTGAAAAAGTTAATAGGTCTCTCAGCCTTATGCCTGAAGAGTAATTGTCAGTAATACAATACTATTTTTTCCCAAACAGGGAAAAATTTGCTTTCAGTCTATAACACTGCTATGACATAGAACCACATATAGAAGGCTGTAACTGAATTTAAGACCTAGTGACAAACAATTGATGAATAAAAAAAAAAATCAAATGTAAGTTCTTGTTTAACATGCATAATTAAAATTATTAAACATCTAGTTGAAGAAAAATGCCACCGTATTCTCTACTCATTTAACTTTAATCTGCACTCTCAGGTGCTAAGCATTGACACACAAAACTGCTGCTTCAGTAACTTTAGGCCCAGGCCGGTTCAGATGATTCTAAATCATATGAGTTGCAACTGAGCAATCCTTGGGGGTCTTCTACAGCCCCTAATCGTTATGGTTTCTGAGCACTTCACAGTAGTTAATGCTCTAACTCTCACAATGGTGTTCTCCTTCATGAGATGGGAAAATAGTGGGACTTTTAATTTTTTCTGGTGCTGGTGCAATCAAATGTTCAGGTGCTTCCCTCTTGTAGTGAAATCCCCCATACATGCCTGCCCCATGGAGTGCCTGGGAAGGAACAGCAGTGCCCAAAACAGAGAGTGCCCAAAGATGAGAGCAGCTGAAACACAGTGCACTGACTTGGAAGCCACCTAAGTCAGCCTGTGGGGAAACACTAAAAATAGGATACTTTTAAAATGTCATTTCTCCCCAGTGCTGAGATGCCTCATGCAGGGTGGCAGGTAAGTGCTTCTCTCCACTTGAGACTCTAGTCTCTGAATCCTTCAGCAGGGATGGCACCTCTCCTTTCTTTCTAAAGCAGATGCAGGAACAGTTATTTCTTTTAAAACCAAGTCTTCAGTATTATGCTGCTGTTCCTGTGCAGTATCTTAGCACTTGCTCAGAACACGGCATCCTCACATTTAACTCCCTCTTGTACTCAAGTGCATTCAGGCCTCTTTTATCCCTGGAAACATCCTAGCTTTAAGTTATTCTTAGGTTATGATGTTCTCCACCTCTCCAGGTTTTGTTCTTGCTGAGCAGCAATAATTCCCAACTGGAGATGGAGCAAGACTCAATTTCCTCCCTGCTCAGTGGGGTGTGAGGGGTGGAACTGCAACTGCTTCATGGCTCTACTCCTACAAAATCAAATGGCAGAAAGAACAGGCCCTATAATTCTATAAACTGTAATTCACCTACACAATTTCCCAGCTTGGTTTATCGCTAATTACAGTCCTTCACAAACACAATAATAGGTCATTATATTTTACCAAGGCATTAGGATTTTCCATGAGCTGTGTGCAGTTGATGGCTGCGGCTCTGAGCACCTTTGTGTGGTGTGGCTCTGATCACCATGTTGCATACAGTCTGACAGTATGGAATGCAGAAAAATTGGATATACCAGGGCTAGGAGATAATTTTAGACCTTTGACTTGGATGCCTGTGTTGAGAGCCCGAAGTCCCTTTGTAGTAAAGGTAGCCTTTAGAGAGTAATTGAGGACAGGCGCGTTGGGAGCCTCCCTCACTTCCCTCCTCCGCACAGTACACAGGCTCCCACCTCAGGCACAAAGTTAAATGCCTCCAGTAAGGAGGGTTAATGTTGCCATTTTCATTAAGCTTAGCAGAAATGACAAAAAGGCCAAATTATCATGTGCTGATGCCTTAGCAACCTTTCGATGTAGTGCCCATGCTGTAACAGAGAGAATTTCATCCGATCAGATTACTCCCACTGTTTGCCAAGAGAAAGGTCAAGAACAGATGAGAACAAATATACCGAGATAACAAAATCTTCAGGATTTTGCTTTGGATTATTTCTCATATAATGAAAAGCCATATAGAAGGCCTGAAGCTAAATGCTTCAAATCTCCATTTTGCTGGTGGAAGTTAACCCCTTGGTGAATAGAGTAACCCAGGATCTGTACTGCCGTCTCAAGGTGTGTGTCTCGGCAGCAGGACTCGGCGTTCAAGCTGCGGCTTAGCTGCTTTTAGAGGCACAATGTGCATTTGTGAAATGGTGGGTGACTGCTGATGCTGTTTACAGTCCCAGGGCTGCTGACCTTCTCTCAGTATCTTAAACACTGGAGTTTCAACCACCTTCCCTTGCAATGGCTGTAGACAAAGGAGCATAAAAACCACTTTAATTCTGCAGTTTCACATTAACACAACTGCATGCAAAAATTCACAGCTCTTTATTGAGGCTTCAGAGTGAGGTTTTTGAAACTGTGTACAGCAATACTGCAGAGGAACTTGAGCTAATGTTAAATGGGTTAGTGGGATACTGGAAGCTGCGTGTCCACCCTGGCAAGGTACATTAGCTCATGAGAAGCTCAGCAACACCTTTTAGGACCAGAACTCATTCAAGTTAGCTCAGTTGATGAGCAGGTCATTTTCCTATGGAAAGTCCAAATGGGGTTTGTGATCCTCATTCACACTGGTCTACTAAAAAGTCTTACTCTCCTGGGATACTGATGTTATGCATTTTCTGTTAAAGGTGCCATAAAATGTTTTCTCATCAAGATTTCTGGTTGTTGCTGTGACAACTTTTTGAAATAGAGCTGTGGAAATGCAAAGGTTTGTTAAGAACAACTTATCTGAGATGCTGTAACACTTCATTTTACAGCAGAAGTTTTAGTAAATATTCTTGATTTGAGAATAGCAAGGCTACAGTAAATATGCAACCAGCATAGGAAAAGCATACGAAGGTAAGAAATCAAAAGTAACACTGTCCATCTATTTTTGAAATGAGTAAAAAGTATGTAATATTTTTCCTCACATGGAATTAGATACTATAATATTAAATGAATGAGTGCACAAGGAGGAAGAAGTAGCATTGTAATGTAGTCACAATTAGTTTGGAAAAACATTTGCCTGACTTGCAGGGGTACATTTGGCTTTGCAATATTACACTTAGTGCTTCCAATATCTTGAAAGTATGTAGCTACTAGATACATATTACTAGATTATATGATACATATATAACAGAATGTATTTCAAAATACCGTAGTATTTAGATTATTTAACGCTAAAAGAACAAACCAGAACTGGTGAGCACTGAGTAAGTATGAGAAAATCTGTTATCCTCTCCTTTCTCTGTTAACATTAAGAACTATGTTAAACATATGACCTTACAACCAAGAACTCAGATTGGACTTTGGATATAACTAAAAAGCAGAAATATCAGGATCTTGTCAGAGATGTCTGAAATATATTTTGTCCTTTCTTTAATTTAAGGATTTGCTGGAATGTTCCAAAATCAAGAAAAATGTAAATAAATAAATTAAAAAAGTAAACCCATTTTCTACCGTGATGTTTTTAGCTTTGTCTTTTTAACCAAGGTGAGAGAAAATAGACCAAATAAAGCAGATAAATCCATAGCTGACCTGATCTAGTCTTGGTGTTAGTCCTACTGCGAGTAGAAGACTGGACTGCATGACCTTCAGAGATTCATTCCAACCAACATTTCTGTGAATAAGTTAAAATGTATTTAACTAACCTACAGTACATAATTTTCACTTACATCCCATCAAAGCAAGAATACTTGCCTCAATGTTGAGCAAGCCTGGGACTTCTTTGTCATGGATTCAACTTTGTGCTCTGTTACAGACTTCCTATGCGAATCTTTCTGGGATTTGGAAAGCTCTTTAGTTCATTTCAGAGTGTGTCTCTACAGACTCATAAAGACATAACGACTAGATGTGATTCTTCCTTAGCCGAGAAGCCTATAACAACCCTCTCCCTGTACTAAGCTCAAGGCAAACCAGAATCATTCCCCTCCTTTGTTATGACCCTAACACTCCTCAAATAGCACAAAGGAAGCTTATCAGCATGGACTGATTTGATTTTAGTTGAACATGCATATGCTGTCTGATCTTCACATTTATTGCAGTAGGTTTTCATGGATTTACTAACCTCAGCCTTATACAGTTGGTAACAAGAGACAGGCTTTTTCTTAGCAAGCAGCTGTATCTTAGTACAAAGGTTTTTCAAAAGCTCCCTGAATGCTGGTATACTAGGCAATTGAATAGCCACTCTCATATAGATTAAAGGTAGGTAAAAAAAAAAGGAATATTACAAGGGATGGATACTTTTCTCCCCCTACTGCTTTCATTATTCTTGACTTTTTTTTTTTTTAATCAACAGATTTTCATTCAGAGGGGATGGCCCCTAAAAATTTTCTTCAACGCATGTTCGGAATACCACAAACACGGGGTTAGAAGAACCACTCTGACATACAAAATGCAAGTGGGATCTGCATAAAACTTTTGAATATTGTATAATAGAGTCATGTGGATACAAAATTGGTGTGTTGTGCATTGACAGAACAGAAGCTCTGAAATGCCTGCAAAAGTGAGCTCTGCAAAAGAGATCCCTATTTGTGGATTGTAGCATTCAGGACTGAAGTGTCTCTAGTCATAAATATTTTCAGGTGTTCAAGGTAATTCTCTTGTAAAACAGAAGAAGATGGGGTGAAATTACTATGGCCAATAATAATTTACATATGCTAAATATATTTAAATTAGAAAATGTTTTAATCTCACAAAGTACTTGTGACATACACTGTCTAAAAATTTAAGTTAGAAAAGGTTGAACAATGGCAAGATTGGCATATAACTGTTTTACAACAGATTGCCAAGAATGTGATCAATTCATCATTTGGAATCTTTACATTGAGATTAAATGTATTTAAAGAAAAGTTTAATTTAAGCATGAACTGCTAAGGTGGGCGCAAGAATTATTGAGTGAAATAGTTTGTCATAATTTACAGAGAAGATCAAATTAAATTTCCATGACATATGGCTTTTAAATCTATGAAATGGCACAACTGACACAAATAAGAGAAAATTGATTCAAAAGCATTGGAGCGCATGAAACATGAGCAGCTCGAGGAGTTAATTTGAATATTTTCAGTAGAAAATAAGGCCTTTGAAGGTTATGTTGCTGACGTGCAAATCTTTGTAGGCAATTTTTGCAAACATAAAAAATGTGATGTATCACATGTTATAGCTCAATTCCTACTTACTTAAATGAGCATCTTAATTTCTGATCTGAAATACAGAGAAGTCTTTCCATGTTCATAGAAAACAAAACTTGCCATAATATATAAAAATAATTATATTATATATAATATATAACCCTGACTGAAAAATACTGTTTCAAATCTATTGAGTGACTTTGAAAGATTTGGCAATATAGGAATATTTTTGTTTGTTCTCTGTGTTACAATAGATTTAGTAAGGATCAGTATCATGGGACAGACATGAACTATCTGTATATGTAAAACTTACTGTCTTGATGTGGTTCAGGACATTCATTCTCATAATATTAAACAGCAACATCTATTCCGTACAGTCAATATTGAAGAAAAGTATTTTTTGTGATGCATTATTGGACTATGAGACTCCTTTAAGTAAATTTTTAAGTAAATAGGCCACACAGGAGTGTATTAATTATCGTTCGTATGTCTGAGACTGAAGCAGAGGACAACTTATAGAAAGTTGCATTGACTTTTAAGAATCTTCCTAATGATTCTAGGGTTCTTTGCCACGAATATGCTTTTCTTCATAATTTTCCTCACTACTCAATAACACAGAAAGAAAACATCTATATCTCTGTCTATGTAGATAGATAATCTACTTTATTTCCAGAGTATTTAAAAATGACAGAAACACATAAATTACCTTGAAATAACTGCATACACCATGAGACTGGATAATTGTGTGGCTAATTTGTATTTGCAACTACTGTGATTTTTTCAAGTGACTCCACGAACACTCTAAGCTGAGTCACTTCAGCGCTATAATTGCACATGAATCAGGCACAGAATTTGTAAGAAGGTGCCCACACACAGAGACATTGTGAATGGGAAACAGGTTTCCTGGCACACAGCAGAGCGCCAAGTGCAGACTGGCCTCCGTGAAGGTGAGCGCTGCTCAGAACCACTGTTGGAAAGAGGTGGAGGTGGGGACTGAGACAAATGTGTGGCTTTATCCCTCAGCAAAAAATATATAAAAATTTTTAAGAATAAAAGGAAAGTAAAACAAGTCAGATACTTTGTTCAGGTGTACCTGAAGAATTAATTAGATCATGATCTCTTTGTTGAAAAGTACAGGCCAGTGCCTTGCAGTGAACTGGTGCACCCTCAATGTGAAGAGCCAGTCCTGCAGGTTGCTGTTAAATGTGTGCACAGAGACGTCACGGAGCTGAGCCTGGGGCTGGTTGGAAAACATGAACATTGTGGGGCCACATATTTCAAGAACTTACAATCAGTTTTAATTCTGTAACAGAATGGAATTAGTCTCTTTTTTTTTACTTTTTAAAGAAAAATTCAAGGAAAGCCTAACATAGCTAAAAATCATTAGTATTTTTTTGCAGTACAGGAGAATTAGGATCTGATGGATAATTTAGGCTAGTGCTTTGAAACCTAGGATTTGTTAACAACTCTTATAAAGATGTAATATCAGTGTATCTTGCTGTTCTTTCTCACTTCCCTCTTTTATCTTTCGTTCTCTTATTTTGACGAGAATTTTCATCCAAGATGTAATAAATCTTTTCTGAACAGAAAATTATATGTTTCAGTATAACATTTTGGTTTCATTAAAGAACAAGTCCTCTTCAGTTCTAGTGGGCCTTGCAAGAATATATTCGCCCCAGATTTTCTGGAAAAAAAATAATAATCTGGGTTTAGACAAATACAGCAGAAGAATTAATCTCTTTCTGCTCTTGACTCGCCCACTGATGATTATCTTCAGGGTATTCTGCTTCTGCTTCTGTTAACGTCACTGATTGCACTGGGAACTGTTGAACAAATAACTTTGCTTTGTTGAGGCAATGCTGAAATATTTTTATTTCATTTTTAAATCAGTACAAAATATATGTTTTAGGAGCTTTTCACAACATCAAGAAGTTAAATTTAGCCATGATCAAGCTAAAGTTTTTCTGTGCTGTCCAGTTTTTCATGGTAGAAAATGTCAAAATTTTTATCATGATTTCCAGTAATTTTAAATATGATTTTATCTTGAATTTTTTCAAGCAGTTCTCCCACCTGGGATAAGTTAGATCAACTTATTCCTGCTGTGAGAGGCATAACATCTGAGAAGACTTTGCCCACAAATCCATATGAGCAGGTTTTGTAGTCTCTTTCTTCTAGAGACTTCAAGGCTGTACATTACTGTCGAAGGCCATCTTAGGTTCCTAAAAAGAGGAATAGGCAAGCTGAGGAATTGTTATAATCCTCTGAAAGCACTTAAACTGCTTTTGAAAATTCTGTGGCATGGTCGTTGCCATCATTAGATGCAGACATGCTTTTGAAAGCCTTTCCATTAGCAATTAATAGTATGACCACTTCTTCAAGCTCACATTACCCCACATGTGTTTAACAGCAATGATACACATAATTTGGGAATTCTATATTTGTAAATTTTGTTATTAATCATAGTTCATACACGTTCTATTCAGAAGAATGGCTCGGCATATCTGGTAGTTTCTTTTTGAACTACTTCAGTTTGAGGTTTCAGTTATCTTTTGTTTCTTAGAAGATGCACTTATGAATATTATCCTGATGAAAACAGATGTTCAGTTTTGTTTTAAAAACGTTAAATCCCTTGAGTGCTGCAACTGCTCTTTTAGGCATTTGGCTGACAGCAAAATCATTACTTATCGTGGTTAATTCTTTCTCTTTTACAAGACACCAGGTAGATTAAAATTGTTATTTTTTTGAAATTTTTAAGAATTAGTCTTTTACTGATGAGGGTAAACATTATATAGTAAAATCAAAAACATTATCTTATCTTTCAGGACCCCTTAAATACGGGCTTAACCTGGATGCACATAGTAATTATTTGGCACATGTTTCATTTTTTAGACTGAGTACAAAAATCACAGAGAGGATCATATCTCGCTAGAATATAATTTCTGTTTAACACCAGTATTTTGACAGACCCATCTCTGACAATGGATTTCTTTGGAGTCAGGATTTTTAAATTGATGTAATACCATAAAAGCTTGTAGAATGAGTATAAGTATGGAAAATCAGAGCTGTGTAATCATTTGATATTTCACTTCCTCAACAAAATTCAAAACAAAGTGTATTTAATTCATTCAATACAGTTTGCTTCACAAAAAAAAAGAAAAAAAGAAGCAACAAAAAAGGGATGTGGTCTATTTGGTCCAGTTGCTCATAATCATCAATCAGGAAGTTAAAAACATAACATTGGTTTTAACTCATTTACCAATAAGGTATTCTTCAAAGTATCTTCCTTCTCCTATGAAAGTGGTCAGAGTGAAAGTTACAGTGAGACTCACATTTCTGTGCTTTCTGTTGACATTATTACAGCCTCTGAGAACAGTTAAGCATTCACTGGAGCACTTAACTAGGTGCTGGGATCCAAGTGTCTTACTTCTGCAAGGTCTGAACTAGTGGGGTAAAGTATCATTTGCCTTTTATTCCCCCTGTACTCACTGAGCATTTTATAAAAAATCTGAACCATTCCAGCAGAGAAATTGAAATTAATACCCAACTGGCTGCTGCTGATATGTGCATAAGAGATAGAAGATGTAAACTTTCTTAAATACAGAAGAGGAATGGAACCTCGGTCTCCCATATTCTGAACATGTGCTACAACCTTTAATTGTAGGATAATAAAAGGGGAGCATCACAAGAGGTGAGTTCTGACACCTTAATTTAGGTGCCAACATGTGACTTAGGTGTCTAGGTTAATACCAATGGGATGTGTAGCCAACAGGGAGCCAATGGAGCCTGGAGAGTAACTTGTCCTTACAGAGGGATTCGTTGCTGTATCCATTGTATTAGTAGCAGACTGGCAGTAATAACACAGGTCCAACAGAAGAGCTGGAGTGACAGCTGGAGGGCAGGAGTGACATCATGAACTATTTAAAACGGCCCTAGATAGTGCTGAGTGAGCAAGATGAGAAAGATCTCAGAGCTGTCTGGGGTCTCTTGCAATGATTGCAACAGAAACAATCCTGAGATACCTATCTCAAATGTAGACACCTACTTATACAATTTCAGATGTTTTAAATTAGGGGTAGATCCCACTATCTTTGTGCAGGATCTCTGTGAATTTGGACACTAATTTTATGAGAATCAAAACTATCTGAGGGATTCACATTTGTATTAATAATAGAAACTGCAATCTGATGAGTAGTAAATTTAGTTACAACATTTCGTCAGGCTTGTGAAGAGTGAATGAAATCCTGAAAATAAACTGTTACAATAAGCAACAACTAAAAAGTTATTAGGAGATACTTTAAAAGGAGTGAGTACTATCTTATTTAAGAGTAACTTTTAATCTGAAAGATGTAGTCAATAGCACTTCAATAAAATTTGGAGATGATGCTGAGCCACAACAGGAAACCAAACACAGAGGAGACACTTTAGAAAGGAATGTAGCAGTGTATTGGGAAAGACACCAAAGAGTGGCCTACAGAAGTGAAAGACGTGTGTCTCAGATCTAGCAGGCGAACATTAAGAATTAACAATAAGAGTATTCTGCCATGCAGGAACTAAGTGAACCAAGGAAGTCCTCTGTCTTCTGAAATGTCACTCGTGCTTCACAGTAAGAACTAAATATTTTAAGGAAAATTCAGAGATTTGCTTTCATTCTAAGATTTATGAGGAAGTTCTAAGTAATAGGATCATAACTTTTTTTACTCAGCTTGACTCTTAGGGAAAGATCTGTCCTGTTCTGCTAAAGTAATTTCTGATGTGGATGGTGTTTTACTTCTATTGCACATGACAAGATGCAGAATTAATTTCATTCACCCAACAGAAGTCTATACATGGGTTAGCTTTCTGCCAGGCTGTTGTGTTGAATCAGCTCAGAGTTGCCAGGGCCAGCAATAGCCAAATAGAAGATCAAGGGAAGAGAGGAGTGTGGAGCTGAGATGAGGGACAGAAGCTTTTCTGCTTGGAGTCAGTGAGTAGTTTGGTTAGCTCACCCCCATTCATGAAACAGCATCTAGAGCTAGGTGACACAGATGTTTCATGCCAAGAATTGGATTAATAACTTTAGTCGTCTGCAACTGAACCAGAAAGTCCAGACATGTGGCAAAACTGCTGTAAATGATCAGCAGTGTCCAGTTACCTGACAGATGCCATAAAGCAGGCTTCCTGGCTCAGCTCTGAAGAAGGGTGGAAATTACAGTCATTTCAGCTTGATTTTGCTAAAAATCAGGCAAGCATTAATAATTTAATTTTGAATAGTCAGGTATAAGTGTGTACTATCACTTTTCAGGTATCCCCTAATGATCAAATGATATTCCACAAAGACTTTTTAAGGAATCATTTTTGTGCAGAGAAGGTCATAAAGGGTTTTTCAACTGAGATTACTGGAAAAAGTTATGCATGTATGTAAATGACCCTTTCTTCACACCTGAAGATGGAACACTGAACTTCAAGACAGAGACAGGCGCAGATTTGTAATAGCTGCTCAGTTTCACTACACTATAATAATAGTATTTTAAACCTTCATTAGGCACTTGCTGATTTATGTGATGTTGGGGAGTTTTGGTAAGGTTCTCTTGGAAATATGCTTAGCAGAAATCCAAGAAAATTATTCACAAAAATGTCTGGTGTGACATTGATATGAAATGAAATAGCTTTGGGCTATTCCATCCAGGTGCATTTGCAAAGGTAGGAATTGCCTTGTTGGTCCTGCAGCAGGCTCTGGAACGTGGGGATGGGACTTGTCTGTCTCTTGATTCAGGTCAAAGTCTCCAAAAACATAAAGTAGCCCAGCACAGTAGAGATAGGGCAAGTGGTGCACAATGAGGGAACTGTGGGCAGGCAGGACAGGACAACTGCTAATGCTTCTAAAGAGTTTTTATTGGAAACTAGCAGAGTTTGGTATTGGGGGCTGTGTAGTTATACAGAGCTGGATTTTCCGCAGGGAAATTAATTTTCACTTTTCAGATGTGAGTGCAGACTTGAGCACTTTCATGTCAGTTTGCCTTTTTTTAAAAGCACACTCTGCTCCTGTGGATGGAGAACAAAATCATAATTGTACTGTGATGTACCAGATAAAGTCCCACTGGACAAATATTGTCCTGTTTCAGGCCTGAAGAAGTTTGTGTCATTATTTCCTTAGCTCTTTGCAAAAATGTTTTAATGAGGTATTTCTCTGTCAGAACTGCCAGAGGCATGAGGTGGACATTCCCAGCTCTCTTAGCTCAGCTCACCTTCTTTGGGTCGGGTGTGATGTGGTATATTGTCTGTAGAACAGGGTGACTTCTTCTCATAAATTGAACAGGAATCAGGCATTTTCTGAAGAATGAAACATTTTGGATTAATCTGAAATTAAGTTTTCCAGAGTTTTAAGAAAGTCCTAAAATATTCCCATTTCATATTAACGTTGTTTCAGCTGTGGCTGGTTTTTTTCTCTTCATTTGGGCACTGAACTAAAGAGGCATTATTCATACAGCTGTACATTTTAAGTCACTTGTATATTTTACAGTGCACATACCATCACTGAAGATGAAGACTTTTGTCTCTAATCCTTTCTAAACATTATATCATATTGTGTTTATAAAATCCAAGCCAAGGAAAATTAACCAGAATTTTACTATGATGATATTTCCAGAATAGAAAACTATTAGTATCTCTGTGTTTGCAGGTGGAATGCCTGAAATCCCCAGAGATTATGAGACTCACTCACTGCCACACAAATAGCCCAAACAGGATTCTGCACCATTTTTCTGGCTTTTAGTATAGCATGCAGTCACGTGTGTTTCCTTCTCTGTAGGAAGTGTAATTACAGAAGTTTATGCAGATAAAACTTCAAGTGTACTTTATAATTTTTTTTTGTTTTTCCTTAAGAGTGGCTCTGGGAAATCAACCTAAACAAGCAGTAAATAGCAATTGATTTACACTGAGTTTTTACTAATGCCCTCCATATGTTTTTACATTATATATTTTCTTTATTTTATGGCACTCTGTAACTTCATGATTTGGATGGGAGTACATGCATGGTTAATTCGGCTCATAAAATGCACAAAGCAACAGCCTTTCATCTTACTCTGGAAACATTTTATTGTCTGGTTTTCAAGCAAGCAGAGGCTGATGATGCATAGAAGCAGCTTAATACATTTCTTTAGTATTTTCATGTAGTGGAAATTTCCAGTGTAGTATTTCTATGATCAACAATTTGATTTATATCTCTCAGTTGCTGTTCTTTTCCTTTACAGACAAAAACATTGTTTAAAGAACGTTCACTTCACGTGTATTATGGCCTGCACATTTCTATCTGTGGGATGCATCATAAATTGTTAGATGTAAAAGCATTTCATGAAGTACTAGAAAACCAAATTCAAATGAAACCTCTGTCAGCTTGTGAAACACCTTATTTTGGGAATATTTTAATGAAAAGGAAATATTGTGTTTGAATTCTCCAAAATACCACATGATTAACTGATACGTAAGTGTAGCCTGCTATTCTTTCAAGGCACCACAACCCAGAAGGAGGGAGGATAAGTCTGCCAGAGACATTCCTGATTAATCATTGTAAATCATGGCACTTTGCGCTTTCTCCATTCTTGGTTATAGGCTGTGGATAATCTGGACCTCATAAATACTTGGCATGCTTAGAAACATTTCTTGGTAATCCTTTCCTAAAAGCAGATATAGAACAAAGCTCAGATAGAGTCGGATGATTTTTTCACATTATTTTTTCATGTAATGATGATTTTGTTAAAAAAACAAAGATTTTGAAGTTTTATTATTATTTTCATAGGAATATCTACAATGCTGTACATAAAAAATCTACTATAAATTTACCAGAAATATTTTCTCCCTCAGAAAGCTGAACTATACACAAGCCAAAACCAGCTTTCTATGGATTGCATACTTTGCATCTCAAAAGTTATATAATGATCTGTAAGTATCACCTAATTTTGAAGATGCTTTGCTTGTGTAAAATAACATAAATATAACAACAAATGATGAAAATGAAATTTCTGAATTTTCATTCTTCAATAAAAGATTTTAACAACATCAAAAATGCTCATCCACCTCACAGAACTATAAACATTTCAGGCTAGTAGCAGATCTGCTAAAAGCACACAACATGAAATAGTTTCAAGAAATCTGCGGAAAATTACTCCGAGGCACTGAATGCTTCATCTAGTTGGAAAAATGACCAAAGATAAAGAATAGTTAGTTAAATCAGACTTTCATAAAACATTTTCATCAGAAAGCTGAATTGTTGAATAAAATCAATGGAAGCAAATATGTTCTTATCATTCAGTGCTTGAGTTGATGCTGTTGTGTTGGCACATTGTCCACAAGTCTGTATGCTAAAAACACCAAGCTGAGCTTCTGCATCAGCTAAGTGAGGGAGTTCTCTGTTCCTGCTGCTGTAAGCACCATGTGGGGGTACATTATAAGTAAGCATTAAGGTATATCCCATGACAGCACAAATAAGTCTGTCTGGAAGTGAGATTCCCCTTTTAAGTAGTTTTACACTGGATAGTGGATATCCAGCCAGGGAACAATTGCTGTTATCTATCTTGAGTTGGGATTCACTTCCTCCAGCCTCAGCTATCTGGTCTGTGTAAGTCATCTAGTGTCAACAACAGAATCCATATAGGAGAGGAAAGGAGCTATGAAAAAGAAATGGAAACAGCAATCTTAATCCTTGTATGCCTGACGGCAGCTCTTAGGCCATGTAAAGGAGAAGGCAGAAATATTTTAATGAAGTTTTAAGATTTACTATTTTAAACGTTCTTTCTTGGCAAAATGAACTTTTAAAGTCCCTTTAATAAAACATAAAAAAATGTACAGTGTCCTATTAGGCACTGAGGAATTGGTAGTGGTTAGCTAAGTCTGCACGTCTGTGAGCTTGTGTGCACAGAACTTATATAAATACATGACAAAGCTCAGAGGTTCCTCCTCAGCCTTTTCACACCCAGAACTGAGAAATCTCTGAAATGAATATCTTGTTCTTGAAGGCCTGTTTTCAGTGCTGCTAAGTGTACAGGGCACCTAGCGCACTGTCTTCAAACTGTCTTCATTGTGACAGAAAAAGGACATTAGGACATTGCTGTTCTGTACAGAAGAACTTTCCCAACACTCTCGTTGCTTATGAAAAGGCAGCGTGCTAGAAGTATTTAAGAGGTGGCAATGTTTTTATATACTTTGACTACGAAAGGAGTCTTTCTCAAGAAAACAATCATCTCATTTAATGAGCAAAAGCATTACTGACTTCAGGAACTCTAACAAGCGTAACGAGATCAGACCTCTGCTCTTGAGTTTGAAATTATTTTTATAGACTTAGTAGCATTTTGAAAGATACAATAGGATAAAAAATGTGGTGTTCAAAATAAGGTAGTCAACTCCCCTCTGTTTTTATTGCTGAACATGTTACATAGCATGGAATATTCCTTTGGTCAGTTGGGATCAGCTGTCTCAGCTGTGCCCCCTCCCAGGCTCTCATGCACGTCCACCCTACCCTCTGCTGGGGCAGAGTGGGAAAAAGAGAAAGTCTTGATGCTGTCAAGTACTGCTCAGCAATAGCCAAAATACTGGTGTGTTATCAACACTGTTTAAATCACAAATCCAAAGCCCAGCACTATTCAGGCTGCTATGAAGAAAATTAACTCCATCTCAGACAGACCCAGTACACAGTGTTAGTATTAGCCAATTATGGACTGCATTTTTGAAACAAAATAACTAGAACATACACTGTGATATATTTTAATCACCCTGTATGACTGTGTCAAAAAAGTAGTACTTTCACCTTTACACCTCCAAATAAAAACAATTTTGTATCCACAACATTGAAGTTAACTGATGGTTTATTCTTCTTTCAGAAGCTACACAATAAATAATTTATTTTTTGTAAAGATGAATGTTGTGAATCAGAATTCTTTAGTCGGTCTGAAAATCAAGTCCACATTGAAATTGCCTACTGTCCTGCTTGGGATGGACTGAGAAGAAATTTAGATATCTAGATCTGAGATTTATTATTATTGACATTATTTATTATTATTGACATTATTCAAGTCAGCCTCTGTACAGGAATCTGAAACAGGACAGCTATGAAGTTTAGTGACATATGTGTTCTGAACAGCAAATCTCTTAGCCATGCCCAGCAGCACCCTGAACAGGAAGACCTCTAAAGTCTACTTCCATTAAGATACTGACCTAGGACTATTAAAACCATCTCTGCCCCCTCAAAGCCCCATCCAAAGGTGTTAACTGCTCCTCATTGTGCTGCATTTGAGCATCAATTGGCTTCAGAAAAGCCAGCTGTATTCTAGGCTGCATCAGAAGAAGTGTGGCCAGCACGTCGAGGGACATGATTCTCCTCCTCTGCTCCACTCTTGTGACACCCCACCTGGGCTACTGTATCCATCTCTTGGGCCCCCAACATAAGAAAGACATGGACCTGTTGGAATGAGTCCAGAGGAGGGCCACAGAAAGGATCTGAGGGCTGAAAGGGGAGGTGTCTCCTACAAGGAAAACTGAGAGAGTTAGGGTTGTTCAGCCTGGAGAAGAGAAGGCTCCAGGGAGACCTTACTGTGTCCTTTCAATACTTAAAAGGGGGCCTCAAGGAAAGATGGGAGCAGACTTTTTAGTAGGGCCTGTTGTAATAGGACAAAGTATAATGGTTTTAAATGAAAAGAATGTAGATTCAGACTAGATATAAGGAAGAATTTTTTTTACAATAAGGGCGATGAAACACTGGAACAGGTTGCCCAGAGACATGGCAAATGCCCCGTCCCTGGAAACACCCAATATCAGGTTGGATGGGGCTTTGAGCAACCTGATCTAGTTGGAGATGTCTCTGCTTGTTGCAGGGGATTTGGACTTGATGACCTTTAAAGAACCCTTCCAACCAAAACCATTCTATGAGTCTGTGATTTTTGCTGATATATTAGACTCAGATGGAGTGGACAGTTGGTGATAGCAACATTTCAAAATAAAAAAGCTAAATCTGAAAAAGTCTATGTGCAACAGCCTTTAGAAAGATCAGGTTTTAAAATTCTAATTACAGAGTATTATTGTGAATTAGTATGACATTTGATAAACCATTCTTCTTACAATCTCAGACAGCCCAACTGGAAAATTTAGCTTTTCTCTAAATCAGATGCTTGGATTGAGCAATTCACACATACAGCATCAGGTGAGCACTGTTCCTGTTTTTCAGAAGTTAACTACTGAATACACTGATGTCTATTTGAAAAAAAAATTGGAATATTAATGGTCTAAATCTCGTAGGTTTCTGCATTTTATTCCTAGGTGGGACTTCAGAAGAGAAAAAAATTAAACATATAGTTCTGTTTAGATTAATTCCCTAAGGATTTTCCCTGTACTTCTGGGGTCTGTGATGATGCTGTTGAATCCCATCAGGCTCTGTATGCACAGGGACCAAGTGTCTCTTTACTAGTCCCTCATTCAACCTGCTGGCAGTTTGAATGCCAGATTTTTCCTGGAAAAAAAAATCTGAGGAACCAGGAAAACAGATTCAGAAAAAAGTAGCTCAGTTCTTCTGGGTTTTTTTTCTGTGATTCTGGTAGGAAAGCAGGAATGATGAACTGTTTCGGGGGTCTCTGCAGATCAGTGACTTCAAAGCACCCAGAGCCCTGGATTTGTGGTGGATTTGGATGTCTCCGCGGGTGTGTGGAAAGGTCAAAATGAAGCAAAGGGTAAAATGTTGGCTTGTTCCCCCTTCTCTTTGATTCTGATTAAAGTCATACAGTGGATGCCTGCTGCACAATTATATGGACATGGAATAAAGCAGAATATGAACCTCAGAATCTGACTTAATACTTCTACTTCAGTTGGATTAATTTTGAGGCCTTCACTTCACTAGGCCAGATACGGCTCTAATATGGTTGGATTCTCATTCCCCAAAGTTAAATTTGTGCTGTTCCTCAACACTAAGAAGATGAAGAGATGCTGAGAAGTTGATTGGTAATTGAGTTAATTTTGAATAGCTTTGGCCTGATTATTTTGTTTTGTTTTAAGAACATGGTTTTTAATGTTGGAAATCAGATAGAATTTGATTACTAACCAGAGTAGGTCTCCTAAATTTAATTGTGATAATTTGAAGCAACTAGTTTTATCCAGGTATTTTAAAGCATTTATTGCTTGTCTATAGAAAGACTTAAACACATGCGTATGGACTACACCACGTTGCACTAGCAAAAGTGCTTGTGTGTAACAGCTTTCTTGGCTCTGCAGACTAAATGGCTGTGAATGAGCAATTCAATCTTTTCTCAGCACATTTTTTTTTATTATGATATTAAAGTATATCTCTTTGCTATATAGATGACTACATTTTTCATAGATTCCTGGACTCTCAAATTTAGGGAAAATAGATTGAAAGTTGACTGAGATGTGTTCCTTATTATTTCAGTTAGCATAATTATAAATGTGGTAGCAAGTACCTGTACCTGCTGTTTGCAAACTTTCATTTATGACTACACTGACGAAGAAAACATCTCTCAAATCAGTTTCAACCTTCCACTGTGGAAACTTCAGAAGGAGCATGGAGTGACAGACACAAGAAGTAGCTCAGAAAGAATACAGGCTGTTAGGGAAACTCCAGCTAGCATCAACAAAGACTGAAATGTGTAAAAGTCATTGATTGCACTGCCAAAGGGTTGCAAAATAGGCATGAAGCATAAGCTAGATAGAGAAATGAAATCCAGACCTGCATAGAATTCTCTTAGAAAGATTGCTGTTATCACCATGGTCACTCAAAGTGTTACCCTTGCAGGTTTTCAAGCAGTTACCTTGTCAGAATCCAATTAAAAGTGTATTTTTATTCCATACCTAGTTAGCCTTACACTCATTTGCCCCACTACCTGGGCTTTGGCAATGCAAATGCAGATTGTAGATGATGTTTGCAGTCCCTTTCAAACAGTTTTACATTGCTGAAGTGGTGGGAAGGGCTCTTTGTAGGAGAATCAGGCCTGGCATGTCTATTAATATTTTGTTATGAGTTTATAATGAAAGAAATTATTGCTGGGATGGGTTTCAGTAAGCTGAGCAGGAATGTGTTTACATACAATTGGGGACTGCTGCCTTTGAGAGGTTTTCAGGCAAAGACTTGTATCTTACAAGGAAGATTTTAATACCGCACGGACAATAGTGGTAAGTCAAGAAAGGACTTACATGAAAGGAAGGAACAGGGGAAGAGTTACTATTTGCAATAGAAACAGAGAAAATTTATTTGGTTGATCTGCAAAGACAACGAGGAGTCTTGATGCAGATAGTGCTGCTCTTCATTCTGCTCCTCATTCGCTATTGAAATTTAGGAAATCAAAATTCTCCTGTGTCTTCATTTATACATAATTCATTCCTGTCTCCCAAAGTTGCTTCAAAGATTCATTAATTAATTAGTGTTCATGTAGTAAAGTCCTTAGCTGAAGTAATTTGTAAGTTCTGTCATGAAAGAAAAAAAAATATTGGACCCTGTAGAAACTGAAGGGGGAAGTTCAGCAGTAGCGCATTTTATCAAATACCAAATCAAGGGGTGTAGGACTGTGAGCAGTTTTATTATTTGGATTGTGTGAGAATGGGACTGTAAAGTGCAAAAACATGGATATAAAATCAAAGGAGTGATCGTATGTGATGAAAGTAAAACATAATAGCACACCAGACTTGAAATTTTTTTATACAAGGCATCTCTGAAATGCCAGTTCCCCCAAATTATTTATTTAACACAGATGGTTGAATTATTCAGGTTTAACAATATAAAGCCATGCACAAAAAAACTTGTGTGTTGCACGGAGGTACTAAATCCTCCGGGACAAGCTCTGAGATCTTTGCTCAGCCTCCACTCAGCCCAGATTCTCATAGGAAACTTTTAGTAGAGCCTTTGTTGGGTGAGGGCCACACTGGAGCACTGTGAGGATTTTGCAGTAGCTGAAGAAGGTTGATACTAAAGTCAGGTTTTTGTTTAGGGTTTGATGATTAACAGAGGAGAAACAAAGTTCTTAAAACTTCTCAGATATAAGGATCTCACAGGGAAATTAAAGTTTGGCCAGGCTGTTCTTCTAATATCTTAATGGTAAATAAGAATTAAGGGTTTAACGCAACAGCTTTAATGTGTATATGTAAACTGCGGTGCAGCATTAAGTCACTGTCATAAACCGCTGCAAAAGACTCATAAAGCATTGAAGAAGGAGTGCATAGTAATTGCTTAATACTTAATACAGTGTTTCAGTATTTTCAGAAACAGATTGCATAATGATGACTTATCGCTAATGGATGATTAACCAGGAACTTAGATTGCCTTATTTAAATACCATATATCATGGATTCACTTAGGACCATTGAATGGGTTCACTCTCCACTGTATACCGGGAGTAACATCTAATAAAAACCAGTCAATATTCTTGGGAAATGCTGCCGTGCTATGAAATACCACCAACTTTTCTAGACTTTTGTCACAGCCTCAAAACTGCCAGTGGTTTCTGCCTAATGATACAATGAAATAGCTAGCAGTATTTTAAATTATGAAGGGTTCTTATTCAGATAAACTTTGGTACCTCCTTTACCTCCTTTCTTTCCTTGAATAAGATGAAGAAAACTAGTTAGTTCTTTTTCAGCATTTGTTTTTGGCATGCTTGAGAGTGTTATCTGTGTCATACAGATAGAGATTTTAAAACATGGAGAAACAAAATGATTTGGCAGCATACAGCAGTTAATGGCAGAATTAGGAACAGCTCCCAAGTCAGGTGCCAATAGGTCCCAGGCCAGTGTTCAACCCAGTAGATTGTTTCATCTGTTACTGAACTCTGCTGTGAAGTCCAAATAAATGGCTTCAGAGAGAATGAAGATGAGAATGGGAATCCTTTCCATAGCTCTACTGAATGAAGGCTTTGTAAACCCTCTGTTGCTATGGTAAATGAGATCCTGTGCATTCCATGAAAAAGGATAAATATGGTAGTCAGAGATCCCTTTGTACTGAGGCAATTACAATACTTGCACCTGAATCTTAATGTTGTAGAGATGACCTTTTCATCTTTTGATTCAACCTGTCATTAGCCTTGTCACAACTTGTCATTCTCTAGATGAGTGCATTATTTACAGTCACAAAGTAGGAAGGTTTTGGTGTTCAAATGAATCATGAAAACCAACATTACCCCCAAAATAGCTTGGAGCGCTGCTGCATCAGTGGGTAAGAATGGAGGATACATACACACAGAACTTCCCAGAACTGTTGTCTCCAGACTGGAGGTCTACTGCATATATTTTCCCCTTATAACTGGAACAAATTCCTGCTCTGCTTGAAGTCAAAATTAATTTTAACATTAAAACCTGAAAATTATTCTGAACATTAATCCCAAGAGGAATATGAAGTGGATTCTTATTTTCAAGTCTGTCTTTGCAACCCAGAGGACTAGAAGCTTTTTTTCACCGAGAACCCCTGTGCAAGTAACATGAACCCAAGAGATGATGAGTGAAGAAGACAAGCAGTATCTTTAAGACTCAAGTTTCTAAACAGTAATTTTCAATATGAAACACTTTACTCAGAGACAAATAACAGCAGTCCTGTGGTTCAGAAAACAATACTATGGGAGTTTTAACCAAGAATTTATTAAATAAATTAGTTAACCCACAACAATTTATTGTCTCCAGTGAAAACTAACTTCTGAAGCAATCCTGCTGAAAAATCCTGTCTAGAATGCTATTGTGGTCTTGGCTACTTTAGCACTTCCCAGAAATCTCAGTGTTTCAGAAAAAAACTGAAGGAGATAGAACCTGAGGATTCATTTTTGCAGATATTTTCTACTCCCAGCCTTATAGCTCATGTGTTCCTTTCCAGTGAAACAACATAGACTCAGAAAAGTATCATAGCTGAAATGACTTAACAACATTTAACCACTGTATTTACCTTAGCACAGAAAATGGATACAACCCATCATTAAATATGGGATTTGGAGAGCAATTCCAAAGACCTTCATTTCTGCAAAGATCACGTATTTAGCAATAAGTATGTATATAGTGTCACAGAATCATGGAATCGTCAGGGTTGGAAGGGACCTCTGGAGATCATCTAGTCCAACCCCAGTGCTAAAGCAAGTTCACCTAGAGCAGGTTGCACAGGATTATGTCCAGGCGGGTTTTGAATGTCTCCAGAGGAGACTCCACAACCTCTCTGGGCAGCCTGTTCCAGTGCTCCATCATTCTCAAAGTAAAGTTGTACCTCAAGTTCAGATGGAGCCTCCTGTGTTGCAGTTTGTGCCCGTTGCCCCTTGTCCTGTCCATCGGCACTACTGAAAAGAGCCTGGCCCCATCCTCCTGACACTCACCCTTGAAACATTTGTAGACATTGATAAGATCCCCTCTCAGTCTTCTCTTCCCCAGGCTAACCAGGCCCAGCTCTCTCAGCCTTTCCTTGTAAGGCAGATGCTCCAGTACCCAAATCAGCTTTGCAGCCCTCCACTGGCCCCTCTCCATTAGTTCCCTGTCTCTCTTGAACTGGGGAGCCCAGAACTGGGCACAGCACTCCAGATGGGACCTCACCAAGGCAGAGCAAAGGGGAGGATCACCTCCCTCGACCTGCTGGCCATGCTTCTCCTGAGGCACCCCAGGGTCCCACTGGCCTTCTGGGCCACGCGGGCACACTGCTGGCTCATGGGCAACTTGCTGCCCACCAGAACTCCTGGGTCCGCCACAGAGCTGCCTTCCAGCAGGTCAGCCCCCTGCCTGTACTGGTGTATGGGGTTATTCCTCCCCAGGTGTAGGAACTTACACTTGCCTTTGTTGAACTTTATGAGGTTCCTCTCTGCCCAGCTCTCCAGCCTGCCCAGGTCTCGCTGAATGGCAGTGCAGCATTCTGGTGCACCAGCCACTCCTCCCAGTTCTGTATCATCAGCAACCTTGCTGGGGGCACACTGTCCCTTATCCAGGTCACTGATGAATAAGTTGAACAGGACTGGACCCAGCACTGACCTGTGAGGAACAGTGCGGGCTACAGGCCTCCAGCGAGGCTCTGTGCTGTTGATCACGACCCTCTGAGCTCTGCCATTCAGCCAGTTCTCAATCCACCATCCATTTGTCTAACCCACGCTTCCTGAGCTCACTTACGATGTGATGTGAGACGGTGTCAAAAACCTTGCTGAGGTCAAGGTAGGCAACATCCACCACTCTCCCCTTGTCCACCCAGCCAGTGTCACTACAGTGAACAGGGTTACCTACATAGACCTAAAAACCCTGCAGGATTTCAGCTATTACTAGGTGTAAAATGTCATGATATAGCAACCTATTAGGTCCTCTGTAATTTGTTGGCTGGATTTATAACCGATTCAAAAAGTATCCATTGAATATTCATGATATTACAGAATATAATATTGCAAGCACAAATATTCCATGCAATGATAATTTCCAAAGTAATTTTCAACAATTCCCAGTAAGCAACGCTGAAACAATACAATCAAATTCCACTGGGCTGGCTCATAGTTTTGGTAGAGTTTTTGGTATTATTATGAACTATTCATAATACAAAGATGCTGATCTACCTCATCCAGACAGCTGAAATTGGCTTAAAGCTTTTGTCCCAATCCTGCTAATATTCAGCATAAACCCTTCATTCTTTTATAGTCTTGATGATGGTATGATTTCCATGGATTCTGGTAGGATCAGAATTTTGTACCAATAGCTAGTTTTCTGCTGGACTATCTACAGAGGGTGACACCATCAAGTCATTACTTTATCAGTAATTCAAACAGTTCAAACTAATTGTCATTCTCCAAAAAGATAAAAATGTTCCAGTGCTTAAGTGATGGGGAAAAAGATCAATTTTACTTGGCTTCTTAAAGTATTTCATTCTGACAGTGTGTAACTCAATTAATTCTGATTTAAAAAATTTTAAATGTAATTACTAAAGGCAAAATAAAGTAATCACACAAAAAATAAAATAATCAAGGTGATACATTTTGAACTGATTAACAATGGCTGTTTTTCAGCTCAGGATTTAATTGCTTTCCAAGACAAAAAAAAAAAACCCAAACAAAACAAACAACTTGTGAAGGAGTAACTGAACATTTTGGAGACACTGGATCTGCTGAACATCGACAAAGAAGAGTTCTGTGTGAAAAATTTCATCAGCTTTAGTCAGGATATAATTAATATTATGTAGGTTAGTTTGTATATGTTGGACAAGATTCAGCATTTATGTATTTTTAAATCCTTCAATATACTTTATTTCTGACATTCTTAGAATTGTTTGCTAGGGACACAAATTGCTCTGACAGACTAAATGAACTCCTTTTTGTATGAGTTTATTGTTATTAATCAATATTATGAAGTAAAACAAAGAGTGTCACCTACTTGATGCAATATGGATAGTTTTGTGGGCGCTATTTTTTTCAGGTAATTGTTTGGTTTGTCCTTGTTATACACTTCTTTGTCAGCTAAGAGAGACTACCAAAATCCTGTGGAGACCAGCAAAATATTCTGTTAGCTGTATTTTCAAAAAACACCATGTACAGTTAAAAATACAGTAGTTCATCTATTTATATCAATAAGCAGGATTTTTCTAATTTAAAAGAGGAGATTGATCCACAATGTAGTATGGAGGACCCAGCCAGGATTAAAAATATATCACTATATCACACAACTCTGGCTCCATGTAGGTAGCATGGAATTTAACACAGCCAGTGTAGGATAGTTACATAGTTTTTATTGCAAATATACTCTTTTTGGATCTCAGTAAAATCTATTTAGGTAAAAAACATCTCAGAATCGAGGTGAACTGTGCAGAACAAACTGCGTTCCATATAACTGATGTGTGTGTAGCTGTGTGCAGTAGAGAATTGCTGTAGTCTGCATACAGTTAATGTATTTTTCGCAGTCTGTTTTCTTAAGCATGGAGGAATCAGCAGACTGGCGAGAATTTGAGAACTGTGAAGTCTGGGGCAAGCAAGATGTTTTGTAACTCCAACTTGACTTGCAACTTCAGCTTGGAGAAGAAAACACAGAGACCTGCTGACTAAACAATCAAAAATCTGTTAAACTTTACCTGGAAACATTGCATGAAAAACTTCCGTTTGTCTCTCAGTAGGACTGAAAAAATTTTTCTCTGAAAAAATTTCTTCAATATATTGAACATCAGTACTCTTAAACATCAATCTTGTCCATAAGATTTAACTTTCAATCCAGTCTTGCTTTTTACATACATATTTATCCATTCCTCATTAATCTTGCCAAGAATGAACTGAATACCCCAGACCCCTGTTGTGGTGTTTGTGCACATTGATACTTTGCAGAATCTCATTATATGTGGTACACTTGGTCTCAGGGGATAAGCAAATATCCCTGCATATTTACTGAAAAAGAAATGAGCATAACAATTCAGTGCATTCATATTTACATTTAATTTCTTTGCTAGCGTATCTACAAATGCAGCAACCACATAGACATTTTGCAAAGCCTGAACAAAAGGTATCCAACCAGATTTTAATATTGCCATTTCATTAATTATTGCTACCAAATAGAAGAGATCAGTATTTTGGAAAGATTTCTTTCCAAAGAAAACAGAATTTTTTTCAAAAAAAGCATTTCAATTGTCCTAAGAAAATAGTTCAAAAACCCTCTAAAGATGTAGGTTTTCTCAAATTCTTAATTAACATCTTTTATTTGAAGGGGAAAATAGTATTCCTTAGAGCTGCTTTGTCTATCCCTCTGCCCTAAGCTAATCCCACTCCTTTTGTGGTCTAATTTTAGATTAAAAAGAGTCTTTACTAAAGGTTAGAATTGTGTTGTTTTTTTTTTCTTTTGAGGGTTAAGTGTTCATGGCAGGAAATACAGGTAATATCTCAACATTGCTATTTGCAACAGGTGAGTCTTTAAACAAATATTCCTGTTTAACACATTTCCCAGTGTTATGTATCATGACTTCATGGGATGTGCATGCATCTATTACTACAACACGGTCTAAGTGTTATTGTGATGACTATTGGCAGGGGCCGGGGGGGTGGTGCGAGGCAGGGCTAAAATATAATAGGTGAATGCTGAATTTATTTGCTTACATTTTGCATGTTTGCAGTGTAAAAACATCCACTTCTGGGGTAATCCCTTAGGCTTCCCTGCAGATCAGTGGGGGAAAATGCCTTCCTGCAGCATGCAATTAGTCTTAACCTTAATGTATAGACGATTACCTATAGAAGAAGCCTAAATAGCTATACGCCTATGTTGTAAACTTCTAAAGGTAAGTTAAAATGACTTCCCACCCACATGATATTCCTAAAAGCCCAGGGACGTTGTACCTCTGCCTCCAAACATACCTTCCCTCTTTGATACCCAGGCAGTATCCCTTCATTGATACTGCGGATAGTTTGGTAAAGGATTAGGCAGATGAACACCACAGTGCATTTTATAAAGTCCATCAGAAGGAAAATTTCCCACAGAGAAACTGCAGATATGCCATGATCTGTTTCATATTTTAACTTTTCTAGATTGAAATTTATTTTACTTATGTGATGCTGTGTTTAATGAATATATTTCCTGTAGCTTTCCATCGACTGCAACAATGTTGTAGATGCCTTAAATTTCTTAGTTCTGTTACTGTGTTATTTAAATCCTTCCATAGTAGCAGAATTTTCACAGAACAAATAATAGCAGATTTCTCAGAGCAAACTTCCTAACTACAGAAGAGTAGTAATCCAGTTGAAAAGACGTGTCTTGTATCCTGAAGTAGAAATGAAAAGTCTGCGTTAAAGCACAGCCTGTTTTGTGGGCTCTGCCCTTACTTCCTGGAAATATGGAAGAAAATGCTCAAACCATTAGACTTTACCATTGCTTATAACATCATAGTTATATCAAAACTAGAAGTAGCAAGCTTAAATCTATCCATCAATTAAGTTAATAATACCAGTGTAGGATATATACCACACTTCAACAGTGAAAGAATCTTCATTGTATCTAATAAAGGAGTATGAGTCATTGTAATTTTTTTAACTAAGTGGTTTGACCTGCATCAAAGAGATTTCACAGGCTGTATCAGCAGTGATCATCACTCCTGAAGTGCCATGATTTAAAAGCAGCAGGCAAATGTTATGCATCGTGGCCTAGTCAAACCAGAGGCCTCTGTAACCCGTGAATTACTAAAATATTGTAATCAACAACAGTATAAAGTATTTTGTGACACTGTGGTGGCATAGCCAGACACAACAAATAAGCATCTTGCATAAGTATGTCAGCAATGTAACCTCTGAAGGCGATGATGATTTACTGTTTCAAGAATGATCATGTTTGACAAGACCAAGTAGTTTGTCAAACCTAGCGTTCTGGATTCTGGATTTGACAATAATAGATGCCTAAAGGCAGTGCAAAATAAGGCAAACATAAAATGTCATCTTCCTTTTTTTTCCTTTTTTCTGAAGATTGAGTGAGTTGTTTCTCAGAAGCATGTCTGGAGTCAGTTAATATCCATTTGCTTAGTGAAAATTGGCATTAATGCATTTAACTCAAAGATCACCTGTCAGAATAGCAATGTTCTCTGACTATAAAGACCGATCTTTTGCCACCTAGCATTCACTAGCACTTATGCCATCTCAGGGATGCCCACAACAGTGAGGCTGGTTCTCGTGGAACAAGGCATATGAGTTTCCCTCCCAGAGGTGCACTGATCGCTAAATCTGTCAACCCAGGAGTAGAGAAATATTCCAAACATCTGTGATGACTCCAAGCAAAAAAAATCTACAGAAACGCTGTGCATTTTCTGTCCTGCAGTCATGCCATTTTTTCCAAAACCAATATTGTAACAGTCCAACACTTGTGTAGAGACCAGTACTATCTAATACATTTTAACATCTCATATTCCAGAGTTTGTATTTATCCAGGTTTTAGAAAGCAAACTTAGCACTTTGAGAATAAATGAGGTGAATAAGACCCTGCCTTCTTTGGCTAATTACTATAGCAACCAACCAATTTCCCAAAAGAGATCATGAACAGACATGTTATGACAGAAAACTGAAGGGAAGGAATGACATGAAAATCTTCTGTGCTCCATATCACAGTTGCTATTTCATACACTGATGCCACATGAAATTTAAGTTTCATAAACTCAGGTAAAATGCAATTAAACATCTGACTGTTGTCCAGTGGCAGGACACAGACTGACTGCTCACTGAGGTCTGACATAACGATGGGCAGAATTGATTGTCAAAGCATGTCCTGGCAGATGCCACCACAGCTGTCTGTTGGATAGATGTCGTGGTTTAACCTCAGCCAGCAACCAAGCCCGACCCAGCCACTTGTGCACTCCCTCTTCCCGTGTCAGCATGGGGGACAGAATCAGAAGAGTAAAAGTGAGAAAACTCGTGGGCTGAGGTAAAGACAGTTTAGTGGGTAAAGCAAAAGCAGCGCATGGAAGCAAAGCAAACCCAGGAATTCATTCACCACTTCCCATGGGCAGGCAGGTGTTCAGCCATTGCCAGGACAGCCGGGCTTCGTCACGCGGAACGGGGACTTGGGAAGACAAACAACATAATGCTGAACATCCTCTCCCTCCTTCCTCTTCCCCCAGTTTATATACTCACCATGACATCCCATGGTATGGAATATCCCTTTGGCCAGTTCAGGTCAGCTGTCCCAGCTGTGCCCCCTCCCAGTTTCCCGTGTCCCTCCAGCCCTCTCGCTGGCAGGGCCCAAGGAACACAAAAGTCCTTGGCTCAGTATAAACACCACCCAGTGACAAACCAAAGCCATCAGTGTGCTATCAACGCTGTTTGCACACCAAAGCCAAAACACAGCGCTGCACCAGCTACTAAGAAAAAAATTAACTCTACCCCAGCTGAAACCAGGAAAATGGAGGACATATATCTTATCCAGAATGCTGGATAGAACTTGTGAAATTGTTTGTGACAAACTCACTATGTAGCAGACTGAGTTTTCTCATTATTTTCTATATCAGCTCTGTATTCTTCCTCATGATATATATGTGGCTGCTTTATATATACTATATATTATATTTTATAATTTAGTTCATAGAATTCAAAAATCACTGTATGTAAAAAAACTTCATCCCAGAAATCTGTTGTTGTGGGTTTTTTCTAAAGCTACAATAAGCAAATAATTATCCAAGTTTTATGATATTATTTCTTCTTTATGATTGTGTGGTGCAACTTTCAAAAAAAAAAAAAAGGAAAATAATAGCAGTAAGTAAAGGATAGTAACTGTCTTTTCTTGAACAATCTCAGCCACATGTTATCGCTGATATGTGATTACAGACATGCTTTTTCTCTCTAAACAGTCATTCAAACTAACTCTTAGTAATCTAGAAATATGTGAATGCTAAATAATGGCTTCCATGAATGTAGGGGAACCAGAGAGTCACTCAGATGGGAAGGCTGACGGTGCACATAACGGAGGAAAGCCTGTGGTCCTCAGGTGGAGCTGTTTTAGGTGGCACATCCCTTAATGGAACTGAACAATTTTTTTCTTAACTCGCTGTTCCCTGATTTCCAGACAAAACATATCAGTCCAATCATCTGTAGCAAGAACAGAGAAGACAGGGTGACAGAACTACACTGCAAATATATGAAATACAGGCCTGCCTGCAGGAGCCGGCGGGGGAAGTCTCTGACAGTTGGCAGTTGTATAGCATCAACAAACAAATAAAACGACATATCCAAGTTCAAAGACTTTCTCTGCTTGATGCCAGTCAATACTTCATCATGTTTTCTCTGTAACACTGATGCTCTCAGACCTTAGAATTACAAGGAAAAAAAATCAGCATCTTATGTTTTAGAAGGTGGAATCCCCCTAAAAAATTAATGCTGAGAAGCGTAACAGTCCTTTACTACTGAAGTCACTGAATAAGATGGTACACTGTCTACTTGTAGCAAGAGAGAAAGAAATGAAAAATGGAATATAATTCCAGACTGGATTACTTTATTTCATAGAGCATTGCTAACAAGAAAATTGGGGTATAAACTGATTTACTAAAAAAGAACATGATGTACATGTGTAATTCAGAGAAAACATAAATTAGAGATCATTTGTGAATAACTTAGAAAAGATATCATTGACAGATAGAGTGTTCTGAGTTATAATTTTTAATACAGGAGAATGAAATCAGTGGGGTATCAACAATTATAAATTCCATATTGAAGGCAGCATTGCAACACTGATATCCATCATGTCAGAATCTCTAAATTATAAAGTCAACATAGCAGTGAGACATATTCAAGAGGTACTCACCACAGTTAGTCTGCTTTTAAATAGAACAAATCTGTTGGTCTCCTGTCAACATATTTTTTCAGTTTGTGGTTCTATCTGTTTCTCAAAGGAGGCGGAAATTTGCTAGTGTTATGCTGGGCAGATAACCGATAACTGTTATATGGGTATCATCAATAGGCATGGGAGGGCCCCCTCCCAAAATCATATGCTAGTATCCCTATGCATGGTATAGATATGCATATAGGTATATGGTATGACAACTAGAGTATCTGCTGTGCCAGGTAACTGGTGTCATCTCTTCATATGACATAGAGACAAACTTGAATATTAAGCCGACCGGGCTAACCCAAGATTTCTAGTACTCACCAGAAAAAAAATAACCATTCTTTTCTCATTATTAGGAGCTTCACACCTTCAACTTCCAAAGATCACTTAAATTAAAATGAAAAGGAAATAGAAAATGTTGCAACTGCTATGAACCTCATCATTCTCATGGCTGTATGTTGTCATGCCAAGCTAAACAACTTGTTTGTATAAACATACTTCTTTGCCAGTAAAGGTTAAATGTCAGCAATAGTTTGAGTTTTTAAGAGCCTCTTTTTGCTAAAGGTCTTATTTATTTGTCACTATTTATGATACTGTTTATTCTTTTTACATTGGTAGGTCTAAATATCAAATGTCCAAGATGAGTACCACATACTGGTTAAGGAAAGTATATATGTGAAAAGCTCCAGTGTATCACATTCCTTACGCTTGTGATAAAATCAGGGACAAGCAGAGATGCTTTGAACTGCTTGTGCAGGACACAGAAATTAATAGTATCTTGAGTGAACATGGAACGCACACTGAAAAGCTCTTATGTTACTCATTAAAAAGACAAATGGTTATTGAATGCATTTTATTTCTTTATGTAATGACAAAAGGTAGACAAAGGAAAAAAATCTAATTTTGATCTCACAGTGATTTAATAATGCTGTAGTCCTATTGGTTTCTGTCAGGTTACTCTTGCTTTCAACATACATGATCTCTGGTCCAACATCCCTTTACATATACACTCTTTTTGAAAAGTTAAAACTTTTCCACTTCCTTGGAAACTAACAAGATATTTTCCACTTAATTCTATCTAGTTTTGACTTCAAATATCCTCCTACTGACTTAGAATATAGGAGTATCTTATTATCTGTAATGGCAATAGTGGCTTGATGACTAGTAGTGTTCTTTATTTTTGAGCAGCATGCCTCAGACTACTGAGTTGGAAACACAGTGTTTATTCAAAACTCACAAAATTATGTGTAATGAAACTGCAATGGATTTAATGACAATATTTCAGTTGTACTGACTTTCACAGTGTAGATACAAGTGGGTGTTAGTGCATTTCAGATTTTTAAAACTAATCAAGAATAATTAATTATATCATGCAAACCAAGGCACATGTAGCATGACAGACCTTGTGTGAAAGTACATAGAGAATTGTACGTTTCTGACAGCAAAAAATAGAATAATGGCTGAGTGGGTTCCTGTAAGTCATGTGTGTGTGTACACATGAGTAAGTGATGGTGACAGAAACATCCCTGGTGGTCCAGCAATAATGATGCTCCTAGAAATCTCTGTCTCTCCACAAACTAGTGTATGAATGTCCAGGTAGGAACACATCCTTAAATTAATTCTTTCTCATCGCAGACCCTACTTAGCTTCCCTCTCTCTTACAATCCAAAAGTCCTTCAGTATCTCCAGTGCCTGAACACCCGAGTCGTCTTAGCCAAGACATTTTAGACAGCGTTTGGAACATTTCTACTGTTCCTGTGATCCACTCCTAGTGCTCTCATCTGGGTGCTCACATCCACTAGCCATCTGAGCCCACCTCCTCATCGAGTTCTCCTTTGCAGAAAAAAGCCCAGCTGCAATTTCTGCCAGTGACTAAAATTTGCACTTCAGTTTCACAAATGTATCCAGGCAGCATTCCAGGAAGAAAAGGAGTACAGGTATGAGAGCTGAATTTGAAGTAGACTGGATCATGACCATAAGAGACTAGACAAAGGAAGAATTTTAGAAATAAAATTGGTGGCACGACATGATTCTGCCTTCGTGCACATTTAGACAAAGGCAGAAGTTAGCTGTGATTAGAACTAGCAGTTGACAATGGTTATTCCATTTTTTTAATAGAACTAACACAACTACTGAGTAGCAATGGTTCAATACGCTAGCTTTTTAAAAGCAAGTTTTGTAGTCCTGTACTACACAGTAGCAAGGAATTCCAGCAGGCAGGTTATTACACATCTTTCACACCTCCAAGAAACCAGCATTCCTTTGCTGTATACCATACTTTTCTTTCCAAGTGATGCTCACACCCACAGCAGTGATGCTGCTTAGCCATGGCACAATTACACTGACTTTCTCCTTTCCTGGTTTATTCAAACCTATCTTTGACAGTACTCCCAGTGCAAAACAGGGTGCCAGGAAACTGACTGTGGCGCGGGCTGGAGTACCTTTGTTACTGCAATCTAACCAGCTCAGACAACAAGGCTTTGGTTAAACACAAGCAACTAAACATCATTCTGTGAATCCTTGAAATTTTCCTTGAAAGTACAGGTTGATGTTGCCACTTTGTTTTCTTCCCAAACAGGTTTAGGTTAGCCTGCAAGTGAGCAATACAATTGCACCTATATTGTGCTGTATAGAGATAACCTTTATGTAAATTATTCCGTGAGGCTGAATCATGGCACTGTGCTGTTCTGCACAGCTTCTTTTTCAGCTTTCATTGCCATGGTACCCAAGTGACTTCTAGTAGTGCATTAAGCAATGTGCCTGTCACCCGTCAGGCAAGTTCACTGTCTCTCATCCTTTCTCCAGCACAGGGAATAGGAGCTTTCAGTTTCTGTTTTTCATCTTTCTGAGTGAAATACTTCAGTCACTACACTTGATGGAGTGAGTGATGATGGAATAGTTTGTAACTTGCTGCCTGTAATGAAACTAATTAAGCCAGCTCTAAACTAACCCTTCCTTCCATTTCATACCATTTCGTAAGTTCTTTTTAGCCAAGAAGACAGATGTATTTTCAAATTATGTAATAAAAAAGTTGAATATAAGGGAAACATAAAGTAGATAGATTTTGAAATTTTTGTATTATAAATTGTAGGTTTTGTATTTCAAAAGGTTAATGTGTATACAAGTCAGATAAAGACTCTGTGGTGGGCTGACTCTGGCTGGAGGCCAGGTGCCCACCAAAGCCGCTCTGTCCCTGCCGTCCTCAGCGCTACATGGGGACAGAAAATATAATGAAAGGCTCGTGGGTCAAGGTAAGGACACGGAGCCATCACGCAGCAATCACCATCACGGGCAAAACAAACTCGATTGGGGGAAATTAGTTTATTACCAATCAGGTCAGAGTACGATAATGAGAAGTAAAAACTAAATCTTAAAACACCTCCCCCGCCGGCGCCGGGCCCGGGGGCCGCAGTCGGTGCCGCCCCCGCCGTCCCGGCCGCTCCTGCCCCTCGGGGGAGGGTCCTCACCCCCTGCCCGGCCCCGGCGCGGGGTCCCCCCCACGGGAGGCGGGTCCCCCCCACGGGAGGCAGCTCCCCACGGGCTGCTCCAGCGGGAGCCCTTCCCAGGGGCTGCAGTTCCTCACCCCCGGCCCCAGCGCGGGCCCCGCCGCGGGGCGCAGCCCCTCAGGCCCGGCCGGCTCCAGCCCCCCCGGGGGCACCGGCCCTGCCCGCAGCCCGGCCCCGGCCCGGGCTCCTCCCCGCGGGGCCACGGGCCCTGCCCGGAGCCGGCCCCGGCGCGGCCCCCGCGGGTCACAGCCCCCCGCGGGCACCCCCTGCCCGGGCTGCGGGGGGGAGCTGCTCCCCCGCGGGCTCCGTGGGCTGAGGGGCACAGCCTGCCCCGCCGGGGCTGCCCCGCGGGCTGGGGGAGCCGCTGCTGCGGCGCCCGGAGCCCCCCGGCCCCCTCCCGCATTGCCCCGGGGGGGTCGGGGCTGCTGCTCTCGCATATTGTCACTCCCTGGCTAGTTCTGTTCCCTTCTTAAATGCGTTACCCCAGAGACGCTACCCCCGCGGCTGCGGGGCTCCGCCTTGGCCAGCGGCAGGTCCATCTTAGAGCCGCTGGCACCGGCTCTGTCGGACATGGGAGGAGCTTTGACATCTCACCAAAGCCACCCCTGTAGCCCCCTGCTACCAAAACCTTGCCACGCAAACCCAGTACAGACTCAGAATAAACGGCTCTTTTTTTCTAGTTCCATATTCACTCTGATTTAAAATACATATCTGGATGGGAGACACTGCAGTGAAGATCTGATAACTTTTTCTAGAACACGTATGGCAATTTCATCGCAATTCAATTTGCAATTTAAATGTGTAATGGAACACCGCATAGATATCAATAACGGGTAATCCCTTAACAAATAGAATACGTTGTTTATCTTTGCAAAAGAAACACCAAGTTCATTCACAAAGCCAGAACAAAATAAAAATTTCATTTTGTTGTTGGAAAGACCTGCGAGAATTGTAATGAACAGCTGAAGTTGTACTCTGATGGACATCTCTTTTTCTTGCCTCTCACAGAAGGAAAGGACCACTCCCTTGCTTCTTCACCCCAGCATCATGCCATCCGAAGTAATTCTTTGTAACCTCACTAGCTTTCAGGTAGTTACAGAATGGATCATCATTCCAAAGAAGGAAATAGATGCAAATTTACTCCTTCTGTATCCTGAACAGTTCTGACACAAATGCATCTAAAGAACCATAAGTGCTACAGGACACATCACCTTTAGCCAGGGTTTCCATCTTGTGACTCTTGGAACATCCACTGATTTCAGAAGACGTGTGTTTATTTAATATCTAGGAGGAGTATCGCCCACTTCCATAGTGCTGCATGTTTTCACTGTAACCAGTCAATGGAGGCTAGACAGCTGCTGTAGTACATTCAGACTCTATTTTTTACAAATCAAGTTGTAGTAATTCAGAATGAAAGCTCAGCATCTTTTTCTCTTTCAAGGATGGTGAACATTTTTTGTTCCTATGACTTGATCTGCCCGATGTTTCTGAAAAATCACACAGCTGTTTAACTCAGCAAGCCCTACCAGTCCTTGATGAAGTGAAACAAAACTGCACCCTACTGAAGTGGTTTCTTAGAGGTAATTTACACTCAAAAGCATGTAGGGATGGAAAATCATAGGCATTTCATTTATCACCTGATCAAATACAAGAAGACAGTGTAAGTACGAGGTTTTTATCACTGTTCCCGAGATAATAGGTACTTTATCTGTTCTAGAGAAAGTGTATTGTCCAGTGCCTGTTCAGTTCTCTCTATGTAAAGATTCCTTTTTATAGTTCATTTTGATAGTAGTGCTATGAAATATGAAGGACCAAACCAACAAACCTGTATCACAGACCATGACCATCACATGCTATTAGTCTGAAATAATAAAAAAGCTTGTACTGAGATGGCCAAGAACTGGAAGAGTTCATAACTCTGCCATGTTTCTCAGCTATCAAATACTCAGAAGCAGCTGTTTGTGGTTAATTTTCAGTAAGTAGTGCCTAAAAATACTGATGTAGGCTTCCCTGTTGACATTGGGTGATATTCTTATGGTATATCAGTTCTACAGCATGTACAGATAAGAACACCATATTGTTTTCTTCCACTTTCCATTACTGCCACAGTTGCACTATGATCTGAAAGAAACCACAAAAGTCATCACTGCAAGATGTGAGTGTGGCTTCCAAATCTGTGGCAGATTTGGGATAGGTGAGCAACTAAGAGTGCCTGGGGTGATACCAGAGCTTATGAGGCTGAAATAAGAACGAAGACCAAGGAAGGCTTGGGATCTAGGAAGGGAAGCACCTGAGGAAATGAGCAAAGTCACTAGGAAGCTGAGAGAGATGCACAAGTATCATGGGGAAGATAGGAAATAATCCTAGAGGCATTCAAACAATAAGTAGAAGATTGAAGGAGGCAGCAGAATAAAGTGGCTGAGCAGGCTCTGAAATCAAAGGATCTGATAACCCATTGCAAAGTAGGATGTTACTAGTTTTTTTTTAAAAAGCAAATATACCAGAGGGTGAGCAAGAAAGAATGGGAGTGGGGGGTGGGTGGGAAGGACCTGGAAGAGAGGATTTGAGATACCAGTCTAGTATCACATAAAGCAATTGAAATAAAATGGAGAAATAACAAAAAAAAAAAGCTGGAAATATTTTGGGAATATACAAAAAAAAAAAAAGACTACTTGGAGAAGCACTGTATCTCATAACAGAGTAGGCTAAGTGAAATGAAATTGTTATGCACAAGAGCAGTGGAAGACATTAACATTCCTCAAATCGCAAAGTACTCTGTTACTGGTAAACAATATTCTTACAATAAAAGTATGAGGTATTACCAACAGCACATTTCTCAAATGCAAAACCTGCACATAACTTTATAATACCTGTTTTTATAGTAATATGAAATAAGAATTAGCATGAGAACTATAAAATACACGTGGTAACATTGCTACTAAGCCTCCCATTTTTTAAAAAATCCACTATATTTAAAGAAAAAAATGTTTTGCAAAGAGAGGAAAATTTCTAAAATCCGTTATAAGAGCCATAACTATGAGGACAAAAGAAATTTCAGAAACTTTGAAGAACTGTGCAATCACCTTTGACCACAGGTATTTCTGAACCTCATCTAAAGGTCACATAAATACTGTCATAACTTCAGTGAGCTGTGGATCTCTTTATACACCTCCTCCTCTTGCAGTTCGGTGGGTGAAACGGGTCTCGGTGGCTCAGGCAGTCACTAAACCCATGGTCTGGCAAAGGCTGGTGCAGGGCACGGGCAGTGCCCGCCTGCCCACATGCTTTGCAGGTCATGGCGCTGGGTTTGCCCAGCCAGTTCCTCATCCTCTCGCCAGATTAGGGGAAGGGGTGCGTGCCTGGGGAGTGCGGATCTGTGCGCCGCTCCAGCACAAACACGGGCAATGGCTTTGCTGTGTGGACATGGCCGGGGATGGGGGAGAGATCGTATTGGGATGTACTCAATTTTACCTCTACATTTGCAACATTTAGTTGTAAATATTCCCTTATGAAACAGTAAGTCTGTTATGTCTCATAGGAAAGATGCTTACAGGTGATGTTATTTCTTCAGTGCCTTACATTTTTTCCTGGAAAAGTTTGTCATTATTTTAGTGTGTTTCAGCTATTACAATCTACTAAGTAAAATAAGAATAACGTCAAAAAAATCGCTACCAGTGCAGTAGAACTGGGGAATACAGGTGGACTGTGTTTGGCTGAAGCCTTATTACTCCAGAACTGTTGCTTTTTGGCTAAGAAAAGTGATGGGTTTGCCCCGCTCTTATATTAGAGGCGATAAAAGCAAGCTGTGCGGCGAGGCGGGCGGACAGCGTTCGCAGGACAGCGGCACAGCACCGGCCGTGCTTCCGAGCCGCAGAACAGCGGGACCCGCTCCTGCTCCCTGGCGGGGGGGTCCCCGCTCCCGTCCTGCCCGATTCCTAGGGGAGACTTTGGCGTGTTCCTTCCCGGACCGCCGTGGGCCGTGCTGCATGGCAAGCGGCTGAAGGCGAGCGCCGTCCCCGCCGGGGTCTCCTTTAGAGTACGGCCCCTCTCCTGGGCAGCGCTGCGGCGCGCAGGTACGCACGGCCCCGCGCCGGCGGCCGCACCGAGCGGGCGGGGTGAGGCGCTGACCCCGCGGCGGGCGAGAGGCCGGGGCGGCCGCGGACCGGCAGCTCCGCCGCGGCGGGGCGGGATCGGCTCGGAGCCGGCGGGACCGGGCGGGAGCCGGAGGGGGCGGCGCGGAGGGGGCACCGCAGCCCCTCGGGGGAGGCGAGCGGAGCCCGCCGCCCTCCCACCTCCCGCCCCTTCCCGCCGGCCGGGAACCAGCCGCGCCAGCTGCCGCGCAGCAAACTTTACAGCCCCGGTTCCGAGCGGCGGGCTCGCCTGCGGCGCGGCGGGCGGCCGCTCCCGGGGCGGCGGCGGCGAGCGCGGCCCCTCCCCGGGCTCGGCGGGGCGCGGGGCTCCGTCCGGCCGCGCTGCCCGCCCATCGCCGGGGGACGCGGCGCTGCGGGAGGCCGAGCCGCAGTGCCGCGCTCCGCTCGCTGCCGCGCTCCGCTCCGGCGTCCGCAGGGCGCCGCCGCGCGTCAGGGCGCCTCAGCCGCGGGACACCATGAGCCAGGCGCAGCCCTACGCCCCGCGGAAGAGCAGCTCCCCGGCGGCCGGCGCCCGGCGGAACGACAGCCAGGACTACCTGCTGCTGGACGCGGAGCCGAGCGAGGACAGCGCCTTGCCGCCCTACGCCTTTTACCCCGTGTGAGTCCCGCCGGGCGGCGCCGGGGGTCCCTCTCGCCCTGCCTCCCCCCCTGCGCGGAGCGGGCCGGGCCGGGGCGCCGGGCTCTGCTCTAACTGCCGCTGGAGGGGGAGAGGCGGCGGCGGGACAGGTGCTGGCGGGCTGGGATGGGCTGTGCCGTGCCGTGCCGGGCCGGGCCGGGCTGGGCTGGCCGCCGCTGCCGGCGGCAGGTGCCGCTGCGCGCCCGCTGCGCTGCGGGTGGGGCAGAGCCCGTGGCGGGACCCACCCGTGGGCCGTCGCGGTGTGGAGTCCGTCAGCGTCCCTCGCCTTCCCCGGTGGGGGAGCGGGGTGATGGCGAAAGCCAGAGGAGCGGCGCTAGCAGCCCCCTGCCCGGCCGGCAGCGTCCCCCCCCCGCGCTGAGGCGGGCGAGCGGCCGCCGCTCTTTGCCGGGGGGTGGGGGGGTGGGGTGGCGCGGGGGCGTCCGTTGCACTTGCAGGGTACCGAACAGGTTTAGTGTTGCCCCAGACACTGTAACTCCTGCCGGCGGTTGCACCCACAGAGAGCACGCGTTACAGGCGGGTTCATAAACCCATAATCCTTTCATCACTGCATTTTGTCAAAATCATGTAGCCTCGTGTAATTTGTCATTTCATTCTCTTAAGTTTTGCTAAGTAATTATTATTTAAGGCAGGGTGTGAGAACATATGCAATGTAAACTAAATGAAACATAAATTACAAAGGTTCGGGAACCGCGATTTTTAATATCCAGGTCAATTGACATTCGGTGTTGACAGTGTCCCTCCGGTTATGTGTTGTCAGCATGACTTCTGCAATTACCACTTGTTAACGCTTCTGAGGAGAAGCTATCCCACAGGGGGGAAAGTGGGTATGAAGCAGTGCAAGAGGAGTCCTACACCCTCAGATGATTGCCAGAGGATGTGTACTTTCTTTTGTACAAACTGCATTTTATTGTTTAACTGGTAAATTCCACTTATCAGTCTCTCCTAATTTTTGCTTCCAAATACCTGGATATAGGAAAGGAGTAACAGCAACAAAACTGGCAACACTCATGCTGTTTATTTATAAATTTGGCTAAGAAGAACCAGAGTTTTCAGAACACTGCTGTATTGCTATTCCTAAGTGTCTTTGTAGAGTACTGGTTCAGTACGCTCGGGTAGCTATAAGAGCATACATTATTGCACATTGGACTTAAACCCCATTTCAAAATATATGAATGCATCTGGCTAATGAATACTTTCTGAAGAAAGACCTCATGGCGGTTAGTTCAGGGATTTGTTCTGATCAGTGGACTCCAGCTTTGAACTAATACAGCGGTTCTGAAGTTTCGTTGCTGTGTACTCATCAGAATGGTTGTGCAGTTTTAGGAGGATATATCTTGTGTAAGTGATTCAGAGTAACCCTTCAGTCAAAATCTGCAAGGTCTGTGGCGTGCTGGTCTTTTCACTTTGGCGGTATAAGCCTGTGCTGGCAGCTCTTGGTCCAGCACACAAGTGTGGAGATCACCTCTCAATGGCTATAAGGAGAGCCTACATCCTTATCAAGTTGCTTTGTAAAACTAGGGTAGCGCTAAATGCAGGAATTTATCTCCAGTTATGTCATGTCATGGTCTTGCCTGATTCTGTAGTACAGGTAGGTCCAGCACCCTGGAGTGCCACCGTGATGGAAGGTGTTTCTGTCTTGTCTTTGGAAGAATAGAGAGAAGCCACCTGATACAATTGGCGGGTATACATTTGAGGAATGTGCTCCTCAAATTTGTGTCATCACTACTAAAAAGGGTACTTTAGTGGGCAGTGCTTGTTTTTTACGTCCATGTTAGGCATGGGGAAGCTGTCCTTTGGGGCTTCTCTGGATGTGAAAAAGAGCCACTTCACAGGCACTTCTAGACAATGTCTGCAAGGAACTCTTTGGCTGGCAGGCGTGAATGCAGTGTGTATAGGCTCCTCCAGGGTATGGTGATTACTAAGCACAGGTTTCGAATTTTCCTGCTTAGGCACCACTACATCATATTTTAGGTACATTTTGCAGATCAGAGGTCATTAGTTTTACTATGGCTTTCATATGGCCAAGAACGTAATCATGTGGGCCATGTTTGGGATATACTGTTTATGTCAACTACATGCAGTAAAAATACTTTTTTCTGCTTTATTTGAAAATCCTCAAATGACAAGTATTTCCTGATGTAATTATGGTAGAGAGTGTTATGTGAATCTTACCTTGTATCTGTAGAGTCTTAAGGTCTCTGGAGAGCCCAAGGATACTGCTGATGAATGGCACGTACTACCCTGACAGATAAATTATGTAAGATCAATTGTTTCATGGGCTTTGAATCTACTTGAACTCGGTGTGCATACCTTATGAAGTCTGTCCATACGTGTTTTGTCAATGTTTATTCTTTAGCTGCTTCTCCAGAACTGCGGCAGCTCAGGGAGCTGGTTGTCCTGTGAGGTGCTATATTTTTCCTTGAAGTCCTTGTTTGAATCTTTAGTGACCATTCGATTATGAGTCTAAACCATGGGGTCTATGGGTCTGTCTGTTGAGATGGAGCTACGTGTCCCTTGAGATTGAATGGTATGTCCGCATTTCAATGCAGACACAAGAAAATAACCCTCCAGATCACATCATTTGATGTATTCTGGAATTTTATAACTAAAGTGACTTACATTTCACTTAGAGTATTTCTTGGTATATCCAATTGCTCAGGGTGTTTTTCTCAAATGAATTAGAAAGTGGTAGGCATCATTTGCATGTGCAGAAATGCCCCAAGAATGTATTGTGTGATGGTGATTAATGCAGAACAGTAATGCAGAGTACAACTTTGTCCAAAATATCCAAAACTAGACTACCTGTAAGTGTTGTAGTGGCTGGATAATTAATAATAATAATATAACAACAACAACAACAATAATAAATTAAGAGAACTATTTCTTGTATTTGTAGCTAAAGCGTTAATCCATCAAACTGTTAGTTCAGTCTGAGCCTTGATGTAAAGCCCCCTTATAACAGCAAATAATTGCCAGTTTAATAAAAGACACTGAGTTTGCCTTCCCCCTCCCCTGATGATTTTTCAGATGATGCGTTAATTGTAAAATATTGTGGTCACATTAAAAAAAAGAATAATTGTCAATGATCAGGCTAGCTGGCTTGATGGTGTGTCAATGAGTTCAGCAGCACTGATTGGGTTATTCTTTTAAGTTTAGGCTATAGTGTACTTGAATATTGAATTACCTGAAAACTGAAAAAAAATTTGAAATACTGACCTGTTAATGTTAACTGACCCTGTGAGTAGCAAGAGACCCGACAAACTTACTCATATATTCAAGGCTTTGCGTTTCAGTACTCATGCGTAACAATATGCATCATGTCAAATGAGTATGAATTCAGGAGCATTCTTTCTGAAGAACAGCTTTACTGTGTCTGAGGTAGCTGCTACCTTTGTTGCAAACAAGACTTTGGCCAGGTATCCTGGGCTCATTAGCAGTGCCAAGTAGGGTTACGCAGTCTTTTGGCAGTAAGTGGATAGAACACACCTTACCTTTATGGTATGTGATATGGTGAAAAAAAAAAATTCTAATGGGGTTTTTGACTGAAAAATCTTGAGGTTTTTTGTTTTTTTTTTTCCAGAACATTTGGTAGGAAAACCACTATCTGCAGAATTTGTAATTAAATAGTTTCCAAAAGATTAGGCTACTTTTTAAGAATCTAATAACTGTATATTAGAAATGATATGCCAGTAAACACTTTCTTTCTTATAGTCCTCTTCCATCTAGTCAAATCTGGCCCCTAATGTATGAAAAATACATTGCAACATACAATACATTGCAACATACGTGTCAGAAGACTGCTTCCTGAAATGCAAAAGTGCAGATAAGATTTTTTTTCGGTTTTGTTCCCCCCCACCCCCCCCCATACAAGTATGTCATTGGCAAAGAGCCTGGTTTTGTAGTTTAAAACAGGTTGGAAAATGCATGTTAAAGTCTAACCCCAAATCTGAGTGCTGATGTACAGTGCGATTTGAAAGTGATAGTACTTTTATGTAAACTTCCCTGCTGAAAAAATGTTATTGAAAAATAGATTGTCAGTGTACTAAGCTAGTGAGGATCCACTAATTCAGTCAGACATCTGGTTATATTGCTTATTTATACTTTGAAATATTTTGTATCATGAAAAATAAATATGTTTTCTTATACACGTGAGGAAGGATAATTATGCGTTAAAATGTCAGTTGTGAAGTAAACGAGGCACAAAAATTATCAGATGAAAACAGGGGAATAAAGGGTTCTGAATGTGCATAAGTGCCTTGAGGCATAGATTATTCCTCAGCTTTTGTGGTTTTCAGATCAAGTGTTTCTCAACACTATCAAACCCAATGCATACTTTAAAACTACTTTTTTTTGTTAAATAATATGTTTAATAATTTCTTTCTTGCCTGTAATATAACAGTTTCTGCTATTGGCATTAGTATTATTTTTGTCTTCAGCCTCAACTATCTTGCTTGAAATGACCTGAAAAATTATCTTCCAGCCTCTTCATTAGACATAATCTCTTCAGGGAGTACTGTGCAATGTGGCAGCTGTGTTTCAGATTGCTAGTCTCTTTGCTGAGATGCTACGTCCTCTGAAAATATGTTGCAGTAGTTTTGTTGATAGCAAAAAGGTAGAAGAGTTAGTATGGAAGGGGATCATTTCCTTTTATAGCCTAATGGATGGAACATTTTCCTATGAATTAGGACTAATGGATCTACTTCCTGCTGAGCACAGGAAATAAAAACATGTCTGGAGCTCTCACATTCTGGGTGACTGAATTTAATCCCTGAAGTCCTGGGTAAAAGAATGTGATAATTACCAAACCCCAGAAAATCCAGCTTTTAGTTACCTCTGTGTTTCTTACAAGTATCTGGAAGAGAATGCTTCACTTTTGACAGTAATTGTATCTTTAGTTCAGTTCTGCTTTTTCCCCCCACATATGTTTGTTTTTGATGAAGAGTTGTGGGATTTGTTTGGTTTAGTTGTTAGGCACTTTTGTGTTCATTGCATATGCGTACTAATTTAACAGTGAACTAACTTTGGTCAGCTCCATTACCTGAACGGTTTCCTAAGCTAATACTTCATAATCAGTTTTGCTTGACTCATTGCAGTATTTCTGTAGCTTTATTTATACCCTAACTCGTACTTAGTTACCAAATGAGTGAAAGTCACCTCCCGGTGGGACCTAATTTTATAAAACTGGAAGCTTTCCATGTAAATACAAGTCATTTGTTAAATTTGCATGAGGAGGATTGAGTAGTGATTAAAAAATGTGTGGGATATATATGGCATACTTAGCTGTTAATAACAAGTGTGTTCTTTGTCAAACACCCTCCCAGCAGCATTTGCCACCACAAAAGTTGAAGGTTATAATAACTTGGCTACTTGAAGAATTCCTGCCAGCTATCAGTATCCCCAAATAAAGGTGACTTGGCATGGTAGGTCTTCTTCATCAAGCTGTGTTTAGACTTTTCAGCTCTGCAAACATGAGCAAAAGAAAATGTTGGCAGTTGAGCTATATTCATCAAATTCTTTATGACTTGGTTTCATACCTCAAACTGTCATGCAGGGCACAATGACTTAGCAAAGGGCTTCAATCTTAAAGTGCATAAAATGGTTCTTACTTACATGTTTGTGCACATACTTGTGAGTTAAACACGCACACGGAGTACTCAACAGGAGGCTTAAAGGATTTGCTTTGATAAGCAGTATTTAAATGTAAGTTTTGATAACTAAATGTGGACAAAAAGCTTCGTGATAATTAAATTACATGCAGTTTTCTCTGAAATGGATTATCATTTTTTATCTTGCAGTAGAAAAGTTATCGTTTATTTAGCAGTGAGAACTTAAGTACATAATCAAGTACACTGGTTTTAGCAAAATAGAAGTTATGGAATATAATGTGAAGATGACTAACTAAAGTCTGGGTTTATTTTCTATATCCATTTCTATACAACAACACTTTTTCATACCGTGAGTGCAACTGACATCTCTATTGTCCCCTGCAACCTACTATATCTAAATAAACATTTGTCAATATAAAAAAAACCAGAAAGGCACTAGGAATGAAATGTGAGATTTGGTACAGGAACCCCAAGTAAGTGGAGCAGCAGAGGAACTGCATATCAAGAACTGTCATTTTAGGTGTGTTCTCAAAGCTATGTGGGAAGTGTGGATAGCTTGTTTTCTGCAAGAGTTGAATGTAATTTCCTTTTGTTTAAAGAAGTTACTAATTTGAACAAAATGGCTGTGGATGTGGGTTTTCTGGGTGAAAGCTTTGTTGTGGATGGGCCACTTTCTTTTAATGTGGAATAGTAGTGATGAAATAAAAATTACAAATAGTAGTAATAATAGTACTCATGAATCACCAAGAAGTAGATGTGATGCCTGCCTCTTTGCTCAAACATTCCTTCAGTAGTGCCCTTAGTCATACTGCTGTTACTGTTTTTCCTTATACATCATTAATTAAAACCAAAACCAACCTTGTACACTCCCGTCTCAGCAGAACATGACTGGAGTTCTTTTTTGCCCTTAGAGATTGAATAAATAGTGTTTTTGATGTCAGTATATACCTTATACGAAAGAACTGAGTTTTTTTTTAAATTACTCAGTATCTGTGAGGCCTTCCTGTGCAGGTTCATGGACCAAAAGATCATGGTTGATGCAAACTGGGTTTAAAAATACCCCGGAGAACAGAATATAGATCACAAGGTCTGGTGTTGCAGCACCAGCAGTTTTACAGAATATTCACACTGGAGAATTTCCATGAAACTTTGCTGCTTTGTTACCAATCTTGAATGAAACGGTGCATGTCTTACAAATGATACCCATGTTCTTTTGAGTTAAGTCCTGGTCTGCTGAAGGTAGCGGGAGTTCTACTGGATAGCCCAGGTGTTTAACAGGTTCATATTACGAATTGACTTGGTTATAAATGACTAGCAGCAGCAGCAGCAGCCCCTCCTGACCACGTGCCAGTCGTGGTTCCAACACACCTACATGTGGCTCTGTTGTGGTATGCAAATAGTTGTGCACGTGGCAGCTTATAATCCCTGAGCTGCACAGGAGATCTCATTTCTAATCAGATGCTGGCTAATTGCTGCTAGTAAGGACAAGCTACTATTGGAGCCAGCTGAATTGTTACTTTGAAAAGAGAGGACCTTGATTTCGCCATGACGTGAGGGGACCTGCCACGTGCAAGCAGGCAGTGTCTTAACTTGGAGCTGGACAGTAACTAGCCTGAGACTGAGGAGGTGTTGCAAAAACTTGGCAGCCACAGCTGTCCTGGTTCCTGCTGAAATGTTATTTTTATGCATCCTGATCAGCTTAACTAGCAAACAAGTATGTGCCCAGCAGGCTGGCAGGGTGGACTACAGTGCTGGATTGTTGCCTCCCATCTTCTTCTGTCAGCACTGGTGATAGTTCAAATAAACACTTGGTTGTGCTGATTTTCCTCCTGGCCCGGTCTGGGTTTTTTCTGTCAGACACATTAACTGAATTTAGGAATGATGACTGATTGCTTAGATGCGTTTCAAAAGGGAAGATTCCCTCATTTTTAAGGAGTGATTTATGTTTTCTTTTTCTTCTGCAGGGTTTTTTGCCTGTAGTGTAAACATTTCAGCTGTTCCAGACATGATTTTTCTCCCTTTTTCTAGAACAGGTGACCAGGTCAGACTGCTATGCTTTGCTAGTCCTACTCTGTGTACGTGTCTTAGGCCTGCCAAGTGGTAACAATGCAATACTTGATGCTTTTTGTGAAGCTCTTGACGTGCATTGCAAACAGACATGTTGCACACCATCCAGCTGTCAGCCTTCCAGCTGCTGGGTGCTTGACAGCAGAGAGTGTGGTACTTAGAACAGCAGTGATTTAAATCACAGATTGCATTAGTTAAGCACCTCAACAGCACCTGACACATCACAGGAGACCCTAACGGCAGTGCCACCAGCATGCATCCATGAAATACTTCTAACTGCTGTGCAGCTTGTGGGAGGATGCTTTGGAAACTGGCGCTGCGAAGCTGGCGAGGTCTTTGCCATTGAGACTCATGCCGTGAACATCATGATTACCATTTCCCTGCTAATCATAGTGTGGGAAAGTGCCCTCCCTACCCCAGATGCCCGCGCATATGCCGAGTCATGTGTAGCCGAAGCACACTTAGGAGTGGGGTCTTGTGATGGAGGCAGTGTTTGATACATCTTGATCACTGGGCTCCTGCACCCGTCCCACATGAAACAGCTGAGCTTGAGAGAGACGTGTGTTAACTTGCACGACCCACCACACAGGAAACCTAGTGCCATGAAAAATCCAGGTATTAGTTAAAATAGTGGATTGTAGGGTTTTTTTCCTAAGCATTTGCAATATGTGCCAACATTTATGGTCACGTTCTGGGAGTTTGTAACCATGTTAAGTGAAATATGTGGGATCAGACTGAAATTTTTATTTTTTTTTGTAATCCTTTCAGAAAACACACTGAGCCTGTTTGAGAATTATTCCTAACCAACTGTTTTTCATGACTGAAGACTATAAACAATTTTTCCTACTGTTTTGTGATGCAATAATTTATTTTCTATGTTACTTCAGTTCCACTCTGCTAATCTTTGTTTTTATGCATTATTTCCTTAAGCTAAGCTAAAATTACTTTCAAGTATCAAGTGTTTTCTAACATTTATTAATGAAATATCACATGAAGTAGAAGTTTCTAGTTTATTATCTGCACTTGCTAAGTTTGCTGGATTATACATGAGTTGAAGATACTTTTATTTTTCTTGCTGGATTTATTAATTTGTAATTGATTCCAATAAACCTACTATGATCCAAATATATTAAGTACAGAAAGGTGTTTGAAATGGTAATTTAAAGATTGTAGAGCTTTACTTTGGGCACATGTGGGATAGAAGTGTTTTTAGAAGTTATTATAAATGTATATAATACAAGTGGCACTTATTCAAAGGGAAATCCTGTGCTCTGAGAATTCTTGAGCTTTTCTTAGCTCTGAAGCAAAGGAAGAATCTGCCTGCACTGTGTTCACTGCCTGGCTTTTGCTTTGCTCTGTCCTGAAGGAGCACATGGACCAGGATGATTGCTCAGAGGGTTCTGGCTCTGTATAGGATCAACATGCTCCACTGTACCAAGGGGGTGAATGAAGTTAACTCCAGTGCAGTGGGGTACTTGAGGACATTTGCAGTTGAACTTCTAAAACTTCTATGCAGACATTTAAGTCCTGCAGGCTGCTGGATGGCAGTGATGACTCTTCCTCTCTGTAGCTCTTTACCTCTCCTTTTAAGAACAAGTTGGCTATAAATTTCTCAAGGCAGTTTTTGAAGACTGCTGCTCTTGTAGCTTTCTGAAGTGAGTCTTAGAATCATACTTCTCCCCTTAAAATAGATGATTCCCCCCCCACCCCCCCTGTCTGTAAGTGTAAAAATCTGAACTAAAAAATGCAACAACTGTTGACAAAAAATGGATAGAAGTGCAGTAGTGGTAACAATAGTTAGTTAATATAACTTCAGTTTGAGGTAGTGGGAATGGGATGAAACTTTCCAAGGATACTAGATATTTTGTATGGCCTCACATTGGTATTCTTGCTTCAGCATCTGGAAACTAAACCATGCAATATCTAAATCTCTGGAAAGTTTGGGCTGTAATCTGTGCTACTGTTTGAATCCTGTGGACATTGGTGAGGCTGAGAGTCTGTAACGTCCTCTTGCTGGCTGGGAGACATGCAAGAGTTACAACAACATGGCAGATACGGTGGAGGAAGAATATCAATATCTTGAATGGACATCTAAGCAACAAATAAACCAAGCAAAAATTAGAGTGGCAGAGGAACATAAGTATCTGAAGATAAAGTCTATATTATTTAAAACATTTTCTAGAGCACTGCTAACAAAATAATCAGCGATAGCAGTATCTCCAGAATGTCTGCAGGGTGAACACTCTCTATGGTACGAAGTGGTAGAAGATTTTTTGTTTTCAACTTTTCTTCAAAAATAGAATTGTAGAGGATTAAGTCAGAAAGGTATTTAATCATTTAGCAACATCTGATGTGAGCACATTGGTAGGTAAACAGCAACTGATGTGATAGTGAAATTTCAGCAGTGCTTTGTATGATAAAATAATAATGATCTTACCTAACAAGTTGATATATAAAATATAGACTGGGATTTCTTACCCCACAGCCACTTCCAGCCTAAAATCAGCAATGGCATTTAATAATAGGAAGGGAAACCTAAAAAATATTCTAGGTAGGGATTTACAGAGACAGCAAGGCTAATGCCTCTAATCTTACAAAGCTATCTGAGGATCTTTAATGACTTGAGGTTACAATGTTATTGATTTTTACATCAAATCTGAAAAACAGCAGAAATTTCCCTAGTTAATCAGTGACAGCATAAAGGGAAATAATATCCTTTGTGGATTAACCAGCTTCAGTTCATGCAGGATTTGTGGCATGTCTGCATGGATCGATGAGGAAGGTGCTGGTACAGGGGTAGCAGCACTGCCGGTATCTGTGTGCCTTTTCTGACCTCTGGCTGTGCTAAGACTTCTTACTCACAGCATGCAGGTCTTTATCTCCAACGGGTCAGAAGAGGCATGGAGGAACACAGCAAGGAGGAAGGGAAACGGGGAATCACTGTGGGGGGCGTATGGTGCAGTTCCTGTCTGGACTTCTTTTTCATTGAAACTTGAGTAGGAGATGGGAGGGATGATGCATGTCCAGGTGTCACCCCAAAGACAGCAAGCATGCATGTGTACAGGGAGGGGCAGGAGCTTGGGAGCACTGCTGCTGTTGGAGATGTATGCTTCTGATTGCTTCATGTTCATGAGTTCCCAATTTCATGAGTTTTGAACTTCTACATCAGGTTATAGGTATTGCGTGTTGTGGATAAAGCACAGTAGGATTGATAAAAACTCCATCCATGGATTATTTTCAAACCACATATTCTTTAGTAAAAATGTCAGGAACTTTACCATCTTCTTTTGCTTTTGCTTTAGACATGGGATTTGAGGTTGGAAGGTAGAAATCTTACTGGTACCTGCTTTCATCCCTCTGGTGGTCTTCAGGCATTTAGTCTGGCTGCTGCTCATGTGGCAGGAGTGGTAGCAAATGTAGGAGAGGCCAAGAGGTTTGTTTGAAACAAAGCATCCAGCCTGACCCAGTAGTCTGGGCTCCTCCTGTGGTGTGTGAGAGGCAGGCCCCTCCAGGGGGTAGTTCATCAGATCTCTTTCAGGACTGGGTGAATCATGCTGGTAACTAAAATTTTGTGGAAGGGTTGCTGATGAATAGCAAATCTGTATTGCACAACACGCAGACGCACTGGCACTGACTTTGGTGGGATTTGTGTCCGTATGCCTGTGGAAAATACTATCCTCAGTCTTCAGTATCCCTCAATGTATATTTTGTACTGTGTTTTACTGTTTGTGTTGTAGTGTATCTCAATGATTGATAATTTAAATTTGGAAGAAAAGATGATGTATTTCAGGAACAGACTTTAGAAATGAAAAATAAGTGTTATACATTGAAAATTGGGTATTTCTTTGATTAATGCTGAATTCTGACATGTTTCTGACCTTTGGCTACCGATCTACAAAACATTTAGATTGACTATTTTTTTTTTGGAGGAGAGAATTAAGAGATACTTTTCATGTTAATCATCTAATCATCTGCACTGCATTAGCGAACAGAAGCAGGAAGAGGAAGATGGGATATAAGTAGACCCAAATGGCTTTATCTTTTAGCAAAAGTAATTTTTTTTCTAATCTTAAATTCAAATTTGAGCCAAGCAGCTAGAGGTTAATCTTTAATTTTCATGAAAAGTTTTACTTACAGTTAGCAAAAATATTAAATCTGATTATTTTTTAAATAAATCATAATGCTAGAGATTGCATAAGCATCACAAAAGATTTTACAGAATTTCAGTTCCTCCTTGCTGATTTTCCAGTTGGCTGTCGTGAATAAAGTATCATTGTTAGTGGTGATGTACCTTTGTCTCAAAATAGAACTTCCTACAATTAAAGGTGTTTACTAACATTCTGTGATGTCAGATCATGTTCTTCCCACTTGAGTTACATGCATGGCTTGTTGATATCACCTTTAATTGATTTAATGCTTCTGCAGTTTGCATGCAGGCTAATACAAACTGAACTTGAGAATGTATTTCAGTTGTAACCACAATTTTACGCTGCAGTTATTTAGAATTTTAAAACATTAATTGCATGAAATTTGCATAAAGTTTACATAGAAAACAGGAACATTTTCTGTTTAGGAATAAATGAAAATCTTCATTTTCAGTATCTTGGTGACCTGAAGGTTCATGCAGAATTATTTCCCTCCATTCATAAATTATTTTCATGTGTACAGGTTTTTGTTTCAAGTGGCTAGTGACTGTCCCTGGAATTTAAGGAAGAATCCTGCCCACTAGTAATCATAGCGTAGCATGCTGTTTTCTCCTCAAGACTGAAAGACACCAAAGATACGTTTCATTTAGAGACATGAGGACTGTTTTGGAGAGTCAGAATTGCATGAAAGATGCAGCAGCAAAGTGTCTTTTCTGTGTGAGAGGCAATTTCTAATTTCTTTATCTGGGAATAATTCTTTTAAATGTATCAGTGTTATACTGGGAGAGGGGGAATGTTGCCCCAGATACGAATTGCCAGCCAGACAGCCCCTGGGCAGTGTCACAGTATAGCTGGCTGCTTTTTGTTGTAAGAAATACGGAACAAGATTTGGAGGGCTGAATGCCACCTGGATATTGTAGTGCATCCTTCTTTGCAAGCTCACAGGCAGACTCAGCAGCAGGCTGCTGCTTCTTGGCTCGTAAGGGGTGTGGGGTGGCTCTTCTGGTGTGCAGTGCAGAGCTGGGATCCTGCCTTTGTATCTGCTGGGGTTGTACTGCCCTGCTATGTGATGATAGCAAACGGTCAAGTTCATTGTAACTTTATCAGCATAATATCCCTTCTGTTTGTAGTAGGTGAGCATATCTTCCTGTGATGCTCATTTGACATGTTTGCATGTTGCTATACTTAGAGCAATGAACAAACGAATCATTAGTGGAATGTGTTCACTGATACCAGTGGGTATCACTGTCTTGGCTGAAGTCAGTGATTGACAAGATCACCTTACCGCTTGCTCTGCTTAGTAACCCCTGAGCTCAAGACAGACACAAGGTGGAAGGAAACAAGAAAGCATCTATTCCTGCTATCTATACCTGAAAGTATCAGTTCTGAGAATGTAAGAGGCAGTGCATACCAAATTATGACTGCTAAATACCTTACAAAAAAAGGTAAGGTGGTAAAAACGATGTAACTGGAAGGAACGTTTCAAAGAAACGTAGAGGGTTAGGGATGTGCAAAACTGACTTTTTTGCCACCTGTGTCCAGTCATCAATTGACATCCTCTTAAAAACTCAAGGTAATTCCCAGAGAACAGCAAAGCCAGCTGAAGCTGCTGTATGTTCTTGTGCCCTGGAACTGGATGTCGCAGAGTGGGGGAGAGGGACCATGAAACTGTTTTCATTACACTCTTTGTATGCAGCATCTACAGAAACAGTATATTGATCAGACTGACTTTTATATCCCAGGGATTATTTCTGCATGACAGCATGACTCTCTTCCTCACACTTCACTTATTGCTGCTCCGGAGAGTAAGCAGTATAACATTTACAAGAGGATCATGGGGGAAAAAAACAACTTGCTAAGTTAAAACTCTGTGAGTGCATGGGTTTTTTTTCGTTTGTTCCCTGCCTTTGTTCTGGGATGTCATCATGCAGACTTGGCAAAACAGAGCAATTTCATTTGTCCAGTAGAGAATATATGTGAATTCTGTGTTCCCATTTTCCCAAGTCCTATGTAAAATTGAAAGCTGAGTAAGTCTGGAATTTCTGTTCACATGAAACATTACTGTTCCTGTATCTGTTTTCATGATTAAAATATTAAAATTTCAAATTTTTCTTTTGCCAAATAAGTCTTGACCACACTGTTCTCAGAAATATTTTCTATTTATGTTTTGATCCAAAGTGTTTCAGTATGTTTGAAGTAAGAATGTTTGTCTGTTGAAACCACCCTAAATCATACATAAGTCAATTTAATGTTAACTGCTTTTGTTTCCCCCCACTGGCTGGCTGTATAGAAGGCAGTTTCAGCTCTCTGCTGAACCCTGTTTCAAGTAATGCATATGTGGTGTAACTCCCTTGGCAGGCAGCAGCATTCAGAGTGTATCTGCATGTTCCTGTCTGATTGATGTTGTTCTCTTGAGAGACCAGCCCAGGCAAGGCGGTTGTGACCAAAACTACAACTCTGTCTCCTGTCTTTAGGAAAATCTAGTTAGTTGTCTGTGGAGCGGATGCAAAATGTTATCAAAATCGTACATTTCAAATGAGTTACAAATCAACCATGTGAATGCTTTCTTCTCCACAATAAGGTTTTTTTATCCAAGTAACAGAACATCCCCTTCTCTCCTCATGTATTTGGTTAAAATCTGGTTAAGTGAAGTTAGAAGTTAGATGAGGAAGAAAAATTCCTGCTGAATGGTTTTGCTTTTCAGAACCTGTATTTGCCACTGGATGAATGAAGAGGCTACTTTGATTCTTATTTCTCCTGGTTTAGTTTATTTTTCATGAAGAGGCTACTTTGATTCTTATTTCTCCTGGTTTAGTTTATTTTTCCAGCAGAGAACTTTCCTTCCGTCCTCCAAACCTGATGTTCTCTGGGTCTTAACTCTGCTAGTAAATGTGATTTCACACTAAAAATATGCCTTATGGTATTATTCTGCTTTGATTCTATATAACTAAGACTTAATTACATTAAGTTCTTCTCTAAAGTATGTTGCAAAACCAGTATACTTTAATAATAATTAGGACTAAGTAAGAACTGATTTTGGTTGGTATTTACCATTGCACGGCAAAGTCAGTGCTCCAAAATCTGTGTTTATGTGTCTTGTTGAGTAAATACCCCTTAGGAAGATTTCTCATCTCTTTATTTCACCATAGTGAATTATTTAGCAGTAAGGTGCGTTTGTGGGGTGTCAAAGACCAAGTTGCAAGACCTGTTTCAGCTCAGGCAGAAGTCTCAATCCACAGTTGCTACCTCCCAGAAAAATGTCAGCAAGTTGGAACAGTTATTTTGTCTGTTTCTTGGGTTTCTTTTTGAAGATAAAGGTCTCATAGTTTTCCACTGTGAAAGTGAACCTCTTGATTTTCATTTGAATGTAACATTGGTCTTTGTCAAGTAGTTGTAAGAGCCTCTCTGTTATTCTATTATTATTACCTAACTGGACAGCTACAAGAAGTAATGGTATCGTCAAATACAGTAGCTCAGGGATTTCATCTGTTCTGTGGGATCAAAGGCAGCATGATGTTCAGTGGATGCCAGAGTTTTCTACTTTCGAGTGGTGGTGTGAGGCAGAAGGTTCTTTAAATTTTACAAATGTCACAGGAAAATATCCTGCAATTATGAAGTAAATGTTAAAGGTCTCATTTTATGTCTTTGATCTATCAAATATGGTCTCTCTTTTACATTGTGCCGTGTATTGGAATTGTTATTACATCTCAGGTCTGAGACCGGTGAATGATCTTTTCTTGCTGGAATTGCCCATGTGTCTTGCCACCAATTCTGTTTTCACTAAGTGTCCCTGAGGTCAGGGTATAAAGTACTTTTATTTGTGCATAGCAGGGAACAATAAACGCCATCATTGTTTCTTTAGCCTTATGAAGTAATTATTTTTCAATAACAGTTAAAACAGTTATTAGAAGTAACCCAAATTAATTGCTTTTTTTACACTGTTGTCCCTTTTATGTAAGCACACATTGAAATGCTAAGCATTTTTGCAGTGACTGTTCTTTATCCTGAAGTTATATTGTGCTGATTTTTAGTGGAGTTTTTATTTTATTTTATTTGGTGTAGAATACATATTTCTTCAACCTACTTTGCAGCAGATAGTGGGTAGCATCTACAGAAATAGCACTGCTCCCTCCTTGTTTTCACAGAATTCAGTTTCATGTTTTTAAACTGTTTTTAGTTTTCTTCTGGGTAACACCACTCGGCTTTTCTTTTTGTTGAATACCACTTTGTTTTTTAAGCACTTCTAATGTAAATCATATTACCTTGCTTCTTCCATTTAATTAGCAATATATCACATTTACATAATGAAAATTACTTCTTAACATAAATGCAGGAAGAGTATAGATAGGCACATTTCATTATTTTCCCACAAGCAGAAGTTTTCATTTTGTAGGAATACCTCATTAGACAAACATCTGTATTAGCTGAGGGACACATTTCATTGTGTCACAGGGTATAATGAATTAACAAATGGATAAACATGTTAAGGTCCTTAACTAGTCAAATGTGACTGCTAGAATAATCATACCCATTACCTTTTTGGAATTGTGTTTTTATATATTATTGCTTGTCTGGTTTATGGGAAACACAGTTATCTCTAGGTTAATTGTTGTCTTTAGTATAGTTATACCATCTTCTAGGTTTTGGTTTTTTTTGCATAGAACAGAGAACTTTTTGTCCGTTCTTCCTCAGGTGCTGAGCAGAACATGTATGTGCTGCTTCTTCAGAGGGGGCTTCTTTCACCAAACCCTAGCCACTCATTTAATTCCAACAGGTTCTCCTATTACTATTTCCTTTTCAGACACTTAAAGGACCTGTAGTGCTTTTTCCTGTACTCTGAGTAGTCTTGAGGTTGTTGGTTGTCATTTTCCCAACTGGATATTTACATGGATTTTATTTCATATCAGTCCCTTTTATCCACAGTTCCATCCACTCATAACTTACCATATTAGTCTAGTTTTTCTTCAGTCACATGGGACATTTGTATTCAGCATCAAGTATCCATGATGCTGAAGTCCATATTTTTCTCCCATCCTGATTTTATTGGCAATTTTCTTTAGTTCAGAGGCTTCACCCGTGACAGGTCAAGATCAGGGAGAGACATCTGAAAAGATAAAATATTTTTTAAAAAGAATATTATCTGAATAATATTTCAGCATGAGGAACTGAATTTAGGGACTATACTTAGATGCTGTTTGATGAGATCTTAGGATTGTTATATTTCATGTCTACAGTTCTCGGAAAAAATCAGACACAATTATCGTCAATGGTAGTGATGAGTGGATTACATTGCTTTCAGCTAAATTTGATGTTAATAGTTAGATTTCAAGTAATAAATAGAGACTGAATAGACCTCCTGAGGGTAACAGAATTACCCAGTTTTTGGTTACAATCCAGAAGCTGACAAATACGATTAAAGCACAGTTTATTGCTATGTTGGAGTGTTAGTTCAGTGCTGGCTGGAGAGCATGCTGGTCTGCCATATCCCTGTTACAGGCTCAGTGGTTTGTGTCATTTCATGGAGAAACCATGCAGGTGTATTTCCCCTCATTCTATTAGCCATATTAGTTTTTTCTTTTTTAATTTTCTTCTACTCTCTTCTATCTTTACTTGCATTGCATTTGGAAATATTGGGGTGATTTTAGTTGCCACATTGTCTCCTGTCTAGAATTCATGCTTCGTGACCTAATAGTTTTTTATTGTTGTATCTGTGCTACAGAGGATAAGAATTATTCTACTGAGGATCAAATTTTTGTGCGTGTTCTTCTTAAAAGATGCTGAGTAGTCTTAAGTTTAGGACAAGCATGATTAGCTAAAATTAATAGAAGTTTGCAAAAATAAAGTCAAAGTATCGTATTCAGACTTCTTACCTTTGGCAGCATTCCTCTGACCAAGCAGAAGCAGCATCTAGCTGAGATACTGTCTTGTTAAGGCATTTTACATTACTTTTATCATGCTTTCTCTAATCCTCTCCAGCTTTTGTATTGCCGAAGTTTTTTGTGTTTCTCTGTCCTTTCTGGTGGTACCGTACCCCATTGCCTGGAACTACAACTGTATATAAACTGTGCTAAAGGTAATGGTGAAAACTGACTCATGCCAGAAGTAATTCATGCCACTAGGAGAACAGGGAAAAGGAAAAAAAAGTCGACCTTGTGGGTGTGAGCTGAATTCTGTGTTAGTGTTTCACCACGTGCTTGAATCTCCCCATGCAGTTCCTGGGTTAGTGTATTACAATTGGATTTATACCCATTCAGTGGCTGCGATGGGCTCTTTGTACTGTGTGATACATGTTTGTTTTCTCTCCTTTTATAACCATATATATAATATATGCATGCACTGATACATGTTCCCTTTTTTCCCTTTTTTGAAAACAGATGGCATTGCTGGTACCCCCAAAGGGCATTGCAACTTCTGAGCTAAGGTACTACTGCCAGGATACCCTTCCGAAACTGGAAAACACAGAGAGGGACAGGGAGAAGATAGAATCATGTCTCTGTCCCACAGGTACATAAAAAGGGTGGCCGAGGTAGCCAGCCTTTTGAGATGCAGAGCAAGGGTTATTTTGCACCTTGTGTATACAGAATTGTTTTATCTGAGTTAGTTTTTGAAACGTGATGTTAGCCACTGCATGGCAGTTTCTTTCTTTTAAATGCCAGTTGACATCATTTAATGTCATTTAATGGATGGCTTGAGCATGTTCAGGGGGAGTCGGGATGTCCTAGCATCACAACTTTTAAATACAAGCCTACAGAAGGTCTGAAGCAGAAAGTCTTCTCAGTTCCCCGAGCACCCCTTGTTATTGTAGTAATATGGCAAAGTGACATGCTTTTAGCATTCGGCAAGCGATTGCAAACATAAACCAAGTGGTTAAGTCAGAATATGGTATTTTCAAACAAGGCCCCACAGAGCTAAAGACACAGATATTTACTGCTTGAGCTTAAATCTGTTGTCTGGAAAGAAGAGAATACCCTTGGGTTTTTGTGTTGACCAGGAATAAAGTTGGGAAGGGAAAAGCTAGAGTCCTAGCAAGCGTTGTCGCAGATGTGCCTGGTTTCACAAGCCTGAAATCTGCTATATGTCCTCTTTTCAGCCTATACTGGCTAATACTTTTGTACTTTGTTGCAGTTGTCAAACACAAGATGTTATTTGTAAAACTCCCCAGGTTATTATGGCTAGGAAAAGATAGTGCTCTGTAAAGCACACCTACTGCTGGTAGATCATGGCATTAATAAGAGAGTAGTTAAATGGAAAATAAATGTCTGTTGAAGTGATTGACAATTGAAACCTAAGAGATGTGGCTTGTGAAATTTTTTAAGAGAAATGTACCAAACATGGGACTGTAGTACTGAAGATGCAATCCAGCAGAATGCCATAGAATCTGTTTTGACAAAAGCAACAGCAGCTTTATGATGCAGATGTTAAAATGGAGAGTGCCACAGCTGCCCCTCTGGTTGGCTTGATTTCTGTATTCTGCTTAATCACAGAAGCCGGACAGAGATGTTTTTGTCTGGGGAGGCAAAACTCCATGTCTGGGAAGGGTGTAGGCAGTGTTACAGAAGCTGCTGCCTCTTCTGAGGCGGTCTCTGAGTATGGGGGCTCCCTTCAAACAAAATAGTGATTGATTGCTGAGCAGGGAAGCATGAAAGGATTGATGTTAGTAGTTTAAAAATGAGAGGACTACCAGGCACTTGTGAAAACAAACTAATAGCTGTCAGGTGTCGTTACACATGCTCAAATTGCAGCTCTGTAGAACCTTCTTTTGCTTTCAAATTCGTCTGTACACAAAAGGTGTAGGAAGTAGTAGAAGTAATAGGAAAATGTAAATTATCTAAGCCTACCCTTAAGATTGACTTGCCAGTTCAAAAAGCACTTGAGCTTGTGATTGAGTCTTAATGCTTGTAATGGAACTAAAGTGTATTCTTAAGTTAAAATGACAAAGCTTCTTTTATGAACTTAGACTTTTGCTACAGAAGAGCATATGGAAAGAACCCATTCTGATATTTTACTATTCTTATGCTCCTACAAAAATATTTTTTCTAGTTTCATTTGTGTGGTATTTTCATTGTAAAGAGATTAAATAAAAAGTTTTAAATATATTAAAATAGCTGTTTTAATTTTCCTAGTGTAGATTTGACATCACATTCCTGAATCCTGAAGATTCGCTGATACTTATTTTTCTTTTATGGTTTATTACATTGGGAAGCAATAAATCAAGTTTTCTGTAGTATCTGTTTGAATATTAATGAGTCATTTAATCGAGTTGATAATATGAGTTAGAAATTTTGCAAGACAAAAATGTAAGTTCTGGTATTTAACATTAGTGAATAGTATTCTTATGATATGTTAGAAGGATGGATGGGTATCGTACATATAGTAAACTAATCTGTTTCTGTATGTGAATTTTATAAACCATGTTGTAAGGCTTTAAAGCACTTGTCAGTTTTACAAATTTAAAAGAGGATAAAAACATGTGTTAATTTGGATAAATAGAGATTGAAAGATGATTTGGCATAGATGGGTGGTAGGACTTACCTGCTAGGAGGTTCTATTGATTGTAAGGTATTAGAATGAGAATTACTTTGAAGTTACATCTCAAGATATATAGTACACTCACAAGCTGTGAGGTTACATTAAGGATTTCTATACTGTGAACTGATCTAATTTTGATTTTGGAGGTTTCTGAACTGGCTAGAGGGCATTATTTGTTTTTCTGCAATAGGTGAAGTTTTTCAACTCAGGGCAAATGGATACTCTTGGCATCCTTATCCTAGGGAATTTAGTGAGACAGATATTACCTATGCTTTCTTTATTAAAAAATGTACATTTCAGTATGACTAAAATTCTTTTTTAGAAGGCATTATATCACTCAACACAATAATTAGAAATTAAACAATGAGTTATATGCTGTGTGAAAGTATTTTTCCATGTTTGGCATTTGTTTAAAGTCTGCAATATTTACTGCATATTGCACAGAAACGGAGGCAGCTTTCAATTAAAATAGGTCCTACTTCTCATTTACAAGGCTGATTCTGATGCCTTTACTGATGTTGGGAAGACCCAGACCCAACATATGCCCAGTGTAATACTTGGGCAAGTTTACTTGTTCCCTAGTTGAGACATCAGGTACAGGACTTCTAAATTAGCTTCTTAGAAAGCATCAGAAATACAGTTGACATTACAGGGACTTTGGGTTTGGAAGAGGCAGAGACCCCACAGACTTCTGAGGTCAGTGTCCTCATTGGCCAGTACCTGGGAGAGGCCAGTCCACCTGAGAGTGGAGTCAAGGCATGAATGTCATGGTCAGTGTGTGAAACTTGACAGATCTGCAACAGTTGCCAAATAACTTGACTATGAACAAAGGTGACAGAGAGTGGGGTGTATCTGGAAATGTTAATTATATCATTTGTTGAACTGCTGAAAGATGTTGAAGTGATACATTGAGGAGTCCAAAAAAAATTCTTAGAAGAGTGACAATATTCAGACTGAAAATAACAGTTATAGTGGTTTCAGTGGTAATACAGTAGTAATTAGCAGAGCTAAATTGTTATAAAACCAGTCATGGGTGCCTTCAAAGAGCAATTCTCTGCTTTGAACTTTCATCATCACTGGACATCCCATTTGTCATCATTTTCTTTTAAAAAAAAAGCTTGCAGGGTGTTGTATATAATATACTTAACAATTGATTGTCATGGTTTGCCCCCAGCAGGTGGCTAAGCCCCACGCAGCTGCTCGCTCACTCTGCCCCCCGTTGGGAGGTGGGAGAAAACCAGAAGAGTAAAAGTGAGAAAACTCATGGGTTGAGATAAAGGCGGTTTAAGGGGTAAAGCAAAAGCCACACACACAAGCAAAGCAAAACAAGGAATTCATTCACCACTTCCCATCGTCAGGCAGGTGTTCAGTTGTAGAGGAATGAAGCAGGTTAATTAACATTGATAATACACAGCTGTGGGCTGGCTTCAGGGGCGGCGGGTTGGCCGATGTAGGTAAGGTGCAGCTGTGGCTGGTTCTGTTAAGGGGTTGGGCAGCCAAGGAAGAGAGGGCAGCTGAGGAAGAGAGAGGAAGAAGCAGAGACAACACATGCCCTGACTGAGGAGAGATGAGAAGAAGGCAGCAGAGGGACTAGCATGAAGAGTATGTTGGTATGAGATGGTAAAAGACCTTGTTGCGGCTGGCTAGTTTGGAGAGTGCTGTGACATTTGGTTATCTTGAGGAAAGGGCTCCCTCATGCACAATGGTTATTTGGGAAGACAAATGCTGTCGCTCTGAATATCCCCCCTTCTTCTGTCTTTCCCCAGTTTTTTTGCTGAGTATGATGTCTTGGGTATAGGATATCGCTTTGGTCAGTTGAGGTCAGCTGTCCCAGCTGTGTCCCCTCCCAACTTCTTGTGCACCCCGAGGCCACTTGCTTTTGGGGTGGTCTGAGAAGCAGCAAAGGCCTTGGCTCTGTGCAAGCCCTGCTCAGCAGTAACGAAAACATCCCTGTGTTATCAGCACTGTTTCCAGCACAAATCCAAAACACAGCCCTGTAGCAGCTACTGTGAAGAAAATTAACTCTATCCCAACCAAAACCAACATATTGCTATAACTAGCTAGACTGCTGGAGTCACCCTAAAGGTCCCTTCGTAATCAGTATAGAGAAATAGTCATCTTTGGTGCACAGTTTAAATCAACCTGAATGTAAAACACTAAGGTATCTAAAAGTGCAAAGTGGGTGAGCTGTACCCTTGGGGGTTCTGGTTCTGTCAGTTACACTGTGAGCATGTGGTCTAGTTCATGTGCCCCTTTCCACGTTGTACTTACTATGTAATTGTTATTTAGATAATTGTATAGAAATGCAGAGCACAGCATCTCGGTGGTGGTGTAACAGTCATATACATTAGCTGTGTTTAAATTATTTTTTCAGGCAAATTAAATGGAGTATCTGGACTTCTGTGAATTTATTCCTGCTTCTGGTTAGAAAGGCTCTGTAATGCATTTTCACGTGGGTATTGAAATGTCAAAGGGTCATGTAGAACACTCAGCTAGGGAGCCCATTAGAGTTAGAAGCTCTTCTACCTTGAAACAAGCTTGAACATCTCAAGTATGTTCAACAAGTAGAACAAGACCTATGAGAAGCTCAGCCCTGCCATTTTTTACTCCATTGTGCCAATTAAAATGCGACATACAGAGCAACGCCTGTTCCAAAATAAATCTTTTACAGACTTTTTTTTCTATACCTTTGCATTTGCTGACTAGTTTAGTCTTTTCTCTTTTTTAATACTATTGATTGTAATAAGATCCCCTTACTATCTTTTTTAAATTAAACGTCAGTGAAAACTGATGCCAGTAGTACATTAACTGCGTTGGGATTCTTAGATCCACTATTTTTGTTTTGCCATTATGCTTCCTTCTTGAATTATAACCATTTCCCTTTCCATTTATTGACAAGGTTCTCATTATCACGACTCAGGCATTTTGATCTGAAACATGTAAAATTAATTTCCTGTTGCTCTTCAACTGTTCCGTAAACAAAACAGTGGATAGATGATTGAAATTAATTTATGAAATGTGATCAATAAAAAGTAAGCTGCATTTCAGTCAGAAGCTCGAAAGAACAATTATAAGACTGTCTCTTAAAATGAAATTTCGTGTTGGTAGAGTTGATTCAAAACATGTTATAAAAAGAATAGGAAAAATATTACGGTCATTTTTTCCAAGGCTAAGAGAACCTTTCAGTTTCTAAAGGCAATCTTTCCTTTCCCATTTCAGTTTTTAATAGATCTATCAAATAGGGGTGATATTTCATGACAGGTGAATGGTAGATGTACTAACCCTGTTTTAGGAGAAGTATACAAATTTTTAGAAAAAAATTTGAAGGAAATAATAATGAGACAAAACGAAATAAAATGCATTGCAGGCTAGTACAAGACTAATTGTATATGAGTAGGAAGGACAATAGAGTTAATTTACCAGAACTCAATAAAGCATTTGATATCATATAGGAAGTGAAGTTGGAAAATACTCTTCTAACTGAAGAAACGGTTTTAGTGGAAGGTAATAGTGTTGAGTTCTGGTTTCCAAGTCTTTAATTTTTACAGTTTTTCTTGATGTAACTCCTTGCCTAGTCCAAAGGAATAGTTATTCCTTTCCTCTTTGAAGCATTACCTATCTTAAAACTTTTTTGTAGAGTGGAAGTCTTCCCAGATTGAGGATAAATGATCCAGTTCCTTCAGTCTTTTCTCAAGAGCTCTTTTCTTGACTTCTGAGAATTTATTACCACGTGCTTGCTGGTGATGATTGGGTTCCTATTCAATCATTTTGCAAAAGAAGTTGTTTCTCAGAAATAGTTCCTGATTCTTATGTTTCTGTGCTTCCAAAATATGCTTATTTATTCATTTTTTTTAGGTGGAAAAGGAGGCTTCCTTTATAATGGTAAATGAAACAGCTTCTGGAAACATTCCAGGGTACTGAAATGCAGTTGTCTATACTATTAAGTTGTTCACAGTCACCAAATCATTGAACAAACGTGGGCTGAAAGGGATCCGTCTAGGTCATTTAGACCAAACCCCTGCTCAGAGAAGGTCCAACTAGATCATATTGCTCATGGCATTGTTCAGCTGAATTTGAACAGTTTCAGTCTCCAGCAGTGGAGATTCCACAAATTCTCCAGCCTGTCTGTGCCACAGGGAGGAGTTGTTTCTTTATACCAAATCTAAATTTCCTGTGTTGCAACTTCTGCCAGTTGCATTTTGTCCTTTCACTGTGCACTTCTGAGATGAGTCTGGCTCAATTATCTTTACATCCTTCCAGCAGGTCTTTGTAGAAAGCAGTAGTATCAGCACCTCGGCTTTCTCTTCTTCAATCTGACTAAGCCCAGTTTCTGCAATCTCTGCTTTCATTTCTTGTGCTCCAGCACCCTTGAGCACTTGCTAGACTCATCTCAGTATGCCCATGCCTTTTTTTTTTTTTTTTTTTTGGCCAGAACTGGACACAGTACTCCAGTGTGGCCAACAGAATCTCACCAGTGCCCAATAAAGGGTAAGTATTTCCCTTGACCAGCTGGTAGCAATCCTGCTGATGCAACATTGTAGATGGTTGATTGCTTTTGCTACAAGGGCACATTGCTGAGTCCTTTTCACCTTGAGGATCTTCAGATCCTTCTGGAAAGCTGCTTTCTATCCAGTTGTCCTCCAGCTGGTTGCATTGGGTTAATTCATCCCAGACATAAGGCTCTTCAGTTGCCTTTGTTGAAGTTTGTGATGTTCCATTTGGCCCGTTTCTCTAGTCTTTCCTCTGAATAGCAGCCCTACCCGCTAGTGTATCAGACACTCCCACCATCTTGTTAGGGGTGTTCTCTGTATCATCATCCATGTCATACACTAAACACTACTAGCATTAGTATCTTTCCTGGAGGGATACAGTGGTAACCAGCTGCAGTTGGACTTTGTAGTGCTTATTACCACCCTTTGAGCCCAAACATCCTGGCAATTTTCTGCTCATGTTGTCATGTCCTTCTCCAAACCATATCCTGCCAATTTGTCTATCCCACTGTGGGATCATATTGAAGGCCTTGCTGAAATCGAGGGAAGTGGCAGCCATTGCTTGACCGCAGTGCAATGAGCCCATCATCTTGTTTGTCACAGAAGGCAATCAGTTTGGTCAGGTATGATTTGCCATTTAGTAAATCGATGCCGACTATTCCCAGTCGCCTTGTTATCCTTCATATACTGGAAATGTCTCCTGGGAGAATTTGCCACATAGCTTTCCTGAGGAACTGAGACAGGGGTGATTCACCTACAGCTCTGCATATCCTACCTCTGGGGAAGCCCTGCTTTGAAAATGGATGTGGCATTTGCCTTTTCTAGTCATCGAGAATCAGGAACCTTTCCTGATTGTCAAAACCTTTCAGAGATAGTAGGAGGCGACCTTGCAATGGTATTGATGAGCTCCCTCAGCAACTTTGGATGTGTCTGATGTGATCCATTTAACTTAAGTATATCCAATTGGCCCAACTTAATCTTATTGTAATGTCATTAATGCTTTGCTCCCCTAAATTCTGGTAATTGGCTCAGGGATCTGAGGGGCATGATGACAAACCTTCCCAGTAAAGACCAAGGCAAAGAAAACACCCAGTACCTCAGACTTATTCATGCCTCTAGGTTCACTGACAGTGGTCAGTCTGGACTTTGTTCATCCATGCTGGCATTCATGCTTGTTTGACTTTTGGTACATCGCAAAGGACTGTTCTCAACATTTTGAGCAGGGTGCCCTGCAAATCAACAAGTTCTCCTTGACTTATATTCCCTCCTACAGGATACTGCCAAACAAATCTCTGAACAAGCCCGTGTTTGCTCTCCTGAAGTCCCAGGCTGTAAGTCTGCTTGCCTTGGTCTTGCTGCCTTCTTTCCGGGTTTTGGACAGCACAACCTCACAGTCCCTGCAATGCAGACAAGGCTGTGGTTGACTTTCGTATCTTTAACCAGTTATTTGTTTGTGACTAACGAATTGGAAAGTTCCCTGACATGCTTTTTGCCTAAGTCATCTGCAGTCTCCCAAACAATTCCCTTCACAGTTTGGGAGTTAAGAGTGTTGCTGGAACTGTTCCCAGTTGTTGGTTTTCATGCAGCCACTCTTTCAGCTGTGAGAGGGTTTACTGGAACTGAGCGCAGTGGTCATAATTGTGGACTGCTAGATGCCAACTGGCATTAGTGACCTGAAACATTCATTTTTACTAGAGCAGATGTAGCTGAGGATTAGTCTTACAAGCCTGCCGTGCAAACAGTTGACTAAAATTGTCAAATACGCTGTACCAGCTAGTGCCAATGAAAAGAACACATTTCTTGGTTCTGCAAAAGCAAACTTTCCTTAGCTCTAAAACTGGGATAGATACAGAACAAATGATAGAGAAATTTAAGTGTGTGTGTGTGTTCCCCCAAGCACTCAGCCAGTTCTGACGTGGGAAAGTTGTAAATAGAGAATTTGTTGCTGGTAAGAGACAAGTGGTCTGTCTGGTCCACCCATAACTCTGTTGCTATACTGGTTTTCCTTGCTCCAAAAGTTCTCCATTTGACTTAAGTTCGCTCCATGCTGATTCTAGAAGGAAAGCATGAAGGAGTAGCTGATATTCTTTTATGCTGTCTAAACTGGTCTATGCATGCTTCCAAAGCCCTGCATCTAAAACATGACCTGGAAGCTTCCTGGGTCACAGCGTCCTTCCCCTACCTACATCTTCCCCACACCCCTCCTGTCCATTTGGTTTTATAGGAAAGAAACTCTCATATGCAGGTTGGGAGGAAGCCATAGTAATCACAATGTAACCATTGGAAAAATAATCTCTGACAATATGCTGAAAGGGAATGTATTTATAGTTGTACAATAGAAGTGTAAATGTGTTCTTGAATCCTAATAAAGTCAAAACATGTCATGGTAACAAAAAAGAGAAATTGGCCTGAGGAACACTTATGAATTTATTATATGACAGTATTTCATTGAAAAGTTATTCACAGTGTTCTAGGCAGAATTTATGTTGGTGTTTTTCTTTTTTTCTTTTTTACTGTTGCAGTATTTCCCGTGGATGTTTTACTTCCCTGAACTCCTCTGTACAGTACTTCTTAAACAGTACCCTTCTATATGGTGGTACTTCTCTGTACATTTATTGAAACTACTTAAGAAGTTTTTGCATTTGTAGTGCTGAAGTTCAAACCTGTCTATTGATGTGGTTCTGCAGTTACGGGCATCTTGTTCTGGATGGAGGTATCCTACTCCACTGTGGCTTGTACTGCCCTGGAGCTCGTAAGCCAGGACAGATCGCTCTTGCAGAATGACCGTGTTGGAACCAGCAGGCATTGCTGAAGAGACATAGTAGCTGGATGCTGCATGATACGTATTTACTGGCTCGTTTTTTCTCCAATGCTGGAGTCAGTAATTTCTTGTGTATCCCAAAGTGCTGGAACATTGTAGGACTCCTATGGACTCAGTAACTTCAGTTGCTCATCAGCTCTAGGTTGGCTTTGGGCAGTGCAAGTTACGTGTCTGTGCAGTACACTCCCGCTATGCGTATTGTCACAGCTTTTTCATTCAAGGTCAAGGTGCATGTGAGGTTCATAAATGTGCCTTTGTGCTGTGCAAAAGTTTCTTACGGGAATATTTGCTTGTTAGACACAGATTATCTTTTTACTGTTGTGGGTGGGACGGACATTCGCCTTGTTAAACACAGGTAAACCAAAAAATGTCCTGTAAGTGGACTTCAAGACAAGTCACAGCTGAAGTCTGCAAACAATAACAGGCAGCTTGTCAGTCTAAAGGTCCATTGATCCTGGAGGACAGAAAAACTTTCTAGATGAAGAACGATGAGTTGAAAACCCCCTCACATTCTGTCACTGCTTTTACCTCCAACGTGAGAAGCCACCTAATATCCTCTTTCAAACCCTGTAGAAGAGATTTTCAAATGACTATGAAATACTTTGATTCCATTTAAAAAGTTTTCTTTAATTTCAAACTTCAGATTTCAAAAGTAGTTTTTTTAGTTTACAGTTTTCATAGGCATTTGTGGTTGATTATCTTAGGATTCTGGTTTCAGCAGATAAATAAAAAGAAGTTCAATCAGAAAGTTGTTAGAGATTCATCTTTTCATTTAGATTCTGTTAATGAGGCTGAATTTGAATGAGTATGTGCAATGTTTCATGGTAATCTAAGGACAAGCACCACTGCAATGAAGTGTGCAAATGAGGCAATGAGAAAGCTGAGAATCTTTTCCTCCTCCAGTAAATTCACACCTGAAAAGTGAAGGCAGGTTTTTTGAATGTTCCCCAAAACCATTCCCTGAGGATTACATAGCACCACTGAGATTCCATCTGAATATGAGGAAGAAGCTTTTTACCTTGAGGGTGACAGAGCCCTGGAACAGGCTGCCCAGAGAGGCTGTGGGGTCTGCTCCTCTGGAGACATTCAAAACCCATGTAGATGCAACTCTGTGTAGTCTGATCTGGGTGAAGCTGCTTTAGCAGGGCATTGGACTAGATGATCTCCAGAGGTCCCTTCCAACCCTGACCATTCTGTGATTATGTGGTGACAGAATACAAGAATTGATACTTCTATATAACCAATTCAAATCTACTCTATGCTATCAAATATGTGGGAAAGTTCCTTGCCTAGCTAGAAGTGTCATACTTCATGGAACTTCAAGAATCTAACTTCAGAATTACTAGTAGCCTCTTGCTCTGTTTTCATAAGAAATTACTTGGCATTCTCATTTTAATTCTTCAGCTACTATCAACATATATGCACTTAATGTTTTTGGCTGTCTACAAAATTAGGCATTTTATGTGCACGGTATAGAGGGCTTACTGTTCTGACAGAGAACCTCTGCATGGGTACGTATACACAGTCCTTCACACGTGGATTTGGGCCTGAACTTGCTCTTAGCTTTGCTATGATTTGCCATTGCTATGGTGCATCATTTGGGTTGTGAGCTAAGCTGGAAGGCAGGTGGCTCAGACTGAACTTTTGGGCTAGCTGTGGGTACTCAGCTTTGCAGTTGGAGTTTCATGGCAGGCCAGCTTAGAATGTCAGCAGAACAAATGCTCACCTGCAGGTAAAGATTATAAAAATGCCAGAGTGTCATTTTTGATGTCCATTAATGTATCTGCCTAGTAACTTCAATGTGGCTGTTTATGCTACATAAGGAAAAAGGAGAATCTCCAGTGATTACAGGTGTATGGTCTATTCTGCTGTTAACCTTAGCTATAATTAAGGCACTGAACTGTCACCTGGAAATAATATACTGATTACAATCTTTTTCCCCCCACCAAAACATTCCTTTCCTTGCCATTTTGTATTGATTTCACATTTAAGAACATTTTCAAAGCCTTTGTTTCTTCTTACTGCTCTATTTTTTCGCTCAGCTCAGTGCTTACCTTCACAAACAGGTGAAAGATTGAAAATTGCCTACATAGAAGGATTCAAAAGACCCAAAGGATACTGATATAGCCATTAGTTATGATGAAATTGCTGTGCTGTCCTTTTTGGGTGACTTCCTTGCTTTGTTTAATTTTCTAGAAAATATCATAACATGCCACTTAACAATTGTAGTCTTAGAGATATCATTGTTGGTTGAAGTTTCAGTTTCTTTCAATTGTTTTAATTTTCCATTCTTCAAACTCCCTCCTATTTACAGATTCTACAAGTTTCAGTTATGCATTAGTGCAGACCCCTTTTGTTAGGTTACAACCATCTTCTAATTGTAAAATTATATTTACAGTTTTACATTGTAGTCAGCATGTCCAGAAAAAAACAGATAGCTGATTTTTTTCTAATAGGTGTAAATATGAATTGATTAAAAAGGAATTAAGGAAGACTGGGAAAATAACTGCTGCTGCTTCTTGTAGAAAGGACTTTTTTTGTTCTAAGAATACTATACATCTGTAATGGATGTGAGACCTCAGGCTTTTTTGTCTCCCTCTTCTTCTCTTAAATCTATCAATAACTGCACAGCATTCTTTCCTCCTCTTTGTTTTGTTTCATTGCTTGTCCATGGAAATATATGGGGGGAAAAATAATCTTGTCATTTAGCTAGCCATGTTTCCTGGGATATGCAAGGTTTATTATTTGTTTTGGAAACACAGGAGCTTTATTAAGGTTATTCTTGGGTATCTGCTCTCTCCACATTTTTCTTGCAGGACCCAGTGTGCCTTTTTCAACTTTCTGTGAATACCCAGGAGTTTCACAAAACACCTGCAAACAGAATCAGTAGGTACGAAGAGTTGAAATGAGATTTATGTTTTTTCTCCCTCATAATCCTGTTGATCACAAAGGTACTGTTTTTTTCTTACGTGTCTGGACAGGGTCTCACAAAAAGGGTTTCTGATCAATGATTAGTGTGCTTAGGCTATGTCTGTACGAATAAATGAATAAGTGCCAGGGAATGTTCCTGGGCAGCAGAACTCAGCCATCTGTACAACTAAATTGTTAACATGGTCCCTGGTATGTTTTTGGGCTAAGCCAACTAGCGCTCCCAAATATTCCCACGCATCGCTTGGGAGTTAACCCAGGGCGTAGAAAATTTCCATTAGGTAGTCTGAATGCTGCCACCCTGTTTTGGTAACTAACAGTGTTTTAGTAAAGGGTCATGGGCTATTCAGCACCAGTTCACTTCAGTGGCCCCAGCACACTTCACTTTTTCGCACAGGTACAGTCTTAGAGCTTTTCCCAGTTCCCAGATGGACATCCCTCTGGTATCCTAGCTTCACATCAGAACAAGACCCAAGAATTCATGATTTTCTTCAGATCTCCCTCCTGCGTCTTGAGGCTTCCAAAGGAAGAAAATGAGTTTGCTGGCTGGAAGGCAACCATAGCATGCTCCAGACAGGTCCTCCGTCTGGACAGAGACAGGACCAAGACAACAAAGCACACAGTAGAAAGTACCTGCCATTCTGTTTCTCTATAGCCTTACATGATGTGTCCCATTCTAAGCATAAAACAATTATTTCAACTCTTTTCCAGCAGTAAAAGGGAGGATTCTGTATTTTCTTGGGAAATTACTTGCGTTGCAGATGCTTGAAGCCTATCATTCTTTTCATAACCCAGAGTGCCAGAGGCAGCTTATTAGCCTTCCCCGTGATCCAGCAGGTCAGCGCACCTGGTGTATGGGATCAAGAAGTGTGAATGAACAAAACAGTGTAGCAAGTGGAAAGCAGGAGAAATGAATGAGCTCCATCCTCTCTATCTGGGATCCCATCTGTGAACATGTATTTCTTAATTATAGGGTTAAAGTCAAGTGCACACCTCTACCGAAAATGTAATATGTGATTTTTTTTTTCTACATTTGCACAGACTGGATTGTTTTACGTAGTGCAGCAAAGCAGAATACATTAGTTTTTTAAGACTTGTAATTTTGATCATTACTGAGTGAAATCCCAGCCTCATTAAAATAAGCAGTAAAACTTATTGTCTTTGATGGAGAAAGAGCTTTATCCCCATTGGGTTTTTGGTGGCTTTTTTGTTTGTTTGTTTATTTGTTTGTTTTATCATTGTTGTCATACAGTGTGGTAACTACAGTAAGTTGGCTGCTTGTTTTAATCGTGTTTCATCTTCTAAACAGATGGTATTACTTCATCTTATCACAGGACTTTTCAGACCCTTTTTGACCATTAAAGGCCCAGACCAGTTCCCACACAAGTCAGTAACACTTGGATCAGATCCAAAGAGATGTTTGCCTTTATGTAGCTTATGCTGACATGGTACAAATGCAGCTGCCTGGGGAATTTTCACAGCGTTATTTGACCTTTTGCAAGAGCTGAGATTGAATATCAGAAATGTTTTTAAGAGGGCATTGGTTTTAATGTAAACCTCTGGGATACACACTTTAAATCTAATTTCTGGTATGACTTCAACAAAAATTTGCTGTATTATTTTTGATAGAGGGGCACAGCTTGAAAAACTAGTATGGTTCAGGTTCCAGAGGCAATGTTGTTATAGTCAGAATGCTTTAAGGATGTTGGCAAGATAAGGTTTGTGGATAAAGGCGGCAACTTTCCTGGACCAATTAGTGTAGACCTGAGTCAGAACATGAAGTCTTAATCTTCTCAGATGACTTTAGCATCATGTAGGTATCTACATCCCAAATAGGCATGCTTAGCTCATTTTGTAATCGGTGGAGATAAACAGGCATTTCTAATGTGTAGTTCAATTTAGATGTTTACTTGGGGCAATGAATCATGCTATGGGAGGGCTTATTTCTGTCCATCAACAGTGTCGGAGATTTGGGGTGCCTATCTCAGTTGCAGATGTCTGCATTGTGAACATCTATATTTAGTCAAATCAATCCCATCTGATTGTGTCACACATAATAGATATGATTAGACATTATCTAATTTTCCAAGTCAGTTCTGGTGTCAACATGACTATACTCCATTAAAAGCCATCAGATTATTTTCTACTGTGCTGAATGATTAATGTTTAATATTTTTTTTTTGAAGAAAACTAAACCAGACTGACATAACAGTATGTTTCTTGCTAGTGGATTTCTTGTGCAGCTTAAGTCAGAAAGATCTAGTGTGGTAATGTAGACTGTACATAACAGGAGAGAGCATGCTTGACAAAAGAGCTCCCTCCAGATCTTGTTAGTAGAAGAAACATGAGTGAGTCACAGTCCTGAGTCCTTTCAGGGAGTATTTGGAAATGCCTGGGGCATTCTGCTCAGGTGTGTTGAAATCTTCTGTGTAACAATATGAGAACTAAAGGGTAATTTGGTCCTTTTAGGCAAAGCTGCTGGCATCCAAACAGTCCTTCAAAAATTCTGTAACTGTTCAAAGGAAAGTGATTAAAGATTAGTTTGCTAGATTCTATTAAGAACATTTAACAATTAAAATCAAAAGAAGAGGTGGTAAGGAACTTTGAGTTTGAATTAAAAAATAAAGCATTAATTTAGAAATGAAACTTATAAAGTTGTAGACTTAATCATACCAAGCTCTGCTAAAACTGTGACTTGAATTTGTTGACATATCTATTTAGATATTTGTCCCAAGTTATGGCCCAGTGACTGGACTTCAGCGTTGGGAACAATTTCAGTACTTGTTCCTTAGACACCAGTTTTCACATCCCAATTTCTGCACACCCTGTTAATACACAAATGCATACACATCCCTCCCTTGCTCTTGTTGGCTATCTAAAAGTGAAAAGGTTCAAGTGTAGGTGTTAAATGAATGAAATGGAATCCATTGGTGAACAGAAATTTCCTATGACCTGAAATGTGTGTATATGGTAGATTTAGGAAGGAGGCTATAATGCCCTTTAATGGTAAGCTAGACATTTAGAGAAGTTTAAGCAGAGAGATACTTGTGGGGTTGCATGGTGTTGTACTGATAGGTGCTCACACATGAATGTATCTATACAACCAGTTCTTAATCTTTGAAGTTAGAGAGTACTAAGGATACCTGTAAGATAATAAAAGTATGTAATTAAAGGAAATTTTGGGTCCATATGTCTCCCCTTCTTGACTCATCCTGGGGCATTGTAGGGCCCAGGTAGATGGAGTCTGGAGGAGGTCTCAGCGAGGCAGGTCATTCCAGCAGGAGTGGTCATGCACTATTTGAATTTTGTCCCTTTATGAACTGAGTCACAAATAGAGCTGCTTACTTTGGAAATTGAGATGATGTAACACTCTAATGAGGAAACATTCCATGAAACTTACCAAAATGAAACCTACAGAGAGGCAAGGTAATTAATGAACATATGAGACCTGCATTTTCGTACATGCTTGCTCATAGCCAATGGATCAAGGTGACAGGGCATATATAGAGAACCAAGTGACAGCTGTGATAGTTAAGGCTGAAGGCTGCTTTTGATTGCCATGTCATCTTTGAAAAAAAATTATCATGACAGTTGGTACTCATAAAGGTAAGATCAGGATTCTTCTAAGTTCTTGTGAGGCTTCCTGGGTCTCTGTGGAGCAGCCAGCAAAATAAGAGTTAGGAGGCTTTAGATGCTATGTCAGTAAATAATCATAAGGGCAAAACCTTTCTCATAAAATGAGTGAAATTTATTTAGTTTTGCATAGTTTTTTCAAATAACTTCTGTCACATCATTGACTTCAGCACACATGAAATGGAAGTGAGTTTTTATTCTGGTGTAGTGTCAAAAGGGGTTTCAGTGTACACAGTCATAAGCAGATGTGAGTACCTCATGCAAAGAGCTGTGGCTGTCCATCACGAAAGCAATTTCAGAAGCTTAGGATATGGAACACAAAAAGTGATGTTTCACAAAACACAGGACATTTATTAGCTCTTTACCAAGGACAAGATTTAGGACATACTACTTTAATCCTAAGCAAAACAGGTGATTTGGGAACATTATTTAGCTTTGGATAGTGTTCAACAAAAAACCCACCATAGACATATCAATGCCTACTGCCTCAGATATGTGAGAGGTTGCATTTTACTCCAAATTTATTTTTTGTGTTTATTATTCAGTCTTTAATAGGTTTTGGTTTGCGAAGCCTGAAGAAAAGCATACTGTTGCTCAGGGAGCTGGTTACACGATGCTATTGTTTCCAGAAGCAAAAGCAGACAGAAGTTGATTGTTGTATCTCGGGGCCACTATTACCAAGTATGAGATGCTAACACAAGACTTATGTTTCCTTTTAAGGCACAAAAATGACAATTTGGCAACTAGCTTGTGACCTTGAAGATAGGATTAAAATGTGTCCTTTTGACACTGAGCAAAGCACTTAAGACTTTTAAACTCTGCACTGATGGGCCTGCAGAGAATCCCAAGTTAATATTCGAGTTTTGCTCCGTGCCTGCAGTGACTGGAACTTGTCATTTCCTCGCTAATGAACTTAAGGACAAAAAAAGAAGATCCCCTAGAAAATAAGCAGCTCCAATCTGTTAAGTTCCTTTCGTCCTGTCCCAAATGTGTTGACATCAATGGGAATATTTTCCTTTGTTGTCTGCAGGTTTTGGATTTGAGTTTCTGCTGTTTTGAGGAAAGCAGAATCAGCTTTAATTGTAATTTTTTGAGATAAATAGAATCAGCTAACAGATATAAAGACAAATAGATTATGAATGTCCAGGTAAGTTCCAAGTTCCAGGAAGTGACATCTGCAAGTTTCTTTCTTGCAGTTTGCTTACTTTCCCACCCTCCACCGCAGAAAGACTAACTCAGCTGGGAGGTCAGCTTGCAAGTTTTCAACGTTTTTGTGGAAGTGATAATAGGTGTAAGAAGCTTTTCCTGGGTACAAGATAATGTGAATTTTGGCAATCTAAGAAAACATGTTCTGACTATTGCCTTATACATTATTGATGTTGCCCATGATTTCATGTGAAAATAATAACCAAAATGCTTCACCACCTGCTGTTTCTTTGACTTTTTTCATGCTGCATACAGAGACCCTAAATGGTAGCAGTACAGCTGTGAGTAGAACTTCTGTAATCCTGTTATGCCATAGAGGGACTGAATCTTCAACCAGGAGCTGTATATTCATTCCTTTCTCACAGTCCATTTATCCTGAAGGATTCTTACATGCAAGCTTCTGCAGCATGGCTATTGGGGAGTGGCATTTCAAAGATGTGTATCATTGGATCCGTAAATCTTTCACTATCCTGGAGAAGCGCATTTAGACCTCCTCGCTAGTTTCTGTGCTTCTGGGAATGGAGAATACAAAAGATGGCTTTATTTTCTTTTGTATCTCTATAGCTCTTTGGTGATATAGCACGAGAATTCACTGGTCTCTGAATATGCAGATGTGATGAGTTTGGACGGGTACTTTCACTGGCATTGAAATCCAATGAAAAGTTTTGTAGGGCACAAGAATTCTTTGAGGAAAATAGAGTTTGAGCAGAGCAGACCAGCATGGTTTTCTTTCTTTTTTTTCTTTCTTTGTGGAAAAATGTTGATTTAATGATGCAAAAGGAGAAGGGGGACATACAGCCAGAAAGTGCCCAACAGTACACTATCCTGGCGTATGTATGATCCACATTCAAGCAGTCTATGACACCCACGGATTTTAGTTTTGCGAAGAAACATACCTCTTGCAAAGGTCATATACTGCTTCAGGAAACTGAGTCTGTATTCTTGAGTAATTTCCTGACCTGAGGTCCTGGTTGTTAACTTTTCCTTGAATTTTCTCATGCTCTCTCCTGTTTAAGGAACATTTTTCCCCTTTGGATTAACTGACTGCCATGTTGTCATTTTTTAAGTGCCTTAGATAATCCAGGTGCCAGCATGAGAAGTATGTTTATGAGTCAAATTTCTTACATTATTTTTCTTCTTGTCAGCAGGGCTTCCTGATATAGCTGTGGAATGATAACACAACCCTTCTAGGTCGTTCAACCAATTTTTTTTTGAGGGCGCGTCCAGCAAGTCCTACTCAGGAGACTCTCTCAGACTTCATTCAGGTTTTTTTTTCTTTAAGAAAAAGTTCTCCAGTGAAGACTGATATTGTTGACAATGTTTCAATTATATAGTTTGATATTTAATACTGTTTTATTATGATTATTTATTTCCAATTTTAGCTAATTTAAAAATATTTTCCCCTTCCCTGCCTTATTTTAATGTTTGCTTGTCTTTTTTTGTTAATTGAAATGGGTCAAAAACTTGAAAAGTTATACTTTAGAGGCAGCAAAAGTGAAAGGAGATCTGTCTCTGTCTTGGGATTGTTTTTCTTCTCTAACTTGTAATAAGTTTAGCATCCTTTCAACAATTTCATTATTGCTATTGTAAAGCTGTCATCATTGCTGTAGTAATTACAGTAAGCAACAATTTCAACAGTTACAGTATACATGAAAAGTTATGCGAAGGAACACTGAAGAGTTAGACCATGATAAATACAGTGTTACAGTTGATGATGCAGACAGAGGAAACATAACATATTAAACGTACTTCCTCCCTGCTGTAGCAATGAAAACGCATCTATTTTCTTGGAAAAGATGAGGCTGACAGTGCTTATAAGCATACTTTTGCTATCATTGACCTATCTATAGAATGGAATAAACTAAAACCTGGGTTTTTACAGTATTTACAGCAAATTCAAGTAAAATCTTGGCCCTGATTTACAGAAGGTTAGTAAGACTTACGGTGAGAGACCAGTGGAGAAACAGATGATCAGAGAACAGAAAGGAATAGTACGACTTTTATATGAAGACCTAAGAAAGGTCCCTACATTTTGTGTTTGTGTGTTATTATGGGACACCATGCTGTTGTACATACAAAATACCGTAATCAGGAGAACAGTAATATCGATGGAGTTTTTATAAGGAACATTGAGTAATCATTTCTTTGTCATTTCTGCTGTTTCTAGTTTATTTCATCTTTTCCTTTTATTCAGTCTTGGAAGTTATTTTTTTATTTGCTTTTAATTCTCTGTGTAAATTTGCTCATAATGGATAATAGAAGTCTGTTCTCTTTTGCATGATTCTTCTCAGACCCTCTCATAGCGCCTGTCCTTTTTCCCCCATAGTCTTTTCTGTTGTTGTCTTACACAATATCTAAAAGCATGCAGACCTCAGAAAGAGCGAGCTGAGTTCATCTACCTTATTTTTAACTTATTTCTGTAGTGCCAAGCATTACACAACTTTTAAGGGGACACAAAAGGTGTTTCAGTAAGAAATTAATCCATTCTGAAACTAAAGCTAGCATTAAATGAATTTATTCACTTTTTTGGATAGCTGAACTAGTTTTTGTACAGTGGACTTGGCCCAGATGCTTCATATCACTATTACTTATTTATAGGTAAAATGTAAAGTATTTTTAGAAAAAAAAGAAAAAGCTCATTCTTTGCTTACAAGAGTTTTTTTTATTTAGGTCACATAAAAAGAAGGGTGTGGGAAATTTCATTCAATATGCATGAAATATGGATAATGAAATGTAGTTCTGGCTGTGTTTCCAAAGGTACCAGTCTAGATTCAAGCTGCAACGTGATTTGTAGCGAGGTGGAGAGCCTAACAGTTACACCAAACACCAGCTTCTTTCAGCTAAATTCAAAAAATTCTAGATTATATGAATTATTTTTCTGCTTCTACAAGTTGGATCATTTGATATTTTCCCATTTAGTATTAAGTACTTGAATGCTTTCACTTTGGTCTTCTGAGCAGAGAATAATTTTCTGCTGCTTGTCTTGTTATGTGGAAATATTGGGATTTCTATAGAACGGTTTTCTTTGGGCAGTGTGCAGGTGGGATGTGAGGACGTTTTGATTTCTACGGAAATGAGCTGAAGTTTAGACTTTGGGATGGTTTGCTTTCTGTGCTTACTGCTAGAAAAAGCAATTCAGGGTGAGCCTGGACTACTGAACAGCTTGACTAATGTTGAAGAAGTGGCTGAATGGGTTGATTAGATACCTTCTAAAATTGTCCAATATGTTTGCTTCATGTTCTTTATCACTGTGAAATTGAAGCATTGCGCAAACTCCTAGAGTAAAATTACAGGATTTTTTTTCTCCGTTCTTCCTTTTTGATATTTCACTGTATTATTTACATACCAGACTGTCTTGCATCCACCGATTTTTTTCTGCATACAGAAACCAATGAACAAATGAAAGCCACAGCTCAGTGCTCAGCAAGGAGGTGGAATGGCCACTCCACTGGGTTCTGCTCCAGCAAAGTCTTCTGAGTGGAGTAGCCTAAACCTCCGGTCCTCCTCCTCTTAACAGAAAGTTTCTAAATATTTGAAACCCTGTTTGACGACAGCTTGTTTGGATGTAATTACCTTACTTTATCCCAGTCTGTTATATTTCTTTAAGCTGTGAATTATTTTTTTCCACCAAAACTGGCCAAAGGATAAATTAATTTTTTTATGTATTCCTTGAAGATCAAGACTTGCATAGATTTTAGGTAGATTTATTGTTTGTCTTGTGAGATAGATTTTTAGTGTGATACAGAGAGCAATCTCCTACTAAGCAGAACAGCAATGGTTTAGCTGTTCTCAAATACAGTTTAAGCTTGTATCCCTGAAGTACTTTAGAGTGCCTTTTACTTGCAGAGGTGATGTTGAATGATTCTTTTTAGTCTTCATATATCTGCTTCATCTCTGTATCAGTTACAGATGCATGTTCATAAAGTATGTTCATGTGTTGGTAAGTAAAATCAGGAATTTGTATCAGGAAGATCCAACTAGGGATCTGTCATGTTCTGATTCCTCTGCTTCATTAGTAATCTGTGAAGGCTCAGTCCAAAAAAAAACCAACAACAAAAAAACACCACCAAGAAAATTGAATGCTTTAAAAGGAATAGGGAGTGGATATGTTTTTTATAAGCTTAATTAAACAGTCTTCAGAACTAATTGCTTGAGGTGGTTAGTAAATCTAATGAAGAACAATGATTGTGGTTCTTTTTTCCCCCATTTTTACTCTGCAGATAAAGTAATAATTGTCTGGGCTCAATATAATACCCATGTTATTACTTAAAAAATGGTCAGTGGTGCTAGAAGGTGACCTGCTCTTTGTACAGGTTTAGCATTGCTTGCTATAAAATGTGTGAATGGAAATTTGGCATGCTTGGAAATGAAAAGTGAATCCAAGCTCTGTATGGCAAGTCCATCTAGACATTAGATTGTGGTCCTTGTACCTTCTGTGTTATTTCCAGTTCTTGTGCTTCAGTGGTCATCTTTTGTTCCGTTGCTGGATAGTTCAAAGGGAAAGAATGGTTCGTGGAAAAGCAACCATATACACTATACATAACTATAATATTTTAATTTGATAAATTGGTTGTTGTGTGAGCACTCTGAAGTTTCTATGGTTTGAGGTATCAGAGAATCCCTGAAAATAGATGATTTATCTATCAATAGGCAGCAGAGTTGGAAAGCAAGAGAGCATACCTTGTTAATTTTCTGAAGTAATTTTTAAGTACCTTTTTTTTTTTTTTAAGTACCAACAATGTAAATGTTGCATCAGATAAGTGATACTCCCTGGAGAGAGCATATCTGTGTTTACTAAAATCACTTGACAAGATTCCTTACTGGAGGTTATGAGCTGTGGTAAAATGATAAGTGGAAGATGAAATAGTATACTGGCTAATTCCCAGGGACCAAGGAACAGCCATAGATGGATCTTTGCATAATGGAAGGGAGCTAAGAATGGAGCAATCCAGCAGCCTATTCCTGCCAGAAGGGGAATTTTATTATACTGCTGGGCTTATCCCTTTCTCAGAGGTGAAAGACAGTTAAGCAGTGGTAATAGCACAGGGAGGAGAGACAAATGCTGACCTACATCCTGAAAAAATCATAGTGTGTGCTCTGGGAAAGTAAACATACCTCCATATTTCAAAGAATCAGAAATAGAGGTGGTAGATGAGCTTTTTTTTAGCTGAAAATATTATCTGGTTGGGATTGTTGGATTTTAGGGGTAAAACCTACATTTATATTTTACATCTCTTGCCCTTATTAGTTATCTGCCTGCCACAGTCTGGTGTATCTCCATGCAGAGTTTGTGCAACTTTTCCCCTGTGTGTATTCTGTGGGGAATTTCAAAGTAAGGTGCCTTTTCTGCATGTTCCAGTTTGGTTCACTGTTAATAGCAGCTATCTTCTAGGTTCAAACCATGTAAAGTACAGCCCATCGCTGCCATAAATATCTTTCATTGTATAAATGAAAATGAAGAACCCAAAGGATTGGGAAGAACGGTGCATTGCTTTTCAATTTTTGTTCTAGTATTTTAATTTTATTGTATATTATTATTTCCAGGCAATTTGTTAATATCTACTGGCAGGTTTTGCATACAAGTAAAGTAGGTGACAATATTGTCTCCAATGAGTGTTCATTTAAAAATCAGTGAAGGGGTTAAGAAAGTGCTCGGGGAGAAGCATTTCACGAATGAGGTTAATTATCACATATGTCAGTAAGCAGAGTTCAGTTCATGAAAAAAAAGCCCACCGAAAAATGGCAGAATGAGCAAGGACTGTGGTAAAAGGTAGAAAGTTACAATTAAAATAAACTGAAGAGGAGCAACACTAGCAAAAGTGTGAAGTTTCTCTTATTTTAAAATGTCTTCCTGAATGTGGCAGCTTTACAAGCTGAAGTGAAATTAATCTTTAAATATGCAGCTCCGCTGTTATCGGAAGGCTGATGCTTCAGGACCATAATAGGACATCTCTTCATATCTGAGGCATAACTTAAATACATCCTTGTCCAGCATTGCTCAAGGGTTTTTTTTCTCCTTTCCATTTTTTTTTTTAATTTTTTTTGTCAACAATATTCAACCAGGACCTTTTCCTGTCCCTCTGTGCAGCCGTCTACAGATCTGCCTGTTCTAGCAAGCAAAACAGAATACTTCATGAGATGCTGTTACTAAAGGCTGCTAAGTTAGGTTTACCCATCATTTCACAGATTTAGGCAGTTTTTTACATGCTGCATCTACTTACAGCGTTCAGCCGTGGTCACCTAGAGTCACTGCCCCTGCAGTTCCACAGCTGGGACTTTGCTGGAACTTATAAGTGTGTAACTGTATTGGAGTATTGTCTACCTCTTCAGTCCTTACTCTTTGCTTTGGGGATATGAGCTGATGGTCACTGAATGGTCTGATGGTCACTGATGGTCACAGTATGGACTACTGATGGTGTCACATCCCTGATCGCAGGCAGCCTGAAGCTGTAGTTCCATGAACTGCTATGTTATTCCAAAATATATATATGAGATCTCCTGCCTCTATTTCACGTTCACCTAGTCCCAGCAGCGTTAAGCCTTAGAAGTAGTAAAGCACTACTAAATGGGATTATTTGTACCTCACTGAAACCCCATGTACTTGCATCTTACGTTTTTTTTCCTTAAAGGTCAAGATATGCCATGCAAAGTATGTTTCATACGTTACTGTGTGTACTATTCAGAAGTGGGTAGCTACTTTTAGAAAAAGGTTCTGAGCTGTGCTGTCAGATACTTTAAGGGACTTGAATTTCAAAATAGGGTTGGAGGACACAGGGGAAAATTTTCCTCAGCTATATTTTTTACAGTTCATTACTCTTGTAGGTAGAAGTTCATCATCAGAATCATGAGGCTTACATCAGTGTTCTTCTGTAGCTGTGAGCCATAGTTGTACAAGGTTTTGCAAAGCAAGAAGGGCTAGATGTAGAGAATGATAGATGATGGTACAGAATATCGGTGTTACTGCAGAGTTTATAGGCTGTTGCTGCAGCATCAAGAGCTCATGCTATTGAACTTTGACATTTCAACTCTGGAATTTGCTGTTGAAGAATGGACTGCTACAGAGGTAATCAATTAATGATTGATCTCCCTGTCTTTCTGATGCATTGCACTCAGATGTTAGCATCTTTTAAAGCTGTTGTTTAATTTCAGACATGGATATTTATTAGAAAGGAGCCTAAATCAAGATCAGCTGTCTGAACATTTGAGTTCTTCAAATTCTAAAGAAAAATTGTAACTCGGGCCAGTTTCTAATCCTTACATTTACTTGCACTAATCTCTTTAGTGTGTTTTTCTCTTAGGCGTGAAATGATTTTATAAACACAAATGCATTAACTGTAAATTACCACTATACTAAATCAGTTTCCATGTCTCTGTGATAGATTGTGGCTTTACTCAGAGGAGCAATGCAAACATAATTTTGTCTAGTATATAGACGTACTTTCCTGTTGCCTAATTTATTAATCTTTATCCATACTCAAGTTTAGCTAACAAAATGCTCATACAGAAATGAATTTTTATTAAGCTACATTGTCACAGTATGCACATATGTATATTTACAAATTATTAAAATTATTGGCCTAAATCCAAAACTCTTCTAAGTCCTAGTCAGAGAGTGACAGAAGAAACAGTCCTTTGAAGAGGTTCCTGTGATGCTGCTCTTTATGAGGCACCCAAAGAAGAGCTGTTCACCTCTTGGGATAAGATGAACAGCCTTAAAACCCTAGAGAACATGCCACTGTACTGTTCTCATGGTGGGCTGACTGTGGCTGGAGGCCAGGTGCCCACCAAAGCCGCTCTATCACTCCTCTCCTCAGCTTGACATGGGTAGAGAAAATATAATTAAAGATTCATGGGTCGACATAAGGACAGGGAGAGATCACTCCGCAGTTACCATCAAGGGCCAAACTTGACTTGGGGAACATAAATTTAATTTATTACCAATCAGATCAGAGTAGGATAATGAGAAGTAAAAGCTAAATCTTAAAAACACCTTCCCTCCACCCCTCCCTTCTTCCTGCACTCAACTTCACTCCCATATTCTCTACCTCCTCCCCCACAGTGGTGCTGGGGAGGGGGAATGGGGGCTGTGGACAGTTCATCACATGCTGTCTTTATCACTCCTTCCTCCTCAGGGGTAGGGCTTCTCACACTCTTCTTCTGCTCCAGTGTGGCTTACTCCCATGGGACACAGTCCTCCACAAACTTCTCCAGCGTGGATCCCTCCCACGGGACCCTGTCCTTTAGGATCAGACTGCTCCAGTGTGGGTCCCCCATGGGGTCACAGCCTCTTTTGGGCATCCGCCTGCTCTGGCATGGGATTGTCCACGGGCTGCAGGTGGGGATCTGCTCCACCATTAACCTCGATGGGCTGCAGGGGGACAACCTGCCTCACCATGGCCTTCACCATGGGCTGCAGGGCAATCTCTGCTCCAGCACCTGGAGCACCTCTCACCCCTCCTTCTGCACTGACCTGGGTGTCTGCAGGGCTGTTTCTCTTACATATTCTCACTCCTCTCTCTGGCTGCAATTGCTGTTGTGCAGTAACTTTTTCTCCTTCTTAATATGCTATCCAAGAGGTGCTACCACCGTGGCTGATGGGCTCGACCTTGGCCAGCAGTGAGTTCATCTTGGAGCCAGCTGGCGCTGGCTCTGTCAGACATAGGGGAAGCTTCCAGCAGCTTCTCACAGAAGCCACCCCTGTAGCCCCCCTGCTACCAAAACCTTCCCATGCAAAGCCAATACAGTGCTGTTTACTGCCGTGGGGATGAGATCAGATTATAAGAGAAGCTGTTGGGATCTGCGATGGGCTATGCAAACAGCTGCCGATACGGGAGTACCTTTACGGAATATTCTGTCCAGTGTAAAGGATTCAAAAGACAAACTATTACTTCTCCTTAGTTCTACCAGTAGCCCAAGAAAATCTTTTGAGTCAGACACCTATATACAATTATATATATGATTGCATATGTACATGATTTGATATATGAAAATATATTAACAAGGGGTAAATTACAGACCTCACAATATCCTGTCTCCAACAGGGGCCAAAACCAATGTCTGAAAAAGACTATGAGACTGGTGAAAAGAACCCACGCTTTCCTAGCTTCCTGCAATTTACTTCTTGGAGACTTCAGAAGCTTGGTGTTTAATAGTAGCAGTGGATTTCTGTTTGCTGAATTTGTCTAGTTGCCCCTTGAACCTATTGTTAACTTTTAGCACCCGTAGCACTGTGTGGCAGGTTCCACATGCTCACTGCACAGTATAGAGGAACACCACCTTGCTTCTTTTGACCAGTTATCTGCTTATTTGTTTACTGCTCTGTTTTCTTCAGTTTGCTTTGTAGCAAAGAGTTACAGGCTCTGCTCGTACTTGTTGTTGGAAAAAAAGAGGAAGGACAGGCAGTGTAAGTCATCAGCTCTCCCTCCAAGTGCTATTTAAAAACATGCCTATGTGTGGTCAAAATCAAAGACTACATGACAGAAGAAAAATACACACTGTAGAAGTGCAATGTTGCATTGCCAGGTAGTTTTAAATATGGTGTTCTGTCAGTTTGTCAGCATATGCTCTCTAGAGGGAAGGGGTGTGTGTGTATGTATATGTGTAAATGGGGCTTTGCTTTTTCTAGGCTCCTGACTGTTCTCTTGGATTCTCAGTAGCAGAAGTTCAGTAGTTGCCTTATGATGACTCAGAGATCTGAGAAAGCAAACTGTGTGTGAGAAGTTCTGGGGACAGGGAATTAGATAAGGGGACTGACTGTAAGCATCTAATTTGTGAACTGTAGGCAATGAGCGGATAGTAAAGCATTAAGTGCTGAGAAAAAATATCCTGGCCTTTCTGGACCCATAGGTTTCAACCTGTTTTCTGTTTAGTATTCCTAAATCTAGAGATGTTGCTTTCAGGTTTTAATGCAGATCAGCTGAAGGACCACTATTACTGATTTAAACATGAAGAAAATGTCCAGGTTCTGTTTATGCAATTGTGACATGGACACCTACAATACAGAGCTTGATAGAGAAAATCCACAAGAAATTACATTGTCTATTCTGCTTTTCACCTGTCTTCTGGATCATCTATCTATTCACTTGATCATCACCATAGGTAAGTCATCTATCTGTTCACTTGATGAGTGAATAAAAATACAAAATATTGATTGAACACCCCCCCACACACCCCTACACACCCATTTTGGCATCATAGCCTATTGTTGTGACTAATAGAGTCACAATACAAATACAGTATGAAGCAAAACAGGGTGGTGTGATGGACAAAGGGAGAGCACAAGGAAACAATGAAGTCATACTAAACAACTTTCTAGACAGTAGTCTGTGGCACAGACCAGTATTATTATAGGTGTTTGTTAAGTAGTGTTAGCCTATAGATTTCCATACGCTTTGAGGTGACTTTAATGACCACAAGAATCAAGTCTCCCTCTCTTCTCACACCCTGCCACTGATTTCTGTCTGATACTACCTCCTACCATGGGCCAGCACAAGTGTTTACATCTGTATGATAAACTGGGCTGGAGAGCTGGGCTTAGAGTAAGCTTTTCTAAATATTTCTTTTTTCTTCATATACCCACCCACCCCTCAGTGTTAATTTTCATTTAGGTAAGCTGCTTGATTGGAGTCTAACTGCCCCAGTACTTCTGTCAGAATAACAAATGGCATGGTGCAAGTAGCAATGAGCAGGCAAAGCAGAGCAGAGGGCTGGGAGTGTTTCTGCAAGAATGCACATGAAACAACATCCTGACCTAATTTACTAAGCAGTTAGCAAAAGGGGTTGCACTGCTGCACCATATAAATTATGACAGTATAGTAATTAACCTGTTTAGTTGAATAGAAACCAATTTTAATCTTTTGCAAGCTAAAAAAAATAATTTGCCCCTCAGTTTCTATGGGATCAACATTTTGTGTCACCAGATTTGATTTGGAGAGATGAAACATTGAACCTTGTCTGTAATTTGTAGTTTGGAAGACAATTTCTCTTTAAGGATCTCGGAGTTTCCGACAGGGGAGTACCAATATCTAGTTGCTTGTATATAATAGTTTGTAAAGTTTGCTTTGTTTGTATCCAGTTTTAGCATTGGTACAAGTATCTGTGTTCTATTTTAAGTAATTTTATTTATAACCAGTGGGACACAGCACTAAAGCACATGCTACACGGTAGCATAACATTCCAGAGATCTATATGAGAAGTGGGTTTGAGCTTCTTCTCACTTTGTTCTTAAGGAACTCTGATAAAATAACAAGGGCTATCTTGTTGATGTCTGTTACTTCTTCACTAATGTAATAATGGTCTTCTGTTCATAGAGGCATGTTTGTCACAGACAGACAGCTGGTTTGTGTTGCAGCTGTGTTATATTGATTGTGATCCTTCTAACTGGACAATGTCTCAGCTTCAATTTAAAAAAACATGACCTGTTAGATTTAGTGATCTAGTCTACAATTCATCAAGAGTAGTCTTATGATAATAATAGTGAAAGAATAGTAACAGAAAGAAGTGACATTAGGAGAGTTACAGAAATTTCAGTGGTGGATTTAGTATGAACTAGATAGGGTTTTTTTCAGTGGATTTACATCTAGGTAAACAAATGGATCCTAAATTGCCATCTCTGATAAAGTCAGACCTTGAATTTTTGATTGCTAACTGCTTATTAACACAGAAACCACAGTGATAATTAATGGAAAGGAGAAGCTTGAGGCAGTGATTCACCTAGCAATTGTTATCTACAGTAACCTTCATGATAATAACTACTGATAGTCATCTCATTATGAGGTGAGTAATGAAAACCCGTAAGTCATCAGAGATGGTGAGCACAGCAGACTGCTTGCGTAACACGTATACTGTACAGTATTATTAGCTCTGTAAAAGACGTGGCTTGAACTGGATAGCAAGCACTTAACCAGAAGACTGAATTCCCGAAAGGGGAAATAGTTTCCAGCACTAACAGAAGGAACCTCAAAAAGAACCGCCAAGTGCAGTGACAAAGTTAGGCACTGCCTGATAACTGAGTGAACAAGGCACAGGACATTCAACTTTGCAAAACATGCAAGCTCTGATGGACCTATACAAATTGTTTAAGCCCCAACTCCAAAGATGCAACCAGAATTGCAGAATGACTGACTGCATCTCAAAATGGCCATGTGTAAAACTGTAGGAATAGATACAGAATGTAGCCTATCCCTTGGAAAATGCTGGAAGTTGGGTATCTCCATAAACACGTGGCAATGAGGGCTGTGATGTACTTTGGGTATTCCATACAAGAAACACAAATAGACAAAGTAGCCAGCTTTTAAAATTATGCTAAAGTCATACTCTGTATTTAATTTGCTTCTGACTTTCCTTTTTTTTCCAAATCTTGTAGCCACAATGCTGGCTTTAATTTGAATTATTAAGACTTTTTGGTCTTTGTTTTACTGTTGCTGAAACCAGCAAACTTTGGATAGTCTGTCTCCAGAGAGGTGGAGGGTGTAACAAAATTATTCAGATGGTACCTCCTGGAAAACATGTAAGGAACCTGGAGCTATAGATTTTTTATGGAGAAGTTGCATATAGAGGGGAATACTGGTGTCATCAAGTGCCAAGCTTGGTAAGGTGTTCCCTCTGGTGGGCAGACACCAGTATTCTTTGTCACCTTCTGCAAGAACAAATCTGGAAAAAAAAAAAAAGCTTCTTGACTTTAAACAACCTCAGAGTAGCACATTGATCAAATTATCTGTGAAACTAGGCAATCATGCTTAAAGCGTATTTTAAAGGTTGAGTGCTTTCAGTGTTTTTCATAGTTAAGGCAAAATGTTTGAGCAGGTTTGTATTAGGTATAAAGGAACAAGTTTTTCAGGCATAGCTAGACACCATTCTGAGCAAAATCAAGTACTGGAGAATAACAATTCCGTTTTTCAGCAATGACCCTAAAATTAGACTTCAAAGTGTATATTTAAGGCTTATGGTCAAAATTTTTAGCAGCCAGCATGAAATTGTGCATGTGCTCAGGTACAACAGGATCTTCAGACCTACAAAACCCAGTTCTGTAGTAGTCTTCTAAAGTTTACAATTATACTAATCCTCAGAGAAAAGGATGATAAAAATAAAAATGTTGTCTTTTGAAACTCTATACTAAGCAGTCCCAACCTATTTCTTAGTGTCATCTGTCCTGCTTTACCATCCTATGCTCTTTAGTCTGCTCCGTTTTCTTTGCTGTGCAAGTGTGGCATAGAACAGGTTCCAGGCTGGTAAAGCACTGTTCTCTCTCCCTTTTTATTTTTAGGAGAGAACTTAAATACCGTTTCCCTGTTTAAAATCCTCAAGCAATCAGCTCTAACCTTTTATTTGTTGTTTCTGATAAATCTCCTTTAAGCAGATTCAGTTACAGTTTTCCAGGTTGCTTTTCTTCCTTGGATTATTTTTCTCCAGACACTGCTTTCCTAATCATTTCCCTAAACTGTTCTGTTTACTTGTCATTCCCATTTCAGTGGTGGGCAGCTGCTTCATCAGTAATAAGCCACCGGTTTTATTGCTGGAGTGAAAGATCAGGGTAAAAATTAGGGGGAGTGGAGGAGCCTTATGGTATAGGAGGAGCCTGGGAAATGGTTGCTTATCCTAGGTTGCATGCTTTCTCTCCATCAACCATTAAATAGCCACTGAACCACTTTCCAGGGGAGAAAGAAAAATATTTTGCTATCTCCTGAAGAAAACATTTGTCAGACCACTACTCTTCCAGGTTCACATCAACAAATGTGAACTCTTCACCAAGCTGTGGATGAGGAAACACTCTCTAAAATAAAGTTGTTTTTGACTGCTTCTATACAAAGGCGTTTCAACAACATAATCAATCAGCTTGGAGTAAACACTTCTCAGCAGTATGTAAACAAAAAGCTATGACAGTCTAGGTCTCAGAACTGCCTCCAGGGCAGTCCCAGAAGACACATCAGTTTCAACCGTAATTTCAAGTAACAGTCTTAAAGATGACTTAGTGTTAGATGTTGGATGCCTCTGTCAACACTCAACAGTTTGCATGCCTTCAGTTTGTACAGGCTCTATCGTCGGTGATCAGATTCAGCCCAGGGAGCTGTCATGGTCCGTAGTTTGTTACTGGTTTCTTGAGAGAGACACACTTTGTGACAGTTGCACGAGTGTGTGTTGTAGTAGTGAAGGACGTGGGACTGTCCTTCGCTTTAGTGATGGATAATGGAGAACTGCAGAAGCAGCATGAGCACTGAATAACATCATCTGGGGGGGGTTGCCTTCCATCATGAGACAAATATGTCCCTGTTACTAACTTGCAGCATCGATTGTAGGCAGTAGGGCTAGGTGAGAGACATGGACGTCTTAGCCTATTCCTTTCCACCAAGCAAAGTCAGCTGTTCCCTAGCTGTTCCTGCCACTTGTTTATCTCAGCTGTCCTTCAAGACCTCTGGTGATGGAAAACCCAAGGTTTTTTCAGATACTTGTTTCCAGATGTTCACTGTCTTTATTTTAGAATTTATCTAATCTCCTTTTCTACAGCCTATCACTTTCTGTCCTGTAGCATGGCATCATACAGAGGTTCAGACGTGTGTATGTAAGCTTGCATCCTATCTATGATTGGACTAAGTATATATTATTTAATTTTACACATGTTACTATATAGTTTGTATATGCTAATGTACAATATTATAAAATAAGTTTTACTAATTGTATAATATGTTAAATACCACATATATTGCTATATTTTTAATATAGGTATTTGATAAATAAGATTAGAAGAATAGAATATCCACATAATTCTGTTTCTTCCGAAATATTTTCTCACCATCAAGTTTTAGGAACTTCAAAGCCACAGGTAGCCTACCAATCCCAGACCTGAATAGACTCAAATTATTCCCTTCCTTTTACACCATTCCTCTGAACACCATCTATCTTCCTTCAGTCTCGTCTAGATTAAACAAAACCTACTTGTACTTTATTTCATGTCTTCTAGACCTTTGATCAGGTCTATAGTCATTCTCTCTAGACTAATTGCAGTTGGTCTGTATCATTCTTGAAGTGCAGGGCCTGTGTCACCACAAGTTTGTGTAAAACCAATGTTATTTCATACCTATCCCTTCCAAACTAAGCTAGGCCATTCCCATCTTTTAATGTGTGCTTACTTATTCTAATTTGAGCGCAAAGCCTTCTTGTTTTTAAATTACATAGTATATATTTCTTCTTGTTTTCAAATTAGGTGGTATATATTCCAGCTCACTTCTTACCAGGCCAAATCGAAATGCTAGCTTTGCTTTCCTCCCGTTTTCAGTTCCTCTCAGACTAAGTTGCTATGCAAATGTAAACCATGGAGTTTTTATTTCATCATTCCATCATTTTATTAATATATTAAATAATACTAGATCTAAGTCAGATTTTCTGAGCAAATTGTCTTTATAACCTTGGATTGGTAACTGGAGTTTTCCAGCCAGCTATATTCCTTCTTCATAATTTCATTCAGCCTCTTCCTCTAGTTTTCTTGTTAGTATATCGTGTGTGACAGCAGCAAAAGTCTTACTGAAGACTGGTAACATATATATGGGTCCTGCCTGGCTCACACGGCTTCTTAGTCTGTCACAGAAGGAAGTTAGATTTTTTCAGGATAATTTATCCTTGCGTGTTTGATGTTGATGGTCTTATTTGGTATTAATTCTTATCTGATCACCTAGTTAATTGTTAATTATTGACAATTTACCAACCACATATGAGAATTAAATTTGAAAACTATTGATTTAGTTTACATTGGCTTTTTCCTTTTTCTTTTTTTTTTTTTAAAAAAAAAGGTTCATCACCTTTCAAATTTTCTGGAAGCTCACTCACAGAGGTGATTCAGAGGTGATTGCTGATGATTTCAGCATTGTTTCAGCTGGTTACTTGAGTTTCAACAAGCAGTGGACACTGTTGTAGCGCTTAGCAATTAGCCAATTTTCAAAATTCTTGAACTTCAGGAGGTTGAGCAAGTATGGTGACATAGCTCTACTTTCTCCATTTAATTTGCTCAGAGAATGTTTCTTTCTATGGTTTTAATATTTTTCTCTAGGGTGCTGGCAGCAGTCTCAGCCCCCTTTTTTCCTTGCCACGCTTCCAGCCTATGGATTTGCATTGCTTGGGGTATACATGAGTACACATGTATTTTCTCTTCATGAGAACTACAGGCATGATGTCTCTTTTTGCATTTAATATATGCAAGTGAGAGGCTTCAGTGTGTTGTCTTTTACTAAAGCATCATCATGAAGACAGAGGCATAATTGGATTTTGTGAGTTTATATGTTCTAATTTCCTAATAAGTTGTACAGTCTTCTTCCAGAGATAATGAACTTTTGAAGGTAAGCCAAACCTCAAGTTTAAATAAGTTAACAGAATACTCTTACACAGTAAGTTTAGAGTATAATAAATCCATGAGTAAAGGAAGAAGAGGAGGCGGATATCTGTCAGTATGCAAGCCCATTCAGCTTCTAACAGCTACGGCAAACTCTCCTGAAAAGCTTTTTACTTTAGGTTATAATACCTACAGTTGTTTCCCGTGCCCAAACTTTCCCAGCTCCACAACTCTTCATAATGAATGTCTCTGTGCTTGAAGGGAGTTGGGAGTTGAAATTGGATCTTTCAGTAGAAATTTTCAGTTCATAGATGAGACTCCCTGTCTGACACCTGACTACAGAAAGTCAGCAAAGGCAGAAGACCTATCTGGCTTACAGAGAACTCCATAATGCCTAAATAATTTCTTGGATGTAAATGCACCAGAGAGCACAGAAGATGTACATTTTAACACAAAATGTCTGCTAGTCATTTTCCTGGAGACACTGACACATGGGTTTACTGTACAGTTTAGGAAGGTGTACTTGAGCGAGGTTTTATTCTGTGGCAGATTTAACTGCATGGGCATAGCAGGGAATGGAATGAGCTTGATTTAGCCTAGCAAAATGAAGGTTGAGACGGGATGTGATTGCTGTGGGTTTGTGTGTTGCAGGTAAGCATTGTCAGGAGAAAGTGCTACTTAATTTGAAATATGAATCTGGTTCCTAAACAAAAAAAAATAGATATAAACTAGCAATTATTAAATGAAGGCTGAAAATTACATGAATGTTTTGAATTGCTAGAACAATCAAATTTCGTATTAGTCTTTCAGTGGAATTAGTGAGAGAAAATAAAATTCCAGCAAGAGAGCGATTTCCTTTAAGGCAGAGTCTGATATTTTAATGGGGGTTTTTTGAGATGGTGTATGTACTTGTAAGGAAGTTGACTCCATCATCTTTCTGTGGGCTAAGTACCAGCTAAATTATATACATTAAAGGAGGCCTTAATCTCACCTAATCAGCTAGGTTTCTTTGTTAAACAATGGAAAAATGTAGGTGCTCTACATGAAAATTTGTGCTATCCTAGAATAAATCCTGAAGGTAGACAAGAGAATTGTCTCTCCTTTATCTATACAGTAGATCTAGATGACCAATTTATGCTAGAAGCCTACTGTTCCTACGAGAGGACTGAGATGAGTGGAATACTACCCTGTATAATTCACAGAATCAACCTTATGCTTTAAGTGGAAAATACAGTAGAGACTGTGTGACCCCTGCTGCTCTCTTGCATTTTATTTCTTATTTTTCGTAATTTCCTGTAATACGGTATCCAAAGTGACGGTATTCCAGGCTTGGCCATGCTGGGTCTTAAGTAATAAGTAGTCATTTAGGCTGCTTTCCCCCCCAAGTGCTTTAATAATCTGTTGCAACTAGCAGTTTTTCAGTAGTTCAGGAAGGTTGAGGTTTCAAGTGGCTTTAAGACTTAAGTGGTCAGAATCTAGAATCAGTGCTAACATAGGCATCTTTTTGATAAAAAATGGACTGAAAAACCTTAGTAATGGTGAAATAATTGTGAGAACTTCAGAACATAACAGAAATGAACATACACTTCCGGATCACCAAATTCCTTTCCCTGCTCTCAGAGGCAATCAAGTATCTTATACTCTTCTTAACAAACTCCTGAATTACTGTTTATTGTGTGTGTCTAATTAATCAGAAATAACAAAACAGAACAACTTGCTTTCTCTTTTACAATTAAACATATTTATGGTCTTGTGCTGCAAGAACCAGTTTGGATTACAGACCCTTAACTTTAATTAACTATAATTGCAAATGAGCAAAACAGGAAATTTATTTCATACATATGAGATATATTGATGCAGGGAAAAAGTATTACACTGAGATACTAGAGCTCTGCATCAGACCCGTCCTACAGTCCAGCAAACGATGCAAAAATCCGTTTCATTCTATAATGAGTTCTACTCCAGAAGATGAATCTAGGGAATGTATGAACTTAATCTCCCCTTTAAGCAATGATTTTTTCTAAATCCAGGCAAGGAAAGAGGAAATGCTACTGGACAAACAAGTTAATTCTAAGTGTTCTTCACTAGCAACGATTACTCTTTGTTTTGATAAATCATATTGAATGTATTGCTGGAATAAAAATATAATCAGTTTCTATTATTTGAAAAATGAAAGAGAAAGTGTTTAATGAACTTCAGTTCTTGGCTGGGTAGCTGAAGTTGTTAACATCTCAGGAAAAAATAATGACTGTGATCCTGTTGAAGGGTTTGCTTCCTTGTATAAGGGAAGGAAGGATCAAATGCTAGCAAAGTAATTTTATACTGGATTAGTTTTGCAGGGCACATAAAGATAGGTATTTAAAACCAATTATATTATTATTGTCACTTGGTTTAAGTAAGATCTGAGTCTACACAGAATGCATCTTTTTTTTGAGTTTTAAGAATGTTACTGTGATTTTTTTAACAGGCTGAATTTATTGCCTGTTCAAGTAACTTCAGTATAAATTATTAGCAGTTAATTATTGCTGCACAGATCATGAAGAAAGTAGTTCAAGATAGGGAATTTTCCAGCATGCTGGTCAATGGGATGGTTTCTGCATTTCAGATGACTGTTCTACTGCAATTCAATGATTACTTTATTAAAAACTGAGAACCTAGTGCTAAACCAGAGCTAAAAATTCGGAAAACTGTTTCCTGCAAGTAAAAATTCTCCTGATCGCTATGCTTTTTAAAAGGTGACAGAGAGCCTTGCAATGACATCTGCCAGCTCCCTCTGTACCCCTGGATGCAAGATTTCAGGATTCTGTGTCTGTTTGGCTTAATTGCAGCCCAGGTCAGTCTGCCTTGAATGCAGATAATGCTTCACTCTGCTGGGGACTTTTGAGGTCTGGGCACAGACCTTACTGGTGAAAACTGAGGGAAAGCAAGCCTTGAGTACATCAGTCTCACCTGTGTCCATGGTCACCGGGTCCACCAATCTGTTGAACAGTGGGTCCATATGAATTTCTTTAGTTTTCCTTTTGCTTCTGGTGTACTTTCAAAAGACAGTTTCTGCTGGTCTTCACATCCTTTGCTACTTTTAACTCCAGCTGAACTTTAGCTTTCCTAACACCATCTTTGCATGGTCTCCATGTTTCTGCTAAAAGTGAGCATCAGGAGGACAGGAATAACCAGTAGCGTGTTGTTATGAGTTCAGCAGGTGTGGGGATTAGGTAGCACAGACAAAGAATGGGAGAGACACTGATGGAATAAGGATTGAGGGAGACAGACCCATGATACCAGTTGGAGCAAAACAACAAGTATTTCTTAAAACATGTCGGTTTGGGTCTTTAGAATTAGTTGAGGTAAAATAAGGTAGAGGGAACATGGGTGCTCTGGGGATTTCTAAGGTGAGGGATTACACAGTGACTTTTGTTGGAGGATGGTCATCACATCTTGAAGTCTGAAGTGGGAGAGGGAAACTGCAGTAGCCATGGTGAGAGCAGAAGTACAGATAAGGACAACTGTAGCGGTTGTTACGCTGACGTATGCTTGTGTTAATTCAAATCTTTCAAAGCCTTTCCTTTGCTAAGTGTAAGAAGTAGATTAAAGATCGTACGTGATAGGCACTGGTTAGTTTACTCATTGCCTGCTGCTGCTGCCAGTTGAGTCAGCTGCAAAACTCACACTGAGAAAACACTAGCATCTCTAATGGCTTTTATTGAGCAGAATAAAGCCTCTGTGGAAGAGGCTTAATACTGCATTGTTTCAGAATTGATCAGGATATAATAGAATTTTTTACTATAATTTGATTAATTGGGCTGGGGACCAGAACTTGCGTGATGTGATTAACCTGCTACGGAACATGTCCTGCTATTACATTTCCATTGGAGTTGTACTCTGATGCCATAGCAAACACTGAAAAGAAGTACCATTCATTTGAATAATAAAACTTACATATCGTTACTGTGATGGTGCTTACATTTGACATAAAAAGATTGAAGAGAAAATGATTGTAACTGGTTGTGACTGATTGTAAAAGAAAATCTGATTGTAACAGTTTATTCAAGTCAAGAACTAAATCGCACAGTGGCTTCTGAGATAGAGGAGGATGTTTTCACCTTTTGCTATCCAGACTTGCTGAGCCCTGCGCAATCCCAGTAGCGTTATAGCTTCTACTGTGAAAGAAGGAGGAAAATGAAACACAAGTCAAATATAAGTCAAATAAGAGGTTGACTATATAATATCAAAGCAATCTAAATTATGCGAGGGCAATTATATCTACATGTAACTACTACATGTAATAATTAGTTATTTGATGTTTTGTAGTAAATCGGTTTTTACACATTCTTAGTAGAGAAACATTTCTTTCAAACAACACAAAATATTTAAATGCCAGAATGGCAATATTTAGTTCTATGTGTAAATTCATTTTGAAAGCAAACTTTTTTATTAGTAGTAAATACAAATCCTATGAATTGTGGAACAGTAGCTCAGAAAAAAGCTATATGCACTTATTCTGTATTTGTCCTAGTTTTCCTGTATATATGTGTTGAATCTTGTAAGCTTTCTCTATTTTTCTAAACTGAAAAAAACACCTCAAAAGTATTCCTTTTTAAAGTAATTGCTTTAAATGCCACCTTTCTTATCTGTATTTCATCTGCAAATGCTGTTTTTGACCAAATAATGCTTTATTCTTCCTACTTGTTTTGGGCTGCCTCCTATGGTGATTTATTAGGTTATTCCATTTATACATTCAACTATAAAATAGAAAAAGTGCAAAGCAGTATGCATCAAAGAAACAAAATGATAATTCAATAAAGGTGCAGGAGAACATTTATATATCTTACTGACAACTGTCCAACCCAGATACACTTGTCTTTCTAAATATCTCCTAAGAAACAGAGGCAATTCACAATTCTGTGAACTCCTATGACATCACATTTTTAGAAAGTCTTAAAATCAGTACAAAGTGTTTGCACCCATTTTTTATATTTTTTTTACGTTAGAGAAACTTTAATTTTTATCATTTAAGCTCTAAAACCAAAGCATGTTTAATTAAATTTGGTAGAAGTATACATGTACAAGACATGTAACTAAACTATTCTGTTTCTACTTCAGCTCTAGTTAATTTTCCTTTAAAAATGTGGGGTTTTTTTTCCAAGCATTGCACAGTTTGGATATCCAAAGGCAATGGCAAATGAAAATCAGTTCTGATCAGTGAATCAGAGTCAACTAAATATTTTTTTCTCAAAATTTTATTATTCTCACACTGAGGTGCTTTTTTCCAGGAAGCTATAAAGCTTAAAAAACCATATAGCCAGATTAAAGCCCTTGCTGTAGGATTAAATTAATTGGGATATTTAAGTCCTTTATTTTTTGAGAACTAACTCTGTTCTGGAAGTTAGGGAAGCGCTCTCCCTGTGGTCTTGCTACGGTCATCTCGTAAGAGTTATTCAGTGCATAAATTTTAAAACCTGCTGTGTTTCCCCTTACATTCTTTTATTTCTCATTCCCCACCCCTCCCCATCTTGTCTTTACCTTCCTTCTCTTTCCTGTCTCCCAGTTGATTTTCACCTTACCAATACACAAACATTCCATGTTTGAAGAAACTTTTCAGAACCATGTTACAGTCCTTTAAGGTGTAATTTTCAAAACTGGGTAGCCTGGCATCTGCTTTCCCTACTGTGATCTCTCCATTCTACCATTTCATCCCTGTTCCAGTTTAGCACACGTTTCCAGTGAGCACTTGTAGATACATCAAAAGAGTGGCTTCTATTTAGTGAATCTCAGTTTTTGACACCAGTATTGCACTAATGCCAGTAACTTCTTCATTTGCAGTTTTGATGTTTTCTATGAAACCTTTCCAAAGACTGTCTTTTCAAAAATATATTTTTATTTTGAAATACCTGGAAATATGCATAGAAAAATTTGAACATTTAGCATATTCACCTCCTATAGGTCATTAGCATATATCCATGCTCTATCATATGCTTTGAACTCACAGTAACTGAGACAATCTTTGTAGATAATCTTGAGGAGCAGGAGATGGTAGGATCTAACTTTATTCCATATCATGAAATGGGAGACAGTCTGAGCTAAGGTTGTAAACTTGCTATTGTAGCATGGTATTAGTACTGTCTGCACGTTGAACAACAGTACAGTTGTCAATTTTGATATATTCCACATTCCATACATGTGATTATCTTGCAAAAAATCTGTCTTTTTAGTTCTAAGACTTTGGCAATTTGAAGCATTTCCAGTGTTGTAGAGGACTATATCTCTGGAACTGAGAAGGCAGGAGGCAAAAAACAAATTTATACTAAAGTTAAATATAAACAATATAGAAGAAATAATATGTTGTAATGTTACCTTTTGTGAAGCCATTTTGAGTCACAAAGTTTTTTACTGTCATTTAAATACTCAGATTCATATTAATTAGTAAGTATTTAATGAATAAAATATTGCTTGTGGTTTTGTGGGAAATACTGAAAATAGTGAAGTGTATTTGAGCATAGGTATGTAAAGAAGCATTAAGCTGCCATTCAAAAAGAAAATAAGATGAAGTAGTGAATATTTTGTCATTTAGCAGAGTAATTCTAGGAGAGAAAATTATTTGCAGTTGAATTTCTATTGAGAATTGGGATCTTAGTTTACTGAAATAATAGTCATGAATTAGATTTTCTTACTGTTAAAGAGAATGTAGCATATTTTGTAGCATTCCTCAGCAAACTTAGCTTCTGTGGTTCACTTCATGTTTTAATAATTGAATAATTTTAAGTAATTAAAAATTAATGTAAGAGGTAAGGAATGGCTGAGGGTTTCAGTAGTAAAAGCAGAAAAATGGACAACATTTCAGAGCTATCATGAAACAAGAATTGGCAGGATTCTTGTGGAGGGATAAAAAAGATATCAAGGTTATGAACTGTAATAATGAAAAGGATGGTGCAGATGGGGACCAACAGATGTCATACAATGTAGTCGATTGTACTGATTCAATTTATGACTGAGTATTCAATTACAGATGTCAGAGAAACATCAGCAGAGAAGAGGAAGACTGATCCAAAATGTAAGTTAGAAAGTAGCTGAAGTAGTGATGGGACGAGGAATAACAGGAGCGAGTGAAGTCAGCCTGCCTGCTTTTCTGAGGCAGAAGGGAATTTAGGGAGTTTCCATGTCTGTGTGCCCTGCTGCCCTGTGCAGCCCCTCATCCCTCACCCCGTGACTGCTGACTCCTTTCACATGTTGACTTCTCTTCACTCTGATCTGTGACTTAGCACCAACATAGACCAACTAAACAGCTTCGGATGAATGGCATCCTGAAGGGATGGTGGCTTTCGGAAGGGCCACCTGAGGGCAGCTAGGCTTGTGTGGTATCACTGGAATGCCTCCTGTCAGCTCAGCAGACATGGGCTGTTCTCACTGCCTTGTGCTGTTGATACTGGCTGTCTCTGAACTGTGGCAGTCACTGCATGTCATCGCTGTTCTCCAGGTCCTCTTTGTATTTAAAATATATATTTAAACAATGAACTTGAGATCTGATGTTCTTTTTTTTTTTTTTTTGATACCCAGCTGTTCCGTTGGTCATTCAAAATACCTGCCAGATCTAGCAGAAGTGTCAGAAAGTAATACATTCATCCAGAGAAAATGTAGTTTAGTTCTTGAAGCAGTTCTCAAACTTAGCTGAATGTTTTCTGTTGGAAATAGTCTTGTAACCAGAAAGTGAAATCTTAGCATGTAAAAGTGTTATAATGCTTTCTTCTTTTCTAGATTGCAATAGGAAGCACTTTTTCTGTGAAATGACCGAACATACCAGAGGGATGTGTGACATACCAAATGATGATGATAAGTTGAGATAAAAGAGCGCTGGAAAAGCAGAGAGGGGTTTCTGTGTAAACCTGAGAAGGAACCATACCTTCAAAGCCATTATTCTACCTGTGTAACATGAAGCACAGTCCAGCTTCACTAAAAATTATGCAGAAGCTGTGGAGGACAAAGTAGGGAAAAAAGTGTAGTCTTAAATGCTGATTGACTAGGGCTTTTTCTTCTTGTTGAAGTAAAATGTAACTGGCTACTGATTCTAGGGCTTTGTAGTGACAGTGGTTACACAGGGTGTCAACGTCAGGGTTTCTGGTCTCCCTTCTGCTTTAAAAATATGCAGCAGATACATTGTTAAAATACTTTTATTAATCTTTTATTTTAAGTGGGTATGCCCTCGCATAAACCAGAATGAATAATTTCTCTATTTTCACACAGCCGAGGCAACGAGAACAGACTAGCACTACGACGACAGACCATTCTTCGGGAGAAGGGGAGGAGGCAGGCCAGTCGAGGGCCAGCATATATGTTTAATGACCACTCAACAAGTCTTTCTCTTGAGGAGGAGCGCTTTTTGGATGCAGCAGAATATGGAAATATTCCAGTGATTCGCAAAATGCTAGAAGAATGTCCCTCCCTCAATGTGAACTGTGTAGACTATATGGGGCAGAACGCCTTGCAGCTGGCAGTTGCCAATGAGCACCTGGAAATCACAGAACTTCTGCTGAAGAAAGAGAACCTGTCTCGGGTTGGGGATGCCTTGCTTTTGGCTATTAGCAAAGGTTATGTTCGGATAGTGGAAGCCATTCTAAACCATCCCGCATTTGCTGAAGGCAAGAGGCTTGCATTGAGTCCCAGCCAGTCAGAGCTCCAGCACGATGACTTCTATGCATACGATGAAGATGGCACTCGGTTTTCCCATGACGTTACACCGATCATTTTGGCCGCTCACTGCCATGAGTATGAGATTGTCCACACTCTGCTGAGAAAAGGAGCTCGGATTGATAGGCCCCATGACTATTTCTGCAAGTGCAGTGAATGCAGTCAGAAACAAAAGCATGACTCTTTCAGCCACTCTAGATCCAGAATCAATGCCTACAAAGGTCTGGCCAGCCCCGCTTATCTGTCTTTGTCCAGTGAAGACCCTGTAATGACTGCCTTAGAGCTCAGCAATGAGCTGGCTGTGCTTGCCAACATTGAAAAAGAGTTTAAGGTGAGTAGAGGGATAACGATTCTGACAGACACAGAATTGCAAAGTTCAGTCAAAGGTCTTTCTCCCATTCGCTAAGCAGTAGAAGATCAGCATCATCTTCATAAATGAGCAGGATAACATGGGCAAATATGTAGCTGTTTAATGAATGGAAGATTTAAATCTTTGGGAATGTCTAATTGCTCTATGCTGATTGTAATTCAGGCTGCTTATGTAGAATGTGCCAGTGAACTCATCTTCCACTTCCTATCAGGTAGGATAGTAAAGGAGGCCCTTCAGACCTAGGGGTGAAGCTGGCTTAGGACAGGGAAAGGAGGAATGGTCATGCAAAACAAATTGCACAATTCTATTAAACCCTCATGCATTCTCATTTTCTCATAGTTGGACTGAAAACTTCTGCACTCCTTGCAATGTTTTGCACTTATTGACAAAAGGGACTCTAAATAACGTCCTCCTCTTCCTTTCTTAATATGCTGCTGTTCTCTGATATTTCTACTAATCTCTTTAATGGTTTTTATTTACTTGTACTTATTATGTCAACTCCGTGAAGTTTAAGACTTTTTCCGTGTTCTATAGAATGTTAATGTTTCAAAAATGCATGATTTTGAAAAAAAAAAATAAATAGTTGAGACTCAGAGATTCCAGGCCACTTAGATCACTTAGATTCTTGAAGTGTGGGTGTTCTTTGGGTTTTTTTTGGGTTTTTTGTTTTTTTTTTTAATTTTTATTTTGTTGTTGTTATGTAGGTGCCATAGTGCACAACCTACAAAATTATTTACCACAGTTTATTTGTGTTAAGACAGTCAGAATGTAAGCTTTTTTCTCTCAGTAAATGCAAACTCAGGCCTTGTGCAAACATTGGCAGTGTTAATTATGACTTAGATTAGCTAAAGTCCCTTGGACAGGGTTTACCTTATGGGACCCTGTTGAAAGCAGGTGCTGGTATATGATACTACTGCGACAGAGCAAGACAGATAGACTTCACTAACAGGAGATCAAACCCCTCCAAAGCAGTAATAGAATAATTTCCAACATTGTGTTAGGAAGAGTTTGAAGTTGCCATGACCATTATTTAATGTTAATTTTCTTAGCAGTGGCATAGTTCGCAAGGCCATGAACCCGTCTCTGCTCAGCCAGCCTCAGCTGAGATGCTGCAGTTCTGAAGCAATTACTCTTGACTTCTGCTCATAGGTGTATCTTTGTGGCACCAATCTGTTGTAAGAAGCTGAAATATTTCTTGGAGAGGGAAAAGGAGCAGGAATGTGCAAAAGGATCTTAGAAAAAGCAGCTAAACAGCTGGCATAGGAGCAGAGGATAATTTTTACTTTTTATCAATAAGATGAAATTCTGGGAAGAGCATTTCAGCTTGAAGCAGAGAATGAATGTTTTCCCCATGTATTCCCTAGTTTTCTACTAGGACCTCAGTGGACTGTGATTTCATCCACTACTTTCATGTAAAATTCAGAGAAGAGTATTTAAACCACATACTGTTGTTTCTTTCTCTTTAGCAGCTGCTGAAGATGTGAACAAAAGGACTTGATTAACTCAAAGGGGAGTAAAATTAGAACAGAACAGAAAAACATTTTTCATACACCATCAATGCAGCCTGTTAAGTTCACAGCTATGTTGAGATAAATAGCATATCTGATTTGTAGGGACTCTGTAGCTCCGTTTACCACAGTTGGAGCGACACAAGCTAAGATTATTATAAAGATAAATAAAATCATAATCTGCATCATCAGCAAGAAGTGTCCTTCAAATGTATGCTGCAGTACACAATCCATGAGATGAACTGGTAGTGCAGTATTTGTTCCTGATGCCACTAGAGCAGGGAATGGAGCACAGGGATGAGAAGGGGTGGGCTGGTTCAGATCACAAGCTTCTGCAGGCTGCCCTGAAGTGCCATGAGCTCCTCCCAGAGTGACTTGGTTTTGTAGCTCCTCTTGTCTCAGTTGCCTTTTCTAACATTAGAGCTCCACTTCCAGCATAGTACTGTATAAAGAATTGCAACAGAGTTTTTGAGGTACTGTCCATCAGCAAAATCAGGAGGCTTGACAAGAGACAGAGCAGCTCCATATTGCTTGCTGTTTATCAGCCAAGCTCTGCTGGGGATGTATGTGTTCTTTAGAGTAGAGTGAAGGTGAATAGAAACAATGACAAGCAGGAACACAAGGCAACATGGAAATTTAACTCTCCCTGTGGTGGTTTGACCCTGGCTGAATGCCAGGTGCCCACCAAAGCCACTCTGTCACTGCCCTCCTCAAGCAGACAGGGAAAAGACAATATAACAAAAGGCTTGTGGGTCAAGATTAGGATGGGGACATCACTCAGAAATTATGTCACAAGCAAAACAGACTTAGTTTGGGGAAAATGAGTTTAATTTATTACCATGAAAATCAGAAAAAAACCCCTTCCCCCCACCCCTCCCTTCTTCTTGGGCTTTTGATTCCCAGTTTCTCTATGTCCTCCTGCTGAGCAGCACAGGGGATTGGGGCATGGAGGTTGTGGTCAGTTCATCCCACATTGTCTCTGCTGCTCCTTCCTCTTCACACTCTTCCCCTGCTCCAGCGTGGGGTCCCTCCCATGGGAGACAGTTCTCCTTGAACTTCTCCGACATGAGGCCTTCCCACAGGCTGCAGTCCTTCTGGAACAAACTGCTCCAGTGTGGGTCCTCTGTGGGGTCACGAGTCCTGCCAGTAAACTTGTTTCAGTGTGTGCTTCTCTCTTCATGGGTCCACAAGTCCTGCCAGCAAACCTGCTTCAGCGCAGACTTCCTTCAGGTCACAGCCTCCTTTGGGCATCCGCTTGTTCTGGCATAGGGTCCTCCATGGGCTGCAGGTGGCTGTCTGCTCCACTGTTAACCTTCATGTGCTGCAGGAGGACAACCTGCCTCACCACGGTTTTCATCACAGATTTCAAGGGGATTCTCTGTTCCAGCACCTGGAGCACCTCCTCCACCTCCTTCTGCGCTGACCTGGGTGTTTGCAGAATTGTTGCTCTCACATATTCTCACTTCTCTCTCTCACCGGTGCAGATGTTTTTTTTCCTTCTTAATATGCTATCCCACAGGTGCTACCGCCGTTGCTGGTGGGCTCGGCCTTGGCCAGCAGTGGGTCCATCTTAGAGCCGCCTGGACATGGGCAAAGCTACTGGCACCTTCCTTCACACAGAAGCCACCCCTGTAGCTCCCCTGCTACCAAAACTTTCCCATGCAAAGCCACTGCATCACGTTTCATAAGGAGCAGGCAGCTGCCAACATAAGGTCTTTTGGGAACATTTTTGTAGGTACTAAAATCAAGTGGTGGTTCTGGATAAATATCAAAGACCATGGAGTACATTAATACATGCACTAATGAGAGTTAACATTTACCCTATCAATAAGTGATAACATTTACAGTATTTGGACAGTCTGGGGATTGACTGAGAAATACCTGGCTTAGGTTCAGTGCAGGCAGTACAAAGGTTGTGTGTACAATTTGTGGGAAATGGATGCTGACATCTTCACTGAATCTGGGCTTGTTTGTGCTCCTGCAAGCTCATATCCCTGTATTTAGCAGCAATGTATTTAAAAATTATTACCCTTACTTTATTTCAGGAGTTTGCCACAATTATCTCGACAGTGTAGTCCCTGCATAAAGATGTGGGTTTTGTAAAAATGTGTTACACGAGTTAGTGTAATCAAAACAAGTATGTTGTTAGTGTATAGATTAGCTGGACATGGCAAAGCTTTAGCTCCACCTAGGGTTTGTCTGTGCCATTTAAAGTGTTTCAAACCTTAGCTAAATGAAAATTGAACTTTCTGATAATACACTGTTTTAAAAGTCACCTGTTGTATAGTGACAATGGGGTATTGTTGAAGAGCAGCTCCCTAGTGTGTGCCAGTGGCACAGATAATTCCCACGTCTTCCTCAGAGGCAATGGAAAGGGCTAATGCTCAACTGTGATGCTGGTTTTTCTGTGACTATCTTAAAAATGACCTCCCTCTCCTGTCTTCACCATCAGTTAATGTCAGAGATAACAGTGACCATGAAGCTGTGATTTGCACGGAATAGGAAATGCCATAATCAGTGGAAACCACTATTCTCTGGAATAAACTCCTTTCTTTGCTGCAAACCTCTGCAGCAGCAGCATCTAGTATTACGTGCCTGCTGCATTTCATTGCAGGTATTGTTTTTACAAGTGTTTTGGGGGATCATTCTTTATTAGGAGCAAAACCAGAAAAAAGTAGAAGATGACTTCTGAAGGAAGACTAACTGGACAGATGTGTCAAGCACAGTGTAGGAGCATATACCAAGCAAATAGCAAATTCAGGCTTCCTGAGTAATTCTGAGATCTTCTCTGAATGCCATTTAATTTACCTTTTTATGACATGGATAAGTGTGTAGCTTTTACAAGGTTTGATGTTATACAGAATATTTTTATTTTGGGGGATTGTTCTCATATTTTCTGTCATCTAAATAATTTGCCCACCTTAGAGCTAATATCTCTACTATGTCCATAAGGATGTAGATGATATTTGACAAATGTTTTCCTGCAGAGATGTGGCCTGGAGTTTTGAGAGGGACAGCTGTGGCCCAGTGCTGTTCAAAATGGATAAGATTTGTGTTTAGTACAAAGTCCACTGCAGCTATAATGGCAACAGACTGTTTTATTGTTTAATGGGATGGTGTGGAAAATGTATTTTTAAATTAAACATAGATATGTTACTGTTTGCTGTAGATTAATACCCCTAATAAGGTCATCTGAGTTTGCTTTTCTGATGAGAAGTAAAATCCAATTTATCATCTCAAAGTCTGATTTTCTGTTAGTTTTCATTTATACGACTGCCGTTACAGAGATCAGATCCCAGCCTTCATCACAGATACTGTCAGCTCTCTTAAAGAAAAGGCATCACCTTTTAGAAGAAAGAAATGAGGCACTGAAGGAGTAAGGACCAACTCTGTAAAGGGAATAATGTGTTTATCCACCTACTAAGATGCCTAAATCTAACATTTAGGTCCCACTTACATTCAAAAGGCACTCTGAAATCCTAAATCCTCATACAGCAGTATCCGTGCTTTTGGTTCACTAAGCAGGGCCAGGATGTGGTCTGGAGCACTGCTCCATCTCATCTGTGGGGTTCAGTGTCAGCCTGTGTCCTGAGAGCATTTTCATCCCAGGCACAGTCTGGGGGGAGCAGGAGCCTGTGACTGGTCACAGGAGGCTGCGTGGAGAAAGCCCCTTTCTTTGGGGAGAAGTGGCTGTGGTGATGCCCTTCTGCTCTCCTGCTTATGTGGTCAGAGGTAAGGCAAATCATGGTCAGCTGAGGTTTTCAGTGACTATGGCCTGCTTGCTGCCTTACCTGGGACACCAAGACAGTCTGTGGCTACTCCCACCACAACCCCTCCTGCCTACCCCTCTCAGCAGCAGCCACTATCACCCCCACCCCTCCTGCCTCTGTCACCAGCATCTTGTTCCCCTGGTTCCTCATCCCCCACAGCTCACCCCAAATCATCACCTTCCTTTTGAAGAGTGGGAGCAGCCTATGCTGCCCCCTCATCCTTGGTATGGCAAAATTTGGCAAAATTGGGTTTTTCCTAAACTGCTCAGGAGCCCTGAACCAACATTGCCACATAAGTAAAATAAATGACACGCAGGCTTTGTTGCAGAATTAAGGGCTGATTCTTTTTAGAGCCTCCAACTGTAATTTAATTGCTAACTACCTTCTCAGGTCTCCCAGGACTGGTTTTTTAGTTCATTAAGTTTTACATTTTGCAGTAAAGGAGAAATCATGGAGTTATCTATGTGCCTTTGACAATTTTCAAAAATAACTTAAGCCAAAACAAATGACCATGTTCCCTTGGCTCAATGGTAAGAGACATGTGAGACTGTGGGGGAGGGGGAACTTCCATGTGTGACAGAGAGACACCGAGATGTCTTCAGCGAGAAGAGTGTATTAATCACTTCTGCTGTTGCTACGTATTTAAGTGGACCAAGAAGACCAGGGGCAAAAGGCAGCCTGTGCAGTAGTCTCTGCAAGTTAACACTTTTGATTTCTTAGAAAAAAAGTTGCCTGGCTAGAGCTACTTGCCTTTTGTTCAGATGCTGACAAATCTTCCTGTAGCAGTTTAAGACATTATCATCCCATCTGTCCTCCATAACCTTCCCCAAAAGGATAAAATCTTCATACATCTCAAGACAGCAAACTGCAAACTGGAGCAGGGACGTGCGTTGCCTTCAGCTGACTCTGCTGTCTTACAACCATCCGGTGCCATGGCTGGCAGGGAGGTGGTGATGCTGGGCTCTGTTCAGTTCCCCAAAGCTCGTTTGCTGTAACCTGACTGCTGAGGACATTTCAGCTACCACCACTGATGACAGCTGTGGCCGTGTTTCAAAGGAGGGGAAGCTGCTTTACTGCATTTGCAAATGAGAAAATAAAATGATGGAGTTTATGGATGAATTTACTGGGTGATAATATATACTGTGATACTGTGTACAAACCTAAATTCAGAAGGGATAATTTTGCAAAATATGAATGAGGGTAGCTGGTTATTTTTAAAAGTGCCCATTCAGTATTCATTTTGGTAAACAGGACTACGCTCAGAAAAAAGCATGTTCTTCATTAGAGTAAATTATTGTATATGAGTTTTTGCTTTGAGACTACCCTAAGCCATTGGATTCCACCATGGAGTGATGGTCTTCTCACACACTCTTTTGAAAAATCCATGTCACGTTTCAGTCACCAGAGCTGGAAAATACTGATGAAAACTGTGAGTGTGCATGTATATACATATGTCCTACCAGAAAATATGCTCATACCAATATACTACAAATCTATTACAATATTTTGTACTAGTTATTTATGAAGGCCAGATGATTTTGTTCCTCAATTTATTGAAAAATACTCCTTTCATTTGATGTTCAAGGGTCAGATATCAGTTTGGAACAGTTCATGGTGTGTAGTTGTGCAAGGGTGGATAGGTTGGCTCTATGTTTTCCCTTTGTGAATCGCAAATGGCTACTTTTCCTTTCATTTTGAAGAAGACATTTATGCATTATAACAACTGAATACAGAACTGCTGCTACAAAAATGAAAGCCAAACAGAAGGTCATACATTACTCTCAAAAAATGTCTTTCTGTAGGGTCAAGAAGTTAGGATTTTGGTTAATCTCTCTTGTTACTCTTCTGAGAGGGAAAACAAATGATAAAATAAACAGCATGTCATGAAATAGTTTTAGTATTTAGCCTCTGTTGTCTTTATAGAGAAATTACATTAAAGTTCTTTTCTCTTTTATGACAGATCTGAGCTCTCTTGCTTACATTATATTATTAAAAAGATAAATCACTAGCAGTTTTATGTAGGCATACAACAGCTGCTATAACTATTTGTCTGTGAGTGTTTGCATCCATCGAAGTAAAATGAAATGTAAAACTTGAATGCCATCCTTTAATATAACCAAGTAATAAACTGGTATTGTGGGTGATAAACCACAAACATGCATAAAGTACACCCTCAACAAATAAATTAGGGTATTACGTATACTAAAAATAATGGTTTCTTTTCCAGCCTGTGCATTAGATGGCAGTTAGTATGAAGGAAGTAATTAAAAAGAAGGGACTAAACAGAGACTAAGAGTGGGAGAAGGGGGAATGCTGTGAAGAACAGACCAGAAGAGGGGGAAATGTGTCACTGTAACATGAAATAGAGACTACATGAGCAGTCCTGTATGGTGTGGGGTGGTTGGGAATTTTTTTCATTCTTTTGTTTGGGAAAAATTCTACAGTAATTTCATTTTTTTAAGTTGTTAAAATTAGCAGAGATCATGTTGACACATGTATGAATAAATCTCTTGTAAGATCTAGGCCAGGGGCAATTTATATGTACACATTTTTTAGCTTTAGATATGTATCTATATTTATATCCATCTAACTTCCTACCTGTCTAGCTATGTTCATCTTTTAAGACCCAAACACAGCTGCAAGTAAGGAGTGCTTAACAAACTGGATTGTAGTGATCAAAATATATTTTGCTGTTTTGACTTAACGCCTTTTGGAAAACAGTGGCTGAGAAGGGTATTTGGTAGCTGAAACAACTGAACTTGAAGCTGTAGAGCAATGTTTTGGCTCACACAGCAAAGTCTGTCATGAGATATGCGAGCTAGAGAGCACTGAGTTGAAGTTAGGGATGTGATATCACCAGACTATCTGTAGCATTGCTGACGCTGTTGCTGGACAAGAGCAATCAAATTAATGTTTGCAAGCTAAAAGAGATGTTGAAAAATGAGAAAGATAAGATTTACAAGACTAATTCAAGCCTAAGAAAATTCAATATATTTACGTAATTCTCAAGAAAGTTGGGAAGTTGTTTAGGTGTGTTCTCTGTAGGATACTCGTCTTGTCCAACTGAGATCTCTACAGTGTGATGTTCTACATCTGAGCTAGTTATCTAGACCTCTGTGACAGTCAGTGAATAGAGAAATTTCCCATGCTATTCATCTCAACTTGAAATAGTCATTAAAATATGACATACAATATTTCTTAAAGTGTTTTTTTTACTTCCAATTGGCTCTAAAGCAAGTCTGTAGAAGTAATTCAGGTGTAAAAATTAATAATGTGAGACAAATCCTAGTCTTCGAATATTTAGGGGAAGCACATGCCTGATAACGAAGTGCTGTTAATCTACCAGAAAAAAAATACATAACAAGATGCAAACAAGCTATTGATGCTCATAGACAGGTAGCTGGGATGTAGAACTACTTATCTCATGTTAGGTATAAACAGCAAGTTATCTTCTTTCTTCTTTTCTTTTCTAGAATGATTACAAGAAATTGTCTATGCAATGCAAGGATTTTGTAGTTGGACTCCTTGATTTGTGCAGAAATACAGAAGAAGTGGAAGCTATTTTGAATGGTGACGTAGAGATGAGCCATAATAATGGAGAACATGGTCGCCCCAGCCTTAGCCGCTTAAAACTCGCCATTAAGTATGAAGTTAAAAAAGTAAGCAATTATGTTGATCATACATGTCATGCTAGTGGTATCAAATTGTGCTGTTATTAAATGTTTATGTTTTAGTAGCCTATGACACTTAAATGAACATTTGGGCCCTTCCTGTAGAGTGTATTTTACAAACAAAAGAATCCTTGCCCCAGATAGCTTGCAGTATAAACAAGAAACATGTATACTGGTCACAGTGAGTATGAGAGCAAATGGCTCTAAAAAATGTGTAGCTATATGCAAAATGTGTAGCTATTTACTTGGGTTTAGTTTTAATCTATTTAAAAAAAAAAAAAAAAGATGGAAGAAATTTGCATTACTTCTGCAGCCTGGAAAAGCATAAAATTTAATAAAACCCAGAGGATAGCACAGCAGTCCCATGCACTGCGTGATAACAAATGCTGATACACATTTTTGTCAAGCTGTTTTGTCTTACTCAGAAAGTTGAGAAAACAGTGAAATCGCGTGTCTTACAGAAAATATGTATTTGTCTGTATAGAGGATCAGAGACGCAATCTAGGAGTAATAGTACTGTGGTTCTCAGCTGAGAAGAACAGCAGGCTCCAGGTAGTGTCAGATACGGAAGTTATTGTCCCTTCTTTGGCATGCTTTCATTTCTACTATCTAATGCTCTGGTCTGCATCTGAAAAGGGCTCAGCAAAACCAGTTGAGTTAGTAGCTGCACCAAGACCCAGAAAACTTCTCTTGGATAATGTAAGTTGTAAAGTTCTGGGTGATGTGTTTGTAAACCAGGAAGAAATGATTTGTGTGGTGAAGTTTGTACAACCGAAGATCAAGAAGGTACAACTCAGTACTATATTTCCCAAGCAGATTACCCTAAAGTAGGGTGACAGAGCAGCAAGAGCTTTGATAAAACTTTTCCTACATAATGAAATGGATCAGATCAACACTGGGAAAATAAACATATAACTAACTAGCTAAATAAATAAATAAACCTTATTTTAACAACAACAGCAAAAAAAAAATAATAGAAAATCAGGACTCTTAGAAATCCAGTCTGGACTGAATGTACAGGTCTAATACATACAGATCTAATTTATCAGGGAAGAGTTGCAGATTTTTTACAGAAATTGAGTTCACATCTCTGGGGGACACCTAAAACATTTATATGTGAGGAGTATGTATGTGTTCACGAAGGGAAGAAAAGAAGAAAACCATTTTGACTGAAAAGCACCTACCAGTATATGAACACAAACCTGCAAAACACTTGGCAAGCTACAGTCACTAAGGAAAGCTAAACCAACTTTTGAAGAGATGGTGCCATGTTGACCTTGTCCTTCATAGTATCTGAATCTTAATCCCTCCTTGAATGTGAACTTTCTTTCAACACTTCCTCCTACCTGAATAAAGGCATTTCTTGCACCTTCAGCCAGTCATCCTTTAAATATAGAGGAGCATTCTATAAAAAGACTACCTAGATTCAGTGAAATTTTTATTTGTATTTCTAGGTCTAGACTTCTAAATTTACAGTGCACAAGAATCCACTCTTTATTAATATCTACCTTTGTGAGATGCTTCTTACACTCTCCAGAGGTTTTGAGAGAAAAGAGGGTTATAGGCCAAACTTCTCAGTTTTGAGGAGTTTGTCCAAAAGATTCCAGAACCAAGTTATAAATAGTCCTTAGCTGATTTCCTGCATCAGTAACAGCTATTTTCTTATGCCAGCTGAAAAAAAAATGGTATTTTCCATGTTAGCATGTGATGGTATGGCATATTCTTTGTTTCATAACTAAAGACTATGTAGCATCCTTTGCAGAACACAAAGACCTAAAGTTTTGGAATTTCTGAAGTAGCAGCATGAAAATTATAAATGTCGGAAACAAGTAGAGTTTGCCCAAATAAAGTTTGTGTTTTAATTACCCTTGGATGGAAAATAATAATTTGTGATGGCACAGTGTCAATAAAATAAGAGGGTTTTTTACGTTAAAAAATCTATTGTTGCTGATAACATGCCTGCATGATGGGAGATTATGCTCATCAAAAACCATTTTCTTATACCCTTGTTAATGCTCCTTTTAATGTAAGCTGAGTTGTTGCTATTCCAACTTTGTTAATGAGTTTCATATCACAGTTATTTTAATAAAAGATATTCTGATACCAATATTATTTTTGTGCTCCTTTTCTTTGTTACAGTTTGTAGCACATCCAAACTGCCAGCAACAACTTCTCTCGATCTGGTATGAGAATTTATCAGGTTTACGGCAGCAGACCATGGCGGTGAAGTTTCTGGTTGTTCTTGCTGTTGCAGTAGGACTGCCATTCCTTTCAATGGCTTACTGGATTGCTCCTTGCAGTAAGGTCAGTCCCTGGAATCTTGTAATGGCCTTTTATTAACTCCTGTATCATCTGCATGTAGATTCCTGTCTGGCAAAGATGAAGCATGAGTATAAATTACTGGCGTGCTTAAATAATACTTGAGCGATATGTGATTTTAAAGCTGAGTTAGAATGGAGCGGCTGCAAGATTGCATGTTTTGACAATTGTAGTTAAGACAGATAAATACTGTGTTAAATGCAAAGTATATTAAATTAAATTACAATGGTTGAGCAAGAGTTGCCTTGTAGAAATTGTATTTTAGAAACAATGAATCAAACTATTCTTCATTTGGTTGTTGCCGTAGTAGGTAGATTCAGAGGATCCTCATTTCCCATGGATTCAGAGCTAAACTAAGTTCAAGCTGTAGGTTGGTTCCAGTTACCTCAAAGGCAGTTTTATTTTTGATGATTAAAAATTAATAGCTAAAAGTCACTGAAACATGAATGCTAGAGATTTAAACAATCATCACCAGTTTTGTAGAAGTCAAAGTGAACTGTGTTGGCTTGTCAAGACAATTCTAATACTTGTTATGTTTCATGAGGTTTTTTAAGCAGTCACGCAGCCTCCCCTGCATCCATTTATAATGCACTGTCTGGATTTGGGTGCTACCGGTGTATCTGTTTTGGATGATATATAGTATGGAAAGCCTTTCCACTGAAGATGCGTTACAATCCGTGTCCAATTTAAATGGACACTGATGGAAAAATTCCTTTGAGAGTGTGTTAGAGGGAACAAATGGGATCCTGTAAGGATTATTCAACAGATTGTAGTATAATATCCACGATTTTAGCACATTGCATCCTGTGGTGAATACAATAGTTCCAGGGGAAGAGGAAGTTTGAAAGAGAGGACTGAGTTCGTTGTGGGTTGTTTTGATTGTTCTCTGAGAGGAGAAAGGTGGGCCTTTTTTTGTTTGCCGTATTTTTAATTTCTTTCAGTCTGGACAATAAAAATCAGTTATATGATTTTCACTTTTCTGTACAGTTTTTAGGATTTTTCTGAATACTTTTGTCTTAAAACACACCTTGGGATTCAACATACTTCAGTAATTGTTTTTTCAACTACAGCAGTGACATTATCTGTTTGTCATTCTCCTTTTTCAGTGTTTTTTTGGATGTAAAAGCTATTTCAGAGTAGCTTTTTAAAGTCAAGGTTCAAGGGACATCCTTTAAGGTTTCACTTCAAGATACTTTACCGTTTTCTAACTCTGCTTTATTGTTTGTGGGTTTATGACTGTTCCTTCCTAGCTTGAAATAAAATCTTTCCCCATGACAATTACCTGTCCTCTTTGTACTTCATGCAAAATAATTGGTTGTTGAAGTTCATCTCATGAAGCTGATGGAATATTTTATTTAATAAAAGACAAAGTAATTTCATTGGGTGAGAAACATAATGAATGTTATGGGTTTGCAAAATATAAAAGAGAAACAAGATCAAGTATTGTGCCTGCTAACCTTGACAGTGTTCCTTTAATAGTATCTTCTTTTTAAATTTATCTGGTTTTCTTAATGTTATCTGTATTTGAGACCTTACCATCACATCCTTGCCTGCATCCTCGTATTCTGTGTTTCTGTAAAAGCTGACTGTAAGGACAGGAAAATTCTGACTTTAATATTGAAACAAGTGTAGTGAAAATATGAATACCAGTAACTTATTTTTCTGCTTTCCCCTCCCTTTTCCAGATCACAGATTATTATATGTTTCAGCTGAGATCTGTGACACTTGCTTTCAATTCTTGTCAAGGAATTTTTGTCAGATACAGATACTGTATTAATCTAAAATAAAAAGGTATTTTTCTGCAGCTGCCAACTAAGTGAACAAGCTAAAACTTTTACTATTAATACAGGCACTCTCAAAAATAAATAATTCCTAAAAATTCATCCTTATGTGAAGTTGTATGGAACTTGTAGAGTTTTTAAGTGTTGCACTAAACCATTTTAAAGTTGTTCTCAGTCATGACAGAGTTGAGGACATTTCCTTTAAAGGAGTCAAGAAGGAATTAAGACACTACAGAACTATAAACGTAACCTCTTGGGGCCTCATGACTTTTTATTTAAAAAATAAAGTTGAGAAAACTGGACGATAACTGTGCTACATTAAGTATCACGTCAGTCAGGAAACAGAATTCTTTAGTCATAATCCACTTTGGTGATAATTTAATGCTTTTAGTTAAGTGTCAAAATCTTACTGTTTTGCCGCCTCATAAGGATGACTAGCATGTAAGACATTCAACAGCTATAATATTTTTTTCTCTTGATTACCTATAATAGACATAGATGCCCCAAAATAATTATAGATTTTTTTCAAAACATTGAGTTAAAAATACATATACAGTGAAACAGGTAGAATATCCCTCTGAAAACAGCAAATAAGTAGAAACTTTAAAAGGTGACTGTCAGTATGGCATTACAGTATACAACTTTTTCCAAGTATTTGTACCTGTGTGTTATTGAAATACATATTTCTTGTGTTACTGTTCTTTTTATACATTTTTATTTTGGAAGAAAGCAATGCAATATCCTTCTGTTTCATAACCTCTGTTACAGCTGGGGAGGATAATGCGTGGACCATTTATGAAGTTTGTAGCCCATGCAGCCTCTTTCACCATTTTTCTTGGTCTACTTGTCATGAATGCAGCTGACAGATTTGATGGCACCAAACTCCGACCTAATGAAACAACAGGCAATGTAAAGCAGCTATTCAGGATGAAAACATCCTGTTTCTCATGGATGGAGATGCTCATTATTTCTTGGGTAATAGGTAAAGAGTAATTTTCAATTAACTTTGTCTTGCTATGGTTTCAGTGAAGCTGGACCCAATTTAATGCTTTGCTCTTCATGTTACGTGTAAAAACTGCAACAAAGGGATTTTACTCAACTGGCTGCATTCCCACATTGGCCTCATGTTTCTTATTGGATGTCAGCAGGATTCACATGTGCCTAGTTAATCACAAACATTCAGTTGAGGACTTGGGTGAAATCTGAATATGAATTAGTTCTTAGTTCGGTTTTATGAATATCACTGGAAAGTGTCAGTTTTATGGGATTTTTTTGAGTCAGGCTGTGTCAGCTCCCAAGGGGAAAGATTTCTACATCATGGGCTAAGATTTTTGTGTCCAATTGCCTCCTACTGTTACAATTCTCTCATTTTGCAAGTATGCCTGCACAATTAATGGTGTGTAGCTGAATGTATTATTGATAGAAGAATATAGACCCCTGAACATTCAGCGGTAGATGGTTCCATCCCTACACAGGGGTGAAATGAATACTATGAACACTACTCTGAGCTGAACCATTCAATTTGGTGATGCAGTACTATTCAGCATCAGAACTTGAGCACAGATCCTCAACAATATTTTAGCTGTCTGATTCTGATTTACAAGTCAATAGCATTTAGTCCATTGGGGTTTAGATGCCCAAATATTTTAAGGATCAGTGTTCTGGTTGGTAGTTAAGTCAATAATATGGGAGAGTTAAGTTCAAGCTAAGTAAATCTGTTTCCATTCAAGAGTTTATGCATTTAAAATATTTTGCTTTTAGGAGTTCTCAGTGATTGAAATTGGAGCCATTTGTACACCAGCTGATTCTTATAGCTTTAAAAGACATGGAAAATCTTTATTTATTCCATCATAAAGCTGTTTATAAATTAATATATAATTGTATATTATAGGAATAATAGGGCACTTAGATTTCCGAATATTCTATAAATATCAATGTTTTCATCTGATAATAAAGGAATAAATAATAATTTCCCAATTTGAAGTTCTATTTTGCTAATTTAATCTGGTTTTCTTTATTTCAGTGTCATGCATAAGACTGTTTATGAAAAATTGATTCAGTGCATACAGATATTGCATTGAATTTCATTACTGTAATTAACATCATAATTGTCCTTATCTGAAAATGATGAAAAGTTCCTTCAGACAATTTGATAAGTATAAAACCCAGTAACATTATTCCAGTTCAGTTTTTTAACTCTCTTTAGAATCCTAGAAGTGTAGCTCATGATTAAATAAATTTTATCTTAAAAAGGAAAAGGATTTGCTCAATAAAAAGGATGTCGTAAATGAATACTGTACTCATATTTTATTATTAAGGGAGGATAATTAGGAATCAAACAGATACCTTTGCCCTACTGAAGAAGCATTAGGTCTGATTCTTTCATGCTCATTTGTCACATATATTTGCAATTTCAGTAAAAGAGACGGTACCAAGAGTATTCTGCAAATAAGAAAATACGAGTTCTGTGATTAGTTCTACCACTGCTATATGATCATGCCAAAGCATTTCTACTCTTTCTGTCTCTTCCTGTGTCTGTAACAGATAGTAGTACTCACATCCCGTTCTCTTTGAAAGCTTTTGTGGTTGTACAGGAAATAAGAGTATGAAAGATTGTTATTATTACTCATATGAGAAAGAAGTATTGGAATGTATATGAACCAGCAGGTTCAAGGATTTTAGATTGTGTTTGAACTTCCACTGACCACAATTGTTTTGAGTTTGACTGCAACTGAGAGCATATCCTATACATAACAAAAAATCAAATAAAACAGATGTGAAGATAAAAGAACACACTGTTTTCTCTGTTCTGTCTTATGCAGGCATGATATGGTCTGAATGTAAAGAAATTTGGTCTCAAGGTCCAAAGGAGTATCTTTTTGAGTTATGGAATATGCTTGATTTTGGTATGTTAGCAATTTTTGCAGCATCATTCATAGCAAGGTTTATGGCATTTTGGCATGCATCCAGAGCCCAGAACTTCGTTGATGCGAATATGAAAGACCTGACAAGTCCAACACTGGAGCCCAACATAAAATACTACACCTTGGGTGAGTTGATTGCACGTGATTAAGATTTACTTCTTGGGCCAGGATGTATTAACAAGTCTCTAGTTATATCTACAATGTACTACTTAAAAATTCCCCACCCCTTCTGTTTCTCATCCCTACTATTTGATCACAATTCCCTTGGGCTGTGTTCATACATCGCTTTGGGGACTGTTCTAGACATGAGGCACTGAAATGATCTAAGATCAGAACTCCCCACTGTCACCCCACCTCTTTTCAAGATTATTTTAATCCAGGTCATTTGATCTGTTGTTACACAGTGCTGTCCTGCAAAGACTTGTGTTGGCACAACTGTGAATGTGATGTACTGTAATGCAGGGGCAGAACTAAGCAATGAGACGCAGGAAGTTCTTAAACCTGCTTTGTCAACATAACCAATGTATTTTTAATATATTCTTTGTTCATTGTATTATTTTAATATTTCTCAATCCACTCGCTTTGCCAGCAAGAGATAAAAGTCTTAGTAAACTTGCTTGGCGTATATGAGAAGTGACTAGAAGTTATTTTGCCCAAATAAGAAAAAATTAAACTGTTTACTTGTGTTTGCTCTCCATACCACCACATCTCTTTTCTCTTTAGTAGGTATTTTTCTCTAGATACTGAAATATGTCAGTTTCTGTCTCTGCTCCATGCCTTAAATACTGTTTCTGATAAGGTTGCATTTCTTCATTATCTAGGCTGTAGAAAAAGCAGAACAATTAATATATCTATTCTTAAACCCATTAAATTTTAGTCTTAAAAATTCTACTGGGAAGTTACAAATTTCACATAAGTTATAAAAGCAGCTAGTTAAATATTAATTCAATTCTCAGTAACACACACTTGAAGAATTTGCGAACAGGGACTGTTGTTTATGTTCACAGTTTCTGGGTATGACAAAGCACAAGTCTTGTAACTCATTTATGCTGCATAATACTGTATCATCTAGCAAGGCAGTTTTCATTGACATCAGTCATGAGCTGCGACTCTTATGCACTTAAGCAGAGTTGAGCCATTTTTTAGTGTATGCACATACACTGAAGTCTGCTTGGAGAATTATCTATGTATGGTAGTGCTAACATGGTTAATATTAATAGTGAATATTTAATGCCACAGGTTTTGTCATAGGCTAGCAAACATAACTTTGTGGACTCCAGGTTGAACATGAGTCAGCAATGGGCCCTTGCGGCAATGAAGGCCAACGGTATCCTGGGCTGCACTGGGCAAAGCATTGCCGGCAGGTCGAAGGAGGTCATCCTTCTCCTCTACTTGGCACTGGTGATGCCACACCTGGAGCGCTGTGTCCAGTTCTGAACTCCCCAATAAAAGACAGACAGAGAGATCAGAGAGAAGGGCCTATAAAGGGCCGCAAAGATGAAGGGACTGGAGTGTTTCTTCTATAAGAACAGGCTGAGAGAGCTGAGACTGTTCAGCCTGGGTAAGAGAAGGCTCAGGAGGGATTTCATCAATGTATATAAATATCTGAAGACAGTGTGCAAAGAGAATGCATTTTTCATTGGTGCCCAGGACAGGACCAGAGGCCATGGGCACAAACTGAAACACAGGAGTTTTCCTCTGAACATCAGAAAATATTGGTTTACTGTGAGGGCGACCGAGCACTGGCACAGGTTACCCAGGGAGGTGGTGGAGTCTCCATCCCTAGAGATGCTCAAATGCCATGTGGACATGATCCTGGGCAACCAACTCTAGGTGACCCTGCTTGAGCAGATGTATTGGACCAGGTGACCTCCAGAGGTCCCTTCTCATCTCAAACTTTCTGTGATAATACAGCTTATCTGGAAAGATAAAAGACATCTGGCTACTAGCCCATACTGAAACATCTGCCATCTTTGATTTTACTTATCCATGAAATCTGAGGTAAAGCTAACATAGGTATGTCTGCTTATGTGAAAATATGCAGTCTTTTGCCGTATAGACATTTTATCATTTGAATATAATGTGTATTTTATTGAGGAGCTCAATAAACAAAAGCATATGTACATACTTGCAAGAAACATAATAGCTACCAAGGCAATGAATACGTGCTAACTGAGCCTTGTGATGCCTAAAACCAGTCATTCAGTACTTTGTCATGATACATGAATACTGGCATGGCAGCAAGTTCTTTGAAGAATATAATTTCCTGATGTCTGTAAGGACATCTTGAATAGTGCTCAGCATCGCTGGGTATGGATGTATTTTAAAGCTGTACAAATAATTGTCTTCTTATTGAATGGTTATGTGTCAGTTAACAGCTCAAATTAGTATTTTTCCAAATGCCAGTGATTGCCTTCATTGCACTCTAAATTATTTGTTTCCTTTTCTGCCTTTACCATAAATCCAGGTAGCAACACTCTCATGAAAGGTAGGTAACCCATCCCAGGTTAACCTCTTCTCTTTGCTTTGAAGCACAATAGTGTATTGAATTTAAGCCTCCCACATCATCATATTCCAGCAAGGAAGTTTTCTGAAGGGTATTGCATTGGATTTCTTCTTCTGACACTTTTCTGTAAATATTTCTTTAAGTACAGGTTTGAACCTGTATGTTCTCCTCTGCAGTTGAATGTGTTTTCTGTCAAACAGCAGCATCACATTCGTTCATTGACAGAATGAATGTTCAAGTAATTCACACAAGTGGATTAGCTTCAACAGAAGAGATTGATAGAAGTGATGATAGAAAAGGTGATGGAAATGGGTGTTTGGCCTGTGCCAGGAAAAGGCCATTACCGTTTCACTGTGAGTAAAAGTATGGAGTAAATAGAAAAAGTAGAAAAACTTTATTGTTTCAACAGTTTTGGAGTTGTGGATGGTATTTAATGATTTCAGATCCCCACACCAAACGAGTTCATTTTGAGTAGCTCAGATAAATTGCATTTCTAGTTCAATTTATTCAGTTTTCATCACCTGACACTGTAAGTTAAATTTTGCTTAAATTCTCTAATAGGCTGGGATTGAAATCCCAAAAAGTTACCTCAGTGATCTTAGAGTCCACTTTTATAATCAATGGAGATCTAATCAATACAGCCAGTGGAGCTGTGAAATGGTCCTGTGAGCACTACCTGGCTCAGTTTCGTTGGGTAAACGTAAGTGTTTGAGTTGCCCAGGGTTTCTTCCCTCACCTCCAGCTGCTGTTCCAAAAAGACCTCCCATAGATCTATACAGATGTTTTGAAATATTGACAGAAATTCTCATCTTTTGTTTCTAGCCAGAATCAACTGGGATCCATCTGATCCTCAGATCATATCTGAAGGCCTGTATGCAATTGCAGTAGTGTTAAGTTTCTCCAGAATAGCCTACATCTTACCAGCTAATGAAAGCTTTGGACCACTGCAGATATCACTTGGCAGAACTGTGAAAGACATCTTCAAGTTCATGGTGATATTTATTATGGTGTTTGTGGCTTTCATGATAGGCATGTTTAATCTCTATTCCTACTATCTGGGGGCAAAACAAAATGAAGCATTCACAACGTAAGTACACCTGATGAAACTGTAATGATTGTGGGCTGGTTTTATGTAAAGTCAGTTGTTTGCATTGTATGTGTTGTTGACTAATTGCTTTATAAGGTTTGCATCTCTTAAAAATGTGTTTGTCTTGGATTTAGTAGTAATTTTTGCTCTTGTTACTGCTGTTTAAAGGCTATATTTGAAATCAGAATGAGCTCTTGATCCCAGCAGTGCTATGGTAAATCAGGAAAGAAAGGGTGGGAAAGGTGGGATGTAGCTGCCCTTTACGTGTGATAGCAGCCAGAATGCCTGTACCTCTGTCTAGGGAGAGATGGTGGGCCAGTGAGAGCTTACAGATCAGGATGAGAGGGAAGACCCACATGGGTGACATTGTAGTGGATGTCTGCAACAGAATGCCTGATCAGGAAGACAAAGTAGGTGAGACCTTCCTCAGACAACTGGAAGAAGACTCACACTTGAAGGCCCTGGTCCTTATGGGGATTTTTAACTACCCTGATGTCTGCCGGAGGAACAATACAGCAGGGGACAAGCAGCCCAGTTTCTGGAGGGCACTGACAATAACTTCTTGACACAGGTGATTGAGAAACTGATGTGTGGAGGAGCTTTGTGACACATGACTTCTACAAACAAGGAAAAACTGGTTGGGTATGTGAAGGCTGGAAGCAGCTACCATGAGATGGTGGACTTCAGGTTCCTGAAAAGACAGAACAAAGGAAATAGCAGGACCACAACCCTGACCTTCAGGAGAGCACACTTTGGGGTGTTCAGGGAAGAATCTCATGGGATGAGGCCCTGAAGAGAAGGGCAGTCCAGGGAAGCTGACTGATTTTTAAGAATTGCCATTTCAGTGCTCAAGATTGGTCCATCTCAACAGGCAGGAATCCTAACAAAGGTGTTGGGAGGCCTGTATGGATGTATAAGAGTGATTGATAGGTCATCTAATTGTGATGCCACTCAGAAGGACCACGACAGGCTGGAAAAATGGGCTGACAGGAAATCTGTGAAGTTCAACACAAGGAAATGCCACATCCTGCCCCTGGAGAGGTAGAACACCAGGCACCAGGACAGGCTAAGGCTGACCAGCTGGAAAGCAGCTTGGCAGAAAAGAACTTGGGGGTGCTGGTGGACACCAAGTTGACTATGAGCCAGCAATGTGCCCTTGTGGCAAGGCAGACCAACAGCCTCCTGGGCTGCATTGGGCTGGGGAGGCTTATAAAAAACCAAAAGGACCTCAGACCCCTTACACAGCACTGTACATGCCAGATGAGCTGGCAGCGCGGCCTGTAATGGCACTCCATGCACAGGGCTTGTTCCCAGGGTTATTCAGGGATTCTGGGACATAGGCTGGGTCAGACCCTGAGCCTGCAGGACAACATCCCGCCTGCAAGGGCGGTCAGCACCAGCACTTCAGAGCCCAGCTGCAGCGGCTCCCTACAGCATGTGGGAGCAAGGCTGGTTCCTCCATCAGGTGCTACTGTCATCTGTAATTGAAGCAGCCTAATCACTACAGTGTGATACACATTATAAAATATTTGTAATTTAATTCAGACAACTCTGATTATTCTTACAGTAAAAAGAAATAATAATCTTATCCCTCTTTTAAGCTCTGGCTTTCCAGTTTCCAATGGAAATAACCTGTTGAATCTTGAGAGGTGAAAATAGATTCCTTTGGGGTTTGGGGTTTGGGGTTTGGGGTTTTTTTTAAAGTCTTTATTTCCTTGGCAGTTCTTTTTTTCTTCTGCCACCATAGGAACATAATTCTGAATTTACTCTGTCAGGAGTTACTTGGTATACATTTGTCATGCCTCTCATTTCTAGCTGTGATTTTAACATAAATCACTTGAGTGGAAACTCATTCTTTTCCATGCTCTGCAACCCTTGCCCACTTAATTTCTGATTGTTCTGATATTGAAGCTAGAGCTGTTATGAAGTATACTCAGCCAGGAAGAAAACTTGGCCAAGAGGGAAAAAATTGTTACTACTTTTCTAGTATTAGGAGTTCACACAATAGATAAAGTACCTAAAACTCCTACTCACAGATGGAATACTGATAAAATATTATAAGCAGAGAATTACACTCACAACTAAAAATGACATTTCTTTTAACTTTTTTCCTTCGCAATAATGCAATAAAATAAAAAAAATGCTTTACAAAATATGCTTTTGCATTTTTTGGACATGGGGAACTGAGATCTCTTAATCAAAGCAAGAGAAAGTATGTCTTCAGACAGGTGGAGGTAGATAGGAAAAATACTTCAGAGGTTTGGCTTCACGTTTATGTATATATATAAACTGATGAAGAGGAAATAAATGCATTTAAATGAACTAACCTGAAAAAAAAAATTATCAGTATCCCCACACTTTGGCTTATTACCTCTACCTTGGATTTGTGGATAAGTGAAAACTCAACTGGAGGATTGTGCTCTGTGAGACCATTTTTTGAAAAATGCTGATTTGCTGTCAGACATGCTGTCTTCACAGTTTCAGAATGTTAGTCATAGTACTGGTGAAATAATAAATACTAAGTCATCTAATAATGCGATTAAAGTATTTATAGGTTAATCATTTTTGTTATTTACATTCAGATTATCAGCAAGTGTGTAGCATGTAGATTAAAGTAGCTAACAAGTGAATCATTGTCATCTTTTGAGGATGAATATAACCAAATCAGATGTCTTTATGGTCAGTCATAAATATTCGGAATCTTATATTATGAAACAGCCTGTGCCTATCAAAATAAGTAGTCCACGTGTTCTATAGAATATCACTGTGATAGAGTTCTACATTGTGATAATGGAAAAATTTCTACACTGTACAAAAAATGGTAACTGGCAATTTATACAATAAGAATATACAGCTTTTCTTCAGTAACCTATGTGTGTATTCATTTTCTCCTTTTAGTGTTGAAGAAAGTTTCAAGACATTGTTCTGGGCTATATTTGGACTCTCAGAAGTTAAATCAGTTGTCATCAATTATAAACACAAATTTATTGAAAATATTGGTTATGTCCTTTATGGAGTCTATAATGTCACCATGGTCATTGTCTTACTGAACATGCTGATTGCAATGATCAACAGTTCATTCCAGGAGATTGAGGTAAAAATTCCATTTGTGATGAAGCATCACCAAATTTACTGTTATAGCTAATTGTCTAAATCTTCTGGAAAATTTTCTTGTTGACATCTTATTTAAGAAAAATAACACAGAGGCTTTTTGAATATATTAGGAGAAAATATTAATTCCACTGTACATTTTATTATAAAGTACCTGGAAATTATGCAGCTGCATGTGCATGCAGTAGTAAGAACTAGACTTTACTAAGAAACTGCTGTTGAACTGTGTTGTGTTCCTGAAGAGGATGGGCTATGTTGTGTGATTTTGTGAATCTTTCATTTGCCTCATTTGCAGTTATTATTTGAGTAGTGTCCCTCTTGCTGCAAGGACGTTCTCGTTCCTATGCCTTGACCTTGCAAGCAAGTCTGTAACATGCTGTTTTCTTCTTTCATTTAAACAACTGTTCTAGTTCTATTCAAAGAACAAAACTTTGCTTGACAAAGTAAGCAGCAGGGCTACTGAAAATCAGCACGAACTTTTGCATACCATGGAAAACCAAGAGCTAAGTAATTATATTGTTTAGAAAAAAGGAAGCAGATCTCAAGGAGCTGGGCCATCCCAGCTTTTCCCAGGTGACACCTTTGCCACAAAGCAGCAGACTCAGGTTTGACACCACTCTGGTCCTAGCTTCTAGGCTCTGGTTTGGGGCTGTAGCGTTGTCCAGCTTGAACAAGAGCAACACATTCTCTAGGGAGGTTCAGGTTCTTCTGACTCAGGAGGCCACAGAACAAACTATCAGGTTCAGAACAATAAAAAACAGGCTATTATCCAAAAATATGGTGAGCAGATTCAAACAGCTTCTAAAAACAGCTACAGCAATATTAAGTCATGTCCTTGAACATGACGTCAGTCCTTTCTGCAGAAAATTCTCTTGAACTTTACAGGGAGAATAAAGTGAGTGTTTTGTCTATCATAAATGTTAAGCATAAACCATGGTGATGATAGCATATCTGATTTAGTCATATATTCAAGCAAGTGGAAGGAATTAGGTAAGAGTCATCTAATCTTTTTTAACTTTGTGTGTAAAGTAATGGAGTAAAAATTTAATTTAAAATTCTAGTAACAGTGTCATCTCAAAAAAAATTAATTGCTACAGAAGAGAACAATAATATAAGACTGGTAGTCTCACTGAGATAGTTCCATTTTTGTTTCGTTAACATAGGGGTTTTCCTTTTTATTTATTGAGCATGAGAGTGTTCTAAGCAAATGGCTACTCAGGCAAGCCCTAACAGATGTATATGAGTGTTGCCAAGCTTTAACTTGGGCTTTGTATTGTGTGCTTTTAAGTCAGAGCTTTCTTTCTTATTAGCATGCTTTTAAAGAGCACCAAATAGAGAGGTCTGTCTTTGTGATCCTGTATTGCAGATTATTAGCACTTAGTCTGGAGTAACCAATGTTTAAATCAAATCCACTTTGTTCTGTAATGGCATTATTTTAAATGGATTAATAAGAAGTTCCATTCATTGAAATTCGATTTTCAGATTAGAAACAAGCTCTTGATCTGTTTGAGATTAACTTCAGCCAATTACACTCAAAACACACATAAAGTTTAGTATCTTCAATACTCAAGGTGGTATTAGTAGTGTATTAACAGCAGTGTTTCTGTTTTACAGGATGATGCTGATGTAGAATGGAAATTTGCCAGGGCTAAACTTTGGTTTTCTTACTTTGAAGAAGGAAGAACTCTTCCAGTACCCTTCAATTTAGTGCCAAGCCCAAAATCTTTGCTGTATCTCCTACTCAGAATCAAAAAATGTATTACTAAACCATTTCTGTGCCAAAAGAAAAGCTTCCAGGAGGATGCAGAGATGAACAAGGTAATTTTATAATCTATGTACTGACTGCTAATTTTAAAAGATAGAAACAATTTTAACTTCATTTTTGTTGTTGATTTGTTTTTCTCATGGATTTCCCAACATACTTAGTCCCTGCTGAAGTCAGTCTCTACGTACAGGCTGAAATTCTTACTTTAGTTTTTAACATAAGTATTTGTCTACATCTGTAAACAGTTAATTCCAAAAGTGCCATTGTAAATGTACAGTTCTTCCCGCTGCTTCTAACAGAATCAGAGAATAATTCAGGCTGGGAGGGACTTCAGTCAGTCAGGTCTTGCAAACTTCAAAGGCTGGAGATTGCACAACCTCTCTGAGCAGCCTGTGCCACTGCCTGACTGTCCCTTATGGGAAAAAAGTTGCTGCTTCTACCTGTCATTTGAATTTGTCCGTTGCCTGTCATCCTCCTGTCCTGCACCACTGTGAAGAGCCCAGCTCCATCTGCTTAATGACCTCCCTGTGCAAACTAGGGGCTGCTCTTGGGTATGCCTATAGCCATCTCCGCTTTGGGCTGAACAAGCCCAGATTCCCCAGTGTCTCTTCACAGGGCAAGTGCTCCAGCCCCAAACATCTTGGTGACCCTCTGCTGAACTTGTTGCAGTTTTGTAACATCTTTCTCATGTCCCCTAAGTCCCCCAGGTCCTTTTCTGCAGAGCTGCTCCCCAGGCAGCCAGTCCCCAGCCTGTCTTGTTGAAAGAGTTATTCCTTCCCATTTGTCCTTACTGAAATTCACAGAGTTCCTGTCAGGGCTGTCCTCCTGGATGGCATTCCTGCCTTCAAGGCTATCAGCTTCTGCCTACCCCCCTTGCCACCCCTCCCATCTCTCACCCCCACCCATTTATATGTGTCTGCAAACCTGGCAGGAGTGTGCTTTGACACCCGGTCTTTGATAAAGATGTTAAAAAGGGCAAGTCCCAGGATAAGATCCCTATACTATTTTCTAAGCACAACCATCCAGCCAGGATTTTGTCCATCTAGTTGTCCACCCATCTAGACAGTAACATCCTAAATTGAGTACAAGAATATTTTAGGATACAGTGTTAAAACCCTTGCTAAAGTCAAGGTAGGTGACTTCTCCAGCTCTCCCTTCACCTGAAAATTCAGTCATTTTATCTCAGAAGGTCATCCAGAGGGCTAGATGGGTTTTATTTTTCATAAATCCACATTTACTTTTCCCAGTCACAATCTGCTGTTCCATGTGCCCAGAAATGTGTTCCAAGAGGTCTCAATCCATTATTATGCCAGTTACTGAAAGGAGATTGAGTGGCCTGTGGTTGCCCAGATCATCATTTAGAGCTTTTATGGAGACAGGTTTGACATTTGTCTTTCTCCAGCCTTTGGAGACCATCCCCAGTCTCCATGGTCTTTCAAAGATGATAGTATATTTGCAAGGACTTCATCTTCTCTCTCAGTACCTGTGGATGCAGCCCATTGGGTCCAATGGACTTGCCTGGGTGCATTGGACTGGGTCAAGTAACCCCTGACTGGACCCTCCTCCACAGCCAGTCATTCTCCTTGAATCTCATCATGGTTGTCAGTGGAAGAGTAAAAGAGAGGAGAAAATGGTTGCAAACCTAGAAGGAAAAAACAGAGCTATAGGGAAAAGTCCCATGCCTCTGACAAGCCTCTGCCTCTGGTTAAGTTTGTAATAGTCTATAAAAACAAACATGTTGCAAACACTGTGACCAAAGTCAAGATTATTATTAACTTCAGATGTCTTGTGTGCGCTACTGGTAATTTTTCTAGCTTTTCACAGGTCTGACTTCATTTTATTTGGGAAATCTAATCCTAATGTATTTAACAGAAGTGATACTGCATTTGCTCAATTTTTTAGTGACTCCAACGTTTGCAAAACTTTTCACTAAGCTGCTTGATGCAAGTTGATTTCACAGCTCCTGTGAGTGATCACTGAAAGTCATCAATGAAAAATCATGACTTTAAGGAGATGCATATGTTTCAAATTTAGTGATGGTGAGAAACAACAAATCATTTTTTTTTTCTAATTCACTCGATTTGTGACTTTGAAAAACTCCTAAGTAATAAGAAGCTTATTTTTAATGTCCTTTTAAAACAAAATTTATGTTCCCATAAAACAGGTACTCTTCAAAACCCCATTCTTACACCCTAGGTAAAGAAGCTGGATTTTTATCATTCCTTTCCAAAATTATATTCAAACCTAGCAATGCAGATGGCTAGAACGGTGCAAAGTGTAATAATTACCAATTCCAGATAAAACAGTAACAGTTGTGTCTGCCTTTACAGCAGACCCTCTGAAAGAGGGCTGTAAGGATGCAACCATCATTTATCAGATTTTTTCCTAACCCTGAATTAATTTTTAGTTTTCAAATATTAATACTTTCCACTCACTGCAGACTGTAGTATAACTATCATAAATTAAATGCGCTTACTCCCCAGCCAAAGAAGGCATAATAATGTGGTTGCAAGTCAAATGAATAAGAAAGCTTTATGCTGAAAAACATAAAGCAGCTGAGTTGCATCTATTAATTCCTCAGCTCTTCTAGCGGGGTGACTGATACTGCCAGATGATTACATTTTTACTTACTTTTGGACTGCCACATACTATGGAGCTAACTTTATTTGACTTTGCACTTTTTAAAAGTAGCTAAAATGTTTTTGTGTCACATTTTGACCCATTGTTGACGATACATTATTGTTGAGACTCTTTTATGGCATCTTACCAAAGGCATTCTTAGGCTTTTTAGGTTTTGACTTTGGACTCATACTGTGCTGAGCAGGTTGGTGCTGAGCAAGGAGCTGCTTGGGCAAGGAACTGCTATAAATGCAATGAGCTGTGCAAAGATAAGAAAACCTTTGCAAAACCAGACCCAAGAGCTGGTGGCTGTGGCTGTGCTAGTAGGTTAAATGTGATAAGGAGATCATCTGGGCACTGAGGCCAGGTCAGCAATGGCTTGCTCCTATTCAAGTAGTTTTCTTCCCAAAGTACAGTTGCTGCAAGGTATCGTCCCCAGACCATTCCAGCTGCCAAGCTGTGCCTAGGGAGAGAGACAGTTGCTCTGGTGCAGGTCGTATTGGGAGGACACTAAAAGTTAGCTGATAGAAGACATTGCATTGCAGTACCCAGAAATGTTGACATACACCGGAGTTTACCGATTCAGACCCAGCCTGTGGGTCTGTCTCCTGCAGAGCCTGCCTCTTCTCACTGCAAAAGCAGCTGCAGCACCATGTCCAGTGTAAAGATAAGAATTATGATGGGAAGGGAGAAATTTCTGCCCCCAGAGCCAGCTCTGCCCTGATTACCAGTGGCAGAAAACGAAGCCAGATGTCCTCAGGACTAAACGGCGAGTGATGTACATAGCTGTGTTCAAACTGTAGCACAACAGGAATTTCTTGAGACACATCTACATATACTAATAAAGGGTGTGAAGATGTTTTCTTTCAGGCTGTTGATTAAAACAAGCAGATTTCTTCTGGTTCAGGCTACAATTAGTGTTTTAAACATCAAGTGAACAAGAAACTCAAACCAAAAAAGGGGAGAAATAAATGAGAAAAGGGGTGGGTTTTAAAGAAACCTACTTTGAGTTGTATTCTAAATTGAACAATTGACTTGTGAGTGAGAAAGTTCATGGTTTACGAGTCACAGAGCTTGTTTATTCTCCTGAGCTAAAAACCTAGTGGCAGATGATGTATTTAAGCCTTTTTCTGAAAATTTGACCCTTCAGAATATAAATGAGGGACAACTAGTTATTGAAATAGCTTTAAATCCTCAAACAAACAATAAAAAATATGTTAACTTTTCCTTTCCTAGATAAAATGGTGTTTATGAAATTTCCACAAGTGATGGCTTGTTATGGTAGTACAAATTGGGTCATTTTTAGGGAACCCTCCCTTCTGGTCCAAGCACATAGCACTTACTGGCATTCAAAGTCATCAGCTGATTCCAAAAACCGGGATTTAGGACATTAACCAAGTGATACACAAAACAGCTACAGTAATGGCATTAACGTTCTGATTTCATTGAATTTTAAATAATGCTAGAGAACGAGAAAATGAGAAGAAAGTTTGAAGAATAAGGTGTTTTCTAAGAGCAATGCTCTATGTATGCTGCACTTCTTTCACACAACACTCCTGGAGGAGGGTTATTTTTGTTAGGGTTTATAACGTTGTTTTATTAAAATTACATTTTTTCCCCCCAGAGTTACTCGTGCAGATGTTCAGTAGATACTAGCTTAAAAATATAAATTCTATTTTAGTCATTAATGTCACAGGCTGAGTTTAGTAGTAATTTCTGAGAGAGGAAAAAGCCACAGGAGTGAAGCTTAAAGAGAGTTTAAAAATTTTGTGTAAAAATGGAGTTATAATGAAATCTTGGCAATCTCTGCCACCAAGTGGTCATTCAGCAATGTGCAATAGATGTTCTGTCCTGTTACACATAATCAGATGTAATGAAGTTGTATACTTCTGATTTACCTGCCAACTTTAAAGGTGCAGTCTGTAGCTGATTAAAAGTACATTATTCTGTTCAAAAAATGCAGAGTGCTGAAGGGTCAAAGTTTAGATAAAGATGATACAGTGTGTCTTGTTTTTACAAATTTGCAGTGTCTCACTTAACCCATTTCACCACGTTACTGATTTTGCTGTTTCAAGTGAAATTCAAGTTTTAGTTAAGCAGTGGATTAACTTTTGAAATCAACCAATGTACCATAAATTTGAACGTGGTAACTGGCATCACAGGCTCCATTTAAAAGACATGATAAATGCTAAAAAATACATAATAAAATTCAATACATTTATAGATTATATGTAAACTGGTAAGTAATGGGGTCACGAATGGTATGACATCTGCAGAAAAAGTCGGAGAACCACAAGGGCTGGGACACCAGCCACACGGCTGGAGCCCAGCTTCATGCCCTAGGGCAGCTGTGGCCAGGGCGACTTTCCTTTGCCACTGCAGAGGAAGCACCCTCTTATTCTACTACATTATTTCCGAAAATTGTCCATTAGGAAACCAGGAGCTGAAAAAGCAAGAAGGTTTGTTTTTTTCTCTTTTAATCTAGTAGTAAAGGTGAGGCCCAAGAGAGTATTATTAGTTCTAAAATCTTGAAAGATATAGTGATTACACAGTCATTTATACTCACTAGCCACTATTTTTTATTATAAATCAGATGTATGGTTTAAGTTTAAACATTTAGATAAACTTATGTTTTCTAATATATAACCAAAACTTTTAAGGTACCTTTTTTCAAGCAAGAAAAAGCAGCAATAACTTGCCCTTTTTATACATCTTAAATTCAATTTCCATTCGGATTCAGGTTAATGTGTTAGAGATAAATATAAATTATTTATTTATCTATTTTTATATTACTGTATGTCTTCTATCATTATTTTCACTTAGTCAAATAAACATCATCTGAATATATTTTAATGTTTTAAGAAATATACGTATATAGATATTGTAAATCTTTCTAAGGAACAAAAACAAATTCCAAATTCAGTGTAAACTTTATATTAATTGCAAATTAATATATTTTACCAGTAAGTGTAGTGTTTTCTTCAGGAAAAAGATATCAAAGTACAAACCTGATCTAGAGAAAGCTGTCCCTGTCCATGGCAGGGCAGTTGGACTACATGGTCTTTAAAGGTCCCTTCCAACACAAACCATTCTATGATTCTATGAAATGCTAAATGAAATCTAAAAATATTTAAATTATTCCCTGTTTGCAGATTCATGAAGACTTACTTGCTTTAGTGTTTAAGTGAATATAAAGTTATTTGAAATTCTAGAAAACTAGAAGACTTTTAAGGACCAAGCTGTGCAGCAGCTAGGAGAATTGAGAATTTTAATTGATGTCCTCATTGTTGGTTAAACTACTGAATCTGATGCCTCATTCAGCTTTTTTATACCTATATAATTCCCATTTTTTTTTTATTTTAGCCTTTGTGTTAGAATAAAGCCCCTAAAGCTCTCTGCTGACTTGTTTTTATCATTTTCTACTTGGCAACTGGTGTATATTTATCACATATTTCATATTCCTACTTCCATTTATTATCAAAAGTTCAACTATGGGAAGTTCCCACTATACCTCAAGAAGTTTTAGTGCTTTCAGTTGCAGGAGAAATGGCTACGTGAAAGCTTTAGCCTTCATTAATATCAGGCATTGTTTTGTGGGCTCCCTTGATGTGTGATGTTCCTGTACAGCTGCATAAGCATCTAACCCTTCCGTGCTTTCCTCCCTACCAAACTATATCCCAGCGTATCCCACATATTATACCAGGCTTCAGAGTACCCCAGTTTGCTTATCTATAGGTGCTTGGTGCATTAAGACACAGAGATAACCAATGTGGAGAACCTCACTGGAAGTACAGCATGATGCCACAGGATCTGAGACACTCCAGCGATAGCCTTGTGCTTTAAAACAGTACAAATTTTATTGGACCATGTATAATTAAAGAGAACTGACTTTTTTGTAATGGTCCCACTTACTCCTCATCCAGATCAATCATGATTTAGATTTAACTTTTTTTTTATTAATTTCTTGCACTACTACTCATTGAACTGGCCCCATTATCAATCTAAAGTAGTATCATTTGTTTCATTTTGACAGTTGCTATTCACTCTTACTGCAGCCTAGTCATTCAGCCTGAGTCTCAGTTCACTGTGCTGTAAAGCTCCGGTCCTTCTCAAAGGTGTAAATCAGTAATTAAGCATGCACAATGCATCCTCAGTGTTTCATCGGGGAATTATACCCTTTCAGCACATGTAGGAAAGAAAATGGGACTCAAAAATGTCAGCTGATAATTTTGTGGTCCCTGGCATGAACTGCATAACCACTTACATTCAGCCGTTAGCGTAAGTAGAGGGAAGAAGCAAACTCCTCGCGTATTTTGTGGTAGTGGAGGTCACACTGGTTATGGGCAAGTGCTATGAAAGAAAGGAAAGGGATAATTCTGCTGTGTCACCTTCCTTGGCTTCTCCCACGCCTTGCCTTGACTCTCTCTCATCCATTGCCTACAAAGCTGTGCTGAACCAGTGCTGCCTTCCTCCTGACGTGGATCCCCTTCCTGCGACCTGAGGGACAAGAGAAGGCTCAGGGGGAGGTGGCTGCTCAGCTCTGGTCCCTTGCACATGTTGGGAGCAGGTGGCAGGCAGAGTAAAGATAGAAAACCTCCCATTTCTCACTTTCCTGCATCACAGTCTGAAAGGGTTTGTTTCGACTCTGGTGATGAAATTCTGCACAGGTATGAGGACTTTATCACAGTCATTTAATACTCCCCAAATTGAGCTTAAGAGTTAATGTTCTGTCATATGATAGATGCATGAGGTAATTTTACCATATTGTGCTTCTATTTTGTACTATAAATAATGTTTCCATTTCAGCTTGGTCAAAGGAAGCAATCAAGTATAAGAAGCTCAGATGAAATCCACTTAAACAGTTTAAACAATCCTCCAAGGCAGTACCAGGTAAAAAAAAAGAGTTTATTTTTAAACAAAATCAAGAAGTAATGGAACTGGCAGACTGACAGCATGAGGACAGTTTTGAATTTATGTTAACCAACACGAATCAAGAATAAATCCTCAGACCTTGTATATATCAGAAATAAATGCACTGATTTAGGTATTTGCAGTACAACCTGAAGATGTTTGTATCTTCTCTTTGTCTCTTAAATGGTATTATTATAGTGCAATATTTTAAAGTGCTTGAAGAATGTTTTTAATTTTAGAGACAGATTGAGATCTCAGCTGCACCGTGCAAATTAAGAAAACCAGAATCTTCCCGTTCCATCTGCTGAACCAGCTCAGCTTATTGTGTCACACATCTACATACGAATACCTCAAGCACTGCAAATATCTCTCAGCCTTTATGTGATCAATAGTCTGTTTATTCTTAGTCTCATAAACAACTGCAGTGAGCCTTTGTGCAGTTACTTGAAAAGAGACCCAGCACAGTCCACGTAAAGCTGAACTGTTCTGGTCCAGAGGTTGCTCCTTTTCTTCCTGTAATACCACAAAACAGGTAGAAAGGAAGAAGCCAGAGCTGCCTGGGCAATAGAACAAGACTATCTGAATGCATAAGGGTATAGAAAACAGGTATACTTGTTTTAACTGTAAAACAGAAAAAAGTTTTTCCCCTTGTGCAGGCTAGTTCTGCAGTGTCTGCGTAAACCTGTTCCAAAAATTCCCTGACCTTTTTCACAGCCTATCTCATTATGATGCAGTGATAGATACTAAGGCTACACATTTATCCCATAAACGTGAGGATGTGTGGCTTTGTATTTGAAACATTCTCAGATTATTACAATAAACAGTACAGCTGCTGACCTTGCAAGCACAACTGTAGTGATGCTCTGGAACCACTAATCTGGGATGATTCACCTCACAGTCACCTCCAGTCAGGTCTGTTACTGTGAAGACAAAAGCAGATACATAAACCTATGTATATTTTATATCTTATAATGAAACCCAAAGAGTGTTGTCGTGGTTTACACCATATGAAAATATGAAACCCAAACATAGAAGATAGATCCTCAAAGGAAATTAGATACCTTCTTCTTACTCAAGTAATTTAAACTAATGAGAGAATCAGGGGTGGAATAAATTTTTCCTGGAAAGGTGAAATTTGCATCTAAATTTGCTGGCCTAGGTTCCCCTTTTTATTAGCAGAGAGGGCAGTCATTCTAATAGTGCAATTTATTTCATCAAATTTAGCTGTCTGACATGAACTGTGCTCTCGGGTTTGCTTTTTCTATCCACAAAGGCAATTAAAGGTGACTACTGCAGATACATATATTTACATTAAAAAATATCTGTATTTGCTCAGATGAGTCCCAGCTGACATGTTTAAATGACTCTTAGAATTGTGGGTCCCATTTTCTCTAGGCCTCACAATAGGAATAAGAAAACTTAGCAAATATAATATAAAAATAGATTAAAATAAACTGATGTCAAAAGAGTTTAGCAATTAGCACTGCTAATCAAGAGTCATAATCATATTCTGGTAGCAATAAAGGCTAGAGGGTTTCACCTACATGGACATCAAAGCTGCATCTGTATTATTCATTCTCACAGACTCCAGTAGTAGATTGAGCTTCATGAATGATAACATTTGTAAGATGTGTTTAGTTTGTAAACTTTCATGTTCATATATGTGCAGGGTCATGGAGTTTAAATATCTACTGTAGAAGTAAGGAGAGATTTTGACATTATATTCCTTTAACCTGGCAAGTCCTACACTGAAATGTCTGAATGCAACAGAAGTTAACAAAGTTTATATTTTGAAATGCCATAGCAATACTAGAAAGTCCAACTAAGAAAACTTTTTTTTTCTTTCTTTCTTCTCTGCAGAAAATAATGAAACGTCTCATTAAAAGATATGTACTGAAAGCTCAGATAGATAAGGAAAGCGATGAAGTCAATGAAGGTGAGTATGCTGATGCATTGTATGTATATCTAACCAGAGAATCAAAACAAGCTAATTAAAGTGGTTACATATGCCACTTGAAAGAAATGTTTCCAAAATACTTAATCCACTTGACATGTTTACAAGTGCAAGATGTAAAATTAACATGAAATTGAAGTTAGAGATGTGGCTTTCTGTGTCTGTTCTCCCATCAGAAACTCTCACTGATCTGATAACTTCTTGTGAAAAGTGTTTCTGCTTCTAGTAATGCCCATGCATTTCCCATGGTGAGGCTGTATTTAATGCAGCAGCTGATTTGGGGCACCCCTGTATGAATTCTCCCTTGTGTTCTTATTGGGGGTTCATGCATGGGGGTACGCATGCTTCAGATATTTTTGGGTGTGATTTATTAGCTGTAAACAGCTAGTGAATGCACTTTCAGAAATGTTCTCATCTGTTTGCACCTCTCTGGTGTCGGAAAGATGCAACGCAGCAGGAAAGGACCACTCTCTTTTGAACAGTGAGAGGCCTTGTTGCTGGCCAGGAGGACTCAGGCACCCCTGATCTGCATGATCTGCACAAAAGGACCTGGGTGTATTGTTCAACAGGCAGCTGAACATGAGCCAGCCGTGTGCCCAGGTGGACAAGAAGGCCAGCAGCATCCTGGCTTGTATCAGGAACAGTGCGGCCAGCAGGACAAGGGCAGGGATTGTCCCCCTGTACTGGGCACTGGTGAGGCTGCACTTCAAATACTGGGTTCAGTTTGAGCCCCTCACTGCAAGAAAGACATTGAGGTGCTGGATCGTGTCCAGGGAAGGGCAACGGAGCTGGTGAAGGGTCTGGAGCACAAGTCTGATGAGGAGCAGCTGAGGGAACTGGGGTTGTTTAGCCTGGAGAAAAGGAGGCTCGGGGGGACCTTATCGCTCCCTACAGCTGCCTGAAAGAAGGCTGTAGGCAGGTGGGTGTTGGTCTCTTCTCCCAAGTAACAAGTGATAGGACAAGAGGAAACTGCCTCAAGTTGCACTAGGGGAGGTTTAGATTGGATATGAGGAAAACATTCTTCACTGAAAGGCTGTTGAACCATTGGAAGAGGCTGGTTGGGGAGGTGGTTGAGTCACCCGCCCTGGAGGTATTTAAGAGACGTGTAGACATGGTGCTTAGGGAAATGGTTTAGTGGTGGACTTGGCAGTGTTAGGTTTAGGGTTGGACTTGATGATTTTAAGGGTCTTTTCCAACTTAAATGATTCTACAGTTATATGACCTCTCTTGAGCAGCTTCCGTCTAATGGATCATTTGAGTTTTGTGAAGTGATGTGATCTCTCACACTTTTGTCTTCAGATTTGTTTGGTTCCTGAACTGCATTTTCATTTCCTATCCCTAAGCCACCATTCACCAGCAGGCAGCAGAACATCCAAGTTTTCTTTTCAGTGAAGACATCCAGAGAAAACTGGATGATAACTGATAACTGTGAGATACTTGGATATGCTGGTTCTCCTTCGTTTCTTAATAGTGTGATCTTCTAATATCCATTACAGGTGAACTGAAGGAAATTAAACAGGACATCTCAAGTCTCCGGTATGAACTCCTTGAGGAAAAATCTCAAAATTCTGAAGATCTGGCAGAACTTATAAGGAAACTTGGTGAAAAACTGTCAATTGACTCTAAGGAAGAAGAAAGCAAGAGATAACCTAAATGTTTTAAGAAATGCAACAGAACGTTAACAATTCACTTAAAGCCATATTTCTGTTTTTCTCAAATCTAGCTCATATTTCTAGAACAGATTTGGAAATTAAATCATTCCAATTCTTTACTGAAAAACCACAGTTGCAAATCCTCTAGGTTTACAGTAGGGAGGAGATACCACTCAAGTAAAGGTATTTGTTCTTTACCTGCTGAAGAAGATTGAATTTGAGGTAATTTTAATATTCAGTTTACCTCTTCTAGCATTCCAGTGGAACCTTGGTAAGCCCAGTCATGAAAGGTTAAATGCATAAATCTAAACTTTTCCTACATTAACTGGTTATTTTTGCAAATTTCCTTTTGTAGACATTCTTAGGTACATTTTAGTGAAGCAAAAGAGAGAAATTTCAGGCTGTTACATATTTGTATCAAAACTTACTGAATTTTTCAAGCATTCTGAACTAGCAAAAAAAGCCTCTAACTGCCTTTGTAAAAAAATGTGCATGATATTAAAGTGATTTATTTGAATATTTCCTTGAAGAGGTAAATTCCAGAATACTCACAGCACTGTGTTATACTTTTCCCTACTTATCCTTGTTATCACTGGACTATCCTGAAAGATACCTAAGTTCCAAGGGGAGTTGGTACATTAAGAAAGAAGTATTTTTCACCAAGTTTATTGAAAAGCTATTGCTGAGGCCTGAAAAAAACCCCTTCTTTAATCCAAAATAATTAAACCTTGAAGTTCTAATCGCTTTGAGAACTCCCAAGTTTTACAGCTTTTATGTCTTGAACCAAGACTCCTAAAGTGTGGGGTGAATGTTTGAATGTAGAGCTGGTAGCATGTTTATTTAAAATGGAAGATACTAAAATGTTAGGTGCAAACCCTCTCTCTGGATTCTGGGAACATCATGCTTCAGGCACCATTTTCCCTGTGTTTAAACTTGTTTAAATGATTGAATTTTGTTCAGATCTATCCTTTACAAACAAATCCATGTTGTTCCAAAAATTCATGAAATCTCATATTCTATGGATTTGCATCCCTTGTCCTTTTTTCCACTGGAGAAAGCTCAGCTCTTGTGCTGTATTCCCTAGGACTCCTTCAATGAAGGATCTTCACTCCATGTCATCAACAGAAGCCTGTAACGCTTCCACCCTGCCCACTGCAATACTTCTACGTCTCCTTCTGTTAAACTGGACAAGAGGTAGCCCATGCCACATCTGGCTGATAGTTGTGTGGCTGGCCAGCTAGTATGTCCATGCAGGACAGCCAGCTGGTTTCTGTCTCTCCAGATAGATACAGGCTAAATTCCATCTAATTGTTCCCTCATTTAATACAGTAATTTGAGTTTCTCTCTTCTGACAATCACCAATTCTGGGACTGTTAGAAGCATATATTACATTGGGGATCTCTGCTCCTCTTTAAGCTTGGTTGAAATTAGTGAAAGGGCTATGAAAAATTGTAACGGGAACGTCAAGATGTATAACACCTGTAAAGCCTTTCATACAGAAAAAAGGCTGAAAATGGCTTGTCAGTAATCGCTATTAAATTGGCTTTGTGAAATTTATTTATTGTGGAATGTATCAGAATGTTTATGCCTCTCCCTTTCAGGCTGGAAGTTCTTTTTTAATGGGTTTGGGTTAGTTTCTAGCCAAATTTACTGATAGTCCCTTTTTAGAAAATTGTTAGTGAAGTCACTATGTCTTTTCAGGGAAAAAAAGAGTGTATTAAACCAGGTTTTGAAATCACATGAGGACAGGTGGAGGTGAGGGGCTGTGTCCTGCCTGGAGAGGCACGGAAGTTGCTGTGGACGTCAGCCTGCCCTTTGGGGTGTTTGTCATGGTCTGGGGCACCTGCTTAGCCTTCTGCTTGGCCCATGAGTTTAGCCACAAATGGATTGTGTGGGACGATCTGTGTCCTGTGGGCCTCAGGTGAAACAAACTCGGGGTTTAGAAATTTTAAGGCTCCTTCCTCTGAAGGAGGAGAAGGAAAGTGAGATTTCCAAAGGCAGTGGAGCAATTTGTATTAAACGTCCAGTGTGCTGGCCTGAAAAACTATGAGGTATGGAATAGCCAGTTTCAAAACTGGCCTTTGATGATGAAAAAGCATTACCTCATAACCTGCAGTATTTCCTGCGGTAATCAGCAGGGGCTACTGCAGACTCTGAGATGACCTGACCTACTGGTCTTTGGCAGAAACGCTCTGGCTTCTGTGTCAGCTGTTGTGTGGAAACCGAAGGCAAGCCGGGGCTGTCTCAGGCTGGAAGGCAGCATGCCGCTGCCTTCACTGCCTTTCGTCTTCTGGACATTCCTGCCTATATCCCTGGGCCAGCGTGGGACACTGATTTTGGGTTCCTGCTTGAGTGTTTTTGGCCTGGTTTTCTGAAGCAGTGAGCACTTAGTGCAGCTCCACTGAATGACCCTGTTCGAGGCCATACTACTTGAAGCAGGTCTTCCACCTTTGACAAGCTCTTCGGAAAATCTGTTGGTCAGAACTTGAGGTAACAAGGACAGTCAAAGTTCACTTTCAGTAATCCCATGTCTTTATTTTTGGTCATTGCAATGTACAAGTTGGATCTGCAGTCTAGTGCTAGATGATGGTAAAACCTTCGATCTCCGTAAAGCCAATGTAAGGAAATACATAAACACAGTTTAAGATCCAGGCACTTTTAAAGTCAAGTTTTTTATTACAGAGGTAAAATGTACACTGTGAATTTGTTTAAGCCCAAATTTTGACTTACCTTAATACTAAAAGATCACAATGTATATATTGTATTTCATGAAGAAAATACATATGGATTTTTTTAATTCAATGAAGATATTTTATATGTAGTTATTACTTATGGAACAATTTGTTAAATATATTTGAAGAGGTCTATTGCCAAATGTAGTGTGATAAGCAATGTAGTATTTAAAATGAGCACAATACCAAATATATTATTCTGATAAAAAAATTAAATATACCAGACTCAAAATACTGTTGTGATGCATTGTATGAACACATTGGTCCTTCACTACGAACCTTTGGCTGCTTTTCCTTGGAAGTCAGCACCAAGACAAATAAGGCAAAATACTCTAATTTGCTAGCAATACTAGAACAAAAGAAGTTTCATGGAAGGAATAAAATTCTTTTCATACTTGATTAGGTTCAAGGTCATGTATTTTGTCTGCTCTGACTAACTGTGACTGATGCTAGATGTTTTGGATCACCTGTAGTAGGTAACAGATAATTTGCATCCTACATAGTTCTCCTGGTTTCTAGTAAGACAAGATTGACATAACTTTGAGGAGGAGGTGTTTCCAGATTTTTTGTGAATTGTTAGGATAACAAGATAATTTTGCTACCTACTTACTTGTTTCTTTAAATCTTGTTAATTTTTTGAGCTCAGCAATTCAGTTTCCGCAGCAGCAGCTTCCACATCTAAACCAGATCTACTGTAAAGTATTGACTTTATAATTTTTTCCCTGAATGTTTCTTAAGCTTGAATAATGAGACATGATGAGTAGAACCTGTCATCTCTTAGACATTCATTCTTATTTCTGTTCATACAAGAATATTTCACTAAAAGATATGAGAGCTTGAAGAAATTTTGAATAGAAGAAAATGCAGTAAGAAAACCCCCAAATCAACAAAGCTTTGCTCAAGGGTTTCTCCAGTATTCTGGATGAAACTGAATCATGCCCAACTATTGGCGAAAAGCCTTATACATCATGGAGGACAGCAGATACTTGAAAGTGCAGTGCAAGCTTAAGGTACTCAAGATTTAAAGTAACAGGTCCTGAGTAGGAGCTACAGGGTTTCACGTATAGATGCAGACATTCCAGGTTAAAATCGGCTCTATTTCACCCTATTTTAAAGCACTATTGGGCCAGGCCAATGAATCCTACTGGTTTTAGAAGGGGGATCCACAAGCTCCTCCGATCTTAGGTGCCAGCTGTGAAGACTTCTGCATCTGAGCTCACCTAGGCTTTCTTTATATTCACAGATAGAAAAGGTCAAAGGCATGATTTTTTTTCATCTTAAAGTAGAAAAGTATCCCAGGTGAGTCATGTAGTGGAAGTGACCATTTCTCTCCAATTACTGTAAAGAAGCCATTGTAGCTGTTAGCAATGTTTGTAATAAAGTGGGAGAAGTCCCAGCTTGGCAGAAATGAGCACTGCAGTACACTGCAGAGCCCTGAACCATCACAAATGCTCATTTGCTTGGAAGTGCATGAACTGTTGAGGTCAGTCATTGAGAGGGGCAGGATCTATCCTCCCTCCAGAAGAATCCAGCCCATCCCCCAGGGATGATGGGTGAGTCTGATTCTTCTTTACTTTGCAGCAAAGCATCTTTTCCTTCTTCAATAGTGTAACTGTGGGTAGGCATAAATGAAAATACTAACCGCATCTACCCCAGACATGACAAAAACCATAACTTACTGTACACATGGCAACTAAATTCTTGCCAGGAGCTATATGATAAAGAGAACTTCATATCCCATGTTTTAGCACATTGTGGTGAGCATATATTTTCAATATTATGTCTTTAATTGTACAATATACTGTTTGATCTTGGCAGTACTTCAGCTATAGCAGCTGTATCATGTATTTTACTAAGAACATGTTCTCATGATTGCAGTGTCCCAGAATGCGGTTTAGTCCAATGAGATCTTGCATTTGCCTCCTAAGAGATTTCCCTCAAGCTTGAAATTTGTAGCTGAACATTATAATTAATACATTATAGACCACATAATGTTCAACTGTACTCATTTGCAGAACAGTAGAAATCGTCCTTGTGTTGCAAATTGCTCATTTTTCATGTAAATATTTAACACTTTTTTTAATTTGTTAGAAAAGGCCTGGTGTGAGTAATATTTCTAAGCACTTATGTTCCTGCTTAAATTTTAATTTGGCCTGTGGAAAATAGAGCTCATAAATTAAAAAGTTTGTGTTTGGAAAAATACTTGTACTTCAGGAGCTCATATCAAAGAGAAGTTGGGTGAGCCTAGAGGAGTGTACCTTAAACTCAATGCACTTAGGCAGCCAGGGAATCCCATACAATACACTGCTCCTCCCTGGTGTATATGACCTTAGGTAGCTCAAAATATTTAATTTGTTCCCTTGTTTCCATTGTTGCAAAACCCAAGTCTCCTATTCCTCTTTCTGTTCTTGTTACCACCCTTAATGTGACAGTGCAGTAGGGATCACAAGATATGATCTTCCAGTGCTTTCTGCGTCCAAGCAACTGTATTTTAGTAGCATCTGGTTTTCTTTTAACCTTTTCAATATTCTGTGATTCAACTCCTTGACATTTACTCTTTGCTCCTTTAATTGAGACCTCCAATCAAAGTAATTGAAAAAGATTATACTGTATAGTATGCAAAGTACAGTTCAACAGGTAAAACATTATCAATATTAATAACAGCATTTTTATGCACTTTTATGTATAGATACTTTTATATCAATTTGATATTTCATTGTGCTTTATAAACAACAAGGCGTATATTCTGGTAGGTTTGCACAGTCTGTCAAAACAAGCAAAGGAAATATGACAAACAGTCCAACAAACTTTTGATTGTAGGCTAAACCTACTCAGTCTCAGCTAGTGAATGGATTTCCACAAACAAATTTATTTTTCCACAAGCTTTGTAAAGCTAGTTAACTCTCTGTTCCTCAGCTTCTTCATTTATGCCAGGGAAGGATGATACTAACTGATATTAACATGTTTGAGTAAGTAGTCTGAGGAATTTATAGAAGAGAAAACTTTCTCGAAGGGAGTATTTCCTTGCTTCCAGAAAAAAACCAAAAAACAAACTATACTGGAACTCCAATGGTGTAATCCACTTCAGTAGAGAAAAACCATAGGATTTCATGAGTTTAATGTCTTCACAGCAAAAGGTGTTGCTATGGGATTGTTCTTGAGAACTGCAGTTCTAAAAATTCCAGTTAGGACACTTACTGAGCCTGTCCTGTCTGTAGCCCAATTACTCAGTCCCCATCTCTTCAGTTTACCAAACTGAGGTGCTGCAGCTGGTTCACAACGTATATCACTTCTGAATGAACAAAAATCACTGACACAGTAAATTGTTTAAAAAACCATATATCATGAGCAAGTCTTTCTGGTGAGCAGAAAATAAAGTACAATACCATGTTGCTATCAAATCGTGTTGGTAGTAAAAGATTTAAGACTACATTGGGTGGCTGTGCTAGAGCATGTATCCTGAGATGGTAGTTCTGTTTTTCAGAAGAAAATGTTCCTCCTAGAAATGACCTTGTGCTCAAATTTGTCAGCATCATTTAAGAATGCTGTGAGTTTCTTCCCTCTGAAGCAGACCTTACACTTTGCTTTGCACTTTGAGGAAACTAAACTGCCTGATACAGCCACATCCCTTCAGCAGAGACTTCTCTCTGACTACAGCAGGCTGTTGACTGTACCATCAAGAGTGTTAAAACCCAGCCCTGGCTCGACCAAGGAAGATTTCTCAGTATCAGACTGGGAGGAAATAAAGACAAAATCACTCCCAAAGAGCCTATGGTTCTTTTACTGTCTGAAGTTTGCCTGTAACCACCCATGAATGTTCCACATGTCTGGTGATTCTGTCTCTTCTGGTTTAGGTGTCCACAACACCGATAACTCAGCAAGCCATCTAGGCTCCTCTTCTAGTCTCTGAAAATCCATGGAAAATTCTAGGGTACAATTTTAGATTCCATGAAAACATGCTTTCAAAACATCTCTTTCTCTCCACTGCTCAGGTAAGTCCCACCCACTGCCACAAAACCCTATCTGTGGATGTCTGTGTGAAAACCAGCACAGGTCGCCAGCACTTTCTGCTTCAGGGCCTTCACCCAGCACAGACATTTATTGCCTGAATGATGCTTCAGGGCTAAATCTTGGCTTAAAGTGGAGGCACAGCCTTGGCCCAGTCTATTTGTGGTTCAAGATCTTGAAGAAAATATGACTCCTTTATTGGTTCACCAGTGAGGTCTGAGTGGAAGAAGTGAGCTAACAAGAACTTCTGCCAGTTGACATAAAAATATGCTGAGTGCTTTTCTGTGCAGATGCTTTCACAGCTTCAAACAATGCACTTTAGGAAGAGTGGGATTTTAGGTAATTTATTTGTGTCTGTTACAGATTAATCCCTATTATGCTTGGCTTTACACTAGAAAATCCAACAGTTCCAATTAATCTAGTAGCTGATCATTCAACCTCAAATTATTCAATTGTTGCATTAAACAAGCACCGAGATGTTTTTATTTCATGCAGGTAAATTTTCTAGTCACCAGCCAAAACTTAATATGACAGAGATGGTGTTGGGGATAGGAAGGGTGTTGATGATCACAGTGAGATATCCCCACCTCCCTGCCCCAGCAGTATCTAATAGGGTATGCATGTCATGGTCCTTGTGAGTTTTCTCAGGAGCTCAATAGGAGAGAGTACAGTTACACGTAATTTAAAATAATAAGTATTCTTTTTAATAGATGCTCCTGTTTTCAGGCTTGCTTGAAATTACTTCAAATACATGAATGTATTTGGATTTATTTTGTACAGAGGACTGTACCCAAGCCCCAGGACTGCAGTCAGAGTACTGCCGTAGCTCTGGATCAAATAATTCCAGATCTTCCCTTACTTAAACAAAAGACTTGAAGAATTTTGAAGCAGTCTTGGTCACTACATGCCTTTTCAGTAAACTGTTTCTGTTAAACTCACCCCTTCAGTTATTCTAACACTTCTTTTGGAAAGTAAATTATTAAGCTTACCCATTTATTTTTAGGTTTATTGGTTTACATACTTGGTTTGGGCAGGAATTCTGCTCTGATTGAAATAAATGTATTTCAAGCCATCATTTTCAATGTCTATAAATTTTACAGTGTTGTCATAGTGTAGTCAGCAGCTGCTCGCCAACAGTTTATCATCCTAAGCTGCTTCCATGCACAATAAATATCATCGGTTTGTGCAGTGGCAGGTAAAGCCCTTTGTGTACCCACAGACCACAGGATGCATGCCAGAAGACGGCAGATGGTGATAGATACCCATCTTATTTAACAGGCTATAGCAAAGACAGCCTGGACTTTCTGGCAAGTAAATTATGTTTGGATTCGCAGGGCACGTTGTAGCAGAGCTGCTGCTCCTAAACTTTGCAGAGGCTGAGTCAAATTAATCCATCCCAGTGACCTCAGTGGCATTATATAGAGTGAATATGCCTCCCTGTTTACCCAGACAATTTACATTGACTTTATAATGTGACTGAAAATTATCTACACACATGTTGTTCTGTGCAACACAAACCTGTAGTTGTTTGTCCAAAGTAAATTCAGTTTAATAGCAAAGGTGAAAACAACCTGGAGAAACCAGTCTTCAAATGCAATCTCAGGTGGTTCTCAGTTCAGGTGACTTGGTGGGTAAGAGGCAACTGGAGGGAAGAGTTACGGTGGGGTTTGAGTTACAATGAAGTTCCTCCCCACAGGGCTGTGGGTATGCTCCCAGAGCCCAGCAAGAACCATTCTGGTATCTCTGAGAAAGTTCAGTAACAATTATAAATTTCTAGTGCCAAAAATTGCAAAGCAAAACCTAAGGATAGTTCCAATATAACTGGTATAGTAGTGACTGTCTGAAAGACAGCTTCTAACAACTTCTGAGGTGTATGGTCCACCAGATGTCTCAGGAGAGTTAGATGCATAATTCCGTCTTTACCAAAAACCATATGGTAGTGGGTATCCAGGACAACAGGCAGAGAAACCATTGACACTCATCATCAGCTTTGCTGAGTTGCAACAATACATTTTTGTAGTGCTGTCCAAAATAAATACAATTATTGTCTGGATCAAAGGAGTATTTGACGTAGCCTAGAAGCATATCACATTTTCTCCAGTTTATGAGAATTACGTTCCCTCTTGTTATGCTAACACTGTCTACATGAGTCCCACTAAATCCGATCTTCTGCTCAGTTCATCCCTGTAAATGTCTTAACAGGGTGTGCAAATACATGAAGTATCATTCTCTTTCCAATAAATAAAATATATTAACAATTTTATTTCCCAACTCTATTTCCATGTTCCTTCATCTACTTTTTTCCTAAATAACAAGAAGCTTGAAAACAAGAATTTCCCACAGCAGTGCCTTGGCCCTGCCTACATAAGCTCATTATACCATGGCCAGAGGTTTGAATTAACAAGTAGTTAGGAAATAGATGTATTGATTCAGTAACGATTATAAATATAACCTAGTTACCTTTGTGTATTACATTTATCAAGGTCATGACTAATCGCATTACGTGCATCAGCTTTCCAGAAGTCTAACTATTACAAAAGGAGGGGAAAAACAAAAATAAAAAAACAGTTGTCTGAGCAAACTCAGTCCTAGAAACCAGAACCCCTTTCCTCATTCTTATTTCTTGCTGTTTAAGGTGTAAAAGGATTTGAGTATTACAAACAGGCCCTTAAAAGCCCAGTTACTGCTGGGATAAGTTATCCTTAGTGCTACAAGTGGCCATAAGTAACTGTACTACAGATACATCCCCTTCAGCAGTTTTCAACCCTATAAAATTCAAACCTTATAGCCCAGTTCATATTTTACCTGCACCTTCAGGCTGTAGCAGCAGGTGAATGTAATGGATGTCCTGGCTGGGCATCGGTGTAAATAAAACACATCAGCCCCTGATGGTGTGGTGGCTCTCTCTCTATTCCTACAATAATTTCTGTTTTCCTGGAAGTGTGCATGTAACCTGTCTGCCAACATGCACACAAGCCTTAATGCGAGCTAAAACCTGCCTCCCATTTAGATTATTCAGATGAAGGTGTTTGTTAAGAAAAATCCAAGTGTGGAGGCTGAGTCCACATATATCTTCAAAGTAGGTTCAAGACTATTCAAGAGTATCCTAACTAAAGTGTATATGTACCTGACATAGGGATATGATGTTCATCTGGCCTGAGGTCACTGTTGTAATGCCCATAGTGCCATCATTCGACTCCATATGGCTCGCTTGGGACAGATAAATTTGCCTAAAATCCTATAAATTAGGTACAATAAGGCCTCCTCTGTTATGCAGGTGCAAGAACTACAGCTGTCTAAGGGCAGCAACAGAGCGTATCAGCGCACATGCTTTGGGTGAAACGGATCTATGGCACCACTTTTCTACCTAGGATTAAAAAAAATTGGGAAAACGACGTGTGACTAGAGCTAGTGCCTCCAGGAGGTCTCTCAGGCGCAAGGTGATGGACTGACCAAACCAGAGAAAAGCACCAGCACAGACATCACTTTTAACAAATGTTCTAAACAGTCTGTGTAGAAATGTTTATATTCATTTGCAGTGTATTGTTTTGGGTATGACTTTTTAAACAAAAAGCAACGTATGGCACTGTTGCTGCTTCCTAATTAAAAAACAAACCTGTTATTTGAGGTTCAGGCAAACTGAAGTACAAACTAGACCAAAACTCTGAACCTGTATCGATGTGGCAAAGCTTTAAGGATGAAAGAAAAAGTTCAGTGAATTCAAGACCTGCAATTTTAAAGGCACGTGCAAGAGCACAACCCACCACGCTGGGGCAGTAACTCCCTGGTTTTGCTTAACGAGCAGGTGATGGACTGACTGCACAGTGCTTCCAAACCTGCCATCTCACACCACCGAGCAGCGCTGGGAAAACGTGCTCACACCGACACAAACAGACACGCTTTGTTTTATACATACTGACGTATGTTCATATAAATTTACACACGTTACATACACACTTGTATATATATGTGTGTATGCACCATATATATGTATACATTATACATACACACACACATACACCTAACTTTCTTATTTGATTTTCACAGTGCCTTGGGTGTTCCCATACAACATTTCCTATAAAGCAAACTGTAAAGTGAAACTATGACTGTAGTGAAACCACCCAAAGGCTACAGCAAATGCTGAGGAAAATGTTTCAGACTTAGAATTACGCACCTCAATGACACGAGGAGAATAAGGGGCAATGGACGTAAGGTGCAAGAGGGTAAATCTGCATTAGATATTAGGAAATGTATTTTCCCGCTGGACATGCTCAAACACTGACACAGGCTGCTCACAGAAGTTGGACTGTGTTAATCTTTGGAGATTTTAAAAAACTGGACTGAATGAAGCCTTGAGATGTCTCAGCAGGGGTTGGATCTACTTTGACCAAGAGGCTGATCCAGATGATCTATTCAGCTTCCTTTCAAACTAAATTATTCTGTTATTCTGTATCTCTCTGATTATATTATGGATACCTTTATAGGCATTTACAAGCCTCAGTGATTAAAAGTGTTATCTGTATTTATCCAAAGCAACTATCTGGGGTCCTGGACCAGCCACGTTCGTGAAGCCTCTGGTTTGTGTTCCAGTAATTGAAGGGACGTAAGAAATCTTCTCAGATTTCAACATTTTGCTTTTCCCTTGGTGAGTCTGGGAAATTTATTAATTGTTATGCGTGGCTTCTAGATCTATGATTAATCACTTCCCTCTCATCTAAACACAGCAGTTTTCCAGTATTTGTTTATTTTGTTTTCCTGGCCAAGGAAAACAACCAAGGAAAAAGCAGCCAAGCAAAAGCCACAAGCAGACAAATCAATACAGGCAAACAAAAATGCACTCATTCTTACGTGGGAAGGCTGGAGTCTGCAAAATGTATCATTTTCATGTAGCAAAAAAAATAATTTTCTAATCTGATGCAACAGAGTTGAAAAAAATGCCTAGAAAATTGTCTTAATTCTTTGGAAAGATACTGTATCAATTCTATGTGGTAACATTGAAATGAAGCTCTATAAAAGAAGTTACACCTCAGGTATAACTCAATAGAAATGTTTTAAATCCCTGAACATGGAAACTTTTAAGTCTTAAAATACATCTGCTGTCACTCCTAAGGCTAAGACTCCAAGGATGAAATGGGTTGTGCTCTACTCCACTTATTTTCATATCATCCTGTTTCTAGAAACATGACTCCAAAATCTTTTTCTCTGGTTTCCTATCTTGTACCATTTTGTTCAATAAACCCTTAGTCATCAATATTTGATGTTGATTTTGGAATAGCTGGGTGGAGGTGGGTGTCTGTCAGCTTGTTCAGAGTGGGAAAAGTTGAGAGAGAGAGAAGCGGATAATCTATTCTGGATATACAGCATTAAGACAAATGAGTTGGATTTTTTTGCATTTTAATTGTCATGGATCAACTTTAATAGGTTACAGGTAAATATGAGATAGGTTTTGATTCCTTCTTTCTTTTGTTCCTGGAGTTTTACTAGATTTATTCAGATTTTGTAAAAAGAAGTTGATTTACTATAAGCTCTATTTTCATTCATTATTTCTTCATGAATGCAAATATTTCCCAGTTCCAACAGCCCGTGTTGCAGCTTTGCACAGGGCTTGTGCTGTATTTTCCTCACTCAAAAAAAGGATGGAGCCAGAGGTTTCTGCAGATGTCCCTGGGTAAATAGCCTCTTTAGACATATATAAGATTTGAAAATAGAGCAGGGAAATTGGCCCAGCAGCCCTGGAGTTCAAAAAGAGCTCAGGGACAAGAGACAGCCCTGGCCTCTGCTCCACACAGGCAGCAGATCTGTGCTGCCCAGATGGGAGAAAGCACAAGTGCCAGGACCAATGCTCCTTCCAGCTCTGCACGTACATGGAGGCTGGTGCTCCTTACCCCTGATTCTCAGCTGCTCTGGCTTTACAGTGATAGAGCCTGCAGAGACACATGAGAGTATAACCCTCAGCAGCATGGCTTTTTGGCTCTCCTGTGTTAGACCTGTCTACTGGCTCCCGAATGTCTCTCATTTCAGAACTGTCTAAAGGCTGTCTTGCTTTTACCCATAAAAAATGAAACAAGCCTGCCACCTGTTCCAGCATCTTGAAGCATCACAGAAAGCCACAGCTTGTGTTCAAGGCACACCTTGAACAGACAATATGATTTTGGGCCAGATATATTTCCTTGGGTCATGCTGCAACTGTGAAAAATGCAGCGCCATCAGGCTGTATTTTTATATTTCTCATCCATGCAATTCCACATCTGCTAATTGACTGCCCATTGTCTTATTTATAAATATGAGATCTCATTTTAATGTTCACTGTCCTTGTGACTTACGTTCATAGGTCTGATATCTAGTTTCTTCTTCTGGGGCTGGCACGACTCCGATCCTGGCAGGGTCATTAGGGTTGAATTACTTCAGTCTCTGGGGTTTAATCTGCAGAAAAGTGATTAGGTGACATGGCCTTGTTCCTACCCACTTCCTTCCCTTGCTCTTGAGCCTTGACAGGCTGAGGAGTGAAGTGAGTGAATTGACCACAAGTTTTCTATGCCTGCTAGAAGCTAAGCTGAAACTGCTAGTTACCTGGAAAAAAGCACAGCTATTTATTGCTGTATTACATTTAAACACTTTTTTTTTTTTCATAAGTAATTTTCACTAAAGCCAGTACTGCTATTTGCACACTGCAGCTCAGAAAGGAATAGGGACTTTTCAGAGTTTTAGTGATAATTCTTCAACCAAACAGGTGTCCTTTTGGCAAATTTTGTGAGTTAAAATTCCCTAGAAGTTTTGCTGTAGACAAGGTTTGTGAAATTATATGGGATCTAAGGAGGACTTGGAAGAACAGAGTAGGTACATTTCCCTATTTATGGCTGGGAAATGTTCTCGCTTTCACTGGATTTTTTTGGAGGACAGGTAGGCAATATTGTTGTCTGAAAGGTCTGCACTGCTGCTTTCCAGGTCCTAAGGGAAGAGGGTTGTGTGGAACAAATACATGATAAAGGATGCATCCTTCCACCAAAAAAATGACCCGACTAGTTTGCCTGATTGAGTTTTGGCAAACCGACTTCTTTAATGTACATCGGATAGATCAAGGCATGAATGTCTCATCGCTGTATGTTCTGCACAACACCAGTGCTCCGTAAGAAAACACTACATCACCCCCCGCATGTACAAACAGCAAGGCTGCAGCCTCTCTTAACCTAGAGACAGACCCGACTTCTGTGTGTTTGGCCCTAGTGCTTTGTGAGGAGCAAAATAAAGGGTGTTAGAAGCCTTTCATTGCCAGGGCAGAAAAGGTATCCTTCTGTTTTTAAAGGAAATTGTAAGTTTGGAGTTTACCCCAAGGTGTAGTGCTGTTACCAGCTTCTACTGTCTAATATTAGTGCTTATACAGCTGCCTAATTTCTAGCATTAATAAGAACACCTTTTGGATTAGAAATGCATTGGGAAGGGGTCTGTCTGTCCTTACCACCAAACAGGATCCCCAGCAGAGAAATCTATACCTGTGGGAATCCACCCAGTTGCCCCTCCATGGGCTGCTCCCAAGCAGTCCAGAGGTCCACACTGAACTTCCTTGCTCTGGACCTATTTATTGGATATGACGGCAAGAAAATAGTGTATTTTCATGAAAAAATAGTATTACTTTCATTAACACTTACTGCACTTTTAGTTACAGCTCCTGGAGTTTGACCAGAAAGCATCAAAATGACAAGCGAGGGACTGGAGTGACAACCTGCCAGTGCTCTAGAAGCACTCAGTGTGGTTTTTTTCTGTGAAAATGGATGAAGTAGGCTGAGATGGGAAAATGAAGATTTCTTTCTCTTTTTCTTCAGAAGAAAACCTTCCCCCCCCCCCCTCCCCGCTTTGACCAGTGCCATTTCCTATTGCTTCTGTATAGGAAAGATCAAAAACTTTCTTACAAATAAAATTTTAGCTACACAAGACAAAATTCCTTATTGGGAAAAATCCACTTTTTTCCAAACCTCCTTCTTAACCTTCTGAAATTCTTACATTGTTTGTATACTTACGAACTTGCATATGCAACAAATAGACAATATATTGTGAATAGGTAAAGTATCCTATATATAGTGTCTGCATGTACATATCTATACAGCATAATTTATGTACATGTGCATCTATATTTATATATAGAAAATTCATAAAATACATACAATTCTATATAAATAAACATGCTTTCAGACACGCATATACAAACACACATTTTGCATTTAATCAAATGTCTACAGAACTCAAAATATTAGGGCATAACTTGCCTCAGTGGTTATCAATGCCAAACTAGCAGAATTTTCACTTCCTGGTTAATCCAGACCCAGGAAAAGAAGGCATTTTCCATACAAACTAAATGAACTATGAATTCAGTTTTCTGTGAGTAAAGGGTTTGGCAAGATATATGTGTCTTCTAGACCTGAAATGTCACCAAGACACTTGGCTCACAGGATTCTGGCACTCCTAAACCTGGGCTACCATTGCTGTACAGACTTCATCCATGATCATGTGCTATTAATATAGGTTAAAACACAAAAACCATAATTCTAACCTTTTTTCCCCCCAATCCATCACTATAAATCACAAATAAAGGGCCAAATTCCAAGAGCAAAATAAATCTCCAGTCAAAATAAATCTTTTTTTATCCTAGTTGGAGATGTTATTAAAACTGACTGGGACCCACAGGATATGAAATGGTTGAAGTTGTCAGAAAAATCGTCATTGACTTTTAAAAAACAGCCACATCTTCTGTATTTTAGGTACTGAATAGATTACTCTTTGAGCTCACTCTAAAAGAACTGCTAGACATATTGCAACAGAAAAATCAAGTGGGAGCAGGCTTTTCTGGTCTGAAGCACAAATACTCTAATTTCTTAAAATATCTGAAGAATTTTTCCCCCATCAGTTCCCAGTGACATCTGCAGCATCACTTTGCCATGTCCAAAGAAATTCTGTAAGTGACCCAGAAAGTTATCAGCGTCTAGGGAAAAAACATGCAAGGAGTTAACTCTTCCTAGCACAGGGTAAAAAGTATATTTAGGGATTAAACTACCTGCAGTGGGTTTTATGGAAGTGGTTTCAAAACTTCATTTTCAAAACAGAAAAAAACCAGAGACAGATGATCTGCTATTACTTGCAATGAAAATAGACTGAGCAGGAAAGACACTTCTGTTCTGAAGCTGTGTTCAGCTGTTCTGAAGGTCTTTCAGATCACCTGGCAAACACATACTATATTCAGTATGTCTTTTGAGCACACAGAATTTAATAAGATAGCAAAGGAAAAATAAAAAAGGCAGAGATGCGCTTGTGATGGCACAGGAAGACACAGAGGAAAGACAGTTGAGTTTGATTCCAGTCTGGCACAGACCTCCCACCTCATGTTAGACCATGTCTGCGTTGCAAACTTGTTGGTGCAGCTCAGGTTTAGGGTTTTGCAGTAATCCAGCTAAAATAAACATACATTTGAAGACAGCCAGGTCGCCACAGATGCCAGCATGGACTTGTGCCCTGCACATGTCTGTGGGTGAGTGTTATGGGCCATGCCAGCTACCACAGCTGTTAATCATAGTCCACAGACTAGAGAGGGTGAAACCAAACTTAGAGCCCCTGCAGGTGTCAATACTGATGTATCTCAAAGCAGCTGCAAATACCTTGATGCCACATCAGCTTGAGGTGAAGTTGCCACTGTGGACCTCCTGCAAGAGTTTGCCTGCTTGCTGGGATGCACTGGCAGGGTTTCACATGGAAAACGGCAGAGACATAATGTTTCTGTGCCTGTTTCTTGTTGGTGTGAGAGAAACGATAGCTTGTTTTTCACTCCCATCTTGTCTCTTATAAATTCTCCAGTGATGGTTTCTTATGTCTCTCACAAGTCTATAGGGCTGGAATAACACAAACAACAACCAAAAATCAGGAATAAATAATGAAGTGCAAGAGTGTTACAAGTCAACCATCTGGCCACAAAAGGTTTCTTCAATGTTTTTTCCCTTGTCATTTTGATGCTCCAAGCTGTCTGCTGGAGCTAGGATGAGGGCATCACTGGCAGCTGCACCAGCAATACCTGTCAAGGCCTGATCAAAGATGTTATAAGTTAGAAAGAGGGAGGTTTATTTTCTCTGTCTGTAATTTGTTTTCTGTTGATATATTGCCTTTGGGCTTTACAGGAGGAGATGTGGGTGCGAGTGTTTAAAGTAAAATGTTGTTTTCCAGTGTTCCAGACCTCCTCTAGGATCTTTACCAGCTCTTGCTTCTCTCTAGGTGAATATGAGCATTACCTTTTTGGTGAAATCTATAAGGACACCCGCAAGTTCCTTCAGAGTTCACTGGGAATGTTACTGGTAAAAACCTTCAAAATCTACTAAAAAACCTGCTCTCAGGGAGTCAGGCTCCCACCCATTTGTTAAGTGCTGTGTTGCTGCCTTAAAATAGTGCATTTGCTGGGAAAAACTTGCAGGTATTTTAAAATATTATCTGTGTTAATAGGTCAACAAAAGCAGCCAGGAGTCAGCCTTTTAAAAACCCAGACTCGTAAGTCCACCCCTCATCCTGATACGGGATCAGCTTTATAGATAGTCTCAGTCTGCTCTTAAAACCTCAGATGCTGCTGCCTCCACAGCAACCATAACCCATACACACACTTTACTGTCCCTAAAGGCAGATTCTTCTTTCTCTTTTTTTTAATGATCTGAAGTTTTCTTGCTGTATTTTCAGGCCATACCATCCCAGCATAGAGAGTTCCAACAGATTATTCTCTTCCTCTTTGCCACAGATTACTATAGATTTGAGGGCTACTGTGGTTTCAGTCATTTCTCCCACCGTGAACACCAATTCTTTTCCCCCCAGATCATGTGGTTTAGACTATTCTCATTTAAGAATTTTTCTTCTGAAACTTTTTATGTCCCATACCAAACATAGCTGTCCAGCTGAGGCCCTGCCAAGACAAAACAGAGCTGTAGTATGACTTACTCTTACCAGCTCACCTTCAGTTTATGCTGGTCTTTTTCTTGAGAGCATGTCACAGGTGACTTTCATTTCATTCCTAATCTACTGTAACTCCTGGATCCCATTTTTGGGCAGAATTTCTAGCCTGTTGCTTCCCAGCATGAATCTGTAGATAGATTTAGATTTCTGCTCACATTTTAATTGAATGATATTCAACTTGGGGTTTTCCACAGATCATCTCTCTAATTTGTCCACATGATTTTGCATTTATCCTGCCTTCTAGCAGCTCCGCAGTCACTGCCAGCTCTGTCTTGAACTGAATGCTCTGCATTTTTGCAGAGCTGATGCCTTAGGACCTTCAAGAGTCTGGTCAAAGCTATCCCTTGATATAACACCAGTGACTTCAGCTGAGGGCTGCTGTTCCTCACATTGTTCGTGTGCTTGCTGAGTAAAAATCAGGTTTTGTGAGAGATGTTATGATGCTGCCATCCAGCTTGACCAAGGTATTCCTCTCTGCCCTTACAGGCCACCACTGCTCTGGCTGTGTGAAGGAGCATCTGCTGCTGACCATGCTCCTTTTCCAGCATCTGAGATGGGCAAGCTATTTGGTGCAAAGGTAAAAGGACAGAAGCAGTGTGCATGCATTTATATAGTGATTTTGAATGGTGTTGAATGCTGGCAACTGCTAATTGGGGTTTCCACAACTTCTACCTGGCTTCAAAGAGACTGTTTCCCTGCCTTTTTTGCTGTACTGGAAATGCAGGCTAGCTCCTGAGGCGATCAGCTGAAGTCCTTGACTGGATGGTGAACCCCTTATCTCATTGACATGTAGTTATTTACACATGGAGTAGCCCCACTAATTTTTTTTGTGACTAATTCACCTTGACTGGAGCAGGGTCCAAACAAAAATGAAAGAGGTTTCACCCTCATCCCCCTATATGTTTCAGTTCTAATTATTTTAGGGATCACTTACAATAGCAATATATTTTAAAAAAAAAATCATATTTTACCTTCTTCGGGTTCTGTAATAGCAGCCATCCCTTCCCATGCCACCTAGTTTCCAGGCACTGCTAATAACTGCATTGTTAATTCACAGTGTTCCACATGAGAAGCTTCCTGTTAACTGCATTGTTGTGGGAATGCATCATGGGTTTTTAATTCTTTCAGGGCTGTTCTTTACAAAGAATCTTCGATTCATATTTCCAGCAGCACAGTAGAAAAGAAGGGGCAAACATTTATCATCACCCTTCAACTGAGCCTTTCTCATTTGTCAAACTGATTGAACTCCATCCACTCTCCTGACAGAATTTTTTCATCTATGGGTCTCTTTCTTAGTTCACTGGAAAAGTCCTAAGAGGCTTAGTTACTAAAGCAGGATGAAGATGAAGTATCAATACCCCAGCCCCAAACTGTTCTCATCGATCCTTGTTCAGCAGCTGCCTGAGCTCACTTTCCATGCAGTTGCTAAAGCAGCCTCATGTTTGGATTGGGGTACTTGCTGCCTAGGTGGAGAGGGGAAAGGTTTATCTCCACCCCACAGCTTCAGCGGTGGACTGCACACAGCCTTCTGTGTTTGCCGCCTTTGGGTGGTGAGGAAGATAGGGGTGCAGAAACAGTGTGGGAGTTGCATGAGCCTTCTTCCAGGCACTATTGGTGATCACAAGAAGGGCTGCTGGAGATTTCCCTAGTCCTGATGTTGCAATTAACTTCATACATTGCCTTTCTCAATCTTCCTGCAGTTTCCAGGACAGATGATTTTTTTTGTACAAGCAGATAAAAACAGGCAATACTCTCTTTCTTTCACTATTGGGGGAACATGGAATACAAGATAGTTTGCTGATGAAGTAATGATGACAAGGAGACAATGGTATCAGTGTCAGTGTAACATTTTCCTCACTAGAAGTTGTGTGAGCTGTGCACATATTTGTCCTTTTGTGTGTAGCATCCTTCCATCTCATCTTCTGTGGACCTTGCTTTTCTGCAGGGTAACAGCTATATTTTTCAGGATGGGCACCAGTGACTGGCCCCATCCCAGTGTGACTAGCTCCCTGCAGTGGGCTGCATAGCCTGTTGTGTGCATTGTTCCATCTCCGTGGAGTTCCCTCTGAGCTGCTTTCTTCCTTCGAATATGTTTTGTAACCTTCTGCAATGTAGCCTAGCCTCTCCTTGAAGCTGTATTTAGAACCATTATTCCATCATGTTCTACGCTATTTCTCTGTGCCCTCCATTTAACTTGACTTGAAGGGAACTAGCACAAGATACTTGTCTCTACCGATACTTTTCAATCACTTTGTCCTTCTGTGCACCCCGAATTGAGGCCAGAAGCCCTATTAAGTTGTTACAGCTCTAGCCTGGTTAGTTTTTTACAAATCTGGATCATTTACTGGCAGCACTGGCAGACATTATACCAGTATTGCTACCGAAAATAAAAAGGTAATTTAAGGCATGAGATCACTCAAGAAGAGCTAAATATATTACACAGATATATTTGTTGAGGAAAAATCTTTGCAGCGTACCTGGTGTTTATTCCCTTATGACCCATCTTTGAGGATTCCTGATTTGGCAGCAGACCATGATCTATGTGAGAATTGCCTTTTTGTCTTTCTCTGAGGGTCATGCCCTTTTTTGCTGAAATGTTTATAATCACTCTGATGATGTGAGGAAGTGTTTTCCTCAGATTCCCTCATATTTGCGCGGGGGATGGGGAGGAAACCCCAAAAACGTTTTTTATAGTGCACTGTTTCTGTTACCAGGTTTCACAGATGTAATAGATTTATGCTGCTTTAATATTTACCTTTTTCCAGCTGTAACATAGAGCAGTGTCTCAGAAGTCATTTAGGACTTTCATCTTTTATTGTGATGGGAACAGGCTATATTGTCGGTGTGGAGGCCTGACCCTGGCCTCTATGACCCTCCACTTTGGTTGGTTTGGCAGAGTCTCTCACAATGTTTGTTGGTTTTGGTGTGGGCTTTCTGTGGTGGTGTCTGCTAGTTGCATGTTAGCTCTACATGTTCTACATTTTTTCTTCACTTATTTTTATGAATTACCAGCAATTCAACTTCAGCTGACTCCCTGTTTGCAAAGAACAAAGCCTTTGGTAAATGTTCAGCTTGTAAGCTTATGTCTAAATTTTCCATAACTATTACCAGTAAAAAGTTCTGGCTATAACACATCCTAACTATTAATAAATTATTAGTTTAAGGGGCTTGATTAGCAATCCCTCCAGCAAATTATGGTATTTATCTTTGAGTTCGAGGGTTAATTTAAAAACAACCCATCCAGGTAAAATGTGACTGGTGCCAGGTGAAGCTATAGAGGAGAAAAGTACAATATTGGAGTTGTCTGGGAAATGTGAGGGGTCATACTGTTGTGCTTTACTGCTCAGGAACATACTTGAGAACTATCAGGGAGTGAAATGTCATGAATACAGACATAAATGTCTATTCTCATGTAAAAGCTGTGTAACTTACAGAAGAGGAAAGCTTACATAACTATCGGTCTGTATTTCTATACTCATTCATACCTTGGCTGACTTCAAAGAAAGCAGAAAAAACTGTTGAACACATGCAGCCAAAGAAAGCTTAACTGTGCAAGGAACCGGTATGGTGTTTTGCTGACAGGGCTATAACCAGGAGATGGTTAGGTTTGCTATGCTTGATCTCCAATACTAGTGAATACGAATGCACTGAGACTCCTGGACCTATGCTTATTTAGCAGCTTCCTTGAGAGTGTCTGGATTCCTCCATGTTTCTGGAACTGTTACTAGCACATGGTGCTGTGCCAGAGCACCTCAGGAGATGGGTGGAGGTGTTGCTTGCATTCTGGCCAAATGCCCTGAGGACACCAGGATGCCCCACTCTAACTTCCCTATTTAGTCACTAAGCCTGCTGTTAAAGGGATATTAAAGCTCTAGGATCAAAAGTACTCAAAAGGTGATTGACAAACCTGAAGTTTCTTGTACAACTTTGCACACAATTTTCAGTTAGTCTTAGGTAAAAAATAAAACAAATTCCAGGTTATATATAGTCTTCTAGTTGGTGTCACACTGAATTTTAATATTGCTATGACTATGCATATGTGCACGTAGAAACTGATTAAGTCATGGACAGAGAATAACAAGCTACATGAGCCAAATAAGAAAGGGGTCTACCCAGGGGGGTTTGCCAAGATATCTCACAGTTACTACTGACAAAGGTAAGACTTCAAGATTCTGGTTTTAATTATACATTCTAAGTGCTGTGTCTTTAAGTAATGGTCATTTTTAATTTATTTTTTTCTTGTTCCCTCTTAATTTTCAACCCCTTTCCTATTCTGCTCCCACATGCATTAAACCTGTTGTTCCAATCACTCTATTTTCCATTAGCTTTGCTGCAGCATCCATCTGTCTTTGTGTCAGGATCTGTGCTGGTACCATCCGCCATGCTGTTTCCTGGCCCGGACCTGCTGTTGTCATCTCCTTCCAGAACATCACTGTTTTCTTACCCTTCACTTACTTTTGGCAAAGTCAGAAGGAACTGAAGATAAGCACGCAGAGGATCTGACAGTTTAGGTGGATAACTGTGCCAGCTGTGTGTATAGAATTTCAGATGCTCTGCTCCTTGTACTTCATGCCCCTTTTGCACCAGCTCTATTACTTTTAGGAAATACTTCCTCCCCATTATGTGATGGCTCATCTGAGAAAACTTCTCTTGGAAACTGAGGATACAACTTCCTTGTGACATGGAGTGAAAACATTTTATTCCTGTGGTGTTGGAAATGTGTATATAGGTAGATATGCTACTGTTAATGTAAAACCACATCCTACAAAAGGTATGAGAGGTCTAGCTGCTATCCAGCCTCTGACTGAGAAGAGGTCATGAGAAAATTTTGCATACAGGCCTTCCAATACTTGCCATGTGTCAAATGTTTCTCATTACAGTCCTCACTGGGATACCAACTTGTTGGTCCTGGGTATCTTCCTGGCAGTCACATTGTTTTGCCTGTGTTCTTTGGAAACAAAGGTACCTTTCCTGAGACAAAGTCCTTCTAGGCGATATTCCATTTTGGAAGATATTTCAGTGCAGGACAACCACAATTAGCTTCAGTGGCTAAATTAGACCTGTTCTGTTTTGATGGGAAAGAATTTGAAGTATTTGTACATATCACTGTGTGTCTGGTGGGTTCTGCCTTTTCTTCTAAGTGAGGCTAAGATGTTATAAATGCTAATTTGTGATATCATGTACCTCCTTGGAGATCATGTACCTAGTGGCTGGAAAACTACCTGGTAGAAAAGGACCTAGAGGTGTTGGTTCACAGGCAGCTGAACATGAGCCAGCCGTGTGCCCAGGTGGCCAAGAAGGCCAAGAGCATCCTGGCTTGTATCAGAAACAGAGTGGCCAGCAGGACAAGGGCAGGGATTGTCCCCCTGTACTGGGCACTGGTGAGGCTGCACTTCAAATACTGGGTTCAGTTTGAGCCCCTCACTGCAAGAAAGACATTGAGGTGCTGGAGCATGTCCAGAGAAGGGCAACAGAGCTGGTGAAGGGTCTGGAGCACAAGTCCTATGAGGAGCAGCTGAGGAAACTGGATTTGCTTAGCATAGAGGGGTGTTTAACCTGGGGAAAAGGAGGCTGAGGGGGGACCTTATCACTCTCTACAGCTACCTGAAAGAGGTGTGTAGGCAGGTGGGGATCAGTCTCTTCTCCCAGATAACAAGTGGCAGGGCAAGAAGAAACAGCCTTGAGTTGCACCAGGGGAGGTTTAGATTGGATATGAGGAAAAATTTCTTCATTGAAACGGTTGTCAAGCACTGGAACAGGCTACTCAGGGAAGCGGTTGAGTCACCATGAATTAAAATACATTATTTATTTCAGCTGCTGTTCTGACTTGTTTAAAAGGTCATTGCTACACAACAGAGAAAACTCAGCCACAGTTCTGTGATCTCTTTTTGAACAGCTTTTTTCCTGGAGAAATTATATGTATCAACCTCAACTTATAGGTGGAGCATGTTAAGGAAGAAAATTTAGGTAGCTGCCTGATTAAGTAAAACATCATAAATTATTGTTTGAAATTAGATTTATTAAACATACAGTATGGGTACTTTTCTGTACTAAAGGAAAGAAAAGGAAAAAAAGCCAAATAAACACAGTAACATTAGTAGATATTTCTCTAGACCTCACAAATACTGTAAGAGCTTTTTCCTAAAGAACCTGCTGTCACTCCATGCTCATTTCCCATTTGTGTTTTTGTGCCAGCTCCATTAATAATGCATCTCAGCAAAAAAGCTGTTGTAAAGTGTGCAAAATTATAAAGGAACATTCCTTGCTGTAGGCATAGCAATAGCCTGTGTGTTGTGAAATGTTAGAACATAGTGAACATCCAGTTGTTGCTTTGATATGCCTAGTTGATAATTTTTTGGCTTGCTGGTTTTCTCCTCCACTCCTTGGTCACTATTCCAGAATTAAGCATCCTTTCCTATGATTGTTCTCCGAAGTTCAAAGATGCTGTGAAGTTACATCTCTTGGATTTAGGGTTGTTTCCTCAACAGATATTTGGTATCAATGAAAACTACTTGACTGTCTGAAGAAAAATGATAGTTCAAAAGCTGCCTTATTAGCTTATCTTCTGTTATGCAGTAATCAATTAAAAAATTACCTTTTGAAGTTAATTGCATAGTCCCTGTTGCACTGAAGAAGGATACTATGGTACAGATAGAAAAAGTAACCTAAGTTTGAAGTCAATTGCATAGTCCCTGTTTCACTGAAGAAGGATACTATGATACAGATAGAAAAAGTAACCTAAGAGCCCCCACACAGTCACACTCTCTCTTCCACTGCATCCAACCAACTCAAAAATGTAATGTGAGATTAGATTTTTCCTTTAAATAATGATAGTTTTTAAATAGTAGAAAATGCTAATAAAGATACTTGTGAAGAAAAGGGGTTATATAAAAAAACCCAACTATTAGGGAGAAATACTATTCAAGTGACCTTCCTACCATCATTCCAGCTGCTTAAGGTCCCCAAGCCCTGTTTAGCAGTATTTTCTAGCACACTTCCAAGTTTCTCTAGTGCAGAAGACTAACAAGGCATTAAGTAATCCCTTCACTGACTGCATTCCTAGCCCTTCCAACTGTTGTTCCTTCTTGGCCAGTCGGATGTTAAGTCCTGCATAGTGCTACTTTGGACAATTTAATCTCATTTCTTAGCATCAACAGATTCTCTCCAGTATAGCAATCTACAGATATTTTAACCAGAAGGACAAAACTGAAAAGAAAAAGGCTTTGTGGAGCTGAATTACCCTGAACATGTGACATGGCAAAGATGATATGTTCAGAAGTGTTTGCTGAGGCAAAGACAGCTTTGGAAGTCATCCTTTCATAGTGCAGATAGGTACAAAATAATCTGACTTGGATTGCATGGTATGACTACTGATGAACAGCAAACATGCCACCCACACCAATGTGAATAACTTGCAAATAATTCCAAGTATCAAAGGTATTGGTGAATACAAATGGTTATTTAAAAAAAAATGCTAATCTCTAAAATAATCTTTCATGATTAGAGGAAACTGTTTTTGACTGAAAGCTATAGAGCACATAGAAGCAGGTGGCTTATATGGGGGTACTGATATTAACTTATTCTCAAATTTATGTCCTAGATTTTGATGAAGGAATACCGAGCTGGCAATCACAACTCCACCAGTATGCGGCAATTAATAGTGAGAAAGATAATTACAAGTTCAAGGAAAACCGCAGTCTCCTCTTCATGATCTTTACTGGCACTATTACGTAAATTTACTCAGGGCTAAGGCAGGTCAGATGAATAAGACCTTTAAGTTTCTGTAGACAAGAGGTATCTGCTATTTCTTTTTGTGCAACAAAAGCCACAGTCCCGGTAGGACCCACGGATAACCTGAGGAAGCACTGGTTAGTCCCCAAACACCTTAGGTCTCTGAGCATCCCACATATCTAAGATTGTACAAAGCTGCTGTGCTGCAAGCACTGATATGACCCTGCAGCCAATGAGCTGCTATGGACTTCAGAAATGCCTGACTGGCAATCCTGCCAGGTAGTACAACTACGCAAGCACTGGGGGAGGACAAGAGTCTTCTTGTAACTAGGATAGATCTGTGTGGGGTATGTAGGAAACCTGGTTTAGATCCCTGTTATGTTGGACTGGGTTCTTTCAACCCAGGTTTCCTCCTCCTATACCTTAGGTATAGTCTAACTTTTCAGTTATTTGAGATAAATGCCTTCCAATCATTTCTATTATTTTTGTTGCACCAAGTGTAGATACTCACCAGAACAGGAACCTGCAGCACCATTTAAGTTCCAACTCCTCCTTCTAAAATTAAATCCTCAATAGCTTCAGAGGTTTCTCAGGATTTGTTCCGCAAGTGCCTAATTGTCCCCAAGGCTCACTGACCTGGAGACAAGAATGCCCTGGGTTCAGTACCCCAGATGTTGTTCATCTCTGTGTTGCAGGCCTTAACACAGAGCCTTAAGTACCTTTAGGGCTCAGCCCTTAATCTGTCCTGCCCATTCATTCCCCACAGACCTGATGAAATTCCTACTTCTAAGCCACAGTGCTCTGAGGAACAAAGCATTCTTCCATGCTTGTGAAGAACTCAGTTACTGCAAGAATGGCGATAAAAGTGGAAAGACAGGCAGATATTGTATAGCCATCTCACCCAATAGCACAGGGCACCGCGCACATGTTAAAAAGAACTTAATTTATTTGAGGGCAAAAGAGGTTGGAGCGATACCTACCGAAAGTCCTAGCACACTTTCCTAATAGAGAGAGCTGTTGCAAAGAATGCAGTTTCATACTTGATTAGGTTAGCTTGACATGGTTTCTGGAAATCTGAGAAAAATATATACAGATCAGCTACAATAAAAGACACTTAGGGAGCTCTTAGAAGAAAGTTAGGCTGACAAAAACAGCAGCAGGGTACTTTAAATCTCAAAAGCGGACTGTGAGGCATTACATTTGTCATGACTGCAAAGTTCAGTTTGAATTTGAAAGGCTTGAAATAATGCTGGGAACAAAAATGTTAGGTTTTGCTGATTTTAATGAATGAAAAAGTGTCGAGTGGGGTCTTTGCATGGAAGAGGCTCAGAAACAATATAATAGCTTCTGATTAAACCCTTTTTCCTTTGAATAGTGATACAGACTTCAAAAATTCAAGCTTCAGACTAAGAATATCTTTAGATAAAGGTAAATGTGACATAACCTGTGCCTCACAGAGCTGATTCTGCAAAATGAAGATACATCAGGGTGACTTGATTCTTGACATCAGAGCCGCAGGCAGCCAAACAAGAATAATTAACCATGTATTATTACTCATTATGGTGTCATGGTTGAGCCTCCAACTATTAAAAAAAAATCTCAGGAAATTAGTATGGCACTGGTTTTGTTCCTCATCTCTGGCAGAGCACTTGACAGGGCCTTGGTGAAATACACACAAACCATCTGCTCCGCAGGCTGATTGGTTTTGGCCCAGGTATGACAGTATAATACCCCCCAGCTATAGATATTTCCTCAGACAGGTGTGATAAAGACTTGCCTACTGGAAAAGGTGCCTTCTGTTTATATATCTCCATATGTATATGGAGATATGTAAACATATGCCAGTGGGTGGAGATCTGAGGGTCCAAATTGTAAGTATTAAATGTACAGTAGGAGTAAGACTCAGACAAGTTAACTCAGCCCTTCTTCCACCTGATAACATTATGTTTCACTTCAGGCTATCAAGGAAGATTGCACAAAGCAGCAGCTGGGTCTCATGGGTCTCACTCAGTGTCATGTTCACTGGGAAGCCAAAGAATAGATACATCTTTAGTCACCTAAGACACAAAAAACTCTTAGTCTGAAGTTAAACTGAATTGTTTAAGTACTTAGAAGTTCTAAAGTCTTATGAAACAATCAAATTTAGGGATGTTAAAAAGCAGAAGTGGTTTTATAACTTCCAGGCAGATAACAATCAGGAAAAGGCAAAAAAAGAGCACAGTTTGTACATGTACCTCAATGTGACAAACTGTGATAAACCATGTCTTGTTGGCTTTTATTGAACAATGCCTGTCTCCATCACACTGCTGCAGAAGGATGAAGGTGAGTGTAAATGAGGATAATTTAGGTACCTTGCAGTTTTCATTGCAGCATTTTTAGGAGTCCATAAACCTTATCATTCTGTCCTGCTGTGGGTGGAGGAGACAAACATTTTTAAGGGTAAATGTTTGCTTGCCAAATGCATACCAGGCCACAGAAACACAAAGTGACGATGAAAAACTAGCTTGTAAAAGTATCAATCATTGCTCCTTAGGTTATTTTATTTGGCCAAGTGAACAAAGTGGTTGCCCTATGAATGCCTCAGAAAGCTCGTCCTCTGGCTGTCAGTGATGCACAGAGGCACAGTCAGGCAGCAAAACCAGAATGAGAGGAGTGTGAGCATTTTAAGGTCAGTGGCATTTAACGAGCCACAAATCTAGTTTGATTTCCACATTCTCCTTCTTATGTCTCATGTGATATAATGTGACAATTTCAAGCATTTTTCTTAGCCGTCAAATAATACTTCCTCTGGAAGGAAAAGAGGAGAACACTCTGACAAGCTGAAATTCAGTGCATATTTTGTTATGGGAGCACCCCGGCTTTGTCATTATGTGCAGCTGGCCATTTCCTCACCTGCTGAAATTTCCAGAGCTGCTCTTGTGTACACAGCTGAGAGCGTGCACAGGCCAGTATTGGTTTGAGCAATACTTGATGAAGTAGAGTCTGCTGCCCTCGAGGAACTGCTGGAACTGCTTTGATTAATATGTTTCACACAAGATGTCTTCTGGGAATGCTGCCTCAGTGGCATAATCCTAATAATTTTTTTTTTTTACTTTATTGCCCTATAAAAGGGACTATAAAGACCATGTGGATCTGTAATTGAAGATTCTAGGCTTAAAGACAGAATAATTTTATAGGAGCACAAGGGACTTGGTATTTGTTATGAGAGCAGAGCCTACCCACATCATAATTTCTGCACAGCAGATGTGGAACAAAATGATGCAGAGAAAATGGAGACAGAGCCCAGCTAGCCCTGAATAGGTGCTGAAGGACTAGGAACAAAACCAAGTAAAAGGAGCTTTTCCTGAGTTTTGTTCTGTGCAAGGCTAGCTTCCCTCCAGTTCTCTGCTAACCAGGGTCACCCTGACTTACAACTCCTCCCCTGAAGCATAACTGATGCTCATGGCTCCCAACAGCCGTGTTGGGCAGCACAGGCACCCCCCAGCCAACAACAGCCCAGAATGGCTCCCCTTGGCCTCAGCTTTGGCAAACTGAGCTGAGCAGCAGCTTAAAGCTGTGCCCTTTCCCTAGCCCATGGGCATGCATCTCCACCCTCTGGCTCCAGCAGAGACAGAAGGGGGATCTATGGAAAACACCCGGCATGAAAATCATGCCCAGCAACAGGCAGCCCGATTTTAGGTGTAGGGCTTGGGAAAAAACTGTTTCAGAGGTGTGAGGTGCTTGGCTGAGTAACGACGATGCTCTTGTGCTATGTCCTTATAAATAACCCAGGTGATGCCCCCTCAGTGCACTTCATCCCAGCTGAAGCCTTCCTGCGGAGGGTGGTGGGCTTCTCCATGGCTCCTGAGGCTGGCAGGGCCTTCACTCTGGCCTTGGCCTGCTCAAGGCAAATACTTAAAAAGAGATATATTTAATTGTGGTCTGAAAGTGTGTGAACTGCAGAGTTCATTTGATGCATTATTTAAAAAAATGCATCAAAAGCAGTCTGTAATGGTTCTCTTCATTTCCAGTCTTTCAGAGAGGTTTTTTTTAAATGTTCTACAGTCCAGTTCAGGTTGGATAACTATAATGAGTAGTTGATCGACAAAATATTCCTCAAATAATCTTCTCCCACTGAATATCTAATTTTGTAAATTAAAGTATACTACACAGATCTGTGACTACTGTAAGGAGTTAGTGCTGTTTCCTTTCCAGAAAAAGGTTTGGTTTATAATAATTTTTTTCTCTATTATCACACAATCGATCAATCTATTGTTTAACTAAACAAATATGGACACAAGTACTTCAGAGAAGGGGTAGATTTATGCCCATGATCATACACAAATAATAAATTTCTTATCAAATCATACTTTTTTTGTTTGTATTTCTCCAAAATTTCCTGATCCAACCCTGTTCTGGAGGAATTCTGACAGATGTACACTCATGAGCTAAAAAATCACAAGTTACCGTTTCATAGCGACTTAAATAAGAATGTGTTGAAATAGGAAAATTTCAGCTGGATCTCACTTTGAGTTTTTCATTATTTCAGTCAACAGTTCAAAGGAAATATTCAAAGGGAGAAGACTTGTAATTTCCTTTGCAGCAAAATCTGCTAGCCTGGTAATATTATCCAAAGTCAAGATGATACAGTGCCACAAAGACAGCTTCTAATCTGGAAAAGATAGAGATCAGATCACAGATTAGAAAATGATCAAGAACTAACTGAAGTGGAGAATTTACGGACTGGGAATCAAACAGAAATGCAAGATTAAGGAGAGCTAAAGGTGAAATTCTTGAAGGAGCTGGTTTAGGATCTTTTTAATCAATGTCTTGGATAATTTCTCAAAATACAGGATGATAAATATATGAAGTAGTACCTTGAGGACAGGAAGAAAAATTACTAGCAGAAAAATGCAGAGTTGGGCATGAAAAGGTAAAGCACTCAAAAATTTCCTGGAAACTGGAAGCACATGGGTTGGAAGAGAAGGGACTTCAGAAAATTACAGTCACATTTTACTAATTCATTAATGTGCTTTGACAGCATGGAAAGCAAAAGGTTTTGAGCATATGAAAAAGTAGAAAATTTCAGTATCAGTTGAAATATGTGTTCCAGTGTACAAGGCACTGCTGTTATCTGGGATGAAAACTGAATTTTCAGCATGACTGGAAAGGATTATGAACCTGATCTGGGGAATGGAGAGCCTTTCATAGATCAGAAACTAAAAGGGATTCATTTTTTTAACACAATTAAACAAAAGCTGAGGGAACATTATTGTTTTTACAACATAGTTTAGGGAAAACCCAATTTTTCTTGCTAAATGGCAAGATCGACACAAGAATGCATAGGTATAAATTCAGCAAAAAGGACTATAGTCTTCAAATTAAAATTGTTTCTGATCATAAGACCAGTGAGGATCTGGAATAACCTGCCATTTGGAGTAGTGGAGACAAAAGAATATACACACCGAACCATTTTAATGATATTTTAATAAATACTGTCTGCTATCACCCTCTGTAAGTGAAGTACCTTAACATCTAGATTAGTATACAGCTGCTTCTTCCCAGGACCAGAGCAGAATTAATTACTATTTTCACTTTTTCTTTTTTTTTTTTTTTTGGCATTATTCATTCCTGCCTTTTTCTGACAAATATTAGCTTTAGTATCTCTTCTCTTCCCTGCACATTTAAAAAATGGACTTAGGTTTTACTCAGCCCTGCCAGCACCTTTTTCTACCTGATGTCTTGTGCCCCTTCATAGTTTCTAATTTAGAAAAATCATGACATTCAGTGTGTCATTATATTTTGTGGATTGGATTGTCCTTTTACTTTGCACTTGGCTGAAAAAAAGAATCCCCAAACTTCTGTTTTGATGATCCAGTTTACTTCTTAATAAAAGGAACAGGCAAAACTCTAAGAGTGTGGCAAGCTGGGGGCAGGCGGAAGGAGGAACAAGCAGCCAAAGACTGGAGTGTCTTTTGCTAAGATCACTCTGAAGGTGTCATTTGTAAAACTATTTGTGGGTATTGGTTGCTTTTTCTGCTTCTGTGCCAAGGAGATGAATAAAAACAACAAACTCACCTTTGCCTGACACTTCACAGCAAATCATAATGCCTGCCCAAGCATTCAGAAAATTAATGTAATTCATCTCAAGTCAGAGTAACTGTTTCCAAACTGTGCTTGGTGTGAAAGTCACCACTTCTGTTTCAGGCCTGAGGGAGTCCTTGAGCGAACGCTTGTCTGTATTTACTGACTGTGATAATTGTTTAAGTATTACCTCTCTCTACAAACCTTGCCTTTCTTAAAACTGTCTCTGGGAGCCTTAAGAATAAGAAGGCAGATGCAGGCAGCAGCAATGTGCTTACGTGTGACTACACAAAACCCCAGACAGGAATCAGCAATTAAATAAACCAGCACTGGCTGAAATAATTCACTGGTTATCCCACCTGGCCCCCCTTCCCTAGCTTGCCGCTGGCAATGCTCTAATGGTATTTACTAGCTCCCTGCTGATATTCCTTGCTGTTTACAGCAACATGCCCACCTTCCTCCCTTCAACATAGAGCAACCCAAGCCACAAAGACAATTTTGACCCCATACACGGTGCATAGGCTGAGACTCCATAGCCTCACACTGGGTTCTGAAAAATGCCAGTTATGAAGAACCAGAAGGATAGCAGCGCTCCTGCATACTTAATGCAAGTGGTCCCTAATGCTGGGTTCACCTGTTCCTCCTCACACACCTCTGCTACGTTTCATGCCTGTAGGAGTCTTACAAAACAAATTTGCTCAGCCTCCCACATAAAGTGCATATCTGTACTGCCAGCTGCAAAATCTCCTGGTGGTTATCTCTTTACAGACACTCAAGTCATTCAGCCTAGGACCATCAATTAGTTTAGAGTCCTCCTATGAAATTATTCTCCAAAACCCAGGAAACTTGAAATGCTGAACATGAAATAGAAGCAGCCTTCAGAATTTCTCTTCAAGGAATCAAATGTAACAAGATGCTTTGTCCAGGTGCTGTAAAATGACTTGCCCTCAGTGAGACAAGTAAGCTGGTGTTGTTTACATGACTGATTTGCCAGCAAGACCATGTTATTGTCTCTGCCTAGTGAGCCGTGTGACATCGATATGGTGAGCCAAATGTGAGGGACCCTGCAAAAATGTAACCCCTTCAACTGAGTAAGCTGTGAAACTTTCCATTTCATCTATATCTCTGGCATATGCCATAGCTATAACTTACAGTTAATGATCTGTTTGAAGTGTTAAGCTGTACATCCAGGTAACTTGCCATAATCCCAAGTGACCGAAGCACACAGTACATTTCACAAGGAAAATATGGAACACAGTGACCTGAAAAGCTTTGTGTTGGTAGCCAGTAGATCCTTGTGGCAAAACATCAGACAGTCAGTGCTGGTTTTTTTCCTCAGTATTGTTAATATTTTATTACCTATTACAGTTCCTCTCTCAAGCAATACCAGAAAGACAAAATGATGAGTCTCAGCAATTTTCCAGTGGCATCCAATTGCTATTTCTGTTAGAACAGTTTCTACTAATTGTCTTTTGTATTTGTTATCTTATTTCAAGTTGTATTCAAGTCATGCTCATGTAAACAGTGTTTCTTCTGAGGTTAGGAAAAGCACTGAGCAATGATCTGTGCATTACTGCACAGTCCTTCAAAGGCACTGCCCTCCCTTGCCACCCCACCCCTACCCCAAAGTAAGCCTCAGGGACAAAAGCAGCAATGTGCTGTTGAATATACTCACTTGTTAAGCCATGATACTTCAGGGACAGAACCGAAATCAGCTGTCACCCCCGTTCCCATCTGATCAAGGCTGGCAGGAAGAAGGTTTGCTGGGTCATCACTAATTTTTGGTGGGTGATAGAGCAATGTGGTAAGAGGGTTTCTTATCCTCTTCGTCTCTTGTACAGCTGTGTTGCCTACATCACACTTTAACCCTGAAGAATTAATCTGCTTCTTTGCAGAGGATGTTCAGGAAGTAAAGTTGGCAAAGAGTAAATGTCAAATGAATTCATCCTACCTACTTACTGAAGCAAGGTCAGAGAAGGATGAGAGGGTGGTTAATTTATATGGTCTCAGAAAACTGAGCTGCCACCATAATTCATTGGTTTAATTTGTTATTTTTAATTATACGACTATAAGCACCTATACTATGAAAGTAAAGACGGTTGTAAAATGCAAAGTCAAGGCACCCAAGCAGTCAAGTACCTCGATGTATTACAAGCAGAGTGTAGTGCCTGCAGTTTGACAGAAGCCCATACGTTTGCGTGGAAAGCTAAGACACGTTCCTGGTCTCTTCCCATTGCCTTTCCAACTACGTGATCTATGAAAAGCATGTAGTTTTGAAATCTATCTATTCATTTGAGTCCGGTATCCTTTAAATATACATTACTTACATACTGCTATTACGTTTGAATTATGTCTGGGTAAGTCCATAACTATTCCACATTGTGTATTCAGTCCCTAGGGCTGACTGACCGATTCCCAGGGGGAATTTGTGTTTCTCTCCATACATAAGGCATAGCACTACCACACAGGTCTTTTGCAAGGTCTTTCAAGCTTTTCTCCTGCACCTTACCAGTATGTGATCCCATCACACTCCTTCTGGTATCATACCATGGTGACCGCAATGGGCTCAGGAAAGTCTTGTCTTTTCAGATGACACATCTCAGGCTATGTCCAGAGTGGTCTTGCTACAGGACACATTGCATACTGCTTTCATCCTCATGTTCCCCCTTCTTCTAGCAAAACATGCTTTCTAGAGATGTGTGCAGCACCCTGACTTCTTACAAGGTAAGACTGGAGAATTCACTGGGTATCTGGTTATCACATCAAAAGTGGATGAACAGGCAATGCCTGCTTTATTTTTTGGGAAGAACAACGTCGTCTTCTTTTTTTTTTTTCCAGTAAAACTTTAATGTCAGTCTTGACTCATCAGCTCCTGGCTACTGACATCTACTTTTGTCTTTTCACTGCCTTTCATGTAGCTATCAGATTTGACAGTCTAATGACCTTTAGGGGATCTAAACATAATTTCTAAATGACTGCTTGGTAGATGCTGCTGCACAGGTAGTTAACTATACTTGTAACACAGTACTTGTGGGGAATTCAGTTCTGGGAAGCATACCTAACCTCTGAATTTTACGTTCAGTTTTGAAAGCTCTTAAGGACTTTGAAAGCTTTTAAGTATTATAAGACTTTTTTAAAAAAGTTAGAACAATCCTGTAAAGATTTGGAAGGATAAATTTAGTTGTTTGGTTGGTTTGTGTTTGTGGGTTTTTTTTCTAGATTACATTTAGAATAGATAAGTACCAAATTTCATTTTCATTAAAGAAAAACTCCAATAAATGAGAAAATAATAATTTGCCATTTACACTTGCAATATTTTTCATCATGTCTTGAAGATGCTTAAAAAATCTTTAAGATTACCCAACACTGAGTTTAAGCAGAACCATCCTGTTTCTGTTCATTCTGCACAGCGAAGGTCTTTGAGATGCTTGCATTTATTTTGATGTCTCCTAAATCAGAAAATCAGTGAGTGACTTCTCCGCAGATAAAGTGACTTTAGATACATCACTGTGATCTAAGATAACACAGGTCTATCATCTCTGACTGAGGAAACAGCAAATAAAGGCTTGACACCACAGATACACTAAATTTGATGACTGTGCTTTGATGTAATTCGGATATGTAGTCTTCTGCACCTAGGAACTGAATAAGCTTTTTTGCTGGCTTCCATTGCTGTCAGTGTCCATGCCTTTTTATTTCAGCACGACCTGGAGTTATTCTCTTTCCTTATCTTTGTGTCTCAGCATTTGCTGGCTTTTGAATTCAGCAGAATCCAGGAACATGGGCATATCTGAAGACAGATAGGCTTCAAAGATTCAAGTGGGAGTCCTCTATATGAAAAATTGTAAAACTGACACACCACACCCCCCCCCCTCCCAAATTATTTGTACATATGTACCAAGTCATATATACAGGGGAACAACAGCACAGCACATACTGATGCATTCAAATGCTGAAAGCAGAAACCACAGAGGAAATGGATAATCATGATATTGTAACAGACACCTGCTCAGCAGCTGGCAGAGCCATGGTAGACTGGGAGGGGTTAGCTGGAAGTGACTAGATAGCAGAGCAGATGATAGCACTGTTATGCCACTGTCTATGTATGTCTATATATCTCTATATATATGCCACAGTGACCATGCAAATAAACGCATTTCAGTGTGAGAGGTCAGGTAAAATGTCTGAAAACTAAGCACACAGGTTATACCTCCAGGTTTTAAAATACTTGGTTTTGGAAGGCAGAACTTTGGGAAAAGGCTGTACTTTGTGTTACTGAAACTGTTGCTAGCTGAGATTGCGATCAGACTAAAAGTTCACATGTTGAAGTCTGACTCATCTCAAAACACATTTGTTAGCTGCCACGCATAATGTAAATATATGTACTTTATTGTTGTTCTGCTTTTCTAAATTACTCAGGAGTCTTCAAAAGGCAAAGGAGGGGAAGCTTTTATAAGTATACTTTTTATTTTTTGAACTTGTTAAACAAGAGGAATAAGATAAACCGCCTTGTTCTAATCTCCCTAAGCAAAGCAACACATTCGCATTGGAAAACAAAAAGAAAAGTACTTCAAACTAATCACTTAAGAAACTCAAACAACAAATCGAGTTTAAATTGTAAAAATATTTTTCCAGTATTGCTTTAATTTGGAAGGCAAGAAATAAATAACACAAAGAAAACAAGAGTATATGTTTGGAAATGCCCTTTAAAATGTCAGACCAACTGAGAGCCTATAGAAACTCCATGAAAACCTCCATTTTCTTGTTGTACAGATAAGTTGTATATCTTATCTATAATCTGTGATTTGTTTTCAGTAAATTATGTTTGAAAAAGTAAATTTATCTTTTTTCCTTTCCAACAGCTGTAGAAAAGCTATTCAAGCTGAAGAAGATCATACAGTAAATGTCCACACACGAGTGATTTCAGAGGGGGGCCATGAAACCAATGCAAGGATTGAAGAATACAGTATTATGTGGCTTCTTGAAAAGAAGGTTGAGAAATGGTTTGGATCCTACTCTGTAAGTATTTTCCCATGGATTGTGCATGATTTTCTATCATAATTAATAGGGACATAACAAAACACTGTCGCTGGGTGTCAAAGATAGGAAATTCAGCCTAGAAATACAGGATAAGACCAGGATGGTGAGTTTACCACCACTCAATCTTTAAAATAAAGTCAGATTTTTCTAGAAGACTTTTATTCTGGAAGAAGTTCTGTGCCTAATGTGTATCCACACAAGTGTGTCTGCAGGCTACCTGAGGTTAAGTAGTGTTTCTTATACTCTCTGTTAAAAACATGTTTCTAAGCTTTGGTCCTCGATATAATGACTTATATCAGTTGCTAGGTTTGGGGGTTGGGACAATTCTTTCCTCAGATCTGAGATGTCGGGGTACTTCTGTTTCACTCTGTGCTTCATCTGTGATGAACAAGGCACAGCTTATCTACTGTTTAGATACCCCAGGTTAGCAGCACCCTATGCACTCCTATTGTCAACTGGTAGCACATACTTCGTCCTAGTGACTGTAATTTTACTCTGTGTAAGCCTTTAGAAAAGCTTATTTGTGCAAAACTTAATGACTTACAATGATACAGGTCAGAGAAGAAGATGCAGTGCTCCCTCATGGATGTGAGGTGTGTGTAGTGAAACATTTCTATGTGCCGTACTGAACAAGTAGCTGGCAGATCTGAGTAAGAAGGTTAAGAAACGGTTTATGACATACTTTTAAGGGGCAGCATGACATTTATAGTTAATGGAAGCCAGAACAAACATTTTTATATTCAATGTACATTAAGAAAAAATATAAAAATAAATGAGGGTGTACTGACCCCACCACATGTTGCTATTTTCACTGAATAAGGTACCTTGAAAAAGAACAGGAAGATTTACCAACCCAGCAATACTCACACACCAGAGACAGCTTAAAATAAGCAGGTATAGCTAATTAATAACCACTGCTCAGCCTCAAAGTACGGTATTTGTCATTGTGCCCTAGTTCTAGTAAACCATGTTTAGGCATCACCTGCTCCTAACACATTATTACTCCCCCAAAACATGTTTGCTGTCCTGTCTAATCATTAGCCAAGAGTCCTTGTTCTCCCATAAAATATTTTATAAAATATAATAGAATGAGCTAGAAATAATAGGGCAGCTGAGAATTTTTTTAACCTTTTATTGCTTAGAAAGATAAGATTAATTTAAAGCATGTACTTTTAAAACAGGCAAAGCATTTGTGTGTGGCCAAAAAAAAGCATTGCACTTATTTGTATAAGTGCACTTTGTAAAGTTTTGTATGAACATACAAAAAAATCTCTGTTTACAGTGATCTGAACATTGAATCAGCTGGGCCTGTCAGGCAGGACTAGCATGTTATGTAGCAAATGCTGAAGATCTGAGATGCAGCGTAACACGAGCGTGAATGGGGATGGTGCTGTGACTGAACCCACTGTCAGAACTGAGGCTGAAGGAACCCCCCTGAAGGTGAATCTGTAGTTGACATAATCCCTATTGGAAAAAAAGGGTCCTTAAGAGGGAAGTTTACGCCTCTGTCATGATTCTATTCAGGCACAGCAAAACCTATGGACAGCACCTAGCTAACAGATTAACTGCCTGCTCTTTCTTTTCTCTTGGGCTAACAGTTCATCTGACCAGCCATAAGGTGTCCGCTATAGGAACGCCCAATGGGCAAAACTTTTGGGTAAACTGAATTATCTCCAAGTTACACTGACGATTTTACTCTATCTCCATCATCTACTGGGGGAACTTAAGCCACCTGGTTTATCTGTAGCCACCCTCTTGCATACACCCACATCTTGGTATTTTGATAGCAAAATAAACCCCAGCCACACAGTGTACCCACTGTACACTGAAGTACAGCTTCAGTCAAAGCAGAACCAGAGCCTTATAACTTCAAAAGTCGCCAAAAGAGGTTTGGTTAAAATGGATGATACCGAAGTTGTCTAAAGCCATTAGGTTTCTGAAGGGCAGAAGAGGGTGCAAAGGGTGTGGGTCGGGCAGGACCAGGAAGAATGAACAAGCTGATGTGTGGGTGAAACTTTTCACCTCCAAAAATTCGAAGAAAGCAGTTATGACTATCCAGTGGTTGTTTGCAATGGATTGAACCTGGGATAAGACCTCCATCAGGAGGAAGAGAAAGTAAATTCTACAGTAAATCTGTAGTTTGGGCCAGGCTCTATGTAGAGCTGATGGTATCAGGCTGCTTTGTGAGCTGCTCAGCTCCTTTAATAACAGGACAGACAAATAAACTCCTGCCTATTTTGGTACTGTGGCAGTGATACTGTGCGGACATTTGAATTAACAAACCACTTAGCTTGCCACAGTCTCATCCTTTGATAATTTCATAATTTTTGTTTCCTTCTGCATGACCTTCACCACCTTGACTCCAGGGTGAGGATTACACCACCGTTTGGGTTATCCTCATTACAGTAATTTGGAAATCCTCTCAGTAGCACAAGGACAGAAGCTGATCCTTTCAGGTTTTTTCCCTCTGCTACGCTAGCCCAGATTATCCAGTGCAGTGTTCAGTACAGCTTAACTGGACAACATAGCCCTGCATTTATAGGAATTTGCCTATTGACCATTGATTCCACCCTGTGTTTGATTCTTGATACAGAGTGATAAATCACTAGCTTTGCATATATATTAGGTCGCTTGCCAATCTCCCCCTCTGCTGTTCAGCTCCCACACTGAGAAAAGCTGTTAGTGGCAATTCACAGCATGTTTTCCTAGTGATTGTTCGGTATTAGCTATGAACACGTGGCGCTTTGCCCAGCATTTAAAATATTTTGCTGCTGAGCCATGGTCCATCAAGGGATCTTTGCCCTGCTCTACAGACATAGCAGGTAGAAGGACTCATAACTAAAGGCCCACACCTGGGACCAGCAGGACAACCTCTTCGGTGTGTGAGTAGCAGAAAGGGTGGCCCTATACAGCAGGCAGGCATCTCACCAGCCGGTGTGGTCACCCTCTCCGGGAGCGCAGTCCCGATGGCTGCCTCGCTGTCCAGCAGCAGCAATAATTCACCGCCCCTGGGGCGAGCTGAGCTGCCAGCACCACTTCTTTCTAAGTGCCTGAAGGTGGTTTACTGCCCTGCTTGTCCTGCATGAGAAGCTCGGCTCTTGCAGGCTGCCCAAGTGCAGAACACTGGAGTGCTTCCCATGTTAACCTTTCACCAGCTGCTGTCTATGAGCCCAGATGTTCTCTGACTGAGCTTGAAGCTACATGGCTTTTTGTAAGGTGTTTCACCCACTTTGAACGCTGAACTATGAAAAAAGTTTTGCGTGATTTTCTGCTTAAATTTAATCCAACATTGTTTCGTGTTTCTATGAAGACTTCTGTTAAAAACCCTTCACAAGATGGTTTGGTACTGAAAACCCGAGTAATGACTGTATGTCAAGCTGAAAGCACTATGCTCTGACTCAGCAACAGTCAGATTCTCCCTTATATAATGCTGATGTCTCTCATGGTTGTGATTAAACTGCAGTCTTAGTCACTTAGACTAATTTGATATTGATCACTAGTCGTCTGCCTACTTCATCATTTTTGTAAATTGCTTTTAGGAAGAATTGGAGAAAACAGCTTATCCAAACTATCTAATGAATTGATGATACTAATAATAATAAATATAAAATATATTACTAATAGTTATAGTTTTACCAAAGCTGTGACCAGCCAGCCATACATACTTCCATTTTTCTCAGTCAAATGAATGGGCTTTTTTTCAGAGATACAATAATGTGAGTGAATAGCATGAGATGACTCTGATATAACTTTAACATACCCATATTTATAACTCACTTATTTTCCTGTGTTTGGAAACTTCTGAGATGCTATATATATCTTCCTTAACTTTGCATCTAAAATAATGAGCAGGTTTTGAAACCACTTACACATCTTATTCTGGGCATCTATTATATTGTCTACATGTTGTTCTTTTGGTAATAGGTATATGTCCAGCCATCAGCACCAAACTTATAAAAAGCTACCTGTTCTGGAATTACAGTGGCTCAAGTGCTAGTGCTCTTTAGGGTTACAATTTACCTAGGCTGCTAATAACTATTATTTAAAGAAAAGCCCTCAGACTAAACCAGGAGCATGTAAGACAATGTATTTTTGTGATGTGAAAGAAGAAAAGGTAATAAAAGCTGATAAAAATCTTCCAATTTTATGATTATGAAATAGGCTGCTGTAGAGAGATATCGGTTATAATGGAGGTATGCAAGTCACTTTGAAGAGCAGTAGATTATCTTACATATTTTTCATACAGGTGATTAAAACTATCTGGTGTTGGCTCAACCACATTCATATTTCCATTCAAGTCAATGGATGTCACCTCTAAAAAAGTTTGAAGTAGAATATGACTTACTGATAACGGTATCTCTTGTTCAGCAACACTCTTAAGCACACAGTTACTTCTCATGTAGGTCAAGAAGACTTAAATTTGTCCTAAAATGCTTGTCTCAATGGGATCTTACATGCCTGATTCTACAATTCTCTTTCTTGCAGAGTAGTAGAGGGTAGTAGTTGCAGTAGTTGCAGAGGGTCAGGCCAACTGAAATTATGTCAGCTCACCCTTAGCTGAACACAATTCAGGAACAGATGTATGGGCTTGGTAAGATCTGCATTCTTGCTGGTGAGCTGCACATCTCCTGGGAAGCTGGCTGGGGTGATTAAGGTGAGCAAACTCTTGAGCTTCTCAGAGCACTTAACAGCATTTCATGGCAACTGAAGATCCACAGGTTTTTCCCAGGTGGTCATTTACAGAGGTACACTGTGTGCAAGAGCAGTAAGCTTAAAGTTCCATTTTGCTTTGCACTGGAACATGATATGCTTGTCTCCACAAAAGCTGCTTTAAGAATTGGAGTAATGTAGATAGTAGAGTGACCTGACAGCAAACATTCAAGGCAAATTGCTGCAGCAGGCACAGCAAAAATCGAGCATATGGAGAAAAGGTTCTTCCCCTTGAACTGCTCTTGCTGCTTTTTTTCTGAGACAGCATTGGCCCCTGTCAGAGACAGGATACGGGGCTGGAAGTATGTTTGACCCGGTACAATTGTTCTTGTGTCCTCATGACATCCTTCCACTGCAGACAGAAATGGGCAGGTACATACTAACAGTTCCCAAATGAATGAAAACCCCAGACCATCTGTTGCTGGAACAGACTCTGCTGTTTCTACAGGACTGAAGCCAACTTTTGCAGCTGCTTTATAACTTTCAATAAACTTGCTGTTGCTATTCCATCACCCATGTCAGGTTCTCTTCAGTTTCACATCTTAAAAGCCGAATTTGGAAAAGTTCAGAAACAATAATTCAAGCACTTCTCCAAACCTACAAGCACTGACTACACATTAAGTTAAAGTCAAACTCATTCAATTCCTGACATTTGGTTTGTTTGTTTTTTTTTTTAATTTTGATTGGTACTTGTTAATAAACACAGAAAGATAACAGAAGAGATGATTAGTTCAAACCTCCTCTGTGCTAGGACCGCTCCCAGGCCTTTCACTGCCCACAGTGTTACATTCTAGGGAAGTCACACACATTCCTTCTTTCATTTCCTTTTCCACTACCACGTGAAATTAGGAGTGTGCTAGTCCTGCAGGCCACAGGGTAGTGCAGAGATGTGTGAGACAACTTCGAAGAAGCCAGCTCATGTACTGGAAACATTCTTGCTACAGCAGCACTGGGCTGTGCAGTTTGACTTCGCTTTCTAGTTTTCAGTACAAACCCTGCCAAAATAGTCCTCAGCAGCCAACAGAAAACACTTAACTTGCTTCCTAGAAGTGTCAAACCATGGACAAGTATTTGAGACAAAGTTTACACACATGTTAAAGATACTGGTTTGCAGAATTTGGTCATCAGAACTAAAGTTGTGGGTACATCTCATCACAAAATTTCTACAGTCACACAGCAACTTGTTAAGATCTTGCATTGGACTCAAAATGTGCATCGGGTTTTGTTGCTGCTTGAGTTTGGATTAACAGAAAGAATTAACAAAGACTATTGATTACCAAAATACAAAGTATTCTAACTGCAGGAATTTATTTTTATTAAAATATTAGTTCTATAGAAGAAGGACTCACAAGATCAATCTAAAATAATTTGGTTTGAGACGTGATAGCTATTAATCTGTTTCATTAGTCTGTCCATAAAATGCAGTGTATGCATATGTTTCAATTATTTTGCTATGCAATAATCTTGATAAAACAGTTTGGTGTATAGAAATTAGCTTCAATTTAAATTAGGTTTATACAGGGATGTGCCACAGCACAATAAGCATACTTATTGCAATAAGCAAAAAAAGAATAAAATTGACATTTCTAACTTGGCAACTTGGTGACTAAGTCAGACCCCTTCATTATTAGCAGCTTCAGTAAATGAGATTGTTAGAATTATAGTGTCTTTCAGTTTTTAATGACTTAAATCTGCGGTCTTTAGGCATAGGCATTTAAAAACAGCCACCTTTGATCTTGTCAGCTGAACAAGGGATACACTGTGATTTCTCAGGAATGGCCTTTAAAACAGAAAGCGGGGTGTTTTATTTTCATTCCACTGAGCATTCTAAATGGAAGTGGAAGTCAATGGCTGTGAAGAATATCCTTCCTTCACATATGGCTTTCCAGAAACAAAATGTATCTTCATACTGGAGGTAGCCTTGGGCATTAAAATCCCTTACATGGCAAGTATAAACAACAGGCTGCTGTAAGCATTGGTTCTGGATTCCTCCTATAACTTTGCTACAGATATAAAAAATCTAACGTAAGAACTTCCAGCTAAGAACTGTATGTTTCAGATAGGCATAGAAATTAAATGAAGGTCAGTTCTTCTGGAAATGCATCAAAGATGATGATGCAGATGTCCAAGTCAAGGGAAAGTTGGTTTTGGTAGTATAATAACCAACCCATCTTTTATCTGTGAGCACTGTTTCTCACTTAAATAATTTCTTCCCAGCAATGCCTGCACCATTCCTATGGCTATCTCTCTTCTTATCCCTTAATTGTTACTTGGTCTTGTGTAGTTAGATTATTCTGTCAACTGCCTACTTCCCTCACTTCACACTTCTTTGCTAGAGCCACTGTCTTTTTTGTTGCACTTCTGTCTTTTCACACTGTTCTTTTCTGCTCTTTCCCCCTTCCCCGAGAATCACTCTATTTCTTTTAGTTCATTTGCCACTTTGCATGTTTTCTCTATTTTCTTCCTGTCTTGGATCGCAATCTTTTTTAACTCAGCACAATGCGTACCCATTGACTATGCTTCTTCAAGCTATTTCACTGGCACTTTTCCTGGCATACATGATAGAAGCAAGGCATTACTTCCAGAACTGTGAGTGGAAGCATCCTGCTTCACTAAGTGATCATCTGCTTTCAGGGCAAAGTAAATGGCTGAACCATGCAGACATGCAGAAATATTTAATGGCACATTTGAAGTAATCACAAAGCAAAGAAAACAAACAGAAAAAGATAATGCAACTGAATGACTAAAAAACGTTACCTACTCGTCAAGAAAGAAGACAAATACCTAGATTAGATGAAAACCAGCTATATTTGGACTCAATACTTTCCTGTAAGAGGAAACAAGAGTATAATGTAACTGCCGGGGACCTCAGTGTTTGGAGTCCATGACTCTCACAGATCCTCTCTCTCCCCCGCAAACTCTCAAGCTCCTTTCATCCAGGAATTCTCCCTCCCTTTCCAGTTGCTTCCTATCTTCCTAGACTTGGTCCAGCTGCTGCAACTGCTGTCTGCTCTGTCTGCCACCACAGACCTATGGCCTTTTTGCAGATTCAGTTTTCAGAGCAGCAGCAGCAGCACCTGAAAGAGCTCTATTGGCATTACGAGGGTTATGCTCACATGTTTCAGAGTAAGTGTGCGGGTTACAAAAGTGCTGGTCAGATTAATCATTAACATATATCTCATTAAAGGAAAAGTAGCATGAGAAATAGCTATTTATTTATCTTTATGGGGCTCCATGAAGCTGCCAACTGCTATGGCAATGATATGTGTTTTAATACATGCTAGGCAAAAATTCACCAAAACTTGTGCTGGAATGCAGGGGTCACAGACATATTCAGATGCAGACGTGTATTTATGCACACCAAAATAAAATAGCATGGTGAGGTAGACACCATTAAAAATACTATCGACACACTGAATACAGTCTTCAGAAAACAAACACTGCTGCACAGCATTGCAGCAGTTCTCTGAATATTTCTTAAACAGTGCCATGGCTGGGCAACTGTGGCCAAGGCTCAGTCAAGGACAAGACCTATAGTTAAGTTATGGTTAGTGAGAGATAAAGCCTGAGGCTCCAGTGAGGGTAAGGCTGCCAAAGAGATGGGAGGGGGTCAAAAAATATATCATTTCTGGTAACTTTTTGAAAAGCAATACCATGTGGGTTGCAGAGCAGTGCTCTTGGGTTCAGCTGCATCTTCAACGCAACATGCCCAGCACCATAGTGTTGAACAAGACGTCAGGGAGTGATTTCTGTCTTTAGCCTACCCCTTCCCCTGGCAACCCCCTGCAGCCCCACACCAGCTGAAGCTCTGGGCTTTGTCTCTGCACTAACCATAACCCTAACCTAATCCCTAAGCCTAACCTAAACCCTAAGCCTACACATAAGACCATGAATATGTCAGTGACTGAGCCTTTCTCCAAGACTTTCAATCAAGCTCCCAGGGATGATTTCTTTTCAATGTCCACCCCCTCTTTTGGCAGCCCCTTTGCAGCCCACTCCATCTGTAGCCCCAGGATGCTCCCACACTTGAGCCTGAGGCTTTGGGGTTCTCCTAACTCCAACCCTAAATATAACCCTAAGCCAGGCTTGGGCTTGGCTGGGCTTTAGCTCAAGACCCCCTGAGTTCATTGCTTTAACAAAGTTCTAAGGGGACCTCTTTCTTTTTCACTGCCCAGCCCTTTCCTGAGCAACTCCTTTGCAGCTTTACTCCAGCTGGAGCACTAGGCTTCATCTCTCACTTAATCCTAAAGCTAGCTCTGGTTTTAAAACCTTACCCTCAGCAGAACCTTGTAATAAGACTCCCACCCATGGCATTGTTGGAGAAGTTCCCATGAAGGACTGACGTTGCAAAGAAATGAGCAGCCATGAAGGGCTGCAGACAGCCTGCTGAGGATACCCCATGCCAAAGGGGCAAGGATACTCCTGAAGGACTGTGGTCATGGACCACCCCAGCAGAGCAGAGACACTCCTGAATCTGAATTTATTTATAAAACTTACGAAGAAATGTAATCAGTTGGTTTGTCTCTAAAAAGCAGAGTTCCTTTATGACAACAATAAAATCATCCATTTCTCAAGGTCAGGATTACCAGAATTTTATTTCTTAAGGTCAGATTATTTTTAATGCCTTATTGGGTGACACTTGTGCTGGAGGTGTCACCATGGCAACCTGAGGAGGTCAGCATGACCTTGCCAGGCAGTGGGACACCACAGGTAAGGTTCCCCTGGGTCTCCAGGCACCTGCAAGCCCCTGGACCAGGCATCCATGATGCTTAGGCAGCTGCAGCAATGGTGCCTGTTCGTGGAGATGCTGGGAAACATGAAGAAATTCTGAAAGGTTCATTTTTAGATAATTACAGCATAGCTCTGGTGAGTTTATGAGCTCTGAAGCTGACAGTGGTGTGACATCAGCCACTTGAGACGTGCAATAACCTTCTAAAGATGGGCTGGAAGAAAAGCCCTGTTGCCGTTGTAAAATTGAATTTTCCCATTTGTGTTTACAGAGCATTATTAATATTGACAGGAGTGAAATGGATTATATTAATATCCTTCAGAAAATGATGCAAGTAGATGGGAAATGAGTAAGTATTTGCATGTAATTACAGCTTAGGGTGCATGTAATATAAACAGCTGCCTATAAAAGCAGGCAGCTGGTGGGCAGTGGAACTAGGCATTGTCAGCTGGTTTTTTTCCCCTGTGAAAGGCTCCACATCATTATGTTTCCTCCAAGCATCCATGGCACTTTATAGGTGACACCTGTGACAGTAAGATAGTGCCAGAATCTTCCACACAGGAGATTTCTCCCCTTCCCACCCCCTCCACCTCTAAGAAACAATGCAAGGTTTCTGCAGTTGCTGCCCTGAGGGAGTCACCTATCTTGAGCTGGATGGCCCATGACAAAATCCATTGTATCATGCAGACAGCGCATACCTGTAGAAGTGGAACAAGGGTAAAACTTTTTCCTCCACAGCCCCACTCCTGACCTACCAATGGGCTCACACTCTCTGCCTGCTGTCCAAATGCCTGATCAGTCCTCAGTGTTTCTCACACTGGGGCAAGCACAGACAGGACTGCAGAAAAATAAATATTTTTCCATTGCCTGTCTACAGTGGCCGGTGCCTGGGTGATCTCTACAGGGACCTGTACCTTATAGAGTTGCAAAACCAGGCGAGCACCCTTCTGTGAAGGTCCCTTCCAACCCAAACTGTTCTATCATTCCTACCTTCCCTTTTCTTTGTACTCTTCCTCCAACCCATGCCATGTAGTCTCCCTCTCCCGAATAACTGTGTATGATTGTAAGGCTTAAAGTGTTCTGTTACCTTCGGACAGTGACAAACCAATAAAAAAAGCAGAACACAGAGGTTTTAGCAAGTACTTGTAAGGATGAAGGGCAAAAATAATATAGTGTTAAAACCATTACTGGGTATTTGATAAGCAAACCAATATAAGCCATTTTAGGACAGACAATTTCACATCCTTACAGAGTGTTTTTCAAAACAATTCCGTATTTAAAACAACATAAACTGTAATTAAAATAATCTTCAACACAAACTTTACTACTGACCTAATTCCATCCCTCACTGGGACTTAAACTACAAAGTAGCAAATTATAGAGTACATTTTTTCTGGTTCATCTGCCCAACTGTACATTTTCAACATTCCACTTAAAGACAAATATTTTACTTTTATTTGGTGTGTGGAATTAGGAGATGGCTACAGATCAAATTAGGATGTGTTTTTTAAAGAATATTGGGGTTATAACTCTTTCATGGAAACTAAGTACACAAGATAATTCAGTTAAATACTGTTTAAAGATATAGGAAATTAAATATATCCAATTGCAATTGGATACAATCATTATTTCAAACAGTAAACCTTCAGGTATATAAACTTAATTGTATATCTGAAGGCAAACAATTTAAAATAAAGTATCAAATTACCTGAAGAGAAAATATGTAAAGGTTCTTCTCAAAGGCATTATACAGATTTACATTCTCTTCACTGGGAGGCAATGTAAACCATAAAGGGGAGGCTTTTAATGGTGAAATTATACTGGACAGTTGCCTATTCCAGGGTAAGCATAAGAGAAGATTAGCCAAAGGGAAAAAATGCGAATGGAATAGTATAGAAAATGATAACCAAATACTGTTAAGATGATATACATTTCTACTTTGTACAGACTTACATAAAATCTCTTCTAGAATCCAAAGTGAAAATGAAAAATAGCAAGAGGAGTATGACTTCACATCTATAGGTCAAGATTCTTGCAATATGGAGAATAAGAAATTAATCATGGCCATGGTCTGATTCAATTCACCATCCATCACCAGCCCCCTCTTAAATAACACTTGCAAGAAAGGAGAAACAAGTGATACATGTGGAATCTGCTGAGTTTAAACAGAAGGTAGGCAAAGCTTGGTTTTCCTTCAGGCTTTGGCTCTAATGTCCTGCATGAATTGGGCAAATCATCTCATTGCCCTGCACATTTGTGTCCCTTCCCACACTTTGTCTGCAAGGATCATCATTAGGATGAGAGGACTTGTGCCCTAAAAGCACTCGTTACTCTCCTTTAGCCATAGCAAGACTGCAGTTTCAGCAGCAGATAAAACTGCCTGCGATTCACATTTGAACAGGTTAATTTTATCTTTACATATGTTTGTGGTGTAACTCCATCCTCACTTCAGGTTTCTAAGGCATTGCAGTTGGGCAGTTGATTTATAAAATTAAAATTGGGTTTCCAGGCTTTTCTGAGATTCTACACTCTGACTTGTAAACTTAGCTTTTTCAGGCAGGACCTGTCTTTATTCTCTGCCTTGTACAGCCTTTAGCAAATACTAGTGGCCTCTATCAAATTACATTCAAAAAACACTTTTAAACTTTTGATGAATCATCCTAATCTTACATATTCTGGGCTTGGAAAATGTCATCAAAGAAAAGAGTCTGTATGTCTAAAATAAGTCACTAAAAACACCTGGCAGCAACAATTGTACTGACTGAGTCTTACAGGAGAGTCTTTTGATGGACAGGAAAGTATGAAAAAATAATTGGGCTTCTGACTTATTTACTTCTTTGTGCTCGTCACTGTGAGGCAGAGTGATCTCATCACACAACCCAGCTGCAGGTGGCAAAACAGGAGTGAAAATACCTTAAATCCTCTTCAAGGATGAACATTTTGTTATATATAACCCTGGTAATACTCAGATATGAACAAGGGCCTGAGATGGGGAGGGAGGAAAAGGAAAAGGGGACCTGTGCTTGTAATCTAATTCCAGAACACATGCAATTAAAAGTCCAAGAAATAGCTAAGGAGAGAAATTGTAAAACTGATGGTCTGAACAACTTTCAGCCACCGAAGCTGCAGGTCTGCATCAGAACAGGTGGACAAGCAGACGTAAATTTCTCTTATCTTTGGCCTTTGGCTTTCTCTGTAGATTGGATTATTTACTTTCAGTAATTGTATGAACAAAAAGTGGTCTGCCTGATATTTCAGCTGAATGTTGCAAATTTACTGGTGGTGGTATTCAGCTGGATTTGTAGTTAAAATATGCCTTAGGGAAGTGATTGTTACTGATACATACATTTCAACATCATCAACAAAGTATTGTTATTTTGTAATATTACTTGGGAATTCAGAATGTATTTCATATAGAAAGTATACGTAATCAGTTTTTTATCAATCTCCTCCTGAATAATTAAAAGAATAAGAAAAAAAGACCTTGTTTTTGGTTTCGAATCCTGGCTCAAATTTGGCTGATAGGCTTGGAATGTTGGTAACTGGAATATGAAATGAAAATATCTTTGAGGATAGACTTTAGTCTTGCGTAGACTGATAGATAATAATCAAGGAGAAGCTATTCCCTTTATCTTGACCTAGTCCAGGGAAGAACAGAGATATCAATATTTTTGTTTTTAATTCTAGATTCTTTTGTAAAATATTTTAATTGAACCCTCCACATGGTTCTAGGGTTGGCAGGGAACAGGCAGCACAGCATGGAGAGCAGTGTCCATCTGCAGTGAGGAAGGCATTTCCACAAAGACCATGCCTTCAGAAGGACTGATTCCCAACTTTTCTACCAAGCATATAGTCTATCATTTGTGTCCACAGTTGTCAAATATTTTCTGTAACCCTGAAGCACAAGGTAGACGTTATTTAAACTTTCAATGAAAAAGCAAATATTTTTGCAAGTTTCAAGCTTTCTCATATACACACTCTATGTTCCTATTCTTTTACCCAGAAATATGATTGTTCTTACATCTTATAGCAAAAAACTTCATCCCAATATTCACACCTGCACAGAATCAATAAGAAGCCTGCACAAATCACGGAAGAATATTCTATTTCATGCACAAATCTGTAGTTAAAAATCACAGGGGGGTGGGGGGTGGGGTTGTGAAGTGATTTGTTAAAGGGCAACCATTTATATATCTCAGTGTTTTTGCTACAGGCTGTCATGCAGAACAAAAATAATCATTAGTGTATACGGGTTTCATATCTAGAAGATCAGCTGCACTATGAATATATGGTTTTGATTTGGATAATGATTCCCAGCAGATGATGTAGTAAATGCTGCCACTGTAGACTGCTGCAACATGTCAGTGATGCTTTATTTTATTCAGTTGAATGGTTCAGAAGAGATTCAGATCTAGTTCACAGTTTTCTGTCACAAAGAGAAAATGGCAAACCCCCAGATTTCCGAGTACGATAAGGACAGATGGGCAGAAATTAACCTAATTTGGCCAAGATCTTCGCAGCCTACAGTACACACATAAAATGCTAGACGTCATATAAGCAGCAATCAATACTTTATATAGCTAGGCTACCCAACTAAGGATTCAGTGAAGGATCACTGTCACCCTGCTGCATAAAGCTGTAACCATACTACAGTCCTGATGGACCCTGCAGTCCTGACAAACAGCCTTGCTAGACTGGCATTGGCAGTTACAAGCAAAACAGGATGGTGACATTCGTAATTCTGGAATTTACTACATGTCATAATTGAAGCGGTTGTCTACTGAAAAAACTGACTGGCAGTCTGTACTGTGCCAGAAACTCCACAGCCTCAAGGTATAAAACAACTTCTGTTTTTCACTTCTCTTCCGAATGAAAAGATGATGAAAGGGTACAAAGACAGAGAGGAAAAAACCATGTATATTATCTTTTAATATACTCTGCTTTAAAGATGTAGGTTTATATTACAGGAAAAGAAAAACTGCATTATGTCATTGAGTCTCACTGGTACCAAGGCAGGTGAGCATACATTTACAGTTATGCAGCATTTCCCAAGGAAAATAGTATTGGTGCATACTACCTTTGTACTTTCTCACTCCAATATGGATATGTTAAAATATTGCAACATTGACTAAATTTTATTTTATTAAAATACATATAATTAATATATAAAATACATTACATGTAATTTTATTACAGTAATGCCTAGACCTCTCAGATAGAATAAGACTTTCCTTGTTGGATACTGTACAAACCCAGAACAGACTTTTCCCAAAGACCTACTTGCTATTTGGATATTATTACAATTATCTAATATACTGCATGTAATCCTTACAGGTGCTGCCAGTTGCTCTCACAAGTGGTAATCCTTGCAGGTTTTAAAAGCAAACTCATTCTAAACAGGAGGTGATGATTTAATCAACCCTAATTAAATTTAATGGTTAATTTAGAGGAAAGTAGTCATATAATAATTCTTTCTGCCCAATCATTATTAATTTGAGTAGATGCTCTTTTGGACAAAATGGTTATTTCACCATCACCATGGCAAGAAGATGAAATTAACAGAGCATAATTTAATTGTGATAAAATTTTAATGTTTAGAGAAAACATTCATATGAAAAAGAAAAAGAAGAATTTGAAAACAGAGAAGAAAAATGTAATGTTATTATGACTAGTAAATCTTGTATATTCTGTGCTGAGTGCCACTTTATCTCAAATGCATTCAAGTGTCTGTTTTGTTGGTTTATTCTAATATGAAGAAGCAGCCAAGATTTTCCCCCATATTACTGTATTTTGCATCAGGTAGATTTACACCCAGCAACATCAACCACAGCAGACACTTCAGTGGTGCAACTTTTTTGGATAGCTTCTCCAAGGCACCTCTCTCATCTTTTGACACTGAACACAGAGTTAGTTTTCTCCTGAACATGGAATTCTTCTTCAGGGCCAGACACAAAACACTTTGATGTTCAGGCAACAAAAAACCTTCTAAGTACAGGCATAAGTAATAAAATTCGTGCTGGTTTAGGTCCTGTGCCATTTCATGGTTTTACAGGGCCAAATATGTCCATAATTATTGCTAGTAATATTACTATCACTGCTAATCATAATCTATTAACGACAACAATGTTATGTGTCTGTAACATCACTGTCACTAGTGGTTCATCAGTGAAATGCATGCTGCTTCCTTAAAGCCATGGGGGTAAGTCTTGTGTGACAGGACTAAGGAAAATTTTTGGAAGAGGCACAAATAAAAAGCAAAAAAGCATAACTCTGTGCTGTTGGTTTTCTTTGCCATATCATTTCTTTTCTGATTCTCTGTTGTTGCCTGTTGGCAATGCCTATCTTTTCCCATAATACAGAGTTCACAGGCGCAGTACTTAAATTATCACACTAAATTCTCCTTTCTAAGAAAAGGAGGGGAGAATAAAGACATTATCTAAAAAGACTAATCAAATGAGATTAAAAAGCACACTTCAGTATGCTGTAAGTCCCAGAGGTCAAGGATGTTTTCAGTCATATAGTGCTGTAACAGCTCTGCTGCAGTGCAAATGCCAAAGGACAGCCCTGGGCCAGGATGTGACTTTTACAACCACACATTAAACCCACCCTCCAGCCGGTGAATCTGGAGTATAAACAAGCCTGTGGAAACTGATGTTGAATCACCCGTTGTTTTCCAAGTTCTTTATTTAGCCTCTGCAGAGTAGGCTAGAGTTCAGGCAACGCAAGGTTGCACGTCGGATGCAGAGCTAAAACTCAGCTTCTGCAAAAGCCACGGGAAATTATGCCAGGACGTGGGTCCTGCAACTCATCAGCTGCTGGTTGTTCCAAGGGGGTCACTTGCTCAAAAACTTGGATTCTGTTCTGAAATAACAAAGGACAAGTAAGAAATAGGTCTTTCCCCTGTTGTATTCCAGCGTTCAGCACTCCCTGATAACGATTCTTAATGCTGATTTCTAGTTCAGAAAAGGGACAGCTTATTCACTGACACTGAAATTACACTTCTGGGTGTAAGGGCAGGGTTTGGGTCAGAAAATCTCTTGGAATGGATCCTCCACTTTCTCCCTTATATTCGTTTAGCTAAATGGCAGCTTTGGAAATTGAGAGTGCCATGGCAATAGCTGTGGAATTGATTTTCTATTGAGTTTGACAGCCTCTGAATTTATTGGTCTTAGTAGCTATTATTCCTTGTATCTTCTGAAGATCATAGGGAAAGTACACAGGAATGGACTGGTATTTTGGAATGGAGATGGGCATATGAGAATGTCTGGATTTTGAGTTTTATGGATTGTTTTCGCTTAGGTTTATTGTTTACCCCATGTTTAATTGGTGGTAAAAAAAACCCCACCCATATGTAGTATTGACTGCTTTTTTTTTTTATGAACAGATTAAATCAAAATACATAAATGCAAATACTGAAATTATCAGAAGGTGGTAAGAAGCACCTGTAAGAAACCTGGAATGCAGGAATTCACCATTCAAAGTTTTTGTCAGGCCAATAAGGGGGAAAAAGGAGCAATATAGATAATACGACTGGGTAAGGATTACTAAAACTGAGAAAAACGTGACCTGGGAAGAGAGGTCTGTGATAGATGTCTGTTAAGCAATGAGTGTCGTGGAAGCGGGATAGAGATTCACTGATCATTTTTTTCTTGCAGTACAGGACTAAGGGGGGCATCAAGGAAGCTAGCAGGACTCCCATTCAAAATGCACAGAAGTAGTTATTTATAGAAAGAGTAATAGGCTTGTGGAACATGTCAGAAGAGACAGTAAGATTAAAGTTCATTCAAGAGGATGCTACCTACATAAATTCCTGAAAGAGAAATATATACTCTAGATATATATCTTCATATAGCTTAGATATAGTTAGTATATAAAGAATGAAACTATAACTGGATTGATGTATATTTGCTGTCATTGGTGGAAATTGGAAATAAACATAGAGGTGCTGTAAGTGGGATGCTGTAAAACTTTTTAACACTAGCATAACTAAACCAAAGAGGGAATTTGATGTATCTATCAATAGCATTAAATTGTATGACCTATTACCTTGTCATGATTAAGTGCTTGTGATCACTGGATGACCTGAAAAAGTCCCTCTGCTCCTGCCTTCTGGTCCTTCTGAAATATATATCAGCAACTGTAACCTACACAGTGTTGCTCAATCCTGTTCAATCCTGAAGCTTTAACTTTCTACTTACCTGACAGCACAGATGAACTAACAGATTCTCTTAGATAAAAAGAGAGGCTGAAGATAAGAGAAAATGACTTGGTCTCTTTGTAGAAAATAATGTTAGGGTTCCAGACTGTCTGTAAATTTTTAATGATGCTTTTAGTAATTTCTGAAGTTTCATTTCTGAACTCATCTCAAAAGGAAAGTTTCCAGTGACTTTAATGTTTCATCTACACAGCACAATTGCCCAATTACTATGTACAGCTCAGTGTAAAAATGCCATTATCAACACTGCTGTTTTAGTAATGCAAGTAGTAAGTGATAATTACAGTAAACCTAACAAGAACTTCACAACAAAATTACAGTAAAGACAGCTACATTTGCAGAAGTTGAACTGAATGACAGTAAACTTCTCTTAAATGACATTTCAGATGATAACAGTGGAGCACTCTGCTGTTCAGGGAGCTACTGTAAGAATACAAATTTTGTGCCCATGATTTTATTTCTTGAGCACTAATGTCAGCCTGTTTTTAGCTTAAAGAATTATAGTCCCCAACAGAAAACAACATAATGAAAAAAATTTTGGAGAAGTCTGAAGTAGCTCTTAGAAGTGCCAGCATGACCTCTACAAGGCAGTGAAAATCCTCAAAATAGAACCATTCTCCATAACTACTAGAGAAAAATTCTACTCATTTCTACTCTTCTAAAGTGATAAGATGGAATAGAGAGGGACTGAGGGTATTATGCTTACAAAGAAGGCTTTGTAACAGCTAATACTCTGGAATAATAAAGGGAGGAAGAAAACCTTTCTTGTTTCTTGCCTCTCAGGAGTACATTTTCATCTCAGTAAGGTTTTAATTTGGTCAGAACTATGCATTCTCTTGCCATGGCACAAAAAAGTTGTTCAGAGATAGCACCTTGTCTCAGATGGGCTGCTCACTGGAGTGCCATCCAAGTCCTGCAAGCAGACCATAATAAAAGAACATGGCATCTCATTCTTGCTAAAAATCAGGAATGATAGTCGGAGAGCTATTCTATCACCATTTTGGTTCAAATATTTTAACATAACTACTTTAGCTGATAAATACAGCAGAGTGGAATGGTACAAGAAACAATGAGGTGACAAGGAAGCAAAGATTAGGAGAAATCATTACAGTTTGACTTGGGAGAATACTACTGTAAAATCTTTGTTCAAGTCATGACACACAGGAAGCCCATGGGATAACCACAGCAGAGACCTTTGCTGTTTGATATGTTTGTGGAGGACTGTGCCTACAGACCAAAGTCTTGCAAGAGGAAAGAGAGATCTTTTTGAATTCCCTCCATGACTGAAAGCCTGTAAATCTACTTTTCCCACTGGGCTTCAGCTTAAGAATCAAAGGTCTCTGAAGCTGCTCAGTCAGGTATCCATTTGGGGGTCACTTGACACCAACATTGTCCACCTGCAAAATGGAAATGCAGAAAAACACAGTTCCGTTCTCTGTGTCCTCTCAAAGAAAAACATCTCCACTCACAATCAGGAGGGGAATTCATTTTGTTCAACTGCAAATTTGATAGCAAATGGCATGTTTACACAGTGTGTCTTCCCACAAGCTGCTTCACTGTCACATCAGCCTGAATGTCCTCACAGCTCCCAAACACACTGTTGGGTTGTCCAAAAACAAAATAACAAACACAGTTTGAAGTAATGAGATAAACACAAACCAATAACAACACACTGCGGTTTATTACTTCCAGCTCTGCATCTGACTCCGGTAAATGAAGCAAAATGTACCACAGCGTGATGCAGGATGGATGTTAGGTGCAGGTACACCATCGATAACTTAACTCCCATGCTGGTGTCTGGAGCTGGTTGGATCTCCTGACTGTGCACACCATGGGATGTCTTCTAGGGTGAACCCCTAGCTCCCTACAGTGCAGAATCCAGGGTGGTTTTAGGGGCGCTTCTCTCTGACAGGTGTTCCCTATCAATAGCGTAAACCAGGCTGCTCCAGATTTGGCACTGGCTGCCCCTACAATGTCCTCTAGCCTTATCCAAACACATCAGACACTTCAGTGTGCTCTCATGCCATATCCCAAGGCATGTGACATGCTCTCGGGATCAGATTATACAAAGCAACCACTCTCACATTATTATTCAGTACTGTGAACTGTAAAAAAGCAAGCAAATAAAAACGATGACATGGGCCCCATGGTATGCCACAGGAAAGCCAGTGATGCAGGTCAAGTGGCATTCTATGTGTAAGTAAGGTATATTATTCGTGAAAGTACAATTTTATTTCTGAAGGGATAAACGCAGCAGCAGCAACATTCCCTAGTTTTCTCATTGTCAGCTGGCTGGATCTTACAGTCACATTAAATGCCTGTATAATCCCACTACAATAAAACTGTTGAATGGACTAAAAATTTTAACTAAAATTTCAAATATGCTATAAGACCACTATCTTGCGGGTTTAATACAGTTCCTATTTTGTGCGATTTTGCAATCAAAACTCCAGCAAAAATTTGCTAATATTATAAATCCTAGCTTGTAATTAGTTGAACTGAACTTTTTCAGGGACAGCCTGCTGGGTTAAAGGGGAGGGAGAGGGCAGCATTCAGAATATCAGTTGTCTTTTTTTAAATTATTTTTTTTCAATGAAAACTACCTAATGTCAGGAAAATATACCTATTACATAGAAGAACATAATACGGCACTCTTTAAGGCTTTGCCATTAATGGCAAGGTCAAACGTGGTACTTTTTGCTCCATTGATTCAGCGATTCATGACCCAAGTGAGGTCACTGCTTATGCACAGAGCACAATTAAATCAAGGTTAGACAAGCAGGATTCTTTAGTACAAGATAGCGTGCCAGTAGATTACATAGTACTAGGAAATTTGAATCATGCTCAATGAAGATTATTTACTCATTTTCAAGTGAAAAAACCCTGTAATTTTATCACTAGCATTAATTTGTTTAGACAAGACATGTTAATAACGAAAACGTCCACCTGAAATCTAAGAGTAGTTTTACATGTACTCCTATAAACAAGAAAACAAACAGAAGTTGTTTTTTTCAGTGTTCTATGTCTTGTTTACACTCTATCAAGATAGCTTTTATGTAACAAATGAGTTGGAGTAACTTCACAAGTAACGTAAATGTTCTTTCTAATCAGAATTCAATACAAAGGTTCTTTTTGCACACTAAAACTTTCCCATCTTAATCCTTCCATAAGCACATAGTGTGCAGTCCTTCACATATAGGTTTAAAAAAATACAAGGCCATAGTTGAAGTATGACATTTAGAGACTGGAGTAAAATAATATCATCTGATGTCAGAAAATTACTAATATGTGGTCTATTTTCTCCTAACCAAATCTAAATTGATTGTAATGCAAGGCTGATATTTCACTGAGTAAATTAATTGGAAGCTTTCCAACTGAATTATTTACTGAATGCTGTCAACATGTTAGTGTGTTTAAGCTCCCAGAAGGCTACTAAAGCACAAGGTCTACCGATCAAAGGCATAGTATTCAAACAATGCATGCAGTTTCTTCCAAGTATATTAAGTTTTTTTGGTTTGTGAAAAGGCATCATGGAAAAAGGTAGTTTTGAGAAGTGACCTGGAAAAAAAAAAGGAGGAGTCTCCATCAAGAACAGCAGTAGGGAGGTCATAGGGAGGGTGTAAGGATATTAGAAATGTGGCCAGGTTTGGAGAGAGTTGAGCAAGGCACAGGGTGAGTATGTGGAAACCCAAGGCTAAACCATGAATGCAAACTGGGCTCGCTTCAAGAAGTCAAATAGATTAAGCTAGTTTAAATGAAAGGAAAATCCAACCAATGCAATTTATGTGATTGTGAGGCATGTTTGTACATTTTTAAAACTTTCTTTGTTGTTTACTACTCACTATAATAGTAGCTGCTGATCCCAACATGCTGAGATGGTATAAGAATGGCATGGTCTAGCAACATCATTTATATTTACTGAAATATATTGCTCTGGGTCCCTGAGACCTCATTCAGTGCCTCAGGAACACAGTAATTGCCTCAGAGAGCAGATTACCTGTTCATCGAGCTCAGAATCCTGTGTATGACAACAGCTCCAGCTCTTTGAGAGGGAAACCAAAATTCTTTCCAAACGGTGCAAGGCTGAGCTTGCCGATGTCGGTCTGCAGCCTGGATGACAGGGCATGGTCTGAGCCAGCGTAATTGTGCTCTGTCTCTTCAGCCTACCCTTTTTCAGATTTCTGTTACATCTATTATACTACTTGAGCACCTGTATGTCCGAAATTGTGTGGTTCTGAATGGAAAATAAATCTTTTGTCAGCTTCATCCTTTTGAACCTACTGCCACTTTCAGCTGCAAAGCCACTCTTGTTCTCAGCCTGCCATCTGCCCCACACCCACCCAGATTTTAGGCCAGGAAGACACTAGGTGTGGTACTGTCTCATGTGAAATATGACTATGTGCATGCATACATAAATAATTGTAACAGTATTGTGATATCTCAGAAGAGACTTGCTCTTAGGACCATAGGATAATTCAAGTTGGAAAGGGCCTTAGGAGGTCTCTAGTCTAACATGGTGCTCAAAGCTGGTTTAACACTGCATTTGAACTAGGTTGCTCAGGGCTTTTTCTAGTCAGGTCTTGAAAATGTTCAAGGATGCAGACTGCACAACCTCACTGGGCAGACTGTGCTAGGGCTTAACTATTCTCATTTGTGAAGGGTTTTATTTATGCCCAGTCTGTACCTCTCCTGTCTTCGTTAAGAACATTGTCTCTTGTTCCCCCACTTTGCATATAAGTAAAGAGGCTGGCTCTGTCATTTTGGTAACTTCTCCTTTGTTGTTGTCAGGCTGTTGTTAGGTGTCACCAAAGATATCTCTGTCCCAGGCTGACCAAGCCCAGCTCCCCCAGTGTCTCCTCATGGGGCAGGTGCTCCTGCCCCACCATCTCAGCAGCCTCCTCTGAACACCCCAAAGTTCTTAGAACTCTTCCCAGATTTTCTCCAAAGTTCCCAGAAGACCAAGAAGATGTAGAAGCAGTTCCCTGACTGCTGAGGAAACGGTAAGCTCCAACAGTGAGGAGCAGCCCAAGCATGCCCCAGACCCCCTGTATGTGCCCAGCCATGTGAGGTGCCATGCCACCTGCCAGGTCCCTGCCTGCAGTCCCTTAGATAGCTGCACTCCCTGAGGGTCAGTTAAATAGCAAATAAAAGGTAGACATTGCACCTTCCCCTCTGTGCTGTGCTTGTCCCCACCACCAGGTTCCTTCTTACAAGAGTAGGACACCCCTCAGATGCCTCCGGGCCATGTTTACCTAGCTCACAGGTGCCATCACCACCTCTGCCCAACAACTGTTCTCACTGTTTTATTGACTTCTGGTAACAACCTAGAGAAGGATTTGAGTGATTTACACTTCTGTATAAAGAGTCTGTAGACTCTCCTTCAGAGTACTGTACAGAAGTACAGGCTGTCATTTCTTTTTGATTTATTAAAACAGTCATTGGCAACTGTGCTCAAAGACTAAATTCTGAATATTGGAGGGTTACAAACTACGTTAGTGTGGAAGAACAAGTTCTGGATACTCATTCTACTACAGAAATTAAGTATTTACACTGGCTTATATTGAGTGTGACAAAGGCCACAATTGTAACACCTCATTTTCACAGACACATGAGAAAATTAACATGCCTAGAGCAGTGCCTGCTCAGTTCAGGTGAATGCATCCATTAAATCACTGTCCACCTAAAAATCTACCTTTTTGAAAAGTTTGTTAGAATCTCTATAGTTTTGTTGGATGAAAAAATTAAATTAAAGTTATCAAGTTATTTTACAGATTTTCTACTAGCTCATCATGTTCCTGCTCGTACAAATACACATTAGCCAGTAAGAATTTATGCAAAACATACATGCTTACCTAAAATTTCCCACAGCACCTGTTAATCAGACTCTGCCTCAGAATGTCGCGTTTAAATAGCCTGGTGACACTTAAACAACAATTTTAAATTGACAAGGTGTTTTCGCCAAAAAACATAAAGGAATATCCTCTTTTTGTTTTGTTGGTGGGTTTTTTTCTACTTATACCAAAACTCTAGGATATTAATCAGAAAGGATAAGGAAAAGGAACTGGCAGTTTTGACCACTCTTGAAACCTGCATTTAACTGACTTAGCTTTATTCAAGGAACATTATGTTTTGGTTTAATTTGTGCTGTTGATTCACAAAATTGATCAGGATGCTCGATATATTTTGTGACATATGTGTACAACTGCTGTAAGGCAAAGCACATTAAATGACTTAAAAAATGTTAAACATTCAAAACTTTAAAGCAACAAAAATAAGTGTATTATGAATTCTTCCTAGGGTCCTGCTTCAGTTTGATAATGGGAAAAAAAAAATCGGGATAACCAATTTCAGTGTTGCATGGTGTGCTTAAATTTATAGAATGTTTCCCTACCTTGCTGGGTGAAGACTGTTTTACTGCACTATTATTATACATGTAATAAACAGCCAAGGTCAAGGTCATGAAAATAAGTATGTAGATGTTATTGTCCTGTGAAAACATAAAGACAGCATCTATCAACAGAGGCCTAAGTTGATTATATCTTGACACTTTTCACAGATAGTAATTAAATATTAATAATATCTTGCAATTCAATAGCACTTTTTCCCACAAACTCTTGCAATTGATAAGATACATTTCCCCTACCCACAGCCCTCTTTGGGCTGGTATTTTTTGCATTCTGCAATGAATGAACAAAAGTGATGTAACTATATCTAGCTCAGAAAAAATAGTCAATGTATGAGCTAGTTATAGCTTCAAAAATTCAGAGAGATCCCCAGTCTACTTTTGACGCTTAGCCAAGTTTTCTTCTACACTGCTATGGTTTAGTGAGGAGTGTCCCTGTTGTTTTTAAAACGTTATCACTATGCCCACTTTATGATGAATGAGGAAATACAGGTTTGTGAAAATGCTACAGTATTTTATAACTGTTGTTTCAAAGCCAGAACGAGTTAGCAAACACTTAAAGCCATGTTGACATTATCAATGTTGTTTGTATAAACAAGCCCACGAATGAAACAAAGCCCACTGGGCCAGTGCTTTAGCTCACTCCTCTGCCAAGTGGAACAGAACACAAGTGATAGAGACCAAACATTCTATTCAGGCCTCTGAGCAGACAGCATAGCACTGCTGGCCAGGGGGACACTGTCAACGAAGAGTTTGCACTTACCTTCACTCTGGCTGTTGTTTTGGAATTCCCTCACCCTCTGAAAAATGACAGCATCAACTAGGCAAAAGTTACCACCTGGATGGCACCAAATATAAACAACAGGTTTGTATTTAGTGCGTTGCAAGATGCCTGCCAGCACCGATCTGTGGACAAGGAGGATGTCAAAAAGCAGGAAAAGACTACTTAGAATAACATTTGTTTCGGTAAAAAGTGATCCACTTTTTCTGTGCTGTGTAAGAGGCAACAGTTTTCTGCTTTTCCTCTGTTTTTGGCAGGTGCCGGGAGCCAGGCCATGCTTAGCTCGCATTGTCCAGTCTGTGTATACAAGATAGCCCCATTCATCTCAGTAGCCAGCAGTAGGGATGTCCTTTACATGGCACCTTTTTTAGTATCATTGATAAAATAACACACATGTTCAGAATAGATATAAGGAAGAATTTTTTTTATGATGAGGGTGATGAAACACTGGCACAGGTTACCCAGAGAGGTGGTAGATGCCCCATCCCTGGAATCACTCAGAGTCAGGCTGGATGGGGCTCTGAGCAACCTGGTCTAGTGGAAGATGTCCCTGCCCGTGGCAGGGGGGTTGGACTAGGTGACCCTGCCAACCCAAACTATTCTATGATTCTATGAGTCTGTGCTAAGTAGCAGCATCCATGCTATGATCATCTGCTTATGTTACAACACTATTTGGAATAACACATGATCGCATTTATGAAACAGAAAATAGTGGAGTATGCACAGTGTGTATAACCCCCATGTTTGTGTCCAGGCACAACCCCAAATGGGTATATGCCAAGGACTGACCAGATACACAGAAGAGGCGGACAGCAACATACCTACCAATATTAGGCAACATAAACCTTGCAGTTTTTACCATGGTCTCTACCATTTCTTTGTCATTTCTCTGTTAGAACAAGAAGGAAAAAAGAACATTCCCTGTCTTTAAAAGAATCCAGAGCCCAGTCAGATTTATGATCCACCTTCTCAAATACTTTTTCTTCTCTCATACCTTCCTTATCATTTTCTGCTCAGAATACCTGAGGTTTTGGAAATCATTATTATTGCCTCAAAAATTCCACTAAATTCAAAGGCAGTCAGGGTTAGCTGCTAATTGCTGCTGCAAAGGGCCAGCTGGATGGGTGGGGAAAGCATCAGCCAGAATATCAGGTAAAAGGGAAAGAAGGAAACTAAAAAGAAAAAAAAAACCAACAAAAACCCCTTTTTCACCCACTCAGAAGAAGGTAGAAGGAGGCAAAAATTATAGTGACCACCACAAACTTGCCCTATAGCAGGGTTTTTCTCACTTTGGCAGGTACTACCATAAGTGGCAAAAAGCTGCTTGCAAATGTCTCCTGTCCCTATCTTCCTTTCTACAAAATTCAGTCAAGTTTTCACATTTTATAAATGTGCAGTGTCGGTTTAGGAAAATTAATTTGTAAAAATGCAAATTGTTACTGTTCTTTATGGGAGTGGTATTTTTATTGGAGCAGTTAATGAGGAGGGGAAAACTTTCTCCAAGGTCACAGGAGGACTGAACAGTGAAATGAAAATAAGTAACAATAAACAAAACACAATTGTTTGTCCACAAGAGATGGCAGATGGCATAAGACTTATATGTCACTGGAAAACAATACACAAAACAACAAATGCAATTTGTTCCCAATATCATAGAGATACCTGAAGGCAAATTTGTCTAAAATGAGACCTAATCAATTGTAAGAACAGACAATTTGGTCCCTCTCAGGATCAGATCCCCTGCTCAAGCCAACTAGAAAGAAAAGAAAACAAGTGCAAGACACTGAAACAGATCAAATCAGAATATTAGGGCAACTCTTAAATGAAAAAAGCAAATACAGTGGGAATTATGGAGGCAGTCTCATATGGGGATGTTCACAAAAGGGGGGGATGTTGTACAGCAGTATGTGATGATGGTATCTGTGCATGGACTTAATACGTATGTAGCTGTTTGGGCCTCTGGTATGCTTTTTAGGACTCTTTCAGATAAAAGCACTACTTACATTTGAGAAGTATTTTCTGATGCTACTAAATATTTTGATCATACAGGTCTGAGCAGAGCATCAGAATGATACTGATGTTCTCACAGACACAGAGATGAAGGCATGACCTGGTTAACAGCAATCATATTGTTTTGTTTCATTCTGCTTCTCAAGGGGTGAAAATGTAAGTGGCCTGGAGCGGTTGGTGCAAAAATAGTAAAATGGGGATGGGTGATTTGATTTCTATCTGTGCAATGCTCCATTAGGAAAACAGAATGCTTCATTGTATGTGTATTGCCTACCCCACTTCCAAAGCAGTCAGCATTGCTCTTACTCACAAATATGTAGCTTGCAAATATTTATAACTTAATTTCCTACCTAGCTGTCTTATTCTATCTCTTAGTTAGTGTTATCACATCTAATGAGTTTGGCAGACCAAGCTGCCATCAAGAAACAGTTAAAATAGCAGCTCTGATAGAGCAGCTGAAAACACACTGTAACTTTTGACCGAAAATAAAGTACCACACAGATGGTGAATAAGGGTTCCCTGGAAAAGTCCAGTCTCCAAAATCACATAATATAGCCTGCCAAGCTCTCCAAATCTTAAATTTGACCATACTTAAACATTTATTTCCCCTTATATATGAATAAGACAAGGGCACATTGTTTATCTGATTGGTGAAAATGGACAACGGCGCCTACTCATGTTTTGTGTATATGTTCACGCTGTGTTTATGCTTATGGAGGTATTGCTGCAGCTTATGCAGATGCAATCAAAATAGCACAACGTACCCAGCTCGTGCCAATAATACTGAAGGCAAGACAGTGACGGCTGCCAAGACAGCCAAGGTTAATTACCAGCTGCTGTTGAGTATGCTAGACCTTTACTACAATGTTTGTATATTGTTTACACTCAAGACAACTAGATGAAGCCTGGGTTTTTTACAGTGTAGTACTAATTCCTGTGTGGACTCACGCATGTCCTGGCAGTGGCCTGAGGGGTTAAAACAGGAGCAGACAGGCCAGAGCTTTTCCAGTTACTGCTACTGACACCTAGGAGAGAGGGACGTACTACGTGTCCTGAAACCTAAATCCCCCTCCCCTGGCTCTCATAGTCTCCCATCTTTTCTACTCAATTGCCAAAACTGTAATTCCTGTGTGAGGCCAAGCAAGTCCTGGGAGGGCTTATGATCTTGGGCTTCATGCTGATGGAACTGGTGGTACTCCTGCAGAACCAGGCTGCTCCAGGAGGCAAAGAACTGCATTTGCTTGGTATCGCACCTCTGCCCTTGCCCACAGAAAACAAGTGAGCTGGACATCCCATCCTTAGAAGATCTGAAGGGTGGCTGTAGAGCTTTTTAGCTGTAGCTCACAGCACACTGCATAATATGCAAAGACTAATGACATATTTAAAAAATTAATAAAGTAAAAGCATAAGATCAACCTTAAATAACAAACCTAAATCGATAAAAAGAAGTAACAAAGCAGGCACATATTATTTTGATCATAAAGAGTGTTTCTTTTGCATACTTTAATCTTACTTTTATGATAATGAGAGATGAGAGCAAGAACACAGTAATTGTTTTGCCACACAGCAGTCTTTTTAAGATTTGACCCCATGAAGTAAGAGACCTACTAACCAGGATCGTGTCACTTATCAGATGAGAGGATATGAGTCAGACAAGACTTATGGAAAAGATGCTGAAAGCAACAGATCCTTAGTTTGGTCAGATGTACAAATGGAAAAAAATAATAACTTTTAATGACTCCCAACCTACCTTTCTCAAATTCAGAACTGGAAAACTTGACAGCCTCATTTTATCTTGTCAGTGTTCAAAACACCTACATATTCTCGTAATTACATGCATGCAGACAGTCTGTAAAAGCAGCTATGAGTAGCATTTTTTTAACTGATGACTTCCACAGCCTCTCCTGTGAACGTAATTTAGTTTGTTGTTTTATTATTTTTGCCTACAGTTCTAACCAGGTTATTTTTCAAGTGGCTAACAGAATGAAGGAAATAGCAGAGAGCAAAACCATTTAATCTCTAAGCTTTGGAAGGTCTCATCATTCACAAGATGAATATGTAACCGAGGAATTTTGGAAGACGATGTGTATTAGCTGATATTGCACATTCTGGAATTCTGAAGAATATAGCACATTATATTTTGTGTAAATCTCTAGCAATAAAAGGTGTTTTTGGCTACATGGGAGCTGAGGCACAAACAGTAGTTCTCAGAGCTAAGTTGTTTTATGGACACAACCAAAGTGAAGCAGTTTGCATAAAACTTAATACTACCCTTATGTTTACTGCCATCATTTAAATCCTTACAGATAACTCCAGATTTTATAAAGAGGAAAACACATACCGTGTGGTAATATGTCTACTGACCTATGCCTGCAGTCTCAGTCTATGAAAAAAATATTTTCTGGTGGCTTCTGTCATGTGCTCTTGCAAGCTAAAAGAATCTCAGTTCTCTAATGCAAAATTTGACTCAGAGAAGTGTGCACAGCAAAAACAGATCATCTGTATGAAGAAGCAAGAAAAGAAAAAAATTCCAACTATTTCCTTTGGCAAAGAAAGGAAAGGAGAATTAAACTGCCTGTGAAGCCACAAAAGGCTCTTTAATATAAGCATTAAAAAGGAAAAGATACATATAAGGTTTCTTTACCTTGGGAGCTAACTTACAATAATCAAATGAAAAAGGCAATAACCATTAAAAATGTCAGAGAAACGATTTCTGAAAAAATCTTATTACTTAGACATAGTATTTAATTCTTTGTCAAGAAATCTATTTCTCAGTCTAATATCTCAATAAAATATTTAAGAGACATTTTTAATGGATATCTCTTGGAATTGTCTGTGTAACTTTTTAAAAAGAAAAACAATAATGAAATATTAATAAGAGGAAGAACACTGTGTGTGATTTAGAGTCATAAATAGCTCTTCAGACTCCCAGGTTCATCAATCACAATTGTTAATTAATTCGGTGGCTCAATTTTTCCCAGGACTTTAATTAGAGAATTTTAATTTCTTACTTTGCCGGCACTTTCCCATTCTGGAAAAGGGAAGAGGTTTGAACTTTCCTCCCAGTCCATGTCAGAGGTTGCTGATCCCCTTCTCATTCAACATGGCAGGAAAAACCAGCTCCACTAAGAGCAGCAGTAAATGTAACTGAGTACCATTCATTTTGATGTCAGAAAGAACAGGATCTTTGTGGTTTGCATTTATAGATCTGTTTCCTACTGACATCTCGAGTCCTATCTTCCCTCTCCTTTGTGTTCTTCTATTAGATATACCTTTACCCTTACATTTTGTTTCTGGACAGAAAATAGAGCCTTGCTTTTTCTAGCAAACTGTATACTACGTGTATTGTTGAAAATGGATTTCTAAATCAATTTTTTTGCTTTAAGATGTTTTTAAAATAAAAAGAAGCACCAATATTTCTTATTTTTCCAGGGATGAGATAATCAAAGGAGCAGTCAAAGAATCCTATAGCCACTGGTCAGCTTCAAAGACACAAAAGCAAATAATAATTCAGCATCTACAAATGTGCTTAATGCTGTGGCACATTTTTGAGAGATACCTACGTGAACCATTGAGCATAGATTCAATGAAGGAGGCACTAGGCTAATTCAGAATATACAGAATGACAAATGCTAAGGCTGGACCAGCAGATACTAACGTGAAAATATTTGGGATAGACTTCTACATTAGAACTTTGCTCCATTATTAAACCCAACATAAGCACCCTAATAAAACTTTGAATTGCAACAAAGTTTCTGAGGTTATTTTGCATCTTCTCACAATTTCCTTAATCAAAATCACAAAATCACCAGGAATCCCAGGCATGACTTTAGTCAGAAAAGTCTATTAGTGCCAGTTTAGACCTGGCATTTCTGGCACTTGTACTCATGTTCCCTGCACTGTATTGAAACATACTATGGTATGCCTCCCAGCCCTAGTTCCTGAATCATACTGTGGCTTCCTCTCTGCCCACATTCCTGTTTTGTTCTAATAGAGAAAAGGGTACAGGTGAGTCATGGTACACAGTCTCATCCCGAGATGAACCCAGGATGTACGTAGAGTGCACAGAAGAGCCTGAAAGATTGTTCTGGACCCCACAGGTTAGCTGTATCTTGGCTGATCAGCTGATCAACTTTTCACATTAGCCTGATACATTTCCCTCTATCTGACAACTTGATGCTATGTCTGTGCCGCAGACTTGTCACAGAAACACCTCACCTGCAATAGCAGAAATTTGACCCAAAGAGCAAGAAATGCTCCATCAGAGTGATAGTGTGGCAATTACTTTTGTAATATATTGCAATTCTACCTATCCTGGAATATATATACCTGCATATGTAGCCTAAATATATGTATTATATGTTCATATATAAAAACTGTCTAAATGTCTCTTTAAAGAAACACAAGCTTTCATTTACCTCCATTCAAGTGTATCTAGCTGTCATCCCCACCTGTTTTTAGGTGCTAGGGCAGTCACAGAACCACAGAACCATAGAACAATTTAGGTTGGAAGGCATATTTGGAGGCCACCTAATCCAAGCCCATCAACTCATCCAGCTGAGTTTTGAACATCTCCAAGGATGGAAAACCTACAGCCTGTCAGAGCAAACTGTTCTGGTACTTTGCATGTTCTAGTTTGTGTCCATAGCTGCTCTCTCTATTGCTGTGCACCTCCGAGAAGAGTCTAACTCTGTCTTGATGTCCTTTGATTGGGTGATTGTAGACAGCAATAAGGCTTCCCCTTTGCTTTCTCTTTTCCAGGCTGAACAAACCCGGCTTGCTCAGTCTCTGTGTATGTTCTGAGCTCCAGCCCCTGACCAGTTTGGTGGCCTCCACTAGACTCATGTCTTACTTGTACTGGAGGGACCAGAACTGGCCACACACTCCAGATGTGTCTCACCAGGGCAAGGGGCAGGATCACTTTCCTATACCTGCTAGCTACACTCTTGTACAGCCTTAGATCATGTTGGCCTTCTTTGCTTCAAGGGCAATATCTCCCATGAAGACAACTCTTTTTTTAATTAGGTAGCCTTGGTTTTGGTTTTAATTAATCAATGCATCCTCCTGTTCTTTTCATTAAATATTTATCCCAGCCCAGGTGAAATTAAATTGCACTAGTTCTGGTGGGGCATTGATCCTTTCGTATAGAGCAAAGACATCGAGAAAATCTTCCAGTTTGTTCAGGACATTGGCAGAAAAAGAGAATACATTTATACTCGCTATTTCAACAACTAGATCTTACTTAATGAATATTCCTGGTTCTGTGATTTGTGCAGGAGTTTCCTGGAGCTTAGTCTATATCCTCAGCTCCCAGCATGCTTTGCTAAAAGATTTCAGACCGGCTATAGATCTCCTTTTTCTTTTATTTTCTTTTTTTTTTCTTCTCTTTTCCTCCTGATGAGTAAAACACATAGAAATCTTTAAGATTAGTATAATCCACTCAGATAATCACTCAAAAAGGAAGAAAAGTAATTTCCACTACAGTACATGCATACTTGCCACATCACCACTGGTCTATGAGTTATGTTTCCATAACCATCAGGCTGCTTTCCCACATATCAAAAGTGGGTGAGAGGTAACAAAGGCTTTACACCATGAAATGTTTAAAATGAAAAGGTAACCACATCCTCCAACAAATGTTTGGGTGGTTTTGTTCAGATCAACTTTGACAGAACCACCTTCAATAAGAAAGTGCAGTTTCTAGTGAGATTAATTTCTTGTCTTTTTAAAACAACAAGGCCAGTCTAAGAAAAAAAACTATTGTCACTTCACACTTGCCACGAACCGTCACAAATTCAAAACTCAGACCATGGTCTACACTGAGCCATCACTAGACTGAAAGGAAAACAAGGAAAAACTTCAAGTCTGCGCTTTCTGTTGCATTTCCTTACTGTTATGATAGACTAAATGACCTCTTGATTACTTGCTCCTTGTCCTCATAATTCTTGCATGCTTGATTGCACAGAGCTTGAAAGTGATAAATACATTTAAAAAAACCTGCAAGCCTTAACTCACATTTTTAATTTTCTCCTTAAAATCCTTAAAAATGTCTTTTGATTCTCCTCTCCGGCTCACTCCTGCACAGTGTACAGATCTTCTGAGTCACTGTGTCACATCTTCAACATCAGTCACCATTAAAAAAAAACAACTGCTGCTTTTGCATGGGTCAGGACAGCAGTTCTAGTGCTGTGACCTGGTTCTTATTTGGGTAATTGCATTCTGTACTATTTGAAAGCTTTTTAATGTTCTAGTGAAATGGAACATTCTTCATATAATTTCTAAACAACTGCTAATGCTTTGGAACATTCACTGACTGAGGTTTATACCAGAGATAGAAACCTATTCTGACAAGCAAAGTCCTGCATTAGTAACAGAGAGCAAGTTAAATGTATCAGACTTTGAGATGCATCTAAATATAAGTCAGTATCATTTTCTGGTTTAAGACTGATTTTGTATTTATGCTTTGGTTACTCAAAAACTGCTTTTGCTTTGATTTCATAATGATGCTCAAAGCACAGAGCTGTGGCTCCAGTTCAAATTTCCTTTTGGATCAGACATGGTGTCTTTGGTCATCTTCATTTTCCCCATTTGCTTGTAAAAGGGTGAATAGAACTAGATATACAACAAAGTGTTTTGTAAACAACATCATATATTATCCTGGAAATTGCAGTACTTCATTTTCCAGAATATAGGTGACTTTTTAATAAGTGTCATATCAAACACATCAGCTTCTTATCATGTTTTTTATTTTCTATCTGTTGTGTTAGAGGACCTTCACACAAATACACTGTTGATCACTTTTCATTACTTAAAAAGCAGGAATGAACATCACATTTTGAAAGACCAGAGAAAGAGGAGTGAACCAAGAAAGAAAACATGCTAAAAAGCAAATATAACTCATGGCAGAATGGTCATGCAATAGAGACTAGGGTTAAAGACTACGGGAAAAAATGCTATTTACTGATAAGAAAAATGTACAAATGTAAGAACAAATACAAAGTCAAACAAGAAAAGCTTCGTTTATAATTTTTAACCTTAAATGTTTCCTGTTTTGCCAGTAGATTTCAACATATCCAATTGATGTATATTGGTTATGTATTCTGAATCTGGGATTTGGGACTGGGGCGGAAATTTTCTTCTAGCTGAGAGAGGAATGATGCAGTTTGAACATCATTGAGTAGAGTCAGGGTAGTAGTAACATTCCTTAAACCAAAGTATTAATTTGGGGAGAGTTAATACATTTATATAATTTATATAAAATGTTATATAAAATTATATAATAGATATGTTTGTATAATGTATAATTTAAAATATATATAATATTTAAGATTATTTTAATATTCATATTATTCATCCCACTCCACTTTTTTCTGCTGCTTGGAACAAGTGTCTTATTCATTCATTGTTTGTATTCTATCAGGAATCAAACTTAACATGTTATCTTAGAGAGAATCTTAGAGAGAATACCTAATCTGTTTACTCAGATTTGTATGCTAATTTAGCAGATATTTGTTGGTCTGTTAATTGGAAATATTACAGGAATCTAGCAGTTCTGGCTTCACATGAGATGTGTTGTGAATAAGTGAAGAAGAACAGGACCAACAGATGATGACGAAGCAAACCCAGCCAGGTTTCCATGTTTACAGCAGAGGCTCCCAGTGGCACCCAAAAATGTAACCATGGAATTGGTGTCACTGCCAGGCCTTCTGCTTTCTAGTCATTGCTTCCTTCATCCCTCCTGTCACCTGCTGCGCTGCTCTGGAGATATGTCTGGTAATCTGGTTCCTACCTCATTAATCTACTTTTGCATGACCAGTCATTGATTTTTTTAAGTTTTATGGCAAACAGTACTACAGATAGCACCTCACTATGCAATTTTTTTGTTGTTATGTTTCCTTGTAAGTGCACTGGCCCCTCAAAGTGAAAACGTAGCTATTATTTTTTAGCCTAAGGGTGGCAGAAGTCATGAGAAAATCACACCCTACCATAACCCTGTAAAGATGCTTTATGGCCAGAATTTCAAAGACAGCATATCTGGAGATTAATTTTAGGGCAGAGTGATTAACAGGCTCTGGGCATGTGATTAAATGAACATGTTCCTCATATGTATCTAGATTACTATGACAAAAGACACCATCATCTTAACATTCATATTTTATGTGAGATTAACTCATATAAAACTAATTTTCTGTGAGTGGATTTCAGGACATTTTTTGTTCTGTTAAATACTTATAGAACTGGAGGCTCTGCTCAATGACAGACACCTCTAGGGATGAACACACCACCAGCAACTACAACTGACAGAACAAATGAGGCTGTTTGACAAAGCAATATTTCAGCCAGAGTTTCTCAAAATCAAGGACTAGAAAGTCTTTGCTTTTTACTGACATGAATAAATTTGCTTCTTTGGAGTTAGCATAAAACACAAGGAACTAGGCCTTTTACATCTTTCCATGTCTAGTTAAGGGATGCATCTTCAAATTGTCACTTCAGGCGAACATAGAAAGAGTTTGTGTAACTTGAAAGTTTTGCTCTGTAGTAAATAATGTTTTCTTAATCTGTTAAACAGCCCAGAATTTGTAACAGTTCAATTTAGGGACGCTTCTCTTCTTTTAGAAGATAATGCTCAACTAAAGTGGTGAGCTCTTATTTTTCATATTCCATACAAGTTTCTCTATTGATTTGGCTTAATTCTGATTCTTTTTTTATTGAATAGCGAGTAATAAATTAAAATCTACTGAGGTTTAAATTGAGTATTTGCATGGCAAATCTCCACTTCTGGGCTTCTTGACCATCTTTTTGCTGCTCTCATTTCAGAGTCATGCTCTCTTCCCCGAGAGTAGCCCTTTTCAATCGGCCAAATGTGAAACACTGGTTTTGTTTGACACCTTGAGAGCAGTTCACTATTTAGACAAGTATCCAGACCCAAACGTACAAATGTGAGAGTCTTCCAGGCTTCCTGGGAAACAATGGCCCTGCATTTATTCTCCTTAAATGACACATTTTAGGACTGGGAGAATGAAAGAATGTTAGGGCTTTGACAGTTTCTAAGTTGAATTCCTTCACCAGATCTAATGCAGGCATGCTGATTTATGCTGTTTGAGTATCTGATGCAAAACGCATAGTCTAAAATTTGTATTTTAACCAAGTAAATTGGTGAATGCATCAAAGAAAATACTGTGGAAAATCAGCACTTGGTTGTGAAGGGGTCATGAAGAAAAATTGGATAATTTCTGATTTTAAAGAATTTAATGATGATGAATAATTCAGTGTGGCTTAAGAGTTAGTCTTTACATTCTGGGCGCAAATGTAAGATAACAATATGTCCTGGAAAGAGCAGTAAAAGCTAAATGGAGATTAATGTTACAACAGGAAGTTTAATTAAGTACCATACTGAAATCTGATGTGTGCTACACAGAGCTTATATACACACCAAGTATGACAGATTCAATGCAGAGTCCAGAGCCCAACTCCCGTTGTCAGTGTAGCCTCATGTTCTCACAGCAGAAGTTTTGTTAATGCAGCTCATTCCTGTATAGAAGGTAGCTTGGTCTAACTTTTAGGTAGGCAGAAAGACCAAGGAAAACGACTAATCCTTTTTAAGCTAAGCAGTTTTGATATAAAAGCTATTAAATGTGAGCAGACATGGAAAATATTTATGCCATTTTAAAATTCATACACAAATAATGCCTTGAAAGACCTATTTGTGCTTTTCTCTTTCCCAGATTATGTGGCAGACTATTATTTTACTACAAAATAGGATTTTGCAGACTGCTAAAACAATTTTTGAGATTTATTCTATTACTTTGGTTATATAGGTTATCCCATGTCAAAGGGGCATATGTATTTTGGAGAAGTAAAGTTATATTTTGGAAGCTTTGAATAATTTTATTGCTGAGCTCTAATGAGGAAGTGAAATGATAGAGGACATAATTAAAGAAACAACCCAAGAATTTTCTGATTCAAACATAAACAAAAGAAGAAAAGAAGGAAGAATTGTATCTCAGGTTACACCAATGCAAGGCTCTTTTTTGCTACAAATAGTATTATGGTTATTGACTTCACATGATTTTTTGAATATGAAGTTTAACAGAGCTTTTGGTTTTAATCCCTCTTTTGTCACCCAAGAGTAATCTTATGAAGTCAATTCACCTACAGAAATGTGAAAAAACAATGTGCCCACACGTGGGCACCCAAACCACTTAAATTCCAGCTAAAGCTGAAGCAGGAAAATGCTGGCACTCAAGTTTCCACCAGTGCTTCAACCAGCCTGCTCTGGAAAACTAACTCTGCCTGTGCCACTGCTTGGAGACAGAAAATTTACTATTCCCTGCCTCCTGTTGCACAAACGCTTGTGCAAGAAGCATGCAGCTAGGTATAGGTACATTGGGCTTCTCTGCTTCCTGTGGAAAGCTGCGTGGTTTGACAGGCAGAGGTAGACAGGGCAGGACACAGAACAACATGTTGGACAAGAGATAGAGTAAATAAAATTACCTGGAACTCCGTAAGAACTAAAACTCTCTGGAAATTTGTTATACAGTGGGTGGATTTTTAAGCTATGTTTTAGTCTTTATCTAGCTGTGATGGGACACCGTAAGTAAGTAAGTAAGATTATCTTTTACATGTTTGATACCATGCCATTTAGCCATTTCCAATTCATCTTGGGATAGCTAAGTATAATGCAATTGATTAATACTGTATTCCATATAAAAATGCCTATGTGCCTTTAACCTGAGGTTGTGAAAGGAAATTGGTAATTCAGAGGAGTTTGTTAATATTCTGAGGCTGAAGAGTCAACTTTGAGACTTCATGGGACAACCAAGTCCCTAGTGGGAAATTGCACTGAGTAGAAACAGGAAGAAAAGCTTGGGAATATAATAAGTAGATGCAGGATTAACCCTTACTAAGACAATTTGAATTTGCATAGGAAGGATGTCTCTTCTGAAATTAAAGTTGGCAGCAGAGGCTACACAAAAGCACAAGAAAATCACGCCTACTTCCACTTACACTGCAGCTCAACTCCAGGGTCAGCTCTACTTTATCCAGATTATGAACTCTTATGAAAGTGCCACAGTTAGGTTCAACCCCTGTTTTATCTTTGTGATGCACAGCATTTTCACATCAGTTGGGATCTCCAAACTCACTTGTAAATTTCCTGAGGTTCTATCCAGGTTTTATCTTCTTTTCTATGATTATTTAGGAGTCACAATTTAATCAGGGTATTAGTTCTAAAACTTCTGAAGAATTATTAATGACCTCTTTCTGAATTTCAGAGATGCTAACATCTCTTTAGCATCGCTGGCTGCAACTTCCTACTCTCCAGGCAGACTTGTTGCAATACATTGACTGTCATGAATGTTAAATGGCTGGCAGTCATCTCATTACACCTAGCAGCACTGAGTTCAATTGTGTATACACAGCCACTTTATATATTTATATGAAATACATATTTCATATATGCAGATAATTAAATACCATATTTGATATAAAACAACCTTTATTTCTTAGTCCTGAGGCTGGACAACATAGGAACAAAACTACTGTGAGGAAGGTAGTGGGTTTGCGTAGAGGTCTCCTGGTTATGCCTTGAGGGATGCATAGTATATGTGGCCTTTGACACCTCGAGGTGATGCATTCATTGAAAGCCACAGGACAAAATATCTGCGAAAGTTTTTGAAGATGTCGTCCAGCAAGCAACGGCATTCTCTGTAGAGCATAAAAACAGAAAGCATCTCTCTTCTTTTTTTTTTCCTCAGTTCTGATGCTCCTGCTTATTTTCTCAGCTACAAGCTTATTATGTTCTGCAGTTCAGTGAGCATTAGCCAAAGTATAAACAGGAAAAGAACAATAAATAAAATATATTACTTCTGTTCCAGAAGCAGCTATCACTTTCATGAATATAACTCAATACCCATCTATTTCCCCCTTTTGGACTACTTATAAAGATAAATGTGTCTAGAGCCCACTTCAGCTACCGTATCAATATTAGCCCTGTGGCAACTTTAGCACCTGAGAGCAAGAAATAATATATCGTGCGCTGTGATTAGCTTCCTTTCCTGCATTTCCTGTTATAACTCTATTGCTTACTTTCTTTACCACATACCTTGCTGTTTGCAGATCCCTTTTGCATCTACATTTGTTTCAAGACATGCTTGTATTTAGTAAGCCAACAATTTTGACAACTGTTTTTTTAAACCTGATGGTTTAGCTTAAGCTAGCAAAACATCTGATAACACACCACAGAGATTAATTACATTGTGGCACACCCTTACTTAAGGGAAAAGAAAGTATGCTTACAGTGCAATTTCCAAAACTATGATTCCTATGTTTTTAATCACTCTAGTAGAGCACATTGATACTGCATTTAAAAGATTTAGGACTCTCCAGACCTCTTACTTTAGGCATCGATCCTAGACATTTCACTGGCAAAAAGTCACGGCTCTTAATCAAAGTGCTTCAGATCACAGAAGTCCTTCTCTTTAAGAAGACTTAAGTGTCTCTGAAAAGCTCCAGAAGATGAAATGAACTGTCCCCACAAATATCTATGACTCTTACCTGACTACAGAAGCCTAATCACCTGGCTCAGGTGTGAACATTTACGATCAGACCACATCCCTAGTTTTAACTGCTTTCATGACTTAGCTGGTGCTTCAAATTTATTCTGAGAAGTTCATATTTAATGCCTGCTGGGATCCTAATTTAAATGAAATTTAGCATGCTAACTAGGGGTCTAAATATTTACAGAATAGGGGTAGAACCACATAAGTACACATCTCCAAGTATTGTAATATACCAAGAATGTGCTGTTATTTGCATGATACTAGTACACTGTACACTACATGATGAAAATATAGGGATTTTTTGTAGTGTAGGAATTGCAAAATGCAGCTACAGAGGTCTAATTTCTGTGACAGAAGCAAAAGCCTCTGAGTGTCTCCTATAGCCCCTAAGCCTTTCCTTATGCAAGGTGCTTTTTTTTTTTTTTTTTTTTTTTTTGATCATGAGCTCATAAGCTCTTTGAGGCAGGTTGTCTCTCTTCATCTTAGTTTTTAAAAATTTAATCACATTTTTGGATGTATCATATCCAAAACAATGATAGTACAAAACTGTCAGGCATTGATTAACTGTGAAAAAATGAAACATTATTTTTAACATCTAAGCTCTGTTCCCAAAAAGCCTGTGCAAAACAATAATGCGGTCACCGTATGGACGGAGGTCTGTATGGACTAAGACGCTAGTTCAGGTTTTCTAGTGTAATTAATCTGTTCTTCCCAGATTTAAACATCGTCACTAATTTTACGGCATCAGTTATATGAAGCGCTCCTGACACAGAAATGGAACACTTCAGTCCGAGAAATGGAACTTGGATCTTTTCAACCTCCAGTCCATGCTTCAAGATTATTTTAAGAAAAGATGGTCATAGAACAGGTTTTTGATTTTGATATTTGTAGCGTTTGGGGAGGCTGTGTACTTGTCTTGTTTCTCATACGGCATTTTCTCCTTTTACCTAAACCAACAACATTAGAAATATTTTGAAGAGTCTATAAAAAAAAATTACTGCTTAAAAGTGTACAGTTGAATGTTTGAATGGAAATACTTTAAAAAATAAATGCAAATCTACTGCATTACAATGAGAGTTCTCAGTACAATTCTATAACTCTTGTTCACATTTTATACAGGAATTGTGCTGCAAAGCAAGACAGCTGAGAAGTTGTGTTAAGTGCAGCTGTTACTCATTCACAGTTTTTGAACAGAGCAAGGAAATAGGCACAAAAATTATTTGAGCTCTCAGATACTGCAAGTTCTGGTTGAATTTTGAAAAATACAATATTGTCAATCAAACCCTCCAATGTTTTACTGTTTGGTTCAAAATTCTGAAGTGGAAATCTATTCATACTGTTTTCTTTTTAATTTTTTTTATGTTCAGTAAAAGTTTATTGAATATAAAAAAATGTGATCTGAATTGAAAATGTCAGTTTCAATTTTAATGGCTTGTAAATGAAAATTAGCTGAGGAAATACTATAAGAAAACCTGTTTTTCTGCAATGCTGATTGTCACAACAGCAACAAAATGAATAAATGACACCACCATCAGAATATCAATAAATTTGACAGGGCATACTTTGAAATGTTCTTCCTGAAAAACTTCTGATAACATAGCAGTATCAGGGAAAGCATCTAAATGATGTGAGAAAATCTGACACCAAAGGAAGCAAAGGAATCATAGAATCATACAGTGGTTTGGGTTGCAAGGGACCTTTAAAGGTCACCTAGTCCAATGCCCCCGCCATGGGCAGGGACACCTCCCACTCAACCAGGTTGCTCACAGCCCCATCCAGCCTGGCCTTGAGCACTGCCAGGGATGGGGCATGAAGGTTATGGACAGAATAATATGAAGAAAATAGCAAAAATTTCCAGTGGAAGTTCACAGAAATCATGTGAAGCCAATGTAAATCGAAGTCCAATAAATGTCCTTTATTTGGGACAAAGGACCCAAAACTTCTTCCTTAAACAATGACAACTCAGTGTAATCACCATTGCCATTGAAGAGCTGAGTATATTTGGCAGGTCTTAAAAATGAAGTTAGGAATGACAACTGAAAACCTGGACAGTCTTTAACTGCTAACATTTAGACAAGTAATGCATATAGAAAAAAAATATTTCTTGTGAATTTACAGGTATTTACAGACTCATGGCCTTGTTATTGTAGAATTTTGGCACACAAGTCGTTAGCAGCAGCAGGTTGGTCTTGTGGAAACTACTCAGTGCTGGTTTGCTTTCAGGACGCCCTCTATTCCTGCCTCTTGTGGCTCCTTACCTCTCCTCGTCCTGAAGCAGTAGTAAGGAGTCACTGTAACGAAGCAAGCCTTTGCAGCACATTTCTGTAAAGATGCAGGCCATGAACACTGTGTGGATTTGGGGAAGTGGAAATAAGCAAGCAAGACAGTGGCAATAAACAGGCTTGACAACTAGCTGACTAAGCATGAAAACATCAGGCAAAACCGAAATTATGAAGATGAACGGTGCTGGAGATGAACTTCTGTCTCTTCTAAGGAAAGGAAGGCTGGGGAGAAGGGAGAAATATTGTAGCATGAGGAGAAGGGAGAAATACTGTAGCACGAAAACCAGAAACTGAGTAGCCAGAGTAGCACTTCAAATTATTTTTTTTTAATGTCATGTCACAACAGAACTGGATAACACCTTTTGAAAATATTATTTTAACATTGGTTCAACTGATAGGTTTTGTGAAGATATCTTCAATCCTTGCTACTTGCTAGTCAAAGAGTTCTTTCTATATTCCTATTCACAAGTATACTCTGATGTGTATCATTCTGTTGAACCCCCTGAATGTATATATAGGTGCCTAAGTGACATCAAAGTTTTAAATTGTTAGCTATTACCACAATGCCATAATTCTTGAAAAACAAATGAAGAAAAAAAAATAATTTCTCCTATTTCTTCAAGGAATAAAAGGCAGATTGCCAAAGCAGTCTATAGGCCAGTAGTATTTTGCCAGGAATAACGTAGAAAGCACATACCACATCGAATAAGGTTTATGTGAAGCCACTGCTTCTAAAAACTTGTCCTGCATGATTTCTGATGCTAGCTTTCAGAACACTGAAATAATTTCAAAAAGTTATGTTTTTCTCCCCAAGAAGCTGTCCTTTTCAGTCTGAAAATATTTTGAGAGTAAAACAACAAAAGCAACTATTTTGAGTTTTTTAAAAAGATGTAATTTCTGAAAAGCACGTTATACTTACAGAGTTTAGACGAGCATATAACAGCACATGTTTATGAATCAAAATATGCTGATTCTACTCAAAGTCACAAGGATGACTCCTACGTTGATTTATTCTTTCTACCTTTCAAGACAAGTTTCTTTTCTGAGACTGCTATATAATGCGAATCATATTAAGGGTTGGGCTTTTTGTTGCTTTGTGGGGTTTTTTTCAATAAGTAATTGTCTTATTAAGCTCAACGGGTTCTACCACAAAGCCAGCATTTTACACAAAATGCCAGGCAGTAATTAGCTGGTGACAGCTTCTTGGTCAGAACTAACTCGGGCTGGATTGTAACTTGCTACATCTGGCGCGGCCAGCCAGCCCCTGTAAACATCGAACAATTTCAAATGTTATCTCATTCACCCTAACAAAGCAATCAAAGGAAATATATCAGAAGCAAAGAATGCGCCATTCCCCAAACATTTTGTAGAAAAGATGTTGTGCTTTCTTGGTGCAGAGCATACTTTGAGGTCCCTGAGTGTAATTTAAAGGGCTTGGTTTATTTGCTGCTGGAAAACGGATGTATCAGGAAAGGAATCGGGCCGGAGCGTAATCCTGAAACGTTACAGTGAACGTCTGAAGGGGACGGTGAGAAACAGACGAAGGGAAGGCTGCACTGTCGTCACTGCAAATAAGTAAAGCTTGTCTTGCTCTCTGCTCCCAAACCGGCGACCTGCGCAATGCGCCTGTAGCCCGCGCCCGGTACGGCACGGCGCTTCTCGGGAGGGCGAAGCGTGAGGGCGAGCACCTGCGCGAGGGATGGGGAAAGGGCCGGGAGCGGCGGGCGGCGAGCTCCGGAGCGCGGGGAGACGGGACGGGGCACGGCGGGCGCTGGGAGGACCGGGACAGGCGGAGCGGAGGAGGAGCCTGGGGAAACGCCGCCGGGGCAGCCACGGCGCCCGGGGCCGGCTGCCCCAGGGAGGCAGAGCGGAGCGGCGGGGCAGGCGGGGAGCGGGGCGCCGGGAGAGGCGAGAGCCCGTGCTCCGCAGCGGCAGCGCAACCCCCCCGGTAAGGGCAGGGGCTGGCGGTGGGGAGGGGCGGGGAGGGACGGGCGAGGGGGCGTGGAGCCGGCGGCTGGGCCGAGTGGTCGAGGGAAAAGCGGAGCCGGGAGCTAGCGAGCCGCAGCCCAGCCGTCGCCGCCGGAGCCTGGCGGGGACCCGGCTCCTCCCGCCCACGCCTCTGCCGTCTTTCCCCTCTAGGCTGCACCGCCCCGGCTCCGTTTCACGCCCCTCCCGGCGGCGGGGGCCGGGGCTGAGCCGCCCCCCTAGACGGCAGCACCATGTGAGCGGGACCTGCGCCGCCGCCTCAGCGGGCACGTCCAGGATGTGAAGGGCCGCCCGGCTGCCCCCCGCGCCGGAGCCTCGCCGGCGTCCAGCCCCGCCGCGGGACAGCATGACCGAGGTGAAGGCCAAGGAGCCCCGAGCGCCTCCGCCCGCCAGAGACGGGGCGGTCCTCCTGCAGGGCCAGCCCGGCCGAGACCCCTTCCGCAGGGAAGCGGAGACCATCGACATCGCCCTGGACGGGCTGCTCTGCCCCAAGAGCAGCGACGAGGAGGACGAGGAGGAGGAAGAGCTGCAGCAGCAGCAGCCGGGGGAGGAGGAGCCCCGCGACTCCCTCTCCTACCGGCCGGGGAGCGGCTCCCTCTCGGACAAGGACTCCCTGGACACCGTCCTGGACACCTTCCTGGCCCCCGCGGCTCATGCCAGGTCCGCCGCGCCCGCGGCGCCCTGGTCCTTCTTCGGGCCGGAGGCCGCAGAGGCGCCCGGCGCCCCGATGAGCCGCGGCCCCTCGCAGAAGGCGGGCGAAACCGCCAGCCCTTCGCAGCCCCCGCCGCGGCCCGCCCCGCTCTGGCCGGCCGGCGACGCGCTGAGCGCCGCCGACAAACCGCGGCCGGCGGCGGCGGGGGGCTGCGCGGAGGGTCCGGCCGCGGCCCCCAAGGGCGAGGCCCCCGGGCTGGCGGCGCTGCCCGGCGGGGAGCGCGGCGGGGCGCGGGCGGGGGAGCCGGGGCAGGAGTGCCTGCACGTGCCCCTGCTGCCGCTCAACTCTGCCTACCTGGCCTCGCGCACGCGGCAGCTGCTGGACGTGGCCGAGTACGAGGGTGGCGGCGCGGGGCCGCGCGCCTCGCCCCCCGGCCCGGACCTGGCGGGCTACGTGTACCCGCCGGCGGACGCCAAGGAGGGGCACTTCGCCTATGGCGACTTCCAGCCCGCTCTGAAGATCAAGGAGGAGGGTCTCGGCCTCGCCGCCACCTACGCGGGCGGCAGGGGGACCGCCGCGGCCGGCTGCGCCGACTACCCGCAGCCCCCGCGGGCCGGGCAGGAGCCCGCGCTGGAGTGCGTCCTCTACAAGGCGGAGCCCGCCCTCCTGCCCGCGGCCTACGGGCCGGCGGCGCCGCCCGACAGCCTGCCCTCCACCTCGGCCGCGCCGCCGGGCCTCTACCCGCCCGTCGGCCTCAACGGGCACCAGCCCCTGGGCTTCCCGGCGGCGGTGCTGAAGGAGGGCTTGCCGCAGCTGTGCCCGCCCTACCTCGGCTACGTTCGGTAAGGGGGGGAGCGGGAGGCGGCGGGCCACCGCTGAGGGGACGGGCCGAGGGGCCGCGGGCCAGCCTGGCGCTGTCCCCCCGGGGTGCGGGGCTGTGCCGCGGGGTGAGGGGCTGGCGCTCCCGGGGGCGCCTGGAAGGTGCCGAGGCACAGGCGGGCCGGGTCCCGTTTGCGCCTTTTAGGCGGTGGCGGCGGCCGCGCTTCCACTTGCAGCGCGGTCTGTGCGCGCCTGGGTCCCCCGGGGCCAGCTGGCACCTCGGGGCGGCAGCTTGGCCTGACGGGTCGGTGCCGTCCGATGTCTGAGCGACGGACCGGCTCCGGAGGCGGGGAGTACAGCGCTGCTCGGGCTGGCCCCGCTGACAGCGAGGTGGTGTTCGAAAACTCCTCAATATTCTCTAAAATATTATTCCTGACTTGGAAAAATACAGTTAGTTTCACACAGAAAACTGAAACACTTGTGTATTGATTTGTTAGAATGGAACAGCTTATCATCGTGCCAAGATGATGGGCATTACCTAGAAATCTGTGCAAGGATACGTATATGCAATGCTACAGTGCCAGCGGAAATCCTTTATTTTGTAAACATAATGGTTAACTAGGTCTGTCAGTTTCTTCTCTTGGAGAGAAATTCGGAAATATCCTCAATGTGCTCATCAGAGGTCGTTACTGATGAGAACGCTGCAGCTGAATGGGAGGTAACAAATTGATTACTAAAGATTTTTATTTTTTTTTGTTGAGGTGAAACTCAGTTATTTCTTATGTGAAAGAGGCTTTTCAAATTCAATTAACTACAATCTGATTCTGTCTCTGTACTGCCCTATATACAGGCAAAAAGAGTATCAGTCAGTATGACTTCACTCACAAGGGTTGTTGATCTGAGGAAGATGATAACTTTAACAGTGTTTCTAGATGGTACCTTCTTCAGCTAAAACGGATTAATATGCAACTAGGCTTTTTGCTTGCAAATTTCCTGTTTAATGACTGGCCAGATGTTACAAATGTGCCTTTTACCTTAGTAGAGACAAACCCTTAAGCAGAAAGGCAGTCATACTTTTTTTTTTTTTAGTCCTTGTCATGTAGTTTGATTACAAAATTTAGAAGGGGGTTTTTAATGTGAAACTGATTCATACAGGTGAGTAGTTAACTGTTGCAAAACTAGATTTCATCTCTCTTAATTCTTTTTCTTTTGAAGGCCAGATACAGAAACCAGCCAAAGTTCTCAATACAGTTTTGAATCGCTACCCCAGAAGATCTGTCTCATCTGCGGTGATGAGGCTTCTGGTTGCCACTATGGAGTACTTACCTGTGGAAGCTGTAAAGTCTTCTTTAAAAGGGCAATGGAAGGTACTATATGATGCCATTGTTCCTAATTTTGTGAAATATATCTTTCTAGGCACTGCTAAGCACATACTGGTTATTTATTGCTGAACTTTAAAAGTATTATCACTATAGTCATGGGTTTTATTTTGGTGAGTGTTTAAATATTACAGTGAATACTGACTAAATTGTTTCTTAGTTGATTTTGCTAGTATTATGTTTTACTTCAGGCATTTGCTATTTATTATTTATCAGTCTTTTTGAGTAGGCGGTTTCATAAAAATCTTGTGTATTACACAATTTGTTTTAAAAAGTGTAAATGCTATTCAAAGGAAAATTTTGTGGGTATGAACTAATGATAGGCAGATAAGAATTTATCTTGGCTTCATTCTCTTTTTTTTTTAAGTTGTGGAATTTGTCTTGCTTGCAAGATACAGAATTGGGCTTTCTGAGAATTATGGAAGTATTTCAAGTTTCACTGAGCCTATTTCAAGTCATAATAATAATAATAAGTGGGTTTGCCACATGTTTCAAATAGCCATTAAATTACAAAGTCAAGCTGCAGGTTTAATAAATCAGTAGCAATACCTGTGCTTATTTTTTCTTTTTTAATTGTGTAACATGTCCAATGAGATTTTATATATGAATAAAAGGGCAGGTTACTGCTTCATCAGTTGAACTATTATAAAACAAATCCTTCTGCACTTTATGCTTTCTCTCCTTTTCTGATTTTTATCTGATCCTGTAAGAACTAGGATATTAAAATTTCTGCTCCGTATACTTAACAAAATCATTCTTAAAATGTATTGGATTCCTTAAAAATAACAATAATAAAAAATCCATCATGCATTTTCTTGTTGTGATACATAGTTTATTCAACATTATAGAGTTTATTTGCCTTCAAACGAAAAGGGAAACATTGGAAAATTAAAAGCTTAGCAAAATAATGTAGTTAGAATTTTTGTTTGTGTGCTGTTACTTTCTACTTTAAGCATATGCTCATGTTCGTTCTTTACCATACAAGATACCTGCAAAGTGCTAACACTAGATTAGGTGGGCTAGGTGAACTTTTGAGCTAGTGCTGTGTTTCTCTAATACATTTAATGGGGTCCATGAGAAAGCTATTAGAAACATATGAGTTAGGCTGCAAGGAAAACAGTTGGCTCTTAAGTCAATTACAGGAATACATTTAAGTTTTGCTCACCGTGCTTAACTGGTCTTTTGGTTTGGCTGCAGGTTTTTTGCTGTGTTTGTTTTGGTAAATCAGCCGTATATTTTTTACAAAAAGTCAGGGAGTTTAAGTTTTAAGAATGAATGTAGTGTAATTTATGAGTGCCATATTACAGAAGAAGTTTTATTATTTGCTTTTTACCTATCCAGTAATATTTTAATTTTTATTTTGAACTTGATTCTACCACTTTTGAAAGTCATCTCTTTCCTAAACCGCTGTCCAGTTGTTTGTGCAGTAGGTGAATCTGCTTGAAAACATAGATTATTACTGTTCAGCATAAATGTTTTAACAATAAATGTTAAGAAGGCATATAAATTGATAGTAGATACATCTTAAGGTTGTTTTCACTGATTATTTAAACAATGTCTGTATCTGCAGAATCTTACCAGATTAAGAATGTAGACATACAGAGAAATAGGAAGTCAACAGAGTTACACAAACAAAAGACTTAGGTTTTACATAGCAACTTCATACTTTCAATTCTTAAATTATTCCAAAGACTGAGAATATGGTGAGGAATTATGTTTGGGCTTTTTGGTAAGACTATTTAAAGAATGGACAACTATCTCAGAAACCTGATTATAATAAGAAAAGATACAGGTTATTGAGTCTTGTGGGAAGGAATGACAGGCATGAGCAAAATGAACGGAACAGTTACCTGGTTTTGTGTAGAAAGTGCAAGTCTACAGAGAGTTCCTTAAAGAGATGTTAATGGAAGCATAAGATATAATTACTAGCCTTGAAATAATCCAATTTATGGATAGATACTTGATTTCATTTAGAGTTAAAGCACTTTTTGTTTAATTCTTATCAGAAATAAAGATGACAAATGATTCTTTTTGTAAGAAGAAACAGAAAATTTTTATTGTAAATGCAATAGAAGATAGCATTTAAAAATTCACAGTGGCAATTCTATAAATCTGAGACATTTTTCTTACAGAAGATGTCCCCCTGCCCATCATTTCTTTGAGTGAGAATACATTAAGTACCTTTAAAAATTTTTAGTTGTGCTACAGATGTGGGGGTTTTAAAATAATAATTAATGCAAATAAAATTTTAAACTTTGAGTGCAAATTTGTGATCAAAACTCTGCTTTTCATACTTTCCCTAAAGTACTGTTCATTATGAGAAATTAAAACATGATTGGAAAGAGATGGCGTTTGCCACCTCATGGATTTTTCTGTATTTCCAGATCTCTTTTGTATGTTATGAGGTTTTCAAGTGCATAGATAAGGTATTAAATTTGTTGGAAAATATCTATTTTCTATTTTAATTGTTTCTGTAATCTAAGTTATGTTGGCCGTTTCAAATCTAATAGTCTCTGTAATTTTTTTCACAGAAATTGTCCTATTCATATGCCATTTATTTTACTTTCCCCTAGTGTGTGGAAAATGTAGTAGTTAAATGTTTCCTTTGGGATAAAATGGACTGTTACCATTATCCAGAAAACTCCCATTTCCCATCTCTAATCTATCTGAAATAAAACCAGAGGTTATGTAAAATACTCAGACTGAACAATCATTTGAAACTGTATAGGCAAACCTAGGAAAGTTTCTATAGGAAGTATGATTTAGTCATACATTTGATTATAATTTGTAGATACACATACAGCTTAACAGGGGGTCAGAACTGTGTGTGGATCACTAAGATGAAAGTGTAGATTTAGAATTAAAATTATTTTAGAATATCTGTTGGTAATGAACTCTTAAATATGTATGACCTGTGCCTATATATGCAAAGAAAAGGATGGTGCTAATACAAGAACCATATTTTACGCTAAGCAGAATCTTGAAGAAGGTTAAACAAAAATGCAAGTCCTTGTTTGGGGAAACTATGAAAGTTTTTTTTGGAAAATACAGAAAAAAAAATTAGTGCAGGAAGTGGGGAGGAGAAAATGGACAGAGTTTTTTTTTTTTAGGAAACTTATATTTGCATTTAGAGGTTGTACCTCTTCTGTTGGTCCCTTACAAAGAACTGATTTACTAGTTCATGGGTTAACTTAGTATGCACACAAATTACAAGGCTTTTTAAAAATGCGTAAAAGATCTCCTTTGGGTGTAATGAAAATAACAATTATTTATATTCATTTAAGAAATTTGAAAAGGCAAAATTGGACTCAGTATGCTCATGGGTAGTTCTGTTCTGTCAGTGAGCTGAGAGTGACGAGCAGTTTGGAATCAGCAATAAAAAACATGCAGAAATAATATTTAAAAGTATTTCAAATATGTAGAATTACTATATTTGCAAAGTAACTTGCTATTGATGATCAGACATTATTTATGTGCTAGAAATTTATCTTTTTCATGGTAACAAATAGAGTATAATATTTTCAATGGGGCTTTAGCAGAATGCATATTAAGAAATGAACTCTTACTTTTTTAGCGCTAAATTGTCAAATGGTCATTAGCGATGTCTTATAAACATACCTTCATGTAAAACCATGCAGGGCAACCATGATGAAAGTGCTTGTGTAACACCATGGTAAAATTCCTATCCTGAACAGGAACCCAGTGTGTAGAATTTTGAGATTCTGGAGTTATACATAGCTAACACATGGTTTCTTGGTGGCCTGTGTTCTTGCCTTTTTGTTGAAAGTATCTCTTGCAGTAGTTTTACTAATGAAAAATTAAAATTACCTAAATCCTGAAAAAAAAATCAAGTCTTCCTTCCTGTATGAAGTCCCACTTCTCATTTCTGTTCTATATTTATATATACACTTTATTTATAATACTGACATCTAATGAACAGTAGTTGCCCAAACCTGAAGAGTTTGAGGCCAGCATAAATGTATGATATTACACGGGATGGGTCAGAAATTAACTTTTGGTTTGTTTAAATACCTGGAACCCTATTACAAAATTGATCAAATGATTGTGTAGCAGATTTGTCTCGTTTTAATGCGTCCTTCAAGCTCAGGGTTACAGCTCTGTGCATGTAATAGCTTCAGGGAACATATGTAGCAAATAACATTTAACTGCCAAGTGTGGACTTTTCCTCTCTCGAAGACCTGTATTTGGCAAACTACCTGACAGAAGGTGGGGTTTCCACAAGGTTTTGCTGTCTGTATATGGAGAGGTACCATGGAGGAAAGTGGAGGGATTCAAGATGAGCTACATCTACACAATAAGACGACTGACCATGACTTCAGCCGAACGTTCTGATAAAGTTTATCTGACTTGTGTTATGAATACGCAGTTTTATGATGACAGTGTGATTCACTATGTAACTAGTGAAACTGTACATAAGAAAATTGCTGGGCTAAACCGTTGTATTTTTACATAGCTAAAGAATGTAAAATGGCACAGCATGGCAAATCTTTTTAAAAATGCCAACCACTAATAGAAAATCTTCTTTGAAAACAGAGTGAAATGCATTACTAGAGAGACCCTTTTGGCTGTGAAATTGATGAGGCAGATGTAAAAAGTTCCTTTTTCTCCTAACTCTACAGGGATTTCTGATTTTTTTTTTTTTTTTAATCCAACTTTCCAGGCTGGATCTTGGGATCAGGATTTGGTACTGCATGTACTTTAAACCTAATAGTGATGAAAGTTTCATGATGTAGAAAACATACAAAGCATACATTTGGCAAGTTGAGAGATGAAAATGCTTTTCACTTAATGTGACAGATGCATTATTATTAAAGCTCTTTTATTTTGCACATGATCAGAATGTGTTAATGTATAGTAAGCTAAGTGTATTTCCAAATTCAAATACAGAAAATTACAAATACAAATACTTCATTGAGAGTCCTAAAATTCAAGTGGGAAACAGCACCTTTGTGAGAACAAAGAATTTGCATCATGAGAAAGGAAAGATAATCTGTACCAATACATAATTGTGCTTATGACTTCAAAACTATTTGTTGTTCAGCCATTTGACAAATGTTAATTAATTGATTCGTATGAGGCACAACAACTGAACTAGGATTGCATTTGTTCTGGTACTTTGGCAATTGTGCAAATGCTGGGCTTCCTACTGCTCTCATTGTGACTTATTACTGGTTTCCTGATAGGCCTGGCTTAGAACATAGCTGCAGAAATCTGAATTGCTAAAATTTTTGGCTTAACTTTACGGGGTCTTCTAGAAACAGTATTGAATATCATGTTAGATGCCTTTTCAAGTGAAGTAGAAGCTATTTCAAGTAGTGTAAAACTGCATGCTTCAAGGGCACCAGCAACCAACTGCTCAGTGTTGCTGGTACTCCTCTGTTCTAACTTCACATGAGCATAACGTGAGTAACCTGAGCTGCTCATCTTAAGTTCACTTTGCAGTGAATGGAGAGAAACAGGAACTTCTAGGAAGTAATTCACTTACTTGCTTTAATTATCTACTTGGGATGAAAATAACAGTATTCTTAACATTATTTATTTCTCTGTAAGTTCTCCGTCAATTATAACTCAGCACTGAGCATTAAGGGAGTGTTGTGTGAGGATGTACGCTGTCTGTGTTCAGTGATATGAATCCCACCCGTATCAATCAACAAGGTAGCTAAATGCATTTATGTAGTATATAAAAAATATAATAAGTATATAAAATACCCATTTCATATTACTTATTTGTAACATTATAAGTTATTAGATATAAATTCTTATTTAAGTATTAAAATACTTACAGTTTATATACTTATGTTCTAGAAATTATAAGCATTTATAATCAAACAGTTACCACCTAAAGACAGATTTAGGTTTGATGGTGTCCACCTCCTTAAGCTGTGTATCTGTTCCACAGTGCTGATGATGTGCTAGTAAGAGGTGGTTCTTTAGAAACTACTGAATAGAAAAAACTTAACAGATGGTATGTTACAATCTGCCATTATGTGTAGTGATACAAGGTCGCACTTCAGAGGTCTCCTGGTTATACCTAGTCACAACTGCATTTTCACAAGTGGCTGTTGCTTAGTAGCCATTAACATATGAGCACATTTCAATAACCTGGAATCTTTTGCAATTAAAACATAGAAAGAGTTACTTGCAGACATTGAGATCCAGGAGAAAAATCACCCTATTATTGTCCAATTGTTATGATGCTATCTTCACTTATCCTCAAATACAGTATTTTATGTGAGATTTGTTTCACCAAGCTGCAGACATTTACGATGTAGACATACATATTTGAGCTAATCACTTTAAATGTCCTTTGGAGAGCAACAGCCTATAAAAGAACCCTCATTTAGACATCTTCTCAAGATCCTGAAGTGCCTGTTTTTCTCTCATGCCCAAGAAAGGAGTGTATTCTACTTGTTTTGATTGATATCTACACTTTAGAATCTAATCAAATAAATCTCCTCTTTGCATTTTTTCAGCAGTTTATTTTCCATTGGGTGTTACAATCAACTGACAGCAATACCTGTTTGTTGGCACATTGCCTTTTTCTGGCACTAATGTTCCTGTTTTTTCTACCTTATTACTCTTAGAGTGAGTGACCCCTGTCCCACTAGTTCAGTTGTATGACAAGACAAGGAATAAGAGGAAAATAGATACCAAAAAACTTATCACGGCAATGTGCTGTGACACTTTGAAGAAAAATCAGAAAGACAGGATGGCTGAAATACAAATATAACGCTTCTTATGTTGGTAAAAGAATATAACACTCGGGGATCAGAAGAAGAACAAATAGTACTTTAATGATGTATACCTCTGAAATAGTTGGAGTGTTTTTAAAGTAGGTTTTGTGTTTAAATCCTGTGTTCTGTACTTAAAAGAAATAGACCTCTTACTGACAAAAAAGCTGATAGTTCCATCTTTTTACATATTTATACCACTGGTATAGTTAATTACTTAAAAATGCTGTCCAAGGAGCAATTGTGACAGTGCGGTAAAAAGAACTGGAAATACTGACTTGTAGCAGCATCTTCTTATGAAAGGTAATAGCTGTGGAAAAAAAATTCATTATTGTCAGTTCCCATAATTGGACTGGAAGACTTCATGTCTTTCAAGATGTTGATGTGGTAAATGATCTAGACAAACCAACTGAAAATCAATATGAAACAGTAACCCTGATTTTGCAGTTCGTGATCATTTCTATGAAATAGGACTTAATTTTACTTCATTTTGTTTTTCTGTTTTTGTTGTTGTGTTGTTGTTTTTTTCCTTTATGGAAATGATGGAACAGACAGGGAAATTTAAAAAGGATTTAAAAACAGAGTGTAACTTTTAGCTCTGTCCAGAAATGAATGAAAATAGGGTAGCTACATTTTAATTTTTGTTTTGTAGGTATAAAACCAGTGTGCTCAGGTTGATTATGCAGAAATGATTTTGGAGGGGAAAAGGCAATGGTGTTGCAGGATTCACAGCAGAAGGCAGGTAGATTTTGAGATCAGGATACAGGAGAGAGAAAGAGTCAGTCAAGGGTGTTGCAAACATCAGCAGTGACTTGTTGAAGAGAAGGAAAGCAGTGCGAGAGATATGGTGATTTGAAAATGATGCTTCCCTTCTAGAGAAACAAATTTTCTTTGGTCTATTTAGAGGGGAAAAAAAAAAAAAAGAAAAAAGCCCTCAACCAAACAAAACGCCCAAACCCCAAAACCCCAAAAAACCCTCAAAACTAACAGAGGACGTAAGATTACGCGCTTAAAACCAGCAGACAATGGAGTAGAAGAATACCAAACTTTTTTTTTTGTGTAGAGTTACTTGCAGTAATTCTGTTCACCAAAGCAAAATAGACTATTAAAAAAACCTAGGTTTGACTAAGGAATAAACATTTTGGGGTTTTACATTCTTTTTGAACAAAACTTTTATTACTCAAGCCTTTTTTTCCATCACGTGTAATTAAGGCAAGGGAATGAAAGACTAGATTCATAAAGATGAATGAATTACTAGTACCTGTTATAATCACAAACCCCATCACTGAGTACATTGGTGAGGTAAGTCAGTCATCCAGGGTATGAGATCCATGCTCATCATTCTCCAGTTCCTGAAGCGGATCAGACACACCTTTCTCTCCTTGCAGCTCTGACTGCCAGGCTGTTGGATGTGATCAGTCATTTCAAACTGTATCATTATGAAGAAAGGAATTCCACACTATTTCATCTGGGAGAAGATTCCAGGGTGGAATCCTTGCCATCTTTGGTCCATTGTATCTTAAATCCTTTCCTGTGAAGCAGATTTGCATCAGTAGCAGGTCTTTGGACCAGTATAGACTTCGTAGTAGTAGTCAGAACACCTGCTTAAGAGTTGGGAAATGAGAATTTTATTTCAATGGGCAAAGAGGGAAATTGAAAGTGAGCCCCCCACTAGCTACTGGGCTTTTTGTAAAGAGATTATGCATGGTAAAGTCAGTGGTGGATGTATTTTTTTAAGTGGTCAGAGTCTTCAGTCACACCTTTTTTTTTTTTTTTTGAGAAAATGTTTAGCCCAGAAATGAAATTGGTATTAAATGATTAAAAAACATTATTTGAGGTGTGTGGAATCTTGGGAGAGTGTAATGGCCTATAATGGCGTACAGGGACATGAAGGGTATATTTTCAGTACTACAAACTGTAGCAGTATAGATTCCTAGTTCTTCAAGACCGAAGCTCATAAACCCATGTAGTAGAGGTAAAGTCAACCCATGTCTGCTGCTTTGCACGTTGAAACAGTGTAAATAGAAGAGCATTAGATTTAGATCAGAGCAAAGGTTGTTAGTTGTGTTTCCAATTGCTGTTGATGAACCACGCTAGTTATGGAAAACCTGACTGCCAGAGCAGGTACAAAATAATCCTTACCCTAGTGTATTGTCTTAGCTTCCAGAAGTCAATGTTTTACTTGAAAGCTACCTCTGCACCATTATGTTTAGTATAGGTGAATCTATTTTCCTTTTTATTTTGAAAACATGGTTATTACCGGCTTCCACAAGAACCCCTGACAAGGAGTTCCAAGTTTAGTGATGTTAAAAGGGTAATTCCTTTGGGGTTTTAAACCTATTGATTTAATTGGTACTTCTGAAAAATATTTTAAGAGGTAAAGCATGTTGGTAGTAAATTACTGAGCAAAACCTGGAGGCTAGCTCTTGGGAAGCAAAAAGTCAACACTGGAAGACATTTTGCAATAAAATAATTTATAGAGTTGCAATAGATATCTGCAGTTTTTAGACAGAAATTAAAACTAGACTGAATAAACACCATGCTATGTTTTCCAAAGAGCAGTCCTTCAGTGGCGCGGATAGGATGATTTTACACAAAAGCATTGCCAGTTAAGATACAGGGAGGCAGCATAGGATATGGGAGAGGGAGAAAAGATTTGAAAAAGTGCTTCTATTTGCAGACAGGAGGAACTGAGAGTTTGCTAACAAGTGGTTTGCTTCTGTGCAGGGTGGCGGCAGTCCAGCACAGATGCACTTACCCAAATAACTAATTGCTTGCGTCTGATGCCGCTGGTGCAGATAAAGCCTTATGTTTTCCATATATTGCACATCTGCAAAACCTCTGCAACTTTAGTTTACTCGAGTGATTTTAGGTGACTTTCAGCATGTCAGTGAGCTAAGTTGACCATGCAGTTTTTAAAGACGCTGTACGTGCTACTTCCAGTAGTATTTGGATTAAAATGTCTCAGTGCTGGAGTATGGTCTGTGCAGCTTTACTGATAGCAAAACCTGTGACCATGTTTGTGTGTGTGGGCCATTGGCATTTTGTCATCTTTCTCTTATAAACCTGACAGTATAGCAATAGTTAGTACAGTACTTAAAACTGTATTTGCCAGTCTGCATTGGGACTTCCACCTTTGGTAACACAAATGGACTTTGAGGGAGGTTAAGAAAAATGCTATCCTACAAGAATCTGGAATATATGAGTAAGAGATGAGACAAATACAGAAGATAAGTCTGTATTTTCTCCATATTCTCAACCATATCCAGGTCACAAGCTGATACATTGATAGGTTGAGAGCGAGCTACAACGCACACTTTCAAAAAGAGGTGAAAAGTAAACTTAGAGGAAATATAACATTGGGTGAAGAATTCTGAGCAATTGGCAGTTTCTAGGAAGTTACCAGATTCATGTCTTTGTAATAAACACAAATACCAATCTTTACTCTCTGACCGGTGATCTAGTGATTACACTATCCTGTTTTTTCTGGGTTTTTTTTCCTGATTGTAATGACAGTAGTCATATAAAACTTATTGAATGACAAGCTACCAATTGAACAGGAATTTTATCTTGACAGGGCTCTTTGGATACTTCATTAGTACATGCATTTAATATCAATACTCACATATTGAAGCCAATCAATTAAAATATAGATGATCATAAAGACTGAGATACAGCAAATATGTTTTCAAAGAAATGTTTTAGTATCCCGTGAAAACATTCCAGATGGCTTCATCTAACTAAATATTGTCCCATAATTTTGAAATTAACCAAATATCTGGCATGTTTTCTGTTTCTTATGCAATCTGTGCTTCAGATGGTTACTGCCACTTAAATATTAATGTCAAGCAGGTAGCAGGTTCTCAGAACCCAGCTCTGCACAACAGTAGAAACGGTTTCAGATGAGAACATTTACTCATATTTATCTATAGATATGAGATCCATCAAGTGACTGAGATAATAAAAAAATCCCTGACAGATGAGGCTATGAAAAATGCTATATAATTGAACCTTATGTGTTTTGCAATTAAGTTGCAGCTGAATCAGAACAAAGGAAGTACACTTTGGGATGAGAGGTGTTGGGGAGAGATCGGATAGAGATGAGTGGAGAACTCTCATGAAGGTGTGATTTAAGTAAGATTAAGGATATGACTGTGGCTTTTTTGTAGCTTGAAAACAAGGAAGTGGTTGACAATATGGATCAAGAAGTGCTTGAGAATTTATTGCCATAATCTCATGGGAGGCTTCGGTTGGCAGGATTTTGGCTTTTTGTTGCTTCTGGTTTTTTTATGCTATCATCATGGAGTCTTTATTGAAGAAATAAATTAGGTGAAGATGTAATAAAGATTGGATTGTTGGTTACTATTAGATTTTTAAATACAATTTATTAAATGAAAGGGAATGAAATAATATTCACCCTTTGAAGATCAAAGCAAATTCTTACTGTGGCTAAATTCCAATAAAATACTTCATTTCTTCCATGGTATGCACTGGACAAAGAGATTATTTAATCCTGTCTGATCTTAAACTCTAGAACATGGGAACATTGAAGAATAGTTTTGATAATTGTGATTCACTTAAAATTTGGTTTGCAAATGTGAAAAATCTTGTTCAGTCTTGGATGTATATAAGCAGTTTGTGAGTTGTTATGTAATGATGAAGTAATTAATGCATTTTCAATTGAAGTGGAAGCTGGATCTACTGATAACCCCTAAGTTATGAAGAGGTTCTTACATCTGTAGATAAACTTAAATGTGTAAATGTAAATGTAAAATTTTAAAGTTTGATTTGTAATGCTTAAACTTAGGTGCATAATGTTGAAACACTTCAAGTGCTTAAAGCTGGCTCATACAAAATGTGGGGACAGGCCCCTTTGTAGTAGGGCCTGCTGCAGGAGGACAAAAGGTGATGGTTTTAAACTAAAAAGAGAGTAGATTTAGGTTAGATGTTAAGAAGAAATTGTTTACTGTGTGGATGGTGAGACATGTGCAGATGGAACACATCACCCAGGGAAGTTCTGGCTGCCCCATCCCTGGCAGTGCTCAAGGCCAGGCTGGATGGGGCTTTGGGCAACCTGGTCTAGCGGCAGGTGTCCCTGCCCGTGGCAGGGGGTTTGGAACTAGATAATCTTTTAGGTCGCTTCCAACCCAAACCATTCTGTGATTCTTTGAAATAATACAGGCTATTTAAATGTGTAGCAGTATAAATCAAGCTATTAACTTCTGTTTTTCCAGATTATTTCCTGTTTTAGCAGGAACAGAGTTGCCATTAATGATTCTACCCAAACTCCTTAGCCTCCTTAGGTGATTAGAGCATGCACTTGGGTGTTCAGTATGCAAAGCACACACTGATATCAAGAGCAAATTCTGAATACTGACATTATTCCAGAACGTATAAGCAGTGTTCTCTTGAGTGCTTGAAGAGCACTATTTCATGATACGGCATTGGCTTTGGTAAGTATTTTTCTGTCATTATAGGGGGAAAAGTGCAACTTGAATGCCTGTGAGCAGTTTGTGAGCATTTACTCCATAACGTACATTTCTTGGTCTTGCATTGGACATGGGCTATATGGACTCAGACCATGGTGTATAGACTCAAAGGATTTCCTAGAAAAGAGGTTCAGAAGAGATATGTTTCAGGGGACAAAGAAAACCCCCAAAACCAAGACACCCACAAATAAAACTTAATCTGTGCTTGAGTGTACCTTTGTAAATTAACTGTACATTAAAGCATCAGAATGCCACAGTGTAGAGACAATCTGATGCTTTATAGATTCATAGATTTTAGTTAAGCTAACAGAGTTTTAAAACTGTTGCTTATCAAAAGACTTAATGCTTTTGTAGCTAATAAAGGCAAAGCAAGATGAGGAAAAAATGCAAATAATCCCAAGGAAGATGTGTTCAAAATAAGTGTTTTCCTTCCTGGTCAGCTGCAAAAAGGAAGACAGATTTTCATTCATTCAGTTACTTTTGGTAATGTTTCCTTTAAGAAGGAATCCAGCTTTAGAATTAATGGGAGAAAGTAAATGAGAATTTCTTCTGATTGACTGCATTACTAAATACTTGTAAAATGCCAGGCAATGTGTGAGGCAACTGTTGTTATTCACCTTTTATTTACCGTTTATTTGTTTTCTAAAAAAACAAAAACAAAACCCAACAAAAACAAACAAACAAAAACTTATAAAAATGAATTTCAGGCAGGCAGGTTTCTTTCACTAAGCCCAAATAAGATGTTCTTAAAAGTATGGCTAAGAAGTAAATCAATTATCTAAAGAAATGTTAGCACAGAAACAAATCCATTGTTTCACATGGTTTAGCACTAGCTCTTTTCTTTTGTTAGTATAGGATGTTCTTCTGTATTTTCATCTGAGGATTCATTTTCAGTTTGGCTTTCTTCTGTGGAGAAAAGTTATCGGCAAACAGTTGCTCGTTTTACCATGTGCAGAGAAAGGACAGAATAGGATTATAAAGAAAGCTGAATAACAGCATCCGAGTTGAATAATCAACTGAGATCTGTTAGCTACTGGTGGCATCAGATGGCTGAGTCAGAGTGATACTGATCTAGAAATTGCTGAAAATTTAAAAGGTTTGCTATTGATGATATTTAGAGATCCACATCTACAATATGCCATGAAGGAAGTATCTGTGATATTAGCACTTCTGTAGTTTGTCCATACTTTTTTGATCCATTTTGTTGCTCTCAAACACTTTTTTTCTGGTGTTTTTTCATGCTTTCATGCTAGGTACTGGTAAGAAATTGAAAATACAGAAGTGAGTACAGGATGATGTGCACAAACAGGCACATCTTAAAAGTAAAACCTTATACTATAAACCTGGGCTTAATTTGAAAGGATTACCTTTGCTTAGCAGAAAATTAGCTTTGCCTTTTTCTTACTTATGTACTTAGCTTTGTTTACTTTTCAAAATTAAAATAATTTGTGGAAATTATAATATTATACTAAAGCAAAAAAATATACTTTTTTCATTCTCTTCAAGTGAAATTTGGAAGTATCATTGAAGTTTGTGGTCAAAAGAATGTCAGGTTATCAGCTGAATTTAATTTTTTGCTCTACAGGAAGCCAATTTCATTTAAAAAGATTCCATGTTAATACAGTAATGACAGGCTTTTCCTGAGTTGTTCAGAATTAAACAATAAACTAAGAGCTAACTAAATCAAACAGTTACAGCCACTTTTGATTTGTCCTTTTTTGGCTGTGTTGGCTGCATCTGTTCAGCTGGTATTTCAGCAGGTCTAGTGCAAAACTGCTTCTCCATCAGAGGTAATTTACTCTGCTTAAAGGGCTCTTTTTTGCACTGCCCCAACTTTTTCATTCAGTTTTCTGTCAGAAACTCCACATCAATCCAAGCAAAATTTACTTAAGTTTTTTCAAATTAGGAACAATAACTTAAAAGAAAAATAAGTTTGAAAGAAATTAATGGGTTTGTCCTCATGCCTGATTTACTTAAGTAATAGTACAATGATTTAAGCAGTTCATGTCTGCTAATTATTTTTTAATTTTGTAGATGGGGTTTTTCACTCTTAAACAGGCCAAATAAATTATTTAAATAGTAACACATCATTATTTGAAAGTTAGCATAAAATGAAGGAGTCCTTTAATGGTTCAAGTATATCTTTTTTTTAATCCTCTGTTATTTCTGGAACATTTATACATATAAATAATTTTGTCATGTTAGTTAACATAGTATTAATTGTTTTTTCTCTTGCCTACAGGACAGCACAACTATTTATGTGCTGGAAGAAATGACTGTATAGTCGATAAAATCCGTAGGAAGAACTGTCCGGCATGTCGCTTAAGGAAGTGCTGCCAAGCCGGTATGGTCCTGGGAGGTGAGCTGCTTTTCAAATCTGATTCAGAAAAACAGGCAGTCAAGAACAGTACCTTCAGTCTGTTAAGTTTAAACATTACTTCGATACTGTAAAGGAAGGAACCCCATTAAAGTATTATCTTTGGAAGAATTACCTGATGTTTTAAAATTCCTTATAATTTTTTTTTAATGAGTCCGGAAATCCTGAAACAAAAATACCTTTCTGCAGGAATCTGTCTCTTCTACTGTGTACCTTTCTACTAATTTTCTAGCAAGGACAGGAATTGTGTGTTTGGTATGTATTAATACCTTTGGATCAGAAAATTTGATTTAGGTAAAAAACAAGCAAATTGAGATTGATACTAAAATCAGGAATCAGTACTACCCCCTTCCCTTTTCTGTTGTGCTCTCCATAATTGCTTTGAGTATATGTCAACAAAATCAGTCCTTCTGTTCCACCAAAGAGGGCCAGGCGGTGGTTGCACCAGCACTACAGACTTTGCATGCTAGATGCTGGGAAATCCCCTTTGCATTAGTTCTTGCCATAACAGATTTACTTTTTTATGTAATATTAATCAAAATTGAGCACTATGTCTTTGAAAACTACAGGGAGAAAATGGAGTAGGATCGAGTTGTCACGTGACAAGTTTTGGTGTGCTAACATGCAGGAATGCATATTTTTCCTGTATTTTTTTCATCTTTTTGTATTAAAACTTTAGCTATATAGAGTTTTTGATCAACACAAAGCTTGAAAATACATGGCTAAGACTATAAGAAAGTGGCTACAAAAAGATGGTAGAAAGAATGTGTTCTCAAAGGGAATTAAAAAAAATATGCACAAACCCCTGGTGGTTCTCATTTATTTTAGTGCATCAAACATTCCTCTCTCTCTGCACTTTATGTTAGATTTTTATCCCTGAAGGAAGAACTGGCATTATATACTGTGTGTAATGTCATTATCTTTCTAGTCTGTGTTCATTCATAACCAGCCAGGACTGTGGTATATCTAGTTTTTTCTCAGCTGCATCAGGTTGAGTGTAGTATTTCAGGCATTCTTGGTGATGTCAACAGTTCTGGGGGGATTAGGAAGCTAATTATTCTACTCAGGTTGAAATGAAATGCTTAATACTAAAAGGAGAAGAAAAGACAAATGTAGGCCAAAAAATGAGAAAAACTGGAATGAGATTATATTATTTGTAAATGATGATTTAAAATTCAAAACAACAAATAATCTCAAGATAGACTGTTTAACCATAGTGCTCTTTCTGCTCTTACTGCCATCTTTCTTATTTTTATTCTTCCACCATTTCTTATGTATGTATATTTCTTCTTTATTCTATCACATGAGCAATATTTCCCACCCATGACTTGCCATGCTGATCAAAGCAGTATGTATTGTGTATGGGGTACTGCTGGGCTTACATGATTTTTCACAAGGACATAAGTTTCCATAAGCAAATTTCCAATTCATGGAACAAATTACATACTTAGATACATCCTTGAGTATTTTAAACAAATCAGAATCATCAATACTTCAAGTCTTGTCTTGTGTTTACAGCCTATTATACTGCAAGGTTTTTTGTGCATTTCTGATGTCAGCCGTTCAGAACTTACTTAGATACATTTTTGCTCTTTTACTCCTGCTACTTGGTTTTTTAATGCTAGCCTTCAATTACTAGATGCAGACCTCCAATAGTGTTTAATCAAGGTGAGAAAGATTAAGATTTTACAGGATGTTACCTGTAAGATTCTTAAGATTCTAACTGCACTAATTAAGTTAAACTTACTGCTGGGAGAAGTATGCTTATCTTCCACTGGATGTTACTGAGTGGCAACCATCTAGATACAAAATAATATTACATTACATTGACAGCAGTTCTACTTTCTGATGCTAATTTCAAAGCAATTAAATGAACCTGAATTGTTCTAAAACAAATTCTAGTCACTTGTAAGTAAGTTATAGAATAGTAACAAATAGCTTTAGTAGTCCATTTCACTATATGGACTGTTTCTTCTTTCTTAATTTATAGAAGCGAAGTGTCAATGAAAACAAGTTTCCTAATTCCTTAATTGTCATTCTTTGAGGAAACGATAATTGTGTCTGAGTTTTACAATCTCGTAACTGGCCACATTAATTTATCCCTTTTCTAGTCTGATAGGATAGCAGGTAGCTGGGCCAGGTAATTTTCCAGGTAATATTTTCTGAGGTAGCATCAAAGGGTTTATTAAGATCAAGATGTATTACTTTACTGCTTTGTTCCTTTATTTTGTATACACCTTCCTAAGGTGTACACAGCTTGTTCTCCTGCACAAAATGCAAGAGCATAGTGACCTAAAATTCAGAGCCATAATGTTCTGTCAGGAATAATAAATGATTGATATTATTCACCTCATTACAGGGTATGGGGAAGGATAGTGAGATGTTAGACTTTTACTAGAAACCCAGCCGTTTTAATATGAAATGACTACCATCAGTAATGTCTGATTTGCCTGGTTCTGTATGCCTAGTTAAAAGAATATTAAAATACAGAATTAAGTATTAAGGGAAAAAATTGTAATATATTTGATGAGGAGATTAAGTACCTTTTATTTTTTAAATTTCTTTGTTTTCTAGGTATGTGTAGTACACAAACAGTATGCATACTACTTGTAGTAATCAAGGGTAAGGGAACTAACTGTGAGTACTAAGAAACTGCTTGAGTCATTGGCTATCTAAAACAAATGTTACAAAGGTGTGCCGTCCAAATAAGCACAGACAGGTTTTAGTATTAAGATGAATGGTTGCCAGAGTGGATTAGTATTCTTTACACATTATAGGACTAAGTGGAGACAATTGTTTGTCTTACAGCAGGGACTTACCTGGATATTTTTGTGGGCAGCAATTGAATAACTAAGCTATTGCCAAATCTCTGTGTTTTCCTTATGTCCTTAAGAGTTTGCATTAATTTTACATGGTCTTCTTGTGGTAGATGTGAAAGTTTACTGTGAGTTATTAGTCGTCACCTCTCCAGTAGATGGGTAACAAGTGGAGTTGCTTTATTGGTGGCTGTTAAGCAACATAATTAGAAATAAACACATAAGCAATTCTGCAAACCAGTGTGACATTAATTCTGATACATTTAATCACTTGGAAACATGGGTACTTATTAACTACTAACATTTCCATGTGATAAGTGCTCTGTTTAGTTTCTTTCTTTACTTGTCCTCTGAACTGTAAAAGTATCTGAAGCCATTATTTCAGAAAAATACCTGAAATCATTATTTATGAGCTATCAAATGCATTGTTCCTTCTGTTTTCCTTCATGCCTGAACAACAGTTAGTGAGAAATTCCCAGCATGTTTAGGACTATGTATAGCTTTGTTATGATAGAAATTGGCCCTTGGTCTCTTGTCATAATATATTGTCTATTCTTCGGGGGCTCTGTGTGTGTGTGTGTGTGTGTGTTTGTTCAGCAGTAACAGAAGGTGTAAGTTTGTGTTTGGTTCTTTACTAAGTCACTACTTAGAAATATTTATATTCTTACCACAAGTGATAAAATGAGCATAAGGTTGTTGGGGCATTTGATGGTAATTAAACTCCCAAAGAAGTTAGTGGGAATATGATCCCTGATTTCACTGGATGGTAAGTGTTACTGAAGAGCCCATCGCTCATATTTATACTATCAGTAAAGTGTGTTTCTTGAAATTTTGTTCAGTATATTCCTTTTGGATTTTAAATACTGTTTTATTTAAAACTAAGTCTTACACTGTCGTGTGCAACTTTTTTGTATGTGAAATGCATGAATATGCTTATATGTGGTGGGATAACAAAAAATTATTTTTTTAAAAAAGCTGATTTCGGCTTTTTAGATTGTGTTCATCTTCTATGATACAGGAGCACCTGAAAAAAATTGAATAGATAAGTTCCTAAGTAAACCCATTTTTATTGAACCTTTCTGGTTTACTGTGTAGTTTGGAAGACCGGGACTTTCCAAGAAGGAAAATAATAATGAGTCTGACTGTGCTACCATATCTCTATTCCTTCCAGAAATAGTTGAAAATGGATTCAGAGCATGTGCAGGAGTTTAGGTGTGCTTCCCTACTCCTGTGTCCTAGGGCCTCTTTGCTGCACTAGTTAGGTTCTGAGAGTGCAGCACTACTTTTAACTAAAAAGGAAGGCAGTAAGAGATGGAGAAGTCTGTCACCTTCTTCAGGATGTGATGAGTTTCCTTGTCTAATCTTTCACTTGTAAATAAAGTGCCATTTTTCCAAAGACAATCTGCATATTGCCATTTTATAATGCAGTTTCTCAGTGGTTCAGCAGTTTGATAGGCATGGATTTTCTTTTCATTCAGTGAAATTTCATTTTTATACTTGTGCAGCACCTCAACAAGTAAAAATATCCATGTGGATTCTGGGTGTTTTTTGTAGCACAACCTTCTTCCTTATTATTTTCTTCAAGGTTGAGACATGTTTTATTTTGCTTTGTTAGCAGAATGATTTACCTTTTTTTTTTGTTTGTTTTGTTTTTCCATCATGCTGCATCTCTCTTACTGTCCCACCATCATCTAAATCACACCATAAGTATCTTTACTGCATTTTTTTTATCCTTTTTTTTTTTCACTAAGCCAAACTTGTTGTGCAGAACTAATGATCTAGTAGGGTTTTCATCACCTTTCAGTACCTATTTAAAGGAAATATATTCCATGCAGCCACCTCTACATGGATTTGTCTTTTTATTGAAACTTGTGTATATGCTAATATGTTACTGAGGGTTATTGTCTTTGAACCCTTCAAGGTTTGATTTTCTGTGTCTCTATGGTGCACTGCCAGACTGTTTCCATGAAAGAAATTTGAAGAGTTGCTAGTTAGAACTCTATATTTCTATAGCCATACGAGATGTAGTATCTGTGTTTATTTTAGGAAGGCAGTTCAGCTATTTATATTTTTTTGTCAATGTTTTTCGAACCACTGCGGTATGGAAATAAGAATTGCAAATACTGAGAAAGAGAAATTACTGTTAGAAAGTAAAGAGTTCTGTAAGTGTTGGCATATGGTTTTACAGTACGTGTTGGAATTTCACTCATCCCCTGAATTCTGTTTTCTTTCTGGTAAACAGGAGGAAAATATTACATTACAGATCATCAAACTGAAATTTAGCTATGAGACTGAAATGCTTTTATGGAACTGGAGTAATGGGATTTCTATGTGTAGTAATTAATTCTAGATTTTTTGTTTCTGAATACTAGGGAGAAAGAAGAAACAGTATCCTTAATTAACGTTGAATAGAAACTGAATTGTAGAGCCAGTTGGCTCAGCTGTCAGCATATGATAGAGCAGTGGGAACTGAACCAGAAAACACTTTATGAGGTCACTGTAACCTAGAATTCATGGCAATAATTTTAATGGGTGTGTGCTGTTCATCTCTTAGTGAAGAGAGAAGGATATGGAGGGAGAAACTTTTTCAGAATTTTCCGTGATTATTTCTTAATTATATAAATAGTCAAAAAATAGAAAACTTATTCCAAAGACAGTTCTAGTTTCCTTGTATAGATGAAAAATGTAATTCAGCTACTGGAAAATATTGTTTCTGGTTAATTCTTAACAGATCAACAATTTTGTTTTTCAGGTCGAAAATTAAAAAAGCTTAACAAAATTAAGGTTGTGAGAACATTAGATGTCGCACTCCAGCAGCCCGCAGCCCTTCAAGATGAAGGCCAGACTCTAACCCAAAGGCTGTCCTTTTCTCCAAATCAAGAAATACAGTTTGTTCCCCCAATGATCAGTGTTCTACGAGGCATTGAGCCAGAAGTTGTCTATGCTGGTTATGACAATACAAAGCCCGAAACACCAAGTTCCTTGCTGACCAGTCTAAATCATCTTTGTGAGAGGCAACTTCTTTGTGTAGTCAAATGGTCTAAATTGCTACCAGGTAATAGCACTCCTTATATATGGTGAATTCTAGTTAAACAAATATGTCATATGATGAGCAGTCAAAAAAGAATATTGCCGTCTGCCTGTTAATTAATTCTTAACAAATTCTAAAACGATTAAGCTTCCACTTAATCAGATAAATTATCTTACCAAAGACGTTTTAACAGGGGGGCACTTGTGAAGGAATGCATCTAAATATTTAGACTCACTCCAAATTATGACAGAAGCCCGGAGAGTTTTTGTATGTGATGGTTATAGCAACCTTTCTACCCCAACCCCTCCTACTCTATTATTCATTCTTTTGGTATAAAAATATGTTTATATGTCTGCATATTCCTTACTCTTAATCTTATTAAAATGAATTTTTGAACAGAGAAAAAAATGCAGTAGATATTACCAGTTAGGACTAAGCAGCTCTACAAGTAGACTGGCTGTGAGAAGTAATTGAACATATGAAGAGCCAAGACTGGATTGCAAAAAAACCCAAAAATAATAATTAAAAAAAGTCCATGTTAGGTGTGTATGTTATGTGACCATACATCTGCTGTATGGTCCTAGATATCTGATCCTGGGCTATATAAAAATCAATATATTTAGCAGAAGGTCTGGAAAAAGGGATTTCACGTGAGTTCAATTTGACACTTCACTGCTGCAGGAAAGGGTAGTCCCTATCAGTGCTCTTCACCATTGCTGGTTGTGCTTATTAGACCTCTTGGTTGACCTGATTCATCTCATTAAGTGAGAAGAAAACAAACCTTTTTTTTTTTACTCTCTGTAGTTTTCTGATGGCTTCATGAGCTGAACCAGTTCACTGAGGGGTAGCATGAATGCCAGAGCTTGCTTGAAGGAGGTAACAGGACCAGGTAATGAAGAACAGGACCACTGCTTTCAGTGGCAGGAAGCTGTTAGATTGACACAGATCATTCATAGAAATCCTTAAAGCTGTCAAAGATTGGAAGTTATCAAAAGCAAATAGATGACTGAATATGCTTCTGTTTAGTTAAATGCAAGAAAGTTATTCATATGTGGATGCTTATTGTGTTACAACTGTATCTCTTGTTAAGAACACTGAAATCCAAGCTATCTATATTAAATAAGAGTTGGTTACAGTTGTCATGCTACAAACTCTCATATATTTACCAAAGGTGAAGGAAGTGCATTTCTATTCCCTAATATAGTCACTTTTGACTGCTAAAGTTAATTTTGCTTTGATCAGTTCAAAATACTGGATCAGAACAAAAAAACCAAGAGGTAAGCTATCAATGTGAGATAGCCAGTTATTATACAAGCTTCACAGACTTCTGAGAGCTACATCCCCAAAAGCACTTGTCTTTACAGGTGTTCTCAGTTTTGTAGCTCAAAGTTGTCATCCCAGAAAACCTGTTCAGCCAGTGTCTAAGTAAGAATTATAAAGTATTCTAATTTCATTTCCAGGATTTCGGAATTTACATATTGATGATCAGATAACCCTCATCCAGTATTCCTGGATGAGTCTAATGGTTTTTGCAATGGGATGGAGATCATACAAACATGTCAGTGGTCAGATGTTATATTTTGCACCAGATCTGATTTTAAATGAGTAAGTAGACTCCGCTGTTTGCATAATATGAATGACATTTTTAGCTTAATTGTGTAAATGAGAATGTGACTTCATTGAGGCCAAGATTTCATTCATTACTTGTTCTGTTTCAAAATTAACAGCAAAGTACTCTGATCATATTAAAGCTTAGTAACTTTGGAAAGAGTTTTGTGGGAGTCCTAAATATTCTGTTGATATGGCCGAACAAAAGGAGTTAAAATAATATTTTAATTATCTAAGAGAAAAATAATAAAAAAATATGCTGTCAGGAGATTTACTTGAATTCATCTGAGTAAGACATGAGTTAATGTTTAATAAATAGAACTACATGGGATTTTTTTAGGTTACTGGGTGGCTTTTGCAAACAGTTTGTATATAGTTTAAATACTTCATTTTGATACATTCTGATAAAACTGCTTCTCTAAAGTACATTTCTTGTTAGAAAATTGTAATAATTTAGCAAGGAATTTTAGTATCAAGGATAAAATATGTGAGATGGCACTTTTCTGGCTTGGGGGGGGCAGGGATTGTTGGCTTAGATTTTCCTTCACTGTGCTGATCAGTTCAGAAAATCTTCATTTTAGTAGTTTTCAGTTATTGTCAAATAATGCAAACTAATACTGTCAAAGCTGTAATTTTAGATATTTTAGTTATAGTACTTGGGAGGTTTCCAGGAACAGTAAAATGTGATTTAAGCTGCCTATTTTTTTTTCCTTAATGCGTTTTTCTTAGTTATTTTTTCTTAAAATCCTAAAAGAGCTACTATGAAATGAGATGAAAGTTAAACAAGTTTTTGTGTAAGACATACCTGTTTAAGCATTAAAAGGTGGATTTGCAGAAGATTTGGGCACCAGAATGTAAAATCTGTGAACATGTAAGTTCTTGACAGTGAGGGTTTTTTATAGAAAATATTCAGTGGAGCAGGCCCCATAGCTCCTGGATTTTTCTGTTCCAGATGACTGTAAATTACTGTTATGATACAGAGTAATGAATTCTTTCCTCTCCCACGTGAATTAATTAATGCTGTACAAATTGAAATAATTTGAAGGGATGGGATTGAGATAATTTTCTGACTGTATTCTGTCCCAGCGTAGTCTATGAGATATCTCATGGTTACATTCGGAAGAAACACCGAGTGTCCGTCTTTAGGCAGTAACGTTAGGGCTTGGGGCATTACTCTGCCTGTGGTCCACTGCTGCCACCTTGTGAAGAAGGCTAAGTACTTTCTTCCAGAATAGGGTTGAGATTTATGAACCCTGATTATAAACCCTCAGAGACAGCTTCTTATTTGCAGCTCAAGACCATCTACATTGAAGGGGAGGCGGACTGGTAACATACCCTTCTCTTGGTTGTAGAGCATCTTGTCAGGGTCATATTAAAAATGTTGTAAACAGAGTTAGACATGAAGAGTAACTGGCACACAACCGTATTTATGGGGAAATAAATTAGCTTTTAGATCAGTAAAATGTAAGCAACTTTCTTGTCTATGGTGTTGTCTAAGATTGTACTTTCATGATCACTTTAAGATCATTTTAAGATTGTGCTAGGATCACTCTAAGTGAAGGTGACTGCCAAAAAAAAGGTAGCTCCACCTGGCTCTCTGCCCTGGTCATGTGTCCCCATGATTTTGCTTAAGCTGGATTGAATACTATCTGGCTGCACTGTCAAACAGCTAAGGAAATTATATACTTGCGAAATACACTAGAAAAAGCCATTAATTAGCAGGTGGAGGTGATCCCTGAGCTGACTTCCCATGTGGGAGTGCAGGCGCTAATGCCAGGTTAGCAGGAGCATACACCTAGAGGTGGAAAGAGATAATGGAAATTCCTTCTGCAGAGGCAACACACGCTTGAGTTGTTTGAAAATGACCATGAAACCACAATCCAAAGGTTGTTTCACAGCTACTCTGTCATTTAGGAAACTGAGTTGTGGTGCTCCCGGGGAATGACGTGTTTGGTCAATTTCAGACAAAGAAAGCCAGGAATATGAGTTTAACAAAGATTTCATGAATTAGTATTAAACCCCTGCAAAGTTTTACTGTTGCTCACACTTTGCAGTGTTTGAAAACATGACTAAACCCAGCATTTAAGCATACCTTGAAAGCTGCTATCACTCTTCATTAGGAACAGACTATCAGAAAGGAGTAGGTAAGGAGATTTAAAGTAGATCTAGAAGTAACCAGTCCATTTAGATCTAACAGATGAAATTTCTAGAAGTCATTTAAGAGCTGTTACAGGATATCATATGTTGAACAAAGCTGAAATAATTTTCCTTTAAGCTAACAGTAACACTTTAAATAACAACAACAACAAAACAAAACCAAAAAAACCCACCACAAACCACCAACCCTCGGTGCATTGAGAAAAGTCTCTCTTTTTTTCATGGAAAATATCTCCTGTTTTCATTGTTGATGGTACTATCTGCAATCAGGTTAAAATGCTGATCTGAATTTTATAGGGGGTGGGAGGGCAAAATTTAATCTTGTTATCATTGTTTTATCCAATTCATCTGGATTTAGCTGCAACTTTGTGAAATTAGCCCAAGTTAATGGATCTTCAGGTTAATGTATAATGAATTCAGTCAAAATTACAGGCTTTGTAATGCTAGTGTTGCAGTCATTTCAGTTGAAAACTGCCTTCCCAGTAACTATGTACAATAACATATACCCAGTATATAAAAATCTCAAAGAGAAAAGTAAAATTGGAGTGCTGCAAAAACCGGAACGGTTTTGTGTATTTCCTTGTGTGATATGTCCTGTTTACTTCTGCAGGAGTTTAAATAATGCTGTAATAACGTCTTAAGTTTACTTTAAAACTTTTTGTATATATTTACATGTAACATTATATACTGTTTCTTTAATGGCATAAAACGCTACAAAATATCTGTTAGCAGTGTTAGACTTGCAACAAAGTATTTTGATGTAGACATTTCTGCAAAACCTAAAAGCAAGTTTTCTATAAACTTCCAGGTTTATCTTCAATTTTACACTTTGAAATACTTTCAGAGAATGTAAAAATCTGTCAACATCTGAAAGAAAAAAAAAAAGTACTTCACAATAATCGTATGGGTGTTTTTAATCAATAAAAGAAAATCTTTTTTGGTGGTTAGCATTCAGCTTTGATAGTCTCCAAGGTGGTGTTTTTTTTCTGGGCAGCAGTAACAGATTAAACATCCAAAATAATAGTGCATTCATTATGAGTAAAAAAATAGTGTAGGTACAAAAAAGTCAGAAAATTATTTATTTTTATAACCTCTTTCTTTAAGTTCTGTAATGTGGTAATTAAACTGCTAACAAGGCACTTCCTTCAAACAATTAGTACTGGAGCCATTATTTTTCTTTATTTTCATGGGTTTTTAAATTATTTTTTTTTTTACCTTTTCTGGGTGTAAGACAGAGGATGAAAGAATCGTCGTTCTATTCCCTGTGTCTATCCATGTGGCAACTCCCACAGGAATTTGTCAGACTTCAAGTTAGTCAAGAAGAGTTCCTATGTATGAAAGCACTGTTACTTCTCAACACAAGTAGGTTCTTTTTATTTCTTTGTAACATATCAGTAGTAATTTTAACTTGACAATTGCTAAGCTATCTGGCTTAATAAATGGAAACTTCTTTAGGAGGAATGTTGGTATTCCAAGAACTAAAAATATTTTTTCTAGTGTTTATAAGGAACAAGTAATTTCTGATTCACTAATGGTTTTGTTCTGCATAAAGGCACTGAGCAAATGTTGGATCCTTTTAGGTATATAGCTGTACTGTATTACACATTTTCAAATTAAGTGCACAGTATTTCTGCCTGGAAGCCCTTCAGCTTAAATGGCTCTACACAGGTTAAAAAAAACCTCACAAGCATTAGGAATGTATTAAAAATATTTAATAAATTGTCTGGACTGAGGGCTTTATCTTGGCCAAGAACATAAAGCATGCTTATTCAAAAAAATTAGAGGTGGACATGACAAACTATACTGACATTTATTTAACTTCTTGTCATTATAAACAGATCAGTTTTAGCATAGATATAAACAAATGGAAATGTTATTCTTTGGTTTGTTTCTCTAGGATAAAATGTGTGATCACTTTTAGTCATACACATCTTTAAAGAATCCAGCATACAGCTGTGTTCCACTTCAAATGGGAAATGTGGTAGCTGATGAAGTTATCTTCCAAAACCTTTTCTAAAAGACTAAAAAGTACATCTGCTGAGGCCATAATTGTTAGCTATGAATCCCCAAATAGAAAGTCCTAAAATTGTACAGGTGCTATTAGAAATGAGAATAAGCACTTTGAGAAATATAATTGGAAGAATATTGAAGTTTGGTTCTCTATACAGAGAGTTGGAGGAGGGATATGCACGTCCTGCATAACCTGCTTGTTGGTTGTATAAAGTTTTAGTAAAAGATAAGGAATTAAAGTTTATTTCTTCTTAAGCTGTACTTGGCTGGTTTTTGCATAAGTTCATGCTTAAAAAAACTTTGGTCTTAGCAGAGCATAAGAAGTAAAAATTAAATTTAGCTCATATGAACATAATTACTAAAATAATAGCAAAACACCATGCACTCTACTAAAGCAATAAAAATGAGGGTAAAAATCCCTCTCTGATATAACTCCAGTTGCTTTGTTGGAATCTGAATGTATTCCTGTTTTAAATATTTTTCACATTGTTTGCATCACCAATTAACTCCCTTGTCTATCTTCTGAACCTTAGAGGGAAGTTTGAAATTTCAGCAAAACTTAGATAAATTTGTGATATTATAGCTATCCATTTCTGTCCCAGAAAGTTCAAATCAAATTCAAATAAACATTACAGTGGTCCAATCCCTGTCATTTACTAGTGCGTAATTTTAAGTGTTCATCAAAATTTATTCATCATTCTTTATGAAATAAATTGTGCTCAGAAGTTCATTTTTAGGATGATATGTTTGTATATATTCAAGAAATGAGTTTAAAAAAAAGTATTTCTACCTGTGCTGATGAGTTTTGCTTTTTGATCTTTCCCGCACTTATTGTCTTATAGGAAAAAACAATTTGTCAGATCTTTGGGAAAAGGAACACACCTAACCGTTGTTGCTGAGACATTTAGTAAACGTTTGGTACTGTATAAATATAATTCCACAACACTGTTTTCAGAAAAATATATATAACGTCATTGTTGCTATAAAGTGTTTTTTAAGACTACTTTTATTTTAGTCATGGTATTCATCTTAATCCTCTTCAATGTGAAAGTATGGCCATTTCAAGCTTTCATATACTAATAGTAAATCAAGTCTGAACTTTTAGTCTCATCTGTCTCCTCTTTGATTTATTATTTAGATTAACGGTTTTTTACTTTTAATATAATTTTGAAGAAACAGTAATTTGTATTAAACATAACTAAATGTTAGTCGTGATACATTTCTAATTATGAATCACCCCCCCACTCTAAGTATTCACATTATTATTTTTTTTTACAGTTTTTCCATTGAATTTCCCTTGGTTCCCTTAGACATTTTCTTGATACTGTACTTATGACAGTTCCAAAGCTGTCATGAAAGCAGAATTAGTCTTTGCAAAAAGTGGACCAACATTTTTATTTTTTACAATTGTTTCCATTTTACAGGTCCTTATTTAATATATGTAACATAGTGTGTTGTGTAGTAGAGCCCCATAAGTTCTAAACAGCGCTCCATCTTGCAGAGGCCACATACATCTAGAAACTAATAGTATGAATAGTTCAGAAAGACTTACGATTTAAGAAAGTAGAGCTATTCCAAAAAGAGAGAAATAAGCATATCGCATGTTCAGTTCTTGCTCTAACAGTTTCCAGACTTTTGATTTAGAGGAATTGCAAAATCTTGTTGCATAAGATTTTGGCTGGGTTCTTGCCATCAAATAAAAGCATCCACATTTTTCACGTCTGTTCAGGGCGAAGGAACATTTGAGCTACCTGTGTTGAAGGTGCATTTGTGAATGTAAGACGTTGTAATTCTTCATTTAAATGAACAGCGTAGTGGAACTTTTTTGTGATTAGATGGGAATGTGACTGGTTTTGTAGAATTCTAGGGTAACAGGTCACTCATTGCTGGAAGAGATCTTTTAACTTAATTCACAAGGGAATGACTTAAGGAAGGAAGGACTTAATTGCTGTTTTAGAGATATGAGTCAAGGATAGCATCCACCTAACCCTAAATTCCATCAAAATGTCACTTTGTATGAAAAACATTTCATAGATACCTGTAAATCTGCTGTTAAGACATATCCAGAACCATCCATGCTTTGAAAATTCAGCTATTTTTTTCCATGACATAACTTTTCGCTGCTGTGAGTATTCCTGCCTGTATTACTCCTAAGCACATTGCATTCCTCACAAACCAGAACTCGTCCCTTCCATTCGGACCCTTGATGTAGATGTGTCAGACACGCTTTCACATACCTCCTTTGTCTGTCTGGACTTGAGAGGCCATACTGAGTCAAAATAAAAACCTACCTCATCCAGCATTTCATCTCCATCAGCTGCCAAAGGAAAGCTAACATGGCATCCCTAAAGGCTGGACTGTTATTAGATACGGTATTACAAATGTACTTTCTGTGGAAGTGGTCACAATTTCTTTTCTCTGGTTTTGTTTGAATTCTGTTTTAGTTAGGTGGCAGACCCTGACTTCCTTAGACTAGCTCAGTGCTTAGACACTTGTCTTTAAACTTGCTATTTTCTGTACGCGTGTTTCCCTCCTTCCCCCAGACATTCAGTTGTCTGAGGAGACAATCAATAAACAAGAGACAACCTTGGCAAACTGGATCATTTCCTTTCTTGGGCAGTCTCCTGTTAAATAGGAGGCTTCTGCTTAAGTCGGGTAGAACAGAGATCTGAGCTTCTGCATTGTCAGCGTGCTCTCAGCTGGAGGTGAGGGAATTTTAATTTTAATGTGTTTGCCTGAAGTGTCTCCTTTCCTCTTACATTTTTCTGAGGAACCAGGCAATACTTGACTTAACAGATGTCAGAACAGGGTTTTATAGTTTCTGAATGGAGAGCAGTTTTGCTCTCGGTGCAGGGTTTGCTACTTAATTCTTTTTCAGGGAATAGGTTTAGGTCCGACCCCTGTGCAGCAGTCTCCTTTTTAGGGTGTCTTGTCTTTTAAGAATTCCATTCCTACGTATTGAACAATACAGTGCATTGTACAGAGAGTCAGTACACACATGTATTTATGTTTTAATTCCAGAAAGTGACAAATCATCTGAAAGTCAGGTGTTACCATATTGAATAAGTCAGTGTCATTATGAACCAAGTTTCTTGGGTTTGTAAAGAAAGATTCAAACAAAATCTGTTGTGGCCCAACGTTAGTCATGGTCTGGTACCAGTTTGAAGATGTACTAGATACCTAGATAACTAGCAGGTGGCTTATTTAACTATGTGAGCTAGTCCACATGGCATTCTTTTACAGTCCATGGAGAAAAATAAGCATCTTTACAGCATAATTATTTTTTTTCTAAGGTCACTGCTAAAACTCAATGTGCCTTGTGCCCAAGACTTGCCTGATTTTTCCCGCTAAGACTACAGGTAGCTGTGGTAACTAACCCAGGTGGATATGCCTGTACTGTAAAATGTCTAAAGTTTGGTGAGGGGAAGGATTTACCTCACGCTTATGTCAGAATACAGAATGTTAAATGTGATGTTGCAGTGTGAAATGGCATTGGTAAGGGAGAAGGGAAAAGGGAAGAAATGTAACAGCTTTCAAAACCAGTATTTTTTTAAACAGGACAATGTTTTAAAGTATGATTATTACAGCAAACCAAGGATTTAGGTTTGATTGCCAGATAGGAATATTTTTTTGAGCTTCATTTCTTCAAGTTTCTCATTTCTTGGTTGCCTTTGACAGCATAGGTTATAAGACTTGTTTGTTAACACTCAGCCATGTCAAGGAAATTAGAGTCTAGGGCTTACGCCTGTTCCCTTACAATGCTACCAACACTTGTCACCAGTGATCAAATATGGTCTTATCACTAGCAGTCACTAATAGGCTCATTTCTCAGTGTTCTCTCTGTGTCCTCATTTTGGTCCTGATAGCAGACCATTAAGAGAAGAGTGAGTTCAACCATTTGCTCCTCTCTGCTAATTTCTCTAAAAAGCTGTTCACATTTAAAACTGATAATGCATCTATTCTGTTAAGTGAAAGAGCTCCAAACAGGAAGGTTGAGCCCTGGATGTCATACAGTCTACACTACCTAAGAGTTGTTGGTTCATTCCTTGACTCCATGTTGAAACACTCCAGCTAGATCTTTAACATAAATCTGCTATGAAGAGGGCTGACCCTCAGAAGTGCCAGTCCATAACATCTTTCCTCAAGGACAGGAGTAGTTCTTTTGGCCATCTTCTTTTCAGCAGACAGGTATAGCTGAAGCTTAAGGCTATTTTTAGACATCAGCAGTTAGCAGAATTGACTGATTGTTGCTGGTATATCTAATTTTAACTGTTTCACTGTTTCTGGAGTACCTGTTCAATGGGAAAAATTACCTGGCTTAGAATGATGAATTCCACTGTAAAGTGTGAAATACTAGAACTTGCTCCTGTCTTTGAATTTCTCACATTGCCTTCAGAATAAATTGCAACACAAGCGTTACTTTCTTTTTAGTTCCTTTGGAAGGTCTAAGAAGTCAAAGCCAATTTGATGAGATGAGAACGAGTTACATTAGGGAACTGGTGAAGGCAATTGGTTTGCGCCAGAAAGGAGTTGTGGCCAACTCGCAGCGTTTCTATCAACTTACAAAACTGATGGATTCCATGCATGACGTAAGTTTACTTGTTAATGTATTTTGGGTTTTATGTAAGAAGGGGCTAGTATTTTTAAAAGCAATTTTATAGAAAATGGCAAGTCAGCTTTTCTAAACAACAAAAGAAAAACTCCTACGCTTTCTTTAGTGTGTATATTTGTGTGAATACATAGCTATATATGCAGCATCAATATATATTGTCTGTATTACATGGTGTACAAGATAGAAGTATTTGAGAAACATGCATTTGAAAGCTACCATTTTGTTTCATTATTTCTGTAATTTAATTAGTGCAGTTACAGGTTTTGGTAGGGGGCAGTGTGTATGTGCGTGTGCATGTGTCTACATGTTTATGAAAATATTTAAATAATTCAAAGAATAGGCAAGTCAAGTTGCAGTCAGGCCACAAAGAATTAGAGAAAGACAACCAAGACTGGTTCTGCAATCTTAATTAAACTACTTTTATATGTATATTCTATACCATTTTTTTCGGTGCCTGTCTATATATCTGGGAATTGAATAATCTTTGAGAACTCTAGTGGTGATATCATAGGGATCCATAAGTGTCTCAAAAGATGCAGCTGAATCCTTTCCACATTGCTGAAAGTCCAAGCACGTATCCTGTTGACCTAACATCCATTAAAACTGAGGAATTACATTTCATATAAACCTTTGCTCATTTGAATGTTGTGTAATGGCTTGTGTATCTCTGCAAGAGAGGTAAAAAGCAGAGGTACAGGGCCATACCTGGTGCTTTTAGCAAGTGCTGGGGAAGTGGCACTAAGGCGGTTTAAGAAGAATGCTTTTGAGTTCCGTGTTGGTTGTGAGGAGCTTGCAGGGAGCTCAAGGAAGGACGGGGTCTTTGTGTGCTTGTATTCTGCACTCAGCAAATCTGCATTTTAATTTAATTTTTCATGAATAAGTTAACTTATTAAATCTAAAACCTTTAATGGACACTAATTCCCCCTTCTGATGGGGAAAAAAAACCACCAACCTTTGAGAATCCCATTTATGGGAGTTAAGAGAGGTAATGACTGATAATTATGTGGTTCACCAGGTTGTCTGGAGTCTATTGATCCATAACCTCTCCATGAGTTTCTGCTAGCCACAGAACTCACATTCACCATTTAGCTATTAACGTCATCTCGGATACCAGCAAAAGAAAAATGAGAAGAGTGTGAAAAACATCCTTACAGGTTAAGGTAGACAATAGAAAATTCTGAGGGGAGGACATGGAGCTTAGCTTTAACTGTTTACTGTAGTCAGTTGTCACTTGGGACTGTCAATGCTAAACTTTTGCCTGGAGTTCAGTCAGTTACCTTCTACTTGCAAAAACAAGTCCTGGTCAGTATACTACTCATAGTAGCCCAGTGCTCAAGGAACCTGTTTGGATCAGTCTTGTGTGGGATGAAAGGTCTTCCTGCCCTACCTGGCGTAATAATTTGCAATCTGATTGTCACAGCATCCAGATGAAAACTCTTTGAGTACTGGGCTGCAGAGTCAATCTCTTAAATTCAAATACTTAAAGTAAAGCAGCCTTAGTGGTAGTGAGTGAGTGAGGCTTGCTGCAGAATACCCAGTAAAGTGATGGTCAGGGTGGCGTTTGGTCTGTAGAGTATCTTCATTCATGTCCCTATTTCAGCTTGGGCTGGTAAAGTGATGTGAGATATAAGGAAAAGATAGATCATCAGACTGAAGAGACTGCATGTCATTAAAGCCTGGAGTAGGAAAGACTCCCAAGTAAATAGTAATTACTGTCCCTTAAAGCAGTGTCAGAATAGTATCTAGCGAACAAGGCATTGAAGTGTGTTGAATGTGAGAATAAAATGAAAGACTTGTTTATTAATTGCCATTGTTCATGGTGCATGTCATGAGTGAGGATGATACTACTTTATAATATAAGTGAGGCGCTGTTTTTATATGACATACCATTTACCTATATTTATGATTTCTGTCATGGGAGGATATTTTAATAGGGAATGACATGTACCCTTATTGATTCAACAAATGACAGAGGAAGGTATATAATAGTGTCAGCTGATGGATGTATAAGTGATTGACAGCATGTTTATCTGACTGCATTACTGTTAGCCTGATTTATCGTGTTTGTATTTTATTAAATCCAGCTAGTGAAACAGCTCCATCTCTTCTGTCTGAACACTTTTCTCCAGTCCCGTGCACTGAGTGTTGAATTCCCTGAGATGATGTCAGAGGTGATTGCTGCTCAGCTACCCAAGATTCTGGCAGGGATGGTGAAACCTCTTCTCTTTCACAAAAAGTGAAATGTCTTTTATCATAGAGGTGATTTCTGGGTCACTTTTTGTTTATTTTGGTCAAGATTTTGCAATGTCAGGACTTCAGTATATTTGTCATACTTACCCTGCCTACTGCTTTATACTTGTAACATACACAAGCCATTTAAGCTTGATGTACATATTGTGAGTTCTTGATTCCTTAACTGCAAAAATCACAACAGTCATAAAAAATGTTTTGTAAACTTGGCTAGGTTGCTTTTTAGTTATGCATAAGAATGACAATGTTCAAAGAACAGTTATACATTTTTCTTACATACTACACGTGCTAAAATTTCTGATACGACGTGGTGTAAACTTTTAACTTTAGTACATTGTGTGCATGGGAACATGTGGGCATGTGTTTGGTACAAGATTTTTGAGGATTTAAAATAAACATTGCCCATGTTTTTTTCACAGGTATTTCACTTTTTATTAACTAATCTGCTTCACAGAAATATCTCTTCAAAGTCAGCTGTCCAGGATTAAGTAGATGTCACTGCAATACCTTCATGAGTAACTGAAGTGCTAGGCACAAAGTATACATTCATACTCTTGTTTGTGCTCATAATGCATTGAAACTCTTGAGTGCAGCATACTGTTTTCTGCACCATTCAGTGCAGCTTTCCTTCAAAAATCAGAAAGCTTAGGAAAATTTCAGTGTCTGTTACACCAGAAGTAATGTGTGTGCAAACCCACTAAGCTTTGGTTTGTATTATTTTCCTTAAAAGTTCTGCACTTATAAAAACTAAATCACTTAGCTATGGTCTTAAATTCATCAGCTTTAAAATTCTGTATTTCAGAAGCTTTAAATAGAGATGTTTTCACTGACTACAGCTCTTAATAATGTTTTGAATTCCAGTGCTGAATACTCAAACAGCCATTAACTTCAAATTATAGTGAGATTAAATGCAAGAAGAAATGGAAAATATGACGACAAACATTTTGATACACATCAGGCTCAGTTTAGTACAATCTCAGAACCGCATATTTTATTTTAAAGGCATGCCATTATAATTGGGGTAACTGTAAAAGAGGAATTAGACTAAATTAGCTTTATACATTTGAGAAGAATGTCATGTTTTACTATGAAAATGAATATTTGGCTGAAAAATTATAATGTGGTGTTTGTTCCTTTGATGTGGATATGAAGCAACTCGTGCATTTAAGGCAGAAAATTGTTGATATATTCAAACAACAAAGAAATGGATAAAGCTCCAGAAAAATTTGTGAGTCTATTAAAATATGACAAATTTTGCCAGTCACTGAAAATGATACTTAAATTTTCTAACAATGTAGGAAATGGTGAGTCTTACTAGGGTACTTGCTGGCCATACACTTTTGCTCTTCCCCGTTACATGTTGGATACCTCCGTGGTGTGACAGCATGCTGTTGGGGTATAGTTTGATCTATATAGACATATCCTTGTCAGGTGAACAAGGGCCCATGAGACCTAAGTTCAGTATCTCTGACTAAATCAGGGTGCCCTGGCTAAAAGTGTAAGAGGTGTTACTTGTTCATAAAAATTACATCCTGATTCTTGAAAAAAATGTAGACAACTAACTTTATCATTTCATAAAACCAATGAAGAAGAAGCCACATTATGACTGGGGATAAAGATGTTTCCGAGATTCCCAAAAAACAGTACTAAACCCACTAGAGCTGGTACAAAGATGTGGCCCTGGATAAAATGCTGTAAGCAGACTTTTGTGTTAGTTGACTAGGTTTGTCATTTCTAACTGCCCGGAGACAAGCAATTTGTTTCATATTCATTACAGTCTGACTTTTAACGTGATCCTTAAAGCAATTATATTTTAATAAATAACACAAAATTCTTCATTTCTACATATTGAAGTTTTCTTTTCTTTATTTTTCTTTGAATTTGCATTCAGTAATTGTGGAGCTTAGGAAAAAAGTCCATCTCAACCATTCCACTTTGTGTAACAACGATATTTTCATGCATTCTTTGGGAATTTTAAGCATTGCCAGATGATTTACCATTGAATAAACAGACTATGTTACTGTTTAGATTAAATTGTTAACAAAAACTTCCCACACTAAAAATTATTCCTCAACACCCTAATTCTGAAATTAGAAAACCAAGCAGGCAGTATGTTTGCCTTAGGAATGCCCCGGATCAGCCAACATCTGCCTTTTACCCACAATCCCTAAAATTTCTTCCAAGTGGCTGCCATGTCACTGTGTCCCATAAATATGGCAGTCTGAAATGCTGTATATTTGTCTCAAAGGCATAATCAAAAAGGAAGAAAAGATGTCTTGGGAATAGATATCAAAGGTTAAAAACAACTTGAAATTGTATTTCCTAAAGATCTCTAACTCACATTAAAAAATTCCCAGAACTTCATGGTCACGATAAATGCACTGCATCAGACAGAACAAGTTTGGCTGAATGTGGCTGCTATATCAATTTGAAAGTCCGGTGTTCATTATGTGATTGTCTGAAGCTTGAAAAATCTGTTTTAACTGGAGCGCTTCCAGCTTCGTGCCCGGTTTATAAAATTGCCTTTAGTCTCCATTTTGATACCATCATTTGCTCTGGATTACACAGATGCCATGAACACTGATGAAAACACAAGACTGCTTCCTTCCCTGTAGAAATCTCGTGTACTGTGACTTCTTAACACTGCAGCAATGTCCAGAGAGCCATCAGCAAACCAGATTTTTCTTGGAGTTTTTTAGAGAGTACGAGGCTTTTTAGTTGTCTGTGTTTCTCTGCATTAATATTTGTTTAAAGATCAAGGTATTTTTTTGACCTGAGCTTTACAAATAGGTCTAAATAAAATACCTTGTAGTGCTTCTCAGTATATTGAACAAGTTATAATAATGCTGGATCTTCTTATGTTGCATTTTGCACACTAGAAATAAGAGGCTTCAGCGACTGGACTTTTTTGTTTTCTGACATTTATGATGTGCCTGATTACATTTTGAAGGTATAAGACCTGTTGTACTAAATAGAAAGCTTGCCATCGTCTGCATATTGCAGACAAAAAATTTTGTCTGAACTATCATTAAAAGTTCTTAATCTTAGCTATATAATGCAAGCTATGCCTGAGGCTAAGCCTCTCCTGTTCTGTACAGTTTAGGGATTTTTGATCCAAGGCCTTCTGCCTTGTCTTCTGCCAGTACTTCAGTAAAGCAAACTGACAAACCCATGAAGTCAACCATTTCATTTGAGCTCTACTGTCGTTATTCAGCTTTGTAGAGGCATCACAATTTACAGTTTTAAAAGACTTTTGGAGGTTGATGTGCCTGGCTATGGCAGCCCAGCTGTGTTTGGAGAGCTGTGACAACGCAGTGCAGAGAAGAGGAGGCCTCCAGCCCAGGCAAGCTGTCCTGCGCTTTCACAAGAAGTTGCTTTGCAGTTGTACCTGCTGCGCTCAAAGAAATACAAAAGGTGAAACACTTGGCTCATGTTTTCAAAGATCTTAGTTGGATCGAGGGTTTTGGCCGGCGTTTAGGGAAGGGGGGGTGTTGGTTTGTTGATGAAGGGAGATGTAGTCTGAGAAACTTTCAATTGATTTCATGGCACTTTGGCATAGTCCAGTTATATGTGTGCATAATAAACTGAAGCTTAGATAATTTTGAACTCCAGCTGTTCCTTCGGCTGCAATGCAGTTATGTTTTCTTGTGTTACATCTATATAGAGAAGCTGAGAGTTCAGTTTGTATTTCCTGACTTGTCAATGCTTCATTAGTACCTCAGTTTGGTTGCTTTTTTTTTCTTTTACAGTACAGTAATATGTCACTCTCAATTATCTTTGTTGGGAAGGTCAGCTGCTTTTCTGTGTTCCTATCTAAAACCAAACACTTGTCTCAGTTGTCAGTGACATACCGGTACATGAACAGTAACATCTGTAGGGATCCTTCCTTCCTGTACTCTCCTACCTGCATAAACTTAAGGTTGGTTTATCCCCAGAGCAGGAGAGAATAGGCCCCCAAGTGCGCATTTCTTGCCTTACATGCCGTTTGTGGCACGCTGACCTTTCTTTCCGTCCAAGAAGTCAACTTGCAGCCCCAGAGCCAGCATCTGAAGCCCTCCCAACTTTCCATAGCTCGAAAGCCTGTGTGCACACTGCCAGGCTAGACTGTCAGCTTTGCTGGATTTATTGGTTTGTACCGCTTTGTGTCATGATGACCTGACTTGAACAGAGGGTTTGTTTGTAATTTAGTTCTCTTTTCCCCCTTGGAAGATGAAAAGGAAAAATAGTCATATTTTAGGTGGCTTTTGTTTTAAAATTTATGAGGGTTTGTTGGTGGGGTTTTTTCCAATCAGCACTCTTAATTTATTAGATTGATGTTATTTGCATACTGAATGGTACTGTAGCTTCTCAGATGCTTGGACAGAAACATGCAGTAAAAGGTGGCTGCATGGATAATAATAACAAGTTAAAATTTAGCTGGATGTTTAACTTCAAGAGAAAATAATCCTCAGAAAATAATCCTTCAGTGCTGTTGGAACTAATGCAGTGGTTGCGTAACTTCAAGTACATGAGCAGTGCTGTTCCCTTGATGTATTTTTTCACTCACATCTAGGCATTTTTTTCCTGGGTTGGGCCCCCGGTGCTCTGTACCAGGTATTTAAAGAATATAAAGGATATCAAGGAGTGGTGAGCTTTCATTTAATTCTAATTTATCATTTAAAATTGGCAACATTTCAGTTTCTTTTCAGCGTGTGGTATGCTCATTATAAAAATACCATCACAAGTCTTCTAGCCATAGATCATGTTTTCCTGACCATGAAAACTAAATTACCCTTTCGCCTCTACAGGTACAATAGTTCCACCAGTTCAGCATTCAGGCATATCAGTGAGGAAGTTCTCACAGTGTCATTTAAACAGTCTCACTCTATTGCGTTTTCCCACAGCTCAAATATCCACCCAGCCAGTTTAGTACTAAAATCTCTTTTTTCTGTGTTGAGGAAAAAGAAATATCTAATTGACAGGAATTCAGAACTCTGCATCAGTGAACTGCATGACTGTGTACTTGCAAATAAGGGGCTAGATTGGGTGAAAAGCATCTAGTGGGCTTAATAAATATCTTTGCCATCAAGTCAGAAATAACTGGGCAGACCAGTATGGAGACCTTTGTGTTATACAGGTGAGACTTCTGTGAACATCAGTGTAAGTTGCTGATATCATCTTCGATGTACAGATTTCCCATATGCCGATTTTTCATATACTAGATAAATACAGCGTAATGCTTTTACACTAAATATCCTGTGTTATTGGTTTATGTCCAGTCTGAGACTCTAAGCTGCAAAACCTCCAGTTGAGAACAATGTTCTCATTATAGCACAATCCAAAAAAACCTATTGTGGCAGGTCGATTGTGGCTATATGGAGCTTGAAAAAGGAAAGAACCAGACAGACGTACACGTGGCAATGTACATTCAGAAAGCTGTGTAAATGCTTTTACTTGTAGTACTTGAATAAGGCTCGCCCAGCAATGTGCAATCACTGTGCAGTTTTAAAAGTAAATTTTGTTTCAAAGGCATATATGATTATATTATATAGTGCCTGAATAAGGCTGATTTTACACTAAAAGTTAATAGCATCTCTAAGTCATTTCCAATAAAAGGAAGCTCCAAGAAGTCTTATATAATGTTTGACAACGAAAAATTTCACAAAGTCTATAAATTCCCCCAAATGGACACATCTATTTGAAAGGCAGTTGATTGCAACTGCTACCAAATATATCTAAACATAAAGTTAAAGCCATTACTACGAGTGTTTCATAAAGCACTTTCTCTGACAGCTGAGGAGCACCATAGCTGAAATACTTAAAAGGTCACACACATGCAGGCACAGATAGGTAAACGTACACAGACGCCACTATGTTAGCACCCCTATGTCCAACGCGAGCCATTGTGTAAGAGATTTCGTGTGTGTGAGAGAGGCAGCTTAGGATAGGTTTTTTGCATAAATGCATTTATAGAAATATCATAGTTCACTTTATGCATCTTCATAAATCAAAAGCAGTTTGAGTGGATGAGTTGTCACCCGTAGCTCACAGAAAGTTGGGATTGCAACTTAAATGTTCAGTGAAGGAACTGAAATGTCAGACTAGCAGGTGGCAGACTGTTAGAAGTAGGTTCCTTCCTTTTGTTAAAATATGTGGAGACGTTGTATCTGAAATGGGGTACTTCCCTTTCAGAATAGCAACAAAGATGTCTGTAGAGCAATTAATATGTTCCCCACTGTTTTCCAGATCCCAGCAACATTTGTAACAGTAAAATGTGGATTTTGCTGGTCTGGGTAAGCATATTATTCTATTATAGACAAAATACAACAGACTCAACAAAAATGGTAAACACAAGAAATGTGACAGCAGAATCTTAGAAAGTTTCACATGACTTGAAATATGCAAGGAGTCAGAGTGTGACAGACGTGTCCCCACAGTCAGATTGGTGTCTGTCATGCTGGCATTACGCACAATGGGTGAGAATATCTCCTTTTGGGACTGTTATCACATGTTGGCCAGCTGGGGATGGCAAGGCTTTTCACTCAAAGACGTTTTGTATCTGAAAGCTCGGCTTATGATACAGTCATGTTGTGCACCAGCCATTTCACTTCTTATGATAATTTTACACAAAAGCATCAGCATTGGGTTTGCTGTTACATACAGTTTACATCGATGGCTACAGCCAGCTTATATTTTACTGGGAGACAGAAATGGCTACGCTTTCTCAAGCTCTGTAATACAAGTCATGTCTATTTGCTCACAAAACAAGGTTATAAACATCTGACATTAAGACAAGAAAAATCCAAACCTCTGAAATTCTGAAAATATTACTTTGGGAAAATTTTCATTTAAAGTATCCTTAAAGCTTTCCCTGAAGACAGCCATTAATTTTAAGAAAAAACTACATAACAGAAAAAAGCACAACCTAAGGGTTAAAAACCAGGCTGGGGACTCTTGCAATGCACGATCTCTTGCAGTTTCTGAATTTCACACAATCTCTACATCTCAGTTCCCATGTTTGTAAAATGTTTATTCTCCCCTCCCTCCCCTGACTTCAATACACTTTCTTTCCCAAAGATTACTTGGAAGTGTAATTCATTAGTACTTTGTAGAGGCTTTGTAATACTCAATGGAAAATTCTGTAGAAAGCCAAATAATCCTTAAGTTTGAGACATATTTGGACTGATGATAGTATTTTTCTGTATTTAACATTCAAGATCACGATAAACATGATTCATGGTTTGTTGCTATTTTTATTTTTTTAAAACAGACTTGTATAAGATTTCTGTATTTTGTGAAGAGGAACTTGCATCTATATATTTGTACATCTGAAACAACAGCTTTCGAGTATTTTTGTAAAGGTGTTGCCTAGCTATGTGTGTGTCATGTCCAATAAATTAGAGATGTGCTTACTTTGTAGTAGTATGAGAAGTGTTTAAGTCTCCAGTTACCACTAGGTGAAGCTACAAACAGCACCGTGCTGTACAGGACATGCATCTGCAGTTGCCAGTACCAGGCTGGTGGAGCCACGTTGGCAGCTCCAGGTTAGAGACAACACCCAATGCTTATTTGTTGAATTTAAACCTATATTGTGGTGGTAGTTGTGGGGAATTACTTCCCATTTTGTTTTCAATTCAAACTCTCTACAAGGCTCAAAGAATGGGAGACAATAATGTTTATTTTTAACTTATGTGGAAGGTAATGATTTTAATAAAAAACTAGAAACTGTCAAAGTGCTAGTGTAGAAAACCCAGAAAAATAAATCACAATGTATTCCTGATCTCCCAGCATAAATACACACAGTAAGTGCTGATGTGGGAGCAGAGGCCGTGGCACTGTGCTGTGTTATATCTGAGCAGAGACACAACTAGCACAGCAACCTGCACATTGGGTAATGATTTCTTTATATGTATTTTATAGCCAGGTTTTGAGAGTGATACATCCCTAGATTTTACAGAGGCTCTGTGTGAGCTCACTGCTGTGTCCATACCAAGAGCTGGAGTTTTCCTCTGCCAAACGTGGGTGTGCCAGATCTGACTCCCAAGGCGTAAGATGCAGCACACTGCAGGATGCCACCCACCCTGCAGTCCCCGGGCTCGGGGGAGAAGGCTCTTCCCTGTTGCCAGTGCACAGCGGAGTCGTTGGCTAGGCCTGGTGCAGCCTTTGCTTGACTGCACCAACAGGGCACATCACCACTTTGAGGAACTGACTCCATCATTCAGGTGATCCATTCCTCATCCTTAACATGTCCCACTTCCCACCCCACTGCCTTCTGACCTGCTGTGCAATGGGCAAGAAGCTGGACTTGCACCCCAGCCAAGGGGCACAGGCGCCCCACAGGATGGCTGGGCAGCACGATGTGTTCTTCAGTGGCAGAGACCACCTCTCTCCCCTCTTGTTTTAAGGGAACACTGGTAATTCAGGTCTGGTCCAGTGGTCTGGATGTCACCCCCTTGCTAAGGATGCACTTCAGCGTTAATTTGCTCTCAGAGAAGCATTAACCATGCCAACAACGATACTTTTTCATGTTACTTCTACATAACGCAGTACATCTTGAAAGTGATGTTTCGTTTTGATTTCTGAATGTCCTTGGTCTTGCAAATTGATCTCTTAGACATTATCAGTACTCCGTGTGCACATTAGGAACAGTTTGACAAGGCTGAGATTGACTATAGGGAAGATTTTTTCCAAATTAGTATTAAAACATTCCATGTAGTATTAAAAAATAGTGGAAAGCATGTGGTCAATAAAAAATACATGGACTTCTCTAAATTAGAAGTTCTATTAGCAGCTAGCACACGGAAGAAAATAATCTTAAGGAGCTCTTGAGACACTGAAGAACTACAAGGTGTCAAAGTTTAAGACTGTGCTCCTACTTAAATACGCATTCAGTTGAGCACGCCTGCACTGGTACCTTTATTTAGTCCACAGTTCATTATTTATGCAATGATCTTCCTCTGGATGGAGTGGAATGACTTCCGATGTGTACGCTACATCCAAATTCAGCCTTAATGCATAACTCTTGCTGAAAAATGGTTTGGGTGTTTTGTTTTGTTTTTTAACAGATGTGTTAATGGAAGGGTGTAAAGAGTAAAATGAGTTTACTCATTATTTGAAACGAATTTTTGCTTCAACCTTTAGCTAATAGCAGCCTGCCTAAATGAGATGTTTTTTCATTGTAACATCTCAGGCTCTGTAATGATACAGATGCTACAGAGACCCACGCGTCTCTGCACAGCACATGTGAACTTCCATTTAAACAGACTAATGAGTTCATGCAATAATTGTTGGCTGCTCACAGGGAAGCCAGCCCTGCTAGTTGGCGATTATTTAAGTGAAACAAATAAGCGGTGTCAAAGATCCTGCCATGCAGTAATTCAGCTGAAACCATCATTTTTGTATGTGTCAATAATGAAGATGCTGTGACACTGGAGAAGGCACCAATCTGAGCCAAGGCTGAGGTGATGCTATGAGGAGATCCACTTTCCTAAATCATCCTCTGTGCTGCAATGGGTTTTGTGTTACCACTGTTTTACTCAAATGTGACGTATCCTACAGGGGAAGGCTGACCTGAATGAGTGCCTTGGAAATTGTGAAAAGTGGAGCTTGTTTTTTCCTGTTGTGTTCAGGAGAGGAGCTGTTTGTGAAAGATGCAAAGAAATAACATCTGGGTAAAGAAAAACATTTTCTTGATTTTTCCTCTGGAAAAAACCTACCCAGCAAAGCGAATTGTGTTAGCTAAAAAGCCACAACAATATTCACCTGATAAGTGCTGATGCACTTAAAGATATCTGGACATTTGGCTTCCCAGTTCATTTAGTCAGGAAATGTTTCCAGGGATCATTTAAATAAAGATGAGAAAAAATTATTAAGGAAAGGCTTCAGCAGTGGGAGAACCTGAACCTCTTCATACAACTTGGTTCTTCATTGCTTTGAAGGTAAGAGTAATTGTGCTTGTTTGTTTTGTCTGAACTAAAAGGGGATAGGGAGGGCAGAGAGAAGGACCTGTGCCAAAACAAAATGGTGTCACAAATCACAGCTGGAACCTGGGTGAAACACTCGTATGGCATTCCCTGAAAATTCCTCAAGGAAGGGCCTTCTACTGAACCTGTAACAGGGGAGGCAGGACGATGTGCAGCATGACCTTTTTCTCACCCAAGGCAAGCACAAATTTGTCATGATCACAGAAGAGAAATGGTGCTTTTCAGGACTAAACATAAGCATCCCTCAACCAACAGCAACAGCAGAAAATAACAAACTTCAAATGACTATTTAAGCTGTGGTTTTATGTAAGGATATATTCGCATCACCACCACCCAGCAAAATTTCTTTGCACCTAAAGCTCTCTGATGTCTTCTGCTATCTACCCGCTTCCTTCAGATGTCCCTGGAGGGTGCCACCAGAGCCCCCAGATATGGGGTTTTTTTGGTGGATTTTCCCTGCTGATAGGCATCCTACTTGTTTTGTGGTAATTCAGGACTCGCAGTCGTCACTGCTTTCACAGCCTCTGTTTCCAGTGCTTTGTGCTCAGCTTCCTGGCTCAGGCACACTGAAGCCCCAATCTTTGTTACCTTCTCGTGAGGCCCTTGCAAACAGCATTTGTTTCATTCTAGGAATCAGTTGCATCCTGTATGCTGGCCAATTTATTTAGAGGAACACTATAGATTGATGAAGCTCAGGTTTCACACCTTTCTTCCACCCAGGTCTGTGAATGGCCCTCTGAAAGGTTTCTTAAGGGGCTTCCCGCTGTGCAGTGATCTCACCTGCTTATGGAGTATGCTGATGTTTCCCCAGCCGTGCTGTGAGCACACAGACATGTCTGGACTACAGAGCCCTCAGATGAGCTTGGTTGGAGCCCACAGCTCCAGCTCCGAGCCATGCTCTGCTGAACATGCTGCACGCCCTCCATCCACCCCACTGAGTCCACCAAGGGCTGAGCCCACCAGCCCTCCCAGCCTGCTGGTGGGATTGGAGCTTGTGGCTGTGGTAGCATGAAGCATGCCATTTCAAATCCCATTTTAAAAATACCCAAAATCCAGATAAGCTGCGTGTTTCCCTTTGGATGTGTTTTTTTGTAAGAAGACAAAAGCAATGACTACCAACAAAAATAAATGGCTAATGTTTTTCATTCAGGCGGGACTCTAATCCCTTCTAAGGGCACCCAAGAGACATTAACAGTAATTTTAAATGAAATACACCCGTGCTAAGTCTAACCAATCAGCTCCTCAATTATACTGGCAGAAGGATGTATTCCAATTACCAAAGTACTTTCAAGTGAATTAAGACTCCTTTCTGTACCGGCTGTGGAGGTCACTCAATGTTCCCATGAATCGCTGCATGTTTACACTAAAAAAGGACACCATGATCTTTGGCAAAGGTGCTTGCTCTAGGTTAGTTCAGCTTTTGAGCTTGTTGCCATAAATACAATAGAAAAGCAGCCAACCATTACAAAAGAAGCCAAGAATATCTTTCAATGCTTTCTGTCTGTATCAGCGATTAACACAAATTGCATAGGAAAGGCTTTAAAAATGTGAAACAGGATTTTAGAAGACAAAAGTGCGAATAACTTATTTACCATATTTAATAAGCATAGTGTGCATCTTAGAAAGACAGGTTGGTTTTGAAGGAATGAATCACGCCCAGTTAACGAGAGAAACGTTCCCAACTGGGACGTGAACTGACTTTGCAGCCTGCTCAGTCTACACCTAGGCTGTTTCTTTGGATCGCTGAAATTTCTGCTGTGTGTGAGCGCAGGGGGCTATGGCCGGCGTGGCTCCGCGGGGGGCACAGCCAGCACGGCGGCAGAGCCCCGCTTGCGTCCTGCTTTCCCTCGGCTGAGCGCTGCAGGGGCTCTGCGCGGTCGTGGCTCTCGTGAGCAGCCATTTTATACCACAACTCTTCTACAAGTCACTTGCTCAATCGTCCATGTTGTAGGCTTATCAAGAAATAAAGCCTGCAGGGCAGGTGATCCATTTTTCCAAACATGAGAATCATGTGCTGTAAGGTGCCTTAACACAACCAAATACTGAAATTTCACGTCACACTTTCTGGTAAGGAACACAGGTGTCTCATCCCTTGGGTTTTCAATTCGGTGATAACACAATACTGTGTTAGTTTAACAGGAATTTAAGTCCTTTTACATTTAAATGCTCACTGAAATGTAAAAATATAGTAAGCCAGACCACGTTTCCCAGAAATAGAGAAAAATCCTAGTTATTTTGTGACGCCAAGTAAAATGGCCCTATAGATGCTGGGAAAATGTGTGATGAGCTCTATTTTAGGGCATAGTCTAGACCCCAAACTGGTCACTTCTGCAGATTAGAGGATTTGAAAGCCAAGGAGCCTGTATCCCCATGGGAAAGGGCAGAAAGCTCTAGTAGAAAAAACAATCATTTCATTTCATTTTTTTAACATAAACCCAGCTATCATTTTTGGCAAACTATCAGAATGCACATGTTCTTAACATCCTCTAATGCCAACTCACTGTGCAGAGCTGGGCGGCGGCAGCTGCCTTCAATATGCACCTTCATGGTCCTCAACAGGAGCAGAGACGAATCGAGCCATAGGTTCTGGCCCAGACCCACCACGGTGCCGGCTGGCACAGGCAGGGGCAGGGGCTGACAGACCCAGGGCCAAGCCACCAGGCAGAAGCCATCAGGAGGGCAGGGGAGGCACCTCCCGGCCCCCACACTCACCTTCTCCCTGGCAGTGCCTGTGGTGCCGGGGAGCACCTCAGGGAAGGAGTGGTGACAGGGTCAGTCACAGGTGTTTCCTACCTCGTTACTGTTACACCCTACCTCAGGTGTAGTTCAGTGTGCTTTAAGTAAGGACACCAAGTTACAGATGAGCTCTAACCCCCTTTGTTGCTGCCCCTCTCCTCAGGTTTTTCCAGCAGAGCGTTGCCAGGCTGGCTGCGTCCCTCGGCCCCTGGCAAGGGGAGCCTTTCCTTCTCCCTGGCCCCACGCTGCAAGGCACAGGTTGTGTTTGATGGCCACAGGCTGCGGGTGACTTTGACTCCTGGAAGCAGACTCCGTATCTCTAAAATCTTCGGACGGGCAGAGCTATGAAGTATGGTTCACCTAGGAGTTCACCTAGCTGTTAGAAAGCGACGCAAGGGAAAGGCTTTGTCCCCCTGGTCTGCGCTGGTTTGCTTCTCCAGCTACCTCACCTTTACTTATGGCCATGGTATTTGTTTTGTTTTCAGTGATAGCCGATGTCCCCCTGAGCAGAGCTGCAGGTGCAGCACCCGTGTGAGGCTGACGTGCCCTGGGGGAGGCCGGCAGCCCCGCGGGGGAGGCCGAGGTGAGGCCGGCGGCAGCCCACGTGTGCCCTGGGCAGGCAGCCCGCAGCCAGGCCAGCGGGACTGGGACCCATCCCCCCTTGGTCCGATGCAGCAGTTTTTGGGGCTATCAAGCCCAACCGCACAGTAGAACAGGGAAAGAGTTTATCAGCTGGTTGGCTTGATCTTCCTGATTTAAGAAGTTATTTTTAGTTAATGTCACAATAAAGCCTGATTGTTGCAGGGGTATATAAGCCTCTTAGGATTTTGGAAAGACCCGTCAGGACTGAGACGAGGCAGGGCACCTCACAGCTCCCCTTGCCTCGGGCATGGCTGGTGATGGAAATAACTTCCTCTCAAGGGCTAGACAAGCTGCAGGTCCCTGAGGTGAAAACCCTTGGAGATATGCTGGGAAAGGGATGCGAGGGAACTTGCAGAAACCACTTGACTCATGTTACTTCCCTCACAGGCAGTGCTGTTGGAATCGGGTCACCAACCCCCCTCCCACTCGCTAATTTTCAGAGGCAAAGCCTTCATCAGTGATGTTTTGATATACCAGGGTTGTGCTTCTTGCTTTCATATGTGCCTCTCCTCAGAAGGCACATCTGTGGAGATTTCCACATGACCAGGGCAGCAGGTGATACATGGTTGTCTACTATTCATACGCATGCCCATTGCAATGTCCTCTATGTAAAGCATCCTCAACGGTGAAACATCATTCAAAAATGCAGGTGTGGATGGAAGTAGCACAAAGGTGTTATTACTTTGAAAAAAGAAAAGGCTGAACTGGAGCTCGAATTTAAAAATAATAAAGAAACCAGTTGGTGTAGAAAGGCTTTTTATTTTGAAAATATTTGTTTTTTCAAATTTTTGAAATACAGTGTAAAGTACAACATAGAATTATGTCTGCAAGTCAGCTTATGCATGTCATGCCAGTTATTTACATGTAGATATATACAGAGTGCAGATAATTATTGAAACCACACTACAAAATAAACAAAGAGTTCAATAAGATAATTTAGTAGGACTTTATTAAATATATATATAGTTATTGATTGTATATACTTTCCTATTAAAATACCATATAGTATCTAAAGTAACCCTTATAAACTCTAATACCTCCAAAATTGTCATAAATATGATTGAAAATTGAGACTATCCATGTGCCCTGTTAACTGCTTTGCCCTTTGTTATAACATAAACTCCTGTAGTGCTGAGATCATGGTGCTGTCTTTAGTGCCAGAACGTTAATGACAATTCCTGGTAAAACACTTGCAAAAAGCTCAGATGCAGAACAGCTTTCAGATGAGACATCCCAGTCTTCAAGCACCATTCTTTACACTTAAAATAACATGGATAATCCAATGGTTTATTAAATACTGCCACATACAGGACAAGAAGCACAATGCTATGATCTTCAGTGACTGAATTACAACATCGAATTAGTAGCTGTTTGGATATTAAGCACCTTATTAAAACAAAACAAAGTGAAATCCCAAAGCCCATGCAAAATCTTACCCCCAAAAAAGAGACCTCCTAATCTGTGCTGAAACAGCCTGATCAACAGTCTGACTTTAGCATGAGCAGTAACTGGAAGGGCTGTGGCAGCAGGAGCGGTCAGGGCTGCGTGACCACAAAAAGCAAGACTGAACATTGCCTGTAACTTGATCACCGGTAACTGAATGATTCATATAGGGCACTCTGCTGCAAGAAAGGATAATGCCAAGCCATATCATATATTACTCCATTAACAGAATATTGCATTTACTTTCTGGTGGCTTCTGCCAGCAAACCATCACTATAAATTCCCAAAGGTCTGTCATTGACTTCACTAGAGCTTTGAGAGTTTCCATCAGTGAAGAAGATCCACCCCAGTGTGGAGGATGTGCTCCCCTACTGGGATTTCTCCCCTTGCTGCTCCATCCAAAATTGCACAAACCGCTGCCTTAGGAAAAGAAATATGAAGAGCAATATGTTTTTTAGTTTCATTATTTATTCTGATGTTATCTTAAGTAGATAATAGACCAGTGGAGAAATGTAACAAAAAGAAATCCAATTACTGCCATACAACGCTTTTTTTTGTTGTAATTATTGTTCTGGACTGCTGAATTTTGCAACATTTCCTCTCCTAACATGTCTTTCCTAAAGGCACATTATGATTCAATCCAATTGCAGACAAAGAATAGAGATCAGCACCAGAAAACATATAAAAGGAAAATAAGTTACTACTACTATCATTGAATAGCGCTAGTCAGCAAATACGTGCATCTTTTTTTCCCAGAAATAATTGAACAACTAACTTTAGAGATTAGTTAGGGACATAAGTGATAGCTATGGTTTAATTTAAGAGTTTTGTTACATATAACTCTAAATGCCAAAATATGGCAAGGACTTTTTAATACTGAACTCATAGGAATTACACCAAAATAATTTTTCACCTTTAACATTAATAAAAAGCGTGAATATAAAATATTAATATACTTTATGTATTTATCATACAATATATCAGTTCTTCACACTATTAATTTGATTCATGTTGTGCTGCAACATGTATCAAAAGGTTTAACAAAGAAAAAACACAGACAATTACATAAGTTTGGGTACAGACATTATTTCCACAAGACAAACAGCAATTGCAACACGTCATCTACCTTGAGTTCTACAGTGATATTTGGAAAAAAAATGCTGCATCCTTTTAAAGCGGATAATAATAATAATAATAATAATAATTTAAAAAATTGCGCAACCTTCGCTTGTAGAGTGAATCTGAGTTTCATAAAAAACAGTAAATCAATACTATGAACTAATTTAGTTCAGCTTGCCGAATTTTCTGGTAAGGCACTTTCAAGATATTATATCTTCATTTAAATGTTATATGGATTTCTGATCCTTTGCAATTATCAGAAGGGATTTCTGGTCAGGCCTGAGAGTACCATCATTAGATAAGCTTTGGTGCTGCCCTCCCCTCCATTTCAGTCTTTGAACACCTCGTTACTTAACTTTCCAGTTCATTTTACAGCTTCTTGTAGACATAAAACTCCCTCTTAGAAAGTCAGGGAAGAGCTGTGGGTGCAGGAAAGTATCTACAACCCAGAAGTGAGATTATACAAAAAGTGCATTATGTACCACAGAAGAAAGGAAAAGAAAACCCATAAAATATTTCAAAAAATGAAAAACCCTACTCGTTGAGAGTGAGTGGTTAACTCTAACTAAGAATGGGCATAACCTTTTTTCAGATGGAAATGCCATTTTAAAACTAAGCTACTTTAAAGTTATTTATGTGATCATCATGGCTAGTTCAGAAGAAGGGCCTGAAAAAATGCAAAGGCTCAGGGGAAAATACAGTTTAGTTTTGCAAGCAGCAGGATAAATGAGATCCAGTTTCTTATGAAGCTGTCTTCTGCAATTCAATTTTGTGTCTAATGTGAGACGAATGCATGGGAACAGTCAGATCACCCCTCCTCTGCCAGGATTCCTCCAGGTCTTTCCACAATCTTTCCCTCAGCACTTACAGGGTATACTTAATCTGTAACTGAACTTCATGTTTACAAAGTTTTTAACGGACTTGGTGTCTTTGAGTCCTCTAGCTTGCAGTCAGATCAGCTGGTTTCAAAACACAATACTGGAGAATATCCAGCTATATACACTGGCTGTGAGATTGCCTAAGGTTAGCTTTCCCCCCCCCTTTTTTTTAAACCAGGCTAAAGAAGTGCCAAGTAAGAGCAAGCATTTTCTATTTCATTGCTCCTCAAGAATTTCACAATTAAATTGTTCCTAAGAGGTATAAGAGGTCATCAAAGGATGTTCAACGCAGGTCAGTTTGCCACTGACCCTGGTGCAATAGATAGAAGTTGGGATTTTTCCTCGGACTGCTGCATTTCTCTGCCTGGGTGGGACATGTGCTGCGCCTCCAGCGTTTGCTCAAAGCTCTGTCTCCCTTTCTGCTCCTTTTTGCCTGCAGCAGCACTTCTCCTGGGAAGGTCACCAGAGGTAAGCCTTTTGAAAGCCTGCAGCTCTTGGATTGTGAAATACAGCAAAACCACAGCCAAAACCATGTTGATCTTCTCAGGGCAACAGCAGTTTCAGGCGTAGCTTACGCTAGGAAAACCTGGCTTGCCTTAAAACTAAGAAAGGCTCAGCCTGGTGAGAAAAGACCTTCTCTTCACTTCCTTTCACATCTGCTCTGGGCAAATTAGATAAGCACACACATGTCTGCTTTACTGCCCATGACAACATCTGCAACAAACCCTTCATCACAATGCACTGAACAGAGTCTGGACTTAAGGTGAAGTGAAACATGATTTGGGGCTTAATGAAACTGTTTAGAGTGAAGAACGAACCCAGATCACTCAGTCACTAATTCTAGGGGTCTGTCCTCAACTGGCTGCAGTCAGTCTTACACAGAGTCCCCCTCTGAAAAGCTAGACCATTTCTGGGAGGATGCTCTTCCAGCCTCTCTCCTTCCCTGATCATCACTCGAGACTAATGGGTGAGGAGAAGGATCCTGCAGGCTTTTGCTACCAGCCTGAATTCCAACACAGAATTGATCTGCAGAAGTCATGCACTCCATGCAAATAAAGAAGGTTCTGATGTGCTTGTTTATGTTGGCAATAAATCTTACTTTCTAATTTAAAAAAGAAAAAGGCTATGGAAAGAAAAAAACAAACAACTAAAAGATTACTGACATTTTTAGTCCTGACAGAAGTTCTTCCTTAAAATTTCTGGAAGTAGCGTACAACTTAGAAATCAACAGAAGATTTATATGTTGGTTTCTGCTACTGAAAAAAGAACTAAGCCTTGATACGTCTATGAAATTAAGCCTAATCAGGTCTATGAAACAGTGAATTCTTTCTGTAGCACTAATGCTGAAGAATTACTAATATGGAGCTTAAATATCTTCGTTTTCAATTGGGCATGGTAAGTAGCCAAGCAAGCAGAGTGTGTTTTCCCTCAAGGTGTGCAAGAAAGATGCTCAGATTGAGAAAACTGCTTATGTTTTTGAGGTTTCTTTTTCAGCTTGTAGGTTTTGGTGGTGGGTTGTTTTTTTTTTCAGTCCTACCAGGAACAATCAATGGATCTTTACAAAACCTTTGAAAAGTAAGGCTGGCTTTTTTATTCTATGGAAGGAGAGAAATCTTTATCAAATAGTTTAGCAGAAGTCAGGAGAAATAATACTAAATAGTTTTATTGCTACATGGAGCTTTCAGCATTCATAGCTTATACAATCAGCTACTTCACAGGCCATTTGTATTATTTGCAATGGAAAAAAGTTGTAAAAGGACTCGGTTACAATTTATCTCAGGTTTCAAAACATACTGCTGTTTTTCACTGGTCACTTCACATGACTACCAATCATTCCAGGTTCAGCATCTCCTTGTTTTCTACGCATGTTCTGAGGTACACTGCCAATATCTTCCAGATGACAGGTATAATAGAAATGAAAGTTATTAATATTATCTATACACAAAGAAGAAAGCAAATCTAAGAAGTATTTTAATGAAACATTCATTGAACATCACATTTTGAATGAGCACTTACTGCTCAGGCAGTGTATAAACTGATTTTATTATCAGTTGAAAAAATTCTATACCATATTGTAATCTCAATGACTAACAGAAGTTCTAACTTCTGACTTATGGAAAACTCATTTCTTATTTGAAATGATTAGGACTAATTTTAGAATCAAGTTTTCTAAGGGATAATTCAGATCACAATAGAAGCATTACTTACATTATAAAAAGAATACAATTTTCCATATTAAAAAACACAGAATGCAAGAAATTTCAGAGTGCACTGCCTCTAAATTTCACACTTCTGTGAGCAACATCCCAGGACCTGAAAGCCTGCAGCTAAAAAGCAACTTTTTTGATTTTATTGCTCTGGTGTTCCTTACCCATAGAAGAAGAACAGAACAACCTTTTGCAAACAATGGAAGTTATTTAAACAGTACCATCTTCAGTACAGAAACTATTAACTGTTTCATTACATTCTGTTCCATTGATAGGGAGATGTGTAACCTGCAGCTGCAGTATCTGAAGGAAATCTACCACTCAGCTAACGGGCTGATCCCATATCTGTGTCAGATAAAAATCGTAGTGCTTATTATTTGTTACCATGGATACCATGAAGATATTGCTGTCCACTAAAGATTACTAGAGGAAGACAACATAATTCTCAGGAACGAGTCCTGTTTTGCCTTCATAAGTTGCTTTTAACCAGCCTGGTTCCACTGATGGATACACTGCAAAAAAAACAGCCAGACAAAAAGAAAACATATTTACAATTAATTAACAGTGTTCAAGATCCTATACATGGTTAATTTCTTTATTTACATAGTATTTATTCAACAGCAATTGAAAGATCAGGGCAAAGATTGAGAGTTGAAAATGGAATTACACTCTCATTTTATAAATATGGTTCAATTTTTATATATATATTATTTTTTTCTACTTAAAAAGACAATGTAAAACATAACTTACCATTGGAAAATATTGCCCCCTGTGGGAAAGACAGCTCATGACTGTGCTCAGCCTTACAGGAATACATGGCTTTTGCTTGTCTGAAAGAAAAAAATACAGTCTTGCAATAAATGAGATAACAAGGAAAACCATATATATAAAAAAAGAAATTAAAACCTGGGAAGTGCAGGAATAACCAGCTGCTCAAATGCAGAATGATAATGACCAATTACACAACAGCTCAGAGGAACAGACTTATAGCAGATAATAGCTCCAAGCTTACTGGAGTTAAAAACCATGTTATTGGCGAAAAGAGACCAACATCCTACTTAGAGGTTTAAACAGGAACATAACTTTTAACTACTAAAATTATTCCTTTGTTCTAGTTGAAGTAGTAATTCCAATGAGTACTGAACTAAGTGTATTACTTGAAACAAGTGACCGACTGCCCGGAGATAATTCAAAAGTGATCACTGAGTCATTAAAGGTCTAAAAACATGACTTGTGCAAAACCACTGTGGACCAGTCTACAGAAGAAAATAGTATGCAAAAGATAAATACGAGACAAAAAGGAGTAATCTGTTCTCCAGGCTTACTGCAAAAAGGACTTAAATAGATTTAAACTGAAGCAAGGGAGATTTAAATTAAGTGTCTAGAGTGGGTTTCAGCTTCAGCCACCTACATTTAGATGTCTGTACGTAACCTGTGTGGTTAGCTCCATGGACACTCCAGGCCTGGCTTCTGCTATGGTAGACATGTACTTGAGAGTGCAATGAATGGCTCCACCAGCTTCCCCTGCCTGTGGCGAATCCTTCAGTGAAATACTTCCTGAAGTAATACCTGACATGAAGACACCTACATGTAGACAGCTAAATTTATGTCTCTTAATCTGTAACTGGAAGACCCCTCTATTGGTTAGAACAGTGAGGTGCTGGAAGTGCCAAGGTCTGGAGAATCCCCCAAGCTGAAGAATTCCTATTACTAAAACTCATTTAAAAAAACAAATTGAAAAAAGGCACTACACAGATAGTTGCAAAACTCAGATATATAATGATTCTGTCGCAGAGAAGGAGGACAGATTAGGTCACCTCTTCATACAGCTTCCAGCACTATGATTCTGCAAAGTACAAAATGAGGGACTGAACATGAAGATGGAAATTAAGAGTTCTCTCTAGATTCCTGTGCTTTACCTAATACCTTGACTTTAATTTATACACTCAAAGCAATTTTTATAAGATCCACAAGTTTTTTTCTGATTTTCTTTAAACTTATTGGAAACCTACATTATAGCAAGTGAAGATGAACTTGATTATTTCACTTTTATATGATGTGATGGGGAGTTACTGATTCAGCTTTCCCTCCCAGCCAGGATTTATCTCAGTGACCCAATATGTAACTTGTGGTCAAGTTTAACATTTTTTGCATACTTCTTGAGACTATGTAGATGCAAGTGACGTGTAATCTATTTTGCCTTTCCTTCCAAAATAGTGAGATAAGACAGTTGTAAGTTAGATTAATAACAGTGCTGCATCATAAGCATTAGCACAGAAAGTCTATTTTATTTTGTGTACTGCCGATGGGGCCACGGCACTTCACCTCTGGAGTTCCGCACCTCCATGGGGAGGTTAGGAAGGGAGGGATTTCCTAGCAGAAGCAGAGAGCATCCCTCTACCCTAGCCTCATAACTTGGTGCCAGTCCATACTAGCATACCATTGTTCATCTCAATCTTTAAAAGGGCATGAGAGCGGACAGACATATTCCAAAGTTTGTATGTGTGAACTTTCCAGAAAGTATTCCTCTCTCTGAAGAAAAAGCTTTTCCTACATTTCTCTGAAGCTGACTAATGACTAGACTAAATGGTATGGTTTTCCTTAAGTGAGAAGCTGACTCACCAAAGGTTATACTCTCAGGCTGAGATTTCCAGAGGAGGTCAAGAATTTTGAGTTGTGCCCACGATATCCAAGGGCACCTCATTTTCAGGATGTTGAAAACACTTCTAATTCATAGTACTGTCATTTTGGATACATCTCTACTGCTAACAAGAGCACTGGACCCCTGTTTGTCTACACTGCTTAAATACCAGCTTGCTTTCTGGCTGGTGTAGACTGTTCTGTTTAGCATTTGTCCAAGACAACTCCTTGGAGCACACTGTTACGAAGAACTTGCCACCTACATACAGTTGACAAGACAGGTGTGAAGCATATTACTCTACAAAATATATACAAAATTATACACACTAATCTACATAATATATACTAAAATATACAGAGGGAGATTAGATGACTTGCCTGAAGGTCAGATATCAACTAGAATTCAATCCTTTAAACTCAACATCATTTTTCTTCAAAGTCAAGGTTCTAATTACACTGACCCAGGTTGGTAACAGTCTGACAAAACTTATTTCCTGTTGTGGTGGGCTGACCCTGGCTGGGCACCAAGTGCCCACCAAAGCCACTCTGTCCCTGCCCTACCAAATTGGACAGGGGAGAAAAATACAATGACAGGCCCGTGGGTCGAGACAAGGGCAGGGAGATTGCTCACCAGTTACCGTCACAGGCAAAACAGGCTCGACTTGGGGAAATTAGTTTAATTTATTACCAATCAGATCAGAGCAGGGTAATGAGAAATAAACCCTCAATCTCAGAACACCTCCCTCCTGCCCTCCCTTCTTCCTGCGCTCAACCTCACTCCCAACCAGCTGGCATCGCCTCTGTCAGAGATGGGGGAGCTGCCAGCAGCTGCCCGAAGCAGCCACCCCCCAGCCCCCCAGTACCGACACCTGGCCGCGCAGACCCAGTACACCTGTGTAGCATAATCATGGATTTTACATATATAAAACAGTAGAGTAACTGTTAACAGTGATTATCATTGCAATAAGTTTAAGGTAACTGGCAATGAATTTACTAAAGTGCAGGGGAGGCCTCCAAACCCGGTTAATATGTAGCATCTCATTACTTAGTGGCATGACTATCAAGCCAGTTTCCCAGGTTAAGAATGGGACATTTGAGTAATGCTGTGACAAATGACATTTAGGGCAATAATAAAACAGAACAATATTTAAATGTGAGGCAGAATTATGTAAGATATTATTGAAATATAACATGCTATTTTTAGTGCCCTTAGGAAAAAAAAAAATTCTCCTATATTCTTTTATGTCTTCTGAACTATTCTGTTTTCAGCTTCCAATTTTACCTGATCCAAGTATGTTTACCTTAAAATTGAAAAGATAAGAAAACATGGACTCTGACTTGCTGAGTTCTGGAAAGCCAAAGCTTCCCAGCATTTGACATTTAGATATAGATACAGAGAGATAAGGTACAAAGAAGTCAGTTTCTCAAAAGCTCACGAATTACAGGATTCTTCCCGCGATCTTGCTTCTGCACAGAGTAATTACATTCCAATGTTATCTACAAACTGTACATGATGGTATGAGAGAATGATTCTAAGAATATTTTCTCATAATTCTGGAGCAATTTTCAAGTCCCTGGTTATTGTCTCCTCACTCGATTTGACTGCTTAGGTTCCCATATTACTTATTACTCACTTCAACCCTATCCAGCTAGAAGCATTAACCATGAAAAGGGCTTGCCGGTTCTTAGGCATTTTTATTTGGTGTGCAACTAATGAAAAAGGACTTGTTACTTATGGTGTTAATACCGTCCTCCCTACAAACAAATCTGTTTGTTAAAAAACATACGATAACATCACCATCATCTATTATGGTTCTCCTAAGATGCTAATGTCTGATTCATGTTGTTTAGTGCAGAGAAAAAAATCCCAACAACTTCAGAAAATGGTATCCACATTTCCTAGGAGTTCTTTCTTCCTATGGCTTTACTGGATAGTCTCCAAATGAGAAAAATGCATTTTCTTTCCCTATGTTTTATTACACTTGGTTTAAGCCCATAATTATAAAATTATATTAGTAGTGAAAGGGGCAGTGCTCATCAGATCATAAATTATTTTGCTTCACTACAGGCAGTCAGCACCACCTGAGGCCCTTTTAATAATAATAACAATAATATTTTTTAAAAAGCTATAAATAGGCTTTAAAACTATGCCCCTGCCCTAATGAGTTTTAGTCTAGCAAGACAAAGAGAAGCCAGAAGAGGAATGAGGGAAAACACATGAATCTCTCTCAGATGACTCATCAATTAATATTATCTTACAGGAAGAAGAAAGTTTTATAGAGTCCTGGAGACGGCAGACTTACAGCCAGGCTTGATGGAGCAGAAAACATGGGCTGGGCTGGGCAAGGTATTCCAGGTGTTTAAGGAAATGCAAAACATAGCATGCAAATAAAAACAGAAGAATGGCTGGGAAAGGATATTTAATCGTATGGTTGGGAGGGGGAGCATGGGTCTAGAGGGCTTCATACTGTCACCCTACTCCTGTTAAAGTCCCATCCCATCACCTAGAGATCCTGCTGCCGAGCTAGAGCTGTTGCTGTCACTGAGTCCTCCTTCCCATTCCAGGTATTCTTTTCTAATGAAAATCTTTATAATGCAGTTTCTCACTTCAGGAGACTTGACTTTCCATGTAACTGAATCAAAGTTAAGAAAACATAGTCAGGGGTTACGTGTTGGTACATTTTTGTACAGAGGCTGCAATAAAGAGAACTCAGGCTTTACTAAGACTGTTATCTAACTGCAATATTTGTGAAAGTGGTAAGAAAACTCTTTCGCCTCTTTCAAGTGTATATTAGATTAGCAATAGGGATTGGTTTCAGTGTACACAGTAGCTTAATACCACAGTGAGGGAGATGGATGAATAATAAACTTGAAGTCAGGAGGGAAGGAATGGGAAGGCTGAGAAGTCAAAGTAACTCTGGAATCGGAAAAAGAGAGCACAGGCTGGACAGGGCATAACATATTGGTCTTCCCTTTCCAACCCTAAAACACGTACTGTGGCCCCTCATTCTCTCTGACTAAAAGAAACCTGTTCAAACTGGGAGTGCTACAGGGGCAGGTACTTGTGTATACAAGGAGAGGAAACAGCCAGGTCAAATAACGTCCCAGCATTAAAAAAGAAAAAGGGGAGACACACACTCATAATAGAGATACCACATTATACGAAGGCAGAAAGCAGGGTTGCAAAGACTACTTGGAAGAAAGGATTAAGTAAAACCAGGCCACTGTGGTGGTAAAGTATCAAGTGCAAAATTATCTGCTGGAACACAGAAAACAATGTGAGACTGCTAAAGCCATATAGGTACTTTTGATCCCTCTGCTGTACAAATGACCGCAAGAGGTGCTTCAATTAGGAATGAAGCTATTTAGATACTATAATGCATAGGTAAGCAGTAGCTTAAAATTTCAAAACTAGTTATTTTAGCAGGGTAAATTACCCCTGCAGAGACTTCAACACTGTCTTGACTTGAGTACTTCTGGTATCAAACCAGAAAGCCTAAAAATAGTTTCTTTTTCTTACACTCTGTCCTGCATCAACTCTTTAGATAGCAGAGTTATGAACACAGAAGACCTTTCTACTGGGTGGATCAAGATGTAATTACCATGATTTCTACATACTTCAAATTAAAAAAAAAAAAAAAATTATCATAAGGTTTTAAATCAGCCTTCATGTTCATAACGTGACAGGTAAATAAAAGCTGGCTTTGAATTGTAAAAGCATACTCAGACTTAAGCAGCACTGTAAGAACAGCTGAGCTACTTCTTATTTCTTCCTAATTCTGCCTGCTGACCTCTCATTTTCCATTCTCCTTGTTGCTGTTGCTCTTCTGCCTTTTTAGGAAGGCTGAAGTAGAGGAGCTATTAAGCCTTTCAGCGTTTTCAGCTTTGTTACCGGTTCTCCATATCCATTATAAAACTGGTACATTTTCCTTCGTCAGATTTTGCTCCTTTCATAGTTTTTATATACAGATACAGGTGGCACAGGCTCTCGAGGGAACAACAGGGGACAGTTTACAGGAGGGAGTAATACAAAATACTAGAAAGAACAATGTTGGAGGTGAAATGATGCAGGACTGGTGAAGCAGTCATTGCTCTCCGCTTTAGGGCACTGGCTTAAGAACATTCCAGTCTCTTCATTTATACTTTTCTTCTTTAAATTATTGCCGTGCTTTTTTCATACCTCTTTTCTCACCTGCCATCCCCCTTTTTGGTCACCTTACAGTTCTTGTACTATACAAAACAAGATCAGCCTTGATTCCTGTAAGCTGCTTCCCTTGAACAAAATCAGTGGGCTTTTGCAGGTCAGCCTTCCCTTTCTCTCCCCGCTAGACCTGTCAGAGAGGACAGCCATATTCCACTGCTGCACATCTCAGCATACAAAACGTATGTTCTGTCTCAAAGAATCTGAAATGCAGGGACAGTGAAAAAAGAGACAGACTTTTCTCCACATCCATTTACTTAATTATCTGCTTTAGTCTATTAATTTTAAGGGGGTTCATAATGTTTGGGAGATAATGCTTCCTAGGTGAACACTTACCAGAACACTAAATTAATTTAACATAAGAATGACTCGAATCCACCTCATAAATGCAAACAATTGTAAAAAAAATATAAATTTCTGCTGCACACTACACAAGAAGAAAGGGCAACAGTTTCTCCAGACAGACCCTGAGGGATGGAAGTGTGATGGTAAAGACAGAAATCCTGGTTGAGTTAACACTGAACTTTCTGAAGCAGCTGTTGTTCAAGACCTACCTATATAAGCCAATTACCATAATAACATGTTTGTTACTCTGCTGAAATCATGTATATACAATTCCACATAGCTGTATGGAATAAGTACAGCACCCTCATCCTAACTTAAATCCTGGTAATTTACTCTTGTAGTTGTGTCCTTCAGCAGATCACTAACCTGAGCATCTCTCACTGCAATTCCCGCAGGTGACAGAACAGCCAGATTGGCTGTTATTCTCTATTAGGTTTAGCTTTCTGTTGGAGAAAGGATGAGTTTAATAAACCACAAAAATTTCTCATGCCATATGATGCTGTCCAAAAGGCACAGAAAAAATCTCCAACACTTCTATTTCAAACTTTGAAGGCAGCATAACATAGAGGATTTTACAAATTGTTAAACAGTATGTAGCACTTACCGTCCTGAAGAAACTTGTTTAAGTGAACCAGCACTTTCAAACAACTGCGCTCTTGCAGCCACTCTGAAAAGAAAACCACCTTGCTTTATACTTTGCCCATTAATTAAAGACACAAACTACTTTCACTTTTAACCATCTAATGACATTGGGCACACTTTTAAAAATTGTTATAATTACTCAGGGAAACAGAGGAAATTGAAAAGCTGAATTTAAGTCCCTAATCAACAGAATTCTTAAGGGTGTATCCTAATTGGGGCCACTGACTTCCACATGCTCTAGTGCCTTGCTGAGTCAGCAAGGGAAATCTCAACATCCCGATTTAAAATAGTGTTCATGGATGGCCAATAGTTGTATTGGAAATGCTTTTACTGCCAGTCTGTCACTATCATGCTGGAACTCTGAGCTGTGCAGGATTCTCTGTTTAAGACACAACAGTCTGTGAAATTACTACAGTGATCCCTTCCAGTTTAAAAAGTGGAGAGGCTGAATGGTGTCCTGCAGTATTTGGAGAACTTCTTGGCGCTCTGCGGATCTGGAAATCTCTTGTTTGCGGGGTCAAAGTCAGGAATACAGCAAAGATCTTTTGATTCTTAAGTCTGTGCTAAAAGCACTCAGAAACGCTGCTAACCCAAATCTCAACAGCCTAAATTATAACCTCTATTGCTTAGAACTATCCTCCTCTCAACGTAAAAAAAAATCCAGAAAAACAACTGCTAGAAATTAACTATTTAACATGGAGCAACCAAAGAAATTTCAGAGCAGAAGTTTGGGGTTTCTTTTCCTTCCTCCAATTTTGGATTTACACAAATAAAATCTGATGATCTTCTTGAACAAACCAGTAAGTAACATTTACACTCCTTGAAACATTAAATTCCATGAGAACCAGAGATAACAATATTAATCACTTTCCAAAGATTATTTCTCCATTATAGACCTTATCTGTGATCAATGAAGTCAATGGGAGTCTTCCAACTGACTTCAACACACTTTATGCTGTGTCTCCTTTGTTTAGAGTTTTAATGAAGCTAAATAAATAATTCACAAATAAAGAAATATTTAAATCAAGTATTCATGGATGCTTTTTCAAGTACTTATGCACCTCTCTAGGATCACTTTACAGAGACAATACGGTAAAAACACAAATCTCCAAAGGGTCTTGATGACTTACACAGATCCTGGTCTTTGATAACCATTACTTGATGTGGTATCTAATCTTAATCTCCTGCACATTTTGGGAGGTAAATCAGGGTTTGGTGGAGCCTTTGGTGTATCTTTGGTATCTGTTGAAGATAAGCTCTGTACAGATCCACTGCAGCTTTTGTTACCTAAAGAAAACAACCAAATTATAGAGAATATTAAATCTAATTTAAGTTGTTTCACAACATGTATAACATGCAAAGCAAAGGTTTTCTTGGTTCTGGGAGGTGTATGGGTGTGTGTGTGTGTGCTTGGGGTTTTTTTAAGAAGCAAAATAGGTAGAGAAAATACTTACTAAGCGCGAGAAGAAACAGCCTTTCAGGCAGAAAGCCAGAAGAAAAGGACCAGCAGCAAGAATGAAGAAATTACATTGAAATTGTGAAGGCTAAAAAATTACATTGCACTGAAATGGCTAGATAGTACATTCACTACAAAGTGACAATAAAAATAACATTTATAAAGTAGTATACTGCATGGAATTGTTGGAAGAGACTCAGGAAGTCATCTAGTCCACATTCCTGCTCAAGACAGCTTCCACTATGAAATCAGACCACATTAATCTGTAAGAATTAATATTTCAGTACCCACAGAGGCTTCATACAGTTTTAAAAAAATACTTAGGAATTAATGATCATGATTTGCCTAAAAATTGCTACTGTAACTTGATAAAACAAATCTATAGCTGCACAGACTGTATTGCACACAAAGAAGTCCTTTTAATGAATACAAGGGATGGCCACATGTGTCTTTTAAGCTGACCTATCTGTGGACTGCTGCCTTGTTTGCATATACATTATTTTTGTGTATATATACAGGATCCTATACAGGATCTTTGAAGCAGCATTCTTCTTTGACTGAACAGGAAGACTGGTGTCCTAACTTACGCACTGGAATTGGATTCCTGAAGTTGGGATTGCAAACTTGTGTTTTTTCTTGCACATCATGTCTATATACAGGGCAATTCATCCATAATCTTGCATTCAAGTTAATCTGCTTGCAGTACTGGGTAACAACCCATGCAAGTAGGGCTGAATGAAGCAGTCATTCCATCAGCAGGGTTTCAGACATACATTTCCTGCCAGGGATTATCTTTTTATTCCATCTGTCCAGTCCTACCTCAACTAAAGGCATTGACAGTAAAAAACATAGCTTAAAAAAAACCCAAAAACCCATAAACAAACCACCTTTCCTTCAGTCTCCTACTTCAGCCAATTAGACATGTTAAGCCTAGTGCTTTTAAAATTTAAATGCTAGCTTTGATCAGTATCAATCACATCGCAAGGATTCATTCCTTTGGCACAGTGATAAACAATAGCTACCAACTTTTCTTATAAAACAACACCTTGCAAGTCAGTGGTCTAGATAAGACATAGCAGGATAGATTGCACTTTAAATTCTGAGAAACACTGATATCTTTTAAGCTGTGTGAGCTGTATAGGTAAGAAACAATCAGACAGTTTGAAAACAAAAAAGATTAATGATTATCATTAGCTTTCAGACGCAGCTCTTGCTCTCTGATCCATCACAGTAAACCACTGATGTCCCAAAAGCCCTTGGAAATTACCTTCAGCTGAAGGAATTGATCTAAGGGAAGATGCTGAAGACCTTTTCAGCCCGGACAGGCTGTAAGAACTCTTTTTGGTCAGGTCTGTTGGTGGAGAGGCATTCTCTGGTCCAGTGACAGAAGCCACACTTTGGCAGTCTGACTCCACATCTGTTTTGGTTGCATCCTCCTTTGATGAGGATTCTGGACTTGTAGTCCAGAGGCCTGAACTCTTCTGGCCATTAGAAGAAGGGGGAGAGGCAATCCATGGAATCCCTCCTGATTTCTCCCTGGGCTGTGAAGGTGCACATTTGGTGGTGCTGTTCTGCTCAGAGGAGTGAGAAGAGAGAGATTCAATGCTGCCCATGGGAGTGCTGTCTGGGCTACTGCTGTATGAGTCACCTAGGGAGGAGTGAGGGGAGGGGGGAGAGAGAGAGGGGGGGAAAATTTACATTTTCTAATCATGTGCATTTCTCTTATGCCACCTATAGCCCTTTGCACCTTACTGGTCATCAAATTCATTAATCTGTGGTTTCAGAGGCAATGATTCTTAAGACAAAATATCTATTTAATTACGCCATGTTTCATGCATATTCCTATTTTTAACCTGGAAGAGATGCCTTTTGTGGCTGTTTCTTTAGAACTGATGAATGTAACGGGCTACAGGCTAAATTGTTTCACACAGAAGTTTGCATTTTAAAAGAACTGCCTGCAATCCAAGTAATCCTTAGAAAATACAACAGTTAGGCATTGCAGTGTCTTTGTGGTGAATATCTTGCTGGATTTCCATAATAAGGCAAATGTTGTGGTTGCCACACCTGTTCGTAAATGCATGACTTTATTGCCAACAGGCACAAGAATTAAGTTTTACTTCTGTTACCAAGCTGCTGAGAATCTTTGCAGTCTCTGTAAGGCTAAGTCTGTCTACAGATATCCTATTTTCTGAGTCATCATAGCTTTCATGAAATCTATCCTGCAGAAGGACAGCTACTCATTCCTTTATTTACAACTTGAACGTTGAACATTTGATGAATTTCTTTTATTAGACTGATATTAGAGAAATTTACCTACTTACACAAAAATCTTTGTACTGATGTTTCCAATAATCTTTTGCAACAAAAAGTAGGAATATCCTAAAGAAATCTGCTGATGATATAAAGGTAGGAACACTCACAGAACTGAGGAAGGACTGGCCTATGAAACAGTGAAGGCTGGATTATTTTAAGACTGGATTCAGACTACTGAGTCATACATTAGTTTCTAATAGGATTTTTTTTTCCTAAAAGCTAGGAGATAAATTCACAAATTTGACAAGAAGCAGAGAATGTATATTCTTCAACCACACAGTAGTTATACCAACATGATGCAGCTGCTTTTGCCTCCAAATGTTTCAATATCCTTGGCAACAAGTGACCATAACGACACAGAATACTACAGATAAGGTCACAAATACCAGTGCCTTGCATAGTGAGTGGATCTGACATCAGCAGTGCCACTGGAACAGAAGTGTAATACTCTGTCCACTTCTGGCCAGAATTCTGGTATTCCAGATTAGATTGTCCCTCATCCTGCCCCTCTACAGACCATTAGTCTCTTTGAAATTGCAAGGTTGGCCGAAGCCTAAATTTGTCAGGTGCATTTTCTATAATTTTCTATCATTCCCTGCCATTTGAAACTTGTATGCCATTTTCTCATGCCATATGGAATCCCTTAATTTCCCGCAATATAGTTAAGCGTCTGTGCTTCATCTAAATGATGACTTAAAACCACCCAGTACTTCAGAAATTACTATTGCCAGAAGCCAAGGCTCCCTCTTGCCTGTCTCCAGCTACACCTAGACATATTTGTCAAGGAGAATACCTCTGCTTCTGCCTCAGCCTTCCAGGCACAAGCGAGATCTTAACTGGAACTTGTGTAGACAAGTGCTGAGCTTGAGCTAACAAGCAAAGCACAAGTGAAGAGCTCTTGGGTCAGACCTACTTCCAAGTGAGTCAACAGGATAATATGTGTCTGAATGAAGCATAAACTTGCACATGCTCTGCAAAATACTTGCACAGGAATTACTTTTATTTTTTTTATGTTGGCATTCAGTCATTGCAGCTGCACAGTGAAAAACAGTTGAAACTTGCCTAATTTGTCCTCTGGTGAATGTAACTGGTGGTTCCTCTGCAACTTCTTACTCGGCATCCCATGCCATTCACACTGGCAATTGATGTGTGGGCAGCTATTGCTCTCATTTTGTATTTAAACCCTCACTGGCAGGAATTATGTAATATAAAGCTATAGAAAATGCAGCACCTGTGCAAGAGTATATTGAGGATACATTTCCTAACATTACAGACTTAAGTCTTAAGAATTCTTAAGAATTACTACAGATCCTCAAGAACAGAAGCACCTTAAATGTGGATTAATTCACTGTACCAGTTTCATGTAAATCTCCTTGAAGAACCAAGGGACACAGAAGTTCTTTTGGAAGTCTGTTGCAGTAGTGGAACTGTTAACAACCTATTCTTTGCTAAAGTTTCAATACTTACTGCTACAGCCAGTTAGTAAAAAAGTGATGGCCCACTAGATGAAAATTAATTAAGTGAAACTTCTGAATAGTCACATCTATGTAAAAATGAATAAGCATTCTAAGCAGCAATTAAGTATAAACATAACTCCCTGCTGTTAAACAGCAAGCTATAAGTATACTGTTTCTCCCAAAACCATTAGTTTTTTTCCATTTCAGAAAAATTAACAAAGTTTCAGTGGTTTTGGCAACCTAGGCAATGGCTGACTTTGAACCAATGACCACAGTCCCATGCATGTGGAAAAAGTCAAGTAACTGTTTTGATCTTCTGACTCTGACTGAATTGCATTCATTACAGGAGGAGAGGAAATAATGTATTTACATTTTCCCAAACTTACTAATCATCTTAAAAGCAAATTAGATGAACTTCAAATAATGAACTTCTCAGTTTCAAAGCAGACTACAGTTAGACTAGAATATAAAGTCTACTCTAAGTGATTTTTGAGCACTGTATGCAATAAAAGACTTGCCTAAAACCAAACATCCTTCCTCATCTAGAGAAAGCAAGTAATGCAGTCATTCAACAGTGTGTCTGTGACTCACAGAGGTTAAAAAGCTGATGAAACAACATCTGCTATGTTTATAGTTATTGGAACATAATACCTGTTGGATATTATCCAGGGAAGTTAAAAAACAAGACATACAAAGGAAGACAAGCAGTCAACAAGGACAAACTTACTGTCAGGATCGGCTAGACAGGGTGTATATCTTCCTTTGGGTTTACGTGAACCTGTGGAGAGACAAATTGCTCTTGTTCTTCTTGAACCTGATCTGGACTGAGGTTGGGGAAGAGGAATATTGGGGTCTGGTGCAGTGTGAAATATCTGCATGATTAAAAAAGAAAAGGGGAAAAATGCATAAACAATAGAGGTACTCTTACACTTCCATTATTAATGCATTTGTTTTCCTCACCACTGTGTCCAAAATTAATCCTGTAATAGTCCCAAACATTACAGAAGAGTAAATTCACAGAATATAAACTTTCCTCTGATCTCATTTTACAATCCAAGAACCACAATACTGAGCTCTACTTAAAATTTATACTAATTATAATAATATTTGGTTAAATATTTTTCTTTTTTAGCCCTTGTTAAAAAGTGCTTAACAGTCTAAACTGTAAAACCTACAATAGGTGCTTACTACCAACTCCTGCCCAGAAAGTAATACATTTTTTTAGCTATTAGGAAAAGATTGATATTTTTCTGTGTTCCTGTGAAAGCTTTTGCAGGTCATAGAAATGTGTCACAGTTGTAACTTACTACAGTCCAGTTTATATTTCAGAAAACCACTTTACTTTGCCAAAAAGGTCAAGTTTGATAAGGAACATCTTTCTGTTTGGAGCATCTGCTGGTTTTTCTCTTTTACATACCACTGCTACCATTGGTCAATTTTGCACTTCATTGATGCAGAAAAGCCTCACATTTTTATGGGTGACTACTGCAATCTGACATAGCTACACATGAGGCTTTAAATAGCACTTTGCTGGTAAGTTTGGCCAGCATACCAGCAAGCAAAATGTAGAAGGTCCAGTGATTTGGTTGACTCTCATTTGTATTGCCTGTTCTGCAATATCCAGGACACAGGCAGCAGAGATCTTGAAAGACCCTAAAAATCTTCCTGGTTACTTCTAGCAAAAATGATCATTGCCTTGGAGGATGATCAAAGCAAAAAATATAATCAAAAGTTTTGCAGGTTTTAGTACCAGATCTTCTTTCTCACTTATTCCTCCCAGGGCAGACTGTAAACTCTGAGTATCTCTTAACAGCATTCTGTGGAAGGAAGTGGAATTAGTTCTATGGAATGGAGAAGAGGTTTTACAGAGAAAGGTTGCCTGAATAAGCTACTAAAAGAATCAGAAACATACAGTCTCCCTAAGGCCAAGTGTTGTAGGATAAATAGCATGCAACGCCAAAATTTGTCTGTGCAAGGATTTCTGGACCCTCTATCAACAGGGCACTCCCAGGAGAGGATGAAGTGAACAACGAAAAGATCCCTCTGTGCCATTCACAGAAGTGGAAGAAAGCAAATATACTTCCACAGCAGTAAATACTTCAATGGACATCTTGAGATGCTCATGGAGTACATTAAAACTGTATTTGGCATTAGTGAGCAGCACACCAATACAAAACCATGTCTGTAGACAGAGAAATACAGCAAGGGTGATGTTGGTTGTGCAGCCACCGTCTTTGTATTGAATGAACTTGTAATTTTCTGGAGGGTAAAGTCAGTCTTGGAAACCCCCAATATATATGTTTTGGAGTTACAGCCAAGGAGGCTATCAATATCGTACCAGTTTTGAGGAGTCCCTGTGAAATATAACTGATGATACCAAGCAGTACTGTCAGTAATTACTGACCAACCAGTGGAGGGGATCCTGTATTGACCAGACACTGCCCCTTAGCTGAGTAATGTGAAATGGAAAAAATCCAAAGTTTTTTCACTTTGTTTTGTTAGTTATCAGAGAAGGTGATACATATCAGCAAAAGATCCCCAAAATATAATTTCTTTCCATCAAGTAAAGAAGGTCTTGACTGTTCTGCTGAGTTCTCAAATCAAATAGTTTAAAATAAAACAAAATCTGAGGAGGCTTTTCAGTGAGGCTGATAACCGCAGTGGTAGTGACTGAAAGTAAATGTTTGAGATTTCCTTCTCAAGCTCTGAAACAGTTCTTATTCAATGTTCCAGGAAAGAGTTTGGGATGGACCTTTGCTGTCACTGGCCTCTTTGGGGAAAACAAATCAGGCAATCACAGACATGCCTTTCTTCAAAGCAAAAGAGTACCTACAGAAGTTTGCACGTTCCAGATCATTCAAGAACTTTTAAATCACAAAGACATGATGGGCTTAAAACCTGTAACTAGGAATAAAACCTTATGTAAGATACATTATTTTTTCCTTTTGCTTTTTTACTTTTAATCTAGTATCTACAAAAGGAAAAATGACACACAGCAGAGAAATAGGGGATTCTGCTGGGGATCCACATAGATGCTGCTTGTGAAAAGAGGAACTGAAGGATGGCTGGGGTTTCATGATGTTAGATCTCCATTATGCAGCTGGCGTATCCCCGAAGAACGGCAATGGTCAGAAAGACTCTGACCTGATGCACTCAGGGGAGAATCCATGCATTCACCCAGAGTGATCCTTCATACACTGCTAGCAGGGAAGAGATGGAGCAAAGTTATGACCTTCTCATTCTGTTTCTAGATGTAAGAAGGACACAGCGATCTTCAGAAGGCAACTGAAGATTCAGAGAAACTCCTTCAAAACATGGGAGATGATGCCTTGGATCTGTACTTGCACTGCCACAAAAATATGGCTAGGAATACAGATCCATAGCATGGGGTGGTAAGAAGGTATTCTATCAATGACCTTCTAAAAATGCTGGATTTCTTACTCTTAAGAACATAATGATGGTAATAAAAATGAGATCCTAGTTTCACTTCATCACAAAACAGTCAGATAATGTATTTCTACCTTTTCATAATGCTCTATCAGAATTTCAACGACGATATTCTGAAACTTAATGTTCATCATAGCAGCCACGGTTTCTTCTTGGGCTCTCATCAGAGTTGGTCCAAAGATAACACCAAGGTTGGATACAGTCATTAGATTTTGCTGACTGTGTAATGATACCCTTTAAATGAACACAAAAAATACGCAATTAAATTGTTGTGCTAAACTACAATTCCAACAGGCAAAAACCTGTTAAGACTACTTCTTTAAGAAGATCCCAAGTTCACATCTCCCCTTTAAAAACATTTTAAAAACTTTCACTTTTACTAGAGTCAAAATACAGTGTAGTACAACTACTGTACTTCCATTAAGGCTCCCATCCTGCAATAACAACATGTCTTCCTAATTTTAGGAAGGATTTCCTAAAGGAAATATTGACATTCCTGACATAATTGACAGGGAATAGCAACGATTTTTGAAGGTCTCCACAGAGAGATCCAGACCATCTAAAGTTTAGGAATCTTAGGTTAGACACCTATCTCTCTCCAATGATTATACAGGAACTCATACTTGTTGTTGGATTGGCTGAAAATACTATGTGATAATGGAGGTCAACCATATACCTTAGCTTTCATGTAGAGGAAAGAAGCTTAGTTACTGAAAACACTTAAATTGCAATAGGATCTCTTTGTAAATATGTTGAAAACATGGGATCAATGGGGCCAGTCAAATCATTGTTTCTGTGGTATAGATAACACTAGATAATCATAATGACATCTGGCTTTACAATATATTAACCTTTTATGTCTGTATATTCTGTTATTGCTTACTGTACATTTTCTGTCTTTTTTCTTCTTAAAGCCAAATTCAGAAACTTAGTTGTCCCAATAACATATCAGATAGTAAAATGAAAACTATCAATCAGTAATCCTCAATGCCCCTTTTCGCTCCTTACAAATAAGATTTTCCAAGTAAAAACTGTTTCACTATAAATCCTTTGAAATAACTGCCAGTGGTTCCCCAGTCACAGCTGCCCTATTGCCTCATATCTGAGAAACATCATGCCAAGTAAAGATTTTATAATTACTTTAATGGTTGATTTTACTGAATCTGCTACCAAATAGAATCAGTTATCGAGGCACTTGTTCACATTTTCCTCTTCCTTCTCACTGCTATCTGCTACCATTTTCAAACTGAGCCATTTCTTATATAACTAAAATAATTCTCGTAACCATTTTTTTTTTTCTTTTAAGAATTAAGAAACAGTAAAATCTATAAAATACTAGAAGACTAGATTCTAGGAGTGAATTTTATCTTCTGGTTTTCTCTGACAGCCTTTATTAATCAGGTTTACAGAGACATCTGCTACATTTTCCTTCCAACAATATTCTCACATAGCTTTATTTGTTCTTAAAATATTATGCAAACATCAGTAAAATGACCTATCTGATGTCAGTTTGGTAGCAAATAAGACAAATACTATCCCCTTAACAAAGATTAAAAAGGCAGTGATAAAAAGATTTTCCCTAGGCTACTGGGGGATTTTGTTAGGATCAGGATCAAACCCATGCCAGGATTTACACATTACCCTTTCTCTCAGTCTCACTGTTGAGTAGGTACTAATGATACACAGAATGAGTAGAATAGTAGAATTATCTTGGTATAGAAGTGAGATAGACTGTACAATTACTTCTATAATGAAAACTCCCCTCATATTTGAAAGAGGAGTGTTTTCACATCCCATTCACATTGAGAAGCACGAGAAATATGGGAAAGGGGTTTGTATTGGTGACAACATGATTATAAACTGCAGGAAAATAAATGCCAATCTTCTTATATGTTTCCTATGTTGCTTCATTAAGTTATGCCAATAAAACTTCCCAAAATTTTACTTCAGATGCACTGGCTGAGATAGTTATTTGGAAGCCGTATCATCAAAACTACTACTTTGTTAAAGCACATTTTTAGCCAATTATCTTGATCTAATTTTCTTTTACAGATCTTATGTTTGGCTTAGGTCATTAAAGGGTGTTTGGGAAGTTCACTAGTATTTTAATTAAAATGGAATTTTGAATTACTCAGTTTTAGGTTTGTTAGAAAAACCTAAAACCACTGAGCAAACCCTTTCTATGTTACCCTGCTTTATGCTGCACAGTGACTGTTAAGGTTTCTTACACAAACATTCTAGTCTTGCAGTGTAAGAGAGAAAGTAGTGCCTGTGTTTGGGTTTCCTTGGTTACAAATTTGGTAGCTTGGTTAATAAAAGGAATGGTGAATTTAATAACATTGTTACCAGAAAGGACTTTCTACAAAGTGTTTCAAAGGCTCAGTTTCTTCCAAAAGAGAAAAAAGCCCATGCCCGTAAATGGATCATTTTGATTAGGTAATTTCCCCTGACCTAGTCCTACTGTTGCTGGGCTACTGAATAGATACAAGCCAAAGTAATGATGCATTTCAGGCAGCTGTACGACATTCATTAAGGTGCAGTTGCTTTCTCCTCACAATCTCTTTCTTTGATCTATCACCAGTAAATTTTTGATACTGCCGGATTGTAGACTTCTAACTACTTTAGAAAAGTGTGGTGTTATTAAAGCATACCAAAGAATGATTTATGCTTTAAAATGGACAAGTATTTTGACTAGGAAGGTTTAAAAACAAAAAAAAAGAAATTAGTTAGCTATGTGAAAATAACATCAAACTTCCAATGTTTGTCTAGCTGCTGCCTGAATATATACTCACGCAGTATCACCTCTCTGCAGGGAGCTTTTCAGGATTTCCTAGTTTGGTTTGGTTTTAGTGTGATCTACACCCCACAACATCTAGATCATATTTAATTTTGCACAGTGACACAAAAGTCAGCATAGGCAGAGATGTAAGACCTTAAGGCCTAAACCAAGAAAAAATAATCTTACCCTTATTTTATAACCCATAGTTACAGGTACAGTATTTTCACCTAGACACAAAAATATACATAAGGAACTGAACAGCTATAAGAAATATAGGGAAAATATAGGGAAAGGATGTACTTTTTAAAACTGGATTTTAAACAAAAGATTAAAGAAACAGGAGGCTATGTGTTTTTTTCATATTTTCCCATTTTCATAAAATTAGGCACTTTATCTGCCATTTGTTTCTTGAAAAAATCTCCACACAAGTGGTAGGAAAAAGTTGAGGAAGGAATATAACTAATACACTCAAGAGACCAATTTTGAATTCAGTCTCATTAGAACTGCTAGCATAAAGAACAGCTGGTAAATTATATGACAGCTTAGAAGGGGTGAATTGAATGCTGGAAAGAAAAGAACTGAAAACATTCAGTATCAAATGGTAAGACTACATTCATCAGAAATGAGAATTACATCAAAGATGAGATAGGCAAGAGTTAAAGAGAACAATTAAAGAAGGAAATACTGCAGGCATGCTTTTCTTCGAAAATGCACCTGAGGTCACACTGAAAATAAGGAAGCCAGGAAAAGAGGTCAAGAAAGAAACACTTGCCTAAAAGTAATTCTGCCTACAAATAAGTCAGTTCCTAAGCGTATATATTTCTAATTTTGGGGCTTCCAGATGAACAGCTTTTACAAAATCATTAAACCCTCATTAAATGTTTAACTTTTTAGAGGATTAGAAAGCAGTAGATATTATCTTCGTTAGCTAATCGAACAGCTCTGTGAGCAAGGAAACTTATGAAACTTACTTTCATCTGGTTCTCTGGGTTACCCCATGTATAATGAGATGCAGGGTCTGCCTAATCAGTTTTTGCAATGGAAACATTCACAGCAGCTTGCTATCATGTTAGTTCTCCAGGGGCTGATGATATAAAGGGCTAAATAATTTCCTATCAAATAAATTTTCAAAGTTCTCACATATATAAGAGGAAGCAAAACTGTATTAGGCTCCACTGTAGACAGCTTACTGCAGGCTGTGGCTCAAGCTGTGATCAAAGAAGTGCAATAGCTGGGACATGATGAACAAAATTAAAACAATATGGACACCTCTCTTACATCTTCTACATGTATTGGTCATGTAGGCCTTATCTGAACACTGCTGTTTCAGTATTCACATTTCCAGATCACTGATAAAAGTACTAAAAAGTATACAGCATCCTAAATCTGAAAGTATAATACATATTAAAAAGCATTCAGCAAATACCTGTATAAATTGACCAAAATTTTAGTAAAACTTACATGAATAATGTTTCATGAAGAAATAAGATAAATTATAATGTAATAATGGTATGTAATCATAGCTAGTGATATGGAGACATAAGACAGAGACATAAAAACTTGTCCTTTTTGTCTCACAGCACATGCTAAGTATAATTTAGTGAAGACAAAAGGTCATCAGTTCAAAGAAATGCAAACTCTTTTCCATCTGACAATTAATACTCAGAGAAGCTGATGAAACAAGAGAGAATGAACAGTGGGTTTAGACATTTATATAGATATAAAAAATATCAATAATAATGCTTCAAACTCGTGTCAAATGATACTACACTTCAGAGCTGTTAAGAGAAAAATAAGATCAAACATGGCCAAGGATTATCACATTAGTCTAGTCTCCATTTCTGAAACACTGCGGGACCTCGAGTCGGATTCAAACCAGCATTTTCTATTGACCTTAGCATAGTTTTAGATGTTTCTTAAATTTAATTAGTGACAATTCCTGTAGTAACTAGCAATGCGAACAAAAACACTGAGTGGGTTAATTTTATAAATGTAGTTGGTCATTTTGGTGACTGTTTATGGTGTTTTTATCTTGTTTCTACAGTAAGTATTCTTCAGCTACGTTGAGAACAGCATTTTAGAAATAAAATGTAATTTCAAGTGGCATGGTTTCAACACAGAGAATGGATTAAGCAACACTGACAAATTTAAAGCAGAAATGATCGCATCTTACAATCGTGCCAAAGAGAAAAAAAAATTAATAATTACTTGACCAAGTGCTTGATAAGGATGTCCAGCATCTCTCTGTTCTTCTCTGGTAACTTATGCACAAGCGCATGCACTGCCTCAACTCTGTAGTTCTGATCATCTGACTCTATTAAACAGAAAACAAATATTCTTGGTAAATTAGACACATGCTAAGATGCAACTACAAATGATACCAATGCCTGTATGCTAATATACACATGCATTAGAAGAAGCCAAACACAATTAGCCTTTAAAACAATGAGGACAATTTGATTATATTTATTACAACATTCTGAAATCTGTTTCTCAAGTAAGTCACCAAAAGCAGTTACCACCAATTCTGGAACCAACAAAATTAGGGCAATGTTGACCTGATGTGCCACTTCAGTGAAATCCAAGATTTTACTCCTTGGTATTTAAAATATCTAAAACTCTTGAATGTCTTTTATTCTTACCAAGGCAAGAAGAAATGGGAAATAACTTTAAATTCTAAACTGAAGTTGTTAGAAAAGCAATCTTACTATCTCTGTATCTAATCACTCCAGTTGTGAAAAGGAGGTAATTATCATCCCCCTCCAATTTTTCAAGGCAAGCTGGGAAAATAAAGGTCCCTAGATGAGACTGATGAATGCCGTAAAAGAATTATCAGCCTATATAAAACAAACATACATATAAATCAAGGTTCAAAATTTCTTGCAGAAGGCAGTCACACAGCACCTCTAAAAAGATCAGAATGAACCACTGCACAGCTTTCTCTAGTGTGACTTCTCTGTTTTGAAGGATTTCATGTGGCACTGTTCTGTCACATACAGTGACATGGAAGAACTCGGATCTATGGCTGGATCACTGAATAACAGACCAAGGAGAGAAGTAAGGATTGTAACTGAGGAGAGCAAGGGTTAGAAACAATATTGCTTTCATGAATGTGAAATTACTTTACTTACTAACAGCAACAATGAAATCTTTGTGCAGCTTGAAAGTCATCAGTGGTTCTGAGAGACACCTGGTTGTAAAAAAATATTAAAAGGAAATTAAAAAAAAAAACAAAACCAAACACCATTGCTCAAAGTTTTTTAAGTTTTATGGATGTGATTATGCTAGCCTCAACAGCTGCACAATGTGTATTGGTATGTTTTAGGAAACCCAATTCAGTGATGACTGATTACAAGTAGCATACAACTCAGTCATGTACATAGTCTGGAAACCTCTGAGCTGAATCTGGTGCCACCATATAAATGAGTAAGAGAAATGTTACTGGCACTGACGTCAGCACAGAGACTCACTGTTTTCTGACTTCCATACCGCAGAACATGAATAAATACAGCTGCAGAACATGGTACAGTGGGCTGCAGAAGCAATCTTTTGCCCAAGCAAGGCCAAAACATGATGAAATTTGGGACTGAAATTCTGATCTGAGAGATCTTGGAAAAGTCATCCTTTGAAAGGCAGGCTGGGAATTGCCTTATAGACAAACACACAGCTACTGCTAGCTCACATTCTAATTTCACACACACACAGTATCTACAACGATTTGTGCTTCTGAAGATGTATTATAAATTTCTTCAACCTAAGCCAGTCTTTTCAATGAAGCGTACATGATCATTCCACTTTAAATCCTAGGTGTATTTTCCAGAGTGAATAGGGATTTCTGACACTGCCCTTTGTTAGGTGACCAGTTTAGGAAATGTAGATTTTTAGAAGGCATAGAACACCCACCATCTGGATTTGATGCTTTTTAGTATGTTTCTTTTGAATGTTATATATTGAGACCCAAAAAAGAGTTATCTTAAAAGTCCCATAATTCTTGAAAATTCTGTCTGTTATTAGCAAAAATTTTAAAATAAATGGTAGTGTGGGAAGAATATTGTGTTGGTGAAGACACAAACAGCATAGGATAGAAACCTAAACTTTTGCAGAGATTTTTATTCTGCTCCAACAATGATGCCACGAAACCTCACGGTATGTAGCTTAAGGGATTCAGAAAAGAAAGACTAAGCACAACATGCTTTGTGATTAATGTAAAAAAAATTAAATTAAAAAATGTAAATAATTAAATGCTGCCAAATTTAGGGCTATATAATGCATGACTATCTTAATAAGGCAGAAGTGCGTTACAAATTCTAGATTTATTATTATACATAATCACAGGGACATTAGGCAAAATAATATACTCCATTATTACCATGTTAATGGATACATGAAATGTAATATGATATTAATCAGCAAAAGATTAGTAGGCCAGAAAAGGAGTACTGAGATTTGTGTAGCATCATACTTACCTGAGGTAGTTTTTTAGTCCGCTTGTTATTGTTTTATTGTCCCAAAGTTCCATATCAATATCCATATCAGGAGGAGATTTAGGGGCTGGTAGAAAATTGAATTACGATTGTGTTATAGTACTAGCTAGTAAAGCTGCAAACCAGAAGCTAACAGATCAGTCATTTAGCTCATGTGATCACTTATTAGCCAGATTAACTACCAATCTGAACAATTTGAATCTTTTAATTTCTGCCATAGTATTAATAAAAATAAATGTAGCACTGATATTTAGTACCTTTAAACATTAGCTATATGCACTGTATAAAAGTGTAAAGTAAGCCCAAGCCAACAACAAATGTATTTGGCTTAGACATTCAAACACAGGCACTGCAGTGCCAAATTAGCAAGTGAAAGACTAGAACAACTGTCTATAAACTGAGTTATGCTGTGTTACAGAACTAAGATTTGGAACACTTCTGAAATACGCCAAATGGATACCAATAAATACAACCTGGAAGCTAAAAGAAGAAATGCATTTTATTACTAATTTGCTCATGTTTATCAATGATTACATGTAGAAATTGAATCCTAATGCACATAAGAAACTAGTGAGATGGATCACTCATTTTAAGACTGTACACTCGAAGTGCACATACAAAATTGTAACTAGTATGACATATTCTTCTGAGCACAGGAGTTAAGGCAAAAGGGACCACAGCACATGCACTGCACACTGACAAAGGTTTACTTCAGATACTTACAAAATATAGTATTCATCAGCTTTTGCACCTTGGAGTTTACACCACCTATTCTGTACAGCCCCAGGATTGTAATACCTACATTGGGGAAAACAAGCACAATGAAAATATGGTTATTTCAATATATGCTGATGCATCCTTGCTGTATGTTTTCAAAACATCTGAATGTGTTTATGGAAAATTGTACAATTACATTCCTGAACTACCTTCTGGGATATCAATAAATGCATTCCATTAACAGGGCCCTTTTGCATAGAAATGACCCATACTAGCAAACAAGGAGATGGCTGGGAAAATGAAAAATAAGACCCAAAAGCAGTCTTAAAACACATTACATGTCAATAAGTTTTATCTTACCTAGACTTCAGTGGAATTATTATGCATCTATATTTGTTTAGACCATCATCCCTTATAATTAATATTTGATCGATGTTTATAGCAGGAATGATTGGACTCCAAATAGACACATGTACTGTACACTGTTGCAACACTGCTGTTGAGAATTTATATGTTATGCATGGATGCACATGCAAAATAGAGACAAGTCCCAATTTACCCATAAGTTTCCATTGCTGTTTTTTTTTTATAGCACAGACACTAATAACGAATAACGTTTAAAGTGTGACATTCACAACACAGTATTTCAGTATTCCAGTGATGATAATTTTATTGGTTTTACCTCTCTTTTAAAATCAGTGGGATTTAAAAGTTTTCCCTTGTGCCTACCTCAGGTCTTACAATTTAAAAATTGTCCACTTTTCCGCTGAAAACAACATTCCAAAGTCTGACCTCACTTAGATAACCTAGGCAATTTGTTTGGAAATCCTTTCCCCGACCCCCGGAAAAAAATGCAAGCTCTGAATCAGCAGTGATTCAAAAGCTACATAACACTGTTACCTGAAAAACTGAATTCACCTTGAGCTCAATGTTGCACAGAAAGACCACACACCTTTTGGGTTAGAAGAGAGTTGCATAATGACGGTTCAGGGCATGGACAGGAAAAGGCTACCTCTTTTTATGGAAGACAATACAGCCATACATCCTTATTTGGAAGGGTATAATTAAAAACTTGCTGTGAGTTGCAATATATCACATCAGCAGCTGAGTGATTATTACTTTCTTTTTGTATACACCCACTGCCAAAAAAAAGAGTTCCTAAACATTTTACCATGTACAAAATAAGTGAATAAAATGATAGGAGTTATGCTCTGCAAAAATGGTGTTTCAGCAGAGTGTTCATGCCACTTTTTGGTGTTCAGGTTTCATGCCAGAAACCAAAGTTGGGAGCTGAGACTCACTACAGTTTTACCAAAAGAAAGCATAATTCTGTGCACACAAATTAAATATGTGTGCAAGTGTGAATCAAGCTGCCTAAATAACATGAAATTCAGAAAATCTTTTAAAAGCCCACTTAAATGATACATTAAGAACTTTTGTTGTAACTTGCAGCAACAGTTTTAAGTGTAAAGCATACAGATAAAATGTGAAAAGTACAAACCAAATGATGGACACACTCCAAAGCACAGCTGTAAAACATGTAGGATTAATCAAAGTAGCATTTGAGAAATAATACTTAAAATAATCTAATACGTAATTTGTGATTTAATACACACCTCTTGTTTCTACAGCATGAATACATTTTCTCACAAAGTTGAAACCTGCTTCATTTAAGAACACTATAAAAAGAAGAAAAAAGGTAATTCTTTTCTAACTTATCAATACACAAAATCTCTGTGATTAGCTACATTCACATGTTAGTCAAGAAGAACTGATACACATTTATCCACAAGATTACGACACATTCTGTAATAGTATTCTTGCAGACACACCCTTAGCACTCAAAATCCAGCTTTCTAATCATCAGTGTATCATTAGGAGCAGAATATTTTACCGTCTTTCTCAGAAATCAGTAGCCCCTCTCCACACACAGCTGAAAGCTTGCTGCTTTAATAGGAGATTACTGTATTCCCTTTCCTCTGCTGAGGAAAACACTTTGAAGAGTTCAGGACAGAATAAACAGAATATATTTGTTGGGTTTAATACAACATTCTTTGTTCCTTGCACATGCACATAACCACTCATAAAATGGTAACACAGTAAAACAATCTTTGTTATTGACTTTGATTAGTGATGTTATTTGAAGTGAATGTATTTCTCATTAATTTTTGTATCTTCACTGCTCTAACTAGCTAAATAAAGATCTCAAAGCAGCATATTTGTCACTATTAAAATAAACACTATCATATAAAAAACAGACATAGCGGTTTCAATTTTAGATTTCAGAGTCTCAAATATACCTCCTATAAAGATGTATGTCCACATCTGACACATCTCTCTGATACACACACCCACAGATATATTTAAATTATTTTTACATATTTGTGTTAATATAGTACTATGTTAATAACAAATATGTGTTAATATAAGGTTAATACAATTATAGACATAGATCTCACAGTAACTTTAAATACGCTCATTTTATTACTCAATGGTGCCTATACACCTAAACCCAAAAAGATGTGATGGGCTGAGGCCGGCTGTATGAGATTCAACAAAGCTGAGTGCCAGGTCCTGCACTTGGGTCACAAAAACCCCAGGCAGCGCTACAGGCCTGGGGCACAGTGCCTGGAAAGCTGCCCGGTGGAAAAGGACCTTGGTGTGTGGCTGACAGCCAGCTGAACGTGAGCCAGCCGTGTGCCCAGGTGGCCAAGAAGGCCAACAGCATCCTGGCTTGTATCAGAAACAGAGTGGCCAGCAGGACAAGGGAAGGGACCATCCCCCGTACTCTGCACTGGTGAGGCCGCACCTTGAGTACTGGGGTCAGTTTTGGGCCCCTCACTGCAAGAGGGACACTGAGGTGCTGGAGCGTGTCTACGGAAGGGCAACGGAGCTGGTGAAGGGTCTGGAGCACAAGTCTGATGAGGAGCAGCTGACAGAACAGGGATTGTTTAGCCTGGAGAAAAGGAGGCACAGGGGGGACCTTATTGCTCTCTCCAACTACCTGAAAGGTGGTTGTAGTAAGGTCAGTCTCTTCTCCCAAGTAACAAGCAAGAGGATGAGAGGAAACGGCCTCAGTTTGGCCAGGGGAGGTTTATATTGGATAAGAGGAAAAATTTCCCCACTGAAAGGGTTATCAAGCATTGGAAGAGGCTGCCCAGGGAAGTGGTTGAGTCACCCTTCCTGGAGGTATTTACAAGACATGTAGATGTGGCACTTAGGGACATGGTTTAGTGGAGAACTTGGCAGTGCTGGGTTAGCAGTTGGACTTGATCTTAAACGTCTTTTCCAGCCTAAATGATTCTATGATTCTATATAGGAGTATTATTGCAACACACTGACATGTATTTATATTTAGGTATACAGACTACTGAGAAACTTTTTACAGTTTTGTTAAATATATTATAGCTTCCGGCCCAATCAAATTTGCTTCCAATTTATGTTTGATAGTAATACAAAAGTTGAAGGCTTTCTCACAGTTTACATAGCTTAGACGTGCTTTCGTGTAACCCAATCATGTAATCCAGCAGTTATTTCATAGCAATAGAAAGAAAACATAAAATAATTAATATTTCTCTCTTACACATACGTATCTAGAAACCATACTACAGAAATATAGCAATATTTGGTCACTCTGTATGAAGAAAGAGCTTACTTTCTTCCTTCTTGCTAATAATGGCTGGCAGCGTGTAGATCTGTGGGAAAAAAAACCACACAAAACACAACAGGTCAGTGTCTGCTTTAAAATCTTTATTGTCAGGTTTATTGGTAGTTGCAACATGCTGTGTATTAGCTTGCTGCTAGGGGAAAGCCAGCCTTGCCTTTCACCTTCTTTAGATGTTTACCCCCACAGCACTCACCCAGGTTAACAGGTGTTGGGGTAGACACCTAAAATGTGTTAGAAATCACATCTGCAGACTCCAAATGGGTTAAATTTCAATACAACTACTGATGTAATTTCTCTACTGTTTCAGTCAAGCAAGCAGCTTGTAAAAACACTCATCTAGCTCATAAAACCAACCAACCATTTTTTTCCCCTTGGATGCAGGTCTGGCATCACCCTCATTCAGTGACTTTTTTAAGAGCAAGATTAATAGTGGGAAGAAATCTCACACAATCCTGTCTCTTCATAAGTTTCAACACATTTTTATGCTCCCTGCAGTGCCTTTCAGGATGGTACTGTTTGCTCCATGATGCTGCCCAAAAGATGGTTTGTCTTTACCAATGCAGAACCTACTACTTCACAAATGTTATGTGAACCATGAATCCTATTAGACAATATGCTATCATATTACTTGAACATTAAATATCTTAACATAATAATATACAAATCAAGTCTTAAATGCATTAATAGTTCTTCTTTCTACTTTGTACCTAACTTTGCTGTGTACTTGGAATAAGTGTCTCAAAAAGAACAGAACGGTATTTGCCTGTACTGTAACACAGCATCTGAAATACATAGTAGCTTCTTTCTTTAATATGTGTGCCATAAAACTGTAAAAAGAAAGAAAACGAAAAAAATATCCTTACTGGTTCCTTTCCATCCATAGCTTCAAGCCACAGTTTTCGGTTGGATTCTGAAAAAGCTTGCAGTGTGATGATTCCAGGTCTGTCAAAAACATAGACATACACTGAAGCTAGTAATTTCATATCTGAGGGCAGAATCCACATGCATATTGACATGAAGTGAATACAAAAAAGATGGAGAGAAGTTAAAGAAAGCTAATAGCTTCCAACATAACACAGTAACTTCGAGCTCGATTAAAAAACAGGTCTGTTTTTTAAAAGCTTGGTACTGCAACACGTGATTTTAGATGCCTAGTATTAAACGCTACAGCCATCTAATAGGTATTAGGCACCTCCATATTGCATGATGAGTTACAAATCTGCAAACAGGATCCCATACAACCCAGTTTTCAGTGGGGAGAGATGCTCAGGGTGGAAAACTTAAGGGCAAGATACATCAGCTCAATTTGACTAAATAGTCTATGCTTTGAGCTAGTTATCTACATTCCTTTCATAGCAAATGAAGAGAAGTAGGTACTTCTAATCTAAAAGCCATCATACCCCATAATAGACATCCAAAGTCAGTCAAAAGAAATGTGCCCTAAAATGGTTGCCTAAAAAGAGCACTTTGAGATGGTATCTCAAGTCTGCAGATGTAAAGCCAACTGAGCTGAGTACTGTCATGGAGCAGGAATTCTTTATTCGAGAGGATTCATAAAACTAGTTCTTTCCGCTGGCTGTGATCTATACTGTTAGGATAGGAGTTAAAAAATAGGCGTATACTCTCTGTTGATGAAGCTTTGACATTGCACAGAAAAGGAGTCATGGGAACCAGTGAAGGGATGAGGGAACCAATTTCAGTCTTTGTTGCTGGAACAACTATATGAACAGACATGTAAATACAAATAATTAGTCTCTACTTGTGATCATAGCCAAATTACTCCTTTAAGAAATGCTTTGAAATTAATTCACTGATTTGCGAACATAGAATGCCCATGAGACAGTCAATTTTAAAAATTCCTGCACCCACACTAGGCTAGTACAACTCTGCTCAAAACTTTCAGCAGACTGTCCCAAACCGTGATTTTTCCATGGTAAGTTCACAAATAAAAGGACACGGTAGTTTTTACTAGGTTTTCATCTTCCACCATAAAAAATAACTACCCAAAACCCCACCATCCTTTTCCCACTTGCTCCAAAAGACCTACACTGTCACTTTCTATTTAAAAAGCATGCAAGAAAGCAATTGGACAATATAAAATATCAAAATGTGTGTTCACACACATACACCAAACCATTCAAGAAGCAGCAAGCCCTGCCCTTACACATAAAAATGCCAAGCGGAGTACTGTTTGCTATCTACTATCACAAGTGTAAAAAATACAGTTAATCCAGATTAAGAGGTATGATTGTTTTTCTGTTTCTGGGTTTGGTTTTTTTTTTGGTTTGTATTTCTATTTTCTATCTATATACAGTCTAAGTTTATTTCTGTTTTAACATTCCATCTTGCTCCCTACTCACAGATTCTTGCCCTAGGAATTTTTCTCTCAAAAACATTTTAGAAATAGAAACTGATTTTTGTTTTTTCTTCTTTCTGATTACTGATTAATATTTAAGTTGGAAAATTGCATTTATACTTGTAGTCCCTTTGGTCAGCATGTACAGTAAGAGCAGAAATTTCTCAGTGTCATTTCACTTCAGGCTCAGAGAAACCTGGTCTTAGCTCTGGGTTTCTGATTCAGTCTGTTGGCCAAGTTTGCAGTCATTGTATATCATGTTTTAACACTCAAATATCTAACACTACAACCTTCAAATATTAGTTTCCTCTAAAAAGACAAACAAAATAACCCCACCAAACAAACTCCAATATGTTTTGAGCTAACTTTCTCTCTAGTTACTGAAGCAGTTGGTAATTTGTCAGAAATTAACACTACATTCAAGGTAAAACATACTTTTTGATGCTACCTCTTTTTATAGCTCCAGTGCAAATAAGATGGTGTGACCTCTAGATTAGTTTTTACAAGTCTGAGCTGAATGTAGGTGTGACAGACACCAAAGCAAATGTTAAATTAATTATGTCAATTAGAAGAGCCGACAGTGTCTGTTCTCCATTACTTGTTCACAAGGGTTTCTTTCAGTTAACATGGCCCTTTCATGAAATGAGATGTGCACATCAGTCTGCGTGGTCTTCCAATTTTTTAATAAAATAATATTTCATGTAACTTTTCCTACAATGTTGCACAAAATATAAGGAGATAATTAGTTCTATGGGATAAAAGTATTTGGAGACAGAATTTACTCAAAATCTTGCAACAAAATCTTGAAGACTGGTGTAGCTGCACATTTTTAAAAAGTTTTTTCATTATGAAAAGTCATACCTTCACATGACTAAGGAAACTCACCTTTTACTAATGCCCATTACTTTTAAAGTTTTTCTGTATTTGGCAGGTGATGTCAAACATTATACTCCAAGTAAATAATATTAAGTCTTGAACTTAAAATTATTTCAAATGCAGTCATTATCACAGACTTTTGAATCTTCAGTATTCCAGTCCTGTGCTTATATTTACATCAACTCTCACATTCTTACACATTACTGACATCAGTAACAGCCACTGTATTTTCTCTTTCTTAGGTGAAATCCAAGTTTTACCAACAAAACGTTCAGAAGAGATTAATGTTGCCCCTGTATATGAACTCCCACCAAATATTTCTAGGTATTCCATTGTCTATTTATCTCCCCTGCTGACTTGTAAAAAAAATCACTACTTCCCTGCTGAATACCAAATCAATTGTAAAAGTGAACTTTCCATCAGCCTGGGAAAGTTAGACCCTTACAATAATGACCAGGTAGCTTTGTATCCTACAGCCCTTCCCATCTCCTGCCCAAGTTTCCAGAATGACTTTACCTTGTAGGCCATGCACATTTGTAATCAATCAAAATGTCCAAAGGGAATAAATGATATGCAAGAAGTGCCTGTAACTATCTTTTTAACGAGAACTTGAAGAACTGCAGATGGAACTAATTGTTCTGTGCAGTTCTATTGAACTGTGGACATTCTAGTAGAGCAAGGGAGACAGAAGGGACAACACTCACTTGTGAATACGTTACTATGGTACTGCCACAGATATGTCTAATCAATGCAATTCTACTTAGAAAGAAAAAACTACCAATTTCAGACTCAACCTGTCAATTCAAGCTTAGGAGCTTTCAAGAGACCAATTAGTCTCAACGTTTGTTCATATAAAATTTCTGTTTCTTAAACCTGGACTCACTTGAAGTCTATTTTAGAAAAATAATGTACTATATTTGAAAGTATTAAAGTAGTTTCAAAATATTCATGTAAATACAGCAGTTCTGAATAGAATTTAAATGACAGTATCAGTCATAAAATATTTCTTAAGCAAATGACTACAAAAGTCAGTCTATTTATCCGATTTTAAGGGAAAAAATAATTAAATATGTCTCCTTATTCCCAAGCTTGAAAAAAATACTTTTACAAAGCACTGTATACATATACTTCAAATATGAGAAAGCTGTTTTCATTTCTCTTATGTAGTTTTAACATCCAGGAAAAAGAGGGGAAAAATGTTGTAGAAGTAATTTTCAAAAAAGAAAAATTATGTGCTCCCATATATTTCTGAAATAAATAAAGATTGGTACAGAATATGCTTATTAGTAAGTATTTATAAAAGTATTTATGATCTGTTCCTAAAAAAGGGTAGTCAGTTGTGCTACAGGTTCTGTAAGAATCCATCTTGTATCTGCACACAAATATAATATAGTTAAGATAACACATATGAAATGTAATGATGTTTTTTAGAAAAACAATTTTGAATAAACAAGTACTAAGTCTTGAAAGCCTAGTTTGTCTGGATACAGGCCTATTGAGAAATATGTGTTCCTATTACAGGAGTAACTATTATTTTTGTTGCAAAATACTTGTTACAAATGCTTCTATTTTTAATTATTTTCAATTTGTTAACACAACAAAAAAATGCAAACCTCTCAAAGACTTCAATATCAAAACAGAAACGTTTGTCAATTGAATCTGTTTTTCTCCTGATGCAAGATTTCAGCTTGAATATTTCTGGTGAGCTTGTGACAAGGCCATTCTATAAAACAAAACAAAACTAAATTAGCACAGCAAGTATGCTGATACACCTTGGCTTCACATCTCAAATTTAACTGTATAAACAGTCCAAAGAACACGTTAAGATGGGGATTAATATTATTTAGGAACATATACAGTAATTCCTCTGTGTATAAATTTAGACTACAGTTAAGAGCTTTCTGTCATATATTTGTTACTTAATCATTATATTTCAGAAACTCCCTAAATTCAAAACTTTACCAGCATCTGTTTCTATGACATAAGTTACATGTTCATGTATGTGTTCATGTATGTGCAACTCACCACTTTTCCACCAGATTTTGTTTCAGCTATACTCATTGTAAATGTTTTTGTTCCTTTATCGTAAGTGCAGTAATGCTTTACCCATGTAAATCCAAGAGGTCCTAGATTAAAGAGAGACAATATTAAAAATAATTATTTTGGCATTTTATCATTACTTTAGTTGAAGTTAGAATAGAGAAATTAAATGTAACAGCAATCACATGTAGACTAGAGAATAATAATAATAATAAAACCCCTATTTTTTTTAATGTGAACATGTTGTTCAGGTATAATTTTAAAAAATATTACAGCTTGATAAGGTTACTTAACAAAGTTCCAGCAGACTGATTTTCTTTAGCAACTGAATGGGTAACAGCATTTTACTAGGGTACACAGGCAGGAGACGGCAAGATCCTGAGGATTCTTCTGCCTAGGAAATAGAGTTGAAGATTTTTTGAACCCAAGTGAAGCACAACGATCCAGTATTACATCCTTGCTCTGAGGGAAACCTTGAAGTCTGCTATTAGATCCAGAAAACTGGATGAAGTCATGAAGTCAAGAGTGCATTTCCCTTTCCTTTCAGAGTTCTTGTCAAAGGTAACAAATACTTTTGGTAGTATCGTAGGGAAGTTATTCTTCCACCTGTTACCTTAAGGGAGTGGGTAAAATGGCATTGGCTCAGAGACAGAATCTTAAGATAGTTGAACACTAACAGGTGATTTCATTACATGAGTGGAAAGGAAGGAAAGGAACAGTGCACTCTAACCCAACAGTGTTTTAGAGAAGAGGGATATAATGCTAGGTGGCAGAGGTGGCACCTTCAGCAAGAAACACTGGCCTTTTATGTCTTGAAAGGGGTCCTGCTGGGGAAGTGGTGGCTGTAACAGTGGACCTTGTCCACAAACTGACAACTGCACACACTCACAACACCAAAGTAAAATGTACTTAGGGATTCACCAGTCTTTCATTTAGATAGCCACACATGAAATCTATAGCAATCCCCAAGTGCATGGATGTATGCCTTATCCTGCAGAGGTCACACCACGCTACTTCTTAATCCGACTGCAAAGTATAGGCTCTCTGATGCAGAAGATGTTATCACTCCTGGATTACCCAGAGTTTTGCTCAGGCATTGCTGTGAACCTTCAGTGAATCTAAACACAAAACCCTCTTGAGCTTAAGCTAAATGGTGTTTTAAACTTCATCCTCTAACCTAGCTGTAAATACCTGTATTTATAACGTGTTCTTTGCTGCGAGGACATGGAGTACATCCTCCCACTATTTCCGTAATTCTCTCCATGTCCCACAAGTACAGCTAAGATCTCCCACAATTTTCTGGAAAAAACCCCAACGTTTACTGTAGCACAGAGAACAAGATAAGCTCCCGGATTCTTACAGATCCATCTGGAGGGGTGGTGCACTGCAGAGAACAGGACAATTCAGGTTTTTGCAGTGTGACTGCCCCCCCTTGGGTCAGAAGATTATGGCTATAACTGTACTGGTTAATAAACAGTGCTGGCAGCATTCACACTGACTAGGTAACATGAAAAACTCTTCCTGATTTCTGAGGACAGGACATTTAACACAGAGGATGGGATACCCTGGGCAAGCTTGTCTCTGGCTGAGTACAGCCCCATTTTTTTTACTAGCATCGACACAGCTGCTGGGTACTCAGCTGCAGAGAACAAACACAATGGCTGTGTGAAGAGGTACCAAGAAAGAAAATAATTTCTTTCCTCTTGGGTAGCATTATGCTTCAGAGCCTGGCATTCAAACATGGTCCCTCTCTGAGAACCATTGCAAAGGTATATGCCAAAGCAAAATATATATGTATCTAATGCAGTATTGTATCTAGTGTGTGAATTCAGAATAGGAAAGGACTAGATGATACTTTCAACCCACACGTGATTTTCTAATTCACTTCAATGGTAAACACTCACAGGAAAAATAAGACATTAATTTTTTCAAAGTAAAGTATATCTGAACCTTGTAATTCTTTTTAAAATGAAAGAGCTCTGAGTTAAAAAAAAAAAAGTAGTATTTCAAGTGTTTTGTGGTGGTGTTGTTTTTTTTTCAAATGTAACCAGTTAAAATAAAAATGTAAAGTGTTAAAAACAAAACTAATAGTTTTACTATAGATAAAATGGCTTTGCCTTCTAAACGTAGCCTTCCACAAGGGTGGTGGAAATACAAGAGACTGCATCAGTCTTGTAAGTCAGATGTCTGGCAACCCAGAAATGTAGATGTGGAAATTTGCATGGTCTGTGATGTCAGCTTGGAGAAAGTTCTCCCATTGCCTGCTTTTTGCAGGAAAGTAATGTCATGAATTGAAAAGTCAACTAGTTACCCACCCTCAGAAGTTAGCTGTTCTGTTCCCATATTTAAGCTTATTTTCACATAGCAAAACAAAATCTATAATTACTCTGCATCAATTTTTCCTCTGATGGCATTTCATTAAATGTTTCAGCGTATATAAGGATGAACACTCCCAAAGCAGTTCTAAGTGAGTTTAGAAGTCACCCGTTTTTCATTAAAAAAGTGTAGCAAGACACCTACATTGCAACTTTAAGTCTGTCACTCATGGCCATCCATCTGAATGAAAACATTTTATGTCCTACTGCCATTTAAAAAAAAAAACAAAACCAAACATATTTGCCACCATGCATACCAGTAATAAATATATACAGGATTGACTTTCAAGAATAGCAGATGTTCAACCCCATTACCCATAATTTGACAAGAATTTATGGGATGATAGTTGTAGGAAAGTAAACCTGCATGACAAGGAAATATACAACTAGTACCTTTCCTACTGACACAGATATTACAGACCCTGTTACTCTTACTCCAGAATAAATTAATGAACAAATTTCTTTTCAGTAAAAGGATGTCAAGTTGACCTCTCACTATTTAATGAAGCACAGCATGTGTCCAATATTTCACTCCTTTTCTCCCTCTCCCATTACCAGAGCTCAATGTAATTTCCACTTAACACAGGTTTCTTTTATTATTATTACTCAATTAAAACATAGAGGGTCTTCTTAAAACTTTCAGTGCTAATAAGAGTGGCTGATGTTAACTGATAAGCATTGAGGCTTCTTTCTTTTAGCTCACATATAGAATAAAGATTAATTTCATGAAAAATCAGTTATCTATAACTCCATGTGGTCTCTTTGGCGCAGTTATCACCTAAAAACAAGCAGTGAAGAAGATATCCTCAAAACTGAGGTCAAGTGGGGTCAAATCTGACACAGGAGTTCTATATCCAGATGGCTTCTATTTATTTTTAGATTGAGAAATCAGGTGTAAAGTTGCATTTAATAATTTTTGCATGAACATCGAACTTGCATGAGAATGTACACACTATCTCAAAACACCGCTACACAATCCGCTAGTGTCAGGTTGATTCCACAGCAAATACAAAATTTTTTAAATAAATATATAAATCTGGGTATCCCATGCAATGAAAACTATTTTACTGGGGGTTTTGTATGATCCTGCCTAACATAGCTAGTTTGGCTTGGTTTTCTGTACTGGCTAGAGTGTAAATCACTGACAGCTGATACTTCAGCTGATGTATAGTTTTGAATTCTCTCCTTTGCCTTCTCACTTATTTCCTGGTTCTGTTTTCATTCATCACTTGATGTACTGCTAGGCTCTTCCAAGTACTTTCAGCCACTTACGACAACTTTAGTTCTATAGCTTCATTTAGTTCATCATTTCATTCTCATGTTTTATGAAGTGAATAGAACACAGGTATAGATTTGCAGCTATTTTGGAGCCGACAGACTGTATTTAGATTACTTTTCTTTTTCTTACATCTCTGTTTTTCATTATGTGCACGTTCATTTACTCTCAAGGTGGCTGGGTCAAGTGGAAATTCCTGGTACAAGGTGGAACTTGCTCCTGCTGGGTGAACTATATAGGCCCTGTTCAGGCACGGAAAGTACCTGAGGCAGCAGGCTTTGAAAGGTAGAGCCAAAGCAGAGTGCTGAGATCTTGCAGCTTCTGCAGCAAGGTGTAGGGTAGCCAGCCAGAGCAGAGCTTGCTACCAGCCACTGAGGTGACCCATAGCAGGCACCTACCCACAAGGACAGAGGGAAGGAGTTGCGTTGCTTACAAGTGTTTTGATCACCATCCCATCTGACTGTAGCTACTCTATAAGAGCTTTTTGAAAAGTCAAACACTTTTGAACCTCTCAATCATTTGGAAAGCAACTACAGCAGAAGTCTGCAGATATTCAAACAGAGAGCTGATGTGTTGTCTTGCTAACTGAACCATTTTCTCATCTTTGCATGTTGCTATGCCTTTCAAATAAAATTAAAAGGTACAACTGTTTTACTCACGTTTCTCCTGCACATAGAGATAGCCTTCCATTGTCCATTGACTTGGTGGTCTGTAATCCTGGTTGGCCGATTTCATTCTTTGCATGAGTCTCTCCACTTCCTGCCTAGTGCTTTCAAAATTATTCCGTGTCTAATACCCGGAAAAGGAAACAAACAAAAAATCCTCATCATGTCATGCAAGTACTAAAACAATAATGAAGAACTAGTTAGTCATAATGCCAAGAAAACTGTATCAGAGACCAACAGAAGCACTTGACAGAGACAAAAGGAGAGAAAAAAAACCCAATAAAGAATAATACCTTTAATTTCTCTAGAAGCCTAGGAACAACATAGTAATAAAGAATTCAATGTCAGCACACAAGTGTAAAGGAAACATAGTTGAGAACGGTAACATTCCTCTTTCTGCAGGTCACTGAACCTCAGAAAGGAGGTCATTTCATATCTTTAGGTATGCTTACATAGTATTCTGCAGACAGGTGCACGCTTTCTCTCCATGTATTTTAGGATACACAGATGGAAGTCAGGCTAAACTAGAAGCTGCTGATAGCATAGCTCCAGGTATTAAGTCCCACTGCACAACTTGAGGTACAGCACAGAAAACACTAGTTTGGGTTAACGCCAGGCTAATGTCTCCAGGCATCTGCAGTGTCTCCACGTGTGGAAGCGACAAATGTACTGTGTATCCGTATCTGCAGTAATACCACAGCTGCTGATACTCAGAACAGTCAGGTTACTGGCAATGTCATGAACAGTTTTTGATAGGACTATGCAACCACCACAGTAAAGAATAACATAAATATGCTAGGTAAGAAACAGGTCACAAGTGGCAAAACTGTGCCAAAAACATGGAAGTGTCTACCCTAAATATTGTGTGTGTAACCAGGCAAACAATTAGGTAGCAAGGTGGGTTATTTACATTTGCTAGTATCTATATGCATGTAAATGGACATTTTTTCCTATTGAATTCAGTGAGGCCAGGGTTTCCCTCCACGTACCTGGCACGATATAGTAAAGGAGCATTATTATCAGATGCTGTAAGTTTGATAGGTTGCTACCAACATACCAGGTGTTGAACATTTTGTCCTACAGGTAGTAGGGAAGAATTTTATGTTTCTGCAGTCATCTTATAGACTCTAATCAGACTAGTCAGAAAGATGTTTTCAGGATTTTACACCCTGGTAGAATATTTTCCCCTTTTTGCGGACCGTTCATGGAGCTGCACAGTAGTATAATAATACATGTTACATCTTCTTGAAGACATACATTATTATTAGAGAGGGAGGTAAAATTCTTCCCTGAACTTTTCAGATTATATCCTTAGGATGAAATATCACTTCAGACCGAACTTAACAGAGATCATTTTGAGACCTTCAGGAGGGACATGCCATTGAAGGGAGGAATGTCTTGATTCTGAAAGCTTACCTCTCTTTGTCTATTAATTAATTAATATGTAATGACTACTTTTAAGTAGCCAGGACTTTGAATCAAGTTATAGAAGACAAAGCCAAATGGACAAACAAAGAGGCCACCGGCCAGCTGAAACAGGGAAAGTGAAAACAGGTCATGCTAGGACATGGTGACCTGATAAGAGCTGTCAGTCTGCCACTGCTCTGCTACTCCTACGGCTCTTACTGCTCCTACTCTAACCTGTAGGACAATTTTAAGAACAGAAACAGCAGTTTGGATCAACTATTCTCCAAGACCTTAAAACACAATGCAATGGAGAAGAGTACTTTTGAGAGATACAACAGACAGGCTGAACACAATTTTCCCTGAACTCTGTCCTCAGTTCGTCTTTCTCTACATAAATTATTTCACTTCAGTCTGAGGCCGGGTGATCCTCTGAGTGACAAATCAGTGGACAGCCAAGCTAGCAAAAGGAAGATGTGGATCTAGATCTGGAGTCAGAATTCAAACTTTTGTATAACAGCAGTGAATGATGTACTGTATCCCACTATATCTTCATGTACATGTTTCTCTGATGTAGAAATATAATACAAAATATCATAATACATCGTTCCTTCTGCCGAACTTTACATCTCCCTCTACCTCTGCAGTCTATTTAAAACTTCAAGTTGCACTTATTTAATATTTAAGAAGAGATTAAGTTTAACTATTTCTTAATTAACACTGAAATTGAAAAAATCTGTTAATAATTCTGTTTCTCTAGATATGCACATAGAAGATCCCAACTTATTCTAACTTACAATGCCAGTTTTGCCCTGTGCTGTGGGCTCACACTCCTCTCAGAACCTGCCTTATTAAACAAATCTCTGGACTGAAGCATGTTTTTCACCCTTTCACTGAAACTGTGCTGCGCAACAACACTGACCCCTTGTGCCTTTACCTGAAAAGTCTCAGTAGCAAACCAAAAGTAGCAAATAAATAATTTGAAAGGACAAACAAGGAGCTGAGATGCCCTACAGACATACAACATTTGCATTTTGATCCAAAAGGAAACGGTTAATCACATAGGAGTTTTTGCATTATTTCATCAAGCAGCATTTTAAACGGGATCTACGGCTATATATAAACCACAGACATAAAAAGGGAGGGGACCACGGAGGTGTGCTGTGCATGTTTAGTTGCAGCAAAGCCTGGAAGAGTGCAGTACTCCTAAGAATGCAGACCTACATTAACAGTGCCAAGGCAATGCTGTCTTCCAACTTCAAGCCAACATACGCCTCTCTAATGGCAAGCTGCTACAGGGAAAATGCCGGTATTTTATTTTCCAGTAACCCACACTAACAGTAAACCCCAACCTCTTTATTACAATAGCAATTGCGCACAGTAAGGTGCTTTTGTACTCCCAGACCTGTTTCATATTCCCTAAGTTCAGCGGCCAAGGAACTATCTAGAAAAGCTGATGTCAGATCTTCTAAACTGCTGTAGATTCTTTGACTCTACTGCAGCTACAAAAATTTCTGTTGGGTGAGTACCTTTACTTGAAAGAATGGAAAAGAAATGGAGTAACTGCAAAAAATACAGCATTTGGAGCAAATGATACAGTATCTTCACTTTTTTTTTTTTTTATTTGTTCTGTACTTTGACATTACTTGTCACAAAAAATGTAGGGCTGGTCCAATATTAACATGTTGAAATTCACTTTTTGCCTTAAAAGCAAATGACAGTTGTTTAATGCAAATCAGGCGTAAAAATGTTTTCTATCTACTTACTTGTATGTCCTTGTAAGTGTAACATCTTGAGTTACACAGTGAAATAAATATACACTTGTATACAGCAACTATGATGAGTAGAGAAGTACATTGATTAAATGCATTTTTGTTATTTCTGAAAGCTATGGAATTTTCAGGTACAGTTCACCTTGAATGGCTCTTACTACCAAGTTCAGACCAATCTACAGCAAAAGATCCACCTTCTCAGTTGAGAGTAAGTCTCTACACAAATAGCAGATCCTTTCTTCCAGTGGAACTTCATGCTTGTGAGAGCTGCTCACTGTGGAAGAAGTCCCCACCAGTTCTTTGATGCTCCAAAGAATGGCTTCCCAAATATGCTTTATATATAGTGGGAAGCTAGCAGACAGCAGGACAAGTTTTTCATGGCTATTTGTGATCTGAAAGAAACAAACTGCATCATTCTATACCAGTTGGAGCATTTCTGGGACATTTGCCTACTCCAGAAGACAGGTCCCACACTCAAGAAAGCATTTACACATGTTTAAACCTATCTGGACTACTTGTTTTCTAATCACAGCTTGGCTGCTGTCCTCATTTTCTGGTTCTCACTCACAAAATTTTGAACCTGAAAAACATAAATTAACTATCTGAAGTTTAATTTTTCTGAAGTTATTTGTTGACAGGAACCTTGATTACATCAACCTTACCAAAAATAACTTTTACCTATTCACATATTATTTTGATTTCAGCTTACTGAAACATAGCAAGATTTAGAGTTCCAATAAAGTTCTATGAGGCTACTTTAATATCCTGAAATTAAATTAGCAAACAAAATGGCATAAATACAAATCATCCTTACGTTCTGCAAATTGAACTGGAGTTGCTGCTTGTATGGTGCAAACTCCTGAGCCAGTTCATATCCTTCATGGTAAAATGTAAATAATCCTTGAAGAAAGGCCAAGAGCTGAAAAAGTAAAATTGAGAAGCGTTATATATTTTTAACATATGCTCGTAATGCTATATAACACAAAGATAACAGAACATACACTAACTTACAAGGAATAGGTATTGCCTGAGACAGTGAAAAAATAGGCTTTGGCAACTGCTATGCACTTCTTCCATTGAGATGGATATTAGAAAGTAAAAACTAAGGACACTTTATTTTCTGTTAGTTTTCAGCAGCAAAATACAGTAATCAATCAGCAAAACACATTCTGCGTCTTAGCTCCTGGAACACACCAAGCTTTCACTACTTGCAAGAGCAAAGTTTTGCTGAGAAAGGAATCCATGGCCAGACCTTAAGAGAGAGAGGAGTTAAACAGGCTTTTGCACCATGCAGTTGTCAATTCCATAATAATTTAATTCACTGTCCTAGTAATTTTATCCACTATTTCAGCTGGAGTCTTTGATGGTGTGCATTCTCCAAGTTCATACTTTCAGAGTTTAAAGTTTTCTTCAAAATTTTTTTCACTGTCTTCATAGCAATTGCTTGGGCTATGACCTATTTTCTACAAATGAGACTCCTGAAAGTATGCTTTGGACAGCTTAACACAACACAAGAAAACCAGACTACTTCTTCCTGCTCTGAACAAAATGCAAACCCTATCTGGTATGTCTGTGAGTGACTCCAACAGAACAGTTGGAAGTCTGTACTTATCCAGTTGAAAATTATTTTTAAAGTTAGCTTTACAATAATGTTTAAGTGGTAAAAAGTGCAACTAGTGTTAGCTGTTGATTTAATGTGTTCCTACCACCTATTAGTTTTCAAAGCCTTGTTATTCTGTTCTAAATTTTAAAAGTGCTTTGACATTGCTGTAAACCATCTTACCTGCTATTAAATAACATGAATTTAATTTTTCATTATGGACTGGGGTTTTTTATATATATAATTCAGTTTACAAAAAACAAGTAAAGAAAACAACAACAAAAAAAAGAGACATTAACTTGGATGTACAACAACAAAAGCTGTAATAACAGTTCGGATTTATTTTAGTGTATTACAGCCATTGAAGAGCTAATCATCTAGCCTAAGCAACTGACTGTCCAGGCTGCCTCCTAACTCAGTAAAAAACCACAGGTATTCAAGACCATAATTCTTTTTCCTTTTTCAGACTTTTCTCTCAGGATGGGATGAATGATCCAATGGAAACATTTATCTCTCTCCATCGACTATTGAAGTAGCCTAGACTCAGGCAACAAAAATTCCTTCATTCATATTTAATGCACTTTTCTTTGTGTTACCAATACCATAGATTACTGTAAGTGAAACAGCTTAAAAATGTAGCTTTTACTGTGTTTATATTTTCTCTAAATTTACACTCAGCCCTACTTGAAGAAATTGTTCTGCCTCCCTCCTTCCTATTGTTCACCAAGAGACTGCTGTACTAAGGTAACATACGTATTTCAGGGGAATAGCTAGAATAATTTTTTTTGCCATTTTAGAGCCCCATCCATTCCAGCATTGCAAGACATTCCACATCCTTTAACAAGCGAACTTCCACAGCTTGACAGATGAGAGATCAAGGATGCAGCACACTGAGCAGAGGAGCTAACATGAAGGCTTGCTGCTACCAGACCAAAGTCTTGCTCTCCCCTTCCCGTTCTGTCTTGTTCCCCATTCAGCTTTTGTCACACATCCCACACATCCTTGTGCCAGCTCTGGCATCACTGAACCCTTCAGTGAGCACCTCTGTCTTGGGAAGGCTGCTGTTTTGCTGCATTAGGAAATTAAAGCAGTTTGAGGTTAATACACCATCAGTCCGACACAAACAGAAGCATGAAGGCATGGCTTGGAGAAGGACTTCACCCTTGGTTTTTACCGGCATTGCAGGATCAGATGAAACCCTGGCCTCAGGCTGAGGTGGTGAAAGCCGATGGCTGCCCAGTAAGTTGGTCACAGAGCCTGAAGAACTGAGAAGATCCTTGGGCATAAAAGCCTCTTTTTGTGAGGCCTCTACAATGGGTGTGAATTCCTCAAACACTCCACTATCAAACAAACAATGCAGGCCACACAGTCAAGTAAAGGGCTCCACAGCTTGTATAAATTGTCTCAGCTTTACACCATCATCTGTCCAGCTGAAATCATTACCTCAGCTAAGGACCTGGCCCTGAAAGTCTCCTACTGGTTATTCAAGTGGTTCTAACAAAGGTCCAAATACAACAATTTATCTTAAAAATCTCTGATTATGTAAACACATAGGAAGAGCTCTATAATTTTAAGGGTTATAATGTAATTCTAGAATTACATAAAAGAAAACTAATCTTCCTTTTTTAGAACTAAAGTATAAAATAAGTAGGTAAATTATAATTAAGGCTTTGCTCTGGCTCCAGCTGTACAAAGCCCATGCCCACAGTAATAGATGCAGTTACTCATGAGCGTCCCCAACTACAGCTCCTTCAGATACAGCAGCATAACTACTCTTGTGCTTACTCTGACTTTGTTCGGTCAAAAAGGACATGGACTAACTTAACCTGTAAGTAGGAGCTTGCTGCTAAACCCACTCCTTTCAGCTGAAGAAGCACTGCAGGAAAACTGCAGCCAGACCAGAACATTACAGTACACCAAAATTACAGCAGAAGAACTAGTGAAAGAATCTTTCAGTATGTCAGCTTATGCCTGAATTTTAAAGATCAGTTTAAAGGGCATTTCAGGAGAATGCACTATAGACTGTTTAAATTTCAGCTTCAATACTTGAAGAAAACTGTTTTCCACCATACAAAATGCTTTTATGGAGTATGAGAAGAAATACTGAGGAGGAAAATATTTAACACAAGATGGCAGCAAAGCTGAATTTATCAGAAAGCAAAAAAATAGCAAAAAAAACCCCCCAAACCCCGAGAAAAACCTGAATGCATTTTAGTTAAAGTACTCCTTAGGTATTCTGGCAGTTGTGCATTGCAGAGGGTCTGGCCTTGAGCTTCTCTTGACAAACACTCTCTAAGCACTTAGAAAAATGGGAATAAAAGTAAAAATATGCTTATTTTGTGCAAGTCCTAAGCCAGTTTATTCAAACTCTTTGTTGAAATAACTGATACTAAGGATGGTATTTGCTTCTATGTAAGTGTCACAAGTGGTGGAAGAAGAGGGATCAGAAAATGGCCTGTGCGCAATGGGCCTGTGCTGTTAAGGCATCTTCATAACCACTTCCATCAGGACAGGTACAGCCATAGCATCGCATGGAAGAGATCTAAAAGCCAAGGACTTCTGCCTTAGGCTTATGCTCACAATGGGGTTTTCTTGTTGCTGGTGTTAGAAGTGGCACTGCTGCTAAAGGCAGGCTCATAATTTAAAAAAGATTTATATTAAATAATAAAGAAAAGAAAAACAGCCCTCTTTTTCTTTAAAAAAACATTTTCAGAATGTATTTTGAGGTGGTCTTCACATATAAAGAGGTGATTTGTTTCACCAGACATCACATACGATGCCTGATGTGTTCATATTAACAATTTTTCATTTCAGCAAGTCCCTTACAGTTACCTCATTCTGAGTATCTAATCGGTCACATCAATAAAGAGCGAGGTCTGAACTCTGTAATACCATTGTACTCACTACCCCAGTGCCATGAGGATTTCAACACAGAACCTGAAACAAAATCCAACTACTTCTTGAGACTTTATTTATTTTTATGTAGAGCTGGTGACCTCAAGACTGCCTGGTCATTTCATTCTCACAGGAAGAAGACTGTACTTAGGTTTCGGATAGGGGAGGAATTTAACCTTTGGCCTGTAGCACATCAGCCAGAAGTCTCTGTCTCTCCCTGGTTTCATTTTATTTATAAGTAGATAGCACTTATTCATCAGATTAAAGTGAATGCAGTTAATAATGTAGAAAATCCAAGAAAAGAGAAACTGAGTTTCAATGTCCACAGCGAGATCTCACAGGACTGCATGCAATTACAGGCAGGGTTTGTTGGTTATTTTTTTTTCTTTATTAAATAAACACTTCTGGGCTTTTGTGACATTTAACGGACCACCCCTCAGATTTCAGATAGCTTACTGCTTATGAACTCTGCTCAGATTTCTACAGGCCAAAGAAGTCCTGGCATTGCTGAGGGACAAACTGGAGCTCTAGGAAGGTGTCTGTATTTCTCTTAAGTGTAACACCCTCAGAAAGCAGCGTTGCTTTGGACTAGCTTCTGTGGGCCCACAAGGGCAAAGCTAGGATGAGAGATTATTGTCACTTACTTTGCTTTGTGTTTAACCTGCTGTAAAGTAAATTTTAACATTAAGTTGTCCTTGAGAAAAAAAATAAATTAATGATCCATATGAAAAGCTTTAGGGTTGGTTTTGTTTCTTTTCCTTGGAAAAAAATCAAGATCTAGGAGGATCACAAATACGCAGCTGTCAGTTACACTAGTACACATTAGCAACAACTTCAAACAAGATGCAGAGAACAGCAGAGAAATCCAGGGCCTGAGGAGAAGCTGCATAAACCTACTTTAAATATTATAATCCTCTATTCAGAGTATGAATCATTAGCATTTTGTACCTTAATATCTCTCCCCACCCTCCTCCAGGAAGGAACGCACGCCACTCTTAACCAACTTAAGCTGTCCTACAGTCCTAGGTGTAACCCACCCCACAACTTTTGCTAGGCTGCTCCTCCCACTCTGGTTCCCAGACCACCCTTATCCTTTAGCACAGACAAGCCGAAGATCTTGGAAGAAGCTCCAGCAAATCATTTGCATTTCAAGTTCTATTCCCATGTCATGAACTTATCCTTCTTCCACATAGGCATCACAATTTCCTCCTTCACTGCACTAACAGCCTTTCTTTTATTTTGTTAAATTTTCCTTCAATCAATTAGCGACATGTCAGGCTGTGAATTACATGGAGACATGACGCTGAGCTGATAAATCAGACACATAAGGAGCACATGCACTAGAATGCTCCACAACCAGCAGAGCTCCTGAGGAAGAACGCCTATATAGACACAACACAAGGCATCTTCTAGCATCTGAACATCTGCAGAGCACACAGAGGAAAACTATAATATGGCAATTCTTTTGATATGTGATTTTAAAGTGTTAGGCTACATCCTTATCTACTTGCATCTAGGAGCACATGCTCAAACTGCCAACATCACTTACATAAACTATGCATTTTTAGAAAGTCTATTTTGAAGACTTTCTTTTTTTTCTTTGTCTCATGGTATTGCTGACGTGTATTACAATTTACTTGGCATACCTTGTCTTATGGGTTTTAGTAAATGCTTTTATTCCAGCATGTTGTATGCAACAGACTAGAAAAAAAATTTAAAAATTAAAGGTTCAAAATTCTGCAACTGATGTTACAATTTAAGCTCCATTTATATTCAGATTGATTATAGAAAATTCACACCTGGAACCAGAAGACACTGCCTGCAAGGGCTATCATTACCCAGTCACCAGAGTATTTGCCATACCTCCCTCTGGAACATCAAGTAATGACCTGTGTCCAACAAACAGCATACTGGGCTAACATGCCTACTGATCTGACACAGGATAGCAACTGATCCACTAAAAAGTAAATTTTGCATACTACATGTGTACACCTGGTTACAGAAACACCCAGGTCTACAAGACTGAGTTTACCAGTAACCTTCCCTGCTTGCTTGCTCGCTCAGTATTAGCACTGGTGACCTGATAAATCGCTTTTTGATTTCGGTAATTCATAGCTGCTGCTGTGATGGCTGACATAATGTGGGTACAGCTCCTGGTCAAAAGGATAAAGTTCAGTATCTGCAGCTAAAATACATAAAATCAAATTTGTTTTTTCTCTCTGTCTAGCACAATAGGATGAAAGATGTCCTATTTTAACTATATGCAATTGCACAGTAACATTTCCCAACGTACAAAGCCTTCTCAATACAGAAATTTTCTATTGCTTTAAAGGAACATAAAATCTCCTATACCAGGGTCAGAGCTAGGTCAAGATTGCTAGATTTTTCCAGGATGTGAGAGTTTTGCAGAAGTAGACAGAGAAAGACACTGGATTAATCTGTGACAGGTAGAAAAATGTTCTTATTTAGGAATTTGAGCAAAGTTTTAATCTCTAAGATATGGCAGCTGTATGCCATAAAGATAGGGTTTCTATAAGTACTGCTTGCTGAATCCAGGTTCATTAGTTTGCATCAATGTCAAACATTCACTGTACTATACATTCTCATCTCATGGAAAGGAGGCACCTAAGAAGCTCTTCTTAATGATATTGGGTGTTAGACATGTAATTCAACCTGTTTCACAGTCAGGAGTGCTGTTTCGGTTAGTTATAAGGAAGCTGGAAGATGGTGTGGAAAGAGAAAAAAAGAAAAATACTTGTCATGTTTCTCTTTCACAACTGATGCTCTGCTACACTCAGTGTGCTTAATGGGAAGGGACAGATGACACTGGAAGTTCTCTGTCAAGGGCTACAGGTACTAACTAAATAAGGAAACTGGTAAGCTAGTCCTGTATGACATGACCAGTAGCAATACTATTAATGTGCCACAGAAATATGCTAGCACATCATATCCAAGCAGCTTTTGGTATTAACTGACGCAGAAGATAGTTAGAGGTGGAGGGTGGAAACACAGTCCAAGAGAAAATCCAAGATCTAGAGATGAAACTTTGAAATCTTCTCTTTTATGGCATGTCAACGTATAATTTCTTCTATATGCAAAGTAAACTAAAGACAAATGACTCCACTACCAAAAAACCCAAACTTACCCATCCTACACAAAAACTTACTATTCCCTTTATTTCAAGCGTAACTCAGAAAAGCATAGGTATACACTGCCTACATGGAATATTTAAACCCAAAAACTGGCTCAAAATTTCAGCCATGAAACCATTATGCGTTGCATGGACACAGTGTTACATGTCGTCCCATTAAAATGTTACCCACACTCCAAGTCATCAGACATTTCATTTCACAGTAGATATGATACTCTTACATAATCCTTTAATAAACATGGAAAGTGCCCAAGTCAAGATCTTAATGTCTGTCTATACACAAACAACCTACAATCACAATTTAAAAAGGGAGCAAAACATAGATATTTTAAATTAATTTTTCAGCTTTAAATGCATGTATTCCAAAGAAAATAAAACATACAACTTACAGGTTCTACAAATTCAAATTTCTTTTTCTCTTGTACTTCTTGAATTTTAAAAACATACTCTAATGATGCTTCATAAAAGTTTTGATGTTCTCTGTCAATCTGTGTATCTGCCTACAAGACAAAATGAAATACAGACAGCATTCATTTACTCTCATGATTGCTTTGAAAACAGATTTTGTAATTAACACAGATCTTCCATAAGATGACTTTACAGGCATTATGGAGTTCAGTTTTCTTCCTGAAAATTAGAATACCTACTTTAAAATAAGTGAACACAAGTTTAAGAAGCTAACATTACACATTTTAGCCTCATGTCTTTTCCCCACTCCTTTTTGGTTTCCTGTTAACTTTTGGCACTTTAATATTCTAGTATTTAGGACAAGCCTGGAGGGAAACAAAGGTGACAGGAGGAACTCTGTCTCTGGTATATAGCAAATTTAGAAAAAGAAATAGGAGAGTAGGATAGGAATTGAGGGGGGACTAAAAGATAATTATTTCTATTGAAATGCTTGAGTATCACATGCACTGAAATCGTGCCTGTTTCTCAGCTTCAAATACCTTCCCAAGAAGGTATTTTTTTTCTTAAGTAGACTGTCTTTAACAATGACATCTTGCAACTTATTTCATAGTATGAGTCACATGCTCTTGGAATATAAACATATTTAAGTCTCTAACCTCATAAATCAATTATTTTTCATGTTTTGCTTTTCAAGTGCCAGAACTACAAGGCCATACTTGTCAGAAGTGTCTAATATCACCGGACATGAAGATCCAGTACCAAAACAGTGTCTTCTGCCTAAACAGCTAAAGAATTAACTCTTATCAGCTGATAGAGGGTAATAGGCTTTTATCCTCACTTTAAACAAGCCATGGGAGAGGGACCTAACAGACAAGGGGTGTAGTATGTGGATAATGCTTAAAAAAGAGATGCAGATTCCATTTTAATTCATCCTCCTTTGTAACAAATAATTTTCTCAAGCAAATCCCTTTTGGGCTGCATTTGTTAGGTTTTAATCTTAGGTAGAAGTGAAATTTTATCAAGTATCAACAATAGAAGTAAGACCAGTTCAGCTATTATTGACATATGCCAGCTAAAATATAGCAGTATATGTCTGTATATTTTCTAGTTCAATTCTGGCATTGAAAATAACAAATACGGGAAAATTGGAAAAGCTAGATGTTGTCTTCCCTTGACAGCAAACATATCGTAAAAGAGGTTTGGTACTTTAAACACTACAAACACAGTGTTTTCCTTCAAGGAGGACTTGGTCACCAATAGCACCATATATAATTAACATTGCTTTGTCAGTCAAGGACATGCTACTATCATGAACTGGCCTCACAGAGGCTTAACAATATTGAGTCATCTCCCTATCACAGTGCTCTAATGCTGCTTTAAAGGACAGGCCTCAATTATATGTTTCAAATGCTTCAGGACTAGCATTTTTTTCCCATGCCTATAAAAACTCACAAAATTAAGTACACAAATATTATGAAGCAGGAATCAAGACTCAAAATTCCCAATAATCAAGCGCTTTACCACAGAATTAACTCTGCCATGTGCCATTCATATAGTGCGTTTGGCTACTGCTTTCTTTAATGCTCTGTTAATAGTTTTATTTTGCAAAAAATGTATCACAAAGGCAATGCTACACAGCTGAACAGAACCAGGTGCCACCATTATGGGACATGATCCAGTGAGCCCTTGCTCACACTGTCAACAGTGCTGTCAATAAGCACTTGAGACAGACCTCAGCTCTCACATTTAATTGTAAGCAAATAACATAACCTGGGTTTAGAAATGAGTTCTTTCAGGCATTGACACAGAAGAAGTATTTAAACACCTTATTAAATCCATCTCTACTCTGAACAGCATTTAAGGAGATTGTAGTTGTAATGATCCTTAGGACAACCAAGTACCATCTCAAACTCAGGGATGGGTTCCCAAATCAAGGCCACAATCACCACTAGTGTACAGTGACTAAATCCTAATTTCCAAAACACATCTTCTGTAGAAGTTTGAGTTTTTATGAACACTGAGGATTCAGATTGTTAAGAATTATTTTGAAAATTATTTTAAAGTTTCAAAAGCTGAAAGGATTCTCACACTTCTTTTATGACTTAAAACTGCATGTAAAAAATAAAAAGATTTGATGGATATGATTTCCAGTCTCTATTTGCATGATATATAGTTATAGTGAGTAATACTTTCATTGATATGGGATATTACTGAAATATATACCAGAACTCATCATCAGCTTGGAGACTGAAGCCTTTGCTCTATATTTATGCCTGATTCTGGAGCAGATTTCAAAGAAATAAAACAATGAGTTTATTAACTTTTTCACATCACTCGGTTCTAACCATTTTCTGCTCCACTGTGAACTTCCACAGGCAGTGGAAAGACAGTATTAGGAAGTTTCTTCTTGATGCTAAAGGAAAAAAAGTCTAGTCGTTATGTAAACTGCTTAAACAGCCTTGCAGGCTCTTAAAATATCCAACACATTTCAATTAGATGCATATATGCAAACCACTCTCTATAGAATATGTCCAGACCATCAAACTTTAGATGCCTAATTAAGGTGCTCTGAATTACATTCAAGCGATATATGTCAAATGATAGAAACATAGAATCATTTAGGTTGGAAAGACCTTTGAGAAAATCATGTCCCAGCATTAACCCAGCACTGCCAAGTCCACCACTACACCATGTCTCTAAGTGCCACGTCCGAATAACCCAATACAGTACAAGAACTACGCCTTGCCCATCCCAGTACTCTAACCCAAATAATGTGATGAGGTACCAAGAAACCTCAACAATTCAAAGAAACAGTGGGTTAAAAAAAGAAAGTTGTATTTTTCAGCATGACAGTAGTCAAAAAAAAGGGTATTCCAATCTCTCTAAGTGCATGACAGTGGCTTAAGGCAAGGACTGCCTGTCACTTGCACTGAGCACCGAAGCCCCAGCCACCAGCACCACCTGGTTCTTTGTGCCCCAGCTCTGCCGCCACCTGCTCCAGAAACCTCTGTTGTGGACATAAACAGGGCTCACCCAAACCATGCTGGATGTGAGTCAACAGCTGTCACTTGGACTTTGGGCTTTTTATTATTTTTTTTTTGTGCTTGGCCTGTTTTTTTATTTACAATACAGGTACAGGCCCAAAGTCTCCCCAGTTAACATTACTGGTACTGATTTGCTATCGTACCATCTGCTCAGGGTGGGTCTGTGTTGCTGATTCAGTGCACCTATAGGTGCATCAAACTGGGGAAGACAGAAATGACAAGTTATGGCCTAGATGCTTTGCAAATGGGGCATCCAGAAAAGCAAAAAACCTCAGCCTCAGTTACAAGACTTTTAAATCCAGAGATGTCACTTAAGGACACAGTGGAAAAATTTATTCTGGTTTTCCATTAGTTTATATACTTGAGCCAAATCCATTGTTATTCTACCACAGTTTACTAGATTCACAGTTGTTACTTTTCACTTCAGTTGCTGTTTTTAGACTGTAATTGTCCTCATGGCTCAAGAGTAAAATATTTTATTTATTTTATTTCTATTCTAAAGTAAATTGGTGCTTCTCCACGTTTTGATAAGAAATACGTATTTTTTTTCTCAGCTGTGCTTGGCTTCTAACAGAAATGTTTCTTCATCAAGACAGCATACTTAGGAAAAGTGAAAGCTGTCCATAGAAAACTTTGACATGCAAGTGGAACAATTAACCAATTCTACACAACTAATGCCTTATCTAGACTGATTATTATATAGACAGCAATGACAATTCAGTAGTATAAACATTATTACAAATTTTGAATTGCTAATCTTTATTTAATTTGAATTACAGTATTATTGATAAGCATGAAAAAAATATCCTACAATTTGTGACTGAGCGATTGTCACATCTCCTGTGAAAACTCCATCTGCAAACTAATCCCTACCATTTAAAAGTCACTGTGGCAAGAGTAATCCCATCAAAATAAATTTTCTCTACTTTTGGCGCAAATCCCAAAGTGTCACTGATATAAAATTGCTGGGTTTACTGTGATTTTCCTCAAAAAGAAATCATAATTATTTTCTACCAGCATACTGAAAAGCCCTGGAATCCTCCCGTTAAACTAGAAGTCTTCATGCATATCTTTTTTTTGTTTGTCTGTTTTAAACACAAATAATTAGCCATACAGACACTTCAAAGCTGATGTTGTGGATAAAAATTCAGGATGCAATATCAGAATAAGGTGAAAAAGAGTTAAAAAGAAGCATAAAAAAGCATTGCAAGAGTGATCTCAATTCAGACTCAGAGATTAAAATTTATGTGAAAAAGAAGTGTAATTTCATTGGGTAATAAATTAAATAGCAAAAAAGCAATTAATTATTTGATTTTCAAATATTCCACATATACCTTATAAAAGTCACATTTTTATTGTAATAGAATTCTATTGTTGCAACCAATAAATATTAGTTGTACTTGATGTACACAAAATTGGACATGTAGAACATTGCCTTGTTAAATTATTTAACTCTTATTAGGGTCACATTAATCCCACTCAAGAATTTATATTGACAACAAGCATGATTACAAGAAATTACCTCAATTTCACACTGACAAAATATAGCATTAATTGAAGAGAAACAGTTTGTTATCATGATCTCTATGCAAATGTGAAACCGGCTAAGAATGTGCTTAGTGCTTACATCTTGCAAATGAGATTCTTTCTTCTTTGCTGATAAATTTAAGTGCTTCTCTAGGATGGAATAGTATTTCTCACTTTCCTTGTCAAACTTCTTTTTCCCATCCTGAAAAACAAAACATTGCCATGTAAAGTATTTGGCTAAATATCACTGCTAACTTGAAAGAAAGAATAGGTGCCAAAATGTGCCTGGTTAGAAAGCCATTTTTGTTCGTTCCAGTGTTTTTAGGGTTTAATTCTGAATTAGGCCTGAAGATACTAGGAGGACTGATTCAATTATTAAATGAAATATTAAGCAGGATTTTTCCCATCAATAATAAACCTATACAACAGATTCACATAGTTTCCCATAACAAATATAAGTGAGCTTTTTTGTAGGTGGTATCTTCCTAAGCAGATGTTTAATGCAAAATAATCTTCCCCAGGTTTTATAAAGGTACTTACCTGTCATGCTGTCTTTGGTGAATAAAAACATAGTGGAAGAGGTAGATGAGTATAAAAAACCCCTGATGATGATACAGGCCTATCCTTTGCATTTAAGACTAATATGCTTATTTTCCATCCGCACTCTTAAAATATGAGGACGATGGAAAAGCACATATGTGGATGCAAAAGGAAATTTGTCCAAAACTCTGTTTCAAGTAATGTTTTGATGTGTCTGAATATTTAAGCTTGTCTCATTTAAAACAGTTACCCTACCTTTTTCCTTTCCCACTCCTTGTTTTTCCCATCATGTGCAGACAATCCTCACATTTCTACCATAAAACTACTTTAATACATAATACCAAAGAGAGCTACTGCTCTGAGTAAATTCAGAAACATCTTATTTTCTGTAATCTAATTTAGAATTTATGCTTCATTAATTTTTAAATCAGCTATTATGAAATTTAAATCTGAAATTTAAGATGACGACAGCTTCCTCAAAAGTTTTTCCATCTTTCAAGAAGTGCCAAATTTCAGGAAACAGGAGAAGGATTTAAAGTAAATATCCCATCAGAGTATTAGTAATGATAAAAATATAAATTTGAATTATAAAATTATATATCATCCCGTTAAGAGCAACTCTCTGCCAGTTAATTTTACAATCTTAGGTGTGTCCTAATGTTTTGTTTTAATGATTAACAAATTGAATATTTTGAGCAAAAAGAAAACTCAACACAACCAGTCCTACTTACACATGTGCAAAAGTTATTAATGGTGGAAAAACTAATTACTGGACATAATGCAGTAACATCAGGTCATCCTCAGAACTATAGTGATCCTTTTCCTCACTCCTTTCTCCCTAGAAATTGTTATATACAAAACAAAAATAACTACCCTGCACTGTAGCACCACCCTGTTTTTCTTTGTCATATCGTAGGAAAAGCAGGTCAGTCAAAGAAATAAGAAATATAAGGAAGAATTTAATGCTATGAATGAAAACTTATCAGCCAGCTGTAACAACAAACCATTACTGATTAGCTCCAGTGACTAAAGTTCACAATGGTAATTATAGTAGACTATAAACCACATCATGTACTTTCTATCCTACAAAAAGTTCAAACATATTTAGTATGAAAAATATGCACCATTTCATGTTCTCATTACCTGACAGCAGAAATATCTTCAAAAGACATCATAAGGGAAAGAAGGCACTTGACTCAACAAAATATTAATTAACAATATAGAAAAACTACCAAGGCTTTCTGTACTTAATTGCAGCTATGCAGATATAAGGAAAAAAAGCAAAAACAATAATAATAATGATAAAAAAAATAAAAGCTTGTATTTTGCCTAGTAAGTGAAAAGAAGCTATATGAATTATTTTCCAAAATCCTTCCCAAACATATTCATACAAGAAAGAGAGAAGGCAGAAGGCAGGAGTCACCAAGTGACCTGTTAGCCAAGAAATCAACTTTTGTGCGACTGAAAGCACAGGTTGGTTCCACAGCCAAAGTTTTATTGGGGAATACTCAAGTGCTAGGCCTTTATGATCAAGAAAGAGCAACCTGAATATCTCAACATCTCCTTTGGTCATGAACAGAAATTCAGTTCCACTGATCACACACCACAGATACTTATCTTTTGAAGAAAAGGTACAAGCAGTTGCATATTGTCTTACCTTCTAAGACAATGAAGTTAAGGTACTGGACTGAAAAAAATGAACTGAATCATTTTAAAATACAACTGCAGGAGAAGATCAGGTTTGAGACCATCTAAGGAACTGGAAGGTGCTCAAGTCCATGAGACCTGATGAGATGCATCCAAGTGTCCTCAGGGAACTGGCGGATGAAGTGGCTAAGCCACTATACATCATATTTGAGAAGTTGTGGCAGTCTCGTGACATTCCCACTGAGTGGAAAAGGGGAAACATAATCTCCATTTTTTAAAAGAGAAATACGCAAGACGTGGGGAGCTACAGGCCAGTCAGTCTCACCTTGGTGCTTGGTAAGTTCATGGAGTAGATCCTCCTGGAAGCTATGCTAAGGCACATGAAATATAAGGAGGTGATTGGTGACGGCCAACATGGCTTCACTAAGTGCAAACATTGTGCCTGACAAATGTGGTGGCCTTCTATGGTGGCATTACAGCATTGGTGGATGAGGGAAGAGTAACTGATGTCATGTACCTGGACTTGTGCAAAGCATTTGACACTGTCCCACACAACATCCTTGTCTCTAAATTGGAGAGACATGGATTTGATGAGTGGACCATTCAGTGCATAAGGAATTGGCTTGATGGCTGCACTCAAAGTGTTGCAGGTCAACAGATCGATGTCCAAGCGGAGACCAGTGACGAGTGGCATTCCTCAGGGGTTGGTATTGGGACTGGCACTTTTTAATGTCTTTGTCCACAACATGGGCACTGGGATCCAGTGCACCCTCAGCAAGATTGCCAATGCCACCAAGCTATGTGGCGTGGTCAACATGCTGGAGGCAAGGGATGCTGCTCAGAGGGGCCTTGACAGGCTTGAGAGGTGGGCCCATGGAAACCTCATGCTCAACAGGGCCAAGTGCAAGGTCCTGCACATGGGTTGGGACAATCCCAAGCACAAATACATGCTGGGTGAAGAATGGAATGAGAGCAGCCCTGAGGAGAAGGACTTGGGGGTGTTAGCAGACAAGAAGTTCAACATGACCTGGCAATGTGCAATTGGCAGCCCAGGAAGCCAATTGAATCCCGAGCTGCATCAAAAGAAGTGTGACCAGCAGGTCGAGGGTGGTGATTCTCCCACTTTATTTTGCTCTCAAGACCCCCCCTGGAGTACTGCATTCTGCTCTGGTGCCCCAACACAAGAAGGATGTGAACCTGCTGCAACAAGTCCAGAGGAGGGCCATGAAGATGATCAGAGGCTGGAGCACCTCTCCTGTGAAGCCAGGCTGAGAGAGTTGGGGTTGTTCAGCCTGGAAAAGAGAAGGCTCTGGGGAGACCTTTCTGTACCTAAAGGAGGCCTACAAGAAAGCTGGAGGGGGATTTTTTACTAGGGCAGGCAGTGACAGGACAAGGGATAATGGCTTTAAACTGAAAGAGGGTAGATTTAGATTAGATACAAGGCAGAAATTCTTTACCGTGAGGGCGGTGAGGCACCGGCACAGGTTGCCCAGAGCAGCTGTGGCTGCCCCATCCCTGGCAGTGCTCAAGGCCAGGCTGGATGGGGCTGTGAGCAACCTGGTCTAGTGGGAGGTGTCCCTGCCCATGGCAGGGGGGGTGGGACTAGGTGATCTTTAAGGTCCCTCTTCCTGCCCAAAGTATTCTATGATTCTATGATTCTCTTCATATGCAAACAGGAAAACACAGGAATTAAATGATCGCATCTAAACAGATACAACTCCCCCATGAACAAGGAAAAAAGTATTCAACTATGCTAATTGCGGTGGCAGGGTATCTTGTACCTCACGGGGAACTTCTCAAAGATCTGCATTGCACCACCTCTGAGGACACACAGAGTTTGAAGCCTCTCTTGGTCTCCTGCCAGCACTGCTGGTCTTCTCCAAGACTGCACCTCTCTGCTGTAAAGGTCTGTGCAACCACTACCTTCACAGTTTTTATACCAGTTAAGAAGAAAACTAACAATTTGGAGCTTTCTTGACACCAGGTCAACTTCTGGCCCAAGCGCAATGTTTCCAGGGACAGCACATTGTATTAACTTCTTCCTTTTTTTCCAGATTTTAACACAACAAAATTTCTCCCTTCAAAGCTAGAAGCAGACAAAACAAAGAGAATAAATAGAAGCAGACTAGAAAGTAAAGATCACTTAGCAGTTTTGACTGCATTAGTATCTTTACTTGGTAATACTTCTGGGAATAAGGCTGTAGAGCCAGCAGGACAGTGTTTCTGGTACTGTACTGATTACTCAAGACATGTTTCTGGGAAAAATCTAAAAAATACTGGCCCCAACAGGTGAGTTCCCTTTGCTTGAAAGGTCCTCTGCCGTGCCAGTAAAAAACACATACTTGAATGCAATGAAGCCTCTGAAAACTGTTTACTTCATAAAAATCAACCAAAAGATACACTGAGAAGCAGGTGATTCATTTTCTGGAAGCGAAGAAACACTCCAGTTTCTGCCAAGATAACTCTCACCTTGCACACTCAGTCGGTGACTCACAGCACACAGGCTCATCCTAAGTGGAGTCACAGACTGATCTCATTCCAGCTTTAGCCTTTTCTTATGCAACCCTCAAAACACTCTCTTATACACAGCTGCTACCCAAATTAATCATCTGAACTGTGGTCCCAGCAATCTGTGCCCATGAGACTGAGAATCCTGCTTTTCCACTCATCGGCAGGTTTACAAAGAAAGTTTCCATGTGAATCTATCTCCTCACAGCTCAGAAGACTGAGGACTGCTTCTGCCTCTAGATTCCACATTGGATCAAACCCCAAGGAGGAAAGAGATGTGGCTGGATAAGAGAGCTCGTGCTGTTACCAGGACAGACAGCATCAGCCAAGACACAAAGCATAAGGTACATCGCCATTAGGAAGGTGCTAAATCCTGGCTGCTGTACTATGTCTCTTATTCCTGTCAGCCTCCATCTTCCTTTCTTCCTTGCATATCCTTCCTGCAAGTAATCGTCATCCCTTCTCTTTTTCCTGGAAACTTATCAGCCATTTCTGTCAAAATATCAGCTAGAACATATGAAAAAAAAAACCCACTTGAGATAATTAGAGAGGATGCAATAAAAAAATCTAAACACATAAAAACAGAAATTAAAAAATATTAAACCTTGATGTGTTTTACATTGATGTAAAAGCCATCAATACCTTTTGTATAGACTAAGTTCTGCAGACTGTAAGCAATATAAATACTGTAAATGTCTCTGTAGTTGTTTAACTGTTCTCAGGTGTGTCAGGTCACTAAGCCTTAAATCAGTTCAAAAACATTTAAAAAACATATAAAAACCATTTGTTTTAAAAAATGTTTTAAAATGTTTTAAAAAGTATTTTAAAAGTTCAAGAACAGTTTTAAATGCTTCAAATTTCTAACAACCCCATTAGGAGAGCCCTTAACCAAACACTCAGCTTCTAGTATGTAATGGAATTCTACTAACTTTCCAGTACCCAGTGTGATCCAGGTTTAAATCCTGGTTTTGTTCTCTCTGCTTAGTTTTCCTCTATAGTTCTATTTCAAAACTGGTTAGACAGTCTCCAAAAATGGAAAATCATCTTTTCAGAAAAAAATTTTACTCAAGATACCACTATAGAACAGCTATTATATGCCAGTTGAAAGTCTAACTCCAAAGCTGTTCTCCTATCCTTCTGTTTTACAGATATCTATGGCTATGAAAAGATCAGACATCAATTATTAAAAAGGTGACTCAATTAAGTCAGATTTTTTTTTCTGTTTAGAAAGGCTTTGATTCCATACTGTAACTGATCATATGCATACAACAAATCACTGGCATACTTCCTACATATTTTAACCACAAGTTGTATTTTTGGATGTAAAGCAGCAAGAGTTATTACATTTGAAGTTGACTTCTCTTTTCCAGTGGGAGCATCAAGAAAGCAGGTGTGGTTTTTTTAATGGTCTGAGTTTGCCACTACTTTCTGTGCAGTATTAGACATCAAAATAGTTATATGTATCTTCAGAATTATTATAGAAATTATTCCTCTCTATTTTTCACAAAGAGCCTTTGCCATCCTTCTCATGTCTTTCCATTTCTTCTAGTTGCAATGACTTCTGGTACTATACTTATCTCTTACCTTATCTTAGCCAAATCTTACATCTGTCCCTAAAAAAGAGTTTTACTCTTTTTTTTGTCCTAGAATTCAGATTTAGACTTTAAAATGCTAATCTTTACAACAAAAAAACCTTGCACATGTAGTTCAGATTAATTTTCAACAACAATATCCTTGCGCAACCATAAAATAAACATGTTTTGTAAGAGGTGATTTTAAAAGGATCAAGAAAGGAAATGAAAATAGAAAACATTGCAAAGAAACCTTTTGGAGAAAAAAATTCAATGAGAATCTATTACTTAATTAGGAAAAAAGTGAACATTGTGAAACATGGCTGTGATGATTTCTGTTTGTCCCCCACCCAAAATTAGTACATATTTTTCTCACCAACTCAAGCTGAAATGCAGAAACTATAGAAGCTGGCACAAAAGTGCAATAGTAAGACTCGAATATAGATCAAGTCAGACACATTTGTCAGTGGAAGAATCTGAAGACAATGGTGAACTCCATTGAGATCAATAAAGCTACATCCCCCTTCTTTCTCTTTGACAACAACTGCAGAAATGTCAATATAATAACACACTGGAGATGTTTCATTGCTGGGATTTTACACTTCGAATGTTTCAAAGCCACCTTTTTCATTACCTTCCAAACAAAAATTCAAAATGTGCTTCTACAAAGTTATTGGAATTTTGTTTGGAGTTGTAAATTTGGGGACCATCTCTTACTAAGAAGCAGGACAAAGGAAAGTAGAACTGTAGACTAGAAAATTAACTCAACTTAGTCTTGGGAAGACTGATTTGAACTCAGATCCTAAAGATTTTCTGGAAAACGCGAGATCTCAGAGTCTCACAACTTCTCATCTGAGGAGAAAAGAAATAAATTCACCTTCCATTTTATCTTGCCTGAGCTTTTGCTTAGAATTCTCATGGAGGTGGTTGTGGGGGTGGGGGGTTTGGTTTGGTTTTAATAAAATTGAAATTATCATAGGCATATAAGACTACAGACTGCATTTTGATAGATGACTGGATGGGGGGGGATTTCTTTTTGGTAGAGATTTTGATTTGTTATATGAATGCTTGCAGCTCAAGATAAAGCCAAAAGAGATTTTCCAAAAGGAAAAATGAAAAGGGGATATAAAATTCCTTCCCTCCTGCTCTCAATCAGAATTTAACATATCGTGAGGTTATAGGCTTTCTCCAAATCTGTGAGAAAGCCTGGAGGTTAAAGGGCATCATTTATGTATCGGTAGCAAATAATATGAAGTGGAACAAAGTTATATCATAGTTTATAATGATATGATTGCTGCTCAATATAAAATAAGGTTAATATAGTCATAAATTATAACTTATGTTACTCATAACTACTAGTGAAAACACTTCCAGATTGAAGCTGAATGCATCATGTAGAAAATTAAATGACCTAACAACTATGTATCTTTAAATCAATTCTTTACTAAAAACAAACAACCATATGTAATCCATGAATATCCAGAAAAGAATATGGTGTAAGACACAAATAATTATAATAAAAAGAACATATTGCAACTACGAAGTATAACAAGGCAATAAACTGGGAATACAAGACTGTTTAGCAGCATTAAAGCTATGAAGACAGAAATTAAAAACTGGCAGTTTAATAAAAGAACCTAAATTATAATCATGTAAGCTATGCATAGAACTAGAAGATACTTTAAACCACCCAAAACTAGTTGAAGTTTAGGATGGAGTTCACATCTGTGTAAAATACTGAATAACCCTGCAAGAGATGGTCTAACTTTCAGGTTCCTAAACTTCTGAAGAAAATTTTCTTTTACCTCTGCAATGCCTTGACAAATCCAAATATAAGGTACTTTCAAAACTGTTTCCTGGAAGAGGTGAATCCTACAGCTATTCCCTAACACTTCCCTATGTAATTCCATCAGATGTGTGTATACAGAAGGTACTTACTAGTGGAGACTAAAAAAAGGCAGAAATGATTCACTATTTCTGTGAGATCTAAAATTCTGTTCAAATTAAGAATCAGTTACTATTCAATGAATAAATGTGCTTGCTGGATGTCATTTGTTTCTCTCCAAAAAATTCTCTATTGAAATGGAAAAAAATATTACAAGTTCCCAGCACTGCTGTGAAAAGGCATGCAAACCCGCCAATACTGGCAGGTCCCAAAGCGGGACACATTAAACTCCCTGTTATTCAGCTGCAGAGTTGTCTGGAGTTTATTTGGCATTTGCTGATTCCAGGAGTAGCTGCTAGATGTCTGGGAATCTGTTAAATCCCTGCCCAAACAGCAGGACTGGTAAGTCTACATACGTAATCTAGTTTTATTGTTTTTACTGTCTACTAAACATGAAGTATTTTTGCTGGAATATCTTAGCGTGTTACTGTTTAAAAAATATGAAGAAACTCCCTAGAACAGGAGAAACTGACTCTTTAAACTCTTCTCTGAGGCAGGTTTAAGATAGTTTTCTGAAGCTGAGAATGTTTTATCACAACAGCAAGAGGGTCTCCTATGCCTGTACAAAAGGTTGTGACTTTAAATGATTTAAAAAAGAAAGTTACCCATGCTCTTTAGGAATTCAGAAAGAAGCTTGAATTAACTGTGTATACTTCATCAAAAGTCATCTAGAATAAACTGCTCATGTCATAAGCAATGCAGATACTTGTTAGAAATCAATACGGCTATACATGCCGAATAGAAAGTAAATGAGAACAGAAGATAAAACTCAATCCTAAGTCATTGCTTGCATGATAAAAAGAAAGAAGCCAACTGAGATTTGGGGCATGATATTCTTAACAAAAAAAAAAAAAAAAAAAAAAAAAAAAAAAGGTAAATCAGCAATAACACATATTGTGATTTAGAATATTCAAAATGCTGAAGTCATTGAGTTGTCAAGACTATCCATGGAAACCTGTTAACATTAACGTTTACAAAATCAGACCAGAGAGGAGACCTTCTCTACGTAAGTAGAAAGTAGTTGTATTTTTTCTCATTATCTAGTTCCAGCTTATAGAGCTTCCTAAAGTTCATTAGAAAAAAAGAGAAAAAAAAAAGAAATTACAATGCCTTTTGTTGTTTCTGCTTCATTTCCATACGCATCAAATTCAGCTCAGTTCAGATGACAAAGTCAGGCAAACAGAAGGAAAAAGGGGTTTACAGGTAAAGACAAATAACACCATTGCATGGTTTGGTGGCTTTAGCTTACTCCCTGATGCAAACTGCCACATATGAATTGCACGGACAGAATAAAAGCAGCATTACAACGGATAATAGTGAAGTGAACTGGTCTTACTCATGGGGAACAGGCAGCTCCAATTTTTGCCTAATCTTCTACATCAGCACTGGACTAAGCAGGGACAAATCTCTCAGCTTCACCCATGTTTAGACAGCTAGAAGTTGCCCTTTCAAGTTCAGTAGTCAACCAACCTGTTATCCAATGCTGCATCAACAGTGAAAAGAAAGGTTTTGGTTTTCCTTATTCTCTCGTTCTCATACTAAGGACAGGCAAGACAGACTTGGCTCTGTAGTTACTGACATAAATGCACAGAAATGCTAAAGGTACAGTATCCAGCTATGGGGAGTGTAAGCACAGCGCAGGGCTGCTACAGGCACAACAGCTTTTGTAGCGCCATCTTTGCATTTGACAGTAAGGCTCACTTTCATCTTAACAGTCAGGACGGTCAATTTCTCAACTACAAAAAGAATGACCAATGTTAAAAACTGTATTACACTAATCAACAACTTCCTTTGCTCTCCACCACTGTCCCTTTCCTGCCTTCTCTGCTTCTCTTTGTTCCTCCGTCTCCCTAAGTGGCCATCGCCATTCCCTAAGCAGCTGCCTTGTTGGCACCCCAGACCTGATGTTGCTGCTCTCCTCACCCGCATCCCTCCCATGAGCACTGGCTTGTTTCCTCCCCACGGAGGTGTGCTGCCATTTCAGGTTCTCCATACTTCCTTTCCTATGCCAGATTCCCGCACAACTGAAGTATATTTAAGGAATGTCCTGGTACACTAGCAAACTAAAATGTCTATGAAGAGGCCATTTCATCTGCACAGTTAGCATCTTTCTTTCCTTTGTGCACTTAAAGCAAAGAAAATCCAAAAAAGCTGAAAAGAATATAATGTCATTTAAATAAAGCAATTCTGAAAGACTAGCTTATAATTGTCCCATACTTGCTGTTTTATTTGAAAAGCAGAAGATAAAAATATCTCTTAAGTAGTCATTTATTTTTAAAAGAACTCCTTGGGAATCTCTCTTCTGTCCATGCCAGCCAATCAGCCGCCATCACTGATTTCCGTGTCAGCAGCACGTTCAGCACAGCTTATGGTCCCATGCCGCCTTGCACGTCACCGCAACAGGACTGCAGCACTGATCCGAGGAAGAACTTGAGGAGTGTTATGAGAAAATTTTTAGATGAATACACACAATTGGAAACTGTGCTGTTTGCAGATAGGAAAAAAAAGGAAACAGTCTGGGGTTAATGTCAGCAGTGGTTTTATTTTGTTTTGTTTTGAAAGCATCTATTTTCAGAATCCCTCTTACAACACTGATAAAGGAACACAAACTATCACTTTGGGGTGAAGAGTTATGCCTCCCCACTGGTGGTGTTAAGCTCAACCAGTGCTCCCAGTTTACTTCTTAGGGAGGGATGACATTCTCATCAAAACAACCATGTGGGACCACCCCTTCTTGGCAAGCTCCGCAGGAACAAATGGTTCTGTGGTGGCTACTGTAGCCTGAAAGATCCTGAAGTAACGAAGCTGGTTCACTTGGCAGAAAGATAGAATTCTTGGTACTCCCCTGTCTACACCAACATACATTAAAGTTTCAAGTAATGATGCCCATCTTTTGTTACAGTAGAGAAGTGATGCTTTCCAGCTACGATCACCCACTGCACTTCGGAATACAGCTATTTCATACTTGCTTTGCCAAAAGCAAAATTGCTACAACGGTAAGAAAGTACAAGTTGGTATGTTCCCAGGCCCCTGCAAGGACCTGCTGCACAGATACAGCAAGATACTGGATGAAGGGGAACCTGCGGCACTACAGCCAAGTGTCCCAATCAAATTGTTTCCTATTTAGAATGGAAAATGCAGCTCCTCCATAGGTGTGGAATAAAGACACACAGAGCCAATATAATGTCACTAATGCCCAAATATCATAGTTCCACTTTTATGCTGTTGTCTTAAACACACCACAGAACAAAGAGAAGCAATGGAGTTCTTCAGCTGAAGAAACCCCCAACCCGTAACAGATTAAGATTTAAGATTTTTTCACTCATGTGAAAAGCCTTGTGATGTAAGTGTGAAGTGTTTGGTACAGCTGTGGCACTATGCAACATCCATGACCATGACTCTGAAATAATCCATGTAGGGTAAGAGAATGCAGCCGCCTTTCTTAAAACATGATGAATTTCGTTTGATAAAGGATGTCAAAATTCAGGGTGGAGTCTTATTTTGAGCATGGGAGGGCAGGGGCATAGGTGCCTTTGACTAGCTGAATGAAGACCTTATGCACCCTTGTGCAGGGAACAGAATACCAAACTCTGCTTCCTGCAAGCCCTGTCCTGCTCTGTGTTACAGGCAATCGACCAGTTCCTGTATTTTTCTTAAATCCTCCTTGAGATTCTTGAAGAGTCTCATGAAAAACCTTAAGACCTGTTTTTCAGGTATGGAATGTAATCCCCTCCACACTGGGCCTGACAGCAAGGCTGGAAAGGACATAATAGATGAATAGAGCTACTGTATCCCACAGAGAAAGAAAGAAAAGCTTCCCCCCACCCCCCCACCCCCCTTCCCCAAACCGAGAATATTCGCTAATTCCTCCATGCCTTGAAGCACTCAATAAGAAGTTCAGCTCCCCTGTGAACTGGAAATTAAGTTTGTAGGTGAATGTCCTTGCTCATACTTTTAATCACAGCTCAGAAGTCCAGCAGGATTCTAGCAGCTGTGTGGGGTCAGGATGCAATAAATCCTTCCTGTGACATGGATTACAGTGGGCCGATCTAAATTATAAAGAAAAAATCCCTTTAATTAGAAAATATGAATGTTTTCTTGCAATTTTATGTTCTTTTGTTGTTTTCCAGTAGAAGGGCTGATACTTATCTCAGTTTTGATTTTTTTTGTTTACTAACTGCAGATTTTTTAAATAAACGGTTATTCTTGCCAACAAAAATGCAATGCATACTCACTTAAGCAATTCCACAAATTAACACATTTATTCTAAGCCTTAATTCTTACATGTTAGGGCACAACACAGTGAATTACATTTTATATTTACTATAGAGGACTAATTTATTTAGCCTTAATTTATATTTGTTTTCTCTTGGATGTAAATTAGTATTTTATTAAAGTGCAGAAAAAACACCACTTCAGAAACCGGCTTTATTGAGTCAGCCAGTTCATCATACTAACTTCTAACAGAAAGAATGCATTTAACAGAATTTATTAAAACAGATTTTGCACATAATATTAAACTGGTTTACTAACAAACACCTGCAGTTAATGAATTGAACTGACAGTTTTTAATCACTGTGTCCATAATCTTTTAGTTTTGAGATTTGAGGTTTTGGTCTTATTTTTTGAAGTAGTAACTAGACATCAAAAAATCTTACAGGTTTGTTCTTTTTTCTGTTAACTTCCTAAAAGTTTCCCAGCTTTGAATGAAACAGTTATTGAACTGAAGTAAACTGCAATGAGAAAAAAAAATCTGCTGCATTTGCAGAATGACAAGAGCAGTCCCAAGCAGATTAGTTGCTTCAAAAAATCTCTAGGTCCAGGTGCTCAGCCAGAGATATCTCCCAGCTTAATGGTTTAGCTTTCCACAGAAGAAGACTGCCTGAAAAGATGAAGTGTGTGCACACTGGGCTTTTCACCATTATTTTTGTAACTTTCCAAATATTTCACATACAGAAGCATGAAAGAAGCTGCAGCTAGTCTTACCATTACAATACAATTATTTTCTACTTTTTTAAAAATAGTTTTAATAGAGATTACCAAATTGATGCAAGTCTTTCACAGCTTATTTCCATAAATGTATTTTAATAGCTATATTTTTAAAAGAAAATACATTTGTTCTATTTTTTAAATCATTTTTACACTATGGATTTCCATTAAATGCAAATTACAAAGGGAAAGTAGACAGCTGCAGCTGATAAAATACCCATCCAGCTACTCTAAATTTTAGGATCTGGGTCAATTCACAGAAGATTCTATACACATACACTGAAATCCAGAAGGAAACAGCAAAAAACTTATAACATACATTTTTAACAATATTTAATCTGAAGAAGTTTTCAAATTTTCAGATTTTCCTACAACTGTCACAAACAAAATTAACCATTACAGAACCAATATTTTTTAAGCTTAGCCCCCTAATTTCTCAGATCTTGCATATGTCAATACCAGTTTAAATAAGATAAGAGATTAAACAAAATATTCTGAATTATTTCTCAGATAAAAATGATCTAGGACCCATACCTTGAAATTAAAAGTAATTATAATTGCAATTTACAACTCTCTTACAGTTCACAAACTTAATCCAAAACTCAAGGATTTCTAGAAGTAACAGAAAATTTGTACTTCTCTATCTACCAGAGAGAGATCTCTAAAAGCCTATAATATCTAAACAGATTGTCAGTTGAGTTTTCTATTGGTACATCAGATTTTTTTGTTTGCAGCTGACTCATGACCATTGAGTAGCCTCATGCTCAGTCACTCCATCTTACACTTTCATCCCAACCCTCCAGTCCTCCTCCTCTATCTTGGCAACACCCCCAACCTACATCAACCCTATGTGTGTCAGCTGTGTCAACCAGCTGTGTCAGCACTACCAGATTTTTTTCTATCTGGTCATCACCAAAAATAAAAAAAACAGACCAATCTCAAATCGCCCCTTGGGATCTTCTGATTAGTAACTGCTCTCCACCCAATCTCTCCCATAAACAAAACTCATTGCCCTTTCCCCATGAGCCAGTTCCTTAGGCAGATTTGCTTTCTTACACTAACCCCCATCTAAACTAAAGTCTCATGAAGAGCGCTTTAAAGGCCTTGCTGAAATAGAAATAGGTTTGATCCACTGCATTTCCTTGCCTACAGAGTAAGTTAGCTTATAAAAAAAGATATTAGGTAACTCTGGTGGTAACCACTTTTGGGAAACTATGTTGCACTTTAACTCAAAACATTTCACCAGCATCCTGGCCTGGCCTTTATTTCTGCTTCTTTCCGGGTCCCCCTGCCCTCTACGGTTCAGACAGACATTAAAATGTCCCAAAATTAGTGGACACAAGTACCAAACCCTGGGTAACAGATGCTGCTTGTAATGAAACACCTTCCACCGTATCTACTAGAGCGAGTTCGTTCTTTTTTCTCAGTTAAAGGACAACAAGGGCTATAATTTGATCAGATACCAAGGAATCCAGTTCACAAAATGGGCATTCTGGCATTTCTAACTGATCTTAGGTAACTACCTAAAACTCTGCTTCAACGGCTTTCCAACAGACTTTTAAAAATGGGGTTTTGTTGTTTGTTTTATGCTCCTCAACTTCTGGACAATCCAAATAAAACACAGAGCATGCCAGCTCCTGCATGTCTACCACATGTGAGTATAGATGTGGACATAGAGGCAGGGAAATTAATCCCAGCAGTGAACATGGATTTGTTTCCTAAGTAGAAAGGAATTCACAGCTTCGAATGAATGAATGAAAGTAAGTAATAATAAAAAATAATCCTCCTGTCCAAAGTAAATAATTTTAGGAAACAAACAGATGGAATCGTAAGGAGGAAACAAAACTCTCCTTTTAAGTCTTAAAAACAAAATTGCTTCTGTTGCCTTTGATCTAATTTAAGTTGCACTAAAGGTCAACGAACATTGGGACAAATATTGCTAAATACTGTATGCGATGGATAAAAAGAAACACGAGCGTTTGGCCTTATTGTGCAGAATACATCACACGATGATCTCACCCCCGTTACCAGCTGGGGGCTCGCAAAGCGCGTTCACCAAATAAGGGAAAACGCTGCGTGCCCGAGATCCTTTCCCAGTTACCTCACCCAGCTTTCCCTCGCCTCTCCACAATAATTGCAGAGGTCATATTTTTTAAACTCAGATGGAGTAAATCAACAGACTATCCAATGCAAAGCTGGGTCTGTGTAGTCTCTGGAGAGGACTCAGCTTTATTTAAACTGAGTGTGTGCAGAAAAGGAAGAACTGAAATATGTGGAATGAAAACAGAAGGGCGAGTAGTATAAATCAAGAGGAGCAAGTGATGTAGATTTGCGTATCGCTGGTTTGATTACAAACACTAATGTTTTATAAGGAATGTTTCTCAAATTTGTTTGGTATCTTCAGGTATTTGAAGTCCATGCGAAGAATTGGTCTTTAATGTTATTCTTGTGACGTTCCAAAAACACTTGAACTTTGCGCTCTGGTTTATGCTGTCCTTGTATTTGAAATATAGCTTTGTAACATCAACAGGATATATTTTATCCTCCATATTCTCTTTGATTTCTGTGATCATATTCTTTGCCTAAACTTTAGTCGCTTTTGAAGAAAGAATAAAATAATCTCATTCTCTATATTAAATGCAACAATAGGGTAATCCTACGTAGTTCATCATGGCAGTAAAAATCTTGCAAAGTTACATATTATTAAAATGAAATTGTGATTGCCATAGTGAAAACTGTCATTAATTTATAACATTTTCTCTTTGTGGGGTGGGGATTGCTTGGTTTTATCTCCAATTTATCAGGTGTTTTAAAAAACAAAGAAAAAATACCAGTAAGCAATCTTAAGTGCTTCTCACATAATCTTCCCCTCACCAAAATCTGACAGTAGCACATAATATAATTTCCTACAATGTATATTGGTAACACAACTACCTAATTTTTTCCTCTCCAAAAAATTTGGAATCACATCTTAACAGGGTACTAAAACTAATATTTTCAAAGTCTACTTGGAAGACAGAGAATCCAACACCCACCACTGCTTATAACACAAACTCTCACAACGTAAGGCTGATCGCAAACACCAGCCACTTGCATCTCTAGCTACTGCTGAAATTGCCAACACAGAAGGCATAAAAAATTAACCTCATGCTTCTGTATCTAGTATCTTAAAACATCGGTCCATATGATGTTATGATGCAAATTAATTGTAAATTCAAAGCTCTAGAAATATATAGTATGACATAACTATCAGCTATCCTGTGGAATCTGTACCATCTCTACCTCTCTTCAGAAAGGAACACACAAAGAAATGTTTTGGGATTCTTTGTGGAGGGGAGGGATAACAAGAGAAATGGGAGCAATCTGGGGTTTAATATGAACACAATTCTACACACTGTTTTAAGTTAATACTAAGGGAGACAACAGCTCAAGCCTGATATTTCAGAGTAAAAAGTAACATTTGATACATGGTCCAGTCCATATAGCTGATGTGTCTAGAGAAGTCCTCAAATAAAAAGTGACATTCTCAGTGTCCTGTAAAACTTGCTGCTGAAATCCAAGGAACAAGAAAGCATCTACATTTTTTGTTTGGCTATCAGTTCAGATCATCTCAGAGGAGTTCAGAGAGTCAAATCTCTGTGCAAACCTTCATTAATTGCAGATAAATAACTAGCAAGCTTAACTCATCCCATATTTGTAAGAGTTCATAAATGGTCAGTTTGAGCCCAGTGAAGAGCCATGAGGTAAGCGATCTGACCATGCTCTACTTCACTAACAATGAGTTTCAGAAAGCCCTAATTTCTACTCTATTTCATATTGGTCTCATTACTCCTAGATCTCATGTTGCTATTTTGTATTTACTAGAAAACCAGTAGTAAATGTAATTAATCTCTCACTCCTTTGTGTCGACTCCACTTAGTTAAAAGCCAGCTGTAATTGCTTTCCCTGATAAAAATCAATTCAGAGGCAAACATTTGTACCGCTACCCAGGTTACGCAGGTGGTCTCATTTTTGAGCTTGACAGTTGAACTCCATAAGCAGTGCAAGAAAAGATGAGTTTATTTGAAATTTTATAAAGCAATGAGCTGGAAGAGCTCTCTCTATGATATCAACGTGTCAAGCCAGTATTCTGTACTGCCCAAAACACACATAGCACTGCATAATAAAGTGCATTAGACACTGGAATAACAGTTAGCTGAGCCAAGCTCTCTCCTGAACTCATTCAGTAGACTGTTGTGTGACCAGACAGAAGTCAAAACAATCACTTTTTCCACAAATTATATAAGATAGGAAAATACCTGTATTTTATCTGGAAGAGCTATGGAAAAGAAACCAGCCATTGTGATATACCAGAGAGGGCCCAACTTGCCTTGTAGTGTCCTGCCTCTAATGTTAAATACTTGCTGAATCAAAAAACAAAGAGATTCATTTTCAATTAGATCATTAAATATCTGTTGACATCTACTGAGCAGTATATTCAAAGGAGACATGGATGTCTTACACAGTTCTGCAGAGAGCCCTGTGAACCAGCTGTGGCTCATTTCTCAGATGTACCAGGCCAGTCAATAGTAGGGCAAGTTAGGCTTTCAAACAGGGCACTCTGCAGAGAAGAATGACATCCCTTAAACTATAGGAATATGAAATGAAACAGTAAACAAAGAACTGAACAACGCAAATAAAACCTACGAAAAATAAAAATAATTTTGTGTTGGAATTAAATTCTGATTTGTGCAGCATAGTAAATAAACTCCCAGCCCCGCATCTCAAAGCAGCATAGGGGTGGGACAAGAGAAGAATGCAGTTGTACACAAAAACATATCAAGTAAGAGGGTAAAGAACATCCATTTCAGAGAAATCTGACCTCAAGTTCACAGTAGAAATTCTTCCCAAACATTTACTTAGTTCCTGTGCGGAAGCAGCCTCATCTGTTTGCTACACATTCACAACAAGCAATACAAAAAGTATAAAGCTTCAGTCTCTCTTTCCAATAGCTCTGTTCCTCTTCGGAGGTTGTTTGAGTACAGCACAAGTGTAACCTCAGCTACAACACCAAAGAAAGATTTTTTTGGTACCCGTTTAACCTTACAAATGGAAAATTTCCCAGAAAATTTTAAGCACTAATACAAGATGCAAAATGCTTCAGAAGCAGCGTATTTATGTAGACAGCAGGAACTGTTACTAACAATACCTCTAACGGACTACAGCAGCTGCCATTATGCATCTTTCTGAGACTATGATCAAAGCAGTCACTGATAACTACTTAAAGGCTCCAGGATCAGACTGAAAATAGCTCTTCTGGACTAACAGCTCCTTCCAGCATCTTTTACCCCGCTATATCTGATTTCCTGGGCTGACTACTGAACCCTGGTATAGACAACATGCACTGTTTCTCTAGCACAGATCGTAAAATCATGCATCACAGAATCGACTAGGCTGGAAAAGAGCTTCAAGATCAAGTCCAACCACTAACCCAGCACTGCCAAGTCCACCACTAAACCATGTCGCTAAGCACCATGTCTACACATCTTTTAAATACATCCAGGGATGGTGACTCAGCCACTTCCCGGGGCAGCCTGTTCTGATGCTGGACAACCTTTTTGGTGAAGAATTTTTTCCTAATTTCCAGTGTAAGCCTCCCTCAGCTTGGCACAATCTGAGGCCATTTACTCTTGTCCTGTTGCTTGTTATCTGGGAGAAGAGACCTACCCCCCACCTCACTACACTCTCTTTTCAGGTAGTTGTAGAGAACAATAAGGTCTCCCCTAAGCCTCCTTTTGTAGCACTTAACACCAAAGAACTGGCTTAGAGCACCAACTGGAGCACTTCTACCATAGGAAAATCTCTGGGCAACATGAAGATGAATAATCTGGCAAAATGAATATGAATCACTGCACTACATTGGCTGTGTGAAGTGGAGAGGGAAAGCAGAGACTGAAAGAGAGTATGCCTGAAGCGCACTGACTCCTTTCAGTCTTTATACAATAGCCCCTTGAGGACCACTGCACCCATAGCAGCTCTCTGAACCCCCTGTACGGTTCTGGGATAACCCAAGATGCAACATAATGTAAATGCAGACATCAGAAGATGAACATAACTCCAGATGGTAAGAATACTCAACAGTAGCAAGAGCTGTACCCTATGCACATAATCAATTTGAACTCCATTTCTAAATCACCTCCTTCTCTGAAGCAAAGAATACAGTGTGATTTTCTAATACATTAATAAGGATGGCATCAAGTATGTTTGAATACAAAATGCCTGTTTTCAGTCCAGCCTTCAAAACACTGAAAAACTCAAACATGAAATGAAAAAGAACTGTTTCCACAGCCACTTACTTTTGCTGCTCCTATTTGCTCTTTACGAAACTTCTCCAGTGGTGCTATTAGCACATCATTAGCATTCTGGATCTGCAAAGTTAAACATAAAGCATATCTTTTTAATAAAGATTATTTGCAGAAAGCGGTGTAATTATAACTCTGCCAATATGCAAGACTGAAAAATTAATGTCCATAACATTCAGATAAAAGCATATGGATAGAAATCAAACAATTATGTTGTCTTTACATAAAACATACAACATATGTGTTCACTGGTCTGTTAGGGAAAATTTCCGTGAATGACTAAAGCAATTATAAGGAATGATGGAATAAGTTTATTTGCAATATACAGAAGGACTTTCTAGTGGTTTACTTCCATTTCTTGGATCTTGCCTAAAACCAGAATAGAAAACGAAAACTTCCAGGAACATGTTTTGGCAGAACAGAGAAGACAAACACAGTAGTACCAACAGCAATGCCTGAAAAAGCCTGTGTTTACAGAATCTGAATCTTTGATAGCTGAATCTTTTTGGTTGCCTCTCTGGATGATACACCTCATTATACTGAACAGAGAAGACTAAAGGCAGACAACTCTGACAAGTGGGCAATTTACAAAATACTTTAGATTGGATTCCTTCACTTTTCTAGTTTTTAAACCAATTTATGATGTCCTGCAGTTATTTTTATCACTTTAACCTAAACATGGGTTCCTAATGAATCACAGTTTTCCCCTCATGGTCTCTGTTTAGCGCAAATCCAGTCCTGGGAACCCCCCTCTGAAGACCGTTCCCAGCAGCAACCACCTGAAGTGATTCCTAGCCATTTGTGCTGGAAGCACACGTGCAGCAGAATACAAAAGCCAGCCATGCCATCGAGCCATTCATCAAAATAAAAAAAAATAATAAAAAAAAAAAAGGTAGCATTATTTCACCACGTACCTTTTAGAAATAGGCAGAATAACCATCTAAACTGACTTTACTGCAAAAAAATCAGATGAAACTAAAAACTGCCAACACATCAGAAATAAAGCATAATAAAACATATTACAGTATTCTATTAACCTAACTACAGACAAAATTTTAGGTTTTCTGCACAAATAGGTTTTTTTCTCCTCACTAGTCCAGTCTTTACCATACTCATCACATTCCACATTGGGCTTTGGCAGGTTTAGAGGTCTGGGCACAGATAACATGTACCTAAGCCAAATGCGAATAAATACTGTTCTTGTGATTCTTCCATAACAATAATCGATAAGTCACATTGTCAGTTGAGCACGAAAGCTTCCCAAAAGGCTGTAATAATAAACATATAGAATAAACCCATTGAAACACAAACATGTTTCCTTTCCTCCCAAACCTAACATTACAATTTGAAAGACCACAGAATCACCACATCTCTCCATAGGGCAAAGTTTCAGGAGAAGTCGAGACTCTGTTTGACATCCTAATGTAACAAAGTCCAAGACAGCAAAGGCAACACTTGGCATGCTCAATGATGCAGTGATCAAAATGTGCTACATTTAAAAATAAAAGTTAAGCACAGAGGATGTGGGACGTGGCTTTGCTGGGCTGCAGTACAATGTTATTCACTCCCACAGTTATATATGCAACTATGAATAGACAGTGGGTATCACAAGGCTAATTAAAATATGTCACGCACATCATCTAGACATGGTCTGCACCTCTGAATAGATCTGCTGAGCCACATCAACAGAACATGCCGCAAGCTCATCCCTGGGTTGAAAGCTTCTACTGACAAAAGCCCTGATGTGGCAATTCACCTCCAAGTAAAATTAGGAGCTAGGCAAGTAACTGACTTTGGGGGGGGAGAACATGCTAGCAAAGTACCAGAGAGAATCCTGGCAGACGCATTTCAACAGCTGGTATTAAAAGATGCAGAATGCTCCACTGTAAAAAGACTCCTGTTGATTTCCACCAGGTTGTGCCTAGCTTTTGGAAACTGAAAATTACAGAGAAAGAAGAATTTTTGCCTTACATAAGCATTTATTCATTTCTGTTTATCTCCGATTCCTACCACTGCAATTACATTACAGTTTCCTTGTTAAGGGTTACAAATGCCAATTCTCCCCCAAAGTAGGAAACTAATCCTCCTACAACCCTTTCTATAGAAATCCGATTGCTTTAGAAAATCTGAAATTTTCACTGTGTGGTCCTAATAGAGTAACTTTCTTCCTGCCAAGATGATAATACGCCTCCTACTCAGTTACTGTGCCAGGTTGAAATCACAGTCACTTGGAACAGGCAAACAATGTCAAAAAGACAGTAACAGTTTCTGGAAATAGCAACTTAGAAATCCATGTTTTGTTTTAAATACAGATTTTATCCTTAAAAGCTTATTCAGATTAGTCACACCCTTAAAGAAGTTACACTTTCTTGATCCAAGAGTTATTATTGAATGCTGCACAGTTCCAGCTCCCAGCACAGCTAATACGTGGCAGTCAGTCAAATAATGTGATTGTTTCTCTTGTTTGGCAAAAGCACAGGTCTTCCCCCAGAAAAAAACAAAACAAAACAACAACAACAACAAAAAGGAATCATGCAGTTTTAACTTAGTGTCAGTTCATCAATCTTTTTTTAATTAAGATGCTAGACAAGTAGTAGAGGCAGGCATAATAGGAAAATATTACTTTGACGATTGAGAGAGCTATATATTAGATCTAGTAAAAAAGAAACAGATTTTTCTAAGCTAAAGAACTTAATCAGCTTCTAAACTTTATGTATAACTTGCTACTTAGTATTACTGATAAAAATACCTTTACAGTGAGTACCACCAAAATCACATTAAATTTGTAAAAAAATACTTTAAAAAGAAACATTTAAAAATAAAAAATACTTTCCCTAAGCCAGATTTAACAATTTATGAGGTCTTCTCTGTTTGCATAACTGCAACATTTCAATACGTTCTGACAGCATTCGAGCCAATGTGGTGAAGCACTGTAGTGTTGTCTTTTGTGATTCATAATCTTCCACTTTTCCAACTCAGCCTCACGATCTTCCACTTTTCCAGCCCACCCTTCTTCCTTTCAGAAGTTAGCTGTGAAACTGATCTGATGTACCAATAATGAGATTAAATTGTGGTTTTCACACATCACAGAGAAACTCTACATCTATACTTGGAGACATTTTAAACTAGCATTTTTCAAAACTTTTTTACTAAAAATTTCAATCATCAGTAGAATGAAGAAAAAAATGTAAAATCAACTAAAAACATTATGAGAATTCTAATCATTACACTATGTTAGAAAGGCAAGAATAAAATTTTGGTAAATAGTTTTAGATTTTCTTAAATTTGTCAATGTTATTTTTTTGAATGAGTTTTCTAGCCCTGAATTTGAGGTAGTGAATGATATGTACATGCATAATTCTTCTTCATTTTCTTTTACTTAGGTATGATATAAACAGTGGATATAAAGAGAAATTTAACTAGAATATTGTTGCAGCTCAATATTATTAAGTAATAACAACCAACACAGAAACTGAAATTTTAAGCCTTGAAGTACTTTACAAGCTTTGAGCTTCACTTGGCAATCTACAATATTAAATTGCAGTAAAAAGAACAGTTAATAGCTTTTGAGTTTTATATTTTTATTTTAGGGCTAAGGACCAGGTAGGTCACAGAGAGAATTAACAGAATTCCCAGTTGCTAGAAGATGACAGTAACAGTACCAAGTGAGGCACTTTTGGAGTGATGGAATTAGGAATCATATCAAGCTTATCTGAATTACAGCAAAATGTTTTATCTTTGAAAAACTTTTGGTTTATATATTGTGTCTGGGAAAGACTTTTTTTTTTCCCTCTAAATTCACTACAAGTACTTTTCACTGGAACACAGAATTATCACTTGCATATAGAAAATAAAAGCAAGTTCCCTGAAATAGTGACTCATGACAAACACTAATTTGCTTCATGTTGGTATAAGACACATAGAAAATACCAATTCAATTCATTCAAAGAAGGGAACACATCTCATAGCTAATATATTCATAGTAATGCATTTCTAATATAGAAACATACTGCTCTGCTAGACAACAAGAAATAATTTAATTTTAAATCCTTCCCCCAATTCCTAACATCTGGTCTGTCAGAAAAAACACTTCTTTCAGTCTGTGGTGTGTATCAACAGCTCCTAATCAATACAACTTCAAATACAATAGCAGAGACCAAACACAGACAACCAGGCATTTATGTAAGCTAGTTATGGATCAGGTTTACATGCTACAAAGAATATACACGTGTCGATAAAACAATCAGTCATCTATTTAAGTCCCAGTTTCTATTTTAAAAGTTAAAAAGTGTAAATATTGCATAAAGTTAGTAACTCGAATTTCAGTGCCTGTAACTACTTGACCTTAGTAGGACAAATATTTTTACAGCTCTGTACGGAAAACTCTACACAGACAAATCACATATTTAAAAAAACAACAACAAAAAAAATGTATTTCAAGTTTATCTTAATCCCCTTACATTTACAGAAAAAGACGATATCAAACAATATCCAAGTTTGTGTTAATTATCACTAACAATGCCAGTTATTTCAAGCTGAGTTTAAATTCAGGCAGTAAAGCAGGTTCAGAAGATAACAAAGTCTTAAGTACGGACTAGTAATAACAACGGCTGGACACTTCCATGTAGAATTGGTGAGGCAACATTCTGCTTCTAAGCAAAAACCTAGTGCTGTACCAAGTGGTCTTAATACACTGCCACAAGGGGATGCTTATAAATCGCATGCCAATCAAGGTCAGGAGTACTTATATATGGCTGAATAAATTACTTTTTTCTCATCTTTTTTCAAGTTAACATTAATTTTTAATTTTCTATATTGCATAGCTTATGTGTAAAAATAAATTACTATAGTAATTAGTGTCACACCTGAAATGACGGTTCCTTCAAATAGTCAAAAAATGACACAGGAGAATATGCACAAATGCTGTCTTTAGCACAGAAAAGTCTGCTTACGGAGTCCTCATGAAACATTAGAGGAAGAAACACACCTCTGAAGAACAATATAGAGGAGGAATCTAACTTTGGATGTTAGGTCTCCTCAAGAAGTTTTTCTTCTCTACTTATTACAAAGCAAGCAGAACAAAAATCATCCACCCTTGGATAAAATTGGTCTTCATGAATATTCCTGCCTCAGATTGTACCATCAACTTTTTAAACCTAAACATTTTTATTCTAACAAGTGCACACTGCTATAAGGTGTATATATACACAGGAAAAAAAAAATGCTCGTACATCTAGTATTTGAAACTTAACACTGCAATCATAATTTCAGGTTTTCTGTATCCTGACTTTGTAATTACTTGGTAGGGGTCTTCATAAATAAAAGTCTTCCTGATACATTTTTCCCCTCAGACCATGTAATTATGCGTGAGTGGGTAAGCTAGATTTGAAAGCTTTATCTTTCCAAGTATTTGCCATCAGAGTCTGTGTTATTCCCTCCCCTCTTTTTAAAAAAAAAAACACTTTCAGAAGTATTTACTATTCCAGAAATATTGATTTTTGGAGAGATGAAGTAAGATAGGGGTTTCATTAAAACCATTCATATTTCAGAGACAAATGTCCTACAGAAAGAATGGTCTGTCTTTTTATCTGTGTCCTTTAATGATGCCGTAGTACTTTAATGCTTGGGCATCAACTCCTGTTCTGCTCCCATCAATGCCTCTTCCTACTTCCAGGCTATGAAAAACTGACAAAGTTTGAGACAAGTACAGATGATGTATCCACTCCTGTATGAACCAGGAGATCCTGATCTTCCCCTTCATCTGGGAAGTGATACCCTTTAATGTTCATCTGAAAAGAAACTGGTGGCATACTCTCTTTGTTGAGTGATGCTGAGACAGAGACAAGCGCTACCAGAAAGCATACCCCCTCATTTATGGAGAGCTAAATTTGATCTTGGAACATAGATCGCTGGTGGACCTTAAGATCTGAGATGATTTAGGATACTTTTGATAGAATTTTGACAATCCCGTATCTTGACCAAAACCAGATTCTCCTGCAAAGCTCAAATCTTTCTGGCACAGAAAAAATTAAGGTGAGGACTGAAGGAGAGAGTGACCCTAACACTGTCAGAGGTCTCCAGTTCCGCAGTCAGTTATGCCTTAGCTCCACCCATGCAGGACTCCTTTGCTGGAGGTGATGGCTCACCACTCTTGTCCTCAACCAGCCTCCTTCTTCCCTTCCACCCATGTGGCTTTCCTCCTTCAGGACACTGCGAATTCCATGCAAGCAGGAGACCTCCAACTCTACAGTTTACTTCCCTGCTATATTCAAATCCCACAACAATTAGCCAAGCATTCAACCTGACCTGCTGCCCTTCCTGTGACTCCATGCTTAACCATGGTGGCACTCCAGGAATTTAAAAGGAAAGACACAAAAAAGAAAATTCCAAGAGGCATGTGCTGTTGAACTGGAGATTGAAGGAGAAGGGAAAATAAAGATTTAAAAGCTATTTTTTATATCAGAGGTTCAGTTCTGTTAAACCCTTCAGTTCAAGCTATTGCAGAAATTTATATTGCTGTGCGTATTTCAAGACAGTGCATCTTTCACACAGATCAAGGTAATGATACTTCTCTTTAATACAAAGAGACCCTGCACATTTTGTAGTTCTTTCACTTCTTTTTGTGCAAAACACTATTGTCTCCTTTTCCAGACAGGATAAGATCCTTCACAACATAAAGAGCCTAGCAATGTTAATTTTAACTCTGCTTTTTCCTCCACCAGTCTCCAGTACAGGTAAGCTACAGGGCAAGTTAGGTAGAGAGTATCACACCAACTGTAATTGAGACTAGTACTAACAGAAAGATACGACATTCCCAAGCTGAGAATGAAAAGAAACATTTCATCATTCTTGAAAGCACGATGAGCACCAGGACTGTACTTGTACCATTTTACGTGCTAATGGAACGAAGAAAAGCCAAGGACCTCACTGAGGGAAGCAAATTCAAGGATTACTCCCAGGACTGCACTTGAAGGGGAAAAAGAAATAAAAAAAATAAAGAAAATCAATAAAAAAAATCAAAGGAAAAACAGCCCCACTCATGCTAAGAAGAGTGTTATACACAGTATAAAAACAAGCAAACCTTGCCATTTACTGTGACCATCTCTGTAATCACCAACCAGATGTGACCTTGTCTCATAAGCTGGGGAGAATATCGAATACCAGGAGGTCCTCTTGGGCTCTCTCTCCCATTTGGTAGTTTCCTTTGTTCCTCTCAAGTACCAGGCAAGGAAGAAAACGTTACAGTTTGAAATCAGTACAATTTGTGAGGAATTGTAGGCAGGAATGAGCAAGTACACATCATTTTTTAAATACCCCATCACAATATCTTCTTTTTTTTAAATTATTTTTAAACTATCCTCTACCCTATTAAGCACAGCATATAATTGAAACGAATTGAGTTTAAAATATTTTCATTGCAGCAGTACAAGAATCAAAAATAAAGTGTTTATATAAGCCACACTTTATTCATTTCGCACCCAACAGTCTCAAACTTGAGGCGTATGCTTTCTGAGCCATTTCCACATGCTCCTAAATGAGATGAAGAAGAGCTCTGCTATCTCAGATGAGGGTGCAACATAGCGAGTACCTACCAAATACAGCCCAACCACTCTCAAGTATCTTGCATTTTTTGTGGCATATTGATCTCTATGGCAAAGTATATTTATGGTACTTCAGCACCCAAAAGATCCCAAGGTCAGGTACCACTTTCATAAAAAACAGTAATTTAAAGATGGCACCAATATCCTTCACGTGTGCAATGACTGTGGAGCAGAAGCTCCTGTCATCCTCACAGAAGCAAAGCCTTGTGAATGACCCTGAAATCCTGGACCCTGGACACCACTCCGTACTAAAACTGGTTAACTTTCTTTGGGGTCCAACTAACAACAGAGAAATACGAGCTTTAAGGACTGGCCTTAAGTGAATAGAGAAAGAAAGAAAAAAAAAAGTATTTTTGAGTTCAAATAACAGCTCCCTCACAAAATGTGGGAATTTTAAGTGTCCCCTAATGAATCAGTCCAGGAACTACCAACAGCCAGATATGGCAGAGGACACTGCCATCTCAGCAACGACACCAGTACAAAGAGTCTCAAGAACTTACCAGGCAATTAACTTAACATTAGATCAGTCTCTGCACTTGATACAGCCACATAAGCTTCCCTTCCCAATCAATGGGGGAAAATCACCACACAATTCCTGTGATGCATTTGGATGCCTTTCAGACAAGATGCATCACATCATGGAATTGCTAGGTTCTCTGTAATCAAACTCAAGTTTGCTATTCTGCTTCCGTGAAGATAATTCAGAGCAGAGGTATAAAGTCTAAGTACCACATTATTTAGATATTTCCAAAACAAAGCATTTGAATGTCTGGGCCACTGGGCCTCAAGTCTGCTCTCACTCAGGGATATTGCAAATCCATTTAAAGTTTATAGGAGAGACCAAAGAAATCTGTGGCTGCACAAAAGAGTTGCTTCTCATTCAGCATAAAGCATCTGCATTCAACAGAGATGGCATAAATGTTATAGACATTACAGGATTCACTAAAGGTTACTGTGAAGTTAATTTCACAGCCCAAAGTCACACTCACAAAGGTACACAGCCCTCCCAATATGCAACTGAAGACCTGAACCACAAATGCAGTCATACTCCTAAACCAATGAAGAATAAATTACCAAAGTACCACAGACAATGTGTAGCAAATAAATTGCTTCAGAATTTAAAAGAAAAAAATAGTCAAATATATTTTAACTCTGAAGTGAGGTTAAATAGGGAACACATAAATTGAATTTGATTATATTAGGTAATACAGTATATGGCTTATTCTCAGACACAAAATTAAACAATATTATCATACCTCTTGATTTCCTTTCATTTGCTTCATTTCTAGCATAGTTATTACAGTTACCACCAACCTATATATGTGTGGGGTGCTGAAACTGGCACATTCAAAACTGCTTGTCTGATCTAAGCTATTTTTCCTGTTAAAATCCAAACTTGCCATTGCATATAATTTCTTTTTAAGATGGGACTTTATTCAGTGTCAGAAATAAGCATCCTGCCCTACGTCGCAGAGTCCCATATCAGCACACTGTCTCTACTACTCACGTTTTCTGTCATTAATGGATATTAAGACATTAAGACACCGTATTCAACAGTTGACTCTGGAACATGGCAGCGGAGTGGTGTCTGACTGAACCTGAGCATGGAAACCAACAGAAAAAACCCAGATCTTAAGAAATCAGAAGCTCCACCATCTGACCCTATTCTCTTAACACTGATCCAGGAACACCACTATGTTATCTAATGGCAAGGTCTTACAGAAGTAGAGGATGAGTTCCCAACATAACAAGTATTTAACAGAACTATACAGGAAGTAACAGGTCTTACAAATGATTTCAAGCATCTTACAATTATTTTTCTTAATGACTTGTTCATTTCTTTATGAACTGCAATCATAACAGACAATACTAAATGACTGCAAGACTGGATTCTGATTTTAGACATTGCTCAGTGAATGACAAGGCACATAGAGAAAGAAAATAAGGCACTTAGGTGAGAATACTTGCACCATGAAGTTATGGCAGCAAGTTTCATATGCATCTCAACAGTTCTTGTTTTGCATAATGAGGCAGATTATTTCTGGCTGAACTTAGCATTGCAGGCAAAAGAGAGTAGTTAGCCACAAAACTTCCATATATTACAAGTTTTTAAAACAGAAAAATGGTGTTTGGTATATCTAGGTAAAGTATGTTATCTATATGTTCATTTATACTTCCTTTTAACGCTATTTCCCTTTAACTATCAACTCAATGTATTCATTGCCTGTGATGTCTCCGGAGGGAAAGGCTAAATATCATTCCATCTGGTTTAAATTCCACATCTGAGAATTTGCAGTAAGCTTAAAATGTCTTTGTTGCCTTATAAATATTTAAAGAGAAACTATCATTATATTTAAACTCTCAGAATCGTTGTTACTTTACAGTAGTTAAGTTTTAATGTTTGTATGCTAATCTGTCTTGGTCACAAACACAAGATTCTTGGGCACTGTCAGATCACTAATACTTCAAGAACAACTTTAAACAGCACCAAGAAGCAGCTACTCAATTCCCACTGTATGTGGAACAGAAATTGCATTTATTATAATCACCTTCTACTAAATGGTCTGGTTTGACAAACCAAATTTACTGTTAAAGGCTTTTTAATAGCTGATGCTCAAACTGTCCTCCTGAGTTGAGAAAGTGCAGCAAATATGTATTACCAATCACTCCAACTAGAGTAAAGTCAGAGGCTACAAACCTGCCACGTACCTAGTGAAAAAAAATGCTTATGATAACATGTAGTGGCAATGAGATGTCTAATGCATTTTATAGACAGCCTTAAAAATTATTTACACCATATCATACAATGCCATCTGTGTACAGAAAGCAGATTTGTTCTCAGAGGAATGTTACATGCCTTTCAAGCATTGTGAACTGCTGAAGTGAAATTGCTACAAACACCTTTACGTTAATTCTGCTTTACATCCTCAAGATGCATGAAAAAAAGCCTTCAGAAAATGGATTACTGAAAAGAGCCATGTTCCACATATAGGCACAAGGATATGTATAAATGTATACATGTATGAAGTCAGATATTCTCTTATTTTCCTTATAATTCTTTATTTGAGTGCAAATCTCAAAAGACTGCTAGATTTAGTTTTCTTTTTAGATGCTTGAATGAGGAGACAGGTTAAAATATCTCAAATATTTGACCCAAATAAGGTCAAACTATCTTTTCCTGGTCCCATCATATTCAATAGTATTTTATAAACTCAGATTACAAGAGGAAAACCATGTGATGCTAACCTTTAAAAATGTCTAAGTTCTTAATACATACTTTAAAAATATATTTACTCTTCCACAAAATTATTATACCAAAAATTTACACTTAAAAGGTCTTTGTAATAACAGATTACATAACAAAATGTATACCTTTAAGTATTGCCATCTACCAATAATACAAATAGAATTGAAAATAGCCTTCAAGAAAGGCACCACAATAAATTTTACAAGATAAACAAGGAAATTGAGAAATGAAAGACAGCAGTTGATAACTAATAAATAAAAATGAGATTGTGCTAGTAATACAAAATGGCCTCATGATACTGAATGCCAGAGGTTGGTATCAAGGAAAAAAAAAAGTCCAGGTGAATTATTAAAGAGCACAGCTAGTACTATGACCATTAATGAACACACACTAGTTATATGTGTTAAATTGAAGGAAATCAGGTCTCAGACTTGAAAGTGTTTGCAGAGTCAGCACATAACTTCTCTCTGCTCTCCTACTCGGCATACAAGCTGGGAAAGGACTCCTGCGTTTCTTGAAACATTAGATACTCCCCAGAAAAAACACCTGTGTACAAAAGGGGTCCAAAAAAATTCAGATAGGTTATGCTTTATAATGTAGTTAAAGCGGTAGGGGCAAAAAATTCAAAGATTAATACCATATGAAAAATATTTATTTCAAAATCTAACTTCTTCCCTACGTCTTATTTCTCTCCTTCCCCCTTGGTAGCCTGAATAAAATAATGAAAAAAAAAATGCACAGCTCTTCTCATGTGCCAAGTCTCTATTCCAAATGTCAAACGCTATCCCAAGTATTACAAGTACTGAATAAAGATGTAAATACTGGCATGTTGTTAATTAGGCTTCATGGGGAAATTAGGATGCAAAGAATGGTACCAAGGGAATTGCCCAGACATGGGTTTTAACAATGCTGTTACTGCCCTCCCACAGTAACTTTTAACAAAATTGACTTCATTCCTCTCATAGTATGCCTTGCCAAGTAACGGATTTGAATAAAGGGCCCTCATTAGCAATAAAAGTTTGGAGGGTGGAAGTGCTGCTTGAACTTTGCATTGCTGAAGTACATGCAATGAAAAGCACTTTGCTGAATTACTAACAGTGTCTGTGCAAGCCAGTCCCAGCTGGCCAGTCCTGCTGTGGGGGCTGCTGCTCATGGGTTCTTAAACAGCAACAGAAGAATAAACTTGTAGCATCCCTGCACTGATACAAAAGCTTAGGATACCAGCTTTTTCTACCTACTTGGAGTTCACAGGGGTTATTTCAGACCTTCTCAACTCCTAGCTAGGCTCTGTAATGTGCCCTGGGAGATGCTATGAGAAGGCTGATAAAATTACTCAATAAGTATCAGTGCTCAAACCTTTTTTACCTGCTCCCTGTTAGCTTCTGAGCAAAATTTAAGGTGTTGGTGATTCCTGAGGTAGTGGTTACGGGCATGAAAGTGTCTAAGAGGTCTTCAGTGCTCAGAAATCTCCCTGCTGGTATTCAGAGGACTACTACCTTAGTGACAGCATAAAGTACTTATGTTTTACTACTAGCAGCACCACTGAAGCAATGCGAAAATGAAGCATGTCATATCTACTTCAAGCAACTTATAGATCAACAGAATTTTCAGCTAAGTGGCTGTAATGCTTTATTAAGCCATCTTTAATTCAGGTTCTCGGGCCACAGCTGTACATCTAAAATAGGGTGTCTAGATCAATTTTAGGAAATGTTCATTATAGCGCAGTTCTAAGAATTGAATTTTAAACAAACAGGGCAAGCTACAAACCTGTCTCTATGAGTCAGTAATCTTTAATAGCCGGAGGGTTCATACAGCTTGGACTACCCTTCTTGCAACTAACATAGCTACCGCTGTGTGCCAAAGACAAAAATGAGAACTCAAGATTCCTAACATTCAAAAATAATACTGAACCTAGGATGTGTGAACTTATTAAGAAAATACCAAATGTGCCTGGTGAGTGCCTACAAAGGAACTCACAATCACTCCTTCAGCTCAGCTACAGAGAGTTAATGTCAGGAATCTGAAGGGCAAGATGTTTACATCTGTCTGATTGATGGAGAAGAGGGACCCTGATGTTGTTACATGTAATTCGCAGAAGGAAGAGATCACTTGAAAACAGTTCCTGGCCAGATAACCTTAAGCAAGGTAAAATACAGGTAAAAGGTAAGTTACAGGTAAGGTAAAGGTAAGGTAAAAAAAAGGAAGGTAAAATATGTTTACGGTCAGACTCTAAGATGTGTTGATCCTCTAGAAAGCTCTCACAAGAATATGTTCAAGAAAAGTCCTGTTTTAAGTACTGACAATAAAAACCTTACAAAGCACTGAAGTGTCTCATCTTCATTGTGCTCAGAAATCAGAAGCCAAAAGGCATGAACTGGTTCTTCTCCACTTACTTCCTTGATTTGGGGTTTTAAATAGACTCACTTACTATAATGCAGTGTTAAATCATTACCAAAGACATTTTCCTGAACAGGCAGTGAAGGAGTCTGCAATGCTGAGCATGCTTACACCCAGTGACTTCACTGAAAAAGCAGGAGCAATGAGCGGACACTACAAAGAGCCTGGTTGCTTATGAATACTTGAACCCTACATGCACTGTTCATTGTAAAGTAATATTCAAATGCCAAAAGCACTGTACATTAAGGTGTGTCTCCCCCAAATATTTTTCATTTGTATGAAAAATATTCACACCTTAACCCTACAGGAGTTTTAAATAGATTAACAGAAGCTAATAGCCAGTTAAGTTAAAAAGGAAAAGGGAAAAACCCAACCGACTTACAGCTTGTAATTGATTGTAAAAGCCCACTTGAGGATAATATACTGGGGTAAGTTTACTGCACACATATGGGGCTCCATTTTTGTATCTCCTGTGCTTTCATCCATCTCCTTTCAGGGTATGCTAATGTTTTCTTTTCCCTAAAAACCCTTTCAGTAACAAAGACCATGTAGGCCATCTACTCCTTCACTGCACATGGACACACTTCAAAGCACTTCTGATTTCTCTGTGTCCTGTATTCCTGTTTTCCCTTCAGTGGGCAAGAACTGAGTGGGATTTTTGTTGCTACTGTCAACTTACAACATGAACTGGAAACTCTGTATGTTTCCTTTCTGCTCCTTTTCTTAGTCTCTCCTGTCTCTTAGTCTTGCTGCTTAGTTGTGTCAGAAGAATTATTTTCTGCATAGGTGGTACCACTTCATAAAGTGTTAAAGAATGCATGTAACTTTTTCTGATCTATGAAGAATTATAAAAATGACTGAAGCTGTAGGTTTCATAACTAAAAGAGCTAAACCATTTTACTCCTATTGGTTTTCTGTTTTTCACCAAAATTATCAGTTTCTGTCTATCAATAAATTGTGTTATTCAAAAGTAACTACCTTGTATCCAGGGGTGAACAACAGAAGACAACAACTTGAACACAGCACCTCGGACACTTATAACTAGAGAAATCCTTTGTTGCGTGTATTCCATCTACACTATACGGGCACTATTTATATCACCTGAAGAAAAAGAACTACCTGATGTTAAAAAAAACAAAACAAAACAAAACTAACAGCAAAACAAAACCCAAACCAAAACAAACATACAAAAAAAAAACCCAAAAAAGCCCCAGTTTGCTTTCTTCTTTTTTCTTTAGCAAAATCCTGAAAATGTTTAGAAGACAGCCATAAATCAGCAATGCATATCGTCATGGTAGGTAGCTAATCATCTGGTAAGAGATGCCATTTCTTTTTATGGCTTACTCCATGGATTGTAACTCAGTGAAAACTGTAAAAGATAATCACAAGTACAACCACAATGAAGGAAAAACAGCTCAGTTGTGTAGTTACAACTTCTGGTATTTACCTTTTTATCTCTACCATTAATACAAACAGTGCATGTCTACTGAATAGGCAGAGTTCAAATCACAATGAAAGCAAAAAAGAACTCAAGAATGCCATTTCAGATAGCCAGCAGAAGAAAACTTTTCTGGTTTTTCCTCCCGTTATGGATTTCCAAACAAGCAAAAATAATCCTTAACTTCAATGTTTAGATTACATATTATCAAGGGGGAAATGGCTACATAAACACAGGAAACAGCGTAACTGGAGCTCAGAACTAATTAATTAAAAATAGATTCAGAATTCAAGTATACCTATGCTTCACAACATTTTTAATGATAAATTATTCTGTTGAGTACTTTGGTAAATATAAATATATTACTATGTTACAAGTAACTTTCACTTCTTAAACTTCTATCACAAGGAAAGTATTTTCTTCCTATGAAGAAAAAGTGACACATCAAAACCAAATCTTGTACTTGGGGGGAAGCTTCAATTTAAGAAGTGAAGGAACGTCTGTTTTGGTGGAAAGTTTGTGTGGCTTTTTTCTTTTCATATTTTAAAAAATTCAACACATGAACAGTTACAGAAATTATCTGAAAATATCTGATAAAGATAAATCTTAGCAAATAAGCAACAAGATTTACTTTATAAAGTCTCTGGTTTAAACCTTCCTATACACTTTCACTCTGGTTGTTAGACCTACTTAAGTCACCCCAGATCAGTTCTGTACATTTACTACTTTGTCTCTTTGCTCTTCCAAATCCTGATCTGTAAATTTTGCAGTCAGGCCTGTTCCCCTCACTGTGCAGACATCAACAACAACACTTCTCCAGAGTGGAGTGAATGCATCCTGAAGAGACCTCCTTCTGAGGTCCATTACAATGTAAAGGGAAAGTTGGAAATCAATAAAGGAATAAACGAACAACTAATCAAAGTAAGAACTTTCTGACTTATATGAAAAGTAAAATCAATGTTTTTTAATTAGCACACAATATCCCTTAAGGGTTGTTGAGCTGTTAAGCTCACCACAGCATTTACTTAAAAAAGCTTCATTGGTCAGAATTCCTGAAACAGACTAAATATGCCTGCCTTAAAAAAAACCAGAAAGCCAGAGTGCAGGTGTCTTCTTCCTAGACAGAAGCTGGAGACATTAAGGCAGATAGACAATCTGTTCTTTAGCAAGACTTCTAAAAGAGATCAAAAGCTTGACTGACCAAATGTCATCAGCAACGTGAGTCCAAAATAAGAACAAACACCCCAAAATTTCAACAGAAACAAACAGACAAAGAAAAAAAACCAACTAAATGGAAGTTTAATAGTCAAGTCTAAAAATAAGCAAGTGGATAACCCAACAAAGAAGCCAAGATGTTGGCAGAACTGTTTACTAGAGCTAGGATTTTGTTTTAAATTTTTCAAGTTGCCAGAAATGGTTATATTTGACACAGTGGTAGCTTTGTTTTATTTTCTTTAAAAGAAAGAAACAAACAAAAACTGGCCAGCTAGAGAACTCTCCATTAAAATTGAGGCTCCTAAATACTGCAATCGATCTGTTTAAAGCCTCACACAAAATGGCATTGGAAAAATGTAGTTTTTAAGGGCAACAAGGTAATTCTTAAATTCAACTGGAAAAGCGGATACTCATAAGAGATTGCCTAACTTCCAATTGTTTCCCTTTTCCCCACAATCCCTACCTTGAAAAAGAGAGAGTGGAAGTCTTCTTGAGAAATACACCGTATTCTTAGCCCATTATCACAACAGGCATCTTTTGAAATAAGTTACTAAACAATATTTAACAACAATCTGATTAACCATGGTTCAGGCTAAGAAGGATGCATGGTCACTGAGTAATAGAAAATACTTACTCTGTTTCTACATTACATTTTCCAACACTTGGCTCAATCTCAGTTTGTGCCTTAGAAACTTCTGTTTTCCTTGGCAAAGCATTTCACAACGTAGCTCATCATGAGTAAGTTTTCCTGACATTGAGCCTAAAGTCTCTCCCAGTGTCTTCCTGTCAGATGATTGCCTCTTCTTAGCTAGATTATGTAAGCAGCAAATACACTTCCCACACAAAGAAATAAAAGATCTGCTAATAACATACAAATGGAGAAGTTATAATTCTCTCTTTTCAGGAACTCATGCAGAAAAAATGCAAATGAGACCATCTGAAATAAGCTGTAACAGATCCTGAGCTCACTCTTTCATTTGCTCATTGCTTTTACACTCAACAAGTTCTGAAAATGCCTAAGTGACAGGATGAGGACAATACATAAACACAGAAGCAGATAAGTTATATATATGTTATCTATACATATGCTTAGGTATCTACACTCTTTTGAACAATTATTCCAATTCTGTCAATGTTTAATCTATTATAATAAATACACTGCATTTTTTTCATATACATATGAAAAATCCTGGCTTCTTACGCATATATGAGTCAAAATTTAGAAAGGTGTTGGGTTTTTTTTGCTCTTAAAATGCTACCAATATTGAAGTATTAATGTATTTCTGCCACTATGATTTGTTTGGCTTATTAGGACACTGAAAAGGCTTGTAAAGGATGCATTAACTACTTACAATTTACTAACATACTTTTGACACACTACTAATAGGTTATGTAAACTACAGTCAGTGTAAATGCACAGCCATTTGTCATGACTGTCATTTGAATATAGATGTTATCAACTACCAAAACTTCATTACTAATATCTGTAGACCCAGCAAACCTATTTGATAATTACAGTAGGGAAAACAGCATTAGATTTTAAGTGCTAGTAGCCCCATCAGTTTTCTATGCTGATTTGGAAATTGGACCTTCCAAATTACAGCAGATAGTGCAATTATATTATCACAGCTTTGAAAAGCCACCACATTCCCAGGATTGATGGTCTTGTAACAGCTTTTGCCATTTTTAGGATACTATGCTAGACTAATCTTTACTGAAATTTTCTTCTGCCAGCTGGGTTGCAAATGTAACTCTCGCTACCATGTTAAAGACAATGACACTGTACCCCTTAATAATTAAAAAAAAAAATAATTTGGAAATTGTTCCTTTTCATCATAGTAATATTATCCTAAAGTATTATTCTTTGTTTGCCATTTTGGGAACAGGCACCTTGGAAACAAGTATCTGATGTAGGCCCATGAAAATAATTTCATACTAACAGGTTTCCCTTAATGGAGGTCTCACTAGAATCACACAGAAAGTTACTACTAGTATTGTTTAAAATACAAAATGCATGCACCTGAAATATATTTGGTAAACACATGCCAATCCATAGACAAACCAGAGCACTGATGTTAGAAGTGGCTTCTCTCTTAGAGATGGTTTGAATAAATATCCAAAGCACTTTATGTGAAATCTGTGCTGGTTACAAAATTGATCCCAAAAAGCTTTAGAATGCGACAAAGAAAGGCTCATACACAACTGAGCACAACGTAAAGCTATGCAGGCCTATGAACTCATCAAAAACCTCCATCATTTTTCCTCTTTGCCTTCTTATTTATTTTGCGAATCCCAATCATCGAGCCCTGTTTGAAATGACAAGTCATAGCTTGGCAGTCAAGGTGAACAGTTCACACTGGATGTGGTCTTAGCTACTGATCTACCAACCTACTTTTTTAGTGGTTCACATGATTGCTTCTGTCCCAGGTAAAAACTCTTTATCAGTGACTAAGTGGTGGCCATGGGAACTACGCAACCATGTGTGCACCAGTTTATTAGCTGTCATGTATTAGCTGTCTGCTGCTCTAAGTGAAGCCAAGAATTGACTAAGCAGCCCGGCAGGGTTGTGCTGGTAGTATAGTTGGCCCTGCAGTAACTATTTGTGACCAAACTTTGCTACCATCCAGTACGAAAATTAATTTTCATTTTCACAGACACTGCAGGTCTCCATGGGCCAATTCCAGTAACTGCAAAAGTGGGGCTAATATGTACTATGTGTTGCTATCAGGAATCACTTTGCATTATATTGCACATTTGCTGTGAAAGAAAACACTGAGAAGGGCAGTCTGATAAATGCTTTGCTTCTGTGCTTTGTCTGGTTCTTGATACAAGAACTATGGCAGTATCCAAATAACCTAGTATTTATTATCTCTCCAATACCAACAAAACCAAAGCCACAAAATCATTCTTAAAATAAAAAAATAAAAAAATAATAAAAGTGCTGAGGAAACTAGCTATTTGAAGAGATGAATGCAATTAGAAGTTGTATTTTGTTGTAACAACTTTTTCATGAATGAACATGTCCAGGCATACAGCCAAAATCAGCCAAGCTGTTTGTAATGGTACTATGCCCAGGAACTGTTAACTCCGACGTTGGAAGTATGTATCTTTTCAGGAAACATAAGCACGTGTATGAACTTTGAAGATATTTTCTGAAGAAAGGCATGTTAGCCATAGATTTGAACTATTCAGAGAAAAATAAACTTTTGTAGGTACAGGATCCACAGAAAATCTTTTTATATGTCCATGCTATTGACAGCATTAACTGTGTGTACAGCATTCCAGTACCCCCAGTGAAATTTAAAGAATAAATTAGAAATGTGCAATGTAGCTGTTCAGGCTAATTCCTTATAACCACAGGAAAAGGTTACAATGCTCCTTTAAAGAACAGGTATAATAATAAATAAACTCATACAAAAATATATTATATGGATTTATAGAAAAATTTAAGTTAATTCCATACTGTGAAATACAATTTTATGGCTGCATACATGCAAATCTTTACTGATAGCTGACACACAGAAAAACGTTCAGAGGTTTTTAAACCCTCACATGCTGAAGAATTATAATTTAGAAGGTTCTACCAACTGTCAGTGGTGAAAGTTCAAAATGAGCATGTTAGGAACAGCACACAATTAAGAAAGGGATGCAGGACACAGGATGACATGTGTCATGACAAGACATTTAGAGCAAAAGGGCTAGGAGAAGCATCAGAGACAGGTTTCTTATCCTTTTTTCTGCTCTCACACAAATATAACTAACAATATAAATCTATTTAGAAAGCTCTCATTTAGCATGTAAAAAGCTCTAAACATAGTGTAAGAGCCAGCTTAGGGGGAGAGAAAGGTCTAGCATGCTTTCTTTAAAGGCATTTACTGAAGGACAGGTATCCCAAGAAGCAGCTGTCACAATATTTTAATCCTTAAGGCTACCAGACTCCATGGCCCCATCACTCAAAGGTTACCACCGGGGCTTAGAGATTTCAGGTATTATTTCCTTTTACCACCAGAAAAGTAACATCTTTCCTTGACCACAACAGTTGCAACAGCACGGCTGCAGCAAACATTGCACAGAGAGACCGCAGACAGTTATTTTGGTGGTCACGCCGGCTGAAACAGAGTCTGCTGATCTTGCATTGCTTCTTCATGCTCTCTTTGACTGCTTCCTTTGCCCTCTGTTGTTGTGATGCTGAAACAGTCTGTGGTAACACAGTTGAAAAATAACCAGTAAAAAATGTTGTTTGTTTTGCTTTGCTTTTAGCCAGGTCAGTTCTCTGAAGTGGGTACATAAGAAACTGGCATTGCTGCCAAAAAAACAGACAAAATAGTTCATCTATTTCAGTCTTAGTTCAAAGTAAAAGCACTTTCCTGGGAAGATGCACTTAAAGTTTGTCAGAGTAACAACAATTGGAGCTTCTAGAGACTTTTGAAAAGAATTAACAAAAGCAATCTAAGTGTTCTGCAAACCTTAAGACAACAGCCTAATGAGAACACTTCAAATAAAACACCTTTGTGCATAAGGCAGCTATGGGCCTGTGCAGATTACGTGCTCCCCAAGGGAGAATACCTTGCTTTCTAGTGGAAAGGTGGTTTGTTTGGGGTTTTTTTCGGTGTTTGTTTGTTTTAAATAAAGGTATCTTTGTTTCTATTACCCTTTGGTACATAAAGTGCTTGTGTTGTTTTCTGTTTTTAAACACATTTCCCAATTCACTGAATAAGAACACAAATACAGGGACTTCAAACCATTAAAGAGATCAGATTAAATGAAGAAAAAAATCAAACCCAAGTCGTTTGTAGGAATGAAGTACGATTTTTCATACTACTGGGAGAAGCACAGATAAATCCAAAATCCATTAAAAAAATTAAGACAGTGGTAGACTGTCAGGTAACAGCATGTTCTGACATGTCAGTAACGGGTACAGCACACATTCTGCTGCAAGCAGCTCCATTTCCTCCCTCTGCAGTCACAAGATAAATGTGTGATACTTTAAGGTTGTAAGGTTGGCTGATCCAGCAAAACTCAGGCTCCTTTAAAAATACTTATTCAGAAGTACAAACATCTTTTTCTTTTTCTCTGTCAACAGTCACCTGAGAAGACACTCGGTTAGTGACTGTGTTGAAAGCTGAAATAGCAACTAGCTGCAGTTCTGTGAAGACTAGAATGTCATTAAAATAAACTCCTTCCAGCTACACTGCTCAGTGAATGCCTCGCAAAACAATTTGGGAAGGTGCTGTCCTGTAATGCAAGATTACATGCATTGAAACACAGGGAACATGGAATGAGTGTATGAAATCAAGAACATATTAGATTTATAAAATGAGAAGTACCACGTGGCTTTCCAAGTAGTCCCTTATTTCGCGCTTTTACTGGAGGGATGATTTCATATCTCTGTCTCTCAATAATACTCTTCAAAATTGGGAATGGCAAGCAATCTCATTTTATGAATGTTCTCTCCTAACTGAAAAATGCTGCAAAGTCAGCCAGAAGTTTTCAGAAATTTGGCCATGTGTTACTGTTTTAATGATTGGTTTTTAATAATCACATCCTATTCTTGTTGCAGTCACTGACAAACTCAATTAAGTCAATTAAGAACTGCAAAGAACGTTACTAAGACACCAAGCCAGCTTGCCAGAACACCAAAAATCATGGGATTGTTTACAGCAAGCTGGCAGATCTTTTAATAAAATGCTTCACAGACCAAAGATTAAAGACCCCTGTAATCATTTTACATTGTAATAAGGAACAATCATCCTAGCACCTTCCTAGTCAGATACCTATACAGAGATAAATGCAAATACAAGCACCCTGAATATAGAAAGCAGGAAAAACTGTAATAGTTAATTATATGAATCTAACGTGTGGCAGTCCTGCAACACACATTGTATTTTAAAAATAAACAGATCTTCTTCTTCCCCGTTTTCTGCAGAAAACTGAAGAGCAAATACTATAAGGACACTAATTATCAAAGCCTTCTTAAGGTTTTTTGCACCATTTGTGTAAGGTGTTACAGGTACATGTACGGGTTCATACCAGAGCTAGTGAAGCCCCTTATTTCCACTACCCTTTCCTTTCCTCTTGAACAGTCCTCTGGGCCCTGCTCACAGTCTCTTGGCCCCCATGAGACAGACAGGTGCTCCCTGTTTGATCCCAGCTAACCAACCAACACAAAACAGCAGAGATCAACATGACAGAACTATGCTTCACATCACTAACAATAAAAAATGTTTACTACAAGAAAACAACTATGTTGCAATTCAACGCTCGGATAACTATCTTGGAAAATAGCAAAGACTGTCTCTAAAAATAGCCAGATTGCTTTCTTCCTCAACTGGCAGGTTCAGGAGGCAATGGAATTATCTAGGACCAGGCTGAGCAGGATAGGGTGCAAAAGGCTGTGCATATGCAAATGTTCTTCAGTGTGGGCATTCATATCGATAGGAAACAATTAACATTTTCAAAGAAAAAAAAAAGAGAAAGCTGTGAAGGAACACAATGCAAAACATGAATAGTAGGTTCTCTGTTGGCTTCATCATCATGAAACTCTGAGCAAATTCTGCATTAATTGCTCTGCCATTGCAAAATGATTCCAGAAGTACTTTCTACAAAGTTAAAGAAAACAGGGACCTATATTTTCAATCCTCAATTGTCAACAGGTGGGCAGTAACAAGAATGTAAGAGGGATGAGAGGGACTAATGCAACTAGTTTCTAGTGAAATCAATTCATCTTTTAAATATTATCATAATCAAATGTCACAGCATGACTTCCATATTTTGTCTTCATTTCCACAAAAATAATGGAACAAATTATTTTAAATAATGAAAATTATTAGGTAAATTAGAACTATACTTTAAACAAATTAGGAATGTACCAAGTGTAAAACTGAAAAGTAACACTAAGAGCTCCATGTGCATTCATAGACATTATTATTTGAGAAAATTATGGAAGCTGACACAGTGTCATCTGGAAGAGCCAGTTTAATGCTCTGTACTAAGAGCACCCATAGTTTTATATTCAAATTGTCTGGCCTAGTATGTGGCTTTTTATTTGGGGAAAGTTCAGAAATGTCTATGCATACATACAGATGTTAGGTGTTAAACTACATTAATAACAAAGCGTGAGCTGTTTACTTTTATTACTCTTATTACTCTATATTTTTCTTTTTTAATTGAGTACAAATGCCGAGAAACATTCACTGAACACGTATATTTTTGTACTTGAGTGGTGCAGAGAAAGAGAGCAAACAGGATTCCTTTTAGCCCAAAACACAGCAAGGGGGAAAAGCCACATTGTGAGTTCTTCCTCAACAAGAACAAACCAAAGGATCGCATTGCAGACCTGCTCTCTAGGAAGCCTGCATGACAGAAATAGGCCTATTACTTCTTGATTTAATTTATCAGTTATAGTGGTCACAGATAACATCTATAGGCAAGTGAAGGTATAGTTCTAGTATCTTTTTGACAGCAATTATATCAAAGGAATTACTATCTTCTTGATAAATAATTCTGGCTCAGAAAGTCACCCTTTTCCATGTGTGCACTGAAGTGAGGGCAAAGAGCTGATAAAAAGTCAGGGCCAAAGGAATTATTTTTCCAGCTGGATTACTTCTCCAGTTATGTTCACTACACAGTTACACAAACACTTGTACCAACACAACAGGGAAGACTGGACATTTTCTTAAAGGGTCCAAGAAATACTCTACAAATGCACAATACGAATACAAAAACATTCTTCTAGGTGTCACTGAACTCTACTTGAGCTACCTCCCAGTTTTTACATTGACAGTACATGAGACACAAAGCTGATTCAGATTTGGGACAGAAAGCTGGTTCTGAAAACCATTCTGTAGTTGAAATTTTCTGTAGCACAGGTTCTACAATCATTCCAGAGCTAAAACACAGTAGAAAACTATACACTGCTGCTGACTACATTGTCGCTCTTCTGCAATATTTCGAAGGCTAACAGGCAAAAGTCCCAACAAAATAGTATTACATATTCTAAAAATGAGAATTCATATTACATTATGTAAGTTAAGGACAAACCACATTTTTCTACAGAAGAGACAAATGAAAATCATAAGCAAAAATTATTCTATAAACTAAAATAAATGGAATAAATTAGCATCTTCCACAAAAACTGAAGATTCACCCAAATTAACCTTCTAGAAGGAAAAAATTCAAACATGTCCCAAAAAGAATAATTTGCACACACTATCAGTAAATTACTTTTCAAGCATCTTCTTAAGGTTGACAATATCTGAAAAATTCCCATTTCTTGCTACAGACTCCATAATGTTAGTCTAGACTGGAAAAAAATGTAGATGTCCACAACGTACATGCAACCATATCTTAGGCAAATCTCATCTCTATCAACAAAGTCTTTTCACAGCTTGGAATCTGAGACAAATTCCAGTGGACAAAAAGGAAGCAGAAAGACAGTGAGGCTGCAGATACTCTACTAAGCTCTCCAATGCTAGCGAGTAATCCAAGTCCAAAGACTTCCAGGAGCAATTTACAGTAAAAAGGGATGAAGCGGCAACCACCGATCTCTGCACTCTAAGGCACCACTGTCCTTAAATGTTGCAGATTTTGTTTTCTTCTAGCAAAGCAACTACCCTTTTGAGCTCTTAGAAGTAGGCATTTCCCCAAACCAGTCCTTTAGATCCCAAATTCCCTTGCCCAGAAGGCAAAAAGAGGACTAGGACATAATCTGCTGATGCATTGCCCTACTCTGCAGACCTTTCCTGTCCACTTGAAGGCATGAAAAAAAATTGTGCTGGTGGGAACATAGAGATTTGGCACTGATACCTCAACCCTGCGTACAGAATAAATTCTCTAGTGATATACTCAGTAACAGAAGAGCAAAGGATGAGGTGCTTTTTTCCTTTTGTCTTTTTCACTCATTTGTCATGGTATTTGCAAATGGCTCAGATCAGGAAGTGGAGCAGAAGAGTCTCTGATAAAAGGCAATGGGAGAACTGGGCAGCAAGCAGGGTCATAGTGAACAGAAATGTTTAGTTATATTTGAAGTAAGGCTTGAAATGTTTGTTCTGGTTAGTTCTTAGGGAGTAAAACTGACAACTGTATCAGAAAACAAAAAAAATTTAATTTCAAGGACAACTGTTAACCTGTTGCTGAGGACTAGTAGGTCTGATCTGCCAAATTTTTTAAAGGGTGGTGAGATATGTCATTGCAATTAATGAATCCCAGGCCTCTAAATAACATTAATCTAATTTATATGAAATAAAGTCCTCCTTGCAGACAGTCTCTTCTTGCCTTGAGCTTCCAAGTGTCTAGCCTTCCTTGTCGTCTCTCTGTATCTTTTCTAATCTACATGCTTTCTGACCAGAAATGAGTATAGCAAGCATTCAAAATGAAGGTTCACCAAAACAAGTTGTATGTAGTTATGTGATTTGTTTTCAAGAATTTTCCCAATAATTTCTAAAACTTGGTCAAAAAAAAAAAAAATAGAAAAGAACATAACCATTCAAGTCAGTATTTTCCTATCTTGCAGAATTCCGCTTACCAAAGATATGGATTTCTTCTGCAATTAATATCAAATATGTAGCCTACCACACCTGGGGTAGGAGGAAGAAAAGGGGAAGAAAATCATAAATGAATAAATAAATGTAAAAACAATTTTCATAACAAAATAAAATAAACCCGTGCTGATTTACTGCTCCTTGTTCTATAGAAAAGCTCAGTTACTTAGCAAATGGGTACTTCCAAATTATTAGTCTGATGCACAAATTCAGAAAGTCTTTCAAAGAACAACACAGCACATGTTACCTTAATTGCTCAATAGGATATTGTAAAGGTTACCTTAAGTGTAAGGAAAAAACCCCTACAACCCCTACCAAAACCAGCCTTGAGATGCTTTTTAATTAATTTAAAAGGGGAGGGGGGGACGGGCACCTGAAACACAAACAAACAAAAAAACCCCAAACAACAAACCAATCCTAATTGCAAATAGAAGAAATACTCTTATTTGTGGTGGTGTTCCTTCATTTGTAGTAATATGCTTTCAGACTCCTTGCAAGCAGGTTCCTACCAAAGAGATTAATTTTGATGCCAAAATTGCTATGAGAGCTGAAGAGCACCGAGAGCAGTTACCAAGTATATCAAAACACCATCATACATTATTTTTTGTCATTTTAAGAGAACTCATGTGAAACAGAATGTCAGGTGTATGCTTCGTAGTCTCAGTGTGCTGGTGTATGTGATTTTATTTCTCCCCTTGATAAAGAAAGTAATAAGGAGCACCTGCGGATAGAAGACTGCTTATTTTTCTGATGGAATCTGTAACCCACTTCACATTATAGGGAAAAGGTTAATTCTGCTCAACAACATGCTGTGTCCTTCAGTATCTGATTTTATGTACCATTCCGTGGATAGCTAGTTTTAACAGTACATTTATTTTTCTTCAAGTGCAGCTTTTGAAGCTGAATATTTTGATGCTCTCCCTGGAAGCAGATAGCATCAGACCCCTTGTGTGAGGGCAAATACAGAACCACAATGAGAACATCCAGTTAATAAAAAAAAAAAATCCACAACAATGGAATACCCTCTGAAGTATGAAGATTATGAGATACAGAGACAGATATTAGAAAAAAATCCTAATTCATTGAGCATAGTGCACAGCTATCCACTTCAGCATTTTTGTACTATCCCCTGAAGTACTTAATATTGGTCAAGAATTCAAAGTAACCATACACATCTCACTGATTCACAATGCCAGAAAGAAAATCTCTGGGACCATTCATCACTTGCCAGCAACGCATAAAAACTTGGGTAAATAAGAAGGAATGTAACAGTTAAAGAGACCTATTTCTGTTTGGGATTTAGTAAACTTCCAGAAATGATCAGGGAGTTACATTCAAGATAGCGTAACACTCAAGAACACATTCAATGCTTCAAATTGATAGGGCATCTCAAAGAAGAGGAAATCAGTAGCATGAACCAATTAATCTATTCTTATGTCAACACAGCATAATCCTATGAAAGGAAAAGGAATTAGTAATTTCTATCACTTCCAGTACATTTCTGCCTGTTATAAAGTTTACTAACATCATCAAATGAACAGGAAACATAAGCAATGCATGAATCTCTAAAATAAAGTAGCATATAATGTATTTAACAGAAACAATGTAAATTCAGCGAGAGTGGAAGGAAATTATTTTAATTAAGTTCCCTTGATATGGATCCAAATATTCACATGAAATTAAAATATAGCCTCTCTATTGTTCCCTAATAATCACTAGGAAATAGAGGTCATTATTTTACATTCCCTAGTGGCTTGTTGCTGAAGTCATTGGAAAAGCAGTGGGGATGAATCTGACTTTTAATCTTATTTATGTTACTTGTAAAACCCAAGAGTCAGAGCTGTTTGGTTGGTTGGGTTTTTTAATGCACTATTTTCCAGCATCATCATTAAATTAACACCACCACGAAATGGCAGATATCAAACATAAGGCTGCATATCATAAAAAAGGTGTCTTGCAAGTTACTTTTTCATTTATTTGCTTTTTAAGAGGAAATGTCTGCTGCATGACCTCCATTTTTTCTAAGCCTACTAGTCAATCTTTTAGCATCAGGAAATAAAAGACAAGGATAAAAGAAACTGACTTACAATAATCACCACATTATTACTGCTGCCAATAATAATGGCTGTGAAGCTTTAGACAACAGAATATTTATGATACAGTTTTATTTAAACTTCACTGTTTTTTTCCCAGTAATGTTGTTCTTAATACCTTGTTTCATTAGCTTCTAAAGAAAAAAAAAACCAAGTTCCTTTTGGTTCTTTATGCAAGAAGGCTTGCTAAGCACCTCTCAAACTATTTCTTTGGCTATTCAAAACAATTTATACACTCAATGTTCAAGCGCTCTTGACACTGTGTTCACCAAGAAAAAAACAAAAACATAACTTTACTTTTGAAGAATTTAATAGGCATCAGATGAGAAATAAATTGGTGATACAAATAAATACTTTCCATATTCAAATCTGATGCAGGCACTGATATGCATGCTCATAAATCAATAATATAAAATTCAAGGCAAGGAAACAAGCTCTGATAAGTAAAATGAACACCTGTCATTCCGTATTCCTTTACATCCAGCATTCACTGATACAATACTGTCTTTTACTGTCACATACATCAAGAATTAAAAGAAAGTTGTAAATGGTATGATGAAGTGTATCCATAAACAGTGTCAACATTGACTGTTTTTCTCAAGCCTTCTACACAATATCAAAAAGAACAAGTTGCTTCTTTTATTTTAAAAAATCCACTTTTGCAAGTTTTCTTTTTTTATACAGACGGAAATCAAATTCTTAAAGACCTGCATGCCCTGTCTTAAGCTTTCCCATCAGCTGAGAACTTTTTCTAAAATCATCACTAATCTGCAAATTGGCTGGCTTGAAGTGCTTTCAGCGAAGAAATCAAAGTGTATGCATAATGCTCCATACTTCCGCAGAAATAAGCAAAAAAAGCTTTGAAGATTTCACAGTTAAATCACAAGTTTGTCAGGCAGAAAACTCTTATTACTAGCAATCTGTTCAGCATATAGCATGGCACACTGATCCTCACAAGGACCTCTGCATTCTATGGTGGCATGCAGAAAACTACAGCAAGAGAACCAGAGAATAAAAACCAAGCACCTTTGCCAAAGGTGATTCTTTAATTATTATTGGAATAAACTATTAAAGTAATTCCACCAACAGACAGCTTTTTAAAACTTTTTAAAACCAGAGAAACTCCAAGTTTGCTGAATTTTCTTATTCAAATACCACTACCATGATAACTGTGTGCCCTTGATGCTCTCAGCACGAGCATTCAGTTTGAAAAACAAACAGAACGGGGTTATTTCAAACTCAGCAAAAAGATGATGCAAATGATACCCTATCAAAAGCAGCTTCTCCACACGTGAATACTACTAGCCACTTTCTTTACAGTGATTTGATGGCTGCATTCTACTAAATTTAGAGCAATTTGTAAAGTATTTTCCTGTGAGATTGAAATCTCACCCAAGTCTCTAACCCTGCAATGGCATCCAACAGCTCAGTGCTGGGCCGGGGCCGCGTGCCCAGGCGCTGGGGCCGGGGCCGGCCGGTGCGCGCCGCTGCGGGCAGCTCCCCCCGGCCGGCAGAGCCGCTGCCCCCCGGCTCCAGGCCGGGCCCGCCGCTGGCCGAGGCCGAGCCCCGCAGCCGCGGGGGCAGCGCCGCGGGGAGAAGGGGCTGAGAAGGGGAAAAACCCCCGCGGGGGGGAACAGCGGCGGCAGCGAGGGGGGCCGGGAGGGGCGAGCAGCAGCCCCGCAGCCCCCCGGGGCAGGGCCGGGCCGGGCCGGGCCGGAGGAGGCCGGGGGGGCTCCGGGCGCCGCAGCAGAGGCTCCCCGGCAGCCCGCGGGGAAGGGCAGGGCCGGGCAGGGCAGGGCAGCCCCCGGCGGGGCAGGCTGTGCCCCTCAGCCCACGGAGCCCGCGGGGGAGCAGCTCCCCCCGCAGCCCGGGGCAGGGGGTGCCCGCGGGGGGCTGTGACCCGCGGGGGCCGCGCTGGAGCCGGCTCCGGGCAGGGCCCGTGGCCCCGCGGGGAGGAGCCCGGGCCGGGGCCGGGCTGCGGGCAGGGCCGGTGCCCCCGGGGGGGCTGGAGCCGGCTGGGCCTGAGGGGCTGCGCCCTCTGGAAGGGCACCAGGGCTGGAGCAGGGGCAGAGTGTGAGGAGCCTCCCCGCGAGGAGAAAGGAGCGGCAGGGACTGACCGCAGCCCCATTCCCCATCCCCTGCTCCACTGGGGGCTAAGAGGACAGAAGAATCATGAGCAAAGTTGAGCCTGGGAAGAAGGAAGGGGGAGGGGAAAGATGTTTTTAAGATTTGGTTTTATTTCTCATTATCCTACTCTGTTTTGATTCGTAACAAATTAAGCTGATTTCCCCATGTCCAGACTGTTTTGCCCGTGACGGTGCTGAACAATCTCCCTGCCCTTACCTCGACCCATGAGCCCTTCATTTTATTTCCTCTCCCCATGCGGGGCTGGGGAAGGGAACAAACGGTACAGCAGCTTCGGCGGGCAGCTGGCCTGCAGCCAGGGTCAGCCCACCACACTCAGCCATACAACCCATGCATTCCCACTGAAGTCATACTGAAACAGAACAGCAAGTATCTCTCTAGCTGACTGGTCTTTTTTCATCACTTAATTAATGCTTCCTTCCCCTATTTACTCTGAAGGCCGTCCTACAAGATACAAAGTAAAACGTTATATGGGAAGATCAAATTCAAAACCATAGAGAGGTCAGAAACTTCTACAAGTGAAAAAAAGGATTGTCTCCTCTGAGGGTTAAAAAAAAAAAAAAAAAAAAGGGAAATTATATATACATATTATGAAAGACTTACCAGTTTGAAAAATAAAACCTTCACCCATTCATTGCTTTTTCTAAAATTAGCTCACAATAAACTTTACACTAAACTGGAAAGTTATTAATATGCAACATTGTTTAACTAAATAATTAGTAAGTGTTCTGGTAAACATCTTTTAAGGTGTTAAGTACCAAGCAGTCACCTCACTCTTCCATCTACCCAGGAAAAAGTACTGAGCACGAAGCAAATATTTTGCACTTTTGTAGGTTTAGGTGATATTAACTATGGAACTGCACCACATGAGTGCTTATGATTTTGCCACTTTAAAATATTTTAACATAAACAGAAATAGCGGGAGACCAATTCTATGGTCATTCACTCCCAGGAATAACAGAACCCTATGTAAACCTCCTCCTGGATTAATAAAATTCTTCCAATCTGAATCAGAAAATCCTTTTCTTCACCTCCCTAAGTACTCAAAAGAGGAAGGAAAACCAGGACCAACATAGTCATTGGATAGATATGAGTTAGTTAAACTTTCACAGTATTTTAAAAAAACCCTACTGAGGTTAATCCTTGCCTCATTTCTTTATTCATGACCGACTTCCAAGGAAGCAAAAAAAGTAGTTTCACTGCTTATGTGGAATTTTTTTTAAAAAAATACCTGTACAAGAATACACTTCAAACTCCTTTAACCAAGTTACATCTGAATAGAAATACAAATGAAAGCATACTGTGTATCTGTCAGTATGGAACCAAAGGGAATAAGAATACCATAACAAAGGACAAACCTGACAAGTCTGAACTATAATATTCTGCAAGAGTTTCTTAGAGGTGATGAATTTGGTTTCTCTTCTTACAACTTATTTATCATATTCTTCGATTACTGGTATACATTCACTGGACAACAGTCAAAAAGTACTTCATTATATATAAATACCAATATACATTTCCACTATAAGCTATTTGTTTACAGTTTACTGCTTTACCTTGTGACTAATAAGAGAAGATGGGGGAAAGGAAAGCAGCATTCAAATGTTAATTTGGGGTGGGGAGCAGGGAGGGAGGAACTTGTGATAGAACAGTTTTTAAATCAATGCAAAAGTATTTGGCTGGACACTCCATTAAAAAGTGTTGCAGTCTGTACTAGCACATTTCTGCTTTTGCAGAATCTCAAGTGATTCTTATGAAATACTTAATATCTACCACACAAATAAGAAAAATAAAAACAGCACTTCAGGAGGAATAGTAGAAAAGTGTACTATTATATACAAAAAGAGGCCCATTGTAACATATTATTGCCAGCAAACTTACCAGTCGTCTCCTCTCCTCTTCAACAGCAATCAGGAGCCGAGCAAACTCTTTCAGTGACTGGGCTGAAAAGAAAACAAAGAAAAAGAACATCTTAGTGAAAATGACATTTTAAGACCAGATGAGTCCACTACTTGGATTGAAGCTGTATTTGTAAGACTCTATTCTTATATGGTACTTCACTGAAATCAGTAGTCATTAAATGAGGCACAGACTGAAGCAAGCAGCAGGTCAAGAGCAGGTAAAAAAAACAAAGGAGAAGAACCTCAGTCTTAAGACTCATATCACAAATATTTAAATGGAATATAGCAAACTGATTTTCCTGAAATATGCAAGGATCAGTCTCAAAACAAGGAATTCTACAGTCATCCACAAAATTTACATTAGCACAATAGGAGCAGAAAGACACTGCAAAGAAAAAAACCATTTAATTTCTCCTATTAAAGTGCAACAATAAATATTTGCAAGAACTATGAAAAATATTCAGGTAAAAATTTGAAAGTCATCATTTTAGAAGAAACTGTTACTTATGCCAATAGTTTAGGTTTAGCAGCTCTTTGGCTTTATGTTTTACAGCTACAAGCTCTCAGGTGACAAGAACCGATGATTGATTTATAAGCCAAGCTTTGAATTCTGTTAAAACTGTGAGAGAGTCTTTGCTTAACGCTGCCTTCAAATATAAGTGAAAGGGCTATAGCAGACATCAACAGAAACATAATAAAAGTATTAACCCATAAAAGAGGGCAAGAAAGGGAAAACATTCCAAAAACGCTTAAGGTTTCATTCTCATGTAAGGAAATGGTGCCAATCTCTCTAGAAAAGTCTGTCTTTCCATTTATATTACTTTCTGAAGGGCATATGGGTTATTCAGAATTCAGCATCACAGTTCCACAGACAAAATGCAAGAGAAGAATAATGTGAAGAGAACTAAATAGCTCTTTTTACTTTCTCCTGATGCATCTGGCAGTAATTGCTGCCAATGACAGGATGCTGAATTTCGTGGTTTAAAGCACTGATCTCAGAAAGCAGATTCATAAATCCTACAGCTTCTCAAAACAATCTTGAGGCAATCTAAATCATCTTTGAAAGAGAAAAAAAATGGAAACAAAACTTAAAGAATTTCTCAAAAGAACAGGCTTGAAAAAGTCTTCACAGTTCACTGACATACACTGCTGAGGGTATGCTAACAGAACTTTTGTCGTCTTCTCTGTTTTTCCATCTTCTCAAGTGTTTTTACAAAATATGTCAGTCTCCAATAATACAGCTTCATCCCCTCTAAAATGCCCTGAAAATTTTAAGGAAATAAGCACATTTTTTAGAGGATCTGCTATGTTCCAATACCTTCCAAGAGGGAACCAGTACCCAGCTTAACTGTCTTGTCAGCATTCACAAATTGCTCCTTAGTTTTTGGACCATACTGAAATAATTTTTATCCTTTATCCCACGTGGACCTTGCAGAAGTCATCCTTGTATTCTTCTTGTGCTCTTAACTTTTACAGCTGAAGAACACTTCGCTGTTTGTTCCAATTTCTTCTGCAAGACCTTACATAGCCTATTCTTTGCAACTATACTGCTATACCTGCATACCTTGACCTCCAAGTAATTCTTTGCTGACAAATTCTTTTTTCCCTGTTATTAGTCATGAGCTCTTTGTTTAGTCCAAGTACACCTGGTAAGCCCAATGTCCATCCAGATGGGTCTTGAGCCTTCTCCTTTAATATTTTTCCCTGAGAACACAAACACTAGAACATTTTGCCACCTTTTCAGTAAAAGAAATTCTAGGCCTCCTGCACAAAGTTCTGAACTCTGTGACTCAGGCCGACCAGCTGTGTCTTTCAGTTACTGACTTTCAGTTACTTACCAGGTCAGCCTTTATCACAGTTACATCTTGATATCAAAAATTTAGTTTGCTATCCACTGAATTAACTCAGTCTCTTAGAGTTACTTCATAATGGCCCATCTGTCAAAACCAGATAAAGAAATAGATGATGAACTGACTGGTTAAGTTACCTGATAAAAAGTCTGTTGAGTGGTAGGCACATTCAATGTACCCATTACAAAACCCTAAAAACTAAATAAACCATGAGCCAAACATACATGGCCAAACTATTTCTTATTTTCACACTGATATCCCTGAAAACTTCACAAGAAACTCTCCTTGCCTGTAGAAAACGGGACAGAACCAGTTCATCTCTTGCACATATGGCAGTGTGATCCTTTACCCACCATTAAAAAAATATATTAATATTTTCAAATAAACTAAATAAACATACTGCTTGAATTTTATTACCTATTCAGGGAATTAGGATGCACTTCAGAAAAGCATCTGACTTTCTAGTAAAGCCAGCAAACGAAATTGTTTCCAGATTATTTCAGTGAAATTGGTCATTTTTAACCGCAAGATGATGTGTTACTGCAGTCACACGTTAAAACTCCATTCCCCCTCCTTTTTTCACTTTTATACTGTGGAGTCACTCACAATGACAGAGCTATTTCAAAAATAAATGACCACACCAAGCACTATATCTGTCAGCAGATCCAGAACCTACTGAAACTTAAGTTTTCCATACCCACATCAAGCCTTACGGTACTCTTCACTTAAGTTTTTGAACACATCATTAAAACCATCTTTAATAAAACAAAGGTTCATGAAAAAAGTTTTCTTCATCATATGCAATGAGGAAGTTAACAGTTTACACCTTCCATCAGCCAAGCACAAATACTGCCAGTTCCCAGCCCAAAATATGGACAGGTTTTTATCTAAATCAAATAGAAAGGGTGGGGGACAGGCAAGTAAAAGCAATAGAGTTGTGAAGAAAAAAAAAAAAATCCTCTCTGGTAGGCAACACTCAGCATTTTAGGAGGGAAAATACGGTAAAAGGAAGAACAGCAGGAAGCAGAAGCTGGGCACAAGGATGACTGGAAGATGTGAGAAGGAGGAAAAAAAAAAAAAAAACCAAACAACCAAACACACCTACCCAGTAAGAGAAGGTTTTGATTCATCTTCCTAATTTCAAGGCAGAACCAGAGGGCTTTTAGTTTCAAAGTCAAAACTTTCGCTTAGAAATTAAGTAAAACCAGGACAGACTGAGAAGAAACTATAAAAATATGTTCTGTAAATATGCAAATCAAGATTTTCCTCAATCTTTAGCACTTATAAAACGTCACCTATACAGTGTCTCAGCTAAAGACTCAAGCTGTCTTCATTTCTTCCCCATTGCCTCACCTTTGTGGCGGGATTAGAAAGGTCAAAGTTTCACTAAGAACACAGAACCTATACCCTTCAGCAGTACTAAGACAAACCATTCCCCTGATCCTAGAGACACTTTTGTTGCAGACACCTTTGTATCAATAGCGATGGCACCTCCGCTGTTCATTGTCCAACACCTGCACCCACCCTTTTTGTGCCAGTCAATGCCCACGAAGCCACAGACTGTCCTTTCCCAGCTCAAGGAGGTACACGGGGAGAACAAGTGCATCATGTAATGCAGACCGTAACGAAGGATGCATGCATGCCCAGTACACCAACAGAGCACAGCAACACGGATGCCTCTGGTGACCCCGCTGGTTCTTCTGCCCTTGCAATGGCACCGCATAACGTCAAAAGAGGCTTTACCACCATCAGCTCTCCTACAATACCACTGAGTACTTCTGAATATTTCATGTCATTACACCCTTCTCCCCATACAACCCTCACTCAGTCTGACCTCATTAAAAGCCAGGGTCTGTCCCCAGAGAACTTCATCTGTGCTGGAACCTGCAGCGGGAGGTGTTAAAGGGAAGGCAAGATAGCCATTGCTCCCCTTTTCCCACTGTAAGTTTTTCCCTGCTCCTCCCCTCCTTTCCCACAGCCCCCCTCTGGCTGCAGGCAGGTGACAGCCCCCCCTCACTCGGGCGCTGGGCTGAGCAGAGGGAGGGATACAGAGCCATGAGCTCCCAGGACGGGACAGGACGGGACAGCTTGCCCCGACACCTCTGGAGAGCACAGCAGGGGTGCCAGTCCCCTCCACAACGCAGCCCCCTCTCAGGACTTCAGCACAAACCCAAGGCACAGGGTACACACACCTAATTCAAGATTCACCATTCTCAACAGGAAACAAGTATTTCAACAATAACAATATGAGATGCTTTTGCACAGTTAAAACCCAGAAGATTTAAAAATCAGAACCTTTTGAGTCAGAGACAGGCTGCTGCTGTCTGCCAGGAAGCCCAGGATTTATGCACAGGCGTCACAATCTTTTCTTACTAATGCTGCAATAGTTTAGGTTTTCTTTCCTCCCCTTCTTTTTAATCAGAACAGACACAGAAGAATTACAGCAAACTTTTGTAAATACAAAAGGGGGGTGGGGGGAGGATGAGTCAAGGATTTTACAAGAGGAAATGTCAAGGGAATGTGCTGATAAGAAATAAAATCTGAAAACATACTGGTAATATAAAATACAATATGTAACCTAACGTTAAATATGAAGGTATTTTTAATTATTTTCAAAAAGCATTATTGTTATTGGTGGGCCATTTTAAGTAAACCAAAGTGCTGCGTTAATACTTTATTCTAAGTCATTAGTAGATACTAGCTTACAAAATCCAAATAGTTTTACTGTCTGGTTTTTATTTAAAGGCTGTTCAAAGGACTTGTAAGATACACTTGGCATCATGATGGAAATTATGCCTGTGAAAAGCTACACCCAACATGTAAAAACAATCGTATATGTACCCGGCTGTATGCTTGTGGTCACATTCATCACAATTAAAACAGATCACCAGCTGTTTTTTCTGGAGTGCTCCCAACCCAGCAATAATTTGCTGCAAAACTTCCCTTGTTCAGGAGAAATAGCTCCCATTACTTTATATAAAAAAAAAAAAAAAACCAACCAAAACACCCTCTTTATACTGAAATGAAAAGTTTTTCAATTAATTTGCTTCATAAGGAAGCAAACTAACTGTGCCAACATCTTAAATCTTAATGGTGTAGATGAACAATGTCTTTTTTTTTTTTTTTCCAAAACATGCATGTGTTCAATTTGGGTTTTTATCCTTATCGTTTCAAAAATATGGTACAGCTCCACAAACAACTATACTCACACAATCAAAAGAGAACTGAAGTTTAATGTAGGACTAAGTGAATGAGGAAGAAATGAGAAAGGATAAAAAATTATTTATCTGAATTTCTAGAATGCATTATTACAAATAGGCCTCATTTATGCTCTAGGTAGAATTCTGGTTTACTGCATTAAAATCAGCCCTGTGGTTCATAGGGGGAAAAACCATGTACTTAACCTTTATGAAGTTTTTGTTAGAGACGTGTGTAGACAATGTATCACCTTAAAACAGCATGCCTATGGACACTATTGAAGCTACTCTATCAAAAATTAGCTTAATACTGAAGAGTAGTGTTACAGTGCACTACTAGATGTTACAATAGGTATGAGGCCATCTATATTTAACGGAAAAAGGAAAGCAATGTGTATGAAACCAAGAAGTAGTTTTGTATGACTGATGCTAAATTTAAAGACATAAAGCCAAGTTTGGAAGGGTATGTTCAGCCTGAGATAGGATGGAAAGTTACTGTAGAAGACAATAAAAATTACATTTTTTTCTGTGAAATGGCCTGTTGGTTTAACTTTTACTTACAGACACAGTCTTAAACAATGCATAGGCAATTTTCAAATACTCTGAAGTACATCAAACAACATTCTATAATATTCTAAGCAGATATCACCACTATCTTCAGATACGTGAATGCCAGCATGGCAAAAATACGCATACAGAAATACATCATTTATTCTTGCAAGATCTTGCTGCATAGGAGGCAAAAATGTGCAAGCCTGACACAGATTTCCTCATATCTTCCTGATCTGACTGGGGAAATGCCAGGACTGTGCTGTACATTGCTCCTTACACACTTTGGCAGGAAGGTCAGTCCAGTACATCCTCTCCACAACTGTTCATGTCTAGCACAGGCATCTTATAGCAGGCTCTGAATTCATGCTTGAGCATGAACTTCAAGTAAAGCCTCCAAGGGAGTTTTTCCCAGGAAGTAATACGTTACTAAATCAGAATTCAAGATGGGCCTAAGACCCATAAGGAAATTTCCTTAAGGAAATTTTCATAAGGAAACACTTGTTTCGTAGAGTTCAGCAACAAAGCAAAATAAACTTAAGATCCATGAGTGCTGGGAGAAGAAATTTTCTTTTCCAATTCTAAAATGAAAGTAAACATATTATTAAATAGTTACTAATGCACAGACATATTTCCAGAGATTGTAATGACTAGCATTATTTGCTACCACAAATGCCATTTCAAGCAGTTGGTTTTTTTTTAAAAAAAAAAAAAAACAACACATCAAATAAATTTTCCATACTTCTTTCTGCGGCTTTAAGCCATATTGAAAAAGTACAAGGCAGGGGATGGGGGACGAAAGTATCACAAAAGGAACAACAAATGGTTTCCTGATCAGAGAGAAAAATCACAAATTTGAGATTAACACTGACCGACTGCCACAAGTATCTGGAATAAAGAGACAATAATCTGATTTCTCAGTACTTTCTACCTAACAAGAACTGGCGATGTCAGAAAAAAAGCCACATAGGATCTCTAGTGTGTATCTGCAGGTAACTAAACTGGATGTCTCAAAGCATGACCGCTATGGCAAGTTTTCAACAAGCCAAAATGTAAAACCAAAGGAGGACAGTCTTGAAATAGGGCTCTCAAAGCCTCTGATACTCTTTGTCTTTCAAGATGTTTGCTATGAATTTAAATATAGCCCTATTTATACAGCACAGATTTTCTTTACCGCTGTCACAACCTGGACTGATTTGTTAACAATTCTTTTTCTTCCTTTTTTTCTACTGAATAAAGTCCATAAAACATTAAAAGTGTACAGTTATCTACAGCTTTAAATGGAATTGCAGTTTAGCCCAAATGCAACAAGCTGCAGGATCAACACCTTAGCATGCAAATTGAAATAATTCGTGCAATTTATAAATATTTCATAACCAAGATTTGACCGGGCTGAGCACCAGTGGAATAAAATTAAGAAAACAGTAGTGCAAGGCAACAATTCCTACAGAAAACAGTATTTCATTTTTCTTAACCAGATTTTCAGAAAAGCTGTATTTGGACAAATACATGTCTACTAAATTTTCCCAGTTATTGCTCAGATTTTAATTTTTCATTGGCTGCTGCTATTTTCCCTGCTACTGGTACCCTAGGTCCACTTCCCTCAGTTTCCAAGTGGAAACATTTTTGGAGAAACTTCAGTTTGGGAGTCTGAGCTCAGCACCATAAGTAATATTTACTGGGAAAGCAGAAAAGAAGACAAAAGAAGGGGACAGGAGTGCAGGATTTGAAACCACTGTTTTTCTTACCAATTTCATTCTCTTCTGCGTTTCATTCCCAAGATATTAGAGGAAAAACAGCAACTGCCTTCTGTTGTTTAGGTTTAAGGTAATATTGCTTTGGCATTTATGTAAATACCAGTTTGTAAACTGACAGCATGTCAGATGTGCTTTAACTTTAAACTGAGTATTGGTGTCAAAAGACAAATGATGTTAGAAGATTCCATTGTGGAAAAAGTTAAAATAACAAGATAACAGTTCATTCCTTCATGGGGTTTCAGTCTCGTTTAAACTTGGAATATTAACATTGGATCAGCTGCCTTATCCTGCATTTGGTTCCTCTTACTTCTCTAATCTGGGTAACAGATTTTATGGATCCATAATAAGGACCTCATGCATTCCTTTAGTCTGTGTTTACATTTACCACAACCTCCATCAGAACCAGAAAAAAAAAGAAAAAGCTATTTGTACCTTCCTATAATACAATGAAATGTTCTTCTGATAGTAAAAGACACGGGCTGAAGCAAAGATTCAAACGTACAAGTTTTCAAATTACACGGAAATACCCCAACAGACATTCTCAAATTGACAGCAAACTCTGCCAGCAGACAGTGGTTTAAATTCACAGGCCCAATAACCACCAATTTCCTTAAAGACTTCCATCATGAGAAGGTACACGAAGGTAGAGGCAACTCTGTCTGGTCTGTACTGCTTCTGTGACAGAATCAAGACATACCTGAGCAGACAAAGTGAAGCAATTTAGGACTCAATAAATGAACATTCTTACTATTTGCTCCATGATTAATCTGGTAAGTAAACTCTGCAAGGGCTTAATCCATGATGTTTTACCAATTATTACCATGATCTTTCAGATTTTGAAGCAATTTCTACCTAATCCAGACTCTGAACTTTCAACTCTGATGAACTAAAAAATAAATCCCCCCCCAAAAAAAATCCACCCAATTTCAAGGATAGTTTATCCTGACTTAACACAGACATGCCCATAAGAAAAACAAATATTAACTATTGCTGTAAGACTTAGATCCTCCCAGGGAGCACAAGTTACAGTGGTAATTATTTTTTTTCCTGTGGCAATTCCTGCCTTGAACTGTGAGGCAAGATATTCTGCCATTTTTTTCCAATTCTTGAAAATCAATGTGATACCTTACAAAAATAAATCCAAATCTGCCAAACAAATGCATTATACATCCATCAGGAGGGAAAAGTATGATAAAAGACAAAGAGACACAGAGTTGGAAAATGCCTGGTTTAAAACTTTTGCAAATAAATTACACAAATGAGGAAGCAAGAAAAATGACAAAATTATAAATTCGGGCATAAAAGTCTTGTTTCAAGAATCATATTCTCCTAATATGATCACATCTTGCACTATATACTGGCCAGCAGAGAACTTTATCAGAGCACAGCTACTGAAATCCATGTAACTAAATGTAAACAAAACACAAGGCTTTTTTCTACTTCATTTGAGTTAAAGCACTGTAAACTCAGAGTAAATACAATGGTATTTTGTCCTCTACATCATAATTTGGAGTTTATTGGCTCTTTGAAGTATTAGCACAGGAGATAGTAATATGTGCTTCAAATTCCGCAAGTCGACAAAACTAGCAATGCAACTATGACATATTCAGAAACGGTCTCCCACTTCACCTCCCCTGGTTTATGGCATTCAATCCCTGTATGTTTTTTTAGGGAGTGTTCCCCATGAACAGATGTTTAAAAGGCCTTCTCTTGCTGGCCATATACCAAGCACAAGCATTTCCCCTGACCAGTCTTCTGGGTTTTGTCATACTATAAAGGCAAGACAAACCAGCAGAAGAGGCCAGCAAGTTCCACTGGAACAATGGAACCTCCCGCCTGACCACAGTAAACCTGTACCTCAAAGTGCAGACTTAATATGCGAACCATGTAACACAACAAAACAAGACCTAAGCTTCATCAAAGCCCAAAGCTTTGCAAGATGTGTTTGCAAGTACACTGTAATACGTACATACCATATTAGGCAACTGGAATTTTAACTCAAGGATTTTCATCTTGCACAACTTAAAGAGCAAATATAGCAAGGTATTTTATGAAGGTTTTCTTCTAAACATACGTGAAACATAAAACGTAAGGCCACTATTAGAAGTAAAAATCCTTTTCCCCATTACAGAGCTATATTGAAACAGACTTTTGTCAGTGTAACTATCTAAATCCAGGCACAAACAGTATCATACACAAAACCTCTTTGCTCTAAAAAGCAGCTATTGTGTCACAAATACTTAAGCAAACATAAGCCTTGTACAAAGCTTAAACAAATACTTTCAAGTACACTTTCCACTCCACTCCTTTTCAACAAAAGTCTACAAAAAAAGCAACATGTTTATACACAAACTAAGAAGACTTGCAAGAAAGTCAGGTTATCTAGAATTTCCAGATCCACTGTTAGCTCCTCAGACACAATACTCAGAGAGATAACCTTAAGACATGCAACGTTACACCATTTAAATAAAACCAATTACTTGACAACTTATCAGTAAATTGCCATGCCCTACTTATGCAGAAACTCACAAAGCAAATACAAGTAGAAAATTCAAAACGGATCAAACAAAGGCAAAACATTCTCTAGAGTACTGAAAGATTTTTAAAATTTATAATGGCTGTCTATCCCACAGCACGTAACTAAAAACAGAAACAAAACAAACCCACACCAATTATTCAAATACCACCACCACACTTTTAACACTTTATTAAAAGAGCAGCTGCAGTATATCTACTCAGTGTTAGTGTTCTGACCATAAAAGCAGCGAGTATTTTGAAAATATATCATTCGATCTGGAAATTTATCTATCTTCTGCAGCACGAATTCTTCAACACAACAATTTTTCAATACAACACTAGCAGAGCTGCGGTAGAAAAATCCCACTCTAGACTATTAATAGTCTACAGCACCGCTCCCAAAATGTAGCATCCTGAAGTGACAGCAGAAACATTTTAAATGGTCTAAGCAATTTCTTCCATTTTGTTAGAAACATGTGACTGAATGGATCTTCCAGGCAGTCACTTGCTCTCACAGAGCACTGTATCAAAACCTTTCCACAAATCAGTAAATCACTTTTCTTGTCTCTCTCCTTCCTTCTATACTTCTGTGAAGGAGCGAAGGCTTTTGGGACTAGCCACAACAAATCTACTTTCATCATGTTCTCACAGAATAAAGAATCAACAGTTTTAGACAAGTGGTCATCAAGATATACTGCATCTCTATGCCACAACAAAATAGGGTTTAAAATTGTATCTGCCAAAGACAAATCAGCCTCCATTTCCACCTGATGGAGCCACATGCACAGCAGTCCGAGGGCTGAACTCCATAGCTGCATAGCTCAGCAGGGTGTTGGGAACAAGAGTCAATACATTAGCTTTTGCCCAACAGGTATGAAGTGATCTTAAATTACTTCTGGAGACTTACTTCAAAGCCCTAGCAGCTTGAATTGGCACCCATTGAAAATAACAGCCTAAGTTCCTATACTGTGAAAATCCATTTAATCTAACTAATCTTTACCTTAACTAAATTAACCATTAACCTTTGATTTGAACAGATCAAACTTCTCCAGATTTAACTGATATCCACAGCCTGTCAGAGGAAGAATAGCTTTAAAAGCCATGGACTATTCAGAAATAGATAAAATCAAAGGTGGATTCTGGTTAAATCACAGATTCTTTCAATCTCCTGCTTTCCTCCCTACCACCCCCCCCATTCCTACTAAAAAGAATCACAATATAAATCCACTCTCCATGTAAAACTTTCATTCTGAGAAAACAGTTGCTACTCCATGCTCAAGTTTTCTGAACAGTTGAACAACAAGGCAATGTGGGAAATAACCACTGGGCAACACACATCATCTTCAGCTGCAAAAGTAACGTTCAATCTCAGCATTCCACAAACAGAGGAGTTAAAAGTAATTATGATTACATCTCAGGCTTGCCAATCTCTGATTCTTCAGAGGCACATCCTAAATGAGGGGGAAAATACTCATAGTTCAATCTTTGCAGCTGTACAAACCTTATTTGTGTGTGGCTCTTTGCAGGTGCTGAAACAGGGGAAGTAAAAGGAAAACCAATGTACTCAGAATGCAGCTGAGAATCATCAATACTGGCTTTTTTCTGATTTATAAAATCTAGTGCATTTATTATTTGAATGGTGAAATATTTTAATTAGGTAAAATATCACCAAATACTTCAACACATGTTAGGTCTGCCATAATTGCTTTGTGGAATTTAGGTCTACAAAGGGATCAAGGACTTCCTGTGCTTAAAACTCTAACCTCTAAGGATTTTGATTTTAGAAAATGAAAATCTTTTATCTTATTTGCTCAAAATTGAAGATGAGTATCTCAAAGCTGAGCTGATCAAACCACTACCTGTTATTGCAAACAAGTGCCTATTGCTCAAGAGGTATACTAACTTGACAACTCTAAAGTGTTACGCCTTTTCACTACAAGTGTATTATATGCAGCTACAGTACAGACCAGTTATTTTCAAACCAAGCCTGTAACGCAATTCTCTTGTCCTCAGACTGTCTCCCCATAGGCGCTCATACTTCCAATGGGATGCCCAACTCTACAAAGAACAAAGCTATGTAATAAAAGAGGGAAGAAGAGGTATGTTGAAGGCATGGAATGAGGACAGTAACGTAGAATGCACCTACAAGAGCACAGAAGATCAAACTATTAATGAGGGACACAGCGTCTTAATCCATGAGTGGCATGGAGTTGTCTACTTGTTTACTCAGCTGTTCAGGTTGAATGTTGACTCACCCAACCTCCTTAGCAGAATGCACCAGAAGAACCAAAGCTATTGCTGCCCACTGCCTGCCTCAGCCTCTTTCTGTAAACAGCAAGTGGCAGTCTGAGACACCACAGTTTGCAGTCCAATTTAATAAAATGAACTAGCATGAATATTAGACTCCCTTAGCACACCAGGATGTGAACTGCAGTGACTCAGGAGATCTCCTGCTTCACATCCAACTACTCCTGCCACAGAAGAAGGGTAGGACAGACAGGAAGAACAGTAACTGCATCAGCCACCCCAATCTAATTTTTCTCATTTGAATACACATCTTAAGGCAAACAGGGAATGAAGCATGCAAATTCTAACCTTCTGATATATATCTTGAAGAAGAATTAAAAACAAGGCCTGTGTTGTTGATCTTATTTACTCTTTTCCTTCTGCACAGATAAAGGCCTATTGCAACATTATTTTATTTCCTGCTTTGTCAGTCTCATTTGACCTTCCACAGAAAGGACAAGAGCTCTTGGCTGGACTAACAGAATGCCAGCCTTCTCTTTTTGGTAAAGATGCTGTTTCGAAGCCTCCGGGATCCTAGCACTAGCATAAAATCACTCATATCTTGGGGTCAAGAAACAATAGTGTTCCAGAAACAGGTGGCATTTGTTTAAATACGCAACAGGGATTAAAAAACATAATGGTAGGAACAGATTTAACAGATTTTAAACAAATACTTCAGGCATTTCACACCCTGATTGCGCTGAGTTCCTCCCATAATTTGTTACTGTTTAACTTTTGTAGATAAAAATAGTCCAATAGCAGTACCAAACAACTCTCTCCTGTGATTCAGATCTTAAAAGTAGCTCATGCAAAGAGTGAAGGTCACCTAAAAAGTTAATCTTAAAATTCATTCTTCCAACTGGATGAAAAAGAGCTGGCAAATCTAGCCAGGTAATTACTGTGGAAAAACAGCATACAATCTTTCTATGCAAATTCACTCTCAGCCGCAAATAGCTTTCTATGCTAATTCAGAACTCAACCCTTCCCCACCCATCTGAAAAAAACGCCTTTTGTAAATATGCTTGTCTCTAATATGTTCCACAAGGTCAACAAACTCAATCACTACAAAAGTCATTGGGATGATACCTATGCTAAAAAAGTCCGCCCCCACAACTTTAACCTGGAGGTGGTGGCAAGATCCTCCTCTTTCCTTGGTTTGGATAAGGCAGTAGTAGACCTGAGCCACTGGAATTCGTTTTGATTTAATTGTTGTTTGGTAATTCCAATCCAGAAATGTGGTTATGAATGGGAATTCACTGCAAAGCAGGTAGAACGTGAACCCTAAAAAGATGTTTCTTGAACAACCTCAAGTGATTAAAGAGATGATCTGTAAGATACGCAAGAGATTCAGACCGTAGGTGGCTCAATGGCATTTAATAATTAATTTGAAAACAGCCAGGCAAATGCAAGAAGCCATGGCACACAAGAAACAATAGAGATCCAGTGGCTTGAAATTGTGACTAGCTTGACAGCAACTTTCCGAGGTTTCTGATTAGCCTCTGAGTGGCTCCAAAAGAGTCTCTCTCCTAATTTGAAGACTGCAATGTCCACATATTGATTTGCCAATTTTTGCCTCCACACACTTCAGGCAGGAATAAAGCTCCCAAGAAATTGTCACTCTTTCTCTATCTCTCTTTTTTTGTGTCTCTTATTTTATGCATTGCATGCATAGTTTATACCATTTGAAAAAAACAGAATTTGGCACCTCTTAATGCCAATTAAACTTTTACATTGTTGTAAGAGATGGGGGCGGGAAACTTTCTGATTTTTTTCTCTTATTTGTGTAGGATTATATACAAATTTCCAAAGACAGATCGATTTGCTGTTCTGAATGACAGGATGCTTGTCCTCTGACAAGCTCTCCAAGAGGGCAGAGCAGCTGCTAACTCAAAAGCATTGTGCATAGGGATGCCCAGTGCAAGAAAAAAGACTGAGCTTTTGGCACTCTTACTCAACTCAGACAAGACAGCATTAAGAAAACTGCAGTGGACTCGAACGAGTACTATTAAAGCTTTTTTTATTATTATTTATTTATTTCTCTGTACATTTTAGTTGATTTTTCAAAGTTCAACTTGAAACTAACTGCCGTATACAACATAATTGCCTGGTATGAGTTAAGAGTTCTGTAGATGGTCATTTGCTAGCAATTTTAATAACCCCATGAATGACTTTAAGTGTGAGTCAGCAAGATCACATGAGCCACAACTGCTAGGAGCAAGAGGAGAATTCAGTTCGCACAAGGAAAGGTGCCACATCTTAGAATTTCTGACCTATTCCTTGTGGGTCATTTAATAAAGATTTCATAGATGATCATAATCCTAGCACATTTCTAAATCAAGCATCTGATGCTACCCGAAACATCTGTCATAATATGATTCTCTTCAGAGGAAAAAAAAAAAAATCCAAACCCAGCAGTAACTGAGTGAAATACACATGCCTTTCAATGGTTTTTGCTAAATAGCACACACTAATAAAAAGCAGATATTAAACTAAAATGCCAACATATCAGAATGTATTTATTTTTCTTGGCTTCCATTAATTCTGAAGAGCATGGTCTTACACTGCTAATATTAAATCTCACTGATCTATAACTAGCTGTAATACAAAACAGACAAGAACTTGTTAAAGAAACATGACACGATGCCATGGAGTTAAATAAAAATATTTATTATTTTCATCTGTATCAGCCACAATCCAGATAACAGAAACAGAAGAAAAGAGGATAAAACCAGGGAGATTCTTGGGGAAGAAATCAGGTGACACAAGCTGAATAGTACTAGAAAGGAGGAGCTGGGCAAACCTTATCCTTACAAAATTTATGCCTGCACAGGGTGTGCTGAGGAAAAAGACACTTGCTCATTAACATTATAGGTTTTTCACCTATCCCATCTGTGTAACATTCTGTTACCTGTAAGGTTTGAAACATGTAAAAATGATGCATCAGTTTTGCACAAAACTGTCACTGGGCATGGCAAATGACTGACCTTTACATTCATTCACTGCCAAATTTAAAGCATTTAATCTTTGTGCAAAATACTAATTACAAAGGGGGCTGAGAGTAACTGTGCACAGGATAGTATGTCTAAAAGAGTCAATGGCAAAATGTTGTCAAGTCTTGGCTATTTCAGACTGAGGAAGGTACAGTTGTTAGTAATATGGGGGAAGCAACACCCTTTCCTTAGAGAAAAGGTAAATTACATCAAACCTTCATCACTATACCTTTTTAGTATTAATGATTCATTGCCATTCATCATGTTATTTTTGCTTTAAAGATGCCACTTTCTGCATAACTTTTCAATTGCACAAAAATATTACAGCTTGGCTGAATCACAGGCAAATGGAGCTAATATCCATGTTCTACTATTAATGAGTATGGCCCTGTCAAATATCATGACCCTTGCGTTGCTGCAGATCACATGCTGCCACGTGCATTTCAAAACAGAGGAAGAGACAACACTGGCAAGTGTTGCTAGCTGTTTATTTTTCAAATGAGAAAAGCTAGTAAAGCTGAGGAGCACTGTTTCCCAACCCAAATTTCCTGGCAAATATCTGAAAATCTGAAAAAGCTTTTTATAGCATAAATCCTTTGATGTTCACAGTTAAAAAAAAAAAAAAAAAAAGTTGTAGCTGATTTAGAAGAATAAGACAGTCTGCTTATTCAAGAAAGTCAGGGGAATAGCTTACAACCCACACACAAAATGTCTGACTCTAAACTGGGCATGTTACATCTGAAAGTGACTACATAGATAAATCTGGGTAACTTGCAACTGCATGGAAAGAATACCTAAAATGCATGAAAAGACGCAGATTTTTATTTGTCAGAGAGCAACAATACTTCTATGGAAGAATTAAACGTTTTGAAGTAAGAAATCATAAAAATCAGAAATCAAAGATAGGAATTGAAAGAAAACAAAAAAAACTCAAATAAATCAATGGATTAAATAATAAATGGATTAAAATAAATATGAAGAACACCATCATAATTCTGTTTTTATTGACTGTTTCATGGAGTTTAACTGAAACTACTTCTCATGAATTTTGTGTAATGGGCTTATTGGAATAGATGAGTTGTATAAACAGAGCACTTCGAACAACACAGGTTACAGGAAATGCAAATAAAACTGAAAGCTGTTACCACAGCTCAGGTTGGCAAAATAAAAATTAAAATTATGTTGCGCTTAGCTGCTGAAAGGAGGCCTTCAATTCTAGCATTGCCTCAAACAAAAATGTTCATGAAGCTAGCAACTCACTTCCAAACACTTATTACCGGTAAGAAGAAAAAAAAAAAGAAAAGAAGTCATTTAGACTTCATTTTTGAAAATAGTTGATATTTTTTTAAAAACAGAAAAAAATAACATCATGACAGAAGAAGCCTTATTCAGAAGGTAAATTTTTAATGCTAAGATGCATTAGGGTGATCACCAACACTGATTAAAATAGAAATGTATTTTAAAATCTTCAGAATGTAGTCCCTGTGTTAAGCCCCTATATATATACTGGTTTCATACAAACCTTATTAAGTTGGAGTATCGTTGCAGACTGAAGTGGCCTGCACAATTGTAGATATTCTTAAAAAAAAGGAGGTGAAAGCAGAAGGAGGCACTGAGAGCAGGATTCATCTATACAAAGCTGTCTTTGATGATAAGCAAACATCTAGCTTGTTGGGGCATGTTAAAGATATGGATAAATTCTAGGTCACTGCTTTAGGGAGATCAAAAATTGAGCCTTACCCTATAAAAGCACACAGTATCATTTAAGCTCTGTCAGACTTGAATTTGATTCCTGTCAGTTTACCTTTTCTTTGATGTACGTAACAATCCATCAGGCAATGGGTGCTTTAGAAGCTAGAAATCCCTTCTTTGAAGCTCTAACTGAAATAAATCAGCTGTCAAGCTTCATGAACTCTGTTTTTTTCCTAAATGGTTTTAAATGCCTGTTTAATGTCCAAACAATAAAATGTCTTTTCTTTGCTACATTTAGGTTCCAAATAAAATGAAATTTGTCTTTGTCTTCAGCCACCTCATTTTAAACACAAAACCTTACGTGTTTAAAAAAGTTATTGACCAAGTCTAAGGCATATAACTGAGATACTGTAGATTCAGTTTAAATGCATAAAATATGAACAAGCTAACTTAAAAAGCAAATAAATAATATGTAGAATGTCAAAGAAAACATACACACCATTCATTTTTTGTCTCTTTCCAATCTTGATACACCTGAAAAATGTATGCAGTTGTATACCTGAGAAGCAGCTCAGTGGTTTCACTCCCCTACTTGTATATATCAGTAAAATTAAACCTCCCCTCCCACACCCCTGCCAAAGGTGAGTGGAAGACAGTGACCCAATACCAGCCATCTTTGATGACAGTCTCCTAACTATCACAGTATTGTAGGGTGAGGATGAGGCAAACCTTGTCAGTGAAAGCAAGCAGCTCAGTCCTTTAGTTCAATGATTAGTAACTCAGTCAGAAAAAGAGAAATATTTAAGGGAGAAGAGACGTGAAAATATAGTGAGACACTTGGAAAAGCCTAAATCTGAGTTTTCTCTCTGCATTACACAGATTAAAAACAACAAAAAAACAACAACAAAAAACTAATAAGTCCTACATTCCTTCTTGTACTGCCAAATTATTTATTTTTAGCAGCCACTACGCTTTAACAACCGTTTTCCTTCCTCTGAGATGTTTGGGAAAGACATGGGGGCCATGTGGTATGTAAGACTCATGACACTGAATGTAGCCATTCCAAAAATGGATTATAATCCAAGTTTATCACCACGGGAGCTACAGCACTCCAGTTGCTGCGCTACTGCCCAAAAGCATCACTGCAACCACAGCAATGCCTTGTAGTAAGAGTGGCTGAATTTCTGAATCCTGGTAATGTTTCCAGGATGAGTCTGCTGAGGGAAAACTATTTTGATGATATTAAAGAAGCTTACATTCAAGACAAGCTGAGCTGTTCAGTTCTGTGAATGTAGAAGTTTTGGATGTGTGCAGAGGGAGAACATTAAGCAGCTAGTAAATTTTAGCGGCAAAAGTTCAGACAACTATATACTTTGGAATGCACAAGTTGTAAAGAACATATTCTTGGGTTTAGATCCTTAAATACTTCCTGTGTCTTACTAGGCACTGAAGTGTTTTTTGGAGACATATATTATTTCATAGGAAATTCATGTACCTTTTCATATCTCAGCAAAAATGGCTAAAAATTAAATACAGAAGCAGAATTCGGAAGATTCACAGTTTACTCAGTTGACAAAGTACTGCTGGATACTTTCCTCTACAATGAATCAAGCTATGTCATGAAGACATAGGTTTTTCACTTATACTTTTAGTCTTGCATGATTTCTATTTACTGAAATGTTTCTATTTTTGTTACATGCTCCATTAAAAAAAACAACTGTGAATGCCCCACTATGTATGTGCCGTCATATTAAATATATAAGAAACAATATAAAATTTAACTGCAATCACAACACAGAATGTACTTACCAATATTAATTTCATCATCAGTTTCAGCATCTCCAATACACTCAAACTGGAAATCTTGTAAAGACTGTGAAAATTTTTGCACTGCCATGGATAAATCTAAAATTCAAGAAAGGAAAAAAAAAATAAAAACAAATCAGAATTACCCCATTACAACTTCATTGGAACAAGTTGGCTCCAGAAATGCATGAAACATTTTTTCTGTTTACGAAGTTTCCTTTCTAGTATCTTTTTTGGACAGTGACTTCCTTCAAAAAACCTCATCACCACTTCAAAATCAAAGCACCTGAGTTATCCCAGAAGCCTATGAAATAAACTGATGCCAGATTTCAAACATTAATAAAGATATTATGTCGACAACTGAAGAATTTATGTACTTCTTGAAAAATAAGAAATTAATATAATAAATGAATGTCTAGTGGTAAATTCCATATGTAATTAGACCACTGTTTAAAATACTGCAAGTTTAGTTTCCAGATTAAAGTAGAATTCATGACAGTTTCTTTCATAAACACTTTCAAAAGATTTACATTCTAAGTTTTCTAATACACTAAAACATTATACAGTGTTATGTAAAAGCTTTGTAAAAGAAATGGAATGGAAAAAATGGAACAAGCGCTTGCCAATCAACTACATCGTCCATGGATTATGAGCACCATTTTCACTGAACTACACAGAGTGGACCTTCAAACCAAAGAAATGTCAAAGCAATCCAAACTTCATAGCATAAAATTTCATTAGCATTGTACACACTCCAACAACTACAAAAACAAAAATGTAAATACAGAATATCAATGTAACCACGTAAATCTGTTCTTTTCTTTTTCAGGTATACTAATGACAAATGAAGAGATGAATGTGATAATGAATGAACTCGGTTGAGACTTAAAACCATTACCAGTCCAGATGAGCCCAGAAAACCAGCAATAAATCTCTATGTCCTAGAGGACATATGTAAAAGAAATGTAATGTAATTGCATTACATAATGTAAAAGAAAAAGGTATCTGTTTTGAAGCCAGGAAAATTAGCAATTAGATTTTCTAAATGTAATCAAAAGTCAATAGTAAGGATAAGTTATGAACATAAACAAAGTCATAAATTCTATCTCAAAAGCATCACGTTTCTGTCTGTCTCCATCCTTGGGAATGTTCAAAAGCCATCTGGACATGGAGCTGTGTAACTGGCCCTAGGTGGCCCTGCTTGAGCAGGGGGGTTGGACCCGATGACCTCCAGAGGTCCCTTCCTATCCCAGCCATTTTTTGATTCTGTGATGTCCTTAAGCCTCTGTTACTGTAAAGACATAAATGCTCATTTACTCAATGCTGGACACAAAATCAGAAGGCTAACCTTTTTCCTGGCAGGAATACTGACTAGCATTTAAATACACAAATTGGCCTGATGTCCTAAATCAAGCCAGACACAAACAAAACAAAACAAAGTGTCAGTTAAATTTGAACAATTCCAACAGTAATAACCATTCCACTATCCCAAATGAAATAAGGTTTGAAAACCTTACAAACACTTCCAAGTAAGAATCCACACAGCAAGATGACTGATTTGGGGAGATTCTTTTTTAACTAAAGGTAACCACTATCAAGCAACAGAATCCCTGCCAAGATTTTGCCCTATCCTTGTATTTACTTAGTGCCTGTTGCTTTCATATTTCCACACCCAGCTATAGAGTACAGCAGTCAAACAAGCCAACTAGCAGTCTTTAGACAATGCAGACATGAACAACTTTTTTCTTGTATGAGTAAGGAATTCTATACCTGACAGAACTGATCTGATAAATAACTAGGGTATAAGAAATTGGGTAAACGATTCTGTGTCTTTTTGATAAAAAGCATGGAAAACAGGAAAGAATGCTCCCCAGAATTATTGCATCCTTATTGAACATATCCTACTATGCTGTATGTAAAGATTATATTATTAAATCTATTAACAAATCAGATGCTAAACACAAAGTATTTCCTACTGTTTGTATAGATAAAACAAAATAGATCTTTATAAGCTGAGGCACTCTGGTTATGCAAATACAACATCTTTGATATCTAAGTGACTGATTGTTCTACAGCTGTTAGAAAGACTTAAACATGGATTTGTTCACAGCAGGATGCTACGAGTTCAAAGGGAAGAAACAGTTTTATTGTTGCCTCTTACAAGTTACGACATTGAGTTCTAAACCCTTCTATAAAATTGCTGCATGCTAATTGATGCCAAAAGAAATAATATGGCCTTAAGGTGATTGAATGAAAAAGATTCTATATTGCAAGTACACTGAAATGTAAAAATTAATTATCACTAATAGGAATGCATATTTCCTCTGGACAATCTAATAGCTGCCCTTGATGACCAGCATCTCTGTGAATGTGAAAGGAAACAAAGGAGCATGGACTCTTCCCTATCACTCTTCTACACATGCAGGGTCTCAGCGGAACAAATGTCAAGGGAAAGGAAAACCAATGATAAAAATATCGAAGGTGGAGTCTCCATTTTATATCCTGGATTAGTCACACACAGATGCTGACCTCTCTTTCATTGTGTCAGCAAATCAGACAGCGTTAATGCTTATATGTTTTGAACCTGAAGGAGGCATGTTCAACCTAACTCTGAAATAGTGGGTATGAAGAATGTAGTAAGAATGAGAGTGCTCATCAGATAACTTGATAAAATCATCCAGAATGATTCCATTTGGAAATTTTTGCCTCTATATGAGACCTATTCTAATAACTTGAAAGTACCAGAAGATACCATATTAAAGGTTAAAGCTGTTTAGTGTAGCAAGGCATAAAATGAGTTTCCAAGGTCAGATGCTTCCTGTGACACTAATTTGCAGGTTCTATACAAAGTTAATTTTAACTGAAAATATAAAAAAATATTATTCTACAGAAAATTCTAGCTTACTTGGACAGCTTTGTACAGGCTGTAATAGGAGCTACACTGTAAGAACTCCAAGCTCAACTTTGCAGTTGAACCACCAACACTGGACCAAGCAGTGCAATTTCACATTTATCAATTTCTTTCTTAAGAGCATCATCACCTTACTTGATTACAAAATTTAACTAGTCACAGAAAGGACCAGTCTTGCTGTAAGCAGGCCTCCTTTAAGACATAAAAAGATTCAAAACTGAATTAAATCAGATTTAACAGCAACTGCCTCTTCAATCAAGAAAATGCAAATGATACCACTAGCACCCTGTCTTGTCTGGACAAAAAGAAAAAAAAGAAAAGAAAAAAAAAGAGCAGAAGATGGAGCAGAGACCTTGTCTAGCTTTACAAGATATCATTTACCGCTTTATACCCCAGAGTCTTAATGCCACTGAGAGCCCCCAATACATCCTGCTCCTTCCACATGTAGGAAATTAAATCACCACACCAAACCAATCACCGTTTTACCATCTGCAAGCTATAGAGCATTGCAAGAATCACTCTTACTCAGCTTCTAAAATGTACATTTGATAGTCATGTCCCTCTTCTCATGGAGTCCACATGAAGCAGGATATTTCACTTCACCCAGGAAAAAAATTCTCTTTCAAGCTGAGTCAACTGATCTTCTAAGTTACTATAAAAACCTTAGCTTTTATTGACAGTACAACTCTATCACCCAGGGAAGGAAGGCTGCCCAAAAGTCTCAATGATACCGTAAGTGTTGTTGCCCCTGCTCTTCTGCACACATTCAAAGAGCAATCTCTCTGGGTGCCAGTGAAAGACTGAAAACAGACCCTGTTATCCCTCAGCTGACAGAGGGGTGAATTTCTAACTGACAATCATGTTAACATTTATTTTCTGACAATACTCAACCTGCACCTTACCTTCTGTTCCCAGTTTTCCCCAAAACCAAAGGAGGATTCAGTTAAGTTTTACAGTAAGGCATATAGTCAAGAGCAGCCATCTACAGGCTACTTACAGTGTAGATGTAATTAGAAGACAGAGTGGCCTGTTTTAGTAAAGGTTGAAGCAAGTCAAGTGGCCAGCAATATAGTTTATTTGAAGCTCTGACAGAGGAAGTACTAAAAGAAGCATACTACATTGTGACCAGAAACAATGAAAGGATAATTGCTGCTTAACCATAAGACAGTAATAGAAGACCAGTATTAAATTTGGATACATATAACACCAACCATCAGTATCATAATGTTAATGAAAGGATAATAAAAGCCATCATCCATTCAGGAAAGACACAGAGGAATCAGAAAACATGTTACTCTATTGTACTTCTTCCTGAAGTTTTATAATTTTTATCTATCTGCTTAACATATATTTACCCAACAAAAATATGGAGAAAAACTCTGCATTATCCCAGAAGTCAGGTTTATTTAATATTCACTTTGTTTCAAACTGCCAAAAGGGATTTAATTTGAACTGTAGTATATTACAATACTTAGGCTTCAGATAGGGCCTTACATGCTGGATATAGGATGGCAGGACTGAGGGCACCCTCAGCAAGTTTGCCGATGACACCGACACCAACTGTGTGGTGTAGTCAGCGTGCTGGAAGGAAGGAATGCCACCCAGAGGGACCTCGACAGGCTTGAGACATGGGCCTGTGTGAACCTCATGAAGTTCCACAAGGCCAAGTGCAAGGTCCTGCACATGGGTCAGAGCAATCCCAGGCACAAATACAGGCTGGGTGGAGAACGGATTGAGAGCAGCCCTGAGGAGAAAGGCATGGTGGTGTTGGTGGACAAAAAGCTCAACGTGACTGGGCAATATGCACTTGCAGCCCAGGAAGCCAACTGTATCCTAAGCTGCATCAAAAGAAGCACGACCAACAGGTTGAGAAAGGTGATTGTCCCCCCTACTCTGCTCTCATGAGACCCCACCTGGAGTGCTGCATTCAGCTCTGGGATCCCCAACAAAAGAAGGACATGGACCTGTTGGAGTGAGTCCAGAGGAGGGCCACAAAGATGATCAGAGGCTGGAGCACCTCTCCTATGAAGCCAGGCTGAGAGAGTTGGGGCTGTTCAGCCTGGAGAAGAAAAGGCTCTGGGGAGACCTTACAGCAGCCTGCCAGTGCCTAAAGGGGGCTTTTAAGACAGATGGGGATCGATTTTTTTGGTTGGGCCTGTAGCAACAGGACAAGGGGATAATGGCTTTAAACTGAAAGAGGGTAGATTTTCATTAGATATGAGGAAGGAATTCTTTCCTGTGAGGGCGGTGAGGCACTGGCACAGGCTGCCCAGAGCAGCTGTGGCTGCCCCATCCCTGGCAGTGCTCAAGGCCAGGCTGGACGGGCCTTTGGGCAACCTGGTCTAGTGGGAGGTGTCCCTGCCCGTGGCAGGGGGGTGGAACTAGGTGATCTTTAAGGTCCCTCCCAACTCAAACCATTCTATAATTCTTTTCATATCCGTAATGAAACTATGATGTAGTCTCAACTACAATTGTTCTTCAACTTTCTTGTCCCAGATTTGCTAAACAGATTATAAGATAAATTCTTATATACAGCCTTGAGGAGGAGGAGAGAACAATACATTGCAATAAAGTGATGAAATTATGGATGATATTATCAGAAGGAAAGAAGAGTGAGTATATTAGTTTTGGCACAAACCACCACAACAAGGATACAGTTCTACAGATAAGGAAACTTAACTAGATTTCTACAAGTTGGTAAGCACAAAGAATTTTTTTGGTTGGGGTGGGAAAGTTAGTTGGTTTTGCCAGTCTGATGGCTGGAAGAAAAGAAGCAAGCCCAAGCTTTTGACAGAAGTCAAACAAGGTCCAACAGCTTCACGCACTTGCAAAGGACCAATATCCCTACCCTAGTAACAGTCTGCAAGAAAACGTTCTCAGCAAATACATCAAAGCCAAAGTCTTTCCAGTTGCTTACTTACTAAGGTGACTTCATTAGCAAATAAGAGTTCCTATAACCAACACTGTTCTTGACTGATGTCAATCATCCTGGAAAAGTCTGGTATCATTCACTGAGTTAATAAAGAAAAACAGCAGTTGAAACCTAGTGAGAAGATTAAACATGCCTAAATGAACTCCTGAGTGCCAGCTGGAATGCAGTAAATGGGACTTCAAACAACAGGCACTCTGACTAAAATAGTAACAGTAACGTATCTGGTGATCTGACACAAAGCTAGTTATTACCGTATGGCTTCAAAGACAGGAGAAGCAAGGGGGCAATGGCTGAGCTGGCAGGATATTAGAGGCAATTCTTCAGTCATTTGAATTTCAGGACAGTTGAAGACTGGAAAGGAGACCACGTACCGTCAACTTCAGTATTTCAAACCTTTAGACAGTTTGACTATATGCATTGTGGTGCCATGCTTGATGAGCTATCTCATTTGGTCATGCACTGACATACAGGTTTATTAAAATCCAAGCTACTCACAAACCCCAAGCATTAAAGAGCCATATGTGAATGAAACACAGCAGAAACTGAACAATATTGCCAGAGTACTTGATAAGATGGCTAAAATGCGGAGAACCTAGTTAATCTAGTTAATTGACATTTATTCCTCAGTACCTGAAAATGAGTCACTGTTGTGTTTTTTGGTTTTGTTTTAATTGCTTTACAAATAAATTTATTTTCTTGATTTATTTCATAAGCAACTCTCATCCTATAAATAATTTTTCTGGCTAAGTTATCTAAACAGTTGAAAAAGTAGATGTTTAACCGAGATATTATTTTGAAGGAAGCAAGGAAACATTAAAAATTCATACATGTGAATAAAGGGCTTTCAGAATTACAAATATAGATCTGTAAAACACTAGTTAACAGAAAAATACTTGTGACAGACACGTCTCCTTAAATACTTCATGACATGCTTCTTTACCGTGAAGATAAACCAGGAGCTGCCTTGGTTTTGTTATTTTATAAAAGAACGAGCTTCACAGAGGCAAGCTTTATCAACAGCCAGGAATAAGCTGGAGGAACAAGAACACCCCACTGAGAAGCACTGAACTTCAACAGCTTCTGTGTTTGCTACAGTCAATTTGATTGTAACTAGAACATGTCACAGTGGGACATCTTTTTCCACATCATAGACTGTAAACACAGCAGCTGGCAGTACAATTATATTTAGGCAGAATGAACGATTAAGCAGTTAAAAGCAGTGAGCATACAAGATTGCATATATCACTACTATATTTCAAATTTCTTCCCACCTTAAAGGCTTTCTCATTGAAAATCCCAGCTTCATAGTTGTTGGTCTTAATTAAGTAAACAGCACCAAAACACATTTTCTTCACAATTTTTGCCTTTTTCCACTCTGTCACTCACTACTGCTTTAAAGTGAAAAATACGTGTAAGTCATTGGCTGTAGGTAACTATCATATACAGAAAATCTTCCACTTTCACAATGTGTATGATGGCAGGTCAGCACAAACAAGTGGACCTGTAAAGGACTTACAGATTAGCCCACAGCAGCAATGCTTAGCATGGGGGTGCTGGCACATACCTCAGTACTGCAATTAATCCCCTCAGCTGGACATGAAAACAACTCTGAATTTTGCTGCCAGAACAGGTAACCCCAGCTTAATAAAACACCACCACGACACATGCCCTCATCACCTATAGTTAGAAAGCAATGTAAAAATGTATGTTAACATGCATTTTAAACACACACAAAAATCTGCATAGTCAGCTGATATAGCTTCTGCCATCTTCAGTTTCAAGTGGCTTTCAATACTAGTCTTCCCTACCACACATCGTTCATAGCCTATACCACCATTGCATGGAATACTGTCCATGGCACTTGTATTTTTAGAAGTCTATTTGATGAAATTATTTACATACACACACACACACTTGTTATTCTTTATTTCTCAGCTGCATTATTTTCTGGATCAAATTAACTTCTGATTGTCATATTTAAAAAAGAAGACAAAAAGAGGAAGAAAAAAAGATCTTTTTAGGAGTGATCACATTTTTTCCAAATTTCTGCAGAATAACTTAATTTTGCAAAACACAGGGCAAGCTGGCACAAAGGCTATCTGCAGGGGCAGATGAAGCTAATGCTGGCCACTTGCCATAATGGCTTCCAAAGAAGCCACAAGAAAAGACCATAAAGAAATACAGAATCCAGTGTCCAGTGCCAAAGATTTTGCAACACAAGGGCCATTGCTCTGTATTGACACAGTCTTTCATTGTTGCTATCAATGAACTCTTTATCCTTTTTATTTGCTAGCTTCATTGGTGTGTATTCTTTGCCAACTTGCTATTCATGGAACAATAATAAGCAACTAAAATAAACAACCCCCTACCCCAACAATCCCACATTACTTTTCCACCTTAGGCTCAATGTTTTGCTCTTACTTTCAGAAAGCTCATTTCTTTCTCATGATCTCCAAGGAAAGGACATCAGCAGAGTATGTCAACATATAGCCCATGGTTGCTGCATTCCTCTGGGGTTAAATAAGGCACTACAGCAGTCTGAAATTTTTCAGTGTCATTTTCTTACTCAGGAATATTTCCATGAGAAAAGTGCGCAATTTATTTTCTCATTCTAGTAAGCACTGAGAAATCCCCTTGATCAAATACAACAAAATCCCCACTTTCTTAACACTATGATGCAAGAGCTATTGAAAACTCTGTATCTTCTACAAACTTCATAGCTATTAATACCAACATTTTTATACATGAGAAACTTATGCAGTATTTTGTAGATTCTCAGTTTTTCTCTATGGACAAGCACTAAAACCAATACATTCTTGAAGAAGACACCCCAAGCACAGAGCAGTGATATTTAATGAGAGGGGAATTTTTTAGGCCAAATTTGCATGCTTGCTTGAAAAAATCATACCAAAACTTCCCAGAAACATAACTGTTGAACCAAATAATGTTATGCAGTCAAAAGACAATTCTGGTAATATCCCATCCCTCTTTTCACTATTTCTGTCCTTACCCCAAACTCACTTCATCTATCAATGTGTAAATCTAACTTTATTCACATAATTAGAAGAACAGAAAGCAGTTAATTTTAGTTTAATATGCAAAAACTGTAAAGTCCATAAAATGACCAAGTCATTTTGATTTTGCCTAGTTACAAACACATGAAAGAACAAAAATACAACTAAAAATGTATGCCCTATAACCGTCAATGTGGAGGACACCGCACAGTATGTACTGCACATCTGCTTCTCTAAAATTAGGGTACATATATAACTTCATAGCTCTTTGCCATATTAAGTGGTGTCATTTTATTTTGTTTTGATACTCCCACATTCTTGCATTTTCTCATTACACCATTCCTAAAAAATCCTTTCTTTCTCAATATTTTAGCTTCTAAGACTGTTCAACAATACTGCTGCATTTGATAAGAAAACAGACTATGCATGGAATTACTAGGGTTTAAACCTTCCAATTGTCAAATCATATTCACAGAATTAACGCAACAATAAAACCTTATAAGTGACTGATCACAAGGTTAAAAGCAGAACAGAAAATTTTCCTTTGTTACCAATTGCAGGTTTTTGAATATTTTCCACAAATATGGCAAAAAGTTTCAGAAAGCATTTGGTTTCATTTTAGTTTTGAAATTATAAAGATTGGCTGTAGGGTATAACTTAGTACTATTTTTAACACATTACATTTTTCTAAGTTACATTCAACCACAACATCTCTATAGAATGCCAATTTTGCAGATATGCTTCTTTTCATTCAGTAAAGCTTTTTGGCAAACATCCACAGTTAGGATTCCAGTATTTCCAATACTGGAATATTCCAATATTTTTTCCCTGTTAGAGAAGAATAAATCTTTAAGAACAAGCACATTTCCGTTTTTTTCCATTCTCAAATAATTGAAAATCAGTACTCACTCATCTGTACTCTTCCAGTATTTTCCCTGTGTCCCTTTATAAAACTATTCCATAGTTCTGTATCAGGAAGATACAACTCTTTAATCTAACTTTTTAACCACTCCATAAAGCACATGATATATACCTGAGAAGAAGCTAAGATTATATCTGATATAACACACAGTAAATAATCACTCCCTCCTACTTATTTATAGATTTGACATTCAGGTTGCTTACTTCAGTTGATGGCTGTATACCATTCTTTTCCTATACCTTTCAGTACATTTTGCTACACTTTCCAAAGAGATGCAGTTTGCTGGTCTCCAAGTTACTGTACACACCAGAAGAGTTTGGGTCATGGTGGCAAGATGTTACACCTGAGCCACATGATGATCCTTTTGTTCTGTAGTCTTCATCATACACTGATTCTCACACAACAAAAGGGTATTAACATTAATACTGGTGAGAGCCTTGTGCAACATCTCAAGTTGGTGTAACTTAAGGCTGCTCTAAAATCTCAGATGGATGTGTATAACCTCTTTCAGATGTCTGTACTACTAATGTAGACAGCACACCAAGGTGTCCAATTCAAGGACACACAGCCACGTGGAACTGTTTGGTGAACATCAAACACTGCATAGATGATGACATTCCTCCCTTTTTCAAATACAATTAATTTCAGGTTTGTTTCAACAATCATTTGAATGACAAACACTTATTGAAGCAGCCTTAGTGTACGATTATATAGAAATCCTAAAGAACTGGAAAAAGAATGTTAACAGTTTTGTTGTTCTTGTCAGTTTTTTGTATCTTCTTCTATATCATTTTACTTTAACTTCTGCATAGTGTTCTACCACTCTGTTAACCACCCTAGGTTCCTTAACTTTCTTCCCTGCAAATTTGCTTTGACCCTCAACATACTTTCTCTTGCTCCTTCTGGGGATTTTAAATGCTTTTTCATGATCTTCCACATTCTTCCCCCTCCCCATGGATGTTTATTTCCCAGAACAGTGTCAGCCTTTTCCAGAGAGCTGGGTCCAGCCCAGTCTTCTCCCTCCCAGTTTCTTTCATTGAAACATGCTTTATCAGGCTTGCTGCATCATTCCTTGCTCCTCCTTGCATATCCCAGAGATGGCGAGCAGTGAGCAGGCAGAGAAGCACCACAAAAAAAGGACAGAGAAACTAAGAGCAGATGTTGCCAGAGGTTGAAAAAGCAGAGTGACTTCCTGTCTGGCAGCCAAGGAGTTGTCAGAAAAAACACGGGAATTCCCAGATTTCTAGTGTAATGTAAGGTATTGGTGCATCAGTGGGTCTTTTAGTAGCAGTTTAAAATACAGTTTTCTCTATTTCTTCTTAACCTTACAATACATTCAGGGAAATTTTAAAGGTGCATATTCCTATTTACAGACAGTGAAACAAAAAGCAATATATGATAATATTATTTCACAATATAACTAATGCCTAAGTTGCAACGCATTTGTAAGGAGACACAGTTCTGACTATTTGGGCAAGATCAGTTCTGCCAGTTCTGCGCTGCCTACGTGTACGTGTATAATGAGATGCAATTTCCCACTAGCACCCCTATCCAAATACATATCCAGGGGAAAAAAATTAAAAAATAGAGTTGGTTCTGGCATGAACAGGGAGCTACTAAGAAACTGCTTCCAGGAAAACCAAGAAGAAATCACTACAGCAACTATCATGCAGATCTTTAGCTGTAAAGATTCCTGCAATATATCTTCAAATGCTTTTATGTGCCACGATTTTTACATTAAGTAGATTCCCCTGTTCCGCAAAGAGGGCTGCACAAAAGAGGACTGGTCATATTGGCCTGTGTTGGATGGCGGGGGAGGGATGAAAGGAATGAAAGCAGTTATCAAGGCATTTGTAAGTAGTGAGCTCTTGGAACAACATTAGAGTTGAGGGTCATGGGAAACAGAAGCTTTGCTCACCCTTCTTCCTGGCAGTTTTCTGCACTTGGGCAACAAAGTAAAATGTTTTGTAAGAACAGAAGGAGGAGGAGAGAGGAAAAGAATTAAAATGTGTATATTTAGCTCATTAAAAAAAAAATACTACCACTTTGCTTTAAAGGAAATGAAACACTTTCTATATGAAATTCTTTCAGGCTTTTAGAGCTTAGGAATACAACACTTGATTAGATTCCTTTGATCAGACAACTAATATCACACTCACATGAACTTCACTATTGCACATTAACAGGGTTGTGTGGGTTGGGTTTTTTTCCTAATACAGACACACACAAACAGATGTATGTAACATTTGTTTAGACAATTAGATATACACTTCCAGACATGGAGGAAAGAACTGAGATCTCAAACCAAGCAGGATTTTTTCCAGTGAAGTTAAATGGCACTAAGTGTCTTTACCAAATTTGGCTTAAAGGAGTTTCTTGCACTCAGTCCACCACAGAGATGGTTCACTATATAGCTACTTCTCACTGCTTAGGGAGAATGGATACCATACACATCAGTTTCATATAGCAAACTAGCCTAATATGCTAGTTAAACCCTCTCCTACCTTTAAAATATGAAAGGAATTCAGAAAATGCAAAGATAAGAGCCATGAAAGCACTTAGAAGTCTTAAAGATACATTTCTGAGGGTTTAAATTAAATCACTTGCAGTATTCTAAACTCAAAAATCTGTTACCAAATTACCTACATTTTAATAATGAGTGGGAAAAACAGCCACAAAATACTCTTCATTAAATAACGAAATGCACAACTACCAATCTGTTTCACCAGGTGAGCTCCTGTTTGTACAGCTTGGGAATCAAGTGTTCAAGTGTTCCCAAGGAGTTCGGAGATAACTCCAATTTGCATGTGATCATTTCCTTAATGGTCATGAAAGTTTTTGTATCTTACATACTTTCCAGTTTTACTACATTCAGCGAGACAGGGAAAGAAATAAACCCTGTAAAAAGCAGTAATCATATGAAGTTTCTATATATAAAACTATTTCAAAGAACTGGCTGTTTGTACTTTACATGAAAGAGAGAAATATCCCTCAAGTTCATTTCTCTGGACTCTTTTACCTAATTAACTTCTCAGACAAAAATAAGGAACTTTAATGATGTTTTGCTGAAGTCTGCCTAGCTTTTCTTAAGTCAAGTAACTTGTAAGAAGGACCAACTAGGCTTCTACATATTTTATCTACTGGTGTTTTTTTCAACTTTTAATTCTCTGGAATTTTGTTCTACTTTCCTGTCACAAAAAGATTTACGAACATACGACAACATTCTCTTGTTATCTTCCTGGCAGAGTGATATCCTTTAATTAATAATCTTACCATCCATTAGTACTAGTAGTGTTTATATTACAGCATGTGTAATGAGTTCTGAACTAACTATTATCACTCATGAACAAGACCTTGTCATTAAAACAGATAAATAATAACTAGCTTGTTTTATTACTCAACTCAGGCCTGGTCAAGAAACAAATAAAATACTAGTAATTATTTGAAACTGGGGAAAAGGAACAGAAATATCATTAATGCCACTCTATGAGTCCATGAGAGACCTACATTTAAACATTATGTACTGATTTTGTCTTACTACTTGACATCATCCCAAAACACTTGAGAAAGATACGGGAAAATGAGGTACGCATAGTAAGAAAGGTAAGAAAGTTAAACTAAACTGGTGAGAACATCTTGTTTAAAGGAACACGCTCACAGTCGTCAGCCTGAAAAAAAGACAACTGGGGAGCCGTAAGAGTTCTACAATATTACAAGCAGTACAGAAACTATGGCTATCTTTTCCGAAGTGAAAACAAAAAGCCATCTAACACAGCAAGAAGCAAGCTCAACACAAATACAGGCAATGCTTTTTCTTAAAACATGTAATTAAATCATGAAGCTCCCTGCCACCGGATGCTGTGGATATTAAAAATTTATGTGGGTTCAAGAAAGGACTAGACAAGTTCACAGAAGAAAAATCCACTGAGAGCTATTAAAGACATAACCCCTTGCTCAGGAAATCTTCAAGCCCCAAACCGCCAGAGGCAGCGGAAGCATCACTACATTCTGCCTGTTCTTATTCCTACCCTGGGCAGTCAGTGCTGCATGTGAGAGAAAAACAACTCACAGCAGAGCAGTCGCTTGTATCTAGAAACAGGATGTAACGCCAGATAAGCCTCAGGTCTGACCCAGCACAGTTGTTCTTATGCTCTTTGTAGGAAGATTTGGACACATATGTTTTGCAATAACTTGAATGTCTCAAGACACCGTTAGCTGATCACCACCATCTGCTAGCAGGAGGTTATCACTCTTATGGATGAGCCAATACGTCATCAAGAGTAAGCACTCTTCAGCCACCTACCTAGGGTCACCTATTTTGGGAACAGACAACAACAAAGGAGGAGGAACTGACTTAACACTGCAAAATTAAAGATCATGAAGATGTTCTGTCTTGTTGGCTGAACCATGGCAGACATCCTCCAGGGGATGAGTGATGATGGGTAGATGGAAGCTATATCATTAACTGCTCCAGAGCCAGAGGAAGTAGACCACTATGCCTTTAGTCACGCTACAAGGTTGTAATCCTTCTAGCAAGGCCTTGTTTAGTGATTTCTGCTATGAGGTACACAAAGTATAACTTTTAACAGCAAAAATAACTGCATTAATCAATAAATAGCTGACAAAAGTTGATTTAGGCTACCATTTGGGCTTCAATAAGGACTGATTATACAGCTTTACTCCTTTCATACTCTGTGCTTGCACACACATATTATCTTAACACTCTTCCTTCATATCTTTTCCTGACTTACTTCTTAGCATGAAGGCAGTCACTATGTGGACAACTATTCAATACTTGTTTTTTCCTCAGAGTTCAGTACTGCTTTCTCCTTTCTGCCTCCCACTATTGCATACTGCATACCATCCAAGTCCTGTAATGCACACAGAATTATCTCAGCCTTCATGGAAGCCAAGTCCAGGAAGGCAGTAAAAGAAGGGTATTTCTATGTCATATGCAGCATCATTACCCTATCTGACAGACAGAGAAGCTGAAAGCAAGACTGCCTAAGGCCACACACCAAACTGGTGATTAGGCAGACCCTTGTGGTTCCCTGCTTCATGCCCATTATTCCAGATGCCATTCCTTCAAACCAGGAGATGCTAACCAGAGCTGGAAAGAATGCAGCTCCTCACACTTCCCTGTCCCTACAAAAGCAGCAAGTTTTTCTTCCAACAGGGCATAATTTAAAAAAAAAAATAAAGTTGTAGATTAAAAGGAAAGAAGAAACCCCTAATTTCATTAAAAATAAAACAAAAAAAAAAAGCAACACAACCTTGTTTTAATCCATTTAAAGCAGCCCCTGCAGAATGCCCAGTTACTCCAGCTGCACTAGTTAGTGCTCTGTATCTGTTTCAAGTCAGTCTCCCAGAAAATGAGGAACACTCCACACACGAACAGGCTTACTTAAAACTCACTTGCTAAACTATAGTTCAAGCATCTTTCAAAAAACACACAAAAGAAGACTGAAACAAAACCAGGACAAAACAATTAATGTTTGCACAATTAAACTCTGATGTTTCTTAATCAGAACAGTTTACATATGAATAATTTTATTATAGGGGTTTTGCATATAACATGTTTCCATTAGTTTAGAGGTGCTGCAAAATTTTATTTTTCTTTTGCAAAATCATGTTAATTTCCACTAACTACGATTAATTCACACTAAGATTTCAATCTAACCTCATCATAGCTCAGTCTCAAGAATCAATATTCAGAGGAATATTGAAGAGACAGAAAATAGAGAGCTGCTTTGCTTGTACACAAGTTCTAAGGGAAACCTGGACAGGTCTCCTCCAAGAGAAATGGGAAAAACTCCTTCTTGAAAAATACAAACCCACACTGGAATAGCTGATAACTATGCTCTTGGAAAACATCCATCTTGTTTCCACACACAGTCAGTAAATCGTCAATAATTCACTGGGAGGATGAAGAAAAAACCAGAAATGCTCTGAGCCTGAACCAGTTACTTGTTATTAAGGTATTCATAAAACAAAATTTGGTGTTTAACCCTAGGCCTGTATTTTTAACCAAAGACTGACTGCAGAGTGCCCCTAACATCACCATAACATCATTCTCCCTTCAGCGTAACATAAGAAGTTGCACTTGGAACACAAGCTCTGCATAGCTCAGTTTGTTGGCTGGATGAATTGCCATTCCAGCTCATCTTCCTTTCCTTTTTCTCAATGAAAAGCAGCTTAAAGAAGTTGTAGATTTCATTTCAAAAGTCCAACAGCACTTAACATATTGGCTTCTCTATCCTCCATTTAACACAAGTGGGAACATTTCCATGAAGTTATAACTTTTCACAAAAATATGGGAAATCTTAGCAGGATTAAAACTAAACAAGTTCTGTAACTGGATGCAATTCTGAAATCATCAATTCTTTTAAAAACAGAACCAGAATTCTCTGTAAGGGAATTCAAGGAAGTTCAGAAAGAACTGTAAGGGAAAAAAAAAAAAAAATCAGCTAGGCAACATTTGATGTTCACAATGAGAAATATGAACCAAACAATCAGAGCACAAACATAGTAGTTTGGATTTTGGACACAATGCCTTCTGAGTACAATATTTTTTCTTTTCATGAGCATGTAAAACGCTTAACTTCAATGCATGGCCTTTTCAGAGCTCAATGTGTATTGACTGTAATGCTGTTTCATCTCCAGTTGAACATGTAAGTAAATATGAATCAATGAACAGCCTATGATCTTTGAATTACTCAAGAGACGGCATGAGCAGCCAAGTAAAACACCTTCTTCCCAAAACATTCATGTTAGCTTCCTTGAAATTAGCAAACAAAGCACATTAAAATATCAGCTGTGGGAGAAGAAAAACACAGCAATAGATAGGTGAGGTTCTTTTAATGTATTTATTTTTAATTATTTTATTTAAAATTACAAGATCCAATAAGTAGATGTTTTTACAGATATCTTTGGTTCTAACATGCAGGGCAATACATGGTTTCACCAAAGGAGTCAATTCTGTTTTGTTAATTGTTTCTGAATTAAGGATGCCCCAATCTACACATTGTCAAGACAGTCCATAGTGACTCCTTCTGACTGTTGCAATAGCTCACCTAATAAGGACTGTGATTCTCTGGCTCTCTAAATATACAGTGGATTATAACGCCTTTTATCAAGCCAATTATTCACAAAGACAGGCTTGCTAAATCCTTTTACAAGCATCTTTCAATACAAAACAATACTCCTAGGATTCACTTTGGACAGAAAAAAACCTAGAACACTGATATGATTGGAGCTACCTCAGTGCAAGCTGGTCATGCTCATTACTTAGTAGCAAAGAGCTAATAAGCTTTAACTTCGCTATCATACCCTCAAGCTAAATATATAAATTAATCTTGTGTGTTCTGCTGTCAATTTTCATAATGGCTGGAAGAGAAAATAAAAAAGATCACTGTGGGATATTAATGATAAACTGGGTAAAGACTGTGCTCTAAACTAGCGTGGGAAGCAGTAATCATAAATAATATGGATGAGAGAACTAACACAAAGTTTGACATAAATAGCCTTATTGAGCATTCTTTTCCTACTGGCTTGGAGGCCACCGAGATACATACACCATACACAGTTACTAAGAAAAAGCACCAAGTCCAACAAAAACTAGGACTTACAGTGCCGGTTTCTCAGTAATGACACTCAGGTTCTCAGGTTGCAGCTCCCCACACCCCCTCACCCTCCTTCTTTCTTCCTCCTCTTTCGAACACAAAAAATGAAATCTTCCTTCAAAGAAAAAATCCAGCAATGATCCTCAAAAGTTCTGCCTTAGCAATAAAATTTAGTAAAGTTTTCAGCTTAACAAGTCTTCTTGAACTGAATTCTCCAGTGGCTAAGAGATGATGCAGCTGCTAACCTTACTAGCTGGTATACACAGCTTCCCAAACTATACCTAACAAACTTATTTTAAAATTCATGGGTTTGTACTACTGAATGAAAAAAATAGAACACTTTTCTGAGTGTGAATAATAGTCAGATTCTCTTTTTCACCATCCCCCCACAGATAAACAAAGTAGAAGGGCTTGAGAGAATTTTGGCTTCTTAAGACTTGCAAGTTGAAGCTCTGATAACTCTCAAGTGTATGCCTAAAAGATTACTGCAAGAAAAATTAAACAAGAAGGCAGCAACAAGTACTTCACTCAGCTGCAGCTTCTTATAACAGAATCAAACTCTAGTAGATTTTCTGTATTATCACTTTTGACATTTCTCTTTCCTGCCAAGTAATTTCTTTCTGGATCTCAAAGGAGCCTTACTATTTATCAGAGCCATCAAAAAATCTGGAGATCAAATTGGAAAAAGGATGTTAACACTGAGTAACATATTTTGCTGCTGATATAGATGTTTATAATCAGCTTTTATTTTTTCCTTTCTTGAAAAGCAGAAGGATGTCACAACCTTAAATGTCAGGGAGGTAAGTAGGGGAAAATTAAGTTTAGGAAGCACACAGTAATGCACACAGGAAAAAAAAAATAACTACATTCACATACTGATGGGATTTACATTAGCTTTAATATTCTGGAAAGATCTTGGAATCACTTTAGACCATTCTCTTACAATGTCAACTCAATGATCAGCAACAGTCAAAATTACTAAGGTTTAGTATGGAAAAAAAAGCACGAAGCAGAAAATATCATTATTTCATGCGTTCACTCACGCCTTCAATATTTCATGAAGTTTCTTGCAATGCATCTCAGGAAGGGCACAGCTACCATAAGGAAAACACAAAGAAGGTTGACAAAGGACAATCAGAGGGACAGATTTGATTGTTTAAAAGCAGAAACTAACTAGACGAGAATTTTTCGGAGTAGCTGGGGAACAAAACCTGCAAGGAAGAAGAGAGAAAAGAAAGGTCTTTAAAAATAAAATCCAAACCACATGAACTCCAGGAGAGGCCATGCATATAGGTAACAGTTACTATTTCTCATAGAACAAAAATCGCCATCATTAGATAAAATAACCAAGCTGCAGGCATACAACAAAGGATGAACTTTTGACCCTGCAGTGCATATTGACACTGTGGAACTCCCCACTGGCTATCACAGACTGCTGTGAAGCCTAACAGGAAACCTGGATTCAAACCCAGGTTAGATGAAACCACTTCTGAAAAGAGGTTATTTGAGGACGCTTGGGGGAACTAGCAGAATGCTACCGCAATTTAGAGGTTCTCCGGGTCTGACATATTTTAGAAACTAAGTACTTTTGCACGGGTCACCGACTGGTCAGTTTTATTCTGGAGGTCTGAAGGCAACGTGACCGCAACCGATTGTGTTGAAACTGAAGAGATGCTGAAACATCTCTAAAGTAAAGCAGCCTCACAAAATCTGAACCCGTGTTTCAGTAATTATAGGACTTAATTACTGCATTAATTTGTTCCATAGGGAAACAAACAGGTTTTACAGAAGTGGAAAAGCTCTTATGTTCTATCATGTCAAGGTTTTTTGTTCGTTTCTTTAAGAAAACACCAACTTTTCATATACTTCACATCCTTTTAGAAGCAGAAACCAGCTTTTGGAGAGACCAAATGCCACATAGTAGCTCTTGGATCTCTCAAATAGTAAAACGACGATAAATCCCTCCTTCTAAATTTGTCTCAGAGAGGCACAAATACAATGAATAAGGAGTTCATGGGGTATCAGACTTCATATTTAAAGAGCCAGCACACTTAATGAAGTTTAACAAAACAGCATGACAAAATTTTTACTAGACAGTATGACATATTCTACTGAACAGATAAATATTATCTGAATAATCTTTTTAGCTTCAGAAAAAAATACTCAACTCCTTCTATGCTATTTTGTTACAAAGTACTAATCATCTGTTTTAAGATTCCTCCTTCTACATAAAAAAATGCCTTTTTTAAAGTAGACAAATCAAATCCAAACAACTTTATAAAAGTATTTAACACACTTACAGATCATAATTTTGTTAATGTCAATAATTTTAAATTAAATTTAAAAAAATTAAATATATATATAAAATATATACAAAATATATAGAAATTAAGATGGAAGTGAAATTCCCCTTAATACATAATTGCTGCTTAAATTACTCAACACATGCATATATACAGTAAAAGACAGGGCATACAAAATTACTATCTATACAGACAAAGATAGGCAGAAGTTAAAGATAAATCCCCCAAAACCACAGGCTTTGTTTTACTGTGGGACAACTGAGACAAGAAGAAAGCAAGAACTGGGCATTCAACTGGTCTAATTTTTTATCTGCCAAGAATTCGATATGCAGAAGCTCCAATTCCCACTGGCACAGAAGCTCAGAGTCCCTGTCCCTATTCACTGCACTCAGCCCCTCCTGCATATCCCACAAAGGGAAAGAAATTAAAAAAAAAAACAAAACAACAAAAAAACCCCAAAGATTTCAATCAATATGTTTGAAAACTAAAAAAAAATAATAAATAGGCAAACCCCCCAAAAAAAAATCAATCCACTAAAACATCACCCCCCAAGCCACTAGTGTTCACTAACAAAGAGTAATACTGCTGTCCTGTATTTCATTCCATTTGTACAAATATATTCTTGTTTAAGTGCCATTTTAATTTACAAATGGACAAGAGAAGTGTTTGTCAAAATATCATGAAATATCTTTGGGTACATTAAATGTTCAAAAAAAACCAGTGCAAGACTGGTACTTAACCCAGCAACACAGTAGCCAGTACTTCATAATGACTCCTCAAGACAAGTGACAAAAGCAGGCATGAAAATGTGTTTTTATTGTAAAATAAAGTCTTAAGCTGTATTAAAAACTGTAGCTTCTCACAGAAGACAAATCAAAGAGGCTCTGGAGTGCCAGTGATAACAGGAATTGTAACAGTTAGCGTAATGCATATTTTACTATCAAATTATTTGGAAACTGTCAGAAAGCTGGTGGAAAAGAAGATGTGATCTGCAACATTACTTTTGTAAATCTAAGATAATCACTACTCCTAGGGAGATTTGGGATATACTCCATTAAGACACAAGAGCAGAAGAACTGAATCAATAAAACAAAGAATCACGTCATTTCTGTGCTGTGGCAACGTAAATAAAATAAGAATAATCATATTTTTAACTTGCTGTATTTCAACTTCATAGAGAAGGCACTAAACAGAACAGTTACCAATACTGTGCAACACAAAAATCAGAAGCTCTTCAGTTTGTATGTAATCGAAGGAAGCAAGTGGATCCTGTGAATCTGTGGGCTACTTAGACCAGAGACCAATTTGCTTCTTGGAGTACACAGGAAAAAGAATGGGGAAATTGTGCCTGTTAGAAAACGTGTATTTTTTCACTTTCCAATGAAACCTGAATAAAGAAATGCTAAACCAATGACTTAAACAAGGCGTCAACGTTTTCATCTTCCATTCTGCAATCTTGGGATAAACAAAACGTGGTAAGACTTTGCTAAGTATCATCTCAGTTCCCTTCCCCACAGGCAAATGAGTTGTGGCATAATGGCTAGGGTGCAGATGATGGCATCTTCAATGAGCTAAGCAAAAAAAGTTACAGCTGAAGTGCAACTCAAAAAACCTGCCTGAATGTATCAGGAAGTCTCTCGGCATACAAAGATTTGGCTATATAAACAGGAAATGCACTGCTGTGCCTACACCCTGCTTCATAAAATGAAATATTTTGGATTTCTCATGTGACCTTAGGCTCCCAAACAGCATGAAGATGCAGCGGCTCTAAGCTCACACAGCAAAAAGCCAACCATACCAATTGTATTTGTGAGAAAACGTCATTAAGTATATTGCCAAGCCTTACATTTATGCCTACAAGAATTTGCTTGGAGACACACTTCTGTGGTTTTAAATCAGTGTATCTGTCTATTTCCCGATTAAACCAGTCTTGGTAGTAGATGAAAAAACAATGTATAAACAAGAACTGTGAGAATTTTAAGATGTTTGAAGTACTTCAGACAATCTGTATCTCAAGAGGCTAACAAAGCTAAGCTTGTAACCCCACTTCCCTAACATTAAGGAACTTTCAGAAATGTTAACTTTGCTATCTTTACATACATAGCATAGCAAGCTGAACTGAACATATTTATTCAGTGTCCATATATATGGAAATAAAGGTAGTATTACCATCTTCAACTGTTTGGTTTTGTTTCAATGTATATTTGCACATGCATGTATAAACACTAAAATATGCCATGCAGTCTAGTATCCAAAACTAAGAAGGGAAAAGAAAAGAAGAAGAAAAAAGCACACACTTAAAAAAAAAAAAGCCAAAAAACCCACCAAAACCACCCTCCCAAGACGGTTGTTACAGCATAACACCTCCATTTCAAATCACAATGATGACACAAAGTAAGGAGAGTACCAGAAGGAACTATCTGACCATTTTAAAACGTGACAAACATTAAACTATAAAACATCTTAAGGATGTATTCTTTCTAGATTTCAAAGTTCCACACAGACATGTACATTCAAGTAATGTAAACTTGAAGACTTGAAAGCAGACTGAAAATATTTCTTTCTAAGACAACAAGGAACCAATACTATCAACAAGATTAGCTACCATTCAACAGGAGTTTCAGGACTTCAAATCCAACAGGTCTAAGTGAACGGGGCTGTACCAGGCCATGGGGGGAGGGAGTTAAAAAAAAAATAAGCCAACAGTTTAAGAGTTTCCAACAATAAAAAGTCCATCACAGTCTTCAGGAAATATCTTACTAACTTTTACAGCTGGATGTTTCTAATCAATTTGTATAGCTTCTACCAACACTTGGATCTTCATATGCCTTCATCTGTTAGATAGAGAAACATTCCATCAAGATTCTTTTCTGTGATATAAATAAATGTTTAACCTTCTCTTCAGATTAAGCAATTGCAAAAAACATATACTTTATGGTGCTTGTGGTTTCTAAGGAGCTTGAGCATTTTCATATGCTTTTCATATATTCAAAGATCTTCTCTCACTTTTCACAATTTTCCAGCATTCTCCTGAAAACAAGCAGCAGAACCAGACTCAACACCCATAAACACAATAAATATAGGCAATATCCATAAACCCCTTCCACTTATACTTACAGATATCATACGTTTCTGGCGTCTGTCAGCCTGCAAGCCCACAGAAAGACAGAATCATTCAGGCTGGAAAAGACCTTTAAGATCATAGAGTCCAACCATTAACCTAGCACTGTTAAGTCCACCACGAAACCACATCCCTAAGTGCATGTTCAGCTTATTAAATGTACTCATCTTCCTCCTCCGCTAACCAACACTGACTATGAAAAGTAGTTAACTGGCCTGTAGGCAGGCCACATTTGCTACTTCTTGATTTGTTGAAAAGGTCCCCAAACAGACTATACATGGGCAACAAAGAGTGACATTTGCTGTGATTCTAACAATTTTCAACTTTCGGAAAAGAAAAGCAAGTTTTCCAACACAGAAGTCTCACCATACTTTTTAAAAACAAAAAGCAGCAGCAAGCAAATTCTCTCTAAAAACTAAAGCAAAGCACTGGCAGTCATCAAGGAGAAACAATGTTGAGAAAAGTGCATTCACTTTCTTGCTACTTCAGTGGTATGGAATTACATCACCTAATTTATGAAATTAAGGGAATAGATCCTAATATACATTCTGTACAATATACTCAGATACTAATTCCTAGATGGAGATTTATGAGTCAAAAAACATCTCTTTAGGCATTCATGATGCTTAGGAAGCTGCACTATTTTTTCCAGTTTTACCAGCAGACTTGGACAATAATTGGACTGAAATGGGGGGGGATGTGTCAGGAAAGTAGCACTAGTCATATTGCATTTCAGTAAAAGTATGTGCATATGGTTAATAAAAAATGAATACACCCAAAGATTATTTTAATCCATCTTACTTTGTTGTGGCTTAAACCAAGTCCTGTTTAACCAGACTGTTACCAATGGAAGGTAGCAATTCTTTTCCTCAGGTCTGTTTTCAACTATTGCACCTCTGCCTAGCCTCCGCAGTCTGGCTTCTCAAAGCACAACTCAGTTGGAGAATCCAAGCTGTAAGATAGTGTGAAATACCAGTCCCCAACTCTTGAAGGCACTGACTGACAACTATTAGTAAGCTTTTTATATGAATAACACAGCAGCTGACACAATTCACAAAAGCATTAAGTACACAAAGCAAACTAGAATCTTTATTATGTTAACTGTACTTTCTATTAAAGAGGCATTAGAACCTTTTTCTTTATGCTAAAACAGACTTTACAGAAGTATGGAAGTTACTACAGCTTATGTTAGAAGGTATCAGAAGGATAGCACCCAGAGGGACCTCGACAGGCTTGAGACGTGGGCCTGTGTGAACCTCATGAAGCTCCACAAGGCCAAGTGCAAGGTCCTGCACATGGGTCAGAGCAATCCCAGGCACAAATACAGGCTGGGTGGAGAACGGATTGAGAGCAGCCCTGAGGAGAAAGGCATGGTGGTGTTGGTGGACAAAAAGCTCAACGTGACTGGGCAATATGCACTTGCAGCCCAGGAAGCCAACTGTATCCTAAGCTGCATCAAAAGAAGCACGACCAACAGGTTGAGAAAGGTGATTGTCCCCCCTACTCTGCTCTCATGAGACCCCACCTGGAGTGCTGCATTCAGCTCTGGGATCCCCAACAAAAGAAGGACATGGACCTGTTGGAGTGAGTCCAGAGGAGGGCCACAAAGATGATCAGAGGCTGGAGCACCTCTCCTATGAAGCCAGGCTGAGAGAGTTGGGGCTGTTCAGCCTGGAGAAGAAAAGGCTCTGGGGAGACCTTACAGCAGCCTGCCAGTGCCTAAAGGGGGCTTTTAAGACAGATGGGGATCGATTTTTTTGGTTGGGCCTGTAGCAACAGGACAAGGGGATAATGGCTTTAAACTGAAAGAGGGTAGATTTTCATTAGATATGAGGAAGGAATTCTTTACTGTGAGGGCGGTGAGGCACTGGCACAGGTTGCCCAGAGCAGCTGTGGCTGCCCCATCCCTGGCAGTGCTCAAGGCCAGGCTGGACGGGCCTTTGGGCAACCTGGTCTAGTGGGAGGTGTCCCTGCCCGTGGCAGGGCGGGTGGATGTTCTTTAAGGTCCCTTCTAACCCAAACCATTCTATGATTCTATATAGATAAGATACAACTAGGAAAAGGCTTTGTGGCAAACACCCAAAAAGAGGAATGTCGATATTATTTGAGGACTAATGTTGAGACCAATCTGATTTAACATTTCCACTCTGACTTTGGAAGAGCTTGGCTGCTACCACAGAGCAGGGAGGCATTACTGACAGAGAACACTGGACTCCCATCTATGAAAAGGAGGGGAAAAGAAGGAAAAGAAAAAGCAGTGGGGAATAGAAGAAAAATGTTTGAAGTGTCCTCATCTACAAGAAACCAAAGAAGAAAGATTTTCCTAAAGCACAGAAGGCCAAGAATAATCAAAGTAAGAGGCTTATTTGTCCTTGTAATTCTACAGGATCAAATCATAGAATATCAGGTTGGAAGGGACCTCAGTGATCATCTTTCTATTGCTACCCGTTTTATTTTTCATCATGATTATTTGACTTGAAGGCTCTCTACAGAGGAAAAATAAACCTGCTGGTGATACCTACTTTCACTTACGTAGTATCTTTCAGGGAACAAGAGTACCTCTGCAAAGAGACACTACAATGCACATGTGACATGCTAACCTCTCTCCTGTAAGCAACCTGCAAAATATCAAGCAACATCAGCAGCAGTACCAACTATTCAATCTAAGCATTGCAGCACCTTCTATCCTGCTTTGAATGTTAAACTAAAAGAAGATAAGACTACTGAAGACACACCGAATTTCCATACTATTTTCCCATGCCTGAATAATACTAAACAAAACACCAGCACAACAACAACATGTTGTTTAAGCTCTTGGCATCCTGTGAAATACGAGTTTGCGTAATTCAGGACAGTTGGAAGTTACCAACTTAAATCACTTCCCTGATCTTAAAAATGATACTGTAACATAGCCCAGAGTTCATAACATGCTGTGAAATATATTATCTTTCTAATGAAAGTTATTTGCACTTCACAGGGTGCCAACAGGAGGTTAGATTACTGCCCAACAGTACTCCAATGTCATATTAATATGGAAGAAGGTAAAGATATTTTTCTTCAGTTTAATATTTACTTCATTGCTACTGCTTATAAGATTCCAAGACTTTTTCACCTTTTAATCATACACTCGAGGAATCCATAGCACCACATAGTCAAAACAACGTAAACACCGATTTCTTTTAATGATCAGTGTTCTCACAGAACATGAACAAAGAACTATCCTGTGAACATTATTATATTACTTTTGTTTCCCCTACTTTTACTTCTCAACTCCTGAACACTTAAAAGCAAATTCAAAGAGAATTAGAAAAAAGCTACTAAAATGACAAGAAATGAGAGAAGCTCTTAGAAGAGAGGATAAGAACAGTTTGTTCAGTCTAGCAAAAGGATGTGATTATTCCCCAAGCAAATTCAAGTAAACAGCAGTACAGAAATGTTGAGTGAAAGGAAAATGAGCATAAACAAGTTTGAATTTCCAGAGTAAGTTTATTTTTAATGAGTTACTCAACCCTCAGAGTAACAAGGTTCTAGAACAGCCTTCTAGCAGAAACAGTAAAGATAAAAAATGTTTTTAAAATGGAGTTTGACAAGTAGGGATTTCATGATGTTACACTAGCAGGAGACTGGATTTAACAAAGGAAATCCATGATACCCAATTCTCCTATATTCTGAATTTATTTATTATTACAGTTTTGAGACTACAGGAAAAAAATCAGAAGACAAAGACATAGCACTGTTTTACATATCATTCAGTAGAAAGGACGACTGCATTGTCCTCTGTATTTTTCAAAGAGGATGGATATGAAATTATTTACTATTACAGGAAACTGCAAATGGCTGTAGCACTTCTGCCCACATAAACCCAAGAGATCTGTACAAGTTCAGTGACCACAGCATCATATTTTCCATTGTAGTAAAGACAATATTCATGAAGCAGCTGGTCTCTTATTAATAGAATTCATTTATCTTATTCACAGCAAATGAAGCACTTAATAGACAACATGCCAGCAAGCCCATTAGGAAACAGATTAAATTTGATCGTTTCAGAAATCAGTTTAAAAGTTTGAAAATCCTTATTTAAAAAATTGCATATTTTCTTAAAGCAGAATTGTCATTTCATATGGTATTTGAAACTCATACCCAATCCTTAGGTAACCTGAGGTAATCAGATTACAAAATTTCTCTAAAGAATACCTGTTTCAATACAAAAACACAAGAACATCCATGTTGAGCTATTCAAGGACTTCATTAACACAGTAGTTGTCACAGAGTACGGGAACTCACTTGCAGGGATTCTTGGTTCAAAATGAATCATGTGATAGAAAATACTGCGCTCTGTAACAGTCCACCACATACTAGTATTTGTTTTCTCCATATATATTTAGCTAAAGATAACATGATAAGAGACTGCAGCTGCTTAAACACTAGAGAAAGCAATTAGGCTCCTTCTCTGGCCAAGAACCAGCTTATCATTGGTATCTCTGCATGAAAGGCTGAACGCAGTTGGAATTGTTTTTGAGTTACATCCCCAATCCATAGATAACTTAGACATCAGCAGAAGTTGAGCAGGACAGCACAAATGCCTGTCAGAAGTAACAGAACAACAAGGGAGCAGATGACTTCAAAACATTAATGCCAATTACTGAATTTCAACTTCCTTTTAATGGAAAACATTGGGGGTTTTTTGTCAATTGCTAAGGGAATCAAGTATTTAGAGACAATGAAATGTAACCTGTTGTAATGCCCTGCCTCTCATCCAACCCTAACACAATGAGTCCAGTTCAGTTTAATATCTTTATCAATGATCTGGATGAGGGAATCAGGTGCACCCTCAGTAAGTTTGCAGGAAACACCAAGCTGGCCAGGAATATTGATCTGCTTCAGGGTAGGAAGGCTCTGCAGAGGGATCTGGACAGGCTGGAGTGATGGGCCAAGGCCAATTGCATGAAGTTCAACATGGAGAAGTGTCAGGTCCTGCACTTGGGCCACAACAACCCCACGCAACACTACAGGCTTGGGGAAGAGCGGCTGGAAAGCTGCCTGGTGGAAAGGGACCTGGGGGTGCTGGCTGACAGCAAGCTGAACATGAGCCAGCCGTGTGCCCAGGTGACCAAGAAGGTGAACAGCATCCTGGCTTGTATCAGAAACCGAGTGGCCAGCAGGACAAGGGCAGGGATTGTCCCCCTGTACTCAGCACTGGTGAGGCCGCACCTCTAATACTGGGTTCAGTTTGGGGCCCCTCACTGCAAGAGGGATGTAGAAGTGCTGGAGCGTGTCCAGGGAACGGCAACGGAGCTGTTGAAGGGTCTGGAGAACAAGTCCTATGAGAAACAGCTGAGGAAAAAGCATAGAGAAAAGGAAGCTCAGGGGGACCTTACCACTCTCTCCAACTACCTGACAGGAGGCTGTAGCGAGGTGGGGGCCGGTCTCTTCTCCCAGATAACAAGCAACAGGACAAGAGGAAATGGCCTCAAGTTTGGCCAGGGGAGGTTTATATTGGATATTAGGAAAAATTCCTTCACCAAAAAGGTTATCAAGCATTGGAACAAACTGCCCAGGGAAGTGGTTGAGTCACCCTTCCTGGAGGTATTTACAAGACATGTAGACGTGGCACTTAGGGACATGGTTTAGTGGTGGACTTGGCAGTACTGGGTTAGCAGTTGGACTTGATCTTAGAGGTCTTTTCCAACCTAAATGATTCTATGATTCTACGATGATTCTATGAAAGGCAAGTTACGCATTTTTGTATTATAGGACTAAAACAACTAGAAGCAATGTTTTCAAAGGCAACATGAGTTATTTCTGAAATTCTCACTAGCATGCTATACTTTTACAACTCCATGTTCACCATCATTGTATCACATAAGGAATATGAAGAAGCTAAAATCTAAATTAATAAAAGAGAATGATTACTATCAAACTTCAGCAGTTATTATTCAATGAACTCAGTCCTGCTCCAGTTAGAATCTGGAAAAGACATTGTAAAGATACAATCTCATGAAAATATGTGAGGCCAGGATATCTGGGAAAATGCATCTCTCTGGAAAGATACAAACAGCTTGGGGTTTTTTACATGAAAAAAATTCCCAGGAGAGATAACAAGATCACAGGTTCTTCTGCTGTAATTTTGTCTTTTTTTTTTTTTTTTTCCCCAGCCAGCTAACCCCAAAATTTTCATACATATAGACATCACTGTATTTTTATAATTAGGTTTATGAGAGAAGAAAATCATCCCTGAAAACTGTATGCCAAAACAATTTCAAGACAGTCTTTTCTGTTTGGAATTTCTATAAAACCCTGGTAAAAAATACCCCCTCACACTCCCCACAGAAGATGGTATTTACATCTCGTGTCTGTTTCTCCACATGTTAAGTAGGAAAATAAACTATCGCAATTGCTACTAAATTACAAATTCCTAAAGATAATCTGTTGAATCTTATTTATATGACAACATAGCTCTATATTACTGTTTACATCACAAAAAACACACTCAAAAAAGTTACAGCATTACTTAAAACAGCTGCAAATCCACTGAACTTTCAACCTTTCAACCCAAAACGTATGTAGTTCGCATCTTTGAGTAGATGAACTTGTTGCTAAAATAGGACAACATGGAGAGGAAGGCCTCAAAAATCAAGGTGAAAAGCTGAAGGCTTCTGCAACAGCAATAAGCCATGATATCACCTATACAAGATGCAAGTTACTTTTTTGGATTGTTTAATACAATATTCATTAACTTTGGCAGAACAGTAGGCCTATTATGGAAACTAAAAGCATACAAGTAATTCTATAATGAAATTTCCTATATAATCTATATGACAGCACCCTTGTTTAGGCTGCTTTTTCACAAAGCAACTACAAAGTACACTACTGGCAAAAAGTACAGGAAGAATAGACTTGATGTTTTAATTGAAAACAATCTGGAATCAATGAGAAGGAAAAATTTCTATTTTGCTTCAGGAGTCCAGCCACAGCTGGACCTCACTATGTGAAGCATTTAAGCATATGCACTTTAAACACTCATCTGAAAGAACCATTAAATTAGGTGCTGGAAGAAGTTATGAAATCAACAATTACTTAATGATCAAGAAGGCCAGTTGTAGATATTTTTTTCTAAGACATTTGTGGGTTTTTTTCCTAATTCGTAAGTTAACAACAAAGAAACCCTCCTCCAGGTGCAAAGAAAACTATATACTACTACTTAACTGTGCCTACACAGAGTTAAACCTCTGTTGAAAGATAACTTTTTTAATATAATAGGAACACCTATTATATGCATAAGCTAAGCCTTTCAAGAGATAGTAATGTATTTAGTACCTCAGCTGATTTGAAAAAGAAAACGTAGCCTTACTGCAAATACTAATTGTAGGACAAGGCTGAAATAGTCACAATGGCCATACAAAAGTAATGTTGACACCTAACTGAACTGGACCATATAATCTGTGCTCTCCTAGGGTACTCCCAGAGTCTTACATATTTAGAAAGAGAAGGAAACTGTGCAAAAAACACTAGGAAAAGGCTGCTGAGGATTTTGTATGAATCCTATCACTATCAGTTCTCACCGCATTCACAATAAACTGCTGCTTCATGGAACACAGTATTACAGCTCTGCATAACTACTTCGGAAAGCAGCACTCCTCAGAACGAATGCAGTAAAACCACACTAAAATAAAGTCTGACCTTACCCTGGGACCACTCCAATTAAAATGCAAAATGTTTGCATACTACAAGAAGCATATCTCTTCTTCCTTCAATTTATGTGGAATCTCCTGTCAGGTATTTCTAAACATTGCCTTTTTACAGTAGCTTCTTAGACACTGGACTGTGCACAAATTAGTATTCTGTAACTTTTATAACATAGAAGTTTAATTCCACCTGAAAAACAGCGCACGTATTGTGGTTTCATATAGTATCTTATATTTAGGCAACTTAAAAAATATTCTAGTATTTTCTAATCATATTGAGCCAGCTTCACTGTCTCTTCCCTAAACATGGGCAGGAAGGACACGTTCCAAAACTCATTTCCACTGAAGCTCTGCAGCACAGTCTAGATTTTTCCCCCAACAGAACAGATCCTCCAAAATGTAGGTAAATGAAAAATCCCAGATCACCTAAAGAGATAAAACATCGAAATAATGCCTATTTTTCTCCAGGGCCTGTAGGTTATTAGATATTCAAAGATCAAATCATAAGAGTTCATCTCTGACATCAACTACTTACTCTCCTGTTTGATTACATTTTCAATGACAAAAAAAAAACCCACACACACACACAAAGCCTTGCACAAGTATTTCACACTCCACTCATTTTAAAGCTGAGTAGCTAGTATGTTTTAAGGAGTCAGAAGTTCTCTCTACGAAATATACGATAGCACTACTTGCTGTAACAGGTACACTGTCTTTGTAGCATCTACACCAGAGTCTGTACAGCATGAAGCCAGGTTTTCTACTTGGTTGAGAAAAATCCAGACACAGACACCTCCCCAGTTATCCTAACACAGGAACGAAGGCAGTATGCTGCGCAAAGCATGGTAATGAAACTAAGGGATCTGAAGTGAACAAAAGGAGAAATATTTCTTACTACACTAGACAAGACCTTATTTTCCGAAGGCTAAAAGACACTATAGCACAAAGCATTTTAAAGTTGCACATAGAATACAATAAGCATTGTGTCAGACACAATAACATTTGAAATAAAAAGTTCTAAAACATCAGGAGAACTCACAAGTTAATCATTACTTGAGACAGAAATACTGCTTCTCCTCAAAGAGAGAGAAAAATGTTAAACATGTAGATAGATGTAGGGTCTAAATTAGCAACGACTCAAAAGTATTCTTCACAAAAATTCCTTCAAAAAAACAATACTCCTTCTACAGCAAACTGTCTTTGATGACTTAAGAAGAAAGTTATATTTGTTCGAATTTGATCTGAAATAAAAAGCAGTCAATTTCCAGTGCTAGTCCAGGTCAAAAAAAGTACCCATGTGGCATCCTAACCTATCATTACTATTTGTGCATACCATCTTACAGGACCAGGTTTGCAACAGTAATTTTTTATTAAACTTACATTTTACCACTTAAAACAAGCTCAAGCCTCCTGTTTCATGGAGAATGCTTTTTAGCAAAGAGAAACTTAAGGTATGACTAAAAACCAAACCTCTTTGATCTCAAAGAATAATGTACCATTGAGTTTTTAGCTATATATACAGACAGATTTTCTATGCATTCTATCACCTCACATTCTGTGGCCATGGATACATGAATTTATTGAATTTAATACAAAGTAACATAAGATGCTAGATTTGTATCCAGCTACTCACAACAACAGAGATGTCTCCAGAAATACATGCACTTAATGAAAAAAGTCTTAAAAAGACAGTAGCTGCTTTATGTAAAAACAATGCTGCAAACAAACTATACACAGTTGATGCACGAACAAGAACGGTTAACATTCAATCCTACTGTTGGCTAAACAAAATCTCCGAAATTTGACCTCCTAGCCCAGGTAAAGAAACAAACTTTGGGTTTGGACTCCGGGTTAGCATCAGTGTAGGTTTCTCATGAGCTAAGAAGCTCACAGTAACACCTGTTCCCTGTTCACATAAAAAGCAGCATTGCTGTGCTTCATCCTACTAAAAAAAAGCATACCATGTCAATGTGGCAGATATTTTTGAGGATTAAAGTGATTCTTTTCCTCGAACATCTCATGTTGCAGCGCGAGAAGCTGTAAATTACTTCCTTGCTCTACCTGAAGGAAAGCTCTGGGTAACAGGTAAGAGAGATCCTAGGTGACTTCAAGACAAGAAGTAGGTGGCAGAGTCACAGGAGAGGAGGGCAAGCCCAGTCGCGCAATGCTCACGGCAATTGCTAGTTTTCACTCGATGCTTTTCAAAGCGTGAGGGACGTTTTCATGCCCTGCGAAGCTGTCAGCTCACAACTCACAGAGCTTTAAAAAAGCACAAAACTGTTCACCCTTGCCTGTTCTTCTCTTCTTTCAGAATCTTTCAAAATACATAAAAGTTAATCTACTACATCAGGATGGGGGGGGGGGGGAAGGGCAGGGGGGGGCAGGCGGGATGTAAAGGTGTGAGAGAAACTCTCTTTCACATGGATTCACTTCAATGTCTTGCTTTGCTTTTGGAGATTTAGGGACATCTCCGTTACCTAAAGATACCTGAGCACGGCCGACGCCCCAGGCCGAGCCCCCCCCGGCAGCACTGCACGCCTGGTCCGTACGGCGCTCTACAGGGCGACATTCAGCGCCCAAGCCCTCGCCCCAGTCCCCGGCGGGACCCCGTGCCCCGGCCGCTGCCCCGGCCCCGCCGGGGAGGGTGCGGCAGGGCCCCGCGCCGCCCCCGCTCTCCCGGGAAACCCACCCAGCCCCGCCGCCGGCCGGGCGAGGCGAGGCGAGGCGAGGCGGAGCGGCGAGGGAGAGGGGGAGAAAGTTGACGAGGCGCTTTTCCGCGGCCGCCGGCAGGGGAGCCCGCTCCCGGCGCCCATTCAAACAAAAGAAGCCCCCTCGCCTGCCCGCCGCCCCCCGGCTCCCCCGCGCCCCGGCCCCGCCGCCCGACTCACTTCGCAGGGCCCCGATGAGGAGGCTGCCGTCCTTAATCAGCTCCTTGATGAACTTGTTCGTCCTCTCCAGCTCGATCTCGTGACACTTCAGGCGCTCCCTGAAATCCGGGCTGTCCAAGTAGGAGTCGCTGAACTCCAGCGTGGGCAGCCCCATGGCAGCGGCGGAGCGGCCGCAGCCCCCGGCCGGCGGCGCAGAGGCGGGCGGCTGAAGGAGGGCCGCGCCGAGAGACGGCGCTGAGGGCACAGGGGAAAGCGGGGCAGAGGCGAGAAGCGACTGCCGTCCCGCTCCGCCTTCCCGGAGAGGCTCCCGACCCGCTGCACCGGCGCCCGCCGCGCCGGCGGCGAGGCAGACGGCCCTTGGCGGCGGAGGCAGCGCGCTCCGGTCGCTGTCACCCAGCTACATGCTGTCCCGGGGCACCGCGGGCTCCCAGCGCCGCCGCCGCTTCCGGCAGCGCTCCCTCTTCCTCCCTCCCCGGCCCTAACTTCAGAGCGAACCTCCCCCGGCCCGGCCGAGGACGCCCTCCTCCCGGCGCGGCATGCTCACACGCCGGGGACGCGGCCCGGCAGTGCCCGCCCCTCGCTCGCCGCCGCCCCCTCCGCTGTCGGCCGTCCCGCGGCGGCGCGGCCGGGCCCTGGCCCGGCTCGGGGTGCGGCGGAGGGGCGCGGACGGCCCGCACGGTCCGGTGAGGGCCGGCGCTCCCCCTCGCTCTACCTGAGGCGTTGGGAGGCCCAGGGGAGGGAGGATCCACCTCAGGGGCCGGGAGGCTTAGGGCTGTTTAGAACCCTGCGCTTGGAGGAGGCCGGTTTATGTCAGCGGCTGGGGTGGAGGGAGCAGCCCGCCTTCGCTGGGGGCGACAGCGGCCAGCCCGGTGTCCACTACAGCGAGAGGAGCGGAGGGTGCTTGGGCCTCAGGCAGTCAGCCCCGGCGTGCCTGCTGTGCCGGGGGATCCTCCGTGAGAGCCCAGCGCGGCCCTGGTCAGCCTGCCCGGTGGGCCTGTGCGGGCCTGTGGCGGGGCAGTGCTCCAGGAGAGGTGGGTGGTGAGAGGAGAGAGCGGGATGCAAAGGAGGAGGAGGCGGTGGAGACCAAGGAAATACAAAAGATAGGAACATCCATGTTCTGCCTTGGCACTGGGATGCTGTACCAGGATAGCTGAACCAAATCCACCCTAAAGAGGAGCATCAAGAAACTGCGAGCCCAGTTACCACAGGAAAGTTGTTACTTTCCAAGTACATGAGTGGGCTTATCTCAGTAAACAGAAGCACTTTGGAATATTCTTGTATGTTTATCTGGAGTGGTTTTTTCCAGATGTACAGTGTCAATATGCAAGTATGTATACAAATGTACGTGCTGGGTTTGAGGAGAGCTGTCTGTAAACACAGCTTCAAGTCAGCAACAGCTACATTGGAGTACCTCAGGACAGCCCACCTCTTGCCAAAAATATCTTTCAAAAAGACGGTGATGCTCCCCTGTTGGCTGTGCACACACTCCTACAAATCATTCACAGTCTCCATATTTACACAACTCAACACGAAAGTGGAGGAAGGCTCAAAGCCCCTGCGTGTTGTAGTTCCTTGATGCAATTTGTGCTCTTCACACTTCTTAACCCTGCATTAAAACTCACTTCTTCTTATTCACAATAGATTGTTGTGTCAGAAATGCAGAAAAGAGGCTGCAATTTCTAACCACATGGCCTGTAGAATTTGTTGAAGTGAAAAAAAAAAATATCTCTTTTTTTACAAGGTTGGAACTTCTTGGCCACAGGACTAACTCTGAGCTAGCTGTCAGTGTTGCTACTAATCGATCCATTGAAGACTTTTAATTCACAGTGATCACAAAACTCTGTTCATCAATGTGTCATCTCAGACAAATTCTTTTTCTAATAATAGGAAGAATAAGACTGGAAAGGACTGTTGGGTTAACAAGTTTGTTTCCTTGATTTTTCAGATAATAGCATGTAATCTCAATTGTAAAATAATAAACCTCATTTAAAATCCAGTTGAACTACTGGAAGGATGTTCCAAGTAGAAATTTTCTGATTATTAAAAACCTAATTTTAAGCCTACATATATTCACAGAGTAATTTTAGACACGTTTGTTCTTTCTTCAGCATTATCTGTAGCTGAAAAGATTCTTTGCCTTCTACCATGTATATCTTCATTGATGTAGTTCTAGAATGCAAAAATATAATCTCTAAGCCAGCTAAATAAATCAAAGCTTTATGTCATAAAATAAAATATTAATTTCCTTCCTTATTATCATAGTTCTTGTCTAGATGTCTTCAAGTTTGGTTTCATCTTACTTGATCATGGTTTACTGAAATTATACACAAGACCTTGTTTAGCCATGTTAGTGACTACGCTGCTGTGCTAAACACCTTTGATAAGAATTATATTTGTCTATTTCATGGTGAAATTATTTCTGTGGCTTTGCTAAGTCACTTAGATCTTTCTTTTCCTCTTTTTTCAACCAGCAGGTTCCAAAGTTAGAGCAGAGATATTCATTGGTTGCAAAAACAAGTACTTAGCATTTTAGTTCAGAGTAATTATTCTGGTAATCAGGATGACTCATTTCTTACTATATAATGATCTCATCTTCAGAAGTTCCATAACCACATTGCTGCTTTTCGTATACAGGATCATGAATGGAAATATTAATGAGACCAATACTAATAGTGTACTCAGTAAGATTAACTAAGAACTTCCCTCTAGTCTGACATCCTTCCTCCAAGTAACTTGCCATTATCCATTTAATGGGTTCTGCATGCTTCTCAGAACAACCCACACCTTTCTTAGCTGAACTGAGAATCTCCCAGCATGCAGTGTATTGAATATCCTGAAAAATCGTACTAGTTCACATGTACTGTTCTTCCCTTTCCTTAGAAAAAGCTGTTATTTTAAAAGAAATATATTTGTTAAGAAGGATCTTTGTTTCATAAAGCAATATGTGATCAGATGTTCATCCAACCCTACATTATCTTCCACAGAGAAAAGGTTTTTAGTTAACCTGTGAGCTTAAAGAGCATTTATGGCTGCATCTGGAGGAAGATATAGTAAATGAGTGATTTGGCATACCTGCATAGGGGTTAACTTGATGAAAAACTTGATGAAAATCTTGATGAAAAGGTGTCTTAGTATGTGTTTTGTGTTGGAGTTAGGTAGAACCATGTAATTTTTTGCTTTCTAGAAAACGCAAGGTATTTGAAGGTACATTTGGGAAGTGTAGAAAGGTTTAAGCTTTACAGTGAGCAGGAAATAAACATATTTGTCATTATTTATTTATTTATTTTCCCTGAGAAGATTCCAGTGTAGGGCCCTAGTAGAACACTAAGTTTCAAGACTTCAAAAGATAGAAGAAACTGGGGAGAAGCCTAGGCATACCAAAAAGAGTCTTTCTTGAAAACTACCAGTATGCTATAAGTGGGTGAACTGCACTGAAAGATGTAATTTAGACAACTAAGTAGGTAGAAGCACCAGTCCCTTAAGTAGAATGCTCTAGTAAATGAGTTAGCCTGATGTTATCAGTAGCTGTGAAGAGGTAAATGAAAAAGGAGATACCTTTTTTTCTGAACCCTGGGGAGCTTTGTCCTTTTTCATCCACTTCTCTGTTTGTTATTCTGAGCTTATCCTAAAATCTTACATGTTAATGAGGTCAGATCAATTCTTTCAGATTTCTCCATTTTAAATATAAATACTGAAGTATAATTTCCAATCAATGGCTCTACTCTGGCTAGAGAATCATAGAATCATAGAATTGTTTAGATTGGAGAAGACCTTTAAGATCATCAAGTCCAACTGTTAACCCAGGACTGCCAAGTCCATCAATAAACCATGTCCCTAAGCACCACATATAGACGTTTTTTAAACACTTCCAGGGATGGTGGTTCCACCACCTCCCTGAGCAGTCTGTTCCAATGCTTGAAAACCTTTTTGGTGAAGGAAATTTTCCTAATATCCAATATAAACCTCCCCTGGCCAAACTTGAGGCCATTTCCTCTTGTCCTGTTGCTTGTTATCTGGGAGAAGAGACCGGCCCCCACCTCGCTACAGCCTCCTGTCAGGTAGTTGGAGAGAGTGGTAAGGTCCCCCTGAGCTTCCTTTTCTCTATGCTTTTTCCTCAGCTGTTTCTCATAAGACTTGTTCTCCAGACCCTTCAACAGCTCCGTTGCCGTTCCCTGGACACGCTCCAGCACTTCTACATCCCTCTTGCAGTGAGGGGCCCCAAACTGAACCCAGTATTAGAGGTGCGGCCTCACCAGTGCTGAGTACAGGGGGACAATCCCTGCCCTTGTCCTGCTGGCCACTCGGTTTCTGATACAAGCCAGGATGCTGTTCACCTTCTTGGTCACCTGGGCACACGGCTGGCTCATGTTCAGCTGGCTGTCAGCCAGCACCCCCAGGTCCCTTTCCACCAGGCAGCTTTCCAGCCGCTCTTCCCCAAGCCTGTAGTGTTGCGTGGGGTTGTTGTGGCCCAAGTGCAGGACCTGACACTTCTCCATGTCGAACTTCATGCAATTGGCCTTGGCCCATCACTCCAGCCTGTCCAGATCCCTCTGCAGAGCCTTCCTACCCTGAAGCAGATCAATATTCCTGGCCAGCTTGGTGTTTCCTGCAAACTTACTGAGGGTGCACCTGATTCCCTCATCCAGATCATCAATAAGGATCTTAAAGAGAACTGGCACCAGTACTGAGCCCTGTGGAACACCACTTGTGACCAGCAAGCAGCTGGATATAACTCCATTCACCGCCACTCTTTGGGCTCAGCCATCCAGCCAGCTTTTAACCCAGTGTAGAGCACATCCATCCAAGCCATGAGCAGCCAGTTCCTCCAGGTGAATGCTGTGGGAGATAGTGTCAAAGGCTTTAGTAAGGTGCAGGTAGACAACATCCACAGCCTTTCCCTCATCCACTAGGTGGGTCATGTCATAGAAGGAGATCCGGTTTGTCAAGCAGGACCTGCCTTTCATAACCTCATGCTGGCTGGGCCTGATGCCTCAGCTTTCCTGCACATGCTGCGTGATGGCACTCAGGATGATCTGCTCCATAACCCTCCCCAGCACCGAGGTCAGGCTGACAGGTCTGTAGTTTCCCAGATCCTCCTTCCTGCCCTTCTTGTAGATGGGTGTCACATTGGCTGACCTCCAGCCTTCTGGAACCTTCCCAGTTAGCCATGACTGTTGATAAATGCTGGGGAATGGTTTGGTGAGCTGCTCTGCTAGCTCCCTCAGTACTCAAATGAGCATGCCTTGGGCATGTTCTTATCACAGTCCTATTATCTGGGTTGCCTAGGAAGAGGAAAAGAGAGGTGTGTGTGGGTACAGCTGACTGCCACGTACATCCCCTGCTTGTACAGTGAGGAAATGGCTACACATGCAGACTTCAACGTTATGGCTCTACCTGGCTCTGTTAGATGCTGTTAATTCGGCAGTTAATGCAGACAGGAACCATGAGTGTCTCTTATCTAGAGAGGAATATTTTAGAATAAAGACTCTGCCAACTTCCTGGTTATTTCTTCTCTTTCAATGTACACAATAATTACTTACTAAGAGCTGTGTGTCATTGCTCTGTCTTCTGAAAACTGCTGCTTTCCCTTGAAAGAGTGCGAGATTGTAAGCAAAAATATGCAAGGACACTGATGCTTGTAAATCCACTGGAACTGCTCAAAGGTACAAGATTAGCTCTGTACCTGTATAGCACAGAAAATATTAATAGCACAGAAAACCTTAATCCAGCAATTATTTACAGAGTATTTGAGTCAGTTATAGCTTCTTTAAAAATATTCTTTTATTTAAGTTTCCCACTGGTTTATTCATGGGAATTGTCAATATTCCCAGTAACTTGCTAGGATAAATAATATTAAAAGTTTTCAGTTTCTACTTATTAAATTAAGATCCTAGATGCTAAGTTTATGTTGGCTAACAGTGATAAATAAAAAAATAAAAAAGAAAATAAATAAAAATGAACCAGGGAAGTAAGTGAGTTTCATGATTTCTTTTATGTTGAAACTGAAAGCGATAGTATTCTTTCTGTCTGGAATACAATCTCCATGTTGTTAACTGATTGTTAAATGATATAGCTGCCAATGGGTTCTGTTTGTTTTGTTGGTTTGGTTTTTTTTACTGCATGTTAGCATTGTCAGAGGAGGAGAGCAGCTAGACAAAATCATAGTTTAGAAGCCAAACCATGTGATTTAGTATGTACAGATAATGTTATTCTGAAACATTGGTCTCTTGTGGACAAAGGTCTGCCCACATGTGCATTCCTGTCAGTGTTTTGGATTGTGAATCAATAATTACAGATCAATAATATTTCTTAAAAAATCTGTATTTTTTTTAACATGAGCTAGCTCCAAGTGGTTTGGAGAAGCTTCAAACAGCAAAGTTCAAAGCTGAAATTAAAAATCATGTTTAGTAACTCTTACGCTGTGTTTGCTTAAGCCTCTTGGGTACTTCTCCATTGAATTGGAATATTCCCTAACTCACTTTGGTTCTGCCTTCTGGTATGCTCAAAATAGCATTTACCTGAAGAATTAGGTGCCTAATACACATTAGTTTCAGACACTTAGACAAGTGGTTCCCAAATCCCTCTTGCAGTGAGAAAAAACTCATCTTTCAGATGGGATTGATGCAGTATAAGTAGCTGAGCAGACAAAGGCTGCTCAGCATTCCACAGGAAGCAGCAGAAGTGGCAGCTTAAAAATCACAGCAAGGTAATGAGGACGGCTAGTTTCATTTATATATCTTAGTAGCAAAAGCATTTGCCTACAAAGAGGGAAAACTAATGTTAGGTACCTGCAGTCTTGATTCACGGTGTCTATCTCCAGAAGGGTGAAACTTCAGATGACTTGCCTCATATTTCTTCTTTACAGCTTTAGGGAGCTCCACTCAGCATGAAAAGTCTTTGGATCACTCTCTGTGTCCAAGACGCTACAGAGTGTAGAAGACACTCCGTGTAGAAAGACACTACAGAGAAGTGCCCCCATGCTTTAATTTTCACTCTTGAAGCAAAGCACCTGAAAGGTAGTAGATGTAACATTTCAACTGAAACTTGAGTCACGTATTCTTTGCTGGAATTCAGTTATAGCCTCTTGTTTGTATTATCCTGTAAGTAACTTAGATATTTTATTTACTTTGTTTGGTTTATTTGATAGAAGTAAGTAAAAAATGGGAATCTTAAAGTCATCATCAAGGTGAAGAGCAAGAAACTCAGTTTTAACATTGGTATCCAAAATTATTCTTTCACATCCAAAATCTGGTTCCATAAGTGGATGCCATCCTTGCTGGCCTTGCCCTTGTATCACTTTCAACATGAAAGAAGAAACAGGCTATAGGCAGAGGTAAGAAAATTTCAGTGCTGCCCGTAGGCAACTGGCTGTAAATTTACACCAGATAAGAACTGGGTGATTATGCGGTGCTAAATGAGCTAAAAGGCAGGGTGCATTCAGCTCAGCCCTGTGCTAACACCTTCACAAAATGTTTGGGTCAAAGTGGGTTTCCTTGTTAGACATTGAGAGAAAGGAATAACAGAAGACGCCTAAAGGAAGCTCAGTCACTTTTGAAGATCATGGTGGAAGGGATGCCACAGAAAGCTTAGCAAGAGAGGGAAAGTGGACAGACATCTCTGCTGTTTTCTTTATTGTGTGTCCTTCCACAGTATGGAAACTAGATAGACAGCAATTGCAGATATACTGTGTAGTGGTAACAGACATCAAGATATGGCAACTGGTAGAGGGTCACACATAAAGTCTTTGCTATGCTTCTTGGTTTTCAGGAGCAGAACCAGATCTACGTATACAGAGCAGTAAGATGGCATCATTTTCTCCAGCTAGTAGTTCTCATAGTATGATTTGCAGATACATAAGATATTTAAAGAAAAGGTATTTATTAATTTCTAACTAATCTTTATATCTCACTGTAAATTTTATGTAGTAATTGTAACCTGCATTCTGTTTAACTAAGTGGAAAAAGAGACTAGTTTATCCTTGCTATGTCTGTCAGTAAGGTATGACATGAAAGTCAGTAGGGCCAAGAGCTCCTGGATGTATCACATTAGTTGCCATTCACTGGAAGATTTAAGTCCTCAGCATTCAGTACTCTCTAGCAGGTAATTTGCATTTAGATTGGCTGAGCAGATAACTGGGGGAAAAAAAATCGGGAAGTCTTTTTATGATACAGTGTCATCTGTTTTTTCCTGGGAGCACTGAGATCTGTTATGTTCACCCTAGCAGAGCAGGTGTGAGAAATGAGCTGACTCTTGTAACAACTCCCAATAACGGGCATTTGTAACAAGCAGGGTAGACCCGTTGCTAATACTTCCCTGTGTGGACAGAACACGCTTGAAATGCCCATCCAAAGGGCAAATTGTACAAGCAGTCATAAAGCAACGAAAGCATTTTACTAAGTAAAAGCCTGGATTCAGTTCAAAAAGATAAATCTGCACTTGGCCAAGTTAAACATTGTGATAGAAATGTTGGATGAGACATGTACTACCAATTTACCAAAAGCAATCTCTCCCCTGAAAACTATTTAATTACATAAAAGTTTACTTAGAAAGTAATGCAATTCAAGATTGAGAAAACACCTAACAAATGTCACTTTGAAGTAAATCTTTAAGTATTTTTCCATTGATCTACCTATGTGCTTATGGAGATAGATAAACCAGAAACTAAATCAGTAATTTGTTTGCCTGGATGCCTTTCTAACTCTCTGTTACCTAAAGCTCTGTTGTTGTGCATACGAGGAAGTGCCTAGGTCTTGATAGGACTAAGTAGTTCTGAGTTTATTAGTTCTGCTTGAATCCAGAAAAAAGGTATTCTTTGTGACATATAAGGGCAGAATAATTTCTGTGCCTAGTGATTGAAGCCTACAAGGATGTATTCTAGTCCCACTCTTCTCTAAATCTAGTCAATTTATGTGGAAGCCATGGAGTAGCAGTCCTAGGGAGAAAGACACAGGCTATGATTCTGGGTGTCTAAGGTTGGGTTTAGAACAAAATAAATGCAGTGAAATATATTTTTCTTCTCACAGGTAGGGAAACTGAGACAGTTTAATGAGACAGAAGCAAGTTACTTTCATAACCTTATCTACACTTGGAAGCTTACTAAAATACCTATCACTGAAGAGCAGTGTCCCCTTGAGGATTTACAGCAACATGATTGTACTAGAATAAATTAGGGATAATTATTTCAGTAAATCTCAAAATGCACAAAAGATATAAAGTGCAACATTAAACTGCTGAACAATATTTTAGCTAAACATACTCTTATTCTTTCTTTATATGGGAACTCTGGTTTTAGCATTTTTTTCCATTTACTGTATAATTCATAACAGCTATGACGTGGGTTTTCCCCTTCTTCCTCTGAAATACGTGAGTTACATTATAATTTCCAAGATATTGAAGTGTTTACTGCCAAGAGAAGGGAACTGCTTCTTGTTTTAGTATAAAACCAAATCAAATAGTAAGTGAAGTCTGTTTTTCATGGCTCCATCTATGAATGCACAATAGATCTTCATGTGAACAAGGGAAATGTGCACTTTCTTTGAACTCTGTCCTCTTCTCATCACTGTTTCATTTTTTGTTTAATTCATAATGTTTTCATTACGTTAAGGGAACAACAGGGTAGCCCTCCTGTCGATAGTGGAATAGCTATGTTTCCTTACGCTATAATCTACAGGGTAGCTTGTTTTGTTTGAGTTAAAGTCCTGTTGACTTTGCATTTCTCTAAGAAAAACCTACACATTTTTTTGTTGTAACTGCTTTTTCATATAGCAGTTTCATGGAGTATATAATCAGAAATGTATTGATAATCATGTCAAATATATTACAAATATATTTAAAAATAAACAAGCCACCCATCTGAAAAAACTATTAAATTAGGCTATCATAGCTAACCTGGGTAATTTTTCATTTAACTGATAAAGACGCAGAATGGAAAATAGTGTGGAAGTGTTGAAATGAAGTTTGCTGTGATGTTAAACTATCCAGATTTAATTTTTCTTATCAGTAATGTAAAATTGAGCATTATTCAATGATAAACCCATATTTGGGGGAAGAAGGAGAGAAGATACCTGTTTAAAAGTCCTCAACCTGTTGTACACGTGGCCCACAAAATTATCTGATGTTGCTCAGAGCCATGGGAAATGAAGCTGCGACTAAAGTTGCTGCTAGTCTGTTTTGCTATTCAGTGTAGTTGCTTGCATGTGGTCCTTGTCTAGCATTGTAATTATGCAAATGATACGGGCTGAAGACAGCTACCTTAGAGAACAGATGCTTCTAATCTGGAATTCTGAAATTAAACTAGGCATTGATAAATATTATGTATTTTCTTGCTCTCTCCTCCTAGTACTGGAGAAAGAATATTGTGTAATTTGTCTATTGTAGTGACTTTCCCTTCCTGCTCTTCCCCATGTTTTTAATACATAAAAATACAGAATGTTAAGGCCAGAGAGGATCAAAGGGAGCATGCAGTATGGATTTCCTCTCCAATGCTCGATCAAGGGTGCCTAAACCATCCCTGAGAAAGACCTCAACTACCTGTTAATATTCTCAATAAGGTTATTTTCTTAGTTTCTTCAGATAGTATCATCTGGTGTTTAACCACACTGCTGAAAAGCTTCTCCAACCTTAATCTTTGCTGTCAATAGTATTCCTTCTTCTTCTTCTCCCTTGGACATGAAGAACAATTGATTATGGTCCTTTTTCTGATGTTTTTACCATGTCTCCTCCATCTTCCTTTCTAGACCAAACAAACTCGCTGGCGTTTGTTCTTTTTTCAAAGACTTGTCCTCTTTTTAAATACTCTTATTCTTTTTTTTTAAAAAAAAACCAAAAAACAAAAAACAGAATTCTTTCTAGTTCCTTGCTAGTCATGTGGGTCATAAACTGGACACAGAATTTCCTGTGAGGACTCACCAAAGCCAAATTTGTAAGATTAGTTATCATTCCCATTATTGCATCCTAAAAGGACATGGTTCTTTGGAAGGACATCACCGTATAAACCACTGGAACACTAGCCAATTTCTGTCCCCACCATCTAGCTAATATTTCTTATTCTGTAGTTTGAGTATTCTGTATTTTATTTTCTCACAATTGCATATTATTGTGTTCTTTTATTTGATCCAAACCCAGTAAGATGAAACTACTTTACTGATTTGTCAAAATAATTTTAAATTCTGATCCTTTCACCAACGGTATTTTCTATTCCATCATGAATGGTTTTGATAAATAAAAATTGGAATTTGGAAATATCTCTTTGAGTGTTGTACAGGATTCTCCCAGCATGACAGGGAGCTACTGAAAACTTCTTGTTTGAAAGTGAGTTTTTCCAACTGCTTGTATACACTTTTGATGCTAAGGCTCATAAGCCTTGTGCTTTAGGATGCCAGTGCAGGCCAACATTTAAAAATTACGTTAATGTCAAAGTTTACTGCTACTTGTTATTTACTAGGCTGCTGAGGAAACTAAACAGGCTGAATATCTTCTGTGCTTGACAAATCATTCCAGTGGTTTAGTATTCCATCTTTTAGGTATTTTCACTTTCTCAGCATCTTTTGTTTCCTAATGGTATCCTCACTATTCCCATTGTCTTCCTGTTTCTTCTTACTTCTAAACCTTTCTCATATAACCCCATATGCCATATCACATTCCCTCACATCTTAGCTTTTATCGATATGTCCTTGGTCTCTTATGTTCATCCTTTCATTTTCTGTATGATTCATTCTTCACTGTTCCAAGTTATTGAAGAGCTCTCAATGCAGCTATAATGGTCTCTGCTACTCCTACTATCTGTCTTTTACTGTGGAATAGTTTGGTTTACAAAATAATCTTTCAGTAATCCTACCTGTACTCCTTCCTTCCTTAAATTCTTTCAGAAAATGCCTTCACTTACCATCTCCCTGTTTGCTGAAATCTGCTTTTCTGAAGACTCTTGCCCTATTTAACTACTTTTGCAATCTTTGTTGCATTAGAATAATAAAATCTGTGTTTTAATAATCACCTCCTAAAGATAAATATTTATTCTTTCCCAGGAGTCAGGACCATAACTAAAAGGAATACTGCTATGAAGGAAGAGGCTACTGTCTAAAATAATATTTGTCCTTTATATGTTCAAAGGACTTAACAGATTCATCATCCAGTTTACAAAAATAATCCACTTTTTTCGTACCTTTTTAAACCAAAAAAATTTTCTAGTAAGTCTGTGGATGAAACTAGTGCAAAGTCCTGCAGATGTATTGAGAACTGGTCTCTAGTTTCAGTGAAGAAGTGGCCTGGGGGAGGCGGGGGAAGGCCTGAAGAAAGTTATTTATTCAATATGAATGTAAATTTATTCAACATAAATGTATTATATAATTTATATAATTAACAATATAACATATAAATAATACAACATATATAAAAATTATATAGATTAGATTTATATAAAATTATTTAATATAAATATAAGTGCAATATTCTACACATGTGCAAATACAGGATAATGAGCAACTCTTTAAATACAAGTTTTATGTAAATCTTGAGGTTATAGCAGATTCACAAGCTGAACTTGTATTAACAATGTTGCATTGTTGCAAAAAGGCACATTTTGTAGCAGCTCCATTATAAAATTAGCTGTGGGCTGGACTACCTTGTCCTCTTCTCAGGTATGGTGTACCGAGAAGGATGTGGACTAGGTGGAGAGGGATAAGCTGGGAGCAGTGACAATGATACTGATCTAGGAAACAAGAGGACATGTTGAAAGAAGGTAGTGTGTGTTGTGTACAGAGAGAATACTGAGGGGTGATACAAGACCACTTCAAAGAGGAGGCAGTATGTGTTTTACGTGTTTGGTTTAGATAGACAAAAGGTAACTGGTCTAAACTGCAGCATGAGAGATTCAGGTTAGACTAAGAAAAATGGCTGGTGATAAGGATACTTAAATGTTGGAATAGTCTCATTTCTTCTTAAAAGCTATAGATAATAGAGCACTCGCATTTTTTTCATAGAAAATTTTCTAGTTCCATCCTGGTCCCTAAGTAATATAAATTGTGTGTAAAGTAGAAAATCTCTCAAGGTTCTGCCTATCTCCTGTATTTTAGCCAATGATATCTCTAGATACATCATATCTCTGAATTGCCCCATTTTCTCTCCTACTGATAGCTCCTAACCCTGGGGGATTTATCAGATACCCTAAAGAACTGAAAATATAATTGAAAACCTAACATCGGTGTTGCAAGGCTGTGAGTTCTTAGCCATCCACATTTTTATCTATCTTTTCAAAAGGTAAACTTCATTAGGCCTAATTGAAAGCCTACTGAAATCAAGGGAAGTTCTGACTGTTTTCAGTGGGATTTGAATCAAATAGTTTTAGCCTTGTTAAACATATGTGACTTTGGTCTTCTCATTCTAACCCCAACTACTCATTGAGTAACCTGTCTGTCCAAAGATGACTTAGTTTGACATTTTTTGCTAAAGTCTCTGGGTTACTGATACAAAAAGTGCATTTTCCTGACATATTAAGATTTTTGCAATGTTTTTTTCAAGAATTGAAGTTTCTGTGGAGAAAATACCCCAAACTGTCATCCAAGTATTTAAATTGCTATAGATTTTTTGTGGCTCGAAACTCTGTAAGGGTGGCTGGTTGCTGTGGCAGAGAGAGGTTTTCACATATTTCTCAAAGTGAGTATTTAACCTTATGTATCCAGAACAAACGAGTGCTTCCTCTTCCTACACCCTTGCCACTTCAAAGAGAGGTCTTACTCAGCGTGCTTGAAAAAACTGCTGTTCAGTTTTTGTCACTTAGTTTCTGCATCTCAGCCTGATGCAAAGGAGAGGGAACTCTGATTCTGAGGAAATCCTGCTCAGCTTTGAGTTGTGCTCATGGCTTATGAGAAGAGTGGTAGGATTTCATGCAGCCATGGAGTTTCACAACAGCGAATTATATCAGTCTTTTCAAGAAAACATTTTGAAGCATTGCCATTATCTATGTATTTAAAAAGTTGGGTAATTATAAAGCTACAATCACATATGTTAACTGAATTTGCTATTGTGCATGTATCTAGCAGTCAAGTTTTAAAACAGTTTTAATAATTTGTTTTTTTATTCTGTACACTTGCAATCTTGTAGTGTAATTACCAGTGTGTCTTTGATTTAGGCAACACAAATATTTTTAATGGCTCTTTTATCCTAGGCTTATGTCTGGAAATCTCTTAGAAGCTACTGTGTAATAAGTTCAGATGTCTTTTATGAGGATTGTACAGTTTTAGAGGCTCTATTTTGAAAGCTGAACTGCTGTGCTTTGATAATATCTGTCATGCAGGATATCAGAAAAAAAGCAGAGTGACTGTAGTAGGTAGTCAGCCTACAGACACAACTTTGCCTTATCAGTGCTGTGAGAAAGTAAGGTACCATTCTGACAGAGCTGGGACAAGTGACTTAAATGACTTATTCAAGGTTTTACTGGAAGCCCGTGACAGAGCATGGAGCTAACTCAAATCTTTTGAGTTCAGGTTTAGAGCTACAGCTTCACTATCATTATGTTCTCTTGTCCTGATGGGCAGTTCAGTAAAACTAGTGATTGTGTGAACATGGTTCTGTGTTAAGAAATTAGTATTAGGGATAAATCGTACAATTTTTGCTCATCTGCTTAAGTAAACTAATCTAATTCCCTTTTAATGGAGAATAGGTTCTGTTTTATGAAAGACATGATTGCATAAAGCGAATTAAAAGAACCATAATCATACAGTATTGTGATAACAGAGACGTAGAAAACCAGTTTGAGGTCTGAATGAAACAGTAAAGCCCATGATGAAACAACATCCTCCAGGCCACAGCAGAATCTTCCAACCACATAATTTAGGTCTTCTCAAAAGAAAGGGTAGCCTTATGGCTTTGGATTGCTGAGGCAGAGAGACAGGACAGGCAGAACCAGAGATGGACATATGCCAAAAGAACAGTATTTCTCATGCCAATGTCAAGAGAAAATGTGCCAATCTGCAGTACTTCTGCCTACAGATTGTCTTCCTTGCTTAGTCCAAAGAGAAGGCCTTTCTGTGGTCGCTGGTGCTGTGTGATGTGGAACAGAAAACTTTGATTAGGAACTTTGCAGGCAGAAGTAGCTTACATCATCTACCTATTTAACAGGAAAGTCATTAAAGGTAAGTTACTTCATATTGGAAAATTTTCCTCCCCTCCCACAAACAGCTGTTTTCATTAGACTTAAACATCTTCACCTGAGGTGTGATGTCTATCATGGCATAGGTTTTGTTAGGATCCACTCTCTGGACTGGAGGCCTTAAGTGTTGGAGAGCAGAATGCTGAAACAGCAGTATCTTCACACACCTGCAGATCTCTTGCTTTCTAGTTATTTGTTACCTTTCTCATCTTATCCCACTTCATATATCACTGCCGTCTCTAATGTTTATTTCATTTCACAACTGGATCTTTTGCTTTGGTGGATTTTTTTTCCCCATATACTTTTGTGCCTTAACAGTGGTTTAATTCCCATCCAGAATATTTGGAATGATGGTATCTTCTTTTACTTCAGAGTAGATATTCAACCTTTCTTAGGCAAACTAACGAACGTTAGACTTCTGTTGCCATTTCTGTTTTATGTCAATTGCCTATAATCTTTTTATTCTCACTGCTCCAATTTAACATTAGCTATAAAATTTTTCAGTCATGGATTGTCTTCTTGTTGCAAATGTGCGTGGGATGCTTATTACAAGACAGTGGTTGTGAGCACTACAAAAATACAAGCAAACAACAACACTGGATCTAACTCATCTACTTTATTGTATGTTTACAAAACAACTAATTCTCCTGGAATTGGTTTAATCATGCTAGTGTTCATCCCATTAAGGGTAAATCTAATTTTGCGCTGATTCAAACTGCAAGTACCATTTGAAATTCAGAAATGCCTACTATAAAAATTCTAAAGAGTAAGTGGACACAAATGTCCCCGTACCACTTTTCTAAAGCTTTCATACTTAAGATATAACCTCAGACTTTCCTGGGGTAAAGTGAGAAACTGAGTGATTAAAGTATTCCTCCTATATGAAGTTTACAGACTGCTTTTCAGGATGCTTCATATTAAATACAAGGAAAAAAAAAAATGCTGTATTGGCCCTGACAGCAGCGTACAGAACATGATGGAGTGCAGGTCAAAATAAAATCACCCTGTGCAGGATGTGTCTGGAGGTGTGTGTATGTGCTGTGGGGTTGTAACACAGCTTTGGGAAGATGGGAGAGTTGTGTTAGAGAGAGAGGGTGTTAATAGTTTAAAGCTCTTTTAAGCTGAGAAGGGCTCAGAAGTCTGGATACCCTTACTTTTCAGAAAATACTCTGTCAGTTTGAACTGACATTGCCTAAGAAGCGGAAGAAAAAATTCAGTCTTCTCTTATTTTCTTTTAGGAAAGGATGAGTTTTGCTGTTTTGGTACAGCATTGATTTGGTCTGTATCTCGTATGCCAGTGTACAGTACAATACGTAAGTATAATGCATGTGGCATCTAAGCTGAACTGCAGCTAGCTCCACAGAAAGGGGCAGTTCAGTGCTCTTTCCTACCCACAGCTGCGTGATTCTGCCCTTCCCTTTGCCCTTGCCTTTGTCAGACCACAGGGGATCAGGGAAGACACACTAGCACGGAAGTAACCCTACAACAATGTTAACAGTGGCAGGAAATGGAGGGAATGAAATAAAGTCGGACTACTCCCAACCCTTTAGTTTAGCTGAACTATCAGTCTGTGTTGTTAATAAACACATTACTGATTATTTCTGTCAGGGTCAGCACAGAAGCAACTATAAGCCTGCTTTGCCATGCCAACTGATAGTCTGGGTGTATGCAGAAACCAAACCAGAGCACTATGGAAAATTTTACTGAAAGAAACTTAAGCGCTAATTTAGGCAAGCATTTTGAAGACTGCATTATAAGACTTGTACATCACTGGTAAAATGTAGGTGCTTCCTGCATTAAGGATTATCTAAGATTTTTAGATTAAGTTTTCTAAATAGCGTGTATAGGTACCTCAATTTTTATTCTGCTACTTGAAGGTTCTAGAAATTAAATGAGGGTAGTAAGCTCTCCTTTCATTGTAGTAACAACACACACACAGACAATTGTTTGCCCTGATTTTTCAAGCAGTTTTAAAAAAGCTTACTTAAAATGTCTTTATGGTTTTAATGTTTGTAATTTATTTAATGTATCCTAAAGCTGTGTGATTTAGGAAAGATACTATATTGTTTTTTGTTATTAAAAAATGCCCAAAGCATGGAAAAGATGACAAATATATACCATCTAGAAAAAAGGGTAGATTACAAGGAAAAATTAAGTCAAGCTGGTTTTGGCTTCTGTTATGTAAAAAATAATGCTTTAGTAAAAACAGTAGAGTGCTTTTGAAGAATCGTGATTTTTATAACTCTTGGGAGTCTGATGTTTCTTTAGCCATAACAATCAGGCATAACTGTAAGGAATTGTTGAGCCTGGAACTAGTTTTAGTGCTATTGCTATTTTGACAGTTACCTGTGAAATTCAGTGCGGGGAAATAATTCAGCTGAATTAGATTCAGCATTTCAGGTAATCCCTGTTTTACAGCTGTTGGCATTTTCTCACTTCCTTAAATTAAATGAGATAGTTCTGAGCCTGAATCAGCTTGGCCAGCATGTATCAAACCAGTGATCATGAGCAGAAGAATATAACAGGTGAATACAGACAAAAGTTCACACTAATTGGAAAGAATTTTTTTGACAAGGAAATTTAAAAGATGACCCTTGGGCAAGATAAACTAGGAACATGACTGCTTCTACTGCTGTGTTAATGAACCTTGTTTATTTGAGCCTTAAATGTATCAGCTGCAATACTATATTATTACTCTTTGTGTGAATGCAAAGCTATAACATCTGAAGCTGCTTAGCTAAAGCTAAATTCAGGGTTTTTTTTGTTTTTCGGGTGGGTTTTTTGGGCTGTTTAAAGTATGTTTCAGGCTGTAACCTCCAGTTTCTGATTTACTGATTTTTAATTTTACATTAAAAACCCTATAATTTCATGTTATTTAATTTGAACACATAATCTCTGGCTTATTCAGAGAAATTTATGAACAAGTAATAGCTTACATTGAGGAGAATTTTTTTTATTTGACTACTGGTAAGCATTCTCCTGATCTTTATAACAAGAAACTACAGTATTTATAGTTTTTTTTAACAGACATTTGTAAATGTTTTTGTAATATTTTCTCCAACACGAGCAACATTAATCCAGTGAATGTCACACCTTCTTGGGATGTTAACGATGTGATTTTTCCACACTACCTACCACACACACTACCTACCACAAAAATACATTTTTTTCCCTATATTCTGAAAAATATCAAATGATTCAGGAAAAAGGGCCCACCACAACAAAGAGTTTTCTTACTGTACTGCTCTTGTGATCTTTACCATGGAAAACTAACAAGTTAGAACCATAAAATTAAAGAACACCATAAAACAAAACCCTATGTACAACAACTTGTCTTTCAGACGTCTTCACTCAGATTTTTGTAGCTTTAGAAAATAAGGGGTGTGGGGGGTTTCCATTCGGAAAGCTCTGCTGATTCAGCTACCAAACCTGCCATATGTCATTGTATATAAAATTGCTGCTGTGCTGGCACTATTTTGCTGCTTTTGGTTTACATGCTTAACATTTTCTGTTTTCTTTGGTATCCCAATACTGTGTTTGATATAAAGAAGTGTTCCTACACACAAACAAACACAGTCAAACTCAAGTTTTGTATATTCATACAGACCTGAAGTACTGTGGCAAGTTTGGTGACACTCAGTCATTGAACTTCAGTGTAGTCAGTGCCTGCATGGGCTATTTACCTTATATTTTCATTACACTGAGACTGGCTCCTTCTGACTGTCCATTGCTGCCACCTCATTTCAGCCATTTTATATCTTTAATTATCACTTACACAGTCTTATCTGCTTGCTGTCTTATGAGGTGAAGAGTCTTGGGCCTCACAACTTACATGGGAGGCTGCCAAGAAGTCTGACTCATTCAAGAAATGCAAGTCTTTTTAGCTTGTTTTTTATGGCCACTATTACTGTAATATCTTTGGACTTTCCAGTTTTTACTTCTAATTCATATATTTCCCCACAACAAGCAAGGGGTGGAGATTCCTTGTTTCCTTTGTTCCTCTGCCTCCTTGGCGTGGTAGAGGGAAATGCTGGTGGATGACAATAAGATGGTTTCTTCTTGAAGTAGGTGGTGGCTGTATTCTCTGCAAAAAGTATTAGAATTATGAGCCTCATAGTAAATAACCTTTATTATTCATTCCTGAGAAATAGGATCACATTGATTCATCTGAATGCACCCTCTTAGGGCACACAATCTTTACACAGTTATTTGACATCTTGGGTATTTTTAAGTTTTCCCCTTGTATTGCTTTTTGTTTTATTAGGTACCTTTTACATTGAAATTAAGTATCTTCTGCAGTCCAGCTCCCAAAGGATTTGGATGCATAACTGTATGGAAGTGTCCTGACAGCCCACTGAGGTCCAGAGTTCATTCCACCTCTCTCAGCACTCCCTGCAGAGTTGGGCAGCCATGTGTCTTGCTGAATCTAAGACCTCTAGTTCCAATTATTCTTGCCACATGTCCCTAGTGGCAGCTTCTCCGCCTTCTTACATATAATCAGAGCAAGAGCCAGGTGCCTACCTTCCTTACCTCCCCTGATGCTGAGCTGATGGGTAAACATACCTCTCCTCTCACACCAAAGCGCTCTGAAGGCTGCTGTGAAGCCCAAGTCCTTCAACAGTCTGTAGTTACAAAGGCAGGAAGGATGATGCTGACTGCCAAGAGGACCACAGACACCAGTAGGTAGTCTGTGAGGAAAGCTGGATTGTTGTTGGAGTGAGCTATGAGACATTTGGAACAAAATGCAGATGTGGTCTGAATGGGAGTAACTTGATCTTTTCCATCCAGATGTAGGGGAAGGAAAGGGTATCATCCAGATGGAGACTGTGCTGGATTGCTGGCAGGAGGTGATGATTTCCCTGAAGACATGCTTTGTGGGTAGATATCTGTCCTGCCCCTGTATTCCTGTACAACCAGGTTTTGGTAAAATCTCTGTTCAGGACTAGGCACTTGTAAGGATCCAAACTGCCAAGGAAGTCAGATATCTGCTGGCAGAACTGGTATATTGTGGTACTAAAGCATTACATCAACAATATTAACAACTCAATGCGTCAGGTGATTTGGCAGGACTTGGCCCCAGCATCTCTTTGGCCTCACAGCTTGAAAAGAGAATTATGACCCGGCTGAGATGCCTGTGCAGTGAGAGAAGACATAGGAGAAGGATAGGTGCCAGTCCAGCAGGGGCACAAAGTGCCTACTTGCTTTATTCTCAAGTCTTAGTCCTTCTTCCTCTCTATGGTAAGATGCAGGAGGGAAAAAATGAGGAAATGGATCTTTCCATTCTTGTCAAATTGTTGTATCTATCCCTAGCTTAGTCACTGCTACACGCGCCATATGATTCTGTGAATGCCTTTCAAAAACCTATACATGCCCTATTACATGGAGTGAATTAGACATCCAGCCTAGAACAGTTGCTGCCTTTTCAAGAGCAAAGTCTCTTGGAGCTGAAGTTAAAGTTGTGTCCATGACAGACCTTGCAGTCTTTATACCCCCTTTTTAATCTGTCATGTTGACTAATTTTTTTCTTGGGAGATTCATGGTTCCTGGTCTCCCCCTAAAGCTGTTTGGCTGAAAATTAAGAATGAGCTATGTGCAAGTCCATTAGCCAGCCTATGAATTTCCAAACCCCTCTATTCTCCTACATTTAGCCTGTCATCCTCAAAAATTTTACATGTATCTAAAAGTCTTAACTGTAGCCCAGTCACCTGTTACTTGGATCCTTCTCAGATTAGAAGTTCTCTTCCCCTCAGCACGAACACAGGCAGACACACAGGTGCATCCTCCCAGAAGAGCTTTCTTCCATGAAGTCCTCTGCCTGCATTGATGTGATCTCCTGCCTTTATGGAAAACACTCAGGTCTCTCAAGCAGTCTCATATTCGTCAGGTTTAACAAAGCAGGCGTCATTTTACTAACCATGGGCTAAAGGACGGCTGTAAATGCCTCATCATGTTTGCCAGCCACCGATGTGAGACACCAATGCGCAATTCCAGTTGGCGAGATCTGCCAGCAGAAAAGAGGACATAAGTCAGTGCGCATTGCCATTATTTCCCTAACGTATCATTGATTGAAACCTGAGTGGGAAGGAGTCATGGTTTATCAATATTAGCTACTGTTTTGAGCAATAGAAGGCTAGGAGGATAAGCTTATCAATTTAGTTCTTTAAATGATAAATCAGAAGTGTATTTGGTGCGTAACACTGAAGAGACTAGAGCCAAGTAACCTGTCCTTATAGCTGCAAGTATTCCTAGTGATCGAGCAGCCTTCTTTAGTACTTTATTGTTCCCCAACACAGATGTCAGTGCCTTGAGAGAAGTAATATGCCTTCACTGCCCTGACCAGTCTCACTGGAACATTCACTTCTAGTTGCAGCCCATCCATCTAAGGAGGTCATTTTAAGCTTGAGCCTGGGCAGTCAGTTCTTGTCTGAGTTGCGTTGTAGGCTGTAGTCATGTCTCCTGGGTGGATTCAGACCTATGTTTGATGCTGATTGCCACTGGTGCTGTCTCCTGGATGGATTTCAGACCTATGTTTTAGTCTTGCTTTCACTCTGGTGCTGTCTCTGCTGCTTCTGACTGGGCTGTATGTGGGACTATGCTATGCAGGCACAGGAGGACTGTGCCCTGGCTGGTAAAGGACACTGCCTGTACTATGGCCATCCTTGGCTCCTGTGTGTCCTCCCTCATGGGGCAGCCTGTTCTTGCTGCTCCCTGCCAGTGAGGGTGGCTGCAGCTCACCCTCTGGCATCACGGCCACCAGACCAGGTAAAGTAAACACAGGCAAGCATGGGCAGGAGAGTGGGACAGTCTCTGTCACTGGCAGCAGGAGTTAAGCTGCACTGGATGTGAGGTGAACTTACACCTGACAGATCTTTGTCCCACCACAATCACTTACCCAGGGTTTACCTTCAGAAAAGCAGTATTTCATCCAGTGCCTTGAACTTCATGGTCTCTTGTCGCTTGAAATGACTGAAAATCCATATTGAGTTTCCTGTGCTGGTGATTTAAGGGCAAGGAGTAGACGTAGCTTTGAAAATGTTGGAAAACATTTAGGTGGAATTTGGAGGTGACCTTAAATGGGTTCCTGTTTAGTCACAAAAGCCTGGGGTTTTTTTAAGTTTGTTCCTCCTCCTACCCACCCACCCCCCACTCCCAATTTTTTTCCCTTATTTTCACCTCTTCCTCAAAGTCAGGCATTTGAGTTTGGTTGGGTTTTTTTCTTTTTTTTTCCTCTCTGTCACTATTACAGTCTTTTCATTAGATCAGTATCACACTGCTCATTTGCCTGGGAATTTCCCGCAGGAGTATGCCTTGCCAAAAGTAGTGTTATTTCATAACTGATTTTCATGTGAACAGGTTTTTCAGGTTCTTGGTAAACTGTATGGACACATGTAGACTGGAAAATTGCACTTTTCTGTAGAAACTCTCCAAGATCACCAACCTTTTTTTTTTTTTTTTTTTTTGTATAGCTACTTACACCTCACCAAATAATTGCCAGACAGCAGTGCAACCAAGGACTGCATACAGTCATTATGGTTCCAGAGCATTTTATCTCCCTAGAGGGGCACTGCACATCTGATATTAAATAGTTGCTTAGGTTAATAGTATGATGAAAATCTGAAATATTTTGTTGTTTCTCTTCCAAAACGTAGATGGTGAGTTGTGGGGGGAACCCAGCAGGTGTATGGAAGTTAGGAAGGTTTGCAGATTGAATTTCGTTCTTCCCCAAAATAATACTTGTTGTGTGGGAATTCATGTTTAGTACCATTGCTTAAACTGTGAACGATCCTGAATATGTGCTTTTGACAGCGTGACTTGTCAGGCAGTGGAAGATGACAGCCAGAGAAGCAGGTCATATCACAATTTCTGCACCTTAGATGGCTAAAGAAGGGATGCGGTGAATACCTTCTTCCATGGCTAAACCTTGTCCCAGGGCCTTGTTGACAACATCCTTGTATGCTGAGAGCATGTACATCACTTTACTGCTGAAGTTCCTCCTCAGCCTGAGCTTGTGCAAACTGCTCTGTCATTCCCCCTTGCAAACTAAAACTCTGCAACCTGAAGCAGCAGTAGGGCACAGTTGCGGTTGCTCTGCAGCTCGAGACTCCACACAGACTGGATAAAGCACAAGCACCCCTAGCAGATGTAAGTTGAAATCAAAGCATCTGAGTATCCATGTTTGAAAAGCTCAGCTGGTGTAATTGAGTGTGTAGTGAGGCAAACAGATTTGAGTGTACACCCTTTAAAACCATCCAGTAAGGCTGCTCTTTTAGCACTTGTTTCCATTTGTGCTAACTTGTAGGAATTAAACATTATCAGTATCTTTTCAATTCAGATTTTTCAGGTGATTTTTGAAGAGCCACATCTGAAACTCACAAGGTTTTGCTGAAGAACTGTGTCATTTAAGAAAACATAAACTTATGGTGTGGTTTTAATCAGCCAATATGTAAAACCAGTTTTAACCTGATATATAAATAATCTCACAAATTAAGTAAAGAACATGTAATTAAATGGTTAATGTTGCTGAAATAAGCGTTTTGCTCCTTAAATGAAATCTTTCAGCCACTGAGTTCTGTGCAGATTTCCCCCCCTGCTTTGTAAGAGTATTCTATATAAAGTTTTAATATGCCTATGCGTTTAACTGTCTAAATGTAATTTTTGTAGTAGTTCAGTGCATGTACAATAAACAAGTTTGAAAACATAGCTCTTAATAAAATAAATGTCGCATATGAAATTTTACTTAAATCCTATGGGTCTGATATTTATGTTGAAAACACTAAATTTTATACTCAAATATTTATTATCTCAAGCATGCACGCCAACGTGAGCGAGCCGTGGTTTGCGGTGCAAGTGCTGGTGTTTTGGTTTTCTATTCGCATCACTCAGTCCTCAGATGCCCTCTGCTGCTCACAGGCAGCAAAGCAAAAAGTGTGTAAGGTTGGGAAACCTGATGTGACAATGTGAGTTACATCATCCGGCACAGACTCTGGATTTTAAAGGAATTCCTTATTGAAGTTATTTAAAGTTTATGACTGTATAATGTGGAACAACTTAAAAGGGAAAAATTAACTAGTGCTAGTTATACTTAAAGATATTTCTAAAGAAAAAAGAATATATTTTCTTGTTCCGTAATTAAAACACACTTGGCTGATGTAATATCTTTTTTCCCAGCTCCAGGACACAAAAAAACATTATGTAACTGAAAGTAATAGTGTTCTGGGAAAAAAAAATAAATTACATGTTCTAACATACTGATATTCAAAAATCATAGAGTAAGGAGAAGCCAAATATGTAACATAAAATTCTAGCTAGGGGAGAGTAAAGTGTTTCACTACCGGTGTTCACTGATGTGTCAGAATTGCCTTCCCTTACCCAATCAGCTGTAAGTAGAAGGGGGAAATCTAAATTGCTTTGTGTTGTACTGATGGAGTAATGGGCCCAGAGGGTAAAAGATGTTAATGAGATCGGGTCACTGTGTGACAGACAGTTAAGTGTGGTTCTAGAGTACGCATACAGTGACGATATACTGATTAGTAGCGTGAAAAGACATCACCAGTAAAAACTTTCTGAACTTTTTAAAAGTTGTCAATATGGAAAGCGATTGATATATTTGAAGTGTAAAATATTACTGCTTTCATTTTCTCAAAGCCCTTCTCTTTAAAATATATGAACACATATATACATTAATCTTCTCCTTGATAGTCTTATAGATACTCAGAACAAGGTTAAACTTTCCTTGTTAAAGAGAATATTGTCACAAGCTAAAGGTACCTAGGTAATTCTTACTGTTAGCGTAAGATCCTGATTCTTTTAAGGCAAGACAAAATTATTCAAAAATATTAAACAGATGAACAGCATATTTGGAAATTTCCCATTTCTGTTGTTCATACCAGCATCCATGGCTCTGGGAAAGCATAGACACTGTTTAGCGGTACTGCACCCTAACAAACTTGTAGTGTCATCAGATTTTTAAAATATTGCCTTTAGGTATATTTCTGGTTCACAGAATTGTGTTTGTGTGATGACATCATCAGCCTTTTTTATATGTCAGTTTTGTAAGCTTCGCTGATGCCTATAGAGCTAACTGGTCTTTGAACTGCAAAGTACCACCAATTTAGATTCAACTTCTGACTGGTAGTGTCAAGTAAGTCTCTTGGTGTTTTTCTTTGGGTTTATTTTTTTGGCAGAATGGCACTCACCTTTGAGGATGGTGACGTGGTAGTTGTGATGACAGAATGCACATCTTTTAGGCCTCTTAATGACATGGTGAAAGTTATGGATCCAAAAGAACTTAATAGATAGCAGTATTGAGAACTATTCCATTCTTACATTAAGGCGACCACCAGTTAATTCTCATTTCCAGCATACCAGTTCTAGTGATTTATTCCAGTCTCGTGCACTCCATTGTATGCTCCTAATATGGTTATTAAGTGGTTATGAACATTTTTAGAGGAGTTATATTCTGTCATATAAATCTGACATCTATAAACACTGGAACATGAGAGACAAATTATACTTCTGTTACTGTGAACAACTAATAGCACAAATTTCAGTACTCAGGTTTAAACCGTGCCTTGTCTAAACCTCCAGAGCTTGCAGGATCCAAAATTGTTCACTGGCTGTGACACTTGTTTTCTTGAAAGAATATGTACTTCTATGGTTTGATTTGAAGGAAATCAGTAGGGCTAGACTTAAGGAGTGCTGAAATACTGCTTTGTGAAGTTGAGAAGAGAGGAATACTAATGTGGCATTTTCAGAGTGGTGGAAAAAATGGCTAGGGGGAGGCACTTTACTAAGGAAAGTACTGTGCAGTGTCAGACATATACGGCAGCAATAGTGACTAGTTATTGTACATATGGAGGGAGAAAATGGGAGGAGAAAACCAGAGGGAACAAGTGAAAATACCAGTATCCTAGGTCTCGTCAGTTAGTCAAAGTATTTCCTTTAAACATGAAAATCCATCCTCACAGTACCTTGTGTGGACACGGAGAAAACTATTGGGGATGCTCTTTCCAGCAATGTTCATATTACTGTATCCTATTTTACTTGCGCAGACTCCCACTCTAAGACAAAGAATTCAAGACAATTTTTTAAACTTTCATAAAAGATCCTTCCAAAATCCTAAAGTGTAGGCATTTGAATTATTAATTTTATCTGCCTTGGCATAAATCTGAGTGTGTGGAAGATTTATGATTAAAAGATACTTTAATTATCTGTGAGATAATGCCATTATATTGTCTGCAAAACCATATTACCCTTTTTTGATTGGTTTTAGAACTGTGTGTGAGTAAAATGAAAGCATGTAAAAATGTAACCTTGAATAATGTGTGTCAGGCTTAAATTTTTTGTTGCCTGTATTTCTTAAACCTTGTGAATAGATACTGAATATAGTCTAGACTTCTCCTTTAAATTATTCACAGATAAAAAAATTAATTTACTAACCACAAGATGCCATTATTGTTACAGAAAAAAAGCATTGTCAGTATATTTATGTGGCAATGCTAGTAAGAAATGACTTAACATATTCTAGATGATTTAGATGCATATATTTGTGTTATATATATTAATGTTTTAATCTCTCACTTGCCACAGTTATCTATATTCTCCCAAACAGGTAGTTGAAGCAGGGCTCCTTACCAAACCTCCCAAAATCTTAAGAAAAGCACAAGGAGGAGAAAAGTACAACTCCAGCTGGAGGAACAGTGCAACTTTAATATAATTCTCTAGCCAAGGCAATCAACTGAGCAGCGCTTAGTAATATTTTTCAATTTATTGGTCATAAAAATCTTGATTCTCAGAGGGAAACTTGAGCAGTGATGGAAACAGTGGTATGGAGGCCAAATAGAGAACTGTCTTGAGTGAATTTACAGTAGGTTAACTACAAGAACCACACTATTCAGTGAAATAAAATAAAAACTGTATTTAAACATTCTGGGTATAACGGGTCCTTACCCCTGTGTTCCAGTTAAGACTGGTGCCATGGGCTTGGCGGAACAGGCTGCTCACTCCAACCCATCAGTGTGCCCACGTGCTGGCTAGTAGCCTGTCACCTGTATGTAGCTGTCCTAGATTTTTGTACAGTCCTGGATATCTTTGGATGCCCCTTGCCAGGACTGTTTTCACTACTTATTGTTTTGAACTTAGTCTCCATAAGCCATCAATAGCCTCTTGAGTTATGCAGTCCCAGGAAAATCTCTTTGAGTATCCCCATACCCAAAGCTGATTAGTAGTCATTATTTGGGTCCCTGTCACCTTCTGGCATCCCACTCCAAGGGTGTTACAAAGCTTTAAATTTTTTGTCAGCAATTGGTTCACCCTGTGACAAGACAACATAAACAAAAATTACGTGTCATGATGCTTCAACTATAGGCTTCTGATGTAGAGTCAGATGAAATCATTGCTATCTCCTTGCTTTCACCTGTCTGGGTCTGTCGCTGCCTATAAGTGCACAGATAACCAGCAAGCAGTTCTAAAAATGTTTGTATAAATTATAGAAGGCTATTTTTACAAGATAACTAGTGCACTTTTCTAGTCATATGTGCTAATCTTCAGGCACATGTTCCACCCCTTTCTAGAAATCTCAGTATTACTTATGCATCATTTACATGACAGATCTCATTAAGATTCTTCCTTTAATATTTGATTATTATTAACACAAGTAAAACAGATTTCCATAACACATAAGGGATAGAGGTTTTTAACAGCATAACATGCTGATCTATTGAAATATCCTGCTTTATAATGTCCTCTTTGTGTTACTCTGTTGTTCCTTGTCACAACCTTGACACTGGGATTTTTTCCAGTCATCATCACAATGTTGGCCTGGTACAGATCAGAAAGAATTCAGACTTACAGGAACAAGTAAATTAGAGTTATCCTTCTCGGAGGTTATCTTTGAGTAGATGGCTGTAAAAAGATTTTCATCGACTGTAAGTCCTGGTGTGATTGAACTGGTAGTCTAGTACTGTCAGCTTGTCACCGATCGTGTTTTGTCATAACCTTCTCCAGTGCTGTCAGTATTGGACACAAGCCTCCACGTGTTACTGCTTTATGTTTCCTTGGTGTACTAATCAAAACTGGAACTGATTTTTGGTATATCTGTGTAAATTGGTGTGTGAAATCTGCTTGAACTGCTTAACAACATTCTATGAGAGGTATTGGTATTTGTACTCTCATCCTTCAAGATCAAGACCTTTAAGGGTGAGTGTCAAGAGGACAGGCCCAGTGGTGCCCAGTGACAAGACAAGGGGCAATGGGCACAAACTGCAGCACAGGAGGTTCCATCTGAATATAAGGAAAAAATTCTTTACCTTGAGGATGACCGAGCCCTGGCACAGGCTGCCCAGAGAGGCTGTGAGGTCTCCTTCTGTGGAGACAATGCAAAACCCGCCTGGATGCGACTGTGCAGCCTGCTCTGGGTGACCCTGCTTTAGCAGGAGGTTGGACTAGATGGTCTCCAGAGGTCCCTTCCAGCCACGACCATTCTGTGATTCAAGTAACTTATCTCAAGTCTCTTCAGATACAAGTCCTGGACTACTGTATATTTACTTGGAACCCCAAACCCCTCTTTTTTTTTTTTTTTTTTTTTTTTTTTCCTTTTCTTTCTTCTTCCTTCTGGAGTCTAAATACAGATTTTTCTTATGGGGAGGAAAGCAACCAAGACTGGCATTTAAGTACATAAAAATAGATAATCTATGGTTTTGGAGATATTAATTCTTCATGATTAATAGGAAATATTCTAGAAATTATATATGTACTACATGCATGTGTTCTCTGTGCATGCATGCAGTAACATAACCTACACTTAGAATTTTAATTCCTGACTTCTGACCCATTTTAGGGCCAGAAACTTTTTGTCCAGGTGAACACTGATTAGTAGTAAAGGCATTTTAACTAAACTGAGTTAAAATTTATTTTAGTGAATTATTACACTTTGTTAGTAAAACTTCAGTTGTGCAATATAGCTTGTTACTGCCATCTAAAAATTTCAAGCTATTTCACATAAAAGTAATCACAATAAAGTGCTGGAGCTTAATTGAACAACAACAGCACAACTGAACAAAGAATCCAGTCTAGATTATACTTGTTAGCCAGCCCATACCCACTGATATGTTAGGTCTTTTGTAGAAGTAGAAGAGCTTGCCTGTCCAAAGTACTTCAAAAATATGTGTTAAAAAATATGGTTGTATAATATACCATGTTACACAATAGGATTTGATATCTTGTTTGCTACAATATGCTGCATCATGTTAGAACAATAAAAGAATAAAATATTTTCTTTAAAAAAATATTTTTATACAGCAGGCAAAAGGGGAAATGAAATCTCTCTCAACAGCTGACTACTGATGAGACTCAAAGTTCCTTAAATTTGTGCCTGCATCTTTCAGCTTCTTCTGATTCCTTCTTGGTATTGTACAAGAAAAACCTTTGAGTCAGCTCCTTATCTGCTTAAATCTGCCCCAAATACCACTGTGCCTCATCTTGCCTATTTATAAAGAGTCAGAAGCCATACATGCTCCTCCTGCATACTGCCTCAGTAAGCTGTACTGTCAAGACAGGTTTTCATTGTCTATTCCACTGTTCTGCAGCTATATAAATGTCAAGAGACTGCTTGAATGCTGTCAGGGAAGTGGTCTTTCTATTCCTGCAGAGCAAATACTCACACTCTGTTATATTATTTCTGATTCTTCACAAGTTTTCAGACACCATAACTCCGCTTCTTTACAGCTTGCCCAAATACATTATGTTTCTAGATCTCATGCCATAGGTCCATTAACTCTACTTAGTAATGTGCAATATTAAGGGTTTATTGATTTCAAAATGTTTCCTTGTTTGCACTGTTAGCTGCCTTAGCTCTCCTTGTTGTGTTTGTCTCTGAAAAAAATTGCAGATAAAATTTTCTAGTGCATTTTCCTGCTGTTTTGGTCCTGAGATGAATTAGTTCTACTTTAATTAGGTCACAGACTCATGTCTTTATTTTGGAAAAAAAAAAAAAAACAAGTTATGCTATAACAATTGCATATTACAACAGGAAAAGTGTCTCTAATAATTCCAGGAAGCTGTCTTATAGCCCTGAGGTTTCAGAAAATACATGATCACCATGTTTTAAACCATTCTTGCCAGGCAATACATAGTTCTTACTGGATGTGTGTAAGAAGAGAGAAACATGTATTTCCCTTTCTAATCTAATAGGGAAAATTTAAAAGTTTTCATTTTGCCTCTGGTCAGCAGGATTATTTTATCCAATGATGTAGCTGCTGAGAGTAGCCTCCTTTTGGTCTGCTCAATGTTTGAACAGTTGACAGTCCTCAGTTTTTGACAAGCATTGAAAAATGGTGACCTAAACAACGTGCCCAGTCCTTTTTTCAGTGAAAGCTGTCTGTATGTGTTGCTGAATTGCCTACTATACCATCATAACAATGTCAATTTTGCCATTCAAGGGACCAAATATCCTCCAGGTTGAACTTTCCATCTCAATTACAAAACCTTAATGGTTAAATATTTGTGTTTCAAAAGTTAGCACAAGAATTTTTCCTGATGTTCTGTCTCTGTGTCAATGTCCTCTTTCCCTCTATCCTATCATACTATTCCCTACACTCCCTTGGTTCCCCAAACATCCTTCCTGCACATCATCTTTTCCTCGTGCTGCTGTTATTCCTGATCTTCCTGGTTTATCAAAATGGAGATAAAAAAGGAGAAGCAACTTACCTGTACCCTCTGTACAGAGTGGCTGGCATTTAGTTTTGTAAAGCTGTCTTGTCACTTGTTGACTGGTACCATCATCTATTCACGTTATGCTTGTAAGGCAATGAAGATGTTGCTGTCCCTGGTTCCTTTTTCTGCTGCCATCTGTGCCTGAAGTGTCAAGTGGTATTTTGTGGCTGGAAACAGAACAACTTGCAGGGAAGAAAGGTGCAAAAGTACATGTCAAATCTATGTGACAAGAACAGTTTCTAAATGCTTAAGATTTTTTTTCTTTTTTCTCCTGTTAGAATTTTTGTACTAACCCATCAGTCCATATACCTCATAAAGATCATATTTTTCTTCTGATAAGAAAATAAGATCTGGCAAACTTGTATGAAGAAGTCCTTCCACATGGACGGACTGATAGGTAATATTTGGGGTTTTGACAGGAAGGTAGTGAATTCAGTTCTCTTCTAAGTAATAATTAAAAAAACCCACCCTATAGCCATTCTGAATAAAAAAAAATGTACTTTTCAGCTTGATGTCTGAGATTTAAAAAACATCTAATATTGTGATACTTGCAATAAAATCACAGTGGTTTCCAGGAGATCTTTTGTTCATCTTTAAAAAGTCTGAACAGAAAAGCAAACCCTTTGCTTTGCTACTCGTTCCTGCTTTAGTCAGCAGATCTAATATAATCTTGCTGATTAGGTTAAAGACTTGGAAATTGTATACCTTGTGTGGTCAGTTGGCCTTGGCTGGCTGCCAGCTGCCCACCAAACCGTTCTATCACTCCCCTTCCTCAATGGGTTGTTGGGACAATAAAAGAGAGATAAACTTATGGCTGAGGGTCAAGACAGGGAGATTGTTCATAAATTGTCATCATGGGCAACACGGACTCAGCTTGGGAAAATTTCAATTTATTGCCAAATAAAAATAAAGTAGGATAGCAAGAAACAAAGGCAAAGCTAAAACCACTTTCCCCTCACCCTTCCCCTTTTCCTAGCTTCAACTTTATTCCGTTTCTGATTCTTCCACCTCCTCCCCCCTGAGCGGTGCAGTGGGATGGGGAATGAGTGCTGTGGTCAGTCCATTAACACTTCTTCTCTGCCACTCCTACCTCCTCACAGTCTTCCCCTGCTCCAGCATGGGGTGTCTCCCACGTGATATATTCCTTCATGAATCTCTCCAACAAGGGTCCTTTGCATGGGCTGCAGTTCTTCAAGAACTGCTCCAGCATGGGTCCTTTCTATGGGGTACCGTTCTTCAGGAGTGGAGTGCTCCAGGGTCCCCCGTGGGCCACAGGTCCTGCCAGAAAACCTGCTTCTGCGTGACCTCCTCTCCACAACCTGCAGCTCTTGCCAGGAGCCTGCTTTGGTGTGGGCTCTCCAAGGCTGCAGCTTCCTTCAGGCCATCTCCACTGTTCCAGTGTGAGGTCCTCGATGGGCTGCAGGTGGCTATCTGCTCCACTGTGGACATCCATGGGTACAAGGGGGACAGCCTGCCTCACCATCACCTTCTTCATAGTCTGCAGGAGAATCTCTGTTTCAGTGCCTGGAGCATCTCCTCACCTTCACCATCCTTAGTGTCTGCAGGGCTGTTTCTCTCACATTTCTTCACTCCTCTCTATCCCAGCTGTTGTGCAGTGTTTTTTGCTCTTTCTTAAATACATTATCCCAGAGGTGCCACCAGCATTGTGGGTGGGTTCAGCTTTCGGCAGCAGTGGGTCGCTCTTGGAGCCAGCTGGAACTGGCTCAGTTGGACGCATGGACAGCTCCTGGTGTCTGTCTCACCAGGGTCACGCTGTAGTCCCTTCACTACCAAAACCTTGCCATAAACCCAGTACATCTTGCATCTTCTTGAAAGGATGTGAAATACTGAAATCCCTTCTAAATGCTGTATCATCCGTCTTCAATGTCTGCTGTTTGAAGAAAGTGCTAGTATTTTATCCTCCAAATACTATTTCTAATGAGGATAATATTCCCTTTTTTTGCCGAGAGAAGCACATGCATCAAATAAATAATAAGACTGAAAACATTTTTTTTCCTAGCTGAAAAAAATTGATTTTACTTTTGTGCCCTACCTTAATTTTGGTAAAATTACTTTTTCCATATCCTTTCTCATATATATATATATATATATATATATATTTTTTTTTTTCCCCCCAAGTTGAGTTAAATTTCTCTTTTCACTTGAAATGGTGAATGTTGTGGAACCTTCCTTAACTAGGGCTCCAGAAATCTTTGGTGTAGGGATCAATGCTGTATCTGAGTTTTTTATTAACAGCTTTTTTTTCTGTATTTTTCTCTTTGAAGAATGCTTGCTTTGCCATTTAGGCAGAAGCTCTTTAGGAGCTATAGAAAATGGAGTACAAAGTCTTTTTCCTGTTACTAAATTTCCTATTTTAATGTACAAAAAATGACTGGCATGTTAATAATGTTTTGGAAAATTTGCTGCGTTTTGCATAGCTGTAAGTCAGCAATATGTGTGGAAATATGGAAAATTAGGAAAATGTACAGCAAATGATGTATGCTGATCTTCTTTCTACAAAATATTTCCGCCAATTTATTCACGCAATTTAATGTACGCAAAATAAGAAAGTATCAATGTAGCATGACACCTCTTACAGAAGGATATTTTACCACTGTCATTCCAATAAGGAACCTGATGGAAAGAAGTCCTATATATTACATACCACTGTTATTTTGTTTCTTAGTTGCTAATGCTTTGCTAAGAGGGATTAAGATTAAATTTATGCTGTCATTGTTATACAGTTTATTTAATAGTACAAATAGCTTCTTTGGTTCTGTCACATGGCAAAAAAGCAAGGAACTCATTTCCACCGCTCGTGAATTTTTAAAACTAATAAGGACTGTCCTTTGTGACAACAAATCTGACACAACTATGCCTTTATCATAGCACCACATAATTACAGAGTGTCACAGAACACTGCTGGGAACAGTCTGGCTGTCTTCTTTACCCTTCCCCAATCAGGTATTTACATACACACTGATAAGATTCCCTTGAGCCCTCTCTTCTCCAGGCTGAACAGTCCCAGCTCTCCCAGCCTCCCCTTGTATGACAGGTGCTCCAAGCCCTTAATCACCTTTGTGGCCCTCTGCTAGATTCTCTCCAGTATGTCTTTGTCTTTCTTGTACTGGGGAGCACAGTACTGGACACAGCACTCCAGATGTGTCCCTCCCCGGAGCAGCAGGGAAGGCTCACCTCCCTCAGCCTGCTGCAGTGCTCTTCGTAATGCAGCCCAGGAGGCTGTTGATGCCTTTGCCACGAGGGCACATTGCTGGCTTATGGTCAACTTGCTGTCCACAGGACTCCCAGGTCTTTTTCTTCCAAGCTGCTCTCCAGCTGGTCAGCCCTGCTGCCTAGGGTTATTCCTCCCCAGGGGAGGACTTGGCATTTCCCAGCCTTGAACTTCATTGAGGTTTCTTTCAGCACGTTTCTCCAGCTTTTTGCAGTCCCTCTGAATGGCAGTGCACCCATTTGGTCTATCAATCATTCTTCCCAGTTTTGTATCATCTGTAAATGTACTGAAACTGCATTCTGTGTCATCATTCAGGTCACTGATGAAGCTGTTAGACAGTATTGGCCCTGGTATAGACCCTTGGGCCACACCAGTAGTGACTGGCCACAATCCTGAGAGCTCAACAGTTCAGCCAGTTTTCAGTCCACCTCACTGTCCATTTCTCTACTCTACTTCCCCAGTTTTCTAATTTTTCTTTAGTTTTAGATCATTCCAGATGTGGAATAACAAACTCTAGGAAGCTGTGTTACTTCTGCAGTGTGTTTTCTAGGTTTTCTCAATGATACTATCATTGGCTGGGGAGTTATCCTTATTCCTGAAATATAAGCAGAAGAATCTCATACTGATTTTCTCTTTTTAATTTTTTTTTTGTTTGTTTATTCATAACTGTTCACAGCCCAAGTTCATCAAACAAATCCTAATTTTGATAACCTGGATTTTAATAAAGATGGATAATGATCCCATTCTAGAAAACTGATGTCCTGCAGGAGTAGATGTGCTGTGGGGAACAAAGGGAGATTCTCCCTTCACTACGACAACTTACTGCAGCATGACCAATCCAGGTAAACTGACAGAGGAACTAGTCTGTGCTTGTATACTCTTTCTCCCTATTTAGATGATTTTGGGACCTCTTTGGTATTTCAATAACAGATTTTGCTAAAATAAAATAGTGTTGATATGTCAGTCAGGAGACTTTTCACTGTGGAGACATGCCTTACTCTGGTGCATAAAACCACTGTGATGGCAACAGCCTCTTGTGCAGTACAGGAGAAGTTCCAGCCCATAGTTGTCCTTTTAAGCTCTCTTTATATGGGTTATTTTTAACTGAAAGCTCTCATATTAGTGTCCGCTGCAAGGATTTGTTTTGCAAACTCCTGTCCTTTTTAAAAAGATCTGTTAATATTTTCAATAACTTTCTTTGCATATTTGAACTTTAAAAAACAAGGACTACAAAGTTAGGAAATCCTCCCTGGTATTTCAGAAGTAGTTTTTGTTTCCGGAAAGATGAACCCACTTTTTTTTTTTTTTTTTGGTTTTCCTTGAAAGGACTTAATGTATTAATGGTTTCTTTTTTTGACTTGTCTTCCTTTTTGTTTTCTTTCTTTTTTTTATTATAATCTTCATACTTTTGCTTTATACATTGGAATCCCACCTCATCTTTAGATGGCAAATTTAATAAAAAGTTTGTGGTCTTGTTTTCTTTCTTTTCATCAGAATTGTTTCTCTTCTCTTGGATATGCATTCTCCTGTGGAGGTCTAAAAGCAATAGATAGTTCTTCCACTGAGTCTGTCTTTTACAAGTTTGGAGACCTAGACATCTAATTTTCAACTTGATTTATAAGCTGTGCAGCTGTTAGTGAATTTATGGACATTGCTTCTTTTAGACAACGTGTTCTTGGATTCATCTTGCAAAGTTCTCATTTTCAGAAATAGTGCTCTTTTCCAAGATTCTTCATGTTGTAAAGAAAGTTAACACTTTTCTCCCAAAACAAGACGTTTATGGAGAAATTCATCCTGTCCTTTCAGTGGAAGTACAAGTGACTGATACTTTGATATGTTGGTTTGGTTTTGTTTGTTTCTGTACTTCTCAGTTTTAATGCCTGAGGAAAGACCTTGTATTTGAAAGTTCTCTGACTTTTTTTTTCCCATGTCTGTTATCAGTACTGAGTTTGTCCTCTTCAAAATTAACTTATTCATCAGGTTTTCCTGTGATGATATCAAGATTTTGTTTATTTTCTTGATTTATGATCTCATTTTTATTTAATGGCTTGCTAAGAAAAGGCTGGGCTTAATGCTGGCCTAAAATTCTCTCTAGTTCCAGTCTTCTCCTCATTGTTTGGGGACAACAATGTCGATGATTTCATCTCTTTGATGCTGGAGTATCTCTCATAAATCTGTTAAATCTGTTTGTAGATTAGTGGATATTCCCCTGTCAGTTAGAGAAGAACGTAATTTTTTTTTTTCTTTTTTTTTTTTTTTCACAAACAAGTTATTGCTTCCAAAAACCTTAGAACATAAAATAAATCAGTGAAACAAGATTTTTTTTTCAATATAAAATCTTCAGATAAATCCCAGTAGAACTGTAACAAATGAAGAGATTAATGATTAGGGATTAACTATTTGCTAATTAGCTGTCAATAAGTGATATGTTTTCTCTGTCAGCATATATATCATCTGCTTGGATAGTTTAAATTTAAGGAGCACACTGGAAGTAGTTGTTCAACCTGAATGATGTCATTGCTGAATAGTACTTGTATTACAGCTAAACTAGTTGAAGATTTTCAAGTGTAATTCTTTTAACAATGTATCTGGATCTTACAAACATTAACATTTTTAGTCAGAAGTGAAAATTTTAAAATATTAAGGAAAAAAAAAAAGTGGAGGTATCTGGTAAGAACCTTATGGCATAAGAATGTTTTGAGTTTCCATTTTAAATGATTTTATTTTGTGAATTATATATACAAAGTTGTAATCAATAATATGTTTTTATTTTGCTGCTAAAAAATTATTTGACCAGATGAAGGTCAGGAAGATTTATGGAAAAGTATAATTGCTATGATTTTATTATTTTACTTTTTTCAAGTTCTCTGTTTTGTTTAAAAACAAATTTGTGCATTTCAAATAGATTTGGGAGCATGTTCAATACACTGAGACTAAATCAACTTTCACGAAGAATGGATTGCACTCTGGGGGATCTAGCTGTTAATCAGTGCTCAGTATTGTGGGAGAGGACGGATAGAAGTGGAAGTTGATTGCTTACTCAACTGAAGTTCCTCTGATGGTAGTGTGCCTCCTAGGTACATGGCAAATTATCTTTTAAAAGAAGTAAATTAAAAGCTATGGTATTTCTATCTGCCTCCTCTTAGTATGCAGAATTAATAATTTCAAATAGTTTTGCCTAAGTTGAAATGGTAAGTATTGTAGGACCTGTCAATACAGTGCACTATATCACTTGGGGAAGAACTTGAATGAAACGAAGTACTACAGTCTGTTTTTTAAAAGCTTGACCAATTCAGGGAGAAATGTAAACACGTACACTGACAATTCCTGGTTGACCCACCTTTCCACCATCTCCAGTTCTTCCTGTACCTGAGGAAAGCAAGGAAGGAAATTTCACTCTTGGACTCTGTACACCATGGACATGTTGATCAATGCAGCTAATAGTCAGATACCAAATAAACCTATTTTATCACTACTGACACTAATTTCCTGGTCCAAAGTTCACATTTTTCCCTTCTCATATGAGTTTTGGCAGAAATGTTTCCATCTAACAACATATAAGTTTATAAATTGAAAATTCCTCAGTCCTAGCCTGCTGTTTTGCTCTAAGCAACAGGGCCGTCAAATAAACAGGCAAAGCACTGGAAAACTGACAGACATGAGATTCATAAGGGCAAGTTTAAGTGCACCTCTAAAACAAGTTTGAAAGCACCATTAATCATGCTGGGCTCTGAGCCAGTATAAGCAACTAGTTACAATTGTATTATTCATTTTACCAGAAAAGATGAACTTATCTCTGCTTTCCTCTGCATGGTTCTTTGCACTGAAAGTGCATCCAGACTTAGCTGGAAGTCTTCCTTAGTAGATTAGAAAAGGGAGACAGCAGGAGGTTTAAAAATGGTAAAATGAACATACTTCTGTTGTTCCTCCCTGCCCTTCATAATCTTGTTTGCCAAGGTATTCTTTTATTAGAAACATATCCCTAGCTTCAATTGTAAAACTAATGGCAAGCTGTTCTTCTGCTAAGGGATACCCTGGATACAATGCAAACAGAAGAAATCCAAAGTAGATCTCCAGATTATCCATTCCTCGACAGCAGGTTACAAAAAGACACACTGCTTCTGTCAAAACTAGATTTAGAAACATCTCTGTAGACCCCTTGCATTATCTTCTAATGTTAGTTTACCAATGCTTTAAAGATCTCACCAATCAAAATTACACTTAAAAAATAAAATTGCCAATAGTAATTTTTTGTGTGGTGTTGTTGTTCCTCTCCTGCTCACTGTAGAACTAGGGAGCAATGATTTTTTTCTACCTATAATTTGCTGCAGTCATTTGGGGACTAATTTATGCTAATGAAATCCTTTGAAGATGAAAAATTAAATTCTTCGATTTTATGGATGTAGATTTCAACTTTATGGATGTAAGTCTGGAGGCCTTCCCTTCTCAAGGACTCGCACATCACAAAATTCAGGAAGGATATATTTTGCCTTTTACCTAAATGCTTCTTTTATGCTATTTTCATTCAAAGTAAAAATTAATTTTGAAGATTTGTATGTCAGTGCATAAGGTAAATAAACTTGGAATTAAACCTGGAATTCTAGTATGACCATGTATGTTACCTTCATTTCTATGGGTTCTGAGTCTTGCTATTGCGTGCTTCTTTATTTAGTTCCTCAAGTACAGACAAGAAAAAAAAAATTGGTCTTGAAATAAATACCAATCTCAATTTAATGCAACTTCCATTTAGTTTGCAGTGACATTTCACAGTGGACATTTAGTTAGATAATGAGGTATCTGTATTATTTTTTAACCTTTGCATCAGCAAAATATCTTTCATAGAAATGAGGAAGTATATCTTCAAGTCAAGATAAATGACAGAAAATGCCTTGTTTTGTACCTGGATGTGGTTGCTCTTCCATTAAGATCCCGGTAAGGAAGGCACTCACACTCATCATTTAAGGCATCATTTAAAAAGCTATTTATTAGAGTTAACACTAAAAGAAAAAAATAATCTAGGTATTCTTATGTCCCTTTAGATGCTTGAAACCCCAGGTGGTGTAATATCTCCCAATGCCTGTGCTGCATGCTATACAGACCCCATCCATAGAAGAGATTATCCCTCTTTGGTCCTTTGAGCTACTCCTTGTTTTCTTACAAGGAAACAATTCTATTCATCATTTCTACTCTCAGACAGGAGGGATGTTCTGATGAGAACTTTTTGCTGCACAGTTAGATAAAAGCAAGGTCAGGCAGGTGGTGTATTTGCTGGTACCGAGTGGGAGTTGCCTTCAGGCTCTGCTGTTAAAATTAGGTGGTTGTGTTTGTCCTGCAGCCAAAATTTGTGCAGCACAGGCCTGAGGGCTGTGCTGGTCGTGCATGTTTGTGGTCATGCCATGTAAAATGGTCAAGCAGTCAGGACGACTACACCACTCTGTAGTGATATTTATATTTTAAATCTAAGGTTGTGCTGATGCCTCTGAACTTCAAAGGGGTTTTGGTTTTCTTCATTTCAGGGATAATAGGATAAACCAGATTCCAAATGAGAAACCCCAGGGAAGCTGCTTGAATTCCTTCTTAAGTCCACAAGCAATTTGTTAGGTAAATAAACCGTAAGTGTTCTTAAATAATTGATTCAAATACAAGGTGATTTGTAAAGTTAAAGACCACTAATAAATTGGTACCACAGAGCTGGTAAAACACATCGTGTATGACCAACTTTGGTATAACTCCCATGACATGAATGCAATTATATTTACATTTCAAAAGCAAAATAGAAAGCAAGTAATATGAAATGAATGAAATACAGTTAGAGCCAATTATTGCGTTTTTATTTTTTCCTGGCTTTTAAAATTACAGCAATGGGGGGTCCTTCTTTGCCCTCCAATAACAAAACATCAGAAGTAAAATTATAGTAATTCATGAAAAACAGTGGGTATCAACATATAATGGAGAGTTAATGGAATATTTAGGAAATAAGAAGTAGAATGCAAAAGTAGTAGTGCAATTAATACTTCCCATTTCAGAGAGTGTGGACTCAACAGTGTGGAGATATCCTTTAATTATGCATTATATATTTTATTAGTTGTATCTTCTCCAATAAAAAGAAATACCAGGTTGTATATCTATCTATCTAAAATCACAGTCTATCTTGCAATTAAACCCTCTTATCAGTCCTTCTGGTACTGAAAGGTTGCCCCTTCATTCTGTTCTGTGAATTCTCATCTAGATTTTGTTGTATGCACAAGACGTTGTTCCTTATTGTGCAGAAATAATTCATATCATGTTCTCTCTCTCCATCATTTCATTCATTCAGAAGCAAGAGGTCTGTGGGGGGCATTAAAGCTTTGCTGTTTTCTGCACTTCTCACTGCAAGTAAATTACATTAGCTTGTTATGTATTCTGCATAGAGTTCTGTATTGTGCTGCGTAAACCCAATGATAAGATCAAGATGACCACTGGTAACTAGTCCAAACACTTTGTATTTAATGTAGGTGTAGCGAACATTCCTTTCTTTTCTCTTCCCATTGTTCTGTATATAACACATAAGAAAATAATTGTTTTCCATTTATGTAGTTCTTTTAATAATACATTTAAGCAGTGTTCAATTAAAAAAAATATCTAACAGCTCTATGTACTGAAAATAGGACTAGATAGTTCTTCATTTTTTCCCCATAGCAAATTGCTAAATTATATTGTAATGAAGCTACGCTAAAGTATGAGAAAACACACCAAAATGAAACTGCATGCCTCACAGAGCTTTTTCCTGGGTAGAAGACAGGAATAATAAACTTTTCATAACTAAGACTAGTGAGTTTGCTGAATACTTCCTAGCATGCATGAGGCTAAAATGTGGTTAAAAACAGGCTAGAAAGAACAGAACATGTTAGAATATAGTAGTCTTTTACGCTGATACTTGGCTTCATGACAAAAAAAAATAATGTTCATAATCAAATATGAAATAAAGGAATCAAAAAAGCATAAACTCACAATATATTTAGACTTTGAATATGTACAATCTGAAGTATTTTTTTCTCTTATATTTAGGAAAAATTTGTTCACCTTCAGCTGGACTTGATTTGAATTTCTATATTTGTGGTGAGAGACAGCATCAAAACCCCTTTAATCCAAGCAGTTCTAATCATAATATTTAGAAGATTTCAGTGTTAACACTGTAGAGATTCACCTCAGCCAGCTTTAAATATGTGAAAGATGATGTTTAAATCTGAGCTTGTCAGCCTAGTTGCCTTTGCAGTCAGTGGAAACTAACAGAGAACATCTCATCTGATCTATTAAGACCAGAGCGAAGTATTTTATATTATGTAGTGAATCACCCTCTGAAAGTCCCTGTTCCTTTCTGTGGCCTACAGAGAGAGCTTGCAGCAACTAATTGAGTTTTAAACCTCCAAGTCAGAGTGCAAGGATCTCTTTCCATGCTACCTGTCACTGCAGGTGTATGATGTTAAAACTTTCTGTGGAGTTCACAAGCTATTTAGAAATAAAGAGCTTTTGCCACAATGACAGAGCTTGGATTTTTAAAAGATACAGAAGGGGAAGGAGATAAACAGAGCCTTCTGCTTTCTGTATACTCTCTTCCTTCCTATTTGTATGGGACTGAAGCATATTAGTCATACAGGTTCCCTCCTGAGCAAATTATCTCCCTTATTTCAATGGTCTAGGAGGAGATAAAGGGAAACTTTGGTCTTCAAAGACCTGTAAGCAGCAGGCAGCCTCAGGAGGAACTTTTTGTCTCCAACATGGTATTTTGTAAAGTTTGATGCGGGTAGTACATGTTGCCTACAATAGGAAACAATGAGAAATTATATATATATGTAATATACATACATATATTACATTAAAAACCTATTTAAAGCTTTAACATTAACATATTGGTATCTGGAATTTTAAATCCTTTTATGCAGAACAACAAAATGTTATATTTCTGTCAAAAGTATCAAGACAAAACTGGATGCGTGAGAAATTTCATGAGGGAAGACTCCAAATATATTTTTGCCTGGCTAATTATTTTTTGGTTTTGGAATTGTTTGTTAAGTTATATAAATACTGTGGCCAGAATAGCTTCAGGTGTGTATGTATGAAAGAATAATTTAACAGTTCTGACCTTGTTTACTATTTGTGTGATAAAAACTAGAAGTAGAAATAGAAGTTATCTGATGGCTTTCCAAAGGTAAAATGGTTTGGAGTATATTCTGAGTTTAAGATTCTATTTATAAATCACAGATAAAGGACTGATAGGTATGTAAGGATTGTTTTAATTCATGGTTCTACGATGTTGGTGAGGCCACCCATTTAACAGTTGCCTTTAACCCTCCAAATATCAGTGTCATACCTGTCCATAAAATTGTGTTGCCCACCGTTAGTAAACCTGAACGATTTTCAAATGGAGCTCTATGTACAGCCTCCTTGCTAACAGCAGGACACCACTGTAACAAACTCGTGCTAACTAATAAATAACTTGCATCAGATTAAGTTCTGGATTAGTAATGCTGTGAAGGTTAAAGTGATGGTGAACTTAATGAGCTGCAAAGAGAAAAATCTGTGTATTCCATTACCTACTTTCAGAACAACATACAAAAGATTCTTCCCAGAACACCAGAAGTAACACGGGCACAGGGAAAGCTCCAGTATCCTTGGATGACCTTGTGCTGTTAAAGTCTGAAATTGCCAGCACTTTAGTATTATCCAACACCTGTCACAGTAGGTGAATTGGCTTCACCTGCTGCCAACCTTCTCATGTTTCTGTCTTCTTTGAATTTTAGGATGAGGTGAAGGTGTCAGAAAATGCTGCATTTGTTAGATTTATATCTACAAATTTTTCATATGTTTTCTTTCACAGGCCATTATGCATCTACCTATTATTCTGGAATATTTTCAGCTTTTAAATATATTAGGCTAAAAGCAAAACTAAAATTTGAATTAAAGATCTGGAATTTGGTCTTTAGGATTTTTCTAAGCAAAATTATTAATAACTATTAAGATTTCATCTTGCAGATTTAAAATAATTTCCTTATTGATGTCCCCACCTGCTTGTGTTACAGCCAAAATAGGTAAATTTACTTAATTCTCATGTTCCTTGTCCTCTAAGGTTATGTTAAGTTTTGATTAGAAGTCCTTATTAGAATTTTGTGGTTTAATTTTGTATTAGGATGGCCTACTATTTTTGTTCTTTGCTTGCATGTTGGTTAAGCTGTTACTTCCAAGAGCTATTTTATTAGCCACACGTACATCTTCAGTGATCCTTCTGTGGAGCAAGGCAATGCTGTTGTTTTGTCTAAGTAGGATTTTTTCTGAAATTAATGGAGTGGCAAAGTCAAGCAGGAAAGATGTGTTCGTGACACCGCTTGTCATTATGTTGAACCATTTGCTTAAGCCTGAGCTTAGTTCGAGTGTGCAATCTTAACTGGGTGTAGGATCTAAAGTCTTAATGATGTTAATTATTTATTGGCATATCATTATATTTCACTGTGTTCTGCAGTGAATGGCAATGGCGTGCATTTTATAAATCTAGTAAGTTTATGGTAAGAGCTGTTTGCCATCTGCTTCCCCTTTTTGGTAAATGTGTTTAGGATTGATATCTGGTAAGCATATGGTCTTCTGGGTAGGAACACTGCCTGTGACTTCATCTCCCACAGCTTTAATCTGAGGAAGTTTTTTATTTCTATAAGATAAAATGTTAGTACAGTTCATCAGTCAAACTCAAGGCTACTAGGTTATCACTGTTCAGTTTGGCTTTAGATTTATATATATATAAAGATATATATAATTTAAATGATATGTTATTCATTACTGAATCATTCATTAAGTAATTAATTACCACATTTTTTCTTCCCTTCATAATTTAGTGAAAAATATGGGTTTTAAGAGGGCTTTTTTCATACTTATATATGCCATAACCCTATTTTCATCTGAAAATATCCTTTGTGTTACTTTTGCAGCTATGCTGTCACTTTGTTTATATTATGCTGGGTATTCTAGTGTCCTGTTTGTGCAATTAATTTATGATTTTCAGCTTTCATTGTGACTGTGGTCTTTCCAAGATTTCTTAAGAGTTCTTCAGGTGTTTTACTTTCTTTATTCTTTTTTACCTGAGTTGAAGAAAGATTTGCAAGGTTTTGGTGAAAAGAGTTTTTGAGCCATGACTTAAACTTGTTTATTGATGAATCCTTATATCACATTGTTTTTATAGCTTTTTCGTTTCCCTATTATTTCTCAAAATTCAGTTAAAAAGAAAAAAAAGATACTTGAAAAGTTTCTGTCTTCTCTTATATAGGAAGTTTTAGATCTTCTCATTGGGAACAATATTAAAATTGTTGTAATCTATGATAATGTCATGCAGAAAATAATCCATATCTTGTTAATGGTGATTTCTTTGAATCCAAATGTTGATACTCTCTGAATTATGTTTTAGTTTCTTTAAAAATTACTTTTATTTTTTATGAGCTTTCTATTATAGTGGAAAATTTATTTTTATTAGATTAGATTTTTAATCATATTACACATAAATTAAAATCATCTTCAGATGTTCTGAGGGTCAGATTTAAGTTTGTTTTGATTGTCTAGAGCATTATTGTTTTTCTAGAGACTCCTGATTGTTTTGGGGTGAACGTGTGGGAAGAATACTCTTCCAGCTGTAAGCATGATGCTAGGCAGAATTTCACTGGCATTCTACTGTTATGGTTTTGAAAATGTGTGTCCATTTTTCCTTCTTTCTATATTTATCTATCTTGACAAAAGTGCCTTATTGCTGGCCTTAACGTTCATGGGACTTTTGTTAGTCCAAGTTTGTAGGCAACTGTAGAATTAACCTTTGATCTTAACTTTGTGTCATCTCTTACTGTATAACATTGTATAATTACTGTTTTCATGTAGTGTGTTTAAAACCTGGCTCAGAGCAGTTGCTGTTAATTGACGTTTGGTCTATCAGCAAATTTTTCTGCTTTAGAAGTCATAATTAATGCTACTTGCTTTGGGTGCTAATCCTCTGGCCTCCTTGAATATTTTATGACTCTGTTTTTATTCTTAAATTGCTTTTTGTCTGCTCCTGGCCATTGACATGTGCTTATTACAGTGATTTAGAATTACATTCATCCAATTCTTTTAGCAGCAGGATTGTATTGTTGCAGTTACAGTTGTTCTAGAAATCTACTTTCACAGTTTGTTACACCATAATGAAAAGCTTTTTGGAGCCCTGGCATTCCAATCAGCAATGCTTGACAAGAAGAGTAGGTTTCTTGGTATGCTTTTTGTTAAAGGGGTACCTTGTTATATTTCTGGTGGGTTTTTTTTGTTGGTTTTGTTTTTGGTTTTGTTTTTTTTTACATATGACCTGTAGCACAACTCCAGTTTGGATGGCCAATGCATCCTTTTTAACTTTACCTCAAGATCTGTTCAGGCATATCATGAGACAGAATTCAAAAAAAACCTTAGTGTTGTTAGATTCCCACCAGAGAATGTCTGGAGAAGAAATGCACTATTATATTTTAAATTATTTTTGAAAGACCATGACAAATTTTTCTTTTCTTATTTTTCAACTCTTTACTGTCTTGTAATTTTATTTGTGTTGTTAGTCTTAAACTCCTGAACTGATCCTCCAATAATCTGCCTAGTGCAGCTGCACTGCCTTTTCAGTGCTCCAGCCCTGCTGCCAGCTAAGTACCTGTTTGTTATCGAATTCAGCTGCTCTTGCTTTCATGCTGTTATCCACCAAGCAGTGGGGTCATGACTTCTTTGCTTCAGACTTGTCCCATATATTCTAAGAATTCCCTATTACTGGAATTCCTACTACACTAAGGAAAAAAATTAATTCCAATAGTAAGTAATGCTTCTGGTTTTTGACTGTATTACAGAACAACTGGGGGGATTGAATGCCAGTCTATATCTGATAGCCCCAATCTGTGACTAGTTAGATGACGAGCGTTACAAGTCCATTATTTTTTGTAACTTGATTAAGAACAAAATATGACTGATTGTCATGATCGAATCACCTGGGCCAACACTCCAACTCAGGCATTTATCTTACCTGTGTCGTGTGAGGTGATCACCTCATTTAACAGCCTTTCGGCTGTAAAGGCAGGAACTGATAGAAAACTGAAGACATTCTACATAAACAAGTACTTTAGATACCAGATATCTTGAATTTTCTGGTTTTGGAAAAATGAAATTGTTGTGTTAGTTACTAGTTGAGTTATGATGATTATTTCAAAGATACCTACTATTCTATACTGGATTTCATACTGAAGTCCTGGAAAATTGTTAAACAAATTCTTCCCAAACTGTGCTGCAGAGAGGGTCTGTCTTCTGGCACACTTTTTTCATAAAGTGAGTGTCAAATTTTACAATAGTTTTTCACTGTTGACTAAACAGCATATTCAGATACTATTTCTAATTAATAATTAAGGATATTTAAGAAAGATTAAAAGAACAAATAATTTGTCAAATACAGTGAGTTACGAAGACTTTAACCTCTACTCTGATATCTTGTACCTCTTTTAGTCCCTAATGATGTCGTATTAATGCATTTCTTGAGAAGCTCTATGTGAAAAAACAAAAAAAGATGAGTATGTTTAAGTGAAATGCAGATGAAAGAAGATCAACAGAAAGCTTTTGAATAATCAAAAATATAATAATTAACATTTTGTCCAACTTCAGTGCCCCATTTTCCCTGCTGGATCTGTATGCTAAGCACAGTAACCTGGGACGGGCCTCTCTTTAACATATATGAGTTATTCAGATTTATATGATGACATGCATGTTCCTGCAAGCTCATGTATCTATCATCTGGTCTAGTTCAGAGTTAACAAACTTTCCCTTAACAATTCCACACATTGCATTGGGAATCTCAGATAGGTCTGGGACTGAGCACCAGGAAAAAGGGGCCTGAAATGGAAGGGTCCGTCTCAAATCCATTAATTTCATTGAATTATGTTTGAGTGGGAGCAAAGTTATACCCTGACAGTTTGAGAATAATGTAAAATGGGAGTTCAATAAAGGCTTTTTCCTCTTGGCCACCAGCACTTATAGAAACCCTTTCTCAAGTATTTTCCATTTTGCTTGTTCATGTCTCAGATTAAACAACCTCAATGGTGAAACAGAAATAAAAATGTCAACATTTTAAAAGCCTGAGTCCTTATGAGATACATAGGTTTATATTTTGTGGTGCTAAAATGTTCAGACTGGCCAGGTATTTTTATTGCTCTCTTCTTGTGGACAAATAAATCAATAAGGAGAGCACTTATAAAAGCACTTCAAAGTAGGTAAGATCATAAAAAGGTGGATAGCTAGTTTTAGCATTTTATTTATTTTACTATAAAATTTTAATGGTTTCTGTTGGTTTAAGTTATTTTGAAAAATACCCATTTCACTCATCTCCCAGTTTGTTATTGTAGTTTAGTCACCTGATCGTATGAAGAATGGAAATAAGAACTACCGATATAAAAATTTTTTTAGAAGAAATATGACTTAAAAAGACTAAACACATAGCATTTGCATGTGCATGCAAACAAAAAGAAATAAGAGAACCTTGTGGGGAAGACAGCCCTCCATCTATTTTATAACCAATTATACCCTTCCTGAAAAACTTTGCAATCTGCAGCAATTAGATGGGTTAATCACTTCTGATCTGGGGGCATATACTGACATGATTAATTTGACTGTGTATTAGCAGTGCTAGAAAATGCACCAGGAATAAAGTATATACATTCTGAGTGGTGTTGACTTAGGTTGTTTACCATTTTAATCCATTAGTAGTTGGTTTTCCTAATTATCTTATGCATAATATTAAATACTCTAATTACTCGCTGAAATAGCTAGCTGAACTTTACTTCATAAAATCTAACATATGCAGTGTCTAATGTGTGCAACTATCTTGAAGACTTAATTGTGTATGTCCAGAGAAGTAGGAATGGATATTGTATTTAAATATGGAAAGAGTAATAATAATCTGTGTGTGTTCCAAACAAATGTTCTTGCATATGACAAGGTAGGACAGTTGTGGTGTGAGAAGCCATAACCTGATGTGTTGCAAACCTGCTTCTTCTAGACAGCCTCTTCAAATCTACAGAGGCTATAAGAGTTTTGAAAAAAATCCCTGTGCTGTCTTGTCTTTCTAATTGTTTCATATTGAATGTCAAGAAGACAAGTCTGATGTCACAGTAGAAGTCTTCATGACAAAGCAAATTAAAAAGGCAGCTCATAACAGGGATTCTGTAGAGACCCAAGGTCCTTATCAGTTTACAGGTTTTGAAAGCTCCGTTTAAGTAATTATTGACCTGGATCTGTTCCTTTGTTTAGAAGACTTTGGTAGCCTTGAAGAAACAAATTTTAACAACTAAAATGTCAAGACGTGGGACAGTAATATCTAACAGTCAGATATCTTGCACAGTATTCCAATTACTATTAACAAAAAGATAGATTCAGGTTTCATAATTGTTTTTTAAAACTAAAAGAAGGTATTCATTGCAGGTGAAATGGGAATAATTCATGCAAAAGGCCACAATTAACTAGTACTTATAATTAAAGTACTTTAATATTCACTGTCAACAACTGAACAAGCCTGTTTAATCTGCAAAACATAGGCCTTCAAAAGCCTATGTGTTCTTTCTCAAAGGCAGATAAACCTCAAGACATCTGTAAGCACAGCCTATAGGCAGAATCTGTGCCTAAGATCTGGCTTGCTTTGAACTTACTGGTTGCTGTATGGTTGAAGAAACAGATAGATCAATTATATTATTGAATATAATATTCAAAGACAAGACTAAGGACCATTATGATTCAGTAAGGTCTAATTTGGTCCTGAATAGTGTAAATATTCTAGGATAGAGTAAATCAAAATTCATTGAAATCATTGTTCAGAGTCTGATCTTCCTCCTTTCAGCTTTGCCATAATGCTACCACCTAATTATTTTATGGTTCATGTCCTAGTGGATGGGATGACTTCATGGTAACTCACTTGGACACAGCGTTATTCATACGGAAGTCCAGATTCCTCTTAGATTAAGTTAGCAAAAACCGTAAAAAGCTGTTCTCAATCTGCAGTCATGTTCCATTAAAGGTTAAGGGAATCAGAACCCACAAAAGATTACCAAGATATTTACTCTCATGATGAAAATATCGGCAGCTCATAGAGCCACGACAAACCAGAAATAGAAGTGACCTTTTTAGTGTTGCCAAGGGTAACATTTCAAAACACTTGCAGCAGGAACCTAAATGATCACATATTGCACTATTGGGGAATTCAAATATTATGGTCCAACTACCTAAACATAAAGATAGTCGTTATTGAATGAATTAATTTCCTGTTTCTTTTTTTTTTTAATAAAAACTCTCTCCTTTTGCCTAGCAGCCTCCCAAGTTCTGAACACTAAAAATTACTGTATCTTTTGCTGAACATGTTTTTTTCCTGCCTTTCCAATACTAACCAGAATGAATAGTTTACCCTAAGTTAGCCGTAGTTAGCCTTATTTTCCCATGTTTAATTAGATAACAATCACTTTTTCTTTCCGTATTACAGCCTTCAAACCAGCTTTAAACAGTGTTTAAGAAATTCATAGAAACATTTAGGTTGGAGAAGACCTTTAAGATCATCAAGTCCAACTGTTAACCCAGGTCTGCCAAGTCCATCAATAAACCATGTCCCCAAGTACTTCCAGGAACGGTGGTTCCACCACCTCCCTGGGCAGCCTGTTCCAATGCTTCAGCACCCTTTATAGTGACAATATTTTTCCTAATACCCAATCTAAACATCCCCTTGAGCAACGTGAGGCCATTTCTTCTTCCCTTGTCACTTGTTGTCTGGGAGAAGAGACTGACCCCCACCTGCCTACAGCCTCCTTTCAGGTAGCTGTAGAGAGTGTTAAGGACCACCCTGAATCTTCCCTTCTCCAGACTAAGTAACCCTGTTCCCTCAGCTGCTCATCATAAGACTTGTGTTTATGTCCTCATAAGACTGTATTCACTATGTGAAGCATAGATGCTTCAACAGCTTTGTTGCCCTTCTCTGGACACGCTCTAGCACCTCAATGTCTTTCTTGTAGTTGGGGGCCCAAAACTGAACCTAGGATTTGAAGTGTGGCCTCACTAGTGCAAATACAGGGGGAAAATTGCTCCCCTAGTCCTGCTGGCCACACTGTTTTTGATACAAGCCAGGATGCTGTTGGCCTTCTTGGCCACCTGGGCACACGGCTGGCTCATGTTCATCTGGCTGTCAGCCAGCACCCCCAGGTCCCTTTCCACCAGGCAGCTTTCCAGCCATGCTTCCCCAAGCCTGTAGCATTGCGTGGGGTTGTTGTGACCCAAGTGCAGGACCTGGCACTTCTCCTTGTTGAACCTCACACAATTGGCCTTGGCCCATCAGTCCATCAATCCAGCCTGTCCAGATCCCTCTGTAGAGCCTTCCTAGCCTCAAGGAGGTCAACACTCCTACCCAACTTGTTTTCAGCATATTTACTGAGGGTGCACTTAATCCCCTCATCCGGATCATTGATAAGGATCTTAGAGAGAGGACTGGCCCCAATCATAAGCCCTGTGAAACACCACTTGTGACTGACCACCAGCTGGATATAACTCCATTCACTGCTGCTCTTTGGGCTCAGCTGTCCAGCCAGCTTTTAACTCCACACAAAGCACACCCATCCAAGCCATGAGCAGCCAGTTTCTCCAGGGAAATTCTGTGGGAGATGGCATCAAAGGTTTAGTAAGGCACAGGTAGACAACATCCACAGCCTTTCCCTCATCCACTAGGTGGGTCATCTTGTTGTAGAAGGAGCACAGGTTCCTCAATCAGGACCTGCCTTTCATAACCCCATGCTGGCTGGGCCTGATTACCTGGTTGTCCTGCATGTGCCATATGATGGCACTCAGGATGATTTGCTCCATAACCTTCCCCAGCACCAAGGTCAGTCTGACAGGACTGTAGTTTCCCAGATCCTCCTTCCTGCCCTTCTTGTAGATGAGCGTTACATTGGCTGACCTGCAGCCTTCTGGGACCTCCTCCGTTAGTCAGGACTGTTGATAAATGATGGAGAGTGGTTTGGTGAGCTCTTCCATGAGCTCCCTCAGTACCCTTTATTGAATCCCATCCAGCCTCATAGAGTTGTGTGTGTCTCAGTGAAGCAGCAGGTCACTGACCGTTTCCTCCTGGACTGTGGGGGCTCCATTCCGCTCCTTGACCCAGACCTCCCGCTTGGGGGCCTGAGGCAATGAAGGCATTAAATACCTTAGCCTTTTCCTCATCCTCTGTGACAATGTTCCCTGCCACATCTGATAAAGGGTGGAGATTATCTTTGGCCCTCCTTTTGTACCTGATGTATTTGTAAAAACATTTTTGTTATCTTTTGTGGCAGTGGATGAGTTCTGATGGCATAAAAATTGGATTGTCCAAATATCTTTGGCATGTACTTTAGATTTGAGTGTCCCAGGGAGAGTTCCAATGTGTGCCAGAGCTGTTTGCCAGCATGAGTTGCCTTGTATATGAAGTAAACATGTTTTTTGGCTGGCTTATAAGCAACTATTTTCAAAAATATGAAAATAATCACTATTTTAGTATTATAAAAGGCTTGTATGTATATCTTGCTTCTTGCATGTGTAGGATGCTGATAAACAAACATGAAGAAACTGTAAAAGTCAATTTGACTGCCTTCTAGTCAAAAGAGGGTCTAGAAAACCTTCTAGAGGTTCTTTTGAACCTCTCTTTCTTCCATTAAAAAGGAGAAGATGAATAGTTAAGGAAAGAAGGTACAGGCAGTGCTCCCAGAAACATTGCACACTTCCCACCTGCTTGACATCCCTCCTGTTTTTCTAGACTGAGTTGAATGGGATCACAACTGGTATTTTTTAAAGGAAAATTGTAATCAGGGATTTGTTTAGCAAGAATGTTGTGTTTCTGAGGTTATTTTTTCCCAGAAAAAGGAAGCTTTTGCATGATACATAGACCTTTTCTGGAAAGCAGATGTGGGACCTAAAGAGGTAACCCAGGGAAAAAAAATAGTATTTGTGAATATCTGCCTGAAGATCATGCCTATGTTGCCTGTAGAAATGCAAGCCAACTCTTCTTCTATCCCTATTTTTTTTCCAGTTTTAGAAGCCTGTTGCCACATTCTGAAATGGAACTGAATTTATACTGTGGATAAATGACACTAGTGAGATTTGTTTTGGCTTAAGAAGTGACATCCCTTGTGAGCAGCAATCAATTGTACACAAAAGTGAGAGTGCATGGCCTCATCGTTATCATTCCAGTGATCTTTGTGTTTCCTATTTGTGTAGTCAGGAGTGATTTATTTCAAAATAATTGCTGAAAATGTATAGAATTTGGATAAACACAATCCGTCTTGTGCTGTACCACAAAATCTCCATTCCCTTTCAATTTAGCATTTCAAGTAGTTTTTGAAGTGTGACAGCTTTATATATATATATATATATAAACAATGTTTTAATAAAAATGTTTACCAATATTGTAAATATTCTGCTAATTTTTTAAAGCAGGATAGCAGGATAGCTCTAACAGGTCCATGTCTTTCTTGTGCTGGGCGCTCCAAAGTTGGACACAGCACTCCAGGTGGAGTCTCATAAGAATGGAGTAGAGGGACAGAAACACAGATTTGTAGAATCAATCACAGAATCACAGAATGGTCGGGGCTGGAAGGGACCTCTGGAGATTACCTGGTCCAACCCCCTGTGAAAGCAGGTTCACTTACAGCAGGTTGCACAGAGCCACATCTAGGAAAGTTTTGAATGTCTCTAGAGAAGGAGACTCCTCAACCTCTCTGCAGTTTGTGCCCGTTGCCCCTTGTCTTGTCACCGGGCACCACTTGGCCCCCTCCTCTTGACACTCACCCTTAAGATATTTCTCTGTCTTCTCTTCTCCAGGCTAAACAGTCCCAGTTCTCAGTCCTTCCTCATAAGGGAGGTGCTCCAGTCCCCGAAATCATCTTTGCAACCCTCTGCTGGACCCTCTCCAGTAGCTACCTGTCTCTCTGGAACTGGGAAGCCCAGAACTGGACACTGCATTCCAGATGCGACCTCACCAGGGCAGAGTAGAGGGGGAGGATGCCCTCCCTCAACCTACTGGCCACGCTTAGGATCCCACTGGTCTTCTTGGCCACAAGGGCACGCTGCTGGCTCACGGGCAACTTTCTGTCCACCAGAACCCATAAGTCCTCCGCAGAGCTGCCTTCCAGCAGGTCACCCCCTCACCTGTACTGGTGCGTGGGGTTGTTTCTCCCCAGGTGCAGGACCATACACTTGCCTTTGTTGAAATTCATGAGGTTCTTCTCCACCAGATCTCCAGCCTGCCCAGGTCTCACTGAATGGCAGCGCAGCCTTCTGGTGCATCAGCCACTCCTCCCAGTTTGGTATCATAAGCAGACTTGCTGTGGTCACACTCTGTCACTTCATCCAGGTCACTGATGAGTAAGTTGAACAGGACTGGACCCAGTGCTGACCCCTGGGGAACACCACTAGCTCCAGGCTTTCAGCTTGACTTTGCACTGTTGATCACAACCCTCTGAGCTCTGCCATTCAGCCAGTTCTCAGTCCACCTCACCACCCACTCATCTAACCCACACTGCCTGAGCCTACCTATCAGGATGTTATGGGAGACTGTGTTAAAAGCCTTGATGACATCAAAGTAGACAACAACCACTGCTCTCCCCATGTCCACCCAGTTACGCATTCCATCATAGCAGGCTGTCAGGTTGATCAGACATGATTTCCCCTTGGTGAATCCATGCTGACTACTCCTGGTGACCTTCTTTTCCTTCACATGCTTTGAGATGACCTGCAGGATGAGCTGTTCCATCACCTTTACATGGACGGAGGGGAGTCTGAGCAGCCTGTAATTTCCTGGGTTCTCCTTCTTGCCCATTTTGAAGACTGGAGTGACGTTGGCTTTTGGCTTTCCTCCAGTCCTCAGGCACCTTTCCTGTCCTCCATGACCTTTAAAAGATAATGGGAGGTGGCTTATAATAACATTTGCCAGCTACTTCAGCACTCAGGGGTGCATCCTATTGGGGTCCATGGATCTGAGCATGCCAGGTTTGATTAAGTCATCTCTAACATGATCCTTCTCAACCGAGGGATAGTCTTCCCTTCTCCAGACTTCCTCTCTTGCCTCCAGGATCTGGGAAACTGGAGGTCCAGCCTTGGCAGCAATGACTGAAGCTAAGAAGGCATTCAGTAGCTCCACCTTCTCTGTGTCTTTCGTCACTAAGGCACCCACCTCATTCAGCAGCAGGCCCACATTTTCCCTAGTCATCCTTTTCCTGCTGATGTACTTGAGAATCCCCTCCCTCAACCTGCTGGCTGTAGTTCTTTTCATGCAGCCCAGGATATGGTTGGCTTTCTGGGCTGCAAGCACACATTGCCAGCTCATGTCCAATTTTTCATCCACCAATACCACCAGACCCTTCTCTGCAGGGCTGCTTTCAATCAGTTCATCCCCCTGTTTGCATTGATATTGGGTATTGCCCAGACTGAGGTGTAGGACCTTGCACCTGGCTTTGCTGAACTTTGTGAGACTCACACAAACCCACATCTCAAGCCTGTCAAGCTCCCACTGGATGGCATCCCTTCCCTCCAGTGTATCAACTGCGCCACTCAGCTTGGTGTCATCTGCAAACTTGGTGAGAGTGCACTCAAATGTAGTATGGATATATTCTATAATTAGAATTTCTCATACCAATATATTTAGAAAATCTTTTTCCCCCTCAAACCATATCTTTAGATTCCTTTTTTCATATTTTATTTTGCTGCAATTCATGTTTTCATAATTGGGCAGACTTTGTGAAGCATTTTCAGAAAACCAATAGTTGTCTGAATATTATTGTCAAAGCATTATGGACTTAATTTAAATGTGATCAGTAAATGTTTTAACTTCTTGAGTTTAATCCATTTCATACAGATTACAATGACCAACATTCTTTCCTTACCAGACATTTTGCACATCACATCTAAAATATAAAATAAAGTGGTGTGAAACCTTGTTTGTATTTCCTATCAATCACTCCAGCTGATTACAGATTCGCTATTATATAAGGCCCATCCTTTTCCAGTTTAGAGTAAAAATGTGCATTTTGTATATGTAGATTCAAGTATGTATGAATGATATTCTTCATCAGAAAGTCAATACCGGTGAAGTTTAAACCTTCATTATCTGTTTTGATTTTACATAGCTTGAAAACCTGCCACCTCCTCTTCCCCCTTAAGACTGGGTAATTTGTGCCAGCGTTATGTGATATCATTATTCAGCAGAGAAAATTTAACACCAAATTGTTAATGAAATATAAAACACCCCTAAAATACTAGAATAAAAGATAATTTTTAAATTGAATTGAATTTTGCCTTATCTAAGTGATTTTATTTTACTTTATAATGAGCTTTAATCTCATCTCATGTTTCAAATAAATAGTAAAATAGCATAAAGTAGCTGTTATCACAACACAAATGCACACTTGAGAGTGTGATAAGAAATGTATGGTAATTATTATGCTACAGTACCTAGGTCTGAATTTTAGAAATAATTTTTTTTTTTAGGTTCTTAGGTGTTACGCCTATTTAAAAGCAAGTGTTAGTAAAAAGCTCAATTGATTTAATAAATATGAAGTACGGCCTGTACCAAGTTGACCTCTTTTATATTAGCTGACATTTTGTGTTAGGGAATGAAAGAAGGAACTTTTTCAAATCTCTATAGCTAAATGGCAGAGAAAGAGAATGAGAAATTGTAATACTTCCCTTTACTTCACTATTATTCTGACAAGTTAGCAGGTTCTGGCAGCTTCCTCAAGGATGTACTTGAAGCTGGAAATGTTTACATTGTATCAGGTGCTATGCATACAAAAAAGTTGACCAAATTTCTTTTAGTTTTACAGCTATACTTTCTTTCTTGTAGAGAAAACAAACCAATTTTAATTATGTGCATTAGCATGTCTCTTCTTACTATATTTTATATTTCTAATTTATTATTGTACTCATCACTTCATTAAAAGGTCAAGATCATTACTTAAAATAGAAAGGGAATCTGAATTATTGATGCAGGCATCCAGTGCTGAACAGGCTTCTGCTAGATACAGGTTTTGCAGTGTTTGCCAAAATCTATGGTAGCTGAGATTGAGCATACCTGGTCAACATTGCCTAGCATTTACCAAATTAGAAGGGAACGAAGATATATTCTTCAGCTTTCCTGACATCCTTCTCCTTGGGCATGGGCTGCAGCAGGATTTTAGGAAACCATTTAGAAAGAATGGAATTGCATTTTATAAATTGCAAAGTGAGGATGCAGTGGGGACGTACTGTATTTCCTCAGAGACAATGGCTGGTCTTCAGGAAAAACCTTGGATGGATGCTATAAGAATCCCAGTGTCCTGCACAGATCTTAGTCTTGCACTGCCTTGTGACACAGGTAGTCTGCCTGCAGCCCCATTTCTTGCATGGGCCTTGGGCATATGTCGTAGCTTTGTCTCTAGGTCTTTTTCTGGCCCAGTCTGCTGCTTTTTCTGACTGGACTTCCCAGATGAACCCTGGACCACATTTAGAGCTTGATCGTGTCTGAAGTGCACCGCATTGGTGAAGAAATTTCTTATTATCACTGTGCAGCCCTGCTCAGGTCTTGAGGGACTGTGTCCTCATCAGTGAGAGCACAGCTCTGACCCTCAGCTCCTGGGTTGCCCTCCTTCAGGGAGCAGCCCTGCTCTTGCTCCTCCATGCCACCACCATCCACCAAATCTACATCTGGGGGACAGACAGCTGATACCATGGCTTAAGCAATATAAAGCACTTTTAACAGAGCTTTGTTAGTCTACAGACTTAGTGCATACAGCAATGTTATAAGATATAAAAAGAAAATGGATATTCCATGGAAAAATAGTGTCTTCATAGCTGGAATTCAAAATAGAAAAGAAATTGGGTGGATATATTTGATATTTGATTATTGATATATTTGATTTCTACAATTAGATGTGGTGTCCATGCCAGTGTTGACTAATAATAATGTTCTCTCCCCTCATACAAAAGAAACTGACTGAAGAGATCTAGATGTTGGTGTAATTATAATTATTTTCTTATTTCTAGCACAGGAGTGGTGTCTGGAATCCCTCACTGGGGTAACAAACGTGAAATTCTGGGCACAGACATGGAAATGCTCCCTGTATAAAAGAGTTCTTCATCTATATAGAAGGCACAGGATTGTTCGATGTGTAAAGAATGAAAGCTGCTTCCTCAAGGTCACCTCAGATACAAGTCAGATGAAAAGACTACAGAATTTGTTAAAAGTTGTGCTTTATCTGCTGGGCCACGTTGCTTCCCTTGGAAATGCATTGGAAGTATAGTACAACAATAGGATGGGAAACAAAATGAAGCTAGTGGATACTTTAAAAGCATTTCAAACACATTAGTAACAGAATTGGGTTTAAAAGCATCAGCGTCTGTTTTACCTGCAGTATTTGGAAAATACATATCCAGCAATCTAAAGACAGTTTAAACCGAAATAGTTCTTTGCAATTTAGGCATTTAATTAAAAGCTCTAAAGTTTAATTAAAAAGTTAAATCATTTGTCTATCTCTGCGAAAAAACCCTCAGTGCTTTTGTGTTTGGATCAATTATATAACATAAAGCACAGTGAGATAAGTGTGCTGTTTCTGGTCTGAAGTTACAGCATTTTTCATGCATAACAGCACAACACATAAAAATGTGTCCAGAGTACTAGAAGCAAATAGATATATAGTTCTATTAAGCACAGTGTGAGAGTACATTTTAATCTAAAGGGATATTTTTTTCTTTATTTTTTTGGATGATACAAAGACAAAAAGCCTTTTTTAACGTAATGAAAATAATGAAGAGTAAAACCTAAATCTCTTCTATTATACTTTATACTTTCAAAATAACAACCTTTTGCATTTATATAGTGGTAATAAACACTCAGCCAAATATCAGAGAAGAATACTAAAGAATGAGATTAAACAGTGGGAATTGTTTAATCAGCAGTGTTCCTGAGGTCATATTTTAAACAATATTAAGTAGTAGGATTTAAAATTCAGAATTATAAGATTGCATTTCCTAACTTCCTCCTACCTTTTCAAAAGGGCTGACAAGTAGACCAATGGGCTTGTGAATGTCTCAGAAATTCAGAAATGCTCAGAACAAATGCAGTTGGGAGTAGAAGTAAATAAACTGTGGCTAGAAGCAAATAAATGCCTACTCAGCACTCCCCTTTGAAAATAACAGATGCTGCTGGATATTATTAAAAATAATTCTGTTCTTTAGGCATATAAATAAGAGCAAAATTCTTATAAACTCTTTTTTTTCCCCTGTGTCAATGAGGAACTGTTCGTTTTGATAAATAACCTTTCTTTGGAGTATCTCCCAAGTGAGATCAAATTGTCAGTTAACTATTTTAAACTACTCAAACTGGCACTCTCTGAGACAGTTCTGCCTTAGATGAGATTAGATCAAATTGTAGACACAAACTGGAATGGATTTGTGCACAGTTGCACAGTATGCTCCTTGCAAATAGTGCAAATTTCCTGGGTTGCATTAGAAAAAGAAAAGTTCAGCAGACTGAAAAATGTTATTCTACATATTGTTATCCCCAGTGCCATGTCCAGTTCTGGTCTCATGCTTCAAAAGGGATGTGAAGAAAGTGGAGAGGTCTAGCAGCTGGCTATCAAGATGGCCTGGGCCTAGGGCACCTCTTACAAAAAGAGTGTGCAGGATCTGTGCCTCTACCGTGGCGAAAAGGAGGGTCAAAATCAATCTACTATCTGCCTGCACCTATTGTAAGTGCAGCTACAAGGATGACAGAGACAAATTTTTTTTGGTAGTGCCAGAGGATGTAACAAACTGAAATGGCTATGAATTGCTGTTTACGAAGTTCAAGATGAACTTTAAGGGGAAAAAAAATAATCTCAAAGAGATTGATGGAGCAGTGGAACAGGTTGCCCATTGTAAGCGTGAGCTCACTGGTGCCACACCAGTGTCTACACCGGAGCAGTGTAGACAAAACTTCTGATAGAATATCTAGTCACTGAAATAGTGTGTGCTGGGGACCACTGCTGGTAGGCAGCGTCGAGAGGACTGATCCAGATTTAGTTCTTTCTACTCTATGTAATCCTCCAGTACTACCCCATCAGGCTGTATGCTCCTAGACTGTCTTGACTGCCTTCATGCCATGCTCCATTGTAATCAGTACATAGCCTCACTTTCATCTTGCAGAAACATTGATTTGTCAGTTGTCACACAACTTTCACATAATTTCAGGCATTTTGAATTGAAACCCTCCCACCCATCTCTCAACAATAAAAATGTCTTCTGGCCATAGAGACTCCACAAGGGGTTCAGAGAAGAGCTAGAGTCAAATGGGATGTAGCCAGGCTGTGCCACTGGCAGGGTCAGAGATGAGTCCCTGACCTTCTTTTTTTTTTATTAGGGTACACATGATCATTGATAAGATTCTAGAATGCTGTCCTAAAGGTGTACATCTGATTCCTCTTGTTTCCACAGCCTTTTCTATGATATTAGAAGGTACTTCATCCGCTTCTTTTGCTGCTTGAATTCTCTACTTTTATGGCTCACCTAGAGTGTCTTAGGTCTATTTGAACAAAACCTCTCATACCTGCAAATAGACAGCTGTTCCTTGAGCATTTTAAGCTCAGTCTAATGTGCTTTTTGCTAATAGGTGAGGCATGTGATAAAGTTTTCAAAGTAGGGCCGCCTTCACCTGTCTGTGCCCAGTTTCTCTATTTATAAAATAGGGTAATTCCTTTTACCCTCTTCAAATGACATTATGACAATATAGTTTTATCAATAAAGAACTCCTTTTAATATAATTAAGAACTATAGAAACATCTGACAATAAATTATTTTTTTTCAGAGCAAGGTTTGATTTATCTACAGTAATAAGGGAAGGCAGTATATATAACTGAATTATTCAGGAACAATGCATTAAGTAATCACTGATAAAGATTGGGGGGTGGGAAAAGTGCTGTGTGGAAGTCTGTGCCAAAATAATACATGAACATGAATTGGCTGAATTATGACTGCTAACGACAACATGAATTGTGACATATCCTAATTTTTAAATTAAAGTTGTTAATCATTATAATGTTTACAAATCTAGTTTGGGGAACATAAAAAATATGTGCCTCACACTTTTGTTGGAGAGTAGCACAGGTATTTTTCCATGGTCTTTTTATTTTTTTATATTGCTCAGTGTAGAAGAAACATCATATAAATTGCATTGAGTGTGCATACCTCAACTTGTAGAATATAATTATTAGACTGCACTTCAAAAGAATGATAGTCCTACACTAGTGGAAATAAAAGGTAGAGTAATCAATGCCAGTGATGACTTTTATATGCAAAAGAATAGAATATACTCAGATATTGTTGACTATGAAATGCCATGAATAGACTGTGAAATGTATATTGTAGGTGCTGTGACAATAGTTCTTTTATCTGAAGGTAGCTGTAAAAATCTGAAACAAGCCTTACTATGTGTGAGCTCTAAGAATGAGATTGGATTTATATAGCGGTTCAGGAGTGCATACATTTTATAGATGTTATAACAGCAAACATGTATGAGGTAAAAATGAATCACCTGCTTAATTTTATCTACTGTCAACATCAAGATTAAAGTGTTGTTTTAAAATATTCATCTTCCCTGTAGAATCTGTGACCAAATGACTGGAGTTATTTTTTATATATGCCTAATCCTAATTTCGCTGCCTTTTTTAAGCAGGTTAATTATATTAGTGGAGCTTTGTCACATTATTCACTTAGAAGGCCTTGATTATGCATTACACATCAGCATTTCGTAACTAAACATCTAAGATAAGCACTGTACTCAAATGTGAGATGGCATTATTAAGTCTTAAAGCTCTAAAAATATATGTGAGTCATAATAGAAACATTTTCTTAGTTAGAAATAATTTAGCCAGCATCGAGGTAGACTTTGATTGTGTTTTGTTGCACAGTTCAAAAATTGTTCCACATGAAGAGTACTCATAGCGCAGCTGACGATGAAAACAATGCTGAGGATATCAATATACAGTTTATTTTCCTAGGAGTTAAATTTAAAAGAATCTCCCTCATTTTATTATCTAACAATAACCTAAGCTAAACAAGTTTGGAAACAATCATGTAGAGCATTCTATAGGTTAAACACACTGTCTGCATGGCATTCCTTAGACTTTAATATAGGCAAATTTAGTCCAGGGAATCTGACAGTTCCTTTTTCTTAGGTAATACCTAGATAAAAAATGACCGTGCCAGGATCTCTGTATAGAAAATAGACAGCCAGTTTTACCATTCCATAGAATGGTTTATGAACTTGTCAGGTGTACGGTTTAACGCCAGCTGGCAACTAAGACCCACCCAGCTGCTCACTCACTCTCCCCATGTCCGGATGGGGAGAGAATTGAAAGAGTGAAAGTGAGAAAACACATGGGCTGAGATAATGGCAGTTTAATAGGTAAAGTGAAAGCCAGAGATGCAAGCAAAGCAAAACAAGGAATTGTCATAGTGCTGTCATATTGTGGGCCTACCTGCTTAGCAGCCCAGAGTAAAGCACTCCAAATCCAAGACATATCTAAGCTGCCTGTTTAGCATTTTTCTTCATTATCTTCTGTCACATCTTTATCGCTTACTTTTAAGGGTTGATTACTTTACTCATATGCTAAGTACCTTCAAATTCCAATATTACCTGTATTTTCAATTTATTTCATATGTACAGATGAACCTGTAATGGGAGGTTTCCATGTTTGCAATGCTGCAGGTGTCCTGTGTGGACCTTCATTAGTCCTTTGATGGCAAATGAAGTCTCGCTTAGTGGCCTGTTGCTTATCTACTGATAAATTTACTTGGGTACATCATTGTTTTCACTGCACAGTTGCAATAGTTAAGCTGCTTTTCTAGCAGGAATGCTACTGCCATTGTCTGCAACTGGGACTTGGGCTTTCGCTGATGGAAGCGGTAGACGTTGAACTTGGTCTAGAAGTAGATGCCAAAACAGAAACACCTAAGTCATGCAGACTGGATTACCTTTTAGTGGTTTTCAGAAAAATCTTTAGATTCTATGCATTATCACTGAAGCTAATTTCAGTAGACTGCATTGCCCCGCTGGAACAAAGTTATTAAAATTGTCATTTAAAAAAAGTACCTAAGTTAGAATGAAAGCCATACAAATGCTCTTTCTCTACCAAATGCAATATATGAAATAATTTTTAGCATATAGAGAGTAGCATATTTTCCTATTAAAACAGAAATAAGAAATAACTTCCTTTTGGAAAGATAAGCTCCAGGATTTACATGCATCTTGTGAATTGCTTTTTGGTGGTGGTGGTATTAGCTTTTTTCCTGCATCGTGACTCACAGTTAGAATAAATACATGTTTTGCATGCTGCGTTGTTGATTGCGAGCTCAGCTTCCTCATAATAGATGGTATACCAGGATAATAATGGTGATGTACCACTACAATTATAGGTGCAATTAACCATCTATGCAGATGGGCTATCAAATTGCTGTTCTGCATGACTGTTGTATAATCAGGTATCTTATAGGCTAACATAGCCTTAGCTCAGGTTAACAGTGACAAAGCAATCTTAACCATTGGGTCTCATAACAGTGTTTGGGTATGTGGAGCAAACAGTAAAATGGGTTGTGTTATTAAGGGCTGGAACAGCATGAAAGGAAGAATATAGTAGCTTTCAGGGAATTGTAAGACAAATTATGGGAAGTTCTTTTGTGCATCCAACACTTAGGATGCCTCCAGGAGGTGACAAAATTGACAAAGGATGGTAACATGGGTAACAGCAGAGAAGAGAAACATGCCTTTGTCCTTGCTGATACTAATGTTCCCAGTAACTGGCATGTCTCTTTCATATTTCACAGGGTGAAACAGGTAACTAAATTGCATGGAATTTATCCTGTCTTGGGTTCAAACAGGCACTCAAATAAAGAAATTATGTCATTTGTATATGGTTTTATGTTCTTGGATGTGCAAATTTCATTGCTATATTTTTGATGGCTACTTTTGAAAGCTGATGCCTGCAGTCATGATGAATCCAAGTGTATTTTGAAACAAATAGAATAAATCATGAAGTGAAAAAGTTCAAAAGACTTTTTTCTTTTTGAATTGTGAATTTATAAGTTTTGCCTCACAACATTTTGGAGACAGAGAAATGAAGGTAAGATTTAAGAATTTATTGGCAAACATAAACTGTAATGTGCTGGGGTTAGAATACCAGGTTAGATGGATTTTCTTTAATTCAGCATACTACTGCTTCTGCTCTTTAAGAAGGTCTACATATCTTTGTTCCACCTGTAAATAATTTAATAAATGATAAGGTTTCATTTTTTACCTTCAAGAATATTCATGACTTTTTTACATCAAGTTCAACCTCAAACAATCTATACAGATGTTACATAGTTACTTCAAGCTGAAATGTTTTTTCATATCGCTAAGGTATAAAGTGAAAAAGTCAGAATCTGCATTTCTCTGTTCAGGAGAGAACTTCTCACCACCACCTTCCTGGACTTTGCATCCATGAATAAGGACTGCTGAAGCTAGAGTATTAGCAGAATACATTTAACAGGAAGTGTCCTGATAGTTTTCATTGGCTTTTTATTATTCAAAAGTTGTGCCTCAGTACACTTCTTGTGGCTGTTTCTGAAGTAGCTATTTTATCCTCAGGTTTTCCTTTTTAATTAAAATAATGAAACAGAATTATAAATAATATAATACTTTAAATAAGAGTTTTAAAATATATAAATATGTATATATTTTAATACTTAGAGAATCATATCATAGAATGGTTTGGGTTGGAAGAGACCTTAAAGATCACCTAGTTCCACCCCCCCTGCCATGGACAGGGACACCTCCCACTAGACCAGGTTGCCCAAAGCCCCATCCAGCCTGGCCTTGAGCACTGCCAGGGATGGGGCAGCCACAGCTGCTCTGGGCAACCTGTGCCAGTGCCTCACCACCCTCATGGTAAAAAACGTATTCCTTATATCTGGTCTAAATCTACCCTCTTTTAGTTCCAAACCACTACCCCTTGTCCTATCGTTACAGGCCCTGCTAACAAGTCTGCCCCCTTTGGGTACTGTCAGGCTGATCTAAGGTCTCCCCTGGAGCCTTCTCTTCTCCAGGCTGAACAATCTCAACTTTCTCCTGCCTTCACAGGAGAGGTGCTCCAGCGCTCTGACCATTTTTGTGACACTTCTCTGGACTCTACTTATTCTAATAAAGAATACATTGGGATTTCAATCCAATGGTAATATATATCACCCTTCACTATTACCTGTCTTCTGTAATAGCAGATAAAGAGTAACAGCAGCCTTTGTTAGACAGGAGAGAACAGGAATGCAGTATTGTCTCCTGACCCTAATATTGCATTAATATTAATGAAAGCAAATAGCATTGTGCAAACTTTTGCTTAGGTATTCCTAGAAAATCCCAATAAGGCTTAACGTGTTTTAACCCAGTAGGCAGCTAATCCTCACACAGCCACTTGCTCATGCTGCCCCAGTGGGATGGGGGAGAGAATCAGAAGGACAAAAGTGAGAAACTCCTGGGATGAGGTAAAGACAGTTTGAAAGGTAAAGTAAAAGCTGCACATGCAAGTTTAGCAAAACCAGGAATTAATTCACCACTTCCCATCAGCAGGCAGGTGTCCAGCCATCCCCAGGAAAGCAGGCATCGTTATGCATAACAGTTACTTGGGAAGACAAATGCTGTCATTCCAAGTGTGTCCCCCCACTTCTTTCTTCTTCCACCAGCATTTATTACTGAGCACAATGGTATGGGATATCCCTTTGGTCAGCTGTCCCTGCTGTGTCCCCTCCCAACTCCTTGTGCACCCCTTCTTTCTATGTAGAAAATTAAATCTGTCCCAGCCAAAATCAGAAAAATTATATATATATATGTGTATGAAAACCAGCAAAATACTTTTTCCTCATCTCAGGCCACGCTTGCTGTCTTTCTTTCCTGATGTTATTCTTTTTAACACACAGATGATGGATGTCTTCTGCTGTAATGCTGGTAAAAGGTCAGGCCAGTGCCTCATGGCCTGCTTGGGGGCTCTGGTCATTCAGGAGCTGATAGTCTTTGCTAGATGTTGATAAAATGTTAAGTGTGAAGAATATACTGTGCTCTGTACTTTTAAAGTTCTTTTGTGGAGGAAGCTGTGTTCACCCAGAGTGTATGTACCACTCTTGGGATAAACAGCCGTAGTACTGTCAGGTTTCTTAACTATGGTATAGGTTGTAATAGCTACATATAAATTGGCCTCAAAACTTTTGCTCTTCCTGAAAAAAACCACATTTTCTACACCTTTTTCTGGAATGACTTCTTCCTTCTCCTTCCTGATTTCCCTGAAAATATTACAGATTCCCTTTCAAATTACTTGAAGGGAAAAAACCCAAAGCGTTGTCTATTACAACAGTTAACAGCCTAGTTCCCAGGGAAACCTATGATTGTGTGTCTGACAGGTGCCGAGTTTCTCTTTGCATGCTTATAATGCAATGATTGGTGTGGAAAATTGTGTTCATAATGGTTGATTCACTGTTTATACTTTTTTACAAAATTCAGCAGTCATTCTATGAAAGCATAATTGTTAAGGAAAGTGTTTAAGTATTTGATTAATATTAAATTATACCTTTGCCTCTTTCATTTGTTGAAAGAAAAGTTAAAATTTGTCTTGATAGCTTATAAATAAATATGTTGGGAAAAAAAGAGATTTCTGTCAGTGGTAGTCTCTTTAATCTGTAAACTAGAAGTGTAACAAAATCCCACAGCTAGAAGCTAGGTACAGACAAATCCTGACTTGAAATGAGTAAGGATGATTAATCATTGAAACACCTCAGGATGTGAGAGTACTCTGTCACTTGTAATCTTTAGATCAATATCAGGTATCTTTCTAAAACAAAAGCTTGAGTTTAGCTGAAAACTCTGGGCTTGATGCAAGAAATCCAGTAGTGGTCAGGCTATTTTCTATTTTCCTTTTTTTTTTGTTTTGTTTCCATAATTTTATGAAGTTAAAGGATGTAATCAAAGCTAAATGGGTGTTTCAAGTATATATATATATATTTATTTTTTTTTTGGTGGCAGGAGCAGGATATAGAAGGAGTTAAGCATAAATGTTTGAGTAGTTTTTCTGAATAAAGTTTTGTATTTCTGGTATGGACAAATAATTGTCCTCATGCTAATGTTGTACAATTGTCAAGATAACTTTTTGAATCATATACTGATGCTGAAAATACCATCACCAGTACTTTAATGAGTTTTCCTTTTGACTTTATTAACTGTGCAGTTTTGCTTTTCACATGGGGACTGTGGCTGTAGCTAGTTTTATTACAAGAGAACCAGGATCAGATGTGATTTCAGTAAAGCTTAGCAGCATAGTCTTTCCACCTTTTACTAAGTTGTATACTCCTTTCAATATTTGTTAATTTGTTTTTAAACCATGTATAGAACACAATTTATAAAGATCCATCAGACAGCTAGAACCTTACAATAGCTACTTCCCATTATTTTCTTTATTTTATTATTTCTCAGTACCCTGTACCTTTGATTTTCATCAGAGCAACAGGGTTTTTTTTTTCTCCTCCTTTTAACACAGGATTTCTCTGTGGATAGCGCAATGTAATATGTCCACATTGGAATTCTCTGATATTCTTTGCAAGCTCTTAATAGGATCTTCAGAGTTTAGGTGTTATTATCTTTTGTGCCAGTGACACTCATTTCAAAGTCAGTAATATTTGCTTTTCATTTTTCACAAGCATAGAAAATTTCTTTATAAGCCAGGTTTGAAAGAGGGGAATACAGCAACACTGCAGTGGTTTTATGATCAGATGGAATGGTGGGGGAGGAAAGAGGTAACTAAAGGTATAAGAAATAGTCATAGAAAAGAGAGACACAGGAATCTGGGAAAAAAAAAGAAAAGAAACGAGACACTGACAGCAAAATTGGATAGTAAATGAGACAACTGAAAATGGAAAAGACCTATCAATACCATATTATTTCATCCCTCTGCTTGTAATGTGGTATTTTTCCGAATTTATAACATAATACCCTCTCCAATATAATTTTAAGCATAAACTTATGCTTCCATCTTTTACTGAAAGTAATGCCCTAAACACGTGAGACATTTTTGCCATTTAATGGCCTGCATGATGTTTATAAAACGTTTCATAACAGGATTCATAGCAGGAGTGTTTCTTTTTTGCAATCATTGTGTAGTAATTCTTCTCACAGCATCTCTGTCTTTATGTCAACATGAAGCCAAAGGCAAAACAAACAAACAAAAAGATCATTGAAAGCTATTCAGAACTAGGTATTGTTCAGTGAGTTACATGTTTTGAAATGAGCTCTACTTCTGTATAAGTCTGCCTGTTCCTCATCTGTAAAATGAGGCAACAGTATAATCCGAGTTCATAAAGTGAACATTGATACATGAAAGACTGTTAGATCCTCAGATGTAGCAATAATGAGAGCCAAGATAAATGGGTAGGCTCTGACTGTATGGGTTTGTGTGCTTGTACAGAGTGAGAGGATGCATGGTATGTTAGTGACTTCCATGGGATGTGCCTGAGTGCATGGCTGCCTTTGTACACCAGCTCTGAACCCAGAACAATGACAGTTTGATGAGAAAATTCAGGCACTGAAATACTCCAAGGAAGAAACAAGTTGCCTCGGATGATCTCTGTAGATAGTCAGCCATTGCAGGGCTTTTTCCCTTTTTTAGCTATTTGAATTTAGAGTGAAAGTGACTAAATGCATTAAAAATATGAATTTAAGAGTTTAAAAAAGTTATAACCTTTCTGTCCTTTTTATCAGTTTATTGAAAACTTGAATTATTAATTCATTAACAGTTCAATTTTATACAAGCTTCTAAATATCTGAATGTTGATGCTTGAGGTATGGCCTTTTGTTTGTGATATTCTTAAAATTACAGTTCTGCAGAAAATCGCACTTTTATTGCTAAACAATGTTAAAGCATGTTTTAGAAATACAAAGAACAAATTTACACAAAAAATTTTGCTTATAAACTGAATTGTTGTAACTCTACTTGAAAGAAAGTTCTCTGGGGGAAAAAAAAAAGCTGTTACTATGATCATACTGATAATTTAATATTTTCTGTCTCCTATCCTACTTTTCTGATGCTAAAACTGAGGAGAAAATAGTTTAACTTCTAGCAACCATTTCTATTCAAAGGGTATTTGCATGTTGCTACCCTGAACATCACTATACAAAGGACAGAACAGAAAAACTTTCCCTTGACATAAAAAGTGATTTCCCTTTCCTGAAAGGCATGTTGCTTGAGTAGTCCTAGATCACATTCAGTGACTGCACTTGCAAATTTTATTCTATAAGTTTGGTGGAAGATTCATGACAAATATTCCTAAATCACTCAAAATTATTTGAGAATCTGAAAGTGTTATACTAGATTTGGCCTATGAACAGTGGAAAACATTTCTTGAAACTGGGAATTTTCAGGTTCAGTGTCAGGAAGTCACAGAATCACAGAATGATCAGGGTTCAATTCATGACTCACATGTGACCCAAGGAACCAGCCTAATTTTAAGGAAATGAGCACTAGCATGGCCTGTTTATTTCACCTTAAGGGCCCTTAAACTAAGGGCAAAGATCTACTTACATAAATTAGCTTCCAGTAGGAAGCTACACTATACCTTACTGGTACTCTGATTTTGTGTGAATGTCAAATATCAGGTCTTCACCTCCTTTTCACTTTTAACTTCTTCTTTTGTTATTTAATCACAGACCATTCATTCATTCATTTGAAGAGGAAAACCTGTTATCTTTCAAATGAATTGTTATTTTAAAAAATGGTTAGTGAAGTCTGAAACTAAGGTATTGTTTTTGGAAGAAGAGTCACAGAGTGGGGTTCATACCACTAAGCTGAACACAAATATTTAGACATCTGAAGTCTAAACATCTGTATCTGAATTAATTATCCAGACACATTTTATATTCAAAAGAAAGATATAAACATCTTTAAAGAGACAAACCACCTGGCTAATTTTATTCATCTACTGTAGCAGGAAGTCATATCCTTTTTTGTCTCCATTGACTGTAAGGGGAGTCTAAAATATTCTCACAGCTTTAAACGTTTACAGCATGGAAGTACAAAGTTTGGTGAAATTAATGTTGATCTTTGAGAGATGCTACTTTCAGATGCATATAATTTCTTACTAAAAAGGGTTTTAAAATTAAATCTTTATAGGTTATACTCTTGTTTGATAGTGCTTTGTCATAAAAACCTAAGTTATGGATATTCTGCAGTCACTTGGTATGTTATTAAATATTGTGGTATTTTTGGCTAAATAGCATCTCCTGACCTGAATATTTTTCTAGGTCTTAGTTATGCCTTTGTTAATTTTTCTGAGTAATGAGAATTGAGAGCTTAGGAGGGCAAAATAGGAAAATGCATAAACATTATTTTTAAGGACAAACATAAAGAAGAGGGCATAGTGTCTCAGCAAACAGGTTACTAAGCCAGTGACAATGAGTTAACTTAGCCAAACACCTCTATGTAGATTCAGTATTTTAAGCTGAAACATAAGGTATGTTGGCTTACACTCTTCAACTAATGTGTAGTAATTTTGAAATGTAATAGATATTTTTGTAGTAAGGCAAATATTTCAAAGCAGTTTTTGAGCCAATAGAATCAGTTGCATTACCCATGAAGAAACAAAAAAGTTAGTACTCAGTTGCTACATCAAATCAGTCTGGTTGTTCCTCAGAATAACCATGCCAGGTGTCCATGGCAAGGTGCTGGCAGCGAGGGGCTTCAGGGACCTCTGTGAGGGAGGAGAGCTGGTTCCACCTGGCTCCAACAGCCCGACTGCAGGACGCAACAGAGCCCCTCAGCCAAGATGGTGGTGCCTCTGGGAAAACATATTTAAGAAAAAGCAAGACACTACATAGCAGTATGAGGGGTGAGAAAAAAATGAGAGACGAACATCTATGCAGGCACCTAGGTCAGTGAAGGAGAGAAGGAGATTCCCCTGCAGCCCGTGGTGAAGACCATGGTGATGCACATATTCACACTGCAGCTCCTGGAGGATTGGAGCAGGGGAAAAATATGAGGATGTAGCAGCAGAGAAGAGCTGTTATGGACTGACCACCCCCCCCGCCCCCCCCCCATTCCCCATCCCTGCTATGTTGCTTGGGGTAAGGGATGTTGAGGAGACAAGAGCGAAGGAGTGAAGTTAGGCCTGGCAGAAAAGGCTGGGTGAAGGTTTTTTACTTTTATCTTTGTTTCTCACTATCCAAATCTATTTTAATTGGCAATAAATAACATTGATTTTTCCCAAACTGAGTCTGTTTTGTCTGTGCTGGACGCTGACAAGCAATCTTGCTGTCTTTATCTTGACCTCTGAGCTTTTTCACCACCTTTTATCCCCCTGTCCTTTGAGGACAGGTAGTGAGTGAGCAACAGGGTGGATGTTTGAGTCTTAGCCAAGATCAACCCACCACAGAGAAGACATGACTATCTCTTTAAATGTGATATAGCAATTAAACAGGAGAGGTTCTGTGGATAAACCAAAGGAAGCAATCTGTTTGATGCAAGGCTCATGTTGTGTTCTGAGCATAGGAGACACAGACCCTGTGCTAAGGTTTCAGCATGTTCGAAATTCTGCAAGAGGAAAGAACAATATTGATTGTGACAAAACAGAAGATTACTTCTATTGTTATGTTAAATTATGAGATACTGGATAGGAAGGTGTTGCTAACAAAAAAGGAAGAAAAGGTACAACCATGAAAAAGCCGAAGTATAAAATTGCACTGAATTTAACAGAAAAGAACATACTCTGATGAAATAACACCACGCTGTAAATGAGATTGTTTGCTTAAAACAGCTGAAATAATTTATTTATATCACAGGATTTGTTGAGCATGAGCAGCAGTTCTGATCAGTCCTGGCTGTCCTCTAAACTATTGATACTACCTTATTTTTGTCAGTCTTTCACAGAAGGTTCATTTTGAATTGTTTCTCCATCCTTCACAATGTCTTTTTCCTCCATTGATTTGCAATCAATTTGGCACTTGGTCTGCTGATTCCTACAAGGCCAAATCTATGGCAAAAAACATTTTAATTATCTCTTTCTAATCAGTGAACTGTCAGGAGGTTGTTCAGCTTGTCTTTTCATTTCTGTTAGTCATCCATCTTTACTTTCCAAAGGACTGGTGTAAGTCTCTTGAGACATCGAGTCTCAAATCAGTCAATACGCTGCATCATTGCTTTCTTAAATCTACCGTACACTCTGTACCTTTCAACAAGATTGATAGGGCATGAGCATGATAGTTTTGGACTTCGGCTGTTCTTGAGGGCTATAAATAAAGGAAACAAGAACCTATTATGTTCACCTCTTCTGTGTGTAAATAGAAAGAAGCAGAAAAAGACAAGTGCCTGCAATGCAAATGCATATACATATGTTTCTATGTGCGAGTGGCAAGCTGACTATGCAGTGAATTCATTTGTGAACCTAGATATTTACCCTGTGGGCTGCAGTGGACTAGATTGTCTTATACTTAAAGATCAGCACTTGAAAACGGATTTACTCTTTGCCCTACTGTGAATTTTCCATGTGACCTTAGGTAAATAGCTTCTGGTCCAAATTCCTGGGTGTAGATAGCTAAATAAAAGGTGAATTTGAGATGTGTTTTTTGCTCACAAATTCAGTGTGACATTTGGTAATATAAATAAAAAGACTACTTAAATGATGCCTAAATATGCATATGTGTGTCAGTTTAAAATTATTAGCTTAGCATCTCTGTAAACTTCACATCACTTTTGTTAGCCAAAAAATGACATCATAATACAATATAAACATGAAGCTTGTTTTCAGTAATATTTCTAAACTGCTCTGAATCATATAGAATGGATATATAAAAATAGATAAACAGAGAGCCATATCCTACAAATCATACTGATTCCATTGCGCTGGTACTGGTTACTGCCCTGGTCCCTGTCTCACTGGCCTGGTCCTGGTTATCCCACTTACTTGGTCATGGTTACCTTCTCTGGAAGAGGCTGTTGAACAAATTAATAGAGTAGCAGTGGAATAGACTTGAACAACATTACTGCTCTGAAACATGTCTGGCAAGCATTCTAAGACCAATTCTAGATTTTGTAATTTTACAATATTAATTAGTTTACCTCCATTAAAACTCATAAGAGGACTTTGAACAACGAAGTCACCCAAAACGTTATCTTGTAATACATCTACAAGATAAATCTGATCATGTATAGAACTGTTCCGATCACTTACGTGGAACCATAATATGCATCCGCATGACCTTCTAATGGAAAGCATATTTTAAAGATTTTATTGAAGCAAAATATCTGCTGCAGTTCTTCAGGCCAAATGGCAACGCTATTTTAGTAAGCCACTGTCTGGTAACTGGCCTTAACTTAAAAGACGGTTCACAGCCTCATCACCACTTGGTTGTTAATGACATTCTTACTCTGCTTTCTTACACGTAGCTGATTTTCCAGGAAGTAATTGTTTTACTACTCTACACTATCTCTTCTGTGCTATGGTAATAGATAACAAGCTTCCTCTTTCTCGTCAGTGTATGAGCTTGTATCTCACATATCATGCAGTCCAACAGGCAAGGAACTATGGATATATTTGACTGTGAAAATAAGATCCAGGATCTCTCCCTGGGATCATCAAGGATTCAGACTCACACCTTTACAACTCAGTATGTTCCTGTATGTTTCCACACATTTGCCATTGAGCTATGGCAACTCAAGTGCTCCTACACATTTACTCTTTAAAATAGCCTCTGGTCTTTGCCTCCTTGATCGACAATATCTCCTTTCTGCTTTGCAGCCTGTTTTGTAGGTTCCCTATCCAGTAGGGATTGTCTGTAAAACTTTCCTTCAGATCTCCTACCTCATTGTAAGTCAGAGCTTTTTTAGCATTCTGCAGCAGGCTGAGTAAGAGGTGGGGCAGTCCTCCTCAGAGGTCCAACGGGTGTGTTGTTTCTTGTCCTTTCACCCTGATCCATGCCATTCTTTGTTCTCAGGAGGAAAGGAGGTCTGCCAAAAAAGTCGGCAGTCCACAAACTAAGCAGTTACTTTTGGTTACTGTGATATACCTGTGTAAAAGAGAAAACAGTAATTTCTTAAACATCCAGTGGATAGAAAACCAGAGCTATGAAAGAATATTGCTGCTTCAATGCTAAAAATGGCATGATTTATTAAGACATAGTCTTAATTCTCTATAAACTGACAGATCTTGCTTATATGAACATTGTGACAACTGTGTCTCAGCACTTTTTCAAGGCAGTACTGTGATCTCTGAAAACTGATCTTGAACAGAGACAGGTGTGGCGATTTAAGACATTATCACTACAGTTGTCCAGCTTGCTTTTCTGCCAGAGGAGACTACCTACACAACAGGACAGCACACAGAATGGATTCAGCTTTCCCAGTTCACAGTCTTAGCATCTAAACACAAACCAGCTTCATCTGTTGAAGTCTGCTAGAGGTTACCAGTCAGAGCATGAGATCCTTTCCTCAAATGCCACGAGAAAAATCAACATCAGTTTGGCTTTGTGAAAGTGTAAAAGTGACATGATCAATGCCCATGAGCGATTAAGACCTAATTTATCATTGAATCAGTCCTGTAGTATTGCTGGCAGGAAGCCATCTCATGCATTGACTTCAGTGGAGATGTAGCAGGTATAAATTTGGTATTCCAGGAGCACTTTTGTGTTTGGGATGCTAAAATATTAATGTTGCCAGTATGAGTACTTAAGGTCTTCTAAACACTGCAATCGAGCCACCCTAGTTTGACAACGAGGCTCACAGTCAAACAATTATTTGTAGATCATGAAAAAAAAAATAATATCTTAGATTTCATGCAGTAATATAGTTACACTTACAATGCACTTTAAAAACATTGTAAATGATGAGCTACTGTGCCCTCTTGTTGGCAATGAAACCAAGATAAATGTATTCATTTTCTTTCGCCAGTGCCTCCAAAATCAAGCATAGACAAATTATCTTTAAATCTCTCTCAAAGTACTTTCTGGATACTCCAACTTTTGTAGCAGTATGATTGATCCATAACTTTCAAGCAATAAAAGATAAAATTAACTGGCTTTCTGAAAGAGTTGATCAACAGGCCAAACCACAGCAGATTATGGGCTGGCAGGTGTGGGCTCATAGGCAGGTCTACATCAAACAGTTACTGTGTGCATGGTTTTGTGCCCTTGTTTGAAGCTTAGGTTCATAGGGAGACAACTGGTGTCATTCCTAATTAATCAGCCTGATTTACTTAGAATAAGGAAGTTTTTTTTTCAGAAAGATGATTAACCACATTGACAGGATTAGTGCAAAGCACCCTCTCGCTATACACCCTTTATGAGCTGTCATGGTATTTGGCCAAATTGCGAAATTTGCTTCTTTTGATGGTACATTGGATGTCTGCATGACCTGCAGATCAACATACTTCACTGATTTTCGCTCATATATTGCAAAAATCTGAAAGTCTGCATTGACCTGTTGGCTACCTCGTAGCATCAAATCTGTTGGGTAGTCCTCAGTTCCTTCAACAAGCCTCTGGACTAGGAAAATGAACTGTTGAGAACACAAAGTTACCTTCAAAAACATGACTAACACACAGATTTGCAGAGTTGCTGGTACACTTATGTGTGTCATATATAGTAGTACACTGTGGTAAACATGATGTAATCCTGCTGTCTGAAAGCTATATATTTTTCATATATTTTTAACAACATAATTTCTTACGTTACACCAACATTTTTTAATGTAAGGAAAATGCTAGCACATATACAACCTGCAAGTTAATACAAAAACTCATCATTCATCAGCAACACGAGTCTTTGTATGCCAGGACATTACAAGGCAAAGTTAATCCTGGGATCCCCTTACCCATAGTCTCCATGCCTGTGACTTTGCAGGTCTATCATTCTCATTTGCTGTGGTTAACTGTCATTTAAGAATTAAGAATGCTTAATTTTCAGTGGATTTGTGATCAAAACTTTTTGTTTAAATCTGTGTATTTTTTATTCATAAGAAAGGAAGCCTAGCACCACATGCATATTTAATAAGTGTCTGTTGAAGTAAGTGGTCTATAACTTTATGATCTCCTAGTGTATTGCTTTATTGTTGCACTTTTGAGTCATTTATACTTAAAAATTCAGGAATAGCAACTCCTGTGTCTCATTCTTGCACATACGTGACTTAACCTTTCTTTTAACTCTAGTAGGCAAAGAGAAATTAACAAAATATTTTGCCATTTATTCTTTATAGGGCTTTCCATAAAAAAAATCAAATTTTTTTAGTGGAAGAGTATTGGTTGACACTGTTGCATTGTTAAAGTTTGAGGTCTATGATTACTTTTCTGATGGAAGTATAGATTATATTCTAGGGCATGCAATAGTATAAGTTAATTTAAATTTATATTCAATAGGTATTAAAGCTTTCATTCAATATGTATTCAAGCTTTGACTGCTCTGCTATTGAGAGTCACAAATTTAGGTTAAAATCCAATTATTGCTAAGGACTTCCTTAAGTAACAGGTTTTAATTGCAGTAAACTTGTGCTGTGATATTTTTATTTTAATAGAAAGTTATTTTGGAAAATGCCACATTAATATGGTTTTCCTGTTCTGGATTGCTTTCTGTCATGTGGCAGATGACTCAGCGAGGTTTGTGGAGTCTTACAAGTTATACTCGAATAGTAAGACTTCTCAGGAATGCAGTGAACTGACCTAGTAGTAACTGGAATCCTTGTAAATCCAGCTTGTTTACAAATGTTAAACTGATGTGAACCCTCTCCACATTTTCTTATTGTGTACTTTCATTTCACCTGGAAAAGCCTGTGAGTTATGTTTTCAGTCTAAGGGTTGTTCTGTGGTGTACAAAGAATTTGTCATGGTCAGAAAGAGAAAATACTACTTTCTCACTTTTAATTCCAACAGCGGGAGAATTTTGTACAAGAGATACAGTGTACGTAGCTGTGAGGCATACTTCATTATTCCTTCTACACTTACATTTCTCCCTCTATCCCAATAAAAAATGCAGGGCCTGTGCTGCCAGTGTGCACATTCCTTTGTAAGCACCTGTGCCTTTCACAGCATCACGGAAAAGACTCTACGCTCCCTAGAACTTGACAGAAAACAACTATAGCTCTCTGCAGAAAACAACCACCATGCCTTACCATTTCATCATATCCTGATGTTACAGGAAAAGAGAATAAAAATTTTCCTCTTGAGTTTTGACTTTTACAAAACTAGGTAGCTGAGTCATGCCAACACAAGTGGTGCTATTTCTTTGCAAAATGCAATCTGAATTTTCTGTGAGAATGTCAGAGTTATGAGAGCTGAGTATTGCATTTTTATTTGGAAATCTGTGGGCTAATTCCCCCTATGTTTGTCTGTGTGGCTCTTAGAAAATAGCTTCTTTTGGAAAATGGTGCTTTTCTGGCAGGGATTTTTCTGCTGCAAAAATTGTTTTGCAGTTGATGCAAATGCGTATCAATGTACATCACTGAGACTGAGATGTCTGCCTGGATATATATCTGGATGTGCCACATGAAAGGTTTTATTTCCATTTGCATATTTTTGTGCAGTGGAGAATATGGGTGGAGGTCTCGTGGAAAAACCTGTTACAATCTTTACACTCTGTTCAGTGGGGTGGAGAGTCTGTTCCTTTTATATAGAGAGAGGAGCCTGGAGGCCCCAGTGCCTGTGGAGAATGCCAGAGACCACTTTCTCCTCTTTTGCAAACAAGTTTGAAGAAAAAGCATGCTCCCTTGAAATGTCATCTCTTCCAGCCCCTGAGGCTATAGAGATTTGCAGCACCTTCATACAGGTTGCTGTCTAAAATTTACGGTATTATTTTAAAAATGAAGAAGCTGATTTTTGTTTGTTTAGTTTTCAATACACTGAAACAAATTCACCATAGTGTTAACAGACTAAAGTAGGCAGAGCTTCAGGCATTTTCCATCAAGGCTGAATTTAGCCTTGTGGGAAATTCTCAAATATGTTCAGAGGAACACAGTGGGTATGAAATGCTTATCTCTCACTGGCTTTCCCTGGTTTTACTCAGAAAGTCCACTTACCTGAAAGTAGCCGTAGCCCTGAGAAATCTTCATAGAGTGTGAGTGTGGTATATTGTGAATGTGGTATATTTCTTTCTATTTTCCGAATGTCCATCATCTGTTTCAGTCCATAAAATGTAACCCTTGCTAGGTGTACTTTAAAATGGCAATTATTTTTCATCAAACATATAAGAAATACTAAGAAGCACATATCAGCATGGGGTTAAAAAGAGAGGAAAGATTGATTAATAAAGTGTTCTATGCTGACCAGACATGAGCGAGACATCAAAAATGGAAGCAGCAGAGTATTAGCAAAGCTGCAATGCTACAAAACAGGATTGGAATTAGGGCATCAGTCTCACTGACAACTTCCCAGGATTTACATTTCAAAGGACTTCAGCTTTTCAGTGCTCGGTTGAGAGGTATGTACCTATCTGCAGACAGCACTTATTTATAATGTGTAAATGGGCTTTCTGTAGTAAATAGGTAAAATGAGGTTTAAAGTAAGGTGCAGGAGAGATTAAACGAACTACTTCAAATCAGTGTAATAGGTGGGATGGAGCCTAATCTAGCTGAATTTAATAAAAACAAAGCTAAGGGCAAGTGCATGGCAACCCCTTCCCTATTGTGCTTTTAAGCACCTCCTGCAGTACTGTCATCCCTCATTCCCAACTGCTGTGGGAGTCAGCGCTCAGTGGCTATTGCAGTCACTCACAACACAGCAAAATTGTGGTTCAAGTGCTTTCCTTTCAGAAGCAACAAATTAAGTTCTTAGTAGCCAAGACACTAATAGTCTTTGAGGAAAAATGATGAAAATTCTGATCTCATCAGTGAATCTGCTACACTTAATGGGGGGTGTGTGGGGGGGTGGGGGGGTGGGGGGTGGGGTAATCATCCTCTCTCAGTCCCTGGCAATATTCTTGTCCTGAAGCCACAGAACTCCACTTCCTCATGCAGTTCTGCCTTCGAAGTAATGAGTCTTTACCTCTTTGGCAGAGCTGAGTCATTCTAACACAGATGGGTTCATGGCTTCTATTTTATACGTTTAACTGTATATTTTTAACTCTGGAACATAACCATCCTGTACAGGCTCCTCTAGAGATTGTTCAGAATAAGAGTGTGTTTCTGTGTCCTAATCAAGCACACATAAGAAAAATGGGGGAAAACACTCAATCTCAGTGATACTAATGTGCTTTGGAGTGTCTGTCTTGCAAGCAGAGTTTTAGAATTTGTAAAACTCTGGAGCTTTAATCATAGACTATTTATGTAAAAACCTGAGCTATATCTGACTTTAGATGCTTGATTTTCAATGAAAAATGCAACATTTCTTTTTCACTTGCACAAATTTTGTACTGGTGTTAACAGCACTCTGGTGGGTTGACCTTGGCTGGCCGCTAGGTGTCCACCAAGGTGCTCTATCACTCCCTCTCCTCAACAGCACAGCGGGAGAAAAAATGATGGAAAAGCTCAGGGGTTGAGCTACGGACAGGGAAATCAGTTACCAGGCACAGTCATGGGGAAAACAGACTTGACTTTGGGGCAATTAATTTGATTTATTGTTAATTAATAATGCAGCAGCATAGTGAGAAATACAACAAAACTTAAAGTACCTTCCCCCACCCACTTACTTCTTCCCAGACTCAACTTCTCTCCCAACTCTTCTACCTCCTCCCACCGAGTGCCACAGGGGTATGGGAATCGGGGGTTGTGGTCAGTTGTTGTAGATTAACTCCAGCTGACAACTAAGCATCACTCCCCCCTGTGCTGGGATAGGGGAGAGAACTGGGAAAACAAAAGTAAAATTTGTGGGCTGAGATAAAGACAGTTTAATAGGTAAAGCAAAAGCCACAGATGCAAGCAAAGCAAACCAAGGCATTCAATCACCGCTTCCCACGGGCAGGCAGGTGCTCAGCTGTTGCCAGGACAGCAGGGCTCCGTCATGCATAACAGTTACTTGGGACGTCAAACACCATCACTCTGAACATCCCACCCTTCCATCTTCTTCATCCAGATTTATATGCTGAACATGACATCATGCAGTATGGGTTGTGCCTTTGGTCATTTGGGGTCAGATGTCACAGCTGTGTCCCCTCCCAACTCCATGCACACTCCCAGCCCACTCGCTGGTGGGGTGGGGTGAGGGGCAGAAAGCACCTTGACCCTGTGTAAGCACTGCTCAGAAATAACAAAACCATCCCTGAATTATCAACATTGTTTTCAGCACAAATCCAAAACGTAACCTCATACTAAATACAATGAAGAAAATTACTCTGTCCCAGCCACAACCAGCACCTCAGTTCATAACACTTCATCTCTGCTGCTCCTTCCTTCTCATGTTCTTCCCCTGCTCCAGCGTAGGGTGTCTCCTTCATGAGACTTCATGAAGTTTTCCAATGCAGGTCCTTCCCATGGGCTGAAGTTCTTCAGCATGGGTTCTTTCCATGGGGTTCAGTCCTTCAGGAATGGATTGATCCTGTACGGGCTCCTCTCCATGAGCCACAGTTCATGCCAGAAAATCTGTTCCTGTGTGGACTCTCCATGGGCTATTACTTCCTTCAAGGCACATCCATGTGATCCAGTGTGGGGTCCTCCATGGGCTTCAATGTGGAAATTTGCTCCACCATGGACCTCCATGGGCTGTAGGGGAGCAACCTGCATCACCACGGTCTTCTACTGCAGGGAAATCTCTGCTCTAGTGCCTGGAACATCTCCTTCCCACTTTTGTCTCTGACCTTGATGTCTGCTTGTTTCTCTCACATTTTCTTACTCTCTCCCAGCTGCTGCACAGTAGTGTTTACTTTTTCTTAAATATATTATCACAGAAACACTGCTGATGGGCTTAGCTTTGGGCAGTGGCAGGTCCAGCTTGGAGCTGGCTGGAAGTGGCTCTGTCCAACATGTGGGCAGCTCCTAGTGTCTTCTCACAGAGGCTACCCATGCAGCCCCCTTGCTACCAAAACCTTGCCATGCAAACCCAATACACAAAACTTACTTTCATACAATTTCATCACATGAGAAACTAAGATACAGATTAAAATGAAGTCATAAAAGTTTTTATGATAAAGCTCCTAATTTTTAACCTCCATTAAACTCTTGATATTTTATTTTGTGAAATTGTTTCATGATAGTTAATGTCTTTAATGGCTATTTGCCATTTTTCTGCAGTCTGAGTTGTGCAAATATATTTTTCTGTCCATAATTTTAACTGCTAGTTACTTAGTGCAAACACTGTGAAACATAGAATGTTATTTTATGGATCCACTGTTCAGTTTGTGAAAGTGAGAAGTAGGAAATTGCACTCCTGATGTAAAGTGTTATCAAATGACCATTTACAAGGTGTGGAAATATAAATTTTCATTTAATTTTCTGATGATAATGATGAATGATCAGGAGAAACCTTGATTCATTTCACAAGTGCATAGATGTTAAGTGGGGGAGGAATATTCAGAAAATGTATTTAAGGGACATACATATATTATAAACAAAAGGACTAAAATTACATTGGGAATATACTATTATAATTGTTGCTGGCCTTTACTTATTGAGTGATTTATTTCTCAGGTGTTGCAGTGCCTATATGCTTATACATGGGGAAAAACAGGGAGAAGAGGTACTCAGATGAATGAATTAGAGGTACTGTATTCATCTTTAGTGGTGATTAAAATCAATCTGGGAACACCTATTTGAGATAAATGCTCATGTCATGTTATTGTGGGCTTTCTAACCTGTCAGGTATGTGCATTTTGTTCTGGAACTAATAATTAAAATAGACTGCAACCTCTGAAAATCTGGCTACAGAAACAAGCTACTTTAAGATAAGCTATTGAGTAGATACAGCTATTAGATGTTGACTCCTATTATGCATGGTCTTATTGCATAGAACTATATAACCTATAGTAACATAAGTCCCTTTTATTTATGCACAAGCTATCTGGCAGCTAAATTTAGGCAACAGAGCTCATGTGATTAATTCTCACTCAGTGGCTAATGCCCTCTAAGTTTTCAGCTTAGCTAATGTCATGGTAATGTCCTCACACAACCACAGTCATTTCTTTGTGTAACCAAACCAATGCTTCTTCTCCAGTCTTTACGTTCAATTACCTCTTTCTCTCTTCACAGTGACATTGTTGTCTCCTCCATTTATATCTTCCATTTATGTCCCACAACTACACATGTACATGCCCCTCTGTCTCCAAATTTTTTTGTTGTTGTTATTGCATCATTAATTGTGGCTGGTAATTGTTTATACTGTTCTAGAACATTGAGCATACAATGTTTTCCGGAAAAGAATGCAGAATAATACTGTAAGAAGCTCAAATCTGAAAGAAACAGGAAAATAGTTAATCTTAACTAGCTGTTTTGGGGTTATTCTCCAGTGAACTCCACACTGCCTGTAACACTCACCCAGGATGCAGTATCCATTCACTAGAGAATCCATCACACTCAGTCTTTAACAAGATATTTTTAAAGCATTTTCTCTGGAACAATGTTGCTGAGTATCTTGCTTGCAGTGTAATGTGGTTCTTGCTGCTTTTAGGTTAGTGCTGACGATATGACTAAAAATCAGACTTCTGTCTGATGTTAAAAGTAAGTAAGTTGGGGTTTTTGATCTAAATTATGTGAGAGAGACAGAGAAAGGATAAAATCCCTGGTAGAATTCTCTGACAGCTTGAGTGTCTAGGACAGACAGAACATGCTGTCATTACCATTAACAGATGAACCCAAACACAGACTGATGAGTTTACTTATCTTTTCCAGGTGGCTGAAAAAATAGAAAAAAAAATATTTGTGTGTGTGATCATCTTATCTGCCATAATTACTAAAAGTTTCCTGAGCAAGAACAGATTGGAGTTCTATGCTTGCACATGGGGAGTTAAGCATAAATGTGATGGGTCTGAAGTTTCTCTGTTATATCTCTTTCCAGACTTCAGCAGGAGCTATGGCAATATGCTACAATTATACATAGAGTCAGGAGTAGAAAGTCATTTAATCTCTACTCAAGTCTATATTTTGCCTTTACCAGAGATAAAGACAGACAGGAGTTCATGTACTTACAATTCTGTGCAATACAATATGCCATATGAAACAGTGTGTTTCTTAAATGTTTCCTCATATTTACTTGTTCTAGGCCTGAGATTTACATTAATTTTTGGGTATGGTGTCATTGACTGGTAATTCTTAATTTCTGCTTTAAGTTTTGTTACATTGGGTACTCTGTTAAAAGTGTAAAAGAGACTTTTGTTCTGATTTCCACCTCTCCTATCCTTGCCTTTTTCTTTCTTTTTTTTTTTTCTTTTTTTTATTATGTATGTGGTGTTGTGTGTTGGAGAATGGGTAATGATTGTATAAATGTTTTGTTAAAAAACTTATGGAAAAGCATTGCTGCATGTAATGGTCTTTGACATCTGAACAACCGATTAAATCTGTGATGTAGAACTAAGGTTAAAGATTCAATTATTTTACCTTTTAATAACTGAAGAATTCATGTGATAGTTATGAATTAGAACAGAAACTAGACCTTCAGTTCAAAATGACATGTTCAAATATTATAATAAAGAAGCCAGCTTCTCTGTAGGATGGTGGTAATCCATGGGGATCACACTTTCAAAGGACACACATCAGGGCTTTACAAACATCAGCGTGCTATAATGGCATCCTGGCTTTAAATATGAAACAATATATTTTTTCCCTTCTGTGTGTGTGTGAGAGAGTCTCTTCTCACTGTCATATATTTATCTTCATCTATCTGATTGGTTTGAATTCTTTGGTGTTTCAGCCATATGAGGCCGTACCCTGTATGCAGGTCTACGTGGCAGATGCGGTTTTTTGATACTTTCTTCCAGAGCCAAAGTCAATGTCTTTCATTTCATACTCCTGTGTGCTAGCTAGTCCCCCTGGACACTTCTGTATGCCCTTTTGACTTTATTTTAGGACTTACTGTTTCAGCTTGTTTCATCTTTTTCCATTCCCCAGAGAGGCTTTGTTTCTTTTCTATCTCTCAGCATCTTTGTACTCATCAGCTCTAGTCCCTATGGCATTTGCTACTTCTGATAAGGCATTATTTCTGTGGAGCTTTTATATGGGATTTGGAAATATATAATTATATATGTATAACTGTATATCTTCTTTTATGTGTGGGAATTAGATCTCTCTTCAATTATTTGAGTACAGTAACAACCTAGGGAGAGATCTGTTTTCCCTGTTTTCCCTTACATATTTACTTAAATACCTCTTCAAAACAGCAGCTAGTTCTTCAGCATGGACCAACTACTGCCCCTGCAGCTTTGCAAACAAGACACTACATTTCATCATATTTCTGTACTGATGATTTTCCAGATCTTTGTACTGTGGAGCAGCTCTAGTCCTTTGTTTTAAATTGTAAGGACAATCTTACAGTCTACCTGGACACCCAAAACACCTGAGAAGTTGTTAGACTGTAGCTGAAAATCATATCAATGGGCACTGAGCATGCTTGTTTGGAAAGAGGGAGGGCTTTGGTTCATCCTCTATAGAGAAGAATCTGACTATTCCAATGGGATGTAATAAACAATAGTTTTTTGTGCCTCTTGAGACAGCCATATAACCAGGAGTGAGACTCCTGGAAGCCTGATGAAAGGCAGGCAAGGGGGAAACTGATTCTGCTGGATGAGCTCACAGGGCAAAGATTAGCCTGTAGAAAATGAGGTTACACATTTTTTACTTTGGACTAACTCTAGTCTGGCCACATGGCATCTGTATATGTTACTGGAACGAGTGTATTTGGGTCAGTCCTGGAGTGCAAATTCTGATTCAGTTACATCTGAAGGGACTTTAATTTGTGAGCTTGGAGACTGCTCCAGCGTGAGAACTGAAAGACATTAAATTAGCATGATCAGGAGATTCACTTCAGAAGTGCACTTCCAATCCAGATTAAAATGCTAATGTAGATATGCCCTTAGACTCCTAAATAAGGTGGTCTGGGTTGTGATGCTGGTGGCTGATTTCTGTGGGTTGTAGTGCACATATTATGCATGAGATATAGATGGTCTGGATCTGAAGATATGCCTTTATCTCTGCTTTGATACTATGAAGCAGAATAAGACTCTAATCCCAAAGGAAGCCTCAGAGCAACTGAAATGTCAATTCTAAATAATAACAGTAAAAAAATTTTGATATGAATTATTTAAATTACAGTGTTGTAAATAGAATCCAGAGTGTGAAAAATAGAGCTGTAATTGGGTCTAGCCAAGCAGACATCAAAATCTGATGCGTATTCATATGCTTGAAGAATTGGAATTGGTGTTTTCAGTCTTTTTAATACTGGGTAAAGATCCACCTCTTAAAGAACATCAATACAAATGGAGCAAGATGGCAGTCATGTCAGATTGCTTAACACAGAAGTTAATTTGATTAGTAAGGAAATCACCACTTTCTAGTTTAGCTATGGAAATAGTACAAAACTTCAATTTTAATTCTATTTTAATGCCACTGATTTACTCAGTTTGTAATTTTAAAGTAGCTGAGAATGAACATTATGAATTAATTTTTAGATTCACCATTTATTATTTTTATCGATTAAAAGAGGAATCTTGGGAACGCACAAATGCCTAGAAAAGTGGGTTTCAACAGCTTTTTCCATATTGTAAATTGTTGTAAATCATATATTTATTTTTTTTTAATATTTTACATTTTTACACAGTTCTGACCTGAAAGTTCTGGATTAAGCAAAATTATATTAATTTGAGAAATTTAATTGGAACTAGAAGACCAATGGATTAAATTCTACAGTGCAAATGTACATAAAAACACAACACATACTACAGAAAATGCAAGTTTATCATGCATTTTTAGGACCATATTTGACATAATCAGTGTTTAGTTCTGGCTCCTGTGAGAAAGGATTAGTCTGTATTTGTAATTATTTTGGTTTTGTCTTCCTAGTTTGTTCACTCTTTACTACTGCTGAGGACATATTTGTCTTGTACGAGTGACTGAAGAAGACTGTCTGCTTGGACAGTGGACCTAATTAATTTCTGACACCAAGGTCATTTACAGTGTATAGAAAAAGTTTAACACAAATAGACCACAGGTTAATGTTGAGGACAAGAAAAATATACTTCCCAAGCCAGAGCTTAATGCTGTAAACAGAATTATAGTATATTGGCATTTTCCAGTTCTTCCCTTACATTTTTATTCTACAGAATCAACTTGCTTTGATTTGCTGAACTCCCTACAGGAAGCCACAGCTGGGGTGTCCATTGAGCAAAATACAAGACTACAGAATTCTTAGTTTGAGTTGAGTAATAATGTTTGACTGCAGTTCAGACAGAAATGATAATGTAATGTAAAAGTGGAATCGGACAAAGCAATGGAAAGTTTTCAGTTATAATAATACTACAGAATTTTATTTGATGCACAGTGACCCACAGGCAACTATTTTATTATAGTTAGCCACAGATAAAGAAACATCAAGCAAAATCATACCTCACTATTATTTAAATATCTATGACTATATTCCAGATAGAATCTCCTTAATTCAGCTTTATATAATTTTAAAATTATTTTTCTAGGGCAGAGACCACTTGGTTGATAATTGCTTGGTGACCTTTCTAACCTTCACTCTAGGGATTATTTTGTTGCTATTGTTTTGTAAGGAAACAGATTTTCTATGATGAAGGGTGGAAATGCATAAATTCAAATACATAGGCAGATTTTGTCTCTATTTTTTCTTGAATAAACTCTTTCCTAGAATTTTTCACATCTAAAGATAAAATGCGATAACGTCTACATAATGGAGACATTTCAATGGTTTTTTAAAATGATCAGATATTTAACATTTTAAATTATCAATAATTAAACATTTAATAACTCATTGTTAGTATTTGTCTGTAATATTTTCATATTTGTGAAATATTATTTATGTATATCTGTAGTTGTATGTAGAAGCAATATGTCTAATCTCTCATCTTCTGTAAGGAGGCATTAAAAGAAAATTTACATTTTTATAAGAATAAATACAAGAAATGTCAACAGGTAACGGTTTAGAGTATGCAGTGTCACTAATAGGGTTCATAGGATTTATTAAAAATGTCATGCCTTGAAAGTGGCTCCTGGTGTGTGATTTCAAGTCCACTAAAATTAAAGCCTCTGGCATGATATTCTGCAGCTGTTTAACAATATTCAGTAACATTATCAAAGTGTAAGATTGGAAAGAAAAGAGGATTTTACGTCAATAACTGATTTTTATATTTGTTATATGAAATTTGGGGGCCTGCACAGAATTCATTTTTTACCTTCCTTAATGAAATGAGAGATTGCAGTGTTCTGTTTGATGAAAAATAATTCCATTTACTCTTCCCTCAATTCCATAAATGTTAACTTTAAAACTGATTTTAAAAATCTTGTAATGAAAAAGTGAATTACTATATTTAAAACCTGCTGAAATTAAGTGTCTCCATTCTTTGTATATGTCTCTCTCTATATATATATATCTATCTCACTAAATCTGTGAAATTTTTTGTAGGTGTTGTGGTTTAACCCCAATAAGGCAGCTAAGCCACACACAGCTGCTCACTCACTCCCCTCTGGGTGAGATGGGGGACAGAATCAGAAGGGCAAAAGTGAGAAAAATCATGGGTTGAGATAAAGACAGTTTAATATGTAAAGCAAAAGCCGCGCATACAAGCAAAGCCAAGCCAGGAATTCATTCAGCACTCCCCATGGGCAGGCAGGTGCTCAGCCATCCCCAGGACAGCAGGGCTCCAGCACATGGTTACTTGGGATGACAAACTCTGTCATTCTGAATGTACCCCACCCACCCCCTCCCCCCATCTTCTTCCCCCCGCTTTATACGCTGGCCATGACGCCATACGGTGTGGGATATCCCTTTGGTCAGTGGGGGTCAGCTGTCCCGGCTGTGTCCCCTCCCAGCTCCCTGTGCACCCCCCAGCCTGGTGGGGTGGGGTGAGGGGCAGCAAAGTCCCTGGCTCTGTGTCAGCCCCACTCAGCAACAGCTAAAGCATCCCTGTGTTATCAGCACTGTGTTCAGCACAAATCCTAACCTGACTGCTAACAGCACTATACAAGTTGCTACGAAGAAAACGAACTCTGTCGCAGCCCAAAGCAGCACAGCAGGCACAGCAGTCATTTTTCACTCTGCTCCGGTCTTTGTGACTGTCCTTATGTTTGTGCCTTTCTGCAATCCCAACTTGTGTGCAGTAGGTAGTGCACCCAAACCCAGTTTCTATCCTTGGGTCTGCGACCCTGCCACTGTGTTCCTAGTATCTTCAACAATAGAAGTGACTGATAGATTAGAACAAAATGCAGCTCTTTGCTGCTGCTGCATTAGAAGGCCATGGGCTGGCCAGCCTTAACTTAAACATTATGTACGTGATCTAATGGTGCAGGTGCCTCCTAGACAACCCCTCCTAGCTCTCTCAATGGTGCAATTCAAGTGCACAGCATCTTCTGTGCTTGTGACACTCTAGAATTTATCTAGCAATCTGCGTGCTATCACGTTCCTTGTCAGTGACAATAAAACCTGTCTTGCCTATAGAGGATTTCCTAATGAAGCACAGAAGGCAATACAAGCAAAGCCCCTGTGCATCGGTGATGATTCAATAAATCACAGTCATAAAAGGCGAGGAGTAGCTCAATTCAAACACAGAGAATTCAAGACTTTTATTCTGTGGTCACTAATGCAGTAATTCCATGTGCATGCAAAGGCCCCATGATGCTTCAAGTTCTTAATTTAATGCTACAATTTAATGAATAATGTAATAGAATTGTACAAAACAGTGTAAATACTGCCACCATGTCAGGCAAATTTCTTCAGGGTGATCTGGTTAACACAGGCCAGACTTCATTAAATTCTTTTTTTTTCCCCCTGCTTAAACTTGATATATTTGTGCATACATAGATTATTCCCATATTGTGCTTTTTGTGATATTTTAGTGAGGTGTTTTGGGGGCGGGGGTTTTGGGTTTGTTTTTTTTGGGGGGGGGGGCATTGTTTTCCTTACTCCTACCTACTTCATAGAAATCTCTCAAAACAAACTGTAAATGTCAAGGTGTGTGCACAATGCTCCTCCTGATGTCTTATGTATGGAGGTGGAGGTCTTAAAATTCCTGGCAGGATTTATAAAACTTAAGCAAACACATTTCCAATACATCAGCTGAGGACTAGATATGGCATTCCTATCTTTCAGTGAAATTGAGAGTATTTTCCAAAGTCTGATGGAGTATTCTGCACAGTGCAAGCAAAGCACAGCGTAGGGATGCTACAAGCAATCATTTTACCTTCTGTCAGTTCCATAGCAGTCTGCTCTGACAGATGTGCAGGTGTTGGGTTTTTTTTTTAGACTTTTCGTGTCCATTGAAAGTGAAGGGGAAGTATTAGCAATTGCATTGAAATATGATAAAAAGACTTTAAGAACAGCAAATTCATTTTGTTTTCATAAGAAAAATAAATTGAGGTCCCAAATGACTAGGACAAGATTGGCCCTGACAGGAGGTTATTCCTGGGCAGTACTTCTTACTAGCACATTTTGAATCCCAGCATGTCCATCCTTAAGTTTTTCTGGAAAGGCAAGTAATAATGGAGAATTTTTGTATATGTTATATATTTTCCACTGTCACACAAACTTCTGTCCCAGGAAACCTGTATGTGACTCCAGTGTAGTGTTAGCAGAAATGGAGAACCTGCATAGTGTGAGTGAAGATTTCAGGATTTGGCCTGTGGTCTGAAAGAAACCTTGCAGCTCTGTGTACTTTAGCTGAAGGAAATCTTTCTAAGAGCTCAGCTTACTGCTGGGTATATTGGCACCTCTTAGCTACTAGGTTGTCTTGGGCTTGCTGCAAAATTGCTCTTTGTAGAGCTTAGGAAAGGATGGAGGGATTTAAAGAGCAAATGGATAGTGCAGCTGCTTTGTATCAGCTTCAGCGAATTTATATATGCTGTACAGTGGGAGAAGAGCAATGGAAGTCATCTTTGCTTGAGACAATTCTTTCCCGAAATCAAATGACTAGAAAACACCAGCACACTGTGGAACAGCACTGTCCTAACGCTCACACTGCTGGGTCTAGTTCATCCACGTTTTTTCTGGGCTCTGGTTCTCCCTGGCAGATGCAGGCACCCACATTTTCAAGAGGGAAATTCTCTTCTACAGTGATTTCTGTAAGCCGTTAGGAACCATGCTTTTACCTAGTTTGCTCATCAGAAAAGTGCTTATAGGAGCTACTTCAAAGGGTAATCCTCACTGCCTGTTGGGATGCCAAGTCCAAAGGAAAAGATGTAATGGATCTGGAGAAGAGATTTCAAGTCTTCTAATTTAATTCAAGACTTCTAGCTTGCTAGGAGGGGAATGCAAAGGACATTGTCTGAACATGATTTAAAATCTTTTTTTTTTTCTGTCTTGAGGCATAACTTTTTTTTCTGCTTAACAACTGTGTGACATGTAGGAGGCTTGACTAGCTGACTGATTTTGGCAATCTCATCCTTCAAAAGCTTAGCTTTCATGTTAGCCTGGGCTGCCTTTTGAATATGTGCCACATCATCATCACCTGCTGATTTGCAAAACTTGTTTAAATTGAAATGTTTTCTTTAATAAAAAGGAACGTGTATTCCCCAGTGATGGCCTCATATGTAACTGTTTGCAGTTGATACTATTTATAGAAAAGGTTGAGAACCCTTTGAGAATATTAGCATACATTTTTGGTGAAAGACAGATGAGAAAATTTGGTAGTTAAACAAAACTCAAGCTGTTTAAACTCATTTGAGCTAATGCCACCTACGTCTACCCTCTGAGCTTGTGTGTGCTCACCCATACACAGATATCTTACTCATTTATTTAGATCTAATGTTCCTTTTTTTGAAGACTTACCTCTTTGCAGAGCTGTATTCTAGTTCCGATAACACTTGAAATAAATGAAGGCTGTTCCCTTAGCAACTGCCAGCTGAATAACCTAAAAATGCAGTGGGAATAAATAGAGTAACTAATATTTGCTGAACCTCTGGGGTTTGTGAAATATTCCTTTTCATAAATCCAGTAAATGGGCTTCAGCTAAATAAAGGGTGGGTTTTAAAATGATGTGTTATTATTTTGATGTGCTGTGTAATTTGTTTACTTGGATTGGGATGTCCTGCCACTTTGCAGCTGAGTGTACTGAGAAAAATTCTGAAAGCCAATTTATTTTTTTTCTCCTAGTTATTTGTGATTTATGTTTGTTTTTTAAACAGCTCCTTATACCTGGAGCCATTCACTTTAGAGATAACTGCTTATATTACACTTACACGCTAGCTTCATTCTCTTTCCTCACTTTCTATTAATTTACATTAACATGGTATTTACATTCTTTGGAGGCCAAATTCAAAAGAAAATCCTCCATCTTTTGATGCATGGTAATTGGGACTGTGAGCTCTTCCTTGATTTCCAGGCTCTTTTGACATGTAGTGAATTTTACTGTACTTTTTGCACAAAGGCCTTGGAAAATGAAACCTATTTTTGGGTTGTTCTTTGACACTTGTGTAAGAAAAACAATTGATGCTGAAACAGATCAAGGGGAGAGTTTTCCTTTGATTCCCAGACTGCTGGTCAGCTGGATGTTCCTTGGCTTTTTGTCTCCTCGAAAGGCAAGATAAAGTCCATCTAATGCCATGCCACTAATTAGTTTTTAATATTAAAAAAAAAATTCAATATAACAACGAGCTATAAAATGCTTGAAAAACCTTACAGTTTGAATGTCTCGGGGAATCTTTCTTGGATAGCTGAAAGACTGCTGAAAAGACAATGGCAGTACTGCTGTGCTATAAAGCTAATGCCAGTAGTTATTATACATCAGTATGTTAAAATCCCTGGGAATAGAAGAAGAAGAAAAATACAGTATGCTGATACTTTGGAGTTATAAAAGTTGGAATCTACCAAGCTGCTCTGAGTTTATTCATGTGAAAGCAGGTAAGTCATGGGCAACTAGGACAGAGATGATGAGGCTACCACCTGTGCTAGAGTTGTTGTAGGATTTCAATTCCTGTGTCAGAAAATTCTCAGATGCTGTCTGCGATGAGCATCGAGCTCTGCTTTTATAGTAGAAAGGGTTTTTTGGGGTGGTGGGTTGTTTTGCTTTTGGTTTTGGGTTTTTTTTTTTCCCTCCTGGGAAATACAGCTGTTCACTACTATTTTTCCTCAGAACTGCTGGATGACTTTTTAAAATATAAACATAGACAAGCACACAGTGGCCCCAGGTGATCAATCATCTTGAAAATAAAGGCCAAAAGCACTGAAGTGAACCTGAGATTTTGGGGGAACCTAGTACAGAAGTGCAAGAAAAATTCAGATGTGTTCTCCAAAGGGCTGAGGGGTTTCATGCCTACGTACATTGCTTTATTGCAGTCTAGGCAGAATATTGCATAGCTGGGACCAGCATGAGACAGGCTCCCAGCCAGCTTACAATGGAGTGTGAGAGGCCATTTCTTGGCAAAGCAAGCTAATATTCTAATGGGTCCAGATTTCCTTAAGTGATATATAATTGGGAGTTTCACAACAAATAAGTGCTAGCATTATGTTGCTTGTGGGTTTGAGTTACATGAAATTAATGTAAGCAAAAGCTGTTTATAGGAACAGACATAAGGCAATTTATTATACTGTGAAAAATCTTTATCTTAATTAGGCTGCAAAACTCAGTCCCAGTTAGAATAATTTTCAGATATTAAATGAAAAAGCATAAAACATTCATCTATTTGAATGACAAAATCTAAAAGCAGAGAAATACTCTATTTAGTAAAGTGTTGCTGCTGAATACCAACAACTGTACTGTGTCCATAACAATCATCTGCACTACTGATCATTAACTTCACAATGAGTAACCGTGCTGATTTATTTAATGAACCTGCAGGTAATTGTTGTTTCCTTTACTAATTACATCAGGGAAATGAGACCTGTTAGCACTTGAAATGGCTTGAAATGCTTAAGCAAATCTTTCTAAAGGGTAAAATGCCTGGCTATTTTTCTCCTACTTTCTGCCCTGAGATAAGTTTTTTGTTATTCCCCTGCTGTTCTAATTAGTGAGTAACTCTTTTTCATCCCTGAAATAGTGAGCCTTCGACATATCATATGCTTTAATATTCTGGGAAATTCCCCCACATGGTTAGAACATACTGCTTATAAAAACTAAAACACTTCTCTGTTTACAAGGTAAAATTGTGTAGGAAAAAAAATAAAGTCAGTCTTAAATGCTGAAATTGTTGAAGCTGTATTTTCAAAAGCTTGGCCTAGTGCAGTAGAGTCTGCTGTTCCTGCTGGTGATGCAGGTCTGTGGTGAGGTCTCTTGGGCTTATGCCCTCAGAGCTTTGCACATGGAAGTAGGGCTCGTGCAACTTTTTTAGGTTTACACGGGTTATAGGTTGTCATAATAGATGAGAATACTGGCCACTAAATCTTCACTTTCTGAGAAGAGCAGGTCATAAAATTTGATTCAGAATTTCCTGTGCCGAAACCTTAACTTCTGGCTGTACCCGAGTTCTTACTGGCAGGCTTCTCAAGCAAGTGTCTTCTTTCGGTGGAGAGTCCACGAGACAGCAACTGTTCCAGCGTTTATTCATGCTGTGAGAAATGTGTATCATGCTCATAATCTGATTTTGTTTAACTTCAGCTCTTAACCACTGAATCTTTCTATGTTCTTGCCTGTTTTATCTAACATCACAAATGGCATTCCTTTCAGGTCCTCTTGTGCTTAACCTACCGAAGTGCCGATAAGGATACAACCAGTTTTTACCTCATCCTTGTTCAGGCGTAAGTGACTGAGGACAGGCTCTTCTGTTACAGTGGCTATACCAAAAATTCATTAGGTTGAAGAGAAGTGATCAGTTGCCAGGGAGTTTGAATGACTCTGAGTTGAAATGTTTAGATAATCTGGGATATCAGTTTCAGTTCCTGCTATTGCAAATACTTCACTTATCAACACAATTGGTTGTTGATTATTGGCAGGGCCTAACATTAGGGCTTAATTCTTCCTATCTGAGCTATTAGCACTGACAGTCACGCAAGAATAGGTTGATTCCCTTGTAAAAATGTGTCACTGATAATATACTTTTTGCAGAGGGGCGTTTTCAGTAAATGCCAGCCTGTTCTGCCTAGATGATCAGAAGGGGAAAAAAAAAACCCTTGCAAAATTAGATACCCTCATGATTTGAATTTGTTAACTTCCCAGAGATGAGGAGATTCAGAAGAAAAGGGTGGAAACACAAGAGCCAGAATGTGTCTTTGAAGGGAAATTCAATAGAATAAATTCCCAGAAAGTCTGTAAATTCAGTGACTATCTGTATCAGGGCAAATGGCAGGATCCTACTTTCTGGGGAAGTGTCTCACAATAAAGTCTATATTCCCTGATATCACTATGCCACAGCTCCAAAGCCAAACCACATAAAAAATGTCCAAGCTCTTTTTTACAAATGTGAAATACCTGGTAGCAGAGGAGACTAGCAGAGTTTAATTATGCAGGAAGCTATTCTACCACATAATGAGGGCCAGCTCTTGCAAAAAGAGCACTGACCACAAAGCTCTTAGCAACCTGCTGCTGGTGTTATAATTGAAACAGAGCAAGCTTCTTTTCCTCATTAGTGATAACTTTGATGTGAAAGGACAGAATGATCTTGACGTTCTCTTGCAATTTATTAAGATTTTAAGTTGAATGAACAGTTCATCTGTTAGTCTTTTCATTTGTCCCCTGTTATCTTTCCACCCCCTGAAAAAAAGATCATTTTAATTGAGTTGTTGGCTCTCACAGCACCTTCTGCTAACCCAAGTGAACACTCAGTCACTGCTCTCACCTTGCCTTGGTCTAAACCTGCTACATTTTGCTAATGATTTTCTTAAGAACTATAATATATCTTTCCATTTCATTATATCAGGTGTCTGGAATGCAATTTAACTTTAAAAAAGGATCATTATTGAATCTAGTTTACTTTGAGCTGTGAATTGAGTTAAATGTGTTTGAAAGAGCTATGTTTTTGAAAAAACTTGTCTTTGTACTAAATTGAACTAGAATTTTTCTTGACTTGAAAAGAAAAGTAATTGCAGCAGAAATTAAATAAAATATTTGAATAAGCATAAAGCTATGGAATTTAAAAAAATTAAAAAAAGTCTGATTGTACATGTAAATTAAACAGCATGAGACACATGGCTCATTTCAAGGCATCTAAGATCTAACAAGCATCAGGTTGTGAGATGAATATTAACAACTCAGCAATACTTGTGGGAATGAATAGCTGTTCATTAGACTTTTAATCTAAAACTCTCAAACTGCATTACAAATAAATACTTCCTCTTTTCCAAAGGTGATACAGAGAAAACTATGTCTACTTTTAACTAGACCATTATTTAATCAGTCAATATTGTCTCTGATATTCCCAAGAGTAGATTGTGGTCCTGATGCCTCAGAGGCTTACCAGGTAAAATACTTTTACACAGACTATGCTATAAGCACATTTGGCTAGTTCCCGGATAAGATGCTATTTTTTTCCCATTTTCATGACAGATTTCTGGAGGAGTGTTTTTACATTCTTCTATGACTGCCTGGAAATATTTCCTTCCCTCATCCTCTGCCCTTGTCTGTGCTTTTGTAGGGAATATTACTACATCAATTCCATCTTCTGTGGAAACAGCTGAAGGTAAGCTGAAGGTCATCTGACTCTCAACATTGAGCTGGTCACTTCACCTAAGGGGAAGAAATAAATTCTTGTTCGTATGATATTAATTTAGAAATAGAGAGCTATACCAACCATGACATCCCAGCAAGAATTTCTCATAATCTTTCATAAATTTACAATCTCATGTGTTCTATACAGTAAATATAATTTCTATACTCCGTACTTTCTCCATGTGGCACCAGAATCTGATATTACAGAAAGAGACTTGTTGAAAGGAGAGGTGGAAAGTTACAAAAAGAACAGGAAATCTATGTGGTGAATTTCCAAGTTTCTGCCTTAAGCAGAATAATTTTTTTCTCATGATCACAGGTAATTCCTTTCCCTTTCTTAAACCTCCTAGAAATAAAACAAAGCAGTAGAGCTTGAATAATTGGGAAATAAGGGGAATCTTTCTCCCCCCCTCCCCCACAATGGAAATGACCTTTACATTGATATGTAAAATCAGAAAATTTCCTCTTTAACCGATTTTATGTGCTAGAAACCTGTTTGCTGTTACCTGTGCATCAGAATTCTGTGCACCCAATTATAGGATGTATACTCAGGATCTTTGCAAGGTCAGTGTGAAAGATGCTTTAAGTATAAGACAGATAATTCAAAATTTTCTTCTGTGTCAAAAATAATCTCTGCGTAGAATAGATTTATTGCGACTCGGAATTGGGCCCTACTTGAAAACTTTACAAAGCTCACTGACATTTCCTTTGACGTAGAACTATTTTTCAAGTTAATCACACAATGAAGTGATACACAAATCACAGCTTATTTTACATTTCTTTTTGAATATTTCACATTTACAGTAGAATTGTCTCTCTCTACTTGGAGTGCACTTATGAAAAATATTCTTATAAATGATGCTGAGTATATTGCCTTATAATTTTTTTCACATTCAGCAAGATCATTAATATTTTACAAGGATTATACCATTAAAAACATACTTTCATGGAATGAAAAGGTTATGAAAAATGAAATGTCACACAGTATGATTTTGCCTTAAAGATCCTAGTCGTTTACACAGCATTCTAGAAATGGTAGTATAAAAGAGAACAGTCTTTCTTTTTGATAGGTTTCTTTCAGGAGCTGGAGTTTCACATTTCATGCAACATGTTACATATGGAAATAACTTCAAAAAGGTCACCATCTATCCTAGTCACTTCTTGCTTAATTAGGCACTGTAAAATCATGCATTAAGCAGTACTCTTTCAAGGAATTCAAGGAAAGATAAGAAACCCTAATGATAATATCAACTAATATTTATTTAGGTACATCAGACACATACACATGCTTACATGTGTGCTTGATGATGAATGCAAATTCTATATACAACCACTACATCACAGGAAAAGTTTTAAACTCCTACTTCTTTGCTGCTGTAATATAAGGAAGAACCCTTGGGCCAAAATGCAGACACTACAAAACTGAATGGAAAACTCTTTTTAGCTAGACTATGTCCATCTTAACTGAAAAATATAATAGAAAATATTCCTAGCTTTGAACGTGAGTGCCAGACATGAGCATCATTCTGAAGGTGTAAGATCTGCCAACATTATTGCTGTGTACTGCAGCAAAGAAATTATTTCAGCTTAATGTTTCAGTCAATGACTGTTATAAAAGCTACAGGTTCGTACAAGCTAAGGACAAAAGAAGCCACAAGCATTTTAGACTCTATCCTGTAACTTCAGAAAATCTGTTTGACCTGAAACATGCCAAATTATTCATTAAACTGCATAGAATATTTTTGGAAAGCCTTAAGAGAAGTGGTCTTCTTCTATTGGCAGTGGAAAATTATCTTTCTTTGTAATCTGGAGATTAAGAATTTCTTTGTTTTGCTTTTATTCTCTTTTCAATCCATTGGATTTTATACATGTGTGTACTGACATCAGACTGTCAGCTTTATGTGATATCTCAATACAGTTTATTTATTTTTTTTAATTTAATTTCAGATGTTTACTGGTATGGGAAGGCCACTTTGGAAGACCACTTTGTGACTAAATGATTACATTATCAGAAGGAATGTTCTGGTATGTAGCCTTTTTCATGCCTTTGTCCTTGTTATGCTGACTTTTCCCTTTATGGTAATGAGCTGGTTTTGACTGGGATAGAGTTAATTTTCTTCATAACAACTTGCATAGTGCTATGCTTTGGATTTGTGGAGAAAGCAGTGTCGGTAACGCAGAGATGTTTTCGCTATTGCTGAGCAGGACTTACACAAAGCCAAGGTCTTTTCTGCCTGTCACTCTCCCAACCAGCAAGTGGGCTGGGGGGGCACAGGGAGCTGGGAGGGGACATAGTTGGGACAGCTGACCCCCGCTGACCAGAGGGATATCCCATACCATGTGGTAACATGGACAGCAATATGAAGCCAGGGGAAGAGGAAGGAAGGGGGATGTCCCGAGTTACTGTGTTTGTTTTCCCAAATCCCCATTACCGTGCTGGAGCCCTGCTCTCCTGGGGATGGCTGAGCACCTGCCTGCCCATGGCAGGTGGTGAATGAATTCCTGGGTTTAGTTTGCTTGCTTACGCAGCTTTTGCTTTAACTACTAAACTGTCTTTATCTCAGCCCACGGGTTTTCTCAACTTTATCTCTTCCAATTCTCTCCCCCATCCCACTGTGGGGGGAGTGAGCGGTGGCTGCGTGCTGAGTTCCTGGCTGGGGTTAAAGCATGGCAGGTAACTATCCCACTGGTGCGTTCTTCCATTCTCCAGGTATAATTAACTCTTTTCCATCTCTCCTTCTGTTGACTTCCTTAAAAGCATTCAAATAAAAAAAATATCATTTAAGTGAATGAGTAAATTGTAGAATCAATTTTAAACTTAAACCTGGCCCAGAATTTTTGTGCCTTCACCTCTTTAAAATATACTAACTTTTGAAATGTAATGAATGCCTTTGTGCATATATGAAGAGGTTTTTTTAGTCAGTGGTGGCTTTTCACTGTTTTGGACACTTTTATAAATGTTGGCTAAGTGAAGACTAGTGTAATATCTCTCTTTTTCATGTCTGCATAACAAAACATGAACATATTTAGGTTGCATGTGAGCCATTCTGCGGTATTCTGAGCGGACAGTCAGGGAAGCTGCTGTTCAAGCAACACATCTGAAGATATTTCCCAGGGTTGCGATGAAGGTGCAACCTTCTAGGATATTATGAATTATGAAAACTGAGCCCTTCAAAACAGGTTCAGTATTCCAAGCCTTTGAAGCAGACTTACACAGAGTGCTTTAGGGTGGCGTGGGCATTTATATTCCCAAAGCAGGTCATGCAAGGCTATGCAGGAACTATACAGCTAAATGGGAAGCAGCAGCTCCTCAGCAGCTGCTAGGGTTAGCGCTGTTATTAAGGGTCAGAATGAAGGTCAGGGTTTTGTCTTCAGTCAGTTCAGAATTATTGGTGGGTGAAGAAGTCTTCACCCTTAGGCATGGAAGAGGCCATGGACAGAAGGAACCTTTTATTGACATCTCCTTCCTATGATCAACAGTTTAGAGCGAGACGTACAGTCAACAAGGACAGAAGCGCTGGCAGGCAGGATCATGTAGGAATCCCGTGTGTGTCTTCCATTAATATTTTATAATGGAAGAATGGCCAATAAACATTTTAAATCACTAGGCAGATAGGAAATCTAAGTTAATTCCTTCTTTGTGGGAACTCCTTTTTTAAAAAAAAAAATTCAGCTAGTATATTGCAGTTTCTGAGATTTAAAATTATGTGCTTTCAAAGAGTGGGTTTTTTAAAGTTTCTTTTATTATTCTCTTCTACATGCATTTCTCACTCTTGTTTCCACCATATTTGTGATCAGTTAGATCCCAGTTTTCTGTCTGGGTTCCTTGAATTAACAGTTTGCATTTCATATTTAGGTGCTGCTGAGGAGATAGCACGTTTTTGAAAACACTGAATGCAATATTTTTATTTATATAGGGTGCTTCCTGGGAATGATAGTCCAGTGTCTGTTCTTAGGAGTTCAAGGAGCAGGTCAAACACCTGGATTTTTTTTAGCTCTTTCTGCATCTCTGCTGGTTTGAGATGTTATTTTCCTCTCCCCTGTGCTTTCTGGAATCTGTGCCTCCTTTACATTTGTAGGGTAGATTGAATATATGAGTTGCTTGTTTTTCCTAATCAGTTAACTCAAGGCTTTTGTATTACCTTGCAGAATTTCAAAGGAATTTATTTGCAGCTCAACTCTTTTAAGCTGAAGTGACCCCATAAAGATGCAAGATGGAAGAAACACTTGATGCAGCTCTACTAACTCAGATTGAGTTAGTGACCAAAGATCCTGCAGTCCAGGAGGAGCTTTGCCCACAATTCAGTCAGTTCTGTGACAGGCATGGCAGCCTCCTGCAAAGCCTTCCAGATTTGTTTTGTATCTGAAGGGATTGAACAAGCTATTATGGTAAAATATGGACCAATATACTAAAGCACAGTACTGAAACTTAAACTAAGGATCTAAAGAAAGTAGCTGAATTGCCCATTTTTCTGTTAGTAGCATTTCAAATTACCTCAATTGCATTCAGAATAGTTTGGTGGGGTTTTTTTTTGTTTGTTTGTTTTTTTGTTTTTTTTTCTAGGGTATCATCTGATGTGTTTAGCTTTGGGATGTCTCTATAGCCCAGTTAGTTGAAGTATACCGTGGCTCGACAAACTTCTGGAGTAGAACAAACAGCCTCTGAAGTCACTAGGTTGTTTAACTATGAGTTGGCAACAGCTTTACTGAAGCTAGTTTAGCTCAGCTATAATGCTTGGAGCATCTGGGACCACTAAAAATAAATGTGGGGGTTTTTTAATGGTTTTATATGAAAACACCTGCAACAGTTTGAAAAATATGATTGATGTTCTTATAAACAGAAATGTAACAGTTTAAAATGAAAGTGTCAGTCACCAGATCTAGAAAGATGTCTTCCTAGTTAAATAAGCTGCAAGTCCAATGCAAAGCACACCAAGACTTGTATCAATCCTTAAAAAGTGTTAGTGAGAGCTGAATGCCAAATCACTTCCCAGGAGGCACATTATGCTAATCACTATGGCAATCAGTTATTTATCATTCTTGCAGACATGTATTTTCCATTTACACTAACAGGATGCTTGATTGGATTTTGTTCATTAAATGGGCAGAGTCAAAACTGGTCTTATAAACTGCTGTTCAAGTTAATTAGTGAGTATGTGTGTACTCAAGAAGCAGAAAACTAAGTTTTAAAATTGCAACCTACATCAATCAGACATCTTTTCTACATTATACCAAAATCATTCCACTTAGTGTATTCAGTATAAAAGAGAAAAATGCTGCATTTTAATTTCCCCCATTTTTTGATGGTCTGGTATTAAATGTGACGGTACTTATAAAAGAGTAAGAATAGATATCCACTTTTACTCTGCTGTCTTACCTAAAACTTTTGCAGGCTTTCTGTCTAGCTTAAGAGATGGTGCAAGGATAGGAAGATCCTTAGCACAGTTTTGTGTTCGTTCTTTTACAGTCTTTAGTTTATTAGTTATTAACAGGCAACAAAGATGGCCCACAAGCACTACCATGAGGTTACAACCTAATGGTAATAATTAAAACAATAACAGTAACAATCTAAAGGCAATCAATGGTTGAAATGCTGGACTGTGATTCTGGAGATCCAGTTTCAGCTCCTACAGTTTATGTCCATGTGGAAGGAACGGTTTCATTATCCTGGGTGCGTTTACAGTTTTGCCATGTGTACTTGTGAGTGCCCCTTTGTAAAACAGTCGGATGTGTTTTTTATTCTGTCTACTGCAAATGAATTAAAGATCCAGCTGAGGAACTCACAGATCTCAAAGATCTTTTCTTTCTAACTTGTATTGCATGTCTGGGAGTAGATTTGATCTGGCCCTGGGAACAGTGGGTATTCTGAAACAGCATCTTTTTGATATTGGAGCTTTCTGTGTGAATAGCTCAGTATTCACTGGACAGATAAAACAAGATCTTTAACTTTGAATTTAAAGCAAAGTTCCACAGACTACAAAGAGGAAGAGCAGGAGGTCTGGGAGTCAGTATTTCACAGACTTCTTTGGCACTTTGACCATTGCACAGGAGAGAACAATGGGAGAGAAAGCTGGGGTGTGATAGCTTCTTATCCTTTGCCCACGTGTCTCCACTCAGGAGTCCTGATCCTTTTAGATTCTCCCAAGGTGGCAGATGTTCTAGATGATACCCTTGGTCATTTCAGTTGTCTTTCTCTGTGCTGTTTCTATTACGTCCTTTTTGAGCTGCGGAGACCTGAAGTGTGCATAGTACCAGTACTGTGATAAAACCAAAGTTTTGTCTTGCAGGAAAGTGTTTCTTCTTGGTCTCAATAACCTTCCTGAAGGTACACAACTTTTACATTCTAACAGCTGCTGTATGGTAAGGCATGGGTTTCTAACTCCCTTTAAGATTATTCCAAGTCCCTTTTCCTGACTTTCACCTGACAGTTCCACACGCAGCATGAGGTTAGTAAAGTTTAGATTTGCTTCAACCTCACATTTATTGGCACTGAAACATACTTGCTGCCAACTTTTTCCCCTCTCATTCTGTCTTGTGCAGTCCTTCTGGAATGTTTCAACATTATTTGCCATTTAATTATCTGAAAGGGCTTAATATCATCACCATTTTGAGATTTAGGTGTTCAAAGGAGATATAAATGTGTCCAGACATCTCATCTTACTTCTGAAATCTGTAAAACTGGGAGCATCAACCAGAGAACAGACAGAAAGCTTGTTGCTCCCTTTTCCTGGCTGGCATTCCTCCTCTATAACATCTTGCCAAGAGCCTTATGAGAAGGTGTTATGGCACTGCAGATCCTACCCTACTGAGATTTAACAAATTAAGGTTGGGGTGCAGGGGAACAGACCTCCCACACCCTCACATCATCTGGATGGAGTGGGTTATCCAAGTCACATAGTTTTATTTTAGGTTTGGCTTGTTTGCTGCACTATACAAGACAACCTGCTGGCTTTTGGGGCTTTTTTTCCTCCCTATTTTTCTCACCTTTTTTTAGATGTTTGCAGTAGGTTAACAGCTGTACTCTTTGACTAGAAGTAAGAAAGAATTCAGCAGCCATTTAAGAACAGAAATGCCTCACCACCTCACTGTAGTTCATGATGGTAAATATTTTCTTGGTGGAGGGAAGAGTTGTGGGAATAACTATGCCTTGAGCAAACAGGGTATGTTTGCTAATATGCAGTCACACCAAGGTTTAAGATGCTGCACATCTTTTGTGCTGAAGGACTTCCAGTGTTGTAGCTTTTAAGTAAACCAGAAATTTTAAAGAAAATTTGGGGTCTAATAAAAAATGATCAAAAAGGAAAGACTGCTATTCTGCAAAGGAAACTCACAAAGATCCAGCAATATTCAAGCTATTTATGATCTAGAAATCTGATTAAATTTTCTCCTCTGCAAGCCTATTTCTCATGCTGCAATAACCTGCCAGCCTTATCTCCTGCATTTCATGGCCAAAGCTTTTGTGAAGAGCATTAATGACTGATACTTTCTTTTGTGGGTACTCTGGGTACTCAAATACTTTTGTAATGAGAAATTTGTAGTGATGAAATTCCTTTCACTTCCCATTCAAAAGCTGTGGGATTAGCTTCCTTTCCTTGGAGAAAGTCAGAATTTGTTGACAGATAGTAACCCAATGCAGCTTAGGGTTTTTTGGGTGATCTAGTGCAATCTTTCTCAGCTGGAGAAAAATGCTTCCTCTCCTATGTTTGGAAGGCAAAAAGGCTTGTCCTTTCAGATGGCTTGTTGGAAGGCAAACACTGCAAGGTCAAGAGGTTGGGTGAACTCTAGGTCACCCTTGTGGGGAACTGTGCCCATGGATTTGCTCCTCCTTTTCCCATTCCTCCGCCCCCACTCCATGCACACACATATCCCTTTGCATTTTGTCACAGGACAGGGTAGGCAGAGGAGGAAGGGGCTGCCCAGGGTCTTGTAGGGCAGGGTGCAATGCTACTTTTTGGTCTCTGTAATGGGGGTGGGAGAGGCACTCAGTGTGCCATGGGTTATTTGGGTTTTCCTGAATAGGACTTAAAATAAAATAGGACTTAAAAAAAAAAAATCAACATTTTGCTTTCCATATTAGAAAAGAGCTAAGACCAGGCTTACACATTACTTCTGCTGCTCATCTGATAGCCAATAGAATATAATGCAGTGGTCACAGCAGAGTGGGTGTTCAGTGTTTTCACTTAAAGCACATGTGAAACTTCTTAATTTGAGCAAACATACATATAAAATGCCATCACCTAGAATGACTGTCTCCAAAATAATGATAGGTTTGGGTGTATATATTACTCAACCAAGGGATGGAGTTATACAAAACTAAGCAACTGAATTGAGGCTTCTTTTCTAAGTCAGTCAGTTGCTCCACATGGCGAAGTTTTAAAGGAATACCAGGACTACCCTGTTTTACTATGCTGTCTTAAAAAGTCCCTTTTGTAAAAGATAAGAGATGGTGTCATTATGAAATGGAAATGCTTGCTCAGCCAAGCATCAGAGCAATGCAGCTTAGAGTAAAATTGAAGTTGCTAAAGCTTTGACCCAGATATGCTTCAAATACCTTCAGTATCTTTTTATTCACGTTTTCTGTTACTGAAAGAAAATAGATGCATTTTCCCATCTTATTTTCTGTACTAAAATCAAAATAGGCTGAATACCTTTATTTGTGATTAGCACATATAGTGCCTGCCTTTGCTATTCATCTTGATAACTGTATCTTTCAGGAAGACCTTCATGTTTTTATTCTGTTTGGGGTTTTTTTTGGGGTTTTTTTTTTTTTTTGAATTGTGGAGTTTGAGCTTAAAAGTGAAGAAAAAACATACCATAACCAAGGGTATTTTTCTTTAGCTAGATGTATCTATTTCATCATATTAAAAGATGAACATAAAGCATCACAGATTTCTTTATCAGTTTCTTCTGGTGATAGGTAGGATTCTTATACAAGCTGGCATGCTTAGTTAATAGTTTGACAGTAGAAAAGGAGCAGAGGAAGGAAGAACAGCTGCACATTTCAACATTTGTACCAGTTTGCTTAAGCAGCTGAACCTTGTAATAAGTAATGTGAATACTGGAATTGCCGGTGAAGAATTTTCGACAGATTTTTCATCTAGGCTTGTGAGTATTTAACATATATACAATATTATTACCTAGTTTAGAGTACTAAAAATATGAACCACAATAAAGGCAAAGTCAGTGCTCAGGTCTGTCTTTACTGGCATTGAGAGAAAAGCCTTACAGCAAACTCAAGACCTTTTTTTTGGAAGCAGCCTGTGTGTTGGCATGCTTAGGGAGTCTGTTTATAATAGCCTAAAGCCAATTAACCTATTGTAATAAAATGGTGTTCATTTTCTCTTCTCCTTGACAACTTTTTGCTCAAAAGCATAGGAAGTAATTAAGAAAGAATATGACTTTTATCTTCAGAGGAACTGCGATGATGGCCATAAAAGGGCAGGAGTGGGCTGCAGTTTGGTAGAAGTTCTGATAGGATATGGATTTTCAATATGCACAGTTCTCCATGTCAGCAAAACCAGGTCATTACAGTTTTCTGTGACATTCATAACTAATTTAATGGAAGTCCTGATATAATATGCTGTTTAAGCCATAACCATTTTGTAATTGAAGTCTCAGTTCAAATGGTGACTGTGGCAATATATTTTTAGTTTCAAAATGGGCCTTTTGACTTCGTACTGTGTTGCAAAGTCATTTTCCCCTATAAATATGCATTTCATAAAGAAGTGATTGGAGATCACTCCAACTCAAAACTCTAAAACCAGAAAAAATATTTGCTATAATCAGGTCATCCATTATTACATATTTTTTCCTCCTTTTTGTTGCAATTTATTACACAAAGTATTTCAAATGTAAGACAAAACAACTAAACTTTTAAATTGAACATGAAATGGCCACACTGTGCTTTTGTGCCTGCACAGCCATGGGGTGTTGGTGACACTTGAAAGAACTTTATACATACCAGAGAGGTCCCAGAAACCATAAAATGCTTCAGTATATAAAAGATTACCCTTAATGGCTTCCTTATAAAGCACTCATTTTCATGATTTTTTTTTTTTAATGCAGAAAGCTTTTATTTCTGAAGCTAATTTGCATACTTATTTTGCAATTTTTGTTGGGTATAGTTTCATGTTGAGAGTTCCAGCCTTCTTGCACTTTTCAGTTATTGAATTATAAAAGTAATATCTATCCAGGGAAATCAACACACATATGAAATTAGAGTGATGTCAAAAATTACTTGATTTTAATGGCTGCATTACCCACACTTACTATTGCAGATTCCTCATTTTCTTCTTGAAAGTCCTGTAATTGAAAGAATGTTGCTGCTGGAATTGAAAAAAATTGTGCCACCCTGTCCTCTATGAATATAATTCAGGAGATGACAGGAGATGAGATAAAAGTCAATAAAAAGAGAATTGTTTATTAAAAAGATCTAATGTTACAAGAACAGTACACAGGAACTATTATATTACTGTGTCTTCCACATTGTATATATCATTATATATAGCATATATACAGATTGTATACAATATATCTAACATTTTGATATGGGCCAAGACAGTATCCTTTTTTTTTGCTCTACAAACAAAATTTCTTTCTAATTATTTTTTCCAAACAGATCTTGTGTCATTATACAAAAATACAGTCTCCTTAGTGATGCTAGACTGCACTATTACAATCTTTTACATGAAAAAGGAAAGAGCTTTCCTTTGCAACTAAAAACTAATATGTCGTGATGAGGAAACGTCTTCTACAAAGCAACAAATAGGTAATACATAGGTACTTAAACATTTAAAACATGTTTATTAATATATTTAAGATGCAGAATACATATTCTGTTTATGCTGAATATAAAACATACCCTTTTTGTCCCTGCAATACGACTACATTACCTGATGGTATGTTCAGTATTTCTGTTTGTATCTTTATATTAGAGATTGAGATATACCTTGATGCAGCTCTGCCTCCTTACCAAAATTCCATTCTTCTTATAAAGCATAGCCATTTATTGATTCAGAAAGTTGTTTAACAAAAATGCCACCAGCAGTGACTGTAACCTTTTTGAATACTCTGAAAGGAACTGCATTGACAAACAACTGTATAAAAAGTAGAGGAAATTATGCCTAAATAATTTATAAAGTAGCCATTTTGCTTTTTGGTTCATCACTTTATTCTTGTTTATTTAACCTTTCAAAAAAACGATGGCTTGCTAATGCAATTTCTCTGCAAGTAGCAATGCTGCTGTTTTACAAACAACAGCAGGTAGTTATTTTCTGTGAGTCTGCTTTATCAGCAAAGTATATTCCACCTTCCTTTCTTTGATCTCAATGGCTTTTCCAGAAGCAGAGATATAGAAGGTCTCCTGCCTACACCTACACTCTATGCTTGGCTAGCTATCTGCCTTTGTTTTCCTAGCAACATGGTGACTAAGTAAATTTAAAACTTATTTTTTAAAAATTATTTAAAATACTAGTGGGTAATAAAGATTTGAGTTGAACCATGTCTGGAAAATTTTACTGATAAAACAATCAAGAGAAATAAAAAAAATTAATCATCAGTCAGCTTTTACTAACCAAGCATTTGATCTGTGTTGTGCTTTCTTGGCTACTATTTTAAAGCTGCTAAGAAAGAGCACAGTTAGAGTGTACTAGCTAAAAGCCAAGTATTGTTTTGCTAGTGACAGGGCAAATAATAGCATTTTAGACCCAGAACCCATCAAACAAAATAGATTTGCATAACGCTTTTATATGGATGGACAGCTAGAACTATGGTATTAGGACTTTCCTGTTAAATTCTTTTGACTTGATTTTTCCCAGGCAAGGCATGGTAGTAAAACATTCTCCCTCATAACACCGTGCACATCATAATTGTACAAACATGCACACCATATACCCTGGGGATCATTTTGATTCAGGTACCAATATGTGGAAAGGCCTTCAAATGTAAAAAAATTGTCCAAAATGTCTATTGAGTGAAAAATTGGTACACCAAAAAGTGGGATTAAAACTGATAGCACAGTCTCTACAAGAATAATTTCTAGTGAGTTATAGAAATAGAGCCAATTAGCAAAATAACTGAAATGATACTCAGTAGCACGTATCCAAGTATTTTTTTTTCAGACACAGCATTCTCCAAAATATATCTACTGGAGTCTATATATGTGAATGATTACATTCCAAGAAATGTTAATGTTGTCTCCATAATATGCTTTCATATATACTTCAACTTGATTGCCAAATATATAAAGCACAGGATGTTACTAAAAAATGGACACAGAGGAAAAAACGTTACAACTGAGAAGTGGTTGGAAAAAGTAGCTTTATCTCCTTGCATTGCTTTTATTTGTCCACTTAGCACCCTAATGTATATCATGTTTAAATGACCAGTGGAGTTTTCTTTGTCATATGCATAAGGATTTGATTTTTTTATTTGCTATTGAAAATAAATATTTTATTCATTTCACTTTAAATCATGTGGTATTTGATAAAAAGCAAACTTGTTTCCTTTTAGGTTTGTGTTTAACCATTTTCTGTTTACCTTGCAATAAAATAAATTACTTTTCTGCTCCATTTTGCCACTTTCTGAGTGTGCTGTCTAGTACTGTATTGACAATTCTTTTTGCTGATGAAATACATATTCATACATTTTCAGAAGAAAGTCTCTGTACTTTTGCAGTGGGCTGTGTATCTAAACCATATTTTTCTCTCATCAGTAGGAACAGCCAGCCATAGGGATGCAAGAACAGTATCTGACAATGCTGTATCAAACTCTGCTCTACATTTAAAAAAAGATTTTTTCCCAAAGCAAACAGATGTACTGTACTAGACACCACTGTTAAAAACACCTAATGATACATGACTGGGGTCACCAAAATCAAACATATTTAAAAAGGAAAGTACGTTTCATTTGACAGAAATTACCTTTGTTTACAAAAGTTTATTACATACAATCTGCATATTTTTGGCCCAAGAAGTGTCCCCTCCCCAGAAGACTCTTACAAATAAAGAAGAGAAAAAAACCTGATGAATTTTTGACCGTGTCTCCAACACTCCTCTAAGTGCACCACAGGCATTTCTATGGGTCTTTAAGCATTAGCTTGGGTTTCCAGTTTCTCCACGGACATAAAACTCAATCCCTTGGTGTCATCAAGTTAAAGCAAACAAATAACAAGAACAACAAAGTCTGCAGTCTTCACCACGAGGCTGAAGGAACCATCAGTGCCAAAAGCAATGTTACAGAGGATGAGGAAGTAGACAACACATGTAAGGTGGATTGAGCACTTGTTACTTTTCCTCCTGAAATGAGAAGGAAAGTAATTAAGGAGCAAGTGACACAAACAGTCTTAGTATATTTAGGTACTAGATTTTGCCCCAAACTTGTATTCTGTTACACTCAGCAAAACCTAACTTAGGCAATGGTTTACCATGCGATTGCAATCACGGTATAGACTCCTAGGCAGACATAAGGAAATCAGGGATTTTATGATGATATCTACAGCGACTTGTATGCTGAATCCTCATATTCAGTCTGCAAATGAGTGGGAAATAAAAAAAAATAGTTGTGGTTTTACGCCTTAATCCCTCAGAATAATTAGGCTGCAGAAGATGCCCTGAGTCACAATCACAAATCTTCTTCCTGGAACAAGGAAGGAAAGCTAGCCCTTGATCTTGATTGTCCAGAGCGAAAAGTGGGCTTTTGCCCAGTAGCCCAGCAGTCCTTTAAGAAGCCAGGCTAAGGGGAAATGTGCTATGGGCTGGCGGTGGCAACAGATTACAGTATGGGAAGGGAACCAGACTGGGTTTCTTTGGACAGTTGTCCTAAGTGGAACTGGTCTGTTGTGCAAAGTCTAATAAGAAAACTATCAGGTCATTGAAGGAATTAAAGATTTTGTGGGCTGGAGTTATAGTTCAAAAAATACATAAAACAAATATTCTGTGGAGTTGGTGTCTTCTGCATTCTGATAATAACACTGTAGTCTGTGACTAGACTGGAGTTGAAATTTTTTGTCTAGATCCAAGTTTCAAGCTCATGCCTTTTGGATATTACTTCTTAAGGACTAGAAAACAGTGTTTAGTAAAATTTTAGTTTGTTGTCAGAAAGTCAGAATTAAAATGCTTTGTTGAGTTTAGGCAAAAGGCAATGTTATTTTCTGGTTGTTCTTGCCACTAATGCTTCCATCCCCTTCTTACCTGTGTAATATTGATACTTTAGATTCTTTCAACATACTGCAGTAACTGAGGAAATAGAAGCTAGACATCATAATTTACTTCATGAAAATATATTAATACTGTAATATGTTAATAATCTGATAAAGTAGTATCTACCTAAGGGAGTCAATGTAACCTACAGAGAAATTCAGCTTATTTTAAAGCAGGCACATACATGGAGTTCAGCTGCCTAAATGCATGCCATTTCAGCTGTGTTAGTACATCTCTGGCTGGTGGTCCACAATTATGTTCCGCATCACATCTGCCGGCTTTGTGCAAATGTTTGGGATACCTTAGGACATCTCAGATGTCCCTTTGTGCCTATGTCTGAATATTCAAATTCAGAAGATCAGCTGAATTGCTCTCTAGGCTCCACTGTTCAGTCTGTATGGATTATATCTCAGCTGACCATAATGTTATTTGAAACACCTAGTGCACATGTAGACGTCTGCAGCTCAATTAGATTTCCAGGTGTTATCCTAGAAAAGGAGAGGTTTCCTGTAAATCCTCTGCTTTGTTCATCAGCCCCACATGGGTGCCTCAGATACACTTGAGCATCTCAAATGGCACTAGAATCCTTTGTTTCAGCATAGAACTGAAGACTCTGATTAATGATTTTATCTAATAGCTCGAGAACTTTTTTTCAGGTAGAGAATAATAGGATTATTGTAATGAGCATTGCTGTAATTACCACTTTTTCAAATATAAATGAAACCTTACCTGAAAAAGATGGAACTCTGATCTGGGGGCTTGCAGTTCCATCCCCTCCTTCACTGACTGCACAGACCTCAATGATGTAGACACCAACATCAGGAAGAAGTACCACCGCAGAGGTTTTCTGTGTTTCTATAACTTGACTGTTGCTCTGGCCTTCTTGCCTAAATAATACCTATGGTCAATAAAGTAGACTGTGGTCATAGTGGTCATTCAAGTTATGTATCAGACATTTTGTGTAGTTAATTCAGTCACTGCCATGTCAACTGTTTCATGCTTTCATTAAGGATTTCTTGACATTACATTTGAACAGCCATCTGCTTTTACTGTCCCCTCCCCTGAATCACTTTAAAACATTAATAGCAAAGTATATTAGCAATTAATGAACGTGAAAGGACATTGATTATGATCCAAAGCTTAGTTATAGCATTTGCCCTCTGCAGCATTTGGTGTTACACATTTTTTCTCAAATATTTCTTCAAAATGTATTTTGGATTCCATCTGATCCAAATTTTTATCACCGAATTTATCATGTAGATATTCCATTTTTGGTTCAAGAACTGACTCCAAATGTAAATAAAATGCCCTAAATAATGTCCTTACTGTGTTTAAATTAGCTGGCTAAGTCAGCTGAGAATACCTCACATCTGTCCCTGCATCTACTGTGAAGCTGAATACAAGCTTATGGCATGTGGGAGGAAAGCAAGTGAGCACATAGCTGTCTTTTGGGTACTTCTGCATAAGAGTTTCTGTTCCCAGACAAAATTGAAAAGGTTAGAGAGGAGTAAAAAACCAAAGTACACACTCAACATTTTCAGAATCTCAACTGTTCTGATAAAGGTTAGTCCAGTTTCTGATTTATTTGAACCATTTTACACTTTCTTGGTGGTATTCCCTGATGTATCAGAGGGAGTATCAGGTTGTAGTCCATAGAAATGATTGTATATATCCTTCAAAAAATCCCTCCCCCCATTTAAAAATGTTGAAATCATTCTGCTTTGAAGTAAAAGATTGCAGTGAATTCCACTGCTTTTTAATGCTTGTTATTTAAGAGTTAATCTGGATTTTACTCTTTAAAACTTCAAAACTTCAAATGCCAGATGTTACCATCACTGATTGTTGAACATCATCAACATGATCACAAAACAAACCAGAGTACTTGTGTTTCTGGTCAATAAAAATATTAATTTTAATGCCATTTTAAGATGCCTTATTCTTCTGCATTTCTTTAAATCCTACTGCAAACAGAATTAAATTGAAGTGTTACTAGGAATTTCAGTGCAGGCTGTCTTACTAATAGCCACTTTTGAGTCAGATATGATGAACTGATCCCCTCATACAAAGCTTAACCAGCTTATAATCAGTTGAAAATCACAACACAGAAAATGTTGGGATATTTTACTCTCTTCGATTTCATTTATTGCTTTTCATGGTGAAAACTGGTTGCAGACAGACTGTATAGCATACTTCACTTACAAAGAAAAACAAGAAAGGGAAAAAAAGCCAACAAGGAAAAGGAGTAGCTGTTTGGAAGAGAGTAAGGTGAGCAAGGAAGAGGAAGCACTGACCTTGTATCCCATTACATCAGATTCATTAGCTAGAGGTCTGACTGGCTCCCACCCAAGAGAGACGTGAGAGCCATCCTGTATCCACATAATATTGCTTGGTGCTTGGCTGGGAGCTAAGAACAAAAAATAACATGTGCATAAATATGTTTTATAAGTAGTTTCTTTAAAATAATATATATTTCAATCTTTTGTTACATTTACAACTGGTTGTGTTAGCAGGCTCCCAGCTTTACTGGAATTTTGCAAGTTTGTTTTTATTCCCCCACCAGAATTGTCATTTAATAGATTGCAGCATGTTTACTCAGCCCACCCCATAAGCTCCATAGAGCTTATGAACTTGAAGTCTTTTCTTTCCCTTGTTAAAAAAGCCTTGTTTTCTAGGAAGATTACCTTTCTCATGAATGCAAAGTCATATGAATTCATGTCCGAATATCAAAGCAAAGCCATGAATCAAAACTATACATTATTCCTGATTATTATATACTCTTATTAAATGAAAGTCCAAGAGGGGCAGAGGTTGTTCCCTGACTTCTCCCTTTGGGCAAAGGTAGTGAGATCACTTACGGGACTTCTTGGTTGCTGCATGCACAGCAGCGCTAGGTGGTCCGTACCCTGCAGTGTTGTACGCCCTCACCGTTAGGTGATATAATGTGTTTCCCTCTAATCCTGTCAGGAGAATGGATGACTCATTTCCCTCAGTTTTAACTTTTTCTGCTGCTTCCTCCTGTTCCATGTCCTTCCAGTAACCAACCTGCCAACAAGCAACCAAATGAAAGATTAATATAAGCATCTGCTAAGCTCATGATTCCAGATGCTCATACTTGCTATCCTGTGGAGTGTCTTTTTGCAGTTTCTGCCTTTTGTCTGATCATCAGGCTCTTTTAAACACGTGGATTTGCAGCCTAAGCTCAGAGCCAAGCAACGCTCACTCCTTCAAAATGGTGAGAGTCAGAATAGCATGGTATTACCTGAAACGCATTGAATTACTGTGGACTGTCACAAGGAGATGTAACTTCAAGATGGAAGAGCAGAGGATGAACATTCACAGGGAGTCAAAAGTATTTCAGAGAATTCAAGGAGAGCTCATCCTCTGACATATCACCAGAATATCTACCTTCACCCTGGAAAGCTCTGACCACATCAGTCAAGAAGTGCTGTGAGCAATATTTCCCTCCTGGTTCTGTGCAACTTAGAGCCATGAGATTTCTTATAAGTGTAATGAATAGGAAATGACAGAACACCAAAGAAAATCTTTCATTCACCATAAAAATTCTTATCTGAAAAAAAAAAAAAAAAAAGGAAGTGGGTTCATTTTTAGTTCTTGGATATAAACAGGTCTCTGGTAATTGCAATTTTGATAGTATGTTTGACTCTTCCTTTTCAGACATAAACCCCATAAATTATCTTTGGTGGTTCTTAATTTGTGTTTCTGGTATGTGCACTGAGTTTATCATCATCTCAGAGAGGTTATAGAGCTGAGCTTGGAAGTTGACTAGTCTCTTTCCACAGGTATCAAGTATTTGCAGGGCATAACTGGAAAAATGCAGTACTGTCTTTTTAATGTATCTAGGTGACCTACACAAGTAAAGTGATTCTTATGGGGCCCTATTTTCCCTAACAGGAGATGTCACTGATGTGCCATTCAAAGACCTATATTCAACTTACCGTTATTTCTGCTGAGATCTACTTGCATTTATTCCACATTTTGACCTTTTCTGTGAAGCTGGTTATTTCATAATAAGTTATTCACATTATATCTAGATAACTTTTCCTCTGAGAGAAAGGTCATGGACAATACCGCACTACTGTGAATGTACCCCAGAAAATGGTGAACCAAAAAACCCCAAGTAGTTCGTAGGAAAATAAGACCAATGAGTACAATGCTGACCTTTTATAATTGCACTAGGACTGCCATATTAAAAAAAAAAAAAAAAAAAAAAAAAAAGTCTAGAAAGACCTGGCTGCAAAAATACACATTTAAGGTCATATCTTCACTTGAGTAAAGTGGCTCTGTTAACTTTGATCTAGGGTGTATCAGTTTGTGCTGACTCAAAGTCTGCTTTTTCAATTGTAAAATTAATCTAAGTATCTTTTTTGTGTGCTTGTGTTATCTCATGTTAAAACGCTGTTGCTTTAATTCTTAGGTTAATTACAGCTTAGACAGCAAATCTAGCCGTAGTCACCACTTGCTGAAATGTGTGATTCACTGAGGTATTTTGCTAGCTGAATTCTTGACCAGCCCTATTGATATGTAAAATAACACCTAGTCACATCTTTCTTGGAAAGAAAAAAAGAATAAACAACCAATTGTTCACACAGTAGGACTGAACCTCCAATGTTTATTATCTCTTGGGTAGTCAGATTCCTTTCATTTTACTTTGACTGCATCTTTACAAACGTGACACTGACACTACAGTGGTGAGAGCCACATGGCATTAGGCACTGTACAAACAGGCAGTGAGCAAACATATATGTCCTGGAGTTAAGTTAGTGAAGCTCTCTGAGTATCCAAGAGGCAAATGGTCAGAAAGAAAAAGTGACTTGCCCAAGGTTACACAGGTGGAGAGTAGCAAGGATGGAAAAGCAACTGAAGAAGTGAAATCCTGGTTCTAGAAAGCCAGGAGCAAAATCGTAAGTAGCTGAATAGGCCTTGTTATTTATTCACAGGGCACACCACATCTCCTGTGAATGCAATGTGCAAGACAGTAGACAGCCTGCCAGCTTTTGCACTGAAGCTTTCTTTTTTAGTATAAAGAATTTATGAAAACCTGATTTTCCAAAGACTGGTATTAGAACTACATAGGTATCAACTTTGTGAGTGTGGAGGAAAGCTAGGAGCATAGCTCATCCATTTTGATACTTTTTGTATGTTTGGAAATGGTTTCCACCACTGCTTATAAGGCATTATCACATTGGATGCTAATTATATTTTGCACGTGTGAAGTCTGCAAAAATAACTGTAGCATATTCCTTACCAGTTCTGCTGCACTGTTCCCCTTTGGCAAAGGAGTATTCTTGGGGGGATGGATATACTGTATCACTTGGGGGGATGGATATACTGTATCAAGCACCAAAAGCATGAAACACAGTTGGGCAATGCTTCTATCTCAGTTTCTTCTGTACTTCAAAGCCCTTAAGTGTTTGGTTCCCACTTTTACAATTCCCCTTAAAGTTTTGCCAGGTGAGTTTGGACCCTGATCTCAAAACATGCTTTTTTCTTTCTTTTGCAATGCATGCATCCATTTGTTGATGGCCAAATGAACAAAAGGAAAAAGTGGTTATAAAAAAAAAAGAACTAATGATTGTTGACTGAGGTCAATGCTGGGGGAACTTACATCAGTTTGAAACAGAATCAAGATACTGCTGGCTTTTAAAAGTGGTGGATGTAATTCTTAAAAGAGAAGTTTTGTTTATTTACATTTCCGTGTATTTGTTGTTTTTTGTTTTTTTTTTTTAAATCTTGCTATTTTCTATAACCTTAATTTATACTGCTCAGAAGGGATTTACCACACTTAGAATAGATTTTCATTAATGATAACTTTGAATATTGATACACCATGAAGCATAAATCACAAGAGTAGCCCATATTTGAAAAATGAAATAAAAAGGGGGGAAAAACATTTGCTCTGTTTAATGCATTATTGTTTGTTAGGCTTTAAATGTTTGCTGGTCTTCCTGCTGGTTTTCATTTAGCCAAAGCATAACAAGCTTTGATATCTGATTCCCAGAAACCTATGTCTTTTTGCTGGAGAGAAAGCAATAATGATATTTAGACAACTGAATAGAGGAGATGCAGGAACATGTAACCTGCTTTGTCCTGATTGTGGGTTAAGCAATCGTCAAAAGTAAATCATCACGTTAAAGATTTGTTAAAGATTCTACCTCTAATACTTAACAGACCACTTCCTTGAAGTTTTAGGCTAAAAAATATCTTAAATAATATTAGTCTTTTTCCCAAATTGGTTTCTAGGGTGTGCATACTTTGGTATAAATTAATCTGATCTAATTGCAGGCTGCCTTCTCCAAATTCAGTAGTCAGAGTTATTGTCCACATACTCTTTCTGTTGGCCATGAAGAGCTAAAGCTACAAATCAGGCATATCAAGCAAGAGCCTAAATTAGGTAGGATGAATTAAAGTGGGTGAAACACACAAATTTTCCTGGGCTTTCTGATGATTTACCAACATTAAGAGCACCTATGTAGCTGAAAATGAACTCAAAGAGATCTCAAAGTTCAGAAATTGTTAGGGGACGAAGAGCAGTGAGCTGAAGGAACTGCTGCTAGCCCTGAAAAAAAACCATACCATGGTTCAGAATTCATAACAACTATTTTAATTATCATTATCAGAAAATCTATCAGTGCCTTGAACTGGCATATGGAATTCATGCAAATGTTAGTGCAACAGTAGAACTAAGCAATTAAGACAGGAGAAGAGGTGCTTTTTGTATCATCTCAAGACATTTGTGTGACTGTCTCTCAGAACAAGATGAGGCACTCCTGCAAAAAGGTCGAACAGCCTCAGTTCCTTCCCTCACACCAAAACAGATGTTGACTGAAAAGAAGAAAGAAAACACTGTTCAGTACTCCTAGGTTCTGGGGTCGTCTCTGGAGTAGCTTGCATCCTCCACCTCTTTCCTCAGGTACTTTCTTCTCCCACAGTCCTGTGCACACATGGGATGAAAACTGATATTGTACCTCATCTTGAGGACTACCAAATATCTAGCAAAAATTTCTTATGAAAAATCAATAATTATCTAGGTTTCTCACTTCAGGTAGTAGAAAGTTAATAATCTTGTAACAAACTGTTCATGATACAGGCATTGCAAAGGTTACAGCTCTCTTGCGGCCCCCGTGAGACATCTAGGGTGTGATCCTGATCCATACCTTAAGGAATTGAAGAGCAGTAGCACTGCTCTGCTGCAAAATCCTGCTTATAGTTTTCAGGATTTTAGAGGGGTTTGAGTCAATATATGAGTAACTTCATAAGCAAAATTGGCTCATATATCAAACTATCCAATGGCTGGCTCATTTTGTGTTTGGAAAAATTCATTCCTTCCAAAAGTAAGGTCTGGTGCAGTGATATTCAGGCTGGTGAAACACCAGTTCCTTTTTTATGTCCTGCTTTACCAGACTTTGGTCAAAACATCTATATGCTCTTTCTAAATTATGTCAAGGTATAATTCACTGAATTAAAAAAAAAATACAGTACCTATAGAAGTGATTTTCTGTTCCACTGCAAAAATAAAGTACATCTAAGAAAAAGAAAAAACTTGAATATTTATCTTTGAAAAGACAGAATATAATATAAACAAGTTACTATGTGAAGTAATTGTCTCTGAAAATCGCAGTCAAGTTTTTCTATTTTTTATACTTTTTTTCTGCAAGTTGATCTTTTGATTATGTTAATCAAGCTCCTATCTCTTGGGCAAATTCCAACGAAAAAGACATGAGCTTTGTGGTCTATACTTAGCTATTAGCCTTGGTTTTCTGGGAAAGAAAAAAAGAAAACAGAAATATCTTTTCTCCTAGCCAGTAATTCTTTCTTTTTCTCTTCCCTACCAGTACTGAGTGACAAAGAAAATATTGCCTAGGGCTGAAATAGATTTTATAACCTTCAGGTTATGGATTCTAAACAATAAGTATGAACTGCACACTGTATTTTTCTACCATTCTGCAAAGTTTTCAAGCTACTTTAACAGTGTATAGCTGGCATATGTTTAGTAAGGTCGGGCGGACAGCTGACAAACCTGTACTGAAGTCAGGAATAATATGTGCTTTGGAAGATGCAAATGACTACAGCAAACCCTGCATAAAACTCATGTGACATAACAGTTAACACTGCCTTTCAGCGATGACAGTGTGAAATTGGACAAGTTACTTTGCCTTTCATTACTCCTTAGTACAAAGTACAGACAGGGCTGGAGTGAATATGGGTCACTGCGAACTTGTCCATATGTAGTAGATGTTCTGTCATTTGTGTCGATTACAGCCCAAACATTCAAATGCTATAAAAATAGCTCCCCCCCCCCCCAACCTTTATAATGGTGTTGATAAAAGGCCAGGAAATGTGAAGACCATATAGGTGGTTGTCACCGCTGTGGTGACTGCAGGCAGAATACAAATTGAGACATGAAAACAGAGTGGCTAGTCAGATTATTTTACATTCAGTTTGAATTGAAGGAAACATTTTACTTATGGACCACAATCATTCTACATTAGGAAGTAATTGTTTAAAAGAGAGAGAGAAAAAAAAAAGATGAATCATTCTTCTTTTTATCACAGTCACTGGATTTCTTTACATTAGCTATTTGCTATTTGTAGATGAAGGTAGTACTGTGGGTTATGTTCTGCACTTTACTAAATATGATAAAACTTTCTGAATCAATTTTAAAATTAAAACAGTTTTCACAGAAGCTGAAAAAAGTGAGTCATATAGAAAGCATAAAGCTGCTCCATACATTTTTTTTGGGGGTGGGGAGTTTAACCCCAGTGTCTTGCTATCCAGAGTCCTTCTTTTTTTCACTGAGGGGATGCTTTAAAGAGAAAACTGTCAATATGCTAGCAAAATTGGGCTTATAATGTGGGCTTAGTGTTCCTAAGCGAATACTGTAATGCACTGACTCACTATACTGATCCGATAAGTCATTATCTCCTTTTTGATGAAATCCTTCACAAAAATGGAACTGAAAAGATCTAGCAATATTGTCCTTGGATTGTGTTCTGTCCTGCGGAATTATGCAGGAGAGCAGCATTTACTCTTCTGTTTATTGAGTAAGGGCTGCTCTGATCATAATTCTTCTTGGGAATGAGGACAGAAAAGAGCAAACTACTCCCTGAAAGATTCATCTGTCAGAAGGCAGGCAGAGAAATTCTGGCTAAATGAACAAATAGGGAAAAGAGGGGTGGGGGGATGGGGGCAGAAAAAAAGCACCCTTCTCTCCCCGGATAAAAATAGTACCTCAGAAGGCTCCTTTAATTTCCTCATGGGACAAGGAGGAAAGGAGCAGTAAAGTATTTTTATTTTTATATTTCATTTTTTTGTTCTGTCAGCTGCAGTTCCCGGACTTGAAATATTTACTCTGTAATCTTCTCACTAGAATCCTAAAATTAGTGTACAGCACAGTGAGGAGCCAAATTATTAATAAGGTTCAATGTTAATAACCCCTGCTGTATTAATAACAATTACTAAATTCATTCCTAAAACATCCATGAGAGACATAAAGCAGGTGAGTGTTACTGCTGGGGTCAGAGTACGCTGAACTCCAAAGGTCTAAATGCTTTACAAGACATTTTCTCTAATAGTCGGAGCCCGCTGTCCTGTGTGTAACAGCCATCTATCGCTAGGACACATCTGAAGATCTGTAGGGAGTGTTATGTGACAAGCAGGCAAATACAAAATATATTCAAGTTATGAAAGTTTCTAGGGTAATAATTTTTCAATTTTAGACAGAAAATCTATTTTTTATTTTTAAATATGTAAAACAAAGTTAATAGAACATTTTGGGAATCAATGTGATTGGTGGAATAAGGGTAAAACTAGTAGATATAATTTAAAAGACGTCAAGATACGTGAGAGGGAGTAACAAAACTGCCACCTTTCTGAAGAGAAAAAGACAGGGTGCAGTGAGTAAGGCATTTCAGAGGATAAAAGACTGGCCTAGAAATTGAAGACAAAGGCTAGTGGCAGGTGGAACACTTCGATGTGGAGAGGGATAGCATCTGCAAGGTATCATCTCTATCAGATGCAGTTTTGTTCTCTTTATATATAGCAGTTCTAATGGTAAAATTGTTAGGTATCACTTTTGCTGCATGAAGCAAGCCATGTGCAAAGGGGTAAAAACATACTTAACATAAGGAAGGAGTGGGGGTAAGGTACAATGAGAGAGAACTGACAGAGAGTTTCAAGAGTTCAGCATGGAAATGTATATGGGAAAAAGAGACCTGGACAAATGAGAGACCTGAGGGGACATACCATAGTCACAGCCTGTTTTATGAGCATCTAAGCATCAAGAGGCTACAGCAGGCAGGTGAAAAAATGCTAACTGGCTGTGTCTAAGCTGTGGGGTATATGTGCTGACCTGGCCGTGGCTGTCCAGCTTGAGGTTGTGCTGGAGAGTGTGGTGGCTCTGGTGCTGCCCAGAGACCTACGTTTCCTTCACGAGTCCATCAGTCCTCAGGTCTTGTCTGGACATGCTGCCCGGGAGATACTCTGTGCTAGTAAGTCACAAGATGTCTTTAAACATCCATATGATTGGTATCTGCCTCAGATCTACATGTTTACCCTCTTTTCACTGTTACTTGTAGAGTATCAGGAAAGAGTCAGCACCCTCTAAAGGACTAAAGCAGGTCAAATAACCTGCACCCCAAAATCAGCAAATGGAGTCTAGCTGAGCTATTTGATGAGGATTAGCATAGCCTGAACCACAAGGTCAGGACGGTTTGTGGTGACCCCCGAGGATGGTTTTAGTCCTAGATCTGAACTGTTCCTGGAGATGTGGATTATAAACGGGATCCAAAGCTACAACCGGATCCAAAAGTGCAAGAAGGTCAATTGCCAGGGCCAGTTCTCTTTTCCCAGGTCAGGGAGGGCTGCCTCTGAGTAGAGCTTTATTTGAGGACTGTTTGGCTCTTGCTTCCCCTCCTGACATCTGACCTTTTATGATCTGCCCAGCAGATGTCCCCCGGCCACTGCGGGATGACAGCACATGGATGGCAGAGGATCTTTCTTTGCTCTGTGTTGATTGTTCTCAGTAAATAGCAAGTTTGAACTGGTCACTTAGAGCTGGAAACGGTGAATGCCTAATCTTCCCCAGACTGTGAAAGAGGCATGCTGGGTCACTTGCATTTCTTTCAGCTCTTTTTGAAGTGTCAAAGAGATGTTATAAGAACTGGTGTTGAACAGTTTTCAAGCACAAATAAATAAAAGATATTCCGGTGCTATAGCTGCGGCCGTTGTTCCACAGCTAGTCATATGTATGCTAAACCAAGCATAATTTCTGTTGAAGTTTCACTACCACGCATGTTAACAGAATGCAATGCTAGCAAAAGTAACAAGACTTCTCATTATGATATTCTGTGTTCATACCTCAAATCCCTGTGGTCTTCCTAGACTTTCTTTAATATGTTTCCACGCAACAAGAATCTCTGATACAGACAAACTTGTAGCTTTGACATCGATGGGAGCAGCAGTGGGTTCTGTATTAAGAAAAATTGAAACAATAAACCTCCGCTGTAACAGCTTGTATTTATCAAAACCAGTCCATCTGAAACTGTCATTTACTTCCTTTATTCTACCTTAATACCCACAAGAAGGTATGACACTTAGAAGGAACATGAAAAACTCAACAAGATGAAGAGATTATTATTGTTGCATTTCTTTATTTGTGTCATGCTACATCAATATCTCACCGCTGATGATGGGCACAGTAAACTGTGACAGAATCTCGTCTATGACTTTTTTTTAAAAAAAAAACCTGTAATGTTTGTAAATGCCCCCCCTCCACGCACCCTTTCACAGCCCTTGATCAGCCTAACTTCAGCAGCAAATGGAGCATTCATTCTCTTCCTGGGTTTTTAGTGCCATTTTGTCAGCTCAGGATGAGTGATACCTTGCTAGGGTGCTCAGTCAGTCCTGCTCCAGGGTTATGCAGCGTAGAGAAGTGATACTCAGAGCTGTAGTGAAATGTTACATCAAAGAAAATTTTAGGACTGTGTTTTTACTTCCTTGGAGTCTCAGGCTCCAGTGTTTGGGACATGCCATCTTCTCTCTACTGTGAAGTGTTTACTGTTTTAGGTCTGGGATGCACACTAGAAAAGTGTGCATGAAGACCTATGATTCGTCCCTCTGATTACCTGTGTTGTTACCGTTGGCCCTATGTCTGTATTTCTATCTCTTTGCTATTCACAGGACACTCTGCAGTCCTAGCCTCCTGGTAATGTGGAGCAGAGGACCTTCCCTGCCCTCCAACCAGGATGGGCATCCTTCAGGGCTGCTGGGGTATGGCCAGGGTGCACAGTGGAGGCTTAGGGCTGCAGGAAGCCTTACATATCACACCTGCCCAACAGTGCTGCCACAGACATGTTTTGCTTTTCACTTTCATATCATTAAACACTTTACAGAGGTCTAACTGTTTCTGTTGTTGGGAATTTGGGTAAATGTAAATAGAGGTCTGTCACGACAGGCCATTGAGCATACCACTAATTTGTGTCACCAGTGAGTGCATTGGGAGTGAAGAGTGTCCAAAAATTGTCACATATCAAACTGAGATATGAATTAAGGAAATCTTCTGGTTCTTTTGCTTTATTACCTAAATATTACTGAAAATTTGCTTAAGACAAGCTGTGGAGACAAGGCTTGAACGCAGTCAGTGAAGCACACAGCAGCAACATTTCTCTGCCATTCTGATGTAGTTCACTTGCTCAGCAAAAATGTGAATTCAAATTCCCAGCAGTCGCAGAGCATGTGATTTCTTCCTTGGCCTAATGTTCTTCATTACATTTCTAATGTGTTGATTTGCTCTTGAAGGGCAGGCAGAGATCTTGGCTTTTATGTTATAGAGAGGCACATCAAAGAGTTTTTTTTAAAAATGTTTTTTTGGGGGCTCATTCAACAAGGTTAGAGAAAAGGAGTTTCCTTACAAAACAGCCTGAGTTAAAATGACACATTTTTCTTAGTGATCAAACTCCTCAGTAAGCTGCCTAATATCAATCTTGACTCATTAGCTACCCTCCGCTCTCTGATCATATTGGAGGCATTGTTCTGGCACTACTGCCCTAGACTTTTTCTCTGACATGGCTTGTAAGAATTTTTCATCCTTTTTGATGTCAGATTTTTAATGTTTGCAGCTCTTTTTGATCTTCTTTTTTATTTACTTCTAAAGAAAAGAAGCATTTCTGATGTTAGGCAAAATGGTGTTTGCCAACAGTGAGTATTACTAATAAGTATAAAATATGTAGGAAACTTTTCAGGTAACGAAGAATAATAATAATAAAAAATATCTTCAGGAATAAGTGAAATGGTCTTCTGAATACAATACTGAAAGAATTGTGCTATGAAGAAATACATTCCTCATAATATGATTTTCTGTTCAATAGTTACATTCCGCTTTCTATTTTATGTGCTACTAAGATTTGTGTGGCAAAAGCTATTTTCTAGTTTTTGTATTATTGAAGCAATTACCTTGTTGTCAGAAAAGACTGCAGTGGGATAAATAATTTGAGATGTACACAAAATGTTGGTTGGCAGCCTTTACACTTTCTATAAATTTAGAAATCTTTTCCTCTTCATAGCATTCACTAGTGGTGGTTTATGTATTGCTCAGAATAGAAACACAGAATATATTCTGATATTTTTTAAAATTGGTTTCAACAAATGGAATAGAAATAGTTTTGGATTTTTTTTTTATGTGAAGAAAATATATTTCTTACTTATCCAGAAATTATTCACTGCAGTTTCACTGATATTAGACATTGAGAATATAAGTGTTCAGCAAAAGAATGGAAATCATATATTTAGGAATAATGTATATTATGACTATCTGAAAGTTTATGGAGACTAAATAGCATTTTTTATTGATTTGTATAAGATGAGGTTCATATAACTTCTGGTGATATAATACAGTCTGTGGTTCACTCCAATGTCATGCTTTATTCTGTGTGTCTAAAATTAATGATAAGTTTGACAGGTTCATTAGGTTTTTCTATAATGGTCAATGATGTTATAATCATATTCTTTTCTTAATATCTTGGCATTATGCTAAACCTATAGGTGTCTGCCTGAGGTCATACTGCTTGAAAAAAAAAAAAAGTCAACATCTTTAATGATCCATTTAATATTCCCTGATTGAATTAAAGATGCAGCACAGCAAGTTCTCAAAAGGCTGCGTGCAATGTCCATGAAAAAGTGTCTTTCCATGTGCTGCAATCACACTTTAAGAAAATATTCAGTTTGTAGATCTTTGGGATGGCTATAATAAAGCAGGACAAGGAATTATACTGCACTGATCTAATGTTCAGAGAGGGAATCCTGAATTTTGATACTGGCAAGTAAGAGAAAGAAGAGCTAGTTAATAGCCCTTACTGTGTCCTCCCTATTTATGACTATAAACAGATTTGTTTTTCTGAAAGATTTATCCTCAAAATTTCCACATGATCTAGCTTAAAAAACAAATCCAAAGGCCTATTAATGTTTATGTTGTTTCAGCTCTCCTGTGGAACAGAGCCTCTGCCAGGATTCCTCATACAATCAATTAATATCCATTTGCTTCTCATTTTGAATCCAGAAAGGATTTTTGCACACTTCCCTAATCCAAAATCTGAGCTTTCATTTGAAGCTAAGAACCTCAGCCTGGGTAATTGCATTATGCTCCAGGCAGCTCTGCATAGCTGAGACTTTGGGACTTCAGCCGAGACCCATGCATGTCGGAAAAATCCAGAAAAGAGAACTATCAGAAGAGAAATCACAAAGGATCCACACCTCTTGTGTCAGCCTGTAGGTAAGGGAAGTGGTAGCATTTGCTCCCTTGCTGGAAATAGCCACAGGGGCGATCTTCTAAAGGAGGGACCTGCAGCAAACTGTTTCCATTCTCAAGAAATGCCACATGGCATGATGCTCAGCTTCACCTCTCAGCCTGTTTGATGTATGTCCCTGGCTTGGGGACTCTACCATATCTGTGGTGGCATGGCTGTCTGCAGGATAACATTTTCTCTAGAATCCTGTGCTAGAAAGGGAAAAGATGTGTGATTTTCAAAACACCAAAAATGAGATGACGGATTGTTTCCTGGACAGGCCCTCAGACTTCTCACTTTTCCTCAAGTCTTTTCTATTTTCACCTTCTTTCTGACTAGTGTCTTTGCAGACAGCTTTAAAACAGAGAAAAATTAGGAGGGTGAGGAACTGAGCTAGCAGTGAAGCAGCAATCAGCGCTGACCTCTGCCCTGGACCTCTTTTATTTAGTGGTGATACCTTTACTTCTCAGGTAGAACTTCTGAAGCCTACTCCTGTAATGCTGCTCTCCTGTGCAGCTGCTCACAGTACACATCTTGCTGTGGCTCTCCTTTCTCCATGGAATAACCCAGATTTATTACACAGTGGACTGTCACGTGGGAATAAGGAGCAGCCTTGTTCCATGGAGGCTTTACCAACATGTTAGCTACACATGGCTCTCTCACCTTGGCATGTGAGTAGATGTTGGATAAAATGGACTGATAAAACACAAACTTTGTTGGTTTAAAAGTTTGGAGATGTGTTATTATCTTCATGAATATAAATGCTTCATTTCCACCAAGTGATGTGGCAGCCACAGTTATCCTCAGCACGTGAGGAGGGGATGTGCCTATTATTTTGATTGCACATCTGATCTCCCACGGGGGCTAGTGACATTAATCAATAGAATACTTAATAAACTTTTACATGTTAGGGCTGTAATTTCGTGCTTTAAAAAAAATCAGTGGGCACAGCTCTGGCTGAACTTTTACGGGATGTTTCCAGATGGATCAGCTGGCAGAAACAGGAAATAATCCACTGTCGTTTACAGCTAATATGCTGATTTATTAATTTTCATGTTCACCTAAACCCCAAGTAGCTCAGCTTTAGCTATGAAATGAACCACAGGACCTCACTTCATGAATGTGAGATTTTAATTAAAGACATGGGGGCTGTATTTAAAAGTGTGTAATTGCATATTCTTTCCTCTAAAGGAAAAGGAAAGGGCAATATATCTGTTTGTTTAATAAGGGCTTAGAGTGAAAAGCAAGAGGAGATGGGCCTAACTAGAACAATTCTCCACTTTGCAGTCCCTTGTTTAATATCACATCATCCACTAGCTGGCCTGATGCAAAACTTCTTAAAGTTACGAAGAAATAAAATTGCAAAGGCTGTTACATGGCCCTTTGCCTTTCAGATTATGGAGAGCTTTGGCTCTCCATTGGTTCAATGCATTAGTACAAGTCCATACAAAGCAGGAACAAAAACTTTGTGCAGTATCATTGCATCTTGTATGTATTACAGAAGTGCATCAGGGGTCCCTCCAGAGGTTTGAAACAGCAAGACTGAATTTGCAGGCTCTACTTTGTACTGCTCAAGGCTCACTTTTTCATATCTAGACATCTAGACACTGTTTATCAAAATTATAGAACTTTCAATATTTGTGAGGTTAATTCTGTCAGGTGCCTGAAGTAGAAGGTAGATACTGAAATTAAAAAAACCTGATTCTGTATCACCCATGGTGGCAATCATTAAAAAAAACAACAAAGAAACCTTTATAAAAGATCTAATTAATTTTGAAACCTGTTGGCCTCCCTCTTTCTCCCAGATGTTTATTTCTATTTCCTTTTATATCTGCACCTATTTCTATACTGTGTGTATTCTAATTCATATTTATTCTTGTGCTGATAGGCTGTGTCTACACCTGCAAACTGAACAGGGACAGGCAGACAAGGCACCAGCCTGAGCATGGTCATACAGTTATGCATAGCATTAAATCATTAGCAGTATCTGTGGTGAAGTGTTGACTTGGACAATTAGGCTGCCCCAAAATACACCCAGGAATATGCTGGTGCATGGCCAGGGATGGTTCCTAGGAGGTGTATGGATGCAGCCACAGTCTGAAGGGTGACAATGTTCGAGTGTGCAGATGTGATTTTTTTTGGCCAGTTGACTTCAAGGGTAAACAATGGCTGGCTTGTTTTATTTGCTAAAAAACCAAAAACCCCCAAAACCCAAACAACATCCCACCCCCCCCCAAAAAAAAAAAAAAAAAAAAGATGTAGCATCATTGTCCTTTACCTTTACAAGCTCTTTACCATCTCTAATAATTTCCCTGATTTACAGACAGTATCTTATTCAAACTTAGCCTTTTTTTACTGGGACAAAAGAAACAACCTTTTCTAGTTTCTACTGATTTCCTGATGACCATGCTAGTTCTTTGAACCTATACTACTCTCAGTTCTTTGTGGAGCAGGAGCAACCAGAACCGTAGATAAGTTTTTAGCAAAGCTTTGTGGCAGTTTTGCCAGAATGACAGAATGATGCCCTGATAGAAATTAGAGTCTGTCTTGTCTGTAGGTTCTAGCTATTAGGTCCCCATTTTGTAATGGATTGGCTTGTTACTTCTCCTTATATGACTGATATAACACTTGTGTGTCTCCAGTCCTCTAAATTACATTTTTCTTTTGCATTATTCAGATCCTTCTTTGTATTGACAATGTATCCAGAAGTTGTAATAACAGCAATATCATAAGCAGCTCTCCTATTAACATTATGAATATTAGATATATATGATCCTTAAGAAGCTCTATCAGTAGCCTTTCAAGACTTTCCAAGACTGGTGGTAAATGCAGATTTTTTTTCTGCACTTATATACAAATATTTGCATTTTCTTTTTGATAGATTAATCAAAATTTATTTTCACCAACTGTTTTTTGTTTTCAATATTTTGGAATGGAAAAGATCTTGTCCCATGTCCTTGAGGTCTCACCATCCATGGCAGTCATGAATAGAAAACCAGGTTAAATCTCATTTATGGTACATTTGAATAGCAAATTATGCATTGCTTAAATTGGAAAGGGTTGTATTTCTGAGCACTTGACAATACCAGAAGCTTTCACTACAGATGTAAAAATTAGCAGACTTTCACATTCATTTAGGTACCCTATGTCATCTTATTTATTCAAAATAAATTATGACATATTTAATTATTGTTGATCCATTCCTTGATTATCTTTAATACCAACACCTTATTTATTTTACATTTTTTCCTGCTTTATATACTTTCCTATCTTTTTTCACCTTAATTTTTGGCAGTACTTGTATTATTCTTAGCCTTTAAATTATTTTGATTTTATTATGTATGCTTTTAATTTATTCTGAATATCTTTTAGTTAGTACATCTCTAGATCCTCAGAGGTAACATACTTCCTTAGAAATGTACCATTTCTTGCAGTCTAAATTTATTTTACACATTTGGCTCATACACATTCCAAAACACTTTCATTTCTAGTTTCAACTGTTAATTCCAGCTTATTAAATAATTTCCTGCTATTTAATGATGACTTGTTCCACTGTTATTTGTTATGATCAGTTTTTCTATTGTGTCTTAACTATTCATCAAAACAAAACTATAGTACCATTATTTCTTCTCAGTCAGTGCTGGATAAATAATCTGCTAATGATCACAGCTGGAACACAAGGTCATTAGTCATGTTTACTGTCCGAACTACTCTGAACAGCTAAATTGTCTCATAATTTACAGTGTGCTGTAAATTTATCTAAAATTGGTAAGGTGTTTCTCAGCAGCAAAATTAGTCCGGGTAATCAGCAGCTGACCTCTAGTTCTACCCCCGGTTTCATTATTTGCCCTTTTCCAAAATGACACAGAACCCAAGGGTATTATGTTTTATCCAAACTGGTTTTGTATTTCCTGACATGTTATCATATCATCAGTATGTTATGACATCCAACCATTTTTACTTTTATTTTGTCTTTCTTATGTAGCTCATAGTTGGTCTAATCATGCTTGCTACATCAAGCCTACTTGGCCATTTCTTTTATCAGGACAGCCTTTTCCATCTTCTTGCAGTCATACCTGTACACTCTCATATTTCCTTCTCCATTCCTGTATTTCTGATTTTCCCAGTGTTCCTCTTTCAGTGAATTAAAACCACCCATAGAGATTGCACGTGATTTCCCTGATACTGAGGGCTTGTATTAGTAGTCTTGGCATTTGTAACCCCTCAGTATTTAAGTGGAAAGTAGTCATCAAAAAAACCCTCCAAAGAATATATAAATGTTAAAACAAATGGTGGTTAACACTGCTTTTGTTCATTATTTTCAATACGTTGTGGCTTTACAATTTTTATTCTCTATGGATCAAAGTAATCTGTGCCTGCGCTGAAGTTCAGTGCTTTGTTTTGATATGTTCTAGCGTGAGTCTGATACCACTATTTTCCTGGAAGAATGCACAGTCAGAAGATTTGTCCCTGCTCTGTTCATGCTCTTTTTCAGCCTCAGGCCTGCACTTTGCAACCTTTCTTCTGGCAGGCAGCCTAACTTGCTGTGCTCTCCATGTGCTCTGGTGTCTCTTTCTCTTATTAAAGAGTTCCTTTATGAAAGATTCAGGCTGGTCTTTCCCTGGTGCTGGAACATGTCTACTGTGCCCTTCTGTTCTGCCTTCTGGCTGAAAATAATCGTGAATCTTTTTTCTGTCCTGCATCTTCTGTGTATCATCCTCATTCCCTCTTCAGAACCGGTCCCTGACTCTCATCATATCTTTTACTTCACTAAAACATCTGACCTCTCTTTTCTTCTCTCCTTCATGGTTTGCTTTCTTCCCTTCCTAAGGTCTCCAGGAAAGACTCCTTCAAATTTTTCTGCTGCACTAAGCCATCTTTTCCAAAGGGTCACATCTGCTTTTTTTCCTCCTGTGCTATTCAGCTGGTTTTGTACAGTCTTTTTATCTGCTTCTACATTCTGTTCTCTGTTCTTCTACTACATTCATCTGCATCTTTAGCTCTTGGAGTATGCCTTTATCTGTATCCTGGTGATATTTCCCATGAAGTCAAAAGGCCAATGAAGAAGAAATGTCTTAAAATATCTATAACCAGTCAGGCCTTTTCTCCTCTTCAACTTTCGGTTATCACCATCACTGATCCCTCAGTAAACATTGGTATCATTATCTTCCAAATATCTGACTTAGGGAATGAAATAAAAATATTAGCCCCCCTACTTATGAACAAGCACTTGGTGTTTTGCTTGTGTTTTCTGAGATTCTTTACTCAGAAGGTGGTTTTTAAGCCTTTTGCCTCAGTCAGAGACACTTCATGTAATCAGGGAGCAGTCAGTTGTGTTCACAGAGGGGAACATTTTACTCAGAGCCACCTGCCCAGCTGTTTGCCTAGGCACAACTCAGAGTCACCACAAAGGGACTCAGAATGCAGATCAGAGAGTACAGAATATGCAGTCATACTCATGTAGAAAAGAAAGAGATAAATTCCTCGTCCAGAACCTGTCCTATGAAAACTCGTTTTTTTTTCCTGGGTGCTTAGCAGAGGTAACAGGGTTTAGACTTTCTTAGACAAATTTGTTGTCCCAGTAAACAACTGTAGATCCATCTGTAGATGTGAGAAACCTTTTAATATGTAACATAAAGTTTCCTTCACTTTTAATAAATTTATCCTAGACCTTTATTGTAAATGTTTGCAGAGCAGTGAATTGAGTGTGTGATGAAAAGCGATTAAGCTAAGGGTTTACTGGATCACCCCTAGGACCATAATATATTGTACTGTCAATCTTTATTTAATATCTCCTCTTTGATAAAAATCCTTGAGAAAATGTGCCTCCAGTTGTTTAGCTTTTTAAATGTGATAGTCCACAAAAACAGATCTCCCTTTTTTCATAGCAAGCTGAAGTGTCTATTGTCCTCAGTTCCCATATTGCCCAGAACTTAACTGTATTAAACTGTTTTGTTATTCCTTTAAATTTTCAGTATAGCACCTAGGGTTATTCTGGAGAAAAGCTTTTTATAAATTAATTTTTCACTGTATTGTCACAGCATCTCATATTTTTTGCTCAAATGTAAGTCTTATTAGCCCCACGGAATTCCTCTCACCAAAGGAAAGTCTAACGTACAGACACATACAGAGACTGAATTAGCAAAGCTATGATGGGTAGGTACTTTCAGGTAACTGAATTGTAACCAGAAAAGTTGTTTTCTAGAGACAGTCTCTGGGAGCACAGAGAAAAAGTCAATTTTAATAGTTCTGTTAAGGTAATTTGTAAAGTTCATATTTTAAAAGAAATGTTAGAAAAATCAATTTGTATGTAACTGATTATTCCATTTCCAGTCTTGTCCAAATAACAAGCAAAGGACTACTTATAATTCATCATGCAGCTTTTTTTAAAATAGCTTTTGCTATTTAAAAATAAAAAAATCCATCAAGGTTTGACCTCCCTTCCCTTGCAAAACTCTATTTGTATTGAACTTTCTGATTAGAGTATGAAATTGTTAAATAATAAACAAATCACCATCGGTCTCACAGTATCATTTTCCATTGAGGAACAGGGAAGTCAACTGTAAAATTTCTAAGTTGTACTGGACAATTTTTACATTTGGTAATGCTGATCCAAACAGTGTAACACAAACAAATTACTGGAACTGCTTTTAACAAAACCAGCATTTCCAACCTCTATAATTACTGTGAAAGAATAGTAGTAGATAATCTCTGCTACACCATGGCTCCAAAACTATGTATTTCTTGTGGGCTAATATGGAATAATATTTAACATTTTCCAGCTTCACATAAAATACCATTATCTTCACACTACAGTTTTGTAGACATAGTATAAAATTCCCCCCATCTGCATTAGGACTGTACTTATTTTATCCTCTTAACAGGAGACAGTGGAATAACTCAAAGTGCAGTAAAGAAGAACTGAAGTATATGACTTCAAATAATGGGGCTGCTCAAAATATTCCTGTGGATAACACTTATTTACCTTTTGTGTGCATGGAAATTTCCATACGCTAGTTCCTTTCAATACAGGACTTCTTTCACTAGTACACATTAGTGTTTTTTGTTTTTTTTCCCCCACAAAACACTGTTGATCGTTATATCAAATGGACATAGAATTTCTCGAGAAATATTTTTGATTTGCTCTTCTGAACTATTGCTATAATTCACACTGAATATTTTGACATTAAAATAAATTCAAAACCTTTATACTAATGAACTAAAAAAGAGAGAAAATAATAGAAAAATTAACAAAAATAAGAACAAAATTGCATTCTGTGTACTTTTAGTATCCATTAGCCAGGAAATGGACATTCACAAGTGATTTTATTTAGTCTTTGAGCTGTTGATTAACCCATCAAGAAAGCAGCATGAACTTCAGAAACATTAGAAAATATCTGCCTTTCTTTGCTCATTGTTACAGCAGCCCAGCCTGAAGTTAAGATTACAGATTTCATATTAGGCACGAATCTTCATTAAAAGAGAAATTTTTTTCTGTTTTGTTTTTGATAGGACTGATGTGGTTTGAAATGTATTCCTGAACTTTGCCACTTGTTTTTTGGGTAACCTTGGCAAGTTAGTTCATCTCTTTCTCTGCAAAACATGTTTCATGTTACTTGGCACTTCTGCAAAGAATTTTGGTATTTTATATTGAAAAAAGCATGATATAAAAGGACATATTATATAAAAACAGCTTAATATAGTTCATAACATAAAAGTTAACTTCATGTTGAACTGACCTCCTTCAGCTGAGCAGATGACCACTATAGGGCTAAAGGGACCATCTCCTTTGTTGTTGTAAACACCAACTTTCACCTCAAAGGGAGTCAGTGGTGGCACACTTTCATCTCTGTAGATGAATTTTGAGGCATCTGAAGATGTCACCATTTTTTCCTTCCAGCCACGTGTTCCATTGGGTCTGAAGGCTACAATATATCCAAATCCTTCTCCATTCTGAAACTCTTCTGACACTGGCTAAAAAGTAAAGTTCAGGTAATGATTAGACATAGTTTTACTAATTTAGAAAGCAGTCAGTCAGTGGCTGACCATGATCTATCTGGCTGCTTGTGTGAGGGTGATGCCTTGAGATTTTACTTATCATGCCTAGGGACAATTGCTTCTGAAGAGGAACCTTGTAAGGGTTTCCTCATCTAATGAACCATAGTTAGGCCACTGTCCTAGGAACGAGCTCTTGGTTTCCAAAAGATTTTTTCTTCTATATCTCCCTCGTTGTGTTTAATGCTTTAACCAGTAGTCTATCAATGGAATAACCCCTTCCAGTGACCATGTTAAAAATATAGAGCAACATATTGTTAAAGGTTCCTAAAATGCGATGTGAGTGACGCTGAACTACAGTGGGACTCTTGGGTTTCAGGTGCTAGCCTGTCTAATTTCTGTATCCAAACAGGGTGTCAGGACTTAGGGATTTAAGTCTAGTAATCAATTTGAGACTTAGGTTATAATGTAATAAATCTAGTTGTTCTAACTGTCAAACTGAGTCTTTGTGGGAAAAAAAAAATCTCATTTGCTTTTCTTTTCTCAGAGGATCTGTGAAATTAGCCTCTTATATTGGGACACATCTGCCACAAGCAGGCAGTTAGCAAAGGTGTTTAGGTGTTTAGAGGCTGAGCAAAAGCTAAATCTTACATGTCCGGCTGAAGGAATGGAATTTTTCATGCTAATTTACTGCCTGTATTTCTTGTAAAGTCAATGGACTAGATGAGGAATGAGGTTGTATTTAACGGCTGTGAGCATATTAGGCCTATGCAAAATGTCATAAAAGGGTGTCTAAACTCCCTCGCCTCACATGCCCACCCTAGATCTGCAGCTAATGAACATCTGAATCAGAGCCCGGGCACAGGGGACACAGAAGCCTCTCTCCTCCACACTGCAAGTGACTGTCTCACCACCAGGCACCTCACCCACAGACACCTTCTCTGCCCATCTTTCTGAAGCTGTGCACTGTGCATCCAAGGGAAAAAAAAATAATCATGACTCTAAAGGCAGAGGAGGAAAAAACAAGACAGACTTTGTCAACTATTGATTTGAGTTGGAAAGGAGAAGCCTGGCATCTCTTTGCCATACTTATGGAGCTGGCAGTAGACAGTCACTATAAAAAAAGCCAGAAATATAAGAGAAGTAGCAGAAGCCTTGAATTTCACTGCAAATGCTAAATGCACAGTCTGTGATTAAAGCTGTGTGAATAAAATTTTGTTGAACCTGCTGAGTATAATCCAGGAGCCTAGGCAGGTTAGTCTTTTGCTGAATTCCCAGAGACCCATATACCATCCCAGTACCTCTTCAGACTTCAAAGTACTTTGTTGAATTCCTATTGCCTGTGTAAGTCCAATACAACTTTTTTGGATCGTGCAAAAGCACAGACCAACTGTGCTGGAGCTATGCTAATTTACACGGTGGTTGTGCCTTATGGAAATGCAGTGGCTACACCACAGACCACAGAAATCTGCAGTGAGTTCAAGTGTTATCCATTGCAATAGGATAAGTTCTTCAGCAGAAATTCCAACACTTACTTTTAATTGCATGTTTTTGTGTTTTGTTCTATATTTTTACCATTTCTTGAAGAGACAGTGACTGTAATTGGAAATAGTAGCAATCTTTCAAACAATATTTTTCAAACAATTTTCAATCAAAAAAATCTTTAAATTAAAAAATGTAAATATGCCCACTTCACAATTTATATTCTACACAGATGAAATGCTATGATGTTTTTGTAATCTTAATTTGATTAGTGACTTTATGAAGTTTAAGAAGTTTGTGAAACAAAAGTACGCTGAAAGTATTAACACTAGGAAGAACAGCATTAGATATTCATGGAAACAAGGAGCTAATCAGAAACAAAGGGGAAGGTTTGACACCTCCTGCCTTATTGGCAGTTTGCAGTCCTTAGCTAGAAGAGAAAAAGCATCACCTGGCTTTTGTGGTAAAAAGTCGGTGTATCCTGAAAGTTGTGTTGTAGGAATTGCTAATTCATGACTGTGTGTTTTATCTGTATTGCAGGATGGGACGCTCATGGGTCTATGGTTTCTTTTGGAAGGACAATTCAACCCTTGACAAAGAGGGAGATACAACACACTTCAGTAGTCTCCCATTCAAATCATCTGGGGAGCACTATAAAGACAGTTAATATGAGTACTACATACTAATATATGATATTAAGGACTGCGATTAAGCCAGTTTACATCAGATACAGATCTAGCCACCTGATGGTTTTGTTTGGGATTCAGCAAGTTCTCTCCCAATAGGAGAGATGCTGCTGTTCATATTAATAGACTATAAAGCAAATTGAAATCAGATCTGTCTCAACTGCCTCAGGTAGCTGGTATCGGAGAAGGCAGATGTGCCAACAGAAGACAGCCTATTTAGATGTCCTAAAATTTGCCATTTTAAGCAGTTAGCCAGAATTCTGTGTGTCTTTTGCCATCTGAATATCTCCTCAAGTTGACTAGACTAAAACTTCTTTCATTAAACCCCCATGTCTTTACTTGATGTCATTTTTCTTGGTTGTGTGTGTGTATATATTTTCTGAATTTGAAACTCTTCATAATGAATCTAGAAGTTTTGAAAATCCCTCAAGAAAAGTCTCTGTTCTACTGTGTTATTTATGGTTAGCAGAGAAGGTAACTCCCACTCATCCAGTTGCCCACTGGCATGGTCACACAGCTGTGTTGCATCTTGCATCACAAATATCTTCTCAAATACACGTTGATTTCAGGTCTTTAGTTTTATATTTTTATGAAATACATAAAAAATAATTGTTTCTTAATTTAAATAATAATAAAAAAGTTATAAGCTTTTCCTTCTGTTCCCTTAACTATTATTTCACCTGGTTTAGCATTTACATAAGATCCAGAAAAGTTAAGTCAACCCAAGCAGTAGATCAGGAAGAAGACTTAATGAATTAGCACAACTTTGGAGCTGTTACCATAATGCCCTCTACTCAAACCACGTGAAAATGCACATCACTTTGAAAGTTTAACACATCTTTAAAGAACAGTACTTTGTTTTCATGTCTTGCCAAGGTTTGCTGTAAGGAAACCCCAGTACAGTACTCTTTATTTTGCCCTCAAAGAAGTAAACATGAAATCAGAAAAGTCCCTTACCTCCCATGCTATTACTAATTCATGTCGCCTTCCACTTCTACCACTTACATTAGCTGGAGGTGTCTTTGGCACTGTGAGTGAAAAGGAAAAAAAAACCAAACAACAAAACAAAACGTCCAAGTTATTGAAGTTTTCCCCACAGTAATAAGTTGCTGCAGAAGACATGAGTCTGATAAATCAGAACAGAAATAACAAACACAGCACCCTGTGGTAAAGAAAATTTGCTTTCATTTCACAGAATTCCACAGTCAAGCTGGTAAACTCAAGCAGAGCGTAAGCTGATAAGAAAAATAATATTGGAATAAAAAGCTGTTTAAACACTATGCCTTCTTCAGATTAGTCAAAACTTCAATGTACAGATCATCTAAGAGATAAAACAGGAATTATCTTGTAAACATTTGTATTTTTTGAATATACAAATCAAAATCAGATACCAGGAAACCTGACATATTTCAGAATTCAGGTAAAATCTTAGGACATAAATAATATGTCTCTACTATTTCTCAGGTCAGTAGTGATTTATAATGTTTTAGTAATTGTAGATCTATTCTTATATGCTTTAACAGGCAGCCAATTTTCAGAAATTTTAAAGTAATCATCCTTAAACACCCTTTATAATTTCCTGCAAAATGCTAGAAGCAGTACTACCCAGTTCTTCAAAAACTGACACCACCATCATGGCTTTAAAAGCACATATGAGCAGCTGATGAAATTCTTTAAACGAAATTGTAAGTATCATCATCAGAGTGAATTTGGTTATCATATTTTGTAAACCCCCAAATCTTAATTCTTCCATTGGAGTTGTGTAATTTTTTTATCTTAGTGCCTCTAATGGTGCTCCTAAAATGACTAATGTCTTGAGTTTATTTACTGTGAGCAGGTAATGCTTGTATTCTTTATTTGATTAAATATATCCAAAGATAGAGACTCTTCCTTACAGAAGCACATAGGTCCTTGGTAGAAATGCGGTGTAAGGCAGTAACTGTTAAGGCCTTATTGCATGCTGTTTAGCTTATTTATTGAGTAGCATTGTGCCTTTGAACTATACAAATAAAGATACCTTTAAATAAATGTACATGGTCCTCTCCGTTTCCCATGTTGATCATTAACAGCTGAAGTTCAATAAAAGTGCAGTTTTTACTAGGTCCTGGAAGTTCACATAACATTTTAGAATTTGTTTGTCTAATGTCTTTTTGAACTCTGAACTCCTCTTTAGAGGACATAAGCCCAGTTCTGTTTTTTCTCATAAATGATGCAAACCCACAAAGCTTATGAATTTCTTCTGATAGACACTGTTGGAAATGAGCCCTTTTAGCTGTAGTTCTTACCAGACTGATAGGGGAGGTTTCTCATGTGTGAAACATCTCTCTACAGTAAACCTGGGTTTATCTGGCAAACACAGTGCCTTCGACTTCCTTCCTTCCATCCTTCCTTCCTTCCTTCCTTCCTTCCTTCCTTCCTTCCTTCCTTCCTTCCTTCCTTCCTTCCTTCCTTCCTTCTTTCCCTCCCTCCCTCCCTCCCTCCCCACATGCTAAATGAGAACTTTCATAGTTACTTTCTGCTGAAAGCTCTTGACTTCTGTGTAATCAGATGATCTAATTGCTTTGCAGTTTAACATTAGCTAGTGGGAAACCAGGTATCCATGCTGAGCTTGTAGTTCAGACTCCTTCCCTAATGGATGCAGAGCTTTGGGGTGGTTCCCTCCATCCAAAGATAACTGTCTAAACAGCGAGAAAAATTGTTTGGACTCTATTGACTGGAGACATGAACTGGTTTAAACTGAGACCTAATCTTTACATAGCAATAATTTAATCACATTTTTCTTTCAGAAACAGAATTGCCCTCTGGATTAAAAAAAAAATACAAACATCCAAACCCCAAAGAATAAAAACAATCAGTGTGCAACACTGGGATGAATGTTCTACAGTGAAAAGATGTGGATGAAGAATCATCTGCCAGTAAATTAACATGCAAAAATTATGATGCCATCTCTAATGGAGCGTATTTAAACCTTGTTTAGCATCCATTTTTCTCTTGCCTTTCCAAGACATTTTTGGGTAATTTATAAAGGTAAATGAAGTTTTTATGTAGGTGCCACATAACTGATGAGAAAGCATGCAGCACTTCTTTGAAGCATCCAGTGTGATGGACTTATTTAACCTGCAGTGTCCTCTTTCTAGAGTGTTCTTGTTAACAGATTTGCAGACAGAAGCCCTAATTAAATGAATAAGCGCTAAAAGAATAAAACTGTCAAAACGATGAATTTCTTTTGCACCGAACTAAAATGTACATTCACACAGTGAAACTCTCAAATGAATAACCATTAAAAGAATAAATGTGTCAAAGGAATAAATTTTCTCGGCACTGCACCAAAGCACATAATACACAGTTATAGGGGGACATTTTGAAATGAGTAACTGTTAAGTGAAGAAAACTATTAAAAGAAAACATTTTTTGCCAGGCACCGAGGTTATATATTAGCAACCCTTTCAGCAGCACCAACTTTATATCAGTGTTATATCTGAATTTACTTACTCATAGCCTAAGTTTATTGCCATGCAATTAGTGACTTCGCAATCTTTAAGTTGTTAATTGTTAGCAGTGACACTCATGAAGATGCACTTGCATCAAATATGCAAGTATGATGATTAAACTTGGCTCCCAGACACAGGATCCATGTGCTTGGAGGACAAGGACATCAGGACCTCTTTTCTTTAATGCTTGTCAAAGCTGAAAAATTCAGTATTGTTTCTTCTGAATAAATACACCTCAACTAGTAGCAAAGAGCTTTTTGCTGTGTTAATGTCTCATGTAATGAGAAGATGAGAGAACGTCATCTACTGGAAAATGAACTAATTGCTCCTTGGCTTAAAACTGGTCTTTAGGATTATAAAATATGACTATGCTTAGTTTGATCGTATGCTTGTATTTCTGCTTAAAGCCTTCTTGTTAGCCCCTTTGCCAGCTATCCTTTGTCACTTGTCCCCTGTTTAATTCTTAGACTTGGGATCAGGTTGGTTCTTTTGTTTTGTTTCTTCAGCCACTGGTAAGGTTGGGACTTAAAAGCCAGGTCTCTCCATTGCTCTCATAATGCGAACAACAAACAGTGCTAAAAACTGTCCCCTGAAAGAAACGGTACTGGATGTAGTTCATAGTAAATAACGGCTGTATGCTGTCGGACACTGATGTTGAAACCTCCACTTAAGGCAAACAAACAAGAATCCTGGAATGGCTTTGCCAGGAATTTGTTTTGAACAGAAACAGCAGGATTTGTTTCTCATTGTTTTCCATTTTTTTGGAAGTACTGTGTCATGCTGAAAATGAAAGTGAAATTAAACACTATTAAAACTTATCTCCCCTAAACCAAACAAATAAAAACCCCTTTAACATTTTCTGTAAGAGCAAGCATGATAAATGTACCCCTCAGCATCCTATGAAGAATTTGATGACATGCTTGAAATATAAATGAAGAAAGGGAAAGGAAATGAAGAAAAAGAAAGAAAGATATGGAAGGGTAAAGCTTGTACATGAAGCCACGGCCAATTGTTTAATAATTTGCATGTCTGTTATCATTACAAGCTACATATGCATGAAAAGCAGTGTTTGTTCTTCAGGAAAAAGTGTATGCACAGAACTGATGTTGCTGAGGGCTTTGTGTATGGGAGCAGTGGTTATAAAGTGCTGAAAAGCGCCGACATTGCCACCTATATATATTAAATCTATATTTAAATGCAAAGTTTGGGGAAGCTTTTCAAAGTGGTATTACCATAGCTATGAAACCATCAACATTTCGGGTAGATGTTAGCTTTTCTTCCAGAGCTCCACTATGTCCAACATTCTGAAAACTGCTTTGTGCTTCAGGGTGCTTAAATTAAGTTTTTGGCTCAGAGATTTAAAAATCCCTCTCCCTTCATTCTGCATGGTTGATGGATTTTCTGGTTATTTTTTTAATGAAAACTGTAGATTCTGATAGAATGTAAAGATAAGCCCATTCAAAGGTTTTGGGTACTCACTTTTGGGCAAAATATGGACAATTATTAAATATTTCATTTTGATATTATAACAAATGAAACATAGCCATTTGTGTTTTTTTAAAAAAGGTGTAATTTGAATTTTACTTCAGTTTTATATAAAAATAGACAAAAGTGGAAAGACAAATGAGGATATTTTGGTTTTAACTGTCAGAGATTTTAATTTTTATCCAAAATTTTTTACTTCTAATTCTCCTTATTTTTACTTCAGTGAGTGAACTGAAAAAAATCTTTTAAACTGCTTTAAGCTCTAGATTTCTTTCCTTATAGAAAGGAAAAGAAAATGTTGCAATGAACCTGGAAAAACTGGAAATACTTGAAAACCAGTTAATTCTCTTTTTAACATTCCAACCTTGTAAAGAAATTTTTTAAATGTTGTTGAATGAAAAGTTAATAATTTTAAAGTTTCTGTTTTGTCTTTTCAAGGAAATATCTTTTTTTTTTCCCAGTTCTGTGTGTTTTTTTTATTGCAAAGAGATATGACATGTTCTTAATTTTGTAGTGTGTCTTAATTTTTGTGCAGAAAAAAAGTATTTATCAGCCAAGATTATAATTGATTATAGTATTGCTGTAGAAACATGTAGCTAGATTTAGTCCCTGTCCTTCCATTTTGCAGTCTGAATAGGTGAGATAGAGGGAGGACAAAGAGAAGCAAGCCCCTTTCTAACCTCCTGTTCTTAGAGTAAGAAATGCTAATGTGAGCTGCCCAAATTTACAAAGTTTTCTGATAAGCAATTGAGTCCAGATTTCCCAAATCCCAGTTCTGTACTTTAATCACAAGGTCTTTCTTAACTGTACTTGAATCCTGAGATATTTTCCACATGGATTTATTTTTAAATAAATTCTGGAACATTGTGTCAAATAAAGCAAAATGAAACAAAATGTTGACATTGTTACACTTTTTGGGGAGATGAATTATTAAACTTGGCTTTGGTCCTTAAGAAAATGTTTGCTCACGGTACAGTTGCAGTTATTTATTTCTTTTAGAGCTTTTTGTATCTTTTAAGCACAGGTATTGTTTGAAAACCAACTCTTCTTAGCTGTGGAAAAGGTATGAACAGGGGGAAAAAGTTTGTTACCAGCTTGGCAGAATTTCCTAATGTAAGGACCAAAGCAACAACACATTCAGCCGTTTTTTCTTCTTGGTTGTTTTCCTTTATGTATCTATATATCTGTATAAATCTGCAGTACACATCTGGGAAACAGAGGGTTCTTAAGTGAAAACCCTTTCACTGTGTGAAAGGCCAGCCCTCAAGTTCTCACCCTCCCAGGAAAACATTTCACATCTCATCTGTTCAGGAATGAAATGTAAAATGTGCCAGCACCTCGGAAGCGGGTGGTGCACTGTATTCAACTATTGGAAAACAGCGATGCCCCAGCTGGTCTCAGGATCAGCATTTTCGTTGTTCTCACTTCCTCTGTATTATTAATATTTGTAATTTAGTAGAAGACAGAATTCAGTTCTATTCACTGACAACATGTAATGCATGGCTGCAGGACTCAGTCTACATAACCTCCATATCACCACGTACAGGACTGAAATCTCAAATGCTGTGGCATATATGCCAAGGAACCAGTTCCTTAGTTTTCTTGTTATGTCTTTTAGTAGCACACACATTTGGATCCTTTGTTAATATATACTGCATATTAGTTTGAGCCTGCAATATTGTGTGTTAATAGCCTATTGTATGTAAATATACCCATGCAGTCAATGGTTACCATCTACTTTCTCTTCTCTTTTTGTTTTTCCTTATGGAAAAGCATTTTTTCTATAAAAGCTTAGTAGCCTTTGTAATCATCTCCAAATGTCTCAGATACAGAGGGTTATTCATTTTTTTTGCAGAGCAAAAATAGTTACAGTAATGGGAAAAGCTGAAACTTCTTTTATACAGGTCAACAAACAAATAAAACACAACTTCGAACGACAAAAAAACCTGAAAGCAAAGCCAGCGTAAAAGATGTAACTTTTTTCCTGGGATGGAGGCATTTCTTGGTATGCTATGAAGAAATTCTAGCGGATAATAAGGGCAACTTAATGGTAAATAAGGACTTATTAAAAAAAAACCTGTGTACAATCTGCTACTAACAGAGTGCATTGTTACCTCATAGAATCAGGTTTGCATGCATGATTAGCAGGTTAAACTTTAATTCTACTCAATTTCTCTCTCCCCATGTTTCCCCATGAATAGATAATGTAATTGATGCTTTGCCCCCAGGCTTCAAATGCCCGACTGCCTTAGTGGAATGCCAGACATGTTTAAATTCATGTTATTGGCTCTTTTCACCTTGTGGACCTGTAAAATATGTATCAAGGCTAGAACTGACAGAAATGCAGCAGCTGGCTATAAGTCAGATGTGCCAGAAAATTGCAGTATTATCCATTTCGATGAAAGTAGCTATGAGAAGCAATCATGTTAACTAAATATGAACTAAGTAACAAGATTAGGGTTTAATTAGAAAATTAAAGCAAGTGGAAATCTGTTTATTATTCTGTTGATTTCCTTACACCATCCCGATTATTGTTTCCATGGGTATTTTTAGATAATGGACTAATATAAAATGTTGTTACTATCTTGGGGAAGAAGTGATAAAATAAGTGAGGTGTGGGGAGAGAAAAAGACTTTAGTCTGCAGTCAAATTAGCTTGTTCCATTAAATTACAAATGCTGGTTTCCATTAAAGTATAAAAGAATGGCAGCAGAATCACACATTTGCTGCCTCTGTGGGTTGTCTACACAGCTACCGTTCAGCCTGGGGACCTCAACTTTCTGAGGATGAGACACAGTCACCTTCTCTGCTGGGAGACTGATGGTTCTGTAGTTGTACCCAGCGCAGGGGCAGCCTGCCTGTTCTCACTTGTGGGTCACATCTGACATTACTGCAAATAGCCAGGTTACTGTGCCTGGGTCATGAGCAGAGAGGCTGATGCCACGTCCTTTCTGAAATATAATGTCCTTTCACATACATGTCTTCTCAGAATTGAGTTCTATGGTACTAGAACTGTAACCCATGTTGAGAGATTTTCCCTTGAAGCTTTCAGATAAAGGAATAGTAATGGAGAGATTCTGAAAAAAAGAAAAGGATCACTGGGTACACTAAGATAGATATTAATGTGCTAATTTGGAAAACAATATATGAAACCCAATGAAACCTATTGTTAGTTTTCTTGTCTGTTTGACTTTGGCATCTGAAAACTGTGCCAGAGGTGATAATTCCTGCAGTCACTGCCAGCTGTCTCAGAGGGCAGAGCTAAACAGGCTCTGGCCTTCAGGAATATCTGGAGATCAGGGAACAGTGGCTGCCTGAATGAAAAAGATCACGAAGCCTCTGGCATTCTAAGAGTGCCATAAAAATTATAAGCAACATGTTATTTTGCAAAGAATTATGTGTAACAGGGTTTGTTTGGGTTTTTTTTTTTCTTTTTTTTTTCCTGTTCTTTGTTTAAAGCAGAATCCATTGTGTTATGGTTCTGACTTTACAACCCTTTGCAGGTTCTAACCTGCAAAGGTTACATCTTAGATGGGAAGTTACATCTTATTGTAACTCCTGTCTTCTCACTCCCTCTATAGAATAAGAAAATGAGACTGCATCAATCTTTTTTATTTAAAAAAACCCCAAACACCAAAAAACCCCCCCCACAAACCCCAAACCAATTCACAAGTGAATCAGAAAACAAACTTTTTTTTAAAGAAAGGTCTTTTGAAATTGAGGGGATGGTAACAGACTTCTGCTTTACCACACCGTGTTAAGCAGGCACACCAAATAAATTCAGCTTCAATTTTTCCAAAGGCTGTTAAGTTGTTTTACTGGCACCTGTCTGGATTTCAATGTCATGCTACAAAACACTCCTTCTAACATGACATTTGTGCAGCTGTAACTCCGGTAGCAAAAAGGTATTCCTAACTGGGAGGCTGAAAGTGCAAGTAAACATCTAGTATGGTCTTTTTCCTATTTGAACTAATAACTTACTGATTTGTTATTCAAAAAGACTTTCATTTGTATCAGCTACAGCAGTGTTTATCAGGAGGAGACCCATGCACTGGGGTACAGATCATTGCCACTTGAGTTAAAGACTCTGCTCCTTCTGTGGCAGCAATAGTGGATTATTACCCAGCAACAAATGCCAATCACTGGGTGAAAATACACTGCACCCTGCATGCTTTGTCTGTCTCACAATTTTATTCTTTTTTTACTGATCATTATGATGATTTATCAATTCTTTTTTACAGAGGTAGGATTGTAATGATTTTCCAAAGGAATATTCACAATGGGTGTGCATGAAGAAGATGTTCACTAGAGCTGTAGGAATATGTTTTAGTAAACACAGCCTTTGTTTGGTTTGTTTGGTAAACACTGGGAAAGAAGAAGGAACCCAAACCCTGTGACAGCTAGATGAAATGTAACATTTTCAAACTTCAACTTGTGAGAAAAACATTCAACCACAGCTTCAATACATGCAGTTGATTAAAATCCTGAACCATCTTTTCAAAAACAGGGAACATATTCATAAATGGGAAAGAACGTATTCCCAGGGGTGCAACCTATTACAGGATAAACTTTTTCCATAATGTTTGTGTCCTTTCTGATATGTACCACCTGAATAAATAGGGAAGCCATTCAAACATTAGGGTCCAGCAGAATTTTCACTGCACATGAAATATTGTACAAAATCAATGAAAGAATGATGGTGGTGAAATATTTTTTTAAAAAAATAATTTGAGATTAAACTAGCTCGTGTTTTTTATTTAATTTTCCTTTCCTCCTTTTCTTAATGGAACAAAGTATGTAGCATATGAAGCTTCTGCTATAAAATTACTGAGTTTCACACTGTGGGGAGCTTGCAGAAGAAGAGGGGAGGGAGAGTTGGAAAGGAAGCATCCTTCCACATGCGTGAATGGAAATCAAATCACTTCAGTGCAGTTCTGTGATTGCACAGTGAAATTTAATATCAGCTAGCAACTACACAGTTATTTAAAACAGAAGTAAATAAATATGTCTTATTACAACTGAAGACAGGTTTATTAGACTTCATCTGAAATAGTGCATCCAATTCTGAGTGCCACAATGAGAAAGGCATTGATCAACAAGAGCAAGTTCAGGAGAGTCCACTGGGATGGTGGGGCTGGAGCACCTGCCTTGTGAGGAGAGACTGGGGGAGCTGGGCTTGTTCAGCCTGGAGAAGAGATGTCTTTGGGGAACCTAACAGCAGCTCCCAGTGCCTATGGGGAGGTCATTGATGAGACAGAGATGGGCTCTTCATAGTGGTGCAGGGCAGAAGGGCACAAGACAGAGGTCATAAGATGAAATAAGGGCAGTTCTTGCTGGATATATTGAATGAAAAATCATAATGAGATTAGTTAACAGCTGGTACAGGTTGCCCAGAGGAGATGCACAATCTACCTCCTTGGAGGTTTCAAAGACTGAACTGGACAACACACTGAGCAACCTGCTCTGGGGTCAGTTTACACATCTTTGAGTGGGAGGCTGGACTAGAGACCTCCCGAGATCCCCGCCAGCCCCAATTGTTGAGTTGATTCTGTGGTTCTGTCTAAGAAAATCAGCCTGAAAAGTCTGCTGTGAATGTTTATGGGTGGCATACACACATACTGGTGAACTATGGAACTGAGGCACAACATTAACGTATCTTAAAGATAAGAATATTTTTTCAGAAGAAAGGTGGACACATTTTGGCATTACCACTTGTAATTCTTATAGTCTCCCTTAATGAGAAGACAGAGTGCAACACAGCTGCTGTATGCATCCAGAATATTTACAACTACAAAATCAGTTATACTTGCAAATTCAAGTGGAATCTTTGAATTTGGCACTCTTCTATTGTGTATGATCAATAAACCACTTACAAATTATTCAGCTTAAGAAACATCAAAAGAAAGTCAAAACTCTCTAGGCCTCCTAAGTAACAAAGAAGAATGAAGAATAATCTGAAAGTGTTCTGAGATGCAGTTCTCTTCTGAGGCTTTATTCAAACCCTGTCTCTTTCTGCCTCTTACAATGTCTTTCCCTAGCTGCCTAGGGATTTTTCTCAGATTCCCAGTCCTTTATCTCTCTTCATTCTGCCCAATTACTGTCAATGATTCCAAACTTTCCAAGACCACTGAAATTTTCAAGAGACCCAAGTAGGATACAAAACGTTTTTGCTGGGCTCCCACAGTACCATTCCAGTCAGAATTATAATCAGATTTCTTTAAATGCAATAGCAGTTCATAGTAGAGTGTACATGATAAAGAAACACTTAGAGCACAAGGTATTTCAAATTAAGTAACTTCCCACAGCTTCCCTATCTTGCTGAAAAAAAATCTGTGCACCTTCAAGAAGAAGAGTTTTGAAGAATAAGGAATGAGAGGCTGCTTGGGAGCAGTTGTTTAAAGAAACTGAGAAGCAGCCTATAATCAAAGAGCAATAGAAGCCTACCAGAGGGCAGGTAGCAATGGCTTAAGTGTAGGGTGAAAAGGCAGCCCAGATGGAGTAAGAAAGCAGGGAATGGTTTTACTTGAAATTTCTGTGAATTAAATAATATTCCTGTAATTAAAATAAACTGGCTCCCCATTACAAAGAATATCACCCTGGAACAGTGATAACTGAACACACAGATGCATACCAGGGAGAAGAGCATAGGTCTATTACAATATTAAAAAACTTTTTGTTTCTGGTAGTCCTGGAAAATTAACCTTTCCATCCTCTTCTTACCTGCTTCGTTGGTTCTGATCACTCGCGATGGTACACTGGGGTCTCCAGTCCCAATTTTGTTGGTTGCTACAACTCTGAACTCATACTCCACCCAAGGGTTCAACTCGACAGCCATAGCAGACTCCATGTCACCACTTATCACATCTGGAACTGCAGATGGCAAAGAAATGTGTAGGTCACTCAGACATCTGAAGTTTAAACGCAGTGTCACAATGGCAAGTGGACTGGGTGATACAATATGGCCATTAGAAAGATGGACGTCAAGGATCTAGTATGTCGGAAATCACAGCTAGGTTTTTGGTACTCTGTGGTACCCCTGAAAAGGCACAGATTAAAGGATATAGGGGAGAGCTTTCTGCTTATTCACAGATGCATCATGGCAGGTGTCTTTGTGCTGTCCTTTCAGAGCTGTTGCTAAGTAATGTGAAAAGAATAAAAAAAAAAAGAAAAAAAAATCAGTGCTTTTAATTTATCATTGTTCTCTTAAGAGTGTCTGTTCCTGCAGTTGCAGATGGTTATTATTGTGAAGAGCAGGAGTTTTGAACAGTCTACTGGTGCTGTTTGAAAGTGTCTCTCACCTGTTTTTACGGTCTGCCAGCCAAGAGAAAATGGACTGCGTGCTTGCAGGTTGTAGAGGGAGATAGGGCTGTGATTGTCTGCCCCAGGACTCCAGGAGAGTGTTGCTGTGGTGTCTGTAATTTCCTCCACTATTACAACCCCTGGGGGACCAGGAGGACCTAGAAATAAAGTGGAATAATCAAACAGACCACACCACCATTGTGGATGAGCAGCATTAATATAGGAGATGCATTCTGTAGGGACCCGTTGGAGTTCAATATCCATGAAATATAAGGGTTAAAATGCACACTACTACATCATGGAGATACCTCATTTCCATGATTTCTGTGGGTAAATTGTGATTATTTCTACTCTTTAAATGCTGCATGGGTGAGTATCAATTAACTTGTCAGAGTGACAGCAGAAGAACTAGAAATAGAAACAGATTAATAAAGAAAAATCTCCATTATAATTGTTCTGAACCTAAAATTAAAAGAAAAAAAGAGCAACTTTAAGAAGCATCCAGGCTAGACTGCACAGTCACAATCACATTTTCTCTTTGCGTGAAACTTGTCAGCAGGAAAGACAAATAGTGATCAAAATGAAGCACAGGTGGATGTGCTACTTGGAGAACAATAATATTACTAATAACTAAGTCAAAGATACAGCATTCATCCTTTTTCTCAAATTCACTCATTCAGGGAAACCTCCTGGATTAGATTTCTGCTGGAAGTCCATTAACTGTTTAATTGAAAACTATTATAAACGAAACAAGACCCAAATTCAAATATTGTGAAGGCTGATAATTACTATAGCTCTATTAAAAATAAACAAAAAAACCACAACAACCTCTCACTCGAGAAATTAAAGGATTATTTATTCCATTTAGCTGCCCCAAATGAGAATATGTTAATCACCATTTATAAAGGCCATGCGACTGACCCAACAAGTGAGGTCTCTGGTAACAAACGTTACTTTACAATGAAAAATGTGACTATAATGTCCCATTCCTACCCTAATTTTCTTCTTTAAATCTTCCTGATATTGATATTACTGGTGTTTGAAAACTGTGCATTCGCCCTTGTCAAACTAAGTCAGAGGCAAAGTTTTCCTGGTTCAGGATCCTCTTCCACAGTTGTTGTAACTAGATGTTTAGGATAAAATGTGCATCTCTGTTATGCATAAATGCAGAATAAGCATCTCTCTTGTGGTTTCTTATACTTAAAAGCTTACGTAAGTCCTGAAGGACAGGATTTAATACTTCTGTAAAACATTAATATTATTAATAGCTATAATTATTTATGACAAATCTGGATTTACTTGGCATCCAAGACCCTTCTGATTCTTTTCCATCCTCCTGTTCTTGAAGGGTGAAGTTTTGCTTCTGCTCCTACACAGACAAAGGACTGTGAAATCAGAAATGTACTACTGGACACTTCCTCCCAAAATGAAACTGCAGGAAAGGTGATGATGGAAACAACTTTATTAATAGAAAGCAATTGCTGCTACACTTCTGTGGGAGCCTGATGCTGTTTGCATGTATCATAAGCTGTAGTGGAGCAGGTCCTTTGGATCCTTCCATTCCCGTGAGCTGTGGTGAGTGGTGCAGTCCCACTTGCTGATCTGTCAGAGCTCTGCACCTGCAGACCAGGGTGGCAAACACTTGGGTCTGGTGCCACCATTTGAAGTCGCAATTGTAGCCAGGATTTCTGCATTACTGAGCTTAGCATTATTATGTTTCTGTGCTGTTTCATGCAATCAAATCTTTTGCTGGCCAGAATCCTTAGTCCTTGAGTAGAAACAAATTTAACTGAGTATCAAAGGCTAAAAAACCGCCATCAACTGAAGTATTTTTAGTTGCTGTGATTTTTTGTCATTTGCAGCTGCAAACAGCTTTATATTTCCTCTGACATGCCTTCAACAAAAGTATGTTTACATGAACTATAACAACAGTATGATCAGAGTTTTGTAATACTTGGGCTCAATAGCTTCAGAGTGAGAGAGAGACATTCAATTCTTTAAATGAGAAAGTAATTTACGCTATTCACTTGCCTCTGTTTACTTGGCAATGATCTACAAGCAACTAATTGAGATTAATATGTTAGAAATACATGGCATTTAGAAATAATAGCAACAAAAAAAGAGAAACAAATGTCTGAAATTGAAGGGATTCAATTCCTTCCATTTCAGGAATGGAAGGAATTCAATAAAGTTGAGTACTATGGATGTATGATGGAAGAAGATTGTCTCCACAACACACTGCAGTCATCTTCCCAGGAGCCCAGGGTACAGCTCTGCACTAGAGAAGAACAAGTTTTTCCACTTCCATGGGTGGTGAGGAGCTTCAGCGCTGGGAGCGTGTCCTCTTCCCTTCCTCTGCCTGCTCAGCAGGCTTGACTTTGCCACTGTCAGTGCTTTTCATCGAGTCACAAATGGTGCTGGGGTAAGATGGTGCCACCTCTTGGACACCTTGTGACTCTCGGCCTTTTGGAGTCCCACCTTAATTTGCAGTTGAAAGGTCTTGCTTTTCCTCCTGGAAGAAAGCATGGCAGAAAGATGTATCCTCTGCACTCCTGCCTTCCTGCCAAGATTTTTCTGTTCTTTGATGGGAAGCACCAGGTCAGGCCTTCATCTCAAAATAGCAAGTCCTGGGGCTAATTTAATAAAACAGGGTGATCTTCAATCTCTATCATCTGTTGTTTCAGGCTATCTGTTGATGTAGGAAAATACTAGTGAAATTTTTATTTGTAGCCATGAGGGAAGGTTTAAAGGAAAGCTGGGATCTTGATACAATCATACGCTTTTCCTGGGTTGGAGCCCTAGGCCCAGAGTTATATCATGGTCCTGAGCACAAACAAAATTAAAGGGAAATATTTTAGTACTTTTTCTTTATGACAATATTTCTTCTGTGCACACCAAATGTTGTTAAAGAGTTTGTAGCCACTGTATTATAGACAAAAGAACAAGCATCTTGCTTATATTAAAGGATTTGAAATATATTTATGCAGATATCTCCTGCTAAATTCTTAATATATTTTGTTGTTGGAGTTCTCTCATGTTTTTTAAACCTCCTAAATGCATTCCTTAGCATGACAATGTGTCATTATGCTTTCTGAGATGTGTGCTTTTACACAGTCTGCAGGATGACTGCTAGAAAGCATTTCCACTTCCAACAGCAGGCATTCTTGAAAGCGGATTAATAAAAGACAAAAGCCTCAGTGATGACAAATGTATGACACTTAGCCAGGACCTGAGTGCTATGCAGATGTCACTCATTTTTGTAGAAATCTCATTAAATTTTATGCTTGGATGTAATCATTCATGGTGTCAGCTGGATGGCTAATGCACAGAAGCTTTTCTCCCAAGGGCTATGTTATTGTTCAGGATCTCTAAAACATTTTTTTAGTTGAGAATAACCAATTGAGGAAAAAATGCACAGTCTGCTTGAATGTTTCTCTGGAAACTACACAGAAAACGACTGGTCATAAATGTGCTACAGTGCAGTTGACCTTCATAGAGAAGACATTTGGGACTGCAATAGGCTCTTATGTGGCTCTAGGAGCACTGGAAACCTGATGTCAAGGACATTAGTCAGTTATCTTCTTTCAGAGCAATTCCACAGATTGATACTTCATTTCAGGACATGCATGACTGCATTTTGGCAAAGTTGTTTTATGTATCTTTTATTGTTGGAATGACCATCCTGAAAGGTCCTTTAGATTACTTGCCATGGTACAATGTTAATGTGAGAGTTCTTGAAAGACTATTACCAATAATAGCTGTAGTCATTCCATGAGGCAGTGCCCTTTCCTGTGAATCCCTGAATGTGGGCTGATTTACTCCACCGCTGCCTGACCAGCATAATTCTTACTTTTACCAAACAGCTAAGAAGCTTGGTATGCAGCAGTTCATGAGCACAGATTTCTTGACCTGAAGATTTTCCTTTCTGAATGACAAAGTGTACTGGCTTGTCATCAGGAAGATGAGAAGAAAGAAAAAGAGGAAAAGAAAGAGTCAGTTACTACAGAATAATTGAAAAGGTGCTTGATAAAACAGGAGCTTGACTGTTGTAACAGAAATGTCTTTTGCTGTGCCCACCTATGAAGTGTTTGCACATGGTGGGGAAGAAGAGGATGGAGAGAAAGTTCAAGGTACAGTAAATGCAATAGGCACTATGGCTTTCATGGATACATATGTTTCCCCAGTCCTTCCACCTCTCCACGTATGGTGCACTTGAGTGGTTTCTATAAAGTAGCTACATAAGGGCCCTGGGCAGGTGGAGAGTTTATGCCACAACCAGTGGCAGGATAGACAGGGAAGTTAGACTCAGGATTGGAAGGTAAGAAAGAGAAGACATTGATGTTCCAGCCTTAATAGTTTTGACTCGTTCCAGGAATGAGGGTCAGGAGAAGTCCCTGGTGTCCTGTCTGAGAAGGCCTTTGGTGGTACAGATGTCACATTGTTCTCCTTTTCCCTGATGACTTCTCTGCTTTGTACAAACCTAAAAATAGGGGATTTGGGCAAGGCAACTTTCAGAGTTGCTGAGTGTTGTGAGCTCAGATGCCAGACTGCAGTCCAAAACCTCTGAGCTGGATGTTTGTGAAGTGGCAGTTGTGGCTTGACACAAAAGGTACAGACAGTGCAGGGAACATGAACTGAAATTTCACCTTAGGAGGAAAAACTCCAGTAGCCTATGAATTGCATTGTGAATGACATAGCTAGCAGGTCAAAAATAGAGTAAGAGACTGAGTTTTAGACATGACACTTTTATTGGCATGTCGTGCTGACTATCTTTAGCACTATAGGGCATCGCTTGCCAGCTGTCCCAGTTCTGGTCTGTACTGCCTCCTTTGCTCCCTGCAGTCACAGCGTGGGCACCAGCACTCCCGGATCTGCACGGGTCTCTTTTAGGCACTGAGTTCATGAACATCACCACATCTGATTTGTACTTTTGTACTTGTTTCTAGGTACTTTTTTTGACTGAAGTTACAGATATAAGTTGATATTTGTAAAAACATTTCTTGGAACAAAGGATCTTGTTTAAATTCTTAAAAAACTCCACAGCTTTTTAAAGAGATGAATTTCTTTCCCTTTCACACTGTTGAAGATATTATAACAAAGGTCCTGTTACAAGATCAGATAGCTGCAAATGTTTTGGTCTGGAGTCTGTGGGTTAAAGGGCTGATGCTACATCTACAGTAATATACTCTCTTCTAAAATTGTAAAAGTTTTAGTTATGCTGATATACTGAAAAGGGCCAAAACACAAATCTGAACTCTAGCACTGATCCTCTGTGCCATTATGTTGTCAGCCAGTCCCTATCATAATTTCAGCCCTGTGCAACTATAACTCTCCCGGCCAATGGCTTGGCACAATTTATGGATTACCATGGGCTGGGGCAGATCCCAACAGGCAGTTTGTTGTACCCATCCTATTTTGAGCAGGGAGGGCAACCAGAAATGTAGCTGTGTGGATGGGAACTCTGCTGTATCCATTGGCCCCAGGGAGCAGTTTACTATTATGGACATATTCTGTGAGTCCAATTAATGGGGTCTGTGCTTAGGGCATCTTCCTGGCCTTTGCTACAGCTCATATGTAATTTCAAGGACCAGCAAGAATCTGCTGACCTTGTTTATGTTCCATTTAATAATGTTGTGTTTGATGGCCTTTAAACCCAAGTGCTTGTCTTTAAGTTTTATTGGCAATATCACAACTGAAAGGAGCAGTGTGGTCAACCTAACCAGCAGTTCCTGCATTATATTTGCTCCAGGTCAGTGGAGTTCAGAGGAAACATTACTTCTCCAAAAATATATCGAGAGTGGATTACTTGCTTAGATTGGTAGTTTTGCCAGTCTACAAGATGAATAGCTTTAACCTCTTTTTTATTTTTAGACCACAAAATGTGTACTCTTAAACCGCAGATTGTAGTCACAAAGGCTTACATCCCTTTACACTACAGGATTGCTTTCTGCTCCATTTCAAGATCTTACAGCTTCCAGGTAGCTGTTTGATCTTAAAGCTCATTTTACTTACAGTAGGCATGCACAGTGCATTTGGTTAGCTTTCCATGCACAGTCTTACAATACATGTTATACATCATAGAAGAAAGCTGATTTTCATCTTATTTTTAAGAAATCTTCTTGCCATCAATGTTGTACTAATATTTGTATAGTTCAAAGGATTTCAATTAGCTTTGTATATGCTAATAAGTTTCCAAGGGTGTACATCACTGACACAGAGAATTAGGAAGACTGGGCATTATTTCTTTCTTCCTCTACAAAAGCACAAGGTCTATTAACATCCGTAACAACAGAAAACACATTTTGAGCAGTAAGAGTAAAAGGGATGATAAAACCAAAAAACAGTGAATGTACTATTACTAAACCCCCCAGAAAATATCTGGCATCTAAATCTACAAAAATCCTTACGTATAGACCAAGGCGATAGTGCTGGAAACAAAGTTAACAGTATTAATGCTTAGAAAGCACAGACCTATTTGTAACAGAACTGAGACCTATAAATTATTTGAATTTCTCCTAAAACATAGTTTATAACACAAGGAAACATACAGAAATATTTTTTCTGCATTTTATTTATTTGACCTCTTTTTGTTACATAAGATGGCATTTTTTGTTAGTTAGCATCTCAAATTAAAAAATTAAGCAAACTTGCCTGACTGCTGCATTACTGTAGTTCCATTGCAAAGAGCTAATGGTCTTTTTGTTTGCAATGCTCTCCCGTACTTAATTACCTTGTCGTGTCAACATTTGCTACAGGTTACAGTTTACACTGTTTACATTGAAGAAAGTCAAATATTGAATAAGGCATTTTGGGACTAGTACCTTTTGCTCCTTTGCAAAACCAATCAGGCTGCACTGTATCTAGGACACATAAATGGATCAATCTGAAAGGAAGTTTGGTAATTTGGAGATGAGCTGGTTGCTCCATAGGCTGTTGTAAGGCGGTGTGTAATGCAGCATCCCACTGCAATCCCCGCAATCAATGCTACTTACTCTCTTGGGCATAATATATTGTAAACGAGGTTTGCAAGAGCAATTTACAAATAGGGCTTAAGTGATGGAATTTATTTGACAACTTAAAATTATTGAACCCAGTAATTTATTATGATAAAAAGCTTTCATTTATTAAATAAGTATTAAAATACTGAAGACTTGGTACTGTTGATTAGGCATTTAAGTTTTCGCAGATGTAAAAAACCCCTTTAACTTCAAAGCCTTGTATTCTTAACTCAGTCTTGATGATGCTAAAAAGAAATGCAACACAAGGAAAAGATTATAATGAAAAATAACCTACATTGGTGTTTGTGGTGTCACTATAACTGCTAACAATATAGAGGTTCTTATACGAAAAATAATTTCTCCGTTCTAAATGTTTGAAGCACTGTACCCATCCACATCAGACAATATGTCACAGTAAATTTTGCAGTGATCCTCTAATCTGCAAGAAACTTCCTGGTGTTCTTGGAAACTGCTGTTGCACCAGAAGTACTACTCATCTCAGCGCAGGTGAAATGAATCTCTACTCTTAACAGACTATAAAGAGTCTCATGCTGATCTTTGTGGAAGCATGTTAGACTCCTATGTGACATTCCCAGCTCACACTATATTCTGTGCTGAACTGTACAGGTGTTTTTCTAAGCCAACCCTCCAAACTTGCAGAAGAAAAAGTAAGAAATGTGTAATAATTGATTTTGGTAGATTTTTTACTCAAGCTTTTCCGTGTTGCAGCCTATGGCAAAGCAAGGGTTGAAACAAGTTCATTAGAAAACTATGTGTTTCAAGAGCAAAGGGACACTTTTTGCCAAATGTCATTGTAAGAAGTAGCCTGCTCTTAGCTATGACTTCTGCTGTTGCTCTTCAAAACCTCACCATATATGAATAACAGATTTTGTATTGATTAATTAAACAAACACAAAGTAAAAACACTGTTGCCTTTTTTTTTTTTTTTGATTGGACCCACCTAAGTTAATAAAGATGAGCCCCTTCATGGAAGTTAATAAAGATGAGCCCCTTCATGGTGTCAGCCTTTTTTATGACAGAAGCATTTGGTGTTTTAAATGACTCTACAGTGAAACATGGTGGAATCACAGGATCATGAAGATGTCCTTTGTAATGAAAAGATGAATGCACAGATTGCTTCAAATTTCTACAGCATCATGGGGAAATAAGAATGTAATAATCCTGTTTTGGAAGACAGGCTTTAAAAACTAAATTAATTTACCAAGCAGACATTGTCTTGAGGAAACCTGACACATTGATGGCTACAAGATCACCCGAGACATCTGTGAGATGCAAGTCTCCTGGCTGATACTTGGGTGTTTGGTAACCATGTTTGTGATCATATCATTAGTGTCAGAACATGACATGCATATTTATCCTGTATTAGAGCCTTCTGCTTTGGCAATCACTTCTTTGTGAAAAATCAGTACACAGGCAGCTCAGCTACTGGTGTGCCAATGATAGATGGAAAACCAGCCAAGCTGAAACATTTTGTTGTTCTGCTTGTCTGCTACTTAATACTCACTGAAAGTTGAAGATCTGGGTGGATAAATAGAGGCTGGTAGCCAGACAAAGCACGTGACATTGGAAACCTATTTTTGGACTGATGTCAAGAGCAGGACTGACATTCATAAAAATCATAAATCACTTTTGCTTCTTTTATGGCTGATGACTTCATGTGTTAGGGAAAACATTTGTTGACTGTGTAGCAAATATCTATATTCTCCTGTAAACATCCTTGTTTGCATGGCAAACAGTTATTCTGCACATATTTTGCTTGGGTGAGCAAACAACAGAAGGCATAAATGGAATGAAATCAGGCAATGACTTGGGTGTCAGGAATGTAAGACCATAGCTGTGATTTATGTTGTATTTATTCACCCCACTAAAACTATTCCTTTGACCATCAGACATACATAATTCCCATTATGGGATTTCTCTAAAGTAGCACATTTGTGTGGGCCTAGTGCCAGCATAGTTACCACCCTATGTGAAAAGCTGTTTTCTCTTCTGAATGTCCTTGAGCTGTACCTGACGGGGTCTGATGACCATCTTCCAGAAAATCTTGCAATGGCATTTAAGACTTTATGGCTATCTGCCTCATCACCCTGCTAGAGGACAAATCTGGTGCAGAGGGCACATGCCAGTCATTTAGCTTTTCCCTTTCCCAGTACACACTATAGTGTATTAGCTTAAGTTGTGGACAAAGGTTCCCCTAAGGACTACGTTCATTTTTGGAGCAACTTAATAGTCAACTTAATAAAAGAAGAAAATATTTGGGTTGCTAGAGATACCCTAACTTGTACCCTACACAGTCAGGCTCTCATTTGTTTGTCTCTTGACTTCTGTGCTCCTGGTTACTCTGCCTCAGAAAGAGGGTTGAACACATCTTAGAATCATAAAATTGTTTAGATTGGAAAAGACCTTTAAGATCACCAAGTTCAACTGTTAACCCAGGATTGCCAAGTCCACCACTAAACCATGTCCCTAAGGACCACATATGTGTTTTTTAAACACTTCCAGGGATGGTGATTCCACCACTTCCCTAGGCAGCCTGTTCCAATGCTTCACCACCCTTTCAGTGATGAAATTTTTCCTAATGTCCAATTTAAACCTCCCTTGGTGCAGCTTAAGGCCGTTTCTGCTTCCCTTGCCACTTGTTATTTGGGTGACCCTTTCCACCAGGCAGCTTTCCAGCGAATCTTCCCCAAACCTGTAGCATTGTATGGGGTTGTTGTGACCCAAGTGGAGGACCTGGCACTTCTCCTTGTTAAATCTCATACAATTGACCTTAGACCATCAATGCAGCCTGTCCAGATCCCTCTGCAGAACCTTCCTTCCCTCAAGGAGGTCAACACTCCTGCCCAGCTTGGTGTTGTCTGCAAAGTTTCTGAGGGTGCACTCAATCCCCTCACCCAGATCATCAACAAAGATCTTAAACAGGACTGGCCCCAATACTGAGCCCTGGGGATCACCACTTGTGACTGGCCACCAGCTCTATGTAACTCCATTCACCACCATACTCTGGGCTCAGCTGTCCAGCCAGCTTTTAACCCAGTATAAAGCACACCCATCCAAGCCATGAACAGTCAGTTTCTCCAGGGGAATGCTGTGGGAGACAGTGTCAAAGGCTTTAGTAAGGTGCAGGTAGACAACATCCACAGCCTTTCCCTCGTTCACTAGGTGGGCCATCTTGTCGTAGAAGTTGCTCAGGTTCCTCAATCAGGACCTGCCTTTCATAACCCCGTGCTGGCTGGGCCTGATCTGGCAGTTGTCCTGTACATGTCACATGATGGCACTCAGGGTCATCTGCTCCATAACCTTCCCCAACACCAAGGTCAGGCTGACAGGTCTGTAGTTCCCTGGATACTCCTTCCTGCCCTTCTTGTAGATGAGTGTTACATTGGCTGACCTGCAGCCTTCTGGGACCTCCCAAGTTAGCCAGGACTGTTGATAAATGATGGAGAGTGTCTTGGCAAGCTCCTCTGTCAACTGCCTCAGTACCCTCAGGTGGATCCCATCTGGCCCCACAGACTTGTGCGTGTCTCAGTGGAGCAGCAGGTGACTTACCATTCCCTCCTGGACTATGGGGACTCCATTCTGCTCCTCATCCCTGCCTTCCAGCTCAGGGGGCTGAGTACCCTGAAGGTAAGTGGTCTTGTTATTATAGAGAGTGAGGCAAAGAAGGCATTAAGTACCTCAACCTTTTCCTCATCCCTTGTGGCAATGTTCTCCCCCATATCCAGTAAAGAATGGAGATTATCCTTGGACCTCCTTTTATATCTGATGTATTTGTAAAACATTTTTGTTATCATTTACAGCAGTGGCCAGCCTGAGTTCCAGCTGGGCTTTTGCCTCTCTGACCTTCTCCCTGCATAACCTCATGACATCCTTATATCCTCCAGAGATGCCTGCCCCTTCTTCCAAAGGTGGTAAATTCTCCTTTTTTACCTGAGTTCCAGCCAAATCTCTCTATTTAGCCAGGCTGGTCTTCTCCTCTGCTGGCTCATCTTTTGGCACATGGGGACACCCTGCTCCTGCGCCTTTAAACTTAATTCCTGAAGAATGCCCAGCCTTCCTGGGCCCCTTGGCCCTTCAGAACTATCTCCCAAGGGACTCTTGTCAACCAGTCTCTTTAGGCCAAAGTGTGCCCTTCAGAAGTCCAACATAACTGTTCTGTTGACCCTCTTCCTTGCTTGATTTCCACCTAATCTACTGCCTGGAGGTATAGCATGCTCTTGAAGAGAGACAAGCGTATTTTTGAGCCTCAGTCTGAGACAGTAAAGAAGAGATATCCTGCCTTGTAGATAAACATTGCAGTTCTGAGCTAAGCTGTAAGTGGTTGGCATTGCTTCTTCTACCTTAAATCAGTTCTGGCTTTTGAGCTGAATCCTCTCATCCTCCTCATATTCGGACTCTGTGCCTTCCACAGAGTCAATGCGTCTATCTAGAGAGCATGATGAATCTCGGATGGATGAATAAAAGATTGTGAGTTATTTTTTTTTTCAGTACCTAAGAAGAACAACTTGTGATGATGGATTACAGTTTTTTAGAACTATGTTTTTTACAAGAAAGGCTTTTTGAATTTAGGTAGTAGCCTATCTGAATATAAACAGATGATGTCATGCATGTCAGGACAGCAGACCTCTGAAGGTCACTGTTGACTAACATGAGACTACTGAAATACTGCTCATTTCACAACCCGCTCCAAGATTAAAATGCAAGACACTTAAGCTGGAAAGCTAATGTACTGCCTGACAGGTCCAGCTGCCAGTAGAACATCTGTTTCTGATGAAATACTCATTATTGGTAGCATTAGAAAAATGAAACAGAAAGAGGAAAAAAATAAGTAATCGGGGCTAGAAAAACAGCATTTAAGGAGCAGAGAAATTACTAGGGACCACTAAAAAGTTGTTTCTTACTTTAATAGACCTAGTTTAATCACATTTTCAAAACATTTAGAAAAGCATTTATGTTTTGTTTTGAGTAGTATGCACTGATGGGGCTTGAATCTTGATTTTGTCCAAACATGATCTAGAGTATCTTTTCATATAGTTTTGAAGTGTTCCTGAAAGAGATTCACTAGATAAATATCATAATGAAAATACTGTTAGTTGTGTATTTCACTGCAACTTACCTAAAATCAAGACCTGTGAGGTAAGGTAGTGAATTTTAAAACAGTTTGAAAATAGTTTAAAAAAGATCTGTAGCTCATTGTAGAAAGCTGCAGAATAGAAATTTGCTGCTGTCTTAATTTCTTCTGCACATGTGCACACACACACATTTACATACATATGTAGTCAATTCAGAAATCTTCTTGTACCATTAATTACCTTCTTGTAAGTAATTAGACCCAAAAGAATTGAGTTTTATTTGGCACTACTCATTCTCTGTTCTTCAGATTGTCTTTCACTGGTAGACATTTTTGTAATTAAACTTCTACTGTATAATGCAGAACAAAAAAGAACAAGGGTGAAAATAGTGACAGTTAGTTACCTGCTATATATTCAAGCAACCTTCCAATAAAGTAACTATCAAAAGTGTCTTCAAAAAAGATAAATATGGTTTAAGGATACTGCATGCTTTCTCTGTAATAAATGGTACTGAGACACTGCAATGGCTTGAAAATGCAGTGGTGAATGTCTGTCTCTTGAAGATCAGCATGCGAGTTGTGAGCAATAGGAACCTGTAAATAGTTTGTTCCTCTTTACTGCATCTGAAGAGGCTGCAGCAAGGTATTACAAAGTTCTAGAAAACTGTCCTTTGACTTAAAAATAATGCAGCAGCGGAATACATAATTCAGTATAAATTTAGTAAGCTTACTAATAGCAATAATTCTGATATTCATGAATATCTAAAGGATGGAAAATTAGATTATTTTAATGTAATTTACTCTTCATGTCCAATGTATTTCCTGTAGAAATGGTGGAAGCAGAACATTTTTTGAATTAAAAATTACAATGATATATTAAAAAAACCCACCCTACATGTTCCTTACAATATAACTAACATTTGAAATGCTGTTGTATGGTGGTATGATACTATCAGCGTTCAAGACTGGCATTTTCTGTAGAGGCAAAAGGAGAGAAAGGTCAGAACAAGGATGTGCTGGAACTTTTCTTGCATCAGTACTTCTAACAGTTCATAACAAAGGTTCTACTATCTCAGTTTGGCCATGGGCTGCAACATTTCAAACACAAAGATGTTTTGTAATATGCCTAAAATGAAATTATTTTACCTAGAAACTCTACTGGAAATAAAGAATAACATAGGTTTGGATTTCAGACTTTACTGCATAGTGGCAATGGGTTTTCTTCATAGATGATGGCTTCCTCTGTCAGGTGGAATTCTTCAGAGTTTACTGAAATACTTATTGAGACATCTGTTGCTCATGGTGTCTTCTCCTAAGCAACGTCCAGTACCTCCAAAAGCTAAACCTAAAGAAGTTTGAAAGGTGCTGCAATTTGGGATCATCAGACAGTGTCAAATTGCACTGAGTGCACTCTATAAACTGAGATAGGGGGAGAAAAAAGAATTAGAGATACTGAAATTAAAATGAAATGCCTGTAGCAGTATATGAAGAGATAGATTAGATTTTCCTAAATATTCTGGATCTTTGAAATGCTGAAGTTTATAAAGAGTAATCATTAGCAACTCTGTACTGAATGTTTTAAACATTTTCTGGAATACAAAACAAAACCATCCTACATTTTTTGGTGAAAGAAATACTGGCATTATTCTCTTTTGCATAAGTTTTACAGATATCTTAAGGAAATTAACTACTTCAGCGAACCAAACATATCCTATAGTTCCATGAAAACTGAATTTTACATCGGACAAAAGAAGTCACACAGTATAAAGCATTTTGTGAAAGCGAAGCAAACATTTCTTACTGTATCTTAAAATTATCAAATCATAGACTCAAGAAAAGGAAAACATTGTAAGCAAATTATATTTGAATTTAAATTCCATTAAAAAGCACTTGCAGTTTTCATTTCATCAGCAAGGTGGCATGGTAATGAGACACCCACACGCATACATTCTGATACTGCTTACAATGCCCTTTCTTTTTTTTTTTAAATCTCAAATCTGTTCCTCAGAGAAGCATTTATTTTCAACACCAAATTCAATAAACTCATTTATATAACCAGTACTCTTAAAAAAATAATTTTGTGTCCAGTCTGCAGTCTCCTCGATAATAGTAAACTCAGAGATTTTTTGTCACTGATAAGCTTAATGGCATTAAAGTTGAGATTTCCTTGCCTATCTGTAGAGCCTCCAGCTCCTCTCTGAGCGAGGTAAAGGTAACACAAAAGGCCCTGCGTAACCTGCAAGGATGAATCAGATTTCATAAGGCAGCTAAAATGACATTATGTGTCTGTGTTGAGGCAACTGAATACCACCATCCTTATAGCGCCATAGCTCATAGAAATCTGATGGTCCTCAAAGTGACTTTATGGAAATATTTAACAGCTACTTTCATCACAATGTGAAGAGCCCTGCAGTCAGCCAGAAACATTCCTTATCATTTAAAGCATATATTTGTCCTAAAAGCAATGGGTACAAACATCTCAAATCTAAAGTTGTGGTGGAATAAATGTTTTTGAAAGATTATAATCTCTAAATAATCTTGATTTTTTTTTATCTGGAGTTTTTCAAAATTTAATAAAATGTCTAGCTTGATTTATGCTTCCAAAAATGTACAATCTACAGTAACGCTATCCAGCTGTGCTGCTGAGCAGGGATCCACCTATCCTGGCATTGCAGGACTCACCAGTTGTAATGCCAGTTAGTGGGCTCTGATGCTGGTAAGTCAGCCCTCTGGTCCAGTCAGGCACTGAACACATGTGTGAGTACACACACACACACAAGTAGTGCAGAATGCAGAAATACTCTGCTTAACAGAGTGCACATAGTGCTAATACTCTGCTTTATTGTAAACTAGTGGGTCTGGGATATGATACGGGATGTGATCTGGGGTCCTGCAGGGCAATGGCTCTGTGCTCCTGTGCATAATCAGGAACATTAAATGACAGGTAAAGCAACTCAACAGATGACAGATCTGAGTCTAAAGATGCAGCCAAAATTTGGTGGTGACAATTCCACGTCTGAATAAAACCAAACCCATGTCATATTATGGGCCTTTTGGTTCCTTGCTCATATCTATTTTAGAAAAGGCTGCACGGTCCCTCCTCCTCTTAGGAAGCGAATGAATATTCCTAAACCATTAAAGCTGAGAGAATGGCTTGACCATAAGATGAAATGTAAAGCATTACATAAAAAAAACACAGACTCAGCCTACCCACCTTACACAGGCTTTGTCTACACCTTGACGCCACTTGTCTACATTTTGACTGATCTGGTATACCTTTTGTGCTATTACCTATCTCAAGACTGTATATCCATTAACCAACTGTCTTTTGTTTCTCGTTGTCATGTCTGCAGGTCAGTTTATGGTGAAACTGCTTTCAAAGACAGTAGGTTAATAAAAAATGTTCTCAGTAGTATAAAATCTGAAAAATGATGTGTAGCACGGATGTCCCTGAAACCCACATATTTAAATTTCCTGGTACAATATTTTCTGGTGAGTGTGTTTTCAGGTAACACTGTGAGCATACTCACCCCTAACAAGCAGTTCTGTCTCATCTGACACGGTGTCCGCCGCGGTCTCAACCCTGCAGCCATATCTCCCTGCGTGCATCAGGAGGATGTTTCTGATCATTAAATCTGCAGAGGACGCTTGCTGAAAGGAGGATGAAGTGCCACTTTAAAATTCAGTAAATCTTTGTTCAAGGTATAGTTTACGAGGGTGTTTTGTACAGTTTGAGAAACTCATGATTACAGCTTTCATCTTGCACTGTTTATGTGCCCTAATACCCTCTTTTGAGGATTATCAGAATATTGCATTTATACAATCATTAATAGGGATTAAAGAAGAGGATTTCAGTTTTTTATTAACTTTGACTTTGCTTAAAGCACACCGTGCATATTTGCATGCTCAAAGGAAATTATTCCAAACTAGCACAAAGAAATTCATTAAGGAGATGAACAGAAATATTCTGAATGCAATCAAGACCTCTTACAAATGAAGGGCTCTTTCTTCCTCTTCCTCCTCCCTACAATGCAGTGACATTTGGAGTATGTCTCACTACTGTAATGAAATTAAGATAACTTGAAAGATAATGTTGATCAATTTTTATTAGCACAGAGAAAATTAATACTAAATATGACTGAGGAAATACAGTTTCTCATTTTACCTGTTGAAATCTTTCTGTATTTAAATCTGAAACATGCAATCCCTGAATAAGTGTACATAGAGAACAAGTTCAACGTTTTGTTTTTTAGTATTCTAGCAAACGGTAATTACAATGACCCAAAATCATGATCAGAAAAGAGAAAACTGGAAAGTAGAACAGCCTTTTGGAAGACAAATGTCTTTTGCTAAGAATCTCTGTATTATTTCATAAATTCAAGTGATACTGCTAGATTTTGCATGTAGAAAATCATTGTTTTATCCAGACTTACTGAAGTCAATAAACATTGCTCCATCAGATTTAGGGATCCCTAGCCCACAGGTATTGTTGATTTAAAATAGTCACTACTCAGGGAAAGAGCAGGTAAGTGGGAACAAAAGTCACCCTGACAACACCTTGACTACATTGTGTAGCAATCCTTAAAATGCTTGCAAATTCTTGATTTAATGTGAGCACCAATAATTTTAGCAAATTATTGCATTTTTGTTCCTTTCAAGGCATTTTTTTTCCTCTTAATAGTCAAATGGAAATAATTTTAGCAGATTAACTGAGGATAGATAGATAAAATGTCCTAAAAATATCTCTAAATTACCTTATCATTGCTACTTTGTATGATAACGTGAACGTAAGAGATTTTTTTCAACGTTAATGTAGAGTTTGTATAACATTATATTATAAATTACATATAGTTAATATTTTGGGCATAATTGTGTAAAAATTAATTATGTAACATACAATTACTACAATTATCCAATCTATAAGATATGACGCATAATTTTAATAATTACACAAACAATAATATATCCATTAAAATATATAACATTATATACTGCTGTATTATATAAACCAGTATTATATTCTTCCACTATTGACTATTATATATCTTCAGTTTATATAGTACTATATAAAGTACATATATAATGTATTGTATAGTGTTTAGTACATTTTATAAAATAATATAATGTCACAGGATATAACATATTTTAATAAAAATAATACAATATGGTATATGACTTATATTTACCATATATAGTATAGTATATATGACATTTTAATATCTGATTACTATATAGCTAATATAATATAATATACCTTACATTATATTTTATACAGATGTTGATATGCACTTCCTTTGTGTTTCACTTTAAGAAACTTTTATTGGATATAGGCATTTTCCTTCTCAGATTTTATTTACTTTGCTAACCAAGCAAAGGCTGACAGTCTTTCATTGAATTACATGTTCCCTGTGTCATAATATTCCTGTGCAGTGGTTCTAATTTGAGTCAGTTTGATTGTGAATGAGCAGAATTGTATCCTGCATTCAAAATAAAGTTTTACTACAGGTGTACATGTTGATACTTCTCTAGCTGTGCTGAAATATGCTACCAACTTCACCTGCATTCAGCTTTGGCTGTTTTTTTCGACACATATTGATTCTGTACTCAGGTAGATACACTCAGATCTTTATCCTTAATCATTTGCAAATTATGAAATCCTGCTTTATAACCAGTCGTCCATATGTGCATGACCTTGTGCTTTGAAATACTACATTTCTTGTCTGTTCCTATGTGTTACTTTCATCATCTGCTGTATTGGTAATACGTCCAGTTTTGTACCATACAGTTGTCTTTTCCACACTCTTTTCTGCCAAGGTCATTAAAGACAAGATAAAACAGGATTGGTTCCAAGATCCAATCTTCTATACTTTAGTTTTTCCTTCGAGGCAGAAGAATTCCTTTCCAGCATGCCTTGGCACACGTTCTTCAGCCAATCTTATCTTCATTTGCAGATTTGGAACTGAGCTTGTCGTAATATGCCATGTAGCACCAGGGCAAAATCTTTACCAAAGCACACTCATGCAAAGAAGGAAAAGAGAGGCAGAACATCAAGGCTGCCAGGAAGACCAAAGTGAATGTGGGCATAGTCTATAGCTTTATAACCCTGTAGATCTAAAAGCGTGAATACAATTGTAGTGTTTTGCCTACTAGAGTGTTTGGAGAGAAGATACTCAGACCAGTGAGGTATAATGCATTTCCTGTATTCTTGCTTTGGCATATCAAAATCACAGCAGTGGAAAGAATATCTGAGTACCCTGCAGCTCTAAATGCAGAAGAAGAGCACACAGTTCTACTAGGAACCAAATTCAGGCTACAATGTCTTTATGTTGCCTAGGACAGTAACATTTACTAGCCGTTGAAACATGGGTTGCTCAAGATGATTAGTGATTCTGGTACAAAGCTTTAGCTGCTAGAAGGCCAGAATCAGTCCACATTTGTCCCCTTTTGAGGGTAATTTACATTTAATGTGTGTTTTGTTGTTAAGTGGGAGGAAATGCATAATGGATAGCAACGGTGGTTTCATTGCTCAGGAGCTTTTAAAAATCTTGGCTGTCACTCCAGTTTCTATAGGGTTCATGAATGCGTGAATCCTAATATTCTTATCAGGAAAAATATAAGTATTTCATCTGCACACCTGCGTAACTGGGCAGACAAGCAGCAATTGAAAGAATCATTGCTGTAAGTGGAGAGCAGTGCAGTACAATAGATCCCCATGAAACACATTTATTACAGCTTAACAGGATGTGCAGCCAGCATTGCTTAGGATGTGTGAGTGGAATGAAATTAAACTCATTGTGTTTATACAGATGGATATATGCTCAGACATTAGATTTTTGAGCATGGGAAATAATGGACATTTTCGCTTCCATTCAGATAGGCAGGAGCTATTTTTGAACAGGACCTTTAAAAATACCATATCATTTGCTGTTCAGTGGTATTTATAAAGTGGTCTTTATGAATTTTACAGACTCTTCCAAGTCTTGGAAGACAGATTATTTTGTTGATCAGTTTATCTCGTAATGAGAGGTTCAAGATCACAACAAAGCCAGTGTGTGTGTGTTTAAACTGATGCACTGGCTTTCCGAATCTTAAAAAAGTCTCTGCACCCTGTCATTGCAGCTGCTGCTTAAATTTGAGTGATTACAATGCAGCTTTAAAAAAACTGCTAAGCAGGAATGCAGCAGAGACTCCATTAAGAAAAGATCTAAGGTCAGAAACTTTGTCTTATGCTTTTAGTCTTCTCTCAGTGCAAAAAGATGTAATGCTTCAACAAAAGCAGACACATACTCTCCCCTCTGGGGAAGACAAAAACTGGTGACCTGGATGCAAACAGTGTAGAAAGATCTCTCACCTGGACCAACATGAGTTAGAACAGCCTGGTCTATCAGCAACCATGTGGTCCCAATATTATTCAAAGCTGAAATGGTTAGTGTTTAAATTTTTTTGTCTACATCTAAATTTTGATTTTATTAAGTGTACATTTTTAAAAGCTCCTTTTTATTCCACTAATTTTATGTTTTCCAGTGAAAAGACATATTTTGCAATAAGTGCACTATTTCAAAGTAGCATTTTGTTAGAAAAATCTATATTCCTTGGTGTTCCGAATATCATATATTACCCATTTAGCCAAATATCAAAATCATTTATATTTGTTCAGTATAAACCTCTACTGTGTGGAATATATCTTGTACTTTACCTAAGCCAAGGCTTAAGAAAACCCCCAAAATAAAACAGATAGGTTTAACAGCCAACTTCTAATTATTTTAAGGAAAGCTAAATGTAACCTTCAAGGCCAGCATCAGCCATGGACCTACTGTAACACTCAACACAATCCTGGTCTTCATTAAGCAGTAAATAAATAATAATACAGCTATCAATGCCATCTCTCTAGGAAATGTTTTCTCTAGGAAAACAAATTATTGTATAATTCGTATTATGCTCCTGAGTATCCTATTCATCAGGTTCTGGGAAGCTCCAGTGCTTAGTGCTGTGTCAATCTATTGCTCTCTCTGCTGCAGTGTGGCATGTTATCTGAGGTCATAGCTGTGTCTGCAATGTATCTAATTAGCTATACCTGTAAGGTCTTGTGTGAAGTAATTTTTTACAAGAATTGGTGCCACCTATACATAGCATTTGCTTTTGATGTGGAGATCCTTCCCCAAACTTGAAAAGGCTCCAAGAAGCATGGAATATGCATACTTTGCTCAACATGGATCACCTTGTTGGATTTGCCTTTTGCACCCATTGCCCTAATGCTGGGAATTTACAGTGGAAGGGGGGAAGCCAACTTGCAGAGGAATTACTGTTGGTGAATTAGTACTTCTTCAGCCATCCTACATCCCTACAGAGAGGAAGCTGGGTGTGGATTTTTTCCTTTCCACTTCATAAATCCTAAGAGTTTGCGAGTTGCTTCACAGTAAACTAACCTTTACATCTGGTTCTTCAAGTGAAGAGTATTACTCTTTCTGGGAGAGTGAGTTCATTATTGTGAGTCAGTTGCTAGGAAACCTCCCTGTTAATCTGTCCATTCATTTGCTGAGTTTTTATCTCTAAACCAAGGCCGTTCATTCAGTATCCAACCTCTTCTTTTGAAGGCTTTGCACAAGAACAATCTTTATCTGCCTGCATTTGAAACGGAGCTCACAGTTATGCTATAGTACACGTTCTGAACCTTTAGTAAGTCTCTGCTTACTTCCCTCTGCCTCCTCCATGGAAGAATTAAATGTTGTTTTGCTTATTACACAGTTATATGTTCAAACTACAGAATCACATGTGTAAAATAGATATGAAACCTAGAAACCCTGAATCTTTCTCTTGTCATCATACCAATCCTAGCTTTCACTTAATCTTGTTTCGAATGCTGCTCATTTTCCACATTGATCGTCATACTTCCCTTCCACACTTCAACTGCAGTCCTGTGAACACAGCTCTGATTTATCTTGGAAAGAGGGACAAAAAGACAAGGAAGTTCAAAATACTGGGTAGTCAATAGAGATGCTGTGGCAACTCACAGCTCTCGCCTTCTGCATGCAAAGGCCTGGGTTCTAGAAAGGCTGCCTGTCATTGTGCCGAGGATTCAGGCTGGGAACTCAGCCTGGACAACATGCGGTGAAAATTGTCTCTCTGCGTGGGAAGAGCATGTCTAAAAGGGGTAGTGAGACTATTATAAATGATCATGGTTCCACAAAAGCTTAAATCAATGGCAAAAAAAGACCAGGCAAACACTGACTGCCATTGCAAAAATACTTTTATGATGAAAGCCTAAGGGGTGTTTCAGTCACTTCTTTACTGTGCCTACAGGGGTTTACTGAGGCTTGCTTGCTGTCATCTAAATCGCTTGACAGTGAGAGGTGAAGATGCTTTCTACAAAGTGGTTTCTATACAGAAGAGAATTCTTGGGAGGTACAAAAACTTAAAAAGCACCTAAATATTTTGTAAGCTGATATTCTGTATAAATTGAAAACAGTAAAACAATGGTCTATAATTAAATGGGACTGAGACATAATCCTAAACAAGAATGACCTGCACTGTTAATGCTCTCTTGTTCAGCTTAAATGATTACTTAAAATACATGGGTGTTTTTACAGATAACACATATTCGTTTAATTCCTCACTCATACATTATTTGATGCAGAAAAAGAGCCTTAATTAATGAAATTCAGTCAGATTAAATAATAAGAAAATTACTTCCCAGTTGAACCTTGATTATTTGACATATTTGATTAGCAATGGAGTCTATTTTTGGTGAATTTATCTGAAGCAAACTAATGACCTTACAGAATAACTTCATGGCAATGTTTGCTTTGTACCATCAACAGTAAGTGAAAAATAGCAATACAATAAAGCTCTTTTAAATTATGCTGACAATTTATATGTGCATTATGAAGGATTGTTGACTTCAAGCCAACTTCTGTTCATAATACATTTAGGACAATTTAAGTGCCATTTCATGCAAATTCTCAGCTTTGAACATACCAACCACTTGCCTGTTCACTGCTTATGATATTTACAAATTGCAAATATTTAATCTGTTAAAAAGCAGCAGATTTCTCTGTTGATATAGTCATAATGGAAGATTATATTCTGAGTTCTGTCTTTTAATCATATAAGCACATTTGGAACAAAGAAGATGAAAATAATGTGATTAGTTTTGTTGTGATTAATGGCATGTGGTAGTATAATAATGGTGGTATAGTAGTATCCAGCCTGATGCAGGCTGACTGAGGGATACCTGATAATACACAAGTTGGATTTTCCCCATCTTTAAGAAGTAAAAAAGATGTTTTTCAGGTTTGTGAATCCATGAGTTTCCAGGGGATGTGTGGACCCTTCCAGTGCCAGTATTTTTGAGCAGTTTGTATGGAGAAAGCAAGAATAATGAGAACGATTGTTTTGGGTGAGCACTGGTGACTGGAAGTGGATGCCAGAGAGAATTGGGAGTTGGATAGGGAGGAGTTTAAAGTGCAGCTTGAATTGTTGCCAATGAGTTTGATTAATTTTATGGAGAGAAGGCAGAGGAAGGGATGAAGTTAAATGAATATCAGATGTCAGGTAGCATGTAATGTACCGGGATAGATTTGTGAAATCTAGGGATTAAAGAAAACATAGAAAAAGTATTGAAAATGAGAAGGAATGAGAAAAAAAGATGGTATATGAAATGGCAAGCTTCAGGACAGAGAGACCCACTATACTCATGTTGGTAAATTCGTGTTCTGCATCTGAGTTATTATTAGGAGGAGAAAAAAGCAAGACAAGACCAAATAATATGGGGTACCTGTGCTCCTGTTTACAGATGCAGAAAGAGGAAAAAGAAGAGCATGGAGCTACATATATGATTTGAGTGGAAGGGTGGTGATAGTGATGCGTGAAGATGATAGAAACGAAAGCAAAACTCATCTGGGATAACTGTCTCCTTTTGAGAAGACATCACAAAAGGAATCATGGAGAGCAGACATGTGATTGGGATTTCATTAGTGTGCAGCACAAAGAATGTTGTGACAGCCTTACGTGATCAGAGATTTACTAGCAGGGTCTGTAGATGATGGCACACATCAGCTCTAGCAAAGAAAGCTACATAGGTGAGAAATAAAAAAGTCTATGAGGAGAGAGAGAGAAAAGGAAAATGGAAAACTCTTCTTGGTGCCTGGCCAGAAAAAGTATTCTCCTCTTGGGGCTCTCTCCAGTGCACTAGGTGGAGATGAGAAGGATTATTTTTTGCCTTTTTTTCCCCTCTAGTGCTGTGATCTTTTCTTTGGGACCTACTTAAACTTGCTATATGTTAATGTTGATTGGAATATGTTAATTAAGAGTAGTTGTAGCACAGTGATTGATTGTTAAGCTTCTTAGCATGTGCATTGTTGGATAACATTTATGACGTATTTACATGACCATTATGTACTTTGCTGCACACTGTGGTTGAGTTTACAAAACAAGAGACAAAGAAAGGGGGCAGGAGGGAGGTGTGAGTTTCAGGCCAGTGGGAGCTTCTTCCTATGAGACCCCACCATGACAATGTGGCTGGGGTTTGCAAGTGCAAGGCCATGAGAACAAAGCCAGAAGACCTGCAGCATAGGAACTGCAATGCAAGAATACTGCCAGGAAGGCTCTGGAAAACACTGCCACAGCAGCCTGGGAGAGAGGCTGCAGAGCTGCAAGTGAAAAATGGGCAGCAGTGCTGCAAATGGAAGGACTTAGCATTAAGGCGGCGGGTATTGACCAGGTGTTCAAACAATCAGTTGTGCTGTTATAACCCGGATTAAAACTGTGCCGAGCAGTTAAACGATCCATCAGCTGCAAGTAAATGGGGGAAAGAATGCATTAATTAAATGTCTTTTATTTACTCCAAGAGTTTTCTCTTTAGAATGTTTCTTGTAAACAAGGAAAGGTACAAAATACCTTGATAGAATAAACTAGTGTAAAAACTATCTGACTGTATTTCATTACTCTTCTATTACAGTCAGTTTTTAATAGTGATTGGTATTCAGGAATGTTCAGAGACTGGCATTTTCCAAAATGCTCAGTTATCTCCCTCCTCTACAGTAAAATTAAATAGAAGAGAGGCTACTTATCGCCTCTGTCTTTTACTCTCTGCTCATAGCCAAAGCCACAGCACTTGGGCATACCGGTTTACGTACTTGTTTAATTCTAGGAAAAGTTTGGAGTATACCGTTCTAATGCAGCATGCGGGTGTTATCTATAAATTGAGTCAGTTCCCTGGGACTGTTTGTATCCTGGAAGCAATGCATGGTAAAATGCATTATTAGACCATAGTCATCATTGTGTTCAGATTTTGGGTTGTATTTAGCAGTCATAAAAGACACATTTCAAAGTTTTTTTGACCAGAAATCGCTGTTCCATTTTGCATCCTCCTTAGTTTACAAGACATTTATGTTACCAGTTGACAACATTTTTTTTTTTTATTTTGAAACTGCTTCTGATCACTCAAGTATTTAATGGCTGTGGCATGACAAATGGGCAAAACCTGGTAATGAGCACAGGGCTGAAATGTCTGGAGATTTGAGTTGACAGTAATGGCTGTGTTCAGCCTCTTCCATCAGTGGGAAAGTATTGTGATAAATAGTGAAACAAATTGATCTCAAGGAGGTTGATACAGCAGCATTACCCTGTACAGAAAAACTCTGTGCATAGAACACATCTCTTCTGGAAGACCTTTGACAACTATTGCTGTTCTCAGTATGGAGAGGAGGGAGGGTGTTAGATAAAACTCTTATTTAATTAGCCTTGTTTGGTTTAATGTGCAATAAAAAGGAAATATATTAATATTAGCAGCTTGCTGTTATAGTTGATTTTATGTAGTATAGAACTCAGTGCTACCTATTTAATCTTAACTTCTAACATATGATTAAATTACTAAAACAAATAAAGGAGACACTTGAAAATGTAAGGAAAGGTGCAAAGTTATGATCTCTCACAGGTTTTAGGTTATCAGATTGAAGTCTCCAGTGCTAGACAGTAGTTAATGAATTGTCCAGTCTGTATTTACTGGCCTTTTCTAAATGAAACCATAGATTTCAATTCACTTCCATGTGAACAACTGACCACTGTAAAATAGAACATGACAGGTTGTGTTTATTGCTTCCCATGGTGGCAGTTTCAGTTAAGATCAAAGACCAAGAAGATATTGAGACTAAGTCACTTTCCTGCGTCTGTAATGTACTCGTGAAGGTCAAGGTGAGGGTCACTAAGAGCAATGCTGCTGCTTACCAGTCTGTGGATAACCACAATAAATCATTTTCCTTGGCTGCCATAAAAACAATATTGTCTTTCAAACACAAAGCTGGAATATTGATAGCTGGATGAAAATCTACTTGTAAAATCAGCTAGAAAAGGGATACCTCTAGGACAAAATTAAGGAGATCTTAGATCTTAGAAAATTCTGAATAGACTTTGAACAAGATTTCTGGATTTGACGCAAAGCACAGCAAATCAAAGCTACCCTAATAAAAATAAGCAAGTCTATTTTTTTTTTTTGTGCACAAGTGCTCACTGGTGTTGCTAGAAAGAAATTTTGGCAATTCAGACTTCCATGCAAAGCTGTTTCTATTAGTTACACTGGTTGCCCCTCAAAAAACCTAGTGTTATTGAGTCTTTTGGTAGACATAGTAAGACTTTTCTAATGCCAAAGGTTCTGCTACTGAGTGTATGCACAACATTTGGGAACTTTTCCTTTCCTGGAATGCAGTCTGCAGCTGTCACTCCCGTAGAGTTTGGTCTCTTTTCCTTAAGATTCCCTTCATGCACAGCTTTGTTACACTTGACAACCTTATCACAATTAGTCTCTTGCCAGGCAAGTCCCTGAAGTATCTAAATTGCTACAGGTACTAAATCCTTGATAGCTCAGTAAATAACAGCAAAAATGGCTTCCATTTGTAAAAAAATTAGTTCTCAGTATGAAAAGTGATAACACTTTTTTTTTGGGTATAAAAGCTACAGATAAAATTCAAAAACAAGCAAAGCAATATATATTACTAAGACAAGCTTTTCCTTTTCCTTTTAATTTTAATTGCTATGGAGCATGCAATTTTATCAAATCAAAATTTATCTACAGCCCAAACAAATGTTACTTTGGTGGTAGCTTTTATAACACTGCATTAAGCATCAGAATGTTCATCATACTTAACACCCGGGTCTGCCACAGTGAAAGTATGAGGTATGCAACCAGTGGTGAGAGGCTGACAATGGTTTTATTATTAACAAAACCCATTCAAATAATGTTCAATTTGTCAGGCTTTCAAACAAATAAACAAAACCCAAACAAACCTGAACATTTCTTTATCTGATGAATTATCAGTGCATGCAGAACAAACTGCGTGTATAATTCTGTATCTTCATGTGCACAAAGGATATTTTTCTTAAATGTACTGTATTAAAAAGCATTTTGTTCAGGATAACTCACACAATTAAAAAATATTTCATTTTGAAATGCAAAATAAGGGATATAGATGGAATTCGGTCAGATCTCAAGTTTACTTTAAGTTCCGTTTTTCTGCACCCTTAAATTTGTGTCTTTATCACATTGTGTATCACTCCTTTGACAGTGGATAGGTTAAAGGAGATTACATGGCAGAAGAAACAGAAGAGTTTTATTTTCTCTTGCTTTCCCCTAGTACCTGTCATGCTTTAGATTTTAGCAAAGAAACACAAGAAATACATTTTCATCCTTGTGATTAATTTCACATGCTTATGTGGTCAACAGAAATGATAATGAGATACAATTGACAACATTCCACAAATGAGTAGTTATGGGAATTATGGGTAATTATGGAATTATGAGGCTTTGTGTCAAACCACACAAAAAATTGTGGTATTACCACAATCACTATTTTTGACTTTTTCATCTCTCAACTAATTAATCTTCATTCTGGGACAATGCAAAAAGTCAAGAAATGCCTTTTGGGGAAGGGACATTACATATATTGTAACTACTGCTTTCAAAGAGGGAGAAGGTTGTGTCATATTTTGTTTCCAACTGCATTCACAAAAATTCATGTTCTAAAAGGGTCATGTTTTGTTACCTCTGTTCTGAAAAGGAGTGTCCCCCTCCCCATCCTGCCTGTAACATGTTAATAATATTTTCAGCCCTGTTCTAGTTGATCCAAGCCTTTCTGTTCTCTCTTTATAGTGAAAGCCAGAAAAAAAAAAAATAAATCTTGACATTTAAATGAGTTAGGAAGGCAACTAAATGAAGTATAGCTTGACCATCTCTTGTGTGAGCAATCTTGTAAAGGCAAATGAAGCTAGTCTAAAAATACCAGGGTCTGATGCTTCATTTTGGTATTTCTTTATAGTTTCATAGTATTTCACTATTTCAACACTGGTTTAACAGTAACAAGGTAGGATCTGATTTTGCAGTCTTTTGCAAAATGTACAATACATTCTTGTCAGCTTGATTAATTTTTTTTTGTTTGTTTGTTTCTCATCAGGTTAAGTTTGCTGTTGCAAAAAAGTATGTTTTAGGAGAAAAAAATTGCTTGCATGCCTCTGAAAAGAAAGGTGACAGATTTTAACTTAATAAAAATGGGTTTTTAATACACTTAGTCATCTAGACATTACTGACTCCATTATGAGCGATTAGTACTATTTTTACTTAGTAAAGTAGCAGTGACTGAGTAGCATCACAGTGTGAAGGAAGTCATAAACTTGTACTAAAATAGCTGGTTAATCTACCAGGTTTTGGAAAGATTTTTGTTATGTCAGGACAATGAAAGGAATCAGTAATTTCAGTGAGTTTTGCATGTATATTTGTCTGAAAGTAGTCCCAGTGTGTCATCTACCAGGTTCTCAGTTTGAATGAATCTCACTTCTACCAATTTGAGGGCTTTCTCTGGTAGAAATGAAATTAGTGAAGAATTACTGATGAATGATCTACAAAATCCTGTTTTCATAAACCAAATGAAATTACATTAAATTAGCTTTACTTTGAAAGGTGAAATGACTTTGAAAATTTCCTAGCCTGAGGATTTTTCCCAGTGATTGAAAATTCCCTTCAGCACAGAAGATGCTGAAATACACTGAAGGAACCATGTAACACATTTTAGATTTCAAGTTTTTGGAAATTACTTGAAGTTAATTTGTAATCATAGGAGGTTTTCTTGAATCAAAGAAAGTTTAACCTGCAAGTTAAAAAAAAAAGAATGATAGTTTTTCTTCCTGTATATTTAGTGCTGGATTTTGAGTATTGGACTCCCTCAGATGAAGATAAGTATGCTAAGAACCTTCACACTAGGATGGACATTACTAATGCTTTTCAATTAAAAAGCTTATTGAAGTAAACCATTTAAAATAACCCCAAACACCACACCACAAAGTGAATATAGTGTGACTTTCATAAAGGCAAGCAGAAGACTAAATTGATTGCAGCTGACAAGATTTTTAATGCAAAGTTAACTTCACTACATTGTTCTCAAATTACATACATTAATTTTTAAAATTTTCTGAGCTTTGTGAGTTTCATTTTTCTCTGTTAACATAGCATGGACATTTGATTTACATTTCATTAGTGGGAAGATCGAGTAAAATGACTGCAGATTCTATTTCCAAACTTCTTAACATTTAGAGATTTCCTGCTACTACGAAAAGTTCAAACCATTTTACATGGGAAAGGTTTGAATTACTTTATCATACTGTTTGATCATATTAAATTGTTTTTGAATCAAGAGGTAATATTTTAAATTGGTATGCATATTTTATCCATATGATTCTTATTGACTTAAATAACGGTTGCACAGCTAGAATCTACCTCATGCAGCGGAGTTGGAAAATAAAGTATACTCCTTGCTATTCATTCAGATATTAAAATATATGCTAGGCAAGTAAAAGCACTAGGAGGTGAGGGCATTCCAACAGCCGTGTTATCTGTGAGAAAGACATCAATGCTTAGCAGCATCTTTTCTATATTAAAATGAACAGAAGAATTTAAGGAGGATTTGATTTCAACTACTTTCTGTTCCCTCACAAAGATCATCAGATGCCTCATTAATAACAAGATGTATAAGTTTACATTTAATATCTTTTTGATTAAAACTGCTTGAAGTTATTCTAGTGACCTGCAATTTGCATGTCCCCTAGGTAACATTTCTTTCTAACATTAGTGAAACTAGTCATCTTTCAATTTTGTCAGAACTTGGTAAATGGGAGACATGTAAAAGCATGCAAATTTTTATCAGTTCACAGGACACAGATGACAAACACATGGTCACTTACTGCCTTGATGCTTTCAAAGTGTCCACCTTCTTTGTCAAAGTCAATTGGCTGCCCATTGAGAGTCCAATAGAAAGTGACATCGAGTGTGCTGTCATGAAGTGCTTTGCAACTGAGGACAATGCTTTCTCCAACCGTTAACTCTATCTTCTTGGGAGTCAGCTCTATTCTTGTAGGTTCTTGAAATATAGAAGGGTTAGGAACATTTCAATGGAAGTTTAGTTATAGTGGAAGGCTAAAATAGTATGTTCAAGTGCTGATTAGTCTACTCAGCTTGTATTTACTGTTCATTTCAAATACATAGGGTGAAATACTGAAATATATTCATAATGCACATGAAGACATGACAGTGGTGAACAGAAGGTACTGCCAGTTCTATGGAAGCAATAAGGCAGGAACCAAAGCAACAATCTATAGGACTTCTGAGAAGGTTTAATTCGTTTTATTAGTCTTAGAAAAACATGTTAATTATTATTATTTTTTTTAAGGCTGCAGCACCTGAAATCTTGTGATTGCATGAAAATCTCAGTTTTGTCACTGACAATGAAAAAGGATGTTTCCAGGCATACTAAATATAGGAAGAAGTCAAAAGACTTAAACACCTTGAAACAGAAACCACAATCATATGAGAATTTAGCTGAAAAGTGAAAAAAATGTGGTGTAGAAATTAATTACAACTCAGTCATTTGATTATTATTACTGCTATAAGGAGACATCTTTCATTAGATTTTGTATTGATGGTTATTACCTTAATCCTAAACTTCGTTCTCATGCAGAAAGAGGTAGGTGTAACTGAGTTCCTAAAGTTAAAACATGTTAAAAGGGATGTTGATTCTTTTACTTATGTACTATTTATAATCTGAGTGATTATATATGCATACCGATTCTTTTGACATACACCTGTGACATGACCACTGGAGTATACAGTCTGATGCAGGAATGCAATACTTGATCAGAGGGAGGTTACCTCCCCAGCTTGTTGGAAAAGCTTTTTTATTCAGCCTGTTCAATGTTATTGTGTGACTGGCTGGGGATTCTAAGCAATAATGAGATATTAGTAAGGAGAAATCATCATTATCATCAAAGTATTTTTTCATACCTTTAACAGATACCGATGCAATGATTTCTGCAGATCCAAATACATTTACGCTTTGGCATAAGTACCTTCCTTCATCCGATTTGGAAGCATTCAGGATTCGCAGGCTCCCATGTGGAAGAATAGTTATCCTGAAAAAGATAAATACATAAATATATAAATATATCTCCTGTCCTAGCAGCCAGATTTTATGATGACAACTTTTAGAGCTAATAAATAGGATTAAAGACTGCTGCCTCTGTAGCAAGGGATGAGGAAGATGATAATTGAATTCTGTTTCAGAAAGGTTGTAATAAATCCATTTTACTCCTCCTTTCTTTATTCAAAAAGTTTCAGGGAAGCATTAGTGGATTAGTATCCTTTGACACTTATCAGTGGTGAATTTTAATGAACCTTTTGTAAGAATTAAAAAAGGTGATTGTTCATAATTTGTCTTTAAAGTTTCACTGCTATATTATTGTCAAATCACATTTCAATATCAAGCACTGGCTAATCCATTTAGAAAAAATGACCTTAAAAATCAAATCTAAGAGGAATGGGAAGTAAAATGTAAAAGAGAACTAGAAAAAACATAAAATTAATTGTGTCTGGTCAAAATATGATTTATGGCATCACTACACAGTGTAGCATTGGGACTTAAATAATCTCTGCTTTCTTGTATTTCAGCTTTTTTTTTTTCCCTTGACTTGTATGATTGCAGCTTCACTACATCTCTAAGTAAGTAACTGCACTGAAGTATACTCATGAGAAATGTTGTTCAACCATTTACATTTAGGAGTTTCAGATTTTGCCTTTGCTAACACAGTATTAATCACAAAGTCCATGAAGATACATAGAGGTGAAAATTAACACATTTTTTCTGTTCTGAAATGACAACGCCCCTGAATTTATTATGTGTTAAAGCTGCAGCCCTGGAAGAGCTGTAAATAATTGTTGCTGCTTTTCTATCAGAGAAGAACTACAAGCCTAAAAGGAACATGGCAACTCTTACATGGCATTTAAGCCATGCTTGCAGATGTTGTATATCCTTTCCCAGCTTGGGTAGTAGATATGGCTCTCTCAAAGGACTTGGTAGATGTAGGTTGGTGGCCTTCCAGCACAAATGGACACTGAAAGCAGATAATCCTCAGCAAGTGCTTTCAGGTATTACACAGAACTTTAGGAGGATATGAAAAAGAGCTTCCTTCTGTATTTTGAAAGTGAGACATGACCTCTCTCTGTGTTAGAGAAAGAGTCAAAGTAGGTGGGTGGCTCTTCCCCAGAGATGGTTGAATTTTCAGGTCTACCTTTCTAGAGAGGGCTTTCTATCTGTTAATGTACTGACTATCACTCCTTCTGCCAGGAGTTCCCTGTTGAGGATATGATCAGAAATCATAGAGGGTACAGTGCTGTGGTTTGCTTTTGAGAAGTATTTAACCAGGAGTAAGGTGTTTTGATCATCCTGATTAACAGGTCTGGTTTGGGCTCTGCAGCATTCCAAAAAGGAAAGAAACTCCCTTTCTAGGCTGCACATATTAAAATGCAAAGCTGAGTTACCTTTGATTTAAACTAGGAGTGATTTACCAAAGGCTTAAGATTAAATAATGTGCTCAAAGTAAATCACTAATATAAGACTGCATATATATCTTTCTCCTGGAAAAAGAATAACACCCTCTCTTCTCTGTTTGTGTTTGTGAAAAATGGTGGCTTATTATCTGAGGTTTATAAACATTGTGGTGGAGAAAACAGAATTTCATTCCAGTGAATAATGTGCTTCTATTCACTTCAGATGTGAAACCACTCACTGCTCTCAGCAGAGAGACAGAATAAAATAATAGCTTCAAAAGTGAATGGGGCAGAGGAAGGACATACCAACTCTCAAATTCCCTAGCAATCTGATGATGTATGTCCCATCTTGCTCTAAACAAACATGTATCAGTATTTAAGTCACATTTTTTGCCTAAAAGTAATTTTATAGAAAATACCATTATATTAAGCAAATGCCTCTATATCAGAGTTTTGGGGTTGGTTTTTTTTTTTTTCCAACAAATAAAAAGGCCTGAATTTTTGTTATAATATGTCACACCTTTGAAGAAATAATCTGCTTTAGGAACTGACAGTGATGTAAGCTTCCTTCCTTTCCTCTTGGTGTACGTTTTGTTTTCCTATCAAGATGCTCTGTGATCAATGCTCTAAGGATATCGCATCGTTAGTATGACAATAGCCTTTGTAAAACAGTAATAGTTTTCATCAATATACTGTCAACATCAGACAAATGAAAGGGCACTCCTACAGTGTTTACAAATTATAAAAGCTTATACACAGCGTAAGTCCTGATATAAAACTGTTTTTCATTCTGAACTCAGGGAAAAAGAAAGTTAGATGCATGTGGAAGATTATCTAATGAATCTTATACATATTATCAGCTACATTTCTATTTAGCTAAAAGCTCTTGCAATCCATGAGGAAAAGAGTAATCACTCAATCAAAGGAATTGCTAACACATTTACTGGTGAATTATTTGGCTCAGAAATTAATACTTTCCTTAAAATGCCTAACATTCATCTGTTCTCCCATTTTTGGTGTTTGGGAAAAAAGCCAGAGGCTGGTTATGATGGAAACTGAAATGCTTTATTTATTCACATAACACTTGCTGCACACAGCAGGAACATAGACTTTCATAGACTTCCCTGCCAATATCTTTCAGTCACAGAGAGACCACCTGCTTGGTATGTCTACATCCTTTAATAAGAAAATACCACAGCAAAAAAATTTTAGCTTCATAAATAAAAGGGAAGCAAAGATAGAAGAAATAGGGTTGGGGCAGAGCTAAGGATGATTCAGGAGAAAACCTAATTTTTTAATTTGTTAGAAACTGAGGGAAAGATGATGACAGATGAATGGATAGAGAAACGATGGATGAGAGATCAATGTATTTAAGTAGAAGAAAACCTCATTGTAATCACATAAAGGAGATAGATGTTGTCCATTGTTGTCCATTAAAGGACTCTGAAAAAAAAGGCACATGAGCTTAATGTCTCTGTAGAAAAGAGTTTTCATCTGTCTAATAACATGGAGAAAAAGAGATGAGTGTTGATGTCTCAGAGACAATAAGCATGCTGTCTTAAGATCAATAACAACAAAGATTTTAGCAGAAATTGTTAAGAAAGAATAATCAAGATATGACAACAAATGGAGAAGGGATAAAACTCAACAAGATTCAACTAAAGGACACTAAATGAGACTAAATTGTGGTAATACTTAATAAAAATTATTTTTAAAGAGAAATTAAATACATATTCGACCTTCCATGGGTTTCAAGCATGATTTTCACAGTGAAATTCACATGACTGGCTAAAAAGGTTTCATACAGAAATTTAAGATGGTTAAGAAACTGGTTGAATGGAAGAGAAAATATTTTTTTTGAAAGAGAAATGGTTCTTTGTACTATATCTTGTTTTTCATAATGACTAGGATACAAAAAGAAGGATACTAGAAATTTGATGAAATAAGCAGTTCATTGACACAGCAAGATCAGCATATATAAGAGGAGGGCTTTGATGACTCCGAGCACCAGACACATAGAAAAGCAGTGAATGTGGCTCTGAGCTAACGGTACCATGCAGCAAAGGCAAATACAACCTTAGAATATATCAGATACCAACCTGAAGCTTGTTATGGAAGTATTAATACATAAGGTGCTGAAGAAACATAATGTGGAACATAGGAAAATTTTGAGTATCCAGAAAGATTAATTCTAATTGAGCTGGAACTCAGGAGCATTATCAGGATGACCAAGGAAGAAAGAAAACCTTTTGTTCTAGAGGCTGTTTATGAAATCAAAGCTAATGTATCTGCATGTGACATGAGTTTCTGTTTTACATGTTAATTCATGGATCCTGTCAGCAGTCATTGGAACCTCTATTAGCAGTAAAAAAGTTTAGATGCCTAATTCACATTGTAGATATCTACAATCAGCTTTCTCAACCTGGAGCTGAATCTCACCCTCAAATCCTGACTTAGTTCCCCAGATATCTGTTATGACCTAAGGAAATTTGAGGGGCAAAATCCCAGCTGCTCTTCATATGAAGCACATGACTTGGAAATTAGTTTCCCCATTGTCCCCACTTGCTGTGGCTTTGCTTTGTAAAATGAAACAGTCTGAGCACATGAACTTCAACTGATACTAAACTGGGAGTGCATTGCTTTTCAGCTACAAATATACGTCCAGTCTGTGGAATGGGACTAGAACTATTCCGAAGAGAAATTCAGAAGTAGGCAGTGTGGACAGCATTCATTTTTTGCTGCTTCTATTGATCCATCCTACCTGCCCATATAGAAATAGCTGTAAGGTATCCAAGACACCTGCACTGGACAGATAAAGGTGACACAAGACCTAAGAAAGGACTTTGCAGGACTTACACCTTTGCAGCAGGTTTAGGTGTGTCTTTTTGAAGTCTAGATGTGAACCAGGATGCCGCTGTAGGACTCCCAAAGGTCAGCAGGAGTTTGTGTGGAGGTAGCTGACTCAAGCCCATAGAGTAATGTAGAGACGGTCTAAAGAATTAAGGGTTATAAAGTCTGCTAATGATGCTGGTGGTGAGCACCAAGTGTGATACTGGTCTTTGAACTTAAATCGTCGCGCTCTCAAAAATCAATTAACCACAAGCTTCACTACATACTGCATGCCTATGAAGCTAAAAACCCCCAACAAATTAATAATGAAAAGAGCTAAATGGAAATTGAATGTGAATTTCAAAGGGTGTCTGATATCTGTGCATATTACATTTTTCCACTATGATTTTCTTTGAAATAGTGCAGCTGTTGGATGCCTAGCTTGCAAGGCCTGTTTTCTTGTCTAGAGTATCACCAAGTTTGGAAATACATATAACTAGCATTTCTATATTGTCAGTTTTGATAATGACAACGTAACCAGGTAAACTAGGTTTAGAATTGTTACAAAACCATGGAAGCATGAATAAAAGCATAAAATCTCTTCTTTAAGGCTTCAGAATTGGACTTGGATTGACATTGGAAGGCTGCAAAATAGTAATTATAGATTTCAGACAGTATTTCTAAGTGATTATTTTCACTGTAAAAATATTTGCAATCTATTCAAAGCTGTTGTTCAGCAGTAACACTTAAGATTGGAAACATTCTTAGTATGTTTGTTGAAACAAATATGCTTTAGCTAACACAGATTAGTCTTTTCATAGATTTTGGTCTTTTTTTACCAACAAAGCATATACAAGGGAGAGTAAGATCCCTGATAAAAAGTGTGCTGTTTTATCTGGAAGAATGAAAAGTTCATACCATCTCTATATGGGATGTTGGTGTGAACAGAAAGTTCTCTGAGACCAAGCTTCTGCTGAGAAGCTGATGGATGGAAATTAGGCTCATAGGAAATGCTGGATCTTTGCTTATAGGTGGTGTTTGGAAGTCCTTTATTTGTCAGTCAGAAATGCCTTCGCTTAATCAGTGTTTACTGCCAGAGGGGTAAGGAAAATTGCTGATGGAGATGAATGGGGTGGAAGGTCCCCACAAATGTAAACATCTCACGTTGAATGTGAATGATCCTCAGGTTCCTTGAGGCTTCATGTGACTTAGAGAGGACTGAGTCAAATATGATATTTGAGGGTTGCTCATGTGGGGAGTCTGGAAGGCTTTTAAATAAGTTCCCTTTATTTTACAGTATTTTAATTAAAAGGTAGCAAGCTTTTTCCTTTCTGCTGTTTTATGCACAGAAAACTTGAGAGAGTAACTGTAATCTTTGACCTTTTTTTGAGCCTGTCTTTGATAAAGAAGTAGGAAATACAGTCATCATTTCGGTGTTAAAAAAGGATGTCTGTTCAGCCTATCACACTGTTGTGAATACTTTCCCTTTGATTAACTCTTAAGGATAAATTAAATGTATTAATAGTCCAAATGCTTTTACTGCTTTGATGTCTTATAGAAAAAAAAATAATGTATTAATATCTGGTACCACCCACCACAGAAGTTCTCAGACATTTCTTACAGCCAGTAGAGGACATAGTGGTTTAGATGGTGGAAATCCTGAGCAAATTTTATCACCAAGGACAGTTTTACCTTGACCCATCAGGGCCAGGATGTGCATTTGTTCTTCCTATCACATGTAAAATCAGTGAGCAGGGGCTTCCATCAAGATTAAGATAATGAGAAGGTGAAACTCTAATTTTCATTCTGTTGCATCATTCATAGCACATTCTCACAAACAGATTTATTGATGCTGGGGCTAGAAATTGTTTAAAAATTCTGCAGTGGACCCTGGAGTCTGGATGCTAAAGGAAGTGAGTAGGTGAGACAGCAAATGTTATGATTGCTACAGCACCTTCAGGATTTTATTGAGTACGTAGCAGAGACAGTGACAGTGTCTGGATCTTAATAGGAATGAATGCCAGGCAGTTTACACTAGGAGCCTTATAATTTTTAAAGAACAGTTACAGAGTGAGAAAAAATAGATTGTGTGGCTATTTGTGGTGAGGAGGAAGACTTAGCAATGAATTTCTTTATTAGGCTGTACACACTTTTACCTTTCCTTGTTTTCAAATATTTATTTTATTTTATTTTGACTTTATCTTTCATACTAAAGTAAATTTGTATAGGATATTAGAAAAATAATCACAGCCATCAGGAAAACTTCTCAGTTAGTTTAAAGTCTTGCAAGCTTTAACACCCAGTAACTGGGTAAAGGAAAAGTGTAAGTTATTTAAGTGGTTAGGTATTTTCCCCCTGCATTTCTCATTGGGCTTTAAAACCAGGAGCGTGAAATTGTTCGTGTGCATGTTTGAAGTAAGAACTTTAAAGATGCAAATGGAGAGAAGCTAAACTGACTCATTTAGCCTGTGGCTCCTCACAGTGTTCTGATCTGAGCAATCTGTCATTTCACATTAGCTTGGATCTGGGATCTGTCAGTATCCTTTAATGCAGATGACAAGGAATCGGGGCAAGTATTTGTAAATAGTTGAAAACTTTATTTCTCTATGAATGGCTGTGGGCCCTCTCATTTCCCCTTGCTTTCTCTTGCTCCTTCATAATAGATATACAAGTCTTTAACTCTCACAGAAAATGGATGTGAATTATTCCTACGGTAAAACCACTTAAGTAAGCAGAATGCCATCTACTTTATATACATTTTTTATATTATCACCCCAGATAGAGTCTTTTTATTTAAATATTGTTGACCTCATTAGAAAGAAGACTATGTTTGGACCAGTCCCTTAGCAAAACACAGAATTATTTGGATTTACTTCTCTTCAGATTTTCAAACATTTATAATGGTGCAGTTCCTGTGTGTGAATATCTTAGGTCATTTGAATATGCTAAGACTTATCACTAATGTACTGCAAACTACTTCCAGCTCTATTTAAGCTAATCTATGCAAACTGTCTTAAGGCAGTTTTCTTCAAAGGAACCACAACTGGGCATCTCATTTTGTCCTTGCCATTTGCTGCACAGTAACATTTGTGCATAAAATTACAGAGTTCTTGCAGGTCCGAATGGCATTGACATATGTAAATATAATTTCAAGTGGCTAAAAGTCAGTTTTTGATAACAAATGTAGCTTCTCTTCTAAGCACAGGGAATAAGTATGATTTCTGCAGTGTTGCTGAGCAATGAAGGCTGGAAACTACCAATATACAAGAATTAACATTGTCTCTCAGAGTGCTTTTTTCTTTGTGCCAGTAAGCTTGTCATTATTGCTTTTAATGGTGCTTCATATTAATGACTTTTTTCAGACCAGTACTTAAGCACATAGTTTGCTTTAAAGACTCGGTTAATAACATTAATGTCAATGATGATACAAAGATCCTAACATTTAAACATCTGCTAAGGTATTAAATTGAATCAGAACCTAACCGTAAATGGCAAAGAGGTTCAAATCAGTACTCTATTACGTCCAGAAATTGAACAAGCAAGACGACTTTTAAATTATTCTACGTTTTCACTGGTACACTCAAGGAAAAAAAGACATATGTTGTTGATATGTTTCGAAAATTTAACATCACTTTGCTAATTGGCACCTTGCCATTCTGCTCAAATATTTTGCCCCAAAATGTGTTTGGTCTGGTGTAAAGAAGAAAAACTGGAAGAAATCCTCAGAAGGTACCTCAGGGTAAATGTCCCAGAGGGTAGGAACGACCATTTAAGGTCTATTCTGCTCTGCATTGTAGCCCAAAAGTACTTTTAAAAGCTTTTATAAAATATATTTGATTTAGGACAACATATCTCTAAACATGCTGAAAATACTTTTAAATGATGAGAATATTCTTTTATATTTTTTAGAATCCGTATTATACTCTCGATACATTTAAAATTAAAATCTATTTTAATATTTTAATATTTTAAATAATTAAATTTATTTCCTCTTTTTTACACACTATTTCAATGTCAGAAATATTCTGCTACTTAGAAAAGGTTCTTGCTTTTCAAGGAAAAGATTTTTATCTGAATAATTTTTTCCATGTTCCTAAGTGACAGCACTGAATTATTAACTTACTCTATTTTCCTCAGAAGCTTTAGAAATAATAAAGTGCTTGTAGGACTTCATAGTTCCCTCAGGAAAAGAAGAATACATGAGAAAACTTTAGTTACTTTAAGATATTTCCATGTTTCACTTGTTAACTAGAAAAGCAACGTTAATACTTGAAGGCAGACTTGGTATGCAAGAGGTAAAATTCAAACAGGCCACGTGCTGGAGGGGGCAGTTCTTTAGCCACTGTAAAATGACATAATTTCATTCAACTATATGGATCTATTTTGATTTATACTAGGTGAAGGCACAGCTCAAACCAGCCAAACTATGCTATGCTTGAAGTGTTAATATTAACTTCAGCAATATAATGTGAACAGCAGAAACTCTAATTTCATTGAAGAGATTCTTGTAAATTTAAGACTGTTAATTAGACGTTTACACAGGCAGTTTTCTTATGCTTAGGGCAGCAGTCATCTAGCTAAAGCATTATTGTAAGCTGTGTAATAATGTCCAGTCAGATGGAACCTGTTTTCTAATGTTGATTCATGTTCTATAGCAACACCACTAGAATATTAACTGCAAGTGCTATTTCCATGTTCTAAAGCAATGAAATTTAATCTTTCCCAACTCCCTATGAATTGTTTTGTTAGAGATACTTTTACTGCTTCCATGTGAATATAAGGGTTGGGTAGATGAGACCACTTTTGCATTAGACCCCTGCTTGGATTGGGGGCAGGTGAGGAAAAAAAAATAAAAAAAAGAGGAAAACAATGTAATAAAGTAATATGCATTGTTTAAGACCACCCTGATGGAGCTGTTCTCTTCTTTTTAGTGCTCTTCCCATTACATATATAGACAGTCAGTCATTTAAGTGTCACTGGGAGCTGAATGCCATAATCCCAAGCAAGATGATGAGATACCAGCAGCCAAAGTGGCTGCTGACTGCTTGCAAAGGAAGCTTACAGTTGAGAATCAAATCAGCAAGAGAGCTGTGAATCTGTCCAAACTGGTAAGCATGGGGTCTGAAAAGGATTAGGGCTTAAATACATGCTCTCTATGTCCCATTGACAACAAGTATCAAAAAACTTGAAAATATGCGCTTATTGTCTGTCATTTCTAGAAATATACACAAGAATGAGATGAATCTGCTCACAGTATGTGAAGGCTGAGATCATTTTAATGATCTACTGATACATGCTGTTAATGTATCACCGTTAATTTCTTACTTGATGCCTTTGAATTTGAGCACATTTTGCAAATCTGTGGATTCAAACATCTCATATATGTAATATCAGTGCAATTCAAAATCAGGACAGATGAAGATGGTAATGACTGCCCCATCCTCAGGTCAAACTGACTCTGCTGTCAACTGGAGAAGCTCTAATTGTATTTCTATCAAATGGTAGGGACTCCATTTAGTACGTTTAGGGACTAAATGGTAAGGATCCTGACAGAAGGAAGACTGCTTTCCTAAGATCCCTGTCTGTGGAAGAGTGTGCAAAGCCTACACTTACTGCATGTTTTCCCAAGTAGAAATACTTTGGGAGGAGACTCCATTAGTATGATGAACATTTTGCTTTGATCAATAGCTACAAGTTCTTCACCAGTTGCTTAGAAATGTCTTTAGGTTCGTAAGATCACAGAATTGTTTAGGCTGGAGAAGACCTTTAAGGTCATCAAGTCCAACTGTTAAGCTAGCGCTGCCAAGTCCACCACTAAATCATGTCTCTAAGAGCACACCTATAGGTCTTTTAAAGACCTCCAGGGATGGTGACTCAACCAGTTCCCTCGGTAGGCTGTTCCAAATCTTCCTTACTACTACAACAAACTTGCAAGTTATCATCAGTATTACTGATTCTCCTGTTTCTGTTGCTAAACTCAAAAATTCATTTCCACACTAGCTTGGATTTTACTGTGTAAGCCATTGTCCACCAGCTCCCCAGCCTCCTTATTGCATGTGATCTGTCATGCTCCACAGAACTGCTGGTCTTTTAACCATTTCTGTTGTGAAATGTCCCCTATTTTCTCCCCTCTAATAAATATAAAACCTCAGTTGGAGTACAACCTAGTTTGACTCTGTTCTAATGAAAGATACAGATCTGGAGGGGATAGACTAAGGAGAAGGAGTCAAAGAGTTTTTAGGACAAAAATAACTTCTGAAAATGTGAAAAGAATAATTTGATCATGTTAGATTTAGATTATTATAGCTTTTGAAACAAATTTCCTGAGATGTTTTTGGAACTGTCGACATTGAGAACCTTGGTAGACTGTATGTAACAAAAATGACAGAGATCAGTATAGTGATAGAAATTATAGAATAGTATAATTGGTCCTACTTTGCAGTAAGAGGTCTCTGCCAGCTCTCTGGTTATTCAAATCAGAGATCACCATGCTATGAGCAATAAGGGGAAATCTTTACTTGTTTGCTCAGTTCTGTAATACTTCTGAGTTTACTCTTGGAAATTCCAGCACTTGTTTTTTCTATCATCTTCATTGGAAGTTAGATCTAGCAGGAAAAATCTGAATAATTTGTCACTACATCCAGAAACAAAGCAAAGGATGGAGGCAAAAATCTGTCTCATGGCTCCATTTTCACTCTAGACTACTTCACACCTTGAGGCAGGAGCTTGTAAGTGGAGATGTCTGTGTGATAGAACAGACTTCACAAAAAAATTGGGAAGTGAATGTGCACACCTGACAAGAAACCTTCCCTGTCTACTCCCACGATGTGTGGGACATACTCTGTGTCACTTTGTGATGACATTAGCTGTAGATTTCTACATAGTTTGCATCCAACACCTTTCCTGACTGCATCCTCAATGAGTGGTCTGCTTAAAAGTCAGTGTCTCTTGAGAACACACGGTTGTATACCAAGATATTAATGCAAGCTGAGGATTCAGAAGCCTCCATTATGAATAGCGGTGCAGACTACTGGCTGTACTGTTTCTGCAACACATACAAAATTATCACAGGAACGTTTGATCTGGAAGACAGCTTTTCTAGAATATTACCTTGTTTCTTGTCCTTGACATTCTCTCTATGTTTCTCTTTTGATAGTAAATCCATGGGTTAATGATTATACTCTCAAGGTCCTGCAATGTTTAAACTTTTACAAGCTGTTGGAAAAATATACCTAACTAAACTGTAAAGCTGGCTGAGCTACATTAATTTTCTTACATTTTGTGAAAGAACCAGTCTGACCTGTGGATGCAGACATCTTGCAGGAAGGAGAGACAATCTGTTCAGTGGAGATGCAGTTTAAAAGCATTGGCTTAGCACAAAAATCTTTGTAGACTGTAGGAATTGTAAATGGGATTTTGACCATAATAGACTAGGATCTTAGTGACACCCGTTTTCAAGTCAGTTGAGTTCATTTTGCATTCTGGAAAACAATCTGGTACTATGGCTTGAAACCTAGGTAAAGCAGTATCTATTTTATTCTAGTGTCACAAGGTGAAATACAGTCTTTTAACTGGGCAAAGGCAGCTAAAAAGACGTGTTCCCTCCAAAGAACTCTATTGCCACTAACACTAAGGGTAAAAAGGGTACAAAGTTCTTACTGACAACCTGTCAGTTAGAGTTGTTTGAACCTTAAAAGCTTTAGTTTACTTTGGAATACCTTGCATTTTACCCACGACTCAGAAGATTTTGATTACAAGTTGTAATAACATTTCAGTAGGAAGTGCTTCTTTTTAAAACTGACATATCTATCTACAGCTGTATCACTGTGCATGAAAGAGAACAGATGGTATTACCCCAGTGACATAAGTTATGTGCAATAGAGCAGAAGAGACAATAATTGTGATACAAAGAAAAAAATCAGTGACTGTTTCTGTGTTACTCTGCCAGGCTGCTCCCAAAGCTGGGTCTTGTTTCAGTCTAGGGTGCCCTATCATGCACAATGAGAAGGTCATAGACCTTTTTGGGAGAAACACTATGTGAAAAATAGGGTGCGCTCAAGCTCAGCCCATTTTGCTTTATGTACAAACCATCCAGGCACAGCCTTTACCTCGAGTCTCTCCATGTCTATTGCTTTTGCAATGATGGCAAGTTCTGGTAGTCACACACTCTGGAGAGGACTAGGGAGCCATCAAGAATCAGTGAGAAGTACTTAGGGAGAAGACGCAATTGCTAATGTTGTGATGCTGGATGCCCACATCATTTCAAGGATTTGTATTGCTCCTGTTGCTGCCAGCCACAGATCCTTTGATGGATAGGATGTAGTGCCCCTGAGCTGGGCACTGGTAAGTCTGGGTACAAATCATTGCATCCCACTGGTGAGCCCACATACTCCCAGGTGACACAGACGATCAGTTGTGGATTGCTAATGTCCAGATATAAACTGTCATGGTTGTGGTGCCACACCACCAATTGACAGTGGTCATTGGAGAGGATCCTGTATTGGTCTAGAGGCAGCAGGGAATTGTTGTGTGACATCAGCTGTGTCACTCACACCTACAGAGTGGTGGCACAGCAGCTGTGCTATCATTATTATGGAAAACTAATGCAAAAATTGGTTGTTGTTTCCTATCTGAGAGAGTCAAAGCAGCACTAGAACGTTCATGTGGCACATAACTCCAAGATTTCCTGGCTTTCTTCATGCCAGCATCCTCAGTAAATATGTATCATCTCTCACCAGCACTGAAATAAGAACATGATACTTCTTCAGTGACATTCTTCAACCTTTTCTGCTCCTCAGTCTTCCCTAAATCTCTGTTCCTGCACAAAACAGATTGCTATGGCTTTCACAACTATTGCCCAACCTCTCTTTTTTCCTAACCTTACCATCCAAGCGCATTGTTGATGACATTGGCATGGAGCTAGGAATACAGAGTATATAAAATAGGATGAAAAAGTTACTGTGTCACTGGGGATAACCAACTGTCAGACATGCAGTTGTGTCATATAATTATACAGTTAAGACTAATCAGAAAAACCCATTTTATAAGTTTATATAACTGCAGCAAGCTCCCTTCTCAGGATGGCAGAGAGGAGTGCTGAATTAAGAGACCTTTCTGCTCATTATAGAACCACATCTGACTTTTGCACACCGAACTATTTTCTATAGACATTCAAAAGTACTTTAATCTCTTTTTAATGACTTTACTTATATGCTCTGAATGTATTAGATCAGGTGACTACTTCCCAGGGCCCTGGCAAGGTTAAGCCAAGTACCTAAAGCCGGTAGTGTGTAGTGTCCTTAAAGCAGATAGTGACAGATGGCATCAGTTTTGCCTGTCAGTTTGTAGTTCACTGTGTCAGTATCTCATTCCCTTTCTTCTGAGGTCTGGGAACAGACACAGTCAGGGACCAGAAGCAATGAAAAGAAAGCTATTTTTTCCTGGGGATACAGTGAGGACTATACACAGAGTTTCTTGAAACCTGATGAAAGATTGCTGAACTAAGAGCAAACCTGAAGGGAAAGATGAGCCTTCCAAGGACACAGTGGATGGGGATGATCTGTTTATAGCTCCACTTTTCTGTTGCCAAGTTTGCTTCATTTAAAAAATGTTCCTTGATTTTATTTCACTTCTAAGACAGCATAGCTCCTGTGGTTCAAAGGTTTTTGGTGCTTTAGGGGTGCTCACTTTGATGAAAAGTTGCAGAAAAATCCTCAAAACCTGAGTTAACTCATGCTCCTGTCACACTTAAGTGCATTCCTGCTGAACTGAGATTACACTTGTAACCTCATCCATCATTTCTTCCCTGATTTTTGACTGTTTGAACTTGGAACCTTTGCAGTGCTTTTCACATAGTTGCTTGGATATAATTATAGAATTATTTATGAACTGCACAAAAGTAGAAGAAACAAAGAGCAAATGACCTTTCTTTTAATTCAAGATTTCATAGGTTCTTCCAGGGACAATCAACAAAAGTAAAGACCTTTTCTATAAGATGATTTTATTTACTGCTTGTATTGAAAGAGGAAACCTAAGGTGTTGTTTAGCAGCAGGGCTGTGGAAAGGAATACAGTAAGGTAGAGTCTTGGCTACAAATATCAGGTAAAAATGCCCCTTTGAGAGTGTGGTGTAGTTTAGAACCTAATAAAGGGGGGAGGGGGGGGGGGGCGGGATTGGCCTTGATAAAGCTCAAGATGCAATACCTAGAAATATCTGTATATTCAAAGTGCTACTTGACAGGTTCCAAGATCACATACGGACTTATTTATGGACATTTATAAAACACTCCAGTTTCTGGCTTTATCTATATTGTGGAAGTATTTTGATTTATAACTTCAAATGTTAAATCTAATGGGATTCCTACTCAAATACAAACTGTTAGTATGACTTGGGAGATATCTGAGCTAAAGCAAATTAGCTCAAGTCAGCATCTTTGTTATAACTCAGTAACATTACCTTGAGTCCCTCTATCATTAATCTTTCACAGCTCTCCCTCACACTCAGAAAAGTAGCCTTTCAATACTTAAGAGGGGCTTACAAGAAAGATGGGGATGGACTTTTTAACAGGGTCTATAGTACTAGAAGAAGGGCTAATGATTCTAAACTAAAGGATAATAGATTCAGACTAGGTACAAGGAATAAAAAATCATGATGAGGGTGGTGAAACACTGGCACAGGTTGCCCAGAGAGGTGGTAGATGCCCCATCCCTGGAAACACTTCAGGTCAGGTTGGATGGGACTCTGAGCAACCTGATCTAGTTGAAGATAGAATCATGAAATTATTTATGTTGGAGAAGACCTTTAAGATCATCAAATCCAAGCATAAATGGAAGTTTAATAATTTCCCTGCTCATTGCAGGATTGGACTAGATGACCTTTAAAGGTCCCTTCCAATCCATTCCATGATTCTATGATTCTATGAAAATAGGAACGGTTAGTGGAAAAGAAGAAAACAGACTTAATTTAATGACAATTTAAAGGGCCATGGACTTTGTCTCATAAAAAGGGAGACATAATGAATGCAGAATGAATGCTCAGCAATTGAGTGTAGCTACTTTTGTAATCCAAGCAGGGAAGACACATTCTATGCCTGTAGTTGTAGCAGAACAAATGTACAGTCTGCTTCTTCAGTTGTTCAGCAGTGACACAAGCAGTAGATAAATCACTTTGTTAATCAGTTGGTCCTACTGCCAAACATGAAATAAGTATAGATTTTCAGTAATTATCCTTGCAAAGTGATCACTATATGTGTGCAAAGAGTTTGGGACCTCTGAGTTATTTATGAACCGTGGTCCATTGACTGTGTTTTCACAGAGTACTGTTTCTACCTAATTGGGATTTGCATCTAAAAGCTTTTCTTGGTCAGGCTGGAATTAGTTGTATTTATAATTTGTCTCTCCACATTTGGTATTTATTTAATCAACAAAGTAATGATTTTCTAAATTACTAAGCATGTCTTACCTCAAGGCTCAACAACTGTTAAACAAAAGAATTAATTAAGAGGGAGATTATTGCCATCCTTGCAAAGATATGAAAAAAAGAGTGAAGATACAAGAAAACTTCCTTATTACTTTCTAAGTAATTTCTTGCAAGGACCAGGCATTTTCATGAATTTTGTGGGGGGAGGACAGCAGATATTAGAAAAGATTGCAGAAGGACAATTTGGAATGGAGGAGGTGACAGAGGTTCTTTTGTGCCCAGTGCTTCCTCAGGACTAATCCCAGCTCTTTTCTGAAGTACTTTAGAATCTGGGCACTGTGATTCAAAAGTCACAATCAGGCTGTAAACTAAGAGTAGTATCAATGCCTAAGTAGTGCTGAAATTATCAAAGAATATTACACACTGGAGCCCTTAGGCAATGCCATCATAAAAAAACATAACCAAAGGATGAGATGAAAGATTTATGTTCACTTTGAGTATAAAGGAACCTTATAGCTGCAAGCTAATACCACATCTTCTACAATTGTTTTCATCTTGAAATGAGAATGTTTATGTTGTTCATGTTATACATCATTATAAACTCAAAGGCTGAAGTTCATCAGAAAGAAAGGATTTTTTAAATAAGATATAGGTTTAATCCCATTAGGCGTTTTTCTGATCTGGTTTCACATCTGACCGTTTGAAGATACAGTGTTTGAGATCTTGGTCGGGCTTAGATATGTGATGCTTACAACTATGTGATAATTCAAGTTTTATATTTCCTCTTCTTTTTTAGGTTGGCTTTAATCCAATTTCATTTTTTCCCTTTAAAGACGAAATCATCTAATTCTAAGAATACTTACAGAAGTGTAGTCTTTCCCAGAACACACATTAATGACAAAATCTTTGCTTCTGCTTTGCTTCTGCTTTGACTATAGAAATCTAACCAGGCTGTAGGCAGCACAGAAATCTGACAGACTACTGGAGACACTAATTTCCATGTTCACATTTTGGTATAGGTACGTTATGAAGGAACTTTCTGGCTGATGAAGAAAATTTTGAAATTGCCTGAATTTTAAACTCGATCGGAATTCACTAGCCCACTACTTCTTTGTTCATTATCACAAGGGAAATGTAGACCAACAAAAAAATTTTGGATGCAGCATAAGCCTTGCACTATATTCTTAGCTGTCATGTACAAATGTGTGTTTAAAATATAAATTACACTGGTTCCCCTTCCATGTCAGTGACAATTTGCATGACAGAAAAGAAGACAATATTCTACGATAACTTTCTAGTACTAGATAATTCAAGGTTTAGATGCTATTCAAGTGTTCTAGAGTTAATATTCTCGTATCTAACTCTATAGAATTAGCTACAGTTGTGGAAGCTTCAAATTTGCAACAGAATGTTTCCCCCCCCCCCCATTTCCAGAATTCCATGGGTTTTGAAAGTTTTTTTAGCATATTTTGAACGGAGTATGTAAAAAAATGGTTTTAATATTCATCTTTCTACATCACTGAATATATAAAAAATGTGAAATTTCTGTTTTCTGGAACACTCTGAGACCTAAAGCACAGTTTGGGCATTCAGTCAAACTACTCACTATGAGAATGGCATGACTGTAAAAGAATAAAGTTAGTGATCAAAGATGAAGACTTTAAAAATTAATTTGATAGGTTTTATCTGACCAATGTAGCAATACACAAAATTGACTTCCAAATAAATAATGCCAAGCCTTACCTCCTGCCCTTTGTAATTTATTTTACCTATCAATATTCCTATGTATAGAAATTTGTTTAAATACTTCATAGATGCCTGAACAGAAGTGTTGAAGTGCCACTGGAGTATTATTTTCATGTGTAAAAGGTCATTTGTTAGGCAAAACCCACCATCTTAATCAGAAAATATAAAATATCAGGAATTTAAATGATTCCATTTAGATTAAGCCTGTGTTCATTGAGATTTACAGATTGAGTCTTTTTTCATTCAAGGCAATAATGCCTCTCTCTAATTACATTATTATAGAATTACCATTTTCATCGTTTAAATGCCAAATGAATTAATCACCATGTCTAAACAATGAACATCTTAGCAATTAAATAACAACTTGCATTTCACTATATGTTGTTACACTAGTTCTTGGTCTCTATGTTGGGACACTAGCCATAAGGTATAATTTTGTTTCATTCAATTAATAGAACACTGTTAAAATGAATTTCACAAATGCAGAAATTCAATTTAAGTGTTCATACACCTGATGGAAGACAGCTAAGACAGATAACTGCACTTGAAAACAGATCTGCTTAAAATGGAAACAGGGTAGATTGCTAAAAATATCTCCCAAAGCAGGAGTATATTTAATCCAAATGTACTATTTTCAGCTCTGGAACTTATGGAGAAACTGTGTACGTTTTTTAACAGATGAAACAACTGTTTCTAATTCCTAGTGTCACTGGATTGTCATCGTAATTCCACAATCACTCTGGATCATTTTCCACCATAAAGTTGAGCCAGATCAAGAATGAGCATTTCCATCCAATTAGCCAAAACTCAATATTCATAGTTTATGACATTTTTTATTGGGTTTCCAATGACATGCTAGGACAGACTACTTAATTCACACCAAGTTTACTGAGTCTTTTTTCAAAGAATTCTGAATCAGCAGATTGCTTTTGTCTTGGCTTCAGTGTTTTCTTACATAGCTTCAGTATGTTTGTCTTCAAAACAAGGAATCTGAAAGTGGATTTACTTTCGTGTGAGTCACAGCCATAGGGGGAGCTTTTGCAGAGCAACAAAATTTCACCAGTTCAGTTCAGGACTCAGTGCTTCCACAGTGCAGGCTCTATCACTTTCCTGTGCATTTGACAGACCTTCTAACCTTAAAAAGTTTAAACTCAGTGCATGCAGGGAGTGAAATTACTCATGTACCACAGCAAAGGAATTTGGATGTATATAGGTATTATTTAAAATCAATATGTTAACATGAAAGAAAAAAATATTTAATTTTAACATACTAATAGAATGTTCCTCTAATGCATGCTTTTCAGATTTGATGTAAGATTAAGAGGAAAGTCTTCTCAGTAATAGCTGAACTATCTTAATTCATGAATGTAATAACTGCTTCCAATTTTCCTTTTATCTACCTGTCTTTGACACAGCTGCTTCCTCACTTTCAAACTGGTAAGACACTGACAATTAAACCACTGGCACAACATCACTTTTTCATCATTACAACAAGAAGTTCAGTATTTTAATTCTATTATAAAAGTGCTTGATATACAAAACATCCGCAACATGTACAAAGAAAATGCAGTCAGAATGAAGCCCAGCGGGTAGCATAGTGGTAACGCTTTTACTGGAGCGCTACAGACTGCTCTGTGGCTCTCTCTGGAACTGAACAATCACCCTGTTTAATTAATATAAAAATCTAGTTCTGGGTTGCTGTCATAGACACTTGATTACTTTTGATATTACAGAAAGCTCTGCTTATAGCCCACATAGCATGGGTTTTTTTTAATTTATATCTAAGATAATTCCTTAATAATACTTTTAGGAAGAAATGTAAAGTATTACCCCTTTGACCCTACCCATTCTGTCCAAACTGGTGCTAATACATCTGCAGTTCAGCCAGACCACATGCATGGCACCCTGCTTCTGTTTAATAGTCTTGATATTAGAGCTTGAAATCAGGACATATGCCCTGGAAAAACTATTGATGGAAAAACATAGTGATCTTCATGTTCTTTGCTGTCTTTCTACCAAATAGAGAATTCTGTGAATATAGCTAAAATATTTTTTGTAATCCAACATGTGGTAACTATGGCAGCACTTGGTTCTATTTAACTATGTCTTCTTGTAATAACTATTAATCTGAAACTATTCAACAGCTGATCAATGTGCAGACACCCATGAATTTAGAAGACAAAAAAGGCAAAACTCTTGCAGTAGCTGGCTGTAGATTTAGAACATCTGAAGAAAGTAATCCCAAAACTTTATTTGATTTTCAATATGATTGAAGTCATAGACAGTCCTTTTCCTTTCCCTTGTCTTATTTCTATCCTTAAATCTTCATTGTGCAGCAACTCTGGATTAAGAATTCATTCACGAAATAACTAAGAATGTCCCCCAATACTTTCATAACTATTTCTTAAAAATATATTGCTTTTCCTTAGTTTCATTTTAATTAATGTATTATAGATAACAGACAAAGTCACCCATTTTCTCATTTAAGCAAACAAAATCTTATGCACTTTGCTATAAAAAAAGAGAAGGAAGATAGAGATGGAGTTTAATGTTTAATGCCATTCCTAGTTTTAAATATTTGTGATTAATGTGCATATGTGCGGTGTGATCATGGAAATAGAATAAATTTCTACATTTATTAAACGTATATTTTATCTCTGTAAAGCACTGACGCATTTTGATTCCAAAGCAGCTGTCTAGTTCAAGCTCAAAGCAAGAGGAAAAGAAAAAGTTGTCTCCAGGATTCCAATGTCTTTAATGTACAGATGAATACAAGCTGTACTATTGCATAAAAAATAAAAAAATGCCACTGTAAGAAACTGATGAAGTGTATACTCAAACATGAAAATAGAAGTGTCATCTTCATTTATTATTTTGAATAAAAAAAAAGTAATATTCAAAGAACAAGCAACATAATTCAAATTCCCAACAGTGGTGCATAGATGATTTTTGCCTGATCCAGCTGAGTAAACTGAATAAATCGTTTCTATAAAGTTAACTCAGTAACACAGAAATCTGTGGGTACAGAACAGTGTATTTGTAACTGCACAGATAATGGTGACAAATAAGTCACATACTGAAATCAAATCATGAGCAGTAATGAACAAAGGACTAAGTCTTATAGCACATTAAGGAAAATATCTAACAAAGTGGATGAGTTGCCATTATGTTAGACGTAATTGAACTAAACCCAAACAAATGACCATGAACCCAAAAGGCTGAAGCTAATAGCAACACGCTGTGAAAAGAAAAGGTGCAGAAACATCAGGAAAAGGTACCTATCACTATCTTTACAAAACATTCATTAGCAAATGTGAGTTGTTCTCTTTCTTTTCCTCATTTTCTGTGATTTCTAAAACTAGACATGTATTTAAGTATCACAGAGCTCTTAAAAATGATAATATCTCTCAAAAATTGTCAGTTTATTAAAATTATATTATCATTCATTATCAAAAATCAAGTTTCAAAACTGGGTATATTTTTTTGTTTATGTCTATAAAATACACAGGATCACCTATATTATTGTTTGTTCTGAAGTCTCAGAATTTAGAACATGTATGTTACAAATTTCTATAGTAAAATTCCTCCTGATACATAACGTTAATTCCTATCCTGCTGGAACTGGCTGGGTTTTTTCTAATAGCCATCGCACAGCCACAGAAAGAAAGAGGGCGAAAAAACAAGTAAAAGTAAAAGGAAAAAAGAAGAAAAGAAAAAGTAATATTGGAGTGCAGATTTCCATACATTTATGACTGAAGATAAACTGCCCTTGCTGTGGCTAGATTTAGCCAAGAGTAGGCAATGTCAGTGACAGACTTTCTTGGAGGACCAAGGGTACCTCTGGTCCCTCATCAGCTTTCAACAGTTTATCCCTTCTTGAAGTTTTGGGAACTCACGTTCCCATCTCAGTAGCGCAGGTTGTCCATACTTCTTTCACACCACACAGGTGGCAGGGATGCAGAGAAAGCATAAGAATATTGTGCACAGCCAGTGATGGATTGCTTTGCCCTTGCTGCTACATGAATTCAAGGGAATGGACCTCTGCCATGTGCTACCAATGCAGAAGACAGGTGGCTCAAAAATCCCTTGAACCAGCAGGTAATGGCCACACTGATGGAACAGGAAATACCATAATAATCCTATGATGCTTCACTTGATATTTTGTTTCATAAGTTATTTCTGTTAGTTTACCTTTTGCATTTTACTTGTCTCCATTAATAAAAATGTGATAGAAGAAATCTAAAACATGAAGTCCAGGTGTGATACGTTCTGTACTCCATAAGGGTGACCTGTCAAAAGTTTGCACACCAACGCAAGCTGGTGATGATGTGTCATTTGAAAACCACTCCCTTCAAATGAACACTAGTATTCTTAAACTTCTAGATGAAAAAAGAAAAAAAAATAATTAAGTACATCTGAGCCAAGTTTGAGTGCAGCTTTATGTTTTGATGTCCTAGCACAACAGCAGGACAGCTGGGTCAGCAGTGGAATATATCCTGAAGGTGAAGGATAGACGCTTCAGTGAAATGTATGTTTTTCTCCTGACTGCTTTCTTGTTTGTCTCCTGCTTCCCCTTTTGAAACATTTGTTTGACTGCCAGGAAGGGAGTGCAACTCTTTCTCTGACTTCATGGGTACTGGCTTCTTAAACATAAAGGGCAGTTTGAAAAACATTTCAGAAGGGAAAGAAATGGACAGTTTGAAGTTCAGAAAGGAGTGATGGGCTGAAATGGAGAATTTTCAAGTGAGCCAAAGACTGCTCACAGGTAGCTAGATGGGGAGACTGGCATTAACACTTTACTAAACGTATCTGTAAATATGAAGAAGGAAAAAATGTTTGGGGCCCTCTATGAGAAGTTTGAAAACACCTGCCTAAATTGGGTACTCATTTATGCAACTAATATGACTGTCTCAATGCTGGCATATCTTGAAACATTCTCTGACTTCTGATACTAAAAAAAGGAAAAAAAAAGAGAAAACACACTGTGTTATTACCTCCTTCACCAGCCAGTGACGTTTGTATGAATGCTGCACAATATATCTAGGTGTGAATCTTCTCCTAAAAAAGCCCAGATTAGATGTTTTGTGCTGTTCTAAAACCCTGGCTTGGACTTTCTGCCCCTTACCACCCTCAAATAAGAAAAGATTGCATAAAATACTGAATTCAGCTTTTTTTTTTTTTTTCTCTTCACAGTGTGCTTACATAGTACAGAAGTTACTGCCAGAGCTATCATACAGTGTTGCTACAAACAGTGCATGCTGTGCAAAAGCAAACACTAGGAAGAAATTTCTTAACTTGAGATGGGGGAAATACCTTCTTTTGGTGAGCTCCACTGAGTTTATGGAGACTTTTCCCAATGACAAATCAACAAAACATGAAAAAAAAGCATAGCCTCAGGCACCACAGAAACATATCACCCTGTAAAATTTTGAAGCTACTTTTGAGCTGTGTGCATTGAATATAATCTAATGGAGGGGGAGGGAGAATAGTTTCAGCCTACCTTATTAGTGGTAATTTCTTAAAAATTCCATCTATATTTGGGCTAGGACTAGACATAGACAATATTTAAGGTAAGGTTTTTGGAAAAAAAATGGTCTTATGAAATAATTAAACACTCCGCACAACAAATCCTGAATAATCCACACAATTTGGCACTATCAAGTGTAACAATAGGAATATGATACCCTTAGTACCCATATACCCCTCAGTCCAATTCACACAGGAGAAATTACTTCTCTTAGAATACATCTAAATCCTTGGTGAACAACAGATAGTATCAGAAGATGTTAAATGCTGTCTGACTGTAAATGGCTTCTCATTATTCCAGTCAGAAAGGTTGAAGGAGGGGTGCTCGGCACATACAGGACAGTGCTGCTCACTTCATTGCTTGAAGAAAATAGAAACTGGTAGGTCACACCACAGGCCTGTCTAGAGCAACACAGTTCATCTCTAAAGGTAGCGTTAGATCAACATTTTACAAAACCAGCAAAGAAATATATCAGTCTATTTCTAAAATCCACACTAGAGATTATGTCCCAAAGCTTTTTTAGAAGTTAATAAATATATTATGTTCTTAGAATTCAGTTATTATTATTCAGTCAAATGTCTAATCCCTCACTGAATTTTGTTAAAACCTTAGCTTCTGAGATAGTCTACTGTGATAAACTCTACAATGAGAATATCTGGAATGGGAGTATCATAATTTACCAGATGACAATGGGCATAGTTATGAGCTGCTTTTTCATCATGAAAGATAACTATACCAGATTGCATTCTGAACACAGCTGAATATCTTGAACTGGAACATTTTGACCCACCTTTTGTATATACAACCAGAACTAGAAAAAGAATGTTGAATTTCTAAGAATCTCAAAAGTTACATTGCCAGTAAATTAATTTATAATTGTTTACATAGACACTTTGGTGTGCATGGGTATATTTTTTTATAATACTGTCTTTTGAAGGAAAGAGACATCAAATCATTCTGGTTTTTTGATAACAAATCAAAGACAAAAATATTAACCAGGTGGCCTTGTTTAGAGTTCCCTTCATCCTTTCTTGAATGGCAGTTTAGTGCACATTCATTGTTGGCAAGATGTTTCATGCAGACAAAATCTACATCCCAACAGCAGTCAACCAACTGGATAGCTGAGTGAAAAATTATAGACACTGAGCTAAATGTTTAATGAGTTCAGTAATACCTACTTATTTAATTAAGTCAAGTGATCTTTGCCCAGCATCTTGTAAGTCAAATCTGTTGCAGAAGTCTGCCTATGGTTTCAACTTTGCTACAATATAGTACTGTCCATGAGAGGAAAGTGAGCAGATCATCCAGGATTTTAAGGAAGAAAGGCAAGCGCTAACCTGTCTAAAGATGTGGCTCCAATTTCGATGCTGCAAATATATGCCCAACTTCAATCTTGAGTTTTTGAGATGAGAGTTAGACAGCTAGGCTTCCCATATTAACATGTCAACATTTTTTGGCCAATATTTTATGTTTATTCATTAAGAACCTAATATTATCTCACTTCATATCATAAAGGGTAGGACAGGGAATGGGGGAAAAAGAACCCACTCAAACCCAAAACTTTTTACCTTAGTTTCTCAGACGGATGCTTTGGCTTACACAGTAAGAAATCCTACCTTATCAAATCAGTGGAGACAGTTTTGTTGGCAACTGAAAGAGCCTATAAGTACAGTGAGCCACAGATAGCCAATGAAAAATACTAGCCTGGGAATTTTGTTAGAAAGTTGTCAAAGCCGTGGCACCTAACTCAGGTCTATGTTATTTTCATATTCAGCAAAATACTAGAACTTCTAAATTAATTTTAAAATTCAAGCACCAAAGTATTAGGAACTTTTTTTGTCTGAGGTTAGGCACAGAACTGGAAGGTGCCTTTTTAACAATTATGTTCATAAACTCATCCAAAAAGCAAAGTTTTTTGTTCTAATCCCACTTGACCCTAATGATACTCAAACTTCTGACACCTCTATAACCTCAAGACTCTAGGGGGAAAAAAATTAAAAAAAAAAGAGTTAATTGGCTCTGCAGTCTTCCCTGGAAGTCAAGGGACAGAAGAAATGTTAGCTATTAACACTGTAGCATCAATTCTGGCATTCTTAGTTGATGAAATTTTGTTCTATGTTCTGTGGAAAAAAGTTGTTTAGGACTGTTAAATCAATATGTCAACAGCCAATGTGTTTTGTCTCAGACCCAATACTGTAAGTGTGTGAAGGAGACCCCTCAGCTTCTCTGTAGGTTCCAGAGCCTCTACATCATGTTGAAATTTGATTTCTAGATCTTCCGTGTGGGGCAGTTTAAAAACAGTATCTCCAAGTAAGTTCTACCCACACTCAGAGGGGCCTAATGAGATTTCTCTAGCTCAAACAGTAGAGGTTTTTGAGATTGTTTCCTTGGGTTTGGTTGCTTAAATTCTTAGTTATTTACATATACATCAGTGATGCACAAAACCTATACTGACAGTATGGGCTTCAGGACTATGGTAACTCAGCTCAATAGTTTTTGAAAGGTCTGTATTAATCTGTTTGTTGTGTAGATGAACCCTTGATTTTGTTGTGTTTGGCCCCATTAAACACAGGACATGAGTGTTTCAGGTCTCATGAAACTCTCAGTCTGAGTGTGCTGCCTAGCATCTATGTTTTAGTTCTTCACAAACCTTCTTTTGAGACCCTTCTAGTGAGCTTGGTTCCCTTATGACTGTCGTCCCCCCGTACCCATTCCCCCCCTCCCCCTTATCAACAATATTTTATTCTGAGATAATTTTTTACTTACTTATCTAATTGCTTCCCTCATTTCATTTAACTGTGGTTATGACTTAGGCTTTCAAATATAACCTAATGGATTCTGTGAAATAAAACAAAATCTTTTATCATGCATTGTTCATTTTGACCCCACTGTCTGCAGTACACTGATTCATTTTTTAATCTCTAAGATTCACATTCCTGTTAAGTGATGTAGCAAAAATCAGTGAAGAATATAGTAATTATCTTCATTTGAATGCGTACATTAATGACTGATAATTTATTCTCGTTCAGTAGTAGCAAATGTGTGTCATTGACATTAAAACACTGCATTATTGCATTAAATTTGTGATTTTTCACAGAAACTCATTATATTCCTGTGTATTCTACCTAGAAGGTTTAGATTTATTATTTATGACTTTGATTTCTCCTTCAACATAAAATATTAAGAGTAGTTCTGTAACCACTGAGGGAAAGAATTCATTTTCATCCAAGATGTATACAATAGTAAAAAAAAGATAAGTAAAATAAAATAGTGGCAAAATCTACTTTTTGCTTTGAGGGCTCAAAACTCCTTATTTCTCAGCAAGAACTTTAAAAAGAAACATATTTAGTTATTTTTATCTAGCTGCTAAATTATTAAATTGCTAAAACAGAGTGACAGCTAAAAGCAGCATTTTTCAAGGTTACTCTGTTTTCCCACTTCCATTATCAAGGTCACAGAGTGGAATTTGCTGCTGTTTGTCATGCTTCAGAAACACAGTGATTGCCTGATGAATAAAATCAGAAGAATGACAGGTGCATGGAGTCAGACCTTTGGAAAGGCGTATGTACTTCATTTAGTAAGGATATCAGCTACTCCCAAGGCTCAGGTGACTGCAGTGGATTTTTTCTTTGATTCAAAGTAAAAAATTGAGAGAACTTAAAAGCAGCATGCTTCAGTGCTGTCTTGCTGTCTGAAACTGCCACTCGACTCCAGCTCTTCTACATTCACACTATTTGACAAATATCATGCAATGTTTGAATAAGTCTCCCAGTTACGAAGAAGAGAATTGAACAGTGCTTTCGGTTAAATAGCTCCTGGTAAAAAGTAAGGCTCATTATGGGAAAAGAAGCTCTGACTCCTTTATAGTCCATGCTATGTGTCTAGCAGCTCCATTTCTGCTTTATCAAAATTAATTCATCTGCTCACAGAGGTACAAACCTTGTAAAGGCTTAACATAATCATATTCAAATGGAATTTGATTATAGACTTTGGCATTTATGACCAAGTGAAATCAGGGAAAACAAAAATGAACAGTTAACACCGGAGATAGCAGCAGCAGGTTGTATCTTTCACTTCCGTTAGTATCAGTGTGCAATAGCCTCACTGGCTGCATCGGCCTAACAGGTAGTGAAGAACCAGTGAATGCTTCAAATCTCTGGTTATTTCTTAGACTCTTTAACTAGTCTCAGTGCCAGCCCAATGCCCATCATGCCCATGCAGGCAGCCTGAGCTTGGCCTGCCCCTGTGACACTAAGCTGTTGCGTTATACAGCAAAGTCAGTGTTACATATTGTGCACGCTTGGTGCGTTGTGCCAGTCGCTATAGTTCTGGAAATAAATGCCACTACTGGACATGCAAACACTTTTGAAAGTAATTCTGTGTCTTTGCCTTTGCATGGAAGGGCCCAAAGTAGAAGAAACTTAGGAGGCCCTGTCTGATCTGGCCCTCCTTTTCACATGCCTGCAGTTCTGTGGATTCATAGGGTACCATGCTGACATCTCCTTATCTGCACTGTGTCAGAGGGCTATCAATCCAACAGTACCAATTATATCAAAAGTAATTATGCACACACTTAATTATGCAAGCACAGAAAAGAGTTGCAATTAGCAATAAGCTTATAATAATCTCAATATCATTGTAACAGATTTATTAGTATATATCGGTATTACTAGTACACATGTTGAGTACTCAAGACTAACCCTCTCTAGTCACAGAAATTAGTGGCTTAATTACCATTAATATACTTAGGGCTAGGATTTAACTTTTGTAACAAACTTGATTGCTTGTTGCCTAAAACTTCGTTTCAGGAACATTTAAATAAAGATTTTATAGGACTCTAATTTCAATTATAGTCATAAAATACTAAGACAAGATGGGTCTAAGAAAATATCTAATGTCAAATCTGTTCTGAACTCTCTTCAGAAAAATAAATTAATAAGAATTTTTATTTTCATTGTATTGCCTCTCATAAGGCATTTAAAAAAGACAGAAACAAGCTGCTGTATCTAGAGCTCCTCAACTGCTGTCAGGTAATTTTGAAAGTGATAGAATATGACATTAATGTGATTAATGCATGCATTTTGTAAACAAAACAATTAAAAATAAAGCTGAGTATTAGTTAAAATTCATGGTAATTGCAAACCTTCATTAACACTGCACAGCTGAGGACATTAGATAAAAGTCTTAAGAACTACTTGCTTTTCAATCAAGCCCCTGCTATTGAAAGTTTTGTAAATAGTAATTTATTATCAACTCACAGGATAGTTCCTAATGTCCTTAAACCACTTAAAAATTTAATCTAGGTTGTTTTCCTTAGAGTTTTGGTGTGGGTTTTTTCTTTTTTCTTTTTTTTTCCTGTTAAATGTAAGAACAGCAGAGGTGCTGGCTGTTGAGAAGTGCTGTATTTCAATGGTGAAAGTGAAGTCTGAAATGGTTATTATTCCTGAGAAAACTGGTAACATCAAAACAGAAGCAATCTTGTTGCCACACTACTTTAGTATAATGAAAACCGGCAGAGCAGCATCTGTTGTGTTGTAGAGCCTGAGTGCAGAGATTTCCCTGCTACCTCTGATTGATACTGGAGATCCATCATGCACTACAGAGGCTGAGTATGGTTAATGTATTTTACTGGTATCTTATTCCATCCTTATTTGACAAGGCGTAAGACAAACAACAACATATGAACACGGTAAAAAACTTGAAAGTAAGTTCTGTGGTTTGTAGAACTTTGTGTTCATTTATCTACACACACCCCCACACACACCCACAAACACGCAACCCCACACACCCCCACACCTCCAGACCCCCACCCACCAGCCCCCAAGAGGGTGATTATTTAAGAAAATTAAAATAGGAAAATTAAATATTTTTGAATGAACAGTTTAGCCTTAATCTGTTAATATCACTCACTACTGCATGGTTTTCTCTCCGACATCATATGACAAGGTACAGCTTCACATGTTCCTCCATTCATGTCACATGTCACTCCAAGGTACATCCCTCACATGTCACACACAGAAATAATCTGTGGCACTGTGTTCTAACCCCTAAAGAGTAGCTAGGAGTTTGCTACAGAAGTTGGAAGTACAAGCATTTCCTAGTCTTGAACAAAACAAGTCTGAATTTAGATAATAATACTGCTGCAGAATGCAGCCCTCTTCCAAAATGATGGTCAATTCTTTACTTACTTCTGAATTTCGCTATTTTTGGAATTACAGGATATTTAGGTAGAGAAAAAAGAGAGTGGTGGTTTTACCTTGACAGTCAGAAGAATGACACCGGAATGCTGCATAAATTTTACATTTCTACATTATATTGTAAAAAGAAAATTTTTGGAAAGAATTCAGAAAAAAACATTTCAAGTCAATCAAGAGCTAGGTAAAGCATTATATATTGAGTTTCATCTGCTTGGTTATTTTGAAAGAATTATTTCTTAAGTCCTTCTGGGGCAAGCAAATGATAGATCCCAGAGGGCTTCATAACCTAAGAAGGGAAAGGGATTAAAAGTGCAAATAACAGGAAGCTACCGACAAATAAATTAAAATTGGAAGAATACATTTCAAACTGAGAGAGGTTAGTTGCTGGAAGAAAATCCTCAAGACTACCAAGGGAAGAGCCAGTTCCCCACCTTTTCATGTATTTGTATTACATCTAGGTTCCTTTCTGTAAGAAGACACGTTATAGTCAAACATGCTGTTTCGCAGGGAATTAGGAGGATCAGAGGAGTAAATAAATTCAGACTACATTATATAGCTTCCCATTACAGTTCTAAACTCTATTAAACTAGGAAATATTCATTAATTGTGGTTTTTTGCCTCCTCTCACTAGCATTGGCAAAGGAACATATGTTTGGCTGTCATTAGATGCTACATTGCATCCAGCGACACACCTAATGACAGAAGAAACTTAAGACCATTTACTGTCAGGGAACATCATTCCAACTGTGTGGCTGGAAGTGATGTGAAACAGTGAAAAGACAAGTTGCTTCTTTCATGTTTCCATGAATGCGGAAGATTCCTTTTGTTTGTTTATTACCAGTGGATTTATGACACAGAATGCATTGAGTTGTTGTAGAACCCTGCCTGAGGTAGTAGAAATTATAACTCTTTGAATCTGATAGTTGCTACCTACGTGTATAGTAAACAACTCCTTTGACATATTACAAAGTAGAGCACAGCAATATTTGTTCGATGTTTTGAATTACCAGGATGGTAGATCTGGACTGAGCTGATAAAAGCTCTTTGTTCTATTCCTCTTTGCAGTAAATCACAATACAATACCCAAAACAGTAACTATATTTGATGCCAGATTGTTTTGCCTTCTTTCATAAATTTAAAGTATGCTAAAATTTTCTGAATATGCTAATTTGATCTATCTAATATTTTGTTACATAGAAAAAGCAAATACATCTAATACAAAAATACAAAAAGAAAATTTTATTTGATAACTAACACAGCCATTTCACTACAACAACAACAACATCAACAACAAATCAGGAGGCTAAACTCAGCCTTACCCTAGTCTGGCATGAGGTAACTGAAGCCATCGGAGCTGTACTTAGACCAGGCCTGGACATGGACATTAATGTCTGATACTACATGATAAAGCATTTGCAGGTTTTCTGACTGATAGAAGGTTAATATAGTTGTGCCTACCCCTGTTTCTTACAGACATTGTGGTAAGTTCTTATATTTAGGCAGTGAGAACGTATACAACATTTAGAGAAAGTCAAGATACATTTAGGTATTCATATAGCATATTTCATTATCATCTCAGTGGAATCAAGTGTTTATGTTCTGATGGAAAAAAAAATGTACATAGAAAGCTATTTAACTGAATGTGTCCTTGTTTCAGTTTTCTTTGTCTTTCAAAGGGAGTGTAACATTTTATGAGCAAAAGAAAAGACCCTAACCCCATTGGCAACCCAACCCAACAAGAAATTAATATATGCTATTGCAAGTTATTGACATTTTGGGAAAAAAAAATACAAACACCTTTAAAAAGTACTATATTTACATGGCAAGAAATATTCCATTGATATAAATCAGTTGGCAGCATTTCTATTTTGTTCAACAGGGAACTTTAAGCTGTTGAGAAATTGATAGTTTTCAGGATATACATGTCCTGTTTTCCAGTTATCTCTAGTTATATGTAGTTTGATCACATCCATTGTCTGGTAGTATGCATCATGTGCTTTTTCTAAGAGTATTTATCACTGCTATCTTGGACACAAATCACCACTGACACATGAGGAAAAACAGAGAGTAAAAAGCAGGAAGGGAAAGCTAGAATGTATACAGCATACACTGTGTTCTCAGTTGTTGACTTAAAAATAACTTTAGAAGGTGAGAAAGATACTATCAACACTAAGCGAAGAAGACATTAAGAATTTATACTATTTTAAGGTCGAAAATTTATAATCAAAGTTAAACCCCATTTATGCACAGAACTTTGGTTAAACTCTGAATTTTTAAAGTAAAATTAACCTATGTATTAAAATATTATTTAAATTTAAGTATCATGCAGATAGAAGGCTAGTAGATCACATTATCTCTATTGAGGTATGTCTTCTATTGGCAACAGTAGTATGACCAGTATTGGTATGATATGATTTTGATTTTTTTTTATTTTATTTTTTAAAAAACATAGAAACAATGAAAGTTTCTAACATTTATGGTGCAGTTTCAATTTAACATGATGTTTATCAGAACACCAGTTTGAATCATATTTTATCTATAACTGTGATCAGATTTTTTTGCTGATGATACTAAACTGTGTGGAGAATTAGACACCTCAGAAGGGAAAGCCACCCTGCAGGAAGACCTGGATAGGCTGGAAGAATGGGTTAACAAGAACCTGATGAAATTCAGCAAAGATGAGTGGAAGATCTTGCACCTGGGAAAACATAATCCAGAAATGCAGCACAGGCTGGGATCTATCCAGCTGGGGAGCAATTCTGTGGAAAAGGACATGGGGGTCCTGGTGCACAAGCAGCTCAGTATCAGTGAAGAGTGTGCTGCTGTGGCAAAGAAAGATAACAGGATGCTGGGTGCATCAACAAAGGTGTCATCAGCAGAGATAAAGAAGTCATTATCACACTCTACTCAGCACTTGTCAGGCCACACCTGGAATACTGCTTTCAGTTTTAGTTACCGATGTGCAAAATATATGGACAGGCTCAAGATGGTCCAGAAAGGGTGACAAAGATGATAATTGGACTGAGAAGCCTGCCATATGAGGAAAGGCTGAAAGAACTGGCTTTGTTCAGCCTTGAGAAAAGAAGGTTTAGGGGAGACCTTAGCACTATGTTCCGATATTTAAAGGGTGGCTACAAAGAAGATGGAGACTCCTGTTTTTTACAAGGAGTCAAATAGAAAAGACCAGGGATAATGGGTACAAGTTACTCCTGGGGAGATTCTGATTGGACAGAACAGGAACATTTTTCACAATGATAACAATCAGCCATTGCAATAATCTCCCCAGGGAAGTGGTAGATTCCCCAACATTGGACATTTTTATGATTCAGCTGGACAAGGTGCTGGCCATCTTGTCTAGACCATGCTTTTGTCAAGAAAGGTTGGATCAGATGATCCTTGAGGTCCCTTCCAACCTTGTATTCTATGATTCTATGATATTTTATTTTAAATTCAATTGGGATCAGTGCCTCTTTAAAGCATTCAGTGCGTGGTGTCACTTCTTTGCAAGCACTGAGAGCTATTGAAGAGTCTGTTCCCTTTATGTTTATTTGCATCCATGCCATTTGTGACAATACAAGTAGTTATTCACAAATGTAGAATTTTCTCTTGATCATACATGATGGCTGATGATGGGTTCAGATGGTACTAAGCACTCCGTCTCCTCTTTCACAGAACTGTGCCATCCAGGAGCAAAGCATTTTTCTTGGCACTTGAAAGCATTATTTTTGCAGAGATTATTAAGATATCTGTACCCTCTAAGAAAAAAAAAAAGGCAAGGTCCACAGACATACTTGGCTTCTCACAGCATAAACTGAAGTGAAGCATCAAATGCATGAAGATTAGTGCAGTTTTCCATGTTTGTAAGAGTAAGAACTGCCTACAGGCTCACTACGCATGGGAAATCCCCTGTCAGTCATAGGCACCAGGGGAGAAAAGAACCAGGAGAAAACCATCCAGACAAAACACGACCATTTGCTAACTTGCCCTGAGAAATGTGATGAAGTGGCACAAGTGTGCTGCTCTGGAACATGCTGTGCAGTGGCCTTTTACAAGTGGGTCAGAGGGCAAACAAGAAATTTTGATCATATTATTTCCCAGATAGGTAATAAAGGAAAAGTTAATCAGGAAAAAAAAGCATCAGTATGCAACCATAACAAAATTGTCCTTGGAAGGAAATGCCATTAGTTTGCCAACAATAAGGAAACAGAAAATTTAAGGATTGTTGTCTCAAGAATGCTGCTACTTAGAATGCCCAGTTTTGTTTTCTAATAAGCTTTTTACAATAATTCATAGAAGTCCAGGGTCCACAAGCAACAGAAAGAGATCGTGTCCTTTTTAGAAGATAAATAACTGGACAGATTTTGGGCTGTTACCCAATTCTACGTGTGTTTACTTTATTTAAAGTTTCTATTATAGCTTTGAACATAGATAAAATCAGGCAGGAACAATGCCAGCATATTAACTCACAAATCAGGGGCAATATAGTCATAGAATCATAGAAACATTTAGGTTGGAAAAGACCTTTAAGATCATCAAGTCAAACTGTTAACCCACAACTGCCAAGTCCATCACAAAACCATGCCCCTAAGCACCACATCTACACATTTTTTAAACACCTCCAGGAATGGTGACTCAACCACCTCCCTGGGCAGCCTGTTCCAATGCTTGACCACTCTTTCAGTGAAGAAATTTTTCCTAATATCCAATGTAAAAGTCCCCTGGTGCATTTTAAGGCCATTTCTTCCCTTGTCACTTGTTGTCTGGGAGAAGAGACCGACCCCCACCTGCCTACAACCTCCTTAAAAACTTAAAAACATTAAGAACCTCAGCCTTTTCCTCATCCTTTGTAGCATTGTTCTTCCTGCATCCAATAAAGGCTGGAGATAATCCTTGGCCTTCCTTTTGTTTTAAGGTATTTGTAAAAAACATTTTTTATCTTTTAGAGCAGTGGCTACCATGAGTTCTAGCTGGCCTTTCACTTTTCTAATTTTCTTCCTACATAACTTCACAAAACCCTTAAAATCCTCCAGAGTTGCCTGCCCCTTCTTCCAAAGGTGGTAAATTCTCCTTTTTTCCCTGAGTTCCACCCAAATCTCTCTCTTCAGCCAGGCTGGTCTTCTCCCCTGTTGGCTCATCCTTCAGCACATGGGGACACCCTGCTCCTGCGCCTTTAAACTTCCTTCTTGAAGAATGCCCAGCCTTCCTGGGCCCCTTGGCCTTTCAGAACTATCTCCCAAGGGACTCTGTCAACCAGTCTCTTGAACAGGCCAAAGTCTGTCCTCCAGAAGTCTGAGGTGGTGGTTCTGCTGACCCCCCTCCTTACTTCTCCATGAATCAAAAATATCATCTTATGATCACTATGCCCAAGGTGGCCTCCAGCCCCCACCTGACCCACAAGTCCTTCCTTGTTTGTAAACAGCAGGTCCAGCTCCTCTGGTTGGCTCACTGACCAGCTGTGTCAGGAAGTTATTTTACACACAGTCCAGGAACTTCCTAGACTGTTTCTTCTCTGCTGTACTGTATTTCTAGCAGACAACTGTCAAGTTGAAGTCCCCTATGAGAACAAGGGCTAGAGATCATGAGACTTCTCTAGCTGCTTGTAGAATGTTTCATCTGCCTCTTCATCCTGGTTGGGTGATCTATAACAGATTCCCACCAGGATACCTGCCTTGCTGGCCCTCCCCCTGATCCTTACGCATAAACAGTCAATTTTGTTGCTACCATCTTTAAGCTCAAGGCAGTCAAAGTACTCCCTGATGTGCAAAGCTACCCCACCACCCCTCCTTCCTTGTCTCTATCCCTTCTGAAGAGTTTATAGCCATCCATTGCAGCACTCCAGTCATGCAAGTCAACTCACCGTGATACAAGCAGTGAGCTATCAGGACAAAGCTCTCCATTTCCTCAGTATGCAACATTGTTTCAAGATAGACAATTTTAAAATCTGCTCAGATATCATTGTTTTTTGGTTTGGTTTTTGTTGTTGTTTTTTTCCTGCAGCAGTTTAAAAAATAATTAGAAACAGACTTCTCTTGATAGTTCAGAAAAACAGGAGTTTTCTTCCACATAACCTGGTATAAGGTTGCACTAGAAACACTTGAATCACTTGTAAATAAATACTTCTATAACTTTTTTTTAAAAAAATTGAAATAATGAAATATATCCAGATTGAATAGTTTTTATCTGTCTCAAAATATCATAATGTGATAGTCTTTTTCATCACATTTAATCCAATGCAAAATAAAACTAATCTGTTCTGTCCCAGGTAGCTGTAACTTCTCGTTTGTACTACATGTAGCTCCATCAGCCAAATTCTGAAAATACTATCTCAACACTAATTATAATTTTGATGATGAGCTCTCCTAAACTTAGTTAATTCCATTGTGGCAATATGAAGGCATACTTCTTTTCCCCTATATGTTTGCTGTTAATTTTATGATTTATTGAAAAGTAATTTTCAAAAGTACATCAAAGTACTGTGACAGCCTGGTCTGGTTCTGTGTTTACTCCACTTTGACCAGGAGTGACTAAGGCCAATGACCTTCCAGTGTCTCTTCCAACTGGAGTGATGCTGTGATTCTCTGAGTGGTTAAATATGAAAGACTCTGCAAAGCAAATTAGAAACATTATTCCCATCCCATTAGTCAAGATGAAGAATCCAAAGAGTCAAGTGACTTAGGGTAATAGCAGCCCTTGTCAAAGTCAGGTTTTAGTCCCCAAGTTTCTTCTCTGTTCATTCAGGAAGGCAACACCACACACTGACACTTTAAGGAAGTTGTCCACAAAACTCAAAGAAATTAAGACTGTTTCAGATGATTAACCAGAAATTTTGATCTCCACTGAACTGAAACTTCGGAATATGACATATATTGAACAAGAGGCAATGACAAAAGACTCTTGTAAGGTTAAGGTTCCCCCCAAAATAAATGAAAATATCCAGACAGACATGGAAACATAGTGAGCTGGCATCTTTCCTTTGTTGGATTTCTGTTCTTGAATTTAGGTTGACTTTCTGTGGCAGGATCCCTGAAAGTAGTAGAAAGCTCCATACATCCTTCCCCCCCTTACATGATTATCAACAATCTTAGTGATTCGTGCCATAGGAAGGTGCTTTCTGACTGGCACAGGGTGTTTCAGCAATACCTAATTTAGTGTATATCTGATTTATTAACCTGTTTTCTTTTGTTTTGTTTCAGTTTAAGAGCTGTTCTCTACGATCAGTATAAAAAAAACAACGAAGACAAGTGAAAGGGCATAAGACCACCTGAGATAGTTAGGTAGCTATTTTGTATTTGATGTGTGTTTCTCATTCAAGTACACAGGGAAATAAAAAAGAAAAAAGAAAAAAAAATATTGAATGTATTTACCAAAACCAGTACATGCATCTCCTCTATTTTAGTATTAAAAAATAAAAGCCCACAATTAGATGCATATAATAACTTATGTGTATATTATATATATATGATTATGAATATTTATTATACATAGTCATTATATAAATATGTTATATTTTATAAAGAAATACTTTGTATATAGTACACATATAAATAATATGTACTGCATTATAAACATCCCAGTATCTGCCCCAGACCATACAAAAAACTTCCTTCAAGATTAACATACATTTATTGCAGGTATTTCATGTTCTAATAGATGTGGATGAGGATATCTTACCTCTTACAGTTTTTAATGTAAATTACTGTTTTGCTTCCTGTATAAAACATGTAAGAAGATTCTCTGTAGTTTAAGGGTTAAGTTTGTTAGAAGACAATTTTGTGGCACTTCTAATTAGTTCTATATTTTTTGGTTGTTCTCCTGAATTGACAGGATTGTCAATAATTCTGCAATTGACAGAAGTACCAGATTTCTGCTATGTGCTCCTTCAGTAACTGTTGAAGTCATGGATCTTACAGACCTTACCCTCATTACTCCAAATGTGGGTCACATTGCTGTTTTTCTACACTAAAGCAGAAAGTACTTTACAGCTACAGTTTACAGCTGTACAGTACTGTACAGCTCAACAACTTAGAAATAGTTCTATCCTATATTAATTATAAAATTGAGGAAATTAAACATATTGAGCCTGAATCTGTTAACACAGAAGGGAACTTGAAAATAGTTGGAAGAAGGTAGCAATGAAACCAAAATATTCACATTTAAACACCAATTATAAGCTGAAAGATATTTTTTCTTAGAAGTTCAGCAGCCTACGATTTTTGCTGATGAACTTGGCTCAGTACTTAGAAGAAAAATAATCTCCAAATTTGAATAAATGTATTCTGGACCCTTAAATAAACATATTTACACTCTGTTTCAGTCCATAGATATTCAATCCCTACTTAACTAGGATGATGGTTGTACAAATTTTTAGCACAATTTTATCTTGTAGTTATATGCAGTTCTTAGCATTAGCAGAAGGAAGGGAATATAAACAAAAAGAAGCTAAATCACTAACAGCAATAAAATCCATTAATCCCATACTAAGGCATGTCTCCATATCCAAAGAAGAAGCTGAATATGATTAAAAGCAGTATAAGAGCTGGACTGGAGTAAGGAAATTTATATCAGTGCCAAATCAATTACAGGTTGCAGGTGTCCAGAATTAATTAAAATAAATTGCTATAAATCAAGCATTAGCTATCTGCCATGATTGGAGTAGAGCAGGAAAGAAAGTAAAAATAAAAAAAAGCATTTTTTTTATAGTGTAATGCTGAAAAATGTCAGAAAACAAATGTCAGAAAGATATGCGTACATTGCTTGGCAAAGTTTTCATTGTAGAATCTGTTTGAAGGTCTCTTCTCAAACTCCATTAAAGTGTGATTAATTTTTTGAAAGATATGTATACCAAATGGCTTTGTTGTATCTGATGTTTATACACACTGTGTTTAAGATTAGAGATAGAGATCATACAGCTAACAGACATTAAAATAACCTGAATTCTATATTGCACATACAGAAGCTTCGGTGCAGGTAAATAAATATTGATTTTTATTTGCAAGTAATAGAAAAAAAAAAAAGAACAAATATTTAAGGATCTTACATGTTGGAAATGGTATAAATAAAAGTGACACTATGTAAATACATAGGAACTTATTTCAATATTATTTTTTGTCATTAAAAATTGTTAATTTGTGAATTCATATCAAACAAACAGTTCAAAGATCAGAAAAATTGCTGTCCTATAAAAATCCCTACAAAACTATAGAAGTCCAATAATGAAAACAATGAGGTGTATTTTCCTAAATGTTAGAGAAAGGACTGGAAAAAGTCAGATCCTAATCCACAAAGTGCCAAGGACAATGAAGATGCAACACACATGGCACAAGTCACAGCAATGTTGTTTTCACTGTAATGGGAGACCTTCCAAACTAAAAATATTGGTGAAATATATTAGTTTCCAGTCGTTCAAAGATCTGTTCTAAACATCCAATATATTGGAGCCTTGCTTCTTCCTTTCTGAAGCTAAATTAAAACTAAACTCTATCTAAAAAAAAGCAATTAAAGGACAGATAAAATTCCAGGAAGAGGGAAGAGAGAAAAAGCAGAATTCCAGGCAAGTGTACATACTCTGCTATAAACACAGCTGGATGAAGAACATAGTATTAGGGAGTTAATAAGTCTCACTCTGTAAGCTTGCAGCTATGAAAGTGAAGGTCTGCTTGAGTATTTGGGGCAGGAGAGTCACTACAATTTGGAATGCTCTTCAGATAGAAAGATCTTAGGTCTGTGCCCAAAAATCTGTGTGGATTTTTTATCACAGAAAACTGCATTTTGTGGTGAAATCTTGAGGATGGAATTTGTCTTAACTCAGCTACTTAAGGGTGTTGGGTCTTGCCTAAACTACGTGCCCGATTCTCTCTCCCTATAGTGAGCAGACAGGAATAAGCATATTGGGACAATTCACATCGCTAGCCTTGGATGGGTATTTTGGGATGTGTGCAGCATTCTGACCAGTTCTTGCTTTACTGCTTACCAAAAGACTGGATGACAGGCTTAGAAAAAGAACCCGTCTTCTGGTTTGCTAAAGCCTGACGTGACTCAAACCCTCAGTCTCTGCTGAGAAAGAGAACGTAAACCAGTTTTGCCCAAAGTGGAGTGTGAGGCAACACAATAGTCAGAGACATGGCAGCTCCCGTGCTGACAGTCACACCTGCGGGGATCATGGTGACCATGGAACTCATGAGATTCCTGCCCAGTATAGTCGTTCCTCCACAGATACTCTCCTGCAGTCTGGGCCGAGGCTGAGGGGGATGCAATCAAGAAGCTGCTGCGGCTGAATGCTTGTCTAAAACACATGAAGACACTTAAATGTTTATGATAGGGCCACATAACATCTGAATGAAAAGCAGGGCTGAGAGTAGCTATCAAAATGAATCCAGAGCACTTTCTGGTTTTCACAGACTTTTGGTTCTGATCCTTGCTAGTATTTAAGTAAATAGAAAAGAGTGTGTGTGTGTGTGTGTGTGTATGTATAAGCATATAATATGTATAAGAGTGTGTGTATGTGTTTGTGCATATATATAACGTGCTTAACATTTTTGATTAAAATAAAACAAAAAAAAACCCACCCAAAACAACCCACCCCTCTATATTAGTCTTGACTGTACATTACTTGGATGGATATTCTATCAATAAAAACTCATGGGTTTTTTACATCCTGTGATATTTGGTGAAATGTGTTTTTTAAAATTGATTAGTATTTATGAATGCAAAAGGGACACCTACTAGACAGGGCATTTAGTCCAAGGTAACTGAAATGGAGAAAACCAACAAAGGAAAATGATGGAGACAAGAGGAGGGAAATTTGTGTTGTGCACAGGAGCAAAGGGGCAAGAGAGAAAAAGACACTGGAGTCAAGGAAAACAAAGTGGCCCTAGCTACAACACCCCCAGCAATCCCAAAAGCACAGTGTGGAAACTTGACGTGTTTCTGTATTGCGTGCAGGGATGGTACAGGTCTGTAAACTCCCCTTGACTTTTCCTGTGTGATACATTACATATACAGTCCCTTCTGCCCGACAGAAGTGTCAAGAAATCCAGTTATCTAAGTTACCTTGAAGAGGAGAAGGGTGAGAAGAAAGCATTGTGAAAAGAGAGCTACCAAAAGCAGTAAATCTAGTCAAGAAACTACTAGCAATGAACCTCTCTTTAGCAACCTGGGCTACAAATCAAGAGCCCAGCTTTTGAATTGGCTTTTCAAGTAACAACTAAAAATGCACGGACTTCTAAAACAAGGGGATAACAGCTGAGAATGAAAAAAATCTGTAAAAGAAATGAGGAAGGGAAGACAGACAACTCAACATTATAATGTCAGCTAGCAGAGAGTCTCACTGAGTTGGTTTAGTGGAGAAACAAAATACTAGGAACCTTGTGACCAGGGACGTGACTCTGTCCAAATTAGGGGTTTGTGTACTGTGAAACATCTATGAGTTTCATTTGCTTCTAGATTTCTGGTTTGAAAGAGAAAATGTTATATGACTCAAGCTTGGGTACCGCACAGTCTGAGTTACAGCCTCATTTTTCTGCTGGCTTGTTTCACACAGCTCCCATTCACACACCATCTGTTTCTTAGGGCATCATTTGGCCTCAGATCTTGTCCACCAAATCAAAGATTCTTATTGCTTTTTAGAGGCAACACATATAGAGGCAGATAGATAATAAACCTGCATTGTAGTTACAACCTGCACCTGAAGATTTTTAATAAAACGTTGCAGACTAAAATGGCTGTTCTCATATATCACCATTAATGTGGTAAATGGCTCCCATGACCCTTTGCCTGTTTATAAATCATAAACTCTGAAGATATACCAGGGCAATCAGATCAGTCAGTGGATATTTAATTAAGTGCACAGTTTTTCAAGCTCCTATTTATAAACAAACAGAAGTAATTTTTCTCCTGCAGTAGAAAATTAGCATCTAGATGAACGTTTACAAATTAGATTAAGATGTATTTTTTCTGGATTATACATTTAACCAAGAAATGCACTTACAATGTCTTACTGAAAAAATATCTATCAAATCCTACACTCTTTTATGGACAGTTTTTAGCATTCAAAGAGGGTCTGGTGAGAGCTTCAGCATGTGTCAGAGGAAATATTTTTATTGTTTTCATGTGTCATACTGAATGTCAGTCTCACCAATACCAGTAATAAAACTTCAAAGTCTTTTATTATGCTATGTTTGTGTCTCATGACAAGCAACGTGTCCTGGGACAAATTGCTACTTGGAACTTTTCCATACAGAAAACATAAGCTTTTCATCTTAACTTTTGGAATATAAATAATGAATTGCATTTCTTCCACAAAGAATGAAACCTGCTTAGATAAGCATCATTCATTGTACCAACTTGCATCCTCATTTGGGAACTGCATGTGCTTGAGCAGTGCCTAGCACAATCGACACTAAGATATTCATATAATGTGTTTTATTTGCACACTTTTGGTAGCTGAACCGTTATAACAAAAAACTTTTTTTGCCAAAGAATAAATGCAATTTTATTTGTTCCTTTCCTTTCCATTCAATTTTCTGCCTTTGTTTGGAGTATGAAATAACTTTTTATGAAATTGTTGATCTCAATTCAGATGTTAGTGTAGGAAATTACAGGATATGTATAAATCAGTCAGGTTTATGTTCCGATACCTTTTGGCTAAAAACTTATGAACCCATGAAATGACAAGCGAGGTGGCTGTTCAACATTTGTGATCCTCTGATTTTACCTGAATTCAATTTTTTACTTTCTTTGATCTTTCTTTCATGACTTTGAATAATTTGCATTCATTGAAAGATAACATTTTTTCTCTATATAGACCTGGGATAGTAATCCCTTGGGGTAGTTTTAAATGTTAAAAATAATCAGCTTGGATAATATTCAGTCAGACATTTCAGTTTCTTCATCATGTTCTAGGCTCAGCCTATGAATCTTTTAATGGGAAACTTATTTCTGAAAAAATGATAAAGGTGCCAGTTTGCAGTGCTTTAACTGTTTCTCATTTTGGCCTTCTCTGATGGCAGTTCTTTGCTCACGGTCAGTTTACTGCTGAGAATGTGACAAAAGCAGCAGTTTATAATTTGTCAAGACTCCTTGAGACTTCTTTTACTTGCTTCAATAGCTTTAATGCCTATCCATGGAATCCCTTGTGTAGAATCCTTCCTATTGATCAAAATCCTCCACTTGCTAAGTGCAAAATCCAACTTAACAGTACAAGGATAATAATGCCACAGAGCAATCTACCGCAGGGCTCCACGGAGTGCTGTTAAGAACCTGGGGCACCGATACTCATTTTTTCAATCACTCTGCTAAGGAGAATGACAGCAGCTGCAGAGAAATGTCTGAGCTTCCACAATGTGCATTAAAAGTGTGGCAGGTGTTTCTTTTCTCCTAGCAAGGTTTCAACACTGTGCTAAAGAACATTATGCCACGATCTAGAGTAAGAAGTTTCTGTCCTCAACATTTAAGGAGAAAGGAAACTGCTTCTGAGGTCCAGAATCGAGGGCTTTAAAGCAGAGTACATTTTCCTGCACTTTCGGTTCACTGAAGAGCCACTTCTTTTGTTGGATGAGCTATTCTTGATCAATCTCAGCATTTTTTTACCTTTTTCTCCATTATTTGTCTGAAATGGGTATTGTGCAAATATGAATGCAAACTTTGCCATTCTTTGCCATTTACAATATTACCAGTGAAACGCTTCAGTCAATTCTGTAATTAAAGCCATAGTGAAGGCTCAGCTAATTCAATAAATGTTATCAATTTTTTCATCAAATATTTCCTTTTTCAAATGCTTTTAAGGCACAATTAATTATATAGTTTTGATACTTTCCTCTACCTTAGGAAAGTACTTGCCTGATTTTCTTTTGGCTTCAACGTAGAAATTAAGCAGAATTTTAACATAATTTTCTATGTCCAGAGCACCCTTCCCTTCAGATCCTCTCCAGTCTGCCCTCCAGCCATTTTTTTATCCAAGCACTTCCCAGACGGGGCAGATGGAGCAGTCCGTCTGTCTGTGGCTACCCTGCTGTAATAAGGTCTGACCTTTTGTTACTGTGCTCACAACATAGTGCAGATTAGTACTTCAAGAACTACTGGGAAGCCCCAAAGAGAGAGACGTTTAATTGTTAGAGTTACATTCTGATAATACTTAAGTACTGAAAATATTAGACATGATATTTTAAAATAATGAACTTCTCAGAACTCATTCATTTCCATTTGATCAATGAAGGAAGTCTGTAAGTCTGAAATGGTTGCAGGAAGGATCAGATTTAGTTTTGGGCAGGCATCTCTGAAATATTAGCAAACAAGCAAATCCCTCCTAAAATCATGTCACAGTTGGAGACTATAGTGTGGATTGCATAATAGCTATTAATCATGGTTAATGCAGTTATTCCTGAACACGATAGACAACTGACTTTTATTCAATTTTTTTTTTTTTTTTCACTGTCTTGATCATTCTGGACATAGGACCTGGGAACAAAGGCAGAAGCTCAGTGACTTGATTACAGATGAAAACTTGGGAAGCTACCCACTGGACAAAGGACCTGAACGTAGAGAAAGCTGATTTTTATTAAGTCAAAGTTGCAACAACTATAAGGAATTTGTTATCTCAAGCAAAGAGAAAAACTTACTTGTGGGAAAGGGGTCCAGAACTTGACTGGATAAATAAACAGTTTGAAAATTATCACAGAAATTGGAAAAAAAGGCCGTGATGGAGGGTAAAGGGGATATACAGAAAGGCAAATGACGTCTTGATGCAAACCAAAAACAAAAAGAGGTATTGCATAGGGAAATAAAGCAAGGAGAAAAAAACAGCTGTTTGGGTCATTTGAAAGGAAGACAAAATAAAGTTTCTAAACTACAGTATTTTTTCACTTAATGTCCATGAATTCATGTTGAATAGAATTAATCAAAGTATAAAAATGAGTGTTATGCTGAATAAAGGAGCTGTTGGAGTATAAGAGATGATACCCAAAGATAACCTTTGGCTTTTCTTAGCTGACCTCACATCACTGAGAATTTAACCATATGCACTACTAAGGAACGTGCCTGGCTCTGAAGAGAAACATATTGTCCATGGAAAGAAAAGCAACTGAAGACTGGTCCTCTGAAAATGAAATCAGATGATACATTGAGGTAAATAGAAACATTTATTTTGTGTATTTACAAAATTAATGAGCTGGAAAGGGGAATGGTACTCCCTCTCTGCAGTTACCTGGAGAGGAGTTACCAGCAAGGTAGAGCTACCTGTTGCTAGGCCATTTGTGCAGTCAAGCATCTTCAGACCAAACAGATGACAGGGTGAGAATATGGTGCTACAAGTTCCAAGACTTTTGAATATAGGCAATATGCTTTTCATGTCTTCACAAAGCTGTATGAATGGTAGCACAGTATATGTCACATAACTGCCATAAAAAAACCCGCCACAGTTATTTCCATGTGTGAGTTTAATTCCAATGACTTTGTAGAAGTTGTTTTTTTGAATTTTATGTCTTAATTCCTAAAATGGTACTCCATTCCTGAAAACAATTTATCTACATCTAAAAAATCCCCCTGCGAAAACAAGCAAAAAGTAGCAGACAGATAGGGGTTAAATTAAAATGGCTTAAATACATAATTAATTTTTTTTTTAAAAAAATGAGGATATCTGCAAATGAACAGTGCTCCCAGTTTTATTATCTGACCTATGTACCATCAGTTTTATTACACAGTTCTCTACACTCTGGGGTCCTGCTGGAAGTGTCTGAATTAGTTCATTTCAATATTATGTTTATGCAGTAACAATTTTTTCATTAGTATTGTAGGGCATATTATAGTCAACAGAACAGGAAACCCCTTTCTAGGAATAAATGAATTTTAATAAATAAGGATTCATTTACTGCTGTACTTGCAAGCTTTTCTTTTTATAGGAGTTTTTATTAGACACAAGGGATTCTCTTCAATACAAAATCTGGATTATACTCTCAGGTATATGCCTTTATCTGAGTGTCACATGGAACTGCAGTTAACCCATAATGCTGAAGTCAAACATCAAGCAGGAATTATGTCTTAAAAGAAAAAGCACATGTGCTTAAATTCAAGCCTGTATTGCATGAGTCTTTTAAGCTGACATTAGTGTTTAGACACCACTGTGTATTAATGGAATATCAAAGAGAATGTATGATATCCCTGAGTGGGTACGCAGTGGACAGCAAAGAGCTATTGTATTGGCCTTGATCCTGAAAAGGGGCACAGAATGAACACCCCAAACAAAACATAACAACACAACTACAGTAATACTCTGTGCCTTGCATGCGAAAGTGAGGAAGTGTTGAAAAACTGATTCAAGGCAAAATTACCTCTAAGGGGAATATATAGATGAAAACTTCAACTGATCTACCTTTCTGAATGCCGCACTTAGCTCTTGAGGTACTAGGAATTCTAAGTCCCCACGAATACTACTTTTCATCTGAAAGATATTCAGTACAGAGATAAAGTATATGGTGCTGTTTATGGCTAATTGCTATTACACCCAGGAACTCACAGTGAAAAACAGCATCTCTGTTGTCATATAACCCAGGTGATGTAAACACAGAGGGTCTTTTACTTCACTTGTTTTTACCTAGAAAAAAATGTAGTAAGTGTTATAATTCCCATTAAAAGGTTGTCAGAGCAAAATTAGTACATGGTGTGCCCTGAGATGCGGTGTTCAGAGCTTACCGATGCATGAAATCAGAATGAGGAGAAATGCTAGAGCAAGGAGATAGGCTGAGAAAGATTTGTCTGCAGCTACAGAGATGTCAGTCACAAAGTCTGAACTGTTTAGCATAATTTCTCCTGAATCCACTCAAGGTCTAAGGTAAATTAAAGGTACATTACTATTAATATTTTATTTAGCTTATTTAGCTTCATTTATGAGAAAGTTTACTTACAATATAAGCGATTTCAGTTTCTGAATTGTAAAAGATTCTGGATATGTCTGTGTTAAACACCATGCTGTTTTCATTACATCTGTTAGCAGCTTACAAACAGCTTACAAACACATGGCTTTGGCACCTTGATTTACTCTTCTATGAGAATGTAGGGTGCCTTTCTTTTGTAAAGAAAATTAGTGTTATCCATTACAGATTCTAAAAGAAGATTTTTAACATCTACATGATGTTTATTATTTAGATTGTTAAAACAACCACAATAGGGTTTGCGCTGCAGAGAAAATAGTCTTTCAAAGAAATGCTCTGTTTTCTTCAGTTCAATGCCTTTAAAATCCAAAAATGCTGTTTGTTAAAAGGCAAACTTTACGCAGACAGGAAAATTTTGGGATGGAGAAGGACAACTGGACCCACACCTCAACCACAACTGAGTCACTGATTATTAAACTATATATGAAGAGAAAAATCCCGGGTGATGCATTGTTGCCACAGTGCAGGGTTCTGAGTCTTCATCTCCTACAATCTTGTTTGGCTCCTTCCATCAGCCTGCTGCAAAGTAGCCACTGCTCTGCACAAACCTCAGTCCGAGTCCATACACTGTCTGATGAAAGAATTTCAAAGTCTTAGTTTAGCTTGGTTTTATAATGCAGGATAATTATAAAGGAGATTAATTTTTTTTAACTTTTCTTTAGAAATATGAGGTGTATATTAAATGAAGTGATCAGGAAAGTATTGAGAAAAAGGTAAGTGGAGAGTATGTTCCTATCCCAGATGAAAAAAATACAAATGGACAATAGAAAGTCAGTTATAGAACAAACACAGTTGCCAAAGCACAGCAAGTGGAAACTGTTATTGCTGCAGTTCCCACCTTCTCTTTCTAGCATCTTCTGGTGACTTGCTGTTACTGGTGAAGGTTGTCTTCTGGAGACTTTTGCCTCTAACAGCTAACAGAAGGCTTCTGTTGGCTGCTTTCTGGTTAGGAGCAGTCTGTGCTTTCTGTCTTCAGCTGCCTGCTCTCAAGAAGTGGCCTGAGCACCTCTTTAGCTGGTGCTTGAGGGACAGCCATGTAACTGGCTGGAGCACCGCTAACAGAGGGACCTGGCAGTTGTTAGTGCAGCAGTGCCTGCAGACTCTGAGACATCAGGGAGTACAGACAGGCAATTGATAGGGTCTTCTCAGAGACTGAAGAGATAAAAGCCAATGCTACATGAAACAAGAAATGAAGGTCATCTGGAAACTATGCTCAAAGGGACAGTAGATGGAAACTCACAAGATGGGGGAGACTGGAAAATCATGACTTCTGGCAACAGCCATCTTCCTAGATCTTGGCCTGTAGATCATTTACACTTGTAGAGCTGCAGCTTTGGGATAGGCATAGAGCCCTGGGAGCAGCTGATGGGGAAAGCTCATCAGAGAAGACATCAAAGCCAGCTGTCCCTGGACCAAGCATTTGTGTAAAGGAGGAACAGGCAGGTGATCATCACTAGGGTCTTCTTTGGGGGTGTGTGTGGGATGAATTGGTTGCACTGTCTGTTTTGAAACTCCTCAGTCAGTGATATAAAATTCAGCATGTGGCTGGTTGCTAGTTGGCATCCCTCACAGACTTACAGAGGGGCCACAGCTGTTTGCCAGCCTTATAAATGGCCTGTACAATGGCAACGAGTGCAATCAGCAGGTTCACAAATGATACCAAATTGAGAGGGTGATAGATGTGCTGTAGAGCAGGGTTGTTATTCAGATGGACCTCCACAGATGGAGAAATGGGCTGAGACAAACCTCAGGATCCTCAGTAAAGTTCTGAATCTGTAAAGAATAGTTCTGTCCACACATACAGATTCAGCATGACTAAATAAAAGCAGGTCTTCAAAGAAGGACCTGCTCCTCGTTGACACCAAGCTGATTATGAGTCAGCAATGTGTCCTTGCAGTAAAGAAGGTCAACCACCTTCCTAACTGTGCTAGTAAAAATGCATCTGGCAGGTTGAAAGAGGCAGTCATTGCCCTCTATTTGATACTTTTCTTTTGGGATTGTCTGGGGCCCTGAGTAAAAGAAAGACATACTGGAGTTAGTCCAGAAGAGAGCCACAGAGATGATCAAGGGGTGGAAAAACATGACATGAGTAGAATCTAATAAATGTTTTTTGCTTCAACCTGGAGAAAAGAAGGCTAAGGGTAGATTTTTTTTTTTTTTCCTCTCTATATCCACCTGTTGGAGATTACTGGCAGTACAGAGCTGGACTGGAAGATGCATAGAGTAAGAGGTAACAGACACAAATTAGAATATCTGAATAAATATAAGGAAAAAAATAATACTGGAAAAAGCTGAACAGAGAGTTGTAGAATCTCTGTCCATGGAGATATTCAAGACCGGACTGAACAAAGTCCTGAGAAACCTAATGCAGTTAGTCCTTTTTAGAACGGACCATTGGACTAGATGGTTTCCAGAAATCCTATCTGATCTTTATTCTGTAACAGTCATCCTTTCCAGGAGCACTGCAATGTAACATAATAGTATCAAATAGAAGAAAAAAAAAAGGAAAATAAAGAAGAGATTTATGAAAAAAAGTGATATTTATAGTAAGTCTTTACTAACTAGCTCCTCATGGATACACATTTTGCTTTGGACTGGTGAATGTGAAAGGCTTGTTACTAAAGGACGTAAGGATCCATTCACAGCAAAGAGGTACCAGAACTGTAGAAAGGAAACTTTAAATAATTACTGATAAAAAAAGAGTGGAAAAATAAGGTGTTTCAAAGCTGTGTGTTGCTATATCAGGAAAATAGGAGTTTTCAATGAGTCAAAGAAATTTGTGGATTTTCATTTCTGTAGATAGAGGGATAAGGAATTATCAAGATAGGCTGAGATTATCTGTAGGTTTGTTTGGACTTTTTCTCATCTGGAACCTATTTTTGTATTGTTTTGGTGGGCAGAGAGCTGTCTTTTGATTTTTACTAGACAAGAAGCTTTGATGAAAGACTCATTAGTTTTTGGATTATGATAGATTTACAGCCAAGCTACAGAAAAATTTTTCATTTCTGACCTCAAAATCATGAAGAGTTAATGTTCTGTGGATGAAAGGGTTTCTTTTAAAAAACCAAATATATATTATCACTACATGGATGTCACTTGGCCTAACAGTGATAAATGAAGTACATCAGATGTTCGTGGGGTTATGTAGCTGCTGTACATATTTAACAGTAAAGAAAATTTTGAAGAGGAAAGAGATGACATGAAATTTCAAAAATACAATGATAAAAATATGAGTAATAAACAGTCACTAAACAGTCAGAAGACTAAGATTCCTTTGAATAGTGGTAGTTGTAGTTGCCAAAGAATCAGTAATAAATTGATCTGAGAATGTTGAAAGCGGTCATTCCTACAAAAATAACAAAAAAGGGGAAGTGAAAGATGTTTCTGCTCTGTGGTTTGACAACTTTGTAGAACTGGTGGCTTCAGAGGTGCATTTTCTGATTCCTATATAATTATACTCCTATCATACCATATCACCTTATTTTATTGGTACAATACCATATCACCATATTCAAAAATATTAGACTATGCAATAAGGGGATTTTATGCACTGTGACCTTAAGTCACGCATATTAAAATAACACACTTTTCTTATAGGTCTTCTTGAGTTTTTAACTGGAAACTATAAATTTTTAATCCTTTAAGGATATTTCAATGGTTTTAGCATAGTTAATTTAATGACACTGTGGTAAAATTTAAATTATACATTTCCCAGCTTTCGGCTGGTTATGTCTGCTGTGCACATAGGCAAAGAAATAATAGCCAATGAGCATAATACAAAGAGCATATTAGTGACTGTGTACAGAGATGACAGGCTATGGTGGCAGGGGAAGAAAAAAAGCTTAGTATTATATCAAGTCCAGTGAAATGCAACAGATATTAATATTGATGATAATTTTACTAAGTATGTTTAATAATCTGATAAAAATGGCATATTAATTAACTTGGAAGCTGTTACTTCTTAAAGTTTTAAACCAGAAACTACAGAAATTGTTTTAAAAAAAAGGATTTAGCAAGAGGAAAGCAGAAGGTAAGGGCAAGGTTGAGGAATGTTCGTTAAAGATCTACGCAGGTATCAAATGCCTGGACTGTTTGCTTTTATTAGAATGTTTTCTCTTTTTCAAGGCTAGTCTACTAACAGAAGTCTTGGTATATTTTTAACCTTCCTGTGTGCATTACACTTATGATTCTTCTCGCTTTGGCTTTCTTTTCCTTTATTTGCTGTAGGGACAGTAGCTGTATACAGCCACCGGGAAAAAAAAAAAAAAAAAAAGGGAGATAGAAGAGCCTTAGATGCGTATGTAGAAAATTTACTTCCATGTAAGTCCCTAACATCAGAGGAATCTGATTTTCACTGACACTAGTAATTTGCCATGGCAAAATTGGTGTTATACACAACTAGATCATATTAGAAATAGTTTCTTTCACTCATAATCAGTTTAGATCATATTAGAAATAGTTTCTTTCACTCATAATCAGTTAACAGCATGATACTGATTTGTGGTACTAATTGCCATTTTACTTAAACAGGATACCTTGGTTTTCATTATAGATAAATTAGTATCAAACTTCAATGAGAAAATATATTTTTTTTTTCACAGTGAAGCAAACTGAACCTTGTCAACTGCAAAGACTGATGTTCTACAGTACTTGAAAAAATACACAAGTGCAAACAGAACTGATATACCTTGTTCTGATCTAAAGGGTCTTTTTTTGCCAGATAAGATGTAGTTTCATTGTCATATATTGGTTAGAAATACACCTTTGAGACTGCTGATTGGATAGTAAGTTTATGGTCATTCATGTAATGAAATCTCTTCATAGAGTTAGACAGAGGCCTGAAAATCTTTGGTCTTGAAAAAGGATTTTATTTTTTTTTTAATCAAGACTATGTGGGTTAATTGTAGTTTGTGGTTTTCTAGACTTATGTAATTCATTTTTGTAACTAATCCCATTAGAAAGCACGTTTACACCATACTTGTTTTCTAGATATCAAATAACTTGTTTCAGTTTCTGTATACAATTTAATTTTCTGCAAAACATAACTTTTTAGAATATGAATAGACATTCTTCTCAGGGAGGAATTAGCGTGCAAATACTGAGAGTCCATAGATTTTAAAGATTGACAGACTGGAGAATTTTAGCTATAATGTGAGAGAAAATGACAAATGCATCACAAATTCCCTTTAAATTTTGAAATTTAATAACAGATTTAATAATATATCCCCAAAGATCACTAAATCTTGATGCAATAGGTGATTATCTGTTGAAAAGCCACCCTAATTAGTTCAGACTTATGGCTGATAAGGAAGAATATTCCCTGGGAAGGTGGCTTTCTAGTGAAAAATGAATTTCAGCAGCCTATGTATGAAAGATCCTTGTAGTCTCCACACAGATCATGGATGCTGATTAGCAGATCTAACAAAATATTGAGCACCACTTAAAATGTAGTTTAGGCCTTTAGGGTGCTATAAATTAAAAGATACACTCAAACTATATGCTTGTGTTTTGGGGTCTGACAAGATTTCTCAGTCCAAACAATCTGGGTTCATTTCAAAAATTTCCCACAATTTCTTGGGAACGTCTTCTTTAACATTCTGTTACTTTCTAATTTAAAAATAGACTTGGTGCCTACAGAATTTAAACATTTTATCCCTATATGGTAACAAGTCACTGAGCAACAGTAATTAGTATTTATCTTGTCTTATTTCAGTGATAATGCCCAGAGATTCTGGCTGAGATAAGACTCTCGTGCTGCACAATTTAAACAGTGATTACTTCACTATCAGAAAAATAAATAGGCATATTCCCTCAATATATTGATGCCAGCTATCACAAAACTGTTTCCATTCTATTAAATATTGTTAGCCCTTATAACATGGTGGCAGCACATGGACAGCCTAGCAGGAATGGCTTCTGGCATGCACAGAGTCCTAAGATGCCTAAGGACTACTTGGGGACAGGTACTTGATGCAGGCTAAAATTCAGCCAGGGGGTAACTGCCTAACAGCACGGCTGATTGCATCCCAGTGCAATCCCAGGCAACGTTACAGGACAGCTTTTAATTTACTTGTGCAGGTAAATCATCTGCTCTAACTGCTGTACAGCGTATATAGGCAGGAAAATGTAAGACTTGCTTTGTGTGCTGTCCTGGACATTCCTCTGATGTGAGCACCTGTCTTGGTCCATGGCCAGTCACTCCAATCCTTCCCGGGCTTCTCTGGCACATGCGTGTCTGCATCTGTGTGATCAGTTGACCAGGGAAACGATCTAGCAAAAAAAATAGCTCATGTGAAATAAAGGGGCTGTTTTTCACCTGAATCAGATCCATAAATCTTTTCATTGTAAACAAGAGACCTGAGATGAGGGAAGGAAATTTCAGCAGTTTAACTTTGTCGCTGAAACCAGACCTGACTGCACCCACAGGTATAGAAAAGTATATCTCTTGCCTAAGGTCCACAAAGCAGGAAACTTCTCAGCCACGACAGGTACTGGACTGTTTCTTTAATCATGTTCTCTGCAGTAGAACATAAGTAATGAATAAGATTTTTTTAGAAGCGTGGCCAAAATCATTGTGTAGTCAGAACTCATGTGTGTAATACGATCAATTATTGAAACTGCTGCTTTTGAACAAAGATCCTTTTTTTTGTGAAGGGATGATCTTACTGTTTGTTTTTACTATTTAGTCAAGGTTTCCTACTATTTAGTCATCATTTCCCTTTTCTACTTTATTACCAGATCTCTAATTCCAATTATGAGCCTGCCAGAGCTAAATTAGACCATGATTTATGCAAAAATTGAAAAGACTTGCAGAAATCTTTCAGGAAGATAAGAGTTTTTGTCATGAAGTTTCTCTTTCTTAATGTCCTCAGCATTTTGTCTCTTTGCTGCTTTAACATCACTAAATTGCCACTTGGGAATCTAGGGATCAGTTGATGACATGAAGTTACCTTTGAATTCCCAAGAATTTTAGATGAAGTTTCTATTACGGAAAAATGATGTTGAAAGTCACAGTCTGAATGGTCTTAAACAAAGAAAAGCCTTTAGGTGACTGATGATTTGCCATATTCTGCCTGTGTGGTGCACAATCAGCCATCACAGCCAGCACAATCACAGTAACACCAGCAGAGAAATTAATCTTAGAATGAAAATTCATGAACTGTTTGCTCAACTGATAATCAACTAAGTTGTATAAGCAGATATTCAAGGCATATACAGCAGATCAAATATCTTGTGGCTGTTAGCAACTTAAAAAGGTTGAGCTTTTCAGATTTTTCTTCTCAGTAGGACTATGGGATATATCTGGGATACTTACAGTACAGTAACTCAGAAAAAAATGAAGAAATGCAATTGTATGGAAATACCAAAAAGCAAGGTTATACAGGGTGTGACTCAGGTCCCTAAGAATTAGTGCCATGTCTTTAGGTGCCTGAAAAGGTCCAAAATATCCGCATGTGCTTGATGGATACTGCAGAGTAGTTATGTGAGACTTGCACTCTGCTGACAAGGCAGCTGGAGGCCGGGGCGGGGGGTGTGTGTTACTGTACGTATCTCTTTTTACACAATTAAATCCTATTTGAATTGAAAATTGGTGAGATATGGTGGAACACTTCTTCAAACATCAACCCAATGAGTGAAGAAGAGATTATTTTTCTAAAATGATGTATATTTCAATGCACTGTTACCTAAACATACACCTCTGTATTAGAATTAAACATTATTTCCCTAAAAAGTCAGTGAGTGCCTAAATAGATGTATAGCAGTATATAAATTATTGTATTAAGGAGAAATAATAGAAAGTATTGTCCTGAATACTATTTCTGGGAAGAGAGACTGGGATGTTTCAGTTCAGAGACGACACTTAGGAGCTTGTAGATAACAACTTCCTTGAATATAATCACAAAATTCATTTGTTAGCCTGTGGGAAATGTTATTTGTTAAATTAATTGAAACTCATGAGTAGCCATTTTCTTTGGATATTTAGCTGGGGACACAAAACAAAATCTTCAAACTGCTTAGTAATCAGCTCCCATAGTTGGACTAATTCTGAAGATCTTTATTACAAGGAAAAACATAGTTGTGGTGTTTTCACCAAAAACTGGGAGGAGAGTAAACTGTGGTACTGTGCTGTCTGTGTGACTGATCACAGAGGTGCAGAAAAGCTTGTGCCAGATACAAGTTGAGCCTGGTGCAACTTAGGGACCAACAGAGAAACTGAAAATTACAGTTTGGAGTAATTTTCAATCCATTTTACATATATACTTTATTTTGCCTTCGCAGTGCACAGTTTTCAGTTTAAGCAAGCATTACATACTACAGTTGGATGGAACTGTAGCTTTTGGGAAGCTACCACCTTGATTACAAAGAAAGCATATAAACGCGTACCTCTGTTAGACACAAATACATGTTCATCTTTAAAACATAATACAACATGCACTAACCAAAACGCTTTATAAAATTGAATACAAATTTCACCTGCAAACTCATATATTTTTTCCTGTTTCTGCTCTGAAACACCATTCTTTTTTTTCTTCTTTTTTTTTTATAGTAATTGAGCTATAAAGCCATTAAAGTAGGAGTTTATAATGAAAACACTGACAGATCCTTAAATATAGTAAATAGCAAAACTGTAATAAGATCCTGTCAAAACCGAAAATGAAGTCTGAGAGACCAGAAAAATATAAAACCATGTCCACTTCTAAGTTTTAGGATGATGATATTTTAGATTTAAGTGCTCTATGTGTTTCCATTAATAGCATAGCAGTGTGACAGATGAAATACCTAGGCATACACGGCAACTACTTTTGTAGTCCAAAGATTTCAGTATTAACCTGAAGGTAGATAAAAGCTAATAGTGTCAGGCTTCCCTGTGTCTCTGTCTGGCAAGAATGTAGAAAACCTGTATTAATATTGGGAATTTCATGTCCCCATATGAGATCTCTTTCTTTTTCTTTTCTCTGAGCTCTTCCACAGCTGCTGAATGTTAAAGAAACATAACTGAAGAACCAGAAAACGATGCAAGTTTAGGTAAAGGCAAAATTTCAGCAGCCTCAGTTCACACCCTTGTCTATTGTTACACACGGTTTGAACAATTTGTTCCCTTCAGGGGATTTATTCTTCATTTAATACCTATAGATGATGCTTCTCAATTAGTTAATGGGTACTGTTCACTGTTTTCCTGTTCCTCGTAGGTCAATGTGTGGCTTGAAATGTTATATTCACTACTGTGAAGACAGAATTTCCTCATTAATATTTCTCCAGGTTTTTAATGCCCGGTAGCTTTACAAATATTCATGCCTCCCTGTTTTCAGTATCCACTAATTTTATTTGTGATATTTAAAATGACTGTCAGAGGTCTCACTATTATATCCAGTACTTTGTTTTTCAACGTACAGCTTCTAATGGCTTCTATATGGCTCCAAATCAGTTCCAATGATCCCAGGTGAGGCACAGTAAATAAAGAACATGTCAAGCAGACAGTAACTGTTACATGGCAATACACAGTGGGTGGGTTTTGTATAAGTGTTGGTGGCCAAGCAGGTTGGGGCAGATCTGAATTTAGAATTTCACGTGTCATAGAGGTAGTGTTGATATTAATTCATTATATGGCTATATGTACTATAAATCAGAGGCTGCCAGCTGATAGACACACTGATTAAGTGATATGTGCACTGATGGGAGCAGACAGAGCCAGACTCTTCTCAGTGGTGCCCAGTAACAGGACAAGAAGCAAGGGGCACAAACTGGAATACAGGCAATTCCATTTAAACATCAATTCCAACTATACATATAAATATCTTTCTTAGGGGGTGATTAGCTGGAATAGGAACAAGTCTCTCAGATCGGCTGCCATGTCTCCATCCTTGGAGATACTCAAAAGCTGACTGGTCATGACCTTGAGCAACCTGTTCCAGCTGGCTCTGCTTTGATCAGGGGGTTTGGATCAGGTGATATCCAGAGGTCCCTACGACTTTCAGCTGTTCTGTAATTCCTTTATATTATTCAAAGGACATGGAAAACAAAGGTTATACCCACTTGCAACCAATACAAAACCCCACCATGTTGTCTGCTTCAGGAATATGGATGTTGAAGTTTGTGTCCTGGCCAAGCCCAGGCCAGGCTATTGCTTAACGTGCCAAAGGTTTTCTTCACCTCAACTTCCCAAACTCCTTCAAACAGAAGGAAACTAATTGTTCCATAGGAAAAATGGCTCAGTTGAAGTGGCAGGTGAAGTACTGTTACAATTTCTGCTCCTCCAAAAAAATACTTCATATATTTAAGTCCTCAGGCAAAATTAACTTTGGAGCTAAGTAGATGAATATGAGCAACTGCACGATGACCATAGAGATACTGGCACTGCTGTTCAGCTCATGGAGATCTATTGTGAATGTGACCCTCGGAGGCTGTTAGCAGTTTTCAGCAAAGCTTGTTCTGTCATGAGAAAGAGCTTAGACTGTGCCATATGGAAAGGGAGAAGTCAATGCAGAATTGTAGTGCCAGTGGATACATATATGTTTCTACATCACTGTATTTAGATATGTGTTGTTTAGATTAACTATTAATCTACACTTGATTTTAGATATACAAGAAACATTGATAAAATAAGCATTATTGAGAAGCTTTAAAAGGAAAAGAAACGAAAGCAAGACAAAGTAGCACAAAATTGGCACTATAAAAATCCTGCTTCCTCAGTTACCCATTTGTTGGTTAAATTGTGCTGTTTTTTTATTTCTTGCTCGTCTGAAAGAAGGAAAAATAGGGATGCAATAGAACACTTTGCACTGCTAGAGTGCTTTTGAATTATTTTATTTTTACTATAATTAATGAATATGTAATGGAAATAATGAACTAGAGTAAAAATTCAATACAAGTTTAATGAGAATAATATTTTAGATGTAGGAGAAAGAAGAAAAACAGATGAACAAAGATTTACAATGCTTTTTGTAAATATCTATGACCCCCCAACATCAGCTGTAGTCACTACTACAGGGCAATCTAAACAAGAAAGTAGGTGACTTTAAGAAAGTGATGAAACAGAGATTACAGGTCATATAGTAATAGCTTCCAAAAATTTAGGCAGTAGTAAATCATTTAGAAAGTACCTGCAATTTACAGAAGCCTGAACACAGGAACTGAAAGAATTCATAAAAAATGCTTCTCCAGAATTTAATCATTGACTTTAATAGCACTATTCATGTTTCATACTGTTGCAACTGACTGCAGATTCCAGTCTAGTCTACTGTGTGTTATAAAGTTTACTGTCTACACAGAATAATGTCACTAAATATCACTTCTGTTGCCTTCTTTGAGGTTGATACATAAATTTTAAAAACCATTTAATTAAAAACAGACTCCTGTCTGGCTTCCTGGTCTGACTAGTTTGGGTCTGGGTTTTCTTTAGAAGCTGTTGCTAAAATAGTAAATGAGGGCTTGATTACAGATTAGGAAGTATCTGATCGGAATATTTCAGAAACTTCACAAAAATGTTTGTTGATCACTGTACTCTTGCCCAAGGGCCCAATTTTTCCTATTTAGGAACTAAACCAAACTTCCAACCAAACATTTTATTACAATCAAAGCATAAAATATTTTTTCCAGACTTGGATCCCAATAGAATCCACTTTTCCACAAAAACAAAACTACTTATGAACTAAAAGATTCAAAAGTTCTTTACAAAATTATTATGGACTAAGGAACTCAATGTTCAAATCAATAACCAGAGTACACATTACCACAGGTGCCATAAATGGCACACAGTCATCTATCAGCATGTGAGACAATGAAGTCCAGAAACAAGTGGTTGGTAAGGATAGTTAACAGGTTTAATTACTGTGAGTTAACTGATGAAAATATGCAGCTTAAACCTGTTTCTCTACCTACACAACTCCCATTGCTGTTGTGCTCAGGTGTGTTCTAATTCCAAAACAGAAGTATAACAATAACTTTTTTTCCCCCTCCTCTTAACTTTTAGGCAAAAATGCTGAATGTACAAATGTTTGAATGTATTAATGATTCACTGAGAGAATGATATATGAAAGAGATTTGAATTTTATGTGTAGTTCCTTTCAAATGCTGATAGTGATCATTAAATGTCCTGTATCAGTAAGCTTCACAGACTATGCCTTCCTCTTTGGAAGTCCTAATCTTCTGCGTAGTAGATCCCTAATACCATATATTTTATTTCATTAAAATGTGGCTTTTGCAGCAGGTCTTGATCTTCACCTCTGGTGAACAGAATGAATTGTGAATGCTGTGGAAGCTTTACGAAATAAGTATGTTTCTATAGGAGTAATTTCATCAAATTTAAAACTTTTATAAGATTGTAACACTCAGAATGATACTTTTCATCAGCAAATAGTTGTGAATATCCTAATTTCTTTGCTCTTATCTTATAAACTTGCCACTCATTCAGAACCCAGTTCAAAAGAGCTGTTATAAAATAGATGTTTTCCAAGTGGAATAAAATGATATGACTGCTCAGAATAATGATTGCTCACCAGTGAGAGCAAACCTAGTACAGGCAAGCTATGAATATGAAGACCTTGAGTTGGATAATTTCTTTAAAGGGAGAAACAGACCAAGGGATGGAACTCCTGAAGACCCTTTCCACATTTACGTTGCCAAGTGAGTGGTTTTAGCCTTTTGAATGAATCTGAAACATTTGAGGCTTTCGGACTGCATTAAATTCCAGGATCCAGAGTCAAGGTCTGACTGCAGTGAGAACTGCACCCAGCCATGAGTCACACAGGAACAAGCTCAGCCTTCTGCTCAGTTACAAATGCAAATGTCACATGAGGTATTTCTGTCAATGAGCTTTTAGTTGTATGGAGGAACACTTAAGGAGGCAACTAAGTTTGGAAGAGGTGGATTAGATGATAACAGACCTGCTAGTCAAGTGGAATTTCTTCTTCACCACAGAGGGGAAGGTCTCTTTTGCATTGAGACTTTCCTAACAGATGTGCTTACATGGAGCAAATTCCTTTTCTGGGTGGCAGACTTGGCAAAAATAAAACACAACATGCACTTGTACAAGAACTTGCAAAGAGGAATAAGCTGTGGCAGAAAAGAAAAACAATATATTCTACTGTTCTGTCCTTGCCCTTCCTTATTAATTAATCAGAATGCTTCCCCCACCCCCCCTCCCCGAAATCTTTGATAGTTTAACATTCAATGTAAACTCATCACATGACAGTTCCTAATTTTTTTTGCTGGGATTTTTATCAGCAGACTGTGAAGAAATCCCCTTTTAAAAGTGTGTAGATGTGCTCACCATGTCACATTATTCCTTTTTAAAAAATGTATACATAGTTCCCTTCCAATGGTTCCTTCTCAGAGTGGCTAAAACATGGAAACACACATACTTCCTGCATTGATTTACACTTTCTTTCCCAAAATCATGACAGGCTTCCTCATCTCTTCTTTAGATAGACTCTATTAATATGCAGAGGAAGAACTGAGTTCCTGATATTCCCCCCACCCCCACCCTTCTATAAACAGCAGATGCAGGGAAACTGCTCTGAATGACACAAGTTACTCCCTGAACAGCTGACTAAAAATTAAGTTGAACACAACCCAAGTCTTTCAAAGATTTTAAATAGTTTAAGAAACTTTTTGTCTTCCATGTTTCATAATTTCCCCTTCCAACCCCTGTCAAAATAAGCAAGTATCAAAAGCTGCAAATACCAAAAATGTAGCTTCAGTTCTTATTTTTAGCAGATTTTTACTTCAGAGTTAGTCATACGTTTGCACAAGCATCAGGTAATTACCAAAATGCTTTACTGGTCTTGGATTAAAAAGTGATTTACATGTGATCAGGGAAACCATCATGAGTCTTGTGGAGATGAGAAGGGAAGGTCATGTAATGAAAAAGTCAATTGCGTAGCTACAGCATAGAGGCACCAGTCTTAAAATATTTGATATTATCAGCACCTTTGTAATATCATTCTGTTGTATCTTCTCAACATGCACTATACAACTCATACCTGTTAGTAAAATGTTACATATAATGCTGTTTCACTCTGCTCTCCCAAAGAGCCAATATGGCATGAAAAGTCACCCATTTTTCCTTCTCGGAACAAAACAAATGGCATGAGACAAAAATAAAACTCACCTGAATGAAATGGCTCTTGCAGCTAACAAGGACAGATGTGCTCTACTGCTTTCATTACTATTGCACAAATGAACCAAAAGGCGTTGCTTTTATCTTTTTGCCTAATGCCATACAAGTCAGTTTAAGTGGTTTATTCACATACATTACCAGAAAGAAGATAAGATTGCTCTGTGTACTTAAAGACCATGTGCAGGGTGCCAAAACTGTTCTACTATACAGAAGTGCAATCTTGTAAATTGCAATTACAGCTGGCATTTAACCTGCCGTTTTTAAACTATGTCTAATGTACAGAGCTGGACAGAACTTATTTAATCAAACATATTCGGTTAAACAGATTGTGCTGCTGAGTACAGAAATTACTTGTATAATTACATCCTATAATGGAATCATATTTTTCTTCTTTGAGTCATTTTAAAGCTATTTGTAGACAGACTTCCATTGTGATCAAGCTGTAAATCTGCCTTCTTAAAATTATTTCAAATGAAAAAGCACATTTGTTATTTTATGTGGTCCTGACTACTTTAGCCTCTATGCTTTTAACACCCTCATACACTGAATTTGTAGTATCTCCACAATGTAACTGAAACATTTTTTAAATGAGTAACAGAAAATAGAGAGGACCCCCAAAATAATATCTTTTCATCTGTCTACATCTCTGAACAATTTCAAGGTTTTTCATTTCAGTGTTGTGGAAACAATAAAGTCATTACTGACAGACGAATCAGCTTGACAAAATAATTGTGCCATACCCATGCTAACATATACATGTTCTTGTTGCTTGCTGTATTTTCATATATTCATGTCACAGAATCAAACATGCAAACACAATATTTAGTTTACCGAACAGGCTTCTGACCTCTTACTCTCCCTGAACACTTTGTCTCCTTTCTTCCAGGTGATAGTTGGCTTTGGAGAGGCTTGTGGCTTGCACTCAATGACAACTTCTTGGCCTTTGGTAACAATTATTGTTTTCCTCATTTGATTTAGGGGGAAAGTGGGAGCTGAAGCTGTTAAAAAGAAGGACGTTAACTCTACAGAGAATAATCACAACTTCCTGTTTCATTACCTTCTAATAAAATATTAGAGTAGTACATTTGGGTTTGGCTTGGAAATTATTACACCACAGGTTAGATGGAATTTTACAAAATATTTGAAATCAGTAATCAAGACTAGATGCCAGGTCTATAATTTAATTCAGTTATGAATTAGTGAGATGTCCTTTACATCAGCATACAAAAGTAACATTGACTTTGAAATCAAACAGTTTTAGAAATTAAATACCACAGTTAATTTAGCTACACCTTTTCAAAAATTTTTGGATTTCATAGATAACTTGTTAGAAATAACTAGTTCAAAATGAAAAGAAGTTTAAATTTTGCAACTATCCAAAATGCACTCCCTACAGTTAATTCTTACAAAAAATATTACTCTTAGAGAAATTTCATTGCTTTCCTTTTTTATATTTGTCTGAATACTGGGAATTTCAGAATACTAGGAAAAAAAGAGTGAGAACTTCTTCACTGAAGATATTTAACCAAGTCTTGCTCTTAGTATTTCACTTTTCAAGAAGTCCCATTGGTTATATATGTGAGCTAAGCTAATAAATGTATCACAAAATGACACTAATTAATTTCACACCTAGAAAGGACAGTTGTTCTCAAGTAATCTCATTTGTTTGTTTTTCTTAAACCAGTTTTGCAAAACCAAAGCCCCTTCTGCACTATCTCAGCTACTCATATAGGAACATGTTACTCTCCATTGCCTCAAATATGTAGGAATTTTGTACCATTATTTTGGGTAATTTTCATACCAGAGATATTTATATGGACAATTTATTCTGTTCTTTTCCCTTTAGTAATCCAGAAAATTAAACATAACTGTTTCTTTAATGCAACCTTATGGTTAAAATTAAACAGGGGTACAATCTCACAAGTGACAAAATGATTCTACTGCTGCAACATATAGTGGCCATTTCCAGTATTAGAGAATATCAAAGAAAATGTACAACTACCTGATGTAATAGGTATACCTATTTTATAGTACATATAGAGAACAGAGCAAGAGAACGTCATAACCAACAGGAATGTCTTTGCTGACTGAATCATAAATGACAAAGGAAAGTGATGGAAAGAAAGCAGGCACTGACTGTGGGGTTTAATTTATGGCTAGACAGAAATATTTTGAAGAGTTATCAGTGAAATCCTAATGTCGGCCAGCTGGAAAATAATGGAAATGTACTAGATAGGCTAGTCTTCAGAAGAAGTAAATCTTAGCTCAAATATTATTTCAGTAAATCCAGTGTTATTATTCACTTGATTGGGAGTTTACAAGAATAACGCCCAGGTGCAGATTTTGAAATTTGCAAGGTTTGAGCATCTCAGAGACCTCTAATCTCTGATACGGCCATTGAATTATTTTGAAAGACACCTGTCTTGCAGCTATACCATGCTCTAATAAGGATCTCACTGAACTCTGTGGAAGTCCTCTTATCACTATTGTCCCATTGTGTGTTACCATGTTTTGCTTTAAGGAAAAGAAGTGTTGGAAAGACATGATTCAAGTCTTCATTAACTGCCCACTTCAGCTTCAGAATAATGAACATATTATTGTATTTCCAGGTAAAACTATGTAGTGTATTTGCTTTAGTATGGACCATACCATAGTATGGACCAATTACAAGTATGTAATTTTCAGTATTCAATCAGTTCTGGTGACTTCACAAGGAATTTTTACACCTTTAAAAATAAGATCATGCTTAATTAACATTGAATAATGGTCTTGGTAGAAATAATAATTTTATTTTAACAGAGACAAAAATATATTTAATTTCTCTAAGTTTATTCTCCTGCACTTATTTTTGAGGGAGTAAAAAAATACTTTTCCATTTATTTGAACTGAAATAACCTTATATGAGAAGTAGTCACAAAATGTAACTGAGTCAGTAATTTATGAAATAAAATTTTCAATGAACAGAAGGACCTGTGCTCTCTCAGCAGCAAAGGACAGACTCACACATGAATAACAAAAATAAAAAGGAATGAACTTTTACCTGCTCTGCTAAGTTTGGACTGGCAGATGCTGTTCCTTATAACAGACCAAGAACACATGTAATTACCAAATGGGAAAAAAATGAAGTGTCTGCTTTTTTTCAATAATACTTACCTAAAATTTTCAGCTCAGCGCTGACATAAATGGTGCCATACTTATTTTCTGCTAAGCACTGATACATTCCAGCATCTGAAAGGTTCACACTGTGGATCATCAGAACGCCATTAACCATCTCAATCCTGCTCTGTAATGGAATAATAATTGAAAACAATCTATAAAAGTAAACAGGCATTGGAAATTCGCTATGCTGTTAGGCAAAGGGACAAAAGACATCTTTAGGTTAAAAGAAATCTGAGCAACAAATTTCCTTGGGCTTACTTTTTTTTTTCTTGTTATATAAAGAATGACAAGAATAAAACAGGTGGGGCAATGCAGAAAAAACTCAAAAGATATGTAAAGGTAAATATTTTTCAGTGCAAGTTCACTACCTCCAAGGCTTGCTTTTGTCTGTTTGCTTGTTTGTCTGCTATTACCCTTACATGATTTTTAAAAGCAGTTCACCCTGGAAACTTCAATGAGGCGAAAAGTCTGTTGTGGATGTAACATATCTGAAGATCTTCAGATCTCTAGCAAAGGTTTGGTTTCAGTCATGGTACTATACTCATAAAAGTAGATGAGAAAGATTGCTTGCATGAACAAGAGTGAGAGAGTCAGCTTTCCTTCATTATTTGTGCAAATTTCTTATTTGAAAGGTCCACTAGTAGAAAATAATTACCAAAGCTGGCAGAGAAGGGGCATTAATAGCCGTTTCTGAAAATGTGTACTTCATGGAGCTATATAATGAATAATTTACTCTACTATAAAACTTCTCTAGGTTTCAGTATTACAGTTGTAGGTTTAACAAAAGCAGATAGAGAATAAAGTGTTTGGGAGTACAGAGGAAACCGAAAAAACTTGTAAGGCCCCAGTTTAAACTGATTTTTAATTTGAAATTTCAGAGCCTGGTGCAACTAATGGTTTGGAAAATCAGAAAAACAAAAAGTACAGATATTTAAATTGCTTCAATTTCAGGACTAATAGCTCCATCTAAAAAGGCAGAAATGGATAAAGTAAAAGCGTATAACCTTATTTTCAATGCCTCACAGCTTCAAAAGTAAACTATATTTATGTTTCCTTTCTCATTGTTTGCATAATTGGTTGATGTTCACAGATAGAAGCCACATTCACTGAAAAGAAAGACATTACATCTTTTATATTCATAAATCTATTCTGTGAATTCATTTACAAATGAAGACATTTTCTCCCAGGATTGAACAGCTTTATTTTAATCTGCAAAAATGTATGAAATAAATTTACAAAACTTTTCTTTACTTTAAATAATTTGAGACTATAAAAATGGAAAGGTGCTAGACAAAACCCACATGATGTGAGCTGACGAATTGATGATTCAGTGAGAGAAACAGAACAAAGTGAAATAAAAGGCAGGCCAGGCCATGAGTGGTCTTCTAAAGAAAAAGAGAATTTCATTTAGGTCTATTTTTAAAATATATAACTGTATTTAAATATGTGACTGTATTTAAAGGTGTTACTTTCTAGCAGTCTTGCATGGAGCATTTTTATGGTCTTGATGGTGAGTTCTGTTACTTGCAGATAATTAATGGAGTTGAAAACTGATGAAAATATAATAATCATTGTACCTCTTACATTATCCTGCTAGTGTTTGAAGAGTATGATTAGGTACAAGCAAAATGTGGTAAATAGCATAACATTGGGGGAAATATGAAGGAATCTGATTCAGCAAATACAGCTGTTCTCTGAGTTGTTACTATCTTTTTATACAGAAAAAAAATAGATACAAACAGCATAATACCACTATCTAAAGGAAAAAAAACCCCACAACCAGCAAACACCAAAACTTAATGGAGGTTGTTTAGATGTACATTATAGTACAATGGCAGATGTTGTTGCAGACACAGCTCAAAAGGTTCTGCCTCCCAAATATTTTGGAGAATTGCTGATTAAAGGAATTTTACATTGCTTGAGATGGTTCAGAGGAGACATGCATAGAAAACCTATCTGTATACTAACACTTAAGAAACTAACATAAAAAACCAGTAATTTCTGTACTTTTCAGTAGTTTCTTTAACCAACTTCATCTGAATGAAAGGAGAAACATGCAACATGCTGGTGACTCCTCATCTAACGTACCTGAGGCCAGAGAGGAACTCCATTTTTCAGCCAACGATATGTGGGCCTTGGCTTTCCAGTGGCTTTACATTCCCATCGGAGCTGGTCTCCGCTGTCTAATTGAGTATCATTAAGTTTCTCCACCCAATGTGGGTAGGCTGTAAGAAAAAGCATATAAAAGCTATATACAAAGCATATAAACTGGTAAGTCTCTAGCTGATATGCAAAGATGTAATCAATCACAGGGCTTAAATTATGGCCTTTACAAAGCTTAGCTTACTTTCAGAAACACATTTTAAATCAATCAAAACCAAAAGAGAAATTAATAAAATTAACAAAACTCCATAACTTTAAAGGAAATGCTGTAATGACACCAGGCAGTGAATAATATCATGAACAGGAATAGAAATCTGCCTGATTTAATAAAGTCCAATGGACTCATTTACAGTACTATATATTAATGCATGTTTTACTACTGTACTTAAGAACATTTGCTTGGTAGTCACAACAGAATATTTAGTAACTTCTTAAGACCTAAGCTATTTAATTTTTGGTAAAGAGGTCAATCATTATAGACTCTGTTTCATGTTGTTTTCTCAGTTTGCTAAGGAATCATGATCTATTCAACTATGAATGACTGGACATTTTGTAAGGTATTTGCACATATTTTTGTTAAAATGTCTTGAGTTTAATTCGTATTTCAAGACAGAAAAAGCTTTTAATGTTTCTAAGCACAGAACCCATGAGATTTCCAGCATTCATCAGGAATTACATGGTAAATCAATGTTAAACCAGTCATTTTTTAAAGGCAGGGTTGTTAGGTATATATGTTATCATTAAAATCTAAGTTTCATGTAATAATCTGTTAAAAAGCAAGGATTTTTTTTTTTCCAGAGAAGCAGATCTTTAATGCAGCAGTCTATCAGATAGCTGTATATAGATCTTACAATTTGGAAAACTTTGCATGACTCAGTGAGGAACTGAGCATTCATATGCAGAAATAAAAACGTACGCTTAAAAGCCAGCTTCTGGGTTTTCATACCATAACCATGTCAATTTGTGTAGCAAAGAGAATAGTAGATTAAATTAATTACCTTAATGATATTAAAAATTTTTGTGAGTTTTTTTTCAAATAGTAGAGAATAAGTAGCTAAAAGGCTTTCATTGCTAAAGGACTGTACAATTCTTCTGCTTGGTATGAATAGAAGTCCAGATCTGTCACAACAAAGTCTCTGCTTCAAACATCAGATAATTGATAATGTACTTAAACATGGGGAAATTAGTTTAAAAATAAATCTCTGAATCTAGCTGGTGTTTGACAGGTCACCAATCAAAGATGTAAGAAGATATGAAAAGGCATGACAGGTGACTAACAGCTTCTACCTTACATCTCATGCATGGATGATAAAAAAAGTGAATGAGGTGTCTACCGTTCCTAAGCAGAGAATAGTCTGCTATACAGTTCCTGACCAGACAGTTCTCAGCAGCTGGAAACATATCAGAAAAAGAATCACTAATTTCCCTTTTAGTAAAGGAAAACAGAAACAAGATTGACCCAACCTCACTCTCAAACCCAAGATCAAACCAATCTGCTCCCTTATTCTTCTTATTGCTGTCGAGGCAATGACTGACATCCCCATGTACGCTCCGCCGCACTGAATCACTTGATTCTTAAGTTATATCAAAGGGTCCCATGAACCCCTCAGAAGCAGTTTGCAGGAGTCCCTGCTCACTTGTCTGCTAATTGTCCTAAAAATATCGTTTGATTGCATTGTATAGTTGATGCTGTTCTTTTCTTTTTGAGTGTTTCAATATGCACGAAGAAAGCACGCTGAGAAGAAATGTTTCTTTGAAAGTGAGTATGCTAACATGATTTTGGAAGATGGGACAGTTAAATGTGTACCTAAAAATTCATAAAAGTTAGCCAGTGGTGCTATAAAATCATGCAGAGAGGCTCTAAACTGTCCCAGTTTATGTTTCATTCTTTTTTATCTGCTTTTCTAAAAAATCTACTATATGACCCAAAGCACATCTAGTTTCATTTTTCTGTGTTGAAATTGATCTCATCATGAACCAGAGCATTCAGCATTAGAGTGTGCACCTGTTTACAGGTGAAATAAATACAGTGAAATAAAACCGTCTCCCCGAGCATGGCTGCAGAGCTGTTCTCCTCAGTACAAAACTGCTGTTCCCTACCCTTTGTGACTGTGGTTTTTTGTTGTTGTTGTTGTTGTTGTTGTTTGTGCACTGTGTTGGCAGCACAATCATGGCACAGGTTTTCCTCTGTAACCCCAATCATTTGGTATTAACAACTTTTTTTTTCACTAGTTGGGGTGTTTCTACCCTACATTTTTTCCTCATAGTCTAAATGACCTTTGGATTCATAATTTTCAAGCTGTTGAACTTGCCGTCAGTGAAGGCAATTAGAATACCACTCCTTTGGGAACAAGGTAGCAAAGTAGTAGGTAGATGTAGCAGGAAAATCGCTAAAGGCATGATTGAGAGAAATACTTTGATCACTTTTTAGCTTCCTTTCCTCTCTATGCACTCCTTACTTTGGCACAGAGAGTTCCCTTAGCAAGGGTCACTCTCCATAATACCATAACACTTGTTCTTAAATTCTGTCAATAATTTAAAAAGTGAAATATTTAACTGGGTGTACAACCTCTGATTCAATATAGTCTTTTTTTTTTTTCTTTTTAAACAAAAATGTTAACATCATCCTGTTATACATACAGGCAAAGAAAACTTCATTCCATAGCTGCGCTTAGTTTTAATTAGAAACTATAAATTGTGAGAGGCCTTTGAACAGATTTCAAAAGTAATAGGTTCATTTTTCTTTTTAGAAATGCATCATTCATCTTGGGGGAAAATGGGAGTTTGTCTGGTTTTTATCTGTTCAGTGAAGAGGTTTGGGGTGAATGTAAGAATAGAAGGATGTGTTTTATTATTCAGTAGTCTTTATGGATATTGTGCTATAGCTTTATACAACACTGCTGAGATTTTAAAATCACCATCCAATCCCTGATTTATTTTATGCTGCATTTCTGCACCTGTTTATTCAAGGATGTCAAAATGTTTTACAAACACAAATTGGCAATAAATCTGCAAGCTTACAGGCCAGTTTTTATATCCTCTGTGCAAAATTCTGATGCAGAAAGCAGCCTGCTTTCTAAAATAATAAAGAAACTTTTTGACTGAGAATATTAAGAACAAAATTTTGCATAGACAAGTGACTTCAGATGGTGTCCTAAAATGGGAATCAGTATAGAGTTTTGGTGAAAAAAAAATAATTTTCTGGACACAAGGATAATTGGGAAGTATATAGTAGGAGAAGAATTGATAGCTATCACTGTGAGAAAGATAAGATAGCAAATTTAAATTGAAGGTGCAATTCTGACCACAAAAATCTGTTCCTCTCTACCCAGTTTTACTGCATGCAGCTAACATGTAGTGGCACTAGTGGATGTTCTTCCATACAGTTTTTATAAGGAAGCAATGAAAACTGTTTTTAAAATCAGGATGGTCCATTACATTGCATTACAGAATATTCCCATCCTCAGCTGCTTGTTCCACTCTGGTGTTAAGGCAAATATCCCCTCCTGCTGTGGCAGCAGTGCTGCTCATGGGGTGTTGTCAGGAGGATCAGGCAACTGATCCAGCCAAAAGAAAAACAACCAAAACTGTGTTTTTGTGGTCTGCTTCATACCACCACCATCTGCTGAACTTGTACTAGTAAGTAGTAAGTAGGTAGTGCAGAAGAAAACCCAAAAAGTTTTTTAGAGTGAGAGAAGAGCAGGAATTGCACAAACCAGTATTTACCATTGGGAAAATGCTGCTAGCCAGGGTTTGTGAAGGAATGGTAAATACAAAAGGTTAATGGCCAATTTGTCTACCCAAATTTTAGATTTTGTAGTCTCTTCTATTAATCAACTTGAGCTTGAATAAAATTTCATGGAAATTTACAGAATAAACAGATCACTTGTGGGAAAAATCACACCTTCTAAAATAGGTTGCAGTGCATATGAGGATGTCTTACATTATCAAAACTGTGTTTTTAATGCTTTGTCAGTTCCACAGCTGAATTTCCACTAAGTGCTGAGACCACAACAATCTAAAATTGTCAGCATCCAAAATACCACTTTCTGAACAACATCCGAAGTGTCAGCTGCATCAGTCAGTCATGGTATGTCTGGATTGCAGCATCAGGTAAGAAATGAAAAATCACTAGGATGGAATTAAATGTGACCAGACAGGCAGGCTGGGTGTCCTGGGCTTTCTCCAAAATACTCTGTGGTGACCCAGATCAGATGCAACTGTCAAAATGAAGAAGATTCAAACAGACAGACAGCGAGTTCCCACAGAGACATGCAAAATGTGAGACTGCAGTATGACACAGCTGGTCCTACAGCCTGCTTTGAAATTTTACAAGAAGCCCCTGGTAACAAATGATGGCCTACATCTGAATTTGTGAGCCAAAATAATCGTTGCCTCCTGGAGGAACAAGATGTCAGTGAAAAGACAATGAGTTTAAAGGTAAATAATTCATGTTGACTGTTGTTATGAGTAAGAGGTACAGCAGGAAATGCTGTTTCAAGTAATGCCCCCAAATTTTGCCACATCAGCTGTCAGCAAAGGAAGCTGAGAATTTTGAAAAGTTACATTTCGCTAAACTTTGTGCTGCTAAAAACCTTCTGACCCAAACCTTCTTACGCTCCTGGAAAGTTTTGTCCAGGTTTGTAGGCCAGTGAGACACTAATGCTGTCTTCAGGAGCACTAAAGGCTGGCAGAGGCTCCCTGGGGAGTACTTAATCTCAAGGCCAAGAAAAGGTACTCTCAGGGAGCTGGTAACTGTGTTTCTTGGTGTGCTGTACTGGAGATTGCTGCCAGTCTTCTCCATCCAGAAGCCCTCTGTTAGTTCTCTGACCTTGCTCCCCACTAATGCAGGTAGGTGAAACTGACTGAGATATGGTTTTGACTACCTGTAAGATAGCCTAAAGTATACTAATAGTAGAATTAAAGTATAATAATGCATATCAGAGAAATGAGATAATCTGAAGTGGACTCCCTTTCTATAGTATTAAAGATGTTTTTCTAATATAATTGCAAAACATGCTAATTAGCACAAATTGTGCTGTATCCATAAAAGCAATAACTGTAAAAAACATAATTTTGACAATGGTGGAGAACTAAAAATTCATATTTCAATTGGGAAAAAGTAGAATAAAATTGATGTAGAAAATATTTTATATGGATTCCTAGATTTGAGTGCCATCTTTATTTCTGCTCAAAACTAAAATGTATACAGGCTAATGGAGAAGCAGTGTCATGTAGCACATCATGTTTGCTGTGATTTTCTGCCACAGGTCTGCAGGGTGCCCTTGAGAAAATAATTTCGTTCTCCAACAGCTTAGTTTCCCTCTTGAAGAGCCTTTAATATTCCTTTAACTCTGAAAAAGGAAGGCATAGAGAATTGTAACACCTTTGCATTGGCATCTAGTAGTTTCACAGTTCTAGAAAACAGCTAGTAAGTGCATGTGCTGTGATACACCTTATAACTCAAATAATTTCTTTTTTTTGTGGTCTGCTTCAATAAAATCTGTTTAATTTCAGACAGTTTAAGAAATGTTGTTGAAAAAGACCAGCATGCTGCTAAATGCCCCTGGCCCCCAGGTCCCTACCATGAGCTGCTATACTTCCATGGAAGTAATTGACAGTAAGAATTTGTAATACCAGAGAAATATCGCTGGGGTATTGGCACAACAGGAGACATCAAGTAGTTCCTGGGCTTTGACTGCTGTTTTTCAGTAAAAGCCTTATAAAACATTTGCTTCAAGGGCAGTATGGATGGCATGTACAAAAAAAAAAGGTGCAAGCCACCATCTTTGCCATCAAATATTTTTTCAGCATATAAAAAATATAAAATAAAAAATTGAAGACCAAAACCTGCCCTTCGCTCTAAATGGATGTGAATGAAAAGCAAGGAGACAAGCATCATCCAGAGATATACGGATACTCACTAAAAACAAGGGAGCTAAGATAAAGACATTGGAAGCTGGAGGAGACAGGAAAATTGATTATGAACCTGGAAATGTTGACATATGTGGAAAATAAACTAAATATATGATGCCAGTCTATGGTTATTTGATGAAAGGGTGTAACAAAGACAGAGAACTGTGCATAGTTAGTAATGGAGAGAAAGCACTAGGAGCCATGGGCTGAAATCAAAAGAAAAATAAAATTGATTAACAGGAGAGACTCCTTCTTAAAGGTATCTATTAGCCTGAGGACCTGTCTAAACTGCAGCAGTTGGAATTCCACTGACTGTGAAATTTGAAGACAGAAAACAATTCAGTCTGAGATTCATCACATGACCTCTGGCAGTAGACCTCTCCTGCTAAGTATTTAAGGTTGTAGGATTCATGGAATGATAGCAAGTGATGTAGCTTTAATTGGTAAGAAGTAGGTGGGGCTCAATCATATATTCAGTATAAAGAAAACTTTGACTTATCAGTATTCAGGGAATGTCCTATAGGCTTTTGTTTCTATCCTTTAGGATGCAGTAATAATATATAAAAGTCATGACTTTTACTAAATATTTTTGATTTCAGGTTGTGTTTTTTCTTTTCAATGTGATGCATGAGTCAATATTTTTTGTGTGCTCACTCAGAAAACTTTCAGAAAGACCAGTCTTAGAAAATGTTCAGCACTTTCTGAAAAACAGAACCTTCAGAAATTGTGTATGCCTAGATTGAAAATTTTCTACCAAAACTGAAACATTTCTCCATTTTTGATTCCTGTACAATAAATTTGACAAAACTCAGCACACAGGTGTGGCAAGGGTGAAACATTATTAAAGCTGTGATAAAAAACCCAAAGATATCTCTAATATAGTTTTCTGACAGATATATCATGTTTAGGTTGCATGTCATTGTTATATATTATATCAGGATGAAAAAAATAGACTAAAAATTATAGTGATAGTCTTAAAAAAGAAAGCCAAAATCCCATAAACAGCAAACTTAAAATTGTAGTTAAGACAGTTCTTTGAGGGAATCGACTTTATGTTTCAGACTTTAATGCATTACTAAGAAATAAAAATACATAATTTAATACTGATTTTATTTCAGAAGAAAGATTTTTTGTTTCTAAGGGACCTTAGCATCCTTCATATGTAGTTTAAAGCTTTAAGAGTGCACAAATCATTGCTGGATAATACTGTGTGCAGTTACACTTACTGTACACTTGTAGTTGTCCTCTGAAGACGTTTCTTCCCCGAGAGTTTTCAGCCTTACATTCATACATTCCTGCGTCCTCTAGCTGCACATTAGGTATTTCAAGAACAGCTTGGGATTTTCTCAGGCGGGCTTTACTTGGATTATGACCATTAACTTTCCTCCAAGAGATTGTTGGAACAGGGCTGAAATATTTAGTGAAATTACTGTTAGCACTTTTCCACTATCAAGAATATAGATTCTGTTATCTGGTAGTTTAAACACTTAATAATCTAAGTAGCAATAAAATATAACGACAATTAAGGTTCATACAATGCTTGATATACTTCACTTTCTGTAGGGAATCCCTAATAAATGGTTTGCTACATGGAATTTGTCTTTTTCATCCACAAGGGAGGCCAAGATTTTATTGAGATCAAGTAAATCACTTGAATTACTCTCTCTAGAGCTTCTTTAGCACTCTGTGCTTTACTCCTGAACACTTCCACTTTATGGGCAAAATAGAACAACTTCAAAACCTGGATGGATTTAGCAAATTCCAACACAACCTGATTTTCCTGCAATGACACCGCAGTTCAGGAGATCAGCAAGTGATAACGTACGTCTAGATGGGGGATTTCAGTATCATTCTATCTTGGATATGTTAAGGTGACCAAAGCTTTGGTTACCTTTTCTGTTGCAATATTCTTTAAGTTAAAAAACTGCTTGTGTAAGAAGTATATATTAATGGCACTGCTGCTTCTGACTCACAGCATTGCATGCCTGCTCATGGGAGTTGAAGGGCTTTTCGCTGTGGCTTGCTGTTCCACACGGTTCTATGTGGAAACTGTCATTTACATTCACGCTGAGGCAAGAGACGGATTAGATAGCATTTGCGCTCATTTAATTTTCTTTTTAGCCCAAACACCTATCAATTGTTGTGCACCCATTGGGCTTTTTGGTACAGACATACATTTGTTTAAATATGGCAGGCACTTAAGAAGGAAGAAAAGAAAAAAGGAAAAAAACAAAAACCAAACAACCCTGTAGTTACAAAATATTTGATTGTGAACTGAAAACTAGACTGCTTCAGGTATTCCAAAAGAAGCTTGGAGGACATCATAACACAAAATGTAACTGTTACAAGCTAATATTTTTAAAAAAAGTATTTTGTATTTATTTGAATTTCTTTCAAGTCTAAGCTTAGACAAAAACAGATCTTGTGGCAGTTTAGATGGGGAAAAGTACTTCATAACATAGGTGCAAATTCAAAGCTTCTACTAATTTCTGCCATCATTTACTAACTTCCACTTAGTGTAACTATATGAAGTTACACTAAAAAATCATGTTTCCCTCAGTATCTCAGGGTGTCCAATTTGAGACAGAACAAACGCAAACACAGCAAAAGAACCATGGGTAAAACTCTAGCTATTCTTCAGCCAGCTAAAATCAGGCTGTGAGTTACTGCATGTGTACCCAAACTTGCAGACAAGATACTCCAAATTCCAGTACTTCATAGAGGCTCAGAAAATTTCCAGACTTGTAGTTGGAACTTAGAATTTTTCTCTAATCTTATGTCACAAATCACTGAATTTCATTGAGCCTATTAACAGAATTACCTTCACAAAGTCAATATATAGTCCCGTATGGAATGGTATCCTCTATTTATTTGAATATATTGGAAAGAGAAAATCATTGTTTCTTGTGTCAGTTTGCTGCACTAAGTTCTTAACCTGACAAAAGGTACTTTATTTGGAGTGTGTGTGGATTCATCTCTGAGGCACAGTCCCTACAATACCTCTCTATTCTTGCAAAGTGGTCCTTTATCACTGTCTCCCATGGAAGAAATACAGGTATAGAAATCAAGTAACTTTTTTTTTTTTTTCCTTAGAAAACAAAACAGACTGATTGCTTTTTCTTCAGCACTCCAGTTATGTATGTCTTTGTCTTTCTTGATGACTGATTTCCAGTTTTGGTGTCCTGTAGGTTTGGTTTGAGGACATGTCTTGTATGAGTCTAATTTATAAAGTTTGCTTCCTATGAGAAGTTACTTTACATACATTTCCACTGGAAGATTAAAAGCACTTCACATGCTTACCTGACACAGGTACTTCAACCCGACCAATTCTCCACACAAAGACTAAATAGGACATTTCTGTCTCTGATGCACTAATAAAACTTATTGGGTTTAGCCCTAATACTTATGATATTCCTTTCTCATCTTTAGCTACATATTTTGATTTACTGCACTTTGATAGCTATTTCCATGTATTGGAAGTAGTAAAAATAACAATATTATGGGGGTTTACCCCATTTATTAGCTCTTATATCTTATTTCTAATTGCACACTTCACTTTGATAACAAAATTTATACTCTTGCTTGAGCAACTTTCTGGAAATTTTGGAGGTCTCTTGTTTTGCAGTCAGCTTTAAGTGCAAACTCCTTATACGCTTGTCCTCTTTCTATATGGAATATAATTACATCATGATTGCTGGCTGCAAAACAGACACCATGGCCAGGCAACTGTTTAATTAATCATTATTAATCACAACACAGGTCCACAGTAGGAGTACTTCATTCTGGTACAGTGCCATACTACTCATCAATTGCTGTTTTATGAATGATAGATAGATGTGCAGGTACACATTATTTGGCACCATATGGGTGCCATGATTGTTGCCCATTATCACTTACTTGCCCTTCAGCCCTTCTTCCAGTAAAATCGGTGACAAGAATACTTTTTTCTCTATTGTCATGGAAGAAAACTAGTTCTGCTGAATAGAACTGATAAGTGGAATATTTTTCATAGTGAATATTTCTGAGGAACAAAGAAGACATTAAAAACAATGAAAGTTGTCTCATTTAGCTGCTCTAAGACTTCTGAAAGTCATGTATATAGGAAATTTCCTTAAAATTACATTTAACTAATTTTTTTAAAAAATTTGCTTTTGTGTCTGCTATAGAAAATAGATGCCTACAACACAGCAAATACAGAGGAAATGCGTTGTTCTCTGGGTCATTAGGAAACATTTTTTTAAAAAAAACCCACTTTTTTCTTCATCATTATAGGGTAATAAGTGGAGTTTTTCAAGGAGATAAAGTTACTTTATCTGTGTAGGTTTAATGATTTCAAGGGAAAGTACTCCCAAACTGCAATTCACTCTTCGCAGAAAACTTGTAGTTCTGTTTAATGAAGCTTATTTTCCTTGCATAACTTACAAGTGAGGTACGAGTTTTACATCTGAAGTAAATATATATCTATATCTATTTCTCCTCTGTGAGTTGTCTGAGAATGAAATGAAATATATCTTACTGAGGATGTGAAAGAATAAAATTGTGTGACTGTTCTAGAAAACTCATAAAACCCACCATAAAAACTGACATATGCACATATTTTCATCTTTTCAAATGATTCAGAGCTTTTTGAAAAATAGAGCAACAGCAGAAGTATGTCTAACATTAATATGAATTTAATGTAATATGCATAATTGTTAAATCTTATAATCAACATAATCCATTTTTATTTTGGTCTCAGCAGACATCTGTTGGAATATAGTTTCGTTGTTTATTACAACCTTGTTCACATTCAGCTTCTATAAGTAACTTGATTCACATTTCAACTGAGTTCAAAGCTAAGATTTCTCCTCACTTTTGGAAACAATTTGTTGAATACTACTGTTAAATCTTAGCACCACCAAGAAAAAAAGTCCTAATTGAATTCAGAAATACCATCATTAAACTTCTCATTCATCTGAGCTCAAGTAGATGTTCTAAGAGGTCATTGGTGACTGTGATAGATATTACTGCGGGTTTGTTCACTTTGAAGAAAATATGAGTTTACTCATAGATTACATCTAGAAGAGGTTGTAAGTCAGTTTTCAGTAGTATATTATTTGGGACAAGATCTATTGAATTTGTTGGGAATTCTTCATAAGTTTAAGTGGCAATAAAAATGTTTTGAAAAAGCTATTGAAAGCAATTTTATACTTCTTTCCAATTTAATCTGAAAAAGAATTTAATTAGAACTATAAAGCATATGTTTATTTCAGGAAATAGGTGAGGTGGAAATAAGACTAATGTCTGAATTTTAAAATACCTTTTCCACGGATCTGAGCTCCTAGGTTTTCAGCAATATCTTAGATAACTATGCACAGGTTACTTTTTCTGTATTTGCTTGGTACAAATTGATTTATTTCTGAAATATTTTACCTTCTACTATAATTTCAATTCCTCTCCACACTATTTCTCTTTACCGTACATCACTGTTCTGAACTGTGCTTTCAAACCCACAGGTTCACATCACAATACATCTTGAAAACCTCTCATGCCTTTGCATTTGAGACTAGAAAAAACCCTTTCTCCTTATGCCCTCCAGTCTTGTAACTGTGTTGAATATCTTCTAATTATTTCAGGATAATTATATAGGATTAAAATGTTGAGAGGTATCATGAAATTTTCTCTATCAGATACTTTCCAGAAGTGCCTATCAACCATTCACACAATTCCACCTTTAGAACATCCCATATAAATCTGTTCCGATTAGATGCAGAGATTTAGGAGACAAGATAATAACCTTTCCTATCATTTGGTTATTAAAAGATAGTACTCATGAAATATAGCAACCATGAGTAGTGGTGATTTAAGAATAGAAATAGAATAGAAGGAAACGGTAATGAGTCTGAAACTTGCATGCAAGAACAAGTCCAGGTCTGCAAGTCACACCAACACACATACCTGATTGCACTAAAAAGGTCTGATGCATGTATCAGTGTCGTATACTAATGTGGATGTGCTATCCCACCGCTGCTGGCTTGTTCTTTATGGAACAGAGCAAGGACAGCATGCCTGCTTGACTGCATGTCCAGCTCCATGTCATTTTCTTCACATTTAAGTCCTAACGTGTTAGAGCTTCTGTAACATCTAAAATAGTGCTATGGATAATGATCTATAAAGATTCATTATTTGTAGTGAATTATACTCCAGAGGCTTTTCTGTACTGATTGATCAGTGCCTAAAGTGTTAGCTCAAGCTTGTTTCCTTAACTGTTCGACAGCTAAAGTTAGGTACATAACTGACACTTCTGGTGATTTCAAAGATTTTTCCAAATTGTTAAATTCAAGTTAATCATGAACACATGACTCATCTGATTAAAGTGTAATCAAACAAGAGAACAGAAGATGCACAATAAGCAAGACATTGGTTTCACATTCAGTGAGTAAAGGGGAAAAACTGTTCTACAACCTTTTGTTTCTCCATTTAAATGTTAGATAATGGTACTTACTCTTAATGAAATCACAACAGTGCAGCTAGAAAATGAAAAATTTACTAGAAAAAAGCTGAACATTTTCTCCTGTGGATTCAGGGTTGGCCACATTGCAAAATTCCATATTCTTTTGTCATCATAGTATAGCAGATACTATGTTGAGGGATGGAGGAGAAGTTGAGCTACTACAACTGTTAAATAAGGACAGGAGTAAACTCTGTTTTTCCCTCAGCCATCCAGTGACCCATTTTTTTTAGTCTCTGTATCACACCCTACCTAAACTTGCTGGCTGGGGGAACTCTGAAATAAGTGGACATTCTTCTAAAAAGTATTAAAGATATAACAGGTAAATTGCCACCAGCTTGTGACTTGATCAAGGCTGTTGAGAAGAGGATATGAAGCAACTTGAAAAGCAAAACACATATTCTGTGCTAGTATGGGGGATAATACGTGAAGAATCCACAAATTTAAGTTAGAGGAGACAAATGATTTGAAGGAGAAAATTTGCCTGAAAAGGTGACATGTTTTTGGCTGGGGTTCATACAGACTGTCAGGGCCACACTGCTAGAGTATACTGTGTGCACTTGCCCTGTGTGTGAAGCTGTTTTATAACTGGACTTTCTGACATGTAATTTTGCTGTTCCAGACTTTGTCCAGGCAGGATTTGTGTAGCTGGTACATTTATCTGGGATTTTGGAACTCTGCTGTACAGGTATAGCAAACATCTGTGAACTGATCAGTTCCAGAGGACTAGTTGCAGTGAGTCCAGGACTTCCAGAAACAACAGGTCTACCATTAATCATCATGTAAATGTAAAGGTAAAGGTAAAGGTAAAGGTAAACGTAAATCCAGTGTGTCTAGGATGTGAAAGATGGCTTTGAATCTTCTGATCAGCTATAAGGTTTTAAGACAGTGAGTGTGATGATTTCCAGAAGTGCTGGATTTAAGCCTCTTGTACCACACAGTATTATATTGCATTCATTTATTTGTGTGAAATCCTGAAAGGAAATACAACACTGACAACTCTGCAGACCTATTATTGATCATTGCCAGAATTTGTTTCCTTCTGATCCTCTCAAGCTCTGATACAGACAGAAAGCATACACATATGCTTCTGGAAAGTAAGTTTCGAATGCAAAATAGTTCTCCTCCACCTTTAAACCTAGAGCAAAGCTGTGTAAGTTACTGAACAAAGTTTTCAGTAGCATTTTCAAGTTTTCTTTGATGGTTGTGAGAGGGAAAGGGAAGGGATTAGTAACACTGTTTCATCAAGAATGATGTTCTGCTGATAAGGGTGGGTTTTTTCCCACTTTCTCTGTCATACCGTAAAAGCAATTAACTCTAAATTTTTGTATGTAAGTATGAAGCATTTAGTGAAGAGTGAGGCAGCATGAGGCCTGGGAGTACTGCCTGAGATTTACCAAAGAATCTTTATTTATTACATTACTATGAATGATCGCGGTATTTGTAACAGCATTATAAAGTCTATGCAAGAACAAGTCCACTTAAAGGAAGGCAGAAATCAATCCAAACTGAAAAATAGGAATAAAATCCAATCCTGGTCCAGCACATTATAACATAAATTCTTATTCGGTATGAGCTAAAAATGAACTTTAGATTGATGAAAGTCTTAGAAAGATTTATTTGGCATAAACAGTATGTGCTATCAAAGGAAAACAAAAATCCTAGATCTATTCCTGTGTTAAGCAAACTCTAGCCTGAAGATGCCAAGATCAGGTTTAAAAAGGTTCTTTCCTCTCATCACAATTTTATCTCCAGGGGAAAGGAAATCCCTACTTATAACACAGACAAATGCCATTCTACTGAGAATGTTCATTTCCCTCTTGGGATTGTTTTGTTATCAATAAAATTTAAGAGTAACTTCCACAGCTTCTAGGTTTGGCATCTTTTTCCTGAAGTGAGGAGCAGTGCGAAGGGGCATGGAGGAACATGATTTTTTGTCCTGTGGGACTTAGAAACCTGTATTACTATACCAGTTTTTGTCTCTATCCTGCAGTTTGATTTTGGGCAAATCATTCTATTTTAATACCCTATGCCATCGTTCTCTGTTTTAAAAAGAGAAAACAGCCATTTTATGTCTCTGTGACCTGTAGATCAAAAATAGAACATGGTGGCAAGAACTGTATTTGGTGGTGAAGGCAAATTACTATCTGTGGACTTCTACACTGTGAATTTGCTTGATACTCGATGTTAAGACGCTAACACTCCTTGTTCTCATAGAAATTCTTCTATATGTAGGAAAAACACTGAATATTTGAATCTGTAGTTCCAATGAGGAAGTGGATGTATTGCATCTAGAATTATTTGCTATATTTAATGCAAGCCTGGGATCTTGGCGTGCCATTAAATTGTGACTACCATAATAACATCTAATAGGCAAGTCAAAATTAGCTTCCTCTTTGCCTGCAAATTGTATATTAAAATTGGTTAGAATTCCTCAAACCTCAGCCTTCACTTATCAATGCAGTGATTCATCATGTTCTTTCTTATTTTGTTTTGACCAGCAGTTCCCATGTAGGGGATAAAATTGTACATGCTACTGTCAAATATTAATACTGTGAAATATTAATGTGCTCTAAATGTCCTTAGTATAGAATCAGGTTATCTGTAATATCAAAGGTGTTTCTGTGTGTCACTGTTATTGTGGGAAGAGGCAAGAACTGTTCTGTATTCACGGAAAAGTACAAGGAGGCTTGATCATTTTCAAAAGACTACCTAGAAAGGAGCAGCTGCTGGGGCTGAACGGCCGTTCCATGAGCCACGTGTAACCTTAGCAAAGAGGCACTTAGTCCCCAAGGACTTTCATACAGTTGCCCAAGAAAAAGACAGCTTATACTCAGGGAGAAAGCTATGCTTGTTCCAGTCATTAAATTCAAGCACATGTCAATCACAGTACATCACGTATAGAGGGAAAATGCCTTCAGGTAGATAGTTGCCTTAAGATGGAGTGAATTAAAAAAAAAAAAAAAGTCTTTTCTCTTTGTTCTGTAAATCCTGCATTGCATTCAGGATGCCAACCATTCATAAAATATGCTATGACTGTCTATCTCTTGACTGCCAACACACTGTAAAGAACTGCTGACATATCCCAAGGAAATGGCCAAGAAAGCTGTCATACCTGGCCCTAAAAACAGTGAAGCCTGTTTTATATCACAGATATTAGTATCATTTTATACTCACGTTATATTCCCACGTTTATGACCAACAATGCTCAGCTGCTGCTTGCTACCTTGACCACTCGCTCATCTCAGTGCCCCCAGGAAGCAGCATAGTGCAGTTAACAGAGGTCGACTTTAAATTTGTTTTAAACTTGTCATCAGTACATTAGGTCTGCTACTCTTTAGCATGATACCAAGGCTGGAGTGAGAGGTAGATTCATGGATTTGTATTAAGGAGATTTATGTCAGAAAATAATTTGATCTCAAAATAGAAACCCCCATGAGACCTTTTTTTGACATTGGATTATTGGGAAAGGGTCACATTATGAGAATGTCTTGTCTGCTTCTTTTGACAGTTTATAGCAGCAGATGCCTCCTGCCAGGTCTGAAGCCAGGAAGAATCTTGCTGTCTACAGCACACAAATACCAGTTCTGAAACATTCTGGACCACTACAAAATAGGCAATATTTGATTTTCCAAGATCAGCCCACAAAAGAACAAAAGTCAGGGAGAAAGATATGGAAGACCTCAGGCATAATTTTAACTGGAAAAAAACATATTTTACAAATTCCAAGAGCAGAGATGGTTAAGTTTTATCCTTTGCAGTGAAGAAACAATGTGGCTCGAAACTTCTGTTCATCTGTATTGAGGAACCAGACAGGTAACTGCATGTGTTATTCAGAGAACTGTGTAGCCTGGATCTGTGACTTATTATAGGATTATTGTTTCTGAATTTTGTGTTCCTGGCAAAAATCACATATAGTTAAAATTCAGAGGAAGAAAAGAAACCTTTGACAAAAGATGCAATTCTTGTCTACTTTTAACCTTCCATCTTTTCTGAAATTATTCTCCTGCATAACATTGCTTGCTAAACACTGATTAGACCTCACAGAAACATCCTTTTACATGTGAACTTGCAAAGTCTACCTTTTTACACCTGCAAAAAGATTTGCAATATCTAGAAGCCTTCTTTATAGCCATTACCCTGTGTCATTGTCTTAGTGAGTAACATCAGCAAAAATAACTTCTTCAGATAGCTTATGCAGTTCTCCACAGTTACAGTCAAATGTCCTTCACAGGATCATAAAGATTTTTTATATTGCCACCCTGATCTTTGCTTAGATATTATATTCACTTACCCAAACACTTTTTGCTTTTAATTCTGCATAATTAAAAATCCTCAGTAAGCTCTCTCTATATGTACATAGTTTGCAATGAGAATATTGGTAGTGCCATAACGTAAATAATAACATTTTAAATAAAAGCTTGAACAACAATTAGAAAAGTCTGTTAAAAGAAAATCAGGTCAAGGAGATAAAATAAAATCCTATATTCCAGAGATTTAAAACTTTAAGATATTTATTAATCAGATTTGATTTAGAGTTCATTGATTCAAAATGTTCATTTTAGAACATTTCCTAGATTACAAATCACTAAATTTAATTCAATTGTATGTGACTTAAATATATCTGTAGCTTCATGTTATTTTTATTTCATTTAGAAAGCAAGTTTTAAAAATGGACTATCAGCTGAGTTCTTGCAAGCCATACTACAGATGGGATGAATGTTTATGACTGAGCTATAAATCTCTTCAAAACAAAGTTTAAAATAGAATTATTAAAGCAACATTAAATATAACAGCATGAACAATGCTTCTGTCATAACAGTCTCATCATAATTCAGTAATAAAAGGAAGTCAATATCTCTATTGTACTCTTATCTTTAACAAAGAATATTTCATAATAAAACATAATCTTGACATTACTAAAATGAAATAAGCTAGCATTTAGAAAGAATATTGATATACCGTGTAGATGTTACTATCGTACAGAAATAGCACAAACATAAAAACATCTCTCAACAATACAGAAAAACACACATGCAGGTTGTAAGAAAAATTGTCTGTCAGCACTGTTGTCTATTGATTCTTTTGATTAAAACCCCTATGTGTTGATCTACGTGGTTAAAAAATAACCATAGTGAAAAAAAGGATGCATGAAATTTAATTTTTTAGCAAAACAATCCTCTTGGCAGTCTACATGACCCAGGGATCCTATTTTAAAAGCAAAGATTGAAAACTTTGGTAACCTACAAGTACAGCAATAGCCCACATCCTCTTATTTGTTCTAATGAGAAATAAAATATGATTACTCACTCGAAATTGGCTGTTGGCACTATCATAATATAAACTTTACCTTTTCTTTTTTTTTTTTTTTTTTTTTTTTTTTTCTCTCCTGTCTGGAGCCACAAGGCCAATGAAGTATGAGGTTTATATGGAGAATAAAATAGAAGCTGTTGTATAGTGTGATACACAACCAACAATGCAGTGAGGGCAAGGCTGTAGTGTGAGTGTCAGGTAGGGGGTGTGCCTTAGAGACAATTTTTACACTAAAAAGTCTGTGTGAAAGACTGGGTGTAGGAAAATTATTTGAAAGGGAAACAAGAAGTCAATCTAGAGTTATATGCTGGGGGTGGTGGGGGGTGGTGGCGGTGGGTGGGAGGCGAACACCAGCAAAAAAAAACAGAGAAAAAGAAAAGGAAAAAAGTGTGTTAAATTTATGACACTTCCTTGTTCTTGCTTTCCTCTGAGAGCAAGGGTCTGTGCTCAGTAAGGAGGGTTGCAATTTAAGCATTTCAAGCTGGACAAACCAGTTCTGTATCATTGTTTGAACTATGAAAATCTGTTCATTTTAAGGCTTTTGAAAAACTCATATATTTCCATCTATGCCTGCTTTTAAGTGCCATGGTAAAATACTAGTATTAAAATCCCTTATGAAATAACAATGCTCCAAAGTTAGGAAGTGGTAAAGAATGCTGGGATGGCCATCACCAGAAGTGCATCATTAATCAATATGTCATGTGGTGGGGAAAGAACTTAAAGTCTTTTTACCTATCAGCATTATTACTTTCATATACTTTTAATGTGGAGTTAAATGAAAACATCAGAATTCTTCTTTCTAAAAAAGTACATGAAAAAAAGAAATTAAAGAATTAACCAGTTGGCTCCAGATATTCTTGGAAGCAAAGTCAGTAATATTTGAGAGAAAATTAAAATGGCAACCTGCTGTCACAGAAGGCAGTGCCCGAGAATTTGCATTTCTGGAGCAGGGAAAGCCAGGAATGCTGCAATCTGTGCATGAGTGTCAGCTGAGAAAATGATGGCTTCTTCACCAGAACTTACCCAAACAACAAGGTCATGATCTGTCTTCATGATTTACGTAATAAACTTAGGTTCTGACATTGAAATGATGGACTTGTTAGAAAACCAGGATTATCTGGACTACAACCAACCACCTCATTACCAATAAGCTCATTTATTATTAAAAAAAAAAAATAAAAGCAAGCTTGTCTTTTTAAATAACAGAAGACACAAGCAGTGAAAACTGTGTTACTCAAAAGCAAATATTAACATACTGCTGGTTAGATAGTCTATATAGGCATTTTGAATTTTTCCATTCAGTAAGTTTTGAAGGAGGTTTTTTCTGTTTTTTAAATTATTATCTTATTAACAATGCTTAATGTAAATCTTAATCTGGATTTATCAATATGTAAAATAAAAAGATATAGTTCTGTTCTTATGAAAAGTTATAATGCTTTGTTATTGCCAGTGGTTTATTTAATTATTCTTGGTCCTCTGTCTCGTTAGGAAACAAACAAAACCTCAAATATTTCTAATGAAAATGACATAATTAAATGGGTGTCAGAAAACACATCTGTATGCTATATATACAGTTATATATCAAACATGGATGTAATTGAAACACAAGTTATTGTGCGGATGTGGCTGGATATGGCTATAAAATCAACTTCTTAACAAAAGTGGGCCAGCATAAATATCTAGAACAGATCACAAAACATCATTAATTGCAAAATGCACATTCTGATACATAATACAGTAAATTTTATTTGACTCCTCTGTCTGTCATGTTCTGTTATACCTCAGCAGTAAATCATAGATACATGCAGTGATTTCTTAGCTAATTTCTAATGCTGACTACAAACAACATTGTCTAATACAAGTAACATAATTTTGAGGTATTTCACTCCTGTATTACTTTGAATTCTTTAACAACAACAAAGTCTATTTTTAAGTAGCATCAATAACATAATATTTTCACTTGTAACTGGACCAGCTACATATTTCCTGTGTCACAATAATATGTCTCTTAGAGAATTTTTATCTGTCAAGCAATTAAGACATTTGATTTTAGTTTGGAGACAAAAGCTGAGCAGCTCAAATTTATTTAATTCCTACAGCCATAGTGACTGGCAGTTCTAAATAAACACTATTAATAAATGATTAATCTCTAACTAAAGAGTAGGCTTTTTTCTGGAATATTTGCCAAATGCCTGCTTCAGGTAATCTCCCTGGAACGTCTGTCATTCTCACAATTACTGTGGAGAGAGAAGAGCCAGTGTTTCAGACAGCTAAATTAAAACATGAGAAAAGCAGCAGCACAATGGTTTTGAGACTGTAATAACTTCTGTGTTATTTACAATAAGAATTCAAAACATTAAATCTGAAAATACTAAATAAGGAAAGAACAAATCAGTTGCTGTTTCAGTTTGGTAATGGGGACCCATGGCAGTGTGACAAGAAAAGATCCTTACAAGCTATTGGGAATAAGAGGTAGGAGCAAAAAATGAAAATTATGAAAATTAATAGGAAATCTAATGCATTTCTCCTTCCCACCTCAGCCTCCATGTTTCAAACGAGGCCTGAAATGTCATTCACGTGATTATTACCATACAGGGTTGAAAACAATTTCAACTTAGCTGATTTGATTGTGCATTAATGGCTGTGAAAAGAAGATAAGGAACGTGCATGGTAAAAATAGCTGCCCATCACAGTAGCAGCAAATGGGGTCAGCTTATTAGATAACCTTAAATTCCTTGATCATTCAGGTGGGGGTTTTTTGTTTGTTTATTAAAGAATAATACCAAATATGAACATGGAAATAAGCTAATTGAAGCCTTTCTTGTCACTTTCTTGTCAACCTTCATCTTCCTTATGTGGCTGTTTGAATAGTGATTGACTTTTTTTCAGTTTACTAAATCTCAGGGTGCTGATGATGGAAGATATCAGTAGCTGTGTTTCTTGCCTTCAGTGATGGTTGTGAAGGAGGTCTGTGGCACACCCTCCTTGACTGGAAAGTGACAGATGACTTGTAATCTGTCAGAAACTGCAATTCAATTCCAGCAAAATGAAGAAAACAAGAACTAACATGTTGGTTACTGCTTCAGCCATGGCCAAGAGTCTAAAAAGGGCCTCATTGCCAACTATTGACCAGGCAGAAAATTTGCGCTGACAGAAAAAGCCTAGAGCCACCAACCACTACAGAACAGCCCTTTTCCTCAAATATTTCAGCATTTCAGGAAATCTCTCAATATATTGCTTTTCTGTCTTTTCTCATGTACATCTTTCCTCACCTATACTATATAAAATATAAGACTTGTGTTTTACCCTACAGAAGTTCTCTCATGTGTGCTTTCTAAACTACTGCATACATTTATGTTGGGAATGAATTTGCAAAAGCCACTGTCACTGTCTAATGGCTCCCCGTATGTGGGCTGTTGTCTCCCAATTTTTGTTTGGACTGGTTTGTCTATGTCCTGTCTCTCCTTCCACTTCACTGGGCCTAAATAGACACAATTAAAACAGTTTGTGAGAATTTATCTCTATTTTTTTATGAATACCTTCTGTTGACCTGCTCACTGAAAAAGTCTGGCTGTTGGTCAAACAGGAAAAGCAGGCAAGAAGGGAAACAAGTTTAAGACATATCTTAGCCCTTCAGTAAAGAGGAACTGTTATGAGAAAAATCTGAACAAAAAAATCCGGTGACCAGTGACACATGAAGGCCAAAATTGCTATAAAACCATTTAAAGAGTCCTCTCAGGTAGCAGAGACAGACTTTGAAAGGTTGCTCTGGAAAACCAGAGCTGCCAAGAAAGCAAGTGGTGATCTTCAGGAAAACAGACTATTGTCTTAAAACTGCTTTCCTTTCATGTTTTGTTCCTACTTAGGTAAGTAAGTAATAAGAATTGATATGAAAGATACAGTAGTCCTTAGACTAATTGATTTGTGAAGTTTCTCCACAGGAATTACAAGGATAATCCTTCCACTATTTCTTAATCAAAGCCAGGCTGTAATAAACCTGGTGTGCCTTGATAAGCTATGAACCAGAAACCCAAGCAGGAGATACAATATTGAGCAGCATGACTTTGGGGGTGCGTGTGGGGTGTGGATTCCAAAAGGAACACTGTAAGAAGGAACTGAAAATAATTCAATACAGTGAGATTTCTTTCAACATTCCACCCCCACCCCTCAAATCTGATGGGGTATTTTGGAAGAAACCCTACCCTTTATATTTGTTTATATACCTCTAGCAAAACACCACTGATGGAACACCTGTTTTTACCTACATACATGTAAAGAAGAAAAAATAATTTGATTGAATCACTAGAATTGCTTCTTAGTTCTGACTGTATACTACCTTTGCCACCTTATACTTGGCAACGTTAATAACAGTAACTGTGACAACAAAACTGAAATGTTATCAGTTTCATCCTATATTCTATAATCGGAATAGTGTATAGAAGTAATTTCACTTCTTATTTAATCTGTATGAAATAGCAGAGAGGTGTTTCTAAAACCTTACCTCTGTAAACTCATTTATCAATAAACATATAAAAAAACCCTTGACATGAATACTAAACACCTGTTCTCTAGTAGTGTTATTAGGTCAGCTAGAAACTAGAGAATTGTCACTGCCACACGGTGTGTTAGGACATGTTTAAAACATTGTGCTCTTAGCTTCACATATAAACTATGCATTTGGAGAAAAAAAACCACTGCTAAACTCATTTATTCTCTCACTACGATATTTTTGCAGAATAAACTCTAATTTACTTATTTATAGCATCACAGTGAATAAATGGGTGAGTGTGGTAAAATTTTCAATAAAAATCCTTTCCTTTTGTTGTTTACAAGAATGTTACTTTTCATTTTGACAAAGAGTCTTTTAATTGAATGAATTACTGTCCACAGAAATGGCTGGGCAGGGAATTTAGAATTGGCTACTTAGTCAATTGGTTACTTTGCGTGTGCAGTAAGGACTGTGAAAATGAAATCCAGCAAAATAATGAAGCCACAAATTAGGCATGTCACACCTTAATAAACAATGATGTCTAATTATGAAAGAATCTGTACTTACTTGCCAAGTGCGAAACACTCCATCTTAACAGTAGTTCCCCTTGCAGCTGTAACTGTGTAGGGAAAATGAACTTCAATTTTTGGTTCATATTCCCCCATCACACCTGGAAAAAAAGGAATGTTTAAAATATGAATGAACATAATTTTTCCATTTGTTGAGATTAGCACAGTAAAACCCCATGGCTTGCTTTTTGAACCTGCCCAGCAGTAAAGCTAGTAATTGATGGAGATAGCCTCGTTTGATGTGACATGCTCTGTCAGGTCCAGTATATGTTCTAAAACACTCTTCAGGGTTACCAGCAGCTCAACAGTGAGCTTAAGAAAAAGGATTAATTTTCTCGAACATAGGTTAATATTTACATTTTGAAAGATTAAAACAGGCAATCAATTTTATAAGTGTGGGGATTTTCAGAAACCAAAGCAATTTTTACCAGTGTAGTGACAATTATAACAACTAAATCAACATATCATGGTGTGTTTGACTGAAGACCTTCTAAGCTCAGCAAGGAAAACTCAAATGATGTAAGAGCATTTGTGTACACATATACAAACACAGATATGCAGACTCATACACAGTTCAGTTATTGGATTTTCAGTGACCCTTTTAATTTGGGACACGATTAATTTTATCAGGACAACATGCTTAGCACTGTAAGATGCTACTGGAAAAGTACTCAGGAATGTGAAAAATATAAACATTGAAATCAAGAGAGTTACCTGGAATTTGCTGTGGAGTGACCAATCACTTTGGAGAATCACAAGAGTTTAGGAAATAAGAAATAAGCAGGGAAGTGAGGTTTTACAAGGAAAGGTGAGAGGTCTGTATTTGATGTGAGTTGAAGGAAATGTCATAATGAACGTGGCGGGAGAAGAATACAACTAACAGCTGTGTTCTGTCAGACAGAAGGTGGGTTACTGGGATAAGGAATACTCAGGAACTAAAAGCTATTTTAAAAGAATAAGAATTGTTCAGATTTTTAGATAAGGAAAACTGAATAAAGTCTGACTTGTGGGCACAGCACCAGTAAAACTAGTCTAGTCTAAATCTATAAAAATCTGTCAGGAGTCTCCAAAGTATTCTAAAGCAAGCAAATAGGAGCAAGAGAAGAAAAGAAAGGACAGAAGAGAGATCTTATGCAAGAAAAATAAAGGAACATAAGGAAGAACATGGAAGTAAGGGAATATGAGATTTGCAGCTGAGAGAAGACCAGCTGGCAGAGACACGCAGAAAAACAACCCACAGCCTATCAGAGCAAAAGTAATATATAAGGCTGAAATGGTAAAACATATAGTTCTAGCCCTTCAAATGTTCTTTATGTGACTGAGGAATGTCCACTTGGGCTGTGCTGTCTTCATCCTGTTGTCTCACAGGTTCCTGCAGCTTGCATCTGGGAAGAAGTCTAAACATATATGCATTTAAACATGTCTTTGGGGGCTTAAGTTTAGCAAGAAAATCTAAATGTGTTGGGTATGTGAATAAAATAACAGAAGTAGAACACATAAAATGCTTTTAATTCAGTGTAATTCCATAAATAATGTGGCTTTATAAAGAGCAGCAGAGTACTTTTTTACAAAACACAGTCATGCAAAGGCTCAGGGAGGACCTTCTTGGTCTCTCCTGAGAGCAGCCTGAAAGGAGGCTGTAGGCAGGAGGCTGGTCTCTTCTCCCAGATAACAAGTGACAAGGGAAGAAGAAGTGGACTCAAGTTGTACCAGGGGAGGTTTAGTTTGGATATTAGGAAAAAGTTCTTCACCGAAAGGGTGGTGAAGCATTGGAACAGGCTGCACAGGGAGGTGGTGGAATCACCATCCCTGGAAGTGTTTAAAAAACACGTAAATGTGGTGCTTAGGGACATGGTTTTGTGATGGACTTGGCAGTGCTGGGACAAGAGTTTGACTTGATGATCTTAAAGGTCTTTTCCAACCTAAATGATTCTATGGTTCTATGATTCTATGCAGGAATTTCATGTATTAGAAACAGTAAGCCAATTTTCCTCAAAAACTTGACTAAATCAATGTTTTGACATCGCTTTATGAACTGGTGGAGAAATACTTCCCCTTGTATGAAAAGGCAAATTCTGAGCCAATTCTGTCATTAAAGCTTAAAAGGTTGTTGGCTAGTTGTTTTTTTTTTTTAATGGAAAAAAGAAAATTAACCTTTTTGTCCAAGGTATTAAAATAAAGTCAAGGCATCAAGCAAATTGTATTCAATTAAAATTTTCCCTACACTAAACTGAAATAATTTGTAGTCTAGCCTGTCATAAAAAATATATTCTCACTGGCTTGTACTGTATCAATAAATTCCATAATTTAATTACAGTCCTTGTGACTTTTACTGTTTTCTGGCTTCTTTTGTGTGTGATTATGAATATCATTTTGCTTCATCTCCATTGATCTGTTCATGATTTTATATCTGTCATATCCCCTTTTAGTTGTCTCTTTTACAGACTGGAAAATCTCAGCGTATTAGTCCTTCCTTACACTGAATCTTTTATAAACTTGCAATCATTCCTTGTGCCCACCTTGCACCGTTTCAAATTCCATTCTAGCATTTTGAGATGGGAAGATGAGAACTGCACAGCAATAATGAAGCTGTAGACCTTTCTGTCACAGGTTTGTGTTTGTTCTTTTTTTGCTTGGGTATTTATTTGATTTTGTTCTTTCCTTATAGCTTTCCTCACAATTCAGTTCTATTTGCCTTTTTTTGCACTTGAGCCAATGTTCATCCACAATGGCACCCTAATTTCTTTACTGCTAATACCTAATCAAGATATTATATCTTTAGGTTTAGGTATCATATAAATTTGTGACATTTTATATCACCTGTCTACTCTATTGTCATGATATCCTTTCACAGATCATCACAGTTAGTTTTAATTTTAATTATCCTTAATAACTTATCAACAAACCTTTCTACTTCTGTATTCATTTCCTTTCCAGATTATTTATGTGTTGAGTGGTGAAGTCCCAGAAAATTAATTCTGTGGCTTCACGACAATCTCCCAGTTCTCCATACTGATCAGATACTCCTACAACAGTTGGATTTTTTTCATCTGTTGCTAATTCAAAATAGAGCTGTCCTGCAACCTCTCTAAGGATTTCATTTCTTTGACAGCTTTTGATGAGTGACCCTGTCAAGAGCTATTTGAAATGAAAGTACACAGTACTAACTTGACCATTCCTATTTGTATTCTCTCAGACTTTACAGGAAAGTTGTATACAGATTGAAGCATGACTTACCTCTTTAAATGCTGTGTTCCTGGTATATGACCATATGGTCAGATCACTATATAGTAATGCAATAAATATAATCCTACTAATTGTACTTTTCCATGTATTTTCTATCAAAAGACTTGACACAGAAGTCAGATTTACTGGTCTGTAGTTCCTCAGATGTTCCCAGGAGTCCCTTTTTTTAAAAAAAAATCCCTACCTTTTCTACCTATGCTGCTTCTAGGCCTGAAGCCCTGTGAAGGAGAATAGTACATCCCACTTCCTCACATGTATGAGTTTGGCCTTGGGGATTTGTAAGGATTTGTAATGCCAATATGTCTTCATATTTCGTCTATTGAAACTTCAATTATGAGAACTTCAGTCTTGATAGGGGAATCTGCCTAAGTTCCCATGTAGTAAACATTACAGAAAATAGTTCATTTAGATCTTATGATGCAGCCTTGTACTCCTGAGGTATACCTTTTAAATTTCTGGCATCTCTTGACTCTGCATACTTGCTGACAGGTGTCGTGATTCAATGAATTTTAAAAAGGTTTTTTTTTTGCTTTTGTGTAAGACTTTGTCCCTGAAAATCATTGTGTTGAATTGGCATATATTATTAAAGATTTGCCTTTTTATCCCTGAAAAAAACACAACTTAAAATAAGATTATATTATTCTCGCTTTTAAAATAACACAGTACCTATGAACACATCTGAAGGACAATATTATTTTCCAGATCTTATGTTTTTAAATTACATTAACTCCCTTTAGTAGGTATATCCTGTACAAGTATTGAATGCTTTTTGCAAATCATGCCATCATTTCATGTTCCTTATGAAATGCTGATCTATTCATTTCCTATAGCATGTTCTGTTCATCTGGGTTATTGTTACGCTAGCAAGTGACATGCCTGCAGCAACTGGCAAAAAATGTAGAAAAATTACAGAGCAATTGTTTGATGTCCTTATGAAAATTAGGAAACAAAAGCCTATTATTGCAATGGGATATTTTTCATCTTTATTATTTATGATCTTTGAGACCAAGTAGGCCATTACAGTTGTATAGACATCAAGGGAATTATCGAGGCTTTACCTTCCAACGTTACATTGTAATTGCTTTGCTATGGCTGTTGTGCCTCCTGGCTCTTTATCTCCCCTAGTTTCTGTTTTGGTCACTATGAGTAAGGAATGGTAAATTAACCACCACCTGCATTTTCATCAAGTTTTTTTGTTCATTTGTATCAGGTGCTAAAAGGAACCTGAACTTCTAAGAAATATCGAGGCCTTGAGTTATGTGCATTAGAATCAATCTCTCTCAGACTTATATACATGACTCTCAGAGGTTTGGTTGAGGCAATAAAAAATTCTCTCTGTCATTTTTTATTTCCAGTTATCAAACATGAAATATAACAATAAATAAAATTGATCAGCACAGAATAAAAACATAATATACGATTTTCAAGTGGCTAACAAATCACTTAGCTCACGTGGCCTGAGCAGTCTAGAGGAGCAGAGAGCTGTTCTCAGTGCTCCCATGTTCTGCCTTCCCATGAAAATACCTCCTTTTGAACAATCTTTTAACTTCCTAGAGATGACTCCCATGATTCAGTTTTCCTTAGGCTAATTAGTTAATTTTCTACACTCCTTACTTCACAAGCTGTGCCTTTCTGCTGAGCTCAGATCTGGGTATGAAAGTGCTGAATTTGTGATTGGTATGAAACAGACTGCTCCAAAATAAATCTAATTTACCAGATCTTGAAATTTTGTCAGAGAGTTAAAAAAGTATTAAAAGCCAAACTTTCCTTTTTGTTTAAGAAAATCTTACCCCTGGGCTTTATTCTGAAAATTCATCCCACCTTATGTTTCCTGATCCCTGGGCCTCTGCCCTTTCAGCATGTATGAGGAGATCCTGCCACATTCCTGTCCAGCCAGGGTCTTCCCTGGGTGGGTGAAGTCAAACTGAGATGAAACACCAATAATCCTTCTGTTATATTTCTGATTACCAGAAAAGGCACTGATTCAAATGGATGAACGTATCCCAGGACTAAGCACAGCTTGACTTTGTTAAAATTAATGGCTTGTTAGTCACATGGGCAGAAATGGAGCTCAATATTTATAGAAGAGATTATTTCCCTGTCTCCTCCTTCAGCTACTGTTTTTTGGCAACAGTGCAAGTATCTATCACAGAACAATAATTACATATTCTCCAACTCAGGGAAGGAAAAATCTTCATAAAATCAGGTTTAATTTTAATAAGTGGTTTCATTTAACAAGTTGTTCCTCTGACTTGGCTGCAAATCTGTGACTTGAGTTCAAATCTTTGCTATGCAAAGTGTCCTATGAACCCTTAACTATACTGTTGCCTGCATTTTTAATTTTCCACCACAAAATAGAGATAACAGTAAATCACAATAATGTGATAAACACTGATTGTGAGGTGCTCAGATACCACAGGAGTAGATGTGACAACATTTCAAACATTTACAGATATTACTACAGCTAAAACTGTTTACATTCTCCCCTATGGACCATTTAATGGACACAGAGAATAGAATAAAATAGAAGGATCTGTTTCTTATGGTTGGTTTTTCAGCTAAGAACAAGCAAAAGAGCTACAGATTGGGTATTAGTCATTATCACTTTGAAAGGGACTGCTCCACCTCTTCATTTAGCCCAACACTCCATGTGTTACAACCTCAAATGAAGAGTGTAGAAAAATTGTGAGTCTATGACTGTGTCCACAGAAGAAAATTTTTTGTCTTCATGGATAATGAATCCAAATCCAAAATCAGACTGCTGAGAAATCTTGACACGTCTGCTCCAGCTGTGTAGAGGTTAATGCTTTCTGTTCTATCAGTCTTCCAGATATTAACCACCTTCTTGAATATCCCAGAAGAAAAGCTTCCATGATGACTTCTTAAACCCTTCAGTTAAAATTATTTGGGTTTATTTCAAACTGTTTAAGTAACAGCTCTTCAGCTTACTTCAAAAAGTAATTTTGAATGGAATACTTGAATAAGTGGCTGATAAGCTTTTAAGACAGTAGCTAGAAAAGAATATAAGATTCCTGGCTAAATATGTCAGAGTGCTATGGAGAAAATGAAAGCTAAAGATTTCCTGTGCTCAGGAGAAAGATTAGGCACAGATTTTTACTTGCCACTATTTCATTAGCAAAGATACAACCCCCATAGTTCAGTGATTAAGGGTGTTTGCCTGACAGCTTCGGGTGAAGTCCCCAATCTTAATCACATGGTGTAGGAATATTAATCTGGTTCTCTTACAGCCTTGATAGTGTTCTAATCACAAAATTATTGGGGATTCTTATTGGCTTGGAAGTTCCTCTCAGTTTCTGGGAAACCTCTTGGGGAGTGATGAACTTGTCCTGATGCATAAGAATTTTCTAATGATTTTACAGATCAGTAATTGAGTTTCCTATCACATTATAATTATGACCTGCTGTATGAATATGTACCCAAACCCAAGAAAATTTTAACTAAGAAACTATGGCAGGAATGTTCATATATAATTTCTTCTATCAGTAATCTGTGATGCAAACTAGGGTTGTCTATGGTGTGGGTCTTTTAGTGACAAATAAAAATCTAGTATTTCCCCTGAAGACCTGCACCATTAAATTTTCCCAAATATTTATTTGGAAGAGAGATCCCTGAATATACACATTTACAATTACAGTAAATTCACAGCACAAATTGAATTATTTCAGGTATAATTATGATACCCACCATTATATCCTGACTGCAGCAGAAATCTTCAGTGTATTGGGAAGAATTTATTGACTCACCTGGCATTAATCTTACTCTAAATGGAAAGACCAGTGCCTGCAAAAATCTCTAAAAATTTACTATGGGAAGGGTTGTTTTATGATTACTGTTCACAACATTCCTTCCACTTAAAGTTCCTCTAGCCAAGTTTTGAACTATAAATTTGTATTTTGAGAAGCCTTAAAAATGCTCACATGAAATTGCATTCTGCAATGCACTGAACGCTGAAGTAGCAACAATGTTTTCATATTTTACTCAGAGAGTAAATTCTATCAAGTATTACTGAGTGGAAAGAAGTCTTTACTAGAGTCTATCCTAATATGAAAGAAAATTGAGTAATTCAGTTTCTGGGAAAAAAAATACCTTAATGAATACAGGACCAGAAGGGGAAAAACTCTTATTTAGTTTACAACTAGGGGACAAGATGTTAATGTATTTCTAATTATGGAGGTATAAATGTAGAAGACTTTCACACTTAACCAAAACAAAACATTGTACAAAAGCTTAAACAAAATTTTCCTCCTTCCCCTTTAAAATCCGTCTTTATATTATACTCTATCTCACTAGTCTGGCAGTTGATCTCTGAACTCTAAACTAGAAGTAGTATTCCCATCTTGAGATATTTTAAAAATTCGTTATTTATAAATAATAAATGGTGTGCATGTATGGCATGCATACATAAGAACATTCTACCTCTCTTAAACAGCAAATACAACTAAAAGCATTTTCAACTGTAAGTGGGTGTGTTATGACTAAATTATAGAGAACTGGGGCCAGACCCTAAGGATACAAAAGCAATGAGGTAAGCTCAGAACAAGCAGTGAGGGGAGCTGTGGTATTTTTAGTTCTTCAAACAAGAGGCCAAAATTTCTAGTCTACAGTTTAGTCTGCAGAGATCTCTGTTTACCTGTGTTTGTAAACATCAGGCAGTAACTATGACCAAGATTGCTGGCTCTCTCTATGTAAAGACGTCTTTACTGATTCATAACCTAGACTTCAATCCATCAATTTTTTCAGATATATATAATCTAACATCTAAGCTTTTCTGCTAAACCCAACACATATGACATTGGATGAAACCAAACCTAACCCTTTTGATATTCATTTATGAGTGAGGGCATATGAATTGCTTGTCTACAGCATTCCACTATGCAGATTTGTGCATTTATAGTTCTATGGAAACATGATAACCTGAACATTTTCACTATATATATAGATAATTTTTCTGAGCAGCCATAGACATCAAGAAACATCAGGACTCCACTACATTGGACAACACGCCATCTTGCTTGAGAGGCCTAAGAATATGGGTCAGCAAAAAGCTAAAAGAACTATCATCGTTTCTTTTGTTTCATTTTGTTTTTACAGAGGAGAAGATTGTGCTGAACTGGCACAAGAAGTCTGTGGCAGATTTCTTTTAGGCATTGGTGGGCAATGATTATTGTTCCTCCTTTCCAGTTGCCTGCTGTTCATCCTGGTCAGGCTCACAAAAGTTATTCAGAAACCTGGAAAATATTATTTAATCTAAATTATTAGGAGGAGAATCTAATTTTCACAGTGCTTCTAATTATCTTCTTGATGGCATGTTCATAGTTCTTGAAGAACCTAATTTCTTCTACAGTAAATTACATAGTTGTTTGTACTTCAGATATCACCTAAAGCTTCATTTTTCTTGCAACCTGTACTATTTTTTTACAAGATAAAAACACAATATCCCCTTTGCACTTAGGTACTAAAAGTGTCGAAGTTGTTGCAGTCTCCAGAGTGGAATTATTTTTTTTTTTGTTCTGATCAATTAGGACACAAAGCTATGTTGGTCTAAATATTCATTGTTATCTAATTAACCAGAAAGAGCTTCCTAAATGGGAAACATTTTTCAGTTGAGACTACTCATATAACCATGTAAATACAACTGCCTATTATTTCCTCAATAAGAAAGATCAAACTAACACTAATGTTTCTCCTTCATTAGCAACAGCCTTTGAAATACCTACTGCTTTAAACCCAACAGTAACAAATTGTCCTTGTTATAAACTTACTGCAGTCCTAACCTCAAGCAAAATTCCTGCTGTTCATGATCAGTTTATTTCCCTGTGTTGGCAAGAACACCAAAGTGACAAGTCACTCTTACTTGAATGTTATGCCATACACATGATTGCAAAGCAAGCAGTCACTTGTGAATTTGTATCTAAGATCCTGAGACAGTAAAATACTTCACATTAGGTATGACCATTCTTAATAATCTAAAATAGTTCACAATGAAAAAGGTTATTTTTGTTAATTATTTGCACAAATTTTAATATAGTCATTAATTAAAATCTTACCAACACATTTTTGTCTGAAATCTTAATAGCTATAGTTTGATGCAACACCATTCCTAATCCCGAGCTGAATTTAGAACATTTTTTCTCAAGTTCATTTATTTTATACTTTGTACACTCTGTATATGGATCAGTTAACTCTTTCCTTTGTGTAATGGTTTCATAAATCATCAGGAGGAGAAGAAAAACAAGAATACATGAGTGCAGAAGATGTTCAAGATGATACATGCCTAGACTCTTAAAATGCTTTAACTAAAAAAAGCAACAACCATATTTCCAGTAGATAGTGTTTCTATAAACTAGCGGGAAAACTTAGCAATTAAAGCTCCTTGGAACAGGTTATCTTAACAGAGCTCAAAGTAAACTAAACTCAAAGCAAGCTGTTTCACAGTGTAAAGAGTTCTTGTTCTACATTGAATGCTGGAATCTAATCTTTTCCAAACCTTTCTCAGTTTTCCTCCTGCAATACTCCCTTGGGTTCTGCCCTTTTATATTGTCGAAAGACCACCCCAGCATGTTATTTCTACTTTTTTAGGATAAATCTTTTACAAATGGTGTCTTTGAGCTTTTGTGTGTTATTTGATAGTGCACTTGAGCCATTTTACAATCCCTATAAAACACTTTGTAAAGAGTTATTATATAGGACCCCTCCCTAAAACTTCCTACATACCTATAGATTTTCACTGAGAATTTTAGGTGGAAGGGCCATTGATGCTGACTGTAACAGATTTTCTAATTACATTACTATTTTGTGGAAAAAAACAAAACCAAACTAAAACCATCACCACCACCACACACACACACACACACACACACACACACACACCCCATCCTATTACATATATGTCCTGGTTTTCTATTTTAATTGAAATAAGATTACACTGGGTTTGTTTTAATCCTGACTCTCATCCTATTATTTTTTACAATGTTGCCATAGTATTTAGGCACAAGAGTAAAAAAAAAAAAAATATATAATCAAGGTAGTCTTACATCGGAGTTGGGTTCTGTCCTGGAGCATTAGGAGGAGTTCCCACAGTTTCCAGCTAGTCTTGCATAGTTTTTATGGACTTGCACAATTCAAATATGAACTGTGACTGGACACTTAAAAATGTAAGTTAATGATCTTGCAATATAACCCACATTAAAAAGGCAGCCAACAAGGCCAGAAACTCCAAAAAACCTGGCAGGATGAAGTCACAGTAGGTAGGTATTTTCAAGTCCCATTAAAATCCAGGTATGCTTTCTGTCTTCTAGAATTCATCTCCATATGAATAAACACATTAGAAGACAAAATTCATAATTCAAATAGGAAGAAAAAAAAATCTGTAGATTTCTGGAAAGGGAAAACTGACAGATCATAAACAATAGGGTTAATCTTTAAGCAATTATCTCTAATGTTAATCATTAGTTAATTAACTACTATTAGCATTCTTCAGGGATGGAAATAGTCAATGGCTGTAAAACTGTTAATTTTGCTTTATTTTTATGCATTATTTGTCACCTTACTATTCTATACTGGCCCTTTATATTGCTTAGTTTCCACCACTAAGGAAATTACTATGAGTTCTCCCAAATTTTTCTTAAGGTTGGGAAGAAGAGCTTTAGATAACCCACCAATATTCAAACAACATACCCCAGAGTTCAACCTGCATAAGCACATGCAGAACACATTCCATTATGGAAAAGCAGAAATGAACATGCTTAATACCTTGATAACTGTACATTTTATTGTTATGTGAGACCATTAATCACATAGAATTAATCAATAAAATTAGGACAGACAAGATTTAGCTCACAGAACTATAATGACATGGAAAAAAAATTGAAAGTCAAGGTCTGCATTCAGTTACATGAGAATATGTCTGGTCAGATACCTCAACCTAGGTTGAGATATGAACTAATTTGCTCTAATGGAACACAGTAGAAAAAATCCTCTGACATCTGAAATTGTACCGGTTCTCTTTTTTTCCTGGAAATTTCACCATAGCAAAGCCACTAGACAGTATCTACACAGAAATAAAATGAAGAATTACTTAATTCTTTCCTGTACAGGAATAATGTTAAAGTTAACATATTTTCAAGAGAAATAAAAAAGATTAAAAAAGGGAGAAAAAGTGGAATGGAAATGTGTGAACTTGAAATAACTGCCTTATGCCATCAAGCATCAAATATTTTATGCTCCCTAGGTTTCTATTTCCTAAATTTGAAGATGTTATCTGTTGTTTTTATTAGTCAAGATAATTTACTGCTCCCAATCAGCATCCAAGCCTGCAAAGATCCATTTTAACAACGCTGTTTATTATTTGTAATCAGTTATTAAATAATTCCTCAAAGTTTCTAATGCATTATAAAGGCAGTTAATGAAACGATACATAATTTTTTTTTTTCCTGCTAAAACTTTTTATCTCCTTAGGTAGAATTTTAGAGTAGTTTTTATAACCCAGCTTGAAGTGAAATTGAATTATACGAAATGACTGATTGTCAAGGACATCTGAACAAATGAGGTATTCATTTTATTCAGAATCCATTGAAGGATTTCTTGATGTTTTTATTTAATTTGCTTCATATCAAGGAGTTAAGTTCCCCTTTGAGGCACATCACAAAAGAAATAAAAGAATAATAAAAGCCAAGGAAGTTCCTGCATTCTTGCAGAGTTTGACAGAAAGCCTTAATATTATTCCGTGTCTTCCACATAGATAAATAGAGACCAGCGTTGTCATAGGAGTGGTTTTTGTTACAAGCTGTCCAGTCCCCTGGGTACAGGTACTGTTTATACATCAAAACCTGAGAACACTGACAAATACATCAAGTAGAATATTTTTGATTTAATGATATATATGTCCAGAGAATACAGACTATATAAATAATTTTATTTATATAATGTCATTTGTAAAAGCTGTTTAAAACCACAAGCTCTTCCCGTGGTTTCTGACAAATGTGCTGACTGCATAGGATAATGTTAGTTGTGATGCCAACCATTAGAACTCAAAAGGCTGCATGATTTTTAAAATTAAGCCAATATTTGAAAAGTTGAAAGTGATTCAATTAATTTTATAATCAAAAAGCTTAAAAAGCCACATTCAATATCATGCAACATAATACAACAACATAGTGACAAGTAAACTTTCAGGAACTTGGATATTTGTTTTAATACCCTTCTTAATCTCTCACTTCCTTATTACACTCCATCCTCGGCTGTTTCTTTCTCCACAAGTTCTTCTAATTTTATTTAGCTCTAACGACCACCTCTTTTCAGCAGCTGTATTATTCCATATTTTGGAGTACAATGTATATATTTTTTTCAAATTCTGCCATCGTCCATTGATATTTGTCAATGGGACAAGGCAATATAATCTAAAGCAATTTCTATCAAAAAGAAAAAGTACAGTACCATTAATGGAATATTTTATTTGTGATCCCAGATAGTTTTTAAAAGGCTTATACTACTGCATTCTGTGGAGGAGGTAGAACAAGGCAGATCTTCTAAATAATACATATAATTTAGCAACCAGAATCTTCCTGAATATCTTTTCAAGGTATGTTTATGGAGACTTCAAGGTTAGGTACAAAGCCTGGATCTCTAAGAAACTTGCCTAGTCACACAGGAAAGCAAACAATTTACTACGAAATACTAACAATCTCCATTACAAAAAAAGGGGGCTTTTCATAAATCCCAACAGATAAAAAATAAGGCGTAGAAGCCTGGTAGAAATTAATGCACGTGAAAAAATGAATTGGGAAATTGTTGAGGAGCAGTTCATCTATGTGCAAATGCCTCCTCAATACTCCAGCACAGTTCAGGAGGTTGGATTATCACAGTTGTATGACAGCCAGCCATGAAACACAATTTTGCTTGAGGCTGGTATATACTACCCACTTGACATTTAGGAAAATCTGTGCAGTTTTCCTTCATAGATTTTGTTTCTTAGGTCAGTGATGTAGACTGCTGACTTCTTTATTTACTCTCTCAATTTCTTGTATTTGTATTGTGTGCCTATGTACTCTTAGTCCAATATGGATAATTAAACTGTTGAATTTCTGCACAAAACTGTAACTTAATAAAAGCATGAGAAATGTCATAAAGAAACAATAGAGCAAGGTACAGATAATAAATATGACTATAAAATTGTATCTTTTTTTTTTTCACAGTTCAAGCTGATTAAAGACCGTCAATGTTGGGTTTTTTAATTTTCTAAGGTTGATACTGAAAAGATCGAGTCTGCTATGTTAATTCAGTTAAACACCTGAAACCAAATAATTAGCGCAGGTACTAAACCAACAAAAGAAAATAGGAAATGATGCACTAAAACATGCAGCTTTTGCTGCAGAGGCTGCATGCTGTGCAGACAGAAATGTCAATCTGTTACAATGAATAAACATTAACTTAATTCCTTTCTGATCTGTGAACACATTTTTTACTTACTCTGTTAAAATAAGTCATCTGTGTTTAAGTCCAGCTTTTGTAATGCTTCCACAATTTAAGACTAGTCTTAGTTTTACAAAAAGCTATAAGCAAGACAAAAGCCTCAAAGTCTTTTTCTTTCTTTCTCTCTGATTTATCTAAGTATGGACTCACACATGCTGAATTGCTGAAATGTATTTTTGAAGAACTAGAAAGCATCATTAAATGTGGAACATTTTGGAAAACAGGAAAATATAGACCCTTATGTAATCATAAATCATTATTCTAAAAAAAAATGACAGAAAAAAGAAACAAAAAACAATTATAATGTAATAAATACAGATCTTTTTGTTTCAAAAGAGAAAATAGCACAGTTGTGTCTATATGTAGATATTCCAACCAAATCAGTTACATATCATTCATATTGAAAGGTTCTATTGCTCCACAAGAAATACTATTGGAAGATATTTTCTTTCGATTTTTGGGAAAAAATCCTAAGCCATTTTTTGATAATAAGAATTAGGTATTTATTTACAGAAAAATTACTGGTTACTTGCCATGATGAAACTGAAAACTACCTGGATAACTAAGTGCCATTGTAATCACAGCTGTTGTAATATTCTTGGTGGTGCTTAGTGCATTGAATTGGAGCCTGGAAGTGTAACAGGTGTTCAGTAGAGCAACAGGTAAAGTTTTAAGCAATACAGCCTCTGTTCAGTTGTCTAACCATGTGTGCTTTGGCCATCTGAGATGCCCGAATGTGTATCTCCTGGCACCCCGCTGCTGGTCTCTATGCCCTATGTGATATTTGCCAGTTCCCTGTGGATGTCTCGGATGCCTGAGGGCATCTCAGTGTGGCAGTAGCCATTTGGGCTGAAGCAATTGAACTGAGCCCCAAAGAAACAGACGTTACTGAGAAAGGAGATTTGATTCTCTTTGTCAGTGACAGAGCACCAGAATAACAAGAAGGAGGAACTGTTCTAAACAAAATACATCAGGAGGTGTCAGATTGCACCTCAGCCTTCAGAGGTCTAAATATTCTCATAACTGTTAGATCTTTTAAAAGAAACTGTCTCCATGAACACCTTTCCTCTGCTGATTGCTGCAGTAAATGCATACATATATTGAAAAACAATAAAATCATGGTTCTTAAATTAACTAGAGTATTTTTGGCTTAGTATTTTTGCTTCTATGTGGTACCCAGAAATAATGCCTTTCTTACCATCATTTCTCAGTGTCAGAGGTGTAGGAGGACTCAAAACTCTGGCATTTGTCACTGTGTTTTTTACCAGGCATATATAGCTGCCAACATCAGATGTTTGCACCTTGGAGATGTAGAGATTGCCTGTCTCCTGAGAGATGAAGCGTCTGCTGTCTTCTGCCACAAAAGATGGGAATTCATTAAATACCCAGCTATAGATGATCTCTGAAAGAACACAGGAAAAAAAATGAGAGAAAGTAATTACAGAAACGATACACTCAATAAATGTTCATTAACTTTATTTAAATAATCGGGGGGGGGGGAGCTAGAGGCTTTTTAAAGTTTTTATTTGTTTGGTTTAGAATTAAAGAGGTTTTTTCTTTCCTTGGAATTTTGAAAATGACATAAGCATTGAGTCTACAAGTTCCCTGGGAAGACAGATTTAGTTCAGGAAAAATAATTAAATTATTCAACATATTAAATAACAGCCATAAAATATTAGATAACTCCCTTTTCTAATCTTTGAGGTCAAACCAAAAATAATATACAAAGTATTCTTTTCTCTATTTGGTCAAATTTGCAGTGAAATATATCAAGATGCTTCCTACAGAGCAAGGGATGACTTTTGCAAGTGTGTATAACCAGTTTTTATTCTGAACATCTGTTTTCAAAATCAGCAGTTTCTAATAATTGTTCAACCTACCTTGCAGGTAGTATTACTGCATTACAGTTTTTCTACATCTGCTTCACTGAAGAATCTCAGAACCCTTCCTATATGCAGCTTAAATCCCTATGATCAATGAATAATTCCTTAAACCAAAGCTACCAACTGCTTTGCCTCATAATCTGATGGATCAAAGACTAAGCAAAGTGATTTAAAAAAATGGTAATTAAGGCCAGTCCCTTGGTTCTTATTTTTATCCCATGAATCACTCTGTTCATCTGAAAAGTATGTGCTTTTCCCTTTATGCTCATAATAATTGGTTGAGAAAAAAGATTATTTCTTATTATTGTATGAGATTATATCATGACTTATTAAAATCCTAGATACAGTAATGTCTTGGCATTAGAAATATCAAAGTTAATGAGATTCTGGTTTAGCAGGGAACTCCTTGCAGGGAATTATTCATGTGGAGTTCCACCAATTCAGACTTTAAAGCCTTAACCTTATGTATACTTTTTTACATGTTTTTTTTCCAATCGTATCTTCACTGTTTCATTTTGTTTTCACACTTTAAAAAAATATTCTTCACTACTTAAACTGGCATATTAGCTATAAGGTAATTTCTTCTATAATCTCCCCCTGTGATAGTCTTTAAAGAACTGACTTCAAAATCAAAAAAAGCCAAAGCTAGTTTAGGTACATAAAGTCCCCAATATTGCATGAAGATGCAAACTGCTCCATCGCTACAGCAAGTTCCAAGTTTTTAGACTCATATTTCTTGGGTGACTATTGTCAGCTTCAGCAGCAATATAAAGACAGTAATTGCACCTGTATCAGTCTGGTTCTTTCATACTTTTATCCTCACTACAGTCAAAATGTTTCTTGATATAAAGGTAGTTGGAAAAGGAAAGGATCAAAGAGGTGAGAAGAAACACCTCAAAATTTAAATTTTTCTGGGTCCTTTTCTGCTAATGATAGGAGAGGCATTGGTATAGCTGTCCATGGTATGAGAAGTGTGAAACACCTTAACAACCTAACCAAACATATGCCATAGCCAGATGAGCAGTTTGACTATAACAGTATAGAAAGCTTAGAAATTCCAACTGATCAGTTCCTTCTACCCTTATGTTGTACCATTCCCTGATACAGTGGTCAGAAAGGAACAGAAAACCACAATGACTGCTATTTTTAACCAATATAAGCCCAACAGTACAAGCAGTGATGTAGAGATGCAGAATGTTCTGATTAATTTTGAAGAAGTTCAGCCTAGTTTTGAAGTCAGATGAAAATTCTCTCATGAAAACCTCATGGTGTTAGTACAAAAATGCTATGTTAAAGGACTAAACATATTTACCTGACAGTAGGGGAAGACTTCTCCAAAATGGAGAATTAAGCTGCACACATTGACTTTTTGCTTAAAACCTTTCTCAGATCTAATTGTTATTCTGAGAGGTTACACAGGACGGACCCTGAGGAATTCAGGGCTCACAGAGAACTCTCTGAGTGTTTAAAATTCCCTTCCTCTTCTGTTATGTTTCAGGAAAATATTAAGTCCAAAATATGTGCCTCTGAAAATTTTATTGCCACATTTTGCCATGATGTCTTACCTGGCAGAAATGATTCATGGCAGCACAAAATTCTATAAAGTGATGACGAATATACAAGTTCAAGGAAAATGCATAGGCTTTAATCAAAGACACCTGTTACCAGCTCAAATGGAAAGCAATCAGTCTCACTAATTGCTCAGGCTTAAAAGTAGTTCAAACCAAATGTGAAGTAGTCATCATTGTCAATTCATTGGTAGTTTCTGTAAAATCGAATTTTCTCCATTTGTAGTCTAAACCCACATGCAATTAGTTATTTAATTATTAATTAGAACTACTCCGAAGGAACCGATTTCAGGAATAAATTTTTGTGCGTCTAAGGAAATAGAATACTTAGTTTTTGCTGGTGCTGAATCCAGTGGGGGTATACTGACATTTTGTCACCTTCTAAGTGATTTCTGCTGTTAAAAATAGAATAATGGATGAATGGGTACTGGCACAGGGTACCAATAAAAAAGTAACAGACCTTCTGTCAGATCTAAAACTCAAATCTTTTATTCTGTTAAACTGCAGTTAATGCTTTTATTTGTGCATACCTACAGCACCTGTATTCCAGCCAGGAGCCCAAACTCCAAAGCACAGACAATAGTGCTAAAAGTTTATTTCTTGATATTGTCAGCTCATTGACATTGAAGGAATTAAATCCTATTTTTCATTTCTAAAAAGCAAACCCCTGGGAATAATACAATTTGAAATACCTCAAGACTTTGCATCTGAATGTTTAGATCTGGAATTGATCTGGAATTCTGAACCTTCTTTTCAGTCAAAAAGTCCCTTACACACTTTCTTCTATTAGACCTGGTTAATGAGTTTAGCAGGTTCTTAAATATAATTTTGAGGGTTATGTTCATACGGTATGCATAGGCTTCAGCAGAAATATCTCAGGGAAACTCCCCAATTTCCAATGCATGCTATACAGAACAGTCAGAAACAACCACAGCTGGCTTGGGATTTGGGGACCCAACAGTTTCTAGCTGACAAAAATACATGCATGATCTTCAAGAAATGATTTTACAAAAGGGTGTTGAGAGAATGACTGCCATTATGGGAAAATGGTTGTACTTTGACATTAATCCATTGTACAAATGTCTCACACTTCTAAATCTGCAGCTATAGTAGAGGATAGAACGTCAATGATGCATATATTCTGGGGCTCTGACTGTTCCCAGTTTGTATGCCAGCAAGACAAAAATTTAGCGTTCTTAAATCCAGTATTTCTAATGAAGGCTGCCCAAGTACAAAACCTGGGGTTTTGTTCTGTTCTGTTTTGATTTTTTTTTTTTTTGTTTGTTTGTTGTTGTTGGTATTTTTTTTTCCTTCTGGCAGTATCATGCATAAGAGAATACCCAAATGATTCAAATGACAAATAAAAATAACTAATAAAGAAAGAATGATGGAAAATCAACATTTAAAACATTGCTATCTATAGACAAGTCTGTAAAATATTCTGAAAATACATGCACAGTAAAATATTCTGAAACAAGTGAATGTAGTTACATGCCACAAGTGCCACAGCAGTTCAGCACAGAGGCACATGTAAATTACAAGAGAGGCTTGCGTTTAAATACTGTCTGAAATCCACTCTTATAAAATGTTAAACTGCTAAGTGAACCTTTTGAATTTCAGAAGAAAAAGCCTAAGACCAAACAGATGACACTAGGACTTTTTGTACACAGCTCACTGCACCTGTCAGTGAACTTCAAGCCTATATTTTCCTATAATGGTTTATGCTAAAAGGTTTTAGAACCAGTGTCATTTGGCTAAACACAAAGCACAACTGCAATTGTATTAATTTTTTATTAGGAGACTAAACTCCAGAGATGCATCTCAAGACTGACAGGTAAATAACAGTGACCTTCAAGAAATTTTGAAGCTAAAAGTCAAGATCTAAACAAACTAAACTACAACTGTAAAATCAGAAACTAAAACTGTAAAATCTTATCTTGCTCTAGATAAAACCTCCTGAAGTCATCTCCTCTTGAGAAAAGGCTGAGTAAATGGCTTCTCCATGCTGTACTCATTTTGCTTCAATAGGGAAAAAAAGTTTAAGTGAAAATAGGAAACGGAATACTGATGTATACAGAAGTTTAAAGTATTTTTACAGGATATATGCTGAGCTTATTTTTTATTTTTATGCCCATCTATTTTATTTTTAATGTGACACCTATGCCAAAACCACAAAGATGATGCAAAGCCCTTCCTGGAAATTACGGTTGACTGCCAACACAAAAGAAACTTGTATGTAGGTGCTATTCATCAACACAAACAGAAATAGAGAGTAAAAAGACAGAAAAATTATGAATTACAGAAGCAGTTGTAAATTGCCATTCTCTTGTGGCTTGGGCTGGAGGACTGTTCTTATGGTAAGTTCTGTTGCATCCAAACACTTGGTGTGAAAATTATTTAAGTCATTCTGGAACTGCAAAACTGGTATTTCCTTTTATGAATGACCAGAATAGTGTCTCCAAGGAGCTTTGTATCTGTTTTCTGAAGGTATTTGGAAACTCTTCCAAATGTTCAATTTGTTTCCATATTTTATTAAACACTTTTTAGTGGGCCATGTAGGTGAAAATCTGGGTCACTTGCTGATAAAATAGTGAGAAGAGAGCATTTTTCTCTTGCCAAAACAAATTTATTGTATGAGGTTTTATTTACTACAATTTCTTAAATGATTTTTGTTGATCTATGCTCTCTGTTCAACAACACTAATTCTTAAACTGTCACAATGTGACGTACTTCCCATAATGGATGAAGCTGGAGTACTGACATATCAGCATTTTTGTTTGTGTTTTTGTCGTATAGTGCTTTTGGAAAGATCATTCTGATGCAGAATATGTCAGTACTGTGGCTATGCAAAAGTCTTTCTGTCATTGTGAGTAAGCAAGAAATCACCACTTAAGTATTATAACGAGAGCTATGCTGGAAGCATTCAGATCACACCAAATATTCACTTCTGTATTTGTTAGTGCTTGAATGTTTCCCAGATTTGCTTCAAGGCTTTCCTCCTGAGAAACTGTCTGGTTTGTCCATTTAACATGGTTTCTGGACAGCCTTTTCATTAGTCCTGTGAGCTAAGTCGTATTTCAGGTAGCAAGTGATGACGTAACAAGGAAGTTGCCATACAAACTCCTTTAAGGCCACCTAAAAGCTACATGTACAGTCAGTAGAATGGTTAAATATTGCATCTTCCAGGGAAAAGCATGCAAACATACATCCCATAATTGCACTTCTGTGGAGTTATGGTGTTTGTACAAGTCTGTTTTGTATCTTTTTGTGATGCAGTGGGAGATACAGTACTCCATCTCCTCCAGTATCTTGTTGGGAAAACAGATTTCCTGTTTAGGATTTCCTCCGATTACTGCAGTTCCACAAGAGGGCAGTACTTGATGATTAAACGGTACTGATGCCTGATGACAGCCAAAATCTGATATAAACTGGGAGTTTTAGCAACTCTGAAGAAGTTGCTTCTTCTCCTTTTTTCTATTTTTAAGAAAAGCAGCAAAAAGTGCACTCAAGATTACAGGCTGAATTTCCTATACATAGCTATAAACCATGACATTTGCGTGATTGCTTTGTTTTGCCATATTCAGAAATACTCTGTTTAAACAAAGTATTAGGAAAAATATATGCCCGAATTTCCCCTGCTCAAAATAGGAAATCTTAGTTTATCTCAAGCCCAGTTTTCACCCTTATCACACTTGTTTGGATGTTCTGTGTACCAACCACAGAATATGGGTGCAATATGCGGCACTCTCTAAAGATGGAAAACACTGCACATTCAGAGGGGGGAAAGCTTCTTTTTAGTTCTGATGAATGATAAAAATGGGTTGTTCTTCCACCCTCCCACAACAACCAGATAAATAATTTTGGTGCGTTTCTTTGTGCTGCTGCGTCTTATTATCAGTGCTCATTAATCCTCCAAGAAAATATTTAATGAAGGTAATTTATTTGTTGCATTGTAATGCACCCACATAGAGCAAACAGATATTGTCGATTTATCAGCCAGCAATGAAATTGCTTCTTTTCTGCTCTGGGGGCTCTGTATCTACTGCCTAGTTACCTGAAACACAATTCTACCAGTCACATATTTGTCTTTGTTCAGATTTAATTACAGTGATAAATCTTCAAATATTTTCTTTCTTGTAACCATTTACACAGCCAATAACTAAAAAAATGGTAGAAAAGGTAAGTGTACTGTCAAGACTGATCTTGTACTGGAGGATACTAACATTATATTGTCATTACCAGCATACACAGTCAATATAGTCTCATTTGTACATTTGACATGTATGAAATGTAGCCACTCATTGAAACATGTAAACTGATGAAATCTCTTTCTCATACATATGACCTTTAAAGAGGCCACATAGCATAAAAAAAAAAAAAATATTGCTTCTGGGAAAGGATGCTAGATTATTATGCATATTTGATTATCACTATCATGATTTTCATATTAAAAAGATGTTCCATAAAGAATCAAAATATTGTGATTAAAATGAACTCAAAACTACATGTTCTTCAGGCTTCTCTTTTGCCCTCGGGCAAGATCAGATATTCTTAGCCTAGTTTTTAAAAATGTCCAGTGAGTTCTATTCCTAAATTTAGATCTTCAGAACAACCTATTTCATTGCTCAGTTAATAATTAGACACTTTTCCTGAATATTTGCGTATAATTCTTTTAAATAGTTTATTACTATTCAACTTACGATCTTGAAAATATTGAAAACACTTTATTGATGATCTATGTTAAACTTTTACACATACAATGGAAGACAATTATCCTTGTGTGTATCAAGCTTCTGTTTTCAAGGCTAGATCAGCCAAATCTCTTTAACTTCTCCTTAGAAGTCATGATTTTAAATTCTCTGCTTAATTTTATTGTTGTCATCTCTACTGCTTTTCTACATCTTACAATGTAGGACCCAAACCTGGACATGGCATGCTCTTTGAGCCATTAATGCTATTGATAATTGGAATAATAGTCTCATACTCTATAGGTAGCAGTCGTCTTAGTATGACCTAGAATTGAAGTATGCAATTTTTCATTTTACTAAGTATTTAATTTTCTGTAATAGCAGTATTTTTCTAAGGGAGAATATGGTTTAATCACTTATTTCCCTTTGTTCTATCTGTAATTTTTTTCTTTGGTAAGTATTGTAACCTGCATTTTGCTGAATTTTGTGTTACTCATTGCAAGCAATTTCTCCAATGTATTGACCCTTTCGGATTCTCATTCTATGCTCTGCAGTGATTGTAACCTCTTGCAGCTAGGAATCATTCACATATGTTACCTACACTTTTCCTTCCACTAGGCCACTCACACTTTCAAAGAAAAAAGATTAAATTTTATATGATTTGTTCTTGACAAATACACATTGTCTGTTTCTTAACACATCATTTTCATCTTATTACCTACAAATTCAGTGTTTAATATTATGACACAGTAACTTTGCAGAAGTCACACTCAGCCTGACCATTGGCCCTCCTTTATTAAGGAAAAAAAAAAAAAAAAAAAAAGAAAAAAAAAAAAAGACATTTGATTTTCTTGACACATTTTGAAATGATTTTTGAGATACCATATTGTCAGTAACATTTTCATGTGAAGGAATGTTTAGACATGCTATAATTTCAGAATTTAAGGCTATTTAATCAATACATATTGTCTTATGTAAGTAAAGAAAATGTGAAAATTATGTAGATTAATAAAAAACAGATGATGGTAGAAACCAATATTTTTTTTTGTTAGGATTGAAAGAATCTTATCACTCTCTACAGCTGCCTGAAAGAAGGCTGTAGGCAGGTGGGGGTTGGTCTCTTCTCCCAAGTAATAAGCGATAGGACAAGAGGGAATGGCCTCAAGTTGCACCAGGGGAGGTTTAGATTGGATGTTAGGAAAAACTTCTTACCTGCAAGGGTGGTGAAGCTTTGGAACAGGCTGCCCAGGGAAGTGGTTGACTCACCATCCCTGGACTCAATGATCTTAAGGGTCTAAATGATTCTATGATCAGTAATTTCCAAAGGCGAGTATTACAGATAATTTTGTTCCAGCATATAGAAAGGGTAATCAGAAAGACCCACATCATTATAAATGGATTAGATTCAATCTTAGATGAAATAATTCAGTGGCTGATATGAAACTTGATTAATATCCAATTGAAAAAGTAAGATGTAATTAACAATATTGGAAGTAAATAAATCTAGTCAAACTAAGGCAGTGTATTTTATTGTTCTTTTTCTTGACAAAGACAGAAAAGTTTCTGTAATGTACCTAGAATTCATGTTTTATAAAAGGAATTAGAATAACCTCAAAATTAATTTATTGTACATTGAAAGGATTAGAAAATGACTGCAAAGTGTGGTCAAAAGGATCAGCTGTGAAATTCTTTGTCCCGTACTGCTGAACATTTTAACAACTGAAAGCAAACCTATGCAGCTGTATTCACTGATCTACAGGAGATATAAAACTTGGCCATGGCAAATGTGCAGGACAAGACATGGGTAAACTCTGATTTGGATAGCTTTTTATTACTATTTGAACCTTTTATTTCATGATGAAAATGTGTTGAATGTACAGTAACACAAATAGGTTATTTCTTAATAATTTGAATGAACAAGAATTCTGTGGTGATGGCTAACTATAGTACTCACATGAAAAGTGTGGCACTGGAAAGTAATGAGGGTATTGTTTAATGCTCAGGAAAGCACAACACTGTATAGAATATTTATGTGAAGAAATTATCTGATCCAGCAAAACCTTCAACAGAATTTAAAGTATTTTTTTTCTCTTTTTTTCTCTTTCACTCTTTAAATCTCTCTTGTTCTCTGATCATGCTATGATACTTTATTTTCTCTACTTTTTAATGGTAGTGATGTGATAGTTACTCTGGCATGGTCTGCTTCTTACCTAAGTCTGCTGAAGGGGTGAGCACGATGAAAAGCTATACTCCAGAGCATTGCAGAGTTCACCTGCAGTGAACCTGTACCCAAGTGGGATGTTGCATTGCATGGAAATTTAATTCCATTTTATGACTACTGCAATGATACCAATAGATTCATCAACACAAAAAAAGACCCAAAGTAATGATAGGATTATGATCATCCAAATTTTGGAATATTGCTCTGTCAAGTGCGAGAGTAACATTATCTCTTTTTCAGCAAAATCTCTGCATCCCTAGCTTTCCTCTGTTCCTCATTTAGCAACAAAAGTTTTGTTAGGCAAATTCTGTACTTTGGCTGAAAATACTCACTAGTACTCCAGTTATCAGAGTATCAGTCTCTCAAGGACTTTATATGTATGTTTCAGTTTGGAGTTTTGTACTTCCAAGAAAGAAAACAACTTAAATTTGACACTTTATCCCTCATTCATCTTTTTTCCTAATGCCAGGAAGGATTAATAGTAGCAGAAATATTTCTTTTAAAAGATTTAATTTCAGGCTTCTGGGTGCAGAAATGAAAAGGCTGCTGCAGTTCTAGTTCATACTTCAAAACACTATCTTTTCTAACAGCCTTCACTACTTTTTACATGCAGTTGTCAGTAATTGTATCGGCAAAAACTGAGTTCATAGAGACACCTTTGTATGGCTGCACATATAGAACTTAAGATACACCCCATTGCCTCTCTGCTTTATATTCTGGTGCTATGTGTTTTAATATAAATGTAAAGGCTTTTGCTGGGTCTCTCTGCAGGTCAGTGTTTGGTGAATTCCACCACAGCCACAGCATGATATGATTTGTGGATCTTCCTTGGGCCTGCTCCTTTGCTCCTATGGTATTTATTACCCTAAGGTCTAAAATCAAGGGCAGTACCATTATCATCACTTTTATATGGGAAAACTGAATAAGATGGAAGGAGGAGACTTTGAAGCAGTCATGAATCAGGCAATATTCAAAGAGAAATCTCCACTAATACATAATTCTTTCAGTTTCTGATTTCTTTCCTTTCCTTACCAGCTCTTTGTTCACCTACAGGAAATGCCAGCACACACACACACACACACAAAGTAGCAGTCAACTAATCCTTAGAAGTTGTGTAGATGAACATCAGAGATAGGTAGCTACACCCTCACCCTCCCTCTGAATTTGACTTTCAAATGTTAAAAAAAAATAAATTAAAAAAATAGCAGTATAAATCACATAATCCCCCAGATGCTCAAGGTCTAGTGCTTAGCTCCTTGTTGGTGTATTTTCTAGGCTTAAATTTACCAAGGAATGGATCTTCCATTACATCTTTCTGAACACAATGGAACATGTGAACATATGCTTCAGAGGATAACATAAAACCAAATTTATAGTCCCCAAAAGACAATTTTTAAGTATTAAGAATGACAGTGACAGATGATTTTTTTCACCTTAATTAAAAAATAACTCGAAGTGCAGATGAAGAGGAAGATACATGTCACATTAGCAAACTGCCCTAGAATGCTGATAATGCTGTTAAGCCACGTTGTAAAAATAAATCACTACAAATAACCTCACCAACAATAAATCATTTAAAAATTAACAATGTAGAGATTGTAACTCTTACGTGTTTCTACATACAGAAAATACACTGTTGAGTCCCTGTGCACATTGTTCTGCACTACTGGAAACCCAGTGAACTGCTTCCATCCATCTTCTACTTGTCACATAATTATTATTTAGAGATAATACATATCCTTCTGTTGTCTTACTTTCAGCCTAGGGCAATGTCCCATGATTATAACCTCTCCTCTTCAACCCCTTAGCAACAGCAATCAAAGTGACACCTGATGTGTCACACTATATATACATACCACATGGAAAAATAAGGTATTTGGCCAGCTCTCCCTGATTATTCTTTTTCTAAAAGAAATATCATTATTCAAGTAACGACAGGTGATTCTGTTCGCCCTTTTGCTGAGCACCTGCGTATTTTTCAGATGACTAATTATGTTTTTCAAAACCCTTTTCTTTTAGGCATGAAGCATGATTTTGTAAAGTCCAAGATCTGGACTGAAAATACTGTTTAGGATTGAAAATCCATGGTAGTTTGTGAAACTCCTAAAGGATCTTGTGGTTCTTCAGGAAAAGCCAGACTGAGACAAACCCTTCATCCGTGTTATCTATATGCTTCTTTCCATTCTCCCTCTTCTTCTTCCTGAATTTTTATCCCTGCAATCTCCAACAGAAGACTTTCTTAATTATTGAAAGAGGAAAATACCATGAAAACACTCCAATAAAGTGAAATTTTCCAGCTACAGATTCTCTGCTCTAGGTTAATAACATCAATGCAACAATAATTGTATTAGCTGGTTAATGAAGTCATCAGCAAAGATTTTAACAATATTGGAACATAGCATAGGAACACAAGATATAGAAGTGGACAATCAAATTATCAGAAGTAAGTGTGGTATTAATCATTATATTGTTAAAAAGATGGCATTATGATCAAGAGAAGTCACTTTTCCAATGTTATTGCTCTTCCGCTGTCAGAAGATAAAGAACACACATGTGCTGCTGCACAGGGCTTTGGATTTGGCTGTAATCATTCAGATTTTTGTCTGAAGTCTATGATATGCTTATATCTATGCAGTCATTTTCTCCTTGAAAAATCCAATCAATTGCCTTTAATGTATTTACTATTAAGTTAGAACTACCTTGATGTCAGTTACAATTGTATTATGTAGGGGGAAAAAAAGCCATAAATACATCCAGATATACATTTATGAACAATTTGTAGTTTTCCCTTTGAAAAAGAAAAATGAAAACTGGATACCCCAACTAGAATTGTTTTCATACCGCTTCATTTATTTGGAACAATCTTCCTGAACTGATTGAATAAGGTTATATTAAAATCTATGTCTCACTAAGCATTGCATCACCTCAAATGGTAGTAAACTCAATTTCATATCATACTTGTAAAATAAAAAGACTTTATCATATAGGGAAAATTGTTAATGGCACCTTATAGAACTCAGATCAGTTCAGTACAAAACTTTCTCTTTGTGAATCAAGACTGACCTCCTAACATTTTCAGTAGTTGTTTCTACTAGAGTCACTGTTGAATTCATTTAATCATGCCTAGCCTGGGAAGGGTTGCATTTTCTGAAAACTTCACTGTTTTCATCCTTTTTTTTAATCCTTTAATATTTCCCCACAATGGTAACTGAAAGAAAAAGCTAGACTCCAGACCCTTTGAAATTAATCATTTCTCATCTCTTCTTCTTATGTTTCCTCTTGTTTCAGCTGTCTGATCAGCATTGTATTTCTGGCTTCTTCTCCCTAGTTATATTGATTAACATGTGCACTCTCACTCTATTCTTTTCCATGGTATGAAGTAGAGAGGTAATTGGGATTAATTAGAAATTTTCTATCTTAAACAAAATAGGCTTTCTGACATTTAAATAACTGACATGTTTGTAAAATGGTATTGTTCCAGCCACCAGCTTAGTGAAACATCAAAACTAAATAGCAAATGGATTTTAATAAGAAGGTTATTAAGAGAAGGTCAATATTGTGAGAGCCCTGTACCTCTGTGACTGTATGCTATTCCAATCTTAAATCTAATAATGCTGGGCTTCTGCTATTCTAGAAGTTATATAGCCTGTGCTATATAACAAAAAAGTCTTTGCAGCACATTAATTGATACCTTTACAATACTAGCTGCAGAAATGTGATTGTGATATCAGGAACACATATTTGTGTTAAATCTGGCAGGACAATGCTGTCTTTAATCATTAGACTGAGAGTTCCAGATAGTTACGTCTAATTTGTTGGGACATCTTCGTAACAGGCTAGTAATTTGTCTCTAGAGAAGAGGAGCTTGAGCACTAGAGAACCTTTTCATCATCATTGTCCCATTTGTCAAGCTGTAGACAAACACTCGCATACAGCTGGCTCCTGAAAGGTGATAGAGCATGAGCCCAAGGACCAACATACTTGATGCGTCTTTTAAATTAATTAATCTCTTGTGCTTCCTCCCTCTTGTCTTGGTATCTCCTTTCATTTTGATTCTCCTGAAGTAGCAGTTGGGGTAATATTTGTTGACAATAGTGTGGCTGTGAAACTACAGTACATGTCCCTTAAACAGAGCCCTGTCAGGGCTGTCTCTTCATCCAGTGTTGCGTGCTGCTTTAACTGGCCCTGGTCAACCAGCTTTCTCTCACTACGTTTTCATAGTCCCTGAGGGGAAGAACAGCTCCAGTGAGTGATCCAGTGGGTCTATAGATATTAAACTTTCTAGTGTAGCTTAACATATTTTTTGAAAAAATTATTAGTGGTTTTAAAGGGGTGGGGATCAACAGTGATAACATTTGGAAAAGTGGTTGTGTTTTTCTTTGAAATACAAAATTACAAGTTCCTTGGGACAATTTACTACAGTTGGACCAGTAATGCATTTATGGTCATGTATTACTTATATATATCTCTCTATATATATAAAAAAGTAAGAGAAAATCTAGATTTCTATATAAAGAAAGTTTAAATTGATAATAATTATTTATCCATATGCCTATGCTACAGACATTGCCTGGAATTTGGGGCACATGCAGATCATTAAAATGTAATTAAAATCTAATAACAACACGTTGCAACAGACTGGGATTAACTCCTCAGTGGCAAACATGGCTTGTTACAAAGCTACCCTACAGAAAATTCTGTCATTCCCAAACTGTTAAATTTCATATCCTCAGATGCATGCCTTCAACAAGATTGAGGAAGGAAATCCTACAAAGTGCTCCAGGGAAGTCATCAGCGAGATTACTGGTCATGCGTTGAGTAATGAAAAGACCACAGAAGAACAAAAAACGAAGTTAATTGTGTTTGTTCATTCCATAATGAAAACTACAGGCATAGTCTTCAATCAGTTGCACAGATAAAGAATACAGATTCCTATATTGAGCCATGTCAGGAGCCATGGACATTCACTTTAATAACACACATGGGAATTAGCATTACCAGATAAGAAAGTTTCAAAAGCCGTCTAGTAAAAGTGATAAAGTAGAGGATGCAAGAGGGAAACAACTTTATGATTCTTCCAGGGAAAAATGTGGGTGAAGAGACAAGATGGCTCTATGGAATTAACCCAAAATTAGGACAGGAATATAGAGTCTTTAAACTCTAACCTGTCTTCTAAAACTTTTTTCTCTCTCCTTATTGAAAATTGACGTTCAAGCTTCATTAGCATTCAGTTAAAGTCAAATAAACACGAAAAAATAGTAAAGCCTAAGAGGGAAGTGCAGGAACCCTTTGGCTCATGATAGCTAACTCATTCATTTTATATGTGTGGCTCTTAAAACAGTATTTTAAAAACATTTAATATGTACATTATGATGTTTTTTATGTTATGGACATGTAAAGAAGTGATAGTGCTTTGATAGTAACCAGTAAAAGAGTCCTGCTTGTTCTCAAAGTGGAAGAAGAAATGTGACTTTCACCTACACATTAGTCTCTTCTGAAAGCAAGTTATACAGCTTTCTATGCTAAAGTTGATTTGAAAAGTCAGATTTGACAAAAATATGTCATAGATCAAAGCTGGATATTACTTCACTGTTTAATACATAAAGAACTACATTGATAACACAAATCACAGCCAGGAAGAAATCTCCCTTGTAGTGACAGGTTAAGATGATGAAGTAGCATCCAGTGATGTTTAGACATGGAGATTCAGAGATTCAAGTTCATGCAGGCTTCCTGTGATTTTTAAGTAATAAGTAATAGCTAGATCTGTGTAAATACAGAAGTTATCTAATGTGCACTGAAACGCCACTGTTAGGTGCCTGGGTCTTGGGACTTAATCCACAGTCTTAAGATAACCTTGTAACCTTTATATACATACAGTTAGACCTCTGTAAATTGCATTCACAAAAGTCAGCTTAGTAAATGGAGACCCATAGGATGTATGGATGCCTTCAAAACAGAATTTGCTGTGTCCTGCATGCAGATACCTAAGGCAATTGCCTGTAAACAAGCTAACAAGCATACTGAGAGCAGTCCAGCCCAAATGTAACAATCTTGTTATCATAACTAATTTGCCTGGAGAAGTCTACTTCTAACAATTGTGTACCTGAATCAGGTCATTTAGAGCCTGCCCTTGTTATTTCTATGCATAATTTGTGCAGTATGGGCTTAACCAGGGGAGTTCCAACTAGAGAGCTACTGCACTTCAGCTGGGCTTGGTTTCTTACTTGTAGTGGAGCTACAGTCCAAAGGTGCTGTTTTAACTCTAATGCGGCTTTCAGACTCCTTTTGCAGGCCCTGAGGAGTGAGAAGCAATTGGTTTGTGCCCACTTCCTAAGTGGTTTTCTGTGTTTGTCCAAAGTACGCACAAACAGGAGCTCAAAACGACTTTAAAAAAAATCCATTCTTTGCTCTCACTTTCTCCAATTAATATGAAGTCTAGGACAGCTGTGTGGGAAACAGAACAGGACAAAACCTCCTGGACCTTGGTAGAGTTTTATTTTAGCAGCTTGACAGGTTAGCAACATACTATGCAGATATCCAGAACATGGATCTCTTCCAAGACATGCATGGGGAAGGACCACGATCCCCATAGCACTGGCATTAAATAGTCATCTTTGGTGAAGCATTTCTCATGAAAACTACAGTTTTATAACACTGAAGGGGAGGCATAAACGATGCAGCCTGTAACAAGGTTTCCAAACTGGGTAAGATTAGCTTTGTCCTTAGAAAGAGATTTTTAAAAGTTATAGTTTAACATCTGTACGGATGTTACATGCTGTGGAACGATTATGTAGCAGTGCTCCCCTCAGATGCCAGAGTCCCTGTGAGGAGGGAGCTCGCTCGCATCTGCCTCCCCCTGCGCACTTTTGTGCCGTTCTCATTCTAACAATGGGAATCGTCATTCTCTATTAAGCTCATACTGAAAGCTTTGAATAAAAGCCCTAAAAAGCTCAGCTGAAAGTATTAATTCTGAGGGAAACATGTAAATCTGGATGAAATCTTCCATTCATTTTTAATCTCGCTATGGTAAACCTTGTAATTAAGATGATTTAATGACTGAATAAACCCCTATATTTACACCCTTTAGAATACCACAATGAAAAGCCATAATCCTGTTTATGGAAAAAAGCAGTAGAGGCCTCATAAAATGGAGACATCAAACAAAGCTTATAATTTAAGCGGTTCGTAATTAAGGAACCGCTCTCTTACCAAGGATACCTAAGAATTAACTGTCTAGGAAACCAATCGTGAAGAAAAAACTACTGGGGGATGAGGAAGAATCAAATATTTATGGAGAAAGAAAAAAAAAAGGAAAAAGGTGCTATGTTTATGGATGATCAAAGTTATCCATGATGAATATATTTCACAAGGGACAACTTAAAGATTTGCAGCAAATAAAGTATTAGTGGAAAAGCCTCTGAAGTAGACACATTAAAATGATACAGGACTCCCAGTGAAGTCAGAGGCAGCATTTTTTTAGAGTGATGGTCCAAGGAAAGCAGGAGGTGAGAATCTGCTGGTGGCTGTTGGTCATAAGGAATCCACACAAAATCCTTTTTGTTGAATGTATTTTCCATCAACATTCTGAAAGAGGGTATAGTATCTCTCCCAAAAATCTCCCTCATTTTGCTTCTCACCTGTTTCTCAATGAAGATGACAATAACTTCACATACTTCTTTATTAAGACCAAAAATTAATTCTCTCATTTAAATCTGCACTGCAAATATTCTGAATATATTTCAGGTGCACCTTTTTTTTTTGTTTGTTTCTCCTTTATTCCCTCTGTAAAATATTTGGACAACAATCTAATGAAAACTTACACTAATAATCTATATATATTACAAGTTTGTGTTTGTTTGTTTCTTGCATTACCTCTTGATAATATATCACAGCATTAATAAGCAAAAATCAAGTCTGCATACATATGAAAATTAGTGTAGTATATTTTCAGTCACTGGTGCTTTGTAAAGACTTTCAGATTTTTCTAGAATTGTGCTCTGTAGAGAATGGAATGTATTTATTATTCAATCAAAATTATTTACTTTATCTTCTATTTGAAAACATGTGAATAAACCTATATCTCTTTTAATATAGTGTTCTTTCATTAAGTCATATTTCTTTTTCCACAATGATATTGTAATTTTCTAAAAGGGCTCAATCCTGAAATTCTAAGGCAAGCTTATAAGTAGTTATTGATTTTAGAGACTGAGGAATGGGATTCTGTTGAAGGACAAATTGCTTACGAGGTTGTGGAGAATGATTAGGTTTGATACTGTATCATGGATTTATCTCCTGGGATTAAGTAAGTGAAAACTATTTCTAAAGGTGCTGATCAATGTGAATAAATCAATACAGCAGAACTTGCAGTGTTCATCCACAAAAAAAGTTCTCTGTCATCGCAAACACCCTCATAACTCATGGCATTGTTACTGTTAGATGTTCACACATTTCAAACACAGAATCATTTAGGTTGGAAAAGACTTTTAAGATCAAGTCCAACCATTAACACAGGACTGCAAAGTCTACCTCTTAACCATGTCCTAAGCACCACATCTACGTGTGTTTTGAACACTTCCAGGGGTGGTAATTCCACCACCTCCCTGGGCAGCCTGTTCCAATGCTTCAACACCCTTTCAGTGACGATATTTTTCCTAATATCCAATCTAAACCTCCCCTGGAGCAACTTGAGGCCGTTTCTTCTTCCCTTGTCACTTATTGTCTGGGAGAAGAGATCAACCTGCCTACAACCTCCTTTCAGGTAGTTAGAGCAATAAGGTCCCCCATGAGCCTCCTTTCCTCCAGACTAAACACCTCCAGTTCCCTCAGTTGCTCCTCATTAGACTTGTGCTCCAGACCCTTCACCAGCTTCCTTGTCCTTCTCTGGACACCCTCCAGCACCTCTACATCCCTCTTGTAGCAAGGGGCTCAAAACTGAGCACAGGATTCAAAGTTCAGCCTCACCAGTGCCCAATACATGGGGATGATCACTTCCCTAGTCCTGCTGGCTGCACTGTTTTGGATACAAACCAGAATGTTATTGGCCTTCTTGGCCACCTGGGCACACGGCTGGCTCATGTTCAGCTGGCTGTCAACCAGCACCCCCAGGTCCTTTTCCACCGGCCAGCTTCCCAGCCACTCTTCTCCAGGCCTGTAGCATTGGGTGGGTTTGTTGTGACCCAAGTGCAGGACGCGGCACTTATTGAATCTCATACAGTTGGCTTTGGCCCATCGGTCCAGCCTGTCCAGACCCCTCTGTAGACCCTTCAAACCCTCAAGCAGACCAACACTGCTGCCCAGCTTGGTGTCATCTGCAGAGTTTCTAAGGGTACGCTCAATCCCCTCATCTAGATTGTTGAGAAAGAACTTAAACAGGACTGGCCTCAGTACTAAGCCCTGAGGAACACCACTTGTAACATGCTTTAAAGATTCTTTATCTTAGATATACCCACTACAATAGCTTAGTGTTCATTTGAAATTTTGTCTCCCAGATGATATTAAAGGTAAACATTTCTTAGGACTATTTAGCAGACAATACTATCTTTGCAGGTCAGACACAGAAACTGAAATATAGTATCCAGAAACAGAATGCTTTAAAATAAAAATGTTTAGATGTTACTACATGCACATCCTTGAACTTCCTCTGCTCTGCAAAAGGGTTTTGTAGCTGGAAGTTTCATATTTGCTGCTTAATTTCAAAATTAAATTCACACACTTCCCTCTTAAGTTTTGGTTTTGTCCAAAATTATTTTTCACAAACTGACTCTGATCTGGCAATAAGTCATCTTTCATTAATGTTTTGTACCTTGTTGCCAGACCTTCATGGAATGATTTATTGTTGAAACATCATCAATTGTGGAATTTTTTGGAAGGCCCATGGAGATAGGTCTCCCCTTTCCCAGGAGACACCAGCCATTGTACTAATACCACTTGCAGTCCCATTGCAGTACCACAAGGATTTACAAACCCTCAATATTTTGCAAGTAGGCAGCTGGAGGGAAATTCCATGTGACTCTGCATTACATGATAAACAAAAGAAAAGGAAGCCAAGTCCCCTTCCCATTCACATGAGGTTGTGTTTACATCTGCATATCCATTCAAATGTTCAGCTCAGTGATTACTTTTCTATAGTGTAGAACATTTCCTGGCATAGCTATGGTAACAAAATTATGCCAACAGGGGCTCAAAATATTTTTCTGGAAGTATTTTTTCTGCTGGCATAGTGTACCAGTGCTCAAACAATATAAACTAAACCAACTGAACTCTGTTTGTGAACACAGTAGTTTCCACAGCAGGGGTTTTGGTGGCTCACTAATGAAAATGAAAGATACTAGGTTTTCACCATCAAAGGGAAGCTGTGTGTTATCAGTAGAACATTCATTGCAATCTAACTAGACATTTAAAAGCATCATTTTACAGAAAAAATTATAAACAGTTTGATGGCACAAGGTGCATTTTGTTGAATGACAGCTCTTAAAAGGTGTATGACTACTTCACTGTTGATGCTTATCTGCCCTTACACTCTCAGTTTGTTTGGGGAAATCAAATTCAGCTGTGATGTTGTAGCCATCTCTCAGTTTTTCTGCCTACATCTTTTCCCCCTCAGTTTACTTATCAGAATCAAGCCTTAACAACATGCACTCAATTCCATTACATAGAGATTGTAGTGTCAAATACAGAAATAGATTATAAAGGTAGCCATAAAAAGAGAATGTACTCAGAAGATGCAAAAGCAGAGAGATATCCAGAAGATAACAAACATTAATTACATTGATAATTGTCATACAGTAGTAACAATCATTCCAGAATAAATAGAAATTGAACACATTTCTCTAACAGAAACTAGGAGATTTTCTTTTCTGCAGCTCTTCCATCTGTAATATGACTTTTTTCCAGGGCTCAAATTTGGAGGAAGAAAAAAATCCCCTTAGTAAAGACCTCGTTTCCCAAAGAAGACAGGAATAGTCTACACTGCATCTACTGAAAAACAAGATATTTTGTCTAGTGTCATGTCTCCAGGTCTGATATGATATGCAAATATAAAGACATAATTAGGTATCTGCAGATATTACAGGAGTGCCAATTTGAAAAGCAAAAATATAACCTCTCTGGAATATCTACAATTTCATTTGGGAACACTTAGGCATTTCATGGTTGTTATGATATTTCTGACTTCTAACAATGATGCAGTTGTACTGGAAACTAAGCTATACAGCAAGAGGAAGCAACCGAAATCATGGCTGTACTACTGAAAACAAAAGACAATTTGTATTCAACAACAGTATCTTGACACTGACATTTTGAAGAATTTCTGAAGATTTCTAAACTCCAAAAGAAATCTTCTGTGGCCTCAAGGCAGCGTTTTCGTCACTGGTGGCACAGAGACTATTGTTATATTCAAGTGTTATTAACAGAATTTCTGCTGCTATGCAGTGGCATTTGCAGTATATGAGCTTTAATTACTCCTTTTGTACTCCAAAACCTGTCAGCAGAACAGCGGATATTTAATTTTTTAAGTTCTGCAACCACATATATGTTGTATCTAAAATACTGAGCAAGCATCCAATAATGAGTGAACTGTAAAGGGCCAGTGTGCATGCAAGCTGCAGCTGACTGTACCTGGCGAATGAAGTGGAGGGGAGCACATCAGAACAACTCCTTGACCTTCACGTACAGAGACAGCACTTCTTGTCCGACCGCTAAAATTCCCCAGATCTATCAAAAGAACAGAGCATTTTAGTTACATACTAAAGATTTTAAATGTTGTGGCTACTGTGACTTACATTTTATTTCCTCCTGTAAAGCTGACAGTTCCTTTTTTCATACCTTAATCTACAATAGGAGGGTCTTTAAAAATAAATCTGTTTCCATAACAAAAAATTTCCATGCTACATCAGCAGTTTATTACTCTTCTTAGTGCACTTGGATACAGTATCAAAGGAAAAACAGCAGACAATATATATATACAATTTGCAAAAACATTTAACAGTGCTTTTATTTCTTTTTGCTATATCCTGCTCTTCCCCCCCCCCCCCCCAGTAGAAGTGATTCATACACAGTGGAAAAAAAAAAAAAAAAAAAAAAAAAAAGAAAAGTGGAGAGAACACCTTGGAGTCATCTGGAGAGTGCATGGCACACTGTCATGAGAAGAAGGGAAAATCAGCCGCATTAGTTCTAAAACTAAATTTGGTCTATTGCGCACTTACTCTTTTTAAATATTTTCCTTCTGATTTCTCTGGTGTTATAAACACAATCCAGTTGTGGGTAAATATGTTTTCCCTCCAAAATTTTGCCTCTGGCAGGGGAATAAACATTTCCCTTTTTGTACAAAAACTTTTGAATGAAGCTGTAGAGTGCTGCTATGAACAGTTCATTGTTTTTATTAAAGCCTCTCAACCAGAAGATCCAATTCCTCTATTTACCACCGGGAACACTGGACCTAAGTTCACATTTGAGGTAGATAACTATGCTCTAGCGTGTGTATCTGTAGTGGAAGAGATATGACAGCTCAATTCTGTCACTGGACTAGTGCCTTCATCCTTTCCTCAGTGCCAGTGATGCCACTTAAAGCCTCTATTCACTCAGGGTTTTTCTAGAGACATGTCTCTGTGATGTGGATCAAGGCAAAGAGAGCTGCAGTAAGGGTACCCAAAGATATCTTTGAGAGGGACACAGGAGCTTCAGTAAGCATTACACGAGGATCCAAAATATGAATAGATGGGAGTGGGAGCATCTCTCATTGCCATTCAATGACCTATAGCCATACATCTTCATTTCCGAATACAGACCAAGGTGCTAGCGTGAGCCAGAGAGCACAAATCAATTTTAATAGATTGAGTAGAACTATTATTTTCTTAACTGCGCTCAGTTGACCGTTTTCTGTCAGATGCTGAAACTCCAATTCTTGCACCATGCCTGCTAGTGCATAAAACTGAAGTTCCACGATTTTCAAAAGTAATATGATTTCATCTTTGATGGATTTCGTAATGGGGATTAGGTGCACTTTTTTTAGTAGAAAGCGACTTACGATGCTTCCAAATGTTTTTTTCACATTTCTAAAAGATGTCTTGGGCATAAGCAGAAGCCTAATATCTAAATGTATCTAAAATTGTGCCAGTTTTGGCCAAAATAAGTCAGCATTCTGATTTCAACCATAGATATCATGTTTGAATAGAGAAAAGGCTTCAGAAGAATTTTAACAAATAATAAGTCACCATTCCCAAATTATGCAAAATTTTGCTAGGCAATAGTTAATGCAATATTATATTGCATTTTAAATTAAACACACCATGAGTTATAATAGAGTCTGGTGTAATTTCACTTAAAAGTGTCACCTAATGGATGTTATCTGATAGTATACTCTGCAGAAATGTAATTATTATTATCTTATGTCTAGAAAGCAGTGGGCCGGTATATCCCTGCAAAAATAGTTGTTTTGGATGGAAGAACAGCTTGCAGTTAAAAGTCTTCTCAGTTAAGAATGCCTGCATTTCACTTGCATGTGACTTTGGGTCTACAACTTTATGTATGTTTGTGCTTTTCTAGTCCTGTATTTTTCTAAAGGGAAGTTGATATATCAAGCAATATTGTCTACGGCCTAATAGGAAATATATGTTTATCTTTAATTTTAATGCACAATTTAGGAATAAAATAACCTTTTTTAATGCTTTATTGCTGAGACCTTGTAAAAACAGTGTGTGTCGTTAAAGATTTTTTTTCAAAGTCAATTTTTCAGGTAAGAATGACACTAAGTTACCATAAAATTGTTCTTGTAACCTTTCTTCTCAAGAAAATATGATGAATCTTCTCTTTATGAGTGTCCTAAAATATGCAGATTGATTTACTCCTGAAATCCCTTTAAAGCTCCAGACTGTATGCATGAACAAACCTTAATGAATTTAAAATATGGACAGAACTTGAACTGATGTGCCATGGCTTCAGCATGTTTTGAGATGTTCTGAAACCAGAATAGCTGCTCTGTCAGAATTACAAAGGCCATTTCTCTCTGTGTTGGAACAGATATCATAAGCAGTACTTCCTTTCCCAATATTTGGAGGAAAAAAACCCACCTATGTTGGATACATCAGAAAAAGAGCTTTAACACTATTGACTACCTGACAACCATACTGCAAGTCTGCTATATGGACTAAAAATTTGTATAAATATATATATATTATTATTAAAAAAACCACATTTGGATCAGGGAATCAAATTGCTGAATATATTAAAATATTGTGAGTGCAGTAGTAAAAATTCACACTAGTGTGAAGAGTGATCCTCTGTAATTTATATAGAGAGCAGGACAAGGAGGCAATCTTTTCTACTTCTAAAAAAGTCTCTGAGATTTGTTTTAACAGACTGCTTCTTCAATTCATTTTAAGCCAGAAAATAATTAATTGGAATTTTCAGAAAAGTTTTTATAAAAAAAAAAAAAAAAGAAATTCAGTCTTTTGATTTACATTACAAAGTCAAATTGCAATATTGAATTATTATTTAAAAATAATTTTGGAAAATATTTTTTATTTTCTTGAAAAAAACTTATAATTTACATATCTCTCCTGGAGGATAAAATATTTTCATTTTAATGTAGAATCTTGTGTCTTCTAGGGTTATATGTCTTCATACTTTACACTAAGTTTTAACTACCTGTGATGCACAACCTGGAAGCCTGTCAACACAAAAAAAGGGAAATTTATGACATCTGAATGGTATCCTATAGAGGCAGAAGTGAAAGTTTTATAGCTTTTGCTCTTTTTTTCCTCAGGTGGATAAATGCTATTTTCCCATTAGCTATAGCAACCTCAGAAGCTGTTTTTTCCCCCCATTTCCTGCTTTGTACAGGCACTGTGATGGACAAACAACTTTTTTTTATCTAAGTGAAAAATAAAGATTTTTTTTGTTTAAAAGTAGAAGTTCTGTGTGTGAGTCAAGTTTCTATTTGTTCAAACCAATTAATTTCAAATTAAAGAAGGAAGGTAACAAAGAGCTTTGAATTTCAGTTCTTTTTTACTATCTCTTCGTTCTGAAATGGATTTTTTTGTGAACATACAGTGTAAAAAAGGATTAATAGGTACAAAACAGGGATTTAGTTATAAAACAAATAAATGTAGGAGAATTTAAAAGAAAGAAAATGTGAAGGATTATGCTTGTAGCTCCCTCACATTAAAATAGTAGGTTCATTATTGAAAAAATCAAATGAAAGGGAAGTTTAATTCATTTCCTGTAAGTCTCAGCCATTTCATACGTAACCGTATTGAAAAAGGCTACTAAAAAGTATTCAAAATCCTACCATTTTACTTTAAAAACTCTACAAAAATAGATAATGAAAGAAAAGGTGGACAGAATACAGATTTAGAGGTGGAGACTGTAACCCCTCATGCAGCAGTGCTGGCTATCAGTTCAGTATTCTTTCTGCAGTATAAACCTGTAACATGTGACATGTCAGACAGCCCTACACAGAATGAGTCTATCCTTCATATTATTATGATGTATATGGCTGATTGACAAGAAAATGCCTCTTTGTGCCCCATAGGTGTTCATCTTCTGCCCTAGAAAATTGGATTTATTTACTCTTCTGTCAGTGCTAGAGGCAAAGGTGGTAACACCAATTTTATTATTTTCAAATCGGTTCCTGGAGTTTTAGCTACATGACTTCCATATTCTTTAACATGAGGCAGAGCCCTGACCCCTTTGAAAATGTATAGTTAAGTGTCAGTCACCATTTCTAATGCAAACATAGTATTAGCAATACATACACAAAGCATGCGAGAAATGTTTAGGATGGAGTGGGTGTGGCAGGAGTAGCACAATTGCCTTATTGTTAAAAAAATATTCAATTCAACAAATATCACACAGTGTCACTAGTGTACAACCTGTGACACAGGAGTGGTCTCCACTATGAAAGGAAAACAGTAGAGAAATTCCAGAGCTAGTGAAGAGGCAAGACATTAAATCCATTGGGTTTGGTGCAACACTTTCTGGATGTCTTATGCTTCAGGTATAATTAGCTCAGTGTAGCACTCCATCTTCAACAGAAGTTAAAGAATTGGGAAAACCATTCAGAACTCTGATCCAAAGCAGCTGTGGGGTAGTATATCTGTCTCTACAGTAGCTATCCCCATTCTTCTGGACGGACTTGAAACATGGGTTTCTCTCAGCACACACAGATACATATTGATGTGCATTGTGGAAGAATGATGCTCACCGCCACAAAAGTATCAGTTTAAATGAGACCCAGCAGAAGATAAAACACTTCTGCTGAAGGTGAAAGGAGCAATGGAAAATGAATGAGAAAAATGTCAAGGCAGTCAAAGCACAGAAAAGCTTTGCAAGACTAGCAACAAAATAAACAACTAAATAAAGGGGGAAATAGTCTGTCATTGGCAAAAGGACTTGTACAAAAGTTGGAGCAGTTTTTGCTGCTTAGTAGCCTTCCAATCCACCTTCACTGCAGTTTGCTTTAGGCATGCACAGAAGGGATCATTCATTCTGTGTGTTCATCAGTTGGCAGCAGCTGATGGAAGCAACAGTGAAGGGTCAGTCCACTGTCACAAACAGTCCACTGATGATTGCTATGAAATTAGGATCAAATGTGAAATGAAAAACAGATCTTGTTTTTATTTTAGGTAATTACGGCTTGGTAACCTAGCATGGAAACTGTGGAAGGCTCTGAGGTTAATTATCAGCGACTTGAACCAGTCAAATCACTTTTAAAGTAGAAATTAGATTGGTGAACAATGTCCTCTGCCAGCCCAATTCTGTGAGTTTGAACTATTTTATGTACAAATTTATTATGAATTTTAAAATGAGCATCATATTATATGTATTAAAATGTTTAAAGTCATATGCTGAAGATATCTGAAGATAAGTATAAAGCAGGCAATATTCTTTCCAATAAGGTAAAAATAGCTCTACACAAGATAAAATTCTTCTGTCAGGCCAAGGACAAACTTATTCATTGTATTGTTATTAGAGAGGGTAGCCTTCCTCTCCTTGTATTTGAAAGGCAGGACTAAGAAATAGACCTTGAGATGAAATTGTAGCTTTTAGAAAAGATGAGATTTACAGGGAAAGGAATTCTATTAAAAATGTGTTTTTCAAAATTCCATTATAACCTAAATCAAAAACATGGTCTGACTGTACACTCAAAACAATGGGAAATATAAACGTTGTGTTTAATAGCCCATAAACACAAGCTATAGAAGAATGAAAGGTAGGTATTAAAAAGAAATTACACGTGTGATTGTATAGGGAACTTTTAAATTAGATGAATTAAATACAATACTCACAGGACATCAAGATGTCCAAATAAATCAATAGATCATTTTTTATTGACATATCCCTGTTTTCTAGGAAAAGCAGATTAAACAGGGGGAGCTGTATTATTATTCACTGACTGGAATTAAGAGTAAGTTTTAATAGTGAAGATGTTAACTAGAAAAGGTGCGAAGGGAAGCTCGGACAAAAAGATTTCTGCCATGACAGAAACGTCATATTACCATGGTTAATGGGAAAGCATACATCTTGAACTTTTAAAAATCACATTACCATATGACTTTTAGGTGACAAAATAAGGGCAAGATTCAAGTACTTCAGAATTTATCATGCTTATTATCATTGCTGCTGTTATTATTTATAACCAGAAAGCTTTTGAATCCTTCATGGATCATCAGTCTGACACGACCTGAAAAAAGGTCATTTTTTTCTGTCAAATAAGGTACTGTGCAATTATATAACAAGACACAACAGAAAAAAAGACAGTACAAATAAGCAATGATGTATTTAAGCCTGTATGCCAGCCATCCTATGTCTCTGTACATCTACAGAGCCATCAAAGAGTTTTTGGGAAGGAGAGTGGTTATACAGATGTTTTCAGCGAGTGCCAATAAAAAATGACAAGGAACCCAGGGGAAAGCTGAGTCTCCTGTAAAAGATGAAGAAAAGAAGACACAAGATACGGTAATTTCTTATATTTAGATCAACATCTTCCAGACCCTTTCTCAGATACTAGAACAAAGATTTCTTCTCAGAAAGAAAAGGAGCCATTAAAGGACCTTTGAACAATGGTGGTCCTTGAGCATGGTCTTGTAAAAAGAATCTTCTTTTTGACATGCTGTCAGCATGAAATATAATGTATACAGCATCAATTCATTAGCCCTGAACTAAATTTTCACTATGAAATGCAGAGAAGTAGTTAACTAAAGGAACATTGTTTTTTTCTTTCCTTAATGCCAAATATATATATATATATATATAATTTTTATAAATTATATCAATTCAATAATACCTGGTATACTGCAGTCAGTAGTATTATCCTGCTTATTGTTCATCTTCATCTAGCTATGTCCAGCTGTTTTCTCTTGTTAGTAGAGAACATCTTTTCGTACTTTCTATGTTTCATATTACAGAGAAGCCATGACTCTATAAATGTGGCTAATACGTTCTGCCATAATGTAATTTATTATAGTAATAATTATATATTCTAGTGAATATAAGAAGTATATAGAATTATTTCCTAAAATGATGTATTGATTTTTGAATGAAATATTCTATAATATTTTTCTTTTTTTAATTTCCTTCACAAATTAGATTATTTATAAATAATTATTATTAATTAGAAAATTAGAACTTTTTATAAAAGGCAAAACCCAGAATTTGCCTCTATTTACTATGCCATACCTATTGAAAGGGAATACTATTTTTCAATTAAAATATTCAGTACTTGTGATCCTACATAGATGATATATAAAATATAAATTGATATGTTTCTTCCACGGTTTTCTCTTGACCAGACCATCTAATTATTTTTTATATAATCTAATCATTCATGGAAAGGTACCATAGGAGTCTTGTGTATACTGGGAGCTTTGAAGCATTTTTTATTTTGTTACACAGATTCAATAACATCAATGAATATCATCAGTGTCATCAATAAAGTTTAATTCTTCCCAGGGCCTTGAAGAAAAAAGGGAATCTGTAGATACCAAACCTCCCTGAACTTCAGTAGGATTTGTGCACTCATAAATCCTGAAGTACTGGATCAAAGTTAATTAGAAGGAGAAATATTTACATGCAGAATAAAATAACAAGATTACGTTGAAAATTGTAGATCTGCTATATGATTCAACTTGCTATGTTAATTGCATGATATCTGGGATGCTTGTGGTTACAGTTGTTGATGGTTATGATTAATTAATTACAATCATTCTGTGTCTGTAGGGTTTCATCTGTTCTCACAATTATTTCAGCATGCTTCTCAGCTGTCTTTCATATCTACATACTGCAATATCAAGGTAAACACAGAACCAAGTGGAAATATAGTTAAGACTTTTTCACCCTTTCGTTGTATTCATGATCTGTCATTTAGGAGCAACAGCTGAAACCAAAAAAATAAACCAACCTTAAGTAACAAATGAAAGGAAAGGTTTTCAAATACAGTTGCCAACACTTAACCACCAAAATAAAGTGGGTAAATAAATGGTGTTATTTCTAGAACTTCTGAGCAAATAGATTTTCACTTGAGTAATGCATGCAAAGTACTATTTTGTGAACACACTTTTTTACACAGTGTTATCTGCATCTTGAGAAATACACATTTGTATTTACATACTTTGTAATACACCTTCCTGGCATCGAGTGCTATTCTAACCTGTATAAATTCTATATACCTGGTAGTATTGATAATCCTACTTTCTTACTTTTTTTTTCCCCCTTGTACTTATGACTGTTTCTTCCTTTTTTCTTGTTTGCTTTTTCAGTTACTTCTTTCAATTAAATTCCAAATCATTAAGAACATATTGCAAAGACCATTTTGCTTGTTGTAACTGTCTTCAACTAGATGTGACTTTTCCTTCCTTTAGTTAGTAACTAAAGATAGCAATGAGTTAGGATTTTGCATGATTAAACATGGAATGACTAGCAGAGTATACTTTCTTATCATATGATGGAATTGACAGTGACTAAACTCCTATAGTTTACTGGAAAATCACAATATAGGTGTTGTGGTTCATAGGAGGCTGATCTGTAACAGTAACACAGAGAAAAAAACCTTTGCTGACCACTCTGTATGAGCAAGTCATTAAGGAAAAGACATTCTGTATTTCACTGAGCTAATTTATATTAGAGAGTAAAACATTGCGTATATATGTTTAATACTTATAGTTCATGGGTTCTGGTCCCAAATATAACATAATGGCAGCACTTCCTTATGTACAGAACAATGTTGCAAACCTTTAGCCTCAAGGATCCTTTCTGCTACATCTCTTAGTTTCTAGTCTGGCTTTGCCAAAGAAGTGTATAAAATAGTTCAGAAATCAAATTATTCTTATCATGGAAAGGTCACAAAGGAAGTAAGCTTTGTCAGGTTCAGAAGAGATGGCACTGAGCTCACCTAAAAGAAAATCTTTACAAATTCCACATCTTTACAAATTCTGCATTCAAGGCTATCTTTCTTCTTTTATACTACACTGACAGAATACCACCATATTTTCATAACTTGTTTAATCTGACCTAGTTTAGATCTCTAATTTAAGAAGAGATTAATCCTATCAAATAATTGATTATTTCTCTTTACTGACTACAAAGGGGACCTAGATTTACAAATTCAGGCAAAGACTTTTTTAACTTCTTGGATGTTTTTATTTAGTGGCATAAATCCAGCAAAGGTGGTACAGGCAAAGACTGCAGAAAATAAAAGAAAAACTTGCCCTACCAGGGTCCCTGTTCTGCAGATAACATGTAGAGATGTTTGATAATGTTTTCATTATTACTCTTTTTTTTCCTAACAATTATATTTTTCATAAATGGAAGGTTTGTTTCAGAATTGCAAGTTATAGGAACGTGAACTAGGTCAAATATAATATCTGAGAACTACTGTTCAGATCTAAGGATTGGAGAATGGCTTGACTGTCCAAGTTCTAGTAACAGCCGGAGGTTTCTAGACACCATTTCTGAGAGGTATGACATATCAAATGCTGGCTCCACTCTAAACAAGTCATTTCACAGTGCTGACTTTTCACTAGACTAATGTGTATAGATGCCTACATACTTCACTTCTGGTCTGTCATAAAGAAAAGAAGGTCACAATCTCCTGGAAATTATTTATTTGCTCTTCTCTAAGATTGTAGTGCCTAATATGACCTACAAGTCACTTGTGACAAGATAACTAAGTGCTTGGACACATCTAAGGTGTAAATCTGGAATACCTTGGTCTTAGCTGAATAGCTCAACTGAAAATGAAGACCTTACAAACACACGTGTTTTCTAGGTAGCAGCTGCTTGTTACATATGATCTCAGGTAATGTTTTTGATAAGGTAGGTTTTTTTGGAGCATGTTATTCTACATAATATCAAGTGATACCAGTCACTGCAAATCACAGTTTAGGATATGAGCATGTAATTGAACAAGTAAGAATCATCAAAGATAAATAAATTCTAACTAGTCAGTTGAGCTACTATAAGTTACTGTCTATATACTTTAACCTTTTCAATCTGTAAACTAGAACACGTCAATTTAAAGCCCTATGAAGGTAGTTTGACCATTCGCTTAACAATCTAATATGTGGCCAGTGAATGGCACACTGTTTCTTTGTTATATCAGTTAAGTTAAACCTTCATAGAGTGTTTCATAATTTTGTGAGATCCTGGTTTAAAGCTATTTCAAATGCTCTCTAAAGGGCATATACATCTCCTGCCTCTCTATTCAACTATTATTCTTCTATTCCACTTGTTTTCTAATTCTAACATATGCTAGTGTCAGAGAGCTTGTTTAGCATGCAGAACCTCCTCTCCTCTCCCCTCCCCTCCCCTCCCCTCCCCTCCCCTCCCCTCCCCTCTCCTCTCCTCTCCTCTCCTCTCCTCTCCTCTCCTCTCCTCTCCTCTCCTCTCCTCTCCTCTCCCATCCCCTTCCCCTTCCCCTCCCTCTCCCTCTCCCTCTCCCTCTCCCTCTCCCTCTCCCTCTCCCTCTCCCGCTCCCTCTCCCTCTCCCTCTCCCTCTCCCTCTTGTCTCTCTTTTTTCTTGAGACAGTTATGCTTCTTATGAAAAGTATATCCTTCCTGAGATATCCATATAAGAAACTCAATTCAGACACAGATACACCAGTAGTACTACTCAGGCTGCCACGCAGTGATAAGGTTGCACAAAGAAGTAATCACTGTCTTTGTTTTAGGAATGTGCATCAGGCAGCAATCCCCCTGTAGTTCATCTGATCTTTTAAATGGCTTTATCATTTATCACAATTATGTATTATTGCCCATTGATCAATAGAAATAAAAATAAAATATGCTTCCTGAACGAAGTCAGTTAGATGCTCCACAATATGGATTACTTTATTTAAGCAATCTAATAATTGTTTCTTTTTTTTTTAACTGACCTTCCTAGGGCAAAGCAAATTACTGCCAAGCGCATCCCAGCTGTAACAGTGGCACAGACTTCTGATTCTGAAACTAAGCACCATCAGACCTGCGAAAGCTGTTGGTTTGGAAGTTATGGGTAATTTGCTAGCATTGCTAATGCAGCAGGGCAGAACAGCAGGACAGGTTCTCTTCTCATAGAGACTGCTGACCATGTAATGTACAGCAGAGGATCAAATGTTAGGCCGTGCTGTCTAAGACTGCAGCCATATCAAATCTTAGTAATATGTAATCCTTTGAGATAAAAAAAATAATGCTGAAAGACAGATATTTCTGGTCAAGTCAACTGAACTTGTTCACAGGACATAGAGCCATACTACCAAAGAGCCTTACTTCCTCCTACGTTACTACTCATGAATTACACAGCGCTTATAGTCCTTAAAGCCATGATTGACCAGAATCACAGGCCTGTATTTAGACAAAGATTTGCCCCCAGGAAACATGGGGTCTGTGACACAGGTTTTAAGTAGTGTGGGCAAAAGCAACCACTGAGAGGTTAAAAAATAATAATTTCAGGCTGAAGAAGTTTTGAGACCTGAATACTTGAATTCTCCACGTAACAGGAAAACTTCTGCTGGAGGAATCGGACCTCTTAGGATTTGGCCTTGTAGGAAGGCACCATTAAGCAGCTGCAACAGGTATTCAGAGAGTCAGATTTAAAAGAGGACATGGGGGAAAAATGTTAAAAAAGTCTAGCAATTTAAGCATATGGTGTACATTTGGTAGAGCAGGCTAAATACATAATATGTTTTTTACCAGCAAGGAGACAATCCAGGCTTCTGTTGTGAATACACTGTATGAAGGAATTGAAAATTCACTTCAGAAAAACAGAAGCGACAATGTGTTAAAACCAATGTCTGGATTTTATACTGACAAAATAATTAGGGACTGTGAAATGAAGACTGTGAAGGTAGCTGGTCAGATTTTAGTATTATGAAATGATGTAAAGAATTTTTTGGATATTAATGAATATCAAAGGAATATCACAGGGGAAAAAAATCTACAGATTAAGTACTTACAGAACCAGAGTTTCTGCAGTGACATTGCCAGATGATCATTGAATGGCTTAGAACAAGCAGATCAGTAACCTCAGAGGTGGTGAAAGGATTGTTCCTTAATACAAGGTATTAATTTACAAAGAACCCAACATAGCCAAAGAATCTAATTAACAGAAACTAACACGTGAAACTGTGCATATGTAGTCTACAATATTTCAGGTGGAATATCTTATTCATACTGTTGGTTTCTAGATGGTTAACATTATTTGTTATAAAACTTTGTTTTCCCCTGCTCCAGTAAGAGTTATAGTTGTTTTTACCAAAAAGGGCTGAGTTTTTACTGTCTGAAAATCAGGTCCTTTGAAAATTTCTCTGTCACATAAGTATGGTATGTTGTTCTGACGCCATACTTGTAAAAAGAGGTTGACAAATCTGAACAGCTTTAGAGAAAAGTTAGGAGATTAATTTGAATTACAGAAAACATCTTACAGTGATAAATGCCTAAGGTAAAAAACAATAGTCTGATGAAGTTAAAAGTGAGAAAAGGAAAAAGATATTTCCATTATTTCTTTTTCTTAAAAGAAATTATTTGAGCTTCTGAATCAATCTTCTAGGGAGTCTAGGTGATCCTACAAATAAACATAATGTGATTGTTTAAGTTCACTCCTAACAGTGGTCCCCTCGACCTCAGTGGGTATACTCAACTTATTTAAATATATGCAGAAATATTTTTTACAATGGAATATGATTTTTAACACAGATTCCATGCATAAATTATTTACACAAAAAATAATAGCAAACTAAGATATATTCTTAGAAAGGATAAAGGAGAAAAAAAAATGAAATCTTTTCAGTGATGTGTGGGAAAGAATAGGAATATGTCGCCCTTGTCTCTGAATTGGAGAGTCATAGGTTTAACAGTCGATGAAGAATTGGCTGGATGTTCGCACTCAAAAAGCTGCAGTCAATGGTTTGACATCCAAGTGGAGATCAGTGACATGTGGCATTCCTCAGTGGCCTGTACTAGGACCAGCACTGTTTAACATCTTTGTCAGCAACATGGACAGTGGGGTTGAGTGCGACCTCAGCAAGTTTTAGTCTGCTTTCATGAGACCCCCACCTGGAGTACTGCATTCACCTCTGGGGCCCCCAACATATTCTAGTAATCTGTGATTATTACAGTGTTATCACTTTAATAATTACTGAAGAAATCTTATTTAAAGACCCAGGTTTAAGGAGATGGCACCTAAATACCTGAGGAGAATTGCATCCATGCTATCAATGTAATTTAATGTAAAATATTTTGTTTAATTCATTGTAACCCATTTTACACATTTTGCACTCTAAGAAGATGAAATGGGATTTTTATCAATGTAATTGAAAATTATTGACAAGAAAACTACACTGGTAGCATACATTCATTTTATCCAAGTCAATTACTACTAAATTTTACATGCTTCCAGTTAACAATACAAGCACAGATTGTAGGTTAAAATTTACTGTGATTAGCTCATTCTAAGTAAAAATATGTTGTTAGAATATTTACGCTTAGTGACTCAGATAAAGTCATATCATAAATATCTATGGTCTACCAAATATGAATAAAATGTAAGCAAACCTAAAATGAATGGTAGTGTGACTAAGTAATGGTGACTAGTCACTGAGTAGATTCATGTGTGATTATACTTTAAGGTAATACTATAATGTTAATGCTGAGAAATATTTTTTTAAAATTTATTTTTATGCAAATGATTTTGAATATAATAGAACATTTTAAATTGTTATCCCTATTATTTGGGAAATATTTTCTTTTGCTTGCAATATACATGAGTTCTTTTTTTCTAACTTATTACCACAAAAACAGTATTTGTGTGTGCTAAATTTTATTCTCAGTGTGGAGTTCAGTTGTCTGATAGCTACATCTGAGCCAGTCATACTAATCTTCCTATAAAGACAATGCAAAGAAATAGACACTTCAAATGCCTGATTCATTTGACCTGTTTTAGATGTCAACCTAACATGAATGAATTGCATCCTAATAGTGCAATGGATTAAGTAGGGAATCTGAACAATTAGATCAGTTGCAGTTGCCTATAGTGTGGCTATCTGACATTAAAGGAGAATGAATCAAGTGCATTTAGAAGCACTTTACTATTTCCTTGATCTTCAGATTTTTTTCTCAATATCATCATTTTGTTTACAATGCTCTGATAAAACTGGGTAGAAGATGACCAAGGATTCCACTGATATATGTAAGAAAAGTAATAGAAGGCAAGTATAAAATCCCTTAACTGGATTGGCCCTTTGTTAGTAAAGCGTGAAGCAACAGTTTTTTACTTAACAGCACAGCAGTGGGATAACTAATTTTTAAAAATGTACACAGGAGATCACGATATGACTGTAGTACTTTTCCAAACAATTTCCAAATAAAGACAAATTGAGCATTTAACCTCACAGACTTTCTTGTTGTGGTACTAATTGTATTGCAAGGTACTGTTCCTGAAAGACAAAGATCATAACTCAACATTTAAAACAACTTGGGATTACACATTTAATTTTACACCTGATGTATTCATATTGTTCTGCAATATAGAAAATTTAAAAGTTACATGTATTAAAGGATTTTACGTTGACTTTTAAAAGAAGTCTACAGTGTGGTGAACTCCATCTTTTACCTACCTTTTTGGTGATTAATGTACATATGCAAGAAAACTTCCAGCTCAATCTGCTAAACCTGAGTGATACTTAGACAACCTAATCTTCTACACCTTTGGAAGACACATATTGGAGAAAATAGGGTAACGGAAGTGTCACCACCATAATGTTCCATTAAATGTCCAACTTCAGATGACTAGATGACTTTATGCATGCACAAAAGTAGCTAGCATTTCATATGTATTGCTTTTAATTTCAGTAGAAGCAAACAGCTTTCAAAATAGCAAGGAGGAAATGGAAACGCCTTTGTTATGCATCTGCTTTACTGTATTGACTTTGTAAAGAGTGTAGAAAACTATTTCCCTCTCTAGAGACACCTGTAATGTCAGAGAAGCAATGCCTTTGGGTAGGTATCGATTTTAAGTAGACAACACTAAAGATGATTGCAGTCACATAAACCTGCTCTTCAGCCTCACAAATGCAGCCTGAGTATTTCTGCCTGTTAAATGCCACCATTATTTAAATACTTCCAAGTTATTTGAGTGCTGCTTAGTTCTCTTAATTTAGAGTTGAAATGGCACTTAATAGATAGATTTAATGGGATATATACACAAAAGATAGAAAAGCTTCCTAATTAAAAGCAGAATGAGGATTGACAATTCTTTTCTCATAACTCTAATTTCTAACATACAAATAGTGACAGAAGAAACACGCAAATCTTAAACTCTAAAATAATTTTTCATAGTCATGCTCTATCGAATTGCAATTCTATCAGTAATTTTTTGGACGTACCCTAGAAAATTTAAATACATTCATATATTTTAGTCTTTATAATCAAACTACACAAATAACAGCTATTGATATACATACTTATCATAAATAAATAATGTGAAATCTATTGCATGTGAGAGGATCTCATTTATGTTTCATCACTTCACTTAACCCAACTATCTTATTATTTAATACATGAGGTTGCACTGCAGTATTGTTTAAGCTCCTGATGTCTTGTTAGGCAATATTAAATCTCTGCTTCTTTGAATACACTTTTATTGCTGGTCTGTTAGAAAGAAATGGTTTTACTCCCCTGTCTACAGTTACCCTCCTTTAAAATAATTGGTGAATGGGACTATGATATTATCAATATAATAAAGAAAATCTAAACTATTGAACAAATACTTATACATTTGGCAAGTAAAGCAGTAAAACAATGATTTCTGACCAACAGTCCTGGAATCCTCAGGTCATGAAAAGGTTACGGAAATATCTAGCTGGTCCATAGAAGCCTATTGCTTTTACAAGGATGTGAATTAAATGTTTGAGGCTAAAGATGCAAGGTGGTCTATAACACCCTCTGGGAGTTGGCACAAATTAATAGTCTGAAGTCTGGAAGTAACTATTATAGAAAAAAATCCAAACATCTATAATTGCAGATTCAAGAGGTCGAAGGCAAAGAAGTAGGTACAATGTAAAATAATGTGACGGTGGTAAATAATGTAATACGGTCACCTCTCATCATAGAACAGAAATCAGTTCTTTCAGAAAGTTTTGTTTTAAAATGATTTATCTTAATACGATATAAATAAGGTTAAGTCCATCAGCAAAGCAAACAGAACACATTAACTGAAACTAAAACTATACCCATTTATGCAAAAAAAAAATGGGTTATGCTCATTAATTTTATATTACTTTTGCTTATCTTAGCCTTTATTTAGGTGCAGTATTTTCTAATTAACTTAATGGTTGTGTTCTTATTCAGTGGAATTACTGGGAAAGTAAATGAAATTGCAGATTTATTTTATCTACAGTTCTTAAATTTATTTTGTTGTCTTATATTACTGCAGTGAAATTTTCCAGAAGACTTGTGATCCTTTCCTGAAACATTTTTTAGGCAAAGACAATTACTGGTCAGTCTTGTTAGATCTGTCATAGATGTTCATGGCACAGTGCCTATAGAGAAGGCATGTCCAATACATCTGCTATGAAGGGGATGCAAATTCCATTTGCTTCCAGCAGACTGCTCAGTAACTGTTTGGTAGAATAGCTGTTGCCCTGCCTTTTTCTTATATAATGGGAAATCATTAATTTTATGTAACCTTAGGGAAAAGAGAAAAAGAAGGAAGTGTTTAAATGTTTAAGTAGATTTTGGTTAGAGACAAGTATCTATTGCTCAGCTAGCTTCATCCTAAGTATCCACCTTAATGTATCCAATGTATGAAAAGTCTTAGTAAAGGTTGACAAATCTGTGTCCTTGGTTTTTTATCTTCATGTATAAATAAGGAAAAGCAAAAAAGTGATGTGTTCAAGGATATACATATGTATGTATTTGAGAAAATATTCCAAGATTGTTTTGCACTGAGAGTCTACACTAGTTAATTATATCAACGACAAGAAAATTCATACAGTTTTTGCAAGCACTCTGAGAAGAGCTCTGGTACACTTGCAATGCATAAGTGGTCAGCACACATCTTTACTATGGAATGACGGCTTGTCATTCAGAAAGCACAGAGCCAAATAACCTTTCAGGAGTTGTCATTCAGACCGATTCTGAAATTGGGTTCTTTCTCATTTGCTTATGCAATATGAATATTTTCATGTGGCAGCTGATTTCAGCAAGTTTTCACTGTAGTGTTAAAAATGTAAGTTTTCTATAGATGAATTCTAGCCCATATATGGCCTTGAATTGCGTAGGTAGACATGGAAGGCAAGCTTAGTATGTCTTCAGATCTGAGAGAAAGGTTTCAAGTATAGCTCACAACAGCAAAAACTGGTGGAACAACATAGGACATTCCTCTTCTTTCCAGAAGGAAGAGCAGGATAACCTTTATATGTGCAATTCACAATCCAATGATTAACATAAAAATGCAAATTTGAAATGCAGTTTAACTACAGTGGACTATTTTTTTTCCCCATTTTATCCATATTCTATCTTACAGCAAAGAAATTTGCTCACACTTCCTGTATAATGTTTGATTTTTCCACAAGGTATTTTTAGTGGTTGAATCACAGAAACAGTATCAAAAGGGGGTAATCTGCAATTCCTTTGTAATTCTTAACATAAGTAATATCTGAAAGAATAAATGCAACAGACAAATACCATTTATTAGGTACCTTTGTATATTCTCTTATCCCCTAAATCTCGTCTGTGGCATTATTTTTTTCTTTCATAAGTGAAGGATGGCATGTGCAGGAGGAGAGAGGTCTGAATCTTATGATCCAGATGGTATATGACAATGACGGTCAGATGCTAAGCAGGGGAGAACACGCTCTACCTAGATGACAGACATCAAGGTTTAGAAGGAGAAGATCAGGAGGCATCTGATTGCTTTTCATTTTTCCTGGGTGTCCTTCAATATCTCCAGTGGTAAGCAGAGTGTTTGTGCCAGATCCATGGATGGAGTGGTGGAGCTGCTTTCACCTTTTGTCCCCCTACAAGGAATTGTGGCTGACAAAGCCAGAACTTTCGCTGCAATTTGACCTTCAAATTCCACAGTGCCACACAACCAGATGACACAAGTCCCAGTTTATAGCTGTTTCTTTCCTCTTGCATCATAAAAGCTTATAAACCTGTCTTTCATTTTTTCAGGGCACATGTAAAACCACTATTTTAAAACTAAAGCTGATATTTCTTAAGGATACTTTATGTCTTCTACCCATTAACTATGCATTCAGCCAAATTCTGTGAACCTGAAGAGACAGCTTGTCATGTAGATACTCTGTCACATCAATAAACTCACAGTACTGGGGGGGAAATCCCTTAATGTTCTCATGCTTTATTTTGACTTTTTCCCCTAAACAAATATCAGTTGCTGAAATTCCTAAACGAACAGTAAACCCCCCTTAGTAGTAAGTTCAAAAATCTAACACTAGATGTTTAATATTCTCTGTTCTTCATACAGTGAAGGACTCAAGTCATCCTTAAATGAATTTTCTATATTTAAATCAGTAGAAGGGGGTGTTGTTGATTTTTTTCTTCCACTTTCTCTGTGTAATCCAAATTGATGTCAAAGAGCTTTCTGTCAATCGTGTCTCTCAGAACATGGAAATACACGTATTTGCTTGCCTTCTGAATAAACTGAAAACACTGAGCTTCACAGCCCTACCTGGCAGTAAATTTCATTTAAATGCAACAATATAGACACATGGTGCTTATTGCAATACCAAAGTCAAAGTTATTTAACAGATGAAGGGATATATAGAAGCTAGAAGTCAGATCATAGCATCAGAGGGTAATTCACAGTGGAGGGGCCCTCAGGAGGTTGCTGGTTCAATTGCCCTGTTTAAGCAAGGTCATCCAGACAATTAGATCAGGTTGCTTGGAGATTTGTCTAGTTGAGTCTTGAAAACTTTCAAGAATGGACACTGTACAACCTCTCTGGGGAACCTGTGCTGCTGCCTAGCTGTCCTCATGGGGGAAATGTTTCTCATAACTCTCACTCTAGTTTGTGCTTGTTTTCTCTTTTCCTGCTGGCAATCACTGCTTTGAAAAGTCTGGATTCATCTCCTTGTTAACCTCCCTATAGGCACTGGAGAGATGCTGTTAGGTCCCTGTGCTCCAGGATGAGCAAACTGAGCTCCCCCAGCCTTTCCTCAAAGGGCAATTGCTTTAGACTCCACCATTTTGATGGATCCCACCCCCCTTAACTCCCTCTAGTTTATCAGTGGTTTTCCTCTACTAGTGGGCCTGAAACTGGCCACAGTATCAATTCATCATCTCATGGAATAAATGGATCTCATCAGCAGGGACTGTTTTCTGCTAAGTGTCTGAGTCCTTAATTTTCATCTCTTAAACTTAATTACTGTTGTAATTACTTAAAGAACCTTTAAAATAATTTGAAATTATTGTTGAAATAGAAGTACTTCCTTGCCTTAATATTTATAAAGAGGTTGCAATTTAGGTACCGTGACAGTCAGTCAGAATCTCTTAGTGCTAAAGGCATGAGCGTATACAACTTGACTAAATGGACACCCTTTAATGTTGACAAATATAAGGATCTCAGGGGACAGCTGTGACGTTCAACACACTCTGCGGACAAGTTTCATTTCTATCAGACAAATTATCTAATATAGTCACTGTGTGGTCCCTGTTACAGGCAGGAAGACACTATTTATCTTTCTAAGTTTAGATTTTTCTCTTATTTACACCAGCAAGGTTTTTATCAATATTATCTCCTCAGAAATCATGCTTTGAGTAGTCCATTTATTTTGTTATCATGTTTTTGTCTAAATGCTTTCTGGGCATTCAACTCTTTCTCCTGAATTCGTACCAAGAAATTAGAAACCAGAGGTACAGTAATAGCAGAATGACACAGGCCCTCCACGTGGACTGTCAGTCTAAAAGGTTTCTGACAGTTCAATAGGTAATTACATTAAGTCCTTTATGTACCAGGTCTCTGTCATCTATACTTTCTGTCGCCGAAATAAATGGAGTTATGCAAATATAACCCCACATGCAGATCAATTTCCTTGTGCCTTTGTTAAATAGGCAAAGTCCAGGGGCACAGAAGGTTAACGTGGGGTATAAATATTTTCCAACAGCCTAATGCTGTGTAAAGCACAGTGTGTAAGATAGACAAGAATGTGTTTAATGAAGTGTTGGTGATAAAGAAAATAAACTACAATTATTAATCTGTCAAAACTGTAGATGAAAGGGATCAAATCCCTTTTATCATTTCATTAACTTCACAGAGTATCACAACGGGTAAATTTAACAACTGTATATTTAGCTGAGAACTGAATAATATCTTATTTATCACTTTGTGACTCTACATTTGCATCAGAATCAGTATTACTGAAAAGCTGCAAGAGAGTATAAAAGATCCATTTGTGAATGATATATATATATATATATATCAATGCTTATAATGGGAAAAATATTTTCAGAGAATAATTAAAAAAAAAATACCTTCTGGGTTTGAGATCTGGACGCCAGACAGACAAATGATTTTGAAGGGACTTAGCTAATCACCTGGTTCTGAAGTCTGTCCAGAGTCAGCCACTGTTCTTAAAGCCATGTAAAGTGAATTGTGCTTTTTAGAGTATGCAATGTACAGAAACAAGTAGGCCTATGACATACACAGGTTTTGTTTTGGGGGCTTAAAAGGGTTTCTATTGGCATCCTGGATAGGGAGCAGTTCTGCATGTTCCATTGGGTAGAAGTACACTGACAAGAAGATCATAAGTCATTTCATGAAATAAATTGTTTGTGCATTCAAACACTCTCTCACCAAAGCCAGCGTTTCAAATATGTGGATATGTAAAAGTATGCAATGAGCACTAGCACTACAGAGGAAAACATCTGAAGAGCTGTTGTTCTGCACCTTAGACACAGCAGCTCCAGATTTTGACCACCTTTGAAAGCTGGAAATGCAGACCTTTACTTTGTACAGAGGTATGACTCCAGCTTCTTTCTGCACACGGCAGCACCTTTCATACCTGCACACCCACAAAAACAACTCATCACCAACCAGTATCTTCCATCCACCTTGGAAAGAGGAATTGTACTCACATTTTCCCCTGGATTTGACCACTGTATAGGTGTACAATTATTAGAAGGATCTTAAACAATTTCTGTCTCTTATAGTTTCATCCTCATAGAAGAGAAAAATGACAGCTTATGCTACAGTCAGATCTTTCGCATTCTTTTTTCTGTTTGGAGTACAGTTGGTGTGGACAGCCAAATGTGAACCACAGGTATCCAGCCTATTATTCATAGCAAATCAGTTTTTGACTTGGAACTGGAGTCTGACTTTGGCCAAGAAGTTTTTCCTTTCTCCTCCATAAAACTTTCATAAAATAATTTAGGTTGGACAGGACTTCTGGAGATCATTTACAGTCCCCTGCTAAAGGCAGGACTATCTTTGATCAGGCTGCCCTGTCTGATCAAATTTTGAATCTCTACAAGGAACCTCTCTGACAGAAGAGTAGAGTTAGCAAACCGCCCCTTGGGGCTATACAATTTAGGACTAAAATATAGGGAAAATAAAAATATATATTACCAATAATTTTGGTTACATTATTGTCCACTTCATTTCTAAATGTCTGAATTTGTTTATATGGTTAGACATGGCAAGGTTACTACAGTGATTGTCACAGAGAATAAATCAGAGAAAAAATCACAAAAAGTACAAAAGTAAATTTCAGAGATCCTGTGAGTAAAAAGACGGTATGTCAAAGTCAAGAAGCTAATCAAACTACATACCCTAAGGTGTACCAATAAATCAAGTTGTCATGACTGCTCCTAATGAAGGACCATTTGTGAAAATTTTACCTTTACTCTCTTCAGCTAATATTCAGCAAGTGAATAACTAACTGCCATGATGCTCCCAATAGAAAATGCGAGAGTAAAAAATATAGGTAATTTTTAAACATCTTATTTATACACGTATACATTAAGAAGCGGTAACTATAGAAGACACCATTGCCATCACCTACTGCAACTGCTGTGTAACATGAACTATAGGATTTCTCTAAATTAAATCTAATTAAAAAAATAAATAAATAAAAGAGAAAAAAATTGCATTACTTTTGTAGTCAAGTTCTTCCAGTTGTTATTTTTTCTCCCTGTGAAGTTACAATTTATTCCCAAGGAAAAACGAAACAAAACACACACTTTAAGGTTCAAATGCTGAATTTTGTTACTGCTTACTTCCTAGACTGCATTTTTATTATTTTTATTACCTATGTATCAGTGCATTAGTAACCTTCCTCTTTAGAGCTACACAAAACAAATTTCATTTTTTTTTAGAATAAACTTTGGTTTTCTAAACAATCTTCCACATCCTCTCCCATTCATCAACATCTTTTTCAACTTGTAGGCTCCAGAAGTGACAGGGTGGAGAGGAAGATGAAGAATCTTCAGACTGTCAGTATGGAAAGGATAACCTAGATTTTTGATTAAGAGCTCCAATAAAATGGAAGCTGGAATAATCCAAAACAGTCATTCCCTTAGATGAGAGGTGCTATGGCCAAGGAGAGGCACACTGCCACCAGGGGCTGACCCACAGGGTAATGTGAGCCATGAAGGAGCAACAAAGAACATCACCCCAGGAAATGTGGTACCACATCCAAAAGCTAATGACTGCCGGTAATACAAGGTCCCTTTCATCATATTAGACAAAGGAGCTCAAAAATCCTGACCCTGCTAAGTCTCAGATGGGAAATCCTACAACTAGACAGACACAAGAAAAGAAGCCACTGCTGAAAACTGACATTTTCTCATAAACATTTTTTTTTGTTATTATTTATTTCAAAGAAGCTCTATGTGAACAAGTAAGATCCATGGGAAGATCTGTGTCCCGGTCACAGGCTATCAGTTGACTTCATGCAAGGTGGCAGAAGCTATGTGTCAGTCCAGGTCCTTGGTAACCTCTATAGTTTTCCAGCAGACTTAAGAACAAGCAGTCGCGATGACAGGCACAAGGTAAGCAGATTGCTGTGTAGCAGGAATAGGTGGATTTTTTTTGATACTCCTCTCACAGGAATAGAAAGACCTTGCACCCTCTAATTCTTGGGATATATTTAACATTATTCTCATTAAAATCTTCATAAGAATTGCAGTTTTTTAACTCATTTAGTTGAACCTGGTGAAAGACAGTTTATTAAATTCAATATTTTACATCTGTTCTTAAGTTTAGATTCTACAAGAATCAAGGATTCATTTTCTTACAGTTAAGAAGTTGTGGTCGAATTTGTGTGGGAGGCACCAGTCCCTTGAAAGTTCAGAGTAACATCAAGATGTAATTACAAGCAATTTTTTTTTAGTTTCACTTATGAATTTCTTGAGAAGAACAAATCATTCAAGATTTAAGTTCATGAAAGCTAATTTGGATGTTAACAGTAGGCAATGATGACAACTACTGCTACTACTACTGCTACTGCTACTGCTACTACTACAACAACTACTTTGCACATTCTGTGGTTCAGTTTTCCCTCTCTTTACATGTTCTTCTGCCAAAAGATCTTGACACGCTTCTCAGCTTTGGAATCTCCCCCTATTATCTGGCTCAGCTACTGCTTTATAAAACCTTGGGCAAACAGGGTCCAATGGACAGCAGAGACAGTCAATAGCATGAAGAGATGGCAAATAAACCAGTCCTATATAGAGTGACATTAAGTATAAGAGTCTGGGAATAATGATTGACTCAGAATTTTAAAATCTATACATATGTAGATCTGTATATGTGTGTGTGTGTGTGTGTGTGTGTGTGAATTTATATTCTTATTTATGATCTAGATAAATTTAAAGCATATGATTGTATTTTAAATAGGCATGGATGCATATATATGGATTTTGTGACATTTAATTAGTTGATTAGCAATAATTTCAATGGAGACTGTTGACACTCATCTGAGCTCTCACTGTGAGATCCAGCCCTATGTGCAAACAATACAATGTAAAAAAGAAAGGCACTAAGCTAGCTAATAAATTATAGCAGAGCTGAAAAAGAGGTGTTACACCACTGCAAAAGTGTCTGTTACAGGTAGGCTGAAAAATATGATTTCAGGCTCTGAGGAGCAGGGAAGAGAATAAATGACACATGTCCTGTGGTTACTACAGAGAGGTGACTTATCAGCTGCTTGCATTCTTTTAAGGAAAGATCTATGAGATACGGAGCTCAAGATCAGGGGGAAAAAAAATCCACTGGTATAAACCCAGGAAACATTAAGTTTTGCAAATTCATGCAAATGGAATGAGGGTTCACACTCTTTATGACTACCAGAGCTTTCATTCTCATGATAGTTATGACAACAATGCGTAGCAGTTCAGGATGAAAGGAAAATTATTGCAAAATACATTAAGAGACTGCCTAGTGTTATTTTAATGCTCCCAGTACTGCTGTATTTATTTAATATTTTGGGAAAAGCACAGTATGAACTGGCATTGCTTGAAAAAAATGAACAACTGAAAAGTATGTAAGAATAGTGCTTTTGTGGTTAATTGGGATTGTTAGGAACATTTTTGCTTCAAGTTTCCTGTAATATTTTCTGGTGTTTCTGAATACGAATGGAAAGAGTGATAGAAGAGGTGGGAAAGAATCATAATGTGGTGAAGAAATGATGCAACTTCTCTTTAACCATAGTTGTTAGGGTATGTGGAAGGAGAGTGCCTGCTTCTTTAAGGGTAGAGGGGCAAGTGTCTGTAACTTCCTCAAACATGGTGTGCATGTGTATTCCCTAGCAAAATTCAAGCTGGATTAGTTGGGTCCAGACCAGGTATCAGGCGGGCAGAGGGTCCATCCTAGTTCATCCAGGGGGACACGTGAATTTGTGGTGCCTGAGGGGTGAGTGTGTGAGCGCTGCATGTTTTCCAACGAGCATCAAGCTGAACCAGATAGCTAGTAGGGGACACATGACATGGAAAAGTGGGTGTATGATCTGGGCAGGCGTGATGGGTGGACAGAGAGGCCATGCTGGTGCTTAAGCTATCTGAAAATATGGGTTTGTTTGTGAACCTGGAAAATGTTGTCTTGTGTGCCTGCACTAGTGAACTTTTAACTCTAGGAGCTGAACAAGAGGAGGAGACTTGTATGTCTGTTTGTTTTCTATGAGTTCTGTGTGTAGGTGCTGTTGTGCCTTGTCTGTGGCAATCTGTGTGACCAGCTGTGTCCATGTCCGGTGTGTGTCAGGGCACAAGGCTGGGCTCCAGCAGCTGGGCAGCAAGGTCCTGGGTTGGAGCAGCTGGCGGAGATGGCCACATTCTTAAAAACCCTTAACAACATTCTTTTCTCTATTCCTGCTTTTTATGCCAAAAATAGGAAGAGGATTTCATTTTTGCATCTAAACTTTTAACTCCTGGGACTGAGATCTTAGTCAATAATTTGAGCAGAAGTTGTGTAGATTAAATGTTGAGACAGCACTAATATGAACACAATACTCTTTTAAATGTGTCTTAGTTTTTCAAATATAGAAAAAGAAGCCAGAATAATCAAGGAAAAAGATACTTCTCTTACTCATGTTTGCTATGGCTACAAAGCAGAATGTTGGCATCATATCACTATCAGGCTGGTTCAAACAGCTCAGAGTTCACACACACTGCAAATCATCAAGATGATGGATACATACTGGTCAGTACTTTCCGTTGAGCTATTTGCTCCCATAATCTACAGCATAGAAACATTTGGGTGTGAAATACTTTGCACATGTTCTGTATATGGAAGCCAAGAAATATGACCTATTTAGAAGCCTCTGCTGACTGTGTAGATCTTTGCTGCTTGCTAGATCAGTTCAATCGTTTTTCCATATTCTCTCATGCAATATTTAAGCATTAAAAACCCCCACAGAAATCCCACTTCCCATTATATTGTCTATCTTCATATTTTGGCTTAATGTCCATTTCTGTCGTGTTTTTTTCAGAATGCTCCTTAGCACTCTACTAATCCAGAATACCTGTCACTTAAAGCACTAACTCTGACCTTTGTATGCTGTCTTCTGAGATTTTTATTGCCTTGTTATCTTTTAGCTTTAATTTGCTTTGTAAATTTTTATGTTGTTAATAATGAATTCAGAGAATCATGTAAGTATAGATTCATAGAATGGTTTGGTTTGAAAGGACCTTCAAAGATCATCTAGTCTACTGCCTTCTGCCATGAAAAGAGGTATCTTTCACTAGGACAGGTTGCTTAAAGCCCTATACAACCTGACTTTGAACATTTCCAGGGATGGGGTGGGATATTCACAAGTTCTCTGGGCAAACTGTTACACTGTCACCAATCTCACAGTAAAGAATTTCTTCCTTATACCTAATCTAAATTTACCTTCTTTCTATTTCCCCTTGTCCTGTCACTTTGGGTCCTGGTAAAACGTATCTCTTCATCTTTCTTATAAGCCCCCTTAATATATTGAAAGGTTTCAGTAAGGGCTTACTGGAGCATTCTCTCCCCTAGACTGAACAACCCCAACACCAATGCTTATACCTCAGTTATAAATGTTACTGACTTTCTTTTTTTTACTCAAAGTTCTCATGGGTTACAGTCACTGGAAATCTAGATGACAGCTAAGAAGCTGTCCTAGGTAGTGCTTTAGCACTATTTTGTTTAACAATGCTTATACAAAAGATAGAAAAATTACCTAGCGAGGAGTTGAATGTGAATATCCTGGAAGTGCCAGATCAGATCAAACACACTCTTTGTAGTCTGGGGGGGGGTGTGTGTGTTTGCCAGTCTTATATTCTTCCAGGCACCTCTAGCTTCTGCACTTCACTGTAAAATGTTTCCACTATTTTTCTTCAAATAAAATATACTGCACTGCAACCTATTTCTTGAGTCTGAGATTACCACAGTTCTTTCACATCTTCAATCCCTTTTTGTCTTAATGTGCATTCTTGAGATGAGAATGGTGAGGTAGCATCCACAAGAAATTCAATGAAAAAGGAAAAGAAAAATACAGTTTACATAAACTAAAAGTGGTTTACTTTTACCAAGTAAACTAAGCAAAGAACCTGCATAAGAGTAAACAAGTTTTATAAATCAAACCTTAAGTACCTAAATGCATTCCCATTTACAAGCACTAATTTAAAGACTTGAAGCAGAAATATCATCTTTGCAGCCATTATAATTCAAACACTGAAACTTGTAAACCTTTTATTATAGTCCTTTTTCAAAATGCCTATGGTTAAAGTAACAAAAGTATTTCTCCTTCTGGTAATTTGTACTATTGGAGAGGTACAAACAGTGAATGCAATGTTACTCCCTGTAGGTATGTTACTGTAGGCTATGTATATAAAATATAGGAAAAATACCATTTCTTGTAATTACTCCAAACTTTATTCCAGTTATGATATCATTTAAATCCTTCCCAGACTAAGGTTTATTCACAAACTGATGTGCACTTCAGATAAGTTATATGAGGTCAGCAAATTAGACATTTCTAGTGGCAAAACAACCCAAGGATACAAATTCCAGATTGCATGTCACATAGATGTGATAATGCAGATCTCTGAGAAGTGAGATGCTCACTTGTGATTTATTTTGGGAGCTAGTCTCAAGATATTGCCTGTTGGCTTCCATCTTGAAAATCAGTGTCACTGGTTTCAGCTGTGTCTGCACAGAGACGGTTATTATTATTACTGAAGAGAGTGAAAAGTCTTTAAAATACAAATTACTTCTGTTTAAATCTCTGCCTATTTATTTATTTTACCAGAGTATTCCCAGGAATCTGTGTTAGCAAAAAACTTAAATAAAAAAAAAATAATCAAATTAATAGAATATGAATGTACAGGTAACCATAGTGAGAAGACATTTGGAAAAGCTTTTTCAAAAAGCCATGTTACTGGTGGAAAACAGTTTCTGTGATATCTGTTTTCCTCTTCTTGAGTTCTACAGCAATCTATTGTTTTTCAGTTCAGGATCAAGGTCCCATATGACTATTCTACCCTTACTAGTTTATGAGAACATGCATTCCAGCGACTTTGCAACATTGTTGTAGTATTGACCCATGTGTGCCAATATCATGGTGCTCACAATGAGCAGCGTATCAAAACTTCACATGAGTTTGCAGCTCACAAACTGTTAATTCCCCAAAAGGTGACCCACTTTGTCAAACAAAATGACCATCTGATTGAACTAACTCCAGTATAAATATTTCATGTAGTATTAAGGTAGATTTGAACAAAACCAGAAGCAGAATCCTCTGGAATCTAAAACATTTACAAAATGAAGACTTACATTCCAGCATATTGCAGCACTGACCTAGTTTGCATGCATTTTCGTAGCAACCACAGACATATCATTAGTCTTTGCTTAAAAAATATCAATCATAATTAAAATCTGGAAACAGTATCTGCTAAAGTGGGTGAAAGCATTTTAAGACCATTAATAGTGAAAGCATGGAGCTACATGACAGACATAATTTACAGATTTTTCAGCTGCTAAATCACAAAGAGTATTTCTATTAGAAAGTGTTTAGTTTGTGGTTTTTTACATCAGTGTCTGATTCACTTGCCTTGACTGTTTTTCATTAAATGAGGTAAGAATAAACAACAACATATATGCAATGCACTAGAAAAAACATTATATTTCAGGATACTCAATAAAATTAAAAAAAAAAAAAAAGAATAGAACTTGGCAGCCCTGATTAACTGAAGTAGACTGCTGAACACTGCCTTCATTACAATACACTGTCACAGAGTGCTAGGCTCTAAATTAATAAAGTTTGAAGACAAGAATTTTTTGTAACTGATCTAAAAAGCTCGGCTATTTAAAAATAGAAACCATTATGTACTTTACTGATCTCCAAATGTTTTTGTAGGAAGCAAAAGACTGCAAAGCAATCTTATTAGATAGGTTGTGAACAATTTATTGGTTGTACAAAATAACTGATGTGAGGATTCATTATTTTTTTCAAATAGAATGACTCCTAAAAAGATGACATGAGCAATTTTGGGGTCTAGTATGTTTCTAAATGTATTACTTAGAAAAATACATGTACTCTCCAAAAAATTATCTGTCCGGTATGGATGTCTCCATCTTTCTCTATATACTATGCAATTTTTTTACACAAACACTGTATTATTTTAGAAGATAATATATGACTGCTTTGAAAATGAATGACAGGAGGTCTACAGGAAAGGTGGGGAGCGACTCATTATCAGGGAGCATAGCAATAGGATGAGGGGTAATGGTTTTAAGCTGAAAGAGATAGATTTAGATTAGATATTAGGAAGAAATTCTTTACTGTGAGGGCGGTGAGGCACTGGAACAAGTTCCCCAGAGCTGTGGCTGCCCCATCCCTGGCAGTGCTCAGGGCCAGGCTGGATGGGGTTTTGAGCAACCTGGTCTAGTGGAAGGTGACCCTTGGCAGCGGGGTTGGAACTTGATGGTCTTTAACATCCCTTGCAACCCAAACCATTCTATGATTCTGTTATATGATTCCATAAAATCTTTTAAATATGCAATTTTCATTATTCGTATTACCTCGATTCATATAGAATCATAGAACATCTTGAGTTGGAAGGTACCTATAAGGATCAGTAAATCCAACTGCCAGGATTTATTTTATTTAAATGTATTTCAGTAAACATTTTATTTGAATCTGATAATATACCTGTGATGCTATGAAAGTAAACATTTGAATTTAATTCTTTTTCCTTCAATCTTAAACAAATTTTGTGCAAGCTTTATATCTATGCCACTTAAAAGTACTCAGTTGAGTTTAATCCTAAATAATGTGGAAATAATTTTATGTGCTAGTTTACTGTCTTTCTTAAAAGGTCTTTGTAAATTATTTTTCTTTTCATGTTATTGATCTGATACAAAGTTCACTTAAAACAGAGAATCTGCAGATTTTTGGTCTGGGTCATTTTTCCATTGTCTCTTCCATTTCTAGTTTCTTTTACTTTACTCTCTTTTGTGTAAATGTTTCCCCCAGGGAAAAAAATATATATGTGCTCTGGTCATACACTTAGGATCATAATATGAAATAACAGCAAATAAAGGTAAGCTTCAGGGCTGTGAGTAAGTCTCACTTTAGGTCTAGGTGACTAGGCAGAATGTGCATGCCTTTGTCATCAGGTAGTTACACTGAATAAGGATGATTTATTGGCTGTGGATCAGGTAGTTTAAGGAGAAGTTGTATGGAAGAGGATGTGGTGGAAGAAAGGCAGGGGGTTTAGGCAAAATAGCACTGCAACAGTGGCAGTTTCACTACAACTTCATCTGTGGCCTTACCTTCCTCATCAGATTATTTTCTTATAGCTCCACTTCAACAGTTCAACAACTATACCAGAATATTAAAGACTTAGTGACATAGCTTTCAGAGAAAACCCCAATAAGATCATTATAATGGCATTTCAGTCTTGGTATTGTAAGTGTTTTGTAATTTTGCAAATTTATGAGTACAGAAATAGTTTGTAAGAACAGTCTTATGTACAAAAAGTTAGTGAGGCTTTTTGTTTTGTCAATACTGAGTCAACTTTTACCATGTCTAAGTACATATTACATATACATATGAATTGGATATGTTTTCAGTATAGTATAAAATCAAACTTGAAGTACTCAAAATGCTGTGGTAAAAATTATTTTACTCACTATAATAGGATTTTCTTAAACAAGGTATACAAAACATTTTGATGTTATTAAAAAAACATATTTTATTGACTCCAAAAATATTGCTTTGGAATTTTATTGTGAAAGAAATAATAATAAAAAAGGATCAAATTAGTATAAAAATATTAAGTTCTTCAATCTCCTGTGAAACTAGTAACCCAGTTTTTAAACATCCTTTATTCACATAGTACACAACTCTGTACATTTCAGACAACTTTGACCAAAATATGCAATAAAGTTCTTTAGCCTGAATGCAGTCCCAGTGACTTAGAGTGAACTGCTGGCAACAGTTTTGCAGCATAAAGTTCTTAAAGGACTGGCTCCTCTGTTGAGATTGCCACAAGGAAATCTCAAATTGAGAATATGTAGTGTCTTTTTTCAGTTAGTGATGATTTTCTCACCAATATTCTAGTCTAACTTTTACATTCACTGACATATATTATCTATGATGCTTCCACCTTTTTTTAGCAGATAGGATTTTAATGAGGCAACAGTTTTAAGTGAATTAAAAATTAAAAAAAGGTACACATTAGTACACATTACAAGACCTTTAGAACTGGCAGTGAAACAAAAATCTTAAAAGAGCTCTTGTCCATATTTGTGGTTTGTCATGGTTTGTGATGATCATAAATTAAGATTGTATTTCTTATGCTGCAGTTGAGATGGAGCAACAGCCTTTCATTTGTAAAGTATAAAAGAGCATAGTAGGCAAAGACAGGAAATGGAGAAGACAGTAACACAATAAAATGGCAGTGAAATTCAGAGGATGTGACTGAATAAAGGCTGTCTTAAAATCTCAAAATCTTGGAGTCACCAAACAAAACACAGATTACAGTTGGATGCTGTTATACTAATAAGTGAGGGAGATGGTGAGACCTCATAGTAAAAAAAAAAAAAAAAAGTTGATAAATGGCAAATATCTAAGTAGAAATGCCTTTCCAGGCAGAAATTTATCTAAGGAGGACCTGTTTCATTGTAGTTTGTTCTGCAGTAATGATTTATTAATTTAAAAAGAAAGTACCAGCTGCTGAATTATCAGTAGAACTTCCTATTTAATGTAATGCAAGTTTGCCATTCAAAGCCTTGACCTACTTTGATTATGAGAGCTAATGGAACAGCAATTTGAGTCATTTAGCCTGAAGATACAGAGAATTTTTCTAATTAAAAAAATCCATTCTGCCAATGGATATTTGTACTGTCAAGAAACCCATCCATTATTATAAACAAAACAGGTAACAGCTACTGTGACTGAGATGGCCATGTTTTCCATTAGATAATGTTTCAGTTACTTCGTTATAGTTAAAAATAACTAAATGTTCATTTACTTTCTTAAGTATGCAAAAGGTAATGCATGGAAAAAGCATGGTACAGAATGTATTGAATATGGACAGTGAAGGGAACTGAGCTTAGGAGCCTGAAGTGGGAAATACGAGATAGAGGAACTGCAGGTAACAAAACAGAAGGAGCACATGGAGTTTACAAGAGAGCTAGAAAGATGTTACTATGCTTTTTTAGTCAAATAGATGCTTTCAGTAAGGAAACCACAAATGGGATCAGCAGCCTAATCGATAGTAGGAGAGAGATCAGAAACCAGATGCAGGATTGAGATATAACCGATACAATGGCTGAGAAAAAGACTGGTTAGAGTGATGAATAGGAAATTGACCAGTTCTGTAAGGACTTGAGAAAAGCAGTTCCTCCTGAGCTCACATACAGCTCCCCAGATTACTGAATATTTTACATTTATCTCTCCTATCTTAGTTTTCCATTTCTAAAAAGGGCATAGTAATAACTACTCACTTCACAGGGACATTGTAAAAATAAATGTATCAATGTTCATGAAGCACTTGGATGCTGTAATGATGAGCACCATGAAAAGCTTCTGAAGAAATTAATTTTGTATTCAGAGTAGATTTTGAATACTCTGAATTAATGAAGGTGTAGAGCTGTGCACTGAGCAATAGAAAATAGAACACTGTTCAGTGAGTGAGCAGTAATTTTTCTGTGACCTGAAAGTCTAGGGAGTCTAACGTTAAAAAAAAAAAAAAAAAATAGATTGTGTGACAGATCTATATAGTAAGACTTACATGCAAGGCAAAAGTCAGTTGTGCAGACAACGATAAATCCCTCACCCCACAGCTTGAATGTTTGACCTTGCAACTCTAATAAAACTCAGTATACTATTTAATGTGTAGTTAGACACACAGTATAAAAGTTTCTGACTAAACTATTGTCTTTTAATTAATGTGGTGTATGGAGTGGGTAGGTGGGTGGGCTCAGGATTTACATATTTATAGAATCCTGAGGGCATTTTTACATATTTCCATGCTTGATGAGATATAGGGCTGAAACCTAATTAAAGGGTTTGTTGGGTTTTTTTTCGTTTGGGGGGTGGGGGGTGGGGTATATACAGAGGCAGGCTACAGTATGTTTTACAGAATTTTCTCCATTTTATGTGCATACCATGTTCCATGAAACTAACTTCTGATATCTGACTTTTAAAACCCTACAGAAGGAATTATGAACTTCCAGGTCCTGGTGTGCAGATGTAATGCATCTACCCAATCTCACTGAATTTAAGACTATGATGTGTGGGAACTTGACATTATCATCACATGGTGGTCATCAGAGGATGCTTTTGATGTTATCATTGTCGCTGGTGACAAATTATTCATGGAGCTTTTTTTGGCTTTATCCTCAAAATAATTACCAGAAATGCTATGCAAGATGAAAATGACATTAATATGTTCACAACTTTGAGTGCAAAACATTACAAATAAAATGTATAATTATTACAGTTGAGAATACAACTTCTATGTTGACAATATTTCCCATCATTTTAGCATAATTTCAATAATTCTATCATTGTGCTCTGAACACTAATGAAAATGTCAAGAAGAACAAAGGACAAACTGGCCTTGGAACTGCACACTGTTCTGACATTACATCACTAAGCTACTAAACTTTATTAATAGAACTCATGGATGTTGTAGGAGCCTCAGATCTTATCAACTAGTGCCTTTTAAGTGTGAATTTACTTCTACCATTCTTGTCTTCTCCCATCCTCAAACTGAATGTTTATCATTCTGTTTCTGGTATCTCATGCTTCATACGGAATCATCTGTATAAGCTGTTCTGTCTCTATGGAAGAACAAAGGCAGGCAACCATTGGATCTGGGTTCATATGTAGATTCTATCCCATCATCTTTTCTTGTTAATTTTTATTAAGCTAGCTAAAAAGCTTATTTCTATTTCTTATGATTTCCTTTGTCAGTCTACTTAGCCTGACTTGTGCTAATACTCACTTCATCCATATGTTCCACAACCTTCCAGATGTTGTTTTCTTTGAAGATCAATCTCCTTCATTCAATTTATGCTTTTCTTAAGCTTAACACTTTTGCTGCAGTGTTATTAACTAATCTAGAACTCCAGTCTTTCTTAAAAGTTTTCCCTCCGAGTTCCAAAAGTATTATCAAAAGTGACTCTACTGCTTTTATATTCAGTGTTGTTCCTGAGTAGGTGAGGTTAAATGCCCTGTCCACTTTTTTCCCCTCCCAGGTTTGTGCTGCTGTCTCTCTTATGCTATCTCAAGTACTTGTGCGCCTGTGTTTATGAATGAAGAATAACCTGTCAGACCAGTTTATTTCTCAACCAGATCAGAAGCCTGATCTGCTCTTCAGGAAAGCCACAATACATCTGTGTCAGGATAATGGATGGGACATAGTGAGGGCAGGAGTGCCATGATAGTGCTACAAATACCATGGAAGAAATTTCAAGTAAAACTAGTCCTTTCATTTGAAAGAAGGTAGATTACTGCTCACCACAATCTGCAACGCCTGGAAGGCTGTAAGTAGAGGGATGACATGGTAGTTGTCAGAAGTCAGTCTGAGTTAGAACTTGCAAAGGAAATTTAGGTGTTGTCTGGTCTTGGCATAGAATTCTTCAGTTTTTTGGTTGTTGGTTTGTTGGGTTTTTTTTAATTTCTGCTATTTAGAAAAGCTACTCTCAATTATTGTCATCTGTATTTAAATTCCAAGACTAAATGGTTCATTAGCATATTAGATCAGATTGTGAGAGATAAGTAAGTAGGTTATAAGCAGGTTAAACACGAGTCTTCTAGTCCTGCAGAGAAATGCATAGTGCTAAAATGAGAAGTCAGTAGCCGTACCATGCATCTTTAAATTATTGTTGTAATTACATTTTGAACTGTCTCCCTACATGACGATTTCGACTGATGCTTCTACAGAAGAGAAGATATAAAATGTATTGTTTAAAGTACATTTTCAGAGTTAAAGACTAAGCAGAACTTAAACCTCAGAATATTTGGCTTTGGCATCAAAACTTATGCAGCAATAAATGACCTCGACAACATCAATAAAGCTCATTTCCATTTGAATACTTTGAAATAATCGTAACTTTTTTGGTGTTTGATGGATACAAGGATCAATGAGGTTGAATTGCACTGCCTACATGCAATTGAAATGGAACAAGATAATAAATGTTGCTCAATGGAGTACACCCAGAAATGATACCCTTTCCTGAAGCTAGTAACTTATAATGAGAATCATATTTGCACTATATTGATGTATAATTCCTAATTAGAGATCTGACCTCAACTTTTCAAACTGCCTTCATTCTAATACCACCATGCAAAAGAATAAATGCTCATGAGTTGCTGCTCTAGAGCTTCCTGAATGTTGGCTTTCAGCTTTGTAAAAATGCCCCTTTCAGGCTGAGGTAACGTGCGATTTCACCATGAAAAGTCAATAGGTGAAGGAATGAGTTTTTGTAAGGACACATGCAGAGTAACCAGCTTCTTTCAGGAGAACAAGGAAAGTCTAATGTTTTTGCTTTACTGAATATCTCTGGAGCACAGTGATGATTAGCATGGTTTTCTCATGTTCACCCTACAGAAAGACTTCATATGTAGTTGTGGTTCTTCAGACCTAATGTCCTATCTTAAGATGTCTGTCCCAAGACTTTTAGAACTGTAACATCCATACAGACTGAAAATTAAGGAAGGATGGACAGACTAGACCAAAATTTAAGTAGCTTTATTTAGTGCTTTTTAGCATTAAAAATTCTCATAATTTTGTTTACAAAGTAAAAGCCATAAAGCTTCATTATTTCGGATAACTATGGCATATCTGAATCATATATTGAAGACGCAGGGTATGCATTTTCTCTAGTATGCTGAGGACTCTTGATTCAAGATAGACTTTGTCTATACTAGTATAATTTAGTATCAAGAAATACATTCCTGCACTGGACTTTCATCATGGACACTGTCACAGTGTTAGAAATATTCATGGGATTCTTCAGTGGGACCACAGCCCACCACATTTGTCACATTTTGGGTGTTAGCAGGAGTGACTAGGGGTCATTCCCAAAAGACAGTTTAGAAATACTCTGTGTCTTGGAAGGTAAAAGAGTTTAGAAGTATGATGTGGACCTTTCCATATGATTTGTTCTCTATGCAAGGGAATGTTTAATTTAGTAGCATAGAATAAGAACACTTTTTGGAACTGACAGGATACTGATTCAAGGCAGCAGAGGGGAGATAAAAGAGAATTATCCCACCTTTCTCCTGCCTTCAAGGAAAGAAAGCATTTGCTTTTGTAGATACGAAATAATTGGGTTTCCTCTGCTCTTCAGAGTGATCTAATACAGAGGAGGCAGTTGATCTTTTAATGCTGATGTAGCAATGGAAAAATAGAAAATTACTGCAATCCTCTGACAGCTTCAGAAATGGAACTGAAGGGACAGAAGTACTCATAGCAAGTCTACCAGCTCTTAGAAGCTCTTATGAAGGTCTTATGCTATCATAGACAAGTCACTGTAGACAGGGTCAGGAGACCATTTCTGAGGACAATGCTGCACACTGTATGTGGAAGGGGAGTTCCAGGAGACAAGATGTGTATTTTTTTCTCCTGTAGCTTTCAGTGGATGCAACTCCTGAATACAGCCGAACTCCCATAAGGTTTACTGTCTGGCAATGCTCATTAATGGTCTGTTGGGAAATTTGAACAGATAAATATTCATTCATTTTGTCATTCTTCTCAGAAAGAGTGGATGCTGTCTTTACAGTTTTAGGTGACCTCTCGAATGCTGATTTTATTTATTTTTCCACACTTGCTTTGGGACTTGGGTGAAAGATTCACCTATGTAAAGCAATGTCGAAGGCAGATTTTCATCAAAGATTCACTATAGCCACAGTGATAAACCCAGATCTAGCTTTTTCAACAGGAAAGCTTCTTTGAGAACTGCTGGATAAAAGGGGTTGTAATGACTTCTGCTATTTTCAAGACATGAAGTTTGTTATTCTAAGCTATTTATTCACCTTAAGAAAGAAAGGATCAAGAAATGAATGGCAGAAGGCTTAATTAAACCTATTATATGTCTGTCATGATGACACTATGGTAACAAATTCACACAGACTGTTTCAACTCTTGCTTTAGAAATTCTCATGTTTAACAACAACAAAGAGTTTAAGCATGTGCTTAATTTTAAGCAAATACATCATCCCATCAACTTCAAAAGGATTGAATATGCAAATACTTTAAGATTAAATACTTTTTTAGACTAAAGCCAAAGTTCTTAGCATCTTGCACCATTTAACATAGTTGTATAAGCTGAATGTTTCTGTAAAAAACAAAGTATCAGTACAGCTAAAATTCATAACGGTTTTCTGAAGTTGAAATAAAACAATAAGTTCTAACCTGACTCAAAGATTCATTTTTCCACAATTTTATTGTGAAAAAATAGAGTTTAAAATTCTTTCTGATTCTCCTAAAAGAAGAAAGGGTTAGATTTGCAGTAGTCGTAAGTAAATATGTGCAAGTGGTTTGAACATTTAAATGGGAAACTGTGGCCTGGGGATTTGATCCAAATCCTAGTCACTGAAGACCTTAGCCTTGAAATTTCATTTTGTAAGAATGATCTCACAATCCTTCCTTGTGAAATTGTCCCACCTTGCACAAATAAATAACAGAAGAGATAAGAAGCAGTCTCTACATCTGAACTAGAAGTCAGATCCCTTCTTTCTGTAAGATAACACAATTTCCCAGGTGTTCATTTAACTGAAATGCTTTGTGGAGTGTGACATATATTCATATTAATTTCAGGTTCACTGAATCACATTCTTCAATTAATAAACTATTTGTGACTAAAATGCAACCAGTCTTATTACAATGAACTTTTCCTGGCGTATACAGCTGGTTTGCAGGTGTTTCTTAAGCATGCATTTCCCCCAAACAGGAATTTGGAATTATGCAGAAATCCACACAAAAATTTTATATTGCAAATGGCTATTGCAGCTGTAGCTATTCTTAACCAACATAATAACGTTCTTCATGTTGCTGTGATGGTCTCAAAGCAAAGCAATTTGCTTTGTTAAAAATGCTGTGTTACAGGATGATCAGGGACATTTTTACAAATGAAAGTATAACTAGTTGCATTCTGATTTCTTTTCCTACTTCAGCTTGTTCTCACCTTTCTTGTATAGTATTTAATAATGTTTAGCTTTGTATGATTTAGAATAAAATGTTAATATTGTAATGTGATCAAACATTTTGTTACATTGCATATTCTGGAATTACCATAAGAAATCAAGATTTTTCTCACTTGTAGAGGTTTGTAATTTAATCAACACTTTACAAATTAATATGAGGAAATTATGGAGTAAACACCACAAGATGTCCAGGGAGCATGATGGCAAGAAAGAAAACATGGATCACTAAGCTCATTTCTTATGAGGTGAATTTGCTAACAGGCCGTCAAAAGTGTGCCGTGATGGAATGGGCAGTGCACAGGCTGTTTCCCCAGAAAACTATTGATTTATATGTCTGAATCATGGCTGACTTCTTATTCTGTAGATCGCCAGACAGTCATGGTATCTCATCAGTTGAAAAAGGACATTTAAATCGTATGTAATCAATAAACTTCTCTGTAGATTAAATGAGAAAATAGATTTAATTTTTTAAAAAAGGAAAATGATACAAAGAAGCCAGCGACAATCAGATTAATAAAATTGCAGTGAGGAATTCCATAAATGACACATGAGAAATTATTTTCCCCTAGCACTTTATTTTTTTTTAGCCCAGGCTGAAAATATCACAGGATAGTAAGCTTATGAAAGGTTGAATAATCCACAGGTAAAGAAAAGCAATTTTGTTTTGTGACCTAATGAAATACAGAGATTGTACACATGGCAAATATAAGCACAGAATACATCCACTCCTATAGCCAAAGTTGTAGCACACAGTTCCAAAGAGAAGCTGTGGAACTGCTGTTGTGCAGTAAGGCAGGTAGATTTAGTCTACTTGGAATTTGTATTTTTTACAGTTTTCCATCAGGTTCAAGCCAATTATTCTTTTTTAGCTCATGTACACATGCTGAAAGTAGCCAACATTAAGAAATTACAATTAAAATTTAATTTTGAAATCCTTCCTTTAGGTTACAAAAATTTCTAAAAGAAAGGGGGAGAGATAAGAGACCAAACTAAAACCATCTAACAATGTATGTGTGCTTAGTGCATAAGTGACTTCATAAAACTTTTACACTTCTACACTAAGTTTCATATCCTCATAACACCTCTGATGTTATGCACTTCTTTAAAATTACTATGTGTTCACAAAGCTGGGTTTCTGCTGGCAGCAACTGTAAATTTTCTATGTTTGTTTTATTTGGCTGATGCTCTTGCCTTCATCTAGACACATTTTTTCTTAATGTAGTAAAAATTTAAGCTAGAATAACTATATTTCTCCTTTCTAGTTCCATTGACTGCAAAATCACTAAAGATGTGTTTCGGATTTGCATAACTCTTCCATATAGCTAACCACGCCCAGAAATATGCAATTCATTAACGTTAAGATGGGCTAAAGGAATTCAGTAATTATTAGTCTAATGCTCCTACATTTTAATAAGCTGATTAGAATCTTGTTAAAAAAATACACTTCATATATGAACTATTCCTTGTGATTGTGAAGTATAAATGACATTTAAAGCTGTAGCAAACTGACAGGTTTTTATCTTTTTAACAACCTGCTATGAGCAAACTTATGAAATATGAGTTTAAACATACGCTTTTTGTGATCAAGAGTTCTGATTTGCTTGACATTTTGTCAATGTTATTTTGGGGCATTTTTCTCCAATTTCTCTGCATAAAATTCTATTGAAGACAAAAGAAATTCCTGGCAAATATATGTTTTTATTAAAAAATACATTTCGTCTTAATTTCTGTTTCAGCATGTGTGTGTGTGTGTCTGTCTCTTTTTTCTTACTTTCTTAAAACAGCATAAACCAGCATGACCTTGGGCATGAGAGATCATAGGAAATGCAAAGAAGAGAAAAAAACCTTTTTTTTTCTGTGTTTAAATCTTCATAAATATTTGCTAATGTAGTATAAAATTTTGAGCAGACCTTTAAGTGCTTATACCTGTTTTTTCCACTTTGCCCCATAAAAATAACCAGTGATACAGGGGCTTTTTCAAATGTTTTATCTCTTAAGATATATGAAATAATGTTCATTTTATACCTTTTTCTCTTTCAAATCCAAAGAAATAGTATAAGTATTCCAAAGTCTGCAAATTACATAGTACAGAAGCATTCATATTTGTAATGCATCACCAGTGCTGAACTACATGATAAATATAGCAACTGGGCTTCGGCCGTGCAATTGTGAGGATACTAAGAGCAAATGCAATAAGCATACTCTTCTTTTTCAAGTTTTGTGACATTTTGTATAGGCACATTATAGCACATGCCTTTTCCCGTAAAACTGCGTCAAAAGCCTAGTTTAATGATCACTGTTGTTTCCTTTTGAGCTGTATACCATTTCCATCTGAACAGCTCTGCAGGCTACAAAGATGTAACTGTTTTCTGCAGCAGTACAAACCATGCATTCAAGCAAGTCCATGAACTTGACTTTTAAAATTTTCTGTGAAAGTGGTAAGTTTCTAAGTTTCTAGAATCCATGGCTTTCAGTGAAAAAAGAGAAACTGAATGCCATAATCTGTAGCTCTATCTCATAATCATAAATGCCTTGATTTATCCTTGGGATTATAAATTACCCTTTAAACCATTAAAGCCCAGTAAAATTGCAGGACACCAATTACTTTCATTACTTTAAGGACCTTTTCTTACAAAAATCTTTTCCAATGCTTTACTTCCCATGTTACTGAAAATAACTGGGGACATGCAAGCCTGCTGTTAACAAGCAATACTTTGCTGTGAGACATTGACATAAGTTGCCCAGAGCAGCTGTGGGTGCCCCATCCCTGGCAGTGCTCGAGGCCAGGCTGGACGAGGCTTTGGGCAACCTGCTCTAGTGGGAGGTGTCCCTGCCTGTGGCAGGAGGTTGGAACTAAATGATTTTTATAAGTCCATTTCAGCCCAAACCATTCTATGATTCTATGAATACTATTAAATGGCCTACTTCAACTATACTGACATTTTCTCTTACAGCATTTAATCACAAGCATGACTTTTTAAAAATTCTTATATTTATTTCAGTGTAATGTAAGCCACTCTTTGTTCAGTCCTTCTTTACCTATCTATATAATGCTTTAGAGCTCAATGCTAATTACTAAATGAACATAGTCTAATCTAAAGACCATTTAATTCTGTACTACAGCATCCAATGTTGTTTTCAGGTAATTAATGAATTTAAATGCAAGAAAAAGTTATTAATAAATGAGAGTCTATATATTGTGTGGTTAAAATATCTTAATATGGAAAAATTCCTGATTTATTTCAGAAAGATTGTGATTGCACTATACAAGTTTTTCTATGAAGTAGGATGTCTCCAAAATATTGCTTTAAAACATAAGACCATCCTTCATGTTGTAAAGTATAAATCTTCCCTTTGAGCATCTGTTAAGAAACATCTCAGTTTCATAAAGGAAATAAAGAGTATTAGCACTTTAGGAACCAGTGTAAACTTTGTATCACCCAAGATAGCAGGATAAAAGTAATCCGTTCTTTGCTTCAAGAAAATATATCTGAACTTTCTGGTCAAATTCAAGACAGTGTCTTAGATATTTTAAAGCTGAAATCACAGTGAAAATCTTTATTTTAAATTTACTTTAGATCTGACATAAAACATTTCCGTGATATAAGCTTCTGATATGTTGCTATGAGTTTACAGTATGGTGACATCAACTTATACGGTAAATTGCTGCTTGATACAAGTATTGCTTCAACAGGAACACATCAGCTATTGAAGACCAGGGATTGGAGGAAGCATTAAATCAAGGGCGGATGAGAAAGTGTCATGCTACAAAGAAGCTGAACTACATACATATTGAATTTGAAATTGCTTTTATGGAGGAGTTGCTCACAAAATTTTAAAAGAACTTCAACCAGTTATGACTATCTATCCTTTTTTAAAGATTTCTATGTGCTTATAATAGCCTCTTCTTCCTCACAAGTTCTGCACTATTTGCTACACCTCAGTCCTTCCAGCTACCATTACTCCATTAATGTCTCCTGAGAAACTTTCATTACAATTGCCAAATAAACACTTTAATGAACAGAAATCACATTCAAGACATTACAGTATGACAACTCTGATACCTCCAAAAGCAGGTGTGCAGGCTAATAACACTTTTAAAATCCAATAAAAATAAACCCACCAAACCCAGCCTCTTATTTCTTCTTTTTTTTTTTTCCCTCCTTTTTTTTTTTTCTTAATAACCTTATCTAAATTTGTTTTACTGAAGGAAATAATATTGTAACTAGAAGTACATGGGGTTCTGAATAAACTGTGGATGTAGATACTGAATCTCATAGGCCTTTTGTTGTTTGAGCTCCAGCTCTCACTTTGTAATTTTTTTTCAGCTGGAGGTCAAATGGTCACCCATTAGGCATGGTCCTGAAATGGAACAAAAATTTCAGTTCCAAGTCCTGGAACTATCTATATTTACCAGTTGTCAGGTTCTCTAACTAAGCAATTTGTTTAATGATAGTTTTCTTGTATGAAAGATAAAATGTTGCTGAGTTTTCTCAGATATATGTTTAAGAATGAAGTCAATACTGTGATAAGAGAACTGTCGCAAAGTTTAGAGTTTTAAACATGATCTGGCATGAGGAAACAGAAACATGAGTATTGCTCCCAGCTCAGAAGTAGGTGGGCAGTACCATGGTCTTGCTAACAAATACCTTGACAGGACAGATAAGACTAAAGCTACAGATTTGAGAGGTCTGAGTTTACCAGGGAAGGGTACAGTAAGGGAGAATCTCAGACCCCATACTATTTCTGCTGAGTTCTCTACACCGCCATATGTGTTAACAGACATGCAGGTAGGCAACTTGTGCTTAACCCCACTGTTTTCCAGTTGTGGCTATATATAAGATCTGCCTCATGTTTCATGGTAATGTTCTATTTTTAGCAGAATCTGAGAAATTAGGATGGAGGTTTTTTTGCATCCCTGCTTCTGAAAAAAAGCCCCTCATTATAGGATTTACCTAGATAAAGCACTAAAATAATGTTGGTTGCCTTCTTGCAAAGTGTTGAAGGGAAGTCAGCGTTGGAGGTAGAATATCAAAATTCTGGACTTGTTTTTGGTGATAACATGTATGAAAGAGCATGCTATAGACAGACCACATACATTTACTTGCGTTCATGGATTCTTGATAGCTTCTAGAAAGTATACTGTGGTGAAGGATTTCAAAGCGGTGAAATTTTCCATTTCCATTAACAATTACAAAAAAAAATTATCTCAGTTGCTTAATGTATAAATGTATGCATGACATGTATGCATAAACATGAACATAAAATGTATATTTTTATGCCTATATACATACAAAATTATGCTCACACAGTTATAGATGCAGATTATCCTATAGATATATAGGAAGTTTATCCCACTCTGTTCCTAAGTTTACAGTTCTTTCCAGCTCACATAGTGTGGCAAAATGATATATGTTTCAGGGAACTAGCAATGAGTGAAATATTGTTGCAGAATATTCAGGTATGATATTAAAGGACAGCATTTGGGATCATTTATGAAAGTTATTTTCTCTGATAGTTGGTTGTATTTTAAGAGTTAAAAGTCCAGTACTGCAAACCACTTTTTCCCCACTAAGCGTTTTATTTCTAATTCCAAAATCCTAGCCCAGTAAAGTCAGTGGTCAGTGTAGCATGTAATGCATTAAAATTACAGTTTAGAGCCTTATGAAGTAATGTAAAGATCTGATTTATCCATGTTAAAAATTTTGTTACTCACATGCAAATTGAAGAACAGCTTCTCTGCTTAAAATACTGCCAAACACGTTGGTGGTTAAACACTGATATTGTCCAGAATCCTTCATTTCACTGGGGTTGTTGATGATCAAACTTCCTTCTATTAAACTGAAGCGATAATCACTTTCAATGTCAATTTCAGTTCCATTTCGAAGCCATCTTAGGAAAAAAGAAAGAAACTATTTGAGCATTTTATGGCCAAAGGAAAGCATCAAGCTTAGTATATAGAACTGGACAGCCCTGGTTGTTGTAAGGATGACAACTACTCAAAGAAAACCTGTGCCATAATTCATTATTTTGGCAAAGCTTTGGATGGAGAAATTCCATAACGCATGGCTGACAAAAACTAAGTTTTTCTGATAGAACACAAGTAAAAGCAGATCTTCAGCCTATGAAGAGAAAGGATAGTTTTTGGTTTGGCTATGCTAAATCAAATTAGTAACCTCTTCCCCCACCCCCAGAAAAAAAAACCAAAAACCTATCACCCATAAAGTCTTCAGACTTGAAGCCTGTACAGCAGATGCATGCTTTATGTCAAAAATAGGACTTTTACTGTGCTTATAATAATCAAAGTTTCAATTCATGTTCTATCATTAAAACTTTAGGCCCAGATGAACTTAGAGTTAGCAAAGCTAAGTCTGTACTGCATTAGAGCAAAGAACTTTTCTTTTCCATTCTTTCAGCACTTGTTTTTCTGAGCCAAATAAATGGAGAAACCTGATTTAGATACAGAAAGGAGAAAAGCAAGGCCTGTGAAGAGAAGGGAGGTAGCTTGATGTACGTAGGCTGTTATGAAATAAAGGATATTGGCAACAGACAAAGGCAAATGAGTATCACTAGATCGGTATACACAATATTCAGAGAAGACTGGGACAGGAGAGACTGGAATTAGCTGGCAGCTGGTCAAGGGTAATGCCTGGAAGCTACCAGGCAAATGGAAATTAAGATCAAATGAGGAGCCGGCTGGCAAAGGGAATGCTAAAATTGGGAGGTGTTCGGGACTGAAATGAGAAATCTGAACAGTAAAGACAGGGATGGGAGTGAAGATAAGGTGGAAGAATCCAGGCTAACATATTGGAAAGTATCACGCCTGAGCCAAAGCACTGAATAATTCCCAAATGAACACTTCTTTTTTGAGGTTTCAGAAGTAATCTAAGTCTCATATTTTTTCTGTTGTGCGAGTGGGTTTTGAGGTTGGGGTTTTTTCCCCCCCTGGATCCTCTCTGCCAAAATGCCTCACCTCTCTCATTCATCTCCGAAGACTGAAACAACAAACCTGCAACAGTCAACTGGCTGCAAAGGAAAAGATTTTGTATGGTAGATTAAGACTCCAGCATTCTGGAATAACCTCTAGGGAGGTATGGTGCAATATCTCAATTAAAGAATAATATTCCATATAAGAAGACTCTTTAAATTTGCTTTTCTGTCAAACTGTGTAGAACATAAAACTGTTAAAAGAATACAAAGCAGATAAGCAGTGTAAACAGGTATGGCACAGCTATTATGATGCACAGATATTTCCTTCATTGCTAGTTCGCAGTCATTCTGCAATTTCAAAGTTGCTTCGGGAAATTGCCAGCTACTCCCAAGCTTTGCCAGCATTCAGCAAAGAATGGAAGAACTTGGTAACATCTAGACTCCAGAAGAAATTTTAAAGAAGCAAAATGATTATCAGTTCACTCTATCTTGTTAACATTCATTGGGAATGACAGACAGCAGAATCCAGCTGAAATAGCTCTGAATTTTTCTTTATCCAAAGGTCAGAACTGGCAGAATTAATATGAACTGTGAAAATATTAGTTGCCCGTTTTTTTCATGGTTGGACTTTTGATCACAGAGGACCCCTGTTTCACTTAATGCAAGAAATGAAACACTGTTGACAATATCTTTATACTGCAAAGGATATTAGGAAAATGTCTGTAGGATTCACTACATTTGTAAAAAAGATTCATACATAGCAGAGCTAAAAGAGGAACTTTTCATCTTGAACATTTTGTTAATTATTTAAGATTTTTAATGAAATAAAAAAAGAAAGTTTACTTTTATATATATATATCTGTGTGAAATAAAAATACAAAATTAATTCTTCCAGAAATGATGGGAGATTTAGATAAGGAAAAGGCCAAAATTACATGTTTGAGCATTTCAAAGTGGGAACTGACACAAAATTCAGTTTGCTTTAATTAGTTTTCTTCACTTAGTTTCATTTTCAGTTAAATGCAATGCAAAAATATGCTTTTGTAATACTACCCCAAATCTTTGGATCTTGATGTCTGTCTGTCTACATATCATGGAGTCCATCCTGAATGGTTGTATTCTCCTCACATAATCCAAGCACATTAGAGGAAAAGAAACCCTGAACTGCGTGACATATTTTCTTCTAGGTACCCTGGCTTATGTGGGAGGACAGAATCCCAAATATAATACTTATAATGTAATGAGATGCTAGGGAAAAATCAGCTACATTTTTTTCTTGAAGACAAGTGACAACATAACATTTTGAAATATTCTAAATATTTTAAAGTAATTTTTTTGAAACTTTTTACAATGGTGTTTTTTATCAGGAAATTATACTCACAAAATATTTCTAACCAGTTTATATGTCTCTAACCAGCTTATATGTCTCCAAAGTAAAATAGGAAATGCAGTATTACACAAGCAGTGAAAGCAGTGTAGTGAAGCAGCATCTCAGGGAGCTCTGCACCTGCCTTTAACTCAGTAACAATGGTGACCTGTTGTTGTGAACCCACAGGAAGCCTGTCAAAGGTTGTATTCCTCATCAAAGGTCTCTCAGTTATGTTCTTCACTGTACAGATCCTGACTTGTTATACTAAAGTATGATTTGCAGAAATGCTGAGCAAATGGAATCAATTTATCTCAGGGAGTTACATGTATTTAGATACCTTAATGACTGGAACTGAAGAAAAAAAGATTTGTAAAAAGGTTATGAACACTGTGTCATAAGTTATACAGACTAAGGAAATGTATTAAAATGGCAGAGACAATTTTGGAATTTTTGAGTGATTCAAATGTTCTTTTAATGCAGCTTTAGAAAAACAAAAAGTTGTTCTCTGTTTTGGTTTTGGCTGAAAATAATTTTTAGCAGCATAGGCCTCACAGCACATGTAAATAACAATCTGTATTGTTCAGTGCTTGTAGATAATAGGACAAGGCCTTTGATGATATGGAAATATCCCTTCTCCTCACTATTTCATATGCCAGAGGCTGGGCAAGTGACATACAACAAACCTTTGCCTATCTATAGTCTTTTCTGAGGCTAAATTCTCTCTGCACCTGCCCTGAAGAACAGTATATTCCACACAATTTATATATTTTTTCTTTTCCCCTGAATAGTATGTATTGTATATGCTGTACAGACACACGGCAACAACAGAAGAAGTTACGTTGTGCCATTAGAACTAGGCCTTTTGGGTCAAAGCTTTCCTTTTAAGAACCACAGTCACAAAAGTTTGTTTATAAGGCTGTTGACACCAATTAATCTCTGGAGAACTGAAGGAATGGGTATCACAAAGTCATAAAATAACCAAGGCTGGAAGCAACCTTGAAAGATAATTTGGTCCAATCTTTCATGGAAAGGGGAGCCTAGATTATATTATTTAGCACCTTGTTCAATTGCATCTTGAAAACCTTCAGTAATGGGAAGTCTGCCATGTCCCCAAGGAGGTTGTTCCAATGAATGACTGTTCTCACAGTAAAAAATTCCTTTCTTATATTAAGAAGATAACTCTCATATGAAACCCCTCTTGTATTTGTTTCCCCTTGCCTTCTCCATGTGGTTCCTTGTGAAGAGAGAGCTTCTATCTTCTTTGTAACCACCTTTTAAAATATGCTGAAAGTCAGAATTTGTTGACTGCATTCCATTGGGAAAATGCAAAAAAAATGTTGGACCAAGAAAGAAAGGAGATGACATAGGTTCTCCACAAGAATGATGAGGTTGTCTGGGAGGGCTATGCACAGGGTTCCCCTCTTTTGGTGGAAGTTTGTGCCTTTTCTCCATGGTCACATGCTATGTTTAATGGGCTCATAGCACTTTAACAATGTGTGGAACTAATATGTGTGTTGGTTTTTTTATCAGCAATGCAACAAATATGTAATAGAAATTACACAAGGAATGTCAATAAAGAAGTCAACAGAGTTTTCATCACACATGGTGAGGAGTTCATGCAATTCCATCTTGAAGAATTTCTGGCCACTCATTCCTAATCCCATGTTACATGTTTTAGTCATGCCTGTGCTTCTTGGGGAGATTGTCCATTTAATGACTCACATATTTTGCAAAGAGGCAGATTCAGTGCTATTGTGATGGGGATGTCTAAAGATGGTACTGCCTCTGATTTTCTTCCAGTCATAGGAATGTAAGTTTTGTGATTCAAATAAGTCTAAGGAGAATTCATCCAGAATGCTGAAGAATCCACAAGTGAAATAAGTGTAATAAGTAAAAAATACAACGCAGAATTCATGATTGTCACCTATAACAAAACACAATGGTAAGAGTCCTTATGTTCCTTTTGTAAATCAAGAATGACTCTATGAGAAAAGATAAAGGATGTATGAAAAAAATAATCAACCATATGTTCTCCCAGCCCTCCTACATCACTTCTAAATTGTATAAAATATGAGCAGAGTCAGATGCAGCAAATGGATAAGGTGACTGCAACGTACTGTTCCCACCATTGATAAACTGAACTCTCAGACTCACAGGAGTGTCACAGCAGATGCATATAGTAGGTGTCAGTGACATAATAGTCTGTATGGAAAAACAGGCAACAGACAGTGGTTGCAAAGAAATAAAATGGTGGACTTGTGAGTGAAAAGACACCAGATTTGGCTCAGTTATGGTATCCCATATTGCATAATCATGTCATGTAATGTAATGTACCTGGACTTTACTGCTTTCCCTATAAAATGGGATAGTATTTCATAGCTTTATAGGTTTTTAGGGGGAAAAAAAAAAATCAATTAAATATTTTGGTCTTGTTAGCTATTAAAGCCACAAGTCAAAAAAACGGATAAAAAATCTCTTCACATGGATAATTATGATGCACAGAGAACATAATTTGAAACTTCACATATTGTGTTGGCGTTATTCACTACCACTTATGCTTCTTGCTTATTCAGAATCAGAAAAAACATTCAATCAGCAAAGCTACTTGTGTCACAGAGCTGTTTCTGTTATGTTGTTCTTCAAAGCACACTGACTCTCAGAGTGGAATTGTAGTGGCTAATATTCTGAAAAGTAAAAGAAAATAATTTTTAAAGAGTACCTGTATGTGGGAGTAGGATTTCCACGAGCCTGACAATTCAGAGATACTTTCTTCTCCTCAGAATCGGTTGGAAAAATCACATCATCTGGCTCTTGTACAAACACCGGCCCATAGTCAACACTTTCTGTGGAAATAGAAGTCCTGTAGTTTAGGAATTCTGAATAAATCTAAGTGTATTATATTTTTTTAAAGTGAGATTAAAGTATGCAAAATTATGTTTGTTTTTCAGAGATTCATATCACATTACATCAGATGCAGGGTGGAAGATAAGGAAGAAATATTACTAAGTTAACAATACAATACATAGTGTGATTTAAATGTTCATCATGCCTTAAAATGGCTTTCTCATCAGATATATTTTGACCTACAGTCTAATGAGCAGCTCAAGAGAGTTAAGCTAGCAAGAGGAATTAACTCTGCTTATAGAGAGCAAGGTAAACAGTAATTTTCCTGCTGCCTGCAGTAGCTTACCTTGCAAAGAACTAAGAGACAGTTTTCCCCTTTATGTCAAAGACTTGCTAAGAAAAATTGCCAGTAAAATTAATGGCAGCAACTGGTGGCTACTATTATATAACATATAGCAAAATCTGACATATCATTTTACTCCACTGTCTTCTCTAATTTTGGCATGCACCTATATCTTGATATGAATTTACATTTCTGAACAAGAAAAAGCTACACAAACCATAGGATACATCTATGATTCCAGTTCATTTATATTGTGAAGAGGTAAGTGTAACCTTCAGAAAGTAAAAGGCTGCATATACAGCATTCCTGATCACATAGGTCTGAATAACTAAAATGTTCACCATGCACTAGAAGACTGTGGAATTTTAATCAGCATAGGCTTGCTCTAAACTCTTGGATTATTTAGTCACATAATTCTCTTCAAACTTAGAGCACTAGCATAATCACTTGGGTGAGGGAAGATGTGTCCTACAAAGGCACAGATGCCAAGTGAGATCCTTCATTGCATACATAAGTGCTGTTTGTATACAATCACTTATCCACCCAAGTTCTGCCCCAGAATGTACCAATGTGCAGCAAAGCAGCTCTGCAGCCAGTCCACACTCCACCAAGCCATTTACTCTCTCCACACTCACCTGAGGAGGTCTCTTCTTCCCTGATACTTAAGCTGTGGGAGGCTTTGGGCAGCCCCTCATTGCAGGCAGGTGTGCACAGAATTTATTTGCAGATGAGCTCAGAGAGACAGATTTAGTGTTAGTTGTTTCCTCACTACATTTTAAGGCATAATCACTGCAGCCTGGCACCCAGGCAATGAACAAAGTCTTTTCTCAGAAAGAGCACTTACAGGGAGATAGTTACATTGTCCTACTACTTGCAATGAAACACATGGGGACAGTGTTTTCTCAGTCAGTTTTATGATTTGATATGTTCACATCATAAAAGTCCTCCAACTGGTACTAAGGTCAGTGTGACACATTAAGCAGTTTATAACCTCTTGTTATATTTATCCTAACAATCCCAGCTTAAAGCAAGAACTGTGCACCTTAAGACTTTGGGTTTTGGTCATGGACTTATAAACATTATTTACTTTGTAGTTCTACCAGCTCTTCACAACTTTAAATGTTATGGGTTCACAGTTTTGGGAACTGTGACCTTTTCCATACTGCTAATACTTTGAGAAAATTTGGGTGGACAGGAAAAGGTGCACGGGACTACAAGTCTTGGTACTAAGAAGAAAGTCTTAAGGAGTCTGAAAAAGGATGAGAAACATGGGAGACATCGGTCATAGTATGCTAGTTCTGAAATGCAAATTCCCATGTTCTTAAAGTCTGTGACATTTTGGGTTTCTCAATTCTATTACAATACAGTGAAAAGACCACATGAAAACTCATTATGTTATTCAACCTTCCTTTTTAGTGACTATTCTCTTATTACACACTTAGTTTTTCTTCTTTTTACACTGCTATTCAAATTCAGATTTTGAAAATACCTTTATTTTCAGCTATTTATGCTTTTACTGAAATAGATTCAAATAATTACCCTGTCACGTTGTAAGGACAGCAAATAAGAGCAGCAGCAATGTTCTACGTATTTACTTAGGTGTTTAGGTACAATACTTCAGTCAGGTATATTGGCAGAAATATATTTTCTGGGACAGATAACTGCATTATTTAAAAAAAAAAAACACCAAACAACAAAACCAACAAAACCAAAACCACCAAAAAAACCACAAACAAACAACCGCAATAAGTGATTTCTGATATGTACTTATATTGTTGAAGTTAAACCAACTCCAGGACTAAGTTTTAGGCACTACAGCTGAGGCTGCCACAAAGGCAATGGAATCAGTTGGCCAAACTTACTTTAGGAAAGGAAAATGTGGGTACAAAACCAATGTGTGTATTGTTTCCCAGAATTTGGTTACCTGCTTCTTAGATTGCACAAGAGGAAACAAAAGGAATGTAGAGTCAGTCTGTTAAACACTGAATTGCTCCCGGGTGTTGAGACTTCCCCTTTGTCTGTGTGCACCCTCATGCTGAGCTCCATCTCGCCCTGCCCCGGCCCTGGCAGCAAGGCTGAGGCCCAGGGCACATGGGGTGGGACAGGACGGTGAGGGGCTCTGAGGTGGCCACAGCCCCGGGTCAGGAGGCTGTCCCCGTGCAGACAGGAGTGACAGCCAGCTCTGCGTGTCGGCCATTTTCCCCATGGGCCTGAGTTGTGGGGTTTGTCCATCCCACTGCATTTAACATGGCTGAAGAGCTACAGCCCGTTTTTCCCCGAGCAGCCCAGGGCTGGGCCTTCCATCAGCCCTGGCTCACGCGGTGATGTGGTGGCCATGTCACAGGGGGCTGGTGTCAGGGCATCCCAGGACAGGCACGGAAAGGGCTGCGCGGTGAGGCAGCTGGAGGCGAGCAGGCGGGTGAGCCAGGGCTGAGGTGGGAGGGCAGCGAGGCGGGCAGGGAGCGGAGCGCAGGGCTGCTGGGCCTGGGCTGGCAGGAAGGGGTTGCCCATGGCATGACGTGGTGGCTGCTTCTTCTTTTCCTGAGCTGGAGGCTCGTACCAGGACAGGACCAGAGCATGGTGCACTCCCACACCTTCCCTCCACAGCCACTCAGCCAGAGAGGTTTGCTACCTTGTACAGGGATGTTGACACTAAGTTAAGGCATCAAGAGTTTGGCAGAACCTGTGGTAGGGGTTCCGCATGGTGAATGAAGGTAGCTTCTGCCTGGCCTCCCTTCACAGGCTTTCAGCCAGAGTTGTCTTCAGCTTTCAACAAGCCATTGACCTAAGGCCCAGGAAGCACACACACACAGTCTGCACCACGCGTGGTCCCACAGCCTGCTGGAGGCTCCTCACAGCCATGGACAAGGGGAGCTTCGAGCCACCCATCCTCTCTTTCTGAAATTCACTTTGAAATACAGTTTTCTGATTCATGAGCCATTGTCTGGTTCTTCTGGTTTGTGCAACCATTTGGGGAAACCTCCTGCGCCTTGTCCTTACTGTCATTATTTCCTTATTATGTTTAATTTATATATCTTTATATATGTGGATATGTATGCTATATATATACATACACACACACACACGTTATAGCCAAAATGTGGTTTCTCTCTCTCATGTACAGAAACACTTTTTTTTCTCTCTCAACTACTGATGAAAAAAAATCAGATGTTCTTTAGTTCTCCTTGCTGACCAATGCAAATACCATGAGAACAAACTTCAAATAAGAATAAAGTTTCCTGTACTTTCAGTTCTGTATTAAAAATAGTGTCATTCCTCAACACTCAGCTTTCTTGCCACCATCCTTGATGTAATTCCAGGTCAATAAATATGCCATGAAAAAGAATGAATTCCTAAAACCCTGGGAACACAGAGTTGGGCAGGAAAGAAATATGACCCTGTTCAAAGACGTGCATTGAAATTGCGTTGGCAATATTACTTCTAGTGTCTGATAATTCTGTGCTGTACTTTTAAAGAATAAAAGAAATAAGGTTCTTGTAAATGTTTTCTTAAGTAATATTTTAAAAATATAATTGTCTGCAGAAGTAGAAGGCACAGCAAATTCTACACTGCACTGGTCACTTGCTGTTGACCATGTCTGCAATGTTACAGTACCATTCAAGCTATATGACTGGCATAAATAGTTTTGGTGCCATTGTCTTAGACAGAGGTACTTGTGGGAGGAAACAGCTCTTTTCAGTACTGTGTTTTTCACCCAGCAGACAAGATATCTGAGGGGATAATCTCAAGCAGCCTGTGAATATGGGGGGAAGGAGTTCTTGCTTTGCATCTTCTCCCCTTTATCTCTTATGTCCTTTTAGAAGTACTGTTTTACTGCTGGTGATACTTGTGGATGGCTTTGCTAATCCCTCTGAAGGTGCATGAGAGAGATCTTCAGACAAACCATTTGTTTTCAGCTGTTATTCTGACACACTGACAAAATTTGTTAAAATGCCGTTTGGAAAAAGGGAAATAGTAGTCCTACTTTGAAAGCAGAGTAACTTAGCAAAATTTAAAAACCAGAAGTTTTTACAGGACTAGGAAAACAATGTTTTCTTACGTGTCTAGTTGTTTTTTGGTTTTTTTTTCCTCCCCATTTTTCAAAGGTTTGTTGACCCCAATGAGATGGAAGAATTTGCTAAAGAAAAGCTACGTGGTACTATAAAATGATAGAACTTCTAAAGCAGCCTAAAAGGAGGGGTCACTAACAGATCTTCCATCCTAAGATACACACTGGACTCTGCATACAGACCCTACCCAGAAAACTACCTACTTGGTAATATCATGGACCAAAGCATATCCCAGTGATGTGTCAGTCCTGGGTATTAAAATTTTCAGGATACATTAAGAAAGTTGCAGGGGTTTCTGATAAGGCTATATATATTGCTGAAATGTGCATCTCATAAGAATTTATTAAAATAAAACAAATGTATTTCATTTCAAATCAATCTTAAAAAGTGAAAAGCAATTTTTAGTAAATAGGGATCAGCTTTGAGTGCTACTCATTATCAAACGCACTTTTGAATTTCTTTCTTTCTTTCTTGGTTTGTTTTCAGTTTGTGCTTGTTATATGCACTTGAGGTGACAACTCTAAAGAATCTTCTGATTAACCTTTGTTACCATAGAAACAAGCAGTTTAACCTTTCAGTATATTAAGAAAATATTTTAGATGTGTAATCACCCTGCTTTCAAAGAAAACATATTGCTTTCTTCAACTAAAGGTAGAAACCCTCTTCTTTTTTCTTTTTTCTTTTTTCTTTTTTTCTTTTTTCTTTTTTTTTCTTTTTTTTTAGCTTAAGCACTGAAAAAAAAGTAGTAACCTTAACTTCAGAGTTAATGTTGATTTAGTGAGTAGTTCTATAATATAACCTTTGTAAAATCTGTGTGTAACAGATTTTAACATTAACAAAGGTGGCTGTAATTGACAATAATTATTTTGCATATATAGAAAAAGAGATGCACATATATGTATCTATGCATATTTATAACACATGCATTTATAAGATACATTTAATCTTAAAACGATCTTTCAGTTAACTTTAAAGTCAAGAAACTTTGAGGAGCCTTTCCTTTAGACAGCTAAGCTCAGGCAAATACACATGCCCTGAGATATGTATATTCATTCTCATATGCTGCATGCTGGAACAGTGTACAGCACATGCATGATTGAATTTACACTGCAAAAGAGATAAAATTATTTTCTCATATTTTCTGATTTATCTTTTCTAAAACAGGTATGTTTATTTTTTTCTTAGGGAAAATAAGACAAGTTTTTCCTGTTGCTTGAAAATGCTTTCTCTGTTCTGTGGCCTGAAACAAACATATCCATTTTAAACTTAATTTATAGTATTCAAATTGCATGACACATTAGTCAATATTGCCCAATATTATTTTAGCATAAAAAATTTTTCAGTAGTTTATGTCCTTAATTCAGTATGGAATATCCGTTTAGTCAGCTGGGGTCAGGTGTCCTAGCTGTGTCCCCTCCCAGCTCCTTCTGCACCAGCAGTCTACTGGCTGGTGGGGTGGAGTGAGAAGCAGCAAAGGCCTTGACTCTGCTTAAGCACTGCTCAGCAGTAACAGAAACATCCCTGAATTATTAACATTGTTTCCAGCACAAAACCAAAACATACTCTGTGTAAGGGCCCTTTCTGAGAAAAGGCTTTTTTCATTTTCTGGGTGCCAGGCTGCAGAGTGATTACGCCTTAAAATGTAGTGAGGAAACAACTAACACTAAATCTGGGTTTCTGAACTCATCTGCAAATAAATTCTATGCACACCTACCTGCAATGAGGGGCTTCCCAAAGCCTCCCAGTGAGGGGTGTGCCCATAATTCTGTACACACCTGCCTACAAGGAGGGGTGTGCTCAAAGCCTCCCACGTCTTAAGTATCGGGGAAGAAGAGACCTCCTTAGATGGGCATGGAGGGAGTGAATATTTTGGTGGAGTATGAACTGGCTGTAAAGGTGCTTTGCTGCACATTGGTACATTCTGGGGCAGAACTTGGGTGGATAAGTGATTGTATGTAACCAGCACTGATGTATGCAATGAAGGATCTCACTTGGGTCTGTGCCTTCATATGCCACAAATGGTACCTGAACAGGGACCTGATGAAAAAGGAAAAAAAAAAACCAACCCTGTGGCATAGCCTAGCTGAACCAGGGAAGACAAATATGTGAAGATGGATACATGAGTGCTCTCATCACCACTGCAGGACAGTAGGTGAACAGCTGGGAACCATGGGGCAATCATTAATACAAGAATAGAAAAATTGGGAACAGAAAAATCATATGGATGTTTTGGACTGAAATAGCTGAAATTGCCCTCACCCATAGTTTCTGCATTTTGGGCAAAACTGACCGACTCATCACATTCTGGTGAGTCGTCTGAGATTATAGTCTTTTGAAACAAACATTCCCTTGGTAATCACGTTTATCTCCTTGCAACAATAGGATATCATGTCCAGTAGAGGCTGCATGAATTTTATTCATGTATTTGCAGCAAGGAGCAAGAGAAAAACCTGAATCTTTCTGTGCTGTTTTGCAACTATGACTAGATCTGTAGATTTAAATTGTACTGTGCATTTTATTGTCAAAGATATGAAAGGAGACTTGAGCTGAAGCAGTTCTGAAAGCAAGAGAAAGAGAGTATACTACGGTGCCTTAGATCAGTGCAGAAAGGAGGCTATGTGAAAGGAAGATGTGGAATTATATCTCCAATACCAGGCAGGGTGACCAGCTGTGTGGGAACAACTCCTGTACAAAGCTGTAAAGGAGCTCAGACCTCAGTTAAAGATTTTTGGACTCAGATCGGCATTTATCATGACCTTGTACGCTGCCATTGCAGAAGAATTGTAATGACCCTATATGATTGTGAAGTGCTGTGTCGTATGATGCTTACCTCTATGCAGCATACAGTTTGGATAATGGAGTACTGGGATCAAGCTGCTGTGCAGCCAATGGATAATTCAATGAACTTGAAAGATATAGATCAAGGGCCTTGGTGAACCCCCAACTGGCTTGTTCAATCAGCTGATCACAAGCATCCTACCAATGATGAGCCAGAGAAAAAGCCAGACTAATGTGGATCTTCCTGATGCTTCTTGCTTTGCACCTGGCATTGCCACTGTACAAGCTGTAACAACGTTGAATAAGTTAGGATGTGATATGAAAAATAGTGATGTGTGGGTTTGTTATATTGGTAGGGAGTTAGGGCCATTGCTGTATGTCTACCGTGTTTGATGAACCTGATGTAAGCCATGATACAAAGGCCTGTTCATCAAGCTATGATGGTTCAAATTCGCACAGCCTTAACCTTATCCAATTTAACAAACAAAAAAACGGGAATTGTAAACACTGTTTCTGAGAAAAGGCTTTGTTCATTGTCTGGGTGCCAGGCTGCAGCGATTATGACTTAAAATGTAGTGAGGAAACAACTAACTAAATCTGTCTCTCTGAGCTTATCTGCAGATCAGTTCTGTGCACACCTGTCTGCAATGAGGGGCTGCCCGAAGTCTCCCACAGCTTAAGTATTTGGGAAGAAACCTCCTCAGATGAGCATGGAGGGAGTAAATGGCTTGGTGGAGTGTGAATGGGCTGCAGAGGTGCTTTGCTGCACATAGGCATGTTTCAGGGCAGAACTTGGGTGGGTAAGTGATTGTATATAATCAGCACTTATGTATGCAATGAAGGATCTCACCTGGGGTCTGTGCCTTCATATGCCACAGTCCTGTACTAGCTACTATGAAGGCAACTTACTGTACTCCAGGCAAAGCCATCACACCAGTCTGAATTAAAGACACAAACTATTAACTTTTTTTTCATTGTTAAAAAATCTTGGGCACTATTGATGATGCTGAGTCTAGCAGATGGTGGGGAGTTAGGAATTCTTGTTCAATAAAAATTAGATTCAGGCCTTGCACATCTTGAGGTTCATTAACACAAGCACTTTCAGTTATGAACTGGACCCTGTTGTTTATTTTCTTCTGAAAGTTATCAAACCAAAGATGGAAAGATATAAGAGGTTTTATTTAAGATTAAGTTCAATTATCTTTACTGCAGCATTTCCAAAATTTTTTTGAACAGTAAAAAAGTATATGTGTTTGCAGTTTTATGATTCTTCAAGAGTGTTTCATGAATAATTCACACTTTGTATGCACAATTTTTAGTCATGGCTTAACATATTGATACATAGGTTGAAGAGAAGGACTGTATTGCCTTAACTGTATGTTTACAGCAAGTAATTCCGTGTAGTTTACATTCACCAGTGAGCTACAGCATAGTTCTTTTAATTTGAGACACATGCTGAACTGAGAGTGCAAATTAAATATCATAAACTAAGTATAAAAGGACCTTTATTAGAAGCCATGTTAGGCCTCTGAGCATGTCTGCTGAGAAATCAGTTGAGAAGGCACTTAAGAACATGTACTTAGGCAGTTAATAAAAATTTTGGAGTTTTTTCTTATGGCAGATCTGGTTCCTGAGTATACGCCATATATTAGATATTTGAATTATACAAGTTATCAATTATAATATTAAAAAATGTTTTCCCTCTTTTATTAATGTTCTCTCACTTGTAGCAGTGGTCAATCAAGACCAGACTTGAATACAGGATGCTGTAGCATTTTGTCATTTAGGAGGCCCTTGTTAATAAACATGACCACTTAACACTGTTACTTAAGACATACGAGTTGTTGGAAAATAACTAGAATATCTTTCTTTCAGGAGCTCTAAACATGGAAAAGAAGCCTTGAGGCCAAATAAAAATAAAGAAACTTACTAATTTAAGTAAGTGGAATGCCAGATGACTGAAGTAGTGAACTTATTTCTGGGTTTTAAATATCTTTGATATTATCTCAAACATAAAGTTATTAACAGAACTGAGAGAGGTTTAGAAAATAAGTTGCATTTAGCTGCCATAGTAGATGTGTTCTTGCCCTCTTGGATGATGCAGGTTATCCTACTTGGTTTTCTGTATTGGAGTCCTTAGTCCTGCCACATCAGACATATGCTGGTCTTCTCTAAGTTCTGTTTCATACCTGCACTTGTGCTATGCATGTCCTTCAGATAATCAAGGGCTTTTAAAATATTACTCAGGTGCCTCACATTTACCTGTTTCTACATCTGTGTCTACACAGATGGATATACAAGGACCTGTAAGTGGTGGCGTATACTCTCCTAGGAATGTTTTATATAGTCCTTGAAAGAAAGAGTTGAAGTCTCTTTCTTCTGAGTCAAGTGCTCTGCACATTGGAGCTTGTGAGTTATGGACCTTTAAAACTGTTGTCTCCAATCAGTGGTTCTTCATTTCCTGCTGCAAAATAGAAGCTCAACTTTACTGTTGCAATGTGGCCCCTATGTTTTGAGAAGACTCATGATTGCTGACCTATATCAGGTGTGATCATGGCATGCCTCTTGGAAATGCCAAGATTTTAGGTGGTGGAATGCTTACCCTGAGGATCCCCATCCCATATCCCATTTTCTTAGGATGAGATGGGTATAAAATTATCTGAGCCCTCTCAAGGTAAGAATTTAAGCATAACAGTCAAACTTCACTTGAAATTTAAACACAGTAAGCTGCTTTTTTGCCAGTTAGTTTTTTCTTAAGGAAAACACAATGGAAAAATCAGGGTCAATCAGGGAGAAGATGCTTTGTGGTTCCAGTTTGTACTATATTATTCATAAAGTCTGTATTCTTTTGCCTTGCAGCTACAGATTTATTCTCCCTCAGTCTCTAGATATTGATACTGTTGAAGACCAGGATAATATGCTCTGATTCTAATCCTGAAATTTGATTTCCACCTACACACATTAGGTTGGCTGGGAGAAGTTATCGGTGCCTGGTGTGGTAACTGGGTTCAGTCTAGTCAACACTTACAAAGAATATTGCAGAGGAAGGACACATGTAGAAACCTGCCCCAGTTCCAGAAATGCTATCAAACAGCACTTATCTGTTTGCATGATTCAAGTTGTGTTCTAGGTCAGCCTTAATTCAGGGAACATATTTAGGCTTGTACATAAGCTACTTCTGTTCACAGAAACACATGCACACACCATTAGCTTTCAATACACACAAGGTACTTTCCAGGGGAAAGAAAAGACTTTACTGAGAGAAGCAGTAATCCTGTAATCACAGTCATTATACTGCATGAATGTTGTTGAACTGTGAGATATTAACCACAATGCTTTCCTCTGTTACCTCCTTAGACTATTATGCTCAAATATAGTCTAACCTCTTCCTCCCCCCCCTCCTTCTCCTTCCTCCATCCTTTTAATGTTTTTCTTTCTACCTTTATTTGAATATAATTCAGACAAATGTTATCACTAAAGAAATAGTATCAGACATGTGGCTTCTTTAAATGTAACCAAATATGAGAAAATTTGTATTGTTACTATGATTTATTTCATTTAAAAGTAAATGACACCGTATGACACCAGTATGTATCCATGCATGCACAGATATGCATGCATGATAGAGTTGACTACACAGGTAGATTACAGAGCAGGTAATTTAGAGAAAAAGTAGTTTTATAAGATTTACTATTCATGTTTAATTTACATTACTATAGCTCATAATTATTTAGAAAATTTCCAAAGAGGAAAAAAACTACATAAAAAAGTGACTGACATTTTAGTACCAGATGAAATTGTGCTGTAATGGAATTTCAAACCACTAGTTTGCTGTTTTCATGTAGGAATACCTGTATAAAATTATTCTGCATAGGAGTCTTTAAGAAAGACTATTTGATGACTTTAAGGCTAGTCTGAAGAATCTAAAGTGAAAAAGGTCCATTTCTACTTTGTGATGATTAATAAAATTCATAATATGTCTGAGAAATACTGAAGTAAGCTGATAAACATGTACTGCTTTTGAAAAATGTTTCCAAGGTTCAGAGAGGGAAGCTAGACTTACCATCATGTTTGAAGGCCTCTGAAAAGTGATAGAGGTTTGTTGGGGAGTGATAATGTTGTGCAGCTCCTCTCCAGCCTGGTGAAGATACACTTCCTAATGAAGGACTGCTTAATCGTGGTCTGTTCTTTGTGTTAAATGAGGCTAAAGGTGAACTACCAGATTTGATTCTTAGTATAGCAGCATATGAAGTGGGGAGTCCAGGAACAGCTTCTGAATATTCTGGGGGAGGGGGGGAGGGGAAACAAGAAATGAACATTAAATAAATACAAAATCTATCACTTTTCAAAATAATATTTTGTTATGCAGTAGAAAAGTAGAAAAATTTTATCTGTAAAAGGGGTGTCAGAGACACCCCGGACTCCATGAGGGTCTCAGCTTCTAAACAGAACAGGCAGAAGCATAGAGCTCTAAGACAGAAAATTCCCCTGCAGTTTCAATACAATATAAAAATTAGGTGGTTATTATATTTCATTCTTTTGGTAATATGGGTTTTCAATATTTAAAATTCTATTTCTATGACCCCAAATCACTGTCTGCCAAGCCACCACCTTTCCTTCACAGCTTTACAGTACTTTGTGTATGCAGTACAGAAACACTGGCTAAAGTTAAATATGCTCCTCATTTCAACAGTACTCTGCAAATCAAGTGAGCTAGCTAAAAAGCCCAAGAGCCATATATGCACAAACCTGTCTGCCAAGAACATGCATATGCCAAAATCACCTCCTTTTCTATTTCTGTAGCTTCCTTTTTTCCCCTTTTCTGCCTGTACTTAAAATTTCATTGTCTACAAGTACAGAATAGTGCCCAAGCTTTTGGTCCCTGTATAATGCCAAATATAAGAGAAATAATTAAATAGATTAAAAATATCACTCAGGAGCTGCAGGAACAAAGTAAGCAGAACTTTTCAAATCAATAGTACTTGACATAGCACAGTCTAAAGGGCATGACAAGAAAATTTAAAAGTATGTTCATAAAGATGAGCGAAGGGGCTTGAACTGTATATCAAGTGCTTAAGAAAGAACTGATTTTTGGCGGGACAGTGAAAGTGGTTGGCAAGAAAAAAAGATTATTGTTCTGTCATTTCCACTGATGATAAATATTTATAAACTGGACATTCTTCAAACTGGCAGAATGTGAACGATGAAAAACTATGGGTGTTCAAAAGCTTTGAGTAGAAGCACACTCAATTGAAATACAATTTCTGAAATACTAGGTCATGGCTTTGCTGGAGAGCTTTTGGAAAAATATTCTAAGCGTAAATATAATTTAGACTATTTCATATTTCAAATGGTTTAAAATTAGAGAAATATGTATTTTACTTTATGAAGATTGTGATGGAGAATGCTTAGTCTTTCGGGTTTTGGAATAGGTCATTTCAGTACAATAATCAGTGATTATTGTCTCTGATCAGATGTTAAGTGTTTACCTCTTCTGCCTTTTAGAAGAGGCCAGAATTTGGAAAAAGCAGATGACCAGTATTTTAAAATTACCATTTTCATCTATGCAAACTATACATTTACAGATTATTTGGTGATGCCATATCTCATTTCAAATTTGGATTTAAATACAAGTTTTTGCAATCATATGGGAAAAGCATAAATATGGAAGGTCTGGTTTATTTTTCATCTTAGTCTCACAAACAATCTACTTTATTATGTGCATCATGCTGTTTTGTACATCATAAGCATAATATCTTTTCTGGCATGCAAAGAGAGGGAAAATACAACATTGTCATGATAAATTAAAATGCAGTATGAAACTATCTTATAGGACCTCTTGAAACATTGTCATTGGAATATAAATGCGATTTCACAAAAAATATCTTGATTGTCTTTTAATAAATTCTTCATATATTTTGCAGTATTATGTATTTTAGTTCTTTTAAAGTAAAATTTTCCATAGAGGAGAAGTGAAATCCAATCCCAGGGGAATATTGAAAAAAATCTTTTTAAAAAAATTATATTAAAATCCACCCCCATGAAATAACTCATTTTTGTTCTCTTTTCCCTCAGGTTACAATCTCAAGATCATTGAGGTTTCTTGAACAATTATTTTTTTATATTTGTGACTTATTTTGGTCTCACCAAATACTAATTTATCTCATTTTAAAATATTTTTGGCCTTACAAATATAAATTATTTCAGATAAATAAGCTGCAGTAGAAATGTCCGTGGTTAAAGTTATCACATTAAATGCTTAATGCAGAACGGACATCTTTCTTGTGAGCAGAGAAGGAAGATATTTCCTAAGGAATATGGATACATTTAAGGGATAAGTCTCTAACACATTCTGTGTCAGAGAATGGAAATGTTTGGTGGTGAATGTAACGGCCCTGGTGGCAAAAAAAAGCCAGTTAGTTGGGTGCTGTGGAGCTCCTCAGATCCTCACAGCTCAGATACCCTGATATCCCTAGGGTTTCTGGTACTGTCCATGGAAATGCTGCAGAAAGTCTGGAAACAGGCAGATTGGGATACAGTTCTGTTTTTCCTCACATGGAGATGGGATGTGGCTAGATTGCAGCTGATAACAAGGATGCAAGACACCACACAAAGGACACTTGCTCTGAAGACACCACTTCTCTCCATCTTTTAAATATATATCAATCTGCTTGTAACTCAAGGAGAACAAATGGTCTGTAAGCTACATGAGATGGGCAAAGAAGCAGGAAGAAAATGCTAAATTGCAAAGTGTGGTGTCACAGAACTATTCCAGTATGTACTTTTATACATAAATATAATATATAATTGTAACAGTGATAGATATTCTGTTTCACAGTATCCATTTCTATAGTTAAAAAAAAAATAATGAAAAAAGTGGAAACAGCGGTGATGGCTGTTGGGAAGACATTCCTTCAGTGTGCAAATGGACATAGAAGAAATACACACTGGAAGGAGTTTTACTTTATAATAAAAAAATGCAGATTTGCCTTTGGTCCAAACTTTACAGCGCAGCATAAGCCCTAATAGGATTTCAAAAGGAAACATGATTGCAATCACATATATAATGAATGTACTGTTCCTGGAGTATTTTCTGCAGATACAGGCAGTTTTCTATTTCTGGCATGGTATTTTAGCTCTGTGCTATTTGCCCTATGGCAATGGACAGAATTTGGGAAAACTTTATGTCAGTACTTTTTCGGCAAGTGATAAATACTTTGTGTGACTGAAATATAGTATTATTAGGCCGTTAAATGTACTATATGCCATATATATATCAACAGTAAAACTCCAGTGTCTGAAGACCTTTTAAACTACGTAGTCCATTTGTTGATAGCAAAATATAGTTCCTTAGATGATGTTCCCGAGTATATCAGATATTCTAGCTTGAGAAGATTCAAATATATATTCATATGTCATTTAATTGGGAAAATTATGAAACAGTCTTCCTTGATGGGTAGACAGAAAGGCTTCCTGTGCAAGCTAGAAAGTCTGAGCTGTATATTGCTTTTTTTGCAAAGAAATGGAGATTAGCAATCAGAAATTAAATACTATTAATCCTGATTCTTAGATAGACTGAAATCTCCAGTGGTATGCAGCCTCTCTGTCTGCACAAGTTTGAGTCAAAGGGCCATTTTTGTTAATGTAATATTTCTCATTTTATGCTATGACTGTCCTGTTTCTTTGCATACATGACACAATAGCCTACTCCAGTAAATAGGATTCAACAACCCCGAAATAGTTTTGACAACTACTTTTTGCTGAAATAGTATGTGCAGACAGCTTGGTGAAATAAAACTGTGGTTCTTTTCCCACTTAAAAATAATAATAAAACCCCCTTTAAAAGACTTTGTTATCTAGTTGAATGGGGAGCACTTGTTCCACGTGGTAAATCCAGGGTTTGAAAGGACAGAAAAATCAACATGCTTTCAGATGTATGTAAAGTACCTTGGGAAGAAAGAGAAGGAAAGGATACAAAAGTCACCGTACATGGTGAAAAGGTCTTGCAGTAACAGCAGTATTACGCAAACTGGTTTCTGACCTTTCATGGTATAATTGTTTTGTTTGGCTGGGATTAGTGATCAATGTGAAATTTCACCCTGACTCTGCTGCTGAGTCATGCTCATGGGGATGCTGTATCCGAGTAAAGTTTCTCTTGTAAGACATAATTGGAAATAGTTAATAACTTATACGTAAGCAAATATTCCTTGTTTTGTTTACTAAAAGCCTGTAACCTATGAATATCACTGACAACTGGAGCAGAAAGCATGCTTACCTTAAGACAAAACCTACTTCCTAATCCGAACATTCATCTCCAGAGATTTAGACTTCTGTACTGCCTAGTTGCAGTGGCTTAATTAGAATATATTTTTATTGGACTACTATTTACAATAAAATTATTCCTTTAATTTGGTTTGGATTACACTTCTGAGACTTGAGAAAATAAATTTATTTTCCATTATTTAAGTACATAGTTAAACTGCTGGAGAGTAGGTGTTAGATGTCTCTAATGTGTTTCTTAGCTTTACCAGTCTACCCTTCAAATCCCTGAGAGATTTTATCAGACCTATGGGTAGTTCTCAAAACTGCTGCACTTGAGTTTCACTATGGAATTATATTTTCCCTAAACTCATTCTTTGAAATGACTTAAGTATTTGGGATGAAGCATCCAAAGGTTTTTCAGCTGCCAGCAGACATAGATAAGGAATATATAGGCCTAAATGGTAAAGATATTAAGCAACTAGAAACAGCCACAATAAAATCAACACCTTGGATTAACCTTCATAGTTCTTTGCACTAGAACCACCAGATTTATAGTCATTTTAATAACAGTATGACAGTTTTAAGATAGACTATATTTTTTTTTATTCCAAGTGCACATTTTCTTATATGTGATTTCCAACAGCAAAGTATGATTTGAATTAGTTTTGGTAACTTTTTAATGAACCTGTGTCAACCCATTAAATTATTCATGCATCTTTTATTATTTCCAGCACGCTGTTCTTCAGCCTTTCTTTGGTCAGTTTCAACACAACAAGGAAAAGCAGCACCACAGGTAATAGAGAAACTGTCTTCTACTGATTACTGAGGGTTTTTTCTGTTCAAAAAAAGCAAAAATATGAATTTCAAGATCATTTGAAAGATATTTACTCCTGTAATTTACAATAGGTTTGTCAGGTTAAATTTGACTTTTCATGTGTGCTGTGAGGGAACTAAGCTGACTCTGAGTGAAAGGGAAACTTTTCCCACAGGATGGTATATGCTTATACACATTCCTTAGGTGCAGTCCATGGGTACAGATATAAACCACAAATACTATCCCATTATATTTTATCTGACAGATTTGTTTCAAAGGGCACAACATACGTCAACATAGCTCCAACCATGGCACTATGTAATTTTCCCAAAATACATTCTTTCTTCAAACAGAAAGATGACAAAGCAAATTCACTGAATCTATCCCAAAAACTTCTTTGCATACTGTCTTTCTAATATTTGAAATCTATGCAGAATAAAGGATTCTGACTCTTGGGGTGATGTTTTGTTTTCCTTCGTTCCTTTTTTTTTTAACTGACTCCTGGTCAGTTACTAACTCATTGACATTTCTCAACTATCTAATTAAAATGTAGTTTATCTTATAATACTTGCAAATGTGACCTTCATTTGTGTATTTTTGCTAGCTAGGATGTTTAATCAAATGTCATGAAGAATGCTAACCAATTTTTTTCATTGTAACTTTTAATTATGTTGTTTCAGTGGAAGCATTCAGTCTTCTATGAAAATAGCTGCCTTCATTCTGTAAACTGGATTGTATCATTGTTGCTCCCCAATTTTTTAAACAGAAATATATTTTCTGTCTTGTTCTGTGCATGCACATTGGTTTCCTTTTAGACTGCTCCATGACATTTAGCTTGGCAATAAACTGAGAGAAATATGCAGGAATAGTAGGAAACAGTTGATAAGGTGTCCATCCAGGACATCTCTTATGAGAACTAGGATTAATACTAGAGAAAAAAGTGGAAGCTAGCAGATTTTCTCAAGAACTGGTTTGCATTTGATCCTCCTCTGCACAATTCCCACTGTCTGTGGTTTAGTTTACATGTCAGAGATTTTATTTTAAAGATACTATTATATCCCAGTTTTTACTCAAAATGACAGGCAATGCAACAACATATGCAATCATCAAAACCAAACCAAATAAAAAGACTGAAACCTTCACAAGGCTTAAAAACTCATTTTAAACACCTGGAATCTGGATGTCTACATGTGAGCTAGTGAGGCTGCATTCACTTTACAGGTAGTGAAGAGAAAGAGGAACACGATATGTAATGTGATGGACATGCTTAGTAAATGTCTACTTTTTTGCCACAGCCTTTAAAAGTAAAGTGAGTAGCTGAGATGTCAACATTTCAACTTGTTCAGATATCCATTGTCTTAGTCCTCTCATCATAAATCAGTCAAGCTTCATTTGTGTCTTTTCTGCTCAAAATGTCCGGTTGTTCTGTGGAGGAGTGAAGATCAAGAGATTTGTATTGTTTCCCAAAGCAGCAGTGAGGGATGATATAGAAGCTGGAAGCTCTCAAGGAAAATATGCTGTTGGTCTTCATCAACCTTTTTCACCATAGATTTGGTAGTATGGAAAAGAGAGAAAATTCATCTATTTAAGATGGTCTTTCCTTGTGGAGAAAAGTAGTTTTTTGCCAGGACTTTGGCCAAATGAAAAAAAATCTTAAATCCAGTAATTATTCTGTTGAGCTTTCCAGTAGTTCGGCATTCAAGGAAGATACACAATAATTTAATTTGAAAATCCAAAATAGCCTCTCACTTCATAGAATTTCTTTTCTCTTAGAGTTCTGGTCTTATAAGGCAGCAAATTTGAGAACATAGAATACTATGGACAGATATGGAAAAAAATAAAAAAAAATAGGGATATATTTTGTTTTCCTTTAAAGTAGCAAAGGGAAAGTGCTTTGAAGAATTAAAGCATTGACTGAAGGATAGTAAAGAATATTTCCAGCAGCTATTAGCAAATGAATCAGTATTTTTGGAATATTATCCTGTTACACTTGATTTAAATATCATGAATTTTTATGGGGAATTATTTTGAATAATACAAAGATGGTTTTGTAGAGTTAGTCACTGTTTCCCTTCCTACTGAAAAAAACAATCTCTTTTCTGTCTTACTTCCACTTCATACTTATAATGCAGCAAATAGGTGACTCAATATATGCTCAATTATTCCCACTTTGCATGCAACATATCCACCAGATCAAACAAAATATACTTTAAAATAGAACACTTAGAGCTACAGATTGATTACAACTGCAAATAACAAAAAAAATAAAAGCAATAATATATTCCAATTATGGAAGAACATTTGTCCAAAGTTAAGTAATTTTAAAAGTGTTTTGAGATTATTGTTTTTGTTTTCTATCAAAACACTTAATATTTTCTCTTTCAATGCATGCTGGTATAGTATACAGATTTCAACTAGTTAGGGTATGTTTCTGCCACAGCACAGGCTTCAAACACACTGATTATGTTAAATAAGTGCTTTGCACCTTTTTCAAAGTCTCTGCAGTCACGTAATGAAAAGTGGTTCTGAGATGCAAAAAACATAAAACTCTTCTTTGAAAACTCTTCTCATGAACTTATTGAAGGAAAATTTAACTGCAAATAATATTTTTTAAAAAACTGTATGATTTAGCATATTCCATGTAGCTCAATATTTATTACTTCTGTTTTATGCACTATTTAGGAGCACAGATGTGTCTGACACTTTACCAATATGTGGAATTTTTCTGCCTGTTTGTCTAATACAAAGGAATTTTAGGTCAGCTTTGTCTGAAAAATATCACTTAGACCAGACAGTGTAGATAGATGAGAGCATCACTATTCTCATGCCATCCAAGAGAGAGATTGTAGAAATTGGTGGCTTCTACATATCTTGTAGATATTTTCTGTATATCTATGGCCTGAAGGAGCAGTGCTACTTACTAGGTATAATTTGTAGGCACATGAAGTGCCCTAAGACTCCTAAATGGTTTCTGTTTGTCAATTTTTAGATATATTTCACTATCCTACTTCTTCAGGTACTTTTCATACAATATTTTTCAGCTCAGACGTGACTTGTATTCTCTAGCAGGAAAGTCTGGAGCATTACTAATGTAAGATCCATAGATTAGCCTACACTGCATGCTTTTAATTGAAATCTTAACTTATTTTCCCCATGGCTGATGATCATCACAGTGAGCTGTCAATTCTGAATGTGAAGGGAGAACCAAGTACCAAAGGTCAACTATTTTAGCACTAATCAATTAAAGTAATTAGATGGATAGAAATCCTTATTTATAGCCCTTCCTTCCTAAAATGATATGCATATCAATGTTAGGTAGACAATAATAGATCAATCCACAACAAAGGATAAACTAGTAATTGACATTGTTAATATAAAATGCTTGATTAAATTATTAATGCCACTATGAACACTGAAGCAGTCAAAATCTTAATAATCAGTGTGCGAAGGAAACTACCTGCTGATTTTCTTGGCAATAGAAATATGTATACATTAGTAAAACTCTGGGGTTTTAGGAGATCAGACAGCTACTTTGCCAGAAAAACAATCTTGGATGTTGCTCACTTCTCAGAAATATTTTGAAACATCCTGAACTAACTTGAAAATACCAGTTTGTCTGCTGCTGCCTAAACACAAGCTCTGGTACTGCCTTAAAACTACCAGATGTTTCTTTCAAAAACCACATTTGTTCTTTCTCCTATGTCCTTCAAGCAAATAAGTTGTTTTCCATAAACATCTTTATTGCTCTCTCTTTGTATTCCCCCAAACCAACACCTGAAACCTTGTTTTTTTGGTGATGCCAGTGCATCCAGGCCACCTGGAGATGCACTGTGAGAGTTATTATTGCTTTCTGTTTTATTGTGTGCTCATCAGACTTCTTCTTTTGTCTGTTTTACACAATAGCCTTGCTAGTGAGGACTATGTCTCTTTGCTTGCACTTTTATCTGTCAGTAAAACAGGACCCCTACATGTATCATATCCTAGCAGAAGTAGCACTATCATATCCTAGCAGAAGTAGCACTGACACCAGATTGGTGTCTTACGGTGTCACTGGGGCAGTGACTGGGCTGAAATGGGGCCGTGGGCCTTGGCCAGGGTGGGGGGAAGCCCTGAAGAGGCTGGGCAGGGTTGATCAAGCCTAGTAGGGCCCTGACAGCAGCCTTCCTCCCCAGCAAGGTGTGCCTTATGTCCTGCAGAGACCTGGGCCCAACAAAGACCTGCCATGGAGTGGTTTAGTTGCTGTGGGATGGCATAGGGCTACTTTAAGGGATACAGGGCTGGGACGGGGAGTGGGAAGCTTGGGGCTGGGGAAGCGGGATTCAGGCTTCCCATAAGGAGGCCTGGCAGGCAGAAGAGGAGGACAGCAGAGCTGGGTTCAAACCTGATCAACAACACCTACAGTTTCCATGTTAAAAACAGAAACAAAATGATCTTAGAATCACAGAATCATTTAGGTTGGAAAATACCTTGAAGATCATAAAGTCCAACCAATAACCTAGCACTGGCAAGTCCACTACTTAGCCATGTCCCTAAACCACTTCTAAATAAGCACCACATCTGCGTGTCTTTTAAATACCTCCAGGGATGATGAATCAGCCACCTCCCTGGGCAGCCTGTTCCAGTGCTTGACAACCCTTTAATTGGAGAATTTTTTTCCTAATATCTAACCTAAACCTCTCATGGTGTAACTTGAGGCTGTTTCCTCTTGTCCTATTGTTTCTTACTTGGGAGAAGAGACTGACCCCCACCTCGCTACAGCCTCCTTTCAGGTAGTTGTAGAGAATGACAAGGTCTTCCCTCAGCCTTCTTTCCTTCAGGCTAAACACCCCCAGTTTCCTCAGCTGCTCCTCATAAGACTTGTGCTCCAGACCCTTCACCAGCTCCGTTGCCCTTCTGTGGACATGCTGCAGCACCTCAATTCTTTCTTGCAGTGAGGGGCCCAAAACTGAACACAGTGTTTGAGGTGCGGCCTCACCAGTGCTGAGTACAGGGGGACAATCACTCCCCTTGTCCTGCTGGCCACGCTTACTGATACAAGCCAGGATACTATTGGCCTTCTTGGCCACCTGGGCACACGGCTGGCTCATGTTCAGCTGGCCATCAACCAGCACCCCCAGGTTGTTTTCTGCCTGGCAGCTTTCCAGCTGCTCTTCCCCAAGCCTGTAGTGTTGCATGGGGTTGATGTAAATAAGATCTTTACCATTATAATGCTGATCAATTAACAAAATACTGAAAACAAAAACAGTTATCAGCGTATATGTATATGAATGAAAATTGTTCGTTTGAAAAGGAGGCTACTGCTGCAGGCAGAGCTTTCATCAAGACATAAGCACACTTCACTATTCAAATGGCTTCCCTGTTTTCAAACCTACTGGGATGGAAGAAACTGATAGTTAAGAGAAATTAGCCACTGATTTTAAAAAAAATCAGCTGGAAATTATTTTAAAAGCATATTATTAGTTTTTATACATCATAGCAAAAGTAGGCATATTTTCATCTTTGGATGAAAGAATCTGTGACATTTTTCATCAAACAATGGAATTAACATGAACAATAAAGTCATAAGGTTTTCCTGAAGTAGTGGAAAACAAATACTTTCTGAGAAGAGATCATGTGTTAATAAGACAGAAAAACTAGAATTTGACAGGTTTATGTAATTCACACATTAAGATTCATTTGCAAAGGTAACAGCTGTACAATGTATGATTTGTTTAAAGAATTTTGCAAAATTTCCTTTTATTATAAGGGAATGTCCACAGTTTGGAAGCTGTGCAAGTAAACAGAGATCAAGTTAACATTCAATACCATGAGTAACAGAGCAAGAAATTCTAACAGTGGTTTATTAAAATAATAAAATAATCCACTAAAAGTTTGTCAATTAACATGTAATTTTTTAGAAGAATCAATTTTACTTTGACATAGAAATTTCTGGGTAAGTTTGTGACTAGCACAGAGAAATTTATGATTCACAGCTAAAGTAAGCTTTCTTTAAATTGCAAGATTAATTAAAAGTTACCTAGGATAATGCAAGTTTTTCTGTTCCCTGTGATACACATACTTACATATTAACGCAGTTCTCTGTGTTTATGTGCCCAGTGAAAGCAGACAGTCTTTCATCCCCTTTGAAATATCTCGTGGTTCAAAACATTTTTATATACGTTTTTTTCAGCAGCTAACGTATTCTTTTCAACCTTTGCATCCTTCTTTAGTTCTCTGCTTTAGCATTCGTTAAATTTAGTTTGCTTTAGCATTCGTTAAATATTTTACAGTGCACTGTCCACCTTGCCTTGCATCTTCGACACCTTTATGTGGCTTAAATTTCCCTTAGCAATCCTACGAATTAATCACTGGGTATATTGTTGGTCTAAACAGCTATTGCTAGCAATTAAACAGTCCTTACACACACAGAGTAAAATTCACTCTCTTGCTCTGGAGAAATACATTGACAAAGCACTTCTTCAGCATTTTTAAGTATTTAAAGAGGCATGTAGGTCTGCAGACTGTTAAGGGGGTTAAGATTTTATGTTGGTTCTGAAGTGTTTTCAAAAATAAAAAAACATACTAAAAACCCACTTTGTTACAATGGACTTTAGTCCACTGTCTTTCTGCATGGAAACAACAGTTCCATGAAAATATACATGCTGAAGCTTGTCTCTTGTCTTCTTTGTCTGAGATGTACTAATAAAAGTGAACACAAACCCCTTTCAAAACACCAAAAATTCTTCCAGTCTTTGCAACTAAATAAATTAGAATGCACCATGCAGCGACATTTATTACCATGGGGTAAACCCATAACACAAACACATCTGCACACTGTTTTCCTAAATTGGAAATAACTTTGTTGTACTAAACCCACCATATTCCACAAGCTCTTCAGGTAATTCTTAATTATTCTCCTCTGTTTTCATAGTGGTTGCTTTTAACCACAGGATCTGGTGCCTCCTTGTGTGCATTTCCAATTGTAAACTGGTGGTGAGCCCGGCACCCTCACTAAAGTAGTCACAAATTCAAAGGAAAGCCATCAAAAGGATGCAGTATTCAGGGCTGACTAGAAGTTCCTTGGAGGGCACAGACTTGAGCTGTTCATACAGTCCTTTATAATGGAAAAAAGAGAGGCTGTACAGCTGATCTCCAACAAAGTGCAAATTATTTTAAAATAGTAATAGGAGTACTGAGATAATACCCTAATAAAACTGTTTTTTTACCCAGACAAAGCAAAAAGTGCACGTTAATAAGGAGCTACCTAGTGTTTTACTAAACTTTAGAAACCTGATGATTTTAATTTTCAAGCTCAGCAATAAATTTTATGTATTTGGGGGAAAAAAAATCAAATTATCAAAGTTTATCTCACTCAGAACTTCAGCAAACTAGTCCTAAATAGTGCATCCATCAAATGCTTGTAGAAGCTACAGTCTGAAAAGACACAACTTCTGCAAAATGATGCCATATAAAACTGAAAAAAAGGACTTTGTTTTGACAAGATGAAATATTAAGGCAATATTTAAGGTTCTGTTTGCATGTAGAGAGATAACTTTCAAAGTTTGATTAATTACTACAGGTAAGAAAGAGCAGAAAATTGACTATAAACTCAGAATAATACTGTAAAGTATTTTATAAGATTTTTAAAGGAATATTGATGTCCAGGCTTCAGTCCCATTTTCAGAAAAGTATTTAAGCACACAGTCTCATCTTAAAGTACTGCTGTATATAGTGGGTCTGGGACTCAGGGAGTTTCTCCATCCCAGTCCTCCTAAGCCAGGCTGATGTGGCCCCACGACACCAGGTCCAGGCACCAGCAAGGCTGAGCATTTATCCCTGGCACAGACACACACACACATGCAAACCACACAGTCAACACGGAACATTAATGGATCAACACAAACAGGCAGTGCTTTTACAGGCACTACCCACCCGCCAGCAGAATGGATGTTACCCTCACCTAGGAAAACAGTTCAGAACAGGGTTTAATGAGAAGGCAAAACAGATTAAGACAAGCAGGGGCAGGGCATGGCAAGATGAGTGGACCAACCAGCAGCTTACCTGTACCCAGCTGTTCCTCCCTATATTACAGAATCACAAAATAACTGAGGTTTGAAGGGACCTCTGAAGGTAATCTAGTCCAAGCCCTTTCCTACAGCAAGGCCACCTATAATCTGTTGCTCAGGACCATGTCCAGATGGCTTTTCAATGTCTCCAAGGAGGGATTTTTCAATGTCTCCAAGGAGGGATTTTTCAATGTCTCCAAGGACACCCTGTCCTTGGTTACCCTCACAGTAAAAAAGTGTTTCCTGATGTTCAGAGGGAACCTCCTGAGTTTCAGTTTGGGCCCATGGCCTCTGGTCCTAGCACTGGGCATCACTGAAGGGAGCCTGGCTTTGTCCTCTTTGCACCCTCCTTCCAGGTATTTATAGACATTGGTAAGATCCCCTGTCCTTCTCTTCTCCAGGCTGAACAGCCCCAGCTCTCTCAGCCTCTCCTCACAGGAGAGATGCCCCAGGCCCTTCATCACCTTTACGGCACAGCACGTTGTAGAACTCTCTCTAGCCTGCCCATGTCTCTCCTACTGGGGAGCCCAGCACTGGACACAGCCCTTCAGCTGTGGCCTCACCGGTGCTGAGCAGAGGGGAAGGATCGCCCCCCACCAGCCGCCAGCCACGCTTTGCCTGGTGCAGCCCAGGATATCATTGGCCACCTTTGGTGTAGGGGCCCATCGCTGGCTCACGTTCAACCGGGTGTCTATCAGGGCCCCTGGGTCCTTCTCTTCCAAACTGCTTTCCAGATGGATGCTCCCTGGCATAAAGGGTAATGGTACAGTAATTGAAAGTCTACATTTCTCAGACTTTCTGAGAATTCAGCAAGAACATTCAGATAGATATTCAAACTTAATCCTAGAATAAACACATGTGTACAGAATACTTTGCTGTCAGAGATCAAAAGCATCAGGGGTTTGTGCAATGGGATTAAACATAAGGCAGAACGGAGTTTTTCACCATGGTCATAATATTAATATTTAATATTTAATTAGCAGCTTAATTAACATTAGCTGCTTTCCAGCTGGGTGGTTCCCAACATACACTGGTGCCTGGGGTTGTCCCTCCACAAATGGAGGACTTTGCATTTCCCCTTGAGGTTCTTGTCAACCTATTTCTCCAACCTGTTGAAGTCCCTCTGGATGGCAGCATGACCCTATGGGATGGCAGCATGACCCTATGGCATCAACATCCACTCCTGGTTGTGTGTGATCTGCAAACATATGGAGGGTACACTTTGTCCCATCATCCAGATCATTAAAGAAGATATAAAACAGGGCTGGAATCAGTATTGATCCCTGGGGTACACCACTAGTTACTGTCTTCCAACTAGACATTGCATTGTTAATCACCATCCTCTGGCCTGATCATTCATACAGTTTCAATCCATCTCACTGTCTTCTCTCCAGCCCATACGTCAACAGCTTCTCTAGGAGGATCTTATGGGACACAGTGTCAAAGGCTTCCTGAAGTCCAGGTAGACAACAGCCACTGCTCTCTCCTCATCTACTAGCCATCCCTGACATTATCTCCCATCCTCTCTTTTTCCCAAGTCTGTTCCTCCCCGACCTACCTCTGTCCATTCCTTTCTCTGCATTTGGCCCTCCTCAGAAACATCTTGTAACAGCTATATTTGCAGTACCCCTCAGAGTTCCCATTGATTTGCCCTTCCCCATGCAACCCATGATGATCTTGTTTTGGTCCTTATCAGTTACAGTGTGGTGGATGAGCCTCTCCATGGATACACCTTAAAGGTTCCTTCAGTGGCCCTTCAATCAGTGACTTGAGACCTTGTGTCCTCTTTGGCATTGCTTCTGTTATCTCTTCTTCATTAAGGTTTGTGTATCTAGGTGTTTAATTTTATACTTTTCCTACCTCCTGTCCTAGTATTTTAAGGATAGACCGGAGAGCCTTATGTTCCATGTATCATTAAATGAAATTCAGTGTATTTCCCTGGAAAGCATCTGAGAGTAACAGCCCAGGCAATGTTTATCTGATTTCTTTTTTGGGTGGGTTTCTCTGCTTCATTCATTATAGCAAGGCCTAGGGAGACTAGGGTTCCTAAATGTGGCCTACGGGAATATTACCATTACTCTTAGTGAAAGTCAGTGGCACCTATGAACCTCAATCAGGTTTCAAAGTTGGACTTAGTTCAGTCTCAGGCTATTTATAATCATTTCAACTTTCCAATAACTTTCAGACAACTGAAGGATCCATTTTATAGGTGTCATAAATGTCAATAGCATATAGATGCCATAAATATTAATTTTAATTTATCATTATTGCTATGAAATATATATATATTGACAGTATAAAGAGGCTGGCCTCTTTGAGCAAACTGGGCAAGGCATTGTATAGATTTCTAGTACCTGAGAATAATAGTTAACAGATAAGGCAAACATAAAAAAGTTGGCAGATCATAACAGCTTTACATATTATACATGCAACTAAAAGATCTCAGCATTACATATAGACCTCACAATTTTATCCTACAGGGTGTTTGAAGGACGATGGAGATCTGAAGTCTCAAATAAATACTCACAGTCAAAACGATTTGACAATATCATAATGTAGCCAACAAAACACCCTGTAACATTCTCCCATCCAGCAGTGGGCAGTCGCACACCTCTTTGTAGACTAGACAATGACTTACTACAGCCCCAAAGAAATTTTCCTTAGTGCTTTGCTTAGTCTTTTCATAAAGTCATCAGGAAGAGTTCCTATTAGGAATTAACTAGAAGAAATGCATGACATGGTAATTATAAAGCTAGAACAAAAGCATGTTTTATTACTAACAGCAATAAGTCTACAGAGAAAATTATACCAGCAGGCAAGGCTATTATAAATTTCGCACAGGATTCTAATAAAATGTATAAATGCATTAGAGCCATCTATGTGGGAAACAAATCATCCGCAAGCATTGGCACTATAACACGTGTAATGGGATTACAGTTGGAACCAGTACTCAAACACCATGACAGCCAAACTTGGTCCCCATATGTACATCAAGTGAATAAGCAACGGAAAAGTAAAATACAGCAGAGAAAAATCAGCACAATTGATTTTAGACATCAACACAAAGGTATTTTCTAAGGAAAACAGAAAGATATTATATTTCAAAGTAGCATTAGTTTGCCAAGTACTTAGGGGAGTACACACATGGGCGACAATAAGAAAAGACTTGTCATGTCTTGAATTGTGTTGGCTTTATTGCTGATTTTCATTTCAAAAAGTAGTTGCCATTTAATAGACATGGAATACAGCAGGAATTTTTAGGTAAAGAAGATTTTGAAATCCGTCAAAGCTGTCTAAATTGTAGACACCTTTCCAGGAGAATTTATAGTAGTTCTTTTTGCCACAATGTACTTTACTGTTGTCACATAACTAAATTTTTAAGCATGAATAGCACAGAACAGAAAGATTTATTCTAAGTCATCTAGTTGGTATATAGAACTTTACTGTAAACACAGTTAGTGTGACTGTTTTGAAGCCTGAGGTTATAGCTTGCATTTCAAAAACCTTTCCATAAAGAAAGGATATTGAATCAGTAAGCCTTGTCATTTCGAAGGAATTTGCATTCTGAGGGTTTTATGTTCCCATCTATGGTTTTGCATTACTAAATGACAATGAATGTCAATCATGATAATAGAGAAAATATCTTTGCTTATCTGAAATTTCCCTTGCTTTGAAATAATGCAGTCCTGTTTTTCTGGGAGGTTTTAGCCAGTGTAACACAGTCAGACACGACCTATCAGTCACCAGTAGGAAGGACATATTTTGGGATAAACTTTCAGGCACGTGGCTTCCAGAGCCAAAATATTTCTACCCAGTTTTGATGGAAAATAGCTTGAGGGGAAAAAGTTACAATATCTACTAATGAAGCATATGGGAAATTCAACTTTGCAATAACATACCAACATATTTTTATCTCAGTGTCCATCTCTTTGTCTCCCAAACAGGCTGGATTTGTGGACCTCATTAGTCAGGAAAGTCAACTTCATGTAATTTCATTTTATTTGCCTTCAGACTGGAGTCCACAGATCTGTGATGATGGAGCCTCCACTGTACTGCACACACTTGTCTTCTAGGGCACCATTCTGACACTTTGGACTCCTAATTTTAGCAAGAAAAAACTGTGTTTCTATTACATACTTCTTGCATGTCTGTAATTTAGAATTGGTATTGTCTGCTAAAGAGTTTTCTGTTTTCACACCTTTGATATTTACACAGCCCACAGGTAAATTTCAGAATTGTCACCATAACTCAATGTATTCATATTTCAAAATTTTGCAAACCCTCCGAGAACAATTTTAACTCATAGGTCAAGCAATGTTTTAAATTACTAAGTTGGCTCACATCAGACATACAGAGACTTCTTAGGCATACTTTCAAAATCTTACTCTTGTCTGAAGGAAGTTTACATTTTTGAAAGTTACTATTTTAATACTTTTTTCCTTAAACTCTATTTGAGCTGCTGACCCTCCTATCCTACAGGGAAATACTGTAAATGCATATCTGGAAAGATTAGAGTATGTTTTTGGCCTAGTCTCTTTTACATTAATTTCACATCCCTTCCATACAAATGAACAGAGCTAGGTCCTGAAGATTATCTCCCTAAAGCCGTCCATGAGAATGAAAAACAAAGCCACTGACATTTTATTATTCATTTATTTACATTTTTATAACCTACTCCAGAGGGAAAGAACCTGAGCAGAAAAATGGATCTAAAAATATTTTAGAGCATGCAGCCCTCACGTTGTTCCCAAGGCTGCACTTTTTTGTCTCCCTTCTTCCAATTTAGCACCAACAGGCTCTCTCAAAGGATGAAGGGGCTGCCAAAAGCTCTGATCCTTGTTGCAGTATGGGATCTGTGTGGATCAGATATTTCTATGTTTCTGCTTTTAGCTGTCAGTATAGAATACAAATTGAGTTTCTGAAAGCTATAGCAAGTGACAGCAGGGAAGGGCACATCTTTTGAGAACAACTGATGTCAGATCTCTCCATTCTCCATTCTTTGTCTTCTGTCAGTGAGCTTCTGGGAAGCAGAAAATTAGTGAGGATAAACTTTGTGGACTGATGTTCTGGGCAGCAGAATCAAGGAGGTTCATCTATTTAATGAGATTTAAATTTATCCAACTTTTTCATTATCCATGACTTCCTCACAGGAAATAGCAAGAAGGCCCTCTGAAGCTGAAAATTATTCTTGACTCTGCCTAAATTCTGAAGTATGAAAATTCAACTTTTTAAAATGGGAGTTTCTTACTTTTATGCTCATTATTAGCCAGTGGAACCACATTTGAAGGCAAAACCTCTGCAGAAAGTGTGGAATTTTAAACCCCAGTATTACTTTCATTTTCTTATCCACATACATTCCCCATAGATGACTGGCAGTGAAGAGCATTGGAACCAGGAAAAGAAAGAGAATAAATAAACACGGGATAGAAACTGTCAGATTTCAGGTTATGGAAGATACATAGACTTAAGAAGAAAATGAAAGTGACTCAGTTGTGTCTCTACGCTCTTCTCTTCAAGATCACTTTATTCCTGACAATGGGGTAGAGCAGAAGAGCATATTGAAGGTGCAAAGAGAATCAGAAAGTCTGATATAGGGAAGCCAGAGAAGTTAAAAGAACCACAGTATATTGCTGATAGTAACAATAAGGATTAAAATCTGTCTGGTTCCATTTGTAATTTTGCTGTCACTGGAAAGAACAGCAACAGGAAACAATACACAAACATAACATTCCTGGGGCTAGTAAAGGGTAATATAGACAAGATTGTATCCAGACCAAAAATAGAGGTGAGATGACGAATTCTAAAAATGATCACAACTCTACACCAGCAGGTACACTGCATGATACCTGGCCAAAACACCTGTTTTTTTGTAGAATCAGAACTGCCCATTATGTTATTGATGAGCACTCACTAACACAGCAAAAACAAATATCAGCTGCTGCTATTACTTTAACCTCTAAAAAGAGATGGTGCAGACTAAAAAAATAGCACCAGCTCTCTTGTGCTTAGTCTTTTAAAACATTGCTTGTCCTTTGAGTGAAAACCTTGCTCTAGGAGAGTGCAAAATTTTGAAATCTGAATACACAGAGCAATGGTGACAATTCTGAAATTTACCTATGGGCTGTGTAAATGTTCAAAGTTCTCAAAACATAAATTTCTGTCTGTTTAGATGATAACACCAATTCTTCAGTATAGAGATTGCAGAGGAAAAGAAAGGTCTTTTACTTATGTACTCTGTTGTATTTGTAGTAGGATTTTCCATTACTTTCTTAAGCAATTCTCTTTGCAAAGATTTCTGCACCAGATTATTTATACAGTTACACCAAGATAGCTGTGATTATGGCCACCATGGCTACTGAGTTGATTGAGAGCACAAATGACAAACAATGACCTTTACTATCCCTGGGAATTGTCTTCTCATCTCCTCACTTCTTGCCCATGTGTCTCCTTTCTCCATGCCTAATTGCTATGTGCAAAACCCCACGGCAGGAGATATTTTAAAGGTCCCTCCCAATCCAAGCCATTCTATGAATCTAGAAGCAGAAAATGGTCAAAGATTCAAGGATTCCTGATCAGATGGGCGAATGCCAAAGAAGAATCACACATGACACTATTGACTGTCTCAGACTTCCAGGAGAAGCAGTAATGAGTGCTAATTTTGCTGGAGATTTTGTTATATATATTAGTGTCTTTTAGAGACTAGACTGATCTTAGGCCAGGATGACATGGAGGGAGTCTATAGAAAGCCACTCCATTTTTAACAGGTTATTTGAAGGCATCATTCATTGCTCTGAAATAACAAGCTTTTGAGTTCCTTAATATCAGTTAATTGCTCTTCAAGCTTGCATGGGGCATGGGAAAATCTTTCTCCTAAAAGGACAGCATAACTAAAACCTTTACACTGCTAATGTCAGTTTATTGTAGCTTCATTTTCCATAGCTACAGAAAAAGATATTTTTATTTTTTTATTACTGTTCAAATGCAGACAGAGATTGTCTTCTACAATTATGCTGTAGATCTTCAGTTCTATTCATTGTAATCCAGATTGCTGATGATTTAGTAAGTTATGTGTTTGTCAGTAGTACCAATGCTCATAATGAGTAACAGCCCAATAGATCACAGGACACGGTTTTTCATTTCCTCTGGATTGTTCCTGCAAGTCAGATTTTAGATACTGTAAAGAGAATGTTAAGAACTTGTGGTGGCAATAAAGGTTCAAGCTCAAAAATATAAATTTTTTAAAAATAGTTTGAAGTAAAGAAATCTTAACACTTTCCCTTGCAGGATATGAATTGTAGCAGGTAGTGTTGTTATCATGTAAGGAGCTGTTCATAAAAAATGGAGGTCAACTTTTCTATAGAAAATGGTCCCAAGAAAGGATATAAAAGACTCCACCTGGAAATAAAAGTTTCCTTTTGAATCGTATAACATAGCTTTCCACTAAAAGTCCACCTGTTTTTACAGGGCGTTTTTGCTATTTTCTTTAAAAATACTATTCTATCAGAAAATATCTATCAAAGTGAAAAAAATTCCATAACATATCAATTTGAACAGGTGTTTTACTGAAATAACTTCTTAAATACTGATATAATCACAGAGCAAACAGCATCCTAGAATACTGAGAAGTTTAGCTATATCTGGTACTCACATAAGATGTGGGAGATAGGTATTCATGCCCCTGCCCTTTTCAAATTTTAGATGAATATTTACTAAGCATAAAAGAAATATTCTAGAAGTCAATAGTGAGGGCATTGCCTTGCACTGTAAAAGTCACTGGTTAAAAGTGCTGCTCCAATTTGTAGTATTGTTTACATAGATGGAAGAGGTAATGGGGACATGAAGACTACTGAAAGTCCACTTACAAACTACCCTGGTGTTTAGAAAACTCATCTGTGGTTGGGAAGATCAAGGATCAGACTCTGGAAAAGCATAAACTGGATCTAAGTGACACATCCTCGACAGGCATTTCCAACACCGAGTTACTGAATATCACCAGGGTGGTCTTCCTGCTTGGTTCTTGTTCTTAGATTGCTTTGCAGAAACACATTCAGGCAGTGCATGTCCTCATCTTAATATTAAAATCTCTAAGAAATGTTTAATTCTATTCTTTCTAAAATGAAGACTGCTAAAATCACTTATTCCACTCAGACACTTTAAGATTAAAATAATCACATCTCAAACAACTGCTATAGATGGTAATACAAAAATACTGTGGTACAGGATTTTGTAGAGGATAGTAGAGGATATTAAATTCACACCCAGTTCATTCCTTTTGAAGAAGAGACTTCCACCTTATGGGGACTGATGCATACATGCTGTGAACTTCAGAATGTCTTCAGAGCTTTTGGAATATAGTAATTTTTTTTCTGCCTGCAGCTAGTGTAATAGGCTGGTGGGTTATGGTACTACTCTGGAAGGGACTGATTCATGCCAGCATGTTTCTCACTCTCATGGGTTGATAAGGTTCTTTGCCAAGCAAAGAGGAATCTCCAGCCACCAAGAACGAAAAGCAGCCACTAAGGATCAGAAATTTTTCTCAGCCATAAAAAAAGCTGAAGGCATTTGAAACATTCTGTCTTAAAGGAACATTTTGAAAACTAGTTAGTTATCAGAAGCATTTTATTTAAGCAGCATAGATAAATGAAAACATAATGTAAAAAAGCAAATAATCATCTCACATAAAGAATACTACTGACTATATCTTTCTGAATTTTGATCTTATATGTAAATACCTTAAACATATGGTTTTGTGAGATAATGACAATGTAAAAGCACGTGCAACAGGCATAATAGCATCTAGCTGCTAAACACATATAACAACCAAACCATACTTTTCCAGTACTGTAGTAACTACAAAACTCTACAGTTTATTATTTTTTCCACTTTTTCTTGTTCAGCCCACTGTATACGACAGCATTTTGTTCAATGTCTCAGATAATGCTTATTTCCCAGTTACATACATTTTATTATTCCATATGCCCACATAACATCATTTTCACATCATAACTGAACTTCAATCTTTAATGGTTTTTTAACCAACAAACTTAAAAAAAAAAAATGACCTAAAAAAAAAGAGTATGTTTATGTATTTTGGAGCATGACATTTTTGCAATCCTTGGAGAAAATAAAGGAAGTGATTTACTTCTCTTAGTTTCCAAAATCAGAACCACAGGCACCTTATGACTCATTCACTGCTGCAGTACAAAGTCAAGCAAATAGTACTGAAGTCATTGCAGACCATTTTAACTGTCATAAGTTACTACACAGAAAGGACTTTCTAAGAGATTTATTGCATGGCAGGCCTGTTTCAGTAGTGCAATTATGAGAGCTTGATGTCGCGCACAGAATAATAGTAACTACTTTTCTTTTCCTGGATGCATAACAGTTTGAAGGTTTTAATGTGTCATTTGATAAAATATTAGATATCATGATACTATTGAAAGAATTTAATATATCCACCTTTTCCAAATGGGTTTTGTTTCAGTAGGACAGAAACTGACCTTTCACTAGCCAGCAGTAATCCCAATGTGTCAACTGAAAATAGGCTTCATAATTAGAAGGCCAAGTAACAGTGTTTGCTGATGCAAATCTTTTTTAAAGTCAGTGAAACAAAGCCTGGCTGTCCCTGAACGATCCCTGCTAAAGGTCTTTGGGTTGAGTCTACCCTTTGTTATGCAAAGGGAAGCAGACTTCACTCAGTTCAGTACCTTAGGATTTTACAGCATTTTTATGTCTGTTGCAGAGATCTTCCAGCCACACGGGCTTTTCTGCCCTGCACTGATCCTCCTACACTGAAATGGTCCTTCTAACATCAGCTGAATTAACATTATAGCAAATTGCTTCTCCTAACTCTAATTGTATACAAGGCACTCCAGAGCTGGTCCAGAATAAAATTTGGTAATTTGCTTCTTTATAAAGTAACACTCATATTTAAAGTTAAGTTCAATAGAAAAGAATATCCTAGACCGGATGGCTCATTACTTTATAGATACAAATCAGAAGGCATTACATTAAATAATAAATGGATGGGTCGAATTTTTTAACAATATAAATAGACAGTAATCCATGGTACTCAACAGCATTCATTTACACCAAGGGAAAATACATTTCTTCTAGCTTTTTTGGCTTTCAATTATTTAATTTCATAAACTTTTTCTCTGTGTTAGCTGTAGTGTTATTAGCAATTTATATTAGAAAGACCTATTATCCAAGTTTAGTTCCAGCCTAGACCATACACTCCAATCTGCCTACATAAATATTTAAGGAGAAAAATTCCCTGAAACTGCAGGTATAAACTCTGTGAATTACTTTTTCCCTCCTCACAGAAGATCAGTAAAACTACTTGGAAAGATTGATGTCTATTTATATGAAGTAGACATAAAGGAAAATAAATGAAAGAGTGGATAGAAAATTGAGCTGACTGTTCAAACTCCAGGGTTTTACTTGTAAATGCTTTCTTCTGTGGGTACTACAGTAAAAAGTACAATACAAATACCATGAGATAGAAGATAGAGCACATACCTAGATTAAGCAAAAAACATATCTGGGATAATATGCTTTGTAGAAGTACAGTGGTTCTATGTATAATACTGTGTTGTCAAAATGCAGTTCAGAGAATCACAGAATGGTCAGGGTTGGAAGGGACCTTTGGAGATCATCCGGTCCAACTCCCTGTGAAAACAGGTTCACCCAGAGCAGGCTGCACAGAGTCGTGTCTAGGAGTGTTTTGAATGTCTCCAGAGAAGGAGACTCCACAGCCTCCCTGGGCAGCGTGTCCCAGGGCTCTGTCACCCTCAAGGTAACAAAGTTCTTCCTCATATTCAGGTGGAACTTCCTGTGCTGTGGTTTGTGCCCGTTGCCCCTTGCCTCCAGTAGCTGCCTGTCTTGAACTGGGGAGCCCAGAACAGGACACAGCACTCCAGAAGTGACCTCACCAGGGCAGAGCAGAGGGGGAGGATCACCTCCCTCGAGCTGCTGGCCACAATTCTCCTAATGCTCCCCAGGATCCCACTGGCCTTCTGGGCCACATGGGCACACTGCCAGCTCATGGGCAACTTGCTGCCCACCAGCACTCCCAGGTCCTTCTCTGCAGAGCTGCCTTCCAGCAGGTCAGCCCCTTGCCTGTACTGGTGCGTGGGGCTGTTCCTCCCTAGGTGCAGGACCTTACATTTGCCTTCCCTTCTTCTGGTAACTTCTGCCTTGCAAATTTTGTGTTTGCCAGTGGGCAGGCTGCTGAAGACCACACATGTACTGCCTGCTGGTCAGTGCTGTGTGAAAGATATTTATGGCTGATTCTATATACACATTTTTTAAACTAATAACCAGAACTAAATCTGTTAAAGAGATTTTTAAAGTTTTGTAGGCCATGGCATGCTGTCACTGTTTATACATTTGCAGGAACCCCCCCACTCCCCATCCCATATATCTCCAAAATATCTGCATATTATTTAATATAGTACATATTCTATAAATGTTAATAACAAAGGAAATCTTGATCACTCTCTGGTCTGACTTCCTATATAATTTCCATCAAAAATCTTTGTTGAATGAGTCCTACTTGAGCTCCTGAATATCATACAAAAGAAAACCAAAACATACTGAAAAGTTCTCATTGTTTTTATCTCAGTGTTCAACTTTTACAGATTTCTACATTTTCTACATCTAATAAAATAAAGTGACCATCCACAGATGGAAAAAGTTCCAATGTACCTCTATAGAGATAACATTGAAGCATTTTTTATATTTTAGAACAAAAATTTGTTGTTTTGGGGTTTATTTATTTCTTTATTATTCTCAAATAAGATCTTTCTGCAGTCAAGAGATTTTTCATAAATGTTTTCTCCGATAACACCAACTTTCCCGAAATATTTTCTTCATATTCACATTTAAAAAGCTTTTTTTGGAAAATTGGAAAAATGCATTCTGTACTAATTTAAAAGGATTTTATGGGTATATAGAACTGTGAGAAAGCAGGAGAGACCTGCAACGTCTTCCAGTTTGGACTTTGCTATGAGTTTGTGATGATTGTGCCCAATTCAGAAAGGCCCACATACTAATTTATTCACTGTCAAAAATCCAAAAACACTCATTTGTTATTACACTTTAGCAATAAGTGATGAAATTAGGATTGCTGGAAGTGGATGTTTATTTGAGAATACACACTCCATGAATGTGGAGTCCTGAAAGGAGTGCTTCAGGCTAACTGAGGGAAGGTGTAGTGATAGAGCAAGGTGTGAAAACTAAGCCTGAGAATTTTTAGATAAAGGATGGGGCAGCTGCTGCCTTACTGAAGCAGCAGAGAGGAAGATAAAATTGGTCTGAACACAATTTTGAAATAGAAAGATTGTTTGGGTAATTTTGTTTTATTTTTTTAATATATATTCTCTGATTCAATGAGGACATCAGAGTGTATTACAGTGTTCTTAACTGTGTATTTTTATAGTATAGAAGACAGTGGAGAATTAACTGAATACAGTGCTAGAGGCAAAAAACTGAAGGACTGGCTAATGCTTTGTCTTTCGTTAAGCACTCAGAAGTATTGCATCTCTGTTTTGGGCAGCAAAAGGATATGCTCAGTGTAAGGAGACAACAGTCAACAGCAGGGAATGACATCCCCAAAGAGAATGCTGAGAGGCAAACTAGAACAAGCAAAAACATGCATTTCCCTTGCCCCCATGTTCCTCTTAGTTCTCTTCTGCACCTCCCATGACCGACAGGCCTACAGTCATTCACATTCACTGGTGCAGGTAATGAGCTGCAAGCTCCCCAGACACTCCAGAAACACCTGAACACTACTGATTTATTTATACAGGCAAAGGGGGTTTTTGTTCTTTTGGTTTTTTTTTCATTATGTCCTAGTCATTAAGCTAGGAACTTCATGACTCATGGATGTCAACTATTTACAACAGCAAGATCAATAAAAAATGAAGCAACAGGAAAAGGTGATCACAGTCCACCACTTTTAAAACACAGAAGCCTCATTTTTTGCCACTTTTTTCCTCCCAGATGATGGATCTCAAACACACATACAGACAGACACCTCCTCTACACACTTCTCCCACACAGCGACAAACAGGCCACCATCAAAAAATCCCTTCTATCTGCAGGATAGAAAGTCTGTTATTGTTCTTTCTAATTTTCATTATTTCATATGTGCCCACATAATGATTATACAGAAAGTTTCTGAAGGAACCTAGATTGCCACACATACACACAAAGTTCTAATACAGTTCAATATACTGGCATGTGTTCTTGTTAACCATTCTGTTCCTGTGTCTCAGAAGTTGTGCTTATACAATGGTTTGTGGGTTTTTTTTCTGGGTATAACATTATATGCTGCTCTCAGCCTGTGCAGCCTAACCTCTCTGAGGAGGGGTATGATAATTCCAACAGTAACAGCTCTTGTGTTGATACACTATTATGATATAAGCTAATGGAAAGCTAAATGCTGGAAACCAGGCTGAACGCTAGTTCATCTGAACAAGCTTTTCTATTGATGCTAAAATGTGAGTTGCTGTGTCATATTTCTTTCTGAAGGAGGAAGGGAAGGAGGGAAGATAACTCCTAGCTCTGTGTACCAGCTTGTAATATGGAGCAGTTGCCTATCGGTGGGTTTCTGTCGTGCTTGGTTTTCTGGTCATGATTCAGGTGGTCTGTCTGCATGTTAGAAATTATTTATCTTCTATAATAATTTCCTTCCTATTAGAAGATCCTATAACATTTTTGAAAAATGCAATGAAAAATATTGTTTCGAAAGTGCTGAATGGAGATTGTGTCTGAAGTGGAATGTGATGACACCCAAGCAGCATAAACCAGGACTAACGTCAGAATGTTAGGGCAGGAAGAAAAGGATGTATTGATTCTTTGCCTAAGTATAGTCTTTGGTATTGGAAACACTGAACAGAGGTGGGCAGCCTCCCAGAGACTGGCTTTCCAACCCTGAAAGAAAATTCTTCATATAAATTTGACAAAAAGCTGCCATTTCAGTGATGAAGCTTTCCATAAAAAAAAAAATATTTCATAACTATTTTCAGAGAACTTGATTATGCCAAAAATAATATTTTTGCTAGACTGGAAAGTGAAGAGAGATCAAGTTTAAAATATGAAGATTTTTAGGTTATTACAGCTATTCATCAGGTGATAGTCAGTTTGCTCAATGACAGTTTAAAATTGATCAGTGGTTATTTTAAAAATAAAAATAAATCTGCTAGGAATCTGTCAATAAAACATTTTGAATGCCTGTATTTTGCTTTTAAGTCTGCTTTATGTGAAAAAATTTTCATAAATTTTACAGTGAATAAAAATGCAAAACCAGATAAATTTAGCTATAGGGACTACCTGAAACCTACTCTCAAGCCTAAGACTGATCTCTTCTTGTGACACTGGGAAGTCCCTCTGCATATTTCTACCTCGATGTGCAAAACAAAATGATGATTCTTTAATATCTTTGCCTATGTGCTTACACTGAAAATATGATAAGAGGTTTAGTCAGAGCATTAAGTAAAAAAATCTTACTGATTTCAAGGCAACTGGCAATTACACTTCTTTGGACGCCAATAAACACCCTCTATACTATTTCTGTTTAATGAACTCTTGATAAATTGCATTCAAGCACACTGGATATTCAACACTGCAGAGTCTTGTTTCTCTTTCAACACAAATTCTGGTATTTTTTGCAGAGAAAGGTAAAAAAAAAAAAGTACTTCAAGGAAAGATGTGCTATTCTTTAATAACTCCTGTAGATCAGTGTGTTCTTATTGTGTGAGTAGTTTGTATCCAAACTCTTACTGTACTTTTTGACTAAGAATCTGTAAAATAAATGTTCCATAATTGTGAAATATTGCATAAATTTATGGGTTCTTCATGAGTCACTACTGCTACACTAGGCTTAGAAGATATTCTGCCAGATGGAATAGAGGAAGTTGGATTGGTCTTTATGAAAACTAGTTAAATTTTCTGTCATATTTAATATCTAATACTAAAGGTAAGTATAGAAACGTATCCTAGGTCACTGCTAAACTTAATTTAGTGAAATCAGAAAAATTCCAGTTGAGATAACAGAGATAGGACATTACCAGCAAAAGAAACAAAACTTGAGCTGTTCAGGTCAGACATAAAGTACATGGGCTGAAGGAAAAAGGTTTGAGATATTTTTTTTGTCTGAACTCTGATGTGCTGTAAAGGGCATTAACAATCTGCCATAAGGTATATATTAAAAGTAGATACACAGAATGAGATGATGTTTTCATTCTTCAGTCTTCTATTGTTTTATTATTTTATCTTCTTTTAAAGTATATTCTTTTTTAAAACTGATTTTATAAACTTTTAAATCTTTTTTGTACAAACCTGCATGGAGGACATTATGAGTATTTTATAATCAGATTTCACTGAAAACAGTAGACCTGTCAGAAAATCCTGCTTATTAAAAGAAGAAGTGGCATACTATACTTCTTCTATAGTTAGGGCTTAGTGAATAGTCTGTTTGAACAAAGCAACTTCTTTTTTTAACCTGCGAAAGCTCTGCAAGCAAGTATTGACTTTATGTTTATTTTTCAGGTTTTGTACTGTATGGACATGATTAACAGAAGGCTATTGTTTGCATTTGATCTTAGGATTTGGTAAGTTCAGTGAGATACTTCACCTGAGCCTGATCAAATGGGTCATGCATACGTATTTCTTTTCCCTTGCAAGATTCAGAAATAGGTGATTTCAGAAGTTTGATAGTGTTGTATGATCCTAGAATTCTGGTTTCTGTACTGTTCATAATGTAGCATTTTGAATTTTCCTAGGGCTAATTTTGTAGGCTAGTAACAGTCAGACACTTAACTATTCATCAGGTGGGCACAGCAAAAGGTAGTTTTACTGCACATTGTAAATCTCCACATTTTGGAAATTACACCACTGCTAGGTTTACATCAAACAAAATTCTTCTTTTTCATTAAGAACATACTTAATAATAAGTCAATGAAAAAAACAGAAATTGATATAATTCCTTTTTATGTAATGATTGTATTATCTGCCAAAAGTTATGACAAAAGCACAGAGGAGAAAATAAGTAGTTTTACAAGAACAACTAGTTAATTCTTATATCTTATAGATTTGTACCTTGTTTGATTGATTTTGACACATAAACACTGAGACCTTGTTTGTGTAAGTGGTGCTCCCTCGTAAGTGTGATCTCAAATCCCAACACTTTTTATCTGTCAGTACATGTTTGCAGCCCTTCTTGGACTTCTGCCTGGACACCTACTGTCACAGAGCTTGTAGGAACTTAGTCATATTTGAGACTTCTCTTTGTCTGTCCAGACTGGCAGAAAACTGGTGAACGTGCTATTATGGGAAGAGGTAAAATGGTTATAAAATAAATAATAGAAGAAGAAACATGACCAGACTATTTCTTTGCTTTGTTCCTTAGGTGGCCATGCCTTAAATCCACACACCATGTTACTTCCAGTAGGGGCACACTGGAGTTTCACAATACCTGACTCTAGAAGTAACTATACTTATTAAAAAGAAGGAAAAAATACTATGGTTATGGACTTGTTAAAGCTGTTTTCTTAAATTTTTAAAATCTGTTATAAAATCTGCTTTAAAATCTGCTTTAAAGGGACTCTTCCTCTGCTTACATTGCTGTAAGTGTTCTTTCAATTACTTTGTCTTGACATGGATAAGGCAAGTGAAAAACTTAGCATTAGATAACCTGAATAATCCAAGTATATAAGAACTTGCATAAATTGAACATTTTCAAAACTGACAACAAGCAGATAAAATAAGAAACAATATATTCTTGTAAAGGTCATAAGCTCAGTAATAACACAGAAAATCAGGCATCTTTATTAAATTGCCTACTATAAATTATAGAAACAAATCAGAATAAAGATTAAAGAGAGGCCTCAAGAGACCTTATCATCCAATCATATGCTTGATATGTTTAGATTACTTACCACCTACATAACATATGTGCTACAGTGCAATATTGTTTTAAGGTAAAATGAGCAATTTGGAATAAAAGCTTTAACCTTACATCTATTTAAATAAAACAATACAAACATAACGTATCTTGCCTTTACACTCTCTTTAGATAGCAAGAGCTCCACTCTGTAAAATTATGGCAGAAATACAGCAAATCTGCAATGTAAATTTCCACCTCTCTAATAATCCTCCTGACGAAGAGGTGCCACATGTGTCTAACAAAGAGACATCCATTTCATCACATTGATATGCCAGTTGTTTTTTGGTATTTTGGGGGGAGGGGGAGATGAAAACTAATTACAATGATATTTATTAAAACATTAATCTTTTCTTGGCAGGAATTTGTAATACAATTAAAAGTTCGTATCTCAATATGGGACCATCGATGGAATAAAAGTAGAGAACAGTGGAAAGTATTTCTGTGATGTTATGGTGCTTGGAGTTCAGAAAATGAGGATTACTGATACATCAGCAGGGGGAAAGATAACTTCTAATATAACACATGACCTCCCACTGAAATTGAGTACTTCACCCTTTAAAAAAGAGTAAATATCCCTTGTGTGGGGCATTTGAATGAAGGTATCTTATAGAAGGCAAAAGAACTTCAGACAGAAGAGAAAGACGACATCAATAGCACAGATGTCTTACCTGTGAAAACAAGGAAATTGTCCCTACTAGTATTCACAAACTCCCTGAACCCCCTACATTTGGGAAAAAAAAAAAAAAAATATTATGAACTTCATTTTCAGGCAGAAATGTGCAATGAATCTACTTTTCTTCAGTGATGGTAGTGTTAGGTTGTGGTGGACAGTGGGAAGGAGGCAGGAATTGTCCTCACTGCTCAAATGCAGACCTCAAGACTATGTGAGTGTTTAGGCTGCACATTTTATACAGTAGAGAAGTAATAATTCCAAATTGAATACATATTCTTTCCCGTGTGTTGGACAGGTGAAGTGAAGAGTGTAAGAAGAATAACTTTTTTCAAGACTGCTTAAAGCAGTGTTCAAGGAATCCAGGATGACACTTCAGTATTTCATTTAGATAATAAGTTAAGGTTTCACTGAGTTCAAGTATTACACACTGAAGCTTGTCACATTTTAAAAAACAAAAGGGTCTTTGGAAGTAACCACAGAAGTCATTATCGTTATATTTGCACTGAAAACTTTGAGTAGTTCTTGTATTACATATTATGCAAACTATGCACCCTGGGGCTGTGTGGATGCATTTCTAAAATAGCTATTGTTTCCTACTATTTTATTATGATTGGAACCCAGAGACCCATGACCATTCTCAGGAATTCAGTGTTTTATAAGAAGCTCACTGCTTACTTCGGCTTGTGAATTATGTAACAAGTAGGGGAAATCAGTCTCAAAGTCTAGAACATCTCATTAAATCTCTAACTGCATAGAGTAAGTGTATTTGCTTTTTGAGGTTTGATTTAGTGATGAATATTGTAGAAATTCCTGGAGGAACGCTGTTCAGAAAATGCATCCCTCCTGACTCCCATGTTCTTTAAGATATGTCTTTGCAAGGAGCTAACCGATCTTGATTTTTAGTGCTAATAAAAGAAACTGAACAAGAGAAGTCAGAATGTCATTAAACCTGAGCTTATAAAGTATATGACACCCAACTTTCTTCATGCATTTTTTTCAACTACTGCCAATTGCAAAACAAAAGCAGTAATTTTATATTTTGAAGGAAGTAACAGCAGCAACTACATTTTTAAGTCATGTAAATGGTTTCAATTTTTTTTGTTAGAAATCCATTTATTTTTTCAAAAGTAGACTTGTCATGAGAAAGCCCTTTTTTTTCGGGCTACTGACATCCTAATTATTTAAAATATTACACTGACTACCAGTACTTATGGACATCAATAACCTACCATCTAAAATTTTATTCAGTCAACAAATATCCTTTCATATTTAAAGGTAGTAATTTTAAGTATGTGTGTATAGAAGGTGTTGATTCTTTGAAATTACCCTTATAGATGGCCTTCAATTTTTCAGTATCATTTTTTGTTTAATAATAAATTATTTTATTGAATCATTCAAGCATCTATGTCATATTAAATTAGCATCACTCTGTGCTGCAGTCTCTTAACATTATGCTTCAAATAACATTTCTGGTTTACAAAGACACAGTAACCTGAATTGCTTAATAAAAACGTGGCTGAACTCCATACAGCTTTCTTACCTAAGGATGCGTCCCTTCTTCCTCAAACTCTAGGCATTTGGCAAGATGTCTGAACCTTACTAGACTAATTTTTGAGGTGAAGCAGCATAAAGGGTCTTCAAAATATTCATGCACTTCTCTATATTTGATGATTTGTATATCGAGGGACCTCAAGGAGACCAGCAGCCACTGCTCATGCCAATACCCATACTTCCAGTGGCTATTAAAGAAAACCTTGAGAAAGGAGCAAAACCAATACGGAGCTAACAACACAAGCAATAACACAGATCTACCACTAAGAAACAAAACTTGTTTCAAAGATTCTAAGATTAGTCACACTACCTTAAAGTTTTCCTTCTTTAGTTTTCCTTTTTTTTTTTTTTTTGGGGGGGGGGGGGGGGGAAAGATGTTAGCTCAATATTACTAAACTCTCTGAGTATGGACAAGAAACAGCATAAAACACTGTAACCTCAGTGGAGGAACTAAAAAGAATAAAATACAATAAACTTCAGACTGGTATTGCACTTTTTCTTAAGAATTACCCACTGCTACTATAAAAACAATGTCCTTAGTGTCCTAGCTTTGCCTTGCAGAAATTTCATAGCTTTTTTTCCAATTTTCAGGACCAATAGTTTCTGTAAAAAAGTGTTTGAATGCACTCTATGATCAGCACTGAATACTGAATTAATGGCTAGGTTTTATGGCTAAATCTAGGGACAGGAAAATCCATTAGCCCCTCTCTGCTTCAGCTTCATAATTTGTAATATTGGGATAATTTTCAAATTTTTCACAAGAAGATTTGTTAACCTCCATTAATGTCCAAGGAAAAACAAATAAAATATGCCTTCCACATTAAGAGTAAATGTATACTTAATGCTCATACCAAGTATCACAGACCAATGCAGCTTAGTCTGTTTTCAGGTCTGCTGAGACCAGTTTAAACACCGAGTGAAATACAGTCTTTTGATTTCAATCATAAATAGATCAGTTCTTAAATATCTATTTCTCCATTTTTAGCTTCAAAAATCTTTAAAGTAAACTGTCAGATAGCACTAAATGAGGTGCTAATGGTGCTGTCTATATCACAGGTAGGGGGTTTGTAGTGTTGGTTTTGACCCACTGTGAGAATTCCATAGATGCCAAAGAGTTGCAGTAGGATTTATTGTGGAAGTGTGCTTACTTTCATTCAAGCAGCTTTAAAGACCTGATCAGCAAAATTATTATAAGCATTAGAAAAACGTATGGCCTATGGGAAGAGTCTGGCCTCATCCCACAGTGGGATATTTTCTTCTCACAAAGAAACTGCAGAACTCTGCTCTGCTAAACTATAGTTATGTTCAGCCATCTGACCCTGTGGTGCTGAGTCTGGGGGTCCAAATAGGAAAATTAAAATTAACGTCTTGGGAGTTCAGGGGATAATGATTTACACCCTTAGACCTCCTGAAGCAGGTGTGCAGCCTGCTGTTGAAGTTAATTACCAACCATTATCAATGAAGCTGGCATATTGCCACTTATCTAAAAGTAATTTTTTCTCCTAGTGTAAGCTGAAAATACTCTTCTTTTTCATTTCGGTCTTCCTCCCATTTATGTAAGTATGTCCCAGATTTCACCTTCAAATTAATCACCTTCAAATAACAATAAACTCTAGATAATTACCAGTTCAGAAAGCATTTGCCACCAAATGTGGCAAAAAACCCCAGTACGCTACACCTTCATTCATTTACTTTCACTAGTAGCTATGATGAACTGAATGGGTAACTAAAATATTCAGTTCAAGTATTTTTATATGTAAAGTCTGTTAACAGTTTTGCATACATATGAATAAATGAAATTATAACAATAATATTCAGAAATCAAAATACAGGCTGATTTAGTCTTTTGTTCCAGGCCTTGCTGCTGCGATGGTGTAACTAGCTGGTACACCACAGTTTTAACAGAAATATGATGCTTCCAGATCAGAAATGTGCTATCATACAATGCACAGTGGACAGATTTGTGATTTTCTATGGAATTATGGCAGATCTGGTACTGGTAAATCTTGTCCCACTTATACAAATGCCAGAGAAATTCTCAAATGTCACCTTTAAAAAATTTCGGGGTGGGGGGGTGGAAAGCCACTGAAAGGTGGCTATACCATAAGACTTTCTTACAGTCATGGTCAGAAAGTAGATAGCTAAAATTAGCTGAGCAACTGAAAAATCTAATACCTAATTAGCTCTTTTAATTCTAAACCTGTTTAAGAGCTCCAAAAGCAGAAGCGACAAACTTTTCTGAATCACCATTTTCTTTGATCAAAATTCTACCCTCAAATGCGTCTTCATATCTCTGGTTGCTTTTGAGGGAACTGTAAATGATACCTGCAATGTGGGAATTATAGATAAGTGTGGAATTCAGAAACTACATTTCATGATAAACAGTGAAACCCCTGTAATATTAAAAACACTTGAACTGACAATACATCGCTCTTATAGTAAAAAAGTAATAGGACAGAATTCACACAACCAAAAGCAGATGCCTACATTATGCAAGTCATTCAGAGACATTTTATAGTGAGTGAAGAAAAATAAATATATCTTGGGTGAAGAGTATAATTATCTCCCACCAAAGTGGGTGAATTCTATTCTTAAAGTGCCTGTATTTCCCAAGACTATAATCAGAACTGAATGTGACTAGTCCAGAAGTGGAAATCTAAAGGTGGAGAAAATAAATCCCACATAATATATCTAGATCTGAAATCAGAAGCAAAACATGATTTTTGCCCTTTTTTCCTTTATTTTTTTTTAACATGAATTATGCTTAAAAATGGTATCTAGGCTAAAATTGTGTTTAGCATATGCCTTCTTTTTTTAGTTTTGAGTTCTTCCTTCTCTGTAAACCAGCATCAGGTTATGTTTAATTTAATAAAAGGATTCTTGCCAGTGACAAGTTTATAGTGTTGTGATTATATGTTTTTAGCCATGATAATAAAAGCAAACAATTCTGAAGTTGCCTCTCCATCAGATTCAAAAATGCTTTAGTAGTATCTATCAGACCACACCATTTTAGAGAAAAATATGTTTCACTTTTTTGACGGTTCCAGAGAATGTAACATTAGGACAGCAATATAAACTAGTAAAAACTGATATAATGCATATAGCAACAGAAAAAAATTAAAATAGTTTTGGGATACTTGTTGAAATACTCTTGGTAAACTTTGTGTTCTTTTAAAACACAGAAGGAGAGTTTAGTGTGTAATATGAATTTTGTTAAAGCCAATGGAACAGCAAGACTAATAAAATACTACATCATTTTGACAGGTCCTGAAAGACCAAGAAAAATCTAAATAGAAAAATATTTAAAGACAGTCTTTGGGGATTCAGAAATGTCTATAGTATAACACTTTCAAAATGTAGTTCCTTGAAGGAAACAGCAGATCTTATTTCTTCATCAGTACCAAATATATAAGCCTTGTTACTTCATACTGCTCTGATTCATGTATATGTAATATACATAAAACCAAATAATGTATTTAATTTTCATAGCAAAATGCAGGGTGTAAGGGTACATGGAAGTTGAGAACATCTTCCATTAAGGTCATCCAGTCAAGGACCTTTGCAGTGCAGAAGGGGATAATATGTAAAGGGAGAAGCAGGGAACAACAGCAATCGGTGATGCCAACCTGATAGTCACAGGATAACAGAGATGATGCCAAAGACAAAAGATCAAATTGTCCAGTTAATAACTCATGGGCCATTAGAGCTCCAAGCACAGCTTTGGAAAGGGTGACCTAAATTTTGTAGCTGGTAAGAAGGGGTAAACAAGAGAAACATGAGGAATCGTTTGCTAACAAGCCCCAAGCTGGACTAGCAAATAATAAGATGATGTGGCTTGCACACAGCAGGGCAGGTTGAGGGCTCAGTGTATGGGCAGAGGTACTGGACAGACAGAAGGGCCATGCCAGTACTTGTGGATGTGCAAACAAACATATGTGTGCTTGTGAATCTGCTCTGATGTGTGTGTGCTTTCACCAGTAAACTTCAATCCTGACCAGTTGAAGAGGAGGAAGGGTGCTTGGCCGGTTGTGCTTACATGTCCTGCATGCCCTGGTCGTGTTCTTTGAGGTTGCAGTTGAAAGCAGTGCCTTCTGCATGGCAGCATGTGTAACCGTCTGTGTCAGCACACTCTGTGTGTCCTCTGTGTTCGTGTGTATGTGTCTCTGATGCACATCCAGTCTTGCTACTGGCTGATTTCACAAGGGGGCAAGCTGTAGCCCTGTCTGTTGGCCTGGGATGGAGAGCCCCAGTGGCCAGGCAGAGGGAATCCCCCCCAAACAGCTGGAGCTGCCAGAGACCGGGACCATGTATAACACCCCTTAATAGGAGGATCACAGTACTGTATGATCAAAACTTTTTAGCAATCTGCCTGAAAAAAAAAAGCTTAAAAAAGTATGCCAGAAAAAAAAAAAGTAAATCTATTTTTAAAATAGATTAAAATAGCGCTGTCAGTGGAGACCACAGCTCTCCTTTAGTTAAGTGAAACTGCAATTCCTCCTAAGTGTAGCCTTTGACAAAACAGCTATTGTACGCAGACGCAGAGGTTTTACTGTCCTGAGAGGTTCCACTGAATCAGAGGTCACTTGCACCCTATTGTACCTTTCTGCTGTGGCTTATTTTGCAAATGTACAAAATCCAAAGACCAATTTAGAGAACAATATTGTTCTGAGTGCCAATGATAACACTGGGGAGAAAAGATGCTGACTTTGTCTCACTTCGCAGGAACGATAGAAGCCTGTGAGGCTGGAGTGCAGCAAGGATGATGTAGGGTGGCATGGAAGTAGATGACATCTCAACATATATAGTTCTATTAAAGCTTGCTGAACTTAATATATTATTCCTGCATATCTGCCTAACACATTTAGGTCATATTGGGCTAAATACACACACACTTTTACATACCTTAAGAATCATATATTAAATTGAGTCATGTACTTCTGTGTCTGCAGGCTCTCTTGTTCTGTTAGTGTGCATAATTGCAAGACTAACAGTTAAGTTTAACGGTGTTAGACGGATGGTCTGAGGTTAGAGCTGCTTCAGAAACAACCAGATCATACATTTCTTTTATCTCAATTGTTACAGAAATGCATTTTTTGCCTTTTTTAATTAGAACTGTACTATTAGTCTATTATTTGAACTGGTTTGCATTTACCTCTTCAAAATGAAGACAAAAAATAGTCAGGTTTGGAGTTTTTGCTTCAATTCTCCACTGATATATTTTGGTTACAAAAGCTGCTGGTGCAGACCTACAGGCTGGGGCTCTGCAGCAAAAGCCCTCAGGTAACCATGAGCCCTCACCGGGCTCTGGCAGTAAAGAGGCCAAAAGCACCATGGGCTGTAGGAGAAGGGACAGAGCCAGGAGACCCAGGGAAGTGGTTTTCCCCCTCCAGTCTGCACTTGCAAAAACTCTAGATACTATGTCCAGTTTTGGACACTCCACTACAAAAACGACACCGACCAGCTGGAGGGCTGTCAGGGTAGGCTACTGAGATGGTGGTAGCTGCAGCACTTGCCCTGTGAGGAGAGGCTGGGGGAGCTGGGGCTTGTTCGGTCTGGAACAGAAGCAGTTTTGAGGGAACCTAACAGCAGCTCCCAGTGCCTATGGGAGATCCTTGAGGAGACGGAGCCGCTTTCCATGGTGTTCCTGAGTGGGAGGGTGAGAGACAGTGGACATTATCTGGTAAAGACAGAAGTTCAGACTGGATATAGGCAGAAACTTTTTCCCAATGAGGAAGGTCCAGAAGTGACATAGGTTGCCCAAAAATGCTGTGCAGTTTCTGTCCCTGCATGCTGTCAAGACTTGACTGGATGAAATGTTCTGAGTAACCTGGTTTGTCCCTACAGCTGACCCTGCTGTGAGCAGGAAGTTAGGCTGGAGATCCTCCGAGATCCCTTCCAGCCTGAATGAGTCTGTGATGATATTTAACTCTCTGTTGTTTGCAGCCATCAGTCATGCTTTTAGCCAGGTATGTACCATACCAGTTTACTTAGTTCACATTCATTTACAGACATTGACGAAATTACACATGGAAATTTTTTAAGCAGTTATTCCAACCTTTTATCTAAATCATCAAGTTGATTAAGGATGTTGGGGAAAAATAATTAATCTACTTTGTATGGGGATTTTGGGGTTTGGGCTTTGTTTTTTCCAAATATTTTATTTTTTTTTAAATATAGTCTGCTACTCCTGCTGGCACGTTCAAAGTTAACCACAGAGATCAGTAGGTAATCCTTTCATGATCTAAAAGAGGAAGATCAAGTATAAAATTGTATATGATACAACAATAATTTGCAAAAACAGCTGTCTGGATTCATTGGGTTTGAATATTATTTTTTGTCTCCTTGACGAAAGCATTGCATTTGAAGGTGTATGTAGCAGACAGTACTTTCACTAGTGGTGGCTGCACGGGTTTTGCTACTGCAATGAGAAAAGAGAGCAGAGTACCAGGACAAGCAGGTGGAGTGAACAAAAATGCAGGTGCATGCTTTGTCACCTCAGCTTTTATTAAAATAACAGCATTGCATATTTTAATCCCAGGACAGGAGAGCAACCGGCACAGCAGATCAACAGTGGGAATGATGCAGGTGTGTGTTCTCTGGACACAGCTTTTTGAACAGCATTAGCGGTTAGCAGGCTGCCACAGAAAGGACAACAGATAACATGACTACAGAAAACACTGCATTGCCTTTTATTATGCAGTAAGGTAAAGAAAAGCACAGAACTCACGGCATGTTTTGATAAAAAAATTTTGAGGCAGTCAGTATTTTGGGGTTGAAGAGAAGCCAAAGCTACCTGTGAATATGGTGAATAGTTTCAAATTTCGTGGCTTTCTGATTCAGATTCAAGTCTGGAAACTGATCCTCCTATCTGGGGAGACAGCTTAAACATGAGGACCATAAATATTCTCGGGACTGGTTCCTTCAGGTTTTCTGGTGAAATCTTCTCTAGCTAATTAATTGAGAATTCTTCAGGCAGAGAGAATACAAGAGATCTTCATGATAATGGCATTAATGTGGAAATGCAGGATAGATTCTTTTCAATACCTGCTTAAATATAAAGATTTTTTTCATGTAGCTCAGTTTCTCACTTACTCAAGGAATTCTGAAATTGTTTATGTTTGCTCACATTCATGCAATGCTCTTCATAGAAATTAACAGTTTAAAAGCAAAATTTAGCAATCCTACGTTCTTTCTGGAAGCTCCCTGATGATGGACAGCCTACAGGCTATTTTTCTGTACAGATCTGAGCGTAGTTTCTGAGTATGCTGTAGGTGGTTTTGAGGTCTAAACCTACAATTCTTTCTGCTTGCTTTTTGCAGACCTTTAGGATCCTTTAGTACACCAAATACTCTTTCCTCTATCTCCAGCTAAAGCCAGACAATCTCTATCTTGAAAGCCCAAGGTAAAACTGTTACCTGAAGGTGGTTTACAAGGCATTCAGAAGATACTGTGGGTAAAAACGTTTTGCTGCTGAAGAAACAGTCTTTGAATTGATGCCTTTCATTCCAAAGATTTTCAACAGGCAATAGTATCTCCTTTTATGTATGACTGCTTGCTTGACAATTAAATAGCATATATTTAGAATTAGAATTGTTCTACAGAGTGCTTGGTTTGGTAAAGCTGCCGTATACGTAATTTGAAGAAAATGAATGCAATAAGTCGAAGCAAGTGCTAGAAGTCTTCACATTTTTCATGCAAATTAAGGCAGTCAATGTATGAAAAGACGTTTAATAATTAAAACTCTTCAAATTTAAAACTTTACACCACTTTTTTTTCACTGCTTCCAACAGTGGTTAACACTTATTTGATACTAATAACATAATTTAACATGCTCTGCAGGTAGAGTGATTTCAAACCAGAGGAAGGATTTCCATGGTCAGCTCTCAGTAACCAAACAGCCAAAGAATATTAGAAAAAAAAATCACCTTTAACATTGTCATTAAAGGCAGTTAAATTTAAGATTAAGAATGTCTTTAATCACAGTATCTGTTGCTCTTTATGCAAATATCACCACATGCACCTAATTGGTTGCGGGTGGTCAGTTACTTTGCTGTGATCTGTTCAATCTGAAATCCAACACTGACCAGAGACCTGACAACTCTTAACATCACCATGGATTATTTCAGTTTTTGTATACTAAAAAGTCATCAAACAATAATTTAATGGATACAGTATGGATAAATGGGGAGTGCTAGCTAGCTGGCTGGGAAGGACATAAAATATGTATTTAGTAGTAATTTGTATAAAAAATATAAAGTTGTGGTTTCACTTACCTATGACCAGATCTGAAGACCCTGTTTAGTTATCACTCTGTTACATTAGGCAGTTGGTTTACCCTTCTGCTGACTATGGATTTTTTAGGTGATAAATTTTCTGCAGGAGTTATTTGTTCTGAATTTCTAAAATGCCCAGCACAACAGGCTCCTAGGCACTGCTGTATTATTGACAAACAAACACAATATTATACCCCCCTGGTATTTTATGTCAATGAATGTATAGGGTTGGATGGCTTTTGTTGATTTTTTGTTTTCCTTATTTCTATTGCCTAAAAGAAATTAAAGTCTCAAAGCAGCTCTTCTCTAGGGGATTAATGTACTTCTTAGGCAAAGCATTTGACCTCAGGACTTAAAGCATATTTCTTATTCTCGTTTGTTTGTCTCTGGAGGGTGTTCAACAGTTACCTAGCTGTATGGTGTCTGATCTGTCTTGATGCATTTTGTCTCTTTCTGTGATATTCTTTGAAACATTAGCAACAATTTGTGACTGATAATGGGATATATTTCATATGAAGGTTTGCAAAAGATAAGCAGCAATAAATCCAAACAACTCCCTTAGATTGTGATGGACTTGTAAAAATAAAATAGCGTTTAGGAAAATTTAAAAATGGACCGCTACTGTTATAAAGAATGCAAGTGTACCAGGGAACACATATTATGAAATGTAATTTCAAACTTGTACAAGTCAAATTTGCAATATATAGCACAATCAGCTGCTTTTTTTTGACTAGGGCATATGTAATGCATAAGCAAGTGTCATTTCCCAACAGATTTTTCTTTATGTCCATAATTTCTGTATATTTAAACTGTACTCTTGAAATTATGCTGCTGAATATATACATAATCATCAACTGGCACTAAATTTTTAAACATGCATTTATTTTTCTGCTCTCTTGCAATAATCTCATTCTTATCTCTATAATTTTAAACTCTTAAACCATATTTATTTTAGCATAATTATTGAGTGATAGATTTGAAGGACAACTGGAAGCTCTGAAAGCAGAAGCATTATGACTACATTTTCTATCAGTCTTCATATACATTTGAAGAAGAGAAAGACTTTTAAAGGAAAATTGTGCATAAATATGATGGCTTGAAGAGACTATAGAGCTTATGTTTTTTTTATGTAAAGTTATGAATTCACTATATGGCCCTTAACAAAACTCCAGATTATGCATGGAGCATCTAGCCTCTCTCCTTCTTCACACCCTCCCTATCCCCTCCAGGCACCAAAATTCCAAGGAGCACACACCAACACTACAAGGTCAGCAAAGCTGCCACTGAAATTTAGCTGCTCTAAAACACAGGTTTTATTCATCAGAAAGGATTGAGCAATCAGGCTGTAAATCACCAGAAGAGCAGTTTCATCTGTCAAGAATCTATGAGCACTGAACAGAGGCTTTTCCGGCATTCACCCCACAGAAAGCCTGGGAAGTTGTGAAAGGGCAGGGACTGTGCCCATCAATCCTACCACTCAGCCGGAGCTGCCTCCACTAGACAGCTGCGAGACAAACCCTGCTTGTCTGAATGCAGATAGGCCTTGAAATATGAAAATATTTTCTTTCCGTATCAGGAAAATAACAGACATGCTAACTTCTTGTACTTCCTTTAAGTAAAGCATTATCATATTTAGCAATTCTGTGCAAAGCTTATTTGCTTGCAGCTGTACGTTTTTAACACTTCTGATGGCCTGTTAAACCAAAGACACCTTTTAAGTGAGGTTCTGAGGTAAAAGTCTGCTTGTTCTTTACTGCAAATCCCAGGTATTACTGCAGCAATTGTATTGAGGGCTGCAGGGAGTTTAACAGAAATTCTGGCTTTTAAAAGTATGAGGCATGAAATGTAGTATCAGTTGCCTTTACAGACTCAAGAGGCCTGAAACTCTGAGATTCAGTGTCTGGATCTTCTGCTAATAGTCTACTGATCAGATGGAAAGTGTTTTATCCTAGGATGTAATTAATAAAATGGCAATGCTAAGGCAATTTCTAGGCCAACTGAGTTTACTGGAGTTACTCCAGATTTTAAAAGTTTCACTGTAAAATGGAATTTAGCCCCTAATGTATGACTAATGGTACGAACCTAAATTAATGCAGGTTTTCTCACTTAAGCTTTTACTTGAAATGATAAAAAAATGAATAAAGTTAATATACTCATATTCTTCTATCAATCCTTCCAGAACATATCATTTACCAAGTTCTATCTTCATTACATTCTGTGCTCTATAGATTTTCAGGTATATCAGAAGAAAGAAAAGGACCTAAGAAAAAATCACTTTCCTATAAAAAAGAAATGTAAACTAGTTTTGAATGCACATCATGCTTTTTCATCTTTGACAGCAGCAGTATTTCAGAAGATACCAGATATGAGGTATTTATGGCAGGTGCATTACTACTTAGAAACTAATCTCACACACATGGCTGTTAACGTGAAATATGGATTTTAATAATCCAGCTTGGTGAGATATGTGAGCTTTCCTGGTGGGGATGTGATTAGCCACAGTCTGCAAGATTAATTGAGATACACAGCACAAGATTACATTTAGTGAACTCCAAGCCAGTCTGATTATGCAAGAGACCACTTAGATAAGGCTGTATCTTTATGGATATAAAAACAGATAAATCACAAACTCTACTGTGACAGGAGAGTCAGAATAGAGACTGTTTAAGTCAGTGAGCCCAGTGAACAGATCATCAAAGTAAAATATCCAGGCATTTTGTAAGCAAGAAAAATAAGCCACCAAGAACAACAAAAATATTCCATGTAATTCAGATAGAGCAAAAAACATAGAGGGAATTAGATTTAAAATGTCTGCAATCATCATCATTTTAAATTGATGGTATGAAATTTACTTTTTGTTTAAACATGGTGATACTTATTCCGGAGAGTACTATTTTGAAACAGTAATATTCTTTTCAGTTTACAATGGAGTCTGAAATTGCATCAAGATCAGCGCTACACAAGATACCAGCTTGAAGGATTAGATACCTTCAGAATGTCACTATCAGGAAAACTTTAAGTAGTTTTAATCTAATACCATTATTTTTCCATAATGAGTGTTTCCTCCAACCCACCACACTGCTGAAAACACAGATTTGTAATACAGAAGCAAAAAGTACAGGGCAGTACTTGCAGAACCCAGAGCAGCTTGGGCTCAATGCCTTTCTCCACAGGCTATCAGTAATCTGGATAATTTACTGTGCTGGTTTTGGCTCAGTTAAAGTTAATTTTCTTCATAGTAGCTGCTATGGGACTATGTTTTGGATTTGTGGAGGAAACAGTGTTGGTAACACAGGGATGCTTTAGCTGTTGCTGAGCAGAACTTGCACAAAGCCGAGACCTTTGCTGCCCCTCACCCCACCACCACCACCAAGAGGGCAAGGGGTGCACAGGGAGTTGGGAGGGGACGCAGCTGGGACGGCTGACCCCCACTGACCAAAGGGTTGTTCCATATGGTATGGCATTATGTTCAGCAATAAAACCAGAGGGAAGGAGGAGGAAGAGGGGATGTTCAGAGTGATGGCGTTTGTCTTCCCAAGTCCCTGTTATGCATGATGGAGCCCTGCTGTCCCAGGGGTGGCTGAGCACCTGCCTGCCCATGGGGAGTGGTGAATGAATTCCTTGTTCTGTCTTGCTTCTGTGCACAGCTTTTGCTTTACTTATTAAATTGTTTACTTACTAAACCGTTTACTTATTAAACTCTCAACTCACAAGTTTTCTCAGTTTTACCCTTCTGATTCTCTTCCCGTCCCACAAAGGGGGTGGGAGTGATACTTTTAGTTGCCAGCTAGGGTTAAACCACAACAGTCCTTTTGGAGAGTAAATGTTGGGCTGCCCACGCACACCCCCCCACAACCCCCCACCCTGGTGGGATGGGGAGGAGAACTAGAAAAAGTTAAAACCTGCGGGTTGAGATAAGAACAGTTTAATAACTGAAATAAAGTAAGACAAAAACCCACAGCAACAATAATTGTAATGAAGAGGAGAGGGTGAGAGAGGAGTAAAACCCAAGGGGAAAAAAACCACAAGTGATACACAGTACAATCACTCACCACCTGCTGGCTGATACCCAGCCAGTCCCCGAACACTGACAGGCAGTCCCTAGCCAACATCCCCAGTTTATATACTCAGCATGATGTTCTATGGTATGGAGTGTCCTTTTGGCTAGTTTGGGTCAGCTGTCCTGGCTCTGCTCCCTCCCAGCTTCTTGTGCACCTGCTCTCTGACAGGGCATGGGAAACTGAAAAGTGCTTGACATAGAGTAAGTGCTACTTAGCAACAGCTAAAACATCCGTGCATTATCAACATTATTCTTATATTAAATGCAAAGCTCAGCATTGTACCAGCTACCGAGCAGAAAATGAACTCTATCCCAGCTGAAACCAGGACAATGACCTGCTCACTCCTTGTATCAGTTTTCCTGTCTGTGGGCTCAGCAGCTGACAGAGATACTGACCAGTATTCAGATGTTTTACTTTTAAAGCCATATGTGTACCAAATGTGGAGAGTGTTTTCAAATAAAATTTTATTGTTATACCTTGTAATAACTTCAGAAGACCAAAGTCCTGCAGACAACACAATCATTCAGGTAAAAGTGTAGAGTTTCTTTACACATCATTGTTTTTTTCTAATTGGTACATGGGCCACTAGCCGCAAAATTAACAACTTCTGGAGTCAGCTACCAGACATTTTTGCTCATTCTCTCAAATCACAGTGAGCCTAGCACAGATTAGTCAGTCTTCTGAATTACAGATGAAGTAAACACACAATAAGAAATACCAGAATAAGGCATTGTGAACAGCATTTCATTTGTTCACTTTGACAGGTATAGTTTAGCTTAACTTATTCATGGGAATATTTTGCACTTACTAGTAAATGTCATATCTTATATGTAAAAATACTTGGCTTTTGGTAATGTGAACATCAGTCAATAACTTTGCTACTAAAGGATTTTCTGAACAAGAAAAAGTTGTATGTGCGTATGTACATGTCCCAGGGAAACACTACAGCAGGAACACGCAGAGTAGATGGACACTGAACTCACTTTTACTCCAGCTCACCAACCACATCATACCGACCTTAGACTTAGCAATCCTCTACAGTGTCACATTCTGATACTCAGTGCTGAAACACAGGTTCCATTACCTCTTTATTGTTTTTACCTTCCTCAAGCTATGTCTCCTGAGGCACTTCAGGATACTTTCTCCTCACTTAAGGTCACCAAATAAGCTGATGTAAACAAAATAGGAGAAGCAGTAGCCACAGATAACACTGGGGAAAGGACGAAGGAGCATGATCAAATTTCAGACCTTGTCATTTGATTTCCAGCTGATAACTGGCCAGCAGGAGGAAAAAGCGGAACCATGAAACACCCAGACACAGTTGTACACCAACACATAGTGCAGAAGTGCATCCCAATCAAACCGGAATAATCTATGCCAGTTTTGATAAGGTTTTAATGTTCACAATATGTTAAGGCATAGAATCAAAGAAACGCAGACTCTCAGATTGGAAGGGACCCATAAGGATCATCAAGTACAACTCCAAATCCTTCAGGGATTCTATTATTGCCATAGATTTTCCAGAACACCCATTTATTATTCTGTGTGATGTACAGGAAGTTGCACTGTTCAGACAAATAGAAGATTGAAAATCTATTAGAAATTGATACTATCTTTGGGTTTTCATGCAATTGAGAAAAGAAAAACCAACAAAAATGTGGTAGAATCAGAGCAGAAACTTTAATATCACAGTGAAAAACTCCTTTCTGCCCTATTTAAATCCCATTGCACAAAACCCTGATGCTTTTGATCTCTGACAGCAAAGTATTCTGTACACATGTGTTTATTCTAGGATTAAGTTTGAATATCTATCTGAATGTTCTTACTGAATTCTCAGAAAGTCTGAGAAATGCAGACTTTCAATTACTGTACCATTACCCTTTATGCCAGGGAGCATCCATCTGGAAAGCAGTTTGGAAGAGAAGGACCCAGGGGCCCTGATAGACACCCGGTTGAACGTGAGCCAGCGATGGGCCCCTACACCAAAGGTGGCCAATGATATCCTGGGCTGCACCAGGCAAAGCGTGGCTGGCGGCTGGTGGGGGGCGATCCTTCCCCTCTGCTCAGCACCGGTGAGGCCACAGCTGAAGGGCTGTGTCCAGTGCTGGGCTCCCCAGTAGGAGAGACATGGGCAGGCTAGAGAGAGTTCTACAATGTGCTGTGCCGTAAAGGTGATGAAGGGCCTGGGGCATCTCTCCTGTGAGGAGAGGCTGAGAGAGCTGGGGCTGTTCAGCCTGGAGAAGAGAAGGACAGGGGATCTTACCAATGTCTATAAATACCTGGAAGGAGGGTGCAAAGAGGACAAAGCCAGGCTCCCTTCAGTGATGCCCAGTGCTAGGACGAGAGGCCATGGGCCCAAACTGAAACTCAGGAGGTTCCCTCTGAACATCAGGAAACACTTTTTTACTGTGAGGGTGACTGAGCACTGGCACAGGTTGCTCACAGACACGGTGGAGTGTCCATTCTCGGAAATATTTAAAAGCCTCCTGGACATGGTCCTGGGCAACTAGCTTTAGATGACCCAGCGAGTGGAATTGAATCAGATCACCTCTGGAGTCCCCTTCCATTCTCAACTCTCCTGTGACTCTGTGAAGGTCTTACTATTACTAGAAGAAAGTGTCACTATGAGTAAGAATCCTTTAATCACAGTAATTGATTAAAGTACTGGTAAGGTAGATATATCATTCTATGCAACTGTTTGGTTTTGGCTTCTATTAAAAAGGTCAGCCAAAGTAATTTTCTTAAAAACATCTTTATATTAAAGGACAGGATACTCAGAAATATCTTAGTAACTTAGGAGTAAAAGTTTCATGGGTAGATAATACTTCTTTCTTTTTTTTTAATAGATCACCAAAATTCTTTAAAGCTGAATGTTTAAAATTAAAATCAAATAGTTCACCCATCAGCAAATCACATACAGACCATTAAAATGCCTTTTAATTTCAGGGAAGTTTTGCTGACTACTTTGAAAAATCAGTCAAGTTTGAAAATTTTATGTGGGAAATAAGAAAAAAGCAGGCTGTAATATTACTGCACCATAAAACTTCAATGAAAGAGCTCTTACAGTTCACAATCATTCCATTCACATTACCACATTTAAATAAAGAAATATAATTTAGTGTGCATTTCATCCCTTAAAAGTATTACTCAAATATATGGCCAATGTTTACATAGGCTTTAGGTTTACAAGACTAAATGACTTATCCTTCACTTCCATTTATATTTCCTGTATTATTTCTAGGAAGTCTGTAGAACATCATTATATAATATTCAGTGTTTTATACTTTGAGTCAAACCGAATTTAAGTTGTGTCTGGGTTTTGCAGTTATTTGTTGTAAAGGAAGAGGTTATTTTAGAAATTAATTTCCATATATAGAAACATGTAATTAATGAAATAAATTATATGTTCTGGATAGCCTAGTTTAGAATCCTATTTTCTATTAATACAGACACTGAACTAAAGAAATATTAGAAACTTCTCAGCGGTACCTAGATAATTCTTCAGTGCTTACTATATGAGATATGGTGCCAGGCATCTTCCATAATAAGAGAGAATAAATAATAAAATAGTTTTCCCTTAATAATCTGAGATTTTTTCTTTCCATGAAGATAAAACAGATGCAGATAGCTGCACAAATTTTCAAAGGAAATTCAGAAATATTTTGAAGTATGACAGCTTTCCCACAAGTCTTTTGCTTATTTGTATTTTTCCATATATATCAAATCTAAATCTTGTGCACTTAGTGATGCCTATAACAAAACCACTATCTTTGAAACGGCCTGAATGTAGAACTGGTTGACAAAGTGAGAATAAGCCTGTGCAAATACAACCACTATGTGATTTGAATAGTGAAGGTGATGTGTTGCCCATGCAGTAACATCCTGGGCAGCATGGTGGGGGTGCCTTCCCAATTATGGCTTTTGATACTGCTGACATAAGAATTTTGCATAAAATAATGCAAAAATAATGATGAAACAGTGGCAAAGAAAAGTGTCTGCCTTATTTCCCTCTCATGACTAAATCAAATATTTTCTTCCACCCATTCCTTTTAAAGTAGCGTGAGAGTATAAGTTCCAGTCTCTCTCTTCTTTAGGGTAAAAGTTGCATTTAATGAAAGGGAAAAAATTCTTTCTACTGTATAATACACAAAAGTATATGTTCACAAGGACATACATGTAAACACACAGATTTATTTTAAATTTTAAAGATGGCATAGTGGAAATAATGAAGGAAATAATTAAGACAGTTGTTTAAAATAGAGATGATATATGAGGTTTTAATATGCTTTGAAAAAAACAGTGCTTTTATTGAATGCTTCCAGATATGTTCATTTTGATATCCCTATCATTTTTTATAGTACATTGACAGTAACTCTGAACAAGGTACACAGACTTCATAATGCAATTGCACCTAAGTTATGCTTTTTCTTATGTGTAATTACAATTTAATTCATAGATCCAAAGACTTAATTACATGATGAAGATTAATTACAACATTTATTAAATATTTAGGACTAGTTTCTGTACAATAAACTGTGAAATAATAGAAGGAAGAAGTTATTCATTCTATTAGTAATGAAAGGGGAAGAATAAGTAAGACTTGCTCTTAACTTGATTTTGCATTATTGCAAGAATGGGTTTGCTCTGACTTCATCTTGTATGGAGAAGCTTCCTCTTTCTGCTTGACTATTTGATTTTTACGGTATGCTTGAAAATACCACTAAAGGACAATATCAGTACTTTCTCTATTTAGCAAAGCTGCAAAATTGCATCCATTTGACCCATCCCTTCAGTCTGATTTCAGTTTTGGTCTTGAAAATTAACCACATTCAGTGTTTGAGAAATCACATAATTCTGTTTTCTTCTTCAGCAGTTCATTAGAGGGTAGTGTTTTTTTTCCCTCAGAAGACATAGAAGTTAGAACCCTAACTGCATTGTTAACGATAGGAGAATAACATTTCTACTAAGCACTTTTTAATGCACTTTTTTATGTAGCAAATGTAGCAAAACAATAAATCCATAACAGATAATATTAAAATATACCACATGTGGAGAGAAAACTTTCTTAAAGATTTTTCAGAACAGTCCTGTGTCTTACACCTTTTATTAGCAATAGGTAGAGTGAAACTGTAAAATAGTTAAGACTCTTCAGGTATTTTTTATACAGCTATGTAAAGAATTGATGCACAACTGGTCAGGGTTACATTTCTGTGAGTGATGGCATGTATAAATACAGTAATAGATTGTATCATAACTTCATTTGATCTAAGCAGTTTGTTGCTTGTATTTTTACTTATTAAAGCATTACATAAAATTAACCCATACAATCTACATATAATTTCTGTAGAAAGAGCTTATCAGCATGCATATGCTGTACTTCTTTATACTATGCAGGTACAATAATTTTTTGTAGACCCCTCCCTTTATACTGTCAACATTTGGAGTTACATCAAAGGAAGATGGTTAGAAAATCAGAAAAAAAAAAGGTTAGAAGGGACCTCTGTGATTCATCTAGACTAGTCCCCCACTTCTGAAGCAATTTCAACTGCCCCTAACCATTCCTGACAGGTTTTGTAATCAATATATGTTTAGCAATGTCCCACAGCAATTTTTTCCAGTAAGTATCTATATTTTTTTTCCTTAATGTCCACCCCAAATCTCGTCTGTTCCAATGTATTCCTCCTATTTCTTATGTTGTTCTTGGTGAACATTTTATTTTATTTCTTCTTTGCAATTACCTTTTATTTACTTACAGAGAAAAAAACGCCAAAACCAACTGCTCTATCCTTTCTTCTTTAAGTTTTACCTACTTTAGAATAAGCAATCCAAATAAGCAATCTTTCTACCATTCTCCCAGTGCTTCCTTGCTTGTTTGTTTTTGCTGTTGTGGTTTTCTAATCCCTTCTTAGCTAAGCATGTCACAATACTCCAGGCTGAGCCCTTGTATCAGAAGCAAAGGTTTAGTTCCCACCTAGCAAACAGTGTTAGTGTACACACATGGCAGTTTAAAGTCTATCTCCTGCATGTATGACATCAGTTAACTCTGTTTGGCTTTTGATCCTTCTAGTTCTTTCTGAAGAACTACTGCACTTGCATGTGTATCTGCTTTACTAGAGGAATGGTCACACTGGGACAGGACAAAAGTCCATTTAATCCAGTAACAGTGGTCATAAGTGGATGCCTGGGGATGTGTAAAATTGAGGCAAGTGTACATGCTGATTCTTACTTCCATTATTCCGCTCATTATTTTCAGATTGTGCTAGTTACTTGCCATCTCCTGAAACCTCTCTTTTTTTTCATTTGAATAAGAAAAGGTTAAATATTTAAGATTTTACAGAGCAATTTGTTGTTGCTTTTCCTTTCTGCTGAATTGTAAACTGCCATTTTCTTTGTTCCTTCTCTTAATCCTTATATACATATGGAATTACTTCTTTTTACACTTGATATTCCTTGCTAGTTCTTTCTGATTTTATGCCGTATTCTTACTGTTTCTGCCCACATATACTTCATACTTTCATACTTTTATACTTACTGTAATGAACTATGCCCATTTCCACATTCTGCGCACTTTCTTTTTGTGGTTGAGATCAATGAAGAATAGCTCATGGACCAGCAAGCTGGTTTTTACTGCACAACCTATTATTTCTCTGCATAAGGATAATCTTGGTTTTGCGGATTTGCTTCACTACTTTAGTCTTTCAGACTTTCTTCTGATAAGACCTGGACTCTGTATTTATTAAAAGGATGCCATAGAGAAGTTCAGTGTCATTACTCTGTTGCTCTTCGCCCTTTTTTCCATAACAATCATGAACTTACCCAGTTCCTGATCACCTTACCCAAGCTGCCTTATACCCTCACACTCTCCACAAATTCCTCTCTGTGATTACAAAGTTTAGAAGCACTTTCCCTCTGATTGCTTTCTTCACAACAAAATTCAGGAAGTTGCTTTAAAATTTTCACAGATTAAAATAATTTAATTTATATAACACAGGTTTCTCATCAAATGTTTCCTATCGCCACTAAGTCTCTTGCGTTTAACAGCCCTACTCACTAGTCACAAAAAGCCCTCATTAAGCTTCTTGGTAGGTATGTCTAATATAAAGTCCATTATAATTAAATAAATGTTTGCTTATATCTATTTTATTATTGATAGAGTCTTTCAACTGATATATTTTCCTGTGCACTTTATAAAAAGAACATCAAGATGCATCTTTCACATATAGGGGAACACTGCCTCTCTTTTCTCTCTATGTGTTTCTACTGGAAAAAATATATAATAAATATGTATCAATATTGCTGCCATGAGTATTATCACAGGTCTCTGTCATGCCAATCAGGTCAACAGTCAAGCTTGTAACATTGCTATAGTGACTCTCAGCTTCTGCTTATTCTCCGTATTTACATCAGATGCACACATGTGCATACATGCGCACACAGACAGCTTCTTCCAAAACTGTTACTGCCTTGTCATGCATGTCTGTCCACTGGCTAAATTTCCTTGAAAAAGGGAATTTGGAAACATTCTGGATTAGGTCAAAAAAGGGAAAAGGATTTGAATTAAAGTAACAAGCTATAGAAAATTATGACACTGCAGGTATTTTTTTTAAAATATGCCTGGCTCCTGAGGATTCAATGAATTTATAATGCTTGCTGCAGGTGCTTCTTATAGCACAAAATAATAAGGGAGGAAAGGAAGACTGGTGTTACATACCAAGGAAAATTTAAAGATTAATTAAAAAAAACTACATAGATTCAGTGCAGGTTTGGATGAAAACCAGAAAGAGTAATGGATTAATAAGGATGTTTTGCACACAACTGAAACAGACAAGACTTAGAAATGAAATAGGTTTAACTCACGTGCCTATGTTTGTGAAACACATCTACAAAGGGCAAAAATCAAAGTTACTGCACATACAATATTTGGTCTCTGGTTAATGAAACTTTTCTAAGGAAGCTAAATTAAATTTAAAAAAGAAAGAAAAATACACCAGTAACTTCACTAGAGTTTGATTTCCTGCTGGTTATTGATAGGTTATAATTTCATTAATCTAAACACCCATCACTGTACTCTGTCAGAACCATCACCATTTTTTATGACATTCACCTATTTATTTATTAGCAATGGAACATAAGGGAAAAAAAAAAAAAAAAAAAAAAAAAAGGTAGGAGGAACTTTGGGTTAGATGTCCCAGGTCTGCTGCAGTCCTGCAACCATCAGCTCAGCCAGCTCTGGCTCCAGCCCAGCGGCAATGCCTACTAAATACAGCAGTACCCATTGGTGCTGACTCCTGCTAAAGAAAAAGACACATACAGCTGCGATGAAGTAATTTCATTCTGCTGGGTATTGCTCATCTAAACATGAGGATTAATGACCCAATGGACTATAGTGCAGTAGAAAGGACCGAGAGATTATGCACATGCTGGGCTAACAGCATTCTCAGGGACATGCACTACAGGGAGCCATGAGTGTCTTTACATTCAGCAGAACTCAGTGCAGCCTTACAGAGAAATTGTTACATCTGGCTGGGACCAAAGAAGAGGACTACTGGTGTTCCTCCAAGAGAAAGAAATTTTCAGGGCTCCACAAACTGCAAACTTGAGGTGCCGTAGAGGAGATACAAGGCAGGGAATGTGCAAACCTCCATTCGGGACAAATTTGGGCATTTCTGTGGATATCTTTCTACTTCCTCGAAAAGAGGAGCTTCATACATGACTAAAGTGTTAAAGAGATTGATACGTATTATAATACTAAGCCTACTTCATATGATTTTTAAATAGGCTACATAAACTCAATTTAAAGAAATACTAATGCACAGTTAAGTGTCCTACTTATTATAAATGAGATAATTTGGGAGATAATTATTTGCTTGGGCTGCTTGACATCAAGTTTCATGATGGTAGTACTTTCATTAAATATATCTGTTTCCTATGTATAACTTTCATGCTAAAAAAAAAAAGTGTTTTTTTGTTTGGGTTTGGGGTTTTTTGGTAGGGAGAAAAAAAAAAAAACAAGGTTCAACAAAAAATAATTTTCATTATTGACTGAATAAATGAGTTTCTGAGAAGCATGCAGGTTCATGGACAAAGCAAGCTGATGGGATATAATTATAAATAAGGCTTATAAGTAACTGCAGTAACTTGTGTTGATGTTTTGAGCATCATGCAATGTATGTTACTATTACCTGTCATACAAGCATTTTTTCATTCACAATCTGAGTGAACATGTGTCTTTCATTAGGATACTGAAAATTTGTGTGTTGCAAAAAAATTGTTATAAATGTGGGTTGTGATATGAGAAACTGTACAGGTAAAAGTCACAAAGGCTAAAGCACACTTTGGTTGCAATATACAGACACACCTAAATTAAAGGGGGAGTGAGTGGGGGAGAAGTGGCCTCCAACTTTGAGGAACAAAACTGGTAAAACTGCCTGAAAGTCCAGGGCAACAAATCATCAGCAATATGACAAAGTGACCCAGGTAGGACAGAGGGAATACTTTTAAACTAGAAAAGGGTAGATTCAGACTAGGTATGAGGAAGAAATTTTTTTACAGTAGATGCCCCATTCCTGCAAACATTCAAGGTCAGGTTGGACGGGGCTCTGAGGAACCTGATCTAGTTGAAGATGTCCCTGATCCTTGCTGGGGAGTTGGGCTAGATGACCTTTAAAGGTGCCTTCCAACCCAACCTGTTCTATGATTCTACATTCTCAGAGAAATGCTCCAAATATTTACGTGTGAAAACAGATATTTTGAAAACTTTCTGTAATGTCACAGTTACATGGCTCTAGTAATTATAGATCTTACTAGTTAATTGAAATTACCACTAGACAAGTTTGAAAGCCTGTTTTATGTATCACATTTTAAACCATTCACCAAATATTTGTGAATTCAGTTCTGGTTTTTAGAAAATAAGAGTTATTTAGCTATTTCTTACACTGATGAAAGAGATTTAGACACATGGATCACAACATTTTATAAGGTAAATTTTTCATTCATCCAATTTCTTAGATAATTTCAGCATGCACATAGATGAAGACAGGCAGTGTACACCTGTGTATGATAGTATGAGCAATCATTTACTTTATGGCCCGTAACCCAAATGGCAGATCATGTAAACAGCAGAAATTGCTGCAGCATGAAAGGCTAATATGACATTATTTTTATAATTTAAACAGAAATCATTGCCAGCCTGTATAATATGATTTTTGAACTACTTTTTTTTCATACAGAAACCATAAATCAATTTTATTTCTTTTTCACTTTGAAAAAGAAAAAAAAAAAGCTATTTCTGAAGAAGGGAAATGTCACAGACATAAAATACAGTTTTAAGTAAAAATGTATTGAAGAAATTTGTGAAGATTATATGATAAGTGTATATCACAGTTGTCATACTTTGCAGGGCCTTTAAACTTGACAGGTTTTGTTTGAACTTGTCTTGGCCTGGCTAAAGCTTTGTTTTAGTTGACTGATCTGCAACAGCTAATGGAAGGAGGAATTTTGAATTATTTTGTCATACTTCAGCTTATCTTTAATGAAGTATGTGGTATAACCAGAATTTTTATATAGATAGCACAAAGTAGTTGCCCCATGTAGAATTAAGTATTTATGACCCTAGGATAATGGTGTAGTACAGAGTAATACAGACATGGTATGGCAGCAGAGGCCTCACAAGTGGAGACAGAGGATGCCGTGTAGAGGATTGCTGGCATGAGTTGATAAGAAAAGGGACATGGGATGGATGACACTGGAGACCCAAGAGCTGTAAACAAATGATCTATAATCAGTTAGAGAAATGCAGATCTGAGAAATGGGCAAAAACAGTATTAGATGTACCAAAGACAGCAAAGAGCAAATATCAAGCATAGTGAGACATTCCATATTTTAAAATGTGGATGTAATGTGCAGATGAAGATCAGCAAAGAGCAAGGTCTAAAAGCAGGGTAGAAAACATTAAAAAAAATTAGCCTCAAGTGGACCTTAGAGCAGGAGAAAGAGAATCAACATTACACTCCAGACACCTGAGACTAGTGACTTGCTGTAATGTGCTGCTCAGAATGACACCAGGAACCGTAGGACTCTGAAGGGCTGGGGAAAGCTGAGCACAACAGCAGAGAATGAGATAAATAAGTATGAACTGTGTGTAACCATTTTCACTGTTTCATTATTGAGACCTTTTCTGCAACAGCACTCCTTACTGCATTTTTTGCTTCTCACTTTTTCCACAACCATGAGACCTGGACTAATTGTTTTTATTTTTAATTAGATTGTTCCAATTTCATTTATATTAACAATACATTCTTGATTTTACATATAAATTGTGTTTCCTTTTGTCCTCTAGATTCTGAATGTCACACTAGATTTTAATAGGTAACGTCCTATAGTGGGGTATTAAGTAAGGTGCTTAGAGCAGTGTGATTAGCACATGACAGGGTGTCCTGGCTAAAAAAATTATGTATGCTTTAGTAATAGATGCATTGTTTATGATAGCTTATATTTAAGAATTTCCAGTAGCTACTCATCTGGGCAATATTTCAGAGCAGTGTGGACATGAACACAGCTTTAAACAATTCTTTCTTGGTGGTGTTGTACAATATGTTTGAAATATCTGTTTTTTTAAAAGGAACAATGTCATACTACAAAAAAGAAACCACATATTTAAAGTGTTAATTGAATGACTTTTTATAGAGGCTTTTGTAATGCAGTTGTAAATCACGTAGGTATACTGTGGAGACACAGAAAGATCTGTCACAGAGATGTGTGATTCTTAGGCAAACATTGTCTGAATATAGCTGGAGAATGTAACTGCATCCATAGTGTTTATTTTCCATATGTGTACAAATTCACCTATTTTATCTAATATCTAATCTTGTCTAGTGTCTTCAAGCTTTTTGTCTTGATGTTATTTTCAACTGTACTTCCCTTGCATATCAACTCACTCCCTACAGGAGTTCTTGTCTGTTATATCAATTGTCCTGGTTTTGGTTGGGATAGAGTTAATTTTCTTTTCAGTAACTGCTACAAAGCTGTGGGTTGGATTTAGAATGAGAATAATGTTGATTGATAATCCACTGACCGTTTTAAGTTTCTCAGGCCCTGCCAGTGAGAAAGCTGGAGGGGCACAAGAAATTGGGAGGGGATGCTGCCAAGACAGCTGACCTGAGCCAACCAAAGGGATATTCCATGCCATAGACTGTCTTGCTGAGTATATGGGGGCAGTTGGCCGGAGCTTGGAAAACTCTGCCTGGGGACTGGCTGGGCATCTGTCAGCAGGTTGTGAGCAACTGTACTGTGCATCACTTGTTCGTTGGTTGGTTGTTTTTGTTTTGTTTTTTTTTCTTTTGGATTTTATTCCTCTCTCCTCTTCTCTCTTTTTCATTACACTTGTTTTCATTATTATTCTTATTATATTTCATTTTATTTCAATTATTAAATTTTTCCTATTTCAATCCATTAGTTTTTCCTTTTTCCCCAATTCTCCTTCCCATCCTACCAAGGGAGGGGGGGAGTGAGCGAGCAGCTGTGCAGTTCTCAGTCACTGGCTGCGGTTAAAGCATGACATCAGTATACCGGACTATTGCTTTAGCTTTTACATGCATTACCTGGCCTGCTTCAACCTTGAAAATTAGAAGAGAATGCTTGTCTTAAATCCCACATATTGGGTTCTTTTGGACAAAGTTCAGGAAAACTTATAGTACTGTGTATCATAGGGACATCAAGCTTAAGAATGGAATAGGTGGGCAAAAGGCATATCCTTCATTTATCAAACATTGTTTTGTACTGAAAATATAATGGAAATGTTAATGAGAAAGAGAGAGAGAGAGAGAAAGAGAGAGAGAAAATAATTTACAGAACCAAAACTGATATATAGAAGCAGAAACTTCTTAATGTAGAGAGCTGGCTAGGCAAATAAGATATATGTGCAAACATTAATTAATGGACTATATGTCCTTAGTGAACACTTTCCGCAGAATAACTGAAAACAGTGCTGTCAATTATTTCTAGTTTAGATTGATGAGAAATTCAAGTGTTAAATACTCATTCAATACTACACATGAAAGAGAATCTAAAAAGCCTTTAATAGGCCTGATGACACATGATTTGTGAAGGGGGTTTTATTACCATCTCCTGTTAATTACTTACAGCGGTTACAGTCTACAGCTTTGTTACAAAAATATGGACATCCTAAACCACATCCATTTTAGGTCTATTTTTTCCCATATCACCGAAACATTCTTTTTGATATTAGGTATAATGTGTTTAGCAAGAGTTTTCAAAAGTGGCAGAAATAGCACCACCTGAAGAATAAAAGGAATATACAGCATATTATATACTGTAATTATATATACATAAATCGCTTTAAGAAGTAATGGATGCATTCAGAAATTAGTTCATTGTCAAGTGACACATTTCTTCAGTTGCCTTCTATGAGCACCAATCTGTTGCTTTCTCACTCTCCACTTTTTACAAGCTTTATACTGAAATGGATTTCCCAGTGAGATTCATATCTATCTGAGTACTATTCATACTGTTATTCACTGTAAATATCTCCAGAAGCCCTATTAACTTTAATGCATTAGCTCTTCTTCTGTTTATTGCAACTTAATGAATGCATAACAATTTTAGTTTAAGACACCATTAGCAGGATAGATTTTTCCAAGCTCCTATAGCTCAGCAGATGTGCCATCATAAATTACCACAAAGCTACATGCTTTTTTATGATGGTCATAAGACAAAATTATTAGAAAACCATTTTTCTGTTCTCCTGCAGACTTAGCATTCAGAAAGGCTACAGGTTTAGTGAAAGCATCATGTCTATGTAGTACAATCAGCATATGTTCCACTAGTAACAAGGATTTAAGCAAAGATGAAGCTATAAAAATAGGTCCCATAGCATTCTTCTAGACAGGCCAAGACAAGAATCCAGAGGAAATACCATTGAATACCAGAAAGCTGTTCTTGTCTGATAATTGGAACTATTAATTTACATTCTATCCATAACAGGAGTTCTTTCCCTTCCCTAATATTTGGAACAACAATCAATAAAAATGAGCCATATCTCTGAGGGCTTGCTGAGCACCTACATGAGCAAAAGAATTCACATTTGTGTCATTCAATTCACATCTATAAAGATAAAGCAATGCAACAGAGATGGCTGAGTGGATTTCAGGGAAATTTTGGTGTATAAAATGTTTTCCAGATCTCTTCCATACTTGAAAGCAATGCTTGAACTCCTGGAGAGAAGTTTAAGTAGCTATAATATGCAGTGGGGTAATTCATGGAAATCCTACATACAAAGTGTTAGTATGACAAACAAATCAGCTTGCTGTGATCTAACTTTAGACTATGAAAAATACTAACCCAGCTGTAAAATCCAGATTATAAATCCTACAGACATCAAAATAAGTTAAAAGAAATACGGATATCCAAGAAAGATCATAACTTCCTAGTGGGAAAGGTATGGTGAGCACTGGATGACTATTTATGGCTTAACAACTTGTGCTATATTTGGAAGTACAAATATAAATTAAATGAAACAATAGTATTAGTTTTACATATTCATCAAAGTAAAAATAGCTCTCTGGAGCTGAAGCTCAGTTATACCCAAGGAAGGTTTCTGGAGCACACTGACCTGCTCAAGAAGTAAGATACCCTTACAGATTGGAGAGAAAAATGCAACATTTTCCACAACAAAGCTGAATTCTGTTAGTAAAACAATGAATCTTTAGTTTTTCGGAGTGTGCTGGTTCTTTCATCGACCTGTTTGAAACACATTGCAAGATAGAGCCAAATCTAAAGTCTTCAAGTTTTCAGATTTTTCAGTGCTTCCTTTTTCTTTATGTGGCCAGAAATAAATGTTTCTTAGGATTTCCCATTATAGCTCAATGTATCCACACAATGTTTGTGATCTGGAATTCTTGCCTTAAGCATCATTCTATTAGGAACTGTGCTATTTTATGAGTATATAAAACCTTGCAATATCTGAAATAAACTCAATTAGTTAAAGTTTTTGGTAGATATCACTGTATCAAAATATCCTGAAGACTTTCATTTGTATCCCTTTTTTCAAAACTGATGGTGCAGAACTGAAACACACAAACGTCTTTGAAAATCCTGGCACACATCAGATTGATGTACTTCAGGTGACGGAGTAGACAGCTTGTCCACCATCGAACAGATGTTTCCTTTACATTACTGTTTCTTGCAACAAGCTGTGACTGATAGAACAGGCATGCAACTGTGAGGTGTCTCATATTTGCTTAAGATTATTATAGTTTTTCATAGGAAAAATATATACATTTCATAGACCCTTACACCCTGCTCCAAGAACTAACTTCCATAAGTAAAGCAAAGTTTAGCTTCTGTCCTGTTAGCTGGATGAAGCTTTTCCAGATCAGGAATTCCTCCCTTCCATGGGACCATGAGCTAACAATTCAATACTACATGCATTTCCTTAGAAATCACAGGGAGAGACACGAGGACATATCGTACCTTCTATTCTCAAACGGATATCAGAAATCCTATGGAAATCACAACATTCAATTCTGACTAAAAGTTCAGATAGGTGAGCAGTCATTTTAAGTCTCTTTGACTTGCATTTCAGACTGAACACAGCATGTTAGCAGCTGGAAACTCTCACATGTGACTCATATAAATGAGACACACATATTCCATGCTACATTTAGTGAGATATGCCAGGCTGCACAGAGTAAATTTCTAAACACCCTCTTTCAGGCAGGTAACTTTGCAATGTATGTCATCAGCTCTCCTTTGTACGGCACACAAAAATGGTAATGACATCATCACAGGTGTGAAAATCAAGGGTGAGGCATCTTGGAAGTAGTTTTTCTTAAATAACATTTTCTCAAGGGAACAGTACCTTCCAAACATGCCAAATGAGTTAAACTATACTCTACCTTGTAATAAAAGTAAAGCTAGGCATTACAATTCTATAATTTACTGGCCAAGGACTTTCTCTTCATTTATTTTATCTAGCTTTTTCTGTATTTTCATCTATCTATCTGCCACAACAAAATCATTAGATTGGTGTGTACGTAACGTGAATTTTTCTGAGCCTTAGTGGTGATGTTGGGCAGGTCAAGATGACACAGGTTTTCCTGCTAGCCTCCAGTCTTGCCAACTGAGGCTATATTTATTCACTTTCATGTAAATGTTCACATTGTGTGGAAAGTGTGGAACCACAGTAATTACACAACCTAATCAACCTCTTTCTGGTAACTAAGGAAAGATTAGAGAAGTCTTTAATTCTATTTATTTACTTAATTGCATTGGATTTGAAAACATAATGGGATAATTTTTCAATTTAGTTCAGTATGTTTTATGCATAAGTAATAAGCATTAAATCAAATTATTTTTGTTTACATCTTACAAAATAATTCTGGGTGAACTAACAACATATTTGAATGTTTGAATATATCTTCTTCTGCAAGGAATTTCTGTCTTTAAGTAAGTTGTAACCTTTCTTTTAAACTGGAATTTCTAAAGTTACATGAGACTGCTGTATTGCTGCATTCCCATATTATGCATAACGCAGACTTTTTGCTGTGTATATTCAAACTGTTTTATCTGCCTGAGTAACAGTTACACACATGTTAAATCATCAGTCCTGAATTCACATCCCCTAATTAAGTTAACATTAAAAAGTTCATTCCAGTTTAATAAATATTTTAGTTTTCCTGGTTTTAGTATTAGTGTATAGGTCAGTATGCAACCTTAGCTAGACATACATGCACTCTGGATGTGGAAAGATCACTAGCACAACTAGTGCAGAGTCACTGCTGAACCCATTGGAATAACCTTGAGCATTTGCAGAGAGTGCAGGTCTCCAAATGGTAAACTGACATCCTGTGCTTCCTGGCACCACACTATAACTGAAAAGATCAGAGGAGGAGCAAGAAAGGGAAGAGGATGGGTATTACCTCAGCTAGCACTGAGCAGTAAGATGAGTGAGATTTCAGGTAAATATGCAATGGCCAGGCTCTTGTTTGGAAAAATAAAACAGTGTGGGAAAGGGCTAAGGGAGAAAATATCAGTAACTGTAATTCAGACAGATATAATACTTTTGTATGACGGAAAACACCACTTCTGAAGCTGATCAAATAATAATTAAAAAAAAAAACCAAAAAAACCCAATCTAGAGAGTGAGAGACTTAACTCTTTTCCTGTCAGTTCTTCTGTCACTTTTTTTTTTTGTTTTTGTTTTTGTTTTTAATTCAACAAATGCTGAAAATATAAGCTGTTATATAATCAGTTATGGTTTCGGGTTTGGGGGTTTTGGTGTTTTTATGTTTAATTTTGGGTTTGTGTTTGGTTTTTTTGTTTGTTTGGTTGGTTGGTTGGTTGGTTTTTTTAAGCATGAATTATTACCATGAATAACAAGAGAAAGGTATGCAAAGATTAGAGTTCCTGGATTAATGTCTTCTTGGAAGAAATTAAGGATTACACAAATATTTTCTTTTCTACAAAGAGTGGGATTGGTATAGCAGAGCTGTTAAGGGAGATTTTATGGATCAGCGCTTGACTTGGACTCAAAATTTTTGGACGGGTTCTCAGGTGTTATTCATAATACTATTACAGACATAATGCTAGATTTAGCATGTCTTCTGTCATTACTCTTGGTTTCCTTTGTAGACAATAGAGACAGGTCCACAACCTTGTGTTGGCATCCTACTTCTGAGTAGTATTTTCTCTGAAGTCTCCTTTAGGAATGTAAATATATTAACTATAAAATTGCACCAGAATTCACTGTCCCTTTATACTAAATTTCTGTATCCTGCACAAATGAAGCACAAGACTATGGCTGCATGTAAGAGAACATCGGAGTTTGCAAATTAAGTCCCCAAGATAACTCCATTTCCCGAAGAAGCCTCTGTTATTGTATATTCGTTTCTTTAAAGGTATTTATGATTGCTGTCCAACTTGATGGTGACCTAGCAAACTGGACATGACTGCTTCCCTGCAGGGAAGGTGTTCTGCTGAAAAAGGCAGAATAACAGCAGAAATGCAGAAGCGACTAAAGAACAAGATGCTTACAATCAAATGCTACACTGGGGCCCAAAGTAGCCTGACATAAGCCTTGACTAATGATTTAATTCAGCCCTTCAGCAAGCAGGTGTATCTGTTCTATCATCTAGAGGACACGCAAATCGCAAGCACATGCAAACAAGGAGCTGATGTTACAAGATAACAGTAATGTGCACCTGTGCTTTAGAAGGCAAATCAAGGCCTTAGAATGGCAGGCCACAAATTATTTGAATCCAGAAATCAGGAGGCTTCCTGTATATAACACAATAGTTCAGCACTTATATTTTGATATCTTACCAAAGTTTTAGTTCTAACTACAAACAAAAATCCCCACATTAAGGTTTATATACAATCCCAGATATTCATACTGTATGACTGGTTTATGCACAATTGTCAAGATAATTTTTCTGGAGCAGACAAAATGGGGTCATGTCAACAGACAGTAGCTGATTACTTGCTTTCTCTTTCTTTTAGTTAGCATTTCAGATCTGGAAATGTCTAACATACAGCAAAGTAAATTTCTAATAGTACTTCATGTTTTCATCCTTTCACTCTAAGATTAATTTCTTTGCAGCCACTTTACAGAACTTTAGTTTGCCTTTCTTTATATGAGAATGTATTCACATATAAAGAGGAATGAGGGACTGAGACTAGGAAATTGCTTTATTTTTCTACTACTACTAAATAACCTTTCTTCTCAATATCAGGCTAAAAGGTCAAGGGTCAATATATAATTTAGGATTCTGTTTCTATAATCGTTTACATGAGTAACTCTTGACTTCAGGCAAGATGGCCTTGTGATTTTATGCTTTTTTAATGTGACAAAAATCTGAGGAATTTGGCCTATGCTTAAAAGCAGTCATTAAAAAATGCACAGTGCAGATCTCTCTTGTTCTCTCCTTTCCTTGTTCGCTGCAAATTCTTGAAAATGTCTTGGGGCAGTTACCATAGCTTTGACAAAGCTCTCTGAGATAGTGCTTTTCAAAGTGGCTCTGTTTGGGTCTATCAGGAGTCCAAAAAAAAGGGATTAGAGAACGAGTTTGGTCATTCTGGATTATCCACACTGCTTAACTGCCCACACTTCCAAAGCTCTGGGCACACAACTCTTAACTTCATACCTTACCTCTGTTTTGGGCAACCCACCTCTCAACAAATCTGTTTGTGAATAAGCTAGCCCTAACCATTTTTCCCTTTGGCCAAATGACCATTTGCTGACATTTATTCTCCCAGTCTGGAATTCATCTGTAATATACTTTTATTTAACATTATAGACATAGCTTTTCAACCCACTTCTCTAGAATAGGATCTGCAGCTTATTAAGTCTCAGATTTTTCTTTGTCTCGGTAAGTTGCATTAGATATCACAGAAAAGCCATAATCTGTCTCTCCTTTAGTCCTTTCACAGGCATAAGACCTACAAGGTTTCCACAGTTTCAGTGCTATGGGCACACAAGTTTCAAGTTCATTCATGTAAAATGTACATTTAGCTTTGTACAATACAGAAGACAATTTATTCCTTCTTTACCCAAAGATGGGAATTCAAAGAAAATAATAAAACCATCTGCATATATCTGTATTTTCCCCTCAATTTCTTATAGTTGTGTGAATCTAGGGGCATGTTGGTCAGACCATTCCTTGGAACTTCAGGGTATTCTGTTGCACATGCTTTTTCTTTCAAATCAAGGTATATTCATCTCACTCCTGCAATCAACATTGGTTTTTTTCTTAAGTGTCACTTCTGTTAAGATGAAACTTTCTTTAGCATTGTGCTCTGATCCATTGCTTTTCTTTGTTATTTTTTATTCATCTGAGTGACTGCTGGTGAAATTTTATTTGTGTGTGTGTGTGTGTGTGTGTGGTTTACAGAAGCAAAACTGAGAACCTACAACTTGAAAACCATGCTTTTCGTTAGGGTTTTTCCTTCCCAGCCCTGTCTTTTTTCACCCAGAAAGTTTTTCCCAGTTCATGTTGCCTTCTTAGCTTAACTGTTGTTTGGCCACAGTCCAGTCTGTCAGGTTAATGGCTGATACTGTTTGTTTTGCAGCTTCATCTAGACAAGCAGATTGATTTCTGTTAGAGAATTTGTCAGTTTGTGATGGACTTAACACTCCTTGAGGCATTCAGTAACATAGTGATTTTAGGAGTTAACTAGCATTCTTCAGTGATACGCAGACAGATGCCCCACATTGTTCCAGCAGCTCTATGAAAATATAAATTTCCCTGATTGTAGGAATGAGATGTGAAGCATTTGCTACTGTATCATACATTCCTGTTACTTGAACATCTGTTTTAATATAGCATGCATTTTAAGTTCACAAATTCCCCTTTACAAAGTCTTCCTTTATTTCCTCCTTATGGTTAACAAGAAACATTCTCTGACAATACTGCAAATACATACTGAAGAAATATTTAAAGAATGTCAAACTAATACTAACTGCCCTACAAAATGCTCATTTATTATACCTAATATACAGAAAGTTACTACTTCCAAGAAGAGCAAAAAGGGAAGATGAAAAGTACAAAAAGAGACTGCACACTGACATTTTAATGGATACAGTCATGCAGCAATCTGAACTGCAGCAGCAAAGTGTTGTTTGTTGGGCACATGTATGCCATTGGCCTTTAGGAAAGAAACATGTCTTTTGATCTCTTTCTAGCTCTCTGTCTGACTTTGTGTGACCTTTGGCAAGTCACAGTAGTTGGGTGTGCAGCATCCATAAAAATTAGTAAACTATCGCCTTACTTGTTCTCTTGAGGTTTGTGAGGCTTAATTAGTGAATTTTATAAATCTTTTCTAGACTCACAAATGCAAAGTGCTATAAGGACAAAGTTTTATTGTCACTATTCCTTTGGGAAATGAGCTTCTAAGAGCTGTGTGAGATAATTAGTTACATTTTGCAGGCTGTGCTGCAGCTAAAACCACCATTAAAGTAATCTCTCATATAATATGAACAATACTTGCTCTCACAAGTTTGTCAAAATCAGATGTGGGTTCTGGATTCCGAACTTGGCCTTTTCCTGCCCTGCCAAAATTTGAAATCTGTTAGGATGTTAGTATTTTTTCCATTTTCTTTTGCTTTTAAATGGTGATAGATTTTTGCCTCATTTCTAGAAAACTGCTCATATTGAATGTTTAGGAAATACGATTTCCCTAGTTCTTTGCAGTTGTTCACAACTGTAGCCATAGAAACTATAATCATCCTTCTCAAAATACTTTGAACAGCCACAAATATTTTTCCTAAGACATCTTGTAACTTAAATAAAACAATTGGCTGTGAGTTTTCTTGTACAGGCTGTGACTGATGGCATTAAGCCTACCTCAAACTGCCTCTCAGCTGGCCATTTGCAAATGGACTGATTCTTTTCTTGGACAGCCAGTGTCACCATTCTTCATTATTTGGAGGAAGAAGACATTAACCTCTGAGAGTCAGCCTTTGTTTAGTGGAATTAACAGTAGCCTGACTCCCTTTGTGGCATTAATAAAGTCATTAAGACACTTCTGAAATGTTTATCTTATGGGCCAGATTTTGTAAAGTAGATGCATGAAGGAAACATACACCTCTCTCATGTTTTTATTCTCCTGATGTCTCTATCTCTTTTTATTAAACTCTTGAATTTTCTTTGTTAATGTCTATCTAAGTTGCATGACAATTTCAATTTTTTAGATGGATCCACTTAATCAGAGAAAACCATCAGGTTATAGACACCTATTTTGTTCTTTAACTGTTTTTTTTAAAAATTATGACCAACATATTTCAAAACTTGCTTGTCAATCTGGATTCTACTGTGTTTCTTTCTGAGTGGTTGGCCAGGTAGTTTAAAACTTTCACTGCATCTAAGATCTGTGCTTTGGGGAAATCCATTAATTGCTCACAAAAAAATCCTTATCTGTAGAGGAATGAAGGCAGTGGGTTGATTAGCATTGATAACATGCAGCTGTGGCCTTGCCTGGAAGGCAGTGGGTTGATTGACACGGATGATGTGCAGCTGTAGCTCATTCCTGCCAAGTAGTTAAGTAGCACTGAGCATTGTAGGAGATGGGTCTGGATGGAGGTGGAGCAGTGTGGTCTGGCCTCTGAAGGAAGGAGAAGCAGCATGGATGGTAGAACCTGACTGAGGGTAAGGCCTTGTTGCAGCCTGATAGCTTGCTTGTGCTGCAACACTTATCCATGTGAACATTCTCATTTAGCAGTGACCTCAGTCTCAGTACCTATGTTCTTCTCCTGTTTTATTACCATGCACAGACTTTCAGCAGGTACAATTTCTCAGGGAGCACTAAGAAAGTGCTTACATCAGTCATAAACTGTGCCATGACTCCTTTTTTCACTAGCCAATCCTTCCTTGGTATGGAGTGCTATTGATGTTGCTGTTCCAGTCATGTAAATTCACCAAATTTCTGTATCACCAACAAAGTCATATAAGCAATCATAATATAAGATGCTGCTGTTTACAGTTCTTGCATTAATAAATATTCATGTAAGATATTAATCAATTTGGTTTACTACTTTTTTCCTTCTCCCTCTTATGATAGGTGTAATCCTCTCACCTCTGGTTCACATACTTTTTGCCAGGTCAATTAAAATAATGTTATCACCTAATTTAAAGTTCTCAGTTAGCAAGTCAGTATGGAATGACTGTGTGTTTTTACTCTGCTTCATGAAGCAGCTATCATCTGGCAAGCTTGCAGAACTTCATCCTGTGGTGTAGGAGGCCAGAACTTGGAAATACCACCAACAGAGCTAGGCCCTAACCTCCAGGATACCCCTGTCCCTTCTGGAGCCTTGACCTTCCAACAAGCAAATGCTATATAAGACAATAATGCTCTCTATGCCTTGAGGATCCAACTCTAGCAGTATCTGTTATACCTCTGTAAAAGTGACTCATGGAGTTATGGTCTGTGTGAAAGACAGGCCAAAACGTATCTCCAGTGACAGCTTGAATGTCTGTCTCCCTCTGCCTGCTGTGCCTTACAGGCTAGCAACCAGAGCAACCTGACGTTCCTGGAGTTCACTACTATTGCTTGTCAAAAGATCTGGGCACCCTGAGGAGACTGGCCATGAGATAGAGTTTATATCTAGGGCCTTATTGATTTGGGAAAGCATGCCACGGACATCCAGAAGTATATCCTGACAAACTACGACAGCAAGAAATCCCTCTCACGTTCTTTTGGTAGTCCAAATATCTTGACATATCTTGAAAATTTTATGAAATCTTTAACATCCCTAAGAAAGTTCATAAAAAAGAAGGGCAAATGCAAGACCATTGAAATGATCCTAGTATGGTAAACCTGCAAACAAGTGAGATGGTGGTGGCATGAAGCATTTCAGCAGTTCTGATAACTGAAGAGTTTGCTTTCCTCCTGACATTTGCAGAGCATAACACAGGAAACATCCAGATTCTGCAAGAGGGCCCAGTCCTCTCTGTAGTCCATTCAACATTTACCTGCAGTCACATAGTGAATATTCAGGAGGTGTCCTCTCGAGAGAAGCAATATATAAAAGGGAACATTCATACTCATTATATGTAATCACAGTACCAGTATTATATAGATAGGATGTGGAAATTAATTTTGACTTGTAGAGAACATCCATTACAGAGATTCATGTATTGCAACATGGTCTTTCTAAAAAATAAATATGCTTCGTATTTTATAATAATAATAATAATAAATGGCCATTTGTGCAGTGGGTGAAAACAGTATTCTAATCAGTCAGGGAAACCAAAGTATCACATGTGTTGTGCTTCATTCTTGCACTCTTACTAGATCATTCCCAGCAAGTAACCCTACAGTGAGTCATATCTTATAGATTATATAAAATCTTTTCTTTCTTCCACTAACATGGTATTTTGAATATTAAAGGTTTGAAAATCTTTCTCCTGATGCTAGCAAAAAGCTTACCAAACATTACAATCAAAAGTCTCTTTGAAGATAGAACAAAAATAATGAACTATGTAATCTAATTTATGCACAGAGTTTATATCTTTCAGAGTAGAATAGTGTTTATTGAATCTAGCTGTTTTACTTATGTAACCACCGGAAAAATGGTCTCAAACCACTGTACAGAACAAAGGGATATTATAGAGAGACATACTGTGGACCTATGCAAAAAAGCATGTTCCTATCTTTTTGTGTTTCTCTTCTACTAAATATTCATTCATGCATCTCATCCTGGTGAGAGAAAACAAGACTGAAGCAATTTGAAGTATGCTCATCCATCTCCAGCATAATCTTTTTTCCTTGTTCTCTGCAAGCAAACACTATTAAATTCTACCTGCACAAGGATCCACAGTGAAACAACTTAAGATATAGATGTAACACAGTGTTCACCTGTGTTTGGAAATGCCTCAGTCAAAAAGCGGCAACATAGTTTGTACAGTTTGTGCTGATAGATGTTACTGGCATCCTGAAGAGTGGCATTTTGATAAGGTGAACTAGACAGCTCTTTATGTGGATAACCTTCTAAATGGGAAGCAACGTAATACATTCTTTCTCTCCCCGTTTGCTTTATAATTGTCATCAGCTCCTGACAATTTCAGTTTACCCTTCAGTATTGTACAACAAAAGTTAATTCTATACTTTTCTAGTTTGTTGTTTGGTTGGGGTTTTTTACCCAAAATCTGAGGGGTGGGGTGGGGTGGCACAACATTTGTATGAAACGATACTCCAAAGCAGTAAGTCTAAAAGGTTGGTAAATTTTATTACTTTCTTCTTCTCCTTCATCATGATCTTTCTCTTAACTTGATAATATTAAATGTCAGCAGCAGGTGCTACTTGAATGAGTGTTGGACAGTTTGAGTAATGCTTTACAACTTAGTCATGGCTTTTGAAAATATTGCTGAATACTGTTTGCCTGTCTAAACTAATGAATGTTATGGTTATTTGCCATCATCATCAATACAGCTGATTTTATGAATTAATGAAGACAGTTCATAGGTTTCCAGTTACTTCTGGGGGAAAACTCTAATCAAAATAGTATTGAAAATATTGTGGCAAGCCTGCTACCCTGCTACACAGCACCTCTGTCAGAGTCGCCCTCATTGTTGTAACTGATGGGCAACATTTATTTCTAAAGAATTCTTAATGTACTTAAAAGCTTGTAGCTGTAAGAGACTCTATGTTGGCTCCATGCACCTGTTACTGGCAGTCATTGATAGTCATCATGACCTTCCTTGGTTAAGTTTTCGTTTTAGTTGTTAACTAAAACCATCAAGAAAGTAGACCTGAAATGTCACACAGCAACTTACTAGTTTTTAAAAACACTCCTGGGGAGGTCAACCAAATGCAATTTTTTTTTTTTTTATTTATTTATTTATCTATTAATTTTTTTTCTTTAAGTTGAAACAGTCATGGCTACATGTTACATGCAATGTATGTAGACAAAGCAGACAGGGTTTCAATTCTCTCATCGATCTTATTCAGAGAAAGATTGTTATCAAAAGTATTTCAACTTCAGGGAAGCATCACAGCTGCTATACTTCAGGACAAATAACTTAGTGTTGATATATCACAGTTTCTCCTGATGAAGGTTTTACATTTTGGCTAAACCGGATTACACTGGGGCATGAGGTGGAGATATTCCAGAAGGAATGCTATTAAGTAGACTACTTGCCAAGTTTTGCGAAACTTGGAATCAAACATATTGAATTTGTCTCCTACAGATAATTTTGATGATTTAACAGTCTTTCACTTACTATTTTGTTATTCTCTGGCTGGTACATTTTAAACTTAATATTCATTCTGATTTGTATTTTTCATTGCAAAACTCTGTAATTGTTTATGAACTGAAATTGTCGTTTCCGCTCCCAATAAACCTGGTTGCTAAGAAGGAAGCCTTAATCTCTTTGAAACAGTGACTTCTGTGCTATCAAGCATGATAGAATAATAAAATATAATGGTAATCATTTATTTTGATTATGTGGCACTAAAGATTTTTGAGAAATTTCTGTACAAACTGCAAGGAAACTAGCTTTTAAGCTGATGCTCTGGCTTTTTATGAACAGAATGGAGATACTTGTCTAAAACAAGGAGCTACAAAAACCAGCTACAGAGCGCAAAACCTTTTAACATCAGAAATTCTGGGTGAAGGAATGGGCCCTTATTCATAGCTCAAGAGATTCACAGGTTCATTGGGGTACAGGTGCCTGGCTGGGGGTGGGGGTGGAGCTGCCCGCTGTAGAGCAGTGCTGAACCAGTGCTTGGGACATAAGAAAATAAGCAAGAAATAGATTCCAGCTTTTATTAATTAGGAAAGATTCAAACTGCTTTTTGTACTTTGGGAGCACAAGAACTTGTCCGTCACCCCTGACAGGGCTGCCCTAAACACTATGGCACAAGCATTCAGATCAAAGCTATCTCAATCTCTGCTGCTAAAGATGCTCCAACTGCCATAGGGTATTCCATTAATGCAGGAAGGACAGGGAAAGACCTCCTTGCTTAGTCACTGAGGATCACTCTGGGGAGGGAGCAGACATGGGAAAGTTCAGTTCTGCTCTATCTTCTACCACTTTTAATTACTACAGCTTTAATTTTCCTGCTTCTTGTCACGCTGGCGTTGTATCTGGGAGACAAGTCCTGAACTCTTCTAGCTCAGGCTCCACAGGTAAGGAAATAATACCTCACTGGGGAGTGCTTATGGGGCTGTGCTGTGAGCAAGTTACGTTGCCGCTTTGTTTTGCAGTGTGGATTGTTAAGTGCACATCTACTGGCACAAACTTAGGCACCAGGGGAATGTATAGTAGAACGTGTATTCAGAAGTTTAAGCAAAGACTGACCTGGGATTTTGGGATTTATAGTTTTTATATTGGGTACCTACAAACTATTATGAAATTAACCTTGAAGTACTTCAAATTCCTTTCTCCATTTAAAAAAAACCCACAAATTATAATTGTGTGAAGGTATGCACTGTACATGCTGGAATAAACAAAACAAAGCAAAACAACTGCTTTTTGCTGCAAAAATGACAGCTCCTTGCAATGTATTCCTCAGATCAAAAATCAATTAAAAAAAAAAAAAAAAAAAGAAATGGACTCGGCAAAAGAATTAATTGTGCAAGTGACTTGGAGTTGCTCTGCAAACTGTTCTCCTGCTGGTTTTAACCCTTTAAGATATCAGATGACTACTACATAAGGGAGGAGGTGCAGTTTTATGATTTGGGTTTTTATGATGTTTTAGCACAATTTCTTAGCACAGCTTTCAAGGTGGATCTCAACATAAAGTATTCCAGGTTCATTCTGATTACTATGATAAAAGGTGCATTTTATTAAAAGATGGATTAAAGAATATAGGGTACTTTTAGGACTTGTTTTAAATATTAACAAAAGAAAATCGTATTTGATCACTCAGACATGACTTCATATTCCTTACTGGTATACATGAAATTTAAATTTTGCATGTATTTTATCTAGTTTTTTCTTCACTCTTTTTTTTTTTTTTTTTTCCCCCATTAAGTACTTTAAATGCTTTTGTTCTTCAGTTTACTAAATGATAGCTGCATTCCAAAGAGATTTAGGAAAGTGATCAAACCAATATATCATAATACAATTTTCTAAGACTGAAAGATTCAAATAGGCTGCTGACTAAGACCGCCAGAAGACAATGAATGTTCAAGATTACTCAGAATGTTAATGTGAATTTTGCCTTCTGTCCCCTTAGCATTAATTAAAATTAGAACAGACTGTTTCATCCTCTTTATCATTACAGCTTAAACAGCTTCTGACTGACATCTCAGCTGACTTATTTTCCTTCTTAACTTTTACACATATGCCAGCCTGGGCAAAAATCTAGCTGGTAATTTTTCTTCAAATTATTTGTGAGTCTAAACAGTGTTGGTGGATTGAAGGAACTGAGAATTCCCTCTACTTCCAAGAAAAACTTTTTTCTTCATTCATTCCTTAGACCTTTGTGAAGATTAGAGTAGATATATATATCACCTAAATGGTTATAGAAGTAAGGGCAATCAAGGATAAATATAAAAATATTAGTTTTGATGTTAAAAATGATATTTAAAAATTATAATACCATTAGCTAGCATTAAGTGCTCTCTATTACATCAAGATATATTTAGAAGTATATAAACATTATATTCCATAATGTATTTCCTTTTCATAATCTGCTTCTCAGCAGAACAGTGTCATTTACCTGTTACCACTTCTGTGGTGGAATTCAGCCAATATATAACATGCTAGAAGGATTCCATAGATTACATACACTGTTTCATTCCAAATCAATGACAAATTAATACAGCTGAGAGTAAGGTTACCCATCAGACCTTTGATTCTGAGGACTGTTCTGGAACAGACCCAGTGCACATTGCGGATTCCAATTCCACAATGTGATACGCTATGAAAACATGTAATCGCATTCCAAATATTGTGCTGGTATATTCTTTTTCTTTGAGATACCAGGCCAAGAGTTATAAGAACATGTTTTTAGTCCTTACTTTCGTGTCTTCTTTCTCATATCATCTCCAAATGCCAGGACAACTCTTAAAGCAAACCCAGTAAATTGCCTGTTCTTTGATACAGATTTATAACAAAAAACAAGGCCTTAATACCTTTGGAAACACAGTAAAAGCTGTACTTAGGACAAGCCTATTAAAAGGCTTACAAACGATTCCTTTCACATTGGCCACTAGAAAATAAAAAGTCATTTGCTGGTTAGATGGGTTGGGAGCAAAGCAGTGGTCACAATGTGAATTAATAGATGCTGAGGTATACAGGTCCTGAAAACCTCATTTATGTCACAAGAATGACATGGTAAGATCTTCTTAGATCTTTCTCTTCTGTGTTGTGCTGTGGGATGATTAATGGATTAGGTATTTTTGTGTGTTTGTGTTCTCCCTTGTCTGGGACTCCCAGCATAGACAAATGTCCCCCTGCTTCAGTATCACCACAATATTTAATCATTTTCTAAAAGTAGAAACAAGTAGAAAGGGGTGGGGGGTGTTAATTTAAATTCTTCATCCTTTCTTGAGGATATTTTTCACTTTTCACATTCTCTAGTAAAACAAAAGTTCCTTCTGTAAAATAAAACAAAACACAAAACAAAGAGAAAAATTGTTTTGGGTTTTCATTTGAGATTTTTTTTTCATCGGTACCTTTTCTACTTCTAAAGTACGAGTACTTCTTCTTCTCAGTACAAGTGACTGCAGTTAAGCAAAATCTTCAAGGCCCTAGGTAACAGCTTGAGAGAAACAGCAAAACTGGCATTTGCAGAAGTTAGGCACATACTGCTTCAATTAGCAGTGAGATGCTTACTCTTATCAGGGATATTGTCATTTGTGGAGCTTCCCTGCCTCCTCATCTGTTTTCACAGCTACGCTGAATGCATTTGAAGCTGAAAAATTATCAAAATCTAAACAGCTGTCAGTTTGCAGAGACTCCAGCCACTGCATATGTGCTACCACTCTGCCAAGGCCATGCCTAAATACCAGTTATAACAAGGAGGACATGCATATTGTGTTCTATTAGTTTCTACTAATTTTCCCAATTATTGTGGCTAGCACTATTGATTCTTCCATCAAAATGAACAAATTGGACAGGACAAAGCACTGGAAAAATCTGTCTAATTATAAACACACTCTAAAAAACACCTCCATCAGGAATAATCATGCCCTTATCATCATTGCTAGATATTCAAAATCCCAGCCGAGGGAAAAAAAAAAAAAAGTCTTTTCCCTACAATTACTGCCTTATTGTCTACTTGCTCACACCAATTTTAAGCTCTATGAAGCCTGGAATATTATTTTGTCTCCTATCAGAACCTGAGTTTGAAATTGGCAGTCTCCGTATGTACAAATCCCTCCCGGAAATTTTCAGTAAGAACAGCTAGGGCCCAAAATCACAGGAAAAAATCCAGAAAATACATAGACTGTGGTACCTAGTATGCCTAAGAGTTATCTTCTCAGTCATTTATTTTTGAAATGTATCATTCCTAGTCCATAAGATGCTTCTGTAAAAAACCACTCCCCTGCATACCTACCTCTAGCATTGCAGCTTACAGCTCAGGCGTGGCAGCTGCATCTAATGTTTCCCATTACCCTTCCTTGATCATATTTGCCTTTTTTCCCCATTTTTTTCTAGAAATTCTGATCATCTGCCAATGTCTTCCAAACTGATAGCATTTTAATAATAGCTTGATGTTTGGAACTGAATGCAACAGAAATGAGGGTTGTGCAGCCAAAAGGAAGGAACAGATCTAGAGAGAGAACCAACATAGAAGGATGTACATCTGTTTTATTGAAGGGGGAAAAAAAACCCCACCAAAACGCTCAGGAAAAGAAAATGGTGAAAAATTAATTTGAAAATCATGTAGACCTTAGGTCTGTCTGTATTACATAATGATTCTTGATTTTTGAAGTGAAAAGCCATAGCAATAATGATATGGATGAGAATTAAAACAATTCAACAATAAAAAGGGAAATTGGGCATCTAGAGTAAGTAGGACAGTTGCAGAGATATATTTTGCTGGCTTTTACATGTATTATAATGCACTGAAAAGATTAAACTCATGATAGCTTTTATTTCTTAAGGCAACAGATAAAAACATAGAGACTTCCTTTCAAGTATTTTACTGCATGTGTAAATCTATGTTACCAGTAATTTTAATTACATGTAATTCCTCCCTCTGTCTACACTGCTTTCAGGGCTGAGGCTAAGGAAAGAATTATTGTCACTTTTCATACAAATGTAGATAATATCACTAGTTTCCTGAAACAAACAAACAAAATGGCCTGTGTGTATTTACTTTCTGCCTAAATCCCTCCAAAGCAGTTTCAAGTAGTGATATACAGTGCTGTACTGTTGCGATTGCCATTTGTCCATATTCATCTTTACATGCATACTACAGGATTTTAGCCTACCTTCTCGTAGGAGGCTGTTAGCAATTGATGCCTGTGGAAGTTGCTGCCTGGAGAATGAGAGGCCTGACCACACAGGATTTGACTTCGTATCCTTTTTACAATTTTTTTGTCAAAAAACAGATTTCCAATCTATTTAGCCAGTAAGTTTAAATGAGCTTGTGAAATGAGCTAAAACTAGGATAGTAAGTAGAATTCCACTCTTCTTGTAATATAGTTTTATTAATTTTGTGTAAGGTGCTGTAATCCAAAGATAGAGCATTAGATATACTTAGATAGCTTCTAAAATTCAATGTACGTGTGAATAGCCACTGCATTTCAGCAGTGAATTAAGTTACCTCTGGGTACTTTTCCTACAGGCATGCTGAGTCTTTCAGCACATTTCAGGACCCTCCATCATGAAATGCCCTATATAAATTTAAATTTATACTAATATTTACAGTATGAAGTTATGCTGTAAACTGCAAAGTGGCATGTGAAGTAGAGTAAGAAATGAAACATGGTGTATCACAGAAAAGGCTACTTGTGTACAAGTAGCTGATGAAAAATATTTTTACATAATATTCTTCATCCAAGAAAGAAAGTCCATTTTTGTACATAGACACAGACATGTATTTGCGCATCGTGCAAACAGTGACACTGAAACACAGCTATATTGGAAAAAACCTGTCTGAAGTAAACTCTTTACCAGTCCCATTTCATTCGTAGATGAGATGCCTTATTGAAAATGAGGTAAGAAGCACAATACTATGGAATAGACTGGCCTTGTTTTCTAAGTCTCTGGCTGATTTTCAAGTAGTTAATTTAGGGGGTGGTGAAGGGAAGCAAACCCAACAGAAACACTATTTTTTTTATTTGTGAATGCAGAAAGAATTTTTCAAATGGACCTCCTGGAACCAACCTCGCTTTTCTCTTAAGTCTGGTCCTACCATCCAGATTCACCCTACCTGACTTAAGCCACTTGACACACTTTAGAAATGTAACAACTACAGTTTCTCTTTCTAGTCAGGGGCAAGAAGAAAACACTCTAGAGAGCAGCATTACTTACCGAGGCCTAATCCAAGGCAACCAAACCTGACCTTTTGTATCAAAATCATCATGTGGCTACAGTCACAGGATTTGTACTACATCTTTCAGCGAGAGGTAGGAAACGAAAGTGATCCCTTGTTGATGTCCGGTTGCCAAAGTGTGATGACAACTCACCACCTCACTTCAGCAAGGAACTGGATAGGGCATGTCAAGACAAGACCCGTGACATGGGTCAAGAGCTTTCCCAGCTGGTTTCCTCCCACATCTGTGGATTTAGCCTAGACAAAAGCCCTTCTCCTCTGTAACACAAGTTCAATGTAGTAGACCAAGCGGAGGACATAAAGTTGTACTGCCTGTTAGCCATATGCAGCCCAACAGTCGGTTTTGTCCAGTGTGACCTGGCTTTCAGAGAGACAAATAAGTCTGTAAATGCTAAACAGTCTAACAAATTATAGTAGTTCATCTCATATTTTATCTATAGGCTTTATAAAAAGGCAACTGCAGTATTAAAATGTCAAGTTGTTTGTTGTTATTAACAAGGCCAAAAATAGGTCTTTTAAGAATATGAAAAATGAGGGCAGCAGAATTTAATAGGATCTCTGATGACCTGAAAAAAGCCCATTCACAGTGCTTTTTTTTATTAGTGTTGTGTACTAGAACAAGCCAAAATACAGCTAATTTATCTCCAAAACAGCAAATTGCTTTTTAGTAAATGGCCCACGAGGGGGCAATAAAAACATTAGAGAATCTTTGACATGGTAAATAATTAAGAGACTGGTCAAAATCTTGATAGAAAGTCCTCATTGCCTACAAATTACAAGACCTCAAGGGTACTCCTGCAGAAAAGGAAATGTACAGTAACACAGGAAATGACTCAAGTGCCAAGTCTAACACAATAGCATTATATATTAAATATTGGCAGCAAGCTCCAAAGGAAGGGAGTTTTACATCATGATCTAATTAATGCCCTGTATCATGGGGACTTATACATGTTAATAGTTGAAGTGATAAATTCAAATAGGAAAACCAACAGTGTAATAATCTAAAAAAGGAAGTACATTAATAGGTCATGTATATGGTAATAACCTCTCAAATTGACCAATTAAGTCATAAAAGACAAAATTAGGTATCATAATTAAGTATTCTATAAGCCATTTTCTAACAAATACTGAACATTTTCCCTTCATTTGGTGATATTTTAAAGATAGTAGACTCATACTGAAATATTTTTATTTCAGTGAGCTATAGTATCTCCTGAACAAGGGTGGTTTAGATTTCCAAAGCACTATGATGACTATCACCAAAACCACCTTTGCTTTTAATAATCCAAGACCTGTACGTCTCTAACTCACACAGATAGTAGCTCCCTCCCAACTGCAACAGCAAAGTACACAGTCTTCCATATAAAATGCCAGTATTGTTCCCCTGAACACTACTTATTTTTATCGGGGAATAGCTAGATTTGAAATGAATCATAAACACAAAATCAGTGAAAATCATGCCATAAAAAAATGAGGTAATGTACTTAAGGCAAGAACAGAAACATTTTTAGAATGTCAGCTACCCTACATTGTAAATGCAAAATAATATTTCAAGGTATTCTAAAAATGAAATAAATATAACACTATAATCAGTTCTACTGGGTTAGCCTATATCAAAATGGAACCTCAAAATAATCCTATTACTGCACCCATTCCAGACAATTATCCTTTTCCTTTTTTTATTTCCTTAACCATTACATTTATCTTACAGCTCTTTGCACCTACAAGTAGCTTAATGTAAATTATGAATAAAGTCATTAATTAACAGACATTACACTAACCTTGTGTCTTGAGACAGCACAGTGTATTTACACCTACACAAGGCAGACAAGGGCTGAAAAGTGTTCAGACATTTACGTCTGCTGGTATATTGCAACTGTGCTAAAATTTAAGGTTTGAGCAGCTGCTAATCTCCACTTTATACCAAAGTGCATGATGATCTTCTTGTCAAAACAAGTATTGCCCTGTGACTGATTTAAAGCTAGAGACTCTTCGACCACTTGTAACTAAACCATGCTTGAACATTGGTCACAAATTGTGAGAAACCATTATTCTTAGCAGGCCTTGGCTTATTAAAGAGGTAGAGATGACCATACTTGCATGCTGTCCTAATTCTTTTCAGACGGTAACAGGGTGCTCGGCACTATACAAAACATAGAGCTGAAAAAGAACCCTGTTAAGAAGCATATAAAATCCAGATATGTAGGGGCATCCCTCACATGTGCTGGCTAATCTTATCACAAATTCAGGGTGAAATCTGATGAACAAACTTATGATGTTAGGGGAATAACAAGGTGCTATGTTAGAGAAATCAATAATACAACAATGCCCCTTTGGCTAATTGGAATTGATGGACTTGACAGAAACATTTAGCAGGAGCACTTTGAAATAGGAATCAAATCATCAGAACAGGAAAACAGTTTGAAGCACACAAATAATGATCATTATCAAAATAGAATGAGGAGAAAACAGTAATATATACTGTTATGCACTTGCCTGAAGAAAGTAAACCAGGACTTTCATTTTCCTAAGTCCAAAAATATCAAAATTATCTGAAAACCCAAATCACATTTTCAAACTAATTTAGAACAATCTCGTATGACTTGCAGAGAAAAAAAGGCCTTATAAGCAAGTACAAGAATATCCCTCTGACCGTTTAAATCTGTCCCCACTTCTGCAGGACTTTCTAAATAAAACACTATACATTGCTCACAAAGCAACATCATTTGCAGACTGCAAACAAATTTGAATCTAATTGTGTAAGGGAGATGAGATCTATCTGTATCTGTATGTGCACATCTGTATGAGACACACAGCAGTTTCTAAATTACCTATGTCATGTAGTCTTGCGTATGGTTTGGAATAATGCTAGGCAACAGAACAGGCTGCAGTCAGCGGGATGGAAAGACACTTGACAGAAAAGGACCTTAAAGTCCTGTTGGGTGACAAACTGGCCATGAGCCAGTAATGTGTCCCCGTGTCAAAGGTGGCCAACAGCCTCCTGGGCTGCATTAGGCAAAGCATTCCTGGCAGGTCAGGGGAGGGGATCCTTCCCCCCTGTTCAGCCCTGGTGAGACACGTCTGGAGTGCTGTGTCCAGTGCTGGGCTTCTCAGTAAAGAGAGACAAGAACAAACAGAAGCGAGTACAAAAGAGGGCCACAGAGGTGGTAAAGGCCTTAGAGGAGCATGTCCTTGATGAGGAGAGGCTGAGCTGAGACTGCTTAGCTCAGAGAGGTTAAAAAGGAAACCTTTCACTCCAAAACCAGCTGATCAGAAAAGATGAAGGGAGACTTCTCAAAGGTGCAGTGATAGGAGGAGAGGCCACAGATACAAGTTGAAACATAAGACATTTGTACTGGAGATGAAAAAAAGTCTTCAAGTCTCTTTCTAATGGACATAGCCTTGACTGAGCATCTCAATATAATTACTTCTGCTTTGAGCAGACAGGTAGACTAGACTACCTCCTGAGGTCCCTTCCAATCTCAATTGTTATATGTTTCTACTGTTTTCTTCCATGTCTGCACTTTCACTGACAGGCCTTTCTAAAGCTTTTTAAAAAAACAGCCAACCAGAAAACAACATACCTTGTAATATGAAAAAATACTTTATGGCAAAATAATTAAACGTCATTGGCACATTTGGTATTGTTACTGGGGCTAATGGTGTCTATATTCGAGTAAGTAAATGACAGTAAAATGCATAGCACATAAGGGTCGAACTTGGAAAATGGCCTGCCTTTGTGCTGGCAGTTTTCCAGGTGCTCACCAGCAGCCACCCATGACAATCAACTAATGAGGGGAACTCGTTTCTGCAAAACTGTGTTTTGGAGATAATGAAAAACAGAAGAGGAAACCTGGTTATAAAAGGTCAAAATTGTGACTCCATAGCGTTCTCTCTACATTTTTCTAAGAAATCGTGCAACATGAAGGAGATAATAAACACTTTTTTCAGTCTGTGTTATTTGCAGTTGCCTAGCATTTAGTAACACAAGCTTCTGTGCGTTCTTTGATTATGTTCAGTGGGTTTACACTGAGACTTAAACTCATCCTGGTTTCTTTTCATCCTGGGGAAATTCCTTCAGCAACAGATCTAGAAAATACCAGGGTCTATAAGATGAAACTTCACATGGTATTCTGCAATTGTGTCAAAATACAGGAAAACTTTGAATATTTATTAGGAATCAGTACAGCACTGACATAACAGCCATGATAGTGATTTAAGTAGTTTTTAGAATACTCTAAGAGAAAAGAACACTTATAACAGAAGAAGAACTCAAAGCAAACTTAGTATTTATTTACCTACGTTCCTGAGAAAAAAAATTATTTGCACTATCAAACCCATTCATTCTAACAGTATTTTTATAGCCTACTGAGGGCATTACAGTTCCATCACCTGACTAAAGTCCAGAATATATTCTTCTTTCTGTATAAGCACTATCCAAAAAAGCTCTTAAACCTACTATTGTGGGCTTCTTTTGAAGGACAATCAGGAATTATCAAGTAAAGCGGAGCTGAATTAAAAATCCAAGCTGTCCTTAGGTTTAGGAATAATGTATTAATTAAAGGCCAAACCATCTGTATTTCTTTGGCAGCAAGAGATTATTATGTCAAGGTGTTATTGCACTGTATAACAATGTCACAGTACTGGTACTTTCATCTCTTATTGATGGGTAATCATGTCATTACAAAGAATGTGAAATGCAACATCACACTAAATCAGCCACATAAATCTATGTAACTCCTGATAACTCTGTGACACCGTTTGTGCTGCAAAAGCTGCCCTGCTGAAGGTATAACGGGTCCATTACAAGGGAGACAGCTCAGTTCTTATTTTTGTGTATTATTTGAAATTCTTGCATGTCTGTGAAACACGAGTTAAAATATTTTATTTGAAACTTACCAAAATTAGATAACATACACAAAATACACCACAAAACTCCCAAGAAGAGCAAACTATATCATATGCACATAAATATTGACACATACACACATAAAAAATTCTAGCTAAAAATTATTAATGGAAAATATAACTAAAAGATACAGAGGAAATGGAAATGCACTTTTTTCCCTATAAAATGGGCTGCAGAAAAAAATAAATTAAAAAAATCTAAATTATAAACATTTGTGTTCTGTGATTAACATTCTTATTCTATAGGTATAGATTTTATTTCCCTTCTTGTTCTTTTTGCTAAAAAAATGGTACAAAGCATCAACATGTATTTTTACCATCTCTTCAGGAAAACAACAACGTCAATACCTGTGTAAACTGAATTTTTTTCTTCTTTCTGAACTCTGCTGAATAAGTAGAAAAAAAATGTAAATGAGGAAGGAAAGCAGCCAGAGTTCTTCTGGGTTCCACTGGGAATGTAAAGAACATGCTGCTAGTGATATTTCTGCTGTTGTATTTAGTGCCAACAAATCTCCAAAGAATTTTTGTTTCACAACAGGAAACTGTTGCAAACCTCAGTTAATGCACTCCACATTATATTACTTCTAAATTCATACAAGGTTCCTTTCTGCTTTCTCAAGCTAAACACCTAGAGACCCCAAAGCAAGACAGGGAAAAATAACTGCTGCATATATTAGAATATACTAAATACAAAGCCTTAGTCTTTAGAATTACTAAGCTTTTTAGTATTCTACTTTACTGTCAGTACAAGGTATTTTACAAGCATTGAAGTCAACAAGTCAAATGGGTAGACTAATGTAACGGCTAATACAGCAGCACTAGGAAGCATGTTTTGTCTAATAATGAGATGGTAAGAAAATGTATGAAAAAAGAAGACAGGAGAGAAGAAGTGAGAAAGAGAGAAGGAAATGGTAAAAAGTTGCTACACCTAATCTATCACATATGCAAAAGTAACTAACAAAAAGAAAAACATTTTTCTCACTTTGCTTGTTGGAAGTAATGCTTCTCTGACTACCAAACTTAATGCCCAATGTCTGCTAACTTCTCTAAGAGCAGAGAAAGGCCCAGAAAAAGAAATTAATATCCACAGAAGCAGACCTGAGGCATAAAGAATATTAATCTATTGGAAAATGGGCCTATTGCATGCATCCTTTGTTAAGGAAAACAGCGCTGGCATATAATTTCTGCTTCTTGGCAAACTCATTGGTTTTTTGAAGCCTTTGACTGTCTTAACCTGTTCCAGTACTGATTAACTAATGCTCAGAGTGGCTGAGGTTGAAAGGGACCTCCAGAGGTCATCTGGTTCAACCCCCATACTACAGCAGGTCCACCTACAGCTAGTTGCCTTAGGACTGTGTCCAGACAGCTTTTGATTATCTCCAAGGAGGGAGATGCCACAACCTTGTAGGGCAATCTGTGCCAGTGCCTGGTCACTCTCAAAGCAAAAAAAATGTTTCCTGATGTTCAGAGGAGACATCCTGTGTTGTAGTTTGTGTCCACCACCACTTCTTCTGTTACTAGGCACCACTAAAAAAGAGCTTGGCTCCATCCTCTTTGCACCATCCCTTCAGGTCTCTATAAACTTTGCTAAGATCCCACTCAGCCTTCTCTTCTCCAGGCTGAATAGACCCAGCTGTCTCAGCCTTTCCACATAGGAGAGATACTCCACTTCATGGTCCTTCATTGGACTGCCTTCAGTATGTCCATATCTCTCTCGTACTGTGGAGTCTAGAAATGGACACACATTCCAGGCGTGACCTCATCAGTGCTAGGAAGGCTAAGTGCAGTCCAGGATACCCTTGGTGTTCTTTGCAGCAAAAGCCCATCACTGGCTTATGTTCAACCCCGTGTCCACCAGAACCCCCAGGTCCTTTTCTACCAGGCTGGTTTCCAGGCAGGTGGCCCCCAGCACATTATGGTGCCTGAGTTGTATTTCCCTAGTTGCAGGACTTTGCACTTCTTGTTGAAGTTCATGAGGTTCCTGTCAATCCATTTCTCCAGCCTGTTGATGTCCCTCTGGGTGGCAGCACAACCCCATGGCATTATTATCCACTCCTGGCATTGCATCATCTGAAAACTTGCTGAGGGTACAATTTGCCACATCATCCAGATCACTAAAAACAATGTAAAACAGGACTGGAACCAGTATTGATCCCTGGGGTACATTGTTAGTTACTGGCCTTCAGCTATATGTTGCATTGCTGACCACGACCCTCTAGGCCTATCATTCAGCCAGTTTTCAATCCATCTCACTGTGTGCTCTCCAGCCAATACATCAACAGCTTGCCTGTGAGGATCTTATGGGGACAGTGTAGAAAGCCTCACTGTAGTCAAGGTAAACAACATCCACTGCTTTTCACTCATCTACCACTAGGTGGTTCCTAAGATTTCATTATTCAAAGTTATCGCATTATTTAAGGCTGACTTCCCCTTGGTGAATCCGTACTGACTACCGCTGATCACCTTTGTGTCTTTCATGTGCCTGGAAATATTTTCCGGGAGTAGTTGGTCTATTCTCTACTCAGGGACAGAGGTGAGACTGTCTGGCCTGTAGTTCCCTGGGTCCTTCTTGCCCTTTTTGAAGAAGGGAGTGACATTTGACCCCAGGCACCTCTCCTAGTCACTGTGATTATTCAAATGTAAACAAAAGTGGCCTCATCAGCCAGCTCCCTTAGTACTTGTGAATGCATCCCATCAGGTCCCATGGACCTATGTATATCTAGTTTCCTCAATTATTCTCTCACCTAACTTAAGCAGTTTGCTTAAGTATTCTCTAACCTGATCTCATTCCACTAAAGGCACAGCTTCCTTGCTCCAGACTTTACCTGCCACCTCTGAGTCCTTGAATTTCTGAGGACCAGTCTCACTAGTAAAAATTGAGATGAAGGTGGCATTCAGTTTCTGGTTTTGAGGAATTCTGTATTTGAGGAATTAGACTTCTGAGATTTTAGTTATAAAAAAAAAAAAAAAAATCCATCGGTAATAATTTCAATCTGGATTCCTATACTTCTTCACTGCCTATTAGTCTCTTGTGCCTTTAGAAGTACTGGACCTATAGGCTAATGCCTGGAATAAGCACTCTCACTTTATTTTTCTAATTCACATTTCTTATTTACATGATTAAACACTATACACCCTTGACAGCAAAGAGAGACAGATCACAACACAATAATTATCGTATCTTAATTTGGATTCAATAACCTTCTTAAGGTGCCTTCATTTCATTTTTTGATAATACAGGTGGTCAAGGAAGACTGTGCTCTTGCTTTTGATCTCTTCAGTTAATTCTGAAAACCTGGTTGAAGGACTCCACTCCTATAAATATAACCCATTTAATAGCTTTTGCTTACTCTGTCATTGTCACACAGTTATGCTGCTCACCTTGAGAGTTCACACTTAGACAGACGATATAAAAAGTAAAATGATGTAAAATTAACTGAATGATGAGAGATAAGCCTGGGAAACAAGGTGAAACACCAGCTGGAAACTATACATCTAACATCCCATGCTTCTGCTTTCCCTAAATATTCTCAATAACTGTGATGGAACAGTGGGAGCAGCAGTGTCAGTTATAATACACTGGTAGATGATTTGATTTCTTGACTTATCAAATAGCGAATTGCATGCTTGATCTATCCAAACAGTCCCATGAAATTTTAGTATGCAGAAATTTGTGATGATGTTATTGCCTTATCTCCTGGAATACTGTAAATGCTGTCATTATTCTTGAATAAGGCAAGTGGTTACAGTATTGACAAAACAAAAGGACCAAGAGAAATGAAGATATATTCTTTAGCAGGTGTCTATCCAACATGTTAATACTGGTTATACTTTTGTTAACCATTATCTAAATTCTGTCTGACAAAGACTGCTAAATTAATTCTATTCTGTTGGGGTTTTTTTATTCCAATTGAAACAAGTAAAATATTCCCATTGTTTCATCTGGAAAATAAATGACAGCTGAGGAAACTACTATTTACCTAAGCCTTGACAATGAAATAAAATAGAAGTATTAATGCACTAATATTGCATTGTTAGCACTTGCAGGTACAAAAAGTTGTGCTAATATAGATACTATAAGATTCTCTTATTGAAATAGGTGGGAAAACCTAGAAAAGTGCTCTCAGGGTTCTAATACTTCCATCACATGATAAAGTATATATTTCATAACTAAGAATTGTCTGATTTTGAGTAACTGTTCCTGAATGTCTCATTTTATGTAGAACAAGACTAAGAGACCCATGAAAAGGAGAGATATGTAAAAAAGTACACACAGTAAGAACTACACTGCACAATAAGAAGAGGAGTGAGAAAAACTAATGAGGGTTTGGGGCAAGGATACACACAAACATGCATGGAATCAGGAAATAGATCATCCTCTATTAATTTAAGCTGAAGTCAAAGTAAGAAATAATTATAGCCAGCCTGGCAGTTGCTAGCTGTACCTGTTAGGTATGGATAATAAAAGAGAGAGGTCTGGTATGTACACATCCCTTGAACTTATAAAACACTTTCATTTGGAAAGGCTGTTTTCACAATAGGCAAGTACTTGGAATACAGGAAATTTAGTATCCTATATATGAGATCAAATTATGGTTACCTTGCAGATGAGTGACACAGCTTGGAAACAATCAATTGGTCAAATTCAGCTTTTAGCCTGGATCCTAGAATAATCTCTCAGGAGTCTTGTTTTTGTCTTTGTTGACGATACACAGAAGGTAGACTCCTATTTTAATGTACCTGATTTGAATGCCTAGCATAGGTGCTGAAAATATGTCTACTAATTTCCAAAACTTAAATAGAAGGATTATATGCAAAGCAATTATATGTGTATCAGTTTTATGAAGCAACAAATATTTTAGTAGATCTAAAGCCTTTTTAGACAAAATAATGCTTTTAAAAATAAATCTCAAAAACCTAACTGTTCTTCATCTTAATTAGAAAGCAAATAAAAACAAATCCTATAGTCCTCGGGATCATTGCTGAATATGGCTTGTGTTTGGAAGATTGATTTTGTTTCATAATCCACACTTAAACATAGAAGAGTTACAAGTTTACAAGGTACCTGCAAAAAAGCTTTTCGAAATGAAATCTGCTCCTCCACAGATGAGATAATTAGAATTTTGTAGTTGGATGATTAACTAAGAATATACTATTCTAAATCTTTCCTCAGTGTTTTGAAAAATCTACATTTCCACATGATCTATTTGGATTTTTACACTCCTATCTATTCAGGCAACTATCAGAGGATTTACTCTCCAGTCATACTCTATAGCTTTAATTTCATTAAAGCAAATTCATTGCAAGGTAGTTTACTGTTAAGACAGCAGGGTGCTGTAAATTTTAACTGTTTGGAATGTACGATCAAACAAAAATAACAGACACACACACACAAACACACACACACCCTCCTACTGTCGTCAATGGACTGCTATTAGGTTTACTTGCTTGCCAGTGGGGGTGGGGGGGGGTGGGGGGGTGGGGGTGGCGGGAAGAAATTAGTCAGAGTTTTAAAAACTAAGGGAAAGGCAGCAGAAATTAGATTTGAGCAGTAATTGAGCGCAAATCTATCTTACAGAAATCTGCACTAATGCATTTGTAAATGATAGACAGATTTGATTTAATCTTCCAAAAAAAGAGCACTGTAACTAATGTGCCTGGCTTGTGAGACTCAGCTCAATCTGTCACCAATATAAAGACAGCGAGCCATTTCCACAAAGCTACTCAGCTTATCTAAGATCTGACACAGACTCCATTGAAGGATCAGTATCTACTTAACAGTTGTTTGATTTTTTTATTATTATTATTATTTATTTTATTTCTTTCTAGGGGACAAAAATCCATGTTCCTGCATGGATCAAAGAACAGTCAGTAGTACGTCGTGGTACAGGATGCTCTTGCTTCTCTGTGATCTAAGAGAACCATATGACTGGCTGGCCTCACTTGTGAGTGGCAGTGATGCTCTTTGGGCCCGGTTGAGGGGATACAGAGCAGTGGATTGCACTAACACTTTTTGCAGCTGAGGGAGCCACAGGCCTAAAATTCTCTAGCCTGATTTAGAAGTCCAGGTAAAACCATTTCTGATTGTTTGATCTCACATTTATTCATCTGCCATGTTTGAACATTTCCTAGAGAAGCTCATGGAGATATCTTGAAACAGGTTATGTCAATACCTTTAAGTAGCACAATGTCTCATTTTCTAACTCTTCTCAGTACATAATACTTCAAAACAGTCCTTGAAATTTATGTTTTCTAGCATCAATTTGAAGCAAGAATGAAGGCAGTATAGACTTTCTGCTAGGAGAATGGGGTGTCGCATGCAAGGAACATGCAGAAACAGCTCTACTTGCAAATCTTAAAAGTTGCAAGATGGAAAAACTCTTTTAAACAGCAAATTATTTCCTAAGATGCAAGAGGTTCCCTGCATTTTCTTTATGAACTAAAACATAAAGCAATGTGCAGGTCAAGCACAAAAATTATTAAATAGCATATGCACATAAATCAATAAATCCCATTAAAAACAATCCCTGTTTGCATTTTGGCCTGTTTGACACCATTAAGATGAAGCTGCTAATCTATTAATTCCATCAATATCTAATACTTTGAAATTAGAAATAAGAGGGACTAATTGTGAAATAATTAACAGAAATCTTTGCCTGCTGGCGTAATAATATGTTGTTAATGTAAAATTTGACTTACAATCTTGCTATATTATTCCATCAAGAATACAGGGGCTTGTTTATCTTAGCTAGCATATGGCCTTGAGTATTAATCATCTCTAAGTGTGTGATTCTTGGAATTCATAATAAAAGTTTAAAAGAAAAGTTAAGTATTTATACATTTGCAATTTAAATTTAAGATGGAGGAAAACTGCTCCTAGTATCCCTGCCAGCTGTGGTCAAGCCTGACACAAGAACAAAACAGCTTCCACACTAACAGACACATCTCTGCAAAGAATAAAACATGTTCTCTGGGCTCTGCTGCAAGAACTTTTAAAATTATGTCCAACCAGTTCCCAGAATACAGACTCTTAAAGACATGACAATCCCAACGTAACATGTTGCAGCTATGTTTTCACAACCAGAGCAAAGACAAGTTTCAAGGCTCCCAACCATAAACTAACTCATCAATTGCTACTTTGGGCACTGGTTGGTTGGTTGGTTTGTTTGTTTGTTTGTTTGTTTGTGTTGGCTGTTTTAGATAAATCAAGCAAATGCTAGACAAATTTACTTCAAAATGAATTATGAGAATATTGCGATCAGAGCCCTGGAAAGCAGTTTTGATGAATTTCTCTGCAGATACATTAAAATTCTTTGTGGATGTAGAAACGGGACATAGATCTATTTTTAATCCTTTACTTTTATTTCATGCCACAAAATCTTCATTAATAGCATGCTGGGACTAGAACTAGCTTTTTTACTTTACAATTTCTCATTACTTATACATCAAGAAAATACCACAAACACTGTGATTAATTCTGTCTTTAGTAAGACTTATCTCCATTGAGTCAGTCTGATAAATTACTTACATCTATCTATACTTTATACAAATGAATAATATCTCTATTTGATACCTCTAAATATTGTAGGAATTACAAGCTTTTTAGAATATTCTGCAGCACTGCCTACATGGCTGAATGAAATAATACTTCCCAACCAGCTGTGGAAGGAAAACCGATGGATGTGTTTAAGTAAAAAAGGGAAATGAAATCTATTTTAACAGTTCACAAGAACAGATATAATAAATATGTTCCAGGAAGACTCAGGTTGGAAATGAGAAGCCTTTGTAGAAAGGCATATGTTTCTTTGTAGTTGGAAGATGAATTAGTATTTAAAAATGAACTTTTCCACTGACATGAGTAATGTAAAATGAGGATAATTAAGGAAAGTTCATTACAGAACTCTGTAATTTATGACAAAATATACTTTATCAAAGTGGGAACTCAATAATTTCCTTTTTAAAGTATTCCTAAGAATTAGGAATATTTTTAATCATAACTTTCTTAGGGCAGAAAATATTTCATTTAATCATTCTTAAAGTATTTTTCATGTTATAAAAATTCTTATCACAGGTATTTTAAAACCTTAGCAGCAAATACAAGAATGGCTGACCAGAAGAAAACTAAAAGTAAAAAAAGACCTTGTGGGTTACTTGGAAAGGCTATTGAACTGCATTTTTTTTTTTTTTTCATATATCACATACCGTTAAAAGGCTAATTTTTTGCTTTCAGCTCCTACTCAATTTTTCTTAGATTTTTTTTTTTTAAATTTTAAAGGAATTTATTCTCCCTAATTGCTGCAGAACATCTTTTAAAAGTCCAAGCAGTTGGAATAACTGAGAGGTGCAGTACAAGTTACAAAAAAAATGCTATTATTACTTCCAATTATTATATCCTATGTTAAGCTCTGCAGATTTCTTTCACTGTCCAGAGAGCTGAAGTTGTGACAAGTTTAGGAAAACTCCATAAACCCTAAAAATGCTGCTAAGAAAAAGTAGTCTGGCACGTCCACTATACTGTCAAATTGCACTACAGTACACAGTGATTTGCTGTGCAAGTTGGGAGACATGCAAATTTACAGTCTTGACTACCACAGATTACAGTATAGATTATAGCCATTATTGAACACCATGATGAACAGAAGACAGAGGACTGAAAGTTTTAGAGGAAATGTCTTTTTTTTTTTCCAGTTGTTCACAGATGTTTTTTTCAGTTCTAGACCTACTGTAACAGAGGAGATTCTGAAATGCAGTGGAGCATGCATAGGGTATCTTGCCAAATCAAGTGTTTGCAGAAGTTATGCAAACTAAATCAGCTATTAGGATCACCAGGTCTATCACTACCATTTCACCCAATGAAGTAAGCAATGTGCAAATCAATGATGAAAGTAACTTAACAAAAGATCTGACAGAGTTTCTTGTTCATTTCACTATGGCCTGTTTGAGTTCCCTGATCTCCTCATTATTTAAGTCCATTACTACTTGTTGATAAAATTTACATATTCACAGACTATATCCTGCACTCTAATTAACGGTTGTAACTCAAATCTTCTTTTTTTTTTCCCCCCCTTTTGCCCTTGGAAATCCCATTTATTATCATTCTTCCTTAGATTTTCCAGTTCGTCCACATATAAATTTATGTATGGTGCCCAGATTAAGTCCAAATTCTAAATGATACTTTGTTAGTGCTCAATAGAAAGAATCAATTCATATTTATGTTCAGAATGTCCAAGAAGAAATGTTATAACGTTTAGAACAGTATTCTTGTATATCTAAATATCTGAGCTCACATGTAACAAAATGAATTTATCTTTCAGATATCTACCAAACAGCTTCCCAGAAAGCTTAAAAAACTTTTACAAATGAATTCTTGAAATACAAAGAGGAAAAAGAACTAATCAAGGAAAAAAATTATTGGTACCATTAATGGCCAAGACAGTGGGTTCTAGATTACTTATTTTACATGAAGGAGATAATTTAGTGGATAAGTAAAAGAACTTGGTTAACTTTTGGTGTATCTGCACATTCAGATTTTTTCTATAGTTCTAAGGCGCTTAGATTTTTCATGAATGAGTCACATGATATTCACCATTCTCATTGGTGAAGCTTTGCTGGTTTATCAATTTACAACTGAGTTCACTGGTCAAGTTTTTAATATGTTAAAATAGATATATTATTATACTCCATCCACAATGGTTCTGCAAGTCACAAATGAAAGTGAAATCAGTATTTTCTAAAATTCTGCAACATGCTAATATTTTATTGAGTAACAGCACTGTTAATTGACAAATGTTTTCTGGATTATGTAAAATAATCAGAATTATTGGTTCTTTAAATGCCATAGAACTCTACTAAAAAGACAAAAGGAAAATATTTTATTAATTAAATTATTAATTAATTAATTATTATTAAATAATCAATTATTATATAATAGATAATATAATGATTATATATAATAAATAAGTAATAATTATTAAATAATTATTAATTATTTTTTATTCTTTGTACCTTTTTAATACCTTTTTAATTGATTTTTTTCCAGTTTTCCAAGCTTTCACTTAAAGTGAAGGAACTTGACAAAATATGATTAAAATAGTGGTTTCTACTATCTTCGGTTCAGTTTATTTCTCACACTTATGGACTTACCTATCATTTCTTTAACCTATATTATGAAAGTTAAATGCATTAAAGTGATAAATCCAGCACAGTTAGAAGTGTTAAGAATGGAAAACACAAGTTCTGTAATTTTTTTCTGTTCTACCTAAAATGATCACCTAGGAATAACAATTCAGTGAAGAAAAAATATATTACAAACAGAAAAAAAAAAAAATACTACTTTGAACTACAATTATTTTAGGCAAAATTTAACATTCTGATATATTATGGAAAGCAATCTATAGGTACAAATGTAAACTCTACAGAAATGCAGTGTTTCCTGTAGGCTCAGGTGAGTAAGATCACTAAATCAGAGTACAGGTACACACTCAGGGTGAGTTTATGTACTTGGAGGTGAAATCATTTCACTTCTCATCTTCTTCCCACCTGTGTCATAAGCGGATTCAGAACAGATAGTCATAAACTTCACTTTAAAAAGTATTAATTTCTATACCATTTCAGCATATTTTCCTTCTACTTTTTTATTTTTGTATACTTTACATTCTAAAATCCTTTGTGAGAGATTTTCCACTTTTAACTTTTTCAACAGGTTAGTGCTTCAGTGGCAAGTGAACAACCATTGGAGAATTAGAGAAGAATATTCTCACCACTCGCTTTAGTCATCTAGATCAAGCACCTGATTTAAGAGTAGTTTCCACAAGGCTTAGAGAAAAGCAGCATCTCCAGAGAGGGATTCAGAACTGCTAAGTTACACTGGTGCTAATGTCAGGAGTTATTCATGAATATACTTATCTTTTTCTTCTGAAATCTGCTGACACTGTGATCCGTTGTTCTTTTTTAATCACTTTAAAAATCAATGCTAAATTTCAATGATGCTGCATCCTCTTGCAGATGATAAGACTATATTCTTTCTTTACCTGATTCGCTTAAATCACAGGCTCAGTCAGAATGCCTGTCTTCACATTTCTTCATGGACAAGATGAGAATGCTATCATTCACAGTGTTACAGGGAGTTTAAATACTATCACTTACAATTCTGTGCTGAGCAAAGATGATACTGTTAATGGCTGTGTGGTGAGCCATAGCAAACCACCTACAGCTTTGTACTGTGCTAAATTGACACTACCTATAGTGCCGTGACTAAAACACTCCTTTTCACAGTTGCACACCTTATTAAGGGCAAACACTAGAAGCATAGGGCATGGTGCACTCACCACAGGGTTCACACCCCAGCGGACATCAACAGTACTTGAACTGTTTAACCACTAAGCTAATGAGATGCATTAGTTGTAGTGGTGCTAAGTTAAAAATATTACTCCCCCAGCGCATGGGGGGGGGGGGGGGGGGGGAAATCCCAGCCAAAACCAGCTCTGATGGGGTATTTATGGGGTATTTAACAAAGTACTAGATAAAGCCCTTCTACTTCAATACCCAACATTAAGGTTAATAAATCCAATGAAGTAAACTCAAACCACTTCTGGAAGTGGCCTCAGTACATAGCACAGCTAGCCATGCTGAATAAAAGCCAAAATTGCAGGATACATTCTTCAGTATTATCAGCATTTTCACTCTACTGCACTTAACAGGGAAAACCTACCTATCAAAGCAGTCCACTGAGCAAAGCAGTTGCCAGTCACGGTGCTGTATGGAGCTCAATAAACTCTGCCTCCCACAGTCTTCGTACTGAACAATATATGCACATTTCATACTTTCTGACAAGCGAGAGATTTATTTTTCACACTTTATTTTCATTCAGTTTAGGATAGAGATTTAGTTACATTACAGTTAAGAAATTGCTCTCACTAAACTGCTAGCAGCAATTTAAACAAAGACAGCTATGGAATTGACAAGTGCATTTTTAAGTTTGCAACAGCAAGAGGTTCACTCATAGCTACCCATGTCCCTGTGCTCATGTACATATGAATTGTAGTTATTCATTGATAACATATGTCAGCTCTCCACATCAGCCAGCTTGCCTCCAGTATGCAGAAACTGACAGATTTCATTCTTACATAATTTTTTTTAATTTTTACAAATATAAATCAGGTTCTCAACACAGGGGTTCATGCTTACTTTTTCCATGGGGCTCCAAAAAGGAGCAGTGTTTTCAAATGGTAGTAAGATCTTTTACACTGGTAAACAAACAAGCAGAAAAAGAAAACCACACCAGCTTTTTTAGCACATGAAGACTTCTTCAGGTATGATACAGGCAACAAACATGAACTTCATATTAGGTAAGATTACTCTGAGTTTAACCCACTGTCACTACTCAGATGGGAAAATCTGAAAGAAAGATAGTTAGCACCTAGGGCGCAGAGGAGAATATTTGCAAGGACACAGATTATCTCATCACTACCTCTAACACAGGTAATTATCATTTATAGAGAAGTTATGGACTTTAGCTGTAGGAGGAAAACCATATCTTTGCAGAAAGTTTATAACCTTAATAAGTAAATGACTTTTCATTCCAGTACAGAAATGAGTTTAGCTCCCTGGATCATTTCTGAAGGTGCTTTATACATGCTTTGATTTTTTTCCCCAAAAATAACACCTCCATCTTCTATTATCAAAGTTTATTCAATCCATGGTAGAAATTTGATTTCTCTCATACAGTGTTTGTGATGTTATTTGCTATAAAAATCTTTCGCATTTGGGTGAGCAGGGATGTTACATTTACCCAAAATAGGTGGTTTGTGATTTGTCAGTTCAATTTCTTCTTGTTGCTAACTATATTTGACCATACTAAGTAAAAATGGAAGAAATCCTCATACACACTTGGTAGTATACTACCTGAAGAGTCCTGACTGGAAAGTGTGATCAAAGAAAAGTCACTCCTGGAAGTGTCAAGGACACAGGCAACTTTTCCAATAATATGCTTGCTACCTAATGTTGGAATTAAGCAGTAAGATTACACGAAAAGCCCTTACAATGGGTTGTTTGTGTGTTGGTGTTGGTTTTTTTTTTTTCTTAGATCTTGACCTATAGTGTAGTATTTTTCTCAACCATTTAGGACAAAGACTATCACAATTAAAAGAAAGGGGGGGGGGGGGGTTATGCTACTATATTGTATTTCTATAGTTTGGAGGCAAACAGTAAGCTAGACTTTATGAGGAGGTTTGAGCCTGGCATTTCTTAGGGTTAAAAGCACTGGGTGCTATCGTTTGAAACAAGAGCTGGGCATGAACCAACAGTCTGGTTGTTCTTCTAATCTTGCTCATCTAGTTGTATAACAGTAAACCCAGAAAGATCCGTGAACACATCTAGCCTGATAATCTGATATTACATTGAGAATCTTCTGATCAGCCCTGTGAAAGAGGAAAAAGAGCGATACAAGAGCTTGCAATGCTCTCAATGAACCCCAAAAGTTGGAGGGGCTGGGGGAAGAACAGGGATTAATGCAATCCAAAACTATGTACTAGGTAACCAAGTGTTATACCTTTCCAAGCACATACACACACACGTTCACACACATCATCCATAGAATTTCTATTAGAAACTTGATAAAACATTTAATTTTTAAAGATATTTAGTTTTGCTTTCTGACTTGAAGCATTGTCATATCCGCCAGCTCTCCTAGTAGAGCTGTTCCAATATTGTTTTAACCTCATTACTAGAAAACTGTATCTAATTTCAAAGCTGAATTTGTCATCATTTCAAAGGTTTCACTGCCTTTTTATTGCATTTCTTATTAGAAAAGTCCAGGCCAATCCTTCAGAAACATTGTTCTAGCCTCTAATGACTTTTTAAAATGAAGTTAATGATTTATTTTATTATGTATTTGTTACACTGTTAGTGCTGCACTGAAACTGTAAATTATTCTGCATTATGAGCTAACTATTCCTTGTACATGTCTGGCACTAGAAGAAAGGGAAAACAAACTCAGTTGCTTGTTGAGACCCAGTATTATTGGCTTTTAGTATTTCTGATCATGAGAAGTGGTCATCTAGAACACACTTGGGGAAAATGAGTTACTTCATAGAATGAAATACTTTTGCCAGCAAACCCAATACAAATATTCCTACAAAAACCTTATCACTGTTGCAATGTGTCATGCAACTGAATTCCCAGCAGTAAGGAAGAAAGCAGCAGAGGTTCCTGAGGATGAGAACTTCTGAAGTGTCACCCACAAATAAGACATGGAATATCTAGGGCAAGTACTAAGAACTGCTTTGAACACCTTGCTGGCCAGCAGAAGGAAACAGTTTTATGAATTAAAACAGTGGATCCTGAGTGTTGCCTTTAGTTGGTAGATGCCTTTTTTTACTGTGCTGCATAGAGCTGAAAGGGTGTCTTCCATGGCCCATGGTTCAGCTGAAGATTTAGCTGAAGGTAAATATTTTCCAAGGTAGCTGAGAGGCAGATTTGGTGGTTTGTTCTAGTGATTATGCAGTAAGTCTCTACACAGGCTCTATGACTTTGTTTATAGTAGTTACAAATTGTAACATTACCTTGGGGTAAAAAAACCCCAACATTTATCAAATAGAACAGATTGACTGTTCTAGTAACCAAAGTGCTCTATTAAATACCATTAACTCTGTGAGCCTCTTGTAGTGTCAGGGCAGGGCCTCACATGGTACCTAACCGGGGGTACTGGATGTAAGGGTAAAGTTCTTGAATATGCTCAAGAGAAAAGAATGCAATTCACCACCTGCTGTTATTGCTAAAGACACTCAAAGTTACGAAGCTGCTTGAGAGTCAGGGATCTTTTCCTGGCACCCCATGGCAGGAGCATTTTCCCTAACCTGTATCAGCTGTACTGAGTCATCCCACAGTCAGAATGAAGAAATGATCTGATGAAGTAGCATTCCTGGTCTGCCCATAGTCTGGGCACTTCTCCCTTACCTAACACTCAAAACTGTTCATTTCTCCTCAGTCAAAGCATTCATTGCTATTTTGGGATAGTTTTGTTAGGTATAGTGGATACACTACCTTAGGACAAAAGATTTTTTTCCCTTCATATCTGTCATTGTCATGAGTACTTAATACCTGTTCAGAAATACACTTTCTTTCTATGTTCTTTAATCACCCAAAAACTTGAAAGAGGTTTAACTCCATATCCTTAATGTTAGAAATTATTCTGTTTTAGTGCAGAATCCCAGAAAGTAATTCAAATTCAGATGGGTTTAGCTAACTTTTACAAGTGGCTGTCTCTGTCCATTGACTCTATAGGGAAGGAGAGCAATTATTCCCTAACTCAGATATTTCAATTTAAACATTCAAGTTAAATGAGATGAATCTGGGCCTGCATGGTTGCTGTTTTGTCCAACCCTTTGTGACAGCTTCTTAACAGCCGACTTCTTCTTAACAGGACTTTAAAAAGGGTGCTTTTATAGCTTTATTACAATTGTTTGCCTACTGGCCCATTATCTTTCTATTAGCCTATAAAAGTAAACAGGCAGTCTGAAATCTCTAAGAAAAGAAGTAATCAGGCAAAACATCAAGCAAAACAGAACGACTCATTCCTTATTGTACTCTGATACAAATGCTAGGTTATATCAGTGCTATAGACATTGAGCATCCTGATGAGCATTCAAATGATGGAATTTTGAAGTGAAGAGGTTTAGTCTTTAATATTTTAACCACAAAGATGGAGAGGGATGAACAAATGTTTTAATCTAAATCATTATAAACTAGTAATACTGATTGACATTTTGACTCCAGGTCAAGATGATATTCCAGGAATACAATGTCAGGGCTGAATGCCATCTCCAATATCATTCCAAAAAAAACATAAAGAGAAGTAGTAGAGCCATTATCCTATTGTGTAGTCTTGAAATCAATAGATACTTCTGTGTAAACTGCCAGACAGAAAGGTAAAATCATTATCTTAACACAAAAACTTTGCTGCATTATATTTTATATAATTCTACCAGTAAAAAACGTGTGATTTAGGATCATATCTAATGCAATAGAAAATATTTTATAAGCCTCAGATTGCAGTAGGCTGACTCTAAAGAGTTTGTCACATTAAGACTTATCCACCAAATAAGAGGAAATACAAAAATTAGGATAGATTTGCAGGTTAAGGTTTCTCCAGACTGATGATGGCAATAGAATGACTGGAAACTATTTTTCAGTGAGTATCACAATTTTCTTCTGGAGAAAGAAGGTTTGCCATCCCAGTTCCAAACCGGAGCTATTCTAAGTACCAGTTTGCTATGTTTGCATGTTTGATAAGAGCTTGTTAGGAGGTAGGAATGTTTTAATGAACAAACCTAAGCATATTAAACTGAGAAAGTATAACTAGATACAAAATTAAAATATGTTCTAATAAGACAGTGATATTAGTGGATGTGTTACTACTGTTATGTCACGAAATATCAATCAGTTTAATTCCTGTATACATGACAATGTTTTTGCTCTGATTCTAATTATTGCTCACATTTACTATGGTCTTAGACCATAGAACATAGGCCTAGAACATCAATTACTGTCGTTGTAAAAGAAAAGCATGTTGTGGTTGCCTAACATTTATTATCCTGTAAGTTGAAGTATCATATAGCAGCGTATGGGCATATCATTACATAGCCCCATCTAAGTATAAAAACCTAAATAATTTATTCCAGAAATTCTTAAACATAGAAAAAAAAAAAACCACCACCACCATGTATTCTTTACGTTTCCATTCTTCTTTTGAATTAAGAATTATACAAAGTGGAGCATTCAGCAGGTAAGTGCTTTCCTCTCCAGTTCAACTTAGCACTGAAACCAGAAGTGAGCATATGGGTGGCAGTCTACCTTGGATTTCAGCACAACAGCAAATTATCTTGCTTTGTGCACTCTGCAAATGCAGTATTTCAGGATGGGCAGTAGAAGGGTTAAGTGTGTTCTGACTTTTACCTTTTACTTGGAAGACTGAGACAAAGTCCCCAGGCACTGGTACTTATCTAGAGCTCTTTCTCTGGGTTTTTATGTTCAGCTATCAAAGGTGACAAAGTTGCATGGTTTTTGCTATAATGTCATCAGTGCATGGCTGGAGGGCAGGGGAAAGGTGGGTAATTGTGTAGGCTTATCAATGATAAACACTGGTCATTCATGTGTTCATCATTAATTTGGCAGAGAAGCAACTTTTCATATACTGCTTGCCCTGATGTAGGAAGGACATTGTCCAAAACGAGGAGGGATAAAAACGAGAAATAGTCCTGGAGCTCAGAGTGGCATGCATATTTTATGCAGTTTGGTTAATGAGTTTATGAACCTTAGGCTATGAATTCTAATCCTGGCAATGTCTGCTGGAATTCTGAAAGTCACATATTGAGCAGGCTCGGGATGCATTTTGGAAGCTAGTAACTGCAGATGATAGAGATAATTCCTAAAAGGCTCCAAGTAGCCAGGTGGAGAGGGATGGACATAATAAAAGATGGGAAGCACCTCAGATTGCTGCCAGCTGTAGGTCAAAACTAGACAGGACAGTTGTGTTTGTTCCACATATGCTCTCTTTACTTCAAAGCATTTTTTGTAAGTGCCCCTTCATAGCATATTCTAGCAAGCAACTGCTCAGAAAAAGTCATGCTGGTTTTAATTTTGAGCACCATACTGAGGAATACAGAGAAAAAAATCACTATTGAGGAAGTCTTTGCTTAATAGGAAGAATGTTTTATGTGAAAAGAAATGAACGCTACATAGAGATGAGGTTTAAGGACAAGTGTTTACCCACTTGGTGCTATGAGCAGTGACCACTGGGTCTCAGAAGTACTGCCTCTATCTTTAGAAGCCTTGCTACTTTCATTATACATATAATTTTATTGATGTCATGAATTATAAAGTCTTACAGAGAAAATTAGTCTCTCTTTGACCCAATTAACATGCAGCAGGTAATAACATGGAAGTAGATAAATGGGCAGGGGAACACAAAGGCATAAGGGATATACTTTAGATTAAAACAGAATCAGAACTCTATAAATGTCATTCACTCTGTTATGTAATCTTTACCATCTATTTAAATTTTGAAACATCTTGTCACAGGCAGCAATAATTATTAAAAAGAATGACAGGAACCCTACTCTCAAGCTGGCTTTTGTCAAGTGTCTTACATCTGCAAATAAAAGCCACAGTCTTACTGTTTTATTAACCATGAGCTGATAATCTGATGTGATTTTGTTCTGTTTTAAAAATATTTCTCCTCATCTTGAAACACAAAGAGACAGATGTGTTTGTCTCACTCCAAGGTTAGGGAGTGCTGTTTGAAAACAATGCCTTTCTGCAGTATTCAATTCCAGCTTGCTGAGAAATCAGTGCAAGTAAAACTTAGCAACTCTAAACAAAGAAAAGAATCTCTGCTTAGCTGGTACTATTGTGAACCAAAAATAAACAGCCTTTACTATACACATAAAAGCAGATTGCAAAGTGAGTATGGGGAACCAGGACAGTAAACGTCCCATTGTATGTAGGACAGTCCAGCCCAAATTATAAGGTCATGATTATGCATGAGGAACACACAGGTGAACAAATAAACTAGAAGACAAGATTGTCATGCTGTACCCTGTAACATTCTATGGTTTTTCACTGAAAAATCACAATTAAGCCTGTAAAAATGCCTTGAACACATAATTTGTAACTATATTTATATATATAAGCTCTCAAGGAAGTTAAAAATTGTCAACAGACTAAATTATGATGAACTTCATTTAAATTTAAACTGGCCACCTCTGAACTCACTTCAGGGATTATTGTAACTGAATCAGATATGAAAGGCTTCTCTGAATTTCAGATAACAATTTCTCCTTGGTAACCTGTTCAATTACAGCTTGAGGTTTTGCTTTACAGGAAAGCCACATAGGAAGAAGGGGGAAAAAAATGAAAGTATTTTTTCCAGCCTGTCACTTCAGAAGTGAGGCAGATCCTAGGTCTAAAATGACAGCTTAATTCTTCCTCAACTCCAGTTTGGCTTAAAGGGCAACAATATGCCATAAGGAAAGAAGGAACATATTATCAACCTTGAGACCTTCTTTCTGTCTCTTAATTATCAATATTTCATAAATGTAAAGTTTATGAGAATCTGAGTGTGTAACTGTGATCCTAGCCCAAGACTACTTTTTGCTTACTTGAGACGTGATTCAGTCCTCAATCTTGTATTCTGAAAATAATACGTTCTTCTCCACGCAAAAATTATTTTCCACCTAGCTTAAGCACAATCGCATACACTCATGCATAAATAAAAGCCAAAATACCAGGGTCAGCTTTAAAACAAAAATGATATAAAAATTGTTGACCCAAACGAGAGAGGTCATTATTCTGTTCTTGGATGATTTCTCTCACCACTGTAAAATCAATACAATAGTGTAGTACCCTCCTTCAAACACTGGCTGCTGCTAAGAGTGATCCCATGATCTGATGATTTAATGGATAAGTACTGAATTCTAACACAGCCCAAAACAACAGGAATTGAATGAGCTTTATCTTACAGAAGCAGCATCAATATCTATTGCTTTATCATTAAGAACAGGGCGTTCAGGCATCTAACTTACTAGCCTACCTTGAATTGTGTCAGCTGTAGGAACTATTTGTAGTTGTAAACGTGCTCTAGTGAGTGCTGTAATATAAAAGCACCCCTAATACAGAATGATCTAACCAAATGTGAAAGGTATGGAGACAGGAAGTTACCAGTTACATGGACAATCTAATCAAAAAAACTTTGAACTCAGTTTTGTTACCTTTGGTTAATTTTGGTCTTATAACATTAAATTTTCTAATAAATTATTATTATTAATGAAATCATTACGAAATTATCTTTGAGTATGAGAAAAATGTATGTGTTATCACATTATATTCAACAACATGTGGAAATAAGTACTAAAGTTAAAAATAATTTCTTAAAGGAGTCTAAATCTTTTCCAGTATAGGGAATAAACCCTTAAAAATCCTAAAGGATCACAAATAAAAATGAAATGTGAAAAGAGAAATGCTTTAGAAACCATCAGATATAAGTAGCAAATTAACAGACAGGAGGAATAGTCACTTAATTTTAAACATGATGCTGAATGACTGGCAAGAGTCTTCAGGGTATTATGCTACTTAAATAAGTACTTCTGTAAATACTGACTTTCAATTTAAATTCCAAAGTGGTTAGGTATTTTAATGCTATATTATATATATACCATTTACAGATATTCTGTTTAACAGCTGTTGAGGGTAAAGAGATTTTCACTATGTGAAACTAACTTCAGGCTGAGTACATCAATTTCACTGTGTAATACCTTCTGCAAGATGTTGATTTTTAACACTTAAAGTTTGCAAAGCAGAAGATATAATTCTTAAGAAGAAATTCTAGATTTGAATTTCTGAAATGCTTCTGAATTTTGCATCAAAGTACTTGGAAATTGTAACAATAAAAATATAATTTTCAACTTTAAAAAATTAAAATTATATTAATAAATGGTGGTTGTAAGACACTACCACTAGAAACACCAAAATACAAAAGTTACCAGTATTGATAATGTGCCTGACAATAAAGACAAAAAAGAAAAATATTCCCTGTCCCAAGTAATATGACTTAAATAAAATAAAATAATGAAGCTACATGAGGAAAAGCAGTTTAGATCAGACTGTTTCATGTATGCATCTAAAGCGTGTACACTGATATCCACAGGCACTTTCCTTTATTAAATTCCTGTGTCCAATATCACAGTACTATAACAAATTAAAGTATTTTATTTCATTTACTTTTATTAAATTTAAACTTGCAAAGCCAAAAAAAAACTCTTTTGGAAGAATTTGAGAAAAGAGTAGCTTTGAACTGTTGAGAGGCAGTACAAGGAGAAGCATTAAGAAAATGGTGGGGCCAAAAAAGATCAGTTAGAGGCAATAAGCTATCAAATTACAAAAATTCTCATGTGAGAAGCCTAAATGATTATTGATTAACTTATTTTATTACTTGCAACGGTAAAGACAACTAAGCTAATGCCAAGAGAAAAACCTGCAAAAGAAACACACTTACTACATGGAAAAAATCATTATGATCAACAAAACATAGACTGAATTAACAAAAAACACAGCAACCTAATAACTAGTTTCAAAATACAGAACATGATCCCAGAGTGAAATATTTTGCAGCAGTTAGTCTTGAGGAAAGTACTGTGCTAATAAATAATTTTCCATTTTTTCCCTTTTTTTAATAATATAATTGTCATTGTCTTTTCAAATGACATACATAGCTGTCATCTCTTCTAAACGTTATTCAGATTTATGTACAAATTAATAGCAGAGGGACAGTACTGGTAAATCTCTCAATCTAAATTTTTACAATTTCGCCACTCAGGCAAATAATTTTAATAATGATGTTGATCTTCCCTGGCATGCTTTTACCTCTTCCTTTTTCTGTTTGCAGTTAAGACCCTTGAAACAATAAGCAATTTTCTTGGTTTTGTTTTGATTTACCTGAAAGACAGCCAGTGAGTGACAGAAACAGAAACAGTTTCCATGACAACCACATCATTGGTTGCAAAGGTCTTCAGTCCCTCTTTGTGCAGTTGTTAACAGCGTTGATGTTTCTTCATTAAAGCTTAGCCTAGTGAAACAAAGAAAAATTTTTGTTAGGAAAATTAAAAATATCTTGCAATAGTATAATAGACAATTCAAAAGCCAGAGCTGGTCCTAATGCAATTAGAAGTCTAGTTCCAAAGTGCTCTGTATGCACAGGGGCAGGTGGCCTGACACATACTCAGAGGGATCTTGTTCCAGTAGTAGTTACCTGTGTTAACAGCTACAGTGTCTGTGGCAGTGCTTTGGATAAATATATATGGATATCACCCTAAAAGCTATATGTGTACTGAAGCTCTGAATTTCCAAAAAGCCAAACTTAGAAGATAGTACACAAATCTTTCACAGCAAACATATTCAAAGCATATAGCTTAGCATATGTTCTTCTTTTCTTGAAAGCTGTATGTTGATATTTGGTATAAAGCATTTTAAAAAGCCAGAATAAAATAATATTTGCTTTAGGAAAATTCAGGCATTTTTAGTACTTGCAAGTTGGGTTGAAATAGATTCCAGTTCCTTCCATTTTACTCGTTGTGTAAAGAATCTATCAATGCATTTGAAACAACCAGCATTTATACAGCACAGATTGATTATTCATACTTACCTCTTATGACTCCTCAGATTTTTGTTTCCTGCCTGTCCTATGACTCATACATACATCTTGGCACACTACATCCTTCATCACACTGTTCTTAGCTACTGCTTTAGCAATATCAGCAACTTTAACACACTGAAACTTGGAGATTTTGTGTTCAAATGACTGAAAACTCAGTCCAAGATACAAGAAGTTTCAGCTGGTTGTGTATGGACATGAGTGTACTTCTAGTCTTTGACTTGAAAAACATCAAACTGCAAACATAAAGCTTATTTCCTACACTTTATTAATTGTATCTGCTTAGGAAGCCTTTGAGATCCTCCTCTTGGAGTTGAAGGAATCTTCAGCCCCTAGGGGCTGTGATCTACAACTACAAGAGCAATCCCACAGGACAGAACAATGAGACAAAAGAATTTGCTTTGCTCCCCTACCAAACCCCCTTTGGGCATAATATGACTCCTTCAGATTATAATCAGTTTAATTACATGCCACAGTTGCTGTTTCAGGGGTCCTACCCTGTATGCTAGAATACTCACAATGTGAGAGCAGAAACAAAGCTCAATATTGTAGCCCCCCAAAAATAAAAATAAAACTTCATAATATATGAGTTGATTCCTGCTGGATTATTCTGTTTCAACTGCTCTCTGAGCATCTCTAGTTGTAACGTATTTTGACAGTCTTTCCCTCATATATAGGGAAAAACATTTATGCATACACATGTAGAGAGACACACACACAGAGCATAAGAAGACAGCATCTGTTTAGGTCGCAGGTAGTTATTCTTGCAACAGTCTAAAGGTGTAACTTGTCAGCTCTCATTTATACAGAACAGCATGTACAGTTTTCAACACAAATAAAAAATCCCATTTAGGATTGTACTTCCTTCCAGGTAACCTTAATATCAGGTGTACACATTAATATAACCATCTCTGAAAGAGAATATAATAATCTAGTAGTCAAATGATTTTGCACATAGTGCCTGTAGCTCATCTAAACCTCCACAGGAAACTTCCTCAATTAATTATTAATGTCAGCTGCCTTTGGTTTTCACTTCAGTGATAATCTTCTTTTCAGTCACTGTGTTCCTTTGGTTAGTGAATTATCTCATTCAGCATTCCTTGCTGGCCAGGCCTTTGGGAAATAAGTATTTTCATTAATATTTAATTTTTTTTCCCTTATGGACATATCTGTTAAAAAGGGTAAAGCACAGCTTTCCCCTCCCCTTGCCAACTGTATTACTCTTTCATCTTCCTCATCATCACTTCCCTTCAGCTTCTTTTATAATGGTGCAACACAGAAATTATGTTAACTTGGTGATATCTCTGTTGCATAAACAGGGAAAAATATAACAAAACTTCCAGCATTAAAGTTTGAGATTGTTGTTGTTGTTAGTAGTATTAGGTATTACTGTGTCTATTGTATCAAACTGTTAAAAAATACTAAAGGTTGTGATTGGTTGAGCAGAAACGGAATGCCAAGCAAAGGGACCATCAAAATAAAAGATGCAGTTATACACATTGCTCTTTGAATTCTTGAAACATGATGATTTTAACTCTCAGGAAAAGGATATATATGTAATGAAAGTTTCAGTAAAGACAGCAGAGTTATGTCAACTTGTGCCAGATAAGAAGCCTATAGCTAAATAGCTGTAACAACTTTTTACATGACACTTAACTGTGACCTACATAACCTGACCCTATCAATGTAAAACCAACTTCAGTCCTGTTACACCGGCATATTAAAATGTAAAAGCAGAGCACAATGACAGGGAGATGCTCTGAATTAAGTCATGAATGTTGGACACTGACCTTCCTGTTAGGATATTTGTTGTATAAATACATTGGCTTATCTCAGTAGATGAATTACTAGCAAAACAAGCAAGGGGAAAATACATCACTGCGTAACTTTTAAAAGATATACATAGAAATCTTGATTATTATCATAATAATGAAAGAATCTTGCACCTTCACTTATTTTTTTCTATATTTCCTGTTTCTTCAGGGATACTTGGAAAACACTTTCCTGGACATATGGACAAATGTAGTACACAGCAACATGGTAGTGCCATCATACATCTAAGAATTGAGCTGTACAGTTCATGCAGTCTAACAAAGACATTGATATTGCATATATGGGGCTACCACATGGCATGTGGGACAATCCCAAAGGTGCTTTTTAGGAAATAATACAGGTAAGAGTATGAAAATGCTATATTTAAGAAATATAGGCATATAGTCTAATTTCTGATCTAGATTTAATGAAGGGATGTGCTCCTGGTTTTACTGTCAATAGCTGTCATCTGATATTTGCAATGACTTTTACAGAGTCTTGGGTGATGGAAGAATTCCTTTATGCTTATAGCAAAAAGACCAAAGGTGCCATAAATCCATCAAGAAAAGCACCCTCTTTCTTACAGAAGAAAAAAAAAAAAAAAAGAGAGAGAGAAAGGAGAGATTGCTTTAGAAACAGTTAATTAATACTTTCTTACGTCTTGTAAGAAAGTTCTTAACACTGGCTTATTCTTGAAGTAGCTTAAGGGCATACATACAAGCAGTATTCAGTTGTTCTTGGTTTGAAAATCTTCCTAATTTTCTGGATTATTTTTTTTGCCCAGCTCTGATTATCTCCATCCCAGAATGAGGAAACTTTTAAAACAAGCAATTACATTTTGATCCTAAGAATATAGGACAGAATATACAGTCACTTACCAATGGAAAAGAATATAGCTGAAGATGCTGCTCAAAAAGACTTCAGAATCATTTCAGCCGAAAAGTATCAATTCTTTATTTCCCCAGATGTAAATTTTGACCTCACAAAAATCCAACTGGTTTCTTTGGAACAGTTTGTTGGCTTCACTGGTAATTCAGTGCAAGAAAAGAAAATGAAGTTTTCCAGAATGTAATATGTTCTACAGATTTCTTTGGCATAATAGCATGATTTGACAGAGCTCTGTAGTCTAACTTTGGAACATAAGGATGGAGTGTTTACCATTTGTTGAGGTTATTTCCTGGCCTGTTCTTATTCTTTCTTCACAAAATATGCAGATTCTGTAAGGTGTTTTTATTTTTCTTTTATAATACTGAAGATATGAATTTTGACTGATGGCAATTTGTAAAACACAGTGATCTAAAATAAATTTTGTGTATATAACACACAGCAAACAATTTATCTAACAAATTTAACTTATTTTTCTGCACAAAGGATTAGTAGATATGGTTTTCAGTTTCCATACAGTACTATCCATAGTCCTTTGTTTTCCACAAAATTTCTGCCAAATTGTTTTGAAATTTGTTTTAAATCTTTGTGCTGATTGTAGACAATTATCCAAACATTCAGCACTCAGTATGTTTTAATGAACTGTTTTGGCTAGTAGTGACAGCGCGGATACTTTCTTATGGTTCTGACTCCCAAAAGAATTTGTGACTATTTAGAGCATGAGTACTAATGCACTGTTGACAACAGTAATGCACAAGATGTTTGAATCAGATTCAGTAAATCCATGGTGGTGGTAGTAGTAGTAGTAGTAGTAGTAGTAGTACTACTACTACTACTAATAATAATAATAATAATAATACCTATTATCATTAGGGTTTTTTTTCTGGCACTTATGATAAATTTATATGCGACTGCAAAGATTTGTTCTTTCTTTAATTAAAATATTTATGAAGTGAAGCTTTTAGCATAAATACTGTGATACTGATACCAAAGTGCTTTTTCCATTATCACTACCTCATTTCCCTTTTCCATCATATGCATATTTATCAGTACCAATGTGAAAGGGTTGATTACATAAATCCACATCCTCTCTCAAAACAATGTAACAAGGGTCTTTGTCTCTACAGCGACTATACTGCTCAGAGGAAAGTATGTGACTTGTCACCAAAAAAAAAGGTTTTCTCTGTAATATTTCTTTTTCTTATATCAATACACATTAGAGGAAAGCCCAAGTCAATAGCACTTCAAGATATTCAATTTTCCCTTTCCTTTAGCAAAAGGAATGTGCTCACAGGTAATGAAGAAATAACACCAGAGATAAGCAATTCTGATGTTCTGTGTGGAGTTGGAAAAGCAAGGACTGAAGAGAGTAAGAAATTGAGCTATTGCCACCCATGTGTCTGAACGGAAAGGAAAAAATAGCATATCCTACAAATAACAGATATACTTACATGGGTTTAGATAGCATTTTTAGGAAATATTTTTCTTCACATTTAGGAAGCGGAGGATGTTGGCCTAAGGACAGCTAAACTGCTAATGAGATTTCTCAAGGTGGCAAACCTATGAAATCAATAAATGCAACGAGCTAAGTATCACTGACTAGGCTTTCTATAAAAGGCTGATTATACTCTTGAAAAAAGACAGAGGTCTAACTGAAGTTCCAGTTTAAAGCACTGAAATAGTCTTCTAATCAACACCGAAGTCTCTGTCCCTCTCTGCACAACCTGTACTTCAATCAGGGCCTGAAAGACATAAATTGAATTGCCGCAGTCACTAGTTCAGCCCATCCTCTTTGCTCTCATGAGCATCAGGCTTGGTAACGCTCCGTCCATGGAGAATTCAAGGCTTTAGAAAAGCAAAGGCTCAGATGTTACAAAGTTCATCAACAGAGATAGCTTGGCTGGAAATTTTTAAAAAGAGCTTGCTTGTTGATAGTTCTCTGGTGATATATTTATATATAAAGTTAACTACTAGACCACGATTATGACAGATACTGGTTATATGGGTTATAAATAACCTCTGTTGAGTTCATGTTCCTGCTTGCTTTCAATAAAGAATTAATCTCCTCAGTCCAAAGTCTTTGTGACAATACTGTTTACAAAAAGGTTTAAATTTAATAAAAACATACTAAGCTAATATTTGATAAAAGTCATACCATAGACAGTTTTACAATGAAATGTCAGTGGAATTTCTTTTAGGACAATTGAAAGTGAAATGATATTAAGCCAATGTAAACAGCAAGGCGTCTTGTAGGATTGATTATTGTTCCAAGGGGAGATCATTTATTTTCAAGTTTTAATAACAGTTCAACTTATTGTAAAGAAAATTTAATAAAGTACAGGTTTTAGCAGTTTTATAAAACAATTTCTGAGTTATTTTATGAATACTTAATTTACTGCTAAAAATACTAAAAGTTTGCTCTGCAGTGGGACCTTTCTTTCTCAGGTTCCTCCTAGCAAGCAACTAGGACTTTCAATATCTAAATTAATAATTCATAAGTTTGGGGGTGGAGGTGGGGGTATTCATGTTGTTAATATATTTTTCAAAGATACAAGTCAAGTTCTAGGAAGAAGCATAAAATGCTACTTTACTAAAAAAGCTAATTGGCTATTTCTGAAAATCGTATCAATCGCAGTTTCTGCACTGGTGAATGAACATCTGAACTACTGCTCTGTAAAACAGAACAAAATATTTGATTGCAAATGCAATCTGTGACTCCAAGAGGTTCTGAATTATTCAGAGGAACTAAACCTGTTTTGAAAACCCTGCACAGTACCCATAGAAAAAGAAACTAATATTGTATTAAACATTGATTATTTTCTAGTATTTTAAAATATTTTCATGTACATATCTATAAAAAGACTTTTTGGGCAGCAAGTTGCCCATGGGCCAGCAGTGTGCCCGTGTGGCCAAGAAGGCCAATGGGATCCTGGGGAGCATCAGCAGGACTGCAGCCAGCAGGTGGAGAGAGGTGATCCTCACCCTCTGCTCTGCCCTGGTGAGGCCGCATCTGGAGTGCTGTGTCCAGTTCTGAGCTCCCCAGTTCTAGAGAGACAGGGAACTACTGGAGAGGGGCCAGCAGAAGGTTACAAAGATGATGAGAGGACAGGATCATCTCCCTTTTGAGGAAAGGCTGAGAGAGCTGGGGCTGTTTAGCCTGGAGAAGATAAGACTGAGAGGGGATCTTATTCATGTCTACAAATACCTTAAGAGCAAGTGTCAGGAGGATGGGGTCAGGCTCTTGTCAGTGGTGCCCAGTGAAAGGACAAGGGACAATGGGCACAAACTGCAACACAGGAGGTTCCACCTGAATATGAGGAAGAATTTCTTTACCTTGAGAGTGACAGAGCCCTGGCACAGGCTTCCCAGAGAGGCTGTGAAGTCTCCTTCTCTGGAGACATTCAAAACCCGCCTGGACACAATCCTGTGCAACCTGCTTTCACAGGAGTTTGGACTAGGTGATCTCCAGAGGTCCCTTCCAACCCTGACCATCCTGTGATTCTATAAACTTAAGATGCAGAATGTCTCCCTTTCCAACACAAGCATGCCAAAACATGGATGAAAGCAACAAAATAAAATCTCAGCCAATTGACTCAGCTTTTTCATTGTGCTTAATATTATTTTTTTATCAAATCAGCCATTAATAATAATAGTGTACATTAAACAACTCATTTGACGAAGAAGCCTCATTTAATGCTGAATTATTTCAGAGACCATTCAATCTTATTTGTTAGAGGAGCTAGATCCTTTTTGGGATTCTTACTGTAAATCAGACATAAAATGTCATCAGCATGCTCAGGAGAAGGAGAAGATGGCAGAAAGAGTTCTCAGCTTCTCTAAACTACCAATAGTGAGGTGCTGCTATTTGAGTACATTCACTTGAATATAGCTTGAAAAAATTAGGGTCCCCTGCAGGCAAGTCAAGTGACTCAGGCCTTTAGGTACCAGTTGCTCAGAAGGGGTACAGCCATGGACTCCTGCACCACTCCCAGGCAGTGATGCAGATGCAGCATACTGGTCCCTCTGTTAGGCCTGGATATGTTCTCAGGTGAATAAATACCTATTTGTTGAGGCCTTCTAAGAAGGAAAGCAGTGGAATTAGTTCTGGGTTTTTTCCCCCATCCATTTGTCGAACAGACAGAGTTTCTAAAATTCATCTCACATTTCAGAGAACAAGCAGCTGCTGGGGACGAAGCAGTTCAAAAAGCATTGCTGCTCCTGCTTAGGTATGTGAATGAGCACTGCAACATGGATTGACCTCACCAACATGATTTTTTCGATTTTTTAAAACTGGACTGGAAGTACAATAGTTTTTCTCACAGCTACCGCAGTTAAGCTCTCGGGTTTCTTGTATGAACTGTATGAACAGTTACTTCTTGAAGTCCCATAAGCACTTATTGATGCTCCCCTGAAATTTTTTGTAGTTGTGTCAATATTAATCACATGTAAGCAATAGGAAATAAAGAGGAAAATTATGTATAATTTGACACTGGAACTTAGGTATATAAGCTCTCTTGTTAGTAAATGAAGAAAAATAGACAACCTGAAGGAAAATTCATTGGAGTGAGGTAAACAAGCTTATGGTTTTTGCTAACTGTGAGGAACGTGATTGCAGCAGAAGCCTAGACAGCTACCCCAAATTATTCAATTAACTCTCAAATGGCTAAAACTGAGTAATAGCAGTCTTCACTTCTTTGATCAAGCCTGTATGAAAGTTTCTACAATATGCAAAAAACTGAACCAGTTATTTCACTTCTATTCCAGTCATCTTGCAATAAAATCACACTTGCTTCATGATGGACATTCCTTGGTATTTTAATTATTCAGGAAATATATTCAAGTACTTTTATTAAGTCCTACAGTTGCCCCCAGAGAACCTGAGAAGTTCAGGGGGGAACAGTTATAGTATTGTGGGTCATGTTATTGACATGCCCTCAACCTGCATTGTTTGTATTAGACTTGATTTATTTGCAACCTAATATTGCAGGGAAATGGTATATTCTTATGCTGTTCTTTTCAGCCCTCTTCCAAATTCAGCCCAAATTCCTCTGGGAGATCACAAGATGTGCCAGAGTAATCACATCTGGAATTTTTTTTTGCTCACCTAAGCAGGGGGATTAAGGACAATGATAGGAGCAGCATGACATTGCTGCTGTTTTGTATCTCAGATGTACTCATTAGATCGACCTCCAACATGTAAGAGGAGCAGCTCATCTTGGCCTCACTTCTGCAGCAACCAGCTAGTGCTACGAGGGAAGATGACTGCAAATAAATAAATATCTTTGACTGCCACTTGCATCTGGTATTGTATCAGCCAGTATGAATAAGCATACCTTAAGCCTTCCACTTAATGCAACCACCAGACTAACGGTATTATGTGTTTTATTAACACAAACCAGCATCACCACTTAGCTCTCTACAAGGATATAAACCCCTGTAGATTGTGTGTAAATCATACTCTGAAGTAGTGGCCACAATCTCTCTGTGGATATGTAAATTCCATTCATTTCTGTGCTCACTTCCAGACAAATCAGCTCTGGCATAACAGGGTGTATGTGCACCAGGGTGTTCAATACTACATATGAAAAGGGTCAATAAATTTTCTGTGCCCAAGATGTGAGATCTCATTTACTTTATAAAGCAGGTGCAGGACAGGCTCCCAAAAGAGTGTTAAGGAAAAGTAAGATCCTTCAACACCCTCCTTACCTTCTGCATATAGGCCTTGCATGGTGCTGTCAGCCTGTAAGGACGTTCATACAAAAAGGATGTAGGCTACGTGCAGTGAGTGGAGGGGACCATTTCATGCATAGAGAGGATGGGAGATACGTAGAGAGGTTTGTGTAAAAAGACTGTGTGTGAATGATCCATCAGTGTGTATATACTACAAGTCTGCCTCAGTGACAATCCACAGATTAGAAAAATGACAGTACCATATAGAAACCTTGTCTTCACATCTCATTTGTGAGGTCTGGGTTAATACCTGCATTAGCTACTGGGGCAGATTTCACATTAGTTCAGCCCTAAGGTTTAGGTAACGAGACCAGTTTTAGTCAATTGTTTTGCTTTAACATAATATATAATAAAATTAATACAAGATTTTAGCTAAAAAGTTCTATCTGATCATAGAATCATAGTATTTTTTGCGTTGGCAAAGGCCTCTAAGATCGACTCCAACTATAAACATAAGACTGCCAAGTTCACCACTAAATCATGTCCCTAAACATCTACAGGTCTTTTAAATGCTCCAGGGATGATGACTCAACCACTTCCCTGTTCTAACCAAAACACTATTCTGCTTTTCAAATATGAGGTGTCTTTCTGTAATTTTTATCCTGTTATTTGAGAAAGAATAAACCATGTCTTCTCAAGTTGAGGTGATCTGTATGTACAGACCCCATGACAAGGGTACATCACCATTTTACAAGGATTTTACACAAGCACAAAGGTTTTATTGCTTATGTATTCAGATGAGAGAATTCTCCACAAAAAAAAGAAACAAGTAAAAAGGATTACATCTTCAATGCAAGACAGGGTAAAAATTTATTAAGGTTAAGAGACACAAATTTCTTTAGACACGTTTGGAAACAAGTCTTAACACTGAGCATATTTTTTAAATGTATATTCGATTCAATCTCAAACTATTCAGATTAATAAGAAAAAGTGAATAAAATATTATCTGTTTTATTTAAATGGTTGGACTAGACTATCTCATTACAATTAATAGTTGTAACATCTCAGGATAACAAAGAATGTATTTAATATACAGTAAGAAGACCATATCTTTGGAACTTAGTTGTTAGAGGTATATATAAAGATGTAGAATCTGAAAATGCATCTGTAAAAACAAAATTAGGAGGGAGAAGATACTTGAAACACTCAGTTGTTCTGAAACCGTTATGGTGGTTTAAATGTTAATACTTCTGTTCTTAGCTATTTTCCACTTGAAACACTGCAATATGTTTTTAAACTGCCATACTGAAGGATATTAATGATGCAACAAATTGACTGGTGCTACAGAGACATATCTGTTTTTTTATGAGCATATTTAATTGCACATGTTTCTTAAGTTTCTAATTACAACTAGTACTAAAAGTGTCTAGATGCTTAAGGATGCATTTTTATATTTAAACATACCTCATTATTATTACTTATATGGCAGACAGTTCACTAAGATATAATGATAGGATATTAAAGTGGATTAGAAATCTCATTATTAAAACACAAGCTTGTCTGAATAGAAAAGAAAAAAATAAAGTACTCTAAATGGAATAAGCACCTCTTCATTTTCTTTAACAAATCTCATTTTATTATGAGCTAAATGTCAGAGACATAAAGATGTAACCGGTGGCATGATCCCATCAAGGTGGTTTGTATCTGTTATTATACTGTATTTAACACTGTATTTCCAAAGATTTTAAATAAAGCCAGTGGACTGTACTAAGGGCTCAAATTTCAGCCAAATGTGTTTTAACCTATCTGGGGGTGGATTGTTTATTTTTAAAGAGTAAGATACAACTGCAGTCAACATCTCTTCCTGTATTTTAACTCAGTATTAGGGCAGACACCAATTATGAAATTGTGCTGTCAGGTTACCCCTCTAAGGGCAGTCACACACTTCAGGTGTTCAGTGGCAAATTGAATTTGACATTTAATTTGAAGCCCGGATACCATAATGTAAAACCTTCTGCAGTATTAGTGATAAAGCAGGAGGGCAGACACCCCGGCTGCCTTTCTTAAATAGTTCTCTCCATATTACCACTGTCTTCATTATTTTCTATGGGGAATTTTTTTCCTGATCTTTAAAGTAAATGTTTAGAATCACAGTAGCTCACAACTAGAGCATTTCAGGTTCCTTTATAGATTCAGATAAATTATCTACTATAAACTTTATACATGCATGCTATCTAGACACCCTGTCATTTTTTAGTTTAGAACAATCCATAGACAGCATAGCACTTAGTAGCTGGTGGTGCTGACATTTTCTCATTTGTTTATTCTTTGGAAGATAACTTAATTTTATGTTGCATAAGAAAGTGTGCTAATGGTGGCTGCAAGGCTTTTATTAATTGAAGATTCATTTTTTGCAGAGATTCTGGGTAAGTTGGAAGACCTTTCTTTAATGCACTTCAGGGTAAAGTACTGGAATATAATATTTTCAAGAAGCAGTTAGAGATCCTCCTTGCCTGACAGTATTGACAGATATTAGGGTCAGAAATTAAAAATGTCATAACCTGAAAGTGCAGAGGTTGGTTTTGTATACATGCAAATGGAATTTAGCCAGGATACTGGATTAACCATCACCTTGGAGGTTACCATTACATATCAAAAAACCCACCACCAACAACAACAACAAAAAATTAGGACAGTTCCTTGTCCCTGTAACCTGTCACAATACAACAGCTATGAATTAAGCTGTGAAATGTATAATAGCTCAGAATCAGATCCGGAGGCTCTAGCCATAGAGTACTATATTAATTAACAACAGATACCTGTGCTATTTGATATTCGTACACAAATATTATCCAGACCAAGCAGGATCATATTTCTATGGAATTACCCAGACCACAGAACACATTCATATCTAATTCAGCATACTGTGAATTTTGCATAAACTGGCACTATCTGATGTGCATGGAAGTCTGCAAAGACCAAGTTATTTCCCTTTTATTTTTCCTACCATTTCTGCGTTCTGTGTCAAGTGGCTGAAGTGGTGTTATTACTATTTTTCTATTTATTTTTGGCACCTTAAAATGGAGTTCACTGTCATGAAGATCAACAGCTTTGGCACCCCCTACAAAGTACTCACATTTCCCTAATAATGCCAAAAAGTTGTCAGAGTTCTGTCAGGAGAACTGGAAGGGCATCTCTTGATTTTTTCCTCATTGATTGTTTTTTTTATTTCTGAAATAGTTTCGTACAGTTTTTGAAATAATTTCTTGAAGTTTTTTTCTGGGGAAAGAATATCCTCCTCAACTAAAAGTCATGAGCCTCTTCTGGTTTCCAGAGAGCAATGTCATTGATTGTGTTGACAGCACTTATTTCCATTGATCTGTCCCAGTTCTTTCCATGTCTATCAGAACTTGTCTTGCAAAAATTTGTCACTTTTCTTTAGCTTGTGAGTTCCAACTGGTTGTAGGTTGTGTTCAATGACAGAGAACTTTTTCTTTTTTATTTCTTTTCTCTATTTCCATTCATGAAGGCAGAGAATTTAGAATTTGGAAGCAATACAAACTATATGCAGCTTAAAATTTTCAGCATGGCATTTTCTTTGCTGTGTAAGATGCTTCACTTTGGCAAACTCACATGGTCTATAAAATACAAACTAAGAACAACATTTCAGAAAAATGCAATGAAATATAATGAAGGACACATGTAGTTTTTGCTGTTAATGTGCTGAAATTCTGCTAATGCATCAGGCAAAAGTCAGCCAGTTAAACACAAGCCTGGGGCTACTGGATGTTCTGGTGCATGCTGGACAAGTGCTGGCAAATCCTTTTCATTACCCAAAGAAGGCTCTATCAGGACAGTGTTTTCAGTCACCTGTTTGACAGGGAGTGAAGTATCAGGCCCATCATTGCACCTGCTTGGCTTTTTTGTGCTTCTGAAAGATATGTGGAATGATGCCTGCTTTTATTAAAAGTTTAGCTATTTTCTTCCAAGAGACAGAAACCCTTCGGCACAGTCCTGATTAGTGGTTATAAGGGAACCAAGGTAAAATTGCTGTAGGAATTGAATGTGCTTCTCACCCCTCCCTGATAATTACTTGGAATTATAAGTATTTTGCAATTCAATTTCTAACACCTACTGCCAAACAAGAACAGAAGGGTGGCACAAGAGTGACACTTATATCCAAAACTGAATGCTGTCTCAGGATGGCTTGTCACCTTCCTGCTTTTCACTAGAGGTTTCATGCAAAGCAGCAGAGGGAGAGAAGAAGCCAAGAGGACACATGGTTATGTAAATAAGCTCTTAAAAAAAGTCTGGTAATGCCTTTTGTAAAATATGATGTTATGCTTTCTATTTTTCTTATCCTGAACATTCCTTTAAATTCTAGTTATATTAGTTTATCCATCAAAATTAACAAGACCTATCAGTAAAACTTACTATTGTGACAAGTCGCACCATAAAAATATCCAAGAAACTAGAAAGTGAATATAATCCCTGACATATTCACTTATTTTATTTCTGATTCCCATGTTATGTTGGAATATTTATAAATTATTAAAAATAAAAAATGTGATGTAATTAAGTATGCTTATGTAGATTACTACTGAAAATGGAGAGGCAGGTATAGTCCATGCTTTGAACATTGTTTTTATGTGTGATTAGTGAGTGTATCACTTGCAGTCTTTCTATCTGCACTTATGGACTCTTTGGCCACATAAGGTTACCTATTAAAGGACCAAAACTTTATATTAATTAAAGTAAAAAAATAAATAAATAAAATAAATAATTAATACAAATAATTAAATTAATTAATCTGATTTTAAATTAAACTGATTTTATAAATTGAACCAGACTTAAACAAGGACAAAAGGACATTAGAAATATGCTAATTTTCATAGCTAATTATACAGAAAAGCAGTCATGTGTTAGCTTGGCCTAATTCCAGTAAATTGAAAGAGAAAGTCTCTAATTGTAGATCCTTTATTTCAGCACTGAAAGTATATAAGAAAAGATAATTTTGCAGCTAAGGAAAATGCAAAGCTAAAATCACATGAGAGAGTTCAAACCAAATGGGTGGCATCATATCACTATTTAAAATTTTCTGTAAAGAAGACTTCATAATGCATCCAGTGGAAAAAAAAATCTTTAATTTGAAAATATTACCACTAGTTTTACCACACCTGTGTTTACATCTTGTTAACATTTCAGAAAATTTCGATCATGGAATTATAATTACAAAGAATTTCAGTTTCTACTATACTCTTAGATGTGTAGATCTCTTCTGACAATCTATTCACTAAGGGGAGGCAGACATTAAGAAATCAAACCAGGCTACACTCATTCAAAGTGCTTGTACTGGTTCTGCAGACATAAAAAAAGAAAATTAATTAATACAAATATTATAGCTGCAAGTGGATGTTCTTAACTTGTTTGAGCTTACTTTCATAAGCTACATCTTGGAAAATGTTTCCTGAACCACAGAAAACTCTTGACCTTCAGAAAAGATGTAGTGCACTGATATTGTGAGGAATTAAACAATGATATAATTAATTCAGTTAATGAAATAATTTATTTCCTCATATTCTTTCCTCAAAAAAAAACTGGCGTGAGGAGGGAATTAGGTAAAAATATATACGTTTAGAAAAGATGAAAAAAGTGTTGATCTGCTTGAGGATAGGAAGGCTCTGCAGAGGGATCTGGACAGGCTGGATCGATGGGCTGAGGCCACTGTATGAGGTTCAACCAAGCTCAGTGCTGGGTCCTGCTCTTGGGCCACAACAGCCCCACCGAATGCTATGGGGGCGGGGGAAGAGCAGCTGGAAAGCTGCCTGGTGGGAAAGGACCTGGGGGTGCTGGCTGACAGAGGACTGAACATGAGCCAGCCGTGTGCCCAGGTGGCCAAGAAGGCCAAGAGCATCCTGGCTTGTATCAGAAACAGTGTGGCCAGCAGGACTAGGGAAGGGATTGTCCCCCTGTACTCTGCACTGGTGAGGTTTCATCTCAAATACTCTCTTCAGTTTGGGGCCCCTCACTGCAAGAAAGACATTGAAGTGCTGGAGTGTGTCCAGAGAAGGGCAACAGAGCTGGTGAAGGGTCTGGAGCACAAGTCTTGTGAGGACCGGCTGAGGGAACAGGGGTTGCTTAGTCTGGAGAGGACACTCAGGGGGGATCTTATTGCTCTCTACAGCTGCCTGAAAGGGGGCTGTAGGCAAGTGTGGATCAGTCTCTCCTCCCAGATAACAAGAGACAGGACAAGAGGAAATGGCCTCAAGTTACACCAGGAGAGGTTTACATTGGGTATAAGGAAAAACTTTTCACTGAAAGGGTGCTGAAGCATTGGAACAGGCTGCCCAGGGAGGGGGTGGCATCATCATCTCTGGAGCTATTTAAAAAATACATGGATGTGGTGCTTAGTGAATAGTTTGGTGATGGACTTAGTTTGGTTGTGGGTTAACGGTTAGACTTGATGATCTCAGAGGTCTTTTCCAACCTAAGTGATTCTATGATCCATCCACTTTGCATCAACAAAATTTAGTCTGATTTTTCTGTTATACTGGGGAGAGAGGGAAAGAATCTCAGCTTCCTCCTGATGGTTTGAGGACATAGCAAATGTGCCACAGTTTTAAGGGGGACCATCCAGGATTTTCAGTGTTTCAGAAGAGGCAAAGAATAAGGAAAAACAAAACAACTCTATGATCTTAATTCAGTGAGACATTACACAGTAAAACTAAACTAAGGACCAGAGGAGGACCCATGTTATTCTTGTTTGTAAACCTGAGATTTGAATTAGCTGGTTTACTTTCATTGCTTTTTATTTTAATACACCAATTTTTACTCAGCTGCTCTTTTAAAATGTAAATCGTGTCACCATTGATGAGCAAGGTAAACGACTGAAGACAGATCATGGCATTCTGCCCCCAGATAACTTCTGTTTTCATAGCACAAGCAGATTAAATATTACAGGGTAGCTACAAATCCAAAAATAAACCTGCTGTGTCTCCCATTCCTATATACACTGCTGTAGCACATCTTACCCCCAGCTGTCCTTGTTCACCGGCCTCTACAGGCCAAATTTTGCCCTTCCCTATTTGCATATAATATACTAGAAAATTAATGCAATACAAATTTCCTCACTGTTTAGTATCTCTGCTTTTTTTCCTTTAACTATGAAAACATAAATTTTGGAGAAATCATTTTTCTCCCTTGTGAACACTTGATTTTTGTCATTCCCCATCACTTTTAAGAGTCTCTGGGATGAAATTCAATCCAAAAAGACAGAAAGAACTTAAAAAAAAAGAAAAAAAAAAGAAAAAGAAAAAAAAAGAAAAAGAAAAACAAACTGATTCACACCTCTTTCCTGTGGGTAGTTTTATCAAAGTGTCTCTCTCAGATGATCAAAGGCAGGACTGAAGATTCTCTCCAGTGCACCATTTCCTGCCATTGCTTCAGCCAGTTTCCCTTGGATTCTGCCAGCTAACAACAACTCCAGACAGCACTGGCAGCAATAGCTTCCAAGCTGACAAAATCAGTTTTAATTTTGAACAATATATCTAAAAACAATGATGCCTGTTTCACCATTGTCAGTCAAACAAAAGGAGATTATTTCATTGTTCAGACAATTATAAAGTGTAGTTCTTTTGACAATACAGTGGGAAATGCAAACACATTATTTCAGATATACAGTATAGTGTCACAATAATTACAGGTGCCTGATATGCCATTTTTTATAGCTTGGTTTATAGAGTAGTTTAAAATCAGGTGAGAATAAATAAAGAAAATCCACAGAACACTAGAGATTTTTAGCAGCAGGCTTTCTTTCCTACAGACGTCGCCATGTTCATTACATTCTGCTGCATGTCCCTTTTCCTCATGAAGATAAAATACCATGGTTCTTCCACTCTTGACCATCATTTACCCCTTCAGCTTTCCTAATGCAATAGCCATTAGGCCCAGGTTTCTGGCTAAGACAGATATCACTGTGTGGGGTTACGACAGTACCAGCTGGCTGGGTGCGAACAAGTTGGAAGACTAAAGACATGTACATATATTGTACCTACATATATGCAGGTACTTATATACATTCATTAAAACTTTACTGTCTTACACACTGACAAATTTAACTAGGCAAGACTTTTATCAAACCTAAACATTTCAGTTTAATGTCCAAAAATAATTTGTTCCATAGAGTTAAAAAAGAAAAAAATAATTGGTTTTTAGTTTTACTGCTCTTTTCTAAACAGTAAAGATAGTAAAGCTGTTGGATTTTTTTCAGAATTGGAAGGCCATTATGGAACATAAAGCTATTGATGTTATTTTTTGTGTGGTATACCAAGAATAGGTATAAGACTTAAATCTCATTTTTAAAGTTAAGTCCATTACTTTTAATTTCTAAAAATTCAGTGATACAAAGAATTTCTGGAAATCATCTCATGGTCTTTTAAAAAAATAATTAACGTACCAAACAGCAGTATTGGGGTTTCTTTATTTATATTTAAGGCAATATATTCTACCTACTAATTTGAGGAAAAGATCCAGAACGGTAAATTTCTTTGTTTGTTTATTGAAGAACAGATAGTATTATGTGGAAGTAAACGTATTTCTTTTTTTCCATGTGTCAAGTTACTCATACAGTTTGCTTTTTTATGGGCAAACTTGTTTCATAGGTATGTAAACTTAAAATACTAGGAACATTAAGACAACTTTAGAGATAAATTATATATTTGAGCACTTAGCTGTGCATCACAGCTTTGGCATATGGAATTACAAAGTAAACAGTAGGTAAATCAGGAAGGCGTTAGTACGAAAATAGAACCATAAGAAGCGAAAAACCAAGAAATATGTCACTATAAAAGACAGCATTTACTTAAAACACAGTTACTTGACTTTGAACGTTATGTGCCTTTAATAGATGTTCAACTGGGCAGTCATGATTTTCACTTAAGCAAATTCTGTTTACCTGTTTAGCACTTTTGAAAATGAGACAGAATAACTTAAAGAGATTATATCATTCACCTTTCCCCTTCTGGAGAAATTTTGATTACAAAAAAGAGTCCATAGAAAGTCACTGGACATCTTTATTACTCTCTGGATATACCCCATGACAGCTGTAAAGCTGTTACTGTTAAGATTCAAATGCTATTGTTGTTTTCCACCTTGTTTGCAAGGTAGAGAACTTTCTATGACACACATTGATATTGTTGATATTATTTTTCGATTTAAATAATAAATACAGATGTTCAAACACAGATTTTCTCTGAGCCCACAAATTTTTGTTGTTTGAGTTACTGGAAATATAGGTGGACTATAAAAAGATCTGTTTAATACTAAATTAAGTGACAAGCAGATAGAGAAATTGAACTTACACAAAAAAAAGTCTTTTCTTCTTTCAAAAAAACCCCTACATTACTTCTTCAGCTGGTAAAAACTTGTTTGTGCAATTACGTATTTCTTCCCTTTAAAATAAACTGTTAGTTTACCTTGACAGCTTGCTGAGAGAAATGAATCCAACATAATTCAAGTTAAAGATCCCTACTTAAGAGCATCCACAAAACAGTATAAAGTAGTTCAAACTGACCAGTTTAGAAATCAATTTAATTAACTCACTGAAATGTATAAAGCAGTTCTAATAACTAGTGAAGTCAAGGACATGTATAGTGTAAATTTATTTGGTGACTATGTACTCATTTAACCACATCATGGTCAGGTTTTGTGATCAGTGTGATGATCACCAGTTTTGAATGCTAGCACTCAAACTCACACAATTAACGTTTAATGTTTTATGGTGTTTAGTCTTGCTAGAAGCTGAACTGAACTTGCTCTTCCCATCATAAAACATGACAAGACTGTAACCACTTAGTGAACTTCTAATTATTTATTTCTCTGTTAGCCTTTAGGTTTTAGAGATTCATCATTCTAAAGAGTAACAATAAAATTACCTGAGTTGTTATGAAGAAGGATTAAAATAAAAGGTTAAAATAAAGCAAATTATGACCTGAATAATTTCACTAAGTAATTCAAGTTAGTTTCAGTAAAAATCTTACAAAGACACTTGTGTGGTAAAGAAACAAAAATAATTTTTAAAAAAAATTACAGGAGAGACTAAACACTTTACTGGGTGCCAGCTCCAAAACTACTTCTTTGTTGCACATCAAATAATTTACTTATTCATGAATTAACAGGCCTAATAATCTTGAAGAACATATCGTGCTGATTATCATTTTCATTAAGACACAATAGTGCCAAATTGCCATTAAAATATGTTTAAAAGTATGTGAGAGACAGAAACTAATTTTTTGTTAACTATGTTAAGTACCACCCCACACCACCATGTCTGAACAACATCTTTTAAGAATACCAAGGCCTGCCTTTGTATTGGGTCAAAACAAACTTGCTTAAAAATATTGCAGCTCAAAAAAAAAAAAATAAATTATTTTCCAGAGTATGTTATTCCTTAGGTGGGTTTCTAACTTTCCTACTTCTTTCCTACAAATCTTAAGATTTTCTCCATTTTATCATACTTGAACTTTATTTCTGCTCTCAATAGGGAGTATTACAGGTAAGCAATATGTCTTAATGGTTTTCTGGCTTCTCAGGCCAGTTATCCTCATTCTTAACCAGAAGCAAGCCTAATCTGGGTATCTCCTCTTCTCCATTATCTATAATAAGCTCTTTCTTAACACTTATTAAAACTGATACCTGGTGCTAACCTCAGCATCACAAGCTCCTACTTTGAAAAAAAATGCATAAACCATGTACCTTAACATGAACAGCTAAAGAGAAGCAAAAATAAATGAGACATTAAAATGAAATAATAATGTTGTCCTATCTTCTCTTCTTATTAGTACATTTTTTTGTTGTTGCTTTTTGTTTGGTTTTGTTTGGTTTGTTTAGGGTTGTGTGTGTGGGGGGGGGGGTGTTGGGGGGGAGGGGTGTAATTGAGAGCAGCCACAGAGTGTTAGAGACAGATTTTGAAATCAGTACCACTGTTGTCTTGGATTTTTTCCCTCTGCTAATTCTTCAGTAATAAATTAATAGAACTGTAGAGAGATGAAAATGACAACAAATCAGAAAAGCATAAGAAACTGAAGAGAATGTGAAAGGACTGTATTAAAAGAAAATAAAGCATGTTTAAATGTTATTTTTACCTACAGTTTATATGGACTTTTATTACTAAAAAGCGAAAGGAGAACAGTTGCAAACACAGCTTCTGGAAGGAACCGAAACCAAACATGCTGAATCTTGAGCTACTTTTTCCATCACTGCTGAGTCACAGACAGCAAGAGTTTTTCTAACTGCTGTACACACATAATGGCTGTGAATTGATACTTCTCCTGCACACCTTCCACTGCAGGGCTCCAAACACTTGCAAGAGCAGCTGGTAGGAGTTGAGCATACACCCTGGGAAACCTGATGCTGCCCCGTTAAAATGCCTTTAGCAGAATTGCAGATGATTCTGTCTTTGGTTCACACAATCCAAGTGAAGGGTTGATTTTTAACTGTTGAAAATGTTGTCTCTGTGTGGGTCTACCTCAAATAGACATAATATTTTATTCTATATTATAAGGACAAGGAAAATTATTTATTTACTGCATAATGGTATCAATATTCCAGATTTTACAGTCCAGTTCTGAGAAAAAACCCTGAGCAAGCACCTATGTAAATGGACCCAACTAGCATAATTAGCATTGCAGAAGTGCACCAAGCAACATCTTACAGTATTACACTTTAACTTAACATCTCTAACACATCTTCACTCATTAAACACATTCTTTTGTCTTTGAAGAATTAAAAATAGCTGTATGGATTTTCTTCATACTATACATACATTTCACAGATAACAAATTTGAGAAGCTACAGTGCAACATCAATTTATGGACAAGTTAAAGAATACAGAAAATTATGACATGAAATGAAATCTTGTTCAGCAGCCTTAAAGAGAGCACAGTGGCAATCTTCAGTCTAGTAGAAGATATAAGCATAGTTCCAGAACCTAAGCGTGTTCTTTAATCCTTAATTGATATATCCATCCATAAGAATTTCATTTTGCACTGAAATCAGGTTACCAGATAAGAATAATTTGCAAATGCTAAAATGCCTACTGCAACTAGAAAAGCTAGCTGTCTATTACCAGAACTAGCTATTTACTATTATCATAACTTGGTATAGATAATACATTGGAAAATACTCCTTGGAAAGCTGTCTTAAATGGAGAAGTTTTGAAATGGAAAGGGAAATTCCTTATTTTTGCTGTTACGACTGTGTTAAAGTATGCGACACAACTTATTAAAATATTAAGAATAAGATATACGACAAATATACACTGAGTTAAAAGCTGGCTGGACAGCCAAGCCCAAAGAGCAGTGGTGAATGGAGTTACATCCACCCAGCGGCTGGTCACAAGTGTTCTCCAGGGCTCAGTGCTGGGGCCAGTTATGTTAATTATCTTTATCAAAGATCTGGATGAAGGGATCAAGTCACCCTCAGTAAGTTTGCAGATGACACCAAGTTGCAGGGAGTGTTGATCTGCTTGAGGATAGGAAGGCTCTGCAGAGGGATCTGGACAGGCTGGATCGATGGGCTGAGGCCACTGTATGAGGTTCAACCAGGCTCAGTGCTGGGTCCTGCTCTTGGGCCACAACAGCCCCACCGAATGCTATGGGGGCGGGGGAAGAGCAGCTGGAAAGCTGCCTGGTGGGAAAGGACCTGGGGGTGCTGGCTGACAGAGGACTGAACATGAGCCAGCCGTGTGCCCAGGTGGCCAAGAAGGCCAAGAGCATCCTGGCTTGTATCAGAAACAGTGTGGCCAGCAGGACTAGGGAAGGGATTGTCCCCCTGTACTCTGCACTGGTGAGGTTTCATCTCAAATACTCTCTTCAGTTTGGGGCCCCTCACTGCAAGAAAGACATTGAAGTGCTGGAGTGTGTCCAGAGAAGGGCAACAGAGCTGGTGAAGGGTCTGGAGCACAAGTCTTGTGAGGAGCGGCTGAGGGAACAGGGGTTGCTTAGTCTGGAGAGGAGGACACTCAGGGGGGATCTTATTGCTCTCTACAGCTGCCTGAAAGGGGGCTGTAGGCAAGTGTGGATCAGTCTCTCCTCCCAGATAACAAGAGACAGGACAAGAAGAAACGGCCTCAAGTTACACCAGGAGAGGTTTACATTGGGTATAAGGAAAAACTTTTCACTGAAAGGGTGCTGAAGCATTGGAACAGGCTGCCCAGGGAGGGGGTGGCATCATCATCTCTGGAGCTATTTAAAAATCTATGTATATAAGGTGCTTAACTACATGGTTAGGTGGTGGAATTGACAATCCTGTGTTAATGGTTGGATTTGATGGTCTCAGTAGTCTTTTCCAACCTAAATGATTCTGTGATTCTATGATTATATTAGTACCTCCAACATGTAATAGGCCCCTGCCATTAGCTGATATTTGATCTGTGAGTAAACAATAGAGGAGGTGGGTAACCAGACCAGTTAACATCTCAGTCTGAGAAGAATAAGCTGTCATATTAGGGTTTTCTGGAGGAATTTAATTGCCTTCATTCTGCTCACTATTGAGAGAACTAAACAGCCATCTTTTATAACTTTACAGAAATATAATAGGTGTTCAAGGAGCTAGGAACAGATGGATTAACTTTTCATGTACTAATATTTGTCTGCAGAAAGATGCAAGAAGACTAGGAGAAATTTCTTCTCCCTCCCTAAGGAAGTGTTAAAAATGTATCAGCACTTTATAAGAGATAGTCCTTTCATTTTCATAATTAATTTGAATACTGTATCCTAAACAAGCAAAGTTACAGGCATAAAAGTGCCATTCAGAAATAATGGTAAGAAAAAAAACGTGTAAAAAGTTCATAGTGCATTTTAATGGACTGTTTTGATCAATCAATCAAGATTTAATCAATATTTTCACCATTGTCAAGAGATTTGAATTGCAGAATTCAAATACAGGAATCTTCTGGTATCTTAAAATGGAAAGACTCCACTTTTTCAAAGTAAAATATATTAAAAGGGTTAAAAAATATTTTTCATGAAATAAGTGCACATATAAAGCTCTAGGAAAAATGAATGCACAGGACAACATTCTGCAGACAGGAGAATAAGCCTCCTTACAGATAGCCTCTAAAGTGAAAGAGCTTTCACTTTATAACAGGATATGCCCTAACCAGCACTTCTTCTATGGAGTGGATTATGTTGTCAAAGAAGAAAACAAATTTAGAGACTTAGAAAGATTTGAAAGCCAAACCAAATCATGGAGTAGTCAGTTTTGATATAGAATAGATCTTTACATATAAAGATAATTTAACTATCAGTAGATTCTTTGAATATTACAAATAAAAGACAAATGATGAAAACAGAGTATGTGCATTATGGGATTTCTAAAACAAAACCCTAGATTCGCTTCCAGGGCGCTGTAGTATTTTCATTACAAAGTGAATAGGTAAAGAGTTTATTTGAATGACAGTGCAAATAGGATGTTTCTAATAGAGCTATTTTTGAGCCAGTAAGGACTTGAGCAATACACCAATGAAATTGCTATCAGCAATAAGAAACACTCAGACTATGATGGTGGAAGAAGAGCTGCAATACCTGGAGGAGTACAACCTCCAACCTCAGAAAGCGTATTGCCAGAACTACCTTTTTACAATGGAATGTAAGGGATTTATATAGACATTTGTGAAACAATTTTTTTAATGCATACAGCTGACATGGATATATTACTGACAACTAGCAAAGCAACAGGCTGATACTAAAGGTTTGTAAATCTATCTAAAAAATAAAATTAAAAAATAAACAAGCTAAATGTTTCTTATAAAAACTTGTACAGAACAAACATCCAAAAACCACTGGAGTTTAAAGTAAGGGACATTGAATAGTTTGCTACAGTTAAGAGTCACCAGGAGCAAAAATTAATAATTTTATATTTAGGTCAATAGTTTTTTTCATATTGCTTTTGCTTAAAGAAAATTACTTCTCAGTCACTGAAAGTCTGAAAAAACTTTAAACAATTAAAACATTTCAGAAGGTTGATGTTGAAGGTTATTGAAACAGTAATACAACTGTTTGAGACTTAATTAATCTTCTGTCAATTAATGTATCATTACATTTTACTACATTCACAATAAAGTACCTACATGTCTAACGTTTAAGAATCACCAGTTGTGTGGTCTGTATCGTTAGGATGCCAATTGACAAGATGAAAAAAGTCTCTAAAAAATGTCATCATGTATTTGTCCCATTCCTAAATATTGTAAAACAGAACCATGTTTCCTGGAAGGGCAAGATGAGATAGTGGAAGCAACAGAACAGATTATGAACAAGAGTTTCTGATGTGAATATACATGTTTGAAAATAGCCAGACTTTTCTCATTTATTAGTTCATTCTTTTTTCTTGTCAACAACACATGCTCAATTCTCCAATATATGTGAGCTACACATGCTTTGCAAGGGCCATGGGTTTTATGATCAATATTACTTGAGGTGTGGAAAATCCCAGAGAGAGTGCTAAATAGTTATTTTGTTTTTGCTGAGAGTTAAACAAAAAGAAACAGAAATACTTTTTCCATATTACTAATACAAATACTCCTTGCCAACAAATGTCAGTAACAAAGGTTAAGAATGCGAGCTGCCAAAGGAAAGCTTGACAGTGCAGAACTTCTTTTTGGAATGGCTGTCAGCTAAAAAGATCAGTTGAACAGAAAACTAAAGATAGCCTTTTGGATTTATTTGCAAAGTAATAATAATTAAATAAAAGTTTGGAATAAATTGAAATATTTTGCTGCTGCATTCTAAATCAGATTTTGCTTTTAATTGAAGTGGTTGCTAAAATTATATTAACTTTTTGATACAAATCTAATTATAGGAAGACATTTAATTTATGTTCCTTCACACTGTTTTTGTGTTGCACAAAAGTTATATAGTTCCCTGAGAAAGAAGTGAATTTAAAATTTCAGCTAGACTGATGTCAAACACATTTCAGGCAATAAAATGAATTGTCTGAATCATAAGTTTTATGTCATTCAGGATTGTTTCAACTATAAGCAGAGGCAATGCTTCACAGCCCTGGAAACATGAAATTTAAGTGCTGTAGCCATACAAGCACTTGGGATCACAGAAAGCTGTAGGGTCCAACTGACAAGTTTTTCAAGTCAGAACAATGAGCGACATGCGTGGTAGTGTAACAAAAGATCGACCAATGTCTACAGAAATCCTGTATTCTGGTTCAAAAAAAGACAGGGAACTACTGGAGAGGGGCCAGCAGAAGGCTATAGAGATGATGAGAGGACTGGAGCATCTCACTTTTGAGGAAAGGCTGAAAGAGCTGGGGCTGTTCAGCCTGGAGAAGATAAGACTGAAAGGGGATCTTATTCATGTCTAGAAATACCTTAAGAACAAGTGTTAGGGATGATGGGGCCAGGCTCTGTGCCCCCCAGTGGTGCCCAGTGACAGGACAAGGGGCAACGGGCACAAACTGCAACACAGGAGGTTCCACCTGAATATGAGGAAAGAGTATTTACTTTGAGAGTGACAGAGTCCTGGAACAGGCTGCCCAGAGAGGCTGAGCAGTCTCCTTCTCTGAAGCCATTCGGAACCTGCCTGGATGTAATTCTGTGCAACCTGTTCTAGGTGACCCTGCTTTAGCAGGGGGTTGGACTAGATGATCTCCAGAGGTCCCTTCCAACCCTGACCATTCTGTGATTTGGTGATTATATGAATGTGGAGTGGCAATTTTTCAAACATAGCATTGCAAGGTACATGACATGCACTAAATGGATTATAATCCATGGTTAGGGTTTGCATGTGTGTTTATCAAAGGAACAGCATGATTACCTAATTTGTAATGCACAATAAAAGATGCCATTTAATAAGAGAACAGAGGATATATGCCTATAAGGATTATAGGATTTAAAGAGTATAAAGATGAATCCTAATTTGAGACCGTGGACTCAAACTGCTACAAGGTGAGATCCCACTGTATGTTACATATGAAGTTAGTAGAGAATTCAATTTGCTACTGTATTCTATTACCCTTAATAAAAGGAGCTGTGGAGTCAGCCTCTGAGTCTAAAAAAGTCTGAGTGAATTCAGCCTTTGAAGGAAGTGGAATTTGAAAGGCTCTGGATGAATTAGGGGCAGGTAAGCTCTGCATAGCTGTGTCTCTATGTGCCAGTGCTAGGCACTGAAGGTAGCAGTCCCAGCTGGAGTTCAACTGCACACTTGTCCTTCTGCATATTTGTTACCAGCATTACTTGAATTTGTGAATAGCCAGTCTCTATATAATTAACTTCAGTGTCTCTATAATAAAAAAGTAATCAGCTGTTGTCTCTGGAACTTTTAAGTCCCTAAATAAGACCTCATATTGATATTTATTTATTTACTTATTGTTATGTCTTGTGGGTTTTTTATAAGGTAGACACAAACATATTTGGGGAAGGTTTGTGACATTGGCTCAGATTTTACAGGGGTTCTGCTCCATACAGACCTTAAAAATCTTGTGAAGCACTTTGTATGCCTTGGGGAAAGGCTGAACTGATACATAATTACAATCTTTACCCTTTTCTTTTTCTTTTTTCTTGCCAAGGATGGTGTATCAGATCTTCAAATTGAAGATACATATTTCTGATACATAGCAGAGTTACACTTGTACTTTTTAGAAGACATCTACAGAGTGATTGTGATAGAAGAAAAAGCAGCTGTGCAGAATAAATAAAAAGTATATTACTGCTCTTCAAGACACTTTATTTTTTTTCACTTGGAAACTCTCTGATGGGTCTGCTGCACATAACATCCCTTTGGGTAGGCATTCAGGTTGAACTTTGACACTGGGAGGAATAAATGGTGAAAATATCGAAAGACAACACTGAAAGTTTAGTATTGCTTTTAGAGTACTTAATTTAATTTGAAGCGATACCTTGGTCATTATTTAACTCTTATGACCAATGGGACAGACTGCAAATAAATGGTTTTGTTTTGGGTTTTTTTTCCTTTATTTTGTCTTATAGATGGTCTTGGAGTTCCAGTACAATCTCCTGAATTCTCAGTTTAATATGTGGCTAATAATATTGTCTAAAACCTAGCTAATGCTTTTTTAATTCTCCACCTATTTTCTAGAACTCTAGATGGCTGAACTTGAAAACCAGGTAGCTCTGCCTTTCCATATATATTCATCAGATCCTTTGCTCTCTTTAACTTTTTGAAAAAATATAAAGATGCATTGACTTTAGAGCAAGGTGTGTTCTAGAACTACATGTCCTACTTTAATGGAGTGAAAACCATGAACTAACACATTTCTAGGTGTACATATTTTCCATTTCATGTTTAAAAAAGAGGAGATTCCAAATTATAAAGAATCCAGGAAAAAAGCTGTTGCTTTTAACATTTCTTATATATACAGAAAGTTCACACAAAGGTATTGTCCTGATTTCGGCTTGGATAAAATTAATTTTCTTCTTAATAGCTGGTGCGGTGCTGTGTTTTGGATTTGGTGCTAGAACAATGTTGATAGCACACTGATGGTTTCAGTTATCGCTGGGTAAGGTTTATACTTAGTCAAGGACTTTTCAGTTTCTCAGCCCTGCCAGCAAGAGGGCTGGAGGGGCACGGAAAACTGGGAGGGGGCACAGCCAGGAAAGGTGATCTGAACTGGCCAAAGGAGTATTTCACACCATGGGATGTCATGCTGAGTATGTAATCTGGAGGGAAGATGGAAGGATCAGATGTCTGGAGTTGTGCCATTTGTCTTCCCAAGCAACCAGTACACATGATGGAGCCCTGCTTTCCTGGGGATGGCTGAACACCTGCCTGCCCATGGGAGGTGGTGAATGAATTCCTTCGTTCACTTTGCTTGTGTGTGCAGCTTTTACTTTACCTATTAACCTATTAAACTGTCTTCTTCTCAACCCATGAGTTTTCTCACTTTTATCCTTCCAATTCTTTCCTTCATTCCATTGGGGGCGGGGGGGGAGGGGGGTGGCGCAGAGGGGAGTGAGCAGCTGTGTGGTGTTTAGTTGCCAGCTGGGCATGACAGGAATAATGAAAAAATAAAGAACCTGGTAAGTCAAAAGTAAACATATAAAAGACTTAAATGTCATAGAGTCTGATTTCAAGGTCTTTTGTGTAATGCAACTTTCAAAGCTTAAAAAAATGGTGCTTTCAAAGCAAAAACTTACCTTTCTATAAAGATTTCTATGGTGCTTTATAAAGGACATAGGGAAAAGTCATAATGAATTAATGAAGAAACTAATAATTTTCAAAGAAATTATTATTTTTGTCTTGATATTTTAAACTTTGATTTACTTCTCTCATGGGTGTCTGTACAGTTTCCCAATAACTTCGTATTTGCACTGTGATTCAGTGATAGACACGGGCAAACGCCCACACTGGTAGTAGCATAATACTACACCAAGAACTTCATAACGAGGTTTGATCTGGAGTAAATACCCCTAGGTCAAAGCAGCAATCCAGTCTGAACTCTGTGGTGGTGCTGATAACTCTTTTTGCGTTACTACTATTTTAGGGCTTGTATGAGAGTGTCTAGCTGTAAACATATGTTTAAATTGCTATAATAATTTCTAACACTTTGAAGAATTACCTTCTTTGACCTGTTCCTCTTAGGTTACACTAGTCATTCTTTTTCTGTAAGGTTCTTTTTTTCTACCTTTCCATTTTTCCGCATGGATCAGAGAAGTATGAAGATCTTTATCAGGTATTCAAAATACTCCCCTCTCTCTAGGGTATAAGACTTTCACAGATACAATTGATCCATTTCTAAACTGAGGGCCAGCATTGTATTAACTTTCCTCCAAGTGTATGAAATCACATTTTTTACTTGTAATTCGCTGTCCAAAATGAGACTTCCTAATGAAATTGCTTAGATCAGACAGAAGCAAAAAAGTAGATGTGACAGACTTCTTCCTGTAGTTTTTGGTTCCCTCCACAATTTACAGTTATCAATTCCCAGCTGTCTTTCTGGAGTAGCTCAGAGAAGGCTGGAGGTGAGCTGGGGCAGAAGGACAGAGGTGAGTGCTAATGTCAGGTGGTGCAGAGCCACCCTCCTTTTCTGAAGGATAGCTAGTGGGTAACACTGAAAGCTGTTACAGCAAAAAGGCATGGTAACAGCTAACTCAAGGAAATCCCAGTGAGCAGAAAATAATAAGGATTCCTCACGCTTCTTTTTTTCAGGCTTTTTCACAGTAAAATCCAAAAGCAACACATGGAGTGATCCAGTTCTGTTCATTGATTTTCCCTGAAACTGTCCATTGGCACAGATTTGAAATCTCCATATCTAAGCCTTGCAGTAAAGATCAGACCTGGTCTTTATTATTTACCCATCAGACTGTGGTAGGAAGCAAATCACTGAGTACTCTAGAATTTTTTTGTGTTTTATAAGTAGTAACATTGTAAGTCTGCTTTAAAAACAAACTGTACTTGTCTCAGCAAAGGGCTCTGGAGATGCTATGAGGAATGCTTTCACTCTCATCACTGAGACATGGAAAGTCATTTGGAAAGTTCTGTAACTGACTCATATGGCTTATTGCCTACAGCATCTGCAAAAGCATTGATAAGAACAATGCCTAAATTAAACTGGCACTGCTTTATTTGAGAGTTTTTTTCTGAGTTGCACATGGTTAACAACCAGCCTTACAAAGCAGGAGCATAAATGCCTTTCTTCTACATGGCAGAGGATGGAGAACTGTAGTAGCATAGGGATGTGGCAATGCGGAAGATCACGTGTTGTGACAGAAACGTGGGAACTAAGTAGAAAACCACCCACGAAGGGGCTGGCTCTGCTACTAGTATGTAAGTCCCTGTGTCTTTCAATAAACTGCCATTTTGCCTTCCTCTCCATGAGAGTCTGAGAGCTGATGGTCCCTCAGGTGCTGCGCTGAGGTTTGGGCATGTCATAAGCTACTACAAATGGTGCCCCCGACGTGATCCTGGGAGGCAGCATGCTGGACGACGCTGGACCTCTGGAGGGGCGATGAAGCCGGAAAAAGATGTTGATGTTGATTCCGTGGTACAGGTATTGAAAAAATGGGTGAAGGAGGCAGGGGAAAAATGCCTGCGAAAAGATATAAAGGAAATCATCCTATGGATGAAGGGCAGAGGGCTGATTGTTAACCCGCAAGATATTATGTGTTGTGAACTGTGGGAAAAATTTGAACAAGAAATTTGGGAATCTGAGAAAACGGGCACGACAGCGTGGGTTTCAACCTGGGGTAAGATATATCATGCTATGAACAAAAAACATGAAGGGGCTCAAATATGGGCTGCGGTGGGAGCATCTATGTTTGGTACTGAGCATCCTTGGCTCCCCGGAATAAATCGGAAAACGCAGGTGGGCACTTTAATAGCAGGGGACTCTAAACCTCCTGTCCTCCTCCTAGTCCACAGGGTAATCTACTGGACAGCCCACCGTCAGAAAGAAAGGCGGAATGCTATCCGGTAGATAAGAAGAATGCACAGCGGGAACAAAAGAGCTTATACCCGACAGATGACTTGGCAAATTTAATGCGGAGACTAAAAGTTGAGGAACAAGAACAGCAGGAAAGGGATAAGGCAAAAGAAAGTAGTGTGTGGGATAGAGAATGTAAAAGACGGTTGGCAGAGTTAGAAAAGGAGCAAGGACAGAAGGAAAAGGATTGGAAATCAGTAAAATGGTTACAGGAGGCTATTAGGCAGGGCGAAGACAGATTGCACAGAATAGACAAAGCAGGGGATAACATCCAAACGTGGCGCCGGCGAGAACAGCCACCGAGTTATTTGGACGTGGCAACCCCCCTTTATCTAGTTCAAATGAAGAGGAGGACTCAAAAAACTGTGATAACACAACCAGCAATGAACTACCTGACGCAGACTGGTTGCCTAGACACATCAGCCCAAGGGGGGGAGCGTGATCAAGGACACACTCAGCACTGCTAGATAAGGAAGACAAGGGTACAGTCTGTCCAGCTAACAAAGGGAGGACTTTAACTGACATAAAAGAGGAGGAGGGAGAAGGAACAGTTGAGCCTCAAAAGGAAACTGCAGTAGATTCAGCTATCATAACAGCCCTTATGAAACAAATGCAAGCAACAGTTCAGCAAATACAGGATGTAGTGCAGCAGCACAGAAGGGTAGTTCCCTTGTCATAGCTCCCCGTGGAACAAAGCACAGAAAACACAAATACCAATAAAGATAGAAAGGAACCAGCAGGAACAGATTGGTCCTTAATAGCAAAGAAGTGTAAATTGGAGGGTATTCGTTTGGCTCCCCTCACAGCTTTCCCAGTTATAGTAAATCAACAGGAGGACAATGAATGGGTGCCGCTAGATCACAAAATAGTTACTTCACTGTTTAAATCAGTTCAAAATAATGGGCTTTCACATCCTGAGACCCAATTACTAATTGATATGGCATTGGCAACACCAGTAATTCCGGAAGACATAACGACCTTGGCTAAGGGGTATTGTCACCTTCAGTATTAACGTTGTTCTTGGAACATTGGGCTGCACTTATTAGACAGAAACTTCAGGAAGAAGAAGCGGATCATCATCATTAATTATATGGAGCAACGTTTGACCAATTGATGGGCACAGGAGCCTTTGTGACACAGCAGGCACAAGCACGCTTGCGTGGCAGAATACTGCGAGCAACGACACAGGCTGTGAAATCTGCATTTGTTGCAACTCTGTCATTGTCGACACCGTTACCTCATTTATTACGTACAGTTGCACTTCAGGAGAAAACAGGTCCATCAGGAACACCAACCCCACTGGTGCAAGTCGTAACCGTACAGACGTGTCATCACTGTGGACAACCTGGTCACATTAAACGTATGTGTCCGAACCTCCAAACGACAAATGTTGGCGCTGTGGTAAACCGGGTCACGTTGCCCATGGTTGCCAATCAACTATGCCATTGGGAAATGCCCAGCGAGCTTCCTTTCACCGGGGCAGGGGAGCTCGTCGTCCAGTGCCCCATCCACGATCAGTATGTCCCCAGTGGGTCAAGCAACCGACAGTTATGTTACAGGAACAGTACAGAGGAATGCAAGCAGAACAGACTGCAACAAAGGACTACGACATGCAGGATCCATCTCTGCAACTGACAGAGGACTAGCTGCACTTCTAACCATTCCGTTGTTTCAACGCCCCCTACTGACAGTGTATGCAACACGAGAAGCAGGAAGTAGGACAACGACAATAAGTTATGATGCACTGCTAGGTACAGGAGCGGACGTCACAATAATTACAGCACAGATTTGGCCTACAGAATGGCCACAACAACTAGGCCCAGCAATATATGGAATAGGAGGGGAGCGGCAAGCGACAGTTTCAATGGACTTTATCATCCTTAGAGTGTATGATGTTATGGTTCACCCATAGAAGCCTCAGTGAAACCAGTCACCCTGGCAGAGGGTACACCTCTTTTAGGAAGAGACTTTTGTGCCCAGGTCAATTTGAAGATAACAAATTTATAATGGGAGCCACTGTCAATTTGCAGCGAATGACGCCTATTAAAATGAAATGGCTGACAAATGAACCAGTGTGGGTTGACCAGTGACCCTTGACACAAGAAAAATTACAAGCAACCAATGAACTAGTACAAAGAGAATTATCAGCCGGACATATAATACCTTCAACAAGCCCTTGGAACACACCGATATTTGTCATACAAAAGAAAGCGGCAGGACAGTGGCGATTGCTGCATGATTTAAGAGCAGTGAATGAACAATTACAGGATATGGGTCCACTGCAACCAGGACTGCCAAAGGTTAGTGTGATACCAAAGGACTGGGCAATCATCAGTATAGACATAAAGGACTGGTTTTTCTCTATACGATCGCACCCTGAGGATTCAACGCGATTTGCTTTCACTGTCCCATCGACAAACAACGTCGCACCCACAGAACGATATCAATGGACAGTATTGCCTCAGGGAATGAAAAATTCACCGACACTCTGTCAACTGTATGTAGATAGTGCTATAAAAGAGACCAGAAAAAAGTTTGGGCTTACAACGTTGCTGATACACTATATGGATGACATCTTGATAGCAACACAGCAACAAGATATCGTCTTAGTGAAAGCGCTGTATCTCTGGAATCAATTTGATAGGCATGGCACAGATTGTACACCTATGAGAAAACACTATAATTTTCCCATGACTGATGTAAAAGCAAAAGTGTTAGTACGTTTTCTGGGAACAGATACATGGTTACCTGGGTGGTCACTTGTAGTTTTTGGTCGAGGATACGCAGCTGTATCTCATCCTGATGAACCAGAGGTTAGGTGGGTCCCCGCGAAATGTATCAAACCTGACCTTAATCGCGATAATAACACATGACTTTAGATTCTCTTACAGGGAAAAGGAGGGATCCGAAGTTTTTTAGCACTGCTACTGGTTTTGGTGTCCTTGGTCAACGGTGACCGCCCGTACAACTGGACACTGATAAAACTTCAAGAATCGCAAATACTACAATCTATAGTGACTCTGGGTGCTCCCTCCTTCAATGTCACAGTCTGTCAGCTGATGGGCCCAGATCTACTGGACGGTTGGCGAGCCCCGAATTGTGCTAGTAACAGTAGCAGATGGGACACTGGGGGTAGGAATACATATTGGTGCCTAAGTTCAAATCCCGGTAGAAGTTACTGTAATTTCCCTGGTTATTTTTATTGTGCCTGCTGGGGCTGCGAAACTATTGCCACAGCGTGGACCCCGAGTCAACCTGATAGATTTCTTATGGTAACATGGCATCCCTTTGGCTGTAAGACCCCTTCTAAAACTGATGGTAGGACGGTATGGCACCGTGGGAATTGTAGGTACCTCTGGATAAACGTCACTAACCCGTCCAATCCAGCTTGGTTTATTGGCAAAACTTGGGGAGTAATGCTTTGGACATCAGGTACTGATAGGGGCACCCTTATTAAAATCAGGTACACCCCTCAACCTCAACCCCTAGGCCCCAGCATAGTAATCTCAGCACTTCTACCCCCACAGACCTGCGCCCCTGACACAACTCCCGAAGCGACTAAAGGTACAATTCGTGTCCCTCAAAGGACTCATACCGAAAGCCCTGACCCTTATCCCCTTTGGTCCATGATGCAGACGATATATTTGACCTTGAATGAATCTAATCCAAACCTCACTAACCCCTATTGGCTCTGCTATGACATCAAACCCCCGTTTTATGAAGGTGTTGCTTGGAATGGCACCTATAATTTATCTACGGAGGATAACCCCGGTTCATGTATGTGGGAGAAGTCTAATATCGACCTCACGATGTCAGCAATCAGGGGGGAGGGAACCTGTCTGGGCTGGGTGAAAAGGGGCTGGGTCTCGTTGTGTGCTTATGACATGTCTCAACAGTCCTTTAGTGGAAACGTCAAATGGGTTATTCCCGGAGAAGGAAGGTGGTGGATTTGTTCCAGGAAGGGCCTCGTACCGTGTGTATCACTTGAACCTTTTAATAACATCACTGATTTTTGTATCCAAGTCTTAGTTATGCCAAGGATTCTGTATCATCCCTCGGAGGACATATATGCACACTGGGAAAAACAACCATCACCTGTCCGGGTCAAGAGGGAGCCGATAACGGCCATAACGACTGCAACCCTCATGGCACTTGGAATCACCGGAACAGTGACTGGTGTCACCTCCCTAGTTCAACAACGGAACGGCTGGACCTCCTTGCGCGCAGCAGTTGATGAGGATTTAGAAAGACTTGAACGAGCTGTCTCGGCCCTAGAGAAATCCCTATCCTTGTTTTCAGAGGTGGTCCTACAGAATAGGCGGGGCCTAGACCTTCTTTTCTTACAATAAGGAGGCCTCTGTGCAGCCCTGCAGGAAGAGTGCTGTTTTTATGTGGACCACATGGCCATAGTTAGAGATTCACTAGCGAAATTGCGTGAGGGTTTGCTACAGCGTAAACAAGAACATGAGGCACAGCAAGCATGTATGAATCCTGGTTTAACCAATCACCCTGGCTAACCACTTTATTATCTAGTCTTGCTGGTCCTCTTCTTATACTGATGTTGCTTTTAACTTTCGGATCTTGCATTTTTAATAGACTAGTAGCATTTATTAAGTCTCGTTTAGACACAGTAGAGGGATAGTATGTTTTGTTGGCTCACGTGACTGACCATCGTCACCAATGCACTTAATGTTGTATCTTTGTTAGCATGGAAGGGGGATGTAGTAGCATAGGGATGTGGCAATGCGGAAGATCACGTGTTGTGACAGAAACGTAGGAACTAAGTAGAAAACCACCCACGAAGGGGCTGGCTCTGCTACTAGTATATAAGTCCCTGCGTCTTTCAATAAACTGCCATTTTGCCTTCCTCTCCATGAGAGTCTGAGAGCTGATGGTCCCTCAGGTGCTGCGCTGAGGTTTGGGCACGTCATAAGCTACTACAGAGAACAACATTCCTTCTGACTGGCATCAGTCCAAGTATTATTAATCCCTTCCAGAGAATAATTTTATGCTTGTGATAGGTTCAATGCACAAAACATATCTTGCAGTTTATGATTTTGGGAGGGAGAGGGTAATGGGATAGATTTGGTCAAACAACAGCTATAGAAACTTATATTTGCTTTCCCTCCTGCTGGAGCCATGAATGTCTTTTTAAGCATGTACCAATGAAACACACACACACCAATTTTTATTGATATCCAGTTCCCAAATTTTGTCACTTTATCTTGTACGTGGAAAATAAAATCTTAGATAGTACTACACTGCCAATATTAACACTACCTTTTTTTTGTCTCTTAAGAGGAATTGAAGGTATAATCATACAAGATGCTTGATATTTCCTCCTGAGCCAGTACTGAACAATCTATCAAACATGAAACTTGTTACCACAGGAAGTCACTAAAACCAACATTTTGCGGTCAAAACTGAAAATGTAGTTTTTACAGACACATACACGCAGAAGCACACACACATTAATCTGAGCTGGGTGATGTTTTTAAGCTAGAGACCATAAAACCCACAAACTTTCCACCTCTTAATATGCTGTTTATATAGTTACTGAAGTAGTTTTACTGACACATTTGCAGTTTCTCTTTTCCTGACTGCTCCATTTCTTTATCCATGTTTGGTGGGAATTTTTGCAATGGCCTTAAGAAGTCAGACATGTCTGGCATCAACACTTCATAGGCACAAGCGGTTAACATTTGAGATTGCTCTGTCAATCATATAGATACAAAACTGTGGACAGAAAAAAATAAATTATCTTTTTCAAAAGCTACTATATTGTGATAACAGTAAAAGTTGCCTAAGGCGTAATTTTAAATGTTAGACTTCCCCATCAAGAACCTATGAAAGTTTTGATTCTCAGCTGCTTATAGTCTTGCATATCTAGAGTTTCTATGCCTTGCAGATCTCCAAATCCTTGAATTTAGCATAGACAAGTACATAAAACATACACGCCAAAAAATACGCCACCTTTTTCAAGGTCTTTTTACTCATCACCAGGAAGAAACAATGCTATTTTTGAGTGATACAGCTGTGTGAAACAGCTCTCTAATACTTCTGCACATCCATAAACTTCTGTTTCAAGCACTAAACTATTGGCCTTATCTGAAACCTAGTGTTTCTCTAAGTGCATTCATGGTATTACATCCTAGGACTCAAGATATGAAGAATATTAGTTTATGTTGAAGTAATTTCTTCTTTCAGTTAAAACAAAAGGGTAAACAGTTCAAAGTATACCCCATCATGTCTAGACGCTTTATGAAAATGGCTATGATTAAGGGCTAAAAATACTTAATCTTCAGTTGCACTTTACAATCTGCTGCAAAAGAAATGCAAAAAGGCAAGGAAATTCCTTTACTTGCTTAGGTTAATCTATATGTTTACTGCCTCTTCCACTAAGTCAGTTGTAGGTATTGACCTCATGGAATTAACTGCCATGGAAAATGAGTTAATGCCATATATATCAAGTCCTTCTAATAGAAAAGCTGAAGAGTACATCACTGAAACATTTCCAAGAACAGAGAATACTTAACCAAACCTTAGAAGAGTTAATACTATGCTGTTATTGCTTTCATCTGTAAAGACAAAGGAACTATTTCCTTTTCACATCTGTCTTCTGCAGACTTCAGTTTCCTTTTTACAAGCTGAAATGGAACTTGACAACTGAAAATTTACAAGTACACTAATGTATGCATACCACTGCAGTTCTAAGTGCAACTTTAGCCCTTAAATATGTTTAGGTTTCCAAGAAGGTAAGTGCTTTGAAAATTTTCCTAATAATCAAAAACTAGTTCTGGAAGGAACACAATGTGTATTTTAGTGATGAATGAACAGAATTCAACTGGGTAATGAAAGAACTTTCTGGGGTTTTTCCAAAGTATCTTCCTGAAAATTGAAGTGATTTCCTTTCATAAAAGATTAGCTGATAGTCAACCTCACCAAAACATTTGATTACTAACAGTACAATGACTCACAGCAATTTCTATAATAAGCACCTGAAAGAAAATCAAGATTAACAATTTCTTTTACCTGAAAGAAGTATTAGGTTGTATCTATTTAACAACTGTCTGAAAGAAATAAAGTACAATACAAAATACATGTTATATGCATTGCTTTAGGATTTGTATTCTTGCTTTGTAGGAATGGCAAATTACTGTTAGGACTACAAATATGACATAAATCTTGACAGTTTCTGGAATCAAGTACCTGTCAAAAAAGAACTGTCCTCCTACTTGCCAGCTTGTTATTTAAATATTTCCCTTTCCTTATTGCTGCAGAACAGTAGCTTCAAAGAATAAATCTTTCCTTAAACATAAATGGCAACTTTAGGAAATAAGGTATCCATTCTTCATAAAGAAGATTCAAGATTTCTTTGAGTCACAAACCTAGGAGATCAGCACTATAAGAGAGAACACAAGGAAATATGTATGCTCTTTTATAACCACAGTAACATACCCTTTTCAACTACATACCTGAGAAAGAATGTTAGAACTAAGAACCACAAAACCTTTAATTAAGAAAGTTGGGCCTATTGCTGCAGGATTTTCAGCGTTAAAGGACAAACTAAGAGAAAGTTTCATTCATGGAACATGAAAGTTTCGTACTGTGCATATAAACAAAATCTTCAAATTACCTAGCAGGAACTCTCCAAAAAAGAAAGAACAAAATATTGTTCACTTGTATTACAAATGAAGCAATATTTACAGAATCATAGAATCATAGAATGGTTTGGGTTGCCAACCCCCTTGCCATGGGCAGAGACATCTTTCACTATATGAGGTAGCTCAAAGCCCCATCCAGCCTGGCCTTGAACACTTTCATTTATGGGGCATCCACAACTTCTCTGGGCAACCTGTTCCATTGCCTCACTACCCTCATAGTAAAAAATTTCTTTCTTACATCCAGTCTAAATCTACCATCATTCAGTTTAAAGCCATTACCCTTTGTCCTCACTACATGCCCTTCCTTATAAAAGGTCCCTCTCCAGCTTTCTTGTAGGCCCCCTTTAGGTACTGGAAGGCTGCTGTAAGGTCTCCCTAGAACCACGAGAGAGGAGGCTTCTTCTCCAGGCTGATCAAACCCAACTCTCTCAGCCTGTCTTCATTGGAGAGGTGCTCCAGCTCTTTGATTGTTTTTGTGGCCCTGCTCTGGACTCACTCCAACAGTTCCATGTCCTTCTTATATTGGGGGACATAGAACTGAATACAGTACTCCAGGTAGGGTCTCACGACAGTGGGCTAGATGGGAACAATCACATCCCCTTGACCTGCTGGTCATGCTTCGTTTGATGAAGACCAGGATATTGTTGGCTTTCTGGGATGCAAGCACACATTGCCAGGTCATGTTGAGTTTCTTGTCCACCAACACCCGCAAGTCCTTCTTCTCAGGACTACTGTTCATCTATTCTCCACCCAGCATGTATTTGTGCTTGGGTTTGCCTCAACCCAGGTTCAGGACTTTGCACTTGACCTTGTTGAACTTCAAAAGGTTCACTGGGCCCACCATTCAAGCCTTTCAAGGTCCCTCCAGATGGTATGCCTTCCCTCCAGTATGTCGACTGTACCACACAGCTTAGTGCCATCAGCAAACTTGCTGAAGGTGCACTCGGTCCCACTGTCCATGTCACTGACAAAGATGTTAGACAGCACTGGTCCCAATAATGACCCCTGAGGAATGCCACTCATCACTGGTCTCAGACAGTGAGTTTGACAACTCTTTGAGTGCAACCATCCAGGCAATTCCTTATCTATCAAGTGATCCATCCATCCCATCCATGTGTCTCCAGCTGAGAGACAAGGATGTCATGTGGGACAGTGTCAAATGTTTTCAGCAAGTCCAGGTGAGTAATTTCTGTCTTTTTGATCAGGAATACCTTAGAAAGATGTATTCTACAGGATTAGATATGAGAACTTTATAACAAAAATATTAAAATATACTTAGAAGTTAAAGTTGAAAATGTATATTCTTTTTATTGCAGGATAAGAAACATCTGGCTAGTTCTACTAATGTGTGGTCATCTTTCAGTAGCACAGATTTTTCTTTAAAACATAATCTAAAATACCTCTAAAATATTAAATCCCTGCAAGAATGCGAAAGAACTCCACCTTACTTTCAGATAAATAAAAATGCAAATATTATAGAATAAAAGAAAATATTATTATAAAACCTGGTAACAAACAAACAAAGCTTCGTAGTGCTTTCTAGTGAAATTACTTTTTTCCTAATGTAGTTTAAAATGTGAATATTATTATTAAACCTAACACATCTAAGATATTATCACCATGTTAAATTAAAGCGTCCATTATCTAAAAAGTTCTTTGAGATCTGTGCTTGGGTAGATCTTGGGTAGAGATCTATCAATCAACAGTCTAGAAACACAGTATCACTTCTTCTACGTAAAATACAACTACACAGGTAGGTGATAATGGATCAGCAATTAGTCTATGTGTGCCAAGCAGAAAAGTAGCATGAACTTATGTTTTCTAGGCTAGCGTCAACTCATGAGTTTGTGTTTATCTAAATGTACCCACAGAGGTATTACAAGTGGGATTACAGATGGCACCTACAAGTTAATATCATAGTAGGTATTTCTGTTTTGCTGGTAGTATAGCTAGCCACCAGCATGGCTTGCTCTGAGAGTTTATATTATTATGTAGGAAACCAATGAATGAGATCACAGGTCAGCATGTTACTGTACTGGTATTGAATTTATTGTATTGGTCTAGGTTTACTGTTTTCAATTCAAAAGTTGCTATCTCACTACAGATGTGGCAGAAACGTGTCTGCAATATCTTTATGAAACGCATCACAGCTAGGAAAAATAGTTCTGGAAATTATCATCTTAGTTCACTGAGTCACTACCTCCAGATCCTAAACACAGAAGTATAAACATGAAAACTGTATCTGACATATATATTATATAATGTGAAATAATACTAAAGTCTCTCCTCAGATAGGCAACACCACATAACTGTCTCCATATCCAGGTGTTAAAACTTGCCACTTTCCTCACACACTTTTTTGTATTGCACACCATATTATGCTATCAATATAAACATGTGTCACATGTCACGAAGAAAAGTTTATTTGTGGAGGCAGAGCCTCAGAAGACAAGGAAACTTAAGACAAAATCAATATCAAAACAAAATAAATAAAACAAATGAGATCTAGAGTATTGTTCATCCTATTCCTGTTCATATTTACCAAGCCCTCAACAATATTTTTTTCCTGTAAATTAGTTTTTTGTAATTCCTCCAGTGTACTACATGAAGTGTTCCAGAAAACAGATCTAACTGTAAGATTTAGAGGGTACACAAGTCTTATTTCTTGACATATGGGCGGGGGGGGTGGTGGGGGTGGGGGGGGGGTTAAATAGTTACAGTAGCTAATCTGAAAGTAATTAAAGTAATTAGTAGTCTGTAACTTGTGGGAATGTGTTTACCCTAGCAAGGATTTATCAAAGGGTGTGTTAAAAGGGGGACATTCTGATCTCTTCCTGACACGAACCACTGTGGCACATAGGCTTCTATGAAAGTGGTGACTTTGCACTCACAAGACTGCAGAAAGTCTTGTCCTATAGATTGGGACTAAATGTCTTTGAATTTAGCTCATATGACGATGGTATATTGTTGCTTAAATTAATGGTCAAGCAACACAACTGCAGTTCTTGAAATGATAGCCATGTGGGCTAGGCAGCAATATTCAAAGTGATGGGTACCCACATTTGAGAACGCTACCTGTATTTTTTGGTTTACATGGAAAGGATTTGTTAGCAGCAGGAGGGTGGACTACAGGGGTGGCTTCTGTGAGAAGATTCCAGATGCTGCCTCCATGTTGAACAGAGAAAGTTCCAGATGGCTCCAAGATGGACCCACTGCTGGCCAAAGCTAAGCCCATCAGTGACACTGTTGGCACCTCCATGTTAATATATTTCAGAAAGAGTAAATGATTCTGTACAACAGCATCTTGGAAGGAGGAGGTAGAGTATGTGAGAGAAACAACTCTGCAGACACCCAGGTCAGCCCAGGAGGGGCAGGAGGAGCTCCAGATGCCACAGCAAGGTTCCTCTACAGCCCATGGTGAAGGCCATGGTGAGGCAGGCTGTCCCCCTGTAGCCCATGGAGATTCATGGTGGAGCAGAAACCCACCTGCAGCCTGTGGAGGACCCCACGCCAGATCAGGCAGATATCCAAAGAAGGCTGTGGCCCCATGGGAAGCCCACGCTGGAGCCGGCTCCTGGCAGGGCCTGTGGCCCCATGGAGAGGAGCCCAGACTGGAGCAGGTTTCCTGGCAGGACTTGTGACTCTGTGGTGGACCCACGCTGGAAGAGTCTGTGCCTGAAGGACGGCACCCTGTGGAAGGGACCCACACAGCAGTTCATAAAGAACTGCAGCCCATGGAAAGGACCCACGTTGGAGAAATTTGTGAAGGGCTGCCTCCTGTGGCAGGGACTCCATGCTGGAGCAGAAGAGTGTAAGGAGCCCTCCCCCTGAGAAGGAAAGAATAACAGAGACAACATGTGATGAACTGACTGCAGCCCCCATTCCCCATCCCCTTGTGACACTCAGTGGTGGAGAAGATAGAAAAATCAGGAGCAAAGCTGAGCCTGTGAAGAAGGAAGGGGTGGGGGGAAGGTGTTTTTAGTTTTGTTCTTATTTCTCATTATCCTACTCATTTATTAGTTAACAACAAATTAAATTAATTTTCCTCAAGTCGACTCTGTCTTGCCCATAACTGTAATTGGCAAGTGATCTCCCTGTCCTTATCTTGACCCATGAGATTTTAATTTTATTTTCTTCCCCCAGTCTTGTTGAGGAGGGGGAGCGATAGAGTGGCTTTGTGGGCACCTGGTGGCTAGCCAAGGTACACACACCCAAGTAGCAAATGAAGTGTGTATGAAAATAAGGATTAATCCAAAAGGGAAACAAAACAACAACAACAAAAAATTGCTCTTCAATTAAGGTTACAACAGTGCTTTTCCTATGAATGATGATCACTCTAATTAAAAAATAAGTAGTAAATAAATAAATCCAAGCATGGGTAAAGAATGAAGACAAAACCAGGGCAGAAACTTATGGAATTAAAGAAACTAAAGAATATGTCCTTTTGTATCACCAAGAAGTTTTCCTCAGTTTCTTATCTCAAATAATAATCAACAGCAGAAGCTTAAGGAGGGGAGGGCTTAAGAGCAGGGCATGGAAAGAGTGTTTAAAACCTGGTGTGAACAATTAAGATAATGCTGATCTTTTGCAAGCAACAAACCATAATAATGTTTCTAAGCCCCGGACTAGGTCACTAAGGAGAATCTCTAAAATACTTTTAACTTGAACTTGGCACAGGTGATAAACCAGAATCAAGAACAAAATTTATCAGCAGAAGTAGGAGGATATTCAAACTTAAAGAAAATGGATTAGTCACTTTTACTGATCTCTGGATTAAGTGTTCTTAAAAACACATTTCTGTAGCATTAGTTGATTCTTTCTAGTTGTACTTTTCTAGCTATACTTACTGTGTATTTTGAACATCCCTAGTATCAATGGCAACTCCCATCTTTAGATTTTAAAATACGTATAAGATTTCATTACCACAAAATCCGCTTGTTTTAATGTGCTGGAAGTGTAGCTGCCTAGAACAAAAGAAATTTGTGCTTGTCTCCTGATGTACCAAATTACCATGAAAGCAAAGAAATGATTAGTTAACAAATGTCATTCACCAGTATTTCTGGCATGACATTTCAGGCTAAAATTAATTTTATCATTAAAAAAAAACCCATCCAAGCACCTAAACTCCCCCACACTCAGGTCTGTGCTTGAAATACACATCTAGAGACAGTTCAGCTCATGTTTTCAGTCTAATCCCTCCCAAAACTGGTACAGAATTTTAGTCTACTTCTCACAGTCAGCTTTAGCTTGCAAACACACTTTGTTAGTGTAGCTAAAATAGCCCAGGCATGTAGGAGGCATGTACTTTAACAATGCATGTGTGAAGCTTGAAAAGTGTTACAGTATAGTGGCTACACAGAGGAGAAAATAAACTTGTTAGCTGTCATTATAAAAAGTGATCCATTCCCTACTTCAAGTGATGTGCTTTGAGGCCACAATGATACAAATTTACCCTTGTGAGAATGATTAGTATTTACTTCACTACAATAAATCAATCCCAAAATGAAATATACTGGTATGAATTTGTCATAGTATCTGCTTGGTCTGCTTACTATCTGCAAAATTTTCAGCAGCTCTAGCTCTAGATTACCAAGACCTGAATTTCATACAGAAGTCAGATTTGACTTCTCTTACCTGTTTGTACATTTACTTGAAGTGTAGCTATTGCATCAAAAAGTCTACAGTGTTGCCATCTGCTCTTAGAACCCTTCCTTAACAGTTAACATGTTTTCACATGAACATGCACATCAATATTGTGTGCACACATGTGTGCATGTCCCAAATGGATTATACAGTCAGTTTGGACAACATGCTTAAGATGAAAACCACTAGCTACAGGCCTTCAGCTTGACTCTGCATTATCTCTGAGCTCTGCCATTCAGCCAGTGCTCAGTCCACCTCACTGGCCCTCACCTAACCCACACTGCCTGAGCTTACCTAGGAGGATGTGATAGGAGACTGTGTCAAAAGCCTTGCCAAGGTCAAGGTAGACAACATCCACCGCTCTCCCCTCATCTACTCAGCCAGTCAACCCATCATAGCAGGTTATCAGGTTGGTCAGGCATGATTTCCCCTTGGTGAATCCATGGTGACTACTCCTGATGACCTTCTTTTCCTCCACATGCTTAGAGGTGAAAGTCTTTACTTTCACCATGACTTCGTTGGCATTCCTATTGCTTCCTACTGTAATGCTGCAGTCACTGCATTATTTATGATTTCCATGTATCTCTACTTCAGGGAACAACAAAGTGATACAGGCTGATTATCATTCTACTCCAAGGCAGTATCAACCTCTTGAAAGAAATGAGGCAAAAGTAAAGGAAATAAATACCTATGGAATAGGTAAATGGCAGCTAAAGAGGAATATATTGAATAGCAAACAATTTATAAGTTGTAGATAAAAGTCTTGAGTAAATAAACTGTTTATTATTATTATTGTTGACAGAATATAATATGCAAGCTAAATGTCATGAAAATGAGAATTCAGAATGTCATCTGACTCCATTGCTTTTTAAGACATTTGAAAATTAAGACTTTCTGCATTTAGATATAAAACACTCACTCGATTTATCTTCTTATGTTTATATTCATGACTATCTGAGGCAAACCAATTTAGGGAAGATTTGAGTAAAATAGGTTTCAACATAATCTTTAAGAGCTCTGAATCAAGTCATTCTTTTAGGAAGGTACTTAGGAAGCCAGAGAGATTGCCCTTAAGCATATTTAAAGAGCATCCAAGCAGCAAAGAATATTTCAGTCCAGTTTAAAGGAGGTATGTAATTTTTCCATTACTGTGAATTTATAAATTTCTATTTAATGAATAGAATTATTTTGTTGCCTATTTGGATTAGCTATAGTCCAGCAAAGAATAGCTTCTACTTAAAATGCCTACTTCAGGTGTCCTGTTGAGATAGTGTACTCCTGCATGTCAGGATTTCACAGAAGGTCAGGGTCCTTCAGAAAGCACAGTCCCAGGACTGTTCAAAGTACAGTCACTCAGAGGTAACCAAAAGGAAATGTCAAGCAGAGAGGTATCTCTGAATTCTCATTCTGTTCTGATATTTAAGGATGATGCTCAAGATTATGCCTGTGTTCATGCAAATTTTGGATGCTAAATACTTTCCTGATGAAAGAATCCTAACTACAAGCCCCCAAAATTCTCACTCCTTAGGAGCATCAGAGAGTGGAATTGTCCGGATTTTACATTTACTGTAATGTCATGTTCCCCATTTCCAGTTCCTAAAATGCCAGAACACTGGATAGCACACATGATTCTCATTCCTCATGCTGAAGCCAGCTTTGAAGTAAAATATTATCAAATTGGACAGAAATAAAAAATGAGAGAATTTGATCTCTTCTCTCATTGTCAACCCTACACTCCTGTTCCAGGTCTATGAATTGTTTCTGGGTTGAAATCAATGGATGTTTAATACAAAATGTTCTCGTAATCTGCAGTGTAGGAATGGAGAACGAAGTCTCCTCAGTGCCAAAAGATATAACAGTAGAAGCTCCTGTTCATCTCTGCATTTAGTGGAAGAAAGCGAGCATACCAAGATGTTATCACAATAATGGCCAGTTCTGCGTTGTGATGAAACACAGTTGTGTGAGGAGAAAGGAGAGCTGCAGTTTAAAACCGAACAAAACCTGTCCTTATATTTAGCAGATGTCACTGTTGTCTCAAAGGTTGTTTTGAACCGGATTGAGGCCATGAGCTTTGGAACATTTGATGCATACATAGCAACCAGGTCTTTTACAATTTTTTTAGGTCACAACAATCATTTGTTAGATAATTTTTTGTAGAAACTGAAAGATAAATACTAAAGGAGCATCAAAATCCAATATGCAATGCCTTTTCATTTCAAATAAGCTTTCTGACCTGCTCTTGAAGTTAAGCACATAAATTGTTTAAATCCTATAAGCCCCACATAGGCACTACAGTAGGCAGCCTGTCCTTACACTACAGCCAATTCTGCTTTTTTTCTCCACTCCCGGGTTATATAGCTAAATTAGAACTTTCTAAACATAAACTATTTTTTTTATGAATTTACCAATAGCAGCCCAAATATTTTTTTATATCTACCCTGTTTCAAAGCAATTATGCAAATTGAGTTCTTTTTTCTAGCATTCCTTACAGAAAACAGTTATGTTATATGCATTCTATCTAACATTTGATATGGTAAAACATGTATTTCACATTGTACTACCATGAAAATGAAAACTGTTTTAGTGTTATTTTCTTAAGAGTATATTTCTACATAGCCATTTAAATGCAAGTTAACTTTTTATAAACACTTCCCTTTTTTTGGAAATAAAACTATAAGTAACTACCCTTTGTGAAAATTCAATGAGCTTTTGTTTTATTATCTTTTGTGAAAACTAAACCATGTCAGCTTGTATTTAAATTTAGTCCAACTAACAAAGTATTTGTGCTTTGAATAAATGGATATTGGAATATCTATGGATACGGGAAGGGATTTTTTTGCTTTGTTTTTATTTTGTGAAGGAATGCAACTACTTTATACTATGAACTCTGGTAAATGGCTTGGAGCTATAAAAGGTTTCATGTTATCCTAATAAAGGGGTTTAGATGTGATAACATTTTTAGCTCATTTGTTTTCTTATAGAAGCAGAGATATTTTTATTTTAACAGGATTGGTACTGGTTTGCTATCCAGTCCCATTTACTGCTTTGATTCAACACCACCCACCACCACCCCCAGTCTTGTTTTTCCTACCTGCTTCAGCCTCATGCAAGGCTCAGTGATCCTCAAAGGACCTGTGACCCACTGATCTTAGTTTTCCCTTTTGCCCTGACTTAAATCAAATCACTATGTTCTCCCTTTGAAGAGACAAAAGGCTGTGTGGCTCACGTTAAGAAATCAGCAGAAGAGAAGGCTGAGCTAGTGCAGAAGAAGAATTCTTATTCCTTCTGTGGAGTTTTGTAGTTGCTAACATTCTTCTTTTTGTCCTGAGCTTCACTGAGCTTTTGCTGGCTCACAAAGGTGATAAGCCTGTTCTCTCTGGAAATCTGTCCTCTAACAGCCATGGCTCAAAAACTATGGCTCTTCCTTGTCCTCCATTCTGGTATGCTACCTTACAAAACATCCTTTCTCATGGTAAAGTTAACCCCTGGAGACAACTATAAATTTGTACACTGAATGATGCAGCAAGAGCCAAGTGCTGTAGTTGCACAGCAATACAGGAAAGAGCACTCTGCATGGGAGCCAAATCCAGCCAAGAGCCTAACCACTCCATCTCCGTCTCAAGTGTGTGAAAAATCCTGGTGAGGAAACGAAAGCTCAGCTTGGTCATAGGAGAGAAGAAGCTGGACAGCTGCATGGTACCATACCCAGGGAGATAAGAAAATTTATTACTGTAGTTCAGAGCAATCCCTCCCATGCACCAATCAATATTTTGCTTTTCCCAGTCTCTGCCTTTTTTTCCTTCAACCTTACCTGTTATTTCCTGTTCCCCTTTCTTTCTACACTTTTTTTCCTCTACTCTTCAGTCTTTCCCAGCTCTTTTCCCCCTCTCTTGCCTCAGGGTGGCATCTGTTATCCCAAAACACCATCTATTATTCAGTTACCTGAAAAGGCTTCAGCTTTGCTATGCTGTGTTCGTAGTCAGCTGATAGCTAGACAAATTAAGCCTATAAAAATTTCCTTTACTATTTTTGAAGTTCAATCTCTAAATGGCACTAATTAATACACCATACTCCTTATTATCACAAAAACGTTTGCTTCCTAAGACATACTGGAGTTATACTTTATGGAAAATATACCTACTTTCACTTAAACAGGCATTCATTGGTGTTTGTTTACTCATCAACAAGTTGCCAAAACTGTTTGTGAATGCCTTGCTAGAAGGTTCATAATGTACTTTTGCATATCCAAAGTCAATATTGTCACTGACAGTACTTCATTAGCAAGTTCTTCTAAGATGGTAATTTGTTTTGATTAATTATGAAGGCTGAGAATTTTAGGAAACTCCCAGTGAGCAGTAGCAGTCAATAGGAATCACAGTGACTGGCAATGAGGGGAGAACTCCCAGGAGACGATGCTTGTTATCAAGTCTGTTAGTAATAAACACTGCTAGTAATGTTAAAACAAATAGTTCCTCAATAATTTCAATTCCTTGCATCTCTTCTCAGTATTAATAACAAGTTTCCTGTTCATGTCTTGTTAGAATAAAGAGGTGTTTACTTTTCCATCAAATTTCATTCAGACTCATCTGGCAAATAATGGCAACAGCGGTCCTGGAGGACTGAAGAAAAGAATCATTAGGTCCCTCTTGGAGTTTCATGTATTTCACCCAGGCTGTGAGGATAAACAGGGAGATATTCCATCAGAGTGAAGCCAGAAAGACGAGAGTGTTGATTCAGATTATTTCTTGTTTTGGAAAATATTACTAAGATAGACACCTATCAAATTTGATGAATAAAATTGCTTGGTCAGAGATCTGAATGCTAGTAAAAGACGTTAAAATGTCATCCACATATAATCTTGGAGGGCGAGGGGACCCAAACAAAACCCCCTCATTAACCTTCTTTAAAACTCAAACATTCTGTCCTTGATGCAACTGTAAAAAAACTAGAACAAGTATTAATAGAAAAGGAAATTTGCCACTGAAGTGAAGAGGTACCCTGTGGTCAGTCTAAGGACAGTACACAGCAGGGGCTAGTCCTTTTCTTTCAAAGGACGATAGAGGTTTCAGATGATATCAAAGGAAGGGTCTTGCTATTAATATAGTTTGACTACAATGTCCAGTGATATTTTTTTCCTAATCCTTTCATTTGTATGAATCTGTTAACTAACACAAAGCTTGCAATATGCACTGAATGCCAGACTAGCTACTCACAGTTAAATCCAAGATGGCAACAAGAGATTATCTATTCAAACGCACAGGAATTATAAAAAAAAAATCAGAAATTGTCCTAAATGTCATGATCCCCCTCAAGTTCACCTTTAAAATCTGGTTCAGATTTACACTGACTAGGGTAAATCTTTAGAGTCTCCAGTATAAAACATGACACAATGTACCAAGAAGCCCACTCTAAACAAGTATGGGGTTTAAAATATTGATCTTAAAATTCTGATCACAAAGTTCTGATCTTTGAAAGATCACAAATCCTTCACTTGGTTTTCTGTGTTCACCATTACCAGTAAGGCTAGAATGCTTAACAATAAACAGAATACCTAGATCTATGTCAACTGCTGTTTGTGTATTGATTTAAAACAGTGTTAGGCAAAACCTATTTCCATAATCTTACATTGAGATGATGAGATGCAGTGATTAAAACTGCAAGATAATGCCTGCTTTAAAGGTACAACTTCACTTACTCATACAGAATGTTAATTCCTAAGTGAACAATTAAAGAAACAGAACTGAGTGTCTTTTGGTAAAATAAAGAAAAAACATCTACTCTGTGTGTAGCAAGCATCTCAAAAAGTACCTACAGTTTATTTTCTGGAAATGACTAGTTATTACTTTCCCTATACTATTTTTTTTAAAGGGCTAGGTATTATTATTATGATTAAATTTCCTTTTCAAACTTGAGGTTACTTTTTTTTTCTTTGTGTCTCCCTCTAGTTTATTACAGAAAACGAATGACTGTCATTCCGTGCATCATGTCTCAATACTGAAAAAATATCCACTCCTGATATACAGTACAATCTGTTCCTTGCAGTTTTAACAAGCAGACACTAATGTTTGTTGCCTTATCTCGCATTGTTGCTCATACTTAGGAAAAATGCCTGACAGATAGACATCTACTCTGTATCTTTCTTTTTTTTTCCAGCATGCTCCTCAAACTTAAACAATGATTACTACTGAAAACATGACAACACTGAGATTGCCATGGGTCCGAAAGGGCTTATCCATTCCACTTGCTAGGAATGGCTATCTGCCTCCACCAATCTGCATGTCTTGTCTTATGCTCCACTTCCTGCCCCAGAATGAAATTATCTTTTTATTCTGACTTCTTACACTATTTGTTATCTTTCGGATTCTTAAGTGCTAGCAGTATGAATATATATAGACAGTTATTTCCTGCACAAATATAAATCCAAGTTTTTCAATAGCTAGCTTTGTACTCAATGATTCTTTTGTAGTAGTAACTTTTACAGGAGTGATGGATAGAAATTAATTTCAGTAAACTCTGATTTTCCTCTGTCCTTGGTATATTAAGGCTAGTTGTCTAAAATGTCAGGTACTTTGGTTATTAAAGCGTCTTGCTTTCTGACTCCTGTCTTTCCTAATGAACTGTCAAGTCATCTGTTCTGCCCGTGGTCATGATTTACTAACCATAACTGATGGTGATATTTTATGACACGCATTTGCCTAATTTGGATGCCATTTCCATGTAGCAATTCTACCACTGTGAGCCTTATGCTACTGGTAGACCAACAAAGATTTTGTAGTTCTAAATCCACTTTTTAAATCCTTTCAAAAAATCTTCATTTCATTATAAAAAAAAAAAAAAACCAACAAAAAAACCAAGAACCACCCCCCCTCAAAAAACCCAAAACAAAACAAAAAACCCCAAAAAAACCACCAACCCTCTCCTGCAAGCGTACACAAGAATATTCAAGGCTACATTTTGCCAATACAAAACGTGTGCATCCACATTGTGTAAATTTGCTGAGAAAAAGCCAATATCAAGGAATCAGTCATCTATGGGAACAAGGAATGTACTTGAAGCCTCTTGACTCTTGAAAACTAATCTCAGTTGTAAAAAACAGTAAGCTCTCGCATTGCAGTAGACATTTAATATCATTATTTCTTCTGTACAAAACCAGTCTATAAATCATACAAAGTATGATGTGACAATAAAGTCTGTTCTTAATTTTTTAAATAATTTATAATGTTTTGTTTCTCACTTGATGTGTATGATTTGATAAAATCTATTTTATATTCTTATTATAATTGGAGGCCTAGTTTTCTACATTTAACTTATATTCTGCAACTTTTTAGCCAATACTACAGTTCAGTGCATGAAAGAGAGAGACAACAATTCTTTCTGATGGGTCAAACACCATGTATGAACCAGAGACTGTCACTATTAAAACTATAAATGTGTGTGTGTGTGCATGTGCATGCACATGTTTGTGTGAGAGGGTGACAGTCTTCTTTTATTTGGTGAAAAGTACAAATATTAACTAAGAGTCATGCCAAGCTTTCAATATTAAGTTTTTCTAAGCTTACACTATTTACACAAAGAGTATATATATTTTTTTCAAAAAAAATTATTGTGAGCATATATCACAGATGGCTTCATTTAAAACTTTTAAAACTAGTTTAATGACAATTAAAATCTATCCTAATTTTATACTTATTTTAGAAGTTTATATTAAGTGTTTTTACTACCACTTAAAGATTTATCAAATGGTATTGTCAACAAAAAGTCTTATTTAGATATGATCTATTTTATCTTTCTAACATGTAGAGTCTGGCAAAAACAGATTGACTCCCATTATTATGCTAATAATATTTTTTCCTAGCTTTGAATATATTTTACTAAAAATCAACCCAGACTATGAAAAAAAATTGAATTACTATATATTCCCACACTGATGACGTAGCAAAAAAGCTATTACTTCTTCCAACAGAAAGTTTTCTCTTATACTGAAATCAGTAATGATAGGACACTTAGAAATGTTAGCACTTTCCAATCTCAGCATCTTGATCAACATAAAGATAGTCTCACCATGCTTCCACAGTGTTATAAAAATCTGCAAACAGCCAGCAAATGTAACAAAATAATTTGTACAAAATAAATATAAATGGCATCTGCTGCTCAGAATACTTTAGCTTTTTATCTGGAAGACATATTCTAAGCAAAAATGCTCCTGAGTTAGCATTTTCTTAGAGGCTTGTGGAAAATTAGAGGTCTATCAATGGCATGCATCATCACTTCAAATGAACTGTGGAATCCAATATAATAAGTGTGAAGATTCCACATAATTGGAAGTGGGCACAAAAATTTTGTAATTTCTCGTGATTTCATGCAATGGATTTCTCATTATTATGTCATTTTGGGCACTTCTGAAATTGAAAATCTAATAAGTAAATAGACTAAATCTTAAAATAGTTTAGTAGTAGGGAAAAATTACTTAGGAGGGCTGAGGATTACGCCTGACATTACTTGGACCATGAAGTTCTATTTCAATGGTATAAGAACCATCACAGCCTGTCACCAAGATGCAGAACCAATGCAAATGTATAGGAAAGGACATAGGGCAAAACCAAAGAGCTCTGACAAATGTTATTCTCTCATAGGGCTGGGTTAGCATATTCCTGCCCCGATGTGAATGTCCTCCCTCATGCCAGAAACTTTCAGCCTTGTAAGAGAAAACTACATGTCCTGGTCTAACAAAACCACACAAATCCCATCTTTTCATTAGCAGTTTAAATTAATTCATGCGAATGCAAATTGAAAATGCTAGAACATGTTTTCTTTTCACCACCTCCTTCACAGGGGCAGTAAACTTTGGCAGGAAAAAGACAGGAGAGCTGGAGATAGATGTGTCACATCAGCCTAGCATTCAGTAGAGGATGTGTATCAAAATCCAAAGCATTCTGTATTCAAGGGGTGGCCAGCACTGATAAGGAGGAAGAGGGGAAATAATTTTTTAATCTGCTTAGAAAAGATGGCAAAGAACGTACACTGTTTTCTGGATGACCAAGATACAGACCTATGTGTTAGTACATGTGAAAAAAAATCCCAAACCAAAAGTCTCTTTGGAGGCTGAGAAATTATTGCCTGTTACTTTCCCAAAAGATATTTCCCACAGGAAACATTGCATGCTCATAGGTACAGTCTCTTCCTGAGATGCAAAACAGATCCCTGCATAGGTCTTGTTGCACAATGTTTTCAATAATTTAAGATTGATAACCATATCCAGGATTCATCAATTTAGGCATTCATCATGTAATTTTCCCTAATAGTGACATAGTTTCAAGGCTACAGAATTAAAAGAATTTCCATGTATTCCATAAGAACTTGTTTCTTTTCCATTAACTTGGTCCTGCTGCAAGTTAGTTACAAATTCTAGATTACTTTTCCTCATAAAATAAGAGAATAATTAATTTCTTCTTTTTATCATCTTTGCAGAGAAATATGTAGACTGCACCATTTTGCCAAAGAAATCTTAGAACAGAAGCTTAAAATGAAATCCTGGCTGCACTGAATTCAAATCCAAAAGACAGATTTGGACATTAATTTGCCACATGCTTTTCATCTGAGGTTACCAGATAATCAGATTCCTTATAAATCTCTCTCTTCAAAACAGTAAGCCTTGACTGAATGTTTCTGCTTTAACAAGAATCTAGATTAACACATTTTTTCAAAATTATTGCAACTAGTAAAATAGTTATTGATAATACTAGAATTTCATAATTACATGGTATTATCTTGAAGCTATCATTTTACAAAAGATTGAGAGGATATTATTAACATTAATGTGAAACAGTTCTGGAATAAACAACCTATAGAAGAATGATTTAAGAGTATGGCACACTACGCATAAAGATGAGATGAAGAATAAACAGAGTTCCAAAACAGAATTAATTCAGTACGCTAAGAATAATGCATTATTTCAGACATCAGAATTTAAATACTTGCTTTGGAAAAAATGAAAATGTTTTTTCAGTATCATTAACTGATGAAAAGAATATACTTTTTGCCTGGGATGGCATTTATGGTGGTTATTCTCCAAAGCCCCTAATGATAATCATACCTTTTGTTCTAATACAGGCTGTTTATTTCATTAGCTTTGGAATACCATGTGATTTTTATATTCATTTCATAAGCTGTATGAAAGCCACACATTTGTTACAAAAGTCTCAAAACGTCGTCTGGTTAATCTCAAGTAACTGAAATTATACAGGTATTGGAAATATAGAACAGAAAGGACTGACAATGTAAATGGAGAGATCTTGTTGGCAGGGTAATAATGAAATTTGAAAAATTGTCTTTTTTACCTTGAAATTTTTTATTTAGCACTAGAGACAAAATCCTGCCTGCAGCCCTGTCTCTCAGGGGGTCAGAGGTCTGTCCAAATCAACACAGTCTGTATAGTTCATAAAGCAGTATAAGCATTGTGATGTGAGGATTTTTCTTCCACCCCAAACAGCTAGGATATAGGTTATAAGTTGTAGGAATTCTGGTTTTCAAGTCGGGATATAGAAGATTTAGGAAGATAATGACGGTTCACTATCTAGAATAGCAAGTAATTTCATTATTGGAGTACTCATTGGAACAAAGAAACAGAAATTGAAGATGTTGCATTTTCACACCTTAGACCAAGAACCTGATTTAGGGCACACCACATACAGGCATCCTGACACATTGCCTCAGTAATCTCAATTGTCTCGGTCTGACCAAAGCTATCCTTTTCAAACTCTAACTGTAGATAAGAGCTAATACCAAAATAACAGTATCTTATGAAAACAAAACCAAAACGAAAACACACACACACAAAAAAAACCCCAACAACCCACCCCAAAAAAACCAACCAAACAAACCTCGTTCATCACAATATGCAAATGATGGTTCTTGGTCTTCCAATTTTCTTTGTACTGCTCCAAGGAAAACCATAAACAGGTAGGATTACAAGCAGAATTGATATGGTCAGTTTTAAGGATAGCACATGGCTACATTTTTGAGAGATGATCTCTGTCACAATGTTAAATGTGTCATTCGAAGTCTTTTCAAAACCCGTGCTTAGAAACATGACAGAAAAGGATTCAGATAGAATAAATTCCAACAATTCTCTGCATAAGGGAGTAATTTGTTAATATAGTAATTCTTTTCTCTTAAAGCTTAACCCCCCAAAATAATTGTAATATTTAAAATATTTTTTTAATGTTGACATTTAAGAATAAGTACAAAAATTTTATATTTTAAGAATATAGCTAATATATCAAATACAACAGTTCAAAAGTCACAGTATTAGGTGTATTTGTGTTTTCTGAATTCATTTTGTCTGCAGCATCAGACTATTTAAAGCCTTTAGCGGGTACCTTTTTTAGAAGATTTTTCTTTTTTTTTAGAACTGCATTATTATCTAGCTGTTCTTTAAATAGGTCTCAGGAAAGCCATTTCAATTTAACTTCCATTTTCAATGAATTAATTATACCTTCTATGTAAAAAGCATGATGCGTGAGAGTGAAAAGTAATTCTAGTGAAGTTCCCAAATATTGCAAAGAAGTACATTGTAGTATCACTTTCCTGAACTCGACAGGCACAAATTTTGAATACGATCTTTTGTTCACTCTATTCTTATTGGAAAGACTTCCCATTCCCTAATGGCTAAGGATAATTGCATTTCTTGTGTTATTTTACAGGATGCATCCTCTTTTGTTTAATTATTTTTTTATTTGAGACACTTCAGTATTTCTTCCTCTGGTAAGTACTCTTTGTACCTATTCCTTTCCTGAACATAAACACCCACTCATACATAGTATTTCACACACAGTTTTAACAGTCTCTGACAAGACTGCATTAACATGTCGTCACTGCTTTTGAAAATATTTTGCTCAATACATAAAATCATACTAGTATCTTTCTAAGCCACACTAGCTAGGTAGCCCACACCCAGTCACTATACTACTAACCAACACTGATAATTTCCTATTTTGTTTCCAAGTACTGACTTCCAAATTTATAAGATCATTCTCTTCTTTTTACGAATTCCCTTCAGTGTTCTCCCTTTCCTGAAATAAGGCAATATTAGGAACTTGAAAGTCTATATGATTTAGTGAAATAAAATTGTCCCTGCTATTCAAAGCACAACTGGGATTTCAACTATCATTCACAAAAGTTAGACATAAATAGGTCATGAGAGCTTCTACTATGTGCAAAATATGTTGCAAATCCATTTGACTTTGCTAGAGAATACTACAAAGACTGCTTTTCAGTTCAACTTACCGCAGTTTGTGGTTTTCAAACAGCAGAGATCCTACTTCAAACATCAGAGTGTTGAAACAAGTGTGACTTTCACACTTCTTAGACAAAAAAACCCACAACAAAAACCAAAAATTTGAGTCAGCTCTGACTCAGCTCAGTCTCTGAATAGACTGTATTCATATTTTGCATTATGTAACTCAAATTTCCAACTACTTGCTTAAGAGGACAAAGGAATATATAATATAAAGTTATTAACAAAATTAAAGGATACTGAAAGACTAAACCAGCTAAAGGTCATAGTGAGCAATCATCTCAGGAGCAAGACATTAGATAAATAAATCTTATTATTGAAATTCATTCTTTACAGAATCTTCTCACTATGAAAATATAAGATAAGGCTAGTACAAATCCTCATTAAATAATGGATTTACTGGGTTGAGTACTCTTTAGATATACTATGCTCAAGAAATTGGCTGGCTCAGAAGACTGTCAGCAATTTTTTTGGTTTGCAATGAACAGATTAGTATAGAATGCACACTTCTGACTTTAAGATAAGACAGACATACGGATGCTGACATACCTTCTCATCTGTTGTAAGTCAAACTTTGCCAGCAATAAGGAGATAATACAGCAAAGAGCAAAACCGATATAGTTTCTTAGAAAGTTGTACAGGTATTCCTCAGTTTAAATATAAATCATAGAAATATTATCTTGCAGTAGTACCTTGACTCAAACAGTGCTGCAACGACTAAAATGAAGGTAAAAGCAAAAACAAGCAAAAAGCTGTTCCACATAAAATCACTAATAGCACATGGTTTGTGGTTAGCAACTAAAAGCATATGTGTTCTCAGTGGTAATTTAACAATATATTTCAAAAATAATTTAATAAAATTGTAAAGATTTCACCCCACTTGTTACCTTAATTATGATAAACCTTTAAATCAAAAATAGCAATCAAAGGAAATGGTTCTAAAACATTAACAACAGGGAACATTTAGGAATACTTGCATGAACCTGTCAGTTTTATTACCAAAAAATCTACTTCTATAAAATACAGACTAAAAATGGTAAAAGTCCCAAAATATTAAAAATTCTACATAGCTTTAGATTAGTGTGCTGTATAGGTAAAAATGCCAGTTTTAATAAAAAGATTGCAAATAAAATTGCTTCAGTCTGTTGAAATCCAAATTAAAAAAATCCTAAAGTTCAGGTTAAAGATTAAAAATTATAAAAGTGCAGGAAAAAAATAAAGCCAGTAGTGTATGATTCATTGAGTGAAGATTTACATTAGAGAAATAAGGGATTAAGCCCTAAAAATCCAAACCAAAACAATTTTAATTATTTAGATGCAGAAAGAAATACATGGTTTTGATATAAAATAAGACTTCAGTAACTTCTGTCTCTACAAGGCTATGGTGTGATACCATTAAAGACAAACAAACAAAAAGAGCAAGACCAAAGACAACCAGGTTAAAAAACAATTCTCGTATTTCAAAAAATTCGAGTTTTGTCCTGCTCAAAGCCCAGAAAATACATATGCTGGGTTCCTGTACAATTATACACAGTCTAAACATAATTATCAATATAAACTCCAGAATACATATTGGCTGCTTTTTACTTGTCCAGGCAAAAATTAAACTTCAGGAAGTATCAGTTTAGAAGCATCTTACAGTAAAGACAGGAAGACTTTTTTTTGCTTATGAAAATAAAATTGGTTAATTTTTACACTAGTAATACACAACATAAAATCAGAGGGCAACTAGAAAGATAATTCATAAAAATTGATACACTTCTGAGGAAGAACAATTAAAAATCATGCTCTACTATTTCCCATGGGGAACATTAAAAAGGTTTTAATAGTTCCACTGTACTTTCACAATTTGGTATTTTCAGCCTTCAGGAGCATCTGATAATTTCATTTAATGCAGTATGCAAGCAGTTTGGGAGGAAGTTTATACACTGAAAAAAAGAAAGTTAAACACCGTGTTCTAAGTTGAGTTTTATAGAATCATAGAATCGTTTGGTTGAAAAAGGCCTTTCATATCTTCGAGTCAAGCCTGTCTAGATCCCTCTGTAGACCCTTCCTGCCTTCAAGAAGATCAATACTGCCAGTGACTTGGTCTTGGATACACTCAATAACTTCATCTAGAGCATCAGTAAAGATATTAAACAGGACTGGCCCCAATACTGAGCCCTGGGAAACATCACTTGTGTTCCAGCTGCCAGCTGGATGTAACTCCAGTCACCACCACTCAGAAGGTTGTTACCAACAAAGCAGAGTCTGGTTAAAGGGATGTAGCCAGCGTTGTTCCCCAGGGGTCAGTACTGGGTCCAGTCCTGTTCAATATAGTCATCAATGACCTAGATGAAGGGTCAGAGTGTGCCCTCAGCAAGTTTGCTGATGATACAGAACTGGGAGCAGTGGCTGATGCACCAGAAGGCTGTGCTGCCATTCAGTGAGACCTGGACAATCTATAGAGAATTGGGTGGAGAGGAACCTCATGAAGTTCAACAAAGGCAAGTGTAAGGTTCCCCCCCAGCTACAAAGGAACAATCCCATGCACCAGTACATGCAAGGGGTTGACCTGCTGATACGCAGCTCTGTGGAGAAGGACCTGGGAGTGCTGGTGGGCAGCAAGTTGCCCATGAGCCAGCAGTGTGCCCGTGTGGCCAAGAAGACAAATGGGATCCTGGGGGGCATTAGCAGGAGTGTGGCCAGCAGGTCAAGGGAGGTGATCCTGCCCCTCTGCTTTGCCCTGGTGAGGTCACATCTGGGATGCTGTGTCCAGTTCTGGGCTCCCCCATTCCACAGAGACAGGGAACTACTGGAGAGGGTTCAGCAGAAGGCTACAGAGATGATGAGAGGACTGGAGCATCTCACTTTCGAGGAAAGGCTGAAAGAGCTGGGGCTGTTCAGCCTGGAGAAGACTGAGAGGGAATCTTATTCATGTCTAGAAATACCTTAAGAGCAAGTGTTAGGGACGATGGGGCCAGGCTCTTGTCAGTGGTGCCCAGTGACAGGACAAGGGGCAATGGGCACAAACTGCAACACAGGAGGTTCCACCTGAATATGAGGAAAGAGTATTTACTTTGAGAGTGACAGAGTCCTGGAACAGGCTGCCCAGAGAGGCTGAGCAGTCTCCTTCTCTGAAGCCATTCGGAACCTGCCTGGATGTAATTCTGTGCAACCTGTTCTAGGTGACCCTGCTTTAGCAGGGGGTTGGACTAGATGATCTCCAGAGGTCCCTTCCAACCCCGACCATTCTGTGATTCTGTGTGATTCTGTGAAAGTTAATTCAACAGAGGCACTGTTAGCTAATTTAGTTCCATATTGCAAAATGTCTTTGTACAGAACAAATACCTTAGACCTGGAATGATTCCTAAGGCAGTCTGGTTTTCTGCTCTATTCCAAGACCATTCCTATTGCAGCCATTCTGTATCGATTTCCATAGATCATTTCTCATCCTTAAGTAGGTTCATTTTCATTGCTGGTACATTAGGTACTGTTTCAACCTCAATCTGAATTGCTGTTTAATAAGATAAATAATCATAAGAAGTAATTACCCAACATTTAAGCTGATTTGTAGCTGTAGCTATGAGGCTGCAAGATTATCAGGAATATTACATACATATTTCTGTTTCTTTGTCTTCTGAGAGAAAAAAATGGGTTTGTGTTGTCTAAATTTGGACTAAGAGACAGGAAATTGAAAAATTTCTTATATAGTTTTAAATTTAAATACCATATTTATCCTCCAGACAACAATTCAGTATTTCCTGTTCAGTTCTCTCATGTCTCTATTAATATGTATCTACATTGTGTTAAGATCTAAAGATTCTGAGCAAAGTACGAAAAAGCTGAATGTATCCCTAAAGCCTGTTACCCTGCCTCCATACAGCATCAATTGCACCTCTGTAATTTTTGATAAACAGTTGTCTAGTCTGCTGTTAATCTCTATCTTTAGTAATAGAAACTTTGCAATTGCCTCATGCAATTGGCTTAATCTGCAATTAGAAACTTTTCCTTACTGGGCTGTATACATCTTTGTCTCTGCAACCTGAACTGCAACTTCTTGTTTCATCAAATTTGCATATGGAGGAAATGGTGTTTACTTGTCTGTCTAATAGCTTTTTATATTCTGGAAGGTTTTTATATCCCACATGAGTTCTTCGAGGTAAACTGCCTTTAGTAGGTTAAACTATTTTCACAGATAAATTCACTAATCATCTGATTGTTCCCACTGCTTTTCTCTGGACTATCCAATAGCTGTACATATTCTTTAACCTGCCACACATGAAACATTAGGATTCTTTTCAACTGAGACCTACTATTGCAGAGCTTAGCAGAAAGATTATTATCACTCATGAGCAAACTTTTGGGGCTAAGATAGTTCACTGAAGGTATATGCTCCACGCTCAGAAATCCAACGGGAAAACAAACATTAACTAACAGAAACAGCTTAAAAAAAAAAAAAAAAAAAAAAAAAAAAAAAGGAAAAGAAAAGAAACAAGAACGTCATAAAGCTAGGATATAAACCCATGATTTTCCCACATCTAAGATTCATTCTGTAACTGTAGTCTGTTTAGCTCAAAAAAACACAGTGTATTTGGAAATGGTCCAGAGAAAACCAGCAAGAATGGTATGAAAAAAAATTCTTCATGAGCAATGACTAAGTGAGCTAGGACTATTCAGTCTGGAAAGGAGATAGCTGAGGGAAGATGTGCTGTATAAAATCATGAAGATCATGAAGAGGCACTATATAACTCTTTAAAAATATAAGCCAGAAGTTATGAAATGCAATCAGCAGGAGCCAGGTCAAGGAGCAAGCAGAGGATAATGTTTTTTCCAGGCAGTGTGCCTATGTTTGCCAGAGGATGCTGCAGATCTTAGAAGTTTGTATGGGACAAGGTGAAGACTGGAGTAGTACAGGGAATTGAGAACTACACGGAGTTGTTAAATACGTAAGAATTTCCTGAGATAAATGTAATTTCTGAGCTGAAAGTGATTGAAGGCTAAAAGATTTTAGGGAAAAAAATATCTATCTGCCCTGTACCAGCCTTTCTCTAGGCATGCACTTTGGTCAAAGTTATAAATAGAGAGAGAGGAATATTTTCCATGACCCAGCATGCTTGGTCTTTAGCTCACTCCAATAACATCCTGAATCATTGCTATAAAGTGAAGCTAAGGAAGTACTTGTTGTTGAAGAAACATAAAACCATTTACTGGATTATTAATTTTGTCAAATACAGGATTTAGGATTTATTTTTTTTAACTTACTAAAAAAGAATTTTCTTACAGTTATTGACTCAACGAATAAAAAGACTACTATCATGTGCAAATGCAAGTTTGAGACAAGAAAACACCAACTAACTCAAAGTTCTAGTAATTAACTTTTTTCTCCTAACAGCCTTTGGTACTACTCACAGTAATATTATGTGCCATAACACTGTCACACGAGGTGAAAAACTGTCCAAGACTAAAGATCAGTGTTAGCATGAAATGTTATTGTTGTACAATGGAGATCTTGAATATCACTGTACTCTGTGTTCATTAAATACTGCTGGAGAAAAGAGCCTCCTGGAATAACAACCAGACAAGTTTGCATTTTAAGTGTGCAGCTGTTTTTCAGCACAGCTACACAATGTTGTTTCCCTGCTTTCTAAATTTCTAGCAAGGCTTCAGACTTGCCTGAAAGACAGTTGGCATTCGTGCAAGCCAGACAAAGTAGGAGATAATAGATACTGACAAAGGGAATTCTCTAAGGTTTTGGATAAGTCTGCAAGAGCTGTCTCAATTAAGGAAGTTTGTTAGCTCCTTAACAAAAGGGTTTACCACTGGAGTCCCTAAGAAGATCAAATACTGTTACTTGCTTTTCCAACTGTACCATGGAAAGAAGCGTTTTTTATCTGATGCTGACCATTGGATTACGGTCCAGCATGCTAGAGGGAAATCCCTGCACAGGAATACTGTCGTTTACTGAGGATATTCAGAAGTTACATTAGCACAGGAGATATTAAAATGAAACATTTTTGTACTGATCATTTTGTACTCCCAAAAAACTTTGGCTGGATGTTGAACTTCATCTAAAAACCTAGTTTTGTACAATCTCAGATGGCACTTCCTCCCATCAGACTCTGGCTTAGCTCTGCTTCAGCTATATGTGAGGTTAGCAAACATCATGAGATCTGTACCTCATTAGGAAGCTGATTTAGAGTTCTGAAGAGTTCATAGTTTCTAAGGATGCCTCCCAAACCAAGCTAGATTAAAAAACATCCTTTTGAAGAACTAAAAACTGTCTGCTCTGCAGTTCAAAGGTTTAGACGTTCAGCTGGGATTGGTGAGAGCTCAAGTGTGTTTTCCAAATGTTATTGTAGGAAGTGCAGTAGGTTTCTTTCTTTCACACTTTTACCGCTCCATTGGTACCACTGTGGTTCTATTGTTACATATCTGGTAAAAGACAGAAGAGAACTCTAAAATGGAAGTTCAGAAGTTATTTCTTTTCTTTAGTGTCAACTGTTTTCAGTGACAAAAATCCTGACCTGTGTAATTGGATGCTGATATGAAATATACTTCCTAACAATGTTTATCATGAGCAGTAGTTTCCACATTTTGGCCTATACTGCAGAATTTAGCTTAATAAATTATACTATACTCTACATAAAAATGTAGTTAATCAGTGGCTCTGTTCAGGAACATGAAAAGTTGAAAATTGTTCCCAGCTGTATGTTTACGGGCACAGAACATCCATCTCTGGCCACAGTGGACTCTGAGGAGATAAAAGTAGAACCCCTCTGTCAGAGCATCATTTGCTCCAAGTACCGTCCCATTCCACCTCCATGTTCCCAGTCTCAAAGGCAGAAGCACACAAGCTGTGGACTTCTTTCACGATCTTATCCTTGGGATATAATTGTTAACAGAAAAAGTCAATGAGATAATTTATTCTGTTTAACAGAACTAGACTTGTCTTTAAAAATATCATTCCCTGATTCTTTTTATGTTAAATTAAAAAAAAATATGTCTCAAAGTTTTCCCAGTATGCACTCTGGTACGTATCCTATTTTATGCAAACATATAATGAATCCTTTTACACTTCTCATTAACTGAGCTATTTTCAGCAGCGCCTATGTTCTCTGCTGTTCATATCCAATTTTACTACATACTCCAAATGAGAACAAAAAAAATATATTTCAGCCTTTTACTGAAGCTAAATATTTGCACAAAAGAAGGTGGAAAGTATTTAAAAGTTCAATGATTCTATCAAGATAACAGCAATTGTCACAATTATGCAGTATTTCCAACAAAATGAGGAAATACTGAATTACAAACAACTACATTGAACATATCCTGCATACAAAATTTTTGACCCTAAACCCACAGTAATTTGCATCTACCATTCTCATTATTTGCTTTAACTGACTAAACCTTAGAACACAGAGCCTAAAGACAACAGTAAATTTGTATTTGACCTAGATTTATTAAATAAGTTCATAAAGTTCAGCATTTTGGAAATAAGAATTCTTTTTCATTTGTATTTTTTCATATTTCTGGATTTTATTGCTGTCAGCTATGGATAACCATCTTGTATAAGGAAGCACTCAGGACTTAGAATAAGATGTCCAGCCTTAACCTTTTTACCTAATAAAACATCAGTACGGCTCAATTGCTCATGGCACTGTCCTCAGTCATTTAATTCACTTTCTATCTGCACTTAAGAGAAAGGATAGCAACATTTTCTGTCACACTATCAAGTAATTCACCTCAGTCTGTGAGGGATTAAGAGGTAAGGCAGTTTCATGTCTCAAGTTTTCAACCTCTTTCTATGAGTAAGTGCTGACAACAAAGTTTTCACACACCCATATACATCTCGCGATCAAAGCTGCATTTCTATTGGTTAAGAAAAATGCATCTCTACATACATCATTTCAAGCCTAAGTTCTAATATTCAAAAAGAAAAGAAAAAATAGGGGTACAATTTACAGTCATATTATGAATATACTATAGGTCCTTAAGTCAAAGTCTTCTCAAAAACTGTACAGCCTTTGATTAATATTGATAGAATCATAGAATCATTTAGGTTGGAAAAGACCTTTAAGATCATCAAGTCCAACCATTAACCCAGGACTGCCAAGTCCATCACTAAACCATGTCACTAAGCACCACATCTACTCGGTTTTTAAACACTTCCAGGGATGGTGATTGTACCACATTCTTGGGCAGCCTGTTCCAATGCGTCAACACCATTTCAGTGAAGAAATTCTTCCTCATATCCAATCTAAACCAAGGCAGTTTCCTCTAATCCCATTGCTTGTTACTTGAGAGAAGAGACCTACCCCCACCTGTCTACAGCCTCCTTTCAAGTAGTTGTGCAAAACAATAAGATCCCCTAGAATCTTCCCTTCTCCAGACTAAGTAACCCTGTTCCCTCAGCCACTCCTCACATGACTTGTGCTTCAGACCCTTCACCAGCTTCGCTGCCCTTCTCTGGACATGCTCCAGCACCTCAACATCCTTCTTGCAGTGAGGGGCCCAAAAATGAACACAGGATTCAAGGTGCGGCCAAACCAGTGCTGAGTACAGGGGGATGATCACTCCCTTTGTCCTGCTGGCCACTCTGTTTCTGATACAAGCCAGGATGCTGTTGGCCTTCTTGGCCACCTGGGCACACTGCCAGCTCATATTCATCTGGCTGTCAACCAACACCTCCAGGTCCTTTCCACTAGGCAGCTTTCCAGCCATTCTTCCCCAGGCCTGTAGTGCTGGTGGGGTGGTTGTGACCCAAGTGCAGAACTCAGCACTTCACCTTGAACCTCATACATTTGGCCTCAGCCCATTGATCCAGCCTGTCCAGATTCCTCTGCAGAGTCTTCCTGCCCTCCAGCAGATCAACACTCCCCTGCAACTTGGTGTCACCTGCAAAGTTACTGAGGATGCACTCGATCCCCTTGTCTAGATCATCAGTAAAGATATTAAACAGGACTGGCCTCAATACTGAGCCCTGTGGAACACCACTTGTGCCCTGCCAACAGCTGGATGTAACTCCATTCACCACCACTCTTTGGGCTCAGCCATCCATCCAGCTTTTTACCCAGAACAGAGCCAAGCCATGAGCAGCCAGGTTCTCCAGGAGAATGCTGTGGGAGATGGTGTCAAAGGTTATAGTAAGGTTCAATTAGACAACATCCACAGCCTTTCCCTTATCCACTAGGCAGGTCATATTGTCATAGAAGGAGATTGGGTTTGTTATGCAGGACCTGCCTTTCATAACCCCATGCTGGCTGCACCTGATCCCCTGGTTGTCTTCCATGTGCCATATGATGGCACTCAGGATGATCTGCTCCATAACCTTCCCCGGCACCAGGGTCAGCCTGACAGACTTGTAGTTCCCCAGATCCTCCTTCCTGCCCTTCTTGCAGATGCACATCACACTGGCTACCCTCCAGTCTTCTGGGACCTTCCCAGTTAGACAGGACTGTCTATAAATGATGCAGAGTGGCTTGGTGAGCTCCTCCACCAGCTCCCTCAGTACCCTTGGGTGGATCCCATCCTGTCCCACAGACTTGTGTGTGTCTCAGTGAAGCAGCAGGTCACTGATGGTTTCCTCCTGGACTGTGGGGACTCCATTCTGCTCCTCGCCCCTGCCTTCCAGCTCAGGGGGCTGAGTACCCTGACAGTAAGTGGACTTGTTATTGAAGACTGGGGCAAAGAAGTCATTAAATATCTCAGTCTTTTCCTCATCCTTCATGGCAATGTTCCCTGCCACATCCAATAGAGGTAGGAGATTATCTTTGGCCCTCTTTTTGTTTCTAATTGATTTGTGAAAACATTTTCTGTTACCTTTTATGGCAGTGGCCAACCTGAGTTCTAGATGGTCTTTTACCTCTCTGATTTTGTCCCTGTGTAACCTTGCATCATCCTTGTAGTCCTCCAGAGTTGTCTGCACCTTTTCCAAAAGGTGGTAAATTCTCCTTTTCCCTGAGTTCCAGCCAAAGCTCTCTGTTCAGCCAGGCTGGTCTTCTCCCCAGCCAGCTCGTCTTTCTGCACAAGGGGACACCCTGCTCCTGTGTATTTCAGACTTCCTTCTTGAAGAATGTCCAGCCTTCCTGGACTCCTTGGCCCTTCAGGACTGCCTGAAGTTCTGAAATTGCAGCAGAACTCCCAGAGAAACATCCTTCTGGTTGTGCTGGGCACTGTTCAGGCATACACATTCCTGTTCCAAAGACCTCACAGTTTAATTTCAAGCAAGAAAATTGAACAGCAACAAGAGAGACTGATGGAGACCAATAAATTAAGCTGAAGCAGCTATTGAAGACAAGATGAAAAACAGGACTGACGCATGGAGTAATTTCTTCCTTCAGGAGACTAATAAAGAAAATATGCTTCTGTCCCACGGAAACACCTATCAATACACATTTCTCCTTTTATTTTCCTAAACCCAGTATGTTTTCCATTTGTAAATTACAGTGCCATGTATACACTGCGATGGTCTTATAATAGCAGTTCATCTACCTGAATGAAAAGTGACTAACTGCTTTGAAGGAGCAGCAAGAAACCTCTAATAGCAGCCAACTCTGTGTCCTGTGCATTCAGCCACAGTTAGTGTTTACCAGCAACAATTTCCTTTCACTTACATGCAGAGCTTTGGTGAACCTACCTCATTTCCACACCATTAACTTCCAAACATTTTTTTCTTCTCACTGTCACTCACCATGATCTCTTCTGTGTTTTTCTGTCAAATCCAATAGCTTCTCCAGCAGTCTCGCTCCGTCTGTCTCAGAATAAACTCAGACCTTGCTTCTTCTAAAGAACCTTTCTCTCATTCACACCTGTTTTTCTGAGTAGTTTGGGCAGTACCTTGGAAATTGGTCATGATCATTATTCTGTGCTCATTTCAAAAGTATGAAGTATCCCATGTTCCCAGGTGTGGTAGGCAGAGCCAATTTAACTAGGTTACTTAAAGGAGTAAGACAGAATGCTTCACTTGCCCAGGCAGCAGTATTATTGTGCTAAAGACCAAGCAGCTCATGGCTGGCAGTGCTCTGAAGCATGGGGCTTTATCTCCTGTAAATAGGATTAGCAAATGAAAATACATATTCTAGTTTCATACAGCAGGATTATCAGCAAACTGATGCATTTCTGTGATGTTCCTCTTAGCTTTATTTTCAAATGAGCCCTCAGACTGCTTTCGTTAACCTTTTCTGTGAAAAAATGCACATACTCTAACATTTAACATGTTACTTTGCAGATTTAGACTATAAATTTTAGATCATCTCTTTAGTAAGAATAATAGAAATATCCCAGTCATAAATTTTCCTATTAGAAGTTAAAAAATTGTGTCATAGAATCAATACAAATAATAGAGCAGCTTAATGAATCAAATAAATAGCCACTCATTACATCATTTGAAATATTGTGTGCTTCCAGTTTTAAAGTATCCATTTTATATAAGCACATTTTTTAAAACAAAAAGAAATACTGCTGCTAAAGTTTTTCTTTATGATTCTCCCAAAAGCAGATTCTGATAGTTAACTATTTTTGAGAAGTCACTGAAAATGGTAAATCATGTGCTCAGGTTAATTCAGTGCCAGTACAAGTACACAAGTACACTGTATTTGTCATCTGAATCTGCATAGTATATCCCTGAAACAGGTTCATGAAAATTTATCATATAGTCTCGTACTGAAACAACATAAGAAAAAACTGCCTTAAACGGTTTCCATATTTCTGGTAAGTCCATCCTCACCACAAATTACTTAGTTCTATTTCCAATTTAAAATGTAATACACTTATGCACAAAAAACCTAACTTTTTTAACTTTCACTGAACAATAAATGTAAATTTACCAGCATGAGCATGAATTATCTGAGTAGATTCTACATGATGGTGGAAGTATCCAGAGACTTACTTTCCAAAGAATGGATGGCATTTACTGTCTGTGGGACACCCTTCCTGTGAAATATATGAGGGAAATAACAGCACAGTCAGAATTGGTGTTTCACTCTACAGCAGTCAGAAATAAAGACATCAGCTTACACAGAACGTGAATCTCTTGTTTGTATTTCTGAAAAGTAAAGTCAGAACCCTGAAGATTCGTAAAGCAAAATACCAGCTGTTCGAGGAGCTAGTTGGTAGGACCCCTTGGGAAACTGCCCTCAGGGACAAGGGAGCAGAACAGAGCTGGCAGATCTTTAAAGACACTTTCCATAGAGTGAAAGAGCTCTCGATCCCCAGATGTAAGAAATCAGGAAAGGAAGGCAAGAAATCGGCATGGCTGAGTGGAGACCTGCTGGTCAAACTAAAGGGCAAGAAGCAAATGTACAAGTGGTGGAAGAGGGACAGGTTGCCCGGGAAGAGTATGGGGATGCTGCCCAGTTGTATAGGGATGGGGTCAGGAGGGCCAAGGTGCGGGTGGAGCTGAATTTGGCAAGGAATGCACAGAATAATAACAAGGGCTTTGACGGGTATGTCAGCCAGGAAAGGAAGGTCAAAGAAAGTGTAACCCCCGTTTGATGAGCAAGACTGGCGAACTGTCAACAAGGGATGAGGAGAAGGCTGAGATATTCAACTTTTTTGCCTCAGTCTTCACTGGCAGCCTTTCTTCCCACACGTCTCAAGTGGATGGTCCACAAGACAGGGACTGAGGGAGCAAAGTTCCTTCCACTGTAAGAGAAGATCAGGTTTGTGACCACCTGAAGAACCTGAACATACACAGGTCCATGGATCCTGATGAGAGGCATCCCATACTCCTGAGGAAATTGGCTGATATGGTTGCTAAGCCACTATCTGTGATATTTGAAGAGCCATGGCAGTCAGATGAAGTCCCTCGTGACTGGAAAAAGGGAAACATTGCACAGATTTTTTTAGAAAGGGTAGCAAGGAGGTCTCTCAACCTGTCAGCCTCACCTCTGTGCCTGGGAAGATCATGGAACAGGTCCTCCCAGAAGCTGTGCTAAAGCACATGTTGGACAGAGAGGTGACTTCAGACAGTCCAGCATGGCTTCACCAAGGGCAAGTCCTGCCTGACCGACCTAGTGGCCTTCTGTGGTAGAGTGACTACATCAGTGGACAAGAGAAGAACTATAGATGTCATCTATCTGGATTTCTATAAGGTCTTCTGTATGGTCTTCCACAACACCCTTCTCTTCAGATTGGAAAGATGGATTTGATGGGTGGACTCATCAGTAGATGAAGAATTGGTTGGATGGTGGTATCCAGAGGGTAGCAGTCAATGTCTGGATGGAGATCAGTGACTAGTGGTATCCCTCAGGGGCCTGTACTGGGACCAGTACTTTTTAATATCTTCATCACTCACATAGTGGGGTCAAGTGCACTCTCAGCAAGCTTGCAGATGACACAAAGCTGTGTGGTGTGGTCAACATGCCTGAGGGATAAGATGCCATACAGAGGGACCTAGACAAGCTTGAGAAGTGGGCCCATGTGAACTTTATGCACATGGTCCTGCATGCATGTTGGGGCAACCCCCAGTTCCAATACAGGCTGGGGACTGAAGAGATTAAGAGCAGCCCTGAGGAGAAGGACTGGGGCTACTGGTGGATAAGCCAGCAATATGCACTCACAGCCCAGAAAACCAACCATATCCTGGGCTGAATCAAAAGCAGCATGGCCAACAGGTTGAGAGAGGTGATTCTGCCCCTTTGCTCCACTCTGATGAAACACTACTTGGAGCAGTCCATCCAGCTCTGGAGCCTTCAGCACATGAAAGACATGGATCTGTTGAAGCAAGACCAGAGGTTGGCAACAAAAATGATCAGAGTACTGGAACACCTCTCCTATGAGGACAGGCTGAGGGATTTGCAGTTGCAGCTTGGAGAAGAGAAAGGTCTGGGGAGACCTTATTGCAGGCTTGCAGTACTTCAAGGAGGCTTATAAGAAAGATGGGGATAAACTTCTTAGCAAGCCCTGTTGCGATAGGAAAAAGGGTAATGGGTTTAAACTAAAAGAGGGTAGGTTTAGACTAGATATAAAGAATAATTTCTTTTACAGTAAGGATGGTGAAACACTGGCAGAGGTTTCCCAGAGAGGTGGTAGATGCCCCATCCCTGGAAACATTTAAAGTCAGGTTAGATGGGGCTCTGAGCAACCTGATCTACTTGAAGATGTCCCTGTTTATTGCAGGGGATTTGGACTAGATGACCTTTAAAGAACCCTTCTAACCCAAACTATTCTACAATTCTATTCCATGATTTACTTAAAAACTAATACAAAGGTTATCCTTTAAAATGCATACATTTTCTGTACTACATAATGCAACAGTTTCTTCTCCATGACCAACAGACATGAATCACCCTGCTAATTCTTGTCCACTGGTAAAATTTAGTCGTGTACGTCTGGATAGCAAAAGCACTTTTTGTTATGTTATGGAAATCATAATAAAAAATAAATGTTTGTACCCATGATGAAAAATATAAAATTGTTTTAAAATAAACCGATGTTTCCCTGCATGCTTCAATATTGTTATAAAAGGAAGAAAAAATATTGCATAGAAGTATCTTATGATCATTCCTCATAATGTGGAAAGCAAAAGGGAAACATTCTTTTTCAGTACAACCGAAGGATACAGTGCTAAAACTGTCAGCTAATAAGCCAGAAAATTGTTGCCTTCATTGCAGACAGTGTCAGATTCACAGAACAACTAGAAAGTTGTATGCTAGAATAATAAATGTCATCCTAAGCTGTATCACTATCCAGTCATTAACCACACGAAAGCAATTTCCAATACGGACCAACATTAGGATCTAAAGACCCAGTGTAAAAATCCAAACTACTAAATTTATCAGTTTAAACAATTAACAGACACAGGGGAAGAAAAATAAGTTAAAACAGAAATAGAGTTCCAAACTGATGCAGGCATTCGCAAAGGAAAACTATTTTCAGAACCTGCAAGCAGAAAATTCTCTGTTCAAGGACTGACACAATAACACCCTTCTTTTGGAGAAAAAAATAATAAATAGACATAGGCTTTAGCATATTTAACAGCCATCTAATTTCACATAATCACATCATTTAAAATATCACTACAAGCAAAGAAGCATTAAAATACATGCAAATTCTCTTTATTAATTCTCCTTTCTAAAATATCTGTTCTGGTCTCTACCCTCCTCCCCCTTCTTTCTTCACCCTAGCAATGATTTCTGCCTCTCACAGACTTGATTGCTCTGATGACCTCAATCAAAAGGCAATTATCCAGTGAGGATGGAAGGTAATTATTCCCATCAAGGAGAGATTGAATGCACCTGAATAGACAGCTGCAGTTCTTCCAGGGATTACATTATTACTGTAGAAATTGCCTCCATTAATTTGTGATGCATGTCAAATTTATGAAAAAAAAAAAGGTTGATTTGTTTGCAGGACAACTACTTTTCCCATTTTACTCAACACTCACTCACTTTAAGGCAAGAGCACAGTCAATTGTAAGTTACTTTAGTGTATGTGACAACTGGCAGCATGCAACCATCTGCTCAGGATTGAATGTGACATAAAATCAGGAAAGGGAATTGAAGCTCCAGATAGATATATGTTATATAATTCACAGTCAGAGCCAAAAGCATGGATACTTCAGTCCAAGCTTGCCAAAATCCTGCTGTAGGAACAAAAGTATAGGGACAATAAACACTAATAAAAGAAAAATGGTAAGGCTTAGCAAGAGAATAAGTTTACTCAACCTATTCACTTTCAACCCTAGACAGGGAAATGTTTAATTCTAGAAGAGAAAGAATATAAAATCTGTAAACTATTATCAAGGACCTATACTTCAATATTCACAACAATATCCTATTTTTACAAAAGGCTGACAACATACCTGCTTTCAGACTGCTGAAGAGTTGCAAGTCCTCAGACTTGTAAGTTATGTCTTAAATGCTGAGCCTTTTCTGGGAATTCTGTGTAAGGATTCTAAACAGTGTATTCAGTCCACATGCTAAAAGTCTGCCTTCCTTAGGCAGAGTTATATGATTAAGAAATGAGGCTTCTAACATAAAAATTAAAATTTTAGTAGATTTGGATATACCTTTATAAGTAATCTTGAAGTGATCAGATGCTTCACAACCACAGTGGGTAAAACTGGTCCCCCTTAAGGCCAGCGTTTGCCCTGAATTAAAGTGGGACCGTTTCCCTTAGCAATGCTTACCTCCTGAAAGGCGTAAAGTACAGAAGACTGAATCAGAATGCATTTTATTCACTTACTGCTGAACTATATGGAATTTTGATGGACAATCAGCCAATAAACATGTTGTTACATTTTATTAGTAGTTATTTTTCTGCATAGGCTACATCTGTAAATCCTGCCTTTTAATGCAGGTAAAAAAAATGTAAAAATATTCCAGTGCTAACAAATTGTCATAAACCTCAGTAGTAAGGTCATACAAAGTAGTTTTAATTAGGTATGTACATGGCATATTTAATTTAGAAATAGGGATTTTCCCATTGTAATCTTACATCCCTTCATTCTCTGAAGTATATTATCTAGTCCCATTGATTTACTAATCTTAAATTTACAATATTTTTCTATAATCTGCTTCTAAAGTGGAGACACTAAAGCCTCCAAAACCATTTGCATTGTTCTTATTCAAAAATTTATCATACAACACTCTCTTTTAATATATAGTCCATAAGAACCAAATACTTTTCTCAGTGTCTTCAACTTTTCACCATCATTTCCATCTTCTCTCTTTTGTTCACTGAAATATGAGAGAAGGGAGAGGAGAAGGGAGTAAAAGGGGAGAGGGGCAGCAAAAAAATGCTGAGAACAGAAGGGAGCAAGCATTTGCCCTGCCTATTTCAAAATTCTTTTTTTGACAGCTGAATTTCCAGCCTCTAAATGATGGCTGTTCAGCTTAACTGGCTTTCCTTTTGCAACATATGTTTTTCTGCTTTCATTTTTTGTTCTTTATATGTTACAGAAACTTAAAAGCATAATCAAAGTTCACATCCTTAAGTCTATTTTACCATTGACTAAACATACACGTCCTGGTTTTTCTTTACTTTTTTATCACTACTTAGAGCTGTGTGGTGTTCTCTGTTTTGAAATTCTCAATGATCAATGTCATTTCATACCTAAAATAAGTTTTCTTTTCCCATGAATAGAATAGCAGAGGTGTACTGTAGAGTTTGGAATCTCTACTGACCAGTGCTTTATTAAGCTTGTGTGCGTTAGATATGGATAAAAGAAAACAAAAAACTTGTATTTTTCTTCCTGAAGAGCTTGACATTTGTATGACTTCTATTCAAATTATCTTTAGATTCATAATTATTGTGGTTAAACCTAGCTTTGCAAGTTACTAAATAATATTCAGCCCAGACATTTTTAAAATATTGTCGGTTTCTGATTTAATTGTGGTCAAACTGCTTCTAGATATTGTGATACACTATGTAAAGGTCCTAAGAATTCAGGCATGTTGTCTTGTATCTTAACCAGATGCCAGACAGCCTTCTGGTAGACACTGTTCTATTTGGTCTTGACCCATGTAACACAAGCTCCTCACAAGGGTCATGCAATTTTTGTGCACAAAAACTTCCCAGTCCCTTTTGGGTATTTCAGAGAACATGGTGGAACTGGGCACTTAAAGAGGCCAAGTGGCCAGGTTTCTGGATTTGCCTTGGTTTTCAGTGAGGAACATGTTATTGGTGAGTTATCTTAAGATCATTCTTAAGCTAGGTTAAATAAAAAGTTAAAGAAAAAAGAAGCTATTCAAAATATCTAAAATAGCTGACACAGTTACAAAAAAAAAGAGGAAACCAACATTTAATCTACTTGCATCACGATTAAATAAAAAATCCCTTTATCTAGTAGGTGTGATGTGGACTTCTCCAGCATCTGTGGATTTTATTTTTTCCCCATGCATTGTACCTCAGGTTTTATCCCTGAAAGAAAATCTTGTCTTGGTAAGACAGGCTTGGTTTTAGAATTAATTTCTATTTTGGAGCCCTCCAGTGGGTCTAGCAAGATTTAATCTGTTTTTCTAAAATTATTTTACTTCTTTCTCATTCCGGTGATAGTCTGACCATCCATCTGATTCAAAATAAGCTTTCTTTCACTTCCTTAGAAATGCAGATTTCATCTTAGACCAGATCGGTTCTTATACCTGACAGGCAAATTACCCATTTCTTGTCTCAGTGAAGGTATAAACACCCCCTATCTCTCTCTCTTTGGGTGACTCTGGGTGACTTTTCACATTACACAAATTGCAGCAGAACTCAGCCCCTTGGCTGATAGCAGCAGTACAACTGTTTCTTCCCTCTCCCTTCCTGACACCTTATCTGAGTAAAACCTAAGGTGACCCAAAGAGAAGCTTTTATTTTGGGTTGGGCAGAAATTTTCCAAATAATCTGCTGGTTGAACTTACTCACCTGTGAATAAATTATTATTAAATCTGATGAAAAGGAGACAACAATGTCTATTTGGGAGGGAGTGAAAAAAAGGGGTGGAACAATTCTTCATGGCAGCAGCCTGCTATCAGTTGGACTATGTACAGTAATTACACCCACAGCACAAACGCTGTTGTGCCAGGTACCTTCTCTGTGGAATCTTGCATGTCTACATTGATGAATATAGTGGAAACAAATACCTAAGCGGGATATATGGTTCATTACTGATTCTTCACAAAGACACTGACACGAGTGTAATTAGCCTTTCTGGCATGACAATGAGCCTGGGAATGTCAAACCCCAGCCCCAGCATCCCTCCTAGGAGGATTGTGTAACACATAGCTTTTTTATTCAAATCTCTTCTAAGCTCTTGCAGTTTGCTAGGGAGGATCTGCTCTTTCCTTATCACCCTTAAGTACTGAGGCAAGCTAGTTTGCAATCAGTAGAGTAATAGGAATAGCTGCTGCAGCAAATAACCCCTTTGAGAAATAGTGCAGTAAGAGGTTATCAATTTGGAGCAAACAGACAAATTGTGCCCTGGGCCTCAATGTATCTGCTACTGCAACCAGTACTGCATTGATTCGCAAAGTTGAATATTCAGTTTGTTGCTGCAGAAGAGTAATCAAGGTGTCTTGGGTAATTTAAGCAACTGAATTAGTCATGGTCATCCTCTACTAATTATGGTTATGGATGAACTGCTTTTGATTTGCCAATAAGTTTATTAATAAGTCCAGAGCACAGCAACCTCCATGCAGAGACTAGCTTAAGGGTAAGTCAGAATAAGGTGACTTACAGGAAAGACTACATTACTTGGTAGTACCAAACATATCAGTTTTATATTGCCAAGAACTGCTGATAAGAAAATGTTATGGCGTGCTGTGATATACAGCTTTAAATTATGGAGTTACCACTCACTCTGTATATGTCTTACAAGAGATTTATCTGCATCTTTAAAGGTTTATACAATTAAATATTGCTTTAAACTTCTATACAAAATATAGAATACTTTAAAAGTTATACATCTGGAAATTATAAAAGCTCATAAATCATTTAAAATGAGAACATGTTAATATAAAAAGAAGCAAAAATTAATAATAAATGATGTTATGAACAGAGAAAGCCCAAGTTACCATTTTAAGAGTCCTAATTTCATTTCCAATCAGGACTAACTAAGCAGAGATAAATGGAAAGGAAAAAAAGAGGTAAACATGACAGCAGGTCAGCTCTGTTGAATTTGTAGAAGTTAATAAGAGATACGTGAACTTTCTACCGTACTTTGTATAGTAACATATATGTTCTATTGAGACTGTAATGTGAGACTGTTAAAATACATGCTGCTGCTCCATATTAATTGCTTTTCTAATAATAAATAGTGATGAATGACTGCAAATATCTGTTGCAGAAGTGGATGAGGGATGGATATAATGAACACACCAAGGGGGTATATTTTAAAGCCAGTATGTGATTGTAGTATGCACAAAACCAATTATATAAGTAATGCCCACATCACTCATGCTCTGTTTTGCAGATCAGCACACATTTTAAAGTTCCCAGTAATGAGAACTTTCCTGATTGTTACCCAGGGAGGGGATTTCAAGCAGCCCTTTCTGAAAAAAACAAAAGACCAACCAACATATTTTTATAGCTTTATTTCATACATTAAAAACTGATAGCCTTCAAGAAATTATGGAGGAGTAGAGTACAAAAAAGCACATTTCTTAGAAATATACTAATTCCTTGCTAGGGAGACCATCTGTAGCAGGAGACTAATGTTCAAGTTCAATCTTTCTCAGCTTAAATCTGAAGAGGTGAGTGCTTCAATGGGAGTAGGAAATCAACTTGACTACCAGACATAACTCACTGGTTTATAGTGATTTTGGTTTACACTAACCTGTTTTCCTTTGCTCTGAAGCCAGCTAAGCAAGCTAGTGAAGCCTGGATTTAGGTGCAGAGCAGCCCACAAGCCACCTGACCATGGCCTGGCAAGCTCCTCTCTCACTTCATCTTTTTTATCTACATAGCCATCTGCCCATCTCCAAATAACTGCTCTTGTGACCCAGTATGCAAAGTGAACATTGTACCAAACAGTGTTAAAAAAAAAGATGTAGCTTCAGAGTTGTGTAGTAGTTCAAAAAAAGAGTATTTCATGAACATTATGTATTCAGAATGACTTACAGAGTTTGTGCCCTCTCCAGTTGCATTAATTCTGGTATTGATGTGACTCTGCAAACTCATTCCTTGTGCTAACCTCAGAGAAAACTAACCTAGGAGTGAGCAGTTTTCCGCAAGGTTAGTGTGCTAAAATGCCTCAGGAAAAGGGCTAAGGACTTGAGAGGGAGGGGCAGGACGGCACACAAGCAGGGAAAGCAGGGGGATGGCAGATAGCTCAAAAATGAACGTAGGTTTCAGAGGAGCCCCAGGCTCCAGTGCCACATTTCTGCAGAGGAGAGGGCAGAGGCAGGACAAAAAGCATTTTACTTTTCTATGGCTGCATTGAAAATGAACTTGAGACTTAGATGTCTAAAAAGATTTAATGGCTAATGAATGGATATGTCTCATGACTGCTAATATTTTTTAGGGTTTCCTCTCCCTCTTATAACACCCAAATGTGCTTTCCAGTATCCATCTGCTGGATCTTGTCTCTAGCAACTAGAAAGTATAAATATGCGGTGATCCCAAAACTACTCACTGCCACATAACCTTAATGTAGCAACAGCAGTCACAAAAAGTATGGATATAGGGTATGTTAGATGACAATGGCAGAGGCAGCTGGGTTGCTATATTAGAAAACTCATCATGTCCTAAACACAGGGTGGCCCACACTGAGGGATGTTCAGCCTCAGAAAATGCAGCATCACGGCATGATAATTCTCATGTTTTACAACAAAATAAAGAAAAAAAATGTGTAATGCCTCTAAGACAGATGCATGGATGCCACCTCCCATCATAAAGATTTGCCCACATCTTTTTTTTTTTAATTTCTTCATGGAGAAGTCAGTAGAAATCAAGGATAAGTGGAACTGCCATACCAAAAATCCAATCCATCACTGTGTATGTTTTGACATTCCAAAGTACACTTTCTCTTAAATCATTAATTGATTTCTGTGGACAGATACCATTATTTAGGGAAAATGGAAGTCCTACAAATACTGTGATGACTCAACTTTTTTTCTCATGAAAACATTTTAAAAACGAACAAAAAATCCACATAATATTGGATCTACATACATTAAAGTTCGTTCAGAATAAACATCACATCTTCTCTCCCCAAGTACCTACTTGGTGTGATAAATTAACTAAATATTACACCAGACAGCATTAAGAAAACACTGAAGTAACTGCACAATTCTATGCAAAAAAAATTTGCTTCTTTCAAACCCACTTCATGTATACCAAGTGGTTAAAAGAATATCAGCTGTAGCCATAACAACACAGAAAAAATGCACAAATATTTTCTGGATTGAATGCAATTATAAAAAAATAATTAAATAGCACTATCCAAGAGTAATTATGAACAGCACATTTAAATATTCTTTAAAAACACCCTGGAATATTAAATCTCTATAAAATTAATTTTCTTCTACAAGAATAAAATTGAATAAAGCCTATTTATCTACAGCTCTTTGTCCTCACGCCCATGCATCCACAAATACAGTACCATCAATTTCTTGCAGCATCCCTACTGTATCGGTGTAGGATAAGAGGAAGCATTTTCTGTGCTCAGTCTATCAATGTACATAGTGATTTGGTCATTGGTTGTGTTGAACAGAATGTAGAAAATCCCAGTAAAGCATTTCCCAGTAAAGCATTTGGTCAGTCAGCCTCACCTCCATCGCTGGAAAGGAGATGGAATAGCTCATCCTGCAGGTCATCTCTAAGCAAGTGGAGGAAAAGAAGGTCATCAGGAGTAGTCACCATGGATTCAACAAGGGGAAATCATGCCTGACCAACCTGAGAGCCTTCTGTGATGGAATGGCTGGCTGGGCAGATGAGGGGAGAGCAGTGGATGTTGTCTACCTCGACCTCGGCCAGGCTTCTGACACAGTCTCCCATAAGATCCTACTAGGTAGGCTCAGGCAGTGTGGGTTAGGTGAATGGGCAGTGAGGTGGACTGAGAACTGACTGAATGGCAGAGCTCAGAGAGCTGTGATCAACAACGCAGAGTCTGGTTAAAGGGATGCAGCCAGCGCTGTTCCCCAGGGGTCAGTGCTGGGTCCAGTCCTGTTCAATTTAGTCATCAATGACCTAGATGAAGGGTCAGAGTGTGCCCTCAGCAATGTTTCTGATGATACAGAACTGGGAGCAGTGGCTGATGCACCAGAAGGCTGTGAGACCTGGACAGGTTGGAGAGCTGGGCAGAGAGGAAACTCATCAAGTTCAACAAAGGCAAGTGTACGAAACATCCACATACACCAGTACATGCAAGGGGTTGACCTGCTGATACGCAGTTCTGTGGAGAAGGACCTAGGAGTGCTGGTGGGCAGCAAGTTGCCCATGAGCCAGCAGTGTGCCCGTGTGGCCAAGAAGGCCAATGGGATCCTGGGGAGCATTAGCAGGAGTGTGGCCAGCAGGTCAAGGCAGGTGATCCTGCCCCTCTACTCTGCCCTGGTGAGGGTGCACCTGGAGTGCTGTGTCCAGTTCTGGGCTCCCCAGTTCCAGAGAGACAGGGAACTACTGGGGAGGGGCCAGCAGAGGCTACAGAGATGATGAGGGGACTGGAGCATCTCCCTTTTGAGGAAAGGCTGAGAAAGCTGGGCCTGGTTAGCCTGGGGAAGGGAAGACTGAGAGGGGATTTTATCAATGTCTAGAAATATCTTAAGGGTGAGTGCCAGGAGGATGTGGCCAGGCTCTTGTCAGTGGTGCCCAGTGAAAGGACAAGGGGCAATGGGCACAAACTGCAACACAGGAGGTTCCACCTGAATATGACAAAAAGGTTTTACTTTGAGAGTGACAGAGTCCTGGCACAGGCTGCCCAGGGAGGTTGTGCAGTTTCCTCCTCTGGAAACATTCAAAACCTGCCTGGATATGATCCTGTCCAACCTGCTGTAGGTGAACCTTCTTTAGCAGGGGGTTGGACTAGATGATCTCCAGAGGTGCCTTCCAACCCTGACCATTCTGTGATTCTGTGATTTGGAGTCTTTTTTGATGCTTAGATTTTTCATTAAGTTTTGATGAACATCAATGTTGAGTAATTTTTCATATTTCTGTGGAGTTAGCTAATGAGTTCTGCTTTTACTGGGATGGAGGAAAATGAATGTCCTTGCCAATAAATGACAAAATTGTTTAAACTTTTTCTACTGTTCAAACTGTCTAAATAATGCTATCAAGACTCCACCTTCATTTTTCCTTTCTACATATTATCATATGTATTCTACATTACTGTCACACCTTTCCACCTATAATGAAGTTTGTTTGTGGTTCCCATCCTTCAGTTGCACTTAAGAGAAACAGGAGACTACTTTTCTTCCCATCAGAGAGAAAACAAAGAGGTGAAAACAAACACTCTCCACCTGCACTAAATCTGCTTATCATAAGCAGGAACAAAGATAACAAAGAAAAGAAAGGACCCTGTTAAGTGAATCATTTAAGTGAGATATATATTCAGAGAAGTCAAATGGAAGGACTTCAAGACCTAAAAGATTTCTCCTGGCTTGGTCAGACAGAGTAAGGTCCAGCATATGCTTCCACTGGACAGACCACTTTTACACCCCTCCTCTCTATTTCCCTAAATTTGTTCCTTCCCATTCACTTTGATCCACTCCTTTCCCCACTTATAGCCCTTCCCTTACACATCATACAGGTTTCATTATTTCTACAATCCCCTTAAAATCTCCTATAACAAGATTTATACAATCCTACAAACCTCTCAAATATCCCATAGTACGTTTGCTCCAACCCATGAGACCCATGACAATCTTGTCTGCTTCCTTTTATCAGTTATGAAGCTCTGGCTGAAGCACCCCAAGGCTGTGCTCCACAGATCCCTTCAGCGTCCTGCAAGCTCTTGGCTTTTGGTATCTAGATGTTTATCATTTCTTCTCATTCTTAGTGTCGTTTTTTATGTTGAATTGCCATTAATCAGATTACCATCACAATCCAGATGTCCTTACATTTCAGGTGTCTACATACATTTTACCATCCATATATTCTTGTAGTATAGTTTTTTCAAAAAGAGAAATACCTTAATCAAGGGATTATGACAACTGCCATTTAGTAGCTTGAAGAAAACAGAAGTTTGATGGTGCAGGATTGTAGCCTTATTTTCTCAATTAATTTCAAATTTACAGTGAGCTATCCTTCAAAATCACTGTATATATATTGAAACATTGGGGAAATACACTCTCTTTTTAACATTTCCTGTCAATGAAAATGTTTTGTTACTGATACACGGAGTCTTTTGTTCATCACACCAATTAATATTATCAATCTTTCCCTGCTGTCACCTCTCTATTATTGTATTGGTTTATTAACTCTAAAGAAAAAAATAATATCTTTTTTTTCTTTCAGCTGTGAAGTACATGATATGGTGGAGTCCTGGTCCACAGCTGCTACTTCCTCACCAACAGATGTAACAAAAAAGCCCCCAGCATTAAAAAGCACACCTATGGAGAACAGCTGAACTTCCCTCTGCACCCTTGGCCTTTCACTGATGATGTCTCTCTCTAGTAATCTGCTGCCCTAATTCATTGCATCATTTCACTTTTCTGTATTAAGGCTCCTCAAGGTAGAGCCCCTACCTTTCTCTGCCTGGTGTAGGAGGGTTAATCTCCACTACGTCACTATGAAGCAAATAATAAAACCAAATAATTATGAAAATGTCACTTTCCTTTTTCTGACAAGACCATATGTCACATCTTAGAAAAATGTCAGGGTTTCCACAGGCCACAATGTTATTATTGATGTTGTTTATATTGCACAATAAAGCACATAAATTCAGACTCTAATGATTTTACATTTGCTAGCAGAATGCAAAAAATGTTATCCCTAATGGTGATGTAAAAATAAAAAGAAGTCTGTTTTAAACATGACACAGAACTCTGATTTTCTATGTAAAGATAATATTTCATCATCAGTACAAAAAGTTCATAGTATAATAATAATAATAATAATAAAACCCCAAACAAACAACCAGAAGCAGAATACTTGATTCCAAGTTCTATAAGGCAAACTCCTTACTTCTCTTATTTACATTAATGTTCAGACATTCTGAACAAGCAAAGCCTGAGGAGTAAGGATGTCCCCAGCTTTTTTAGTGACATGCCCTCAAGGAGTTATGTATTATCATTCCTCACTAGACAAAATATTTGGAGGTTTTCAAGGACAGCTCTAAAGAGAGCTTGTTGCAATATTCTAGCCCAAAGGCACAGAGCACTATGGGCAGGTTTGTGTCCATTACCATCTTTGAATATTTCAGAAATTAAAGTGGCTATATAAATGTGATGTCTGAACTATTTCACTGTGAGACATTACTACTCTGTGCTTTGATGTTACTGAATTTTACCAGAGACATCATCTCTGAGTGAAACTAGGGGAAATTTGCCTGAATTCTTAAATAAAATTTGATGTAGAGAGACTATCTTAAGTTTCTTTAGCAACTGTAGAAGTGGGAAAGAGGAAAGGCAATCAAAAGCAAGAAGGAAAATGGGAAGAACAATAGACAAAGAAACCTAGTTGATGCTATTAAAAGGCATACATAATTCTGAAAAGGAAACTTATTCAGAAAGTGCCATAATCTGCAGGATGTCCTTTCTGAAGTCGTTTTGGGGGTTTTATTTATTCTATGGCACTAGATTACAAATTCAGTGAAAGGAGTTTACAGAAAGTTAGGTATCACCGATTATTTATAGAATCGGATGTATTTTCATAATTTAATTACAATAAAACCTTTTTTTTTCTTTCTTATTTTCTTTAAATTTCTTTAAATAATTTAGATCTTTGGGTGTTCATAGATGGGGGATGTTCAATCTAGAGAATGTGATGCCTAAAAACTAAACCCTTTTAAAAATATTTTTCTTTCAGCATTTATGAGAATTTTTAGGAAAACAAACAAAAAAGCAAGCAAGCAAACAAATAAAAGCTCTCTGTTCCCAGGTCCAGATGAATATGTCCACATTAAAGAAATTCAAATAAAATCAAGTAAAATACCAATTCACAACAAAATCAATGTCACCTCAAAATATTATTTGTTATTTACTTGGGTTTTACAGAACTAAAAAATAGAATCAAAGTAAGTAAATGAAAATTAATGAAATACTATAGGAATTAATGAGGTGTTACAAATTGGAAAATGAATAAAAAATTTTCATAAAGTATTGAAAATGAGATTTTATCTAATTTTAACCATTTTCAGCTTTTTTTGGTAGATCTTTATTGACACCATTACTTTCTAATAAAGTAAAAAATAATCCTGAATGTTCCACTTACTTAGACATTATGCTACATACACAATTATGCAGTTCAAATTATTAATCTAAATCATACTATTTCAGTTATCCTTTCTGTCAGCATAGCAGCCTGCTTAGATGAAAGTGATGCAAACACCTGTTTACATCATCTAATTATTATCAGATTGTGTTCAAATGTTATACCTATAGAATCTCTCAGTAATGTATTTGTTAATTGGAATTCTGACATGCACAGCTTAAGAAACAGGTTTAGGAAAAGACTATGAAGTAGAACAATAAAAAAAGATAAACGACCAAACTCATCAATGATAGTTTTCAGACACACTGAAAGGTGTGTGAGAGAAAGTTATTTCTGGGTAGCTTACTGCAAGGAAAACATAAGTCAAAAATAGTTGTAATAGAATTTATTTTCCCATTTCTTAATTTTATAGTGCATTGAGAATTAACACATATGATTGTGAATACTTTCAGCCATTTATTCTACATACAAAATCTTCTGTCTTCCATTACACATCGTAAAGCCACAATTACAAGTAAAGACATGCAGGAGAATAACCAGCTTAGCTTTTTGAGGACTTTGAGGAATATTTTTCCTTTTTTTCTCCCTAAATACTTTGCAAATTCAGACAATGTTGAGATACTGTAAAAAATCAATGTAACAGAGTGTCTTTGTGTGAACTCCATCTGGTAGTGGAAAAAACAACTCTCATAAAATACTGATTTCAAAAGAGTCACTTGGTAATCTTACAGCTTTAAGCAGTTTGGTTAACCATCAAATACTTAACCAATGCACCTCCAAACCTAAATAAAATCCACCTTTCTGAAACTTATGCAGTGTTCAAAATATATCCTGACACAAATTACATCTAGCATTGTATTTAAATTTTTATTGATGGGTGTTAGCTGTGGCCAAGACTTAAGACTGGTTTTTCAGTTTTTGTAAGTATTATGAAATATTTAGATGTATAAGGATCCTTATTTTGTAAAAATAATTGCCACAAAGTGACAAACCTGCTACTTGCCTTTTCTCATGATTTTCAGATTTCCCTGACATATCTGTCTGCATGTTCTTCCTCACCTGCTAAATTAATAAGTGACAGTTTTGCTCAGAGCCCTTTGGAAATTAAAAATAATCAATTGGACTTGACTCACTAGGGGTTAAACAGCATTATAACAAGTATTTCTGATATTAAACTGTAGTTTGATTTCAAAAGTAATCATACTTTGGGGCTGGATTAAGGAATGGCACTGCTTTTATAAATGTGATTTTATTAATTAAGAAATCATTAAAGACTTGGTAAATGAAAACCTGAATCATAGTGGCAAAAAGGCATTTCAGTTTCTAATCATAATCTGTTTAAACTCCTAGGGGCAAAATTAGTTTGTGATTTATATTTTGTTGCATTTTAACATCATTGAGGAACATTCCACCCCTACAAACTTCTATTTAGATACTTCCTGTTTCTGATCTTTCAGATGTTTCCAGGGGAAAATTAATTTTATTGAATGAAGGATGGCCAGGTTTAATGGTTATTATTACTAAATTTATCCCTCTGAAGTATTTCAGGTTTCATAAGTGTTTTTTTAAAGTACTACAAAAAGTTGCTACTGAATTGGACACATAATTTTTATGACTACAGCCAGAAAGTAAATAGTAGAGGTTAAGGAAATTCCAGAGGAGATCTGCCAGACTTACCTAGGTTCTCATAGGATGATTATCCAGTGATATCTGACTATTGAAAAGATCTACAGTGTGTCTTTGGAAATATTATTTAATCTATATCAGTAACAAGAGAGAACCAAAATGCTAAAATGCTTAGCAAAATGTTCAAGCAAAAGAACTTTTGGGCTTTTTTTGAGAATATCTTTTAGCTGAAATGCTATTTTTCATGAAAAACATAATTGATTACAAATGTTTGAACAACATATTGATCTTTTTAAACAAGCATTATACTATGTGATTCACAAGTGATTATACTATGTTCTTATATGACTCCCACAGAGATATTTTTCTGTAGGTGTTTGCGAGTGCTCCATAGAAAGTTATGGTTGCTTCCTATAAAAGGAAAGAGATACTAGAATTTAAATAAATAGACAGTCACAGATGTGCACAGACTTTTTTTTTCATTTTCACTGAGGAATATTATCACATCAGGCAACAGGAAAATTATATAGTCATAAACTTCCAGTTAAGAAAGACTGGCAAGGGTAAAACCCAGTAATTAAAGCTTAAGAGTGGCAAGATCTTGAAACACTGCTTTCCTCAGCTTTCTTCCTTAGACCTTCTCACCAATGCATAGCTGGTATATTCCTGCTGATATTGACTCCACCACTCAGGACACAAAACCAAAAATTGAAGTGAAATATTTCCATGAGTATTATAGAACAGATTTGTTGAAATCTCATCACTTTCGCTGAGGTGCAATATATGACTTAGTCCATACACATACTCTGTTTTACTTCACAAATTTTCTGTTAGCACATGGAAGATGCTCTTCATCTCCCCTATACTTTATACAGTTTTATAAAGTATTTGGTTCATTACTATTTAGGAATAAATTAATCACTAATTGTTCTGTAGACCTTCCAAACTAAACTTCCAGTGCGTTAACTTGAATTTGCAGTGATCTTGTGTTATCCTTTCCAGTCCTACATTTCTGTGATGTAAGCCTTCCTGATTTAAAACGAAATACTGTCCTCATACTCAAAGGTGTAGTAGGACAGGCTGGCCTAAACCCATCAGAACAAAAACAGGAAAAGTGATAGATAATACTGAAGCATAAAGACAATGTTCTTGATTAAATCATTTAAAAATAATAGTGTATAGTGATGGTATTTCAGCTTGTGTCTTGCTCATACCACCCATCACAGGTTTGAAGCTAGAAAATCAGCAATATAGCCTTTAGCTTCCTCCTGTTTCCCAGTCATTCTATAAATGCAGGCAGTTCACAAACACTTCTCACTACGTCTTGCAATTGTCACCACCTCTTCAGCTAATATAATTAATCTTATGTCCAAATGATAGAATAATCCAATATTCCGCAGGAAAAAAAAAACAAAAAACCACCAAACCAAACCAAAACATAATAAAAACATACACATACTATTTTAGGCTATTTTTTCTCTCTTTTTCCACCTAAATACATGGTTATGATGCTAATGTGCTTCACAAGTCTTTCATATTTGCATAAATGGATGCCTAAATGTCTTTTCAGATTTATCCTTAAATACCCTACCCTAACTTCTGGGTTTGTTTGCCGTTTGGCAGTCCAAGTGTTGTCTATGTTTAAGAAGCTAAACTAAGTTCTCTTTTCTGGATTTCCTATGAATATCTAGGTCAAGGTGGCCTCAACAATGGAAAGATTTGAAGTGGCATTCTCTACTAATGCAGCCTTCCTTACTCACACTCAGTAAAACTGTTTCATTATCAGCTCTGCCAAAACAGTTGAACACACTCAAAATACTGGCGTACTAAGAAAGATGCACAGCAATCTGATCATTAACCCTTTCCTACTCTCTTTTTAGCTTTCTTCAAAATGCTGCTAAATTATAAGATTCCAGAGCATATTATAATTCAAACTAAAGTTGGTGTCAAGAAGGAGGACATTTCCCCACATCCCAGCTCTACACTCAGCCAGAGCAAATTCAGCCCTCTGGTGACGATCACCCGTGTAGCACCCTGTGCAGTGAAGGGTTTTAGCCTCAGCAGGAGTGATCTCTGCCCTAATTTCGTCAACTTTAAGGATACAAGTTATAAAAGTAATCCTGTCATTAACTGTAAAACAGGGTTTGATGTGTAGGCCTGTATATTAACAATGCTTTGCGAGAAGTTCTGGACAATTGCTCAGCAGGGACATTTTGCTTGGTATCATCTACAAAGCCACCATGTCAATTCTTACTTGCTTTATATCTGAAATTTACTTTGGTATGATTGTTTACAATGTGGAAATATCTCCAGGCACATTTGGAGTTTTCCAAGCAATAAGTAAGATGCTGCATTTAATCATTATCTATTCACCTCAGACATGAAGCACCTCTCCTGAAATAGAGATTTTAATAAATCTAACAATGTCAGGGGAAAAAAAACCCCACAACTCCACCCTTCTGCGAGTAAGGACAGACTGTCTCAGTTTAATATATGTATAATTCTTTTCAGCCATAGGAACTGAAAGAATGACTAGAAAATCCTATTATCTAGCAATATTCCATTTACTTGGTAGAATAAAGCCAAGTTCTCCTTTGTTCTTTTAATATTGTTTCCTAAAGAATGAATTTAAGTACTTCACTTTTTCATGTAAGGAATTAACATATATGATAAAGGATCAGAGCCAGCACCTCGGAACTGTGGTATTTATGCAGGTCTCTGGGGTCTCCAGAATCATAGCTATCACTCCTGGAGACAACATCCTTGCTGTCAAGAAATCCTCTGAAAAAGCCTGCCTGAGTAAAATTAGTGTTTCAAAACAACCTGAATTAAATATTTGAGCAGTTGCAGAGAATTAAAATAATATTTGAAGAAATTACTGTTTCACAAGTGCACAACATTAAACACAGTGCTGTTAAAGCACTCTTTTTTTCCTTTAAGAAAGCCTCCCATTCCATGATTACCTAGCTTGGGAAACTGTAATTTTCTACAATTATTTCATTGCCATCGGTGCACTGTCACTTTGGCATTAGCAGTGTTACATGCTCTTTTAAAGGGTCACCATTACCAATTCCAGTCCAATCTGGGTAGATTGACATGATAATAACAGCATGGAAAGACTACATCTTAAACATATTAGCCATGACAACCAGCACTATGGAACTCAAATGAAATTTGACAGGTTTTGGTGTGCAATTCCTTCAGTTTGAAAAATGGACTAATGCTCTAATTAATTCATATTGCTGAGAAACATCATAGTTTCAAGAATGAGCACTCTAATGATTTTATATCCTAACTTTTCCACAAATGTTTTAAGACATACCTTAAGAAAAAATAAAAAAATGGTCAGTGCATTTTAAACCTATTGGACTGAATCAGGGACCTGCACGAACAGTAGTTTATGTATGCTTCCATATGAACTACTTACTTCCCTTTTGGAAAATACACCAATGCTTTGTCCCGGCTCTGGAAATGATCTGCCAAAAGATGCTACTGCAGATGTTTCAGTTTCAGAGGAGCTTATGAAAGAAGTAGAGGGAGAGGCACATTTCCTCCCAAACTGCCTTGTCAGTCTTGTTCAAGAGCAGATCCAGAAAGTAAAATTTATCCCCTTTGGCAGCAGAGGCTGCAACATTTTTAAAAGAAGGTTTTCCATGAAAAAATACTCTATAAAAGTGTCATGGCTCTGGTGACAGAATAAGGATACACCCACCTTGAATGATTAATGTAAAATTTTTACCTTACAGATTCTATTTCCACAGGAGGATGACATAAATGTGTTACAATTTTTTTAAGCAGGACTTTTCTAGTGTCTTATTTATGTAGTATTCAGCGGTAAGTAGAGTGGGAGCATTGTCATTACTCTGCAGATAATTAATTTGATTTCTGTAGATTCTCCCATGACTCTCCACAGTCATCTACACTCATGAAGTCATGTGTGATGACACTATGCTGACTTCTGTTCTTTTCAGAACCTTATAAATGGATTATTTCTGAATTTGGAATCTAAGTAGAGGGTATTGTTTGTATGAATAACATCAAGGTGTAAGGGCAACATGTAGGTGTATCCAGGCTGGCAAAAAAAACATGCAAAATCAACTGACAGGAATCAGGACATAAAATATTTCCATCTAATGAAAAGGAAACTTTTACCTGTACATTTTGCAATAAATTTTCTGATATTTATGTCTTGATCAAGGTTAAATATCATGTTACTTAGCAGGATACAAGAGAATAATGTCACTCTTGGATAGAGGAAAAGCCAACCAGTTAAAACTAACATAATATTAAAAGGAAAATCCTAGGACAGAGCCATGGAAAGGCATTTCAGACAGTAGAAGTTATCTATGGAGAGACCCTGTATAGTTCAAGCATACAAATTTCATTAAAATAATTGTGATATCAAAGAGATCAGAAACATTTGAAAGATTTAAAATACTTGAATTTGGTTCCCAGAAGCTAGATGAAAAATTCACCTTTCTTAGATTATGAAGAAATATTAGCCATAGCAGTTATAAAGTAAGAATGATAAACAAAGGTAAACATCATGCACAGTTTTAAATCAGCAGTTTTAAAACAGTTAGCCAAGGAGCAATCTGGTTTGCAGATGTCCTGTTTCATGCCTTGAAAGTCTCGAAAGTTCAGGGCCATGGAACAAAGTTGATGCTGTGGCAACGAAACCAAGAAGTTTCATCTGGATTAACCGAGTAATTACCAATCTATCAGCCACATGCCAATCTGCTGAAAAATAAGAGGTATTACTCAATTAATAAAGAAGGACAAGGCCATGTTAACTGGCATGAATTATACAAAAGTGCTGACAGTGTACTTAATAATTAAAGGTAGGCAATTAATCCAAATCTGCATGGATTTATGGAAAGTAGATCTTAACTTAGATCTTAGAATGATCTTTCTTTTGTTATGTGCTTTGCAAATTTCACTGATAAAAACAATAGCACTGATACAGTACACTTAGATTTTAAAAAGGCATTTCTTTTGATACCACAACTATTCAAATTAAAATGTCCTCATTTCTTACTCAGAATGTAAAGTAGCCCAAACACTGAAATCAATGAAACACTGATTGGTTAATAATGTGAGCAAAAAGAAATGTCTGTTACTACGTTGGTTGTCTACTGGGGTCCCAGATAACTTGTCGTGCCTAATACCTATTTCACATAACATAAAAATGACCATAAAAACCCTCTAGTCCTAACAAATAAGATTTGTAGATGACACAATAATCAGACCACTAATCCTGGATTACCTGATGAGTCAGAAAAAAAAAGAATAACCCCCTCACCCTGCCCCCCATAGGCTTTTTTTCAGTGTCACTAAAAATGAAATAGTGTTGCCAAGTACCAACAACATGGGCCATATTTCTAGGATGAAAGACTGAATAATTTCAAAATCAAATTACTACAAGCCAATGTCACAGGCAAAATAATAATAATAATAATAATAATAATAATAATAATAATAATAGTAGTAGTAGTAATAATAATAATAATAATAATAACAACAGCAACAACAACAACTCTAGTGATAAAATAATAATTATGTATATGTGTCAGTCCTTTTACACAACTCCTACTCAGATGTCTATAATTCACAGATGATGTTGAGGAGCTGGAGAGGGTCCAAAGAAGTGCTATTATTGATTTAAAGGTGTAGAAATTATGCCTTCTGGTGAAAAATTCAAGTATTGATACTAATGGAAGCATTAAAGGTGGTCTGTCTAGGAGTAAACTGCATTTAGAATACAGAATAGCCGATGGAGCATTTTATATGTTAATAATATGATGTCACAAAATCAGAGGCTGAAAATTAAAGCTAGAAATTCTTTGGCTGAAATAAGTACACAATTAGTATTCTAAGATCAACTGAAACAACTTTACCACAAGCTTTTGCAGCATCTTTGTCAACAAGCATGTTTTGTTTTAAGACTTGAAATTTTTGTCTTCACATATTTCTTATAGAGATTTTATAAAGTCTATTATCTGATTGAGAGAGATCAAATTAGGTAATTGCAACAGTTTCTTTGGTGTTACTTAAGAATACTATCTAACTCCATTACTTAAATGTAGTTCTAATCGATCATTTCTCTGAAACAGTAAAAGGTGCACACCTTGTAAGAATAGAATAGTCTCCCTGATGATATTCTACAAAATGGAATACAGATATTTAGGGGGTAAACAGAACAACTTATCTGCAGTTACCATTAATGTTGTTTTCAGTTTATTCTGTTGTCAAAATTGCATCTCTGCTTACAGCCTTGTTCATTGTACCGAGAGAAAGAAAAAATCTCACAAATTCTGCTTAAATGTAATAAATTCTACAGAGCAAACTCCATAACTGACTGGTTTGAGGTTTTGCTAAGGCTGGTGATTGACAGGCATCAGGAAGAAGTACAAGTTTCAGAAATTCCAAACACCACTTAAAAGCCATTTTTCAATTTTCCCTTTTTACAGATCCAAGTTCAAAAAACTTGTAGCATACACATATATGTTGGAATGTATTCTGTGATGGTTTTTTTTTATATATATTATGGATTCTTCAAAACATCATTATTAAGAAAATAGAGATCAAAAAAATGTATGTGTTTGGAAACATATATGACACCAAGCTGTGTGGTGCAGTCAAGACACTGGTGGGAAGGGATGCCATCCAGGGGGACCTTGACAAGCATGAGAAGGGGCCTGTGCAAACATCATGGATTTCAACAAGGCCAAGTGTGAGGTCTTGTATGTGGGTCAGGGCAATCCCCAGTGCAAACAGACTAGGCTGAGAATGCAATTGAGAGCAGCCCTGAGGAGAAGGACTTGGGGGTGTTAATGGATGAGAAACTCAATGTGACTCAGCAATATGCACTTGCAGCCCAGAAAGCCAATTGTGTCCTGGGCTGCATCAACAGAAGCATGGCCAGCAGGTAGAGGGAGGTGATTCTCCCCCTCTATTCCACTCTCGTGAGACCCCTATCTGGAGTAATGCATCCTGTCCCCAGTACAGGAAAGACATGGACATGTCCAGACAAGGGCCTTGAAAATTATCAGAGGGCTGGAGCACCTCTCCTATGTGGAAGGTTGAAAGAGTTGGGGTTCTTCAGCCTGGAGAAGAGAAAGCTCTAGGGAGACTTTATAGCAACATTTTATATAGCAATAAAGCAAATACCTAAAGGGGGGCCCACAGAAAAGTTACAGACGGACCTTTTACAATGGGATATAGCAATAGGACAAGGGGTAATGCTTTTTAAGCTGAAAGAGGGTAGATTTAGATTAGATATTAGGAAGAAATTCTTTACTGTCAGAGTGGTGAGACACTGGCACAGGCTGCCCAGGGAAGCTGTGGATGCCCCATCCCTGGCAGTGCTCAAGGCCAGGCTGGACGGGGCTTTGGGCAACCTGGTCTAGTGGGAGGTGTCCCTGCCTGTGGCAGGGGGGTGGAATTAGGATGATCTTTAATGTCCCTTCCAACCCAAACCATTCTATGATTGTATGTTGTACATAGCCAGTGCCTAACATCTATTCAATGTACAGACAGCATTGTTTTGCCTGAAATCCTGCTCTTCAAGGAAGACAGTTACTTCAATCAGACATATATTTAAGGATCTGGTCCACAATATGTGTCTGTCATCTTCAAATATCTCTAACATGGAAACAAAATCCCACAGGCTCCTATTTAGGGTGTTTGAATTGTCAGAGTTTCTTAAATAAGACATTAAATTGGCACTTACACTAATAAATCATTACTATAATTGTATGGAACAGTTCCATCAGTTTTGAGTATGCCTTAAGAGAAAGCTGCAGAAACTTTCTCAGTAGACTGAAACTTGACCTGATTTCTACTTTTGTAACTCTTCAAGGGCCAACATATTTTGCTGATACTATCTCTTGAGCCACACCCATTAAAATTCTTTGTATGCATTCATATCTGCAATGCAGGTTCATCTGTGGAAAGCTGTATCTTTATCTTCACAAAATAGGTAAAATTATTCATAAAGCTGTAAAGTAATTACTTCATGATTACCTGTATTTATATCACATTTTCAATTAGCCAATTGAGATCATTGGTCCAGCGACAGGAATGCACATATTTCTGCATGAAAAGAAGAAACAACATGCTAATGAAATGTGGTGGAACATAGCACTTCATGTCCTCATGTTAGATGAGAAAAATCCAAGGCCAGTGACACTGTTCTGGAATTATGGATGCAAATACTTTAGATTGGGGAAAAAAAATCATATTATATTTGAAAATTCTGACATACACTGAAGTTATGAATTACAAGCACTTGAACATTTATTATAATTTACCTAATTATTATGAATTACAAAGATATTTAAAATCTAAACATTTTTATATGTTTGCCTTTGGGATTAAACCCTGAGGTTAAAATTCAGGAAAATATATTTCTATGACTTCTTTTTCCCCTTAAAACTAGAGTTATTCATGACATAAATTAGAAAACGATTGAATTTTGTTATTTTGTCTGTGAAAAAATAATACATTGACTTAAAAATAAATTACTCTTTGAGGGTTTTTTGGTTTTGTTTGTTTTGTTTTTTTTCTTTGAAGCTAAATGTTGCAAAATACTAAGGAGTAGCATGATGGCTGGGTAATGTTGTACCATTTTTTCATCCGTCTCTGGAATATATACATGAATAAAAATATTTCACCCTAACTAGACACTGTCTTCCATGTAGGAGTATCAAAGTGAAACATAAATGAAGTCTAGAGAATCTAATGATTTCTCCTGGCCCTTAATTCAGCCAAACTCTGCAAATGGTTTCCTTGGTATTTTTTTAATCAGGAGGAAATAACAGGCTTTGAATTCACACATGCAAGGGTGAATAGTATCTACTGAAACACACTGAATTCCTTTAATAATGGTCAGACAAAGAAGACAGTAAATACTCCTTCTCTTCCCAATATTTCCTTGGCTACGTATCCAGATCTCTTCAAGGCTATATAATTTCCAGCCACACCTTCACTTCCAAATGGTCAAGCCGCCATCATCTTAGGACCAGTGCTGTTTATTCTGGAATGCATTATAATTTAAATGAAGTTTAATATCAATTCCAATTCTGTTTATATGAAACATTTGACTTTTATTGTCTTATAGCAGTAATAGTAGTCCAAGGCAATCAATATAGGCTCTTTGGCTCTACACCCCAGGAAATAAACCTCAGATACATAGTTCTCCAAAGTGCACAAAGTATCTCTGCCAGAGTTATCCTTTATGACCAAGATAACCATCACTTTCTAAACTATTTTAGGCCAATTCTAATGAAGTATCAGTACAATCCCTCTCTCTCTCTCAATTTATCAAAATGAAATATTTATGTAAGGAGTTTACATTATATCTTTGAAGTATAACCATTTTTCTGTGTATTTGATATTGTGGAATAACCTTCACCTTCACCAGTTCTCCCACTTCTGCTGACTTCATTCTGCTAACCCCAGGTGGCACATGAATGATGATGTAAATTAAATTTGACATCTCTATTGACTAAGTCATTGAAAGTCAAAAAGCAAGCACCACAGACTTCCTAAATGTTATTTTCATATGGGGGAAAAAAAATCCCCCCTTATTTTTCTAATAAAATACTATTCAGAAAAAATTACTTCCTTTTATGCTAATTGAAATTACAATATAGGTGGCTCATGCTGCTTACTATTAAAGCAGCTGATTACTTTGAATAAACACTCCTTTGGTGCAGTTGCTCATAGTGTTTAGGCCACAATTTTACATGTTTATGATGTTTCTATGTCCTTTTGTATTTTTCTGAAGTTTATCCTAAATAATTTATGAGGCATTATCACTGAAATTAAAAGAAAAAATTGTTCTGCTTGTGATAAAACCCAAGCTGTTCCAATCAGAAAAATAAGAAATACTAGCACATCTGTCTCATGTAATGGGGACTTTAGTTCTGAGAAGTGTGTTGTCCAGATGCCATAGGTGCTCTTTCCTCGATCTTCTGACAACATCTAGTAACTTTACCTTTTATAAATCTCTGCATTGTCAATCCACACATGATCAGATCTGTAAGGCTACAGCAGCTAAATGCTCTGGGGACTCAGCATGCTTCACTTAACACAGCCTATATGCACTACTGATATTGAACCTTATCTTTGTGGAGAAAGCAACATTTTTTTCTCCATACACTTCTTCCAAGGGCTGAATACCATAACGGAACCTGGCACAAAACAATTAAGGAAGACTGCTGTATTTTTTCTATCGTCAATAAGAAAGGAAAGAAGAAACAACTTTCTGACATATGGAAAGAACAGGAAAAAGAGAAAAAAGCAGGATAGGGCAAAGGGGCAAACACCAGTAGCAGAAAGAGGAAGAAGAAAACATTTCTCACGGCCTGTAAAAACCTCCTGAAAACGAGAGCGAAGCACAACATTTCCCCAGAGGTAAGTACAAAACAAATGACTGCTTTTTCATGCCTATCACTTCCATGCATCCTTTGGTAAAGTACTCCTGAAAATCCCAGCCTGCAGATGAAGATTAACAGGAAATTGACAGATAATAGGAAATTACTGTAAAAATAAAACCCCCAAATAAAATCTCCAACTAACTAAAAACAACACCCTCTGCCTTCCTCCAGCCCCTGCCCCCCTACCAATCAAACAAAAATGCATCACAAGTGTGGCAGGCTGTAAAGAGAAACTGAAAAGGTAGAATATGCCAGACTATAAGTAACCCAAAATCACCCTGGCATATGTAGCCATTTTCCAATAGTTTTTAGTTAACATGATCACGTAGTATTTCCCACAGGATCCCTACCTCATTTAAGTACCGTGTACTGGAAATAGACAGGATTATATGTTTCAGACAGCTGAAGTTCTATTTGAAAGGGTCCTAAGTGTTGACAGTTGAAAATGAAATCAGTAGGAGTTCTGCTCTGAATTAAAGTTCTGTGAAAGTGCTAAGAAAACTAGAAAAAAAGTCAGCCTCTTGGCTTCTTGAATAGGGCATAAAAACCGGTCAGAACTTTTGGAGATGCTGCCTATCATTTGTGACCAAGTTCCTTAGTGAAGTAGGGATAATATAATGCCACCTCAGAAAACCACTGTGAGGATAAATTTGCTGACATCCTGGAAGAGCGAAAATATTCTGAATGAAGACTCCAGAATCAAGAAAACTAATGAATCTTTGTTTGCTAAAAATTTGCTTGGTATAGAATAGCTAGGAGTAGATAGGACTCTTCAAAAAATGTATTTGTGGCTTTTGTTGTTGTTTTTAAGAAAAACACTAAATACCTGTGTTTCAGCATATCCTGGTTTTGGCTGGGATAGAGTTCATTTTCTTCCCAGTAGCTGGTACAGTGCTGAATTTTGGATTTAGTATGAGAATAATGTTTATAACACTCTGATGTTTTAGCTTTTGCTAATTAGTGCTTACTCTAAATCAAGGACTTTTCAGTTTCCCATGCCCTGTCAGACAGCAGGTGCACAAGAAGCTGGGAGGAAGCAGAGCTAGGAGCTGACCCAAACTAGCCAAAGGGATATTCCATACTACAGAAAGTCATGCTCAGTATATAAACTGGGGGGAGCTGGGTGGGGGTCACTGATCACTGCTTGAGAACTGGGCATCACTGGGCATCAGTCACAGGTAGTAAGCAATTGTCCTGTGCATCACTTAAGAGGTGTTTTTGTTTTATTTCTCTCTTTTTCTGTTGTCCCCCTTTTTTTATTGTTGTGGTGTTGTTGTTGTTGTTGTTGTTAATAATAATAATAATAATAATAATAATAATAATAATAATAATAATAATTTATACTACTATTATTTCTATTCTCAAACTGTTCTTAGCTCAGCCCACAGGTTTTACCCTCTTCTGATTCTCCTCTCCATCCTGCCAGAGTGGGAGGAGTGAGCAAGTGGCTGCATAGTGCTTAGTTGCCAGCTGGGGTTAAACCCCACAGTATTACATATAAATGACACAGCATTGCATATAAATAACTGCAGTCAAAGATTCTGGACACAGACATAACCAATTTCATTAGATGCCTTCTGTTTAGATGATACATGGTCATTACCCTTTTAGAGCTAAGCATATGCTCATCACAGTAGTAATTTTCTCCATAGATACAATGTTGACTGTTCAGGTACCAGAGGACAACATCATACAATGGTTTGGGTTGGAAGGGACCTTTTAGATCATCTAGTTCAACCTCCCTGCCATAAGCAGGAACATCTTTCACTAGACCAGGTTGCTCAAAGCCCCATTCAACCTGGCCTTGAACACTTCCAGGGATGGAGCATCCACAACTTCACTGGGCAACCTGTTCCACAGTCTCACCATAGTAAAAATTCTATTCCTTATGTCCAATCTAAATTTACCCTTTCTCAGTTTAAAACTGTTGCCCTTGTCCTGTTACTACAGATCACGGTAAAAAGTCTCCACCTTTCTGATAAGCCCTGGGGGCTGCCCCTATCCATGTGCAGGACCTTGCACTTGGCCTTTGTGTTGAACTTCATGAGGTTCACTTGGGCCCACTCCTCAAGCCAGTCAAGGTCCCTCTAGATTACCACTATCAACCACACCACTCAGCTTGGTGTCATCTGCACACTTGCTGAGGCTCCAATTAATCCCACTGTCTATGTCATTAATAAAGGTATTGAACAGTATAGGTCCCAATATGGATCTCTAAGGGATAGCATTTTTTACTGATCTCCAGTTGGACATTAAGCCATTGACTGTAGCTCTTTGGATAAGGCCATCCAGCCTCTTCTCCATCAAACAGTCCATCCACCAAACCTATATCTCTCCAGTTATCCAGGATGCTGTGGGTGACTGTGTCAAAGGTCTTCTAGAAGTCAAGCTAGATGGCATTATTTGTTCTTTTATCCACCAATGCCATCACTCCATTGTAGAAGGCCACTAGGTTAGTCAGGCATGATTTCCCCTTTGTGAAGTCATGTTGGCTGAACCACCTCCCTGTCATCCATACATTTTGTCACATATTCCAGGAGGATCTGTTCCATGATCTTCCCAGGCACAGAGGTGAGGCTGACAGGTCAGTAGTTCCCAGGGTCCTCCTTTCTACCCTTTTTTTAAATGGACATGATGTTTCCCTTTTTCCAGTCACTGGGGACTTCAACTGACTGCCATGACTTTTCAAATATGATAGAGAATAGCTTGGCAAACATATCAGCCAATTCGCTCAGTATCCTGGGGTGTATCTCATTGCATCCCATGGACTTGTGTATGTTCAGCTTCCTCAGACAGTCTAGAACCTGATATTCTCCTATGATGGGTAAGACTTCATTAACCCATTCCCTGTCTTGAGAGGGACTGGGACTCAAGAGAGGTGGGAAGAGCAATTGCTGAGGGGAGAAAAAAAGAAAAAAAAGTTAAGTACCTCAGCCTTCTCCAAATCAGTTGTTATCAGATACCCTGTCTTATTTATTGGGGGGGGGGGGTACAATTTCTTATGTCTTCCTTTTCTGACTACTGTAACTGTAGATGCCCTTCTTACTGTTCCTCACTTCCCTCAATTTAACTCCAGTTGTGTTTTAGCTTTCCTGATTCCACCACCCCTACACTTTCAGGCAGTATCCCTAAGTTCTTCCCAGGATGCATGTCTCTGCTTCTACTGTGTATGCATTTCCCTCTTGTGGTTCAGTTTGGCCAAGTGGTTCTTTCTCGGCCATGCTGGTCTCCTGCTTTATCATCCTTATACTCTGAGCAGAGTCAGCCTTCCAGAGTGCGTATGGTTTGGAACAGTGTGGCATTATCTAGAATAGACTTTTTTTTGTTTGCCTTTGGGACTAAACCCTTAAGTTCTAATTTAGGGGAAAAAAATACTAAAAAAAATTTCAATGTACCAAACTGCCCTGTCAGCACCAAGTAGTAGCTCAGATACAGACATAAAAGCATTAAAAACAAAACTGCTATTTATAATCTTGCACAAGCACAGTCATTCATTGACACTAATATGAAATTCAAATGTCTGTGTTTTGTTTCTGGGGGAAATGAGCATTGTTTTCAACTTATATGTGGTCTAAATACAAAATAAATCTTCCAATTTTATGACAAAGCAGCAAGAATTCAAGAGAAGCTGAAACTTAGGCTGTTTTTTAGTGCCATATTTGCCAAGGACAACTATGCAAATAAAGATACAGAGAAATCTTTTCTATTTTTGATCAGCATAGGCAATAAAACAGACATCAGACTGATTTGGAAAAGTGTGCCACAGTTTTAAAATTGTTTCCCAGTACATTTGATGCTATGGCTGCAGGGTGCCTAGTCTATGAGCCATAACATATGGCTGTTTATCTTTGCCTATACATAAGAAGGGCAGCACTATCTTCAAATAAGGTGAAAAAATAAGGTAAAAAAAAAAAAAAAAAAAAAAAAAGTAAACTCCTGAGCATTAAAATCCATTGTTCAGCTCCTTCTGAATTTAATTTTGCCTGAGAAAGATGAAAAAAAAAAAAAAAAGAAAAAAAAGAAAAAAAAAAAGAAAAAAGAAAAAAATTCTTTCAGGCCTCTAATAGTTTTGGTTCAACAAGGGGAAAAAATTTTTTTCTCGAGCCTAAAGCAAATTGTCAGGCTTTTAGCACTTCTAAAAACACCTAAAAGTACAGTAGAGGGAAGGAGGAGGGGGTAGTGACAATGAGCTTTGCAAAGTTTCTGCCAAGCATTATTACAAAGCAGGAAGGTGAGTGTACGGCGCCAGTATCTTTCCTCTCTCTCCATCTGGTAACTGAGGCAGAGAGTCTCCATGCTATGAAGTGGCATCCCCTTCATTTTCACACTATTTTCTCCCTTTTTTTGCACACTCTTCTCTATCTGTAATTTGGTAATGTCCACCATCTGTTAAAGTGGGCAGAATGGTGATAACTTCCCTGTGGCTTCCAGGCAATTATTGCTTGCACAGACAAAATGAGTTCAAATATTTTTTCAAGCAATGACAATTAATTTGGTTAGCTGTTCATTTCAGCTGAATACTTAACACAATATGCATTTTTTTTTAAAATGGGTTTTTTAATGATGATTCAGATTTTAACACTAGAGATTATAACTATGTACTCCATTTTTGTATCAAGGTAATAAAAACTTTGAAAAGCATGCCAGAATTCTAAACACTTCATTAATGTATTTATGCTTTATAAAAACATACTAAAACCTGTTTATTCAAGTTCCATCAGTAAAAGAGAACTATCAAATAAATGACAATTAATTTGTGTCTCTTCAGCAAAGATCTACACGGAAAATACTCTAATTTCAAACTACACTTATATCATCTGTGTATCCGTTAACTTCCACAGATTTCTCTGAAATTTTCACCTTTTCAGAGAAAAGGAGAATGAAGCTGAGAGTCTAGCCAAAAAAAGCAAATAAGTGACAATCATCTGGGAAAAGGTTCCACAGACTGCAATTTCACACTTTTGCATTCAAGACAATGTCAAAAATCCCACTGGCAGCACACTAAAGAAATGTCAAGGTAGGAGAGGAACGAACCATTTCTTCCTGCTTCAATAGATCTAGTAAATTACACGTTTCTTTGCACACACACACAATCTTGCTCTGTAGCCAGACCTAAATATTTGCAAGCACCCCTTGACTTGCTTTGTGCATAACTTTTCATTTTTTGCTTTTTGAAGAGCCAATTTGAGAGTTTAATTTGGAAATTTCTCAATACATGGAAAGCTTCATTTAATTGTATAGACATTAGACCTTGAAGTGGAATTTGTTTTCATATTTTGGGGATTTGTGAAAAATTGAGGTAGAAAGGACAGGACTAGCAAAGGAATCTACTGTCTGTGCATTCATCTAATTGTAAATTTTAAGTAAATGACAGAAGAAATAAACTACAGACCTTCCAGTTTAACTTGCAACCTATATGTTATCTAATTTTCAACAGAAATATTTGTTATGAAGAGCGAAAGTGTTCTCAAAGCTTTGGCAAACATATCAAGTTGTCTTGCAAATCTACAGGACTTAATAGAAATATAGGGCATTAATTGTCCGTCAAAGTTAAGCTTACTTTCCTACATACCATACTTTCAGATTATGCTATTCTGGAAGTTATATGCTTTTCTGAAAAATTCTGCTATCCTGTAGTGCTTTAAATATCATATTTGATTTAAAATAAAACACACACAGTCATTTCTTTTAGTACTAATTTTAATATAAGTGCTATCAATCCATTTATTAGGCCAATCATTAAACATTCTAAATTCAGATGGCATTTGATACCACCTCCACAGGCTGACCAGGTAGGTGTTCTGCTATTTAAAAGATCAAGAAAACATAATTTAGGTCATTTACCTTTTGTCAAGCAATTTTAAAATGCTCCCTACATACGGCCTGAAAATTTTAATACCCTTGATTTTCTTTATTTTTTTTTTCAAAAGTAAATATAGTGAGTCATCCTCTGAATGGTATCTGTCAATATCACAATATGATAGCATTGAAACATTTGTTATCTGAAAATGCAGAACATCTGCTATTTTGTCACTTAGCAACACTGTGCAATAAATTTGACCCCCTCCTATTATTATGCAAAATGTGTTCAGGACAAGAAATGCTTAGAGGAAAATTGTTCCTGCAGTGAGATATTTTGACACCAAAATCTTTTCTCATCAAAGATGAAAAGCACCTTGTCATTCATTTCTAATTGCAGCCTCCATTCGCTCAGTACAGAAAGATGCCAACTCCCTCTGGTGATATCATACATAGACATTTACAAAACTACATTGGACTTTATCTACTCTTGCTGTTTGCCAAGATCAGTCAGTGTCAGCACTGATACTCACTGATAAAGGGAATTTATAATTATGAGCTTTAATTGTGTTTAACATTAAGAAAAGGGCATTATGCTTTCGGATATCAATAGTTGCTGAATCATCTTCTAAAACAATGGATAAAGCTTCATTTATATTCTTATTCTGAGGTGCTAAGACGTTAAACTGCAATGACAACAGAGATTTCACACTCCAAGAATCAATTTGAAAAGATGTAAACTTATTAAAGATTAAAATGAACTATTTAGTGTTCTGCAATTAGTGTTAACATCCAGGCTAAAACTACCAGCGGGAAAATAGCTGAACGGGAGCGGTAACTATGTGAGATTGCAAAGCCTCTGAGAAATTCTAATCCTGGCCAAAACAGCATTAGACAGTCTAATTCAAGCTACAGATGCACTCATATTAGCATAAATCAGAAGAAGAGATAAATAAATCCCCCTCATTAGTTCTACTTAACATAGTGGCTCTTAGTAATTTTCCAAAAGTAATACAAAATACTTGTAATTGTACGAGTATAAGCTAGAAGTTTATTTTACATCTTATTAACAATTATTTGCAGCTGTCAAGATAGCCACAATAGCAAGAACTTCAGAGCTCTTGACATAATTGTCCAACAGGCATTCTTGATAATTTCAAAATGTGATTTACAAGTCCAGATATGAAATTATTATAGGCTCTCCAAGTTATTAATGAACTCAGCACAGATATGAAATGTTACTGAGTTACCTATGGTCCATAATAGTTTCATAGAATCACAGAATATCAGGTTGGAAGGGACCTCAAGGATTATCTGGTCCAACATTTCCTGGCAAAAGCATGGTCTAGACAAAATGGCCCAACACCCTGTCCAGCTGAACTTTAAGAGTGTCCAATGCTGGAGAAGCCACCACTTCCCTGGGGAGATTATTCCAGTTGCTAGTTGTTGTCATTGTGAAAATGTTTTCCTCTTGTGTCCAATTGGAATCTCGCCAAGAGATTTTACCTTTTTTAACATCAAGGAAGAAACTTTTCGCAAGGAGAGCATGATACACTGTACTGCTTCTAATACCTTGCTTTGAACTAAGAATTGGATTTTCTTCTTCTTGAGCTAAGACTATTCTCAGTCTTTTAGCTATGTGTGCTTCTTCCTACAGAAAACCACCCTTGGGAAAACCTGTCCCAAAAGGTTATGAAAACATAACCTTGAAATAAAAATAAAAGGGACAAAATACCTATTGAAGGATCATATTTTTAAAAAAGAGAGTCCCTATGAATTATTATTCTACTTTCTATCTGAATATTCTTGCTCCAACAAGAAAATCAAACTAAAATGTACAAAATTTATTAAATCTGTTTACATGGATGATGATGTCTATGGGAATGGCACTGAAAAAGTTCCTTTTTAATATACAGATATATAAAAGAAATACCTGGGGTTCATATATCTATGTGTGTGTGTATATATATATATGTGGAAAATACCCTGCAGTGTCTGACTTATCATATATGCCTCACTTAAAACGTAGATATCAGATTCTACAAAATGCTCATGATATAATACATAATCACCACGCAATAACAGATTAGTTACTACTGCCAGCTTGTATGTTGGGGAGAATTGCATGTAATGCCAGAAATTTTTTTTTTTTTTTTTTTTTTTAAATTTGTATTCTGCAGGTTTATTACATTAATTCCACAAACAATTCCTTTGGCAAGGATTCAAGGTGAATCCACCCTCCCAGTGCACATGTAAATCTGCCGTGCAGGAGGGTGTCCTTGTCGAACAGTGACCTCTAGGGTGGCAGAGAGTGGGTTGAGCTACAGGTTATCAATAGACTCCTGCTGCGAATCTCTTCTTTTGAAATTCACTGCAGTGCTCTCATGCCTACTGTTGGTTTTCTGGTGCTTTGAAGCTGTGCAGTCAGAACAGTAAAACAAGTATTGTTGATAGCTACAGGGGACCCAATGTAGACATTTATTTATCAATAATTAAAATATATGCAGCAGAATATTTGCTAGTGTAGTCATCTTAGGTTGTGTCCTTATTATAGAAGTTAAATGCTAAAAACCCCAGTGCTTATATCCAATAAAAAAACGAAGGCATTTTTGTAGAGTGGAATTTTCCAAGCAGCCTGTGCAAGTTTAGTGTCTGGCCTCAGATGGATTTTCAAAAGTATTTAATTGAAACAGAAAAAAACAACACTAATCTTCAGGGGGAAAAAACAAAACCAAACGAAAACCCCAAAAAAACAACTACCTAGCACTCAAAAAGGTCAAGCCAGATGTTCCAAAGGAACTAGAAACAATTACAAGAAACTTTATTTCTCAAAGATTTTCATAATTTATAGCAGTGACAAAGTGACAATACACACCAACAGGCAGCACTATGAATTTCACTCTCTGATGTTTCTGCCGAGCAAGATATCTCCACACCTCAGCAAAATCAGGAATATTCATAAGGCGCATGCAGTACCTAAATTAGATTTCATTCTTCACATACTCATTGAAAATAAAAGGCTGCTTTGTGTCATCCTCTGGAGATATGTCTGGAGATGCTCTGAAACTTCTGTTTGTAATTGTGGCTTTGAAATGAGGGGATGGCACAATGCGAGGATCACCTTGAATTCCATATTTTAACTTAAAGAAACACTGAAAACAAGACTTGAGGAAGGTGGGAAGAAGAAGGAAGCTTCCACAAACACAGATCAGTGTACTCATGTCACATATACCTGATGTATATATAAAGGGAAACCTTTGCTGAGATTCACACAAACAGTAGCAGTTATGAACAAACAACACCTCAGGCACCATGAATGCGTTCTCTTGGTGCAAACAGCAGTGAAAATACCATTAGAGTGAAAATAAAGTTTTATTATCTCACAACACATTCTGGTTTGTGAGTGTAAATGGAAAACATTGTTTTTTCTAATCATTACAAACAAGCAACTCAACTGAGTTACAAGATATTTCGTTTTTAAAATACAATTATCACCTTGATTAAAATCTTTACCTATCTAAAACACTTCTATGATACCAATGTTAACCAACTGGAAAGCTATATTAAATATATATTTATTTAATATATTTATTAATAATACTTCTGTTATTATATATAATATACAATATGCAATATACAATATATGATATGTGATATATAATATATAATAATGAAAAAATAAGACTTCTTTCATTTTTAAACATTGAAAAAATGCCCATAAGGCACTAAATACTAGAACATCTTTAATAAAAGTATCATGGTTTTTTAATTAGTTTTGTTAAAAAGAAGACTCCCAGAAAAGATGCATATTGCATCCCTGCCTCAGTTGTGGAGACAAATGCCAAGAAACACATAACAATTTTACATCTCACCCAAAATAATCAATAATGGCCGTGAGTTTCAGGGTAGAGAGCACTGATTGTATTACAGGAAAGGGAAACCTATCAAATAGAACTAATGTAGGACAGTGAATTCCCTTTTCCACCATCATAAATTAATAGCTGATAAGTTCTATCTTTGAGATTTCTCTAACATGAATAATAAATCAAAGTACACATTATTCTATGAAGTGAAATAAGGGTATGGATTACTCTAGAAAGGGAAAGGGACTGGAGGAAACATTTCTGAGAACTAACCTCACTTGTTAGCTCAGGTGTTCTGAACTAAAACAATAATCAGTGTAATTTAAATATATGACTCATATCCAGAGTTTTCATAGCATCCAAGCTCTGAAACCACATCCTTTTTTGTGTCACACAAGAAGAAAAACAGCCACACCTCTGGCAGTTTCTGGCCAAAAGCAAGGCTCTTTAAGGGTTACCTTACCTAATGTAATCCTGATAAAGACAACGTTTCTCTTCATCTAATAGATAGGGCATTTAAATAGCCTGTGGAATAGTCAAAATTTGCCCTTGCTGTTAGGGTCCAGAAGGAGGCACCACTGCATTTCATTAGGACATTAGTCTTGTTCCTGATTCACATTTGTCTCCTGGAGGGGACAACAACCCAGATCCTGAGTGGGTTTTGAGGTGCAGAGGAGTGGAGACAAAATGTAGAAATGGTGTGTTTGTCTAAAATTATAACACTAGAGGGGAAAAAAAAAAAAAAAAAAAAAAAAACCAAAAAGAAAGACAACATTAACTAAAAACCCTAAGTGAAATTAGCTCCATGATTAAGTGGAAGTTCAGTGGAAAGGTAAACTAAGCCTACTTTCCTCAGCTCTGCTTATATCATAATTCAGGTGCCTGAACATTTATGGGCATCATACATAAAATTCTGCTTTGTTAAATATACATAGTTGATTCCACAAAAATTCTGAAAGCAATCATTTTCATTTGGCAGGATCTTTCCAAAGCTTGGGCTAAAACTTCACTGAGAGATTAGTATTACAAGGAATCCTCATAGCTTCCAAGGACAGAATGATAAACTGTCTTTTTAAATTTATTCTATAGTGAGAATCGGCTCATTCTTTTTAATAAAATTCAAGTGTCATTTTCTTCAAAGAAATCTCCAAAGCAAATTTTGGAACAGTTTCTTTACAGATAGGGGGGTAGTGCAAGAAATCATACAAAAAATCTTTCAGAAACCAAGAGAAAGTAAGTGTGTAGAATGAAAGCTTGTACTCTATTTTCCTCACCATGACTTCATTTTCTGCTGAAATTTAACTGATACCAAATCAAAATCTGATGTTTTACAAAGGTTACTTGGCAATCATTTCCACAGAATTGCCGTTGTTTTACTCTGATGTATCTAAAACAGAATTTAGGGCAGAGTGAGATGAAATTAAGATACTTTCATAAATCCAAATAGACTCTCAGGTTTCTTAAGGGGAAAGACTGTTAAAACTAAATAAAGATTATAAGCATTTACTTTTCCAAATGCTGTCACATTAAAAGCTTTTACATTACTCTGCTAATATAGAAAACTCTGGACACATTACTTGCTTCTCAGTGCTCTGAGAAAAACAAATCAGAATTATATTACGTGAACCTTAATTAAAGTTTTATTCATTTTTAAAAGGATTTTTAGAAATAGAAATAAAAAGACATTAGTTACATACAGTTAAGTTAGCTGCAGTGTTTTAAAGGTGCTGTAAGTCTGTAACTGCTAAAAATCTTTGGATTTTTAAAACACAAACAAGAAATTCTACAAACTGAAATATGTGTAAATGTATCAACACTGCTTCAATTTAGTAAAGTCAGTGGAACTGACCAGCTATCTACTATCTGTTTTGGGGGGTGGGGGTGTTTAATGAAACTAAAATCCCCCTTTGAAAATACAAGTATTTAAATTTTAAAAGGTCTGTAGGTAGCTGTATAATCAATGGTATTTGATTTCTTGTTGGGTCCAAATCTCCAAATGCCTTGTCAAACATGCTATCCACACTTACTAAAGAAACAGTGTGCTAAATCAAGTTCAGGGTTGGGTTTTTTTATTATTATTTTTCAGAAGAAAACATTGGCTAGTTATTTACTACTCTATTCTTAAGCTACATCCAATTACTTTTACAATGTATGGCATGTTGCAGTATTTGACTGGAAAATAAATTTCCAACAATTAATTAATTAAATAAATAAATAAAAAGCTCTCTCACATGTCAAAGCACAAATGACATTAAACACCAATTCTATTACAGAGTAAGTACATTTGATTAGCACAATGACTTAAAGGAATAATTTGTTTCACAAGATGCAGGAGATCTGCCATTTATTCAAATATTGGTAATCACTCTATTTGAATTGCATAAAGAACATGGAAATTAGAGGAAACATGAAGAAATGCAAATTAGTTATCACAAGGTAAATATGCTACAATGAATTCTCTATCTTATGTAAGCAGCAGCATCCGAAGCAGCCTACTTTGTTCTTAAACCAGTGGATATATAAACATAGATGCTTAAGACTGACTTAGGTTAAAGCATTTACAAGAACAGACTTCTAAACTTCTCCGGCATGGCTGTAAGAGACCTTGTAGCACCTAAATGAACATACACGGCTTCTTGACTACGGTGTTGGGATTGCCCCCACACTCACTTTCAGCATATTCTGAGCCCTCCAACAAACCCACCTGCACCCTCCAGCCCCATGGCTTGCTAGGCTTTACTCTCCGTTGCAGGGTAGAAACAGAACATGGCACAGAAGCAGCAGAAGACAATAACAGGCAAGCGGGATTGTTTCCAGGCGGGATGCCCACATGCTCCCCTTGCCCTAGATAACAGTAGCTGGCAGAGTGGCGATGGGACATGCCATGTGAATGGATTACCCAGCACAGTCAGAGAGCTGTTTGCCCAAATGCTGGCAATCCCTAGAAAGGAAGATGCCAATAACTCCTAGATTAAATGGTAAGCAGGGCATTACCAAGAGATTTTGGAAACAGGGAAATGAGCTTGATAGGAAGTACAAGAAGACCATGGCAGCCAAGACTACGCCAGCATCACCTCGCTGTCACTGCAATCTCTGCCTAGGGCTGGCAGAGCATCCTCACCATCAGGGCCACAAGCACGCAGTCAGGGCACCAGCAGTGCAGTTTGCAACACAGGACCCACACCTTGGATGTACACTTGCAGGGGCTGTCTCAGCAGTGGTGAGACACCCACCAGTGGGTGGGCTGATGCAGGTGCAGGCAAAGCCAGAGCACGCAGGCAACTGTGCAAGTGTACACGATTCACACTTCTGGGGGATAGTTATAAAAAACCAGTTAGAAATTTAAAGGGACTTCTTACAATTCTTTGTATGTCTAGCATTGCGGTTTATCTTCTGTATTGTTTAGATTGATCCTGAATATATGGTTCATTGATTGCTGGTTAATTATGTGTCATTAATGAATCAATAAAACACTTGGAATCAGATTTGATTTAAGCCACGAGTTGAGCAGCTTTTTTATCCAACACTTATAGACTTCATGCTCACAGAATATGTCTTTGAACAAGCTCTAAACATGTAGCGGAGAAGGAACATCCAGGAGCCGGAAAAGGGGAACATATGTCATACCCAAATGTTAAGCAGGAGTTTTCAATAGTGGACTGTGGTAAGAGAATTAAGGTTGTTAAAACCATGATACTGCAATAGAAGTGACAAACACAACTATGTATTAGTAGATACATAGTATAGATGGGTCAGAAGGTGGCTACAGTCTTGATCATTTAAGTATAGTCTCTCAAAGCAGATGAAGGCTCTAACAGTTAAAAAAGGTTCAGATTAGGCCAGTTGATTGAGGCATGTCAATTGGGAGTAACTGCTATTGGAAGAAAAGCCACATGATGAGGGAATGCTCTTAAAGAACTGTGAAGTTCTGTGTTGCTGACAAGCATTTCATAATAGAAGAGCTATACAAGGGTTGAATGTATAGTACAAGCATCACATACTCTGAAGAATACTATTTCACACTAAACACAGCTTATATTTATTTAGGTTTACAGATTTACAACATAAAATTTTGTTATACATTCTCTGTATACCCTATTTTCCAAAACCTTAACAAGATGGCTTGTGTAACATGAGACTGTAGAGTGCTGCCAAATGAAGTTTAACATGTAATACTGGGACGATTCATCCCAACTAGGCATCCCAGGTTCCTTTCATTGACAGACACCCTGAGGATGGTTTAGATGTTGGTTGAACTGAATTATGTCCTGTTATTTCTTTTCACTGATTACAAACAGACTCAGCAATGAGGCTCGAAGCCAATGTGCCTTAGGCCTGCAGTAAAGTGTATGGAAGAAAACTGACTTCTGTTTTTAGCTTATCTTTTAAAATATTAGTATCTTGAACTGGCCGTTTCACCAAAGACAAGTTTTATATAAGCAAAGTTAAAGATAAATAAAGAAATCATGCCCTCTAATTCATGCATGCATTTCTAACCTTTTACAACTGGAATTGATAAATGCACACTCATTTATAAAAAGCATGGTTTACATACAACTTGCAATATATATGTTATCAGCTAAATAGACACTGCTGTGTATATGCCTGTTAACTCCGTTGCTAAGATCAGTACAGTTCCATTTATTTTAATGTGCAAGTTCCACATTCGTGTTTAACTGAACATTCATTTGTCTGGAAGACTGAGTTTATGTGAGTACTAATTTGTTATGGAAAATGAATGCACTGTGCAAGAAAAACACACATTTCTTCTTCATCAGCCGAATTATTTTTAAATGTAGCAACATGATGAATTACTTGTGTATGACAACTACCACATTTTCAAATACGGCCATTTCATAGTTACTTATACTGAGGTCTTAAGAATTATTGTGATTGTATTTGTTTTTACCATGAAAATCTATAAAGAAAAAAGAGAAATTATATAGATACATTTCATACAAGCATAAAAATAATAAAAACATTTCAGTTTAAAGTGGAGCTATTCTTCATCCCCAGTTGAATTATTACTCTTTTGCTATGTTCACAAACAAGTCACTTGTACAAATTATGATCTACATATTGGAGTTTTAATAATGCTGATGACTTGGTAGAAACTCAGTAGAATAATTGATATATGTTCTTTTGTTTTCCTACAAAAGGGAAAATAGAAATAAGTAATAAAACCAATGTGTAAAAATCTCTTATTCTTCTGCTGCTCAATTATACATTGCATGGAAAAAGCAAAGGCAGAAGGGGAAATTCAAGACTAGTTCCTAATTAGCCAATCTAATTCTCACACTATCTTTCATGTTTCTTGTATCACCTAGTTGGTTATTTAGTCAGCACTTACACTACACACCACCATCATCAATGCTATGGAATTACTTAACTGTTCAAAACAGAAAAGCAGACAATGTTGGCCCCTTGGAGTTGTTCAGCTACAACATTTGTCCAACTGGGGTTTTCTTGGCTTTTGGTTTTTGAAGTTGATGCAATTTATGCAATGAGTATTTTTTGTTGTCCTGTTTCTTTCTTCTTTTTTTTTTTTTTTTTTTGTGCTCTGGTCCCCACACGGTTCTAGTGAATTAAAATGTTGCAATGTGTAGCATACCTTCTATTTACAAAACAGTTTAGGAGATTATTTAACTGGCACAGCCACCCATCTTTTTACATTTCATTTTCACATAGTGTTTATAGTGGGCCATGTGCTTCCCTATTGACATGATGTTGTCAGTTATTCTAAGGGCTCTGTTGGGTTTGTCTTCAGAGAATGAATTGTTCATTTATGGTCTGATATTGTTTTAATCAAATCCTCTTCTGAGGGTTTTCTGCCACCCTCCCTTTCCTACTCCACTCTTAAATCCTAAAATATATTTTAGCTATGAAGAGGAAATTCTAATTAGCAGTGAAAATTTGTGACTGAGGAATGATCTGGTATGGAAGGCAAGAAGGCTGAACTACAAGATGGGGTTAAATTACCTGGAAGCAAGGATGCCAGAGACAGGTGGTCTCCTTGCAAGAGTGAAGTTTCCCTTGGTGATGAGATAAGGACCAGCATCCTGGAACAGGAGGCCTCAGGGCCCAATCTCAGGGGCTGACTTTGGGCAGCAGAGCTGGTCTGGGGGATGGACCCAAGGGCATCTTGAGGTGCCCCACGCAACAGCTCTTGGGACTGGTGCTGGAGCAAGGGTCTATAAGGAACCTGCTTGTGAAAAATCTTTGCAGAGCCCATGTAGAATTGGGTATTGTGGGAGGACTCTGCCCAATGCTTTGTTCATTATTTTATTTTTAGATTTAAGTACAAACATATTTAATTCACCTCAAGGGATACCATAAGGTGGTTCCATAAAGATACCATAAAGATTCCGTAACAGCTACCAAACTGATTAGTCATTGTAGAGTTTTAATGAGTTTTGCTCATTTGTTTTTGGTTTTGGTTTGGGTTGTGTTGTGGTGGTTTTGTTTTTTTCTTTTTTTTTTTAGTTTGTGTGATACAGAAACACAAAAAGGAATATATTACACCTTCTAATTCCCCACTACCTCACATTTTCTGGCTTTCTATGAATCCGTATCTCCACCCAGTTCTTATACTATTGAGTTTGAATTAATCTGTGCTTCTTTAGTGAAAGTTAATACGCTCAATCCAAATTGCCTGTAGTATCAACAGATATTTTGTCTTTGAAAAGAATGCATATATAGAATTCTTTATAGGATTCTACTTCCCAGACAAATTGTATGCTGTTCATCAAATTTTTATAAGTTTCATGGACTTATGCAACCCTTGGCACTACTAGAAGACTTGTTATTTGCTACAGTGGAATTTGAACTAGGTTCTTAATTGATTGTTTCATAAACTTTCTACTTTAAAGTTTTTTTACAATATGAAAACCAGTGATTAAGATTTTTCAGCTTTAATGCTGTTTTTTCTACATCTCCTTTCATTCCAAGAGTTCAGATCAAAGTTTATAACAAAGTATGTTTATACACATAATAATATAATTAACCTGTAAAATAGTTAAGATTTTTCATGAGCATTTTATCAGACAGTCATTGAACTGGGATAATTAGATCAGTTGATTTATCAAATGGAAGAGGGAAAGTGAAAGATTGTGGTTTGTAACTACACTCTAATGAGAAAAGCATAGTGCTACTTTACTATATTACTTGCAATCTCTTGAGTTCCTTCTCAACAATAGCTCTGGATTTCCAGCGAGCATTATTACTCATGGAACATAGAAAATTAATTTTCATAGAACTGCATATGCTAGCTGGGACTTTAACCTGCTGAAGACAGTGGAAACATGTTTCTGACTCCCTGAATGACAGAAAATAGCTTTTATACTTCCACAGTTTCTGTACAGGGATTATTGCCCTAATCAAGGGACTAAGTTCCTTTCATGCCCTTCCTGAAAGTTAGCTAAATTTCATTTGTGTATGACTTACAGAGCAAAAGAGATTTTTAATGAAAAAAAAAAATCAATTGTATTTTTATTATATGACTTGTTGCATTTGTCTTAATAATATATATATGTATATATATATAAAATAATACTATTATGTAATAATTACTTCTCAACAAGTCTGTGAACTAAGTAATTCCTGCCTAGGGTGAAAACATAATGTTCAGTGCCAGGCAAACTGAACCAAATAAATAGTGGTCAATGTTCTCTACCACAAATACCAGCCTAGCTTTCATTTTTAAACGCAAGAAGGAAATAAAGTCATATCTTTTTCCTAATCTATGGATAGCACGACAGGAATCTATTTGAAAATTTGCATTACAAAAGTAGTTAACCAAGATCTATGGATCGATATATATTGAAAACGGAACAGATCTCTTTAAGTACATGTTAATTGCCAAAACCAAATTTAATATAAAAAGGAAAAACAATTATTGATTTTATAAATGGTCTTGGAAAGAAATACATATAAAGTCTTGAGGGGTGGGACTAGTATGGGTACATCAAAGTACTGAAGATACAAGTGAAGTGCTCAGAGGGTAGCCTAGGAACTGAGCTCAAAGGCAATTCAGTAAAATTTCTGTAACCAATTTTATCTATACTAAGAGCTCCAAACTAACTATCAGCAAAAATTAAGATTTGCCTAAGGAAGAATGAGCTATATCCACCACATTTATTTCTTTAGCCACTCCTTCACAAGGGGATGTTATCTCTACAAATAGAGATAATGCTTTGAACAAATAAAACAATTCCTTAGCTCCCATTCACTACAGAAAACTAAGCAAAGTTTTCTCTGATTCTGAAGTCAGTTTTGCCAAGGAACTTGCAGTGCCATTCTGTTTCCCTTCTACTTATAATTAGGTGCCTTGAAACTTTATACATTTGTAGAGATCAAGGTTTAAACAAGGATTTCAGTTTAAACTAACTCAGAGTGAAGGATTTTCAGTATCTAATTCTGGAAATTGAATTTTGATGCATAAAGTGTAAACTAGAATACTGTTGTGACATTTAGATGATGTGTTTTACTAGCTAAAAGTAGTTGTTTACCTAAATTTATTTTTATATTGCCTAGCCCTCATAAACAGTGCAAGTTCTATAAAAGATTCTTTGCACTTTAAATCTGTTATTTTTATTTTATTACCGTATTTAAAAAATTATGCTGTTCCCTGCCCCCCCCCCCCCCCCCCTTTTCTATTTATGAAGGGGCTTTCTTGAAGGACAGAGGCTTTGACAGTCTGGCAAAAATGGGGATAGAATGTCTATCAAAAGCCTCATTTTAGAGCATTCAAGAATACCTCTTTCTCTACTGCACACAGTCAAACACAAACCTTCTTGAAGTCCAGAACTTATTCAGCCCACCAGATAACATTTCTATTAAGACTGTTCTTTAATATATGTCCTTCCTTCCGCATTTTATTACTTAGTAAAGAAATCAGTTATTTCTTTAGCAGTAATACTGAGATCTTGGGTCATAATGGTTTTATTCATCTATCCAGGTGTTAATGCTTTATCACATAAATATGTTAGGCTACTCTGAGTGATAACTAATTCACTTGTTTTTTCTTAAATGAATGCAGACTCCAAATTTCACTTACCAATTACAAATAAATAAATCACTAAACATAACATCTGAACTGGGGTGATATTTAAATGAATATTCAATTACAATATGCTTGAGACAACAGAATTAAAATTAAATGTTACTTTTAGTGTTCAATAACTTAGATCCCAGATTTTCTAGTAATATTTCAGGAAAGCTGCAGCCCTCTCATTTTAAATCAAGAATTTATTGAAAAGATTTTTGAGTTAAAGAAGAGAAACACTGAAAAAGCTACATTTCTCCCCTACTCTGCTACAATAAACAGTGAACTACAACTTTGAGCTATTAAATCACAAACACTACGCACTATTTTTTAAACACAAAAGAGGGAGTCCATGCTTTTAATGTTTCTTAATAAATAAATAAACACCTACAAATAGAGTGTCAAAAAGAGGGCAGTCACTTATTCACAAGATCCATTGAATGTAACTCTTGCATCTCATAACGGCACGCTGTTCTCCCTTTCCAGCTAGAAATAAACCTGAGAGAAATCACCCTATAAATATTTCCCTTTCTTATATATTTGTATTTGGATGACAAACATTTTTCCTCTACATGCACAACTTTTCCTTTTTGCCTGTAGAAGCACTAGCAGTGAGCACCTCATGCTTATATATGTATCTTTTAGCATCTAAAAGCAGGAGAGCACAACCCTACGATGTGCAATGATCAAACAGGAGATAGAGCCATGAACTAACAGGAAAAGCTGTACAACAACAAAAAAATAGATTTTACACTAATAAGTAGATCTAATAAGACACAAAAGGGATAAACCCAAAATATATCTAGACCTGAGGGTATCATAGTAAAAAAAAAGTTGATCAACTTGGAGTGATATGTAAAACTACATTTTCCTTTTGCCAAATCACTTCTAGAATGTTAATTTCTACCAGTTTTTTTTAAGAGTTCCTCATTATGTTTGCTGTCTTGAAAGCTGCTGCTCTGATGACTGCCATGTTCTTGGTCTGAGGACAAGACTGGTTTCCTGGGAAAGCAGAGGTGTGCATGAGTACCTGGTGTCAACCACCGCAGGTGCAGTAGCCCTGTTCAGCTGTTTCATTTCAGAACAAGAACTGGGACAGCTCTCATGTATTTCAAAACAAGCGAACAAGGGTGTCTTTCCCATCAGTCAAAAGTTGTTCTTTCTTTTTGCTCTTTCTCTCTTGAATGGAGAATGTGATGTTTACAGGAAACTGTAACTGTGCAAACACCACCAAAAGAAGCAGCTGAAGAATTCCCCTACAGAATCAAACTAGATCATTGTGGTTCTTACCTTATTTCTAATCTCCTTCTGATTTTTCTGAATTCAGGAATTTTTAAAAGGAATTGTATAAGATTCTATTTTTGAAGAAGTTTTACATCCCTTTGGAAGTATGTGTCCGAAGGCCAAATTCTGCTTTTGGTACATCAGCAAGAGTCTGATTCATGCTATTATAAATTAAAATTAGTCTCAAATAAGAAAAAAGTGCCAATTCAATCATGTTTCTGAATCATGTCTTATAAAGACAAAAAATGTCTTATTTCCCACCTCTCTGAGAATTACCATATGTAGAATACTGCATCCAGTTTTGGACCACTCAGTACAAGAAAGACACTGGCCAACTGGAAGGAGTACAAGGGAGGCCACTGAGATGGTTGGGCTGGAGCACTTGCTCCATAAGGATAGACCAGAGGAACTGGGCTTGTTCAACCTGAAGCAGAGATGGCTTTGGGGACACCTAACAGAAGCCCCCAGTGACTGTAGGGAGGTCATTGAGGAGACAGAGTCAGGCTCTTCACAGCAGTACAAGCTAGGAAAACAAGAGAAAACTTGTTTATAAATTAAAATGAGATGCTAAGCCTGAATATAAAGATAAGCTTTTTCACCATAAGGACAGTCAGGCAGTGGCACAAGCTAAAAGAGGTTGTACCGTCTCTGTCCTTGGACAATTTCAAGACCCAACTGGATGAAGACCTAAGCTGCTTGGTCTGACCTCAGAGCTGACCTGCTGTGAGCAGGAGATTGGACTGGAGACTGCCCAAGGTCCCTTTTCCTATATGAACACTATGATTTTATGGACTTTGCTTTTAATACAGAGCTACTTAACTTTACCAGATTCAGTACTTACCTTCTTTATTTCATGTGATAGAATATCCAGGCAAACATCAGTTACAAGCAGTGATTTTACAGTTGCACAACAAATAAGTCTGAAATCTATACTCTCAAAAGCCCCCACGCCATCCCACAAAAAGACATGAAAATGTAGGTAAGAGACAATTATGTGTGACTGCCACATTCATTAACATTAACTAATAAGATTGTTGACTTCTAAAATTGCTTGTGTCAGGTAGCAATGACAAACTTGGTAAGACAGTACTTGCAAAATGTCATTAAATATTTTGCAGCTCATTTCTATCAGTACCAAATATTGGATTAAGACAATAACAATGTTCATATGAATTTGAAAAAATTAATTACAAAACGACTTTAGAAACCCCATTGCATATGTGATTAAAATAATGAAAATAGCTTTTATTCTGAGGACTTTAAATAGGAAAAGTACCCCTGCTATTACAAATAAATACCAATAATTAGTGTAATGACAACAAATAGCACTGAACTTTCATAGAATCATGGAATCATTTTGGTTGGAAAAGATCTTTGGTTCTTCTCATTCTGTCAAAGCAGAAGTAATTAATTTTTTCCCCTGAAACTGCTGATAAGGGAGTTGTGCTGCATATTAGGGATGTTTTATCTTCAGAGTGTCTCTGTTATACTATGTAAAGCTTTAATTTTTGTGTGAGGCTATGGATTTTCTAGTATATTCTTAAAAGATTGCAAAAACCAGAAATATTTCCTATTTGCCAAGATCTCTTCTCTAGTTTACAGTCCAGAAAATTATTTCTTTCAAGTGATTTATGTTGGTATTTGTAGCCTAGAACCCTTCTAACAAAATCCACATTATTCAGACAAAAGTAATTTTAAGTCATGTGGATATTTGCAAGACTTGAAATATGAATGTGGATTCAGGTTTGAAAACCTGAGCCAAAATCAAAGTGTGTTGACAGCCTCTTTATCTCTCCTACTCATGTAAAAGGCAGCATGGTATAAGCATCTTTATGTCATTTTAGCATATTATTTTTTTCAAGTCAGGGAGATAAAACCATTATAAACATATGTTTTACAAATACTTCTGCAAACTTGAAATGTTGTGCCTGTATAAACTGTAAAATGAAAATCCTACATGATATCACTTTGAACATTTACAGTCACTACTCACAAAGTATGTAAGACTTTCTCCTGCTCATTTCTTAGGAAAGGATGGGTGGCTGTGCAACATCTTCCCCAACATCCATCGGCCAGCATACATCCCCACTGTGAATGAGTGGATGCCTTTTGGCTAATCTCAGCCTGGCTGCTGGGAGACAGTGGTACAATGGGCACAGCTGGCCATGCCATGGTGAGGTTTGAGACTGGGCTTTCATATTTGCTATGTGGAAAGCAGGCATCTTTGGTCTTTATGAAAATTTTAGAGCTGTTTTTAACAAACACTGGAGCCTGCTTGGACCTTAATGGCTTGACAGGCTTGGCCCATTGCTGCTTTCCTGAAAAGCATGGTGCCTTCTCAAAGTCAGACAAGAATTGAGCATGACGTGCTACCCGACTTAGTTTTGCAAGAGTAGCTTACTCACTGAAAAGCAGCAAGTGGCACCCTCAGTGCAGTGGCTGTGCATGCAGTTAGCTTCTGTTCACATTGGAATTTCTGATGCTATATCAGTGCAGGAATCTTTCTTGCTTCAAAAATTAAAGTATGCTTTGTGGCTTAGTGTGATAGCAAAGCCAATCCAATAGCAAGCTGCCACAGAAAGTGGAAGTCTTGCTGTTCTGAAATTTCTCTTGCATCTAGTATACTGGTTTAGCCACAAAATTAAATTAAATGAAACAAAACAAAAAATATTTTCCACTGGATCAACCAATTATGCATTTACTGTACAATCTATAGATCTGCTACAGGGAAGAGAGAGCAGCAAGAATGGAAATTAACCACATCTTTTGCAGTGATTTGTCACTGGTTGGGTTTCTTTGTAATGTCAGATCGAGCCTAAGTAACTATCTCAAGATAAAATATTTTCTTCTTTAGATCACATTGAAATGTTTTAAAAAATAACTTCTTGTAGGGAGAAAGCATTATAGGAGATCTGAAACTTGAATACATGAAATTACTTAAAATACCATTTCTATTTTCCAAATTCTGCTATAATAGAAGGCAGTGCACCACTATTAATATGTTACACATTAGATTCTCATTAGTCTATAGTGAACTGTAAACATATACATCATAATTTAATCCATGAAGTTATGTACTCAGTATTGATGAAAATGATACTATTTGGATACTTCAGAACTATAGTCAAATAAGAATTCAGACATTAATCTGAAGACTTTGAAAATAATTTATATGAACATCAAGTCTTAACTTCACAGCATTTTAACCTTTGCAGCAGCAAAACATGAGTTTATCACAAAATTAAAATCAAGCAATTTTGTATAACGGAAAATTGAACCCTAAAAGTAAATGTGTTCCAGATCTAAACCCTCTGATATTCTAGCTATTTGTATTGCAAATGCATAGGCGGGAAAGTGGGCATTCACTATAGCCATTTCAGGCCTTGAAAACATTAACCTCCTCAGAATGAAAGCATGCTCATTGGTAACAAGATATCAGGCATATAAACCCAAAACCTTTAAAACCTTCCTTTTAAAATTGGTGTGATGCAATTAACCTTACTACCTGTGATAACTATTGTGATTCCCCAGCCTATGTTGCTCTCTCCACCTTGAAAAGGAAGCTGTTACTCACCTAAGGTGATACAGCTGCTAGCAAAGCAGCTGCTGAACTGCCACACTACATCCAGCAGGCAGAACTTTTTATGCAATATTGAAAATTGAGCCCTTCATGTGTGGAACAGACTCCAAAACAAACCTTTCCTGATTAGTTACATCTCAAATAGATTTGATGTCATTTTCCACCTCTAGGATTTCTAGTTCTATAATCTATAATCAAGGGGAAGCTATGCCGGTGACTTGCTCAATGCAAGCTTGAACATCAGTCCTAAGTTATAGTATATAACCTTTGGTAATACTCTTGATTTTTGCATTGATATGGAACAAGCATGATGTATCTAGCATTTCTGCAGGAACTTAAATGTAAAAGTTAAATTAAATCCAAACCCACCCACCCACCCCCAACAAACTAAATAAAAAATATTCTTTCAAATCTTTTTTATTCACTCAGAATCAAGAATCAGTTTGAATAAACAGGAAATATTTAAAATTTTAGATCCTTCTGGCTCTGCAAAATTAGGTAGAAGTTACACACAATAGCAAGGTATCTCAAAAGCAGAAGTCCCAGGAAGAATACTTCATACAGAATTATTTCATTCTGACTGGAATGGGGAAACTGACTATTCAAGAAGCGAGTAGGCAGATTTCTATACATTTATTTAATTAAAATCATTAATTAAACTCAAGCTTATTTTTTCATGGCAAAAGTCACATGATGTATCTGATTTCAAGCTTCCTGGTTCTCAGAAAATTATGTTAAAGCTAGAGATATAAACAGTTTGGGTAAAATCTAAAATGATCAATGTCTGTGACTGAATGTCATTATATGCACAGGTGGTGAGACTTTCTCCTTTGCACTTTTCTAAGCTCATGCACCCCAAAAGCAATTACAATTCCCAGGAAAAAAGCTACATTCATCACCTTCAGAGCCACAGCTATTTCTCTTTTAGCAAGGAGAGAGAGTGGGTAGCTTTAGCTGGCTATACGCTGAAAAACCAACCTTTTTAGATTGGGGGAGCTATTCCCATGGAACGTGAACTGGCAGAGGGCCAGAGTCTGAAAGGAAAACTCAAAACCAGCTGCAGCAGAGCAGCAACTGAGATCTAAAGTATCAATTTCAAAAATAATTGAATCATTACTTAACACATGAAGTACTCAGTAATACAATATTTTATTTGCCCTGAATACATTATAATAACCATTAGAAGTGAATTCAGTAAACACTTTTTTTCACCAATAGTTTTGAGTGACTAGGATTTCTGGCAGCTACCCAAACAGGTCACCACGAACAGGATAATGTGGCAATCTGTTATCATTAGCTCTGTTGGAAAGGTTCTGAAGACACTAGAGAGAATTAAATGACCTGGAAAACTCAGTCTATGGAAAAGTCTATTGTACTCATCTCCATTATTTCCACCTCTACGCATCACTGGAACAGTGGAACAACATGATTTGCAGTGGTGACAAACATAAAGGTCATTTTTCTGTTTTTCTTTTATCCAGCATGAGCCATTTAAGGATTGTTAAATTCCACACATACAGAAAATTACTAATTTGTGTCAGTTCCTTACACTCTCCAGTGTCTATTGAAATCTTCACATTTGGAAGACAATGCAGAGTTGTATTTTTGAAAATCACTGCTACTTTTGTTCCTGTCCGTCACTGTTACAACTGTCAGAATTTCAGATTGTCTAAAATAACAATATACAAAACTCCTATATAGCCCATTTTAGGAACCGTTTTTCCTAACTGGTGCAAATTTTCCAGCAAAATGTGGAAGAAAGAGCAGGTCTAAAAAGAGCTATTAAATGTAATCACTATGCCAAGGTCCACATGATACAGATATATACTATAAAAAGACTGACATAGTCTACTCAAAAATACGTATCAGAGACATTTCTTTTGTTTATGTAAGCATTGCCTCTGTTCATCTACATTTATCTGAGTGATTAACTTAAAATGAAGAATCAGACTTTGACGTGCACCAGCTATTCTGATTTAGCAGTTGTGTATGTAAGCCTTATTCCTGGGAAATCCAATGAAAGATAAGTCCACAGAAATGAAAGAAGAGAAATGGGAATTAGCAGAATCTTAGGCAAAAAAAAACCCTGGAGATCTTGTGCATTTTGTGAAAGGAGGGATGAAATTATTCCTGGACCTCAGAGCTGAGAACAAATTCAAGGGACTATAGTCAGGGCAGCCAAGTGTGTTCCTGAAATCTGTTTTATTTCACACTGTGTATGTACTGAATGGTTGAGGGCATGGAGTACCAAGGATATTGTTTTGAGGGCAATTCTTCGCCAGTAAATAAGCAGCTCCTGCTTAGGCATAAAATTGTGCCAAATCATCTCCCTCTTTATAGAAGTGGAACAAAACACAGCATGATTTGTCTTTCACTGACAATTTATATTTTTTTTTACACAGGAAACACTCTAATATTTATTAAGAATGGATTTAAGAAACAGACACAAGACTCATTTCTGCTCTGTTGCAACAGAGGGTGAAGTTAACATCATGCACAAAGGCTGGCAGGCCAGAAGGTAGTTCTGTCACCTGATATTACAGATTTATGTAGAAAGAATATCTACATAAATGATCCTGACATATTTGTCAAATTTGGACTATTTTGACTATCTGTCAAAAGCCTCCAGCCTAAAGACTGAATTCTGACCTAGTACACACAATTATTCAACCTATGAATAGTTACTATTTTGCAAAACAGAAATCTGTAGGAAATTAATCTTAAAAATATACATATATGGTTTAAATTTATGTTTGCTGCTCTTTGGCAAGAAGAAAGAGTGATTTTTCATTTATAGCTTGGGGAAAAAACTCTTCCCTCTTTTCTCTTCCTACCACCTCTTGCCCCTCAAGGACATTAAAGATGTGTTTTCAATACAGAATGCCAGCTTTGCATGCACTCAGAGCCAAAATGCTTCTTAATATGACTAATATCCTTCAACAGATCTGCTACTCTAATGTAGCTTGTACAGATAAAAAAAGTTAAAATTCACCTGCCAATCTTTCCTATGCTTTTAGTGGTTGCAATTGTCAAGAGCAGGAAAATGAGTTAAAATCTGTTATATTTAAAATGACACTGTGATTCTGGTCATATCAAGTTCATCAGTTCTATTCAGTTATGTCTGTTTGGAGGTCACTGTCTGTCTCATTCATTAAAATGGCTTTCTAGTTTTCTGACATGATTCTCAATTAGTTAGGTGGGCAGGTAAACCATCTGACATCAAACAATGAACTATGTGCTTCCAAATATGTTTGCACAGCCACACATTACACTTTAGCAAGCTCTTTATGTTGACCTATTAATAAACCATAGTTTGAGGTTGAGAATAAAGTCTCAACTCAAAAATTAATTAGAAGTGTCCTGAACTACATGATCATAAGTCATTCAGCTATTAAATGATGAAGCACACAAGTTAACAGATAACCGCAGACATTTACTCCATCTTATTTCCATCTGTGGCTGTATTCATGATAAATTTAAAGTGACTATCTGTTGTTCATCTGGATAATGAGTCTCAGATTCAAATGACTCATACCTACAGCTGCTATATCACACTGGTTTGTATCACAATAGGCTCTTAATGAGTACACTGCTTTTGACATTCACCTGCTTCATTAATATACATTTGTATTTATCTAAATATTCTAATAAAACATACATTGAGTTACACAAATAACAATATTATCTGGGGACAAACTCTGCCTGCCTAACAGGGTGTATTATCCTTGACCTTTAAGTTTACCTTCATGACAACTTGCCTGTGATTTCAGATTCTTATAACAAGCACACCATATCCTAGAATTGGACCAAGCCACATTAAAATACCTGGGAGTTTAGAAACGTAATATAGAACTTGTCTCTAAATCTTGTCTACAGAGTTTTTCAGAACTAATAAGATGCTATTAAACATGAGACAAAAAATATTTTTCAGAAGTTATCCAGTGCACCCAGGTTAAGAGTATACTGCAGTGATTATAAAACATTTACAAGGAGTGGTAAACACTTTCAAGACAAAGCCTTCTACAAACCCATGATGAGAAACAACAATATTATCTAGAAAAGTGGATTCCTTTTTTTAATCTATGTTCCATTTGTAAGCTTATTCAGGTTAAATTGGTGGTGAGAGTTTCTGTGTTTGAATTCAATTTTATAAACTAATAAATGCAAGCAATAAAGCTCATAAACATATTCCAAAAGCAGTTTAATTTAAACATCCACTACCTCAGCTCTCCCACTGGCTGTACAGAAGTTGTCCTTCAAAACAGAAATGATCTCCACAGAACAGTTCTTGTATAAGTGAAAACTGATGATGCTCAGGGGCTGAACTGAATCAAAATGTATTAGGACTCCTTTTCGGTAATCTGTGGAACAGAAAAAAAGTTATATGTAAGTGCAGAGCCAGATTTGAATCCTTGGAGTACTCAAACCTTCTTGTACCGTAAAGGTTTTTTCCAACCTAAATGATTCTATGGTTCCATGTGGAGATCTGCTCATGTGACCCTCACGTTTCATTCCTTGTATGTTGGGGGTTTTTTTAACATGGCAACGTTGGTTGGCTGTATGCATTAAAACTGAGATACCTTTCTTGTTTCACAATGGATACAGGATTAAAAAGTGCTTTGTTTGTGCCTTGTTTCATGCCGTTAAGGGAAAAAACAGTGTTTTTTTACAAAAACAAATGAATAAAAAAGAAAAGAAAAAAAGAAAAAAGAATTAAGAGTTATTTTTATCTGCTACCCCATAAAGAAAGGATAGTACTGAGAAGAATGGAAGAGTTATAAATTTACATTACTAGCCTTTTGTGTTTATGTATATTCATCTATAATGAAAGGAATATGAAATAATTTCTGTAGTTTGAATTTAAACCATGTCATGAGCATTTTTCTAAAGATGCTTTCTCATATTACGTTTTTTAAAAAAACTTTTTCCAGATAACATGGAATTACAACTTTGTTGATTACTTCATTTTCAAATTACTCATTTGAAATTATGCTACAGGCATGCATCATCAGTGGGCTTATCATCCTAAAAAAATACAGCATAAGGCTTCCTTAAAATAATGATTGCTTGAACCAAAGTCTCTTCTATCTACATATCTAATCATTAAATTGGCAACAACAGAGAAATCACACCACTTTCAGTAGATTTGAACAATTGTTAGCATCCTCAATTAGAAAAGAAAAAAAACCCAACAAAAATAAACCCAAACAAACAACCAAGCAACCAGCCAAGCAATGAATGAAAAAACCACCACTGTTGTGATACTATGTGAGCTTTTGGATTAATTCACTTTCATATGAAGGCTGAAAAACAGCCTTTTACCTGCAGAAGTCTTTTTTAACTAAACAGTAAACAGTTATATCACCTTTCCTTTTTCCCAGCTTTTCTTGTACCCAACCAAAGTTATGTTCTCAGATGCTTCTTCTCTTGACTTTCACAACATTTTATCTTGATCAAAATAGTCACAGGAATGTCTTCCTGTTCCAAATTGTTCTCTACTTAAGATATTTTCCTGGGAATCAGTCAGCAGCTGGTAACTGCATCTACCAAATAATTTTGGATCTAGTTAAAACTAAACAAACAAACAAATTAAAGCCAATTAACCATCCTATGACCTGTCTCTGTCATTACCAGGAAATGTATAAGATGTCTTAAGTTCTTCTACCTAAGGCATTGTGGTAGAAATAACTACCAATTTCATAGCTGATGCACTTGAGAATTATGAAGGATGTTTCCTCACTTTATTGGCCTTGAAATTTGAATTGAAAAATTTACCCAGACCTTGTCTTTAGAAAGGCACTGAACTCATGGGCTGGAGAGTAGTTTTGACTTACATTGTGTATTACAAAAAAATCCAAACAAACAAACAAAGAAACAAACAAAAAAACCCAACAACAACCACAAAAAACCCCACCACACCAGTACAAGGCAGAAATTCTGATGTTGATCTCATTAACTTTTTGTAGACCAGCCTACAGGAAAAGAATTTACCTAACTGATATTACAATTCAGTCCCGTACTGCCTGAATGATTCAAAGCTGCATCTGCAGTTTAGCCACCCAGAGGAAGGCAAACTGCTCACCTTTTGTTAGATCTTTCCCACCTTGCAGAAAACAGTGAAATTTTATAAAAACTATTGTGCTGGCTTTGGCTGGGATAGAGTTATTTTTCTTCAGAGTAGCTGGCATAGTGCCATGTTTTGGATTTGTGCTGGAAACAGTGCTGGTAACACAGGGGTGTTTTAGTCATTGCTGGGCAGGGCTTGCACAGAGCCAAGGCCTTTGCTGCTTCCCAGACCACCCCACCAGTGAGTGGGCTACAGGTGCACACAGAGTTGGGAGGGGACACAGCTGGGACAGCTGACCCCAGCTGACCAAAGGGATATCCCATACCACATGATGTCATGCTCACCATACAAAGCTGGGGGAAGATGAAGGAAAGGAGGAAATGCTCAGAGCTATGACATTTGTCTTCCCAAGTAACTGTTGCACATGATGGAGCCCTGCTTTCCTGGAGATGGCTGGTTACCTGCCTGCTGATGGGTAGTGGTAATGAATTCCTTATTCTGCTTTGCTTGTGTGCACAACTTGCTTTACCTATGAAACTGTCTTTATCCCAGCCCATGACTTTTCTTACTTTTACTCTTTCAATTGTCTCCCCATCCCACTGTGACAGGAGCGAGAGAGTGGCTGTGTTAATCCAGCTAGGGTTAAAACATAACAGTTATTAAAAGAAAAAATACAGAAAACCAGTGTTGAAGCCACAGTATCAGAAGAGAGAGAATTAGATTTCACTTCCCATTCCCTTACAGTTTTTGTATGTTTTTAATCACTAACGATAACTATCTGTGTGGCTAAGTGTCCATGAGTAAGCCTAAAAATACACCCTTCTCACTGTCTAGTTGTTACCCAAATCACCGAGTGGTAAAAATACATGATCTAATAAATATTCAAAATTGTATTTCATGCACACCTTTGGCACTATCAGTAAGGAATGTCATCCAACCCTCCTGTCTTTCAAGCAGATTTCTTAGCAGCCATTTAGAGACACATCCTGAAAGGGATGAACCATTACTCATCCTTGAGAGCAGCAGCTTCAGCTGCCACCTCTGGCAGAAGTACTTCCACAAAAACACTATTTATTTCCTATGACTAAAATATGAGATTCTCCAATCAGCACCTGAATATTGCAGACCTCAGCCACAAATCATCTCATTTACCTAAAAAATAAGAAAGGCGCTAGATATTTCTCTGAATGGAATGGATCCTGTAGCCTTGTGAATAAGATATCACCACTGCTGTATAACAGGCCATAGTCTTTGTAATAACTTTGCAACACCTCAAGACCAGGGCTTCTCAGGTTTACTTTGTCTGAACTTGTTTTACCTAGCTAAACTTTGTTATAACTGATAGAGCTGTAACAACAACTTTCAAAATTACCAGGAAACTAGGACCGTTTCATTTTGCTTTTTCTTATCCTTATATGGTACAATTTTCGTACAGGTAGTAGTAACAAGTAGTTATTCCATGTATAATTTAATATTTATGACTAACATAATGACATTACATAGAGGAATATAGCCATGGTATGACAAAAGAGACCTTGAAAATGGGGTCACAGGATGCAGTGTAGAGATGGGCAGGCACACAATGACAAAAGAAAGGACACAGGCTGATGATGGAGACTCAATGGCTATAAACAACCCATTAATAGTCAGCTAAGGAGGTACAGACCTGGGAAAATCAGTTTTACAGGCAACAAAAAGAGCAAAGTACATGTGTCTAATATACATAAGGTGTGTCATAAATAGTAAATCCACATTAAGCATGCACTTGAAAACCAGTGAACAAATAGCAAGTTGTGAGCATGTTTGCAAATATAAAAATGTCCCTATGTAAGTCTTAGATAACAAGGAATAAATCAACCACATGAGTCTCAGTGAAGGACCCAGGATGCTGACAACTAGCTGTATCCTCTCCCCAGACTGAAGCCAACCTTTGGATCCAGAAGGCGCTGAAATATCAAACTTAAACTGTAGAAGTGGTAAATATCAGGAGTGTGTGCCGCAAAATTTCAACAACTTCTGAAATATTTTATTTATTTTCTATTTCTTTCTTTTTTCTGTAATAATAAGAATTATTCAAGTAGATGAATAAGATTTAAATGATACTAACAATAAATTATTGAATTAACATATCAGGTGTGGGGTTTTTTGGCCCTAAAAATATCTTGACCACCAAAGTTCCACTTCCTTGCAGCACCTTTTGGAACTAATTCCTAGATGTTATTCAGTTGATCAGTCATTTGCCTGCAAAGTTTACAGCTGCACATGGGAAAGGAAGGCATTGCCCTTAATAGGCAATGGGGTGGTCGTAGTGGAAACTAGAAAGAGAGATGGAAATTCTCTGTTGAAATAATGCCAAATCACTTATCTTAATTATGATTTGCACTTAACTTTTCTGTTTCCTTGAGTTTCTTTCTCTTTCATAAATTACAGAGGTATAAATCCATTATAAGTATGAGTGTGTGTGTGTACAATATTAGCTATTGCTGTGTGTTCATACATATCCATATGCCTATACATTAATATTTTCCTTTTTAGACTGATTTAACATGAAGTACCAGGAATAATTCATCTAGGTTTTTTTAAATATTAATGGTCACAGATTTCATTCTTTAAAACATATTTTTTAAAAATAAAAATAAAACTTATTTTTAGCTTTGAACTGAACATTAAAAAAATTGTGCAAAAAATGTTGCACAATAACATGATAGTACAATGTGTTAAAAGGAAAAGAACCACAATTTATTCAACCTTCTTATTAGATAGAAACATCTGCACATCACTGAATTCCACAGAAAGTAGGCTAGCCATTAGGTTTCAGTAACTGGAAGAAACAATAAATTACAGCTTTTACTTTTACAGCCCATTACACCCAAAGGTCTAAAACCTTTCTGTGGTTATTTGCAAGCCTCAGAGTACTCCAGCTGCAGTGTCTTACACCTTCCAACTTTCTGTGACTAATAGATGCTATACTATAGAGTGAACAGGAAATTAAGAGAAGAAGAGAGGTGTAAAATCAGTATCCACAGAAAGGCTATGCAGGAAGACTGTGAAGAATAGCTCACTGTAGGGCTATGCAGTCTCGCAGTGACCCTCAGACAAGACAGGTTACATTCTCATTAATGACCATTTAAGAATCAGTGAATTTTTATATGTTAGAAAGGGGAAGCAGTGCTAAGGTTATTAAATATTGTGGAAAGGCAAGGTAGGAAAGGGAAATAAAGACATAATAGGTTTGGGGAGATACTTGATGGAGCCCTGCCATAGTTAGCCAGGAAAAATAGCTTGAGAGATGTATAGATCTTTCTCCCAGTTTTGACCTCTTAGAGGAAAGTTATGCCCCTTTCAAATTTTAGTCTGTGTAGAGGCACAATATCCTTCGTGTTTCCTTGAAGTATCCTGGCAATTGACTCACCTTTCTGCATTTATTAAACCAATCTACTGCTTCTGGTACAGCACGGTTCAGAAAAACAGTTACCTTTTGCTCACCTCCCTATTCAGTAATTCCACTTTTCTTCTTGAAGTGTCTACATCAGATCTTCCTCCCACTTCATTTAGTCTCTTTCCTATTATGAAAAATGGGCCCACAGTTCCTAGCTAATGTCAGGATAACATCAGCTCTATGGAAGAAAGAAGCTTCTCTAAGAAATTTAATGCCTCCTATATTGAACTGGAGAAAACTCCGGGCATCTTTAGACAGTTAAAGTGCGTCTCGCTATTTGTGTCTATACTACAGGCAAGAGGTTCCCACTGTGCAACTAAGGCTACCTGATGACTGCAAGGCAGGCAGCATCATCCTCAGCAAACACAGTTTCCATTAATATCAAAGACAGTTGTGCTCCTAAATGTCCTCTGGAAGGCCTTGTACTGTAGGTTGTAGTGAAGTATATGCTTGCTACAAAAAAAAACCCCAAGTATTTCCACTGCGTATGTGTGTTTCAAGACTGCTTTTGAATTCTTAATGCACTGTTTTCCATTTAGCATTTTTTTCTTCTGCTTTTCTGCTTCAATCTGTTTCTGGTACTCTACAGTCTTCACAGGTGAAGATTAAAAGAGAATATGAGAAGAGACACAGAGAGTAGGCATACCAGGAAATCTTAAAGGCAAGAAATTGCTCCTCAGGCTCTTTATCAAGCATACTTGTCATTACACAGGTTGTCATATTTCAGCCCATGCCTTTTAAAGGACAAAATAGTTTAAAATAGAGCTTAAACACTTAAAACTACTCCATCAGTTAGTAATTTCTCCCATCTTACATATCTTTTAATTTATGCTTTGAATTTATTCATATAGGAATCAAACATATACCACATATCTTAATGGAACATAAGCAAGGATTCTTACTGACTTTTTAGAAGCGTGAAAACACTTCTGTATGTGTGTAATGGCAATAGTTTGGTCAGCTCAAAGGAAGCTGAGTCTAATTCCAAACTTAAATGAAGAAGAAAATTATTCCACTTAGAAACTGAAATCCAAATCTTGCAGTGGTGAGAAATTGCCATTTACAGGTACAAGGCAAGGAGGCACAAGGTAATGATGTATATCCCATAGTGAGTGTCAGGCTGTGATCCTCACTGATTTTTAGCCTGTTCACTGTAGTTAATAGACTTGACCCATTTATAAAGTCTGTGTATCTAACAATTTCTTTCAAATATATGCATACTCTCTGGAGCTTAATAATTTAAAATAATTAATTTATCAATACATTTTTAGTCTGGTAGACATAAATGGAGTGTTATTCAAGTTTTTAAATATATAGCAGCAGGTTCGCCTTTAATTTTAAAGGATGTCTTGATATTCACCAGTACTTTTGTACTGTCTACCGGCATATACCTTCCTTCTACAGGCTACAGAAACAGTAGGCATGATCCCAGAACAGTCCTTCTTCCCCTCCTGCATTATAAGACGATAATAATTATGTTGGCTGTTATATCTGTAACACCTAGCACTGGTGTTGTCCACAATGTATCATGTTTTTTTCACAGTAGAAGAAAATGTCCATTTTCCAGAAGGAAAAACATGGAGAGATTTGAAAACATCTGAAACGTCACCAGCGGCTAATGCCAAAAAAGACAAAGGTTATAAATAGCATTTCCAGTACACTGTAGCGTTCAGTAATGGAAGAACCCAATTGCTTAAATGCAGAATTTGAAAGAACACAATTCTTCAGCAGGAGATAATTCCTGGCCTTATACAAGAAACTCTGAGGACACACACTCAGCCTCAAAAGATCATTTGCCCAGTGAGCAAATGTTTGTACGTGGTGTGATATTTAGTTTCTCTTTCCTGTTTCTCTAGCATCAGGCGAGAAGCCTGTAGAAGGTGAATAATACAGGGCTGTGTGCTTTAGTTTGGGTTTTTACCCTAAGCCCTAACTAATGTTGTAACTTTGTGATTTTATGTGATGCTGATGTAAGCAGCCAAAAAGGTAGTCTTGTTAAAAAAGGGAAATTAATAACAAAAGAAAATGTCTGCCTGTCTGGGAGCTGTGAGCCTGGGAACTAGGTCTTAGGACCAGAAACATCCCTGAAAATTGCATCTGGCCTCTTTGAAGTACAAGCGGGAAACCTAGAAATGGGTGACAACCTGAGATACTATCAGTAAGTGCAAAACCCAAGAAACTGTAATGGCAACTTACTGTCTGAAAAAGTGGAAGCAGTCTGGAGAAATAAAATTGGGCTGAAAGAACAGAAACACCATTACCTACTGGCTGTCCCATTTGGAGAATAGACACTAACAGCACCTAGTGGCTGCTCAAAGTGGTCATATCCTACACCCTCTTGTGTCTCTACAGTATAAAAAGGACTTAATTTTTATCCAAAATGGAGACTCTGTGAGAACTTGCCATGCTGTACTTACTTTTACTTTCCTAAAAAAATCTGAATTCCATACAAACTTTCTACAAGATCTTGGACTCTCACTGGGGATGCCTGACTGACGCCAGACTCCATTATGTGGAACATTTTTTAAGTGAGACTCTGTCTGTTACCATATTGGTCCCTGCATCAGGCCCACTTTTGAGGTTGGTTCAGTTTGTTATCCCACCTCTAGGATGGTTGGGTCCCTCTTCATGACCTTCGTTTGACCTTCCCTTTGAGATGGTTTGGCCTTTTCTGAAATCTAACTCACTTGACACCAGTGATATATATCCATATAGGTGATCTATCATAAATTTACCTGCTGTTATATCAGTGATGTTACTTCATTAATGATACATTTGTAGTTATATGTAAGAGTTATTTGTTATGATATTGCTTGTTGCTATATGATTGATTGCTGCTATTACTGACTGCTGCCATACTCAATAGATTGATAGTATATTGACTGCTGATACTAATTTGTAATAGCTGTATCAATATATATTCACTTTATTATCATTCATATATTTGCTGCTGGTGGTTTGTGTGCTATTTGTGATACTCTGTAATAAAGCAGAGAAATTTAGCGGGTAAAAGTCTCCATCTCTTTATATATTAAGGAACCCTACAAACCTATGGTAGCAACCTCTATATATGCACAGGCTGGGTAACCCTTTACATTGTGACAATGCTACTGAGATTAGTGTCACATTTTTTTCAGGCATATTGTCTTGACACAGTGTAATCTACCCTAAGTGCCCTGTCACGGAACTTGGCTTGCTCCAACACAGTAACAATGCGGGTACACTGACAGAGGAAGGAAACTGTGAACATATTCATTGGCCAAAGCTGTTACCAAACACCACTCCAACTGAATCTTCATGATCACAGACAAGGCCGTGTTGCTGCACCTTTCTACCACAGATGATGTTTCTGCTGGCACTTGCTGCTGTGTCACTGTCAGTAAAATATTACCTTTTGGAAAGCGCACACTGTCATTACTGGTTGCCAATGCAAGTAATCATCTCATGATAAACTCCTCTGAGCTCAACTTCTGTTACATCTGTTTGGTCAGATTCTTTTTTAATTGTGGCAAAGTACTTATTTTCAAGTCTAATTAACAGAATGCTTTCTTTCACCTTTGTAACCAAAGACACATTTTCACAGATGTATGTCACTTTCTAGGCGGAAAGACAGGATTATGACTAATTCTTTCTCTTTTTTTTTCCCCTTTTCTTCTCTTTTTTTTTTGGGGGGGGGGGTTTGGTTTTTTTGGTTGTTTTTTGGTTTTTGGTTGTTTGTTTGTTTTTTTTTTTTTGACTCATCAGGTACCCAAAAAGGTGGATCAGTCTGCAGTGAAGACTCAGTGAATCTTGTTTATCAGAAGTCCTGGTGAATAGCCACAGTGTAGCAAACTGAGTCTGTTTCAGCTGGGTTATTCCCATCCGGTTTGTTTGTAATGCTTCCAGTAAGTGTAACTTAATACTACTAACATGTCTGAGTAAATGTCTTATTATATAATACAAGAAACCATAAAACGTTTTATAAACATTTCCAGACAACAGACCTTGTGAAGGTTATTATTTTCTATTTGAAGACAGGGAAATCAAGAAACAGTAGTTTTCAAGGCAACATCTTAAAAAAAATGCTTGAAATCACCTGGGGTTTTAAGATACTGAGTTTGAAATGCTTTAGTACTATCCTGATTTTTTAATATGTCAAGCACCTGCAGCTCTCACTGCCTTTAACTGCTGTTCTCTGTGTTGAGCGCACCTCAGAACAAAACTCTGTGGTAGGTAACAAAATGAAGACACCCAAACTTTCTGCAGATACTTGTAAATGTGGACCTCCTAAGTGATTTGCAGAAAGTCAAACAGTGAGTCACTGTCTAAAAAATAAAAGAAATTAAGTCTCCTGCCTGTCACTGTACTTTACTTCGGAAACGTGCTGCTTCTCAGATAGTAGAATTCCTTCAGTTAGAGTGGTCTAATGGAGCTGCAAGGAAAACAGCACTATTTAATAAGTTGCTACAAGAGAATAGGTAATTCAGGAATAAAGATCAGACAACACACAGTGCCTGTAACTAAAAACCAGTAAGGGCAAAAGGTAACTGAACTGTTCTCTCATCCAGACAGAGGTACTGAGTGGTAGCATCACAGTAACTGCAGAGTGAAGGGGGCTCAGCTGCTCAATAGTGGCCACTGTGGCTTTGCTGTGTCACTCAGAGCATTTTCTACTCAAGCCATGGTAAAAGTGAGAACTGACACATAGGTGCCACAGTTCTGTGCAAATTAAATACAGGTGGAGTAAATAAGATAAAAATCAGACATTTTAGAGCCAGTCATATAAGAATTTAAGGAATATCAGCAGAGTACATTTCTTTGTTCATGAAGTGGATGTTCAGGGAGCAGATATGTGCTCTGAACACTTTAAAGATAGAAAAATTGCTTCCTAAAAATATCAGTTTAATTAAAGCCATGTTGAAATTGTGATAGTCAGAGTGAGCTGGTTTGGACCAGATCTCAGCTTTAGAACTATTAAAGGATGAATACCAAAGACATTCATTTGTATTAAAAATGTTATCGCAACACACAGAAACATCTGCACACATTCCTTTCATTGCTTCCTTAATGGCAGCCCAACTGACTGGACTAATGACTGAAGGCCCCTCCATCACCCTGAGACCATTAAGTGCCCACAGTTGTCCTCTTGCTCCCCTTCCCACATTGCCCTGTGCTTCAAGTCCCTGTTAGGTTGCAGCTACTGCAACTGTCTGTCCCAGAGAGCCCATTAGATCTTTTTTCTCCTCATTCCTGGTGTTCCTTTCTGTTCTCCTTCCCTTCCTCCATTTCTCCTTCCTTGCCTCTCTCCATCAACCTTAGAAATTCAGCTCTAATAGGAGCTAAAGTAAAAAGGGAAGGAAAAGGATACATGTGGAAAGAATTCTTTATAGATTCAGATGAAGGTGTCTGGTTCAGCTAGAGCACATGCCAGCATCTCCATGTTCTTGTCACGATTTACCTTTTTTTTTTTTTTTTTTTTTTTTAATTTCTCAGTGGCTTCCAAATCAACAATGCTCTTCCTGTTAGTTCTGAAACACTCCTGAATATTCAGACTTCCTTTGATATGTTATTAAAAAAGTCATGTTACTAGTGCATGGAGAAATATTATTAAGTACAAAGGTCTCTCCAGTCCACCTTCTGACACAAATCATAACAATATTTGTAATATTAGTCTGCTAACAACATATAAACTGCTCAGAGAACAACAGGCTGGTCTGCCTCACCTTGGTCTCTGAGAAGGTAATGGAACAACTAATCCTGGAAACCATTTTCAGGCACATGAAGGACAAGAAAATTATCAGGAATAGTCAGCATAATTTCACCAAAGGGAGATCGTGCTTGGCCAGCTTGATAAAATGAAATGACCTGGTAGAGGTAGGGAGAGCAGTGGGTATTTTCTACCTGGACTTCAGTAACACCATTGATACTGTCTGCCGTAAGATACTCATAGATAAGCTGGATGTATGGGCTGAATGAGAAGACAGTGAGGTGGATTGAAAACTGGGCAAATGTCTGGACTCAGAGGGTGATGATCAGCACTGCAACATCTAGTTGGAGGCCAGAAACTGGCAATGTACCACAGGGGTCAATACTGGGTCCAGTCTGTTTTAACACCTTCATTAATGATTTGTATGATGGAGTAGAGCATACCCTCAGCAAGTTTGCAGATGACACAATACCAGGAGAAGTGACTAATAACACCAGAGGATCATGCTGCCACCCAGAGGGACCTCAACAGGTTGGAGAAATGAGCTGGCAGGAACCTCACAAAGTTCAACAAGGGGAAATGCAAAGTCCTGCCCCTCAGAAGGAACAATCCCAGGCATCAACATGTTCTGTGGACTGCCCAGATGGAGAGCAGCTCAGCACAAAAGCACCTGGAGGTCCTGGTGGACACCAAGTTGAACATGAGCCAGCAATGTGCCTCGGAAAAAAGCCATGAACATGACAAAGGGACTTTCATCCTACGAGGAAAGGCTGAGAAAGCTGGGACTACTTATCCTAAAGAAAGATCAGAGGGATCTTATTAATATATAAAAATACCTGAAGACAGAATGTAAAGAGTATGGAGCCAGGATCTTTTCAGTGGTGCCCAGTGCAATGGGCACCAATTGAAGCACAGGAGGTTGCCTCTGAAACACTTTTGTACTGTGAGGGTGACTGAGCACTGGAACAGGTTGCCCAGAGATGTTGTGGAGTCTTCCATCTTGCAGATATTCAAAAGCCATCTGTACATGGTCTGGGGCAACCAGGTCTAGATGGTCTGGAGGTCCCCTCCAGCCTCAACGATTCTGTGACTCTATGATTATTTATTTAGAAATAGCCCATGCTTAATTAGTTTCTACACATTCACAAAATCAAAACTAATAGAAAAGCATTTCTTTCAGTTTTGGAACTAATACCTGTTTTATCAAGCAAGAAAATGAAATGAGATTAAATAGCTGAGTTTTGCACTGTAGTCTAAAATGGGCTATCCATACCACCGATCCTTAACAAAATCAGTGTCATGGTTTAACCCCAGTAGGCAGCTAAGCTCCACCCTGCTGCTTGCTCACTCCTTCCCAATGGGATGGGGAGAAAATTTAAAAGGTAAAAGTGAGAAAAATCACGTGTTGAGACAGCCCTGCCCAGCAATGACTACAACACCCCTGTGTTACCAGCACTGTTTCCAGCACAGATCCAAAACATGGCACTATGCCAGCTACTCTGAAGAAAAATAACTCTATCCCAGCCAAAGCCAGCACAATTAGTTAGCTCAGTGGTTTTTTTAGGATTCCCTATGGTTAACAAAGGCAAAGTAGGGAGTAATTTACATTCAGAACTAGTTCAGTACAGTAGGACAAGTATATCAACGAGTTAGTTGAGCTCCCTACATGAATACGAGTAGCTACTTACATCCCATAGGTTTTACTATGGGGTAGGTTATTCTGTACTACACATCCCTAACATGCATATGCTTTAAAGCTCTCCAAAGGACTTACTGTTGGTCCCTGTGCCCCCATGAGGTGCTGGACAGCCTTTGCTACAGTCCTGGAGTGGAATTTCCCATTTTATGTCCTTAAAAAGAAATCTGTTTTGCATATATCAAAACCGGACTTTAAACCAAATATAGACACAGAGAAGGATGGTCAGGGTATTTATATCAAAATTGTACTAGTGCCTTGAATCAAAATGTTGATGTGTTCCCTTTTTCCTCCCTTCCTCTTTTTGCTTTACCATTTCTCTCCCATTTTACCCTTCCCTTTCCTCTCCTCAACATAGGACCTCTCATGACTGATTTACATTTCCCAAGGAAGAGAATTATTCTCCTGAGTAGCTGAGCTGCGGACATGGAACACTATAACATGCTTAAAAATTATCATCAATATTTGTAACACTTTTATGTACAAGTTGAGTCACATTAGCAGACAGGAATGAAACCTACATAGATTCACTATAAGAACCGCGAAGCAGCAGCAGCAGGTCATCTGCTTAAAATTCAAGTTGCATCCCTCTTGAAAGGAATTGCCTCTTTGACCAGGTTCTCCTTCTTGAATGACAGACTTACTGGCTTTTTAAAATGTCACACTGTTACTCTGGAAAATACGAATATAAAATTTTCCAAATTTTGATTTTGACTTTGATAAGGAAGAAGAATGGAGAAATAAGTTAGATTTTAGTTTGAATATGCTTGAGGGTGGGGTGGGGGAGCTAACAGTTGATGTATTTTATTATTGGACTTGAGGAATTTTCTAGTTAGGTTTGGCATGTGAACATTGAAGAAAACACTGTAGAAAGAAAAGACAATTGTATGAAAAGACTTTTAAAGACTCAACAATTCATACACTTCATGTAATACATTTGTAGCATATTAATTACAGCATATAAAAGTGGAATGCACCTGCCCCTAGACAAAACTGTCAGAAGCCACCTTAGCAAATTATTGTTCCTTATATGCATACTTGTCCTTAACTTTTAAAAAGATATTCACCACTCATTTTTGCATAGGATGAGCACACATCTCTTCTTCTTCTATAAAAATGAAGAAGCAAGTTGTTGTGAAAAATTAAAATAATTTGGATTTGTGTTGACAACACATAAGAACAGTTTCAAAGTCAGCAGATACACAAGTCTCTTTAGGTTTGTCCTCATGCAGGTATGAAACCCAACATATTCCTGTATTTATTTCTCAAGTGAAAATTAGTAATAGTAAAACAAAAGGGGAAAAAAAGTATTTTCTCTACAGGTCTTTCTACAAACTCCAAAAGTAGCCATTAATCACCTGTCGTGGTTTCAGCTGGGATAGAGTTAATGTTCTTAGTAGCTGGTGCAGTGCTGTGTCTTGGATTTGGTGTGAGAACAATGCTGATAGCACACTGATGGCTTGGGTTCTTGCTGGGTAATGTGTATATTAAATCAAGGACTTTTCGGTTCCTTGGGCCCTGCCAGCGAGAGGGCTGGAGAGGTACAGGAAAGGGGGAGGGGACACAGCCAGGACAGGTGACCCAAATTAGCCGAAGGGATATTCCATACCATGGGATGCCATGGTGAATATATAAACGGGGGGAAGAAGAAGGAAGCGGGGGATATTTGGCATTATGGCGTTTGTCCTCCTGAGTAACTTACACATGATGGAGCCCTGCTGTCCTGGGGATGGCCGAACATTTTAGCTGTTTAACTTTGCCTGCGTGTGCAGCTTTTGCTTTACCTATTAAATCGTTCTTATATCAGCTCCTGAGTTTTACATTCCGTTCCACTTCTCCTTCCTATCTCTCTGGGTGAGGGGGAGTGAGCAAGTGGCTGCGTGGTGCTTGTTTGCCAGCCAGGGTTAAACCACAACATCACCATTAAAACTGAACCTGTTCCTGAGTGCACATTTCATCTAAACAAATTGTTCTACGTAGCCGTGACTTTTTGTATTAAAAAGTATTTTTCTAAAATCACTATTATTTAAATAAACATGCTGGTCAGCAGGACTATGGAAGGGATTGTCCCCCTGTACTCAGCACTGGTGAGGCCGCACCTCAAATGCTGGGTTCAGTTTTGCGCCCCTCACCACAAGAGAGACATTGAGGTGCTGGAGTGTGTCCAGAGAAGGGCAACAGAGCTGGGGAAGGGTCTGGAGTACAAGTCTTATGAGGAACAGCTGAGGGAACTGGGGTTCTTTAGCCTGAAGAAAAGCAGGCTCAGGGGCGACCTTATTGTTCTCTACAACTGCTTGAAAGGAGGTTGTAGGCAGGTGGAGGCAGGTGTCTTCTCCCAAGTAACAAGCGATAGGACAAGAGGAAATGCCCTCAAGTTGCACCAGGGGAGGCTTAGATTGGGTATTAGGAAAAATTTCTTCACTGAAAGGGTTATCAAGCATTGGAACAGGCTGCCCAGGGAAGCGGTTGAGTCACCATCCCTGGAGTTATTTAGAAGATATGTAGACATGGCACTTGGTGACATGGTTTAGTGGTAGACTTGGCAGTGCTGGGTTATTGGTTGGATTTGATGATGTTAAAGGTCTTTTCCAAGCTAAATGACTCTATGATTGTATTATTCTATTCTATGTTGTTTATTATCATAAACCAAAAATATAGTAAAGTATGAATTTTCATTATTGCAACAACCAGTACACAAACCATAGTACCATACAGGTTACAAGGTATATAATAATAGCTATGGGCTGAGTCAATAAGTGATCCTGTGTTCACAAAGGTATGACATTTTTCTTGTCTTAAGAAAACATTTCAGTTATGGATTTTAGTAAACAATAACAATTTAATACGCACATATGAAGTTAAATGGAAGCAGTTAAGAATTTCAAATGCATTCTAAAAGGCAAATTGATTTTGGTATTCCTTTAAAGGCAATCTAAATTTTGTACTACTTTCTTCTATTAACCATACCTGAATTAAGATCTTTTCATTAGACTGGAGTTGAAGCAGTATAAGGACTGCCTTTGAATCGAATGTAACACAAATGGATTAAAATATGATTTGCTCAAAATTACCACCATAAATCTATATTAAGATTACTGTGACCTTTGTAATGTGGGAAGAATTGCTTTTTTCTCTACTTGCTGTACTCCTATAAACAGAATTAACTGGAATTTGTGTGTCATCCATATTTAGCATTGGATATGGACTGTGGATCTAACTGAAAAACTACCAGATTCAAAGCATGTATCTTGATTTGACCAAGTCAGTTCTAATTTGAAACCACACTTGTTTTGCCTTGTCACGTATATTGATCATCTTTCAGACTACCAGTTGTCTATGAAATTGTCTGAATTCATAACACTTCTCTGTCCTTAGATTCATTGTGGGAACAGATGTTAAAATACACATAATAGCATAAAATTATTTCTTGTTTAAAATTTGAAATATGCACTGTACATCGATTACTTGGGGTTTTTATTTTATAGAAGGTTCTGAGATTATTTAATTAAGTAGCAGTTTTCTTATTTAACGGCAGAATACTAAGAATGTGAGATTAAAATTTATATGGCTATACATTTTGAATAAAACATCTTTATATTTGGACAGCTAATCTTAACATTGCATGCAATTTTTTGCTTCTTACACTTTTATTTCTTCAGCTGTTTTTGAAAGTCAAAAGGGAAGAAAAAGAAATTAAAATCTCTGACCCTTCAATCACAGCTAATCAAGGTAAACACTGAAATCCTCTTTCCTGATATTAATTGAGTTGAAAGGTTATTTTAATATGTGCTTCACCCTTTTTCAACTCAGTATCAAAAAACTTCGGAAAAAAGGAGTAAGTCTTAAAAATCTGTTTTCCAGTTAGCCAAACCAAACATGCTTGATTATTTTTATGGGACTTTTTAGAAATAAATATACATTCAAAGATGGTGACAACATTATGTCCTGACATCCTATAACCTTTCAGCTCCACTGAAGAAACGGGTTGTATGATCATTTTTAGTCTCTAAAGGGGAATACACTTAATTAGACTAGGCTCAATGTATATATGATGACAGTTATCGGGAATGTACATTTTGAGGTTTAAGTCCATGGGAAACACAAAACCTAAGTAGAAAATAACTTCTGAGTTTCAAGAAATTGTAGAACATTAACTAAGCTCAGTTTTTCAATTAGGTGAAATCTTAGTGACTTGTAATATTTATTTTCTTCAATTTTCTCGAAACTTTGCAAAACTTTGCCTATGGCAGTAAATGTGCCAGTTTTTAGGTCAAAGGAATTTGCAAAGACAAAGAAAATACAAGTGAAAGTAGAAAGTAGTAGTTTTTAAATCTGGCAATTGAGAAAACCTAAATATAGATCCAGTATGTTTCTGTATTAATACAAAAAGTCTAGAGCAAAACAGGTGTATTTCTTGCACACTGTTATACAGACATCTACTTATTCATACAGCTGTCCTCTTTACCTCTTTCTCTATGTGTCTTCTACAACTCTGAAACAGTATTCATTGCCTAATAAGATGAATTAACTGTAAAAGTTTTTGTGGAGTCAGCTAATGAATTGATTCCTAAGGAATTTTAACTCCTTTTGGTATTTTCAGAAATAACCTAAAATTCCACTGCAACACGTGTTTTCAAACAACAACAACAAAAAAAAAAAAAACTGTTGCAAGAAAGCTTGAGGATATTCTTATAAACTGAATAATGATATTGCAAAAAAAAATGTAATGAAAATGGGATTTAAGTTTTTAAACAAAAGCATTCTATTAAATTCTGAAACAAAGATATTTTGGTGTAATTCCTAAGAAAGCTAAGTCAAGCAAAGCTGAAATTTTAAATGCAAATTATAAGTTTTGGAAATCCAAGCCTTTGGCTAAGAATTACATCTTATATTTCCTGTTCTGTCAAGGAGGCCCTGTGTGACCCTGGGCAAATCAAGACAAGCCTGACATCTACAGTACTGTCATATCCACCTAGAGTGTTGAGATAGAAAGTGCAAAACTCACATGTGATGCTGGTATCTAGTCTCTTCAGATTTCAGGACCTATTGTATTAACAACTGGTGATTTCTATTAATTCCTAAACGTGAGCAGAACAGCTTTGAGAGGCTGAAGTTAGTCTTTATTTGAGCAGGAGACTGGCAGAGATGATCTCCCTTCAAACCCTGTTTTTCATATGACTCTGTGCTAAACATCCCTGTGGCTCTTTTCCTCATTTGTAAATGCTTTCTCCCTTACTTTGAGTGACTAGTTTGCTGAGCCAACAGCTGTCTTTAATGGGTTTCTTGGAGTATATAAGACACACGCCATGTTTCATAACCTAATTCCGTAACATACATAATCACAAAATCAGGAGGGTATATAACTATGATGTTATTAAATGACTTGAAATCAGTTTCTGTCTTTGGAACTTGACTATACATCAAACTTTTGCAATAAATTAATAGATTTCTTCTAAAAATTATGACAGCACTGTTAAATTATACCTTAACTTGCATGTAGCTAAGAGCTTCCTGAAAGTCAACAGACATCTTTGCACTCAGCCATTCATACTGGCATGTTTAGGAAACAAGTGCTGCAGCATTCCAAGATATGTGAGGAAAAATTGTTCTTGAGTTTCAAGTAACTCATTCTTCTGCTCTTTCAAATATGCATGCTTTGGTCAACAGCTCTGAATATCATTTGCATGTTTTAATTCATATTACATTACACTGAAGTGAATAGGGAAATATCAATAATTACGGGTCCCTGAATGATAAAGCACAGACCAGCTGAAATTGATGTGTTTGTTTAAAAATGTATTCTGATTGGGATTCTACAAAAATTAACCAAAAATGGGCTCAGGGAGTACAACTGAAAAAAATAAATTAATTACAATACTTTTTAAAATTTTTTAATTCAGGGAAAATAGAAGGACATCAGCTTCCACACACAGTGGAATATTACTGCCCCTGATCTGACTTTGAATGTAGTCTATAAAACCAGCAATTTAATTTAGTGTCTATAAAACCAGCAATTTAATTTAGTGAACAAATCTCCAGTATATCTATGCACTTTTAAAAAAAAAAAATGTATGTGGAAAGATTTCTTTTGCTTGTAATGAAAAATATGACAGCATGGTATTTTCTTTAATTACAAACTCTGGTGTGTTTAATGGCACATATTTGGCTTCCAACTTGACAGTTCTGTCTTTTAGAATCAATGGTTAGACTCGAAGGCACCAGGTTGGTCATCAGGATCAATATTAGAAAAAATACAGCTTGTCAAGACCTCTTGGCCCCTTATTGATTCAAATAGGGTACCACAGAGAATTTAATAATGATGTTGCAGCTGTTGGCCAACAAAAAGAAGCTTCTTTCATCGATTTGAGTAGAAGCAGATGAATAACACAAAAACACGATTACCCTAGACACTGTAGTAAGACTTGTTACAGAGCTTCCAAAGCGTTCATTTGGGAGGTGTGGTGATTGCATGGAATAACTTTCAGCAGCCTAAATAATTGGATTCATGTTTGGAAGAATGCAAATTGTTGAAACTGACTAAGAGAAGGAATTTTACATTCCCTCAAAAAAAGTACACCTCATTGTGCCAACCTGGACAAAACCACCTAGTTTTTCTAAGACTACGTGAAGGAGTTTTTGGTGTGGAGTTAGTTCTCTCCAACATTTTTATCCTATTATGTAAAGTTATTTTTAAAAAGGATATACTTTATGAACAATCCCCATTTTTCTCAGTAACCCCTTCTGTGTTCTGCCTCTTGCAATACCTCCTCAAATTGAAAATGTCAGGTATCATTCCAATACTGCAGTTTTAAACAAACTCCTGTCATTTACTCCTAGTCACTGGGAAATTTAAGCTATCATTTTTGAACCTTTTGTAAATAACAAAAGGTTTTACAGGGCCTAGGAAAGTCTGTGTTCTTAATTTACTTTTAGTGGTTAGAAAAGTGCTTGGAAAGAAATCTCAAGAACAATGGGTCCTACATAATGTTTTCCTCCAGCTTCATTTGCCTTATACTATAAGAAACAGATCTTCTTACAGGCTTGGAAATACTTTGCTAATATGTTTAATGATTAATATGTGTAACACTTTAACAATTATAATAATTGAAAATGAAACTAAAAACTGTGTTATAAATTGATAGACAATAATCATGTTTGCTGAAGGCCTGCTATGAAACATGAAACATTCTGCACAAAAAGAGAGATAAGGGAAGAAGCAGAGGAAAAAACACAGAGTTCTCCTAGCTTCTTTTCCAAGAGACAAAATCCTTCCATCTCAAAGTCAGATTTTGTGCAACCAGGTTTTCTCTTGTTTTAAAGCAACGGACAGACAGCCACATATTCATATCAGTGGCCTTGTGGATAGAAGTGTAGTGTTATTAGTTCCCACCTACTGAATCTACTCTTCATCCCCTTAGAAAAGCAGAAAACCTCTAAGGAGATGCATTTCCTCTCATATCCTGAAGAGACCAAAATATTGACAGCAGCAGAAGCTAAGGCCCAGAGGGGCAAAGGAAGACGTGTTGTATAGTCCTGTCAGTCCTTACATGCAGACTGCAATCAGCAGAAGAAAGTTCCTGCAAGCTCTTCAGTGCTCTAATCACTAGAGTGGAGACTGGGACCAACACTAGAACATGCTCACAGGGAGCCTCAACTCTCACACCGCTTATGCTCTTGCCAGCAGTTTACGTTTCCAAGCAGCCTCAACACACTTTCAATTCCATGCTGTCCTGGTTTCAGCTGGGATAGAGTTAATGTTCTTAGTAGCTGGTGCAGTGCTGTGTCTTGGATTTGGTGTGAGAACAATGCTGATAGCACACTGATGGCTTGGGTTCTTGCTGGGTAATGTGTATATTAAATCAAGGACTTTTCGGTCCCTTGGGCCCTGCCAGCGAGAGGGCTGGAGAGGTACAGGAAAGGGGGAGGGGACACAGCCAGGACAGGTGACCCAAATTAGCCGAAGGGATATTCCATACCATGGGATGCCATGGTGAATATATAAACGGGGGGAAGAAGAAGGAAGTGGGGGATATTTGGCATTATGGCATTTGTCTTCCTGAGTAACTTACACATGATGAAGCCCTGCTGTGGCCAAACACCCGCCTGCTACTTTAGCTGTTTAACTTTGCTTGCATGTGCAGCTTTTGCTTTACCTATTAAATCGTTCTTATCTCAACCCTTAAGTTTTACATTCCTTTCTGATTCTCCTCCCCATCCTTCTAGGTGAGGGGCGCGAGCAAGTGGCTGCGTGGTGCCTGGTTGCTGGCCAGAGTTAAACCATGACACATGCTGAAGTTAGTTTTGGCTTGTCTACTTTTTATGATGTCACTATTTTATTATGATGACAAGGTACAGGAATACTGCTGTATTGCTGATAACCATTTAGATTATTCTAGCATTTGCTTTGTTTAATAAGCCATATTCATTTACTGGAACTCAGAGTCCTATGTGTTATAACAAACAGCAATTTGTGTTTAATTTATCCACACAAAACTAAGATATCACTGGGATACCTGGTTCAACTTACCTTAATGTTACTGAAGAAAACTTTCACATAATGAAAGGACAAATTATAAGAATGCATCTTTTATTCTTTTCCTTTCAGTTGCACCTGAAAAAAGCAGCAGTGTTTTCCAGCCTACTACTGAATCTGACACTTAAAGGTCCCTGATGAATAAATTATCTTCTAGTGGAATTTACTTCTTGCTTTGGTACATACAACTGTCAATTCAAGGTCTTCACTTACCTCTCTCTAACTTATATGTCTATTACTCTTTTAAGACATATTATTACTGCCTCGTGTACCTGGAGGGCAAAACAGCAATCAGGCCTTCATTATACTCAGCATTATTCAGTCCAGTAAGGACAGTGTTTGATGAACAACTTATTCAATAGCAGTGCTGGCCTAAACACCACTGCACTCCCTTCATCCTCCCCTGCTGCAGCCCTTGGATCTTCATCCTGGGCTGTGTTTTGATCACGTGGACACTGCCAGTGCAGGTACTGTGCAAACTGGAGATCAACTCTGGCTAAGAAAAAGGCTATTGACATTCTGACCAAGTATGGAATGATGTTCTACCTCTTCTTGCCACAGTCTGTATAAATTCTGGGATAAGACAAAGAAACCAGGGGATAAAATGTTACCCTGACTGACTTTTCCCTTTTTTCTGTGTCAGACAACATGAATAGGAACATCCAGATTAAGTTCTGATCTTGTTTGTTAGACCTTTTTGCTGTCTGCAATTTAAAACCAAAGTTAATTTCCCTCTTTTTAATTCCCATTATCCAACACAGTTTTCATGATAAGTGGTAAAGCCTACTGCTTGGACACTAGTCACCATTTCTCCCCTGTTAGTCAGTTGTCTGGTTTACAGATGATATCTAACTTTGGGAATCAGGTGCATCCAACTTTTCCCATCAGCTGTCTCCTTTCTTCTATACACTCTTTACCCAATAAGTTAGCCTCTCTGCCTGTTACATTCTTCTGTTAGTTATAACAAAGAAAAACAAGTTTTTCAGTCAAAGTTAGACATGGATTTTCAGTCAGAAATGCAGATGTCATTTCAGCATCAAAAAAGAAGAGACACAGCAGAATGAGTTAACAAAAATATATTAAGGAGCAAGGAACAAATCTAGAGAGAAAACCTTTGGACATACCTGAATCTTGATTTTTCTGTCACAACTTACTATCATTTATTACTTACACTATGTAGAAGATTAATAAGAAGTTATGTAATTTAAATATTGTGGCTAAATTACAACTAATGTATAGGGCAGAAGTAGTAATAATAATAATTAAAAAATACTCAAGGACCATAAATGTTCAAAAGTAATTTGTATGGTATGTTATGGGAGGAGCTAAACTAGGAGGAAGAGATGAAATTGAGAAAAGAAAAATGCACATTAAATATTAAGGAAGACCTCTTTCCAAGCATTAAATATTCTCCATTATGGAAAAATCAGTACCTACTAGGCAGTTAAATATGCTACTTCTTTGAAGCATTTACATTTCCCTGAAAAGAGGTGTAAAACAATATAAAGCATTATGCTACAGTCATGGTCAATCAATCAAAAACCCTAAGAATTAAACACACACTTATTCTAGTGAAATTGAACGTGACATTCTGAATGCTGCACACACCAGGAAGAAAACTGGACATTTTTCAGCTAAAATGCTAATAAACATGTTTTTAATATGTTAATAAGCATATTCTGAAACACTGCTTATTAATAGGTGAAACTCAACAGCAGAAAATCCCAGAGAAAGCTAATATAGTTTTAATCACCATTACTTTTGTAATGGGTACTAATTAGTCTTCAAATGGTTGATTAGTTGTTACCAAAGCCATCTATATCCCATTAAATACCATTTCATTGCAATCAATAAAAGCCCACAGATTTTGTACTGACCTGGCAGTCTCAAGCTGTCTATCTCTGGGTTTGACGCAACTGAATTTATCTTGTTTTAGCTATGACAAAAATTTTCTAGTAGACACTTTACTATTGTCTAATTTATTTAATTGTGGAGATCACATACCATAAAGCTATAACAAACCTGTGTAGTGAATGAATAACATTAGCCCAGAGAAACGTAATTACATTGATGTTAATCAGTGCTGGGGAAGCCTATTATGTAGCTTCAGTAGGTAATGGCTGAAAACAACCAAACTTAAGATTGAAATAAATGGAGATCAAGTTAAGCAATCTATGTTGTAAGAGCATGTATATATATTAAAAAAAAAAAAAATTACAAAAAATCTAAGTGGAATTAAGGGTGTGTAGGAAGATGTTCTCATCAGTGTCATGCTCCTTTAGATGGAAACTCAAGATGCTGATAAGCTGTTATAAGTTCCTTTTTTAGGAAGACTGAAACTGTCAAACAATGGATGCTGAGAAAAATTGGAAGAGTGAATGTTATACCAGAGAAAGAGGATAGGTGCTGGAAAGTTTCTGTGTATTGTTCTTAACTATACTATTAATTACAAGTGTTTATCATTGCAAATAAACAAATAATAATAATACCCATTTCTGTATTATGATTAAAACACTAAAACTTTAGATACATTAACAGTATTTTTTTATCTTCCCTTTTCACCTGTATCAAAGCTTTGATCATAACATATTTGCTAAACATTTTTTTTCTGGTGAAGAAGTGGAGTTGATTTCTACCTTATGTCATACCTATATAAAGAACTCCAAACCCAAAGCTCATAGGACAACCAAAGTCTCTCGCAATTTAAAAGGACAGCATTTGTCACCTGTGTCAGTACGTATTTTTAGCTCTCACGGATACTAAGCCAGAATCATGAGCTTACAAAAACATTATTTTAAAGTATAGCTTGATTCATAGAGCTTTCAAACAAAAATGCTTATTTTAATAGCTTGTCACCTATGAAAAAGTATAGGTAACATGTCAACCTCTGTTTTGATTTCCTCAGCTCAGAAATAGTTATAACCTATTACATGTTATAATTGGAGATAGCAAATCAGTGTGGAAAGTTTTTAAGTCTCAACATGTATGATCATTACAACTTCCTAATAGTTACTAATGGACTACTGTTTTTTTACATGTCTATTTTTATTAATGTTGGAACCTTTTTTACATGTATGCAAAGACACTCATCTCCATCAGTTTTCCACCTCTTTTGACACTTTACACGATCCTTTGCATCCAATAAATATTTTACCATCATTCCTTTACAAGGACTTAGAAATCTAGCACAATATTTTAATTAATGATATGGTGGTCTATCCTTTTACTGGAGCATAGAATTGTAATCTGTTATGGTTTAACCCCAGCAGACAGGTAAGCCCCACACCATCGCTCACTCACTGCCCCACCAATGGGATGGAGAAGATAATCAGAACGGTAAAAGTAAAATAATTGTGGGTTGAGATAAAGACAGTTTAATAAGTAAAGCAAAAGCTGCACATGCAAGCAGAGCAGAATAAGGAATTCATTCACCACATCCCACGGGCAGGCAGGTGTTCAGCCACTTCCAGGAAAGCAGGGCTCCATCAGGCATTAACAGTTACTTGGGAAGAGAAACACTATAACCCCCAAATTCCCCACCCTTTCCTCCATCTTCCCCCCACTTTATATGCTGAGCGTGATGTCATATGGCATGGAACATCCCTTGGGTCAGTTGGGATCAGCTGTCTTGGCTGTGTCCCCTCAAAACTCCTTGTGCACCCCCAGCCCCCTTGCTGGGGGCGGCGGTGTGTGAGAGAAGCAGCAAAGGCATTGGTTCTGTGTAAGCACTGCTCAGCAATAATGAAACATCGCTGTATTGTCAACTCTGGTTTCAGCACAAATCGGAAACGTTAGCCCCATAGCAGCTACTAAGAAGAAAATTTTTTTATATATAATAAATATGTAATAAAGAAGAAAAACTTTATCCCATCCCAAACCAGTACATAATCACATAAAATTCAGGAAGTTATTTACACTGAATTTCTGTAAAAATTCTAGGCTTTTGATTTTTGGACTGTTAGTTCCACAAAGGAATCATCTATACAGGATGAGGCAAAGCTCTATCTAGCCCAGTAACCTGTAAGAAAATGACTTAGCAATACAGAAAACCTACTGCAAAATCTTCACAGCTTCCAAAAATCTTTGATGCAGAGATCTTTCATCAGAATTTGTTCTTAAAATTTGCTATGTACGAAAGGCTAAAATATACATAAATATTTTATAATATTATCCATAGTAAGGGATGAATGTCTGAAGATAGAGTAGAAATCATTATTTGCCTAAAAATAGGTCTTCTGCATTATATCTTCAATATTTTGCACCTCAAGACCACTTAATAGCATGTGAAGATGTCATTTGAATGATAGCAATTGCCCGAACATCAGCATTAACATTGAACCCATTTGCACAATCACGGCCCAATTCAGTGCATATCCATTGCTATTTATCTCCATTCTGTAGTTTCACCTGCCTTTTACTTAGTATGAATAAATCATTAGAACAGATGGCAAAAACTTACCAATAAAAGGCACTGTCATTCTCAGTGTAAGCCCACCATACTCAGTCAACATATATTTGCTAAAGCAAAACAGCAATTCTATGTTTTAGGAATTTATTCTGCTAGAATTGCTGATCATATTACTTTAACAATTAACCTAAAAGGGAACTATTCACTCATTCCATAGAACTAGATCCTTTCAGTACAATCTTTTGTTAATTACAGATGGCTTGTTCTGATTACATTCACTTCTTTGAAGGCTATGCACACACAAACCAGACACATACAATTTCATATCCTGTGGTGAAAGAACAGGATTCATTGTAAAGCAGACAGATCTTGAAGATGAAACATTATTGAAATGTGGTGAGACTATTAGTCAAGGATCTTACTGATGTATGATTGCTTATGAATGTGTTTAGTTGCAGCTTAGGCTGATAATCTTGCAATTGATAAAACTTCCAGTCAGCATAGCAAAGTCAAGAGTGAACTAAGGTATTTTCTGAAATCCTTTCTTTCTATGAGTAATACGAATGATGTAGCTTCCCCATTGATCTAAATAATGATATAAGTTTTTTCACTAAATTTCCTTACTACCACTCACTGTAACCACCCATATAATATAAAAATGTAGATATAAAAAGTGAATAAATATAAGGCTAGCATAAACAAAACCAAAGATTGAAGAGTAGTCTTCATTTTATCCTTAACACATCTCTGAACTGTCAGATTTCATTTCCATCCTTTGCATCCTTTGTTTATGATTGCTATTTCTCTCAGATTGTGTTAAGACACTAGCCTGGAGAATGTATTTTTTATAGAATCAATTTTCTGTTTACATTTAAGTCCTCCTATGCCCTATTCAAGTCACTAGCTGAATATCATCCAGAAATCACAGCATGTTAGTGAAGCAGAAGTACTGACCTTGTTTTGTACTGACGTGCACTTTGCACAATAACACACTTTTCTACAATACCAGCAGACAATTTCTAAGTCAAAACTGTAAGATTTTTACATGAGTAAAAACCCCTGGCCATGCATCCTTCATCCTACCTTGCCACAAAGAGAAAGGAATAAAAAATTCGCATACCTTGCTTTCAGGGGTTTTTTTTAGATCTGATGTAGCGTGAATTTATGCAGAGGTGACACATTTGAGCTTTGTGATTTGCTAAATAATATATTCTATAAAAACTCTGTTCATCCATTAAGGGTTAACCATTCTGGGACCTCACAACCTAGATTATAATGTAATGGGTAGTATTTCATTTTCTCCAACGTATTTCTGAGATTTGTGAATGGCATAAACAAATTTTGAGTAGGATTAATGCCATTACTGAAAATAAAAATATTTCTGGTAAGTTAAAAATGTTTTAATGGACCTTTTAGAAGGCTTTTGAAGTGAATTTAGTGAATATCAAAGTGAAAATGTTGACAGTACTAGAGCCCAAACTGGAAAAAAACCTAATTAGCATATTGCATTAACCACAGACTGAGACACTGTTTCCACAGTATTACGATTCTACTAACTGAGATGACACTGATACACTTGTAGGAGCCAAAAACATATAACAAAGAAGTATCCCCTATGCAGAGCAAACACTGATGAGGAAAATATCTCAGCAAAACAGAGTATAAAAAATTTAAGTTCTTTTATTATTGGGTAGCTGTTATTTATTACATACACTGACATCCTGCCACTGTATTACCTTGCAATTCAGAACCTTTTAAAGTATCTGAAACAGAAGTTCGCATCTTAAACCCAGTAAGGACTATTAAATTATAAAGTCTGACCTCTTCTATAACACAGGCACTGTACTTTAATCCAGTTATCTTGCAGTGAATGCAATTGATTGTATTGTTATGAAGCAAGACTTTCCTTCAAGAGGTGAAGAATCTCTTACTCTCAATGTCTGATGAATTATTAAAGTATTATGCCATATTTCTGACTAGAATTACTCTGAATTTAAATTCCTGATATTGGCTCTCATTACACCTTTCTTAGCTAAATTAAAGAGTCATTCAATATTCATTATTTTATTTCCATGAAAGCATGACTCTAGGAAATGTTGAAAAATGTGCTTGGCTAAATTGCACTAAGACTTTTAATACACTATAAATGTGGTTTAATGATAGTATAATCTTACACAAAATTCTTATGAGTACTGAACAATTATTTGCAGATATCTGACCAGTTAATTACACATAATCATTTGGCTCATTTACCTACATAGCAATACTTGTATTTTATGCAGAAATATCAAAAGACAAAAGATCACACCTGCTTATTCTAACCATTTCTGTATGGAAGATTTTGGGATGGAATTTTATGAACAGAAAAAATGAGGATTTACAAAGTACAGAACCTGGAATCCAGTTCAAAACAATACAAGAAAATTTGGGTTCATAAGGTCCAAGTGAAATTAAAGCAGTGTAATGAATACACATCAACATCAAAACATCTTTGATACCATTTTTGCTGTCATCAGAAGAGCTATCGGACTGTATCTATGCTTTAAAATTGATTAAATGAGTGGTTGAAACAATCTGAGACTAAATAACTTATTAAATATTCTGAATTTTATTTCAAATACTCGGATGAACACAGAAGGAATGAATGACTGCAGAGGATTTTCAGTGTAAGTTTCATCTGGCCACAGACTAAATTTCTGATGCCTTATAACAAATAATAAACTAGCTTTGACTGTAAGCATCACATGTCCTGGGGCGAAACTGTTAGCACAGTTTTCTTACTAAAATATGCATATATAGAATCATAATTCATGAGAGTGTGTGTATGTGTTTCTGTGTGTTGCTCTGTTTAATTCATATTCATATGCCTGTTTCCTCTCCCCTCCATCCCATGGTCAACATCTACCAAACAAAACAAGTAGAAATCTCAATGTTACTAAGAACTCACAAATTTTGTCAAAATCATAATTCCTTAGGTGAAAGGATGAGAGAGGCTTTTTCAGTGAACCTAATGAGAGACCCTATGGAGGAAATGTGTAGTGGAGATTATTGTTGACTGGACTTCAAATAACCCAGTGGGCACAATAATATTACAAATGTTTCAGCAGCAAGAGTTGTCAGCCTCAGTTAGCGCCTTGACAGACATGCATAAGTTTGTACGGGACTCAAATCTGTGGGAAAACAGACTTCTCTGAATCTTCTTCTTGAAGAGTAACCACTTTTTCTTAGGAATTCCTTTTCACTACTGGTCTGAGTTTATATTCTTAGGGATTGATTATGTGGAGACAGCACTAGTTATGCCAGCATCAGGTTTACTAGTTGAGATTCTTTACACTTTAGCCACTACATTCTAGACGGAGATTGGCTTTTTCAGCATTTCTTTTTTTCTTTTTCTTTCCAAGGAAGCAAAAACTAAGATAGCAAAGAGATTGTGCAGTCTTTAGTGTCTGGGGACTACAGCTGTTGAGCTAGGAATCTCCTTTCAGTCCTATTGTCCCTAGGGGCTCATACAAGCAGTTACACTGTGGAACACAGTATTTTCATCCAGAGTTGTGCTGCAAAGATGCAGCTTCTGGTTCTTGATTCGCTCTGACATAGACATATAAGGCATAAGAGCGATATCTCATACCTGCTGCACTTACAAGAGTTTGAATTAAACTCTCATACTCATCTTGAAGAAAAATATGATAGAACAGCGTTGTATGGCAGGGTAAAGAATTATTGATTACAGAATTTAGATGAATAAGAATGCTTTCATTACAGTTTGTTTAAATGCCTCTTGTTCTTGTTGTTGCTGGCTTTTAACCTGACTCTGCACATACTGAAATTGATCATCTTATTTAAACAGCTCAAGAGCGTGAGTCCAGGTAAGGTTCTCCAGGATAAAAATGCTGCTCATCTCTGGAAATGGCTATTGACTATTAGGATTTACAAAATTCTATTTTGTCTAGATCAGGGGTCCTTAAACTACAGCCTGCGGGCTGGATACGGCTGCCCAGGGTCCTCAATCCGCCCCCCGGTATTTACAGAACTGCCAGCCCCCCCCCCCCCCCCCCCCCCCGGGGGTTGAGGGAGGGAAACCAAGCAGCCGCAGATGACTGCTGCCACTTCATCCGCGTGCCGGCCCCCTGGTTAAGAAGTTTGAGGACCCCTGGCTCTAGATAATGTGCAGGCTAAACCTTGGTGTACTGAATTATTCATAACCAAACAGCACTCTCTGGAATGGTTTCATGTTTACAAACCAGACCTTTTAGAATTAGCCCAAACCAGCAACCACACTTCCATGTGCTACATATAATGAAGCAAAATTGATGGTAGACTTTGATTAAACGACCCCAAGCTGACTGTGAATATCAGAAGTGATGTGTTCAGCTGATTGGAGGAAGAAAGCCAATGGCTTCAAGCACTTTCATCCAACTAGTCAGAAAATTACTACCAAGATCACAGAAACAAACAGCTCTTGAACTCAATCCTTGGGCCAGGAAAAGATGTTCAGTAAGAAATACCTGAAGCAGTGGCACTCGCTTGCTTTCTTTTAGACTTTTGTTATTCTGCTTTATAATCTTTCATAGGAATGTGGGGTTTTATCATTTGTTTCACTGTAAGACTCTCATTGGCACTTCCAACTGAATAGTATTTGTGTTTCTCAAGCAGTCCAAAAGCGATATTCCAAAAAATCAACTGATTTTTTTTTCCTAAATCATTACTTTTTGAATGGAAACATACTGTTCACTGAAGTAAATACTGCAGTGCAATTTCCCGTCCAGAAGACAGTGTAAAAATGGAATATAAATGTTGCCTATATGCTGAGCCATATTCTGTCATTATTTCGTCGTATATCCATTCCTGTCTGCCCATCTCCTGACTTTCACTTTTACATTTTACACTTATGTGTAGAATATGATTACACATAAAACAGATAGCATTTTCCTATTTTGAATGGTTATATTAATATCCTGTTTTCATATGTGTGAATAGAGTGCATAAAACCTTTTTTCATTTTACTACATAATAATAAGCACATACAAAAACATAATACAGTATTCAACCTTTTCAATTAGTTTGGGGTTTTTTGTATAAAATCACAGAACTTATCCAGCTTTTGAATCCAAATAAAGATGTAGATGCATTATAGGCACAATTCACAACAGTAACGTAAGCAACGTATTTAAAAGTGGTCACAGAGAGCTAACAAGGAAATAGAAAAATTAAACAAGTTTAAGGAGATTTCTCTGACTTATAGAAAGTTATCATCTCTGACTGATGTAGAAAGTTCACTGACAAACAGGGAAAATTTCACACATGATGAAATACGTGGTTTGATGAACAGGTTCAAAGAACCTATATGAAACATTTCACATAATATGAATATATAAGAAACAAAGCAAATAAGCTTATGAGGAAAGAACAGCCCTGACTAATAAAGGAGAAAGTAACCTTAGTATTGACAGGAGGAATGCAAAAAGAAGCCACAAATCTGCTATTTATAATGATCTGGGTATTAAACCAATACATTCAAGTATGAAGAAAAGCAGTTGTGAACTTCTGTGGGGTTTCTGGTTTGTTTTTTTTTTCCTTTTTCCTTTTCTTTTTTTTTTTTTTTAATTTTTTTCTTTCCAATGTTGTAGTCATTAATCCTCTCAGAGCACTACCTTTACCTGCTTTTGAAGTTAAAAATGGAGATTGCTGTTTCTACCAGTAAATCTCTGCTATGTTCTTTGGGATACATTTATGCGACAGCATAAAGAAAACAACTAAAAAGAAAAACCTTTCAAACAGTGCTGTGAGTATGTTTCACATTCTTCTTTGTATTTGGAATCTGGGATAAAGAAGCTTTTTGTTTCTTTCAGCCAGTACCCTATCAGCAGGATATCTAGACTCTGTGTGTTACCTAGATGTCATGAAGGTACACACTGCCATGGAAGTATCTGACATTATATGTGCAAAAATAGATTAAAATGCTGGAAGACTAGCATACACATTAATGAAATTTTTGAGTGACAAAAATTTCAATAAAAGTCCAAAGATGAAAAGGAATAATTTCATTAGTAGAATATAATTAACTTCCCCCCCAGACACATCATGAAAGTCCTACTGTAATGGAAAACCATTTCAGAAATCCCGTCAAAGGAGGTCTCCTCTATGTCGGTCTCTTGTCTTTTGTTACAGGTTACCTCTTCTATGCTGGTTTACACTTTCATAGATGAGAAAGTTAATGTTTTGGTCATTTGTTTTCTTGCTTTTTTAAAATCACAGACTCTGCACTATGTTACATAAGCTTTCGTAATTGTTTTTCCTGTTTCTGCATCTATTAAAGTGCATCTTTGCATTCCATTTCATTACAAATGCGTTTTAAAGCATATATAACTGAAAAAAAAAGGAAACTAATCACAAATTTTCTTTTTCTGGTAGGAGCTTATTTCTGTTATGGCTTTTGCTTTTCAGTTTGCTTACCTTTCTCTCAAGTCCCTCTGTCTAGCTTACACCTGCTCTGAGCTTCCAGCCAAACTGTTATCCATTATTCATTAAGTCATCTTTCCTATGCTGAATTTTCTTTTTTGTTACCCCACATCTCCATGACTCAAATAAATGAGAGTAACATTGACAACGTATTATCCAGTGCAAAACCACTGTCAGTACAAAATAAAATTGAGGGGGTTTCCCTGGAAAAATGAAGTTGTCTATATCTAAGGCATAAAACTTTTCAAAGTTAAGCTTCTAACTATTAGTAAAATATCAGCAGCAATTAACTGTTCAACACTGCTTCATTAATATCTCTGAAAAGACTTTTCATGAGTTTGTTTCAATTTTTCTTAAAAAGGGACAGACATTGTTATAGCTTAGAGGAGCAGCTGCAGAAGTAATAAAATTTTGGACTTCCCATGGCTTTTGATACTGAGGTTACCACAGAATGCAAGGTATTTTTTGCTACAACATGGATTTCATATACATAAAATGTTATGTGTATATGTTTCACTTATATTTTTGAATGCCATACTATATCAGTTTGTTGTTATTTTTATTAATTGACTTACTATATTACTTAGTTCTACATGTTTTTTCACCAAGAACAATGAATAATGTAAACCACAATATTTCAGTATACAACATATGTCATAATAATTTTCCAGATAAGGATAAATAGTTTTTGTGTGCACTTTCATTTGTCAATACCTACAGAAAAGATTTTGTTCAACTCTGGAAATAGAAGGGAACCATATATTTAACAGTATGAAAAATTACACTGAAATAAACAGCCTACTTGTGCTTAAGCATATTTAAATTAAATTCAGTTTAATTAAAGTGAATTGAAATAGGGCTAAAAACACTTATGAAACCTACTAGATATGTCAAGTCCTTTCCTCTCTGTTTTTATTCAGTTGTTCGCTTCTTTAGGTCTTGAAAACTCAGGCAGGCACAGACAGAAAGCCCATTTTAGGTAACAAGACAGAATAAAGCATAAAAAGAGATATCTAGACTTGTTATCTTTAAAATAAAGGTTCCTGATAAAAGTTAAGCTTCCTGCATATATAAAATTATTTCATTTAAGGGTTAGCTTTGATAGTAACTGAGATTTTAACTTGCTCTGTGTGTGCTTTATAGTGTCATGTTGTCATGTTTCCATGAAAGACAAAGATTCCTACTTCAGAAGCATCAATAGACTTCAGGTTAAGAAACTGAGATTAATTAGGTGAATGTGGATTGCCAGCATTTATGGTGTTGGCTGTAAGTCCAGGCAGCAATAAATATTTTTTTTTACTCAGTTTGGGGGAAAAAAACCCAAAAAACAAAATGAAACAAAAACCAAGGTTTGTTTTCATGCAGAAGAAAAATGAATGACAAAAGCTCAGGAATAGAATGACATACTGTGATTGATAATGCCTGAGGAGAGACTGAGATGTGTTTCAAAATTAGACCAGAGGCCATATATCAAGAATATGGATTTTTTGAGCATTTTTGCCAAGTTCAAGTGAATGAATAAACATAAAAGGTCCTTCCATAAACTGGCATTAAGTAGCAGAGCACCAATGAGTTTAATAATGTTTTTCTGATTTAACCCACCTGAAAGCCTGGCCAAGAGTTTTGCACATGTTGCAAGGACATTGAAGTATTTTGTTCAATTTCTTTACTTTAGCTCATTTCCTTATGTTTACAGTCATCACAAAGAATTGGGAGCTTATTCAGCTTCATCCAGAATTACAATTAGAAGGCATTATTGCATGTTAGCCATTCAGAAAATCCTATCTTCAAAGATTTAATTTTAACATGAAAATGTAAAAATTAAAAAACGCTCAATTCTTTTACCACAGGTATGACCACAGCACTTCGAAGCACTGACATATACCTCCATAAATCCAGAATTAAAGGTTCTGAATTTACTCCATTTATCAGTTAATAAGTAGATATTTCAAACATAGATCTATAATTATATACTCTAGCCTTTACATACTACTGAACTCTTTTACTACATAATATGTGCAGAGCTACTCTATTATATTGAGTGAAACTGTTATCTGCTAAATGGGAAGGAGATATCAGAAAGAGCCAATGTTTCAGTTACTTAATGGAAACTATTATAAGCTTGTTATGTGTACAGGGAAGGTATGTAAAAGGTAACGTCATCATAAGAACAGTTTTTTGGGAAGGTGAGTATCTCCTTTCAGCATGCCCTAGGTCAGTTCAGCTGAACATTGTCAAAATTGAACTTCTGAGATTTCTTCCAGAACCTTCTCTATTTTCATGTACTGTTGTCCTCCTTGTCATTAAAATACAGATACTGCAAAAGCACAAGTCTGGCAGAAAGTTTGAAGTTTATCTAATGTAGTATACTTTCCATAATTTCTAACTACTTTACTTCCATCTTACTTTAAATATGAAGCATTTACCCACAACAGTGTTCTAAATCTGCTCTTGTCTCTTGTCCCCTGAAAGCAATGCATTTCTTTCTTGTCCTAAGTCCTTACTTCAACAGGCCTATCTCTACAAAATAAATAATTTTTCTAACTTTGCTTCCTTTTATATTAGCACAAAATAACACCAACTTTGCTTTCTCTTATGACAGCATATAGTAATAACAGCACAGATATTAACACATTCAAAACACATGCAAGAAGTTAAGTACTATAATACCACCAAGGGTGAAAGGAAACTGAGAACTGAAGTAGAGGTAAGAGCAAGCAGTCATATAGATTTTCACATCACTGAAAGATCTAAGATACTACAGTTGTGAAGATAGTGGAAGAATGTGGAAGAATAAAACTGTCTATTTTATCATTGAATATAACTTTGAGGACCAGTTTGTCAACTTCTGTTTAAAACATTTCAAAGCTGATTCTGCTACACTGAACATTTCTTTGAATTGATCTACACTGTTGCAGTCTTCCTTTCTATCCCCTTTCACTTGTTGTCATAGAAAACTGATAGTTACCAGGACTTTAACAATAGATATGCAGCTTAATCCGCTGCAGACTGACATCTGCTAAAGACTTTTCTTAAACTAAAACGAGCTGGATTATAGCAGTATTGGTTTTCAAATAAAAATATTTGTGAAGGGTTGAGAAACATCAAGCTGAACAGTGGACAGCCCCATATAATTTGTTCAACACATTATTTGTTATAGTTTCTGTTCTGTTTTTGGTTATTTTCCAGCTTTGGAAATGACAAAATTAAGAAAGGAAACTCATCATTTACTGGATTCTATGCCATGCCTTTGAGTTCTGTCCTCAAAAAGATACTTCAGCTTTTCAACCTTGCACAGTTCAAAAGTCTGCATGACTTTGCATTAAAATTTTAAACCAAAAGTCACGTTTCATCTGGGATTTCAATTAGAAAAGTAGTTTCCACCAATCACACTTTTATTAAAGAATCAGAAATTACACTTGATTTTTTAATATCTCTTAATGAAGTGTTTATTCTTAGGGAAGAATAGTATCTACAAAATATGACTTAGAAAGCTAGTCATACTATGATCAATGTTAGCCACAAAGTGTACCTTCTCTGACCTTTTCTGAATCATCCAGTGGAAATTCTAATTTTTATCTTCTGACTTTAGAAGAGGATAATTTATATTCCTCAGATAGATTTTAATGTAAATGTTAACAAGGAAATTAATAGAGGAGCAACAAAAATGCTAATACAAGAAAAGAAACTGTGTTCCTTTAAGTAGAATGCCAAATAAATTCCTTCAGAAAATGGGTAATGGTGAAGATATGCCATATACTATAGCAGGTACTTGAAATATCCCTATGCAAAAAAGTAAACAACAAATGTAACAAAGATATCAGGATGTGATCATTTTCACATCAAGAATTCAAGAAAATAATAATCCAAGTGCCAATGCCTAGAAAATGAATGCAGAATATATACTAATTCTTAAAGTGTGTCTAAAATCAAGTAGAAGGGTTTTGGTGGAAGTTTTTGATCCTTTTTTCTTCTATAATGACTCCTGTGTATTCACTGAACATTCATTTGCTTGCATGAAGACGCAAGCTGGTTAAGTACCAATGAAACATTAACAATACTGAATAATACAAATATGAAAAGAAAAAAACAGAAAAGCAATTATAAGAGACTACTTCTTGTTTAAGGGGTTCAAGGGACTATCTCTTCAGTCGCTTATTTCTGAGGCCAAGACTGAAGAAATACTGCAGACACTGATTCTTTGAGTGAAGCAAAACCTCTCTCCCTAAGAGATGCTACAGATCATCGCTCATTGTTTCCAAGTGTCTATTTCAATAAAAAGAATTTTAAAAATTATATCAACTAGTAATTCAGGCACACTGCCTGTTATCAGACCTCCTCGGTATAGTAATGAATACTTTTCTCAAACACTGCTCAACTTCTTCCTTCTTGACCTGCACTTACATCCCACTCATAAGAAAAGCTTGTGGACCATCATCATTCGGGGTTTATTACAAAATCCAGTTTGACTCCTCAAGTTGAAGGATTCTCCTTATTAATCCCCTGCCAAGGAAATCCTTGGAGTAATTTTGACCACCAGAAACACTTCTTCAATGCAGTAGTTATCAGAATTACATACACTGACAGCTTGGACTAGCCTGTGCCTCATACTGTGATGGGCTACTTGCCCCCGGCAAATATGAGATAGTTAAAACTGAACAATCAAGAATTTTCTATGCCAACAGAAGCTTTCCAGAACCTTTTTTTCCTACAGAGTACAGGGAACAAAGATGCAGGGGAAAGAATAAGGAATGGTCAAAATAACTTTGTAGACCCAACAAGTGGGTTTAGATTACTTTTGCCAGTACATTGAGCAGCAGGGGACAATGTCCCCAGTCTTCACAGTGTCCTATGGTCTATGTATTGCAGATTCCAGGGTGGGTGTTAGTAGCTATCACAGAGATGCTCATGTTTCTTTTTTTCCTCTGGGAAGGAAGATATTCACATATTAAGATTAAACAACGTAGACATAGGTAAAAATAATACATAAACCTCTTTACAGTAATATTCTGTTGGGGTTGTATAATTCAAATCAGTCCCATTTGTAAATAGCAACTTGTTCTTAAACTTTAGCTGAGAATATAATAAAATAAGATGTTACCTCGAGTATCTCTAAAATTCTTCCATGCATTGCATTATTTTGCCTTGCCAAATACTTTAAAAACCTATGTATGATTTAAAAGGTTTCCTAGGTGGTCCACACAGCAGGCTGTAAAACAAAAACATGTCATTTCAGACTGCTGAATCTAGCCAGTGAAGCTTGGCAATGCCTTGCTAACCTCATCCTGAAGTAATCACAGACAGAAGGAGAAATTTTAAGTATTTTTAAGCAAAAAACATTTTTTACCTAGCCGAAACACACTGATCTCTATCTAGCTACCTATCTGCATGACCTATACGTATTTAGTTTTTCTACTGTAGAGATCAGATATTCTAAACGCATACCTTATGATTTAATTAACAAATTAGTGAACGCTGTAAAGCTGACCTTCACCACTTCATATGCAAAGAATACTCATTTTACATTTGCCCTTTTTAGACACAGAACATTATGAGTCTATGTTATTAATCTGCAGAAAATACAAAGAATCTGTCAATGTGGGAAAATCTGGGGAAGACAGGACAAAAAATAAAAGGCACCTCACTATAAATGCTTTTGAAAGTCCCAGGACTTGGTCTCCAGACAGGTCATACTGTGAACACTGTTAGGTAATCGATCCCAAGAAATAGAATGTGATACAAGATATAAGTTTTTGCCACTGATCACAGAAACTGATTTGTGGTAAATATGCTAGCTTGCATTTTTTTGCAGTTTTGAACTCGGATTATTCATTGTTGTTTCAACATCAATAGACACATAGGAGAAAGAAAACAGGCTGTAGAGACAGACTGTAACAGGACCACTGAGATACCAAGTAGAGGTCTAGAGGAGACAAACAACATGTGGGAACTATGGAAATTAAACAGTGATGGACTTTGGATTATTTCAGTTCCTCAAATGAGATGAGCCAAAGCAGCAGCTTCTGCTTCAAGCTGGAGAGCATCAGGTTTCTGAAGATTTTTTGAAAAAAGTAAAATTTTCAGGCAATTGAAATACAGATGGTAAACATAGTTTAGCCTCGTATCATTAGAAGATCCCTGGTTATGGGAGAGCAATGGCTGATGTAATGAACCAGTTTATACGGAAAAAATAAACCTGAGGCTGTTACAGTAGGATCTGAACCAGATACTGCAAAGTATTGATTATTCCAGTTAATCATTTATATAAGATTAATAGAGTGACCCTAATGCTGTGCATCTCTGAAACTCTGAGGACAGAGGGGATGGAAAGTATCCAGGGAAGACAGATCCAGTGGTCCTACCCACAAACAAAAGGGGAAAAAATTGTACCAAAAGATATCTATATATGAAGGTAAGAATTGAAAGCCCATGCATGTCACACTGTTATTACTCATTTTTTGAAGAGCCTAAGAAAAGCCTAAGAAAAAATAAATCACAATAGGTAACTATTATCTGTGCTGCACACATGAAAGTTTGTTTATAATTCTGGGAATTATGGTTAGTAAGTATTCATTTCTGGTTTAGAACACCTGCTCTGCTTTAACACTGGGATCTGCATGATATTTATGGAAATAAACATAAAAGAATTCATCTTCCCTTCCTCTCACACACTAGGGGTAGGCAAAGCAGAAAAATCAAGCAGAACATTATTTAGACAGCAAGGCAGATGGGTGGGTTTTCAAACTATTTTAGTGTACTGAAATACTACAGTGAAAGGTTAGATTTTCTTACTGTGATCTTTTTCCATTTCTACAAGCAACAGCAACTGAGAAAGAAAAAAAAAATAGAAAAAAAATGATAAATCAGTAGTTTTACCATCCAAGAAAAATATTCTCATTCAAGAAAGAAAATTCTTCCTACCATGATAAGAAAGCTGACAAGTCTATCCTGGTTTTGGTTCTATTTTCAGCGACTTTATTTCATGGAGTATTTTTTCTATGTAGAAGTTGCGTACCATATGCAGATTTAATGTCTTTGTTATCACTCAAAATATGTTGAGAAATTAAAAATTAAAATAGCCTATTTTATCAGTTACATTAGAAATAAAGTAAGTAGATAAAACTGCAAAGAGGTATGTGGTTTAGCTCACTTAAGGAAAATACCCCAGAGGCTGTAGCAAATTTGGATTAGAATTGAGTTTTAAGGATACTTATATGCCCTTTTATCCCCACTGGGTAACTACTGAAGCAAAAATCAGACAGAAAAATTCTGATTGTGGGTGAGAAACTGGCTAGCTACTGAAAGTTAATGACCTTGTTTAGTACCCCATAATTGAAAGTTTATGGCTTTGCTTTTAGAGTACAGTGACAGCTTGGGTAAGTATCTCAATTTTTCCTTTTTATTAAAAAGATGAAAAATAAACCCAAATATATTATTTCTCTTCTTTGTCTGGTCTCCTTTATTATTTGAGTAAGTAATCAGTATTGCTACAGATGCACAACAGCTACGACCAATAGGATGATGATTTTGGGTAGGGTTTGCCATATATTTTGTTACAGTAGGGAAAAGCAAAACTGAAAACTGTCTGAAAACTCATTAAAACCTCATGAATAGATAGATAGATAGGGACTTGAGAGATGGATAGAATAAAAGGAGTTTCAAATAACTTTTGATTCTAGACAGGGTTAGATCATGTTTTGAATGAAAGGGAAAAGGTGGCTTTTACATTATAAATAAACAGTACCTTCCATAACAGTTACAATTTGACATATTCTTAATTTGCTGTATCACATGGTGCATCAACTATTTCCTACTGACCCCGGCAGCATTCTTGGTAAAGGAGAAGTGATATAGGTCAGAGAAATGGGAGGATATAATGCTGTAACATTTCTGTCATTCAGTTCTACAACAAGCCTCATGAGACACTACTTCTGACAGCAAATCCTGTCAAAATAAGATTGCTGAATAAATAACATGGTCTGTTCTGTGAGATCTTGCACAGAAAAAAATAAAATTCCCAATAAATTTAATTCTACGCTTTGATGGCCTTATATAGTCATGATGGCCAGATGACCATGCAGATGGCCACTGCATTGGCAAAAGTTAAAAAGAATACTTGTAAAACTTAATCTCAAAACTCTTTCATAAAGAAAATTGCAGGCAATTGGATAAGGTCATTAAATAAAAAAAAAATAAAATTCTTTGTTGAGGTTAATTGATTAATGGTTGGCAGTGAATAAATGCACCATTTCAAAGTTATTTTCCCTCTAGTTTATTACATTAATTGTAACTAATATAGTTACAAAAAAATGGTCTGTTCCTACTTGGAGTTTACATTTCTTACCATAAAATATGTATTTCATGACTCACCTATAGAGCCACAAAAGCATGTAACTTCATAGAAATGAAGCAAATATACATCATACTTTCATAAGCTGTGAAATTCAGAGTACCCGTGACAGTTAAGGTTCAAACTCCGCAGCTGGTGCTGCATCAGGACTTGCAGGGGGAACAGGGCTGTCCCACCAGGCCAGGGCCTACAGAACCAAGCCTGAACCCTCCCAGACAAGTGTCAGTCTCATCCTGACGTCTGTTATTCTGTCTTGCTCCAGTCTTTTCCTCTCTAGACTGATCTATTATCTTCTTTCACTGGATTTAAGTGTGTTGGCACCAAGCTGCCAGCAGCGGGGCAGCCTCTGTGAGAAGAGGCCAGGGCTGCCCCATGCAGGACACAACCAGTTCCAGCTGGTTCCAGTGGCCCTGCGACAGGACACAGCTGAGCCCATCGGTCAAACTGGTGGCACCTCTGGGAAAGCGCAATTAAGAAAAGGCAAAAAGCATACACAGCACTGCAAGGGGGAAATGGAAAAAGAAAAAGTGACAGAAGCCATCCTGCAGACACCAGGGTGAGAGAAGCGGAGGAGAAGGTGCTCCAGGTGCCAGAGCAGAAATTCCCCTGCAGCCTGCAGAGACGACATGGTGGAGCAGATACCCACACTAGAGCAAGTGGATATTCCCTGAAGGAACAGCAGCCCATGGAGGAGCAGGGCGCAAGTGTGAGGGGAAGGAACAGTTACGGACTGACCGCAACTATCATTGCCCATTGCCCTGCCTGCTCGGGGCAGGGATATAGAAAGTCAAGAGGTGAAGGAGTGACTTCAAGCCTGGAAAAGAGAGGTGAGGGTGGGTGGAAGGTGACATTAATATGTCTTCAGTTCTCACAATCCAAACTTACTTTAATTGGCAATAAATTAAATTTTATCCAAGTCTAGACTGTTTTTTCCCATGAATGGTAATTAGTAAGGAATTTCCCTGTCTTTATCTTAACCCATGAGTTTTTTCATGTTATTTTCTCTCCCCTGTCCCATTGAGGAGGGGGGGTTAGGGAGTGATGGGGTGGGGGTCTGGCAGCTTGCCAAGGTCAGCTGCTGACAGTATAAACGAAAAAAAAATGGAGAAAAAATAAAAATTATAACAAAAAAAATCCCATACCCCACAAGAAAAAAAAATACTACTCGATGTCTATTTTATATCTTCATAAAATATATTTTGGCAATTAAGCACATTTCAGGGGAAGCTTATGAGAAGAAATATATGGTTTCAGTCTGTGCCTCGCTGATAATGTCAATTTGTAATGACTATGACTTCTGCTACATCTCCATCATTCCATAATCATGATATTATGCTCCTGTTGCAAATCCATCAGTGCTAAAAGGACCAGCATACATAATTTGGCCTTTATCTGTGAGGAAGCACTTGCTGAGAATGTTACTTGGCTGTCCAAATCTGTGCAGTTTTGGAGCTGGTAATTTTCTGAAGGAAGGTGAGCAAATTTTATATGAAAACCAAATATTACAGTGACTACATAACTGTCCCATACCTTCCAAAATCAACTTTCACAGCAGAACTGGATTTTGGAAGAGCTAAAAACATCATTGAGATTAAATGCAGATATCAGGTTTTGAAAGGAAAAAATAATTATTAACTGAGTTTTCTTTCCTTCCCCCCTCCCCCCCCCCAAATAACAGTTTAAGATTGAGTAGTTTTCCTTTTTTATACATATATATTTATTGTAATTTTTATAACAAACATCACACAGGAGGCAAGCTTTTATTTCCAAGTCATCATAGCCAAGTTTCACAAGAGAATGCATTTGCACTATTTCAAGAATGTTGTCATAAATGGAAGCCTATGTAAGAAGAAAAACAAATTGCCCTTGTGAAAGGTTCTGTTCTAGATGACCTACAATTTCCATTTGTGCCAGTGCAGAATTCAGGGTTGTATTGGTCTCAATGGTTTCTGTAGGAAACGGCTTTAGGTTACATAACCCGGTGTTCAGATTTCCTTTGTTTGGGACTTTTTTTTATTATTTTATATTTCAGATCCATATTTTATTCTAATCTACTTAGGATTTCAAACTGTGCACATCACTGTAATCATCTGAACCTGGTCCCAAAATCCAAAAGTGCTTGCAGTCTCCTCAATCATTACCATTAAGGTGTAGCTGGGAAACTACCAGAGTTTGGTTTTAATGAGCTGCATTTCTTGTCCTAACAAACCTTGGTGACAATTCTTATCTCAGTCTTGTGAAAGCAGAAGAAACACAGTGCGGCTGAATGTTTTTGTTTTCTCTTTTACTGTCTACTCCATTTCCTATTACAAGTTTGTAAGGGGCAAAATGCACTTTTAAATTTTACTACATTGCAACACTTACTCTGCAGTCAGAGGCCAGTCCTGTATGCTCAGTTAGAATGAACTGGTGTAACTCTAGACACTTCACTGGACTGTCATAATTTCATATCAGATATGAAACTGCACTGATAGCCACTAAACTAGAGTCCAGCCAAAGCATCACTGACCTGTTTTTCCACAAAAAACTGCAGATAGGAAAAAATATTTCAGGTTTAATAGGATTATTTTAATATAGCAATTTCCCTGAATGCAACTCATTAGACACACACAATTTATAATGACATTATCAAAATGTCTTCAATAAAGAAATAATATAGACCACCACAGTGAATTAGTACACTTGAATAGGAAATGTGCTGCTGCCTGCTGTGCAGAACAACAGTTGGATTTGGCTGTATGTGTCAGATCAAATCACAGTTACTAAAAGCATTCACTTTTCTGATATGAACAGAGCAGACAAAGAAATCTTCTCAGAGAAGATGTTTACCCCAAGGATAAATGGAGCTAGAGATTAAGATATTGAGGAGCAGGATACCACTGAGCAGATGCTAGGTGATGTCAGGAATTAGGGACGCTCGTGTTAGAAATGCCTACTGTCAGCTGCAACCACCCTAATCACTGTGAGGTGGGACAGGATGCCAGAAACATGGGAAAACGTAAACAGGGGTAATCGAGAGTGTGAGAGAGAAATGGTTGGCTATGGTTGACTGTATTGAAATGGGTGTTTAGGAATGACTGTCATATTTAGAGCAGCAGGAAATGTCTGAAAGTCATTGAGAATTTTCAAAAATACTCTATTTTAAAAGGACAAAGGTCTGCATTTTTGGAACCACGGTGACAGAAGGATTTAGAAAATGATCCTGCACTGAATTATAAAAGTCTCTAGTAGGATGCACCAGTAATGACTGTATCAATTCTCATGACTTATCTTCTAAATCTCATCTCTAATATAAAGACATCTACTTATACTGGAATTTGTTTTGATAGTTCAACTATTCCTGCTTCAATTTCCACTTCAATTTAAGGTCAAAATCCTTTTTGATTTATCTGTTAGAATAGCCACACATAAAACACTCAGTGGAACATTGAAGATACGTCTTTAGACCAAGGTTTGCATCACTGAATTTTGCTGAGGAGCTCGAGACCAGAATTGGACCCTGGTTGTTTTATTTACCGTGAGCATCTGTGGAGGTGAAGACAAATCCATCAGGACACTCCCTCAGTTGATTCCCACTACACAATTCCATGAAGATACACCTTTTTTCCCATTCATTTACAGTGTAGCATTGGGCTTATTTGTGGGTCTACATAGAAAAAGAGGTGTCACTGTACTGGGCTGCCACTAGCTAGGTGAATCCCACTGTGAGGCAGCACACACATGCAGTGTTCCTGCCCTAGATCCATTCAGCTTCAATTCAGTAATCAGAAGTATCTACAGCCATTTGAGATTTCCTAGTGCCTGAAACACCTCCACTGTGCTGACGCATGTTCCTTTCTGCATCTCTGATGGTGGAATTCAGGTCTAGCTTTAGGTGTTCATATGTAAGTATCTGCATGTGCAGTAGGTGTCTGGGTCCTTGATACCAGCCAGCACAGCTCTGAGAGTGATTTAGCTCCTCTGCAAACAGCTGCTGGCACCTGACAGCCAAGTGCTTAAGCATCATCTAAGCACTGACTTTGTTGCCTTGGGAATGTTTCTGCTGCCCACCCTTGGGCACCTGGTTTCTTCTGAGACTTTCTAGTGAATCCCACCAGGCTTTCAGACACCTCTCCCAGCAGGCATATTGGTGTAACTCCCCTGCATCAGATCTGCCAACTCCACAGGCATCTGCAGTGGATATCTGGGTAGCCTTGGTGTGTCAAATGACAGTAGACAGATCCGTATGGGAAGTCATGCTCTAGATTTGCAGTATTTATAGCACAGGGTAAACACCTAACACACAGTTGGAGGTCGCAGTTCAGGTATCTTGATCATTAACCAAATTCCACTCCTGAATCTAGGCACATCAGAAGCCAGGTAAGCCTGAAGTCCAGTTATGTTAACAGGAAAAGAAAACAAAGAACAAAGAGCAGGGATAAATTAAATCTTCAAATAGTCTTTCCTTTGAGGAAGGTGTCTATAATCAAACGTACTATAGAGCACAAACTGAGTAGATAGAGTACTTCTAGATATTTTTCAAGAGGTGTCAGCAGGTCTAATTTTAAAAGGGCAGGTCATTGTAATGGTACAGCTAAGCTTTTATGTCCTCCATAAGAAGGTTAATACAGTTTTAAAAGGTAAGAAAAGAAAGAACATGCTGTAACCTTTTATCCTTGTCTTTAATCTGACACTAACAAAAATCGAGGAAATGCAGCCTGCCACCTCCTCTCACATCACCACATGCTGCTGTGTGCCTGGAGTTCCCAGAAAGCGGTACCAGTTGCAGATACATGCAGATGGGTGGACAGATGCTTCCAGGAGACAGACATACACACCAGTCCCCTCACACTGCACAAGAAATAAGAAATTAACCTTCAGGATAGCCGTGACATGGAAAGAAAGGAAAAAAGGTTGCTTTCCCATGATTTAAATATACATTGATACTGTCAGTGCTGTTAATGGTCCAGCTATTTGGACTGAAGTCTTCATGGTGCCCAAAAAATCCTACTCTAGGGCAACTGCAGAGCTCTGCTACTCCATGATAATATTGCCACCACGATCCAGCCTTTATCTCTTCATGAAAATTATTCATGTTCTGCCACAGAAGATGAGCATTCTTCGCCTTTGGAGACATCACTGGTGGGCTGGGGGTGGGGAGAGAAGACCTGGTGTGGACAAGAAATAAGCTATTTTGCATTGGCAACATGCCTGTTTCTGTAGGCCATTTGTTATATATTGGGCTCTGGCAGGATGAAGCTATCAGATACCGAAGAGAAAAAAATAAATGGCTCTTCAAATGGTTAAAGGTCAAGAAAGGCTTGCTTTGCTTGAAGGAGCTCCCTTGAAGTCAAGCCATACTACTGATTATGGCAAGGGTCCTGGGATGGAGCAGAATGATTTTATGGGGTTCGAAGGCAGACTTGATTTTCACACAAAGCAGCAAGGGGAGATCTAACTCACAGATCATTACTGCTGTGTATTGGGTTTTTTCCCCTGTTAAGCACCTAAAAAAATGTAGTGCCACAAATTTCAAATAGTATTTTAGACAAATTCTAACTGTATTAAACTCTTAGTTAAGTGGCAATTATAAGACTATATACAGTAATGCAACCTGCTGACTGAAATCCTGCCCTACCAACCCACACCTGGAAGAAAAAAAGCAGAGATATTGCTAGGCATGTGGGGAAGTATTAGCAGATACATTTGTAGGGAAAAATCATAAAACCACCTCCCGCCATGCTTATTAGCATGTTATCTACCTCTTGCCAATCAGAGAACAGTGGCTTTTTATTGCTCTTTACTGGACCTGGGCATATCTGCATTTTAAAAAATAACTGCAGGCTGGTAATATTCAGAGGAATAAAAACAAAGATTCAATTAGAAGACTTCAGGAATATTTAGGAAACCTTACTATGTAGAATTTTTTTGGCCTGTTTAACTTTCATTCATTTACATAACTGTTAGCTAAAGTATAGAAAACTCATGAACATGTAGGAGGGGGGTTTAATAAAATTATTCTAAGAAAAAATAGTTTCACTGAACTACCTTCCTGTGACTTATCTCTACTACCTCAGTAAGACAATGGAAAACAAAAGTCCATCTTACCCAAGCTTTTGGCAATTTCATCTCTTCTGCTAAGAAAGATCCCAGCTGACTGACTACAGTACAGGATTTGTGGGACATTTGAAGTGCTGTAGTTTTTTCCAACACAGGGACTAAAAAGAAAAACTTCTACAGCATGAACAGAATTAGAACTACAAGTTGCATTTTTAATTCCCATAATAATATTGAGTATTGTGAAAATCATAAAAAGCAAATAAAATCATCTCAGTTGAGCTATCATTTTTCTAGAATTCCAAATGGGGATATAAAAGGTTAATTCCAATAGGGCAAACAGGATGAGGTAACTGCTTAGAGAAAGCAAATAATTTCCTACAGTAGCTGAGAAGGTTTCCGTTTCTCAGAGCATAGAAGTTTAACACGCTGATGCTAGTGTTGACAAATGTGGCTGATTCCTTTTATCAAAGTGTAATACATATTTTATACCCCTGCCAATTGCAACTAGACTATACACAGTGAACTTAAAATATAAGCCCATGCTTTCTCCCATAGCTTGCAGCATTATTTTACATAAACCCCAAGATGATGCTACTATGTACTAACAATCAGATTACTATAAATAAGATTAGCTACTTTAGTTGGTTCTCATCATCCTAAGATAATATAAAATGAAAAAAAAAAAAGACATAAACCAAATAAAACTGTAGAATGAGTTTCTACAGGATTGCCAACATGATGCTCATGTCTAGAAACTTCATTACACACAGCTATGGCTATCTCCAGTCACATACTTGTGGTTGCACATACCTGGAGGATAAATATAGACATAATCAAGGAATGCCATGAAAACAGAAGTGTTCAGTGCTGTTTTTTCTGTAATAGAAACTGCATGAAGAAGACACATTTTCTACAGCAGTCTATGAAACACTGTATTTGAGCAGGTAAACAATTTTTCACAAGTTCTCAACTAGAAGACAAAAATTAGTGAAATTCCAAAGACAGAATAAACACTTTTTATTTCTTATTGTATTTTCTCATTCCACTAGCTGCATGTAATAGTTCTAAAAATTAACTTCATTACAGGCAGATGTAGAACCAAAATAAAGGACATATAACTGATAGCAAAATGAGAACTCCAGTCTGGCAGCATTTCCAGACTCAGACCTGAAGCTACTGCCAATACGGCTCACACTTTACGGAGCTTCTGGTACACTTTCCCTTAGATTTATTCTTTATAAGTCCTTCTACTTATTTCCACATCCAGAAGCAGTCAGCACCAGGACTAGATGTACTTCAGTGCCATCCCTCTCCCTGTGCTACTACCTTGAAAGGTTTTTGCAAATATGTGTAGATCTGAGAAAATTGCAGGTGTTATTTATTTGTCTGTATTGGGTTTACGCAGCAATGTTTTGGAAGGGAGGGGCTGCAGGGATGGCCTTTGTGAGAAGACACCAGGAGCTGCCCCCATAACAGACACAGCTGGCTCCAGAGACCCACCACTTCCCAAAGCTGAGCCCATGAGCAATGCTGGTAGGTTTTCTGTGACAATATATTTAGGGCGGCATAAAAACCACTGCACAACAGCTGTGAGAGAGAGGAGTGAGAAAATGTGAGAGAAACAGCCTAAAGACATCAAGGTTGGTGAAGAAGGATGGGAAGGAGGTGCTCCAGGCACCACAGCACAGATGCCTCTGCAGCCAATGGAGAAGACCGTGGGGAAGCATATTGTACCCCTGCAGCCCATAGAGGCCTACATCAGAGACCACTGAGAAAATATTGCAGTTGGAAGTATCACTGTAAACATGCTGTTTCTTACCTTGCTCTTCTGAGAGAGCTGGTGACAACATACAGACTTACATGGACCTTAGATGTAACACTGTACACTTTTATCTTATTCTGCTAGAGAAATAGTGTTCTGAGCAATCTTAAGTGTTTTCAGAAGTCTTAGAAAGACATACTAACAGATGACATATTCAAACAGAAGCTAAAGGTAGAAATTGACATGCAAGTTTCTTTGGGATGCACTGTATGGAAGGTTTGGGGAAACAATTTTAGGCCTTAAAGGAGCTACCTGCAAGTAAATCAGATCTGATTTCTGAAATATGATATTTAAATAATTTTAAAACTGTTTAAGTAAGCAGTAATTCTGAACTGCTAACACCCTTAACAGATTTTGACAACCACTATGAAAACTATAAGCCCTCACACAGGCTCAGATCCAGAAATAAACCCACTTATTTGAGACAGTTTTTACACCAGAATATAGTAAGGACTTTTTATATGACTCTCTAGGTTTTAATAGATGGACATTAGAGACCTTAATGTAGTAGAATATTATAATAAAACAAGATGGGTACTAATATAAATGTACATTAACCCATTTGCTAATGATCAACATCAGCCATAGGGACAGCTGCCAGCGGTTTCATGTCCTTTCATCAAAAGGGAGACAGACCCTATTATAATGTTTTAATTGTTGAGAAAGAAATGGATTTGCTTTTATCCAATCAATATTACTTTTACTGAGAATCAATTAAACTGACAAGGCTTCTCTTATTGAAGTAAGTAGGGGCTTTAATTAAATTCCATTCTATAGTTCAAGCAAGGCATAGGAAGAGAAGGAGCATCTAAAGACTACTTTTTATTTGGTGTGTATGTTGCTAGTAAGGTATTAGAAGCAATCGTAAATTAAACTGCAGATATATTAACATTTTACTTTGTATCATACTACACATAAAAATAAACCCACAGATATATACTGGTCCCATCTATTACAATATGTATTTCTGTTCTGAATTAGCACAAAATGGAATGCTCTGCATGATCTTTTATGTTACAGTAACATAGTATGTTAAAGGACATCCTTCTATTTCCTCAGAAACCATTATTAGTACTAAACAGACTCTCTTTGCCTATTTCTTTAGAAGATCACTGTACAAAAATGAGACACTGCAGAATAACAATAGGTTCCATTTAATTGGTGCAACCCTTCCCCTTGCCTATCAGCAGCACAACTCAATATTCACTCTGAGGCAAAGGAGTTATTAAGCATTTCAAGTGATATTTTCAAAGGGAATTTTCCTTTTTTCTTACTACCTCTTCAAATCAGAATCACTGGGTGAGAAGAAAGGCCAAGGGGATGGAAAGAAAAAGGCTTAATTCCTAAGAAATTATTGAAAATGATGTCATGAAATCAAACAGCACTTTTGTATAAAAAAATCTTCAGAAGAGAAAATACATTTTAAGCAAAAGACATAAAATACAAAGTCTTTCTGCAAGTGGTAACACCTCAGATCACTTAGCCCGGAGCTTCTATCATTTCTGTCTCCTGATGTGGTGCTATTCCAGTTTATTTTCCTTAGGCTGCTTTGCTCACTAAGGCAAGTAATTACAGTAGCAAATAATACAGCCAGAGTCCCAAATTAACGTTCAATATTATCATCTTGTTGCTACTGGCTAAAACAATGCTAACATTGGTAAATCTATATACCTTCCTGCTAAACAGCTATTAAAATAAATGATTTACTAAAAATCATCTTCAGCATCCTTGTTCTAAAATATGCCCTTTTTGTGCAAATTAAATAGCATACTAAGTGGCTAGCAGGTTCTTCTCGTTAAATATTCTTAATTGCTCAGTAGTTCAGTCCACATGTGTTTCACCTACAAAATCCCCTATACCATTAAGTGTCTCCAACTTGTGGCATGGTCGCAAGTATCCTTTTAACAATAGTTTTCAAAGATCAGCTGGTTATTCTGAATGTGCTGGGCATGGCAAAAATTAAGATCTTTTTTGACTTTAAATGCATTCTCTTTTTTTTCTCAAAGTGTGATGGAAATTACAATCATCAAGAACTAGTTCAGTGTTTTCCAGATAAAATTTTTTCCTGCTTCTAAATGGATTTTTTCAAAATCAAGTTGTTAATTCGATGGTTGGATAAAAAAAAAACCCACACATTTAAGTGTATATTACAATTAATATTTTATATGATATCACTGTATACAATATATTATTTCATATATGCAAACAATTTATACTGAACCAAAAATATTATGAACATGGGTTTTAATTTCTGTTTGATAGCCAAGTTGAAATTTTCACTTTTAATTTTGCTTTACAGCATCTACAAATTCACCCAGTTGGCAAGGCACGCAGTGGGGGCAGCGGCAAGGCCTACGGTGGAGCGCTAGATCAAGGTGGAACAGGTGTTCCAAGCATGGGGGGATCTCAAGTGGCAGTGCGGAGCCCCACCAGCAGCTGGCACCTCCCGACAGTCAGGTTGGCATGGCCTGGGCATTCCCAGGAGCAACCACGGCAGATTAAAGCGGCTCTGAAGATCACGGGCCAGTGGGGCATGGCAGGGCAATTCACGTGGAGGGCCCTGCTTGTAGGCACACAGCCCAGAGAAGTGATCTAGGTCTCTGCCATAACAGTGGGCACTCACCTCAGAGTTAAAGCCAGTGTTTTACAGAGGAAGCCCCTGTGATGTTTGATGCTTCCATCCAGACATAACTGGTAAGAAAGGAGACATCAGTACAAGCAGTAGGTTGCCATGAGTGCCCAGGCTCTTCTGAAGAAAAAGTAAGTACCTGAGCAAGGTGCTCATAGGCTGATGATCTGTTACATCAGGTGGCCAAGATGCAGGAAACAGTTAAAAGGCTGCTCAGTATTACAGGACCCAAGATGGAGATAAATAGTTTCAGAACCATGCTTCTGTAGCAGACACCACAGAGAGTAAGTCCCCTTGGACCCTGGTGGTCCACAAAAGCAGGACTCTGAAGAACACCCAAAAAGATTTATGAAGCTTTAACAGCTATAGACACCCACAAGCAAGGTATGCAAGGAGAAACTGTACCAGCAGCACACCATGGATGCTATAAAAAAAATGAGGAGTGGTCATAGTGGGTGACTCAATTAAGGGGCACTGAAGTACCCATCTGCCAGCCTGACAGGGAGTCATGTGAAGTATGCTGCCTTCTGGGAGCTAAGGTCTGAGATGTTGCCAGAAGGGTGCCACAACTGAGATGTTGCTGAGAGGGTACCTCAACTTGCTAAGAGCACAGACTACTATCTACTACTAATCGTTCACATGAGCAGGAATAACACCATAAGCCAGAACCTGGTGCAGAATCAAGGAAGACTATAAAGCCCTGGAGGTGAAAGTGAAAAATATTGGTCCCCAAATTGTCTTTTGTCCTATTTTATCCATTAGAGGAAAAGGTGCAGCCAGAAGTAGACATATAATGCACATCAACTTCTGGCCTCATGACTAATGCTGTCATGAGGGGGTTGGCTTCTACAACAATGGGACATTCTTTGATGATTATAGTCTGTTATGCAAGGATGGGATCCACCTGTATAGAAGAGGCAAGGGAGTGTTTGACAGCAGATGAGCCAATTTGGACAGGTGGGCTCTAGACTCAAGAAGTCGGGGAGGGGTCCAAAGTGGCAAAAATTTCCAACTGCGGAATAAATCAAGTCATCCAGAGCAGCAACATATGTTCCTTAGCTGCCTCTCAAGATGAATACCAGAAGGCCAACCACCTCAAGGGTGCACATGGCTATGGTGGATCCTATTGCACCCCTCCTGGGAAACCTGTGTACTCGATTCCCTCTCTGAAATGCCCGTACACTGATGCACACAGTGTGAGGAATTTAAAGATCTGTGTGCAGTCGCAGGGCCGTGATCTCATTGCAATTACAGAGACATGGTGGGATAGCTCGCATGACTGGAATGCTGTCATGGATGCCTATGTACGTTTTAGGAAAGACAGGCCAGCAAGGCAAGGTGGTGGACTTGCTCAGCAAGGCGAGGTGGTGGAGTTGCTCTTTATGTGAGAGAGCAACTGGAATGTATCGAGCTCTGCCTAAGGGTGGATGCAGAACAAGTTGAGAACTTGTGAGTAAAGATTAAGGGGCAGACCAGTATGGATAAGCAAGGAGCTTCTGGCAAACCTCAAACATAAGAAGGAAGTTTAAAGAATGTGGAAAAAGGGACAGGCCACTTGGGAGGAACATAGGAACACTGTCAAGACTATGCAGGGATGCAATGAGGAAGGCTGAGGTCCATTTGGAATTAAATCTGGCAACAGAGGCCAAGGACAAGAAGAAAGGCTTCTTCAAGTACATCAGTAGTAAAAGGAAGACTAGGTAAAATGTGAGCATGCTGCTGAATGAGGTGGATGCCCTGGTGACAAACGACACAGAGAAGGCACAGTAACTGAGTTCCTTCTTTTATTCAACCTTTACTGCTAAGGCCAGCCCTCAGGAATCCCAGACTTCGGAGGCAAGAGGGAAAGTGTGGGGAAACGAAGACTTTCCTTTGGTTGAGGAGGACCAGGTTAGAGATCATTTAGGCAAACTTGGCGCCCACAAATCCTTGGGCCCCAGTGGGATGCACCCCCAAGTGCTGAAGCAGCTGGCAGATGTTATTGCTAAACTGCTCTCCATTGTCTTTGAAACATCATGGAGAATAGGAGAGGTGTCTGAGGACTGGAAGAAAGCCAATGTCACTCCAATCTTCAAACTGGGAAAGATGAGGGACCCCGGAAACTACAGGCCAGTCAGCCTCACTTCCATCACTGGAAAGGAGATGGAATAGCTCATCCTGCAGGTCATCTCTAAGCATGTGGAGGAAAAGAAGGTCATCAGGAGTAGTCACCATTGATTCACCAAGGGGAAATCATGCCTGACCAACCTGAGAGCCTTCTGTGATGGGATGATGGCTGGGCAGATGAGGGGAGAGCAGTGGATGTTGTCTACATTGACCTCAGCCAGGCTTCTGACACAGTCTCCCATAAGATCCTACTAGGTAAGCTTAGGCAGTGTGGGTTAGCTGAGTGGACAGTGAGGTGGACTGAGAACTGGCTGAATGGCAGAGCTCAGAGAGCTGTGATCAAAAATGCAGAGTCAAGCCGAAGGCCTGTAGCTAGTGGTGTTCCCCAGGGTTCAATGCTGGGTCCAGTCCTGTTCAACTTATTCATCAGTGACCTGGATGAAGGGCCAGAGTGTGCCCTCAGCAAGTCTGCTTATGATACAAAAATGTAAGGAGTGGCTGATGCACAGAAGGCTGCACTGCCATTTAGCAAGACCTGGGCAGAGAGCTGAGTGGAGAGGAATTTTAATAAAGGCAAGTGTAAGGTCCTGTACCTGGGGAGGAACAACCCCACACACCAGTACAAGCTAAGGGCTGACCTGCTGATACGCAGCTCTGTGGAGAGGGATCTGGAAGTTCTGGTGAGCAGCAAGTTGCCCATGAGCCAGCAGTGTGCCCGTGTGACCAAGAAGGCAAATGGGATCCTGGGGAGCATTAGCAGGAGTGTGGCCAGCAGGTCAAGGGAGGTGATCCTGCCCCTCTACTCTGCCCTGGTGAGGTCAAATCTGGAGTGCTGTGTCCAGTTCTGGGCTCCCCAGTTCCAGAGGGACAGGGAACTACTGGGGAGGGGCCAGCAGAGGGCTACAGAGATGATGAGGGGACTGGAGCATCTCCCTTTTGAGGAAAGATTAAGAGAGCTGGGCCTGGTTAGCCTGGGGAAGAAAAGGCTGAGAGGGAAACATATCCATGTCTAGAAATATCTTAAGGGTGAGTGTCAGGAGGACAGGGCCAAGCTCTTTTCAGCGGTGCCCAGTGAAAGGACAAGCAGCAAGAGGCACAAAGTGAAATGCAGGGAGTTCCACATTACCTTGAGGGTGACAGAGCAGTGGGACAGGCTGCTCAGAGAGGATGTGGAGTTTCCTTCTCTGGAGACATTCAGAACCCGCCTGGACGTGATCCTGTGCAGCCTGCTCTAGGTGACCCTGCTTTAGCAGGAGGGTTGGACTAGATGATCTCTGGAGGTCCCTTCCCACACTGACCATTCTGTGATTCTGTAAAATGTTGAAACTCCCCACAGAGAAATGACATCCAAACACCTTTAAGTGATTGCAACAGCTGTGGGTAATTGTTCAACTTATTCTGGTGTTTATGGCAAAGGCATAACCTTCTATACTTTCAAAACAACAAATAATCTTCTGGTACAATATAAAGGAACCAACCAACCAACCAAACAAGCCCTTCAAAAATAGGCTTCACGCTTACCTCAGGTCTGCTCACAAAGTTGTAGCAATGTAACACCAATGGAACTGGGTACAGTATTCGTGCTGGCTAAACTTATGAAATTCCCTTTCAAGAACAGTTTTATATTTGGGTACACTACTGAATTTTTGCTATGGCTATAAAAATAAAAGTTTCTTTTGTGCCTCAGCAGTTTTTATGCAGGTTTTAATGAAATTTGAAAATACTGAGCTTCTCAATGCCTTTCTGTAACTGTCTGCATGTGAAGTAAGAGTAAAGCTCATGTTAACTACTCTTTCCGATTGGTGAAGTTCAGACTGCTACTAACTCACAGTGATGTAAGAGGTCGTACTCCATAAAATGTTCATGAACTCCTGCATAGACACCACTGAGCTATTGACTTTCTTATGAAGAGTTAAAATACTTCATCACTAATCATAATGGCCGTGGAATGGGTTTTAAACCCAGAAGCCATTACACAAAGTAGCCTGTAATATATTTTCAGAAGGAATGATCTGTCATGCCCTAAGCAGATTGAGTCAAATTCTATTCAGACTCTGAGTATCGATTCTTTAATTGATCACTTGCCAGTTATACCTCCAAACAGTAGACAATAGCCATGATGAAGTACTTTTTTTCTACAGCACCTTTGTGCTGACAGCAAGGTAGCAGCTTCTCTTTGGTACCTTTTGAAAGACTTTCTGATTTTATGAATGATTCACTGCCCACAGCTCAAGGTGTTTTGAAAAACATAGAATTTTAGGATTTATGCAGAACTGAGCCACTTTTTAGTACTTTTATTAGTTTTCCCAGGACTGCACAAACATAACAGAATTTCTGTTCTAATAGCAGCCTAAGTGTTTTCCTGCGTCTCTCCATTTTCTAGCCTATTTTCTAGACAATGGACAAAAAGGAAGCACTGATGAACGTGCAGCATATAGCTAGAGAAGACAATCTTTTTTAACTGAAATGCTGAATTATTTAATCTTAAATATTGTATAAAAACAATTCCAACAAAACTGCAACAAAATGGTTAAAAAATACTGAAGACGCTGCTTTCCACATTTTTGGACTTCTTTTTTTTTTCTTTTTGAAGTAAATTGTCTAGAACATGTAGTTATCTCTTTAAGAATTAAAAACAATAAAGAATTTAATCTTTTAAATTCATAAAAAACTCTCACTGCTTTGATCATCTTGTCAAATATGCTTTTCATAATTTTGCTTTAAAGAAAAGGTAAAACTTGTGTTTGAATGTTATCTCAGAACAAAACATTTCAGAATTGTAGCTATTTTCACAAAATTAACAACCTGTGTTCCAACATTTCTCTGTTCCTTTAACATAGAAAATTGCTTCCTTCCTATAGCAATTTGTACTTATGTCAAATAGTAAAATAATTGGAAAGTCTTATGCTATTATGTAACAGCTCAATAAACATTCTCTTTTTCCCTTCAACGATGTCAGTAAGATGTCAGTATCATTCAAAAGGAAATTTCTTTGGTTTCCTGATATAGAAAGTTTACAAGACAATCCTCATCTTTTGCTACCTCCCTCTCCAGCAAAAACATGCAATAACCATGGTCTTTAGATGCATGTGTTAAAGGGGAGTTTTCTCATACCACGGCCATAACACAGTTGTATGTATGATTCCAAGTTCTAGTTTTCAGAGCAGTTTTCCTGGCAGACTTTTCCTTTGAAAAGGAGGAAATAAGCAATCATTGATGTCAGCTCCACCAGTTGCAGCTATTTTTTAAAAGGATCAGGGCCACTGTCAGGACACCATCAGTACAGGTGAGCACAGTTGTGGGTTGTGGGTTTTTTCTTCTTGTATCTGTTTAATATCACCGGTTCTACAAAGAACTTTGCAAGGAAAAAGCCCTGTTTAGCTAGTAAATGCTCTGTGACATTGCATTTAATTAACATCGTGTTACACTTATTCTGGAGCAGTCATAATTTATTTTAGTAATTAGAGTATCAAGATTTCATGCTTTTATTTGACTGCTACTTACATTTCAATAACTCACATTTAAATACATTGTCATCCGTATTAGACAGAGCTAGCCAGGGTGATGACAAAAATACTGTCATATTACAGTGTGGATGATATCAAAAACTTTACAAGGTTTATATGGGCCAAGGTACTGATCCTCATGCATGAGAGAGATATCTCAGAGAATGGGGACCTGTGAAGGTTGGATTACCTGTCATGCAACCTGGGACTATTGGGCAGCGATACACGGGAATACAGGCCTTTGCAGAAATTAACCACTGCACGTATGCTTTTCTGTCTAACTCAGCCCACTAGAGATTGGTGAACAGCTTGCTACATGCAGACATTGTTCAAGTATGGACCTAGCAGTAAAGAAGCATTCTTATTAAAAAAAAAAACTATTCCCACTTGATGGTGGCAGTGTCTAGAGCAAGTCACCTCTTATTCGTCTCTTCTGAGTGCTGTTCCCCAGTTTATCAATCATTTTGTCATTATTTAATGATTTCAATAGATGTCTATAAAGCTTCTAGAAAAATAAGCATATTTAATAGGGCTGAAGAAAACATCAGTTTTCTTTCTGAGAAGGGAGGCTTTACTTGATGAGCAGTAGAATATTCTATCATAAGTAACTAGTACCAGGCAAGAACCTGTATCTGCATTTCCACAGATACAACTTTCTTTAAGGATTTATAGGATACCATTATATCTTATAAATGGGGTTAGAAAAGTTAGCTACAGATCTTCAGTTAGGAAAAGACTGCTGCAACATACCATATTCAAATTAAAATAACAACTTAACACACACACATACACCACACACCACCTCGAAAACAAATGCCTGTCTATTTTTTTTCCTCTCCAACATTAGGTAGAATGTAAACTGTTCACCCCATTGCTCCCCATGCCAGCAACAATTTCGCATAGATAAAATCTTAAGTTTCCCCTTTTTCTCAGATATCATATGACATGATTATCCCTATCATTATCATTGAGTTTGATAGCTTACTAGATTGCATCATGATGTTCTTTTAATTTGATGATTACGTACATGCCCCAGGCAAGTTACTATGCTAACGTCTGATGATTTAGCAAACTGATCTGGTTTTATTTATTTATTTTACTTCTGGCTGAAACATTTTCTAGTCTCAGTGTAATGCCTTTGTGAAAACAGCCTAGATACACAACTTCTGTGTATTTGCATTAGTGGTAACGAGGGATGCCTTGAGCCACAGGAAAACAATATGGTTTTTAATGTACGTGCTTAACTGTTGTGTTAGGTCCCTAACTTTGAAAAACCCAGCTTAAATATTTATGAAATGACATTGTTAATTTTGAATTGAGTAATGACTGATTATCTTTCATAAAGAATTCTGCAAGATCTGCAGTCAGGTTTCTGTGCTGAGTTGCAGGGTTGCAGGTGTTTGTTTGGCTCTCTTGGGCCAAAGGTTCAAACTACACTAAAGTTTTTTAAATGAAAATTTAATTGAAGTTATAACACAGGTGTGGGGGATAGTTCAAATTGGGTTAATGAAGTTCAAAAATACTGGTTTAGGATGATGAGTTCAAAGCCTGTAATAGATAACAATTTTCTGGGTTTATTTGGCATCTAAACTATACAGGTCTCCACATCCAGTCTATGCCTATACAACTTGTATTGAACATGTCTTTTTAAGTTTCAGCTCTCAAGACATAGAATACTCCAAAACAAGTCTACTGCCAAGCTTCCCCCCCACCTTCCCCACTCCGTCCCTGCCTCCAGTACTTTAAGAAAGTATTTTCTATAGTAAAGGCTATAAGAAATGGTATAGATCTATGAAAAGGCTTCATTACATGGCACAATGTGAATAGCTATTGTGTCCACATTCCAAATTGTGACATGAATGTTCTGTAAACACATTCTCTGACATGAACAGAAATTCTCAGTAATATCAACTGAAAATGAATCTATAATCTTTTGCTGGAAGACAAACTCAACCAACTCAGTCCCTTTGAGGATAAAAATTACTGGATTAATAATATTAAGTTTTATTTTATTTGAATGAATAATTATTTTGTGCCAATACATTACTGCTTACATTGCTTACATAGGCGTTTCACCCATGCTTTTCTTTATTTCATTTGATTGTAATTCTTTCCCCATAGACAAACCTGTCTGAGGCAAATACGCTCGGCTGAATAGTAGTGAAAATTTAGATAAGGTACAAATGGCTGGAGGGCAACTGCAATATTCAGCAATTATATGTACACTACACCATGCCCCAGTGGAATTCCTGCTGAGAATGTGCTTTGCATTGTGTAGAAACAATCAAGGACAGAAAACAGCCACAAATATTCACATTAGGCAGTTTAATGTGGGAGACTATTTCACAGGATACGTTTAAAATAATAGATACCAGTGGAGTAAGAACTCTGGGAAGAACCTGAGACAGCTATTTCCTGAGGAACAGAAACCTTTCTGTGCAATTAATGGCATCTGTTACTTCTGCTCTACTAGTTCCATATTGTTTCCTCTCCCCAAACCTGAAGGAGAAAAATCAAGCCTTTCTAGCCAGAATGGAACAAAACCTCTTAAACTTAAGTCTATACTAGTAATACTGCTTATTCCAAATTCCACCATGGTTACTTGGCCCTCTGAATAGCATAACAAAACATTAAGCAGCACATTTTCAAAGAACAACCTTGTATCTGGGCCATGCAGTGTGAAGCATCAAGAAAATGGCAGAAAGATTTTAGCTACCTGAGTTAGAGAGAAAATTAATCTCTTGAAAAGGGCTTATCTGGACTCTGTTATTTCCAGTGTGAAAGGCACATTTAGTGAAAGAAATAAATTGGTTATTACTTGTACATTAGTGATCAGCACAGACTCAATGTAAAACACAGTTGCTAAACAGAAAACAAGTTCTACAGAGGGTATTGGGTTGATGACCCCATTACAGCTAATGACCTTGAACACCATTCAGACTTAGTTTAATGCTCCAAAACCTGTCAAGCACTGCTCTGTTTTTTATTTAACTCTCAACATTCTTTCATGCCATAGTATGAAAGACAAGAATAAATATCTCAAGGCTGCTTAAATTTAAATATTCATTTATTTCAATATCTCTTATGAACACTGGATTTCTAAATCTCAGCTGTTTGAAATATCCATATAAAATGGAATATTGTATTTTATGATGGCACATAGAATTTACTTTGAAGGCACAGTGATTACTTACAGTTCAATAAATATCCCAACATCTTTGTATGATTAAGGTGTGGTTAACTGTGAATATTTCTTCTTGTTTGCTTGTAACTTCTTTTCTGTCTACCATCTACTTGTTCTTTCTACAATTCTGTTTCTCTGCAGTTTCAGCTAAAAGTTTTGCTCAAGAGTGTCCTTAATCTGGTTCCTGAACACACCCCAAAATGCTAGCTTGAATTCCATAATAGCTGCAATTTATGTTAGCTTGACTGTCATGGGAGCTGGGCTGAATCTTTAGTGCTGCAGTGAAAGGCAGAAGCTGAAATTACAATTCCTGGGGTGCTGTACCTAATCGTTTTGTTCTGCTCATTCAGCCAAGTTGTACTCATGCAAGCTGACTACATAGAGGAGCTGTCCAAGTAGCAGTCTAGATCTAGCCCAGGGGATGAGTTAACCTATGTCCCTTGAACAGAACAGCAAAACTTGCAGGTTAGAAATGGAAGAAGAGATCTGTCAGAATTCCTACCCTGTTGAAATTGCTCCCAAGGAAGAAGAAAAAGAAAGCAAGAGAAGAGATAGGACGTTGTAGGAGTGTCACAGGGCATGTGGCAGTACAGGGATCTCCACGGGCCACTGGAAAGTTACAGTGACTTTGTAGCTGTGTGATTAAAAACAGGGGGAAAAACTGTAGTGAGACAGTGGGAAGAAAGTGCTGAGCCAGACAATCAACTTAATCAAGGACTAGTGCAAGATGCTGAAAGCCATCTGTTTCTTGCACACATTGCAATAAGATTTGCATAAAGGCATACAAAGCCTGTAGACAGGTAGGTGGACTGAAGTGGTCAATACCGTTGCAGGTTCATAGCATCACAAAGTATGCTTCATCACCATTATGATAATATCTAAATGGAAAGTTGTGTTGTTTTAAAGAAGCGCAATTACCCTGATCCCAATTGTACAGATACTTACTGGTATAAGGAAACTAACAGAAATATTCCCATAGGAAGATTCTATAATAAACACTCTTCTGTCAAATATATATATGTGCATGTTAAGGATTTTACCATTTGGTAGAGAGCCAGGGTAGGAATTAGTCTGTTGGGACAAGATTATGGAGAACTTATATTAATGGGCTTACTTTTTTGTAGAGTTGTCAAGGGAACTTAAGGGAAGATGGGGGCCTGGAATGAAGGGACAGGGACAGAAAGAAATAAAGGAAACGTAATGTGAACTTAAGGGACATGAGAGTGCAGAAGTGGAGGGGTAGGATGAAGAGATAAGGAACACTGGTAGAATGAACACAATTATAGGAAGAAGGATTTAATGCATCAGTAGAGCCCACCCTCTACTCAATAACACTCATAACTCCAAGTCATCCACCATGACTTTGTATGGATTACAGTTTAGCTATACCATGGATTAAGAGGACAGCCAATATCAGTCCTTGAAGGATTTATTAGCTGATACGTGAATAATGTATGATGCCAGATGAACAAGAGTCATGCCGATTTCCAAGGCCAAATGTTAACCTAGAGAACATAGGTTTGCATAGAATCAATCTGTTTTTTTGTTTTGCTGATACTTGATGGCAGCAATATACTCACACACTTTAGTATCTTCTCATACTCCATTATGTTTTTCCCTTCATAGGGCTATCTCAACCTTCCTTTGCCCAAATAATGGAGCACAGATTACCCAGTATATCCAGGTGTATTTTTCTGATTCCTACGTATCCAGCTTGGAAAAAAAAACATCCCTTAAAAACCCTAAAATTTGCCAACACTAATAGACAGCTGGGTTTCACAGTACAGTCAAACTCTTTTCAGTTTTAAATATAAGCTACTTAAAAAAGAGGAATTTAGCTGTAGTTTATACCACAGAATAACACAGCTTTTTAAAATCTGTATTGTCACCTCCCACCAACACCAGAACTTGCATAACTTGTAAACAAGGCTTTTCCAAATTTAAGGAAGAAGTATTAAAAATAAACATTTTGACCATTCAGGCAGGTCCCCTCTCAAGGCTCCACCAACAAACACCTCCCTGTGTTACTTGTACACAGTTAACACAGCTGCAGTACAAAGGCCAAAATTCTCATGCCTTGCTCCTGACAGTAATTCTTTTTAAATTGATAGAAGTGAGCTGGGACCTTAGGCTGCAACCATATAAGTCTTATCTCTAAATGAGACATATTAACTACGTAGGCAGTAAACACAAATGAGCAGAAAGTTCAAGCTCTGTCTTATTCAAAGCAAATTATTAGTTCCACATTTTTTGTGAAATTTTGATGAAGACAGTGAAGTATTGTCACAGATAAGTATTATGTAGTGGTGACAGTTTGTACAGAATCAACTTAAAGGAATGTTGTCAGTTTAAGAGTCTCTTCTGTGTGATTTTTTTAAAGTCTCCTATTGCTACATTAAACAACTTCTATTGCTAGTACTGCATGAGATTGAAAGGGGAAAATTCCCTATTCAGCTTTGCTGCAGACTGTACAAACTCCTTTTATTATATAGTTATTGTCAGTGCTGCCTTCTGTCTGTGGTTTTCTCTGTTTGTGTGTCTCAACACATGAAAATGAAACACCAAAACCCATATGAGCTATCTGTCTTCCTGACTCTATTAGAGTTTCCATCTGATAGGAGTCAACCTGAGGTCTGCCATCATTTCCAGGGACTGCTTGTGGATTTTCCATTAGATTACTGAGTAAAAAAAGAGCTGATTTTAAGACCAATGTTTTGGTCTGCTGTCTGCTAGCTGGCTGTCTTAACCACTTAGCCAAGAGAGTCAAGTTTCCATCTGTTTGTCCTCCTTTTGTCCTCCAGGCTCTTCTGTTGCCTCTCATACAGAGGCTCAGATGAAGCAGGTGCCTAAGCCTAGGAGTAGTAAGCTTCCAGAAGCTGTTTTACTTTTCAGGCTAAGAAAAGCCAAAATCTCAAGTCTCCTACTCTGTAGTTTAGAGATTTTGTCATTGGACTTTAAGCAAAAAATAAACAGTGGTGTCAATACCTCCTCCTTTTTCCGGTACTTTTAAATAAAAATGATAGTGATACTGTATCAGATAGGGAAGTTAATTATGCCAGTATGACACCAGCGTGTAAAACCTGTCAGACCTTTACATAAAGGCTTTGTAACAAATACTGCATCCATCAAAGGACTTAAAATCTGAGGTATCTGTGGATGGGCTTTGAAGGAAATATGTGTAGAATAGTTAACTTGACAGAATCTTGGATATCTACAGTAGAAGAACTTTAAGTAACTAAGTAAATGCTATAGCAGAAATGGATAAACTGGAGAGTCCAGATAGTTACACAAACCTGTGAATATTATGTCTTATACTTAGTTGACAAAATCTTAAATAAATATCATATTTTACTTTATATTTTCCTGTAAGTCCCAGCCTTAAATTCTAAATCTGTATTGAAAACTTAGTCCTTGTGAGCTTTTCAATTAGCTTTGGCTGGGTAGGTATATTCCTGCACTAAATTTGTAGCTACATTACTGTGTTTGGACTGCTTTCATCCATTCTTTGTGGGCAGGTGTTCTGACATTATAGGAAAGTATATATCTGTGTAGATGTTGCAGGCCATCTGAGATGCACATTGGTCCTCAATGTTCCAAGAATCAATTTGGACTTCGTTACATCTATTTGGATTATCCACAACTTAATACATAAACTACTTAGTGCAATTGTTCCAAGTGGGTAAGAGAGAAGAACAGATAAGATCTTTCAGTGGAGTTAAAAAAAACCCAAACCCAAACCAAAAAACATTTCCTGGATCTATTAGCAAGATGGTTCTACAGTCTTCTCAGAGCCATTAATGAAGAGGTGTGAGTCCAGCCTAATTACATGGTCAAAGCTCAGAAAACAGTTTTGATCACCTTTGGAGTAGTCCATTGCAGCTGGGAGTTCTTCAACAAATAAGACAATCTGCCACGCTCAGCTAGACCACAGAAACAGAACTTCAAATTTAAGAAACAGGAATTACAGGCAGAGCAACAAGGGACTGTCAGCTTCTGATTGACTGATGGCCAGATTCTCCCTACAGACTTTTGATTCATATATATTAGACTTTATTGTGGAGCATTTGAATGTACGGCCACAAGTAAAATCCCTAGTCAGAAAGGTGGGGTATAAATAAAGGCAACTTCAGGAGTTCAGTTTGTATGCCAATTAATGCCATGAGGAGCTATGCAATGGGAACTTCAGTGGGAAAAAGTGTTAAGGCCTACATATTACTGTTGAACAACGGTGACACAACTGGAGTACAAATTTCCTGAATAGAAAAAAATGAGATCTTCAGGGTGACACAATAATAAAAAAGGTGTCTGAGCAAGTCTCCCCACTGTACTCATCTAGACCCCTAGAAGAAGTATTTTTTTATTCCTTCCTCAGTAAGACCTTAGTGCACATCTGTCCCCTGGTCTTCTCCAGGGTTACCCTGTGGTGGCCTATGCAGTCTCTCTGTGCTTGCTCTGCATTTTCATTGTGCTTTTTTCTTCCTCCTGCCCATCTCACCTTGCACTTGAGAAGTCCCCCTAGCCACTTACAAATTTCTAAATACTTTCAGGGAAGGAGCAATCCCTGTCTGCTTCTGTTGGTTTTCATTTGACCCTGGTATCGGGCTACCTTCCGCTCCACAGTCGACCCTCTCAGAGAAAATTAGGGCATACAACAGCACATACTGGTGTGGGGGGGGGGGGGGGGTGTGGGGGTGTGTGTGGGTGTAGTGCATGGAAATCACTCACTGTAAACTACTGCAGGGGCTGGTCTTCACTGAACAGCATTTATTCCCCCACTCAAAAAGCAAATATATGCCCTCTGCAAATAAGCTGCTGGTAGCTGGTAGCAAAGGAGCTCATTTTTTCTTCCTACCTTACAAAGACAGTGATAAACCCGGAGACCTTCAAAGGCTGAACTGCTAATCTCTAGTCTTTCAAAAATGGTATTGTTGTCCACACAAATCTGTAATTTCCCCAGCACACTAGAGGATCATTGCTTTTAAGAAAGTTTTCTGTTCTGCAGGTTTTTATGCAAAAAAGCATTTTAGGCTAAGTGTCACTAATATTCCTCTCTCACTCCCTCCCCTTTGTCTCTAGAGTCTGTCAACCTTTGACATTTACACATCCAAATAATGATTTTTTTCCTGAAACTGTGATGATTTTCTTACCTTTCAAATTACAAAATTTAGGGACAAATAATCTCCTCTTAGAATTTCTCTGCCTTTATCCATTTGCAGTACAAGGTTATTTAAGTGTATGTCTTTGATTGTATTACTTAATGCCAGAACCATTATTATTTCCTTCCCTTTCAGTTGCTTCATATATTCAGTTAAAAATCAATTGTGTGCCACATCCGCAAACATACCCTCAGTCTTATTTCCTCTCATTTATTTTTTCCACTCCTTGCCTGGGTAGTTAAACTTCCATTAATACCACTCAGGACATCTCAACATTTTTTTTTAAGTTCCATCATTTCACAGTCCAATTGCCATCTGTGGCAAGATAGCTTCCTATATAACATTCATAGAGCTATTTATCCTACAAAGCTATAATCTCAGTCTATAATATCCCTTTAGTCTTAATTTCAAAAATAGAATTTGATAGCTGTCTCAAGTACAGCTCCAAGTGCTTTTTGTTGCATCAGCTTAGGAAAATTGAAGTCCCGATAGAATTAAATCTGGCTGGGGACATCAAGGGCAACAAGATAAGCTTCTGTAGGCACATCAGTGATAAAAGGAGGACTAAGGAAAATGTGGGCCCTCTCTGGAAGGAAACGGGAAACCTGGTTATCTGAGATATGGGTAAGGCTGAGGTACTCAATTACTATTTTGACTCAGTCTTCACCAGCAAATGCTCCAGTCACAACACCCAAGCCACAGAAGGCAAAAGCAGGGACTGGAGAATGAAGAGCTACCCACTGTAAGAGAAGATCTGGTTTGAGGACATCTGAGGAACCTGAAGGTGCTCAGGTCCATGGGACCTGATAAGATGCATCCACAGAACCTGAGCAAACTGGCGGATGAAGTGGCTAAGCCAGTACCGATCACCTTTGAGGAGTTGTGGCAGTCCGGTAAAGTTCCCACTGAGTGGAAAAGGGAAACATAACCTTCATTTTTAAAACGGGAAAAAAGGAAGACTCAGGCAACTAAAGGCCAGTCAGCCTCACCGCTGTGCCCAGCAAGTTGAAAAGTATGACAAGGCATATGGAAAATAAGGTGATTGGTCCAAGACAGACCTGCTGCTGGCTAACGCCAAGCCCATCAGCAACAGTGGTAGTGCCTCTGGGATAACATATTTAATAGGGGGGGGGGGGGGGGGAACCTGCTGTACAACCTGCACCTGGCGCAAGGGGGTGAGACTATGTAAGGGGAATTACTCTGCAGCCACCCAGGTCAGTGCAGAAGGAGCAGGAGATGCTCCAGGTACCTGAGTAGAGGCTCCCCCCAGCCCGCGGGGCAGCCCCCGGCGGGGCAGGCTGTGCCCCTCAGCCCACGGAGCCCGCGGGGGAGCAGCTCCCCCCCGCAGCCCGGGGCAGGGGGTGCCCGCGGGGGGCTGTGACCCGCGGGGGCCGCGCTGGAGCCGGCTCCGGGCAGGGCCCGTGGCCCCGCGGGGAGGAGCCCGGGCCGGGGCCGGGCTGCGGGCAGGGCCGGTGCCCCCGGGGGGGCTGGAGCCGGCTGGGCCTGAGGGGCTGCGCCCCGCGGGGAGGGGGGGGGGGGGATCCACAGTGGAGCAGTTAATGATAAACTGCAGCCCATGGGAAGGACTCATGTTGGAGTTCCTGGAGGACGGTCTCCTGTGGGAGGAACCCCACGGTGGAGCAGGGGAGGAGTGTAAGCAGCCCTCCCCGTGGGGAGGAAGGAGCGGCAGAGGCAATGTGTGATGAAGTGACCGCAAAACCCATTCCCCGTCCACCTTTGCTACTTGAGGGGGAAGAAGACAGAAGAATCATGAACGAAGTTAAGCCCAGGAAGAAGGGAGGGTTGGGGGAAAGGTGTTTTTAAGATTTGGTTTTATTTCTTCTTATCCTACTGATTTGATTGATAATAAATTAAACTAATCTGCCCACGTAGAGTCTGTTTTGCTGATAACGGTAATTGCTGAGCAATCTCTCCCTGTCCTTGTCTTGACTGAGGTGCCTTCTATTACATTTTCTCTCCCCTATCCAGCTGAGGAGGGGGAGTGATACAGCAGCTTTGGTGGGCACCTGGCATCCAGGGTTGACCCACTACAAAGTGCTACAGCAACCTTAATTTTATTTCCTTTATTTTTTTCACCTTCAGTGTACAAGATCAAGTTAAGAGCGATGGAGATGTTCACGTTTGATGTGCCTTTTGACTTTCCTTCTGATTGCCTGGTTTTATTCTGAGAAGCAAGAAACAACCATTTGACTAGAATTAATTAAGTTAGGTAAAGCAATCATTGATTAATTTATCAGCAAGTACATATGCCAATATTTCCAAGTAACACTGCTTTTCCTACCTTTACAGCATCAATACTTTTACATATGAGAAAATATTTTTGGGTCTGTTAGCCAAAAAATGCAACACTGAGCCCTAAAGGAATAAATTCTGCACAGTGGTATCTGCCTATCCTAATTTGAAATCCCCAGTTTATACAGGGGTAGAAATGTACAATCTAATATTAATGATTATTTTACTCAAAGGAAAAGAGGGGGCTTTTTTGCTTAAATTGTATTGTTTATTATTTTTATTATCACCAATGTTATTTTAAATTCTTTTCTGAAATTGTAAAAGAAAATCAATAATCGAACAAAAACTGATTTTGCTTGGTGTTAGATATGTTCAGCTTTCAATTGGAACATATAGATATCTTTCAGTTCATCTAGGAAACAGAAAAGAAGCAGTTTACAACTGCAGTCAAAGCAAATATCATTTATGATTTATTATTTCTGTGACTTGCCAAAGAAGCACAATAAAAGATTTAATAATTTAACATTCAACAAAATTCTTGTCTCATTGCCTTAAGTATGGCTAGGTTCTCTCTGTCTCTCTCACAGTTTATGAAGCTCAACCCATTCCAGGGACAGTTATTCCTCAGTTGCTGTGTCCTGAGTAAGAAGAATCCTGTGCAACCTCAGCAAAAACTGTCTGTCAGCCAGTTATATTTCTGGAACTGGGCACAATTTTTTTGATAGTAAGGCAAAGATTCTTTTAAAAGTCACAGGATTCTAGATGTAGTCAGTGCATCAGTGGAAATTAGGAAAAGTCATGTCAATTTGGGAAATCAAATGGAAAAAAACCCATAAGTTATATTATTAAAAAAAAAACCAACAACCAACCACTTATCTCTCTTAATCCTCTATCATCAAAGATTTTCACTTTTCTTTTCTGAAGTCCAGAACAACCAACATACCAGAGAAATAAACTTTGTGCTGAAATGATTGTTGTTTGAATGCATCCTTTACAAATTTCCTTCATTTTAATAATGTTGCAACATTGGTAGTTGGTAGTTATTGATATTTATATTTATATTTATATAATATTGGCGGTGTATTGGTAGTTATTACACAGTAAAATTAAGAGTCTGGAAAAAAATGCAAAGCAAGGCTTCTGGGCTTTTTGCTTGTAATAGCTTTTTAATTACTAGAGACTGGAGTTTTCGCAGTAGTTCAGAAAAAATCAATTAACAATAATAAAAAAGAAAGGAGAGACTGAGCTTTTGTTTGAAGAATAAAGTACCCTTGTAAGCATCCTAAAATTCCGAATGTGAAACAAGATTAGAGGGAGACTCATCTGACTGGCTACTTTTACATACTGCCAAGGCTGGAACCTTTCCTCAAACTGTAGTTAATGATGCATTTTAATCGGTTCAGAAAATAAAATAAAACAAAACAAAATAAAATAAAATAAAATAAAATAAAAAAATTAAAAAAAAAACAAAAAACAGCCTTATAAAATTTCACTTAGAAAAATGTTACCAAATATTACCAACATATTTTTAAGCAATGAGATGTTCATTAAAAAAAATAAAAGAAATGTCTGCCTAAAAAAAGTGTTTTGCAGACAGAGAGTAAAATTATAGACACTGAGATAAGAAATAGGGAATCGTTCATTTTTACTTTCTAGGGAGAATTTCAGTCCAGTCAGCAAAATTTCTTTTAGAAACATTCCTTTCTAAATAGAAAATCTCCTTTTTCAATTTTTTAAAAAAGTGCTATTATATTAGTTTCCTTGTGTAATATACAGGTTGCACTAGAAGCACAAAATTACATCATTTTCCTTGGAAAAAAATATTCCCTTTTTCTGAAAAACATATTTATATGTTTTCATTCAATGGACTATTTTCTGACTATTGATCCTTTAGAAGTAAGAAGACAATACACGGTACCCCACGTTAAGTATAACGTATCTCTTAAAAATGTAAAAGACATTAGGAAATGGTTTTAAATTATAAGATTAGATTCAAACTAGATATAAGGAAGGAAACTGTTCTATTATGTCCTTGAACAAGACCTAAAATACTATGTCAAACTCACTCAAGTACATGAACAGTTTTTGTTTCTTTGTTGGACATAAGCACTGTAGATGTCCCCATTTGTCCAGATGAATCCTACATTGTGTAATTAATAAAAAGTTGTACTGGACAGGTTATTAACTATGCTATGATTTTGAAATTATAAGAGATAAGCAGTGGAAGGACTGAGTTTAGACAAATCTCTGTCATGGATCTATTTCCACTCTGGTAAACATCATTCCTCCCCATTCCATAACACTTCAGGGTAAGCAGAGACTATATATTGCCTGATAGAGGCAAGAATAACATTTGAAAGAAAGTCCTGGCTTTATTTCTTCATATTTGCATGCATCAGTGACTGATAGAAAAAACCATAGTTTTGACTGTGCCCATCAGCCTAATCGTCCACTTCTTTAAATGAAAGGAGAACCCTTCCATTACCTGGTATTTCTAACCGAGCTATTGTACAAGGCACTGAAATACACAGCTGCTTAGGAAACAGTGCCCTTCTGAGGAAACGAACTGCCAAACAGATGGTCTAGTGCTCAACACAATACAGTCGTTTTGTCTTGCCTTGTTAGTGGATAGTGGCCTTTATGAAATACAAGCAAGATCACTTCTGTGTATCTCTCTGATCTCATAAAGCATGTCATAAGCTCCAGTGACACCACACACACTCCTTGCTTTTAATGGTGGTGGCACTTCCAAAAGCAAGTGGGTAGAAAATGTCATGAGGATGCCTTAGTAAAGCTCAGTTGCTTGCAAGCCTTTTCTGTAGCCTGGGGATACCAGTGGTGGATGCAATTTAGAGCAGGTCTCTGCTCCAATACTGAATATGAAAACAGTACTCTACAAGACCAGCTCAGGGTGACTTCAAAGAAAACTTTACTCACTGGATACTCAACACTACATTAAAGTCACAAACTGGGATGTGGCACGTTGTGTACCAAATTTACCAGCTGATGCAGTTTGGATTTACGCAGGTCCCTCACACCCCATTTTTGGAATGGTTACAAGAAGAGCTAAAGAAGGCATTGGCTTACTAATTTATGACATAATAATTTCAGAATAACCATAGTTACTAAAATGAGGTTTATTAACTGGGTAACAAGCATATATCCTGTATTTTTGAGAACAGACAGGATCATAATTCACATGAATTTCAGCAAAGTCACTGCTTATATTAAAACTTATCTATTATTTAGAAGCTTCATGTTCTTTCTTCTAATATTTGAACTGGTGAGAACTATTATTATGTATACGCATAAAACAGGAACAGCTGAACTAGGTAATGCCAAAACTTGAGTGCTGTTCACAGTGTACACCAAAGTGGAAAATATGCAACACCTGAGAGAACACAAGTTTGCCTTCACTTTCTGTACTGTCGCACTCTGTAATATCTCTGGTTTTTGTTTGCACCTGTCAGATTGCTGATGATACCTCTGAAAAAAGGTCACGTCATAAAATTACGAAGAGAGATATGATTTTGAATCAGGTAATTTTTAGTACTGTTAAATGAATTTCAGGCCTGCTACTGTCTTAGATCAGTGTTCCCTCATTATGGTTAAATCTGGGTTCATAGTACAGAACACTATAGCTATAAAAACAAAAGCAATAGCTGTTCTCTGTGATTCCACTCAGGACAAGTTTCCAGGGGTAACTGGTGTGGATTAATACAACAAGCAGCAATCCTGCATCAGAGGCATTCACACACAACCTCTCGGTCACAAATAATTAAGTTTCTGAAGTAAGCTTAAGGTGTAGTTCTGTTATCTAGAGTGCACACGTCTTTTATGTCTAACCTTGATCATTAAAAATGGCAGATTTCATGGTATGGAGACAAAGGGTGGCTTTTTTTGCAGTACAAATTTGGCAGATGTTAAACTATATCAACCCAACATATTGAGAAGAGCTCACAACTTGTATCTCATAGAGCCAAATTTAGAATTTAAAGGTTCACTTTAGTAAAGACTTTAAGGAGAAAAACATGCTAAAAAATTTCATATTATGATGTATGATTTCTGTAATACTGTAAAACAAGTAAATTTTACTTTTGTAAAAAAAATACAGTCATGACACTAGTTCCTTTCATGTAACTCCTCAGTTTCAAAGGATGAAACTTGCTTTAACAATATATGGAGTTATTAAAACATCTAGGTAGCAAAAACACACCATTGGTTTAAGTTCCTTGGTCATATAAGCTTGTACGACACCTTTAGAGCAAAATTCTATTTAGATAATGAAATGCTGTCAATCTAAAATACTCTTTGCTATCTTAGCTAAAATTAAGATTTCATATTATGAAAACTGCTCTTTACTGTTGCTCTGTGAAAACAACAAAAGGCAAGACCCTATATGCAGCTTTATTGTCTTTAATGTAGGCTTTACTAAATTTAGAAGTGCTGTATAATTATAATGTATATATCTATGCTTACATTTGTGTGTATTATATATAAATGAATAGATATTCATAGATACCATTAGTGGTAAAATTATTAAGATCAATCTTTTAATTAATGTTGCTTTTTTCAAAGAGAAAATATTTCTGCATTATTTCAGTTCAAGAAATGAACAACTATATATGGTTACAGTTTCAGCAGGTACTGTCTATATTATTGTTTTAAATGCTCTCATATTGTTAGAAACTTGCCAAGGTCTTAAAAAATTACTAAAAAATAATTCTGGCAATTTCATTGGCTTTGTTTGAAATATGAATTGTTTTTATAATTGGGCACTGCCTGCGTTGTTAAGGTAATGTAAATGTGTTAGCGTATGCAATTCTTACTTGAATTCTTATACTCCAGGACAAACAGAAAAACAACCTTTGTTCTTCTGTTGCTTTCCTGTAATATAAACTTTAAATAAATAAATAACAGTAAAGAAAAACAAACAAAACCCCCTAGAAGCATTTACAGCTGCAACTGTCCTAAGTTCCCCAGGTTTCCTGTTGGTACTACATTGTTTACAATTATTTGTGGCACGGTTGGATAATACTACATACTAGATATTGCTTTCTCTTACTTGAAGTCAGAAGCTGGGTGTGCTTCATAAGCAAAACATCTTGGGCTCATACTGTAGACTGAATAATACCAGATACACTAAAGCATTAGAAACGTATTGACTATCATTACTTGTGAATCACAGAATAACTCTTAAGAGACTTCTGTCTAAAACCATTAATTCCTTGATTCTTTATGCCACAGAATATTGTGCATCACAACCATTTTTTGGAAAATCTGTTGCAACCAAAAAATAATCTGGAAGTTGCCTTGCAGTGATGTTTTAATTTTGGAAGTTAAGGTCCTCTGGAGCAAAAGTCATGTGTGTTAGGCCAGTGCTCAGCAAACTGAGATCATTAGTGTGTTGCTGAGTTCTTTTCCCAAGGCAATGCTACTGTTAATTATAGTTTCTGTTTATGAATTAGAAGAAATTCTGTTTAGAAATCAGAATTCATAATTCACTGAGTCAGAGGAACACTCATCAACCATTTAACTTTGACATGTCAGATTGGGGTTTGGCTCATTCTTTATCATATGCAAACACATTTAATCACGTTTTGCCAAAATCAACACTGCAAATCATTAATAACACAGAGCAGAAATACAGTAATGTACTGTACTGTAAAACAGCCAAATTCAAAGATCACAGGGAAGCCCAAGGTGATGAGACTCATAACCCTGGGAAATAATAATAATAAAAAAAAATAAAAATAAAAAAACCTAAAAAAAAATCACCATCGTATTATTATCTTCTGCCATATATTAAAAACTTCAGTTCCGTGAACTGTATGATGCAGAGAAGTCTTTGATTTTGTTATACACTTGGCCTTATTTATGTCAAAGTAGACTAAATGCTATATTAAAAATTTCTGATCAGAAATTAGATTAATTTTTTTGTACCAGGTACAATTCTAAGCACGTTAAGGAAAATTTGGAAAAATATAATTTTTTCTACCTTCTGGAGATTTTCAGGAGGTTCCAATACAAAAAAGTAATTTTAAATCCCCTCCATAACTGTAAGTCTATACCTTCTCTCCTCCCCTCTCCTCCCCTCTCCTCTCCTCCCCTCCCCTCCCCTCCTCTCCTCTCCTCTCCTCTCCTCTCCTTTCTTTCTTTCCTTCTTTCTGTCTTTCTTTCAGAGACATAATATTTATAAGCAGCACAGTATAGGTAAAGTGAAATGATCAATCAAAATGCTTGATATCTTTGCTGGGATTTATATTTTAGTTTAAATACCTCCAGTGATACATTTCATCCTTATTTCAAAATCTAAAATAAGTCAGATGACTTGCCTCCTGGAAGTGTTGCTCTCAGTCATTTTCTTTAGAACTCAAAAAAAAAAAAAAAAAAAAAAAAAAGTTGTCTAGATGAGCTCAGATTTCTACACTCTCAATGTCTAAAATTAGGCGAGATAAATGATCTCAAGTGTCTGAGATCTTGCCAGTTTAGAAATGCCTAGATGATGGAATATTATATATTACATAATTCTATTTTAAAATATGTTCGAGTCCTCAAAATGTTAATGTAATTTCCATCTTTAACCATGTCAGACAACATCACCACTGTCAAGATCAAGTCAGAAGAGACACTAGTAGGCTTTTCATGGCTTCCTGAACGTAGAGTTCAGAAAGGCCATCAGCCTTTGGAAACCATTGAGAAGACGAATTTACTCTCCAAAACACTTTTGGTGATCTTCAGGGGTGAGACCAGCAAAAGTCCTGGAAATCTTCAGGTGTTACATATTCTGTGTATTCCTTTCCTTTTTACTCTACTTATTTTCCAAGACTGTTCTTTGAGGTCAAGTCCACAGCATCAAGCTGAGTGAGTCAGAATGGATGGATGCCAATGTCATGATTCCCATCCCTAGCAAAAACACTATTATAGCTGGCAATGATGGGTTATTTATCCATTTTCCAGATAGTGGCTGTATTTATGGTGACACTTTTACTCCTCAGTATGGCATGGAAGCAGCCACAAGCAATATAAATGTATATTAGTGAAATATTAGTGTGAGGCTACATACTCATGTCCTCATTCCCACACATTTGTACTGTTTCTGAGCATCCTTCTGGGACAATTTTGGCCTGTGACAATTAGTACTCTACAAGATAATGCCCAGTCCCAAGGCCCATTCTCAGCAGGATACCCTGTACTGGAGGAAAGAGAGTTAGGTCAGAGGTGTTAGTGGCAATGTGTCTTGGCCATTATATTTATTAGGCTAAGAATAACCCACAACTCTTTGATAGTTGAACTAAAATGTTAATTAGCACTAAACCTGAAATTGTTAAATTTAGCTAAAAGAACTAAGAGATGGATATTATAATTTGAGGTAGAAGAATAGTCCAGTAACTGAAAAATACTCAGAAAATATTAACAATGGAAAATACATCACATGTAAATGTATTCTACATGATGCTGCATTATATTTTCAACAGCAACACCCAAGTATCCATATCCTCCAAACATATCCAGATGGATTTGCAGACTATTGCATGAGCAAAAACCAAAATTATTACGAAAAGTTAACCCAAAACTGTATTTTAAATTATGTAACTTTTCTTTTTTTTCTGATGATGATTGTTTATTTTCCATTTACTTGGAAATGGAAACTGGCATTTGGTTCACACAGTAATATTTTTTGTACTTTATGAGAGTTCAATTAAATTATGATTTAGACTTTGCAGGGAGTTAATGGATAGCAATTTAAAGAACTATTGCTGTGCTTCATGTAACATGAAGTATCTTACTCTGCCTACATAATTTTTGTGCTCTTACTGTTTAAGCAGTTATTAGGAAGCGCTCTCGATACTGTCTTGTTCTGTGTATCTTCAGAATTCCACCCCATTGCTTCTGATCCAGATGTTTTATCATGGTTACTGTAGCATTTTGAGGCAGGGTAAAGCCATTAGGCAAAGGTATTGTAGCTGCATTTGTTCAGAGAAAAAAAAAATCAAACCCAAGACAACAGATTCTAAACTGAAAAGCTATGAAAATCTGGATTAAAAAAAATTCTTAAATTTTCTCAGGAAACTTTGGAACCTCATTCAGCCTGGAATAATTGTTATTGTGAATGTAGTTAAGAAGCTAAAACCAGCTGTGATTTAAATGGATGCATAAGCTACACGGAAAAAAATGCTTATGATTAGGTGCAGGTAGTAATGGAGTGCAATAAGCAGCAGTTCCCATGCAGCAGGGCAGGGATACTGAGGTTTTTTAGCTGCAAAGCGGTACTTTGGTAACTCAAAGCAGCCATAAACCTCACATATGGATACATCAACCTGAACATATCGGGGAATCTGACCTTTTTGAATATGAAGCTGTTGCACATTACAGTCTATTTGCTATTTAAACTTATTTGTGGAAATATCAGCATTTAGTGTGGTTTGCATTTTTATTCACTTGAATTGGTATTGACTTTATTTTGATCTACTGCAGCAAATTTATAGCAGGCACAACAGAGCAAAGGCACCTGATGACTTGTTTGCTTAATATAAATGCAAACCCAACATGAGGAACAAAATACTTACACCTCAACACTTTAAATGGTACAGCATAAAGTAGATGATTTAATTTTTCTCATGAAGAAATCTGTCCCTGATTACCATGACTGGTAATGTGAACACTCCAGAGAGACTATGAAGGGAGAGATCTTGATTAGATGCCTACTTGGCATTTCTTCCACGGCTACATGATTGCTGTTGACCACTTTGCAAATCTATTGGTATTGGCACTGCATGTGGCCATTATTATTTTTTCATAGAGTTATAGTTAACTGCTAGCTAACTTTCATCTTTCACCTGCAAAAATCTAAATCTTGATATTTAGCTTCTCTAGCTGTAACAAAATGTATACAATATGTATATGAATATTCTGGTTTATGGTCCTTTCAAAATTAAATGTGCTCTTTAAAACTGCATCTAGCATATGGGCATGAGCACTGACTTTGCTTTGTCATGCCTGGGCACAGGTAAGCAGAACGTATGAGATCATAGCCTAGGCTGCTGAGTCCTAGTTAATAATGCAAGTGGAAATGGGGAATCCATGATCAGCCACTAGCCTTGGTTTCCACGTGACAACGCAAACAAGCATCATCATGATTCACAGCTCACCCCCTCATTATCTGGAGTGAAGATAAATATTTGCCACATTGGACACGTGAAATTATCCAAGATGTACCAACAGAAAAGCCTTTCAAGAACTCTTGACTGTCTCCAAATGTTTAGATTTGTACTCTGTTGTTCCGAGTAATAATTATTTAACTTCTCTGAAAAAAAGAAGACCTTTTACTAATAGGCTTCGCACTGCATGCTGACATTTCAGGAGGTTGCTATATTAGTTCTATCATTCAGAGCCATGAATTATTGATTAACCTACACTATTCTCCTTCAAACTACTGAACTACTCACCATTGTACTGATGCAAAGAGCTAATAAATAAGCAGAATATAAAATGACTTAATTCTGCTTTAAAAGAATATAATAAAGTTTTAGTAGAGTCTGTACTGTTACTAGTGCTAGCCAGGTAGTAAATTTTATTTAGCTTTCAGGCTTTATGCACCAGTCTGCCATCTCCAAATTAGTTTCAGCTTCATATTTCATGGAGATTATACATCTGTTTGTGAGGTAAAATGCTGGTATTCCTCCAGCAGTTCTTTACCACTTTTGCATTCTCAAACCAAAATGTGCTGCTCCAGGTATCAGAGCTGTCCCTTACCTTCCCTCTTTTTACTATAGGATGTCATTCTTCCCTAACTTACATTTGTTCAAATCAGGAAAGACTTGTGTCAAGAAGTAGAGCTGCACCATGGAGAGAAGTATGGGGTACTGTTTATTTTTGAAGAAAGTATTTGTTATTAAGATAAATAGTTTATATTGGCAGAGTGAGATAATAATAGACATTCTAAAGCATAGCCCCTGACATTAGCTTTTAAAGGCATGTAGTCTGCTGTAAAGGCTGGAAACATTGTACAGGGTATTTCAGATATTCCACAGAGCTGTAGAGTACCCTGTTACAGTAGCTTCAAAACATAGATAACCTGAAAAACTTTGACTGCGAATCATCCCTACAGTGGGATTTTTTTTAATTGAAAACCTCAAAAGATGTTTTGGTGAGCTCATCCTGTTTGGTTTTGTTTACTGGGCATAGAAATTTAATTTTTTTCTTTTACTGCAATTACTATAATAGATTGACTACTGAGACCCTGATACAGTGTGTGCGATACAAAGAATCACAAGAATAGAAGGCAGTATTGGAATATTTCCCTGTTGTCCAAGCTCACACAGAAAAATAGTAAAACCAGTGATTAGTTACACCTGGACCATTTTCTCTGAAGACAGTTATTATGCTAGAGCACACATTTAAGACTATTTTTGATAAGAAAGAGAGTTTTTCAGTGTCTTTAGATCCACCATATACTTTTTTTCATTTGAGAAGTTTTGATTTTTTCTTAGGCAAACTAGAAATTTTACTACGAATGGTCTCTGTAAAATATTTCGTTTTCCACACAACATTAAAAATAAAACAAACAACCCAACCCCACCCCACTGTGGTTTTATGGGAAACTGGGTTTTATGGAAAAATTAGAAAGCAAAAACCATCACTTGCCTGTTTTAATACATGAAACAAATTTACTGTAGAGGTCATGATCAGATCTTTTGTCTCCTGGAAATATTAAGGTTCTTAAACAGAAACCATCTAGGTGAGTTTCTGAAAACCAAATGAATACAGACATACCTGCTCGATAATTTGGAAATACCTGCATGGGAACACCTACAAACCATTCAGAATTCCTTTGTTCTAGCTTCTGGGAAAGTGCATGTGTCCCGCAGAATTCAGGTCTGCTACTCTCAGCACTACAGGGATGTCAGGTCCAGAAGAGGAATGAGTGCTGAAAGGATCACACTGATGGCTGTGAGACTCCCAAGAGCATGCAGATTCAGCTTTGACATCAGCCTCTCCTTTTGTATTGCATTGGGGTAGGGCGAACTGGAGTGACAGAGCTGATGGTGGGCAAATTTACCCAAAGTAGGTTTTATAGCTTAGGCTGTAGTTCTTGCGGCCTTAGGGGGTGGCTATCGTACCTGAAACATGTCACTTCAGAGCAAGCTCAAGTGTATGCGCATTATACTCTAGCCATTTAGCCATTTCTGTGGCTGCAGTGCTGAAGTATTTATTTTTATCCATTGCACCAAGTTTTTATGGTTTGCTGTAACTTACGGGTGGGGGGGGGGGGGGGGGGGGGGGGCGGAATTACCTCATCCATAGTTAAGTGCCCTAATTACTTACTTCAAAACAAAACATATGATTCTTCCAGAAAACTTTTAGAATAGCTTTAAAAGCTCTCAACAGCTTACAGCTGAAAGCCAAATATATAGGTTCTAATTCATTAACACTTTGTAAAACTACGTAACTCCTCAATAGCCCACAGATCATTTTAGTATGGTGTGGTCTCACTTGAACTTCGTAAGTAATGCAATCTAAAATCTTTCAGGTAGGATATTCTTGGGTTTTTTCATTGGCATTATTCCAACCTGTAAATTCTCTTGTTTGAGTCTTGATCATTAGCCATCTTCTCCAGAGAGCATTCTGCATTCTCCACCTGTTCCATGTCTAAGGACCAAATCTAGCTTTAGTGTTTTATCTGTCTTCAGTTTTTCTGTTACAAACTCCTCTGTTCATTTAAACTGTAAAGTTCTGGGGGTTTGGGTGCACTGTAACAGCAGTAGGTGTGTGTACAGAGATTTAAGTTCCTAATTAAAGAGAGAGGAAATGCATGAAGAATATTTCTTGAATACTATTTTTATCTAAGAGATTTATAGGATCCCTTTCTATGAAACATTATGGTAGCTATTAATTATATGAGAAAGTGTTATTTTTTTCCTATAAGATCCTTTGTGCTCAACTTCCTAATGCTTGAGCACTACAGTTTTCAACCTTCATGTAGTTTTGAGGTAATACACAGAAACAAACTTGTATGATACAGTAGACTGAACAAATATTATGTTATTGTTTTCTTGCCTAGTGGCGGGGGGGTTAAAATTTTTAATTTTAAATTTTAAATTGATTTTGTGTGTAGCAGTGCAACTATAAAGCTATGCAAGGCTATACAAGATAGACATCTTATTGGTTTTAACCCCCCACTATATTTTCATCCACATCTTTCTTTTCATCCCATTTTAAAAGTAGCCATCCCCTGTAATAATATTTCTTAACATTCTCTTTTTTTTTTTTTCTTTTCAGTGAAGGTTATTGTTTTTTCATAAACTTAAAATGAGATGGATGTCAGTTAAATAAAAATTAAGTTATCTAAATATGGATATGCATCAGATGAGGTAACTTCAAAAAAAAAACCAAAAAAGCAAATTATATTTACAGTACTGAAAGCAGAAGATCAGTTCTCTGCCTGTCTCTCCATCATCACCCTGGCAAACCTTGTGTTTGTGGGTTCTATTTTTCTGTAGGAAGGTCTACATATTCACTTATGACAGTGACTACCAAGAAATCTGGACAACCTTAGAGAATCTATATGTAAATAGTAAGAAATGTGCTGACTTAAAGCCATTTCAAGTTAATTGAAGTGTGAGGAAGAAATATATGGTTTCATGATTTATTGGCATTGAAGTGTCTATTTTTATTTGGACAATTTTCACCTAGATAGCAGCGTACATTTTGAAAAATGGAGTAGAAGGCATTTGGCTATCAGAAAGATGCTAAGTATTCATGCTTTGTAAATACCCACCAATACTCACAAGGAGGGTGCATATTATATAAATTAATTTAGCCCAAGGTACTGTGTTCATGCTTGCAAACAATTTACCTGTGTTGTATAAAAAAATTACTGCACAGTAAAAGTAACAGAAGGTATTTTTCAAATGTTTAGGTACTGTTACATGGTATTTATCCTACTGCCAAGATACCAAAAATAATTCTGGAGATCTTCTAGTACAATATGTGGATTTTTCCCCTTTTTTTAAGTTGTTCTTAGGAGAAAAGGGAAAGAAGAAAGCTAATCCCTACTTTAATACTGCACTTTAGACAGGGAAAAAAAAAAAAAAACACCCCACACTACACATGTGTAGAGCATTGTCAGCCTTGTTAGGTAATTTTCTTTCTATTTTTAATTCTCACAATTTGCCTGTGTTTCATAAGGTATTCTGGAATTGCGCCAGCAAAGAACTCAATCACATGCTTTGCTTTGAACATGTGCAAAGTCTTCTGCATATTCTGCCTTTGAGGTACATTTTTAAATTACTTCCACAGAGAGTCAGTGTAAACTTATCTTAGTTGGTGCATGTGTCGTCACTTGGTGCAGGCAAAGAGAGGGCAAAGAGCAGTGGCACCAGTGGCTCCACAGCTGGCACCGGCTGTCAGTCCCCGGAGGGTCAGACACTAGGTTCTCTGCCAGAAGTGTCAAACTCAGCATGATTTTAAAAACTTAAGTAAGAATAATGTTTGTTTGCCATGTGAATAATCGGAACTTATATGATGTTTAAAACGTTAGAATCAAACATCTCTGGGCACAATGATTCCACAATACACCTTATTATAACTACAATATTCTGCAAAGAGAAAAAAAATGCTCATAATCTCATATAAAATACTGAAATACTTACAAAGTATCTGAATTTTGAAGGTGCCCTTTCCTTGTTTAATCAATAAGTGGATATATGATTTTTCTGAAGTTCAAAAATGTTCAAAGAACAGGAACTATAGCTCAAAAACAGTGCACGATTTAAATATATGAGATAAAACAAATTATTCCGTACAAATACTTCAATAGTATGTACAGACCAACGCACAAGATAGGCTACCTCAAATTTAGGCCATGATTATCAAGGTGCACAATGGGTTTAAAATACAACATTTTTTTTTATGATGGGATAAGAATTAAGCCAAAGTAAAAGTAGGAGGGTGAAATTACATCACACTTCTTTGAAACCACAAGCCTAAAGCAAATATGCATTAGTATGACAGTTTTATAACTAACAGATTGCATTTCTTAGACTTTTGAAGTATGATCCAGTTTAATAGGCAAAGTACTTTGAATAACTTCTATGTGGAAATACACTTTAATTACTTCCTGAATGTATCATATGTTCACCTGGAAGTGAGATACTTTATATGAGTCAATAACAGGACTCCAAATAGGTGTTTCAAATTGCATACAGGCCCTCAGTATAATTAGTTCTTGGTAGAAATATAGTAACCTGTACCTTTTCCATTAAGAAATGAAAAATCTAGCAATATTGCCTCTATTAAGTAATGAGAATGCAGAATTTAATTATTTTTGCTATATATTATATATGTGATAAGCAGTACATTTGAAGGCATATGAATGTGATACATTGTAAGTCTAGAGCTGATTGGACTTTTTTTTCTATTTCTTGAAGTTCAGTTACTTATCTATTGCTAAAAACTTGTTTTGTATACATTTTCAGCCACCGTTTCTCAGTGTTGGATCAGAAAAGCCTTTCTAGAACTGTCTGCAACACAGTTCATGAGGTTCTTACGTGATTTGCTGAAGACTTTTTACAAATAATAATGAGGCCTTAGTGATTTATTAACCATCTTCAGGTATCACGACATACATTTACAAGGAAAATAATTCAAATCCAATAGTCCTTTCTTGCTTAAGCATACCAAGGGTGTGGACCTAATGCCATCTCATTGACTTCAGTGGGCTCATAACCACAGCAGATGTTAACACCTCCTATAACAATTCACAAAGAAGAAAGTACTTAAGTGAACTAAGTAAGGTTCATTTTAAAACACTGTAATTCCTTAAGGTAGCACTGATGCTTTTCAAAATGGCACTTTGTTGGTATACAGTTGGCACCAGAATTTGAATTCTGCTTTTGTTAACATAGCACTAATGAAGAAGAATATAAAAGTTATGAGGCAGCAACTAAGTCCTTTCAGGAAATTATGATAAAAACAACAAACAAACAAACAAAAAAGCCTAGCAGTTCACTAAAGTTGTTAAAGCATATATGGCAGAGATAAAAATATGCTGAGTTTGAATCAGTATTTTATTCATGAATTCTCCCCCCACCACCACCTGTTTGGTGGAACCATGTTTTAAAGAGCATTTAATAGTAATTTCTAAAATAATTATCAGTACACTCCATGCTGAAGGTTAATCCTTTGGGTATTAATTTAGCTTTATCACAAAGCAGACAGAGTGTCTGTATTAATCTCACTGCACTTAACATATTACCAAAATTAAGGTCTCTATAGGGAAAAATAACTTTATTTCAAAACAGTGAAACTTAGTTGATGCAAAAGTAAATACAGTGTTTATTGCAACCGCTTCAGTGCACAGCACAAGAATGTGCATTCGGTACTTAAAGAAAGTGAATCATCTGAATCATTTCAAGACTACAGGCTCTCCAGCTCTGCTGTTTATTTATATGCCATATATTCTGCAAATTTCTGTTGGCACACAGAAAGTTCAGTTTTATACCAAAATAGCCTCTGATACTCAGTCTTTTTAAAATTGCAGTCATATATCCTGTTAAAGCATAAATCTTTATACAATATATTACATTTCAAAAAGCTATCAACTAACTAAAAACATTTTCTCAGCTGGAATTAAGATCATTCTACAACTTCAAAACCACCATTCCTATTATTAAAAATAAAAAATGTAAAATAACTAGCCACACTCACTAAACCAAACTTATTTTTAGTCATTAATTTAGCAATGCAGAACATTGTTCTTTCTTAAATGTGTTTCAACATGTTGCTCACTGCAAAAGTGAGGATTTGCATAGCCATACGCTACAATGCTTTATTACAAGCTGTGAATATACAGGATGATCAAAGTTGTGTTACTTCCCTCAGAGTCACTGGAAACATTGTCTGAAATCACCATGAAACACTGAAAAATGCCGGTGTTTATATGGAAAATGATTACGTGACAAACAGGCTCATTCTGTCATTACCTATTATTAAGCATTCACAGGCTTGCGAGGCTTTTCATCAACATGTCCACAGCAAGGCTGATACAAAGCAATAAATAAATATATGAGATGCTATGCTGATATCATGATCAGTTACCTGTGTGAACGTGGTCACTTGGAATATGGCCAAATGCTAGACCTGTCCCAGCTCCTCCTTAGCAGCTTGTGTTCCCATTAGCAATCCAGTACAGCAAAAGGACAGTGACAGCTTAGCTGGGTAAAATTCAGTATCTATGATACAATTATTGCACTACTGATTACTTCAGACGTTGGCGAGTTAATCCTTGGGGTATTAATTTACTGCTCTGACTGTACAAAATGGATCCTAGCGCTTTACCCCTTTGAGGGTTGTTGCTGTGATTATTCCATATGGCACCACCAGTAAGGTTTTCCTGTGCATCTTTCCCAGTAAACAGATTTTAGGATGTCATCAAATTACTCAGTCAGCTAACAAGAAAGAACTTTACGCTGCTTTCAAGTATCACAACATACAGCAATCCTTTTTTGAGAAGAATTTCATGATTTCAAAGTCCTGCTATATTTCAGTTAGGAAGATTCTTGTTTCAGAAGGCTTTCTGAAAGAAAATTCTAAAATATTATACTGAACAGAGTTCTGGTTTTATATATACTGATATAACTACAGGTTTATGAACATGTATTATGAAGAAAAATAAAATTTTAAATATTTTATTCAAAAATATTGAACCAGGCTATCTCAAAAACTCTGAATGTTCCATTATTATTTTTTGAAACTAAAACTGGGAAAAAAATACAGAAAATATTTTCCACTTTAGTAAATAAAGTGTACTGATTCTACCACAGTTGTATATCCTGGTGTCAAAGTTTTTCCTAACAATTGATATCTCCTTGGATTTAGTTGCAGCTTCAAAGTTAAAAACCACTATCAATCAGGAGTAAAAACAATCAACATAAATTCAGTCTCCAAATTTGGAAACTCCAAGGCAAGGATGATACCTACAGACTATGTAGTTAACCTTGAATTTGACGCATTTACTCTATTTCCTTCTTTGTTACAGTGTCTTATTTCAGTGCTACATTTCTTTGTGTGTAAGGGGAAAGTGAAGAACAGAGAAGAAACAGTTCAAGAGGTCTTTGTCAAGATCTTTCCTAAGAGAGTCCTAAATGAGCTAATTAAGCTGTGGCAATAGGGCAGTATTGTCATGGATTAAAGGCTGCCTAGGAGAAAAACGTCAAAAGTTTGCAATTGAACAACCATTTTTCCCTGTGATAAAGGTTAACACTACACATCCTAAAGTCTCAGAAGGAGTATATTAATTTATCTTATTTATATTATCTTAAATAAGAGCTAAGAGGCAAAATTTTGCAATGGGACAGCATTATGTAGATTTTGGCAGGACTGGTAAAGATTCCACATCTCCACAAAACTGGCAAATAAGAAAACTAAATCTTTCAGACTAAATGTTTAACTGAAGAAATTGACTTCAGCACCATTTTAGAAAAGTCAGTTAAGACCTCTTTGCAAATTATTAATAACACACCTAAATAAGAAGTTTGGAAATAAATTAGATAATAAGCAATCTGGAGCATATGTTAAGGCCTCTATATAAATCAACGCTGCAGACTTATTTGGTTATGTTACCTGAAACAGCCGTAAGACCTTCTTCTTACAGAAGAAAGAGAGGAATACAGAGAAGAGCAATGAGGCTGACTGAAGGCATGGAGCTCTTGCACAAGAAGAAGGACCAACATGATAAAAAGTGTGATAATATAGAGTACTTATACTGTTGTGGTCTTGTTGTTGGGTTTTTTAAAAAGTACATAAATACAATTATTATTACATTGGTTAAGTTACGCAGCTGTACTTATTACTTTTATTCCCACTGAATGGAGTTTGTAAAACTCACTTTATGATTATACATATATAAGCCTGGATGGAATTTCACAGCTTCTTGTCTGACCACTTTGAGATATTTGTGCTGCTTTCTTTTCAGGCTGCAAACTAGCTCCTTCAGGTTTACCCACTGCTGACAAGCTTTTGATAATCCTGCTTGTTTGGTTTTTGAGGCTTATCTGAGCTGTTCCTTCCTTTTACACATCAGAACATTGTTGTGTTGATGAATGCAAGCAGCCCCTTTGATCTGTGGGCATTTTTTAAAGCAGTCAGTAAAAGTCTGCACAGCAGTTAGCTAGTATGTTTGGGGTTTGTTTAATTTTTCTTCTTTAAAAATGAAGCAGTGCTTTAGAGAAATAAACCCTCCTTATTTTTGTTTTTAATTACAATTTACAGAGGTACGTTAACACTGTCATTATGCATTTCCAACAGCATTGAACTGTTATTAAAAAGTCATAATATACCTGCAAAGTAATTTGTTCTTGCCATTGTTTGCAGTGTTTCAAAGTGGCATTCATTTAATCAAACAAAGCTACCCACACATCTGCATCTAAGTTAGTCATTTTTTTATCCCTTTGTAGTCAGGGAAGAGAAAAAGGTAGACACTTCTTGGGTGGGAATTACATCATCTTGAAGAAGACATCCAAATTCCATCAAATGCATCCAGCTATAAAAGCAGCTGTTTCTCTCCCTTGACTATAAAGGGAGTCTGATAAGCAGTATCTGCTTGGCTCAGACATTGATGTCTACACTGCACATGTCTAAGATGAGGTGAGATAAATCTCTGGTTTCTGCCTTCTTTTCACCTCTGGGCTCTTTCATTTGAGTATCATTTCAATATGTTGCCTGTACCTCTGGTAACATTGCAAAGCCTTTTCATTCCTCCCTGAATTTCATATTACTGGCATTTCAAGCAGAGGTTTAAGAAGCTGCTAAAAAACAACTTTGGCCTTAAGGAATCAAAAACAATTCACTGAAGAAAATGAGCACCAAATTCAAATTCTGATCTCCTGCATGATAGAAACAGTACTGGGCTGCCTGGTCAGTCATGAGCTCTCTCTTACAAGACACTGAGGTGGAGCTTTAGTAGTCATAAAAAAACATTTTCATGCCTGACTGACACTACTTTCTTGCATTTGCCCTTCAGATCCTTCAAAAAAAACCAAAAACAACCAAACAAACCAATTCTCAATGCCTTCAAGGTATGATTAGAATTTATAGTTCTTAAGGTATGGTGTATTCAAACAAAAACTGATGCACAATTTAAAAGCAAAGTGATAATTAGAAGTATGTAATTATTTCATCCAAGTAAATCCTCCTTAAAATACACTAAATACACTGTAATACACTACTGTATGTCAGTCGTCTACCTAGTTGCAAACACCATTAACTGCTAGATCGGTAATTTTCAAACTCCCAGTTTGAAATAAGTGAATGCAGTCTTCAGACAAAACAAGCTGAACATTCCTCCAATATCCTAATATTACATATTGCAAATTGAAGCAGGCTTTATACTTTAAAGCAAAATATGGCCAAACACCATTGTGCCAGATGCACAAGGCCTGTGTAAGCCACCAGTTATGTGTCTACAGAACGCGCCACAGGCCATTTGTTTTACTTAAGGGAGCTAAAGAGAGGGGATAACCAGAAAGCCAACTTATTCATTATTCATACTTTAGATCTTTACTTCAATCCACTCAACACTGAAGTTACAATATTCTCTTTCTACATGCACAAATTGGAGCCTCAACAGATATTAGCATAATTTTTATTATAGACAGATGTGGATGCAATCTGAAGCTTAAGTGCATTCAGTACCACTCTGGAATGTTGTATATTCCAAAGCTCTGTGATGTTCTCAGATTATAAAACATACAAGTGCCAATATTATTATTAGTTTCATCGGAAAACAGACCTCCATATTCACAATTTGAGCCTGGTGTCAACACTAAATCTCAGGTTTTTTGATCATGGATCTGTTTACATAGCACCAAGCCTGCTGGTGATGGATGTTGGGTTCACCTGTCTCAGAAGGTAAAAAGGATCCTAGGTCAGGAGTTAGCAGGGCTCACTGAGAGCACTTTAAACTAGATTCAGAGGGGGAAGGGAATAAAACTAAGCTCATTAAGAGATGAACCTGGGGGCAGTATGCCAGAGTTGGAGGTGAAACTGACAGCATAGCTGGAGTGTATCTATGCCAATGCCCGAAGCATGGGCAACAAACGAGGAGCTGGAAGCCATCTTGCAGTAGGAAGACTATGGCATAATCACCACCATGGAAACACGGTGAGATGACTTGCATGACTGGTGTGCTACAATGGATGGCTACAAACTCTTCCAAAGGGATAGGCAAGGAAGGAGTGGCAGTGGGGTAACTTTATATTTCAGGGAGTGTTTTGACTACCTAGAACTCAGTGACAATAGGGTTGAGTGTTTATGGGTAGAGAATTACGGGTAGCATCAACAAGGCAGATATCCTGGTGGGAATATTATATACACCACCCAACGAGGATGACAAGGCAGATGAAACATTCTACAAGCAACTGGAAAAAGTCTCAAGTTCGCTGGCCCTTGTTTTCCTGTGGGACTTCAATGGGAAATACAGCACAGTGGACAGGAAACAGTCTAGGAGGTTCCCAGAGTGTATGGGAGATAACTTCCTGGTACAGCTGGTCAGTGAGCCAGCCAGGGAGATGCCCTGCTGGACCTGCTGTTTGCAAACAGCAAATAATAGTGTGGCCAGCAGGACAAGGGGAGTGATTGTCCCCCTGTACTCAGCACTGGTGAGGCCACACCTCAAATACTGGGTTCAGCTTTGGGCCCCTCACTGCAAGAAGGATGTAGAAGTGCTGGAGCGTGTCCAGAGAAGTGCAACGGAGCTGGTGAAGGGTCTGGAGCGCAAGTCTTATGAGGAGCAGCTGAGGGAACTGGGGTTGTTTAGCCTGGGGAAAAGGAGACTCAGGAGAGGCCTTCTCGCTCTCTACAACTACCTGAAAGGAGGCTGTAGGCAGGTGAGGTTGGTCTCTTCTCCCAGATAGCAAGCAACAGGACAAAAGAAAATGGGCTCAATTTGCACCAGGGGAGGTTTAGGTTGGATATTAGGAAAAACTTCTTCACTGAAAGGGTGGTGAAGAATTGGAACAAGCTGGCCAGGGAGGTGGTGGAATGACCACCCCTGGAGGTGTTTAAAAAATAAGTAGATTTGGTGCTCAGAGACATGGTTTAGCGATGATCTTGGCTGTCCTTGGATAACAGTTGGACCTGATGATCTGAAAGGTCTTTTCCAACCTAAATGATTCTATGATTCTATGCTTCTGATTTGGCAAATCACAACATCTAACATTAGCTGAAGGAAGGTGCCTAAGAAAAGTAATCAGACTATGATGGTCTGTTCCTCAGTGGGTATCTTCTTGATCTCTAAGAGATTTCCTTAAAACCTTGAAATACTAAACTTTTATGCCTTCCACAGTTTTGATAATTATGATAATTCAGTGTAGAAAATTTTATATCTCTGCAATTACTTATCTGTCTTCTGAATAATCTTCAATTTGTGGTCTCAGTGATACTTAACAGCAGTATGTTTCACAGTGTTACATGTTTCACAAATGATGGAAAACCTCACCAATGTTCCGAGCTGCTCTCAGTGACTCCAAATAACATAATTAAACTGAAAATATTGCCATGTACATATGTAATGAGATAGGAAAACAAAACCTCTCTTACTTCTGTTTCAGTCCATAATACACTAACATCATGTCCACTCTTCTCTTCTAAGGCCAACTGTTTTAGTGAAAGAGTTCACTCTTCCTCATTTTCATCTCCATTCCTCCATTACTCTCTACACCCCTCTTTATTCATATAATGGCTTTGATGATCTTTTAACTAAAGCTTTACCAAGAGTAGACTCCTCCTTACTTCAAATTCAATTATCCAAATTCAATAAAAGCTTTGCTTGCAGACACAAAGCAAATGCGACAACCCCTTTTCAGTTATCTCATGTGCTCATGCCCAACACAGAGTAATAGATGGGACCGAATGATAAAAACAGTAGAATTGATTGTATTCCTAAAAAGCTAGTTTTCATTCAGAAGATGCTGTCTTCTTCCATGCCTACCCTCTTATAAAAGCTTATTCTCATGTATTTTCAATTTTTAAACATAACTACAGTGGTAGCCACTTATTTCAATGAGATCCAAGAATATATTATCCCAGCAACTTATGACTGTATGCACAGAACTGTAGGGAAGGGGAAAAAAAAGAAAAAAACAGAAAAGAAACTGAATGTTACTTCTCTTGGCAACATTGTTATAACCATTTATTGATCTGAATTCAATAATAATAAATACACTTTCACATTGGGAGAGAATATACATCTTTTCAATGTGAACAAAGTAGTCTTATGTTTTTCACACTAAAAGTTTTAAACATTTATTTTAAATCCATGGAAGAAATGAATGTAAGGCTGATCCTTTGAGAATGGGAAAACAGTATCTTTACTACAATGGATTAACAAACTTAGATTGATTCATATAGGACAACCATTTCATAATGAGTCACTTCTATCTGCTATTGTGTCTTGTCATGTTCACTGCAATCATTTGGCCCTTTTAATACTGCAGCTAGAAACATGTACTACAGTAGAATGTCTTGATATCGATACAAAAATTACCTGGCCAGAACTGAACAACCATCCCTGTTTTAGAAATGATTTTCAGAACAATTTGAATTACATGGATGTAGAACAAATTATTACTCACACCAGGGTAGCCTGTTCTTTAACTGGTTCAGTGGAGGTCTAAGCATGTACAGGGTGTCCAAATGTTCATGAGCTTACTACAGTGAGTGTATTAAAAATAACAAGGATAGAAGAATGGACAACAAGGAGAGTGAAAGAATATGAAAAACAATTGCAGGTATTTCAGCATAATTTACCTATATGCAAAATCTTTAAACATTTCGGAAGATCCGAAATGTTTCAGGTAATTTTGTAAATCCACAAAGAAAAAAAGATCTCTTCTGCCGTATTTCTGTTACTTTACAGCAGAGTCATGTTTTAGCTTCCTTGGGGAAGTCTTTCCTTCCTAGTCCAAGTGTTTCTGCCATCTATAGTATAACTGAATTGAAGACACCAGTTCCAATTTTGCCAATAGGGCTCCTTTTCAAGGGGCAAAGGGCTGAGAAGGAATTAATTTTTACCCTTCCCTCATCTTTCTTCCATTAAAAAAAAAAAAAAAAAAGAAAATGAAACACAGTGGTAGAGGTGATTTGTTCATTAGAGTTTAGCTGAACATTTCTGAACCTTGAATTTCCGCTGTTTGATGTGCCTTCCACAAGGCCAGGGAGGTGGGGACAGCTTTTACCTCTAACAGTTTAAATGAGGTCAAAAGGAGCAAACTAGAAGCTGAAAAATTGAAAATTTGCTTGAGAAGAGAAAGGAAAGACCTTCTTCTTGAATTCCCAGTTACATCAATGTCCTGCAGGAAATAACTTGAGTGGTTGTTTTTTAAAGACAAAGTGCCTGTGTTTTAAAGACTTTCTTTCCCTCCACAACATGACTTCTCTTGACACTATTGCAACATGCACGTGCATTAATGTACTGTCAGCACACTTTAATTATTTGCCTTCCAAAACCAGCTAGGTTCTGCAATAGCAAAATGTGTACAAGCTTTGAAGATTCTCTGAAAAGTAACTCCAGCAAAAAGCATCAAAGCATTCCACCCTTGTCCCTTCATCATCTGTGCTCCATTTACAAGCAAAATAAACTTTCTCTCAAAAAAAACCCCAACCTATCATTCCCTAAAAAATTCCATGATATTGAGCAGGATTTGTACATGGCTAGATCTATACAATCCTACAATACTGTACTGCCCTCTTTTTCAGGTTGTGCTCTCACTCAGAGGTGCTCTGTTTTCTCACTGCAGCTCGGAATTTGGATTTTGCAGTACTGGGTCAGACAGAACAGACATCAAACTTAATACACTTTTCCTCCAACAGCATGGAGTAGTAAATGCTCTAGAAACTGAAAAAACTCCTGACTTTTATAGGGTATGATGTGACATTATAGCTCTTATCCTGAGCTGACATAACTAGAAATCAGCTGACATCTGGAAGTATGACATTATCAATTCTTCTTGAAACTTATAGAGAGAGTTTTAATAACATCAGATATTCTTTTATTCAGTGTTGGTCCCTTTTTGAGACTTATAAAAATTACTTGCCTTCAAAGGCTGCTGTTTTCAAAGAATTATTATCCATGTTTTATTGAGAAAGCATATTAGCTGTCTGTTCTAGGCACTTTTATAAAAAAAATATATTGACTACAATGATTAAAGTACACTAAAAGCATTTGTAGATTATATGAGCTATAAGAGTTTATAAGCACTCTATAGGACAGGATAAGGTTTCAATATGATTTTGATAAATTGAAGAAATGGCTCAAAAACAAGAAGACAAAATTAAATAAAGAAAAAATGCAAAGTACTGCTGCTAGGAAGGAGAAAAAAATGCACAGATACAAAGTGAAGAATAACTGGATAGTAGCGATATGATACAAAAGGATGTGGAGGTTGTGATGTATCATAAATTGAAGATGAGTCAGTAATGCCCCACAGTTACAGGGTAAAAGCAACCCTGGTTGCTCTTAACAGAATGGTTAAGAATGCTCTGGTTTGTCTTAACAGAAATTACTTATATAATAAGGCAGAGAGATGATAATGCAAATTCTACTTGACTCTAGTGAGACGCCAGATTAAGGACTATTACAGACTGTGGGGACACCACTCTTTAATAAAGATTTAAAAAATGGAAAGGACAGAAAAAACCAATCAGGTTAAAACAAGGCTTTGAAAATGGGTCTAGTAGAAAAGCTTGAAGAAACGGATTTTTTTTAATGAAAAGATTCAAGGAGACATAGACAGTCTTCCAATTTATAAAATACTGTCAAGCAAAGGGTAATGAAAAAGAATTCTCCATTTTACCTGGGGTGAGCAAATATTGTAAGAAAATGTTGCTTACATTTTCTGCAAAGATTAACAAGTGCTATATGGGAGAAAATTCTTTGGTGATTTGAGTGCTTGAACAGGACTCTCATATACAACTTACACAATTTCTTAAGAGATTTTTAAGATATGAATATATGTTGCAAATATGCATTCCTTCCTTATTTGATTAAGACAACCAATACAGATAAAGACATAATAACAATAAACAGGTAAGTTTCAGCAAGCTGGAAGTTATTGTACAATTTTTTGATGTATCTACATATCTTATTTTGACATACCTATATCTTATTAGCATGAGTTCTGTGGGAGCAAAAGCATATTGCAAAACAAAAACCCCTCAAAGATGGCTAATACCATTCAAAGCAATCACTACAATAGTATTAGCCTCCCATAATACCAGCAGTACCTCTCCAGATACATTGAATCTTCAGACTCCTACCTTACCTGACTGTTGCTGCAACCAAGGCTTCACTGGTAAGATCTCTGAGGGCATCAGGTGGACTCTGTTAGGCATTATTTATCTTGTGCTAACGTACAGAGGCCCTAATTTGTGAGCAATTATTTCCCATGTTCACTAGGGACAGGACAAGAATAACTGATCATAACAGATATTAGGTTTGATATTAGGAAAATATTTACAATTATACAGATAGTTAGATGCTGAAAGCAGTGACCCAAGGAAGCCAAGGGATCTCCTTTCCATTTGAGCAAAAGGAGGAAATGTCAGACCCTGGGCAGTGACGTTTATGAGGACTGCATAGACTTGCTCTATTCCCAAACTTTGTTTCCATGAATAATCTACAAATCGCAGAATCACAGGACCAGAGAAAAATAGGGCTGGCAGGTAGCTGAACACATTTTTGATTTCACAGCAGAATAAGCAAACTATAGTTGTACACTTTCTAGCACTAGTTTATCTAAACTGTTCTTAAAAACCTCCCGCAATGGGGATCCTGCAACCTCCTTATGCAAGCTACTCTTGTGTTCGCTCTTAAACCAGCATATGTAGAAATCCCTATAGAAACAGACTCTATGACAATACCCAAAGTCAAGTGAAGCAAAACAGAGACAGAGAATGGGGGAAACACTGCTATCAGCAACTTCTGATGTTATTTTTCGATGCAATTGGTTCTTTGGAAATGTTACTGATAGCAGAAATTATTGACATCTTTTCCTCAGTCCTTGTTTTACTAAATCATGAATCCCACACAAGGGAATAATTTAATCAGCATAAAACTGTAGAAACCTAATTTACAGTCTGATCAAACTCATTACTACAGGTATGGCTCACAGTGAGTGGGCAGACTGACCAGGCTGTGAATGTAAGACTGGCCAGTATCTGTATCATGCAAACCAAGTCCTCTAAAAGCAAACCAGAAATGTAACTTTCTGCAAGAATGCACAATTTTTAAAAGCTTACTATATTTTTCCCATTCTGCTGCCACTTGAGAGCAATGAACTCCCATTAGTGGGAAATGAAACAAATAATAACACTAAAAAAAAGATATATGAACAGAAAACCATTTGTTTTTTAAATATGCTATGTTAGCTAAATATAATTTATGTTACACAAGTGACAAAAATATCAGTAGTATATGGATATGGTCATTTGTGTTGGTGTTTGCTTTTTTGTGCTGATGATAAAAAACATATATCTACTTGAAACAGATGCACTGTAATATTGCCTTTAACTGTATTCTGTAGGGATGGAAGAGCAATAAGCAAAACTGCCCCTTTTCAGATTTCATAGCATCAAGGGAATTTTCTTTCCAGAGTATGGTTTTGAATATGTAAAGCGCAATGCTGTGACTGACACTGAGTTTACAAGTAACTTACTTGATAGAAAGTATTAATACCGTATGTTCTAATACAAGTGTTAAGAACAGATGTTTTCTTCAATAACTTTTTTCAAAGTTCAATTTTGTCCTACAAAGCTGAATGCTGAAAGAACACATACATTTCATTTTAATAATCTCATTTTAATTGACTTTCAATTCAGTGAACAAAATAAAATTTAAAAAAATGCCACAATAACTATCTACTTAAAAGAAGAATCAGACTTAAATATCCAGTGCTTGCTTGCTTTCTTCCTCAACCTACAGCCAGATAGATTGAAGTGGGGAAAAGAAACAAAGCCAGGAAATATTTAGACCATATGTTTTCTCAGGTTATTGTGAAACAATTCTAAATTGTTTTTACACTAATATTCCAGCACAGCCATGCAAACATTAATTGTACATAAACATGATGCAACTTTCAGAACTATATGGTAACCTGGCGACAACATTGCTACTGAAGTTTATTAGACACTGACAGCACTTTCAAGTTCTGACACCAACTTATTCTAGTAAAAGAGCACGAGATGCCATTTAAAAAAATCAGATTTTTTTAAAATAGATTTTTATTGGCTTATATTACAAATGCATTTTTTTTCTTAATCTTCATTAATGCTGAATCCACTGCTACCATTTTTGGCAGCTGAGGAAATCTCAATTGCAAAAAACCAGAATTGTATTAATAATTCTACCATATTTGAGACACACACACCCCCACACCCACACCCACACCCACACCCACCCACCCCCACCCCCCCCCCACACACACACACCCCACCCCACCCCACCTCTCTCTCTCTCTCTCTCTCTCTCTGCTGCTGGCCAGTATGACTACTAATTCCATCATATTCACAGCAAGGATAAGAAAATCACCTTTCCTTAGGCTGTGAAGCACAAATGCTCCTGCTGAATGGATGCATGGCTGACCACAGTTCAATCTGGACCCGTATATACCATATACTCTTTCAGAGTCAGATACAGGGGATGAGATTTTCAGAGACCTGGTCTGGCCTCTGGATCTCCACAATCCTACATGTTGAACCCTATAAAGTTCATGCACTGGCTTTTCTAATCCATGGCGCTCTGGAGAAGGAGACAATGTTCTACCCATAAACTTCCTGGTGCTTAAATAAACTGATGGATCTGAACACAAAATAGGCTATAAAGAACACAATACACATATTCATTTAAAGAAAAGAAAAAAAGAGAAGAAACAGACTTTTTCTGTTTTGCAAAAACTGAGTCTTCTGCAAAAGCTTGAAGTTAGATGTTTTATTTTCAGGTATCAATAACTCAGATTTACTTTATTAAAGTCTTCTAGGATCCCTTTCAAGTATCTAAAGTTTAATTCCATGCATTTAATTTTGCTTCTTCTCCTCCAAAAGGAACAATTCATAAGGATGTCCAAGACTTTAAGAATAGAGAGAATCATTTAAGTTGATCCAATGTTTACAAGGCCATTATGTTTCAATCTGATACATCTTTATGAGGTCTAAAGAAATTAAAACACCTTAGAAGTCTTAAGTATGAGACGGTTAGACGCTACAAACCTAAATGATCTTAGTAGGCAATTTTTAACCTAAAAGTGTAGAAAAAGATGAACTTCTATACTCTGAGCATGTTTAACAAAACACAGAAAACAAGCATCCAAAAGGCATGCTTTTCTGTATGACTACCAATTTCATCCTTTGCTATATCATTAAATATAGGTGAGAATGTTTTCTATTATTTTGGAACAGAAAGGATATAAGAAATAGAAGTCACAGTGAATTATCTGTTAAAAAAAATAAGTAAACAAATTATCAGAAAATTCTTTCCTGAAGCTTTGAAGGATGTGTTTGGCTGTATTAAAAATAAGGTTGAAAGAGCACAATAATATAATTATAAGCAATCTGTTCTCTCCCTAGCCCCTGGAGACACAGGATGAAGAGGAAACTCAGAAGATCATATATTTCAAGGACAGAAGGCAAACATATGAACATCTAAACCAGCATACTGAAAAAATGCAATGTGAATTTTATTATAGCCTTTCTTCTCAAATAAATAAATATCCAGAATTCTTCTTTAGAGTCTCCATCCTCTAAATGTCATGGTTATTCTGAGGTAGGTGAAAGTAACTAGCTGAAAGGAAAGCAATATAGTTTAGTTTGCTTTAGATTGCTTTTCATTTTTGTGGAGAAGAGCCAGCTATCACTTTTTGACATATATATATATATAATTATTTAAATGCACAGCACTCTCAGAAAAGTAAGGTGTTAGCTAAGGACATTTTCACAACAGTAGGGAAAACCAGCAACCTTATTGAGCTCGGGTGCTTTCACATTGTCCTGGTTATCCTATCTCACTTGGGCAAACCTTGGCCACAACTCAGGGAAAGTTAAGGATGTGTACCAATATTGGAAATGATGGTAATAAAACTTTTATAAATACCTCGGTCTAAAGCAGTAAGGGAAAAAAATACTGTCTTTTTTTGTTTATTATTTTAAATATAGTGTATGAGAAAGCTTGCTTTCTTTCTTTTAACACCCCTTATGAGATAAGCTAAAAGACACTACTGTACTAGAAAGAATCTCCTTATAGACATAGAAGCTCCTTAGAGGCTATCTCCTAGGTGGTAGAAGATCTGCCAGAATTTGAATTGCCCTTTTGAAAAAAATGCCGTCCAGCATTGTTATCTTAGAATTAAAGGGAATCATATTTCCTTCAAAAAGGTATAATTCAGTTATAAAAGGCAAAGTACTAATATGCAGGTGTAAGGCGTTTATTCACCTACGCTATGAGCTGCCAATATCTGGAGTAAGTTAATTCATTCAGCTTGTAGTCTTGTTTTTCCCTAATGAAAAAAAAAAAATATTCTTAGTGGTAGATTACAGAAATTAGAAAGATAGCTAAAACATGAATTTCTTCTATGAATTATTAATGCTACCAATACTTTAAGGACAGGTTAAATGTCATCAAGGGCCTCCATAATTTATTAATGAACAAGATTAATGTCCAATGTCTTTGTCAGTGATATGAGAAATTTGGACTGATCATATATTTTTAGACTTGAGAGTGACCTCATGACATCAAATGACTGAAATGGAGATTTATTTGAAATATATGTAAATATACTATAGATCTACTGTTCTGAAAACAGAGACCATGTTGGGTTAGTTATAGAATCTTTTAGGTGAAGTGATATTAAAAGGGATGCACGTACTTGGAGCAATCAAGGAACTGCAGACAAAATGAATATTTTGATCACAACTGGTTTTGGAATGCAAATCTAAATAAATGATGATTTATAACCATGATAGTTACTACAGTTTTGATCATGTGATAGACTACAAGTCATCTGAGGTGTGAACTTTTCCGGCAAAGATGAGATCATGGCCAGTAGCTACGAGACCACTAGCTTTAACTTCAGTTTAAGCATATTTCTGATGACAGCATACTAGTTCACTCGGGTTGCACTAAAAAGGCAAGATTTTAGGTGAATCCGTTTCCAGCAGAAATCACATACAAAAAAATTGGTGATAGGGCTCATTAGGACTGGCTTCAAACAATCTCAGAATGCACGGTAATACGGTAAGTTATGGGGCACTGAAATTCCTGATCCTGATTCATTCAAGGTTAGTGCATTCAGGGTTAGTTAGAACTTCTCTAGTTGGCAACATAACTGCATTAAAATGATTGCTTGTGAGAAGCTGTGTGAGCATACATGTGGTGATTGAACAGGAACGGCAAAGCTTTACCCCCAAGGGGGGATAATGCAGTGGGTAACCACATTCTCCATTTCTAATTTGACTGGCTTTGAATATCTTACTTTCCTGTTCAAATATATATAATATAATTTTATAATTCAATCCTTTGGAAGGGCTCTTTATGTGGTGGGGGTTTTTTCCCCCTTTTTTTTTTTTTTTTTAGTAAGTTTAACAGTCCTGAATACTTAATCCACTGAATTTCACTTAATACTATGAGTTATGATTATGGCCCCGAGTTTTGTTGTCTGATTGCTTCATGTTCTGTCTCTGGAAGGTTACTTTTTCCTCATGTTTGCACTTTCTAGCTGTATTTTAGACTACAGCTATTAAAATCCATTTACAGGTCAGCTCGTTCAGGAATGTTAGCCTATGATTGATGTAGACAATTGAACATTTTTTAAGTCTATATTTGTTGCTCCAGGGTACAGGTTAACAAGATACTTCAAGAGCTGATTCCAGCATGGCACAACATTTCAATGAACAAAGTATTGCCAAGCCCCATTTAGTTTTTAATATGAATTTGTAAACCTCAAATTCTGGAGTTGATCAAGAGATAACCTACAAGGCTGGCAGACTGCCCTGGATCATATAGATGACTTTTCCACTTGTCACATGCCAATCCCTTGTATGGCTGCTCCCACATTTAGAATTTAATTGTCCTTTCTGCTTCCTATTTCTATCCTTGCATTTGCAGTTACTTTTAATATAACAAATGTGACAGCGATGAACAACAGAACTGTTTGGATAAGTACCCACCTATGAATGTCAACACCTGGATGGAAAATAAGTGAAATGAAGGCTGCTGTCTTGAATGTCCTATCCATCAAAAACAAACAGTAGCATACAGAAACGCTTCTGTCCTATCTTTTATTGAATATATTTCTCCTATTAACTACATGTATTGCATGTTAAAGCTGCCTTGAAATCAGTGACAGCAAAGATTTTGTTAGATAAAATGAAAAATATGGAATTTTAGTCTTTCCTTGTTATCTTCAATGAATTACGTTAAATGGAGACATTTAAATCAATTGATCTATTAAACTTATGCCTGGGCTAATCGGCCTCACAGGCTGTGTGGTGGGACAGGTCATGCAGCTATCTGCATTTAACTCAGTTTTAAAGTTTGCTCTGACATTTACTTTTATGCTTCAGGTGCTGTGATTAAATAGAAATGATGAATGAGTGCTGTAAATGACTACTCCGTTGTCTGGGGTACAATGTTACCACTTCTCCGGCATGACCTCTAACTAATTTCCTCTGTCACTTTCTCTCCTGATTTATTCAGAGTAGTTATTCCTCACCCCCAGATATTTCTAAATCCCCACATTTTTCTCCTTGTTCAGCTATTGCTCCCTCCCCACAGGGTTTCCATTCACTTTTTTAATCAGCACGATGTAATTGTGAAAGGTGTTAAGAGCTCCTACAAACATTAGATACAGAGGTATTGCCCGTTTCAATTGCTGTGGGACAAATTTATATCAGCTTATCCTAGACATACCCAGGTTAGATGTCTACACCAGAGCTACTCAGTTGGGCTTCTCTTATAGTTGAGAGAAGGCAATAATCACTTTTGGATATAATTTGTCTTGTTCTAGACTGAGGTTAGTTGTGATCTACAAATGCTTATTTTTTATAAGCGACTATCAGGGGAACAAACAATTATTATATGGGGTACAGATGTTAAACCTTCAGTGAATAGATGAGATGTATATGTGTATCTGGTCAGAGAATAAGATAATCTTGCTCTTTCCAGATTCTCAGGGATACAAAATACTAGTAATGGTATGGGCTGGATGGATTTTAGATGAATTTAGTTCCCCTTTAAAAGGGAAAAGGTACACAAGACAATAATATCAGAGTGATTAAGATTCTGTTGCTCAATGCCAAAGACAGGAAATTATCAAGAGACTCACAGAGAGGTGATTACAGGGCTACTGTACAATCTTCCTGGCTTTCTTATTTTCTTTTTGATACAATTAAAATTGATTTTATTTCCATTCCACTTATACATCCAAGCCAGCTGTCCAAGTTACATCCACATTGTTCATATCATTGCACTGATAATGGCACTATTGAGGGTTGTCCTGAGTCTGTCGTTCACCATGCTGTGGACAAGCTGACCATGTTTGGTCTCCTAGCCAGTGTGAACTCAGGGCTACTAAACCCACCTATCTTATGCCTCACAGTATCCTAATGCTCCAGTGAGTAACTTCAGATGCCTTCAAGGTAGGACTTTGCTTTTCCCATATTCCACCCAAAAATGATTTTTTCCCTCTTCTAATTGCACCAAGGCCATCCCGGGAACAGTTCTCACATTCCCACATCTAGGCAGCAAAGGCGAAGGCTGAAAACAGGTCGGGAGGCAGTGGAGAGCTGCTCCATACGACACTGAAAACATAGCCAGGCAGTTAGGGACTTTTCATGAAGAAAAAAGTCAAGGAGTCTAAAATGAAAACACTTTGTAAAGAAGTGAGGAAGCCTTCCTGTCTAGAACTGGGAGAGGCTCAGGAAAGCTTAAAGAAAAAGCTGCAGAGGTGAGAAAAATGAGCAAAATGGGTTCAATGACTATATAATCATCACTGAAGAGATTCCTTATTCTGCCACTTTCTACTTTTCCTCTTTCAAAAAATGTGTGATTCTTTCTTCATTTGCAATGGAATTTATCTTCTGATTTATGGTAATGAAACTAGAGCCCTTGATGGAGCATTTAAAAACCTTGAATAACTCATTATTACATTTCTTTTTACTTTTTATTTCTTAAATAATCTTCACAATTGACTGTAATTCAAATCCAAGAATTGGTTTTGAGTCATTATCCTCCATTGTGCAGTCAGTAAACACTTCAAATTCTGTTTAAGGTGTACATACACTCTTAATAATGAATTCTGGAAGACAAACATGGAAAATAATTTTAAATTGTGCTCTGAATGACTGCATTAAGTCTGTACAGTAAATTTCTAATGACTGGTCTTAAAAACTGAGTTGTGAGAAGAAACTATTCAGCATTAAACAATATTTCATTTCCCGTGGTATCACAAATTTCTTTCCCTTCTACTATGTTCTTCTGATGCTATGAGATCATTATTACTACTGCAATTTTAAAATCATTCCAGATAAAAGGGATATTATCAAGGGATTAAACAGATCGATATATTACTTGGATATTTTCATTTAACAGCGTGACTTACTTGACACCTGAATTTATTTCATGAAATCAATATATTATTTTGCATTCCCTGACTATTTGATACTCAGACCTTTGGTAAAGAAAACTATTCCATATTTATATATTCTGTATGAGACAGAACTGACCTCTATTCCATATCTGTTATTATTTGGAAGAAGTTAGTCTTCATTTATAAACTTGTCATTAACATGGAAAAATATCTTTGAGGAATATGACCAATTTCAAATTAATTCAAAACCTTTTGGTTACACAGTAGATAATATGGAGAAAAGACAATCCTATGTTTTGTCCTGTAAGCAATGACATAGTTGAATCTAACCAGAACTATGATTTCATATTGAGGTACATATATTGCAATGAAAGCAAGGAAAATTCAGCAAGATTCTAGCTTTTGGCTGCTAATAAAGCCTACATCTAGGCATTGTATGTCCAGTCTAGCAAAACCTGGAGTCTGCAAAGATTCTGTAATCCAAGTACCAGATATTCAGCATGTTCTTAGGACAGATGGTTAGCAGGGTAGCTACAGTGGTGATTAAATAAGCAACAATATTAAAATAATTCCAAATATAGCTTTTAGGGAAATATCTACACGCTGATATTCCGTTTAGATTATTGCATTTATCAACATAATAGTTGGCCAAAGCTGTTGATATGACCCAGTTCTGCATTTACATCCTTCCAGCTGGATATTGTCAGTAATACATTCATAATCCGATTCTTAATCTGTGGTAAATGGTTAGAATTAAATTCTCTGATAAATGTAAAGGTCTTATTTGATTTTCATGAAGCATGTTTGTCTTCTCACATAAAAAGGTTAATGTGAATAAGAGATCTGTATACTCTGAGGGAAATGGTGCAGAACCTTTGTTGGATTTCTGTTTGAATAAATCCATACTCAGTTCTCAGCACTGTAATTGGGCTTGTAGGGCAAAATGCTTGCATAGTTCTGCCAACCTACCCTACGTACAGTTTAGGACTTTTGCTACTTCTATCTATTGAGGATACGAATAACTTTGATATAAAATCAGTAGAAGATTAAAATTTGTGTTCATTTGTTAAAGTGTTGCAGCTTATTGTTACTTGGAGCAGCCTAAATCTATGATGGTACTAATTTTTGTGCCACTTTCAGTGGTTAGGTATCAGCACTGTGGTGGGAGTAAAATACCCAAAAGGGGGTGTTTGACTGGCATTTCTCTCTGTTAGCGGTGAAACCAGAAAGGAGATTAGAAAACCTCTGAGCAGAGCAACATTTTGGATCTGTCTTACTTCCCTTTTCCCCCCTGTCTCAGAAAAAAGTTAAGTGGTTAGATATGCGGAGAAGCAATACCAAGTGTTTCTTTATATATCAGGTCTGTACTTTGTGTTCCCTGTGAGGTAGAAGTGATTAAACATCATCTTTCCTCCAACTGCTAATGCATGCCTAGTTGTTATCTGACGCAAAACATGCATACCTTGGAGGGACATTAGACCTATGAAAACTTTGCAGAAACTTGCTATTCATTTCATCCTTATGTACCTCCTCCTTAAGTTTAAGTCACTGATATATGGCTGGTGTTTTGTTTTTACAAGCAATAAGAATCTGGGTGAGTGTTTTCTGTTTACTGGTGAAACAGTACGTACAGCTGTGCACCATCGGCATATGGCAGGCATTTAAGCCTGCAGCATTTTCTAATATCACTGGCTGGTTTAACACATATGTTGAACAGGGAAGAAGAAAAGGATCTATCCTTTTGAACCTGCAGGGGAAAAAAGGCTTCTTATTACTAACAATATATTTAAGAGAAAGGAGTATAATCCCAGGTGATTGTTCTTTCAACTCCTACTGAATATTTGAGATAATACTGCAGTATCCCATGGAAGACATTGTTACAAACAATAATACACGAGGAACAACGGATGCTTTTTGCTCTGTGTTTGGCTGTGAAAAGATGATCTCTCAGGAAGAATGTTTCTATCTCTATAGCAAAAGTTAAATATAAAACCTGATTCTGAACGTGGGAAAGTGGCGTAAGGCAAATGCTGCAGAAGATAGGTAGCAACTATTGTCAAGATACTTAGGCATGACCAGAGGTGAAAGTAGAAGAATATCTAAGCATCATCTCCAGTGAGTGCAGAATGTCTGTGCTAGCAGTCAGAGTATACTAAAAATATTTTTCAGTGCAGTGTCTGCTAACTTTTTTTCAGTTTCCTGACAAATTGCAGGCATTCAAAAAAATTGCCATCCAAAACAAGACAATCCTCTGCCCCCTAACAAAAAAACCAAATCTTCCCTAAATTTTACATTTGTCACTCAGCAGCCTGAATTTATTAGTGACAGTGTCACAGCCACTTGACTGTCTCTGCAGGACCTTAAATTATATTTTATCTTATACAAAACAAGTATGCCCTGAAGACAACAACACAATGAAATGCTAAACTCCTCCTTTTGATATGTCAGATAAACTGTTTCATACCTGCAACCATGTGTTTGTTTTGATCCCATGACGTACCTTCATAGAATAATTATGAGAAAATGGAGGACAGTGGCATAGCTATTAAGCAACTTCATAACTTCTCTGGTAATATCATAGCATAACAATTCAATCATTGTATTGGACTTTTTGAACAGTTCACCTGCTTTCTTCCATCTCCAGGACCCCAGAGGGACACCCAGAATTATCTTCATTACCTTCCTGAGACACTATGCTGCCTCACCTTGCAGAGGTGAGCCTCACCTGAGGCTCCCATGGCTCCTAAGAGCAATGCCTCTTGTTGAGAGACTCACGTACAATGGTGAGAGGTGGCTGCGTGTCTCTGTACAGCTGTTTCTCTGCAGCCCTTCAAAAACCACAGGATTCATGTCAGGGTAATGAAAAGGCCATTGACTTGAATTAGAGACTTTTTACACATTTCGTTATACAGTTTCATCACCATAAATGAAAAGGTAACAGCTTTGAAATATTAAGGAAATACAACAACTACAGCGCTGCCAGTAGCCAAGACAGGTGCATGCATACATCCAGAACCTGAACATTGCTGTTCCTGAAAGACCTAAGAGTCAAACTGAAAAGTGTGAAAAAACTAACTAGGAATTCTTTTTAGAAGCTATAGTTGGACATCATGATGTGTATATTTGGCTGATAATTGCATCTCATACTGATGTCTAGAAAAATTACTGCAACACAAAGTATGATCTTAAAATTGCAGCTGCACAAGGTATCGTTCTAAAGGTGTTAAATATCTGTATATATGCAGCTGCAATCATAAGCCTGACGCTCCCCCTCAAATAGGTAACTGGAATGAAATGTATGTGCAATTTACAGTACTGAAATATAATTCAGTTATAAAAAGAGAAGTGCTAACATTGCTATGCTCTGTTTCCTTGAAATAACTGAAAGTCAATTCAGTTGAGGAACACAACTTGTCATGGCTACCTAGCTAGGCCTGCAGAATTCAAGACGCTGGAAAAAGCGTGCCTTATACCCAGTTCGTATTTAACCTATTAAGCGGAGAAGTGCTTGGCTTTTGATGTGACATCTTGAGGCTTATGAAGAGCAGAAAGCAGCAGCGTTACAAAGGGATCAACAACATAAATCGCTGCCATATCTACGAAAGAATCAGATCCCACTGTTGCTGATCTCCTGCTCTTTTTGCTTTTGACTGCAACCAGATAACTCTGGCAGTAACCTTTTTTAGCTTTATCATCATCATCATTATTGTTGTTGTTATCATTATTATTATTGTTGTTGTTGTTGTTGTTGTTATTATTGATATTTACAGAAGGTAAAAAATAAAAAGTCATCCTTTATCTAAGACACTGAGTCCTATTTTTTGTGCCAAGCACAACCAAGGTGTAAATGATTATATAAGAAATAGAAAGTGATGCTAGCATTGCATTCTTCTTTGGCTACCATGCATTTATATAAACTATTTTCTGGCATATCGATATGTCATTCCCTTTGTTGAATCTGTTCAAGTCTAGAACTTCCAAACCACAGTGAAGAACAGGGCACAAAATTCACATTAATTTCAGAGGAAGTAATGAGAAGAATTTTTTAAACATTTTTGAAGACTGCAATTTATGTACCACCTTTGACAGGGGATGTTATTTACAGCTTTGACATAAAAGCAGACATCAGGTCAGGCGTAAGACACAATGCACACTATTTATGCCAGGTTTTAGTATGATTTTGGATAATAATACTAATTGGACTTGTGAGCTCAAAAAAAACCGCTTGCATTCCGAACAGTGACTTAAATGACATGAAATGGGAACAGGGACCTATTTCACGTCAGTGATCTTTCGTGTTTATTTGGAGAAGTTGCTGCTGCTTGCATTTTGTCATTTTTACTTTTTCTAAAGTGTGTACTGCTTCTTGGCTATAGAAACAGCAAACAAAACTAATCCAATACTTTGAAACCTGTTATTCAGTTGTTTTCTTTTTTTTTTTCCCTCTCCTCCAGGTGTTACTTCTTTGCTCATTTCTCTAGTCCAAAGCTTTGAAGGTGGGAAGCAGAGAGGGTTTATTGTTATTATTTCAGTGCAATATTATTTTAGGGAAGATGGAAACACCCTGTCTTCTTAATTTCTGCTTTAAATTTCCAGAATGACCAAGTCAGATTTCTTCTGGGGAAAACCCGCTTTCTCATCTGAGTCCATGATCCAGCACAGTCCCCTGCTCGCAGCTAATGGAAGGAGAAAGGGGAAGAACAGATGGGGTGTAGGAGATAGGTGGAGCCAAAGCTGTGTCCACAGTGCAGCATGCCAAGCAGCAATTTGGTCTTCTCCATGAACTGCTAATTAACAAACAATTAAACCAGCAATATACCCAGTGGTGTTGGTAATCTCGCAGTTATGGGAATTATCCCATGATATAGTAAGATTAAATGAGAATTTTGCTGTTAACTATTCTATCCTCTTTGAAGAAAATATTATGTTATTGCCTTATTCAGTAAACATTTCAAGAAGTTACTTTTATTGCTTTCTGCTTAGATGTGTAAGTGTACATATCACTTTACAAAACATGCTGAATGACTAATGCCTGTCTCAAAGAATTAGCAATGGAAATAAAAAAGAGATCAAGAACAATTGTTCAGAAAACAGGTAAGGTAATGTCAGCGAGGGAAAAAAGAAGAAAAAAAATCCAGAAACATAGGATAGTTAGGCAAAGAAGAGGACTCTTAATTACGTATTTGCTAATGAGTTCTTCTAGAGTATCATCAGCACTGCTGTAGAAAGACATTGCTGACGTAGAAGCAGTCATACCTGAACTGGGAGCTCTGCTGCACTGTAGGCATGCTGCAATGAGCAACACATGTGGCTAATGGGACGGATAGGCACCTGTGTGTATCTTGCACCTTTCTGCTGTGCTCAGCCTCAACAACATGAAACAGAGGAAAATATTTCTGAAGTATGGCCTCCAGACAGCACAGCTGCCACAGGTGTTAATTCCTTGACCATGAATTGCAGTTCTGAAATCGCTGGGACAAGGCTTTCCAACAGCCCTGCCCTAATGACTGTCCCCAGACACAAACCCCATGGCTCCTGTCAGAAATTACCCCTAGAAATCTGGAAGCTCCAAAATTCACAGTTTCCTAGAGCACCTGGCTTTCCTGCTGTGGAAATAAGAACTTGGATCTATTTTGAACCTCTGTTTCTGGTGGCTTTGCAGTTTACTTCTACATGAAAAGAAATGCACTATGCTTTAGAGCTGTCTGCTCTGATGTCGATGCTATGGCAGCCCTGGGACATTCCCACTGGCAGACACATTTTCATACTTTAGGTACTAATAAGAAGGGCTGGGTTGAACCTTTCAATATTTTGGTCTCACACTTTGTGGGAGGACTTCCCGCAGTTCTGCAGACCCAGAGCATTCAAGCATCCCAGCCCCAGACCTTTTCAAGGAATCCTATCAACTTCTCATTGAACACCTGGCTAGTTTGCAGTTATCCAAGCTACAAAATACTTGTCAGGGTATCAGAAATACCAAAGTCCCACCAGTTCTGTACAAAAGCTGAAAGATACATGAAAAAGATGTTGCCCAATTCCTGCTGAGTGAGGACTCCTTTAAACATCCATTTGTTTCAGATTACTTAGGGCCCAGTTAATCACTTTATCAATTAAATGGAAGTGTAGATGTTGCTCTTTGTGAAAATAGAAGTATTGCTATACTGCAATAGTTGTAAAAATTTAGGTTTAATAAAAAAAAAACCTATTTGCATTTTTAACATGAAAGACCACAGATGAAGAAGAAAGAGACCTGCTTATTTTTTTGTGTGAAATATTTTATGCCAGATGTAGTTATTGCTACATACTACATTTTGGCTGTACATACTTCAAACAGTCAGGGAAGGGGGAGAGAGAGGGATGTTAACATGTCCTTCATATTTTAATACAAATGTTGAAATAGGTACTAATCCAACCCAAAACCATTCATTCAATATGAAACACATGTATTTGTGTAAATTAGGCAGCAACTTTGTGTTTTAATTCAATACACAGAGGAGTCTTCTGGGGCAGCATTACTGCTCTGCAATACCTGTTTAACAAAGCAAGACAGCTTGCTCTGAGCATTCTGGAACTGGGTCTCTGCAAACCGTAACAGAAAATTATGGGATTTGATTAGAATTGAATGTTAATTACTCAATAATATTGAAGAAAAATCATCTGTAGTACTTAAGCTTGTTAGTTATGTAAAAGTCATAAAGGAGGTCTACTTATTAAGAGATTTAATTAAGCAAACAGGTCTTCATGCCAAAGTCAGCTTTCCAGTCTTACGCAACAGCAGTCCAATGATTCTGCTGGGTGTACTTAGCTTGTTTGTTGTTCAGTTTTAAGTTTCTATTCAGTAAAAAGTCAAGACAGTACCTAAGCACCAAAGAGATTTAATCTAACTCATTAAGACTTAAATTTAGGTGCATGCTAAATATCCTGCCAAAGGAAGAACTAAATGGTGTAACCAGTGGGATGTTTAACAGCTGTGGGTACAATTCAGCCTTAATTTTAAGCAGTTGCTTGAATTGTATATATATCAAATGGGACAAAGGACTTGCTATGTAATTAAGACACTTACATGGCTTCACCACTATAGTATCTGAGCATCTCGTAATGACTATGTCTCTGAGGCAACAGCATTAATTCCATTGTAGAGCTAAGACACAGTGAGTCTGCAGTGAGAGTAGATGCACTACAAGAGTAGAGTCTTGCCCATTTGGAAGAAGTCATATTCCAGCCTTACGTGCCAAACATCCTTGCAAAGGTTTTTGTAAGAATTAAGAACTGAGAGAGGTATTCACAAAAACCATCAAGCAAGTCAGCAGGAGTGGTTAAGAAAAGAATGACATTCGCTGATTATATACTGAAACTCAGTTTCTGAGAAGACAATGCCACCATTGCCTTGACATTGCACATAAGAAGGACCAAATTCAGCAGCCCTGAAGCACTGTCAGGATACTTGGCAGTGGCCCAGGGACTGTCATGGGAGACTGGATTCAAATCAGGGAGCTTTCACTTCAGGCAAAGGTAGAGATTTGAATTTCATTGAACTCCAGTGAGAACATCCCAATATGATTAAAGGAATTAAAAAGATGTACCTGTTCCCCCTTTCTTTCAGAAACTCACATCTACAAAGTGAGGTCTCATCAGGAATGGGGAAGGACTAAATTTAACATGCAGGAGCTACCAGCTTTATGGAGACATGGGTTTTGTGGCTGTGGACATGAGCCACAATAGCCGAAGCTGGGGACTTCACCGATAGAGGTAACATGCAGGCAGAAGTGCCAGCCTTGGAAAACTCAAGGATTAGACAACAGCAGAGCTTTCTGAATGTAAAAGTTGGCTGAAAATTGTGTTTTATTAGTCTACCCTTGAGTGACATTGTACAGATCTTTCCAGTTCTCAGACTGTTAGCCAAATGTCTGGATGCTTTGGGGGGTTTAAACAGAGACAAGAATTACCACACAGACTCAGAGCCAAGCTTAATCTAACCAGCTACCACATGGCAAGTACAGACTTTAAAGTTTCCAGAGATCCCAGTATGAATAGAACCTGACTACTTAGCAAAACCTTGTGCCATTCAACAACAGTTCCAAAAAAATTTAATAGAATGATGTAAAACAGCTACTGGGTTCAAAAAAGTAAACCAAGCTTGGATGCTTTATTAGGGAGGGATAGGTTTAGATTATGCTTGATATTAAGTATTTGCTTGATAGACTGCCCTGCACAAGGGAAAAATAGATACTTAGACGATAGTGATTAGTAAAAAAGTATTGATCCTCATCAGCCAGATCAAGCTATTCTGAAAACTGAGTTATCTAAACTATAAACTGTTTTATACTGTAAGTAATGTCGTGAACCATCCATTTCTCATTAACACTTTTAACAGCATAGTTTGAAGAAAATGTTTCATAGAGGCACAGTGAATTGAAGGTACAAATTAAAGAAATAGATCAAGTCCCAGAGTAAATTATGATGTCAGGATTTATTTCAGTGAAGTCAGTCATACTTATGTATATACTTCAGTGCTTTGCTGAATTGAGGGTTAAAGTAACACACTGCAGGATAAATAACGGATACAATTAGTTATAATACTACATGAAAATAAGAAAAACAAATTTACTGAAAATAATCAATTCAACTAAGATGTCAGATGTTCCTAATCTAAAACAAAGCTCTGCATGCCTGCATAGCTCCCTGAATATCCTGAGGCCAAGTTATGTTCAGCTTCATAAAGATTTTTTTTATTTAAAAAAAAGAAGTCTATCGCTGTGCAAGAAGACAACCTTAGTTTCTGCTGTATATATATTCTGAAGTCCAAAATTAACTTTTCTTTGCAAATTACGTCTGTTGATTTTTGCTAACAAAATTCCAGTCCTGCATAGCTGTTACAGAAAGCCAGCACTGTGGAGCTACAGGAATTGTTCAAACAACATCTAAAATATCTCAGATGGATCCCGACACAGAATTCTGACACCTGCAACATGAAAATTTGGATTTGATCATCAAATACCCAACCTCAAATTAACAAAATGGTACAAAAATCTGTTTATGAGCAAAATACAAAGAAGCCATAAGCACTTTAAAAAAGACCCCCCAACTAACAAATAACCAGCAACCCTACCCTCCTCAAACATTAGGAAAAAAATCAATAAGGAAAGTCTACTGTAGAAAGACCTCTCTGAAAATCAGATTAGTAGCACCTTGTTTAGCTTCTGTCTGATATTTTTTCTTACAGATTTTCTAAAACCTTTTTTCCATACAAGGACATATACCTTTCTGGTCAGAAATGGGCAGTGCCTATCTGTGTGAAGTAGAGGTATGACGTATATTATATATTACCAGTATTGAGAATGATTTTAAATAATCTACAGATATTAATCTATTGAAGAGGGCTTCAGCTACCCAAATGTGCCAAAAGATAAATGCAGAGTAATCCAGACTACCATAAAAAGTTAGTGTAGGAATTTTAATATCCTCTTGGTTGTCAGGAATAAGAAGAGGGAATGGAAATATTGATTTTTGCTGAGGGGTCTATTAAAAAAGGAAAGCATTACAATTCTAGTTTATATTTCCATACAAAAAAATGCTGCTTGGGGAGACTAAATATGACAAGGCTATTAAATAATAAAACTACTAGACAATTATAATATTCCTTAGAGAGCTTCACCACATGAAACAGTATCAGAAATTGGATTTGCACATTTCTTGCATCAGTACTGTTCTTCTATTTCTGAAATGGAAGCATACGCTATCTGACATGTATACAATAGCGGAAAAAACGAGCATTACTGATGTCCATGATTTTGATTCTGAAGTTAAGCCACACCACATCACATGCTCAGTCCAGACAACGCTACCTGTATACTACAAGATTCTGCATTTGTGGGTTAATCAGAAAAACTAACAATGCTGCCCTAATTTATACCCAACAAAACTTTTTAGTCCTGCTTCTATTATTTTCAAGATGACAACCCTTACCTGTTTATTTTCCCTGAATGATTAAAATATGTTAAGTGAATAAACATTCTGTTGATTCTTTTATAGTTACAAAACAGTAGATAATAACCACATGAGGTATTTTTAGTTATTTTTAAATACCTCTTTTCATACTTCTCTGATACCAAGAACGTGTTTGCTTTCAGCTTTTAAATAAATGAACATGATGTTTCTAACTTCTTTAATCTTGCATGCTATTGATGCTGAGGATTTGTATCAGTGTTGCTGCTGGCATCCTTACGTCTTTTAGTTGTGCAGCCACTTTCTCTGGTTTCTCTCCAGGATAACCACTCACTTGCAAACTGACTGCTTCTACAAGACTAGTCTGTCCTACTCTAGTCCTGACATTCTGTCTTGTTAGTGTTCACTTTTCCAGTGAGTTCTTTTTAATTTTCAAAACATACACTACATTGTTGAGCTACTTGGAAATGTACTCTAGTATCAAGGAAAGAGGTTGCCTAAATGGCTTTATACCCAGTATTCAAGTTGCTTTATCACTTCTGCCTTATTACCTGCAGTCAGAATGATTGAAATGCAATGTTGATAGCTGCATTATTTTTTTTGAATCAGTGTGTTACAGGGATTTTTATACTTTCTTCTATAAATTTCATAGATTTTTCCTCTTCCTTTCACTTGTGAAATATACCAGAAAATACTTTGAATATTTGAAGGAATATTTGCTATGAACCTTTAATTCTTAGGAAATTAAGTTCTTTTTCACATATACTTATTGCTTATTTTTTCGTTAAGAATATTTACACACAGAGATCAGTACAAACAATTTAAATGCTACAACTGTCATGAATAATGACATTGGGACAGAAAAAATTATGACATCTGGAAGTCCCACTGGAACCACTGAGTATGATAACTAAATAACCCCCTTGCTGAAAATTAAAATATACTAAAAATATAATGCTTATACAATTTATATATTAATACATGTGTGTGTGTGCATAAACTATGATGTTTAATAAGCTCTCACGATCTTTGCTTTCACTTAACTAAAAAAGAAAATCTGTTTGCAAGGTTAGTTGAACATAGCTTAGTTAGGTAAATCTTTTCAAACTTCTATTCTGGTTTATATTTTTTTCTCTGGTGATATCAGTAGCACCCACATCTTAAAGGTGGAAAGAGTAGCGAACAGAAACCTTTAAAACCTGCCTGAGGTAGCACAGTTAGTCAATAGCAAACCTGGGTTTGGAATCTATAGCTCATACTTAACATCCGTGTATGCCGTTTTCCATTGGAAGACAGCTTCCTACTGGAAAAAAAATCTCACTTCCCCTCAGAACAAACCCACCAACAACCCCCAGCTAAATTCCTACAATACAAGGTATTTTCCCTGCTCCTAGACTTGATTATCTTAAATCTACAACAATGAAGAAATGAGGGAGTTTGTAAGAGAAGTGTGAATCTTAGCCCAGAACTTGAAATTAATTGATACATAAATAATAACAAATTTTACGTGAATTTCATTTAAGAATAAGAAACTGGCGTGAAGCTAGACTTAAAAAAACAGGAGGGAAGGAGATCAATGTAATTGGAAGACCTCTCTACTTGCTGTAAGACACAGAAAAGACAAAAATTGCTGAAGAACTGCATAATGAAAGAACTCTGAATAAAATTCTGAGGATGAAGAAAGAAAGTACATAATGAAGCAGTACAAAGAACAGAAAAAAACCCAAAAAGTTCTGGTGGATCCCAGTTTCCTCACAGGACCTAAATCAAATATTCTGAAGCCCCCATCCCGTTCACAGTGGGGAGTTTCTACAGGAACTCTGTACTGAAGTAGTGCATCGAAGCCTGTGGCTTGCGAGGGTACCACAGCCAGGAGAAATTGTTGGTCCTCGAAAATTCTGTGCTCGTACTGACCTCTAGTGACTGTTAACAGTGTCCTCCAGTGACCGCAGCCCAGAGGGCACCTGTCCCTGTTGCACACTTTGCCTTCAAGGACTGACCTTGTTTCCTTGGTAATGCTGTTGTTATGCCTGTGGTATTTTCATGTATTACAGATACCAAAATGGTTGGAAAAGGATGCTACAACTATTGCTATTAGAATATTTTATGCCTCATTTTGTTATCTTCTAGATTCTCTTTTCCTATGCCTACAACAACAGGGAGAGAACTCCAAAACCTTTGCTTGCAAGTGCTGTGGAGAGAGTAGAATCGTTGTGCCTCTGAACAATGCCACATGCTCTGCAGGTTACAGCATCAGTATTCAAACCTTAGCTAATTTACACAGTTGTGGGGTTTAGCATACTAAATAACTTCTTGCAGCAAAGGATCGAGAGTGCTAGTGTCTATACTGATGTTCATTCTGTCCTTTCACTTATTATGAAGAAAAATTTTCTAGTTCAGTCTTATTCCAAAAAAAGATATTTATCTTGTGCTCCTCACTTCATCGTGTCCCTATGCTTCTCACATTTGCCACATCTTTCAGAATCCTATTCGTATTTCATGACATTTTTTATCATTATGTAATGAAAGCACATCACTTTAAATGGGGTGTGATGAAAAATTGCACAGGAAATTAATCTAACTAATGTATTCGTTTTAGCACTAGAACCTAAGTCATATTTGAAGGACATGTAGATTCAGGGATATCTGGTTTTGTATCATCAGTGAAATAATTTAACAATTTGATAAGCAATTTTAGCACAGAATCATACCAAAGGGGAAAAAATATACTAGTACATGCCTTGTCAGTTTCAAGAAGTCCTAATATATAGTTGGTGAACATAAAGCAGTATCTTTTTAAGGCATGCTAAGTAAATACAGAAATCACAATATAATATCACTGCTTGGAAGTGTAGTACAGGTAACAATAATGCTTTTCTGAGCTAATCAAGACATAATTCCTGTGATTATCTGATAAATACTGCTCCTGTGATTATCTGATAAATGTGTTAGTGTAACCTCTGAACATTCAGATGGATTGCCACAGTCAATAATTTAAAGGACTTTTTCAAATTTCACATAGAATCACAGATGGTTTGGGTTGGAAGGGACCTTAAAGATCACCTAGTCCCAACCCCCCTGCCACGGGCAGGGACACCTCCCACCAGACCAGGTTGCTCACAGCCCGATCCAGCCTGGCCTTGAGCACTGCCAGGGATGGGGCAGCCACAGCTGCTCTGGGCAACCTGTGCCAGTGCCTCGCCGCCCTCGTAGTGAAGAAATTCTTCCTAATAGAGCTAAACTAAATCTACCCTCTTTTAGTTTAAAACCATTACCCCTTTTCATATCATTACAGGCCCTACTAAAATGTCTGTCCCCATCTTCTTTATAAGTCCCCTTTAATTATTGAACCTGTACAGCTTTATTTTAAAAAATCAATGTAAAATGAAAGTAGGTTACATTTTAGCAAACACTTCTAATTCTTGCTGCTTCATATTTCTCAGGAAATGCTGACAGAAGAGCTCCTTTTACTTTATGTGACTTCTCAGATATGAAATCGGCAAGAAATATGAAAATCAGTAGCAATCAAAACATTTTTACTATTACTATAAAAATTCTGGTTTTCCAAAAATAAATTTAAATTATACTAATGTCTTGATCCTGTTTAGTCATCTCTGATGATCTTTTAAGTGGTTCTTCTCTTATCCATTTCTACATATCCATCTTAGTACTGCACTTTATACATGTAAGGTGATATACACACATCTATATCATAGATACAGATATATACATCACACACACACACATTCCCTTTCCAGAAGAGAAATACTGAGTCACAAAGCCAGAAAGCCAGAATGTACTTACATTGTGGGATGAAAAATTTGATTATGTTAAAATGAGTTAAGTCTGGATATTAGGAAAATGTTTTCAGGTATTTTTATACACTTTAATTTTTATAATCTGTAGATGTGGATCATAAAAAGCTTATGATGATAAAGCTACAATGTAATATATGGTAGTGCTCAAGATCAACATGGTGATTACCATAGTAGAGAAAATTATACATAGCATAAGGAGAAACAGACTGCAATCACTGTTTTGAGGAAACCACTTATGAGAGCCCTTTACCTCAGTACTTAGACTTAGCAATTGGCACACTTTGTATGTAAATCAATCACGTTATTGTACCTCTCTTCAAGACATCCCTTACCATAAGATGCAAGCAGTCTCTTCCAAGACCTCCTACCCCTGCAAGACCCGAAGATACAAAAGGCAGCTCAAGTCAACAGGATCTGCCTGTGAGCTCAAAACACAGAGGAGCTGTGCCTGTGGAGCTGTATGCTTAATGGTTTACCTAAGATTGTACTGTACATATAAATGAGTAAGTTTTCTGATTCATGAGGAGCAGTACTTAGCAATCTCCTTTTTGGAATGGGAGGGCCCTACAGTGGGAATATTGGGACTACATATTGGGAATATTAGGAAAGACATGACTGTTCAGTTTTCCTACCTGCCAGTTTTCTCATATGACTGCAGATGAGATATGAATTAAGATAATGGTGGATTTCATCCGATGAGATGTAGAAACCCTTCCCCAAGCCTTGAACTACGGTTAATGGAGGTAAAAATACACTTTTAGTAAGCAATTAATCTCATTCTAACAGAGAATGGGGGTCCAAGTCATGCCTTTCATGTATCTACAGTCAGCTTCTTTTTATCAAGAATGAAAATAGCCAATATTAACAACCTTGATATGTATACCTACATTATAGGTAAAGAGGTAAGAGATTAAGTCTATTTGGAGATTTATTTTGTTTTGTTTTCCTGTGAAATGGGATGGTAATATTCCCCTCCCACTTTTCTTTGTCCTGGACAATTTATACAAAAATGCCATTTGACATGTGTGGTCACACCAACCCACACAAGGCAATACTAACATTGACTGGTATCTCTGAAATTCCTGCAAGACAGGTAAATAGTCAGGCCTGCTCAGTGTCCCATATTATAAAAAGTAAAACACAGAAATGTAAATTTGAAAATAATTCCAACGTCATTTTGTTCACTATATATTTTAGCCTGTACTTTCTAAAATATAAGGTTATGATAGAAAGTATTATTTGGTCATTTTCACACTGAGAAAGACAAGTTATGTAGATTATATTTAACAATATTTGGCTCAGAGTTTTCTTTACATTGACATTAATAGTGGGGAAGCTATGCCTGTAAAATTATTTTAAGCATTTATTTTCCATAAATTATACAGCCAAAATGCACATAACCTCAGTGTTTAAGATAACCTTTTTCTATATCTATAATGTAAAGCCTCATAAAGATTGCATTCAGAATGAAAAATAAATATTACTTGTGGTCAGAAATTCCTTGTTAGGAATCAGGAAAGGTTGAACCAGGAAGTCATCTTTACATCTTTTCATACAGAGATCTTTAACGGAAGAAGAAATAAAGCAAAGACTTAAGCTAGAGGAAGACATTCAAACATGGAACTGATATGCCTTCCATTTCACTCAGGTTCATTTGTAAACAATGACAGCCAGGTACTGCTTTTAATACATTGGGGAAAGGTTCTGCATTATAATATTACAATACAATTGCAAATAAAAATAGATGATTGTGAAAAATATAATTACGTGACCATACAGTAAGAAACAAATGTAAGTGGGAAGCTAGAGACCTAGATCCTCTCAAAAGAAATGTCAGCGAGTCATGGGGAAAATTACTCTGGGACTTTAAAAGAGACGCCTTATTTTGCGTTCTCATTGGTATTTATCTTACGTAATTGGAATTTAAGATCTCCAGAGCAGTGAGTAATATTAATTCACTGTGAATATTCTGATAGAACAGGTTCTCAACTCCCATTTGTGCATCTCAGTGCTAAGTGAGTATACATAACATTGTGGACAAAAAAAAGAGATATGTCATTTGAATACTTTTCATCTATTATGAACTTATATTTAATAAAAAGCCTTAAAGAGTTTTCTGATGCCTACACTTCATTGAGTCAACCCCAGATTCTCCAATTATGGTCACAGAGAAAGTGGTTCTTTCACTCCATTATACTGATATGCAAAAAACCAAGAGTACTTATGATTCAAAATTTACAGGATGCTTACTGCAAAATACCAAAAAAAATATCCTTTTTATGAAATTCTCTCCTACCTTTTAAGCTTTTAACTTTAAGAACTTGATTCTTATCCTAATCAATAAATCAGTTAAACTGCAGTCCTTCACAGCACCTACATAAGAAATCAAGATTCAGCCAGTTATTTGAGGCTTTCCTTCTCAGTTGTTGGATTAGCACTTCAGTTACCGAGTTTCATTCTGGTTTACTTCATTTACTCTCTTCATTTATCTTTTAATATAAAATCACTATCTCATCTCTGAATACAAATAATCACAATTGTTAAGTGCAGATGATACGCCACACATTTAATTCTTAATCGGCATTATTGTGCTTATTATTGTATGTTTAGCAAAATGTCACTAATCAATATGAGCCAGCAACCACTGTAAGGGATTCAGAGCTGTCTCATTGGTCTCAGCCAAGATTCAGGTACAATTGTGCACTTTCATGTTATTAGAACTCTTTGATTTTAATAAAAATCACAAAGTATCTTTACCGGCTTTCTCAAATTTAGAATTATTGAATAACTAAAAATGAAACTTTTAAAAATAAGCAACATATCATAGGCCTTAGGATGTAGAGTCTTTGCCTACTGTAGTTCAGCTGTATCTTCAGCCTTCTTATTTCACTAATTCGCTAACCTGCTTACTTAGGATTGTTGTATTTGTCCAGCTTCCTCCCAAACCAGCCCAGAACAAGCATGTGTTTTTAGGGATTAAATTCTTGGGATGATTTACTGAATCTAATAAACCCTCTTCAGCTGACCATCAACTCACTTACTTTTGCTCAAAACTTCTTTTTTTCTGCATTTATAATTCAATGCGAAACAAATGAAAGAGCTGCCTGCACTTCCCAGGGCCTTGAGTCCCCCCCTTGTCTCCTTTGTTAATTGATTCTGGATCATCTTGAAGTACACCTGTCTCAGATCTGCTTGATATGTGCTTGTTTACATCCTTGTCCAAATTAAGGTTTCTTTCCGTACGTAAAGGGAAAATCTAAGATAGTTTTGCCCTCGAAGTTCCCAGTTACTCGCAGATCTTACAAGTTCTTTTTAGTGCTCTTTAAAAAAGAAATTACAACACACTGTGAGGTATACTGAGCAAATTTCCCTGCCCAAATGTAAAAAAAAAATCCTCTTGCTTTTCTTCCAACACTTTTCCCATGACCATCTTACCTCCTTTTCATATCAGAATCAATGATCCCTTCCCAGCTAACTGGACACATCAGTATTCTTTTCCTCACCCTTTCCACAGTTTCCTGCTTCCTCTAACAATAAGCTCAACCAAGCAACACATTTGCTTTCAAGAGCCTGATAGCTTAGCTTATATTATTGTTTTTTCTTATGGCTCCAGCTTTTGAGCTCCTGAGATAGTTTCAGTCTCCTGAGCCACTGCACTGAGCTATGTTACATACTAACACAATTCAATATGAAGCTGGTAGGAGTTATGGATCATTGGTAATTTATAGTATCAAACTGAAACCAATCTAAGAAAAATGGTTTTGGCAGCAATGAATTGTGCTCTATAGAATAACAATCCTTTCTGCGTGTACAAAATTGGTCAATCAGAGAATCACTGTGCAGATACCGTCCGTTAGTCAAAAACACTGTCCTTAGCATACCCCAAGATAATATACTGAGTGACTTCAGCACTTGTAATCAACAGGGAGATAAGGAGCTCATATCTTAAACTAAATGTCAAAGAAAAGGAGCCCCTCTGTCTCCCACAACCACATAACTACCATACATTATATGCATATATTTTAGATGACTAATATTTTCAGTGAAGCCCATCTGGAAAGATAAATATATGTGGTAGCAATTCACTATTTCCATCTAGTGTATTTTACCTTTTTTAGTACTGACCTTCAGTTCTATATTTCTAATTTGATGATTCCACGAGGGAAAACCGGAGGTGCTTGTTAGTTGGAAGGAAATTAGGGTAAGCAAAAACCTTTTTAATCTTTCAGACTTTACACTATTTAAATTCATTATCTGGGGCTATTCATTCTTCCTTGCATGATTAAACATACCTGCACAAAAGAGTAGTTTGTTTTTTTCTACAGTGAGATTTCTTTTCTTTCCAATGGAATCCCAGTTTCATGGGCTTTGCTTGAATCCAGTGTACAGATCCATCTTAAAGAAAGGGAATTCCAGAAAAATTCTAAAGCAAAGTCTTTGAAGACCTATTTAATGCTATTATAAATATTTTGAAAAACACAAAACTGATGTTAAAATAAATCCATAGTTTGTGCTTTTTGCTTATTTGCAACAACTTAAGTTTTCGTAGAATTGAGGCAGCAATATGTTTTTATGTATACTTTAGGTAACTATGTAGAAATATAAAAAAGAAGCTTAATTGTATTTCTTTTCATGAATACTGTGTATTTCAAGAAAACTGACATTATGGGATAAAGAGAAGTTTGTGGGAATTCACATTTTACATTTAGGCAAAACACAGACTAGTGAGATAGAAATGAAAGTAGGGTTTTGTTGGGTTTGTTTTCCCTCCTACCACATTCTTAGGGAACTAATACCCAAGAAAATTATTTCTCATGCTCTGAATTTTGTTATTCTTACTTCCAGAAAACTCCAAGGCTTAAATTTCAGTAAGAAACCTGGAGGCTTCCATTCTTGTGTGAGGTTCAGGCTGTTGTTTGGAACAAAAACAACAAAGAAGAAGTGTGCTGAAGAAGGGAAACTGCCAGTGAAGCCATAAAGAGAGCACGAGGACTGGGCACAGGCTGGGGAGTTTCTTCCTGAGGCCCTGGATCCCAGCTCTGCCGATGTGATACCACTGCCTTGCTCACACCTCAAGGGGAATAAAGCCCAAAGATAAAAACTCTATCGGCTAAGGGGGAGCACACATCCAGTGTTGTAACACCCCCACATTGTGTCTAAACTGATAAAAAAGGCTTGCCTATCCAAGTTGTCCATATGAAAAGCTGATGTGACTGTAAGAGTATAAAATCTCAACTCAAAAGTGCTCAGCTGGTCTGAGATCCCTTACCATGGTCACGCAGCGCCTTCCCTCTGAGTAGGTCCTACGTGTATGAACTTTTCCCACTTGTAGCTTACTATAATGTCTTGATTAACTCTGTAGTCTATTTCTTTACCTATCTGTGTGCTGTTTATTATAATACTATCAAGGGTGATCAACATATGATCACTACCTCCATTTTATCAACAGGTATAGTGGTTTGCTTATGAGTATTGATTTATGGTGTTTATTAAAGTAATCATGTTAATCACACGGTGAGTTCTAGTGTTTAGTCGCACCTCTCAGGTCTGTAACTGGTGAAGCCGATTCCCCGCTCTGGGTAGCAGGCGGGAGGTCTGTTGGGTCACTGTTTGGACATCTTGCACTGCTGATATATCTTGGGAAACTCAAATTACTACAGTGTTAGCTGGGAGTATTTTGTATCTACCACTGTCATCTAGCAAGTAAGGAACAAAACCTAAAATGACAGACCTACTGAATTCAATCTTGATCCCAAACTATAGTCAAGTAAAGAACAGTAGCGTGTGCTAAACCATTACCATGTGGACAATTCCCCCGAAATCAGAGAGACATAAATGCTAAAATTTAAATATGTACTGAAATATCTCATTAAATGAAGACATACATGTGGAGGTTTTTTAGTGTATTAAAAAGCTTTAATACTTTACCAGATATACCACTTCACAATACAATCTTCCTGATGTAATTAATGGAGAAAATTAATCTTCCACCATGAGTTTTGAAATAGTCTCTAAAAGGCTTGCAAATATTGAAGCAAATTATGTATAGTTCATCTTTGGAAAGTGCTAGGGTTGACCAAGGGCAGTTTATTTTAAAGCATACATTAATATACTCTAAATTATCCTTGAACTCTAACTGCAGTATTTTTAAGAATGCTTTTAGAGTTTCATCAGCAATAAACAGACAAGCATAGTTGCAGGAAAGAAAACTGGACTAATTCTACTGAATACGTGAGGAATTAGCTTCCATTTGCAACTGTCTGTGGTACAGAAAATGGAGCCTCTCAAAATACTGTTTTCTCCTTTCAGTTTCACACATAGCCCTAAGGAACATTCAGCCAATCCAAACATATAAACCCATCAAATGCTGCTGGGTCACAAGAGCATAATGTGTACAACAAAGTGGGCACAATGATGTCAAAGCCAGCTGTGTAATTATATGTTTGTACAATACATTACACTTAATATAAATACCCAAAGTACTTGAAATCAGCTCATAATGCTAACACATATCTGTGATATCAGGAATGTATACCAAAATAAGTATTTGTCTATATTTTCCCGTTTACTTAAATAGATAATATAAATATCACCATCTACTGGCAGAAGAAAATAGGTAGCAGTGTTCACAAGCTTGTAGGATCAATAAAGTTAAAGACACAAACGAATTCCAGCTTACAAAGCTCTTAAAAATCTGCAGAAATGCCATTCACATCTTTGCTGCCTGGCAATGTCCACATAATTTTCCCAAGTTGTTCATGGAGCTAGAGGTGGCTTGTTAAGCAGTTTCATGTACTTCAGTAAAAATGCCCTGTGTGATCAAGATGCTCATCCTCAATTAAGAAGAATAATCTTAATTTGATTTTACAGTAAGCTGTTTCATACTCGTTATGCTCTCTGACCCATATGAAAAGAACTGCATTTTATTGTGGGTTACTTTTATAGTAATAGTGGTTGCAAAGAGTTCCTCATATTAGTGTGAACTTTCATTATTTTCTGTTCTTTTCACAGGTACGTATATCTCTAACTTTGATGCAGAAATATTGCTGAGAAAAGAATTCTATTTTCTCAAATGTGAGGCTAGTTTGCCTGGTAATGGAAATAGGGGTAGAATGTTAAAAGAGGGATAGCCCCAGTTTTTATTTGCCTTTATGTATCTGAGTCCTTAATATGCTCCTTTGTGTGTTCAGGCTTTTTGTGTAATCCTGAAGGCTAAGCTTTTAGTAATTTTGATAAAAGCTTAGAGTTTCTTGTTCTCAGTTGCCTTCAGGAACTGAGGTTTTAAGTAAAACATTTAATAGCACATGGCTTGTCATGAGATAGTGAGAGTTTGCAAGACTGAGATTGCTGAAATCAAATCTTGACCTGATTTGAGCTGAGACAAGCGAAATAGTTGTGGGTAGAAAGATATCAAGAGAAAAAGAAATAGCAGAATATTATCACAGTCTGGATAACAGCAAATGAGAAAGAAACAAAGGGAAAAATGGAAATTGAGAAACTAGCAATAAGGGAATGGAAATAGTGTATGTGGCAAACAGGGGTAGCAGAGTAGGTATTAGAGGAAAGATTTAATAACCTGGGAGATGTAAAAAGGTCCTCTCTGGAAGGAAAAAGAAGGAAAAAAGAAGGAAAACTGGGGGGGGCAATGGTGTGAAAGTCAGGAAAGGGCAGGGTACTGAGGTAAAAGTATTGATGGGCCCAGAAAGACTGGGAAGAGTGAAGGTAAGATAGAGGGTTAGAAATCCGGCCAGCATCTACAGATCTCTGTAGATTTGAGTAAGATTCCTCTAAATGGCGGGAACAGCTAAGAAGGCATATTTGAAATAAAATAGGAGCAAGACAATAATGCAGCTTGTTCATACATTATTATACATTAGGGTCTTGCAACTGTTGAAGTATCATAAACTAACCACTTCATACTAGAAGACATCCTAGCAAAGAGTAGGAACTGGTGTTGCTGACTGTACCTCTTGCCACCACGCTGCGGATTACGTAGTACTACTGGGAGACAGGTGGCTCAGCAAACTCTCTTTTTTAGATGGAGCTAACTACAAAGGAGGTCTGAGACAGTATCTTCAGGGACAGTAACACAAGCAGTAGTTCTTTGCACTGTGGGTACAAGAAACAACATGGTCTGTAGATAGTAGGTAAGGAGTGAGCTGAAACTAAAAGCTTTCGCAAAGAGATAGAAAACCGTGTCAGCAGTTCAGAAAGGCTGAGGGACTGAAAAATGACGATGTTCTTCTTTGTATGCAATTAATCACCCTTAAATTGCAAGGCCGCTTTTCCACAAATTAGAACTTGCCTTTAATGCTTTCACACACAGAGCGCACAGCCTATGTTCAGGGAAGATAATAAGCAGAGCCAAATGCTTGTGCTTGGAATTTGTCTTAAGGTGATGTCTTAAGGCATTGGTACAGAACAGATTTCTGCAGCTCTAAGACCTCACTTATTTTTCTATGCTGGTGGATATACATTGTCCTCTCCTACTTTCCCCTTCCCCCACCTCAATCTTTTGGTAACCGTCTCTATTTTTGCTTCTTTAGCCAGAGGAGCACTTTGGAACAACATCAAAGCTTGTAACAGATTTTTTCTGACAACTGCATTAGTACTGAATGGCCCAAGATCAGGCTGTCTAAAGGGACTGACAAACTCATCACTAGTCTTTTTGGCAAAAGGTCAGTAGATGATTTTTCAACACTCAATAAAAATATACAAAAATAACAATCCTACTAAAAAAGAAAATACCCCCTCATTTTGTTCTTTCAAACAAATCCTCTGTTCTATATTACACAAAACTTTGATCATCATTATTCTATCAATTAGTGACTGAAGTTGTCTGATTTTATTTACAAAACCGTCTTTGAGAAAATAAGAATGTGAAAAGACTCATCACAATCCCAGCTCGATGCCTAAGGTAATTGGCAAATAAATTGTCATTCCTTACAAAACAGGATGGGGGAAAAGAATTCAGCACCTCATGCATTAAATGCCGATTTTTTTCTATTTCAGAGAAGGGTTATTTGACATAGAAGTCAGGAAAAACAACCACTAGAAATCTGAATTTTTACTTTTCCAAGCTATATAGTGAAAACATCCACGGATATGTTTAGGGCATAATTCTGCATACTGCCAACAGACTCCCAGGGCCTTAATCTGACTCCTTAAGGATAAGCCTTTCTTTCTGTAGCACATAAATCACAATCCCTAGCACATTTCCATACTAACCTTGACAACAGGCAATAAGTTATGATATCTAGTTCACCAGTTAGGTCTGAAGCACAGAAGTGATGCACGTTACTTTGAATTCACATTGTAACCCATGAGCCTATGTGTGTCGATACCCTGTAGCCTGCCCCATGCTCTCGTTGAAATATGGAATGAATCAACTCATTTTCCAGCCAGAGAAACACAGGCACCAAGGGGAGAGAGTCACACCTGATCTTTGCTTTGGCAGTAGGTTTGGACATAACTTGCTTAAGCTAAGCAAGTGAACCAAAACAAGGCAGTTCAGACGTTTAGCTATCTGACTTTATAGGTCAGTAATACAGCCAGGGGTATCTCCCTAGAATCCTTCTACAGAGAGTGGAGACAAATAGGCATTTTTAAGGTTCAATATGTCTGAACTATTTTAGATTTCTAAGTCATGATGAGATGAATCGTGTCCCACAAGTGGCTGTTTCTCTTCCCTGACTATAAAAAGTCACCGTGCTGCCTAGCTCAGACAAATACATCCATATTAAGGAAGGATGTTTCAAGTTAGGTGAGATTAATCTCACACATGGATGCTGAAGATTAGCTTTTAAAGTAAATAAGTGGTTTACAATGTAGACAGGGACCCTAGTGTGATTTTCCAATATATTTAGATGATTTGGCCCTTTTGAAAACATCACCAGCTGCCTATCTGCAATCTCCAGTACTTACATACTTCTACCAAGTTTCCCCGTGGAAATTCCCCATGGAAATATTCTCACAGAAAAGTCAAATTAAGCCGATTATCTTTAAAACAAAAGCAAAGAGAAACAAACCCCATCATCACACATGCACACACAAAGACAAAGTAAAGGTCTTAAGAGCTGGGCTTCCAATCCTATCCATACCACAAGATGCTCAGCACTGTTAGGATGAAATAGTTGTACAAAAATCTAAAATCTGTGGATTTCTTTCCAATTACAATCCTCTTCAAAAAGAACTAAGTAATGTGCTCCCTGAGCAAGAAGGTTTCGCTATAAAATCTAGGACAAGTGGGAAAAGACAACATCATGTACTTCATATGATAAAATTCTTATTTTTTCTAATATCGCACAGAAATGCAAATAAACAAAAAGCTCATCTACCTCAGTTGAAAAATACATTGTCTATTCCAAACCATATGTTTCAGATGATAAAAAAAATAGCTTGCAAGCACATATCAATACCTATTTGAATAGCAGCATATGAGTGCTATCTAATCAGCCACAAACATGTTCTTCTAGCAATTACAATACTTTTTTGTTTGTTTGGTGGTGTTTGGTTTGCTTTTAAAGACTGAAACCTCTTGTCGTCTCACCAGGAAAATATCCAACACCACTTAAACCCAGGAAAATATTTCTGCAGTATTCCAGAAAGACATTTTATTCTTTACTACATCTAGTGAACAAACAAATAGATATGTCAAGTGGCTACCCCACATGTTTCCTAACACTGGATTATCTGGAATTTCCTTAGATGCTGTAGACCTTCAGACTCCTTTACCAATGTTAATCAACCAATACGATGATTGGAAGACACAGTAAAGGGCTACTCTAGATGTCTCTATTGACTATAATACACAGCCATAATAATCTCACTCATAGTAAAATGCCATTTTAAATGTTTTGTACTACTTAAAAGTTCAAAATAAATTTCTAAATGTGACATTGTTCTGCTCATTCTTCTACTGCAGTCATAGTAAATTAATCATACAGTGTATAATGGAAAATATTAGCTAATGTCCAAACACTGACTGCTTGACGTTACTGTCAGCTGTGTGTCATTAATATTCTTATTAAGTGCTATGAATGGTTGGTTGAATGAGCATTAATGGCCTTTAAAGATGCAGATGAAAAAATGGCTGCTTGTACACAGTTCTTCCAGTAGAAAACATGTATTCACACAGCTAAAAACTAATTTATCTACAAGGGAGAGTAAGAGTTATCAAAAGTAACACACCACTGTTACATTGGGGGATGTGACATGACATTTTCTGTATTTTTAATGGGAATTAACTTGTGATAGGAAGAAATGTCTTTACTGCAATTAGCACATGCACACACACTTGGATCCTATAAATTCCTAAGATCAGAGTTTCAACATTTGACACCATTTTCTGTAAAAGCTTATCTGTTTCTGTCAGATTCCTCCAACACTTGTGGACTTTGCAGGTTATGACTCTTGCACAGTGTTAAAAAGCTCCTCTGTTATAAAAAGAATAAAGGTTTTCATGATTAATTACCAGTAATCACCTGCTGCATTACTATGTGGATGAGAACATTAATATGGCAATCATCACTGCAGTCTTCTGAATAAAATAACCATAAAATACATGAAATCAGACATACACAGAGTGAATCACCAGTGGAAACGTATGTCTATTGGCTCTGTGAGGTATATATATGATCAAAAGGATGATCTAGACAGAGCCACCAACTCAGCAGAGTATGAAAGCTGGAAAAGTAAAAAAGCCAGATGTGCACAGAGCCAAGAATGACAAAGGAGCTAAACCTGCAGAGACAGAAGGCCAAATTGTAACATTCTCATAAACATGTAACCACCAGTCAATCAGAGTTTTGTCTGGTGAGACTGCTTCGAAGACTCTAAAGAAACCAACTAAAAATGGTCAAAATGAGCTAATGTGTTAATTGCTGTGGGGATCAAGGCTAAAGCCACAGGAACTGCAGAGAAAGCTGAGAAACAACCTTTGTAGCTACAAGAAATCTGTGCAATGTTTTTGTTTTGTTCCAAAATGCCTAATAAGTGAATACTGAAATCTGGCCCTTAGGCTACAGACAGGGGTTCTCCTGGCTGATGCGTTTCTCTCCAGCTGAGTTGCAAACTATTTAAACTTTGCCCTTTCTTTTGCATCATTTTCAGCCATAGTTTGCACATGGGACAAAAGTAGCAGATAATCACAGCCACTCTGTTGAAAAGTGATTATAGGCAGTCTTGTGCCTTGACTGCCAGGAGATGACAACATGGGCAGAGCAAGAGGAGGGAGAGTTGAGCCCAAGGAGCTTCTGTTTGCAGGACCTGTTCGTTTTACAGCTCTCCTTTTGACTGGCGTGGGAAAAGCATTAACTTTCTTAGAAGGAAGTTTCACCGTTGGGGTGGATGAATAGTGTTTAAAAGGCACATACTTTGCTACTTCACAGAACTAAGACAGTCATCACAGAAAACACCCATTTTTTTATTTTCCAAGGCACTTTTTTTAGAATGAGCGAAGTATATTTTTGCCTCTGTTCAAAAACAAGCTGGTGAAGTTGTTGGGGGTTTCTGTCCCCTTTTTCCACAAGACCTTGCTTCATTCAACAGATGGGATGGTTAGGATATAGGGAATGACCAGCTGGTCACTTTTTCTTTATATACTTTTATGCTCATCACTCACTCTATGACCTTTACCTTACCATATGTCATCCAAGCCATGCACTGAATGCTGAATAAATATTTGCTTCCTAAGACTTATACTACAGCCATGCAATTTCTGGCTGTCTCAAAAGGATGGCAAGTTATCTTGTCTATCATTGCATCTCCCTTACTAAAAAATCCCACCTTTTTGATGATTACTTTATATTTGGGGAGCCAGAGAGAAGGAAGTTTGGCAGGAGTCATAAGAGGCAACAGTGTCAAGGCCAGAATAGAAAAGAAGGAACAGGAAATATTTTCCTTCTTTTATGAAACGTCAAAAATATTTTCAGTGGAATTTTTTTGGCACTTTGTCAAAGTTAATCTAGGGGATGGGTTGGGAAAAGATTCTGAGAGTCAGAGAGAGGAAGAGAAAATTAGAAATAATCAAAGCTTCATAGCTTACCCCCCTTTAGACAGAGGGGGCGAAATTTAACCCCTTGCATTTTCTAAGCCTCCAAATAAGAAACAGTTAAATGTATTAAGTAAAAATTAAGTATTCATCTATGGTGTAGAAGAACAAGTTAAAGACATTGTGTTTCCATGGTCTGCTATTTCCTTTCATGTCTCTTATGGACATCCATCTTGCACCTGAGAAAACTCAAAAGTTGCACTGAAGCCTACTCATTCTTATAAAATGTTGCATCCCAAGAAAACAATTTCACAAAAGGTTCCAAATTCTGCTTCTGACAAGTACCTCGTGGAGCTGTTCATCCATTCACACAGCCCTGCCAGAGGTGTTAGGCAGAAGAGCCCGACCTGTAACAGAAGTAACTTGAACAAAGACACTTTGCATATTAAAGTAACAAAATACTCAACAGTGATTCACATGGAACGATGAGACTGCTTTGTGATTGCCTGTGAAGTTGTCATAATTGTGACTGGTGTGAGTCAAGGAGAACACAACAGATCACAATTAGATACAGGCAGTAGCACCATGTGGAAGATGCCAAATATTGCTTCATCCCACATACCGGCAACCACGAAGCCAGAATAGTTCCTTTTTCCCTTTGTCCCAGCTATGTGTGGCTTCAGTACCCAGCTAAGGATGCAGCTAATTTTCTTCTGCCTTTGAGGAAAATGTGTGCGCTTTAATATCCTTATATATTCCTAATTGGTTAACAGACATTCCGAATCTTACTTTCAGCTTTTGTAAAGAGGGCACGTACAGTGTTCTTAACAAGAGTTTAAAATTAACGAAAAAGCAAGTTTTAAATGTGGTGTGCAGGGTATAAGAAAAAAAATCTCACCGAACAAGGATCTAAATAGCAAGACGTATTCACAGTTTTGACAGCAAATCTGTGCTGAACACTGTCTGAGGAAAACAGTTTGGGTAGGTCTTGTTCAACTCTTCTTCTTATATCCAGATCCCCTTATGTCCATAGTTATCAGAAAAGTTTAACTGCCATTTAATTGAATTCTTGAGAGGTTTGCATCTCCTAAGATTATGGAATTCATCTATGAAGTACTAAGGTACATTCTTAATTTTTAAATCTAGCCGTCTTCTTTAGAACAGTCCACTGCCAAATGGATTTGAGCTCATGTTTAAAATTAAGCATATGCTGAAATAACCTATATGAGAATTATACTACAAAGCACTGTCTGAAAACATGAAAAGCCATTACAAAGTAGTGGATAATTCTTACACAACCATCTTCTTGAGTTCCAAGATATTAAGGGAAATGACCCTTTAAATCAGTGAGGTATCATTAAAGAAGAATTTTAGTCAAAATTATTCATTCACCATGATAACCTATTTTTGCCATGTAGACATATCTCTATATTGATTTCACAATCAATCACTTTTTAGCAGCAATCACTGTCTGTTAGTCCATAATATACAGACATACATACATTACATACCTAAATACACACACACACACACACACATATAAATATAGCATTAATAGACACTGCCCAAGCATCCATCCACAGGGGCCACCCTGCCATTTTTCTTTCTCCATAGCAAAGCGTTAGTACCAGAAGCCAAGATATGTCCAAGCCACTGAAAGACATAAGATAGATCCTTGCTTTAGCAGAGGCAGAGGACAATCATTCCTTCTCTCAATGGAGACACCAAAGCAGAAAGCATGGCACTTCAGCCCCACAGAAGTTAATCAAGCTACATAGGAGCAGAAGATCTAGGGCAGTTTCCTAGATACAAGGTTTAAAACAGAACAAGACCCAGATTTACATTGTCTTTAGCCATTTTGTGACACAAATTAAAAAATAGGTTTGGGAGGCTAAAGATGTAGACAGAAATGCAAAGTGTGATGCAGTGTGCATGCTCTCACCACTTTTATTCATGCCTGCTTTTTTCAGAAAACAGTGGAGTTTGGTTGTCTTTTGTCATCTGTCCATCTGTGTGTCGTCGTCCCCCCGTCCCCCCCCCCCCGCCCCATCCATATTTACAGTTTTGCCTCAGATACATGTGGGATGAGAAGAAAGTTTGGGGATTTTCTGAATAAACTTGCCTTTACAAAAGAATTTTATTTTTTTTTTGCTAAACTAGCACACTTAAGCAACCACCCTCCCAGCCTCTCTGCTAAGAGCCTGTATCTCTGAAGTCAAAGCTATTAGTGTTCCATCAGCATGTTCCACATAGATTATTCTGAATTTTATCTCATTCTTTTGAGCTTATTCTGTATTATAGGGCAATAATTGTGCAACCTGATGGATGATCAGTTGACTCTGAGTTCCATTCCAACCTCAAAAGCATGTGGCAGTTGAAATGCCAATTGTATAATCAATGTTTGAAATAGGGCACTGCGACATTAGTATAAGCCATGAAATGAAGGTGATTACGAATTAAGAAGTAAATTAGGTTGAGAAGGAGAAGCAAACGGATTAAAAATAAAGTCATCAATAAGGAGTTTAAAAAATCAAAAGACTCACTGACATCTCAAAAATTATCCACCAAAGTACCAAACAATGCATAGTCAAACACTGGGATATCACATGAGAAGAATGATAGTATTAGAATAAACTTGCATTTAGCTTCCCTAAATTTCACGTTGCTCATAGAACTATGCTGAAATACTTACAGCCATAGTCATGTTTCCATTTTATGTCAGTCTCTTGAAGCTAGTGACCGGGACATTATCACAATGGCAACTCCAATGTCAGACTAATAATTAAAACTGAGAGAATATGTGGGAAAATTTGAGTATATTTTAAAATGCATTTTGATTTCACTGGGTTCATACCCTTTAGACTTCATGTTTTGTAGCTATTCAGGCATTTGCTGTTTATATCGACAGAAGTTAGCAGAAAGACAGTGCTCATCTCCAAAGCTGAAGTACTAGATGAGAAAAATTTCACCTTGTGTAGTCAGTCATATGGCTGAAAGCTGACACTTTGTTAGCCTCCATATGTTATTGATTTTGCTCTCTTCTAACTAATTAATATATTTATCTAACTGATTTACAGAGACCTTTGACTGCAAGCGTTTATTTATGTGCTTGGATAACAGCACCTAAATAGTTCTGTCACAATAAGTTTGACTGAACACAAACCTAAACTTAAACATGAAGTGTTCACAGAATCAAAATAGAATAATTTTCCTGACACTTATTTATGAGAAAATATAGCAGAAATTGTAAATTAAGATTATTTTCATTAAAAATACTTAAACCAAAATTGTCTGCAAACAATTCAACAGAGAACTTACATTGTAATTTTTAATTATTTTGAAGACTTACTGCTCTGTTTGTAGCTAGCATGGTACTAATAAAATTTCTAATCGTAAGGATAAATTATTGTGCATAACTTATTTTTCAGTCTTATCAGAATACATCATGAAAACTTACACATACAAATATCTAGCACAAAATGTATTTAGTGCTTTGGAAAGCAATTATGCATACAAATTTTGTTATATGAGCTTTTAATTAAAACACCTCCATTTCTTCGTAAGTCTTTGAGGGGAAAAGAACCCCAACAAAAATGGTCATAAACTTTTACATTCAGGAAAAGCTTTCAAAGCAAGTAAAAAACTGGGACCTGAATTCTAGAATTGTACCTTTTTTCTCAACATGGAAAACTGTCATGGAGGGAAAATTCTGAAAGTTACAAATTTCCAGGGCTGTGAAATTATGTAGGCTGACATGAATTGCAGAATTTTTTGTTTCCCAGGTCAAATCCTGCAGGTGGATTATTGATTCATTAGTTTCACCATGGGCAGTGCTTCTTAAATCATTACAGGATATGTATGAAGACAGTTAATTTCAGTCAAAAAAGCTACAGCTGTGAGTGAATATACATTTTTCTTGCAATTCTGACTGTCAGTTTTAGCAAAGCAAAGAAAGGAAGCAGAAGCTTATGCTCTGCCAAATGTGCAACTATAGCAAAGAGAACGTGTACAGGTACATATGTGCATATTTGGATGGATGGGTCGCAGAGCTTCGGCTTTTACATAGCCAGTCTGAAGCACTTTAAAGGAACATAACTTTCACTTCCGAAAGTTCAAGAGGCTTTAAATGTTTCTTAAATTAGGCAGCCAAAATCATTAATCTCCTTAGAAAATTTTGGCAAAACACTGAATTCATATTGACACAAGGACTAGGAGGTAGCAGGCTCAATTAATGAAACCATTTCTCTTCTCTGATGGCTTTGCTCTTTCTCTCTGAAATCACCAGGGTAACACTGACTTTATCGCAAGTGCAGAGAAAGCACTAATGTTTTAGGATGGGAGCAAACAGGTATTGATAAAATACGTACTGGCAAGCCAGAATCCAAACATGAACTCAGGCTGCTTTCCAAGTTCAGGTAAGCTGATGTTCTGCTCCTGAACCTAATGCTGACAGTCCTGTGTTTACGGCTCAAGGCAGAGGTTAGCCCGGATTGCGGCACTCCCTGCATCACTGTAGGCCCAGACCCAGCTGTGGCAGTGGATGAGGTTAATGTCCTCACCTGCTCATGGCCATCCCTTTGCTAAGGCAGGAGCAGTGCACTAAAAGAAGCAAGTTCTTACAAGGGAGTGTGATGCCAATTAGCTGGGAGGAGACCGTGCGGCACTGCTCTGACTTTCTGTACCTTGAAGATACAGCAGACAGCTTGCTTATTACTTGTTTATTACTGTTAATTAGCTTACAGTGAAGAAAACCAGTGATTATGACATAACTGCTATTTGTCGGTATTACAGAGGCTTGCACTAAAATGTCCCCAGATAAGGTAAGAGGTCCTTTTCAACACTTACTTTATAGCCTATAAGAAATGATTGGACAGCATTAGTAGAATTCTCCTTATAAGAAATTATTGGACAAGATTAGTAAAATTCTGCTTCGACAGACACGTTCAGGACATTTTTCCACTCACAATACAGCTGATTCTCACACCTGTCTACTGAGAAACTGCACACTGCAAATAATCCCAGCAGGACAAGTAAGCTCCTATTTACTCAGCAAAAGCAAGAAAGGGCATATTTGACCATTTTCATTTCTTTACATCACCAGTTTTATGGTCTGTAACCTTCACAGCATTTTGCTTTCACACTATACCGCACTATTTCAAACAGAACCTGACACAAATGCTTAAGCCCTGAGATTCAGTAAGGTTTCTATCCTATTTGATACGCTACATCATTAAAACATTAAATCAGATAGACCATCACCTAATCAGTATATTCCCAAGACATATTTTCTTCGCAAGTTCCATGCCTTCAGCTTTTAAGCCCTCATAATGATTGAAGCATTTTTAAAGTAAATAAAGAGATGCAACATGTACATTGCCACAATGGGACATATTTTGTATAGTGTACCTGTCTAATCCAATTAATTGGATGGGAGAATAAATAAATTTAATGGTAGAAGAAAAAGAAATTAAAATATTGAAAAAAGGAAAAATATTGGAAAATATTGAACAGATAATTGAAACCTTTTCTTTGTTGCTAGAAAGATGTCTTATCTGCATGGCTGTCCTGAGCCACACTTCCCTGATTATTCTTCGTTTATCTGTTGTTTTAGTTTACCAAAGTATCCCCCCAAATGCAGAGAACCAAAAAAAAATAACATTGCCATTTTAAAAGCTGATTAAAATGTAGAGCCAGTGAAGATCTGGTTAAGTTTGATCCGCTGTCTTTCTCCTGGTTGTATGTATATAAACTAGGAGAGCAGTACTCAGTGAACAGCAACTCTGCCATGTTAAGCCTAAATATGACTGATTATGTTTTCCAGACACAAAGGTTTTATAAGGTTTAGCAATCTGGAGGAGGACTGTTCATTATCATTAAGCTAGGCATGGATTTTCTGGTTGGTATGTGGTTTTTCCTCCTATCCCTAGCAGGTCCTGGAAAACACAGAATGCTAGTGGGCAACTCCACCTCTTCTCTGCCTTCTGCTGGGAATGTCAGACATCACCGTGTACCTGTATGAATTAACAGATGTTAGATTTACTACCAGTTTCCTTTAAATAATAAAATAGATTATATTTTAATGAACTAAAATAAATAAAAATCAAGATAAAGGGGACAGAAATCAAACATAGGCAGTGTCAAATTCTCATTGCAATCTATGTATAATCAAAAAGTACCTTAATCTACATAGAAACACATAGAAAATTACAGTTACAACTATAATATTTAAATAAAGTGGTTTAATATTTGATTCAGGGTTTTGTTAAACTTTCTTGCACTTTTTTTACACATCTTCTCATGTTCTCAAAAAAACCCTTGAATTTCTGATGCTCAGATGTAATTTGTTCTTGATCTGTATTTAAGCCTCATGTCCATATTCATTGTATCGTGACATAAAAAGATTTTCAGCACCTCAAAAAATTAAGCTATATGCTTAGGCATGGGTATAATACCAAATAGTAGATCACCAATTAGGAAAATATAGGCCTCTCTCTTCACGAAGAACTGCATCTATACTGCTATGTATGTAAAGTATTTGTGAACATGTGTAGGTATTTTGTATGTATGCATTTAGCTTCTTCACCTGCAAAGTGGGGATAATTATTCTTTCTTTACAAGTATCATGAGGTTTAGCTTAATAATTTCTGGCAATTGGTGTGAGATACTCTTAATTAATAACTACATATGGTAAGTGGTAAGGTTAATTATTCCACTATGACAGAAATCAATCACAATTAAATCCTTTCTAGCTACATAATGAGGCAATCTTAAATTTTTTTGATTTGGCTAAACTGACTTGACAGTCACATTGCTACCATATGTTGGAAACCCAGGAGACTTTCGTGGAGATTACAGCATAGCTCACAGAAAGCCCCTGTGCAGGCTCCAAAGGACTGAAAGAGCCTATAAAATAAACTATACCATTTTTTAATTCTTTTTTTGTTATGCTTCCATTTGAATCAGTAATGTTAGTCTAGGAAATTATTTAATACCCTAACAATGGCATAGAATAAGCCCGTGGTTTTCTTCATGAAGTGTTGTTGCGATATTAAAAATAATTATTGTAGTGCTAGCTTGGAATAACAAAAATCTTGGGATTTTATTACCCCAACCCTTATACTCGACTACAACAGTACTTGCATTGGAATGATTAAGATTCAGAACTTGTTGGCTTTCTTTTACTCCATTATTCATTACATTTGTCTTTGATATGTAAGTGGGCATGAAAGGAAGGATATTTAAGTTGGTAAGTGAGGAAGACTAGAAAATGAAGAGTGATTTGTGGAGGCCAAAAAATCTGTATATACTTGAATGCTTACATTTCTTCTACACAGGCAACATATTAGTAGTAGTCTTTTATTCAAAATTCAATTTACTGATTCTACCACTCTATTAATGACATGAAACATGCAACAGTATTGAGTGATATTCATGGATGGCTGGATAAGCAAGACTCTTCCAAGGATGGAACACAGACTTACATAAAATGTAAAGTTCAAGCTTTCACATCATTAGTGGAGTTTTAGACCATATGCTGCCAAGCTCAAAGTAGCCAGGCTAAGCGTTCTGTGTCAAACTCATTATCTCTCAAAACAAATGTAGTCTCATGCCTTCTGCAAACAGGAGATGAAAGTCTCGGCTTTCAGTCAAGGTCTGGTTTGTTCCTAATTAGGATCTGTAACAGTGCAGAACAACATCTTTTCAAAAAACAAACTTTTTTTTCCCTATTGAATCAAGGATCTTTCAAGTTTCTCTCTCATTCTTGACACTGTATTACCAGCAGTTACATGTGTACAGCAGTTCTAACAGCCAGGAGAAACCTCACTGGAAGGTGGTTGTTTTTATCTGATTTGCCATTGTGCAGTGTTTTAATTTCTCCCTGCATGCTCTCAGCATAAAATAGTTACAAATTTATGGAAGATTTAGGTGTGCACTGTTACTTGAATGTTTTTATAGGAAAATGCAATAGCCTAGGAAATGGAGAAAGATACCCTGCTTCCAAAACTGAGCATATCTTCCTCTGCAGCTCTTCTGTTGTCACTTGTTATTCTTGTTTATTGCCTCTGATCCTCCCTACCTTTCCTTATATTAGTTTTCTCTCTTGTTTTATTAATTGCATTATATTAACTTCACAACTAAGGCCAGTTCCATCTCAATAGGCCAGAGACAAACCTAATTCTGCAAACAGTGTTCCTCCAAGGAACAACAAGCAGTTTTCAAGACTGTGAATGTTTGCCTATGGAACTGAACAGCAAAGTATTTCTTGCTGACAAACTGAGAGTTTTCTTTTTTCTTAGGATGTTTGTCCTAGTTCAGGCTGCCATCCTTAGCACTGTAAGTCATCGTTAATCAGCAGAAATAGGAAATTCCTCACACTATGACTAAGTGGACTAGCATAATCTTCTCAGGATTTTATGAGATAATTTTACTGTTTTGATATTTAAGAAGCAATATCTTTAGCCCAAAATTTTTATAAAGCACTCTATATTAAAAAAATGATTTAATGAGACATAAGCTTCTAAGTATCTGAGCCATCAAAGAAAAGTCTTACGAGCCTAAGCAGTTCAGTACTACAGGACTTCAATGATACGCAAGTAACTTTATATTCTGGGTCTCATCCTTCTCTCACAGGAAGTCTGGGACAGAGAATTGAACTTTACCTTCACAGTCCCAGTCAAAGATCTGATACCATTTGCTGGACATCTTCTAATTAAACATTTCTTTAATCCAATCCAGAGCGTTCCCACTATTTGTGAAGATCCCCGAGTTCATGCATAAGCAAACTCTGTTTTAACAGAGTATGGGCCAACTCCTTATGCTTAGCACAGTCTGTGTAATTCAGTGTCACAAGAGGTTATAAAATGTGTTGCCGTTTTTTTTAGAGGGGTGTCTGTGAATAATTTAATTTGTGAATATAAATACAGACGAGTGTTTGTAAAGGCTAAGTTTAGCCAAGGCTGGATAATCTCCTTGAGCTCTTACTGTAATCAGTAGAGCATGCAGCTCCTCCAGAGGATGTCAGAATAGGCACTTTTCTCTGTGCTAACTCCAGGAGGTGCAAAGGAAAATTAGGTTTGCAAGGACAGAATATATCTCCTGAACAATTAAGACTAACTCTATGGTGGGCTCTAAAATGCCAACAAGACAGAGTTCTTGTACGTGTCTATTACTTAAGCAGTATAGCATCAGAATGCCAAACAGGGCTGGACAGATACAGTTATAGTTACACTACAAAACAAATTCCAGTGTCTAAAGCCAAATTTCAACTCGATGTGAAGCATTCCAGGATACAGGATGCCTTCACATTTCTTAAATGCAGTCTCTCTGGAAGTCAGAGAGTAGTTTCTGCCTGAAAAATATGTATATTATATATAATGATGTTCTGATTTCAAGAAGGGTTGTGTTTTTTTACTTGGAGAATTCAACACCCAAAAAAATTTAGTGTTATCTCAGGAAATTACTATTTTCACCATGCACATTTCCCACCTCTTACTAGTCATCAGTAATCAGACCTACTGACAGAAATCCATGCTGACAAGTAAAAGAAACAAAAGATTTTGTTCTGGTGCCTGCTGGATAAAAAATCCTTCATTGCAGATGCAATATATAAGGCAAAGTTAATGCTATCAGGCTGTTGGTATATTTCAGTTTAATAACTGAAGCAGAACAAGACGCTTTTTAGAAAATAACCGGAAAAAACTTAGCAGAGAAGGAGAAGGGCTGTAAGAATGAGTAAGAATTCCATGAAGAAGAGAAGGAGAGGGATTGTCTGTGCAAAAAGAGGGAGAAATGACCTTCTGTGACTTCTAGAAACAGGACAAGCACTGCTTACCCGGGCAGCGCTCTCCAGCTGAAGTGGAGCTGTAGCATGGCACTGGTGCAGTAAGCAACAGTGGCACATACCGTTCCTGCCCAGACGTCCTCCAGCACCCCATCCCATGGCCCCACAGCAGATGATACACAGCCAGCAAAACACTCCCAGGGCTGATGTCAGGAGCCATGGTCAGAGGTGCTGTAACCATGGTTGGCAGCGCCAGTTTGAGTGTGACAGCAGTTTCCTCCGTTCCTGGTTCACAGTCAGGTTCCTTGGACAGGAAAAGATGGCCTAAGCAGAGGTCGTCCTCAGTCCTAAGAGTCTGGAGTTCTACACACTGTGTTGCAAGAATGAGGAATCAGGTGTGGTTTCTTGGCTGAATCAGGTAATAACAGTAAATCCTCTCTAGCAGTGAAAGGACTGGCAATCTGTCTAGTGAAAGTTGTGTCTGATATCTCAGACCTAATAATCTGGATTCATGTAATAATTTTCACTGGAAGGAACTTCTGGAGATCACTTGATCCAGCCCTTCTACTCAGAGAAGGGACAGCCTTCACATTTGAGCAGGTTTCTCAGTGTTAGAATCACTTGAGTGTTGAGTATCTCCAGTGACAGAGATTCTGCAACTTCTCTAAGTAACCTATTCCAACGCTCAACCACCCATGCTATGAACAGTATTTTCCTTTACATCTAATCAGAATTCCTCTTGTTGCAGCATGCACTTCTTGTCTGTTGCCTTTCTGCCGTCATCTCTGAGAAGAGCTTCTGTCATTCTATAGCTACCATAAGGAGGCTGAAGACAGTAACGTCATCACCTCCTCAGCCTTTTCTAAGCTGAACAAAACTCTATTCTCTCATTTTTTCATCATATGCTGAATGTTGGCTTCCCAATGGAGAGGAAATAATTTATGTAGAGTCTTCCTAAACTTCATCTATAATTTGTTCCATATATGGATGAGCTCTAGCACAGATCTGTATGTAATCCCTTTCTTCAAGGGTCTCATTCCAGTCATCCATACTTTGTATATGAGAAGTACATCTGCTTCAAGAAATAGCTTTTCATTCAAGTTATAAAACAAATAACTCTCTTGCTTCTTAACCAAAAGTAGCCTGAGAAGTTGCAAACTATAGTAATTACAACCCTACCACTACGTAAAGATTTTTGAGGTTTTAGTTTACGTTGTAGAACTACCATACAAAACCCCACTGTGTGAACAGTAAAACAAAGGTAAATTTAGCAAGGTTTTATATAACATGTAGTGATCCTTAATTTATTGTTTCTAAAAGGAGTTATTCTAGCTGTGCCTAGGTGTAGCAGACAGCTTGATATATAGGATTTGGATATTTGTGGAGGACAAACTAGTGAGGAGGGTGACCATTTTGTCAGCATACTTAATTTTGTTTACATATTTTACATCAGCTTTATAGCATCAACTTTAGAACTTCAGAAGCTGATCTAATCAAGATAAAGTTAATCAGTTTTCTCCAAAAATTTCAGCTTTCTAGGAAGTTGTACAGTGAGTGTCTTTAAATACAGAATATTGGGGAGATAGATTTTTCTGTTATCTGTCACAGTCTCTCTTAAAAGCTTTGATCTAAAAGGCCTTTGCTTTTATGGTTAAAGAAAAAAAAATTTTGCACTGAAATGGTACCATTTGATGATCTCTGACACTTAAATGTTGTTTCATAGAGGCTTTGTATAGAAAACAAAAATACTTTAAAATGCCACCTTTAACTGGCTTCTGAAAGAGCACATATTTCAGTTTTGAAGAACAAAATTGTTTTTCCACATATAAACATTCATTTAGGTCCCACTCCCACACAGCACTGACTCCTCCAATAAAGAGTATGACTCACATCATTGCTGGTGAAGGATATTGACTTTCTTTCCTGTACTAAACATCAGACAGGCATCAGAACTACAAAGTTATTAACTAAGATATATCACAAACGAGTATCCACTGACCCCCGAATAGCTTCAGTTCAGTAGTTACTAAGCATTCCACATCCTTTCTGGGTACAAGGCTAGTTTTTGCTATTACGGTAAACCCACCAATGTCATTTGCTACCTCAAAAGACATATTTTAAGTCACATATATTGGCTCATCTAAAACCTTTATTCATCATTCAAATGCAAATCATGCAAAAAATACCAAATCTCTTCTTTCTCAGGTAACTTCCAGAAACTTTCATGTTATTTCTCTTTTCTTTCATATTTTCTGAGACAAGAGTCTTTCTGGTGCTAATACTCTTTGCTCCCTGAATCACAGATCTGTCCCTCCCTTGTTCACACTATTCTACTTACTGGCTTTTCAAGCAGACACCTAGTCTTCAGCCTACGCTCAGAAGACCAGGATACTGAAACACCTCTTTAATATTCTCATAACAGCTTGACTCATAACCTCTGATTTACTCTACTATCACGCTGTCACAAACACTTCTATAATGATCTCACATTTAATCAACCAGGAAACAGTGTGTATCATAAGTATTTTTTTTTGTTTGTAAGCTACCAAACTTATGTACAAACAAAATGTAAACATCAAAGCTGATGAATAAATGTTCAGTTGCAAGTTTTCAGGCAATCTTTCAGAGTGGGAAGATATGCAGTTACATATAGTAGCTTAACCAGCTTTCTAAAACATTCCTAGAACACTGCATTTGTCCTACAAAAAAGTGAATTCACACATCTGTCACTGCTACTACTCTCACAGGCATCCAGATCTGTATTTATAGTGCTAAAAAGGCAAAAACCATGCAAAATCATTTGCAAGCATGTAGAAACCCAGTCACAGGTGCTTTGAGGACTAGGAGTGCCACAGCTGTTAATTTGTCAGGGGTAAGGTCTGTTAATGACACTGAATTGCTGGCTTATGGCAAATGAGTGTTGCATGTGAATAAACTGACTGTGGTACATCAGTGGCTGAAAACCAACAATGTGACAGAAAAAATGCTGGATATAAAACACTGACCTGGGGGACTCAGATGGAGAGTTACGCCTAATTAAAGTAAGTAGAGTCAAACACACAATTCAAACAACATCTGTTAGGAAACAAAGCAACTGAAAAAGCATTATTACATTGAGTTTTATGAATAATTCACGTCAAGCAGGTTAACTGTGTTTGTCATGTAACTCCCAGGCATTTTTCCATTATTTGGTAATAGCAAGGCACCTACAGTACACTTAAATACAAAATGCCCTGAAACAAAGGCATTTAAGCCCTTCCTGGAGAGCCAGCTGTGTTTAATCCTGTGCTTTTAGCACAGAAGCTCAGATCAGAATAGGAAAAAGTCCAGTTGCCTCTCTTCTTTCACTAAAAGTTGTTTCCTCTAAAAGAGGAAGAGGACTACAGCAGCATGGTATAGCCAACTGGGGAATGATAAAAGTTCAAGACACTCTCTGAAAGTCCCACAATGGGGGTAGGAAATTCACTGTTCAGGCTTTCATTCTCCTTTCTTTTACCGTCTTTTTTTTCCTTCCTCACAGGCACACTGATGCAAACTCCTGCAAGTCAGACGTCAGTCTCATAGCATGGAAGTAGCTGATGCACTGGGGCACAGTGGAGTCTCTCCAATGACTTCAACAAGCTTCCAAACAAGTAAGAAACTTCCTCTTTGTGACAGTTTCCTCGTTTTAGGCATACAATAACAATACAGAAGAGAGAGAAAAAAGGCAGGGAACGTGTGATGGTTTCCATCTGGAATCTTCTCACTGCATTATTTATATTCATTCTTAAAAATTAAAATGAGAAATATTCCTCTCCTTCCCTTCTCTGTGATTGATGCTCAAGAACATTGCCGAAGCATATTTAATGACACTGAGTTATTCGATTTGCTTACACAAATCTGGATGATAGTAAGTGCTTATAGCCTAATTAACTCTTCATCCCTGGTTACATAACTAGGAAGCACCAGGAAACTACACTTGCTTTGTTACAGGAAAGCTCAATAAAAATAACCTGGAGTTTTTACAATGAATTGGTTTTAGATTACCCTGAATAGAAGAACATATGCAAACAAACACCAACAAAAAGTAACAAAAGCTTCAGTAATCTTGAGCTAAGTGTCTAATTTATGTTAATAGCACACTAACATGTTACATATGTAAAGCTTTTTGTGTGATCTTTGTAGAAGTTAATTTCCTTCAAAGAAAGAGGCTAGAACTTTTTCTCTCATTTCTATTAATCAGGATGCTTTCTTTTTTCTTTTTTTTTTTTCCCTTGTGTTAGCCATGGAGTTATTGAGTCACATATCTGTTCAATATTTTATGCGTGAAAATAAAGAGAAGACACTCAAGAACAAAATCTTTAAAGTAAAATTTTTCTAAAGCTATCACTTACTGAACAAAGGAGAACAAAGGACTGAATTACTTACGAGTTTTTACTTTACGATAGCGTTTCTTTTGTTTGTTTTTAATGCAGTTTGAGGAGGTTTTGGTGACATTCCTTTATGCTCTTTTATGCAAAGTCTTTTTGATTGCCCAAGAATAATCTTCTCATCTGGCATTATTAAAACAGTGTTTCACACTATACTTTTCTCAGCAATCATTTCTCTCTTCTAGTTTGAAAAGAGATCTAGAGAGAAAGTTTGAGTATTTTTGCATAATCCACTTTATAAATATCCTATGTCTCAGTATCATAGGGCCTGGAGGAAATCTAGACTCTAGTGAAGTTACCACTTCAGGAATGGTTTTGGCTTATCCTTTCTCTCTTTTGATTTAATGGAAAAAAATACATGATGTGTTCTTTAATACTGAAAATCTTAAGACAACTAGCTGAAACCTGACCAATAACTGTGTCAAAAAGTTAAATTACCTTGTTCATTATTGAAACAATATATTATCACTACATATATAAATATATATATATATATGTACGCACACAGCCCTTTTGAACACTTATCTCTTACAACTAATGGCTAATTCTCAGAAGTTTAAAAACACGAGCTAAGGGGTTTTCAACTCTTATCTCTTAAAATTAATGGCTAATTCTCTGAAGTTTAAAAACATGAGCTAAGCATTTGATTCAAAGCCTTGGATTTTTCATTTATTTCATCATCTTTGGACCAGAGATCAGTTGTATTAGCTATTACCATGTCTAATACACACAGGTATCATGTTAGCTTAAAGCAAAGCTAGACAAAACTCATGCATTTTGGTCTAGATCACTCTGGTAACTCTCAGAGATGAGAGGGCACAGAGCACGCAGGGTGAGGGAGTGCAGGGTGCTAGCCAAAATGCCCAGCCTCACGCCACGCATTTCGAAATCTCTGTATGACTCAGAGCCACAAGACACAGCCAGCACGCTACACAAAGTCAAAGGCACAAGCAGCTGTGAAAGAAGTTTCCACATGCAAGAAACAAGGAGTATGTAGAATTTATAGTTCAGTTATGCTGCATTATTTAAATAATTAACTCAACTGGAATGTCACCAAATAAATACAAACCAGGAGGTAAGATACTACCTGAATAGATCTAGAGTGGAGAAAATAGGAACCATGCTCCTACACAGCAATTAACCCATGGCATGATTTCTTTCAGCCATGACATCTCTTTTCTACACTGGAAGATTTGGAGAATATTCAGGGCAGGAGTTAATCTCTGTTGACTTTTCCTCTGAATAAAAAGTCCCTTGTAAGAGAGCCACAAACTCCTTGTAAGTTCTCCCTTTAGTTTTAAGTTATGAATCTTATGATGAGAGATTTGCAGAGGGTGAAAAAGTCTGCTACATTAGACTGATGTTAGTAACAAGGATGCAGTCAAATTCAGAGACTCTAAAACTTCAAGGTTAGTTTTCATCCCAACTCTCTGTAAAATTCTAAATTTTTAACTATTTTTACAGAAATAATTATTCTGAATAAATTTGCTTCAACAGAAGTACTTCATTAAGATACCTTTAATAGTTTCATAGTTCTCTGAATCAAAATAAATAAACTGTCCTGCTAGGTTTCATTTGAAATCAGCTTTAGTATGAAGCTACATTTTGAGTATAAAACTGCTAAGCAAAATGTCTCTACTGATGTTTCTGATATCCCTACTTTTCATCTTCTCCAGTACATCCAGAGTTGTAGTTCTCATGAAATGATATTAAAGTTGTATTTCTATCAGAGGGAGACCTACAGCATGCTTGAGAGCTACAGAATTTCTGTTGGCCACATGAGATAAAAGAAAACAATAAAAAATTCTGAAAATGCCCCAAAGCTGCAGGTGATTCACAGTCTTCATAAGGCAGGGCACCGATAAGAAAATTGAGTCTTAAAATTTTTGATGTTACAAAATTAAACACTTTGCACCAGTTAGGAAAACATTAAATGTTCTTGAGTTGAACTGATCAGCATATGGCATTTGGATTTTTCTCAGACTTTGCCTCATCAACAATTTGATTTTGAAAAAACTGCAGCATCCTTTGCGTAAATAAACAAGCAAAAAAAAAAATATCCGTTTTATGATATTTGATTCCTACCTAGTTGCCTTGGTATCATTTTACATGTTTTGTGTTAACTAACACAGGCTGGCAGATAACTATATGTGAGTATGTAATAATCTAGCTCTATTAATAAGAACATAAATTTTAGTAGGAATGCCAAGGAGCAAGCTTAATTTCTACAACAGGCTATTATGGAAATGTGCTTTCTAGCTGTTGTGCCTGTCTAGACTGCTATCAGCAGCTTGTATTTGTTATGAAAGCCTGCAGCTGGTCCATGCAAAGTTTGCTGTTTTGCAGCCCATCTGCTCAGAAGAAGAGATCTGTAACACTGCCCAGCCTGGAGTAACGCTCCCTTATCATTGTAGTTGCAGTGCCTAAACAGAACTCTGAAATAATGATGGTTACTTTCTAATTTTAGATCCCAGTAAATTAACTCCTGTCTGGGCAGATGGCTGTCCGGCTGGTGAAACCAGAGACAACTGAGAATCAAGAAACCTGTGCTGTGGAGTAGCATCTTTTCATTTCTGTGACTTGCTTGATCCCTGTAGTCCCACCATAACTGTGATGCTGAATGTTCTCAGGAGATGAGAAGGTGGCAATGAAGCCAAGTAAAGTGTGAACAAATAGACGTGGTAAATGCAGGAGACAAAAATAGAACTCTGTGCTTGGAACTAGGTGCACTATGCACAGCTAACGTGCTATGACAGTTCCAGAATTTCCTAAGCAAGACCTGAACTTGATATTAATTTTAGGCAAAATTTTAGTAAACAAGTCCAACACACTTTTTAGCAGTAGTCAATAGCTGTGTCATTAGTAAAGCTTCAAGAAAAAACACTGTATACAGTGTCCTTACTTTTTACTGATAATTAGGAGAAATACTTTCCATTATTTATTTACCATTTAATATCCTGAAGAGAAAAAAATTGACTGCAGTTCATTCAGATTAATTCTTTTCTGATACAAAAATGGTTAAGGAGCCACTTTCTGAATGACCAAAATCAGCAAACTTTTATATTTTTTTAGGTTTGGCTTGCTGTCTTGGGATCCCAGCTTACTCTTATTGATATCAATTCCTATTGATTTAAAAAGGAACTGGGAAAGACTATTATATTTATATAAGAGATGTCAGTAATGAAAAGATCGTCCTTTATAGGTACAGGTTCAGTAATGGCGTTCTGCATTGGATCACCTGTCCTTATTCAAACTCCTGCTGACCTAAAATACTAAGATGCTGACAGAGTCAGCAGAAATGGTGTAATATTGATCAGGGAGACCAGTCAGTGTCCCTTAGCAGCATACATGAGCACCTTCCATGGATTACTCTTGGCTACTTTGTGTTCCACTTATCTTTCCCTTTGTTCTGTCTCTTGCCTGCTTAGCTGTGATTTCTGGTACCTGCTCCTGCTTTCTTGTCCCTGTTACAATTTGTTTTCTACTATAAATCTCTCTTGCTTCTGATCACATTCTCTACACAGATACTTAACCTGGGAGAACTCAAACTCCTTTGCCTCGTACCTCCTGAATCTGTCCCCATCTCTGGTTCTAGCCTCATTATAACCATCAGAATCAATTCCATAGGTTTCTAATAGGATGAACCTCATACAACCAGGTTATGCTATGCAATGATAAATCAGGAGAAAAAACAAGATAAAGCAAGAGATTTCCAGTCCAGAAATATACTATATACTAGTAATTGATTTTTGTGTTTAATGTTTTTTGTATTTGCTTTTAAACTCAAAATTACTTAAATGTTAAAATGGAAAAAAAATAAAATCAGGAAATATTACTATATGATGGTTAACATAGAATTTAAAGTAAGGTTTCATTAGATTCTCTCTTAAATTAATCCCATTTGCATGAAAAATATGTGTATTACTCTTTTAAGGATTGTATCACTAGAACAGATGTTCTGTCTGCACAGCACAGAACCTGACCTGGGTAAACTCTGCTCCCACATACGGTATTCCTGGGGCCCGTTGATGTGACTGGTTTTTTCTATGTGTATGTTTTCAAAGTGTCTGAGAAACAGCAAAGGCTAAGCTGTCACCCACAAAAACATTGCATCTACAGCATGATGCCAAATATATGTTTCATGCCCTGGGGTAATGTAGGAGGTTATGTAAAAATATATGAAAATATGAGGGCAGTGTGTGTAGTGTTGAATCATGTTGGAAGATCAATGCATGGTGCATGGCTAAGAGCAGAAACATATGGAACAGTTCCTTAGAAAAGAATAAAGTGGTAGTCAGCAAACTGTAGTAACATCAGAACAGGGAACACAGCTGGCCACCTTTCTATTCCTTTGAATGATATGCATTATAGGAAATTAGGAAAAAAGCAAACATTCCTCTCTCCTAGTAAAGCAACTTACGCTCTTTCTGGCCTTTGCTGTTCTGTGGAAAAGGAGGAAAGGAAGAAAAGGCATCTCAAAGACTTTCAAAGATTTACATGCTGTAGACAGGATCTGACCTTTAATTTGGCTAGATATGCATTGATTGGGACTGAATCTCATTAAGACACAATCTACTGGGGGTGGTGTAAGAGAAAATATAATATTGATTAAAAAATAAAATAATCCTCCTCTCTGTCTCTCTCCTGACTGCCTTAGTTCATAATTAGCCTTCCCATCTAGCTTTCCTCCTACATGTTATGTAGCCGTCAGTCTGACAGAAAGCAAGATCATAAGAATGCAATCAGAAATTTCAAATTAGCAGTCAAGCACAGACAAGAGATGGGGGAACCTGCATCATGCCCTGTACGTGGTTTGACTGAAGCATGATTGCAGTAATATGAGTTAAAGATTTTTAATTCAGCATAAAATGTGACTGCTGTTATGATTACGGTATGGTTTGGGAATTGCATCACATTTTTCTTACGCAGAGTGACCATGAGAACCAGCTGATACGCAGCAGCACAATAGGGCAATTTTTCCCCTAAAATATAAGACTGAAAGGGCTACTTCTGTCCACTGTGGGAATGCTGTACAGAGAAAGCCTTAAAAGGCAAACTTAGCCAACGCTGGCTCTCTGTTAGAGCTGTGGAAGGGAACTGAATCAGAAGTGGTAACCTTCCCCTCCCTCTGTCTTCATGATCTTTTAGAAAGTGTGTTCAGTACCAGGATAAAGGATCAGATGGCAATGAGACAATACCAGGATCTTCCCAAGCAAACCTAGTTTTTTTTTAAAAGTGTCTGCAGCACTGACACACTGTCTGAATCAAAAGGATTTTTATTTATTTATTTTAACAATAGAGAAGCAGTTCAAAGTCTACTTTATCAGCAAGTATTTCAAATTATTTACTTGATGGTACTGGGGGACAAGATACAAGGTGTCAGCAGTCTATTGAGTTTGGGTTAGCTTTGCTCAAGTTTTATTTGAGAGTTATCAACATCTGGTTTAGGATTTACAAGATTGTAAAGTCCTAATGTAACAATTATTATCATGTTTATTCCGGTTGCTACTTAATTGTAGGTAAATTTCATGGTAAGGGCTCTTTACAGAAAAAAAAAGTAGCAAATTTGATATATTAACACGGTAATTTTCTTTCTGAGAGAAAAATATATTTGAGCTGACCTATTAAAAATATGACTGTTTAGTGTTCAGGTTCTTCACAATGATCGCTCATTGAGTAATGAGCACAAAAAGCCACAGTAAGCATCTTCAGCTGGCGTGTATCACCATAGCACAGTGAGTTCACTGAAGTGATGGCTCTTCTGCTCTCTGCCAAGATCTGGGTCAAGTTGAAAGTTCAATGAGCTTTATTTCTAATGACCATTTAATAGATCGCTGTGTCTCCATGTTCTTAACCCAGGGTTTCAAGAGTTGTTCAGTGTTATGTGGCCTTCCTAAAAGACTTAAAGCAAAGCAAACACCTCATCTTCAGCTAAGTAAAAGAGAAGAGACTTGCCTTTTTCTGAGAGGGAATGGTACTGGAGGCAACCCAGATAGGAGAGAAAATGATAAGAGTCTGGGAGAGGAAATACTAATTTCAGAGGTTCTGCTGGGGCTTACACATTGCTGCAGACTATACTTGGCCTTGTGAAAAAAGAAGAAAAAGTCCCTCCTCATAAAGAGGTTTCAGACATGTAGTTTTTAATTCCCATCCTGGGAAGCAGAAGACCAGAAGAAAAGAAAGAAAAGAAAGAAAAGAAAGAAAAGAAAGAAAAGAAAAAGAAAAAAAAAAGATAAAAAAGAGAACAGAAAACTGAGCAGAAGGAAAAATAATTGATGTAGTGAAGTTAAAAAAAGCTCTTCTTCGCATTTGGCAATGTTGTTTGCCATCCGAACATTCGTCCAAATAGCAAGGGACAAAATCACATAACAGCAGCTATAAAACGTGCTGAGCGGCAATAGTGTGTGGGGTGTAGAAGTGCCACTGTAAGGAGCACCTAAACAAGGGAATCTGCCCCAGGAACCTGAAGTTTGAATGAACGGGAGCTCTCTCACATCCAAGCAACATCTTGGTGAGGTTATCAGGTACTTGAATTCAAAATATACCTGGACTCAGAGTGAGGTGGTGCAGTCACTGTTTGCAGTCTTGCATCAGAGCTCTGAAATCTTCTGAGCCAAACCCATCATCAGGAAAACATTCTGTACTTATATTGTCAAAGCTTTTTAGCATGGTAGGGGCTTCTGGTGCCAGGAAAGTTAAAACCCAATTAAAAAAAAAAAAAAAAGAAACCATGGAAAAGCAAGATTAATAGAATGTTGTGATACTGAGGCTGAGGAAAGAGTAGTAAATTTAAAGATCTTTAAAGGAACATGATGAATCTTAGATGTATTGCTTGGAGTTTCTTTGTAACTCCTCTGATATTAAAAATTCCTTGTTCTACCCCTATCTTACTGATAGTCTGTTCAGATATTTGCAGTTAATACTCTGTTTTAAGCCTGTTTTCATAAACATTTGAAATTATCTAAAGCATTCTTTCAATTTAAATCAAAGCTGGCATTTCCTCTTTTACGTTCTTCCCATTACTGCAGGGGTTCAAGCGTTATTTTAAAAACTGCAGTCTTCCGTCTTGCATTTTTGAGAAAAGCCTTCCTCCTAGGGTTCCTACTCCTGTCTTGTACTGCAGACCACTTCTTCAGACCTAGTAATTTAGAAGACTGTAATAATAATATAAGACTCTAATAGCTCTGTATCTGAGGGTAATACTCCCAGCACTCTTCTGTTCCTTTACTCAAAATTGTTGGATCTTCCTTAAAACCATAGTAAGAGAGACAACAGTGAGGATCTCCTTTGGGGGGCAGATAATAAAATCCACTGTCAAATTCACATTAAAAATTTCCTAAAGATTATTCTATGTTTCACTTAACAATGCTGTTAGCATGTCATTAGAAGATAATTTTTACCTTTGAGGTTAGTGGATAATCTTCTTTATGGAAATTAGCAAAGAAGAAAAACAAAATACTGCCGCTTTTTTTCTTTCTACCCTCACTTAGATCTTGAAAAAATGGAACACCAACAACAGCAGGTAGGAACAGAGAGCAGTACACGGCATTGCCACTACTTCCTGGAAAACTCCAACAGAAAATTATGCACGTGTAAGATCTGAGCAAAGAAAAATGTAGGTGCAAGTGCTTTTACTGCTGAAGATATAATTAACAAAATATATTTGGGTTGTGTGCAAACAGTGACACAAATCCTGAAGAAAACATACAGAAAACAAAAAAAAAAAATTCAACTTCTGTATGTCAGAGATTAGTGTTGAGGATGAGAGTTAAAAAAAAGTAGTTCTGTTTCTCTTGAGAAGAATAAGCATTAAATTTAGTAGGAAGAGACATTACCCTAAGGAGGGACTGGAAACTTCAAAATAAGTTAAAAATCAAATGCAAACCAATACTTTCTCTTAGATCTTTTTTAAAGCAGAAGCTGAAAAAACAAACCTCAGCATCAAAGATAGGAAAAAACCTGCTGATCTTGATGTGATGAACACACATTTAGATATTTTTGAATGCTCACATTCACAATTTGCAGGAGCCATCAAAACAGGAAAGTCCTCCCTCTCTTGTCTGGTTGGTTGGTTGGTTGATTGGTGGGTTGTTTTTTTGTTTATTACATGGAGTCTATAAGGTTAAGACAAGAGTTCATAATTTATTGCATGTAGTAATTTTGGATCAGATGGGTGTTTGCATGTTTGGAAATGCTTATGGGCTTGGAGCCACTCTCACATTTTACCAAACAGCTTCAGGGAAAGATGCCCAGTATGAGATTTAGATAGTTAAATTATTTCAAGACAATGTGTGTAAGTCAAATAATTTGATCTCTGGTGCACTCTACAGTTATAAATATAGACATATATCTACATCCATAGACAAATATGAATCAAGGTGGGAATCTGGTATTTCTGGCACTAGTGTGGGTTTACTCAGGAGACCTCCTTACAGACTTACTTATTATCTCTAGTGATTTGTCAGTTTTTCAGACCTTTTAATTTAAAGTTGTTCAGGTGCCAGCATCCTTAGTGGCTGAAGTAGCTCTATCACTATCTGGAACAGCAGCAGCAGCAGCTCCTCCCTTTGTAGGACTGATGCACTGCATCGCAGTGGTTCCTTGGACACACCTTCTTCTTCTGACCAACAGTATTTTCTGACTGCATTTCAGTATTGTCACCTTTTGCCACTCACCTTATTATCTGGAGCAACAGCAACCAGAGAATGCAGTGAACAGGGATGGCAGGGTGGGACCTGAGGCAGAAGAGAAGGTAAAACGCCCAGAGATCGCATGGGACTGCCACAGTTGGTGCGACACTAGCGGTGGCACAACAGCAGCAACTTTACAGGACCAGTTTGAATGATGACACATCCTCCTAGACCCTGATGCCTGGCACAAAAAGCAAAAATGATGGGGCAAAAGCAGTCCCACCTGTGGGAGATATGCTCTGGTCACACAGAGCCACTAGCTGAAGGAGCTGTAGGAGGAGGTGAGCAAACTGAAGAAGGAATCGACAAACGTCAAGAAGGGATCGACATGCAATCAATGAAGCCCACATTATGTGGAAGGAGGGGCAGGTAAAAGCTGCACCTGAACAAAAAACAGAATGCCAGGAAATGGAAAGCTAGAAGCTTGCAAGTTTGGTGACAGCATGAAAGCTCCTTCCCCACTTTGCAGCTGTGCATTTCCAAAGTAGATTTAATGCCCTGATAAAAGGTGGGGAGGAACAAGTTTTCTCACAGCATAATGAGGACACATCCAAGCTTTGAGTTGGATTTAGACCAGATAATCTCTAAAAGTCTCTTCTAACCTAAATTGCTGTATGATTCTATTCAACAATTCTACTATATTAGTATCTTTGAGTTTCAGAATTGCAGTCACAAATCCATATCCAGGATCATTTGCAGGAAGGCTAGCATATCCTATGAGGTGGATCCAACTGACTGTGGCAGTGTCGACATCCCTGAAACCAGCAGGCTTAATGTTTCCATGCTGCATTGCCCACTTTTCCTCTACCATTTATCACATGCCATCATACTTAAAACTGAATTCTCCAGTCTCATTCCCTGATGTTGCAGGATACATCTCACCACTCCGACAACTGTATTACACCCTGCTCCCATTTTCTGTTTAAGAACTATACACAATACCATAAGTTTGGAGCATTCACAACACTGCTTCTAATTTCCATTTTTAAAAGTTTTGTATACTACCAGTGACACTTGCAAACAATGCTCTATAACTTCTTTCATTCTGTGCCTTAAAAGTAGTTAAATTATTGGCATTACCTCTACATCTTAAATATCATAGCTTCAGTCACTGATCAGAATCACTCACCTCAGAATCCCAAGAACATCTCATAAGGAAGAAACATTTCTACCTTTCATTTCACAGCTGCCTGTGGAATGGGCTATTTTTAGAATAATTTAAAGCAATCAGTAACCACATCCTTATAATCCAAAGTGGGTTTTTGTTTATCCCCCCACTCCACATTCTGTGAAAATTCCCTCCTAGGACACACAGTACCTCTGTTTTTTTCCCAGTCTGATGTTAGACTGATCAGATATCCCAGGAGAACTTCTTTCTATTAACAAAAAACAAGAAGGAAAATAAAGCCACCTGGTCTATAGGATCTGGGGTTCACCAGCTGGCCTATGAATCATCTGTTCTGGGAAGAGCATCAATCCATCTTCTTTGATGCTCGAACAGTTTATACCTGTTCAAAACCACAGCCTTTGGAAAATTTAATCCTCGTTTAATATGACAAGAATTCAGAATATAGGTCAAATCAATCAACTCTATTTTAAGGAATAAACTACTTTTATAAAATAAAATAAATAATTAATTAATAATAAAGTAATTATAAAATTATAAAATATTATAAAATTATAAAAATAAAAAATAATAAAGAAGTAAAACTACTATTTTCACATTGTTCCTATTTAGTCCATTTTTCTATTTGCTATTTATTATATATTCTGTAACTACTAAAATAAATACTTAGTATGTTTTGAATACCTTTTTCTATGCCAGCATAACAAGTGCGTACAAATGAACAACAAATAGAAATGAACAAGAATGTTGTAATGACTGAAATGATTTTTTTCATGTTGAATTTTCAGGTCATATGATACATCTGCACAAAATGTTTTCATTTCTCATAAGCTGTATTTTCCTACAGAATACTATCTAATTCTAGAATGTCAATCAACTACAGTAATAACATGTTGAAGGTTTTAACATTTTTCATAACTTTTACCACAAATTGAAAAATTTAGGGACAATTTTTGCCTGAAATAGACCCTTTATATACTTGCAGTGAATACACATCCCTGCCCCTGAACTCAGGCCATTTGATTGTAAGTAACATATTTGCATGGAAATTAACAGATTTTTATTCATAGCAGCATATTTTTTGCTAATTCAAATAGCTTTTATCCAAACCCAATTATGTTTTAAAACCAATGAACTTTCATTTATATCAAGATGCTTTTTATCGCATTCTTTGTTTCACAGTTTGATGCATTCAACTAAACTAGCAGGTATTATCTGTAGAAATAAATGAATTTGCACTAAAACCACTGAAGGTTAATTTAAATCTTTGTAAATTATTTTAGCAAATTATGTAAATTTAAAAACAGGCTGAATTTTTATATGTCTTAGAATGGAGTTACATTAATGTCTTATTCTCAGAAGACATTAGGTCATTTTTAATGAATCCATATTTACTAGCTGTAATAGTCACATTTATAGTGCTTACAAGCACACACCTAGAGGTTGAGTGGGAAACAACTATACTATTTCATGAAAAAAAGGGCATTAAAAAAAAAGATCATTTAGGTTTTGCTCTCTTATCGTTGTAGAATATTAAATCATCTTGAAATTGCCTATTATTTTAACATAAGCAGGTAATAAGCATGATTCACCTCACACTGAGGCAGAGAAAGGACTTTTCCAAGCAATTACTTGGTTAGTGGGAGTAATGTGAGTGTGTTTTCTTCCTAAATCATAGACTAATCGTACAAGATAACTCAGGTCCAAATGGTCTTCAGAAGATCTCCAGCCCAACTACCTGCTCAGTGCAGGGTCTCCTGTGAGATCTGACCAGGTTGTTCTGGGCTTTGTCCAGTTGGGTTTCGAAAAACCTGCAAGAACAGAGACTGCACAACCTCTCCGGGCAACCTGTGCCACTGTTTGACCACACTCATCAAGAAAAGATTCTCCTTACAGGTTCTGTATGCCTCTCAAATTTCTGTTTATGTCCATTGTCTCTCATCCTCCTGCCCCGCACAGCTGAGAAGAGCCCAGCTTCATCTCCTTGATGACCAATGATGCCTGCTTAGGTACTGGTGGGCGCTGCTGCTCTATCTCTCCTGAGGTGTGTCCCTGGCTCCAGGCTGAACAAACCCGGCTCTCCCAGCCTGTCCTCCCTCACAGGGCAAGCGCTCCAGCTCCTGCAATTTTGGCTTCGTTTTTTGTTTTCACCCTCCCAGCTAAGCCTGCAAGGATCTCACCCACTTTCCATATTGCACAGCTCCAGATGTAAAGCTGGAACACTGAATAGATGTGGCTTGTACAAGCAGCAGTTTTAAATAAGCCAAAATTACAAAAACAGCTTTCTGGGCAAGAGATGAGGAAGATTTAGAACAAAGCCTGTATTTAGTGCCTAGAGGATTTAGAGAAATAAAAGCAACACTTATGCACACCTCATTCAGCTCATTTACTCAGGTTCTCTGGTTGACATACAGACTAACATTTGACAAAACATGGATAATTCATTGTTCAAGACAATTAATTTTTTGATCTCTGCGCTTGTTTTGACATTGTTGGGTATATGTTTGCGTTTCTTCACCTTTAATATGATCAGTCTGCGCTTCTTTCTCCTTTGTGACCTCCTCCTTTTGATCCTGTTTGATGTGTTCCCCTGGCTATTTCGCTTTGCAGAGCACAGCAGGATCCTGCTCCTGTCCTCCCTCCCTGCAGGCCCATCTTCTCACCTTTCGCAGATCTCGTATCTGCTCTGACAATATCTCCTAATCTTCAGATTTTTGACATTTGTGCTCCATCCAGTCTCATATTACTTTCTCTGCAACACCTCTTTTGCAGCTATATTTGTCACACCTGGTCTGAACCCCTGCAGTAACTTTTGCCAGCAACATTTTTAATCTTCGTATACTTTGCTCTACTGCATTTAGCTCAAGACCAGGAAGATAATACAGAATCAGTTTCTTCTCCTTTGCACACCTTAGTAAGATTATTACTAACATCTCCACTGTTAAGCCAAGGAACTGCCATTGTATTACCCTCTCCTCGTATTTCAAATTATACAGATGTATACTACACATCCAGACATTGTAAACTTTCTAAGATTTAGATATTCTTTTTCCCAAAAAGTTATCTGTCCTTAGTCTTATTATTTACAGTTTCCCAAATTTTGGTCCTGCAAACAGCTGGACTAGTTGTTGTAGGTCTCTTCCAACAGAACAATTCAATTCAATTCTAACTTCTAGCTACCTCCTTCAGACTGTGAAAACGACAATTTGTTCCCATTTCTGACCAGTTATCGTTAACTATCTTTCCAACCTACTCTGATATCCTCCTTTTCCACCTCTGCACGTTAAGTTTATGTCAATTATGCTGTCAGTATTACATTCCTGAAGCTCACTGCATACCTCCTTTTTTATGAAAACAGAACTCCTAAAAAAGTAGTGGAAATATTAAAATGACATTTTAAACACATTCCATACTTGTGCACATTTGTCTTATATGGAGACATTAAAATTGAAAAGATTATAGAATCACTTGATTTCTGGAAATTTGAAATTTTCATATTATTCTACTTTTATTAACCAATTTACCAAATGATAATTCAAATGTAGCATTCCAGGTTGTTATGACAATTCCCTATATGCATGTTATAAAGGCAGTGGTGATGAACATTTTAAACATGTATGTCTGCAGTGAAGACATTCCTTACAATTATGTATGTCTTGATCCTGCAAAGACTTCAGCATGGCAGCTGCTTTCCCCATCCGAGTAATCTGATTGTGCTCCAAGGAACGATTAATATGAGTGATGTTTCCAGGTTTCAGAGGCAGAAAGCAATTACAGCATTGCCTGACCTCTTGCTTTACACAGGCCAAAGAAATTTAGCCAAAGATGTTCATATCAAGCAGATGCTTTCCCAATGGGTGAGAAGGCTTAGAATGGTAGGTACCAGTGTTACTAGGTTACTTTTACTCCATCAATCCTATTTTTCTCTCTAACCCCCAAAACTTGCAAATTAGGTCAAATGCTTTGGAGATTAAGTGGAACTGGGACTGCACCTACCTTAGCATCCTAGGATGCAATTTTGAACAAATCTCTGGATTGTTCCAGTTTATCTGGATTTGGTTTGCATTGCATTGTGGCCTCAGAGCATACAAACTTGATTTTTAGAATGAAACTGAATCAGGAGATAAACACCAGGAGTGAACCTGAGGCACTGCAGCCACTAGCTGGTACTCACTCAGTTCATGGGACTGGACTACATCTAGTCCAAAGTAAAACTCCCCAGCATGGTTGTGGTGCAGACACCCTGTCATCAACACCATCAGTTTTATAGAGGCAGCAACAGCTGCTACTATTGAAATATGCTTCTTGCTATGGAAGGAAGTCTTGCCCTGCTTATGTCAGGCAGACTCTAGAAATCACTACACAAAAATGGTGTATTTATTTCTTATTTACAACAGTTAAATTTCAGTTTTCAGCTATCAGGTTCTATCAGTTTTTTAGGGTTGGGGTTTGGAGTTTTTTGCTAAGTAGAAATTCCTCCTCTTCTAGCACTATTGTGTGATATTTAGCATACCCACATTTGTTGAAAAAAACAATTACATTCTTCAGTTCACTTTTTATTGTCATTCCTACTTTTAAAAAATATTTCTAAATTAGATTGACACTTACTGCAGAATGATTTCACTGCTATTATATGGTGTCCTTCCCTGATATACTGGAGATCAAGAGTGATTCCTGGAATTATTTTCATATATGGAAAAAGACATTAATTGAGGGCAGATTTTCTGGAGTTAAAAGGAAGTTCAGTGATTCATTGTGATATCTTATTCTCATTCCAGTTCTGTAACATAATCTCAAGCAGAGGCAGTTTGTATTTTCAGGAAAACAGGGATGTAACTAATTTAGGATCAAATATTTCAAAGTTTAAGTAATCTGAAAAAGGACACTAAAATGTAATGCAGATTGAGTTCCTTTAAGAATGCTTTTTTACCATTAAAGCTCATATAGATAAAACTCGTCTGCTTTCAGAAACAGTTGCATTTCTCTATCAGTAAAACTGTTTATTTTAATAAACAACTGCAGTTCAGGGAAGATGTCAGTTAATCAGCCTTGGGTATACTGTCAACAACCATAAGAGATAGATTAGTAGTCTGTGATAAAATTTACAAAAAATAAGAATTTTAATTCCTTGCAATTGCTAAAAGCATTTTTAATCCATGGAAGTGTAGGCAGATCTAAGATTTATAGTCATAGATGTGCCAAATGCATGTAGTTCTGTCTGAATTACATTTTACAGGCACTTATCTGTGGATTTAAAACATATGTCAAAAGGACTTGCCACATAAAAAGTGCCATTGTACAACAGTTTCATCTGTACTTCCTTGTTGAAAATTCATAATAAATGTCAGTAGCTAGAGCCTACAGTCACACAGCTTTAATATTCCAAATCATGATCATGAAGGCACACTCATAAGAAAGAAATAGGAAAAAAAAAAAAAAGACCATGTTTAAAATTTCTTCACTGCAAGCTAAAATTTTAGAAATAAAACCTTGTCTGCTGGAAAATACCATTAAACAAAATAGATAGAGTGTAATAAGGAAAGAGAAAAATATAATAAAGTGAGACTTCACCAGAGTGAGAAGGAACAATTTAATAACTAGGCTTTTACCATACTTGCTCTGAGATTTTCTCCCTCTTTTGTTTTCAATTCCATTCATGAAAACTTATAACCGAAAATGTATAATAAAGGTTAAAGTTGATATAATCCATGACAGCAACGTAATTTTACATAGTGAAGGGAACTGTGTTCGCTGGTGAATGAGAGAAAATGGAGAGAACTGTAACATCTGACAAATTTTTACTGGAAACATTTTTGCTAAAGGGCAAGGACTCAAAAAGTACTTGCACTGAGTTAAGAACATGTCCTTTCCTTTGTAATAGATATTCCTGATCAAAGAGGAGTATAACAATCACTGGACTCATGGTATCGTATAAAGCACGCTGGTTTTTGAGACTATATCTTCAATTTGTGCCTTATCTTCTACATTTCCTAACTGTCCTGCTCTTATTAGTAGAATTTTCTAATAGTCAATTCAAGTTGTGTCAAACTATTTAGCCTCTCCTATATGCTTTTTATTTTTTGAGCTTGGCTTTATTTTGACTAACTGGAAGAATAATGTGCCAGCGTATTGCAATTCACAGTAAAGTTCTGATTTTTCTCTGATTTCAAGTGTTCAAATGCTTTCCTTCTCAGTGCAGCATAACAAAACTCAAGCGATAAGTGTATTACAAGCCCAAAATATATTAAAGTAATGCTGGCTATATATGGTCTTCTTAGGGTGTACCACAGGGAGTCAACAGATAGGACTTCTTACGTATTACTTACATGAAAACTGATGATGATGGGGGTGACAATGATGATCCTGAAATAGACACATATACCTACATGGAAGGTGGAATAGATGGCCTCCTGTGGTCCCTTCTAGCTTTAAATATCCTAAGATCCTATCTTTTTTGGGGGGTTGGTTGTTGTTTTTTTTTTAAATATGGGACAATACAGAGATACTGTTCCACATCACCAACATCTGATTTCACTGAATGCTGTTTTTAATTTATTTTTTTCTTTCCAGAAATGCCCAGTACCTTACAGGACTGTGCCTTCCACCTCGAAATTTTAATATAAAGCTCCTTCAAAACTCGGCACCTTTTCTTGATGACATTTTTGTCTCATTTATCAAGGAGAAGAGCAACATTTACTTAAGTAAATATTCTCAGGTCTGTGCAGCGATTCTGTCACAAAATGTCACAGTAAACAAGTCGATGAAACCTGAGAAATCCTCTTTATTACAGCAGTCTCCAAGTTTTTCATTAATTGAATTAAGATTCCCTTCAGTTAGACTACTATGTTTATTGTTTCACAGATAATTCTGAAGTGTTACGCTTCACAAGAAACACTAAAGGGGTGGAGAATATTATGGACAGCGGAGGGTTTTATTTTACTGACAGGACAGTTATTTCTTACTTCCATTCAATAGCAGTACGCATTAAAAAAATATGTAGGTAGCAACATATTTTTTTCCATTTGTAACTCAGGCATTGGATATTTGCAGTTAATGGCATAAGATAGAATTCAGCACTGGTTTCTGTCTATATACTTTCCTCTTACTCCACCTCTCCCTCCAGCATACACACACAATATCTTCAGCGTGTTTTCAGTCACCAGGAAGAAGTGGTGTAGAGGAAAGCCAAATCATGTTCTCTCTGTGAACTTTTTCAAATATTCTTAATGCAGCAGTGATAGATATCATGAAATCCAGGTGGGGTGAAGCTTTGTACCACCTCCTCCTCTCCACCAAGCTCAAAGACTGCTTGCCTGAACTCTATCTCCAGAAGTTCGGTATCTTGGCCTTCAGTGGCAGGGTTAGACTCCAGGTAGCTCTCAGTATAGGCATTGCAAATTTTACTTCTTTGTGCAGCAGCAATGTACTTCTGATCTTCCAGCACCCTGGAAAATCTGATGTGTTGCAATTGCATGTAGACATACTCCTAGTCTAACGTAGAGCACAGTAGACCCATTATTATTGAATCTACCAAGACTGATACCATGTGATACCAGATGTAACATATATCAGAAATGGATTATCTCCTCTAAACCAAAAAAAAGGCAACCTAGTCCATGCAATCAAAATGCACTTGTTGTAGGACTCAAGATCCTCAGAAGAGGCTATTGTGTAAACTCCAACATATGCAGGATGACTGAAGCTTATTCCCTCAGACTGGCAACACAAATGGAAGGTTTGGAAGTTTCAGAATCATAGTCTTTTATATAAATAAACAGATAATAACAAAAGTATTTGCAGATGTGGCACCAACAGCATATTTTCATTAACATGCAAAACACCTTGGCATCAAATGTATCGGCATTGCTATCTAAGTGCTTGTACAATTCTCCTGCTTGTGGATGACTGATAAGACCAGTTCCGGTTTCGACTGAAATCAATTACAAGTCTCCTACTAGCTTCAGAAGGATATGGATCATGTCCACAGTGCATCGTGTCATGCAACTTTCATCATATTCCATACCCTTTGTTAAGTTAAAATATGTGACTTCTAAAAATGCAAGCTGCAGCAAAGTCTCCATCTTCATCTTTCTCAAAATGTTAACATATACCTTTAGGCACACCACAGATACTCTAAGCAAAGTAAAATCCTATCTCTTGGTTTCACATGATAAAAACTACTGATATTCATGCGGAGGTCTCCCGAGTATGAAACAAAAGTAAGTTACAAGGAGCTCTGTAGCTGTCTAGGCAGCACTCAATTCTTACCTGTAACGTGTTAAAAAAAAAAAAAAAGAAGAAAAAAAAATGGATCTGTGACATAGAGGAAAATAAATAAAAGAGATAACTCTCTCCTGAGAATGCAGAGAAAATACAACTACAAAATACACAGAAGACAAAAGTTTATAAGGGTAGGGAGCTGTATTAGAAGATAAAAGACTTCCTGAGCTTCTAAAATGTATAGCTGTTTGCATTGTGACTGGGCATATGGATCAGATCTTTGCTTTCATTTATAAGATATCTGTGTAACTATCAAGTAGCTGTAATTAAGATAGGATAACTAAATTAGTTCTAAAAAATAAGGATGAGAAACTGCTCTTTTGTGTCTTTTATGAGCTCACCTAGGATGTACCTTGTCATTTCACAATAATATATGGACTTATTACTGACGTACTCTGTAGCACCAAGAAACAGTCAAGGTAACAGACCCTGTAGGATTTCCACAGTTGTGGTATAAATGTAAGAACTGTTTAGGCGTCAATGAATTAATTCAAATCTATATCATACATTACAAAAAACTTTCTCAGTGGTGTTAATGTTGCTTTCAAATACAGATGGTTGAAAAATCCTTGGTGGAACAGCTTTGATTCAGAATGTAGTTTTGTTAAAATTGAAATTGAATAATGTTGATTTTGATAAAATTTTAATCTGGAGAAAATTTTAAAAGAATAATTTAAGTTTTTCTGGTTTGTTCTTAAAATACTGCACTACTTCAGTCTGTTAATAGTTACATTTCATTCTTATTGTTTTGCTGCATTTCAACCTTTACAGTAATGTATTACTTTTTTGGTGATTATATGTATACAATATTATACAGATTACATAAATACTAGAATATGTTCTCACACTAAAACAGAATAATTTACTTTAATGAAACACACACACAAAAAAAATAATCAGAAATTCCACATTTGAAAGAAACTGTGGAAAAGTCTGATTTTCATTTGGTGAATAACTTGATCTCATATAAAGAAGTCCTATTTTTCCATGAAATTAAAATTCCAAATACCACTAATTTTGATACAGCTTGCAGATCTTCCAGCTCAGTATATGACTGTGTTCACAGCATTGACTTCTGTGAATTATTTAAACGTAAAACAATGTAATGGATTTGACAAAGTGACACATTATGTTGTTCTTGAACAAAGTGACATGCTCTTAAGATATTAGTAAGTGAGATTACATGCATACTGGAGAAAAGCATAAGCATATGAGGAAGGATAAGGACCCAAAGAAAACACCATCACTGGTGGTTTAAAATATCTGGCCAAGAGGATGCCTATTTTAAGCAATTCTTGGAGCTTTTTCTCTTCTTAATGGAGACAAATACATTGGCTTAGAAAACAGAACTGGACGAGTAGGTAGAAGCAGCGTAACTTACTAGTCATGGTACTGCTTTTGGACTGCCCTCTATATTGCAAAACAGAAAACCACCGTCACAGCAACAGAAATTTTAAAAGCCTCCTACAAATTAGGTTATATACAGGAGGAAATCCATATTCATGAATACCTACCAGCTGTTACACAACATTAGGTGTGCTCCTGGAGCACAAGTTTAGTTCCTCCATGAGGAACCCAGTTAGTGTTCTCCAACCCCGCTCTGGGGTGTGAACTAGAGCAGAGTTAGGGGAGATGATAAGGAGATTCAGATCAGAAGTACACCCTAGATTTGAATGAAAATGCTGCTGTAGAAAAATCCTCCACCTCTGGGTCAAACACAATCCACACAGCAATGATTTGGAAGGAAGTTAAAGCTATGGCCATGTTTTGTGCCTCTCAGCACATACACGAGAAGGTGGCAGGGGGCTGCATAGCTCATACAAAAGGTGAGTTAAGCTTAGTCGCTACCAGAAGAAAAAACATCAGCTTTTCTGCTTATGTAACACTAAGCTCTGAGCATATAAAAATCTTTCCATACTTCTCTCTGCTTGCTGTATCATTTACTCCTGAAATACGTTTCTCAGGGCAAAACAATGGAATTTAGCATGGTGAGATAAGGCACCACAATGACAGAATATCTAGCAGTAATTGACAGTGCACTGAATTGGCTGAATTCCCACAATTCTGGGATTTTGGGAATAGCCATGAGGTGTATCCATATACCACACTGAGATGAAAGCATTTGTTCATTTTCTTGTGGTACGTAAAAAAGACAGGTTTGGCATAAGGAAAAGTTCTACGTCTATATGCAGCAGGTATACAAAATATTAACAAGTTTGGTTGTGTTAAATAAAAAGTAATTGGCAGTATCCATTTTCCTCATGGCAGATCTTATTCTTTTTTTTTGTTATTATGCTGCCTTATTAGATTTATATATATCGACTGATACATATATATCTAGAAAAAGAGACATACTGACTTATTAAGACTTCAATAGTCCAGATGATAACTTAATATACATTTTCCTTCCAGTTCTATTAACAGTGGAAAGCTGCTGATCATCCACTGAAAATTTTTATCACAGGAGATGGGTACTTAAATCTTGGTATTTTTCTGGTCTGCAAAGAATGCATATTAACATTTTAAAATATGTACATTAATTCAAGTGTGTTGTACAAATATCTTTCTCCAAGGCTGCACCATCTGGCAAAGAAAACCAAAACCTTCATTTTTTTATTATAGATATATATGCATACATGTTAGTAACAAAAATGTGTAACTATATACATATACATATTTCAGATGGCTCAATTGCCATAAAGCAGGAAAGATTTTCAAGAAAGTTTAAGAGAAACTTTAAACAAATCTTTTCAGTTTATTGATGTGCTACTGGAGATGCTGATCAGAATGTGAATTATTCATAACCCAGAACTGTCAAAAGTTAACTGTAAGTACCTGAGGGGATATCTACTCAAAGCACAGTTTTGGGGTGTTTGCATTTCAGCGTGACATTACCAAGAATCATATTTTTGAACACTGAGTTGCCTATGTTGCTAAATTTGGTGTAGAAGTATACGGAACAGTTTTTCAAAAAGAAGTTTGACTAGAGTAAGAGGGAAAAAAGTAGTACTTCTCTCACTTTCACAGATAAAAGGTCATGAAGACAGATACAGAAAGGGAATTTTTGGGTGAGACTTCACAGCTAGATAGGCAAGTTGATATATCAAAGGTCATTATGCTATTCTAACATTAGTATCGATATACAGTGATATACAAATCCCAGATAATCCTACTATGGTCAGCTGTTTTATTACTCTTGGAATTGAAAATTTAATTTCATTGTTTCTGGAAAAATACTTATTATGAAAAAAAACGAAAGAAAAGAAAAGAAAACAACAACTCTTTGTGATGAGGCATTAATAAATTGCCTTGGAAAATGAATTTTAAAAAACCTAGCTGTCCAAGACGCATATTTTTATTATTTTATTGGTAATTTTGTGGTTTCTTGTTTCAAAACTCATGTTTGGCAAAACACATTCTAAAAGATTAAGCTATAATATTTTCTATTGAAGTTGACTAAAAATTAAAATGTATTGAAATTCTGATCATTTAATCCATTTTATTTTTCTTTTTGTTTATTTTTCTTTTGTTATGACTAATCATTTCAGGTTGGCACTCTAATCCTCAACATTTTCAGAGGATAAGCATTATTTTTTCCTAGTTCAATACAGGTTTTAATTTTATAAGGACTATCACCTCAAAGGATAAATTACAGTAGAGTGAGATTAACATACAACAACAAAGTTCTTCCCCCAGAGGCATTACAACGTAAACTGCTGTGGTAGAAGGAGGTAACAGACAAAAAGAATAGTCTGTTTTGCAGATGCTGAAGACATGGCAGGGGAAGGAAGTTTTAGAAACTTTTGAAAAACGAGAAAAGGATGCCTGGGGTATTTAACATGCAGTGTTGCATGTCTGCCCTCTGAGGATAGCAGTATACATTCAGCACAGAAGTTAGAGAATCAGCTCAAGCTCGTGGTGGATTAGGAAGGACACAATTGAAATCCTTGCCTCTCCACCAAACTCTCCTGCTGAGGTTGAAAAAGGAACAATCTTATCAGGAGCCCAGCTCAATGACAATTCATTCCTAATTTTAATATCCATGCTTGCACTTCCTAATCATCCCAAATTCTGTTTAAGACTACATGGGAAAAATATGTCATGCTACCCATTTCTTTGGGCTTATTTGTCCATTGTCATCTCAAGATTCTGAAAATTTCTGCATTTTGGTGAAAAGTCTTAGCTTCCCTTCCTTCTCAATTTGTATAACCAACAGCTGTGTTTTATTCTGGTCAGTAGAGTTATTCTAGTTTACATGAATGAGTATATCTAAAAATCTTTTTAACAAGCACTTCACACAAGTAATGTGGATATTCGTTCACCTAATGCATATATCTAAACTTACTCATCTGTATCTATGCAGGTCACCCTAGGCTCCCTTTATAGACAACAGGAAAAAACAGTCACTTTTAGGACACAATTAATCTAATTTCAATATCTACCTTAAGATGAAATTGATGATGCTCTAGAAATATATGTAAGGGACATCTAGGGTGGCTAGATTAGATAAAGACATCCACCTTGTACATGTCTTAGATAATTAGATATCTTTTTCTCCAGATGTATTACTATATAATAGAATTACCTGATATTAATATAGCAAGGAATGTGTAAAAAGACAAAAATACACAGTTTATCTCTTTCTTACAAGTGTTAGACAAAAAAGAAGTGCTATGGGGAGAAATCAATGCCACTCTGAAACAAAGTAGAGCATCCAGTTTTAAGTCTGTGTGTTTATCACTTGAGCTTTATACCCTGACCTCATGCAATAAAGGGGCCAGAATAAAACGACCTTTGAATTCAAGACTTGTTATTCAATCTGCTTTCTATTATTTTACTACCAAAGGCAGCATTTGTAAATACAATGCACATGGATTCTGCTGTGCTAAACTTTATAAGGACTGCTGTTTTCTTATACAGCAATGAGAAAATAATATATGCAGATTTTACACTGTTTACTTATTATGCAGAAGTTCACTCTCAGATCTTAGTGTTTGTGCCAGGTGTAATGAAAATCTACTAATTTTACCTCCAGCTCCATTTGCCAGATAAGACTCTATGCTTTGTTCCAGTACCTATTCCTTAATTGATGGCTTCTGTGAAAAATAAAATAGCTTTTCCTGCCTACAGATGGTGCAGAAGTAAACTTACAATCCTGTTTCTGACAGCAATGCACCGTGTTCTATTATCATTTACAACATTTACAACAGCCTGAGCTATTTGAGAAGAAAGGAGTGAAATGGTATGGCATGCCAGAAAAGAAAAAAGAAGAAAAAAGGAAAGATTCCATCTTTATGAGGCAGAAATTAAATATCCAGCTGTATCTGTACTGCTTTGGGTAGCCATGCCTCTGCTTGGGCTCAAGTTCACCGAAGTGATCTGGGTCAGTCACATTCATGCCATAAGCATAAGCATTAGCATCTTTCCTTTATCAGTTGCATCATACCTTGCTTCAAAAGCAATGAACATCAAATACCTCGCAGTAACACACAAATCCTTACTTCACCACAACAGAATTTTAACATCTATCTTATCTGAATAATGTCTTCCATCATCCCACCTCTGGAACAGACATTTTCTGTCTCCTACAACCATGTAAACTCTGAAGTGGCCAAGCGTCATGCTTTCTGTTGCTTTTGAGTCTAGATTATGATATAGCTGCTAAGCAAATGACCAAGCCATTCCTTGGCCTTGGTACAGGGGAGCAAGGACTTGCTCCTTCAAACAGACAGATGGTGGAAAGAAAGGTAGCCACGACCCTTCGTATTCAACATGAAGCTGCAAAGCAGAAAAGGAGTGTGTAACTATGAAGGACTGGAGTACTTTATTGTAACATCGGCCTGAGGGATCATCATGACTTTTCCTGTGACCAAAGGTGTTTTTCTTGTCTCAAGGAATTACTGAAGCTGCAGATGTCATGTGCCTGTTCTGGATCAATGCCTGAGTGGGATTTATAGAATGGTTTAGGTTAGAAGGGTCCTTACAGATCATCTAGTTCCAACTACCCTGCCATGGGGTAATTGGAACCATCTTAACTAGTTTTGCACACCCAAAAGCTTCCAGTCTAACCTTGTTCCTTATGTTTCTTCTCCAATTAATAAAGAGGCAACATCCAAAAGTAAACTGTTACACCTCTCTCAAAACCTGAGGCCTTGAGGTAGCATGGGAGAAATGGTATTGAGAAGGTTTAAGACCATTTTACTTTTTTTACTGCCTGACTCGACATCACACTGATGGTTCTCACTCCAGTTTTGTGGCACTAACCACTCCTGTCGGCTCACTTGATACTCAAGCCACAGTGTGAGCCGCCACAGTGTGGAGAGAGTGGAAGAGCTTTATCCTGAGCTAATACAAGATTTTAAAATCACTCCTTGGAGTTCTAAGAATCTGTTGTTTACCTATTCAAGCCTGAATCAGCCATTGGATTTTACGAGATTAATATTACCACTGAAAAATTTTAGTAACCAGAACACATTCAAATGCAGTAATGGTGGTTTAAGCCACATAATTTAAGCCACAATCATTCTTGATTGCTATATGACATCAGTTAGTTAATTCTGAAATAACCATAGCATTGTGGTAAGAAGAATCTATGCTATCTGGTTGAAATCATGGATTATCAACTAAATATTAACCAAGGTAAAAGACATCCCTTTCTACTGTGTCCTAAATGCAGTCCATATTGTTGCTCCTGGTGCTATTATTTCTGAAATATTAGACAGAAGTACAGGTAAAATGATGATTTTATTGTAACTGTCAATTACAGTTCTGTTAGAAACTCTACTAGTGTCTCCTCCAAGACCTTTTTACCTATTACAGATCAATGATCTTCCAATTACCTGCCTTACAGCTTCTTATTTCAATTTAACTCTCATTATTTATGCCCACTGGAACAATTATACTGGTTTTGTGTTGACCAGCTAAACACAGATTTTCACTCTTAAGTCTGGATTGGTGCTAGACAAATCTTACAAATATTTCCCCAAAAATGTGTAACAAAGACTGTCACTTTATAATTCATCCCTGAATGAATGAATTTACCAGTGTGATTCAATGAAGTCTACAAAGGCAGCATTTTCAGTCTTGTTCTACTTTATCATAAGAATGAAATTAAATTATAAAGAGCACCAGAAGGATCATTTTTCAGAAGTATAAAGTAACCGTAAATAATAGATTACAAAAGACCACATCACTGCTATTGACTGGCTTTGATTGTCACCTTTGTAAGTTTGTGCACCAAAAAAAGGATTATTTTGCAGAATTCTTACTGAAACAATAGTACATTAAAAGCATCACTGAAGTCATACCATCATCTTATTGCTCCACAACACTGAATCCCATTCCATCCCATCACAGGGTACCCTTAAGTGTGCCATATCTAAATAGTTCCTAGTATAAAAATAAATAATTACATACTGTAAATGAAATGGTCAAAATCTGTATGTGTTACTTCCATCCAAAGTAGTTTAATTTCTCTGCAGTTATATGCATGAATTTTAGCAGTGGATCTAGCAGGGACTTTTTAACTTGAGTGGGTATTTCATTTGCATTTTTTTATTCATTTAATCAAATTTCATACATATTATATTATAGATTTCTTCAGCAGTGCCTTTACCTAGCTGCTCTTTCTGATTCATTAAAGACACATGGATAATTTTGCTGACTAATTTTTGGCAAAACTTCTTTTAACTGTCTTCAGTCGAGCTTTGTTGGTTTTCACCAAATAAAGACCTGCTCATAAAATGAGACAGTTGCACTGTAACACAAAGAAGTACTTATCTTGAGCCAGTAACTTAAAACAATTTTTAAAGAAATATGGTGTCCTAGCACTGTATTTCCCCAGATTAACGACAAGTAAAACCAAATCTGATCTTGCATGTCAACAGCAGTATTAAGACTAACTTGGTCCATTCCATTGTTTGTATCTGTTCTGTGGTAGATAGAGGTTCACTGATAATCCACATCAGATGGTCAAAATTTGCCATGAGTCCATGGACTGGATATAAAATGTAAGTCAGTTGGGAGGAGTTTAAATTCAAAAGGATGGATAGAAAGACAGACTAGAGATCATTAGGACAGACCTATCTGATAAACAGAAAATACCACGAATAAGCACAATGGTCTGAGGTTTCAATGAAAGGTCAAAGCCAGGAGGCACCAGTCACTTAGGTATTTTCAAAGAATATAATACAAGAGTGGTCTGCAAAAATAGAACACAGTCCAACATGCATAAGCTTAAAAAATGTCCTGGTGTGGGGAAAAAAAATGAATAAAAGTTAAACACACTGAATTCTTCAATTCCCAGATCCTGAATAGGACAAAATAAAACTTTCAAATACCCATCAGCATGTCACATGTATTCCCTTCTCAAACATCTTTTGTTAAATTAGCTTACCTATGAAACAAATCAACAAAATCTTTTCATATACCGGTATTATTTCGTATTTCATATACCAGCATTATACTGCTGAATGCACACCAGCTGTTCTTTTAAAGGGGATTAATGGTTGCTCAGAAGAGAAGTCTTATTTTAATTTGGAAGTGATTCATATGACCTTGTTGCACAAGATTTTTCACACAAGTTTTTGGAAAAACATGACTGATGATTTTGCTTCGTACTCAATCAGGAATATCACATCACATGCCTAATAGATGTCAGCAAACAAACTTATTTATTCTATGAATGCTTCAAGTTTGATTGTTTGGTGTTGGGGTGGGGTTTTTTTTTCCATGTTCTTGTACCATTCCCTTCCATTGAAAAGGAGAATAAACAAGACCATGGGATATATTTCCTTTTACACATATATGGTTAGGAATATAAATTCCATTTTCAAGAATGAAAAGAGACTTTACAGATTAACGTAAGGTAACAAATAACTGCATCTCAGCTATTTAGTGTTACTTTCCATGTGCCTTTCCTTGTCCTACAGCATCCCACACAATACATGACGTAATGTGATGTAGCTTACCTTTATAAAAGAACAATGACACTGAGCTTTTGATGGGCAATACAAGTCATATTTCCCTAGAAAGTCACAGTGGGAACACATGATGTATAGTGACTTACTGTCTGGTAACTACTGATTTGTCAAAACTCTTAAGATTCCTAAATGGCCTTTCTAAACTACTTACAGTAAAATTCCTAAGTGCAAGGCTAGATTTATTTAGATTTTTTTAAAAACAGATCAGGAAGTTAAAAGCCTGGCTCCTCCTTACTTCAATGGAAGTATGACGAAGTGATTGCAACAAAAGGAAAGCAAGCAACAGAGTCCAATTATTCATTAATACACCAAGGGGCTGTTGGGAGTGGTCTTAAATCCATAAGAAACATAAGCGTAGATGTGAATGTAGTACTAGGTTTAAAGAGTTTAGGTCGTTGCTATGTGAAACAGGTCTAGGGAGGGACAGAACAAAATGCATTCTGGAGATGACTAAGTACATACCAGAGTTTGTCTACTGCAGGAAGCTACCACTGGAGTTTAAAAAACTTAGGATAAACAGTCCAAAAGGCCTTATGTGTTTGGTACACACAACAGGGATGTAGCAATTTTGAATTATCATCAACACTCACTCTCTGGACCATGTTCTGCATCCTGATTCTCCTGTCTTGGCCCTGTACACTCCTTACAGCTACTGAACTTCAGCTTGAGGAAACAAAGGTATGCAAGTGATAAGTGAATATTTATACAAATCAGTTTAGGATCCTATTAAGATCCTCACTGACTCACCCTTAGAAACCTTTGTCCCACTGAAACTCATTTATTTGTTTCAGTGGGCTTCTTGTAACGGGAGCTGATAGTTACGACATACAGGGCCTGACTTAAATAGCCTCTGCTGATATATACCTGCATTGAAGGGTCTAAACAGCAGCTCCCTGTTGAGGGGATCAAAGATAAGTATCTTTACATTTTGAACTTCAAGCATTCAGACAGGCAAATTACTGCTGGGGGAAAACCAACCAACCAACCAACCAAAACATACTCCCCTTCTGAAAAGGCTGTATGTGTCCATATTCACTTTTACACTAGTTTATCTCTGAGACAGTGTTTTGATCTGGTTTGATATTGTTTGTGCACCTCTTAACAAGGACAGGCTTTAGCACAGTATATCCTTTGTACTCTCTCTGCATGTTGCAAGTGAACACAGTACATGCAATGGACTGAAGTATCTGTGTGTGGAATATAAACACATATGCCCAGTGAGAGGCAATGAGCACAAACTGAAGTACAACAAATTCCATTTAAGACGAAATAACCACCTTTTTTACTTTGATGGTGGTCAAACACTGAAATACGTTCCCAGAGGGGCTGTGGAGTCTCCATCCTTGGAGATACTCAAAACCTGACAGGACACAGCTTGGGCAACCTGCTGTGGGTGATGCTGCTCGAGCAGGGAGTTGGACCAGGCGATCTCCAGAGATGCTTTACCCACTCAACCGCTCTGTGAATCTGTGGTTTGTGGAGCAGTCGCACATAGCCTTACCTTAGCTTCTTCCTCCCCCGGTGCAGCAGCATATAGTTAGGCCTTGGCAGGAGTACAGCATGCATGAGGTTTTGAAGGACAAGGAGATGGTGGAAGAAATTGACCCTTCTAGAAAATCTCCAAGGTTAAACCAGTCAAGCACACTGAAAGCAACATATGAGAAGTGAGCAGTGCTGTGTGCAAGTGCATGTAAATTGTAAAGGCAACATCCAAACCATCAGCACTGTGCTATTATCATTTGGCAATTCAGAGGTAACTTTAAATGTAATACTGTCATGGGAAGTTCAGTAATGAAGACTTCTCTTTTGGAACTGAAGACTCCAGCAAGCACTAGAAGCTATCACTGCATAAAGAGATGGACAAATCCTATCAAGTTTGATGTGGCATTTAGAAATATGTAAAAAAGCACTTGCATTTCTTCACAAAAGGGAAAGCATACTCTGTATCCATTACAGTTGTCATGTTGAAATACAAGAGGGGCTTGCAAGTGATTTCAAGAAATTCCTAAATAAATAATCAGTGAATATTCTTACCATGTTGTGACACAGATCAAGAGTAGAAGTGGAAACAGCAAGAAAATCCTGAACAACCCAACTCAGTGAATACTGAGAAATGTAAAAAGGGAGGCATCATCAGTGAGAGCAATGCAATTGTGTCTAACTGAAACATGACAGAAGAAAATATTAAAATGGAAAGTCTTTAGACAGCGGGTCTTTAAACCCAAATACTGAAACTGAAAGGTGAAAATCTGAGGGCAGCAAGAGCTCCAGCTCTGAAATTGAAACTGAAAAGAGACAACCCAGAGGCAACATTCATTCAAACCCTGATGATCAGTCTGAAAGAATAGAGCCCGAGGGCAAAAAAACATTCAGGCCCTAGCAGTAAATTTGAAAGGAGGGAGCTTTAGGGCAGGAATTGCTCAGGCCTTAACAAATGAGCTGGGATGGACAGATCTTCAAGACAGCCCCACTCAGAACCTGGGACCCAGAAGGTAAGGCATTAGCAGGGGACTGTGCCCCTCCTACAGCCTCTGATAATGAGCCTCATTAAGCCTCTGTTATATTCTAGCCATTACCAAATACTGAATTTAAATGAATGTACTGCAGTACATGCTAAAGGATCGGGAATTGGAATGGAGTCAAGAGAACAACAGAAGAGGCAATACAGCTAGTCCAAGAGTGATGTTACAGCCTTCAGTGAGCAAATCCAAACTATCACTTCGCATTAACAAGACTGACTGGTCAAGGAACTTGCCTAATGTGAGCTATGTCTAATCAAATGGCATTATCTTTTCTCAAGATATTCAAACTCTGCAGTAAACAACAAAATTTACTTTCTCTACACAGTACATAGGCTATATAACTGCATTTGCTTTGCTTTGTTTTACTAGTATATATCATGTAGTGATTGATGGCCTTTAATTTTAGAGGAAAAAATTGAATAAAGTATTTCCCAGTAAGAGGGAAAGGTGGGAAATAGTTTTGTAAAGCTGTAGTTTTGCAAAGGGAAAAATTCTTAGTAAATCTTTGCAAGTGCTCTTCCATTCTAAAAACCAATGCACTTCAAAACATATAAATGAAGCCTTCAGGACCATACCCAGGCTGTCTCAAGTTAGAGACCCTGGTACCTAAAAGAGAGATGTTTCTTTCCCATTGTGCAATCCTGAGTTCCTAAATCAGGATCCTAAAGTTCATACCTAAGGCAGCTGAATGAATGAAGAACCATGGAGGTCTCCTGAGGGCAGCTCAGAACCCTGAGAGTGGTCAGCTGCTCTGAAGACTCAGTTTAAGCAAGGAGATTTTGGAGTCGTGTCCCCTGGAAATCCTCTCTGTTCACCCTGTCAGCACCTAATGTCAAGAACACCCACTGACACACTGATAACCAAAGCATAAGCTCCCTAATAAACCTGAGAACTGCAAAACAGAATGTTACCTCTTTAAATGCAGAATTACTTTCACTGCATGTATCCTTCTATTACATACTGAATCGGGGTTTTTTTCCCTTTCTTAAAAAATACCTTCAATTAAAAGTATGTCCACTTTTCAGAGGCCAACTGCAAATGCTTTTAAGCTATACAGGGGTTTGTCATAATATTTCAACCATTTCAAACATATGCCGAGTGTGCTATTTCTTCATAGTAAGTAATAAGCTTTCAAACCTTTATCTTTATTCTCATTATCCTTGGAACTATTTTAGGTTTTAATTTAGAAATGGAATGACTTGTAGATTCTTCCCATGCCCACAGTTTCTTTCTTCCTTTAATGAGGTAGTAGCTGATGCCTCTTACCGGGACTGTCTTGACTGTTCCGCTTCACAGCAATTCTTATATATTCAAAAATTATGGAAGTAATCACGTTCTCTAGGAATATGTCCCACTACAGCTAGTGATATGGTTCTCAGATTTCTCATTTACATCTTTTAAATTAATGACTGTTTGCTGTATGATAAAAAGGGTAGTTAACACTGGAGCTAATTCATCACACAGTACTTTATTTCTGAGATTCGGTCTTTCCATGTACAGGACACAAAGTTAGCAATTACAATAAGCGTGTATCTATTAAGATATAAGGAAAGTTTTAGGTTACCTAAAGCAGTCTTTGAAAAGACACCATGCCATTTAAAAGACTTTAAAAGAATTTATGTCATCTGAAAATAATTAGGAAAAGAAGTAAATTGGGAGAAACTGAGGAAAGGAGCTTTAAGCACCAACAGTCCAATAGTTAATATAACGTGGATTTAATTCATTAGTAGTTTCATTTTTACCATTTGTTCAGCACTGCCTTCAGCATTTAAGGGAAGATCAGACTGAATGATGTTGCCAGCTCTTCAACATGGCACTCAATAAATATTCTTGAACATACATTTCATCAGTTTTACTTCGGTATATGAAAGATTTGAGTATCTTTATCCTGCAGAAAAGTTAAGATCTGGTCTTTGATCTCCGGAGTTGTAGGTTAGTTGTAAACCGAAGAGTCAATACAAATAACCTACCAGAGAAAAAATCCATCTAGAAAGCGAACTATCATACCCCTGATGTTTTTCCAGCCTGCAGCGCTGTCTTAGATTTAAGGGGAAGGGGGTAACAGGGACTGTTCAGAAACACTGAGCTAATCTGAAATAGAAGAAGATTCCCAGTTGTAAATGGCTGTAATTGCCTAGTAGATACACAGATACTACTTCAAATGACAAAGCTTAAACATGGGCAAAGAACAGTCTTCCCTCAAATGTTACTTGTTTTGATGCTTTATCATCATTTGCAGTCATTAAAAATATGCAAATACTACAGCTAGGGTATAGGATGAGGTATTAGAGCTTTTAAAGGGAAACTACTACTATTAGGTATGTGTATGTGGCTGCAATGCTGAAAGAGCAACACAAGTGGAGAGCATTGTCCTCAGGTGAAGAGTTGTGAATTACAGAAATGTTGGTCTTCTTCAAAATTTTTGGTAGTGTTCACATTTACAGTATTTAGGTCCTTACTTGAAGTCATCAGAGTTGGACTTCACTGCACAGTTTGCAATGGAAGAATAAGAATGGTTTTAATATTGTTAGGACGCTTTTTGAAGGGTATGTATGCATTTTCATATGGATTTCCTTAATTACATGTCTTAATTACTATTCTCAACTGAAATTAAATTATACTCCAGAACTCACAGGTTTTTATAAGGAAAACAAATTAATTAATTCCTAAGTGTATGTGTATTTCTCTCTTACAGGATTCTGTACTGCTGAACTCATAGGAATATTTATCTACTAAGTTCTGTAAATATTTGAAGTATGATCACTTTTAAATTTTTGGTGTAAGTTACATGACCATCTCTTTTCCTCTTCTTAAAGGAAAATAATGAACATGCTACATAAAGGGAACATTTTGAAAGAGAGATTATGCTGCAGTCTTAAAAAGCCACTGGTGCATTACGGAAGTATTGAAAATAGCTGAGTATTATATAACAAAGAAAAAGAAGTTTCTGAGCATAAGCAACTTCATGGTCTCTCTTTTATAAAAGAAGTTCAGCTAATAAAAGACTTCAAAGCTTTAGTATTACTGTTTGAGAAATGTTACGCTTACTTCTTTAGTCAACAAAACAAAATAATAAAAGAATGCTCAAATCCTTTTCTGTGATGCAAAATATTTTCAAGACACAGTAACTTATTTTTCCGTTCAAAGTCTGAGAAAATGTACCTGAAATTGTGATTTATTAAGGTCTTTGAGGAAATAAGAGATGTTCTAAAGTTGCACAAATAATGTCCACTGGCCAACGCCATGCCAGATTCAACATCAATATTAAATTCTGAATCACAGAATCACATTAGTGGGAGACTTACTCAGGATGATGTCTCAGACATGGAACTAGGGTTTTGGCCAAATACCAGATCCATAGTCATGATTCTAAAATTCAGCTTGTCTGGCTAAATAAATTTGACTTTAATAGAAATTATATATATGGAACTCATTTCAGCATCCGGTCCCGCTTGTAGTTTGAACCAGCATAGCCAGTCTGGCATCTTAGGAAGCACAGGCTATAGCTGTGCATTGCCTGTAAAATCCTTTGGACAAAATGAAAGACATGAAGGGAATTATTCTGAAAATGACTTTACATACATGATTTTATTATGCTTCTGAATTATAGCTATAGGAGCTCATTCCTGCATCATTTGTGAGCCTGCTGTTGTAAGCAAAAACAGAGAGTATGTTTTCATATGTATATGTATATGTATATTAAAACAGTACATATATTTATACATACACTATTATTCAAATCTTTTCAGAACTTCTTCGTAAATGCACGTTTTTTAAATCTACCTCTAAAATTTTAAATCCAGTGCTGGTTTAGTTCTATTGCATATGACAAGTAAATTGGGAGAGCTGCTAATTGAAGACTTAGAGGTGATACTTTCTTTTCCTTAACCTTTTGTTTACATTTAAGCAATGAATCCTTGGGTAGTTACTAATGAAACCTAAAGAAAAAAATTTTAAAGTAAAAAACACAAAATCACTTAATTTAATAAGATGTGAAATCTTTCATTTGCCTTTCTTGTTTTTGCTTTCGGGGTTATCTTCCCAGCAAACATCTCAGAACACACGAGATTTGTTAGGAAGATTTACAGTGTTGAAGTATTCACTTGAAAATTTAAAACACAAAATCAAATGCAATAGGACAGGGAAAAAAAAAAGCCATACATTTTTTTGAACAGGGCATTTTTCAAATAGTGAATTCAACCCTTTGGAGTCAACACAGAAATCCACATAATAAAATTTAAAAAAAAAATGTAGCACACAACATACTGAAAAAGGTTTATCACCTTTAACAAGACCATTCTCTTCTTTTGTCAAACACTCCTCTGCTGCTTTTGAGAAAATAGATCTATACACAAAACACTGCATTGCCTTGGCAAACAAAAGGACGCAACATGAATTCATGAATAGAAAGCAGCATTAGCGCCAACGTTCACAATGTAGCACGTGCTAACAGTCAGTGTTAATATCTTGAATTAAAGACTAATGAACTCATTGGGAGTGTTTCCACTGAGTTCAGCGAGCTGCAGATCAAGCCCACGATATCCATCTTGGTGTGCTTCTCACTAGGTTTTTCATCAGGCACAACTGAGAGAGCAGGCAATGTGACTCTACCTGCATCTGAACATCACCAGCTCGGGCTTAATAATGCAAACATGAGTATGATTTCCCTCTAGCTGTAGTCACTGGAGGTTTTAAAGATGGATAACTACCATAGCTGTTTCACGAGCAGTGAGTCTAAGGTTCACAGGCTCTCCAAACTCCCACAGCAAGTGCCTTGTAGACTTCATCTCTCCTTGGTCTGCATAGCGTGTTCCTTCTTCCCCTGTTAACAGAGTTTCCACTGTAAAACTGGAAAATTAACAAATTAATCTGCAAATAAAAAAATCCTCTGTCTAAGGATACACGGAATGGCCACAGAAATGTATTTAATTATTGTGACCTTAAAGCAAAGCATCTCATGTGTTTTTCTTTGTCAGCAAAACCTCCTTGGAAATCAGGATAAAGAGTGAAGAGTCTTTGCAATCACTTTCCACACGTATGATGCTGTACAAGTGTAAATTCCACTAGTGATTAATTTTTTAATAACAAACATAAACTATGAGGTTTTTCTGAAGGTGGGATAGAACAAGTGGGCTGATGGAGATGGCTACAAAGTACATAGAGACATGGGGTTTACCATGGGTACATAAAAGTGTTAACGGGAAGCACCAACAGAAAGAGACATCTAGAATGGACTGCACTCCTTTGCAAAGATAGCTGTCATGGTGAAATATCAAAATTGACACAGTAATCGCCTACATTTGGTTAAGCAAGTATTTCCCAGATCCTTACCAGCTTAACTGACCATAAGCTTTCCTTCAGTATATTCCCATCTGTACTTTTAGAAATAAAATTTAGATCAAGGACACATGCTGGGACACAGCATCCTCTTTCATGCTGTTAAGTTAAATACTGTAATAAAGATGTAATAAATTAAGATTTTCAGAAATGTATTGTTTTATGCTGTATCAGCTAATCCTATTTAAAACATAAAGTGGAAAGACACCATCTGCCACTGAAGGAAGACAAAGGGAGCCACTGGTAGCTTAGCCTTTCTGAAAGCCAGTCCACTTATATTTGGTATCTGAATTTGGTTTTTTGGAACCAAGCTAAACATTCTCACCAAATACCCCTACATCTTCCAGAATTCTCATTGTCTTTGGTAAAGGAATACCAAGTAAAATCAATCAAAAAATACATGCCTCCAAACTCCTCCAACAATTTATATAATTTACCTTAAATGTTACCGTATGTTTTATAACAAATGGATATTATGACCTTGTTTTCTGTCCTTTCCTTATCACACACAAAGTGTTGTGCCATGTCCCATGGACTACCTAGAGACCTGGGTGGTAGGTCTCAATGCTGAAGCTACAACTCAGAGACCACCTACCTAACACAAGGGCATATGCGAAGAAGCCTTCTGTAGCTCCTCAGGCCTCTTCCCTTTCCCACAGCTCTCTGACAGCATATTAAAGACTATCACTACCCACTCTCCTTCCCTGTCCGAGCCCGCACCGCCCCCCCCCCCCCCCCCCCCCCCCCCGCTGCCCCAACATTTCACTATGCACATGCAGATTAAAGAAGACCTTTAACCTTGATTCAAGGGTAGGGCTGTTATAGTGTTTCCTCCTTCTTCCATGTAAGACAACATCAGCCATTTCTGAGCAAAAGTTCAATGGGAAAGTTCTCACACCACTGCAAAGAAAGACTAGAACACCCAAGTCAAATAGAGTTACTTAGCGAGTAACACAGTGAGCATACCTCATAATTTAAGAGCCATTTATTGCTGCTACTCCTGTTGAGCATTTTTTTCCTTAATCCAAACTGGAAGTTTTTCAGTCCAATTCAGTTACTGTGGAATTGGTGTATGGTGAATGTACACAGCACCTCATAAAAACAATGTAGCATCCAGCAAGATGTGGTGGTTTATGCCAGTCCAACTTCTGGCAGTGTTTCCACTGACTTACATAATTTTTTCTAGCATTCAGCAATGGCAGAGAGAGTGCTAAAGTAAAGTGTTTGCAAATTAAATAGAAAAACCTAAGGTACACTCATCTTCTCTTGAAACACTCTTGTGTGCGTGGAAATGAAGATTTGCATGCATTTGTATTCAATAGAAATGACTGGGCAGAGGATAATATCCTATATGAATTTTAAAGCTTTCAGACACCCACATTTCTGTTTTAGCACAATTGGTTTGTAGATAATGCACTATGTTTAACTCTTAGTAGAACACCTGCTACATAACGTTCAATCTTGACATTATAAAATTAATTAAAACATATTAAATTCATAATACTCCATCATTCTGTGTAATGCAACATTTAGTGCTAAAGAGCAGCTATTGAATGACACTTCTGGTGAATGGAGCCAGAATGTCTGGTCATTAGATGATAGCAGCAATATTTTAGGTAGCAAACAGATGTCAAATGAATTCATCAATACAAATAAAAATCTGCTTAACAGGATCTAAACTCAATCTTTTAAAGCATCAGTAATTTAATTATGCTTTCCATACAAAGAACAAACTTACATTTTTTTACTTGGTGTGACCTTTGTTTAGAGTGCTACAACAACAAAACAAGGAAGGAAGGAAGGAAAACAAACATTCAGGAAAGGCTCCAAAACTAGCACCGTTTGTCCTTCCTTTGTGATGGGCTGCAAGAACCATCCTGTAACACACTGTCCATCATCTTCAGGACCAGCAGTACACAGAAAGCAATATCGCTACCATGACATCCAGTACACACACACACAACCCACTTCCCTGTTGATAGTGCTCATGAATGAGAAGATTGGATGGCATGAACTATGTATCTATAACTGAAGGAACATAATGTAATTGGACTACTCTATCGCCTTCTCCATGTTGTTGCTTTTTTCACTCTCATCCTTTCTATTTAAATAATGTTTTTTCAGAAATAAAAATAAAACGAAAGCTCACGGGCTTGTCTGAATTGGCGGAGCATCATTCCATGCGCTTTATCTTTGGCACTCAGTAATAATTAGAGAAAACAGACTCAAATTTGGAAGCCAAATTTTCTACAAAGAACACAGTCCTGGATTACACAGAACAGAATTCAACAGGAATACCATATACACTTCCCTTGTACTTCTGTTGTAAAAATAAAGTCAACTAATCTTTTTGTATTCTCACAGTGGTTCTCCTAACATTTTTTCCAATCAGTGATGACTTTCCTCAACATGCTTTCAGATGCAGAATCCTACAAAAGGAACAAATGTAACATCTCTGTACAAATTAAATCTATAAATGTAAAAGACCCAGTACTCACTTAATTTTCTCTGGGTTATCCTATAGATATCCTTCTTTTCCATACAGTACATATGATTTAATTTTTAGGGGCACACAAAACTCTGCAGTTCTTTGTTAAGTACAGTTGCTCTTTAGCCATCTCCCATCACCCAGTTCTTCACTATTTTCTATGAAAGATCAGAAGGAATAGTGACTGAAAAATAATTGTTGGTAGCAAATGTTGGTTCAGGAGAAAAAAAAAAGTTTTTTGAAGGAAAATTTGTAATTTGATTAATTTATATCCTAAAAAAGTGAAAGTTTATTTTTTAATTTTTTCTTTTTCTTCAAAGTTGTATTTAAAAAGAAAATTAAACCCAAATCAGTCTGTCTTTACTGCCTTGAGACACATGAATTTTTAGTTTTAGAACACTAGTGACTATTCAAAGTGCAGCCTTTTATAGATAAAAGGGCAAGAATGCTCAAGAATACAAATGTAGTTTTGATACTTCAAGTTTGTGGAGAAATGGAGGAAGATTTCCCTTTCGCCTCCACTAATTATTTCCTGCTAGTCTTTTCACAGCTACTCAGAGGTGGCAGCTTGGGAACAGATAAACCACTGCATCCCAGTGAAGGGGAGCCAAAGATGACCTCACCATCTTAGTCAACTAGGTTAAAAAGTTAGTACTCAGGCAGCATGAAGTTCTGGCTATATTTTCTTCTCCTCATGCTCTTTGAGGTGATCTGTACTCTTCAAGGCAAACTGTCTACACAGTGACCAATTTTGCCTTATCCATTCACAGAACACAGGAGGGCTTTTCCCTTGACCCCTCAATACTCTCAATGTGACTAGTCAGACACTTGCCCAGAGAAAATTATACAGCTTTTCCCCCCCTCTTCTTCCTCTTCTCTGGATTCACTTGGTATTCTCTTGCTGTATAATAGGCTGATATACTTCTTTCCATTTAACATACTTTTAATAGTTTCATCATGTTTAGTCAAACAGTTCTTGATTTGACTACTCTATCAGTGTTGCTTTTCATCAATGTAAAATTCACTTTAGCTATTCCATGATCATACTTCTGCCTTCTTCTTGCCTACAACTCTTCAGACTATTCAAACACCACCTGCATGATCCAGTTTATAATTTATATTTGCTTTAATATTGTTAAGCAAGATAATGTCTACTTTATCAGTTTGGACTTCCTGGTGTCATCAGTGTTTACCACATAATTCTGAAAAAAATTGCCCACTGTGTAAGGGGGACAGTCTGTCACTAAAAGGGGATGTTTCTAGCTGTAGTTTTCCAGTTATGACTGTGCTACCTACAATCACACTTTAGAGCAGAGCATAGGCAGGTTGGCTAGGGACAAGGCAATCTGCAAGAGGCTAATTTGTTAGAGGACAAAACTAGTTTTCACATCTTTCCTTATTAGCTCTAAAGTGAATGGAGCAGGGGTTACAGATAAATTGAATGAAACAGGGTGAGACTGTAGAGGCTTCAGGTTCAGGATGGAGAGCTTGGACACGCTGCTGCTGTTTCATTATTTTCTATTTAGCGGAGGCCGTCCTGGCAGCAGAACTGAGGACTCCGCAGTGATTCAGTTATTAACAGCAATGAAGCTTCCTCTAGCATGTGCTGTGTCTCTGTCCAGCAGCAAGCATCTAATTCCTTTCTGCACAATCAGGGACCACTATCCATGCTACACCAATGTAACTGTGTGTTTCCTTCCCCCCGACTCCTCACGAAACTGAACCCATGACCCAGACTTGGGGAATGGCTCTAAACATGGAGATAGTCCACTAATGAAATTCATCCTCTTGCAATGTAACAGAATGAGTGGTTTGCTTCAGTTTTAAAAATGTAACTCTCTATAAAGTGGTTGTGATATACATTGTGAATGCCCAGGTCAAATTCTGGTGCCCTCAGTGGGATACAGGGCTTCTCCTCATCACCATTGTTTGCGTTTGCCATGCTCTAGGCATCTGCATGCTGAACATACAGATTTTAATTGGCTTCTTGCTGGTGTCTAACTCTCCTCCTACTCCACACAGTGAGTCTAAGTGCTAGAAAGGGTTTCTAGATGCTGTTCTGGTAGCTGAAAGTTCTGATGGTGATACATGATACCTTTAATAAACTTACTAATCGGTCCTTTCTTACACAGGTTCATGTTCCAATGTAGGTAACATACAGCATGCTAGAAAAAATAATAAAATAAAGAGAGGCCCGGTGTGCTACTTCCTCATACTCACAGCCTGGACTTTCTCTGCAGTAATTATCCTCTGAATTTTCACATAAATTTTTAATTTTCACCTATACTTTCATAAAAAACAAATACTTAGAAAATAACAACCATGCTATGGTCTCCTATTTTTTATTCCTGTTGATTTCTGAAATTACTATGATGGAAGGATGAAAGATGTGTTAACTAAACTAGCAGTCGCGTTTTAGTGACTGTGTCTATGGCCAACACCTGGCACTGTGGTACTGACTGAAGCTTGCACAGCTTTTCGTATTCTCAGAAGCCTTCTGAATATTAAGAGCTGATGTTTTGACAGATCTTACTCCTCCTGCAGCCGGGTCCAGACTTGCTGACATTCGCAAAATGGACAAAGAACCCGCAGTTTTCACAAGCCCCACATGCACGTAATTACTACAGTTACTCTGCACAGCTCTTGTTGACATGTAGATGTTGGCCTTAACTATTCAGAACCAGTGGATTATGCACAAAGATTCAAAAAAAGCCCTATACGCATCACCAAAAATTCATTGCTGCATGCAGGAGAGGTGTGCATGGGTGTGAACATGTGCACGCGTGTGTAAATAAAACCCTTCCCAGCCCCCGTGGTGATGTAGTGGCCCTGTAGCTGATGCTGTGAAGCAGGAAATCCAATTATACCTTACTTAGTATGCATAACTAAAAACGTTATTGGTCATAAAATTATCCGGCCTTTTTAAAAATTAAATCTATGAACTATGTGGCTGTATTCCTCAGGCTGACTTCACGCTGTGTGAGGAAGTGCTCTCTTCAATTTGTTTCAACTTTGCTTATATTATGTAAGCCTCATTTCAGTATGAGAGAAGGTTGAGGCAACGTGGCTAATTCCCATTGTAAAGTGTCTGGGAATTCAAGCTCAGGCAAAATTCTGCCACTCCTGTGACTGTGCAGAGCTTTCTCATACACTATGTGGCATTTCCGAAGTCAAAGCGCCACAACAACGTATCTGTTTTCCAAATGCATCCAAAAATGAAATGTCACCGCGTTGATGAACAGCTTCTGTAGCAAAAGAATGTGTGTGTGACCAAATGGCAACAGACCAGTGTTTACACAAAAAATGAGCATAATAAAATAAAATGACGCTGAACAGCAAAATTCCATGTTATTAAAAAAAAAATAAAAATCCTAATTACAGCCCATAGCAAACCATATTATCTTTTAAAACCCTGAGCATATACAGATTCATCATCTTGACAAACAAGGTAGATGATCATCATTATTTACTGTGCTATGAATCCCTCTCATAAAACTTCAATTCCAAGGGGAAAACTCACAGCCACAGAGCGGACAGGCTGCGAGGTTTCAATGGCAAGGCGTGGATTCATCCCAAAGTGCGAGGGTATCTTCTTGTCTCTGGCTGGAGGGATATTTTGTGTCCACTAAAATCAATTCTTTCACCCCAAATTCAGTACCTCAGCAATATAAGCCCTGACATGACTTACTTCAGTTTTCCCAGAAATACCCCCTGAACATTAACTTCCATAAATGCATTTCAGGACGCAAGTCCTTGAGGATGCCTGCACAAACTAGTTTATTTGTATTTGGCGAGTGGAAAAAAATGTTATACTTGTGCATTTCCCCATGCTGCTAGTAAACTAGACAAGCTTAATGGTGCAGTAAAAAACATATTAATCAAAAGTTCAAGGCAGATTTTTATACACTGGTAGTACATAGGTTACAAATAACACAAACAAAATCCCAATTGAGATTGAGTGCTTGCAAGCTGACTGCTTCCTAGCTGGTCAGCCTCCCTTACTGAGGACCTTAAGACATCTCAAAAATCACAGGCAGCCGTCACAGTTCAAAAATCTTTTGGATTTTACTTACGTTTCTGCAAAAAACATGAGTTTTCCCTGTGCATTCATACATACATTTAAAATTAATGTTTGGGATACAAATCCATTAGGCTTGGCCACCTTGGGTACTTAAAGATCATTTTCTCCCATCCTTGGTTCACACCTCATCTACTATACAGGCCCTACAAATTGTCCAAATGTTGTGAATTGCTATTCCAAAAAATAGGCACCTCATCTGCTACAAAAAGCTGTTACCTTTTTTTCTTAGTCAGCCACAAACATTAAATATCAGACAAGGAATCTGCTTATTCTGAAAGCTCATAGATTTTATTACCTTGGCAACAAAGTGATCTGTTCAAACTGCTTTTTGCTGGCAGTTTTAGAGGTTTCTGTGTCACAGAAAAAGCTATGAAGAGTGGATGAATAGGTAACTGACCCCTTCCTTTATACTTGCATCGGTTTCTACAGATGGGAGAATGGACATACTGTGAAAATGAGGTCCCTGGTTGCTCAGAAGCAGTGGTAGTTAACAGACATGAACTGGATTAAAAATAGATTTTTCAGGTTTGTGATAATCACTAATAAAATCCCAGGTGGGAATGGAATTTTAGTTTCAATATATCAAAGAACAGTTTGAATTTGAAGAAGAAAAACAATGGGAAAAAAAAACCATATTTGAACAAAAGAGGAAAAAAAATTCACATCCATCTTTGGATTTTCATTAACAAACAAGCATCCAAATGCTGTCATCAAAGCTTGTTACGAATCAAAAACTATCAAACCACCTCATATGGAAGCTCCTGTAAGTCTCTTTTTTCTTGGATGATTGTGGTGTTCTATTCATTGTTTCCAAAGGAGGGAAGAAAAATAAAATAGTCACAGTGACACATACATCTGATGTTTCAGTGATGTTTTATTGGTGTGTGTCACTGACAGGTGAAAAGCCTCCCACCCCAGCAGGAGGGTAAGATGGAGCCAGTTCCCCACATGTCAAGCCCCCATCTGTGCCCAGACAAAGCCTCCCATCACTCAAGAGCACACTTCCAGGAAACTTCTACTGAAATGGCAAGGGATTTGCAGCACGGTCTTTTAAATGTTGAAGGCAACCAGCCCTACTAAAAAAGATGACCAAAGCTTTATCTTTCTCTGGAAAACAACGCCAACAGTGGGGATCCATATTTATCACTGCCCAGTGGCTTTTGAACCAAACACAACAGGTTAGCAAGTATTTTTGTGGGTTTTCTGTCAACCCTGGAAATTTGGTTCGAAATATGAAAATCTGGCAAGGGTGTCTCCTAACTGTGATCACAAGTAATAAAAGAGTTGGAGGGGGAAACTGCCCTGAGTTACAGTTCAGGAACCTCATCATGGGCTGCAGTAATAAAGCTAATTCATCAAAGTGGGCACAGTGAAAGAACCTTGTGGACCACTTTTTTGAGCGGTGCAGCAGCCAGAAAATTACATTATTCACCAGCTTCACATGGCACTGGTTGCATCTTCATCTAGTCTCCAGGGCTGGGGGGAAGGGAAGGTGTTTTTCTGAATATTTTATGCTGTTTGAAGTGAACTATATTTGACTGAATGAAACAGCTTGTTTAAATTGTGTTTATGATGCATTTATCAGATAGTATTTTTGTGATTTTGAAAATAAGAAACAAACTGGTAGAAAAGAAGTATTCAGGTGTACAAGACATAACCCACAAAAGTGAAGAGATAAAAGGTTAAATAGTACGGGTTTTCAATGTTTCAGACAGAAATACAAAAAGGCTAGAATACCAAAAGTACTCTTCCATGCCATGAAGTAAAGGTCAGGTGTAATTAGCATTCCCTTCTTAAAGGTACTTGTGCAGGACTTCACCTAAGATTAACTAAATTGTAGTCAAGGTTGTTTAAGCGTATGTTCAGTTTAAGATTGTGTGTGAAGTTGCTCAGAACACGCACACATGGTTCCTGAAGTCAAAACTGCAATCACTGCTGGTTTTCAGCATCCTCAACACACAACCTTTGTCTGCTCTGTGGGCAGGGTCTGGCCTTTCTCTTCCCCAGACTATTAATATTTATGAGAAAAAAACAGTAAATTTGACTAAGAGGGATATCTTTTAGGGTTGGGGGGTTTTTTCCCCCTGAATATACAAAAGAATGAGAGTAAGTCACCACCTGAGATTTAAATGCGTATGAGACATGTCTCCTATAGGACCTCCTATGGAGATCTAACTAATCAGCTAGTCATCAAGCTGCATTAAACTGCTTTCTACCAGCTCCCCCTCCTGTCTGTACTTTTTTTTACCATTTCTTTTCCGACAGCTTCTCCATTTCCATACTTCACTTTTTAACATTCATTTTAGGTCCCCTTCCATCTCCGACAGCCCTTGCTGGTCTGAGGCAGCTATGGGAGCCTACCTTTGCTCACAACTCAGCTTTCTTTCCCTGACTGTAGCTGTAACCTGGCGCCCTTCAAGAATTGATTGGTCACTCAGATCAAAACATTAAATATTTAAAGTGGCACCACACCATTCATAAAATGAAACATAAAGTGTTTGTTTACTCTCTGCTAATTATTTTGGTCCAAGCAGGCAGACTCAACTGTCTGCATTATTAAACCTCAAAATGAGGTGAGGACAGAAAATGTTCTCTTCTGCTAACAGTGCTAAAGAATAAGCCACTGCTCTCATTTGCTCTATTGTAACATGAAAACTTTTTCCTCCAAACTGTGCCAATACAAAGCTAAACAAACCATATCAGTCCGTACTTCCAAATGGTTTGGATAGAAGCTTATCAGTTGTGAAATCTCATGTTAACCATCTTTAGGAGGTATAATGAGCATTACTAATTTACTGTTGTTTGTGGTTATCTGTGGGCTTAAGTAGCAAAGACTCATGGTCTCTAAAATAGCGTGCTTTAAAACAGATTAGTTTGAAGGTTATCTTAAAGGAAAATGGAAGGTTTCCCCATAGGCCACACAATAGCAATACATAATAATCCACATACAACTTCTACCAGTGCTTTATTTCTTTGCAACTATATATTCACTATAGGAACGTCATATAAATACTCATCACTGGGCTTTGTGACCAGGAACACTGTACAGCGATGGAAACCACAATTTCACAACCACGCTGAAAAGAACTGTGAAAACCCCCCAAGTGTTATATGTTTTGATATAAAGTTTGGTAGTTTCATTGCACAACTTGAAGCAATGCAAGATTCCTGAGTTGGGATTTTCAATGATGACCTGAATCTCTGTTCTGTTCTGTCAAAACTTTCACACAGTGGTCGAGTGCCGATTTGCAGTTTAGGACCAGAAACACTCAAAATTCTCATTTTTGTTAGACACAGGGGGACAGATCCAAAGGGAATGGAAGAGACTAGTTACAGCATGCAAAGAGGTGGGGTAGATCTAAGCGCACACATCTGTGAACTGCAACTTTTGAGTGTTGCAGAATATAAAGCCTACCACTCTGCTGTGTGTCTCCACAGGACTCTGGAGCCTAATTATAGAGCTATATGAAAAAGTTCTGCTTGTCAGCAGAACCAGCAGGAGGAAAAAAAAAAATCCACATTTTTGCACATTCACAGAAGAATAAAATATTTAGGCAGAAAATCATCATTGCTGCAGATGGACACTTACAGAACAAAAATGGGTAATTTTTGTGCAGCTCTGCTTGTTGGTAGTATAGCCAGAATGCATTTGGTAGCAGCTTTAAAATCCAGCCTAGAATTCCTCAGTCACTGTCAGTGCAAAAAGGGTAGCAGGGGTTGAGGGCTGCAGGTAAATTCAAGGTAGGGGAGCCATCCTAAAATGAGCAGGCAGGACACTCCACTGAATTTAGTGTTGCTGCACCTTCTTATGCCAGCACAGAATTTGGCTGTGCGTGGTTTTGAGTCCTTCTCAGTAAGGATTAGCCACAAAAGCCTGATCACAATTAACACAAGGCTAAATGTGAGGATATGTCCATATCACAGCAATGAGGAAAGAGAACTAGAAGAAGCATCAGAGATATGCACAAACTGTTAAAACAGCAGTCAGCAGTTGCTAGTGGCTAATGGATTTTAACTGCCCGCTTTCATTACATTTAAGGACACACTCTTTAAAATGCACCCTTTGGGTCAGAAGAAATACACCTATAGAAGAGCTACTCCATGCCCAGAACGTGTCTTAAGGATCACTAAGGTACTTTCAGGAGAAAATACAACTTGACAGAACGGTAGGCAGAATACCTCTGATTCCCAGTGGTGTTCACATGACACGCCTCTGCCCAGTATATCAGAAAACCTCAATAACCCAGATCAGTGTTCTCTGTGTGTGTTGTGTGATGCTCCGCATTTCCAACAGAGAGGTTGTCCATTTGCAAGTGCAGGTCTGTGACACAGAAGAGGAATAATTTACGTGGACTTTCCCCTTCTTCCCCCGCACTAGTACTGAGCAGAGAAAGGGGGGATTCAGCACTGCACAGTCCCACCATTTCTATACTACCCAACCAGTGTTTACAGCCTCTCGGTGGAAAGCCTGGCTCTTAAGCTGTAGTTGACCTGTGCTTTCAGCTTTGGGTAAGTGTTTCTCTCTTAAGATTGTTAAATGCAGTGTGAATTTTATGTGAAAGTGCTTTTTTCTCCTTTTTTCTTTCTTTTTGCTCAGCACCATGTAATTTGGCAGTCCTTGGAGTGCTAGGAAGTCTTTTTCATGTATCTCAAGCCAGAAGGACTCTGACTTTACCACGTTAACAACATACATTTATTTTCTGCCTTATTCACATGGCAATGGTAGTGATGAAATGTTGTGTTCTCAATACTTCCCTCACCTCCTCCTTCTTTGTCTGACAGCGGCAAGAAAATCCAAATACAGAAAAGGTAAATCAAACATAAAAATTAAGAAAACTAATATCATGCCAGCCAATATGTGGGAAAACCTCAGGTGATGAGGAAATCAAAATAAAATGACAATACAATAGATTACACTAGAAAAAAAAAAAATTAAGTCACAAAACCCAGTAATGTATTTACACACCAGTAACTAAAAAAAAAAAAAAAAAAATAAAATAAAAATTAGTAGAAAACAATAAAAATCTCCTGTGGTAGGACCTTCTGTCCACAGTCTGCCCAAAGTTTCTATTGACTGAGCTGTTGGACTGTTTCTCAAACAAGGAAAAAGGATTTCTTCCTATGTTTCTGAGGTGTCTTTAAGATGTGACATACAGTATAAAGAAGTAAAATAACACTGTCCAGCGTGCTTAATCCTGGAAGTTAGTTTTGTTTGGTTTTATTTTTATTTTCAAGTTTAGGAGTGGAGTTTTTCTCAGTCACTTCAACAAGATTAGGCCCAATAAAAAGTAAACCTTTGTATTTGCTTTGATTTGTTACCTCCTTACAATACTGTAATAAAACCAGAAATAATAACAAGAAGTCCAAAATCACTGCCTGGCATATAGCCGTTTACAGTCTGCTCCTTCCACTGACAAAAAATTCCAGATCTTACTATACCACCTACAGGTAGTTTTTAGAGAAATACTTGGGATCCCCTAAGCTGCTCAGTTACACTCCCATAGGTTGCAAAAAGCAAGCATGTCCATTATAGTTTTTGGAGAGCTTTCTCATAAACCACGTTCTTTTAACTTTAAACCAGTCCCACAAAACAATCTGCTGTATTTTCTGAAAACTTAGATAACACAAGAAACTAGTATGCAGTTGTTAAAATAGACAATATTTTTAGTAAATAAAGTGTTCAACTGACCATACTTTCTTATATGCCAGCTTTTATTTGGTGCAGAATATCACATTATGAAGACCAAAAACTATGCCAGGTTCCTTTTTCTCTCATACAATATTCTTATTTACGGATCCTATAATCCCATATAATCATGCACACATTGTTTATAACTTCAACGTATTTTATAAGCTTTGAAAGAAATCCTTAGCAAATTCCTTTACATTCCTTTACAACTGGAATCACGCTGTTTCAAAAGAACTATTTTGGAAAGACTGACAGAGAAGGAATTATGATAGTCACTGGATATTTAATGAAAACTTACAGAGAAAACAGAAACTTTAAACAAGTAACTTCTGGTGGTAAAATGACCCTTAGTATTCCCGTATGCTCAATGCTTCTCGACTTGCTCAACCTTTATTTTCTAGAAAAGGGCTTTGCTTTTTGCAGGCTTGATCAATCAGTCTGTCTGTCTTGTTTCTACTTTACAGAAAACATGCAAGAATTTAATCCAAAATCAACTGAATTACGCTACTTTGATGCTGCATATTTTCTCCTATTGTTGATTAATATGCCCCTTGTGCAAACATCCTCCTCCTACCTGATGCCTTCAGTAACATCTCAATTCGTTACCGACGACATTCAAATTTCCTCCAGAGATGCCTTGGTAAGTCACAAACACAGGATTATGCCCATCAGTGAATGACTTGGGCACAGTGATTGATAAAGCAAATAAATACTTAGATGTTAGCAATCAGTCAGTTGTGATATGCAAGGGGGGAGAAGTGCAAGACTGCAGACATTTCAGCTATATATCATGTTTTCTAAATTATCTCTTTGTGTGCCAATGGTCCTCTTAATAAATTATCCTCCCTTGTTATCTGATCTGTTCTACATTTTCAATTATGCCTCTTCTCAAAACCATGTAACAGTCAGTCTTTCTCATCCTGAAGCTATTTCAGTGTCCAGCCTACATTCCCAAAGTCCAGCCAGAGGAAATAATATACAACTGGTTTTGAGTTGAGAAGCACACACACATCAAAGAGATGTTACCACATCAGAGAAGTCATAGCTTTATTCTGATTCCCTGAGCTGAGTTTTATGTAAGCAATAATACATGACACTGCATATGTTACTGTGGAGAAAGAACATTTTGAGCACCTTGAATAGCACGAGACTGAGAAATCAAGAGTTTGCATCACCCCAGATGTGCAGAAGTCAAAACAAAACAAAGAATAATGCCACAGCAAGAGTGAGTCTATTATTTGGTTTCTTTAACTCATGACAAAAACAAATCAGAAGTTCTAATAAGGAGAACTTATCTTCTAATAGAAACTCATGTGAAAGTCCATATATATGTTTTTAATAAGATTTGATCTGCATGAGATTTTGGAAAGGTGAAGAATGAATTAATGTATAAAAGCGGTCTTAAAAGTACCCATTTTAGAAGTAAATGTGGACTGCTGGTACAGTCTTCAGATAAATTTGCAAGACACTTCATAGCCTGTATGTATGATCACTGCACATCATAGTGCTGCAGATCATATCTTGGCTTTTTTTTCTGGTGTGGGAGGTGATCTTGAAGAAATCTATACATGATCATGGTACCATGGCTGTGAAACAGAGATGTCTTCCCTGAGATGTAAGCATTTCAAAGGTCGCAAATATAGCAAAAAAGGAAGAGCTCTTGAGTTAAGCCATACATTCTTTGATTCAGGGACCATTTTGCATTTACAGCTCTACGTACAATCCAAACTTGATTTATGATTGTAGTCCCTAGTTGCTACCATGATGATAGTAATTATAAGGTTTATAATGGAGTCAGAGGGCCTTTCCAATAAAACAACAAATCTTCTGTGGCAATCAGAATTCTAATATAAATACTGTTTAGTACGGACTTGTGATGTGAATTAGACAGTTGGGGCAAATGCATTGTAAAGTGGCGTCAGCATTTTGTAAATATATGTAAATAGATGTACCTACAAGTTATGCCATAATAGAAAAATCAGCAATTTATAGATGCAATTGGTGAACTGTGCATCAAAGTAACTTAAATATTAGATAGAGAACTGTATCCGATTTTTTCCCAGCTTTGAAAGTGTACATGTGCAACTTTAGATAGGAAGTTTAATATCATTAATTTGGTCCAGAAAGTGGGCTGTATAATATTCCAGGCAGTGAATGCTTGTGGAAAAGAAATTAGTAAGCATAGAAAAAATATACTGGATGGGATTTTAATTTGTCTATATGATGAGAAATTAAAATGCTTATTTGGAATACAACCATGTTTCTGTGTGCTAGGCATACTGAAATTCCTATATAAGAGCAAGACAGTTCCTGAAATGTCAGTATTTTCCAGCCTTTTCAGAATCTGTCTGTCTTGTCCCCCATCCAAGCCATTAGAAGAATAAATGTAAAGATAAATTAATAATCCGGATTACATCACAGTAATATAAAGCTGAATGACTCTGCCAGATCAACAGTGCTAATAAATGTCAAAAAAGTGTTCAGCACATCTAGAGTAATTTTTTTGAGTGACTATGCTACTTAACTTTTGGAAAATGTTCGCTGTGAGAATCACCTCAGAAGAGGTAAAGTATATACTATGACTTTGTTGACTCATTTTCACGCAGTTTTGCTCATTACTTTCCAGGTCTATGTGGAGACCTGCAAACAACTGAGAGCAAATAGCATATGAAAGTCTGCGGAATAAGCTAATGGGGATAACTGGTCATCTTTCAGAAAAAATAATGCTTGTGTAATTAAACAGGCAATAATTAATCACCCCTTCAAAAGTAAATTTCTGTTAAGCTCTTTGCCCATTACTACTTCGTTTTGAGAGCACATTTTGGGGGAAGTTATTGCAACGAACACATCTTCTGAACGAACACATCTTTTTATGGATAAGCAAGACTTACAACTTTTCAATTTTAGTGCCTGAATGTCTTCTCAGAATAGTATTATGAAGAGGTTGTACTGTTAGATTAGCTTCTTCTGACACTATGACCACAAAGTCTTTTTCATTTACATGCCCATCTGCGTACTACTACTCTTGGCTGAATGCACTGCTGTAGCAGGTTGGTTACAACCTATAACAGGAATGTTACAGCCACAAGGCAATGTCCTTCACATACTCAAGAAAAACTATTAAACCAATAAAAATAAAATGGGGTTCATGAATTTTTGCAAAATTATTCTATTTAGTAAGGGAAGACACCCAAAACACCGAGCTGATACTATGTCTATATCAATTACAAAGCCGTACATTTAGTCTTGATCAAAATGATTTGCAGGCTAGGAGTCCCATTGGATATATAGAAAATCTTAAACTTCTGGCTATAAAAATGTGAGCATTTCTCACGCACAAGGAGGCTGGTGCCACACTCCCTGTATGTTGAATGGGAAGTTGCCATCCTTTACCCTTTCTCAGTAACTGCAATGAACTACCTTCAATGTTTGTCTGGGTTTAGTTCCAGCAGCAGGAGGTTCTTCAAAGATACCATGTTTTAACACCATTTACAATAAAATCTTTAAGAGCGTACTGAAAAAAGAAACTCCCAAAAGACGTTTCTGATGGATGGAAAAAGTTTGATGCATTTTCTATTTCTAGGTATGGGAATGGAGAAGATTTATCAATTTTTCCTGAGGCTGACATGTAGGTTTGGTCCTGAAGGAGGTGTACAGAGGTGAACTATGATGTTGGTAACTACTACATGACAGCATGAATTACTCTGTCATTCTGACATAACCTCATGGCTCTGTAAGCTTAGGAGCTAGTCTGAGTGGATGACTACACGGATTAAGTATGGGCATGTGTGATCAAGAACATCAGCCGTAACATGGATGGTAATTCTAATATTTTACCATATTCATAGCATATAGAATCTGACACACAATCCCCTGTTATACATCCACTTGAACCCATAAAACTTGATTGGTGGCCTTTATGAAGTACAGTGAGAAAACATCCTGAGCTCCCTTTTAGAAAGCGGAATATAAGCAAAGATCTCATTTTCTTATGATCCATACACTTTGGGACATTTTCATAAATCAGCCATGAAATTTATTATAAAACCAAAGAGATTACATTTCCTTCTACTAACCAGAAAATGGTTTTGTTGTTTCCATTCCAGCTTGCAAAGACACAGAATCATCACTCATACCCAGTGTATGTGTGGGTATAAACACAGATATACATATGCATACATACATTACGAGGCTTTGAAATCTTAAATTTAAATAAAATCAAAAAGTATTTCTTTTATCAGGTTCTAACAATTCTCTAATTTTTCAAAAGGCACTGGCCCATAATGTAGTGTTATTGATCAGAACTGCTCAGAAGATAAAACTCTGTAGGGACTCCATCATGTCCAGAGAGAGTAGTTTTTCCTTGTAAAGCGCAAAGTTGATAGTACAGGGTGTAACAGACCCTGAAAAAAGCATCAGAGAGGCTATGCACAGAAAGAAGAAAATACATTCTGTGGAAGATTTGCCCATATATTAGCAAGAAAATGACTGTTTGACATTGATTCTTAGGAATTAAGAGCACTGTACAAACTGTGGTGAATTTCAGTTTAGTATTTTAGAGTATGAGAAATTGTTCAAATGATTGAGGTGGTTCTGAAACTGAGAGAAAGTGCAATGCAGAAGCTGTTAGCAGGAGCATATGGAGGGAGCAGACCAACAGTGGCAAATTATGCAGTGAATCCAGAGAAACCAAGATCTGTTTTACAGGCTATATGCAGAAAGGCAAAATAATTCAGAACAGTTTGGTGTTTTTTTTCAATGCCACTGAACCAGTCACCTCAGATGGCTCAGTGCCAGCCCCCTGGCATGTATATTCTTAATGTATAGTTTTCTATGATGCCTTTAGTAAAGACTTGCATCAATTACTTAAAATAAATATTCTTATCATTAACCTAATCAGAAAACTTTCAGTGTGCTGACTCTGTTCAGTGGAACAGATTTTTCTGTATTGCTAGCAAATCAGATTTACTCTTTTTGAACATGCCAGCTTTACAACAAGCAAGAAAGAAAACTGCATCTCAGACTGTCACTTAAAGCCTCATACTTTTAACCTCCTCCTTTCATCCAGAGCTCTTTACCTTTACTGACACCCTCTGGTCCCTATCTCTAAGTCAGGTTGAATTCATTCCAGCAGTGCTTCCAAAATTTACGTTTCCAAATCAATATTTTGTGGAGCACAGAACCGGACATTTTCTGAAGCCCCCATACATCATACTCACTGATTCCCCAATAGTTTACCATGTCAGCAACTTATTCAGGGGACTCGAGCAAATTTGCCAGTCATGACCTTCCTGTATTGAACCTGTGCTGACAGTCCTCGAAGTTATGCATTTCTTAAAAGTTGTCCTTTATTATTTCGTAACAGCAGAGTTTTTAATCATACCTTTTATCTTAGGTGCTAAGATATTTTCCTCCAGATCAGTTTTCAAAGCTGCTTTCTTTCAAATTTTCAGCTCTAATTCAGCCAGATTTTTTGTATTTTCTGTTTTCATTCTCAGTACATCTGCCCTTATTATAAAAGGAAGATCCTTTCCCCTCACATTTTAACCTAGAACTCAAGAATTTGCTCTTCAGCTTCATATTGACCAACAAACCTAAAATCTACACTCTCAGTCTCCAGATGTAGCTATCTACACACTCTTATATCACACTCTGCTAGTTCTGACTTTTTGCATGGGCATCTGCTTGTAAGTATATGAAACAGAAAAACTGCATGTTGAATAGCACACTTAAAACTATTTAGCTATTAGCACCTTCAAGAATGCTTAACCATTCATCCTCCTTTCTTTATACATTTGTTGCCTTCCAAGCCTTAGTCTTCTTAACCACATGTCTTAATCATTCACATAGTTAAAAGTATATTGCCACAGAGGACCACTGTACATGAAATATTCCTCAGTTATTATAGTTCATGTCTCAGTTTTCTGTCTTCCTTTCAGTATACCTCACACACCAAGCATCTTCCCTCCTAACAAGATAGATATTGAATGGGATTTGGGTTTTTTGGCTTTTTTTTAACTTGAAATTTTTCAAATAAAGGCTATAGTAATTAAAGTCAATATATGAAAATACATTTTTACGAATTCTAATAGATATTTTGATAGCACTTTAAAGTAACGGCCCAATTATTGCTAATTCTTTTGATACCCGCTGTAATAATATTAATCACAATGAACTGATCTTGCATTAATATTGATTGCCATAAAGTACTTCTGAAGGAGTTCTACTATAACTCAGCAAGAATTAATTGCATTTTTAATAATTAGAAAATGTCATCCACATTTTAATTATCAGGAATCCCCCTTAGCTTTTGGCTAACAGTGAACATGTAATTTATTTGTGGTTTCAAACTTTAGGGTGTCATCCAAAGCTCACTGAAGACTAGGGTAAATGCTGTGACTCAGAAGAATTTGGCATCGGGTCCTTCATTAAGAAATATTACTGAAAATGTTCCATTCAAGGAAAGTATTACTTTTAAATTAAAAAAAATAACAAACTTTGCAAAAGCTTTATGTTAATTTTTTAAAATATTGCAACACAGGAAACTTTATTCCTAAGTAGTCACATTACACTATGTTGTGTAACTTCTGTTTTATGAGGTTTCTGCTCAACCAGAATGAAACTAAACGTCTGAAGAAGCACAGATACAGTAATGGATGCAGAATTTTTTCCTGAGATAAAAACCTTTAAAACACAGTTTCATGCTCTGCGTTACAGAAATAACTCTCAGTTCATCTTCTAGCTAGCTCATAGCCATTCCACTAAGTCTTACCCACTGTCCTCACATCACCGAGGGAAAATCTGCGCATCTTCAGGTAATCCCATCTCCTCTGCCTGTCAGCAAAGGGGAACAGTCCAGGCACCACACTTTTCTAATTCCGGAGGTAATTGTTTATCCCAAAGCCAAGTACCATTCTGAACTTCATAGCAATACAACTTTTAGTGCATGACTATAAACTCAATACGCTAGGTGATTTTCTGTTTCACCCTCAAGCATTAGCACGGTAGCTCTCCCAAACATAAAAATTAGCACATTAAAACAGGCATTTTTTCTCCGGAGTACGTATTTGTTCTAAAAGCCTCGCATCAACTCTTCACAACTCATTCACTGCAGTAGTTTGCTAGCAAGTTAAACGACAGCAAACATATAGTAGATCACAGTAATTTCTGCTTCAACTTTTCCGCTCAATTACGACAACAATTTCAATGCAAGATTCAAAACAAAAAGCAAATCACATAAACCTGCTGCAGGAGCCCAAAAATGGGATCTCTCACCATTGCTGGCTCCACAGCGAACTGCTCACAGAGATGCCGCGATGGATATTACAACAAATAATCTGCACGCACTCCAAAGTCTAACCAGGGAAAACAGTGCCTGGCTGGGGGAACGGCAAAGGCACTTACCGCTGCTGTGGCACCGTCTCTCTCTCGCCCTGACTCTCAGTCTCTCTCTCCCATCCTCCTGACAGCCTCAAATATAGCAGTCCCTTATGGTGCCGAGCCTGTGGGGAGCAGAGGATTGCAGAGTTGGGTTTTTCCCCCTCCCTTTTTTTTTTTTTTTTTTTTTTTTTTTTTTCAAACGATCCAGCGGTAGCTCTCCAGACCCGACCGCCTCTCCTCCTCGCCCCGCTCACAGATGAAGAAACCCAGGTGAAGGCATCCGCGCCGGCGGCTCCCGCGAGCCCCTCCCGCCCCGCCGTGCCCCCTCCCGGCGGGGGGACCGAGGCACCTCCCCCGGCTGCTCCCGGGGGGGCGGCGGAGGCTCTGCCCGCCCCTGGCTGGACCTCTCTGTATGTATATATAACGTACAGATGTTGCCTATGTGTGTGCCATCTCACACCGCCGCCCGCGGCTCGCCCCTACCCCTAAGCGTACAAGGACTCCCCCCCGCCCCCCCCCCTTTCCTCCTCCCTCTCTTGCTCCTCGCCGCCTGCCTCCCCCATTTCCTCCTCCTCTCCACTGCTTGCCCCGGAGCGTGAAGGCAAGAAGGCGAGTTGGCGAGCGCTCTCCCCTGGGCTGCTGCTCGGCTTTAACCCAAGCCCCCAGCCTTTCCCAGAAACCACTTTCTGCCCCCATCCTCCCCTTACCACCCCTTCCCCATCCGCCTGCCAGGTAGATGATGTTGTTTTGGTTGGGTTGGGTTTTTTGGGTTTTTTTTCTGAAACGTATTTTATTCCCTTCACAGCGGTGATGACCCGCCTTACCCCCGCGCACTGCAGCCGGGGCCAAGCGCCGGGAGCCGCGGAGGCTGCCCGCTCCGCTCCGCACCGCACCCGCGCGATCTCCGCCTATATAGCACGGCTGCTGTAACTGAAACAACACCGGGGGCAGCAAGCCCAGGGCCAGCAGCTGCAACGCCGCGGCTCCGGCAGCCTCTTCCCTCCCTGTTCCCTTCCCCATCGCCCATCCGCTCTTATTGCGGCGCCCCGCCTCGCCCCATCTCCGGCGCTGCGCTACGCACTGCTGCGCCCTCCCCCGCCCCCGCGCAGCACCGCCCCCGCGGCCGCTGCGCGCCGGGCCCCGCGTAGGGCTGGCCGAGCTCCCGCCGCCGGCACCGCTCCTGCCACTTCGCCTTTTTCGTGTTCCCTTCGCCTTTTTCGTGTTCCTCGGCCGCTTCGTACTCATCCATACGTCTAGTGCGCGCTCCCACTCTGTGCCTTTAATGGCTACCCTCAGGATCTAGGCTGATGTTAATCCTTTTCTTCTCTTTTTTATTTTTTTTTTCTTTCCTGCAGCGATGAGAACTTTCAGATTTAACATTTAATACTTTTTTGCCCTTCAATACTTTTCTTTCCTTGCTTTTTTTTTCTTGCCTTCCTCAAGTAATTAGATCTCTTTATTTAACTTATGCATTAGCTGAGTGACTGTTGTCTAGTTCCTGATCGCCAAGATTTTTCTCTGCTTCAGTTACTCCATTTCAATGATTTAGGCTTTCTGAACCTGTATGATGTACAAATATATGTGTGTGCATTTTTCTTTACGAATTTGTCTTCGTATTTATTTATTTTCCCTATCCCAGGTATTTTCTGATTAATTTTTAGGAAATGTCCTTTATTTGTTTAAAATTCACAAGGAGGAAGAAATGTTTAATTTTGGAGTTTGCTGAGAGTGCTTACACAACTCTTAGTCTAGTCTTATATGAGTTTTTTTCTGTCTTTTGCTTGTCTTTTATATAGAAGCGTCTAGCATGATAACGTTATCAGTGATGAGTGACACAGCTGTATACACTTTTGTGGTCTTGTATACTATATGGAAGTCTGTCAGAGGATTTACAGCTCAATGTCACGTTGAATGAATTCTGTCCACTAATATCAGTGAGAATGAGCTGCAAAACCACCTTACTCTCAATTCCTTTTTTATTATTCTAAGACTGTAAATTTCTGCTCCATCACCATCTACCACTGTCTTAACTATCATAGTGAAAGACTGAGAATGAACCCACCGTTAGAAATGGACTTTGCATATGCTATCCCATACAACACAGAAGAAAATTATCTCCACAGCTGTGGATGGGTCTGTAGGTGTTTTTCTGTTGGGCAAGTAATGTTGCAACTTGACATACCAAAGCTTCTCTTCATTGACTCAATTCACGGAAAATTATCATCCGGTCATTATTTTCAGTGTTACTAGGTTACAAGACAGCATTTAATCAGAAGCCAGGAATAGTGACTGCATTAATTCTGATCTTATGAATAAATTATGAGGCTCCATTTCTCAATATTTCCAAAGTGAATGTTAAAGCCAGAAGCATTTTTGCTAATAAATGTATTTTTTGCAAACTGCATACATGACAACAGTGAGGAATTACTTGTGAAGATGTGACTTTCATTGGTTAATTGTTTTTACAGGTAGAGATGTAATTAAAAGAAATGCAGACTTTTTTAAGTCATAAAGACTGGACATTATGGCCTTTATCTTCCCTTGTTAAGATTATAGATCAGGGTTATTGGTAAAGACTACTATGAGGCATACATGCCATACCTGTTGGGCTACATTATTTTTGCTTTTAGCTCACTTTTACATAGAGTTCTTGATGAGGTACACATTTATTTTGAATAGCAACATTTTATGTTTGCTTCCTTCTTTTTAACTTCACATCAACAGTATTTCTACAAGGACATATTTTTACCTTTTCCTTTAAGATAATCAGGAGTGGACTGTATATGTATGAGTACAAGTTTCTTTGGAAACAAAATGGCACACAGCTTTTAAACTTAAAATTTCATTCGATTGTGTGTATCCTTTGCAAGGTCAGTTCTGGTTTTACTCTGTCACTGTAAGATCATGAGCTGGTTTATGGCATATATTTTCAATGTTTAATGCATAAACAGTGAATTATATTCATGGCTTTGTTACAGTATTATCACTGTTGTAGACTTTAAGTCAACCTAGCTGCCTTTTGTGTATATGATCTAGTTGTCTAACCACCTCCATAGAAATGCCCAGTGGGCAAGCAAACAGATGCAGCACATCTGCAGTCTGAGTTGTTTCTGAGCTTTTCTCTTATTTGTTTTGTACATCTTTCCTTTTCGTTCAGTCTCTCTTCTTTTAAGCAGAGCATATTGTATTCTTTCTCTTTGCCACATAGAAAGCTATCCGAGCAATACCATTATTATTGGGATATTTCACTGTTCTTTCTCATAAGCAAAAGAAAGACAGGGAGTGAATTTTGAGGGAAAACAACTGGCTGCGCCAATTTCTCCCTCACATCTGTGTCTGCCACAGCACTGGGGGTGTAGCTTTAAAGCACCAAGCGAGCTTCTCTTTCTCTTCCCCTCCCCATTTATAATGAGAAATTCCTTCAGGTACCTGAAGGACAGTATTTGACAAATCCTAGGTTTTTAAAGATATGCATTGGCCCTGTTCTAGTACATAACTGTATAATTTTAGTGGCAGCCACTATATTTTGTCCTCCCCTAGAACATCTGGATAGACTCATTCAGCTCCTCATGGCTGCATAATTAGAATTACGAGAAAAATTTGTAGGGGGATAAGCAGAATTGTGTGTAAATGTGACACATAATTCTTCAGGCCTTCGGCAAACAGCAGAGAAGATTCAGAGCCTACCATACAAGCTTTCAGTTATAGCAGCTAATTAACAAACTGGAGACGTTAGCAATGGGAAGAAGTTGCTGCATAAAATAAACCAAAAAGACCAACCTCTGGGGACCTGAGTCTCCTAAATTTTCAGAACTGGCAGAGAGATGACAGCTGGTCCAACATAGAGACTGGGAGGAAGTTAATCTACTTGAAAAAGTTTAGAAGCAGCAGAATTAAGCATGTTCCATATCACAGTTCTATGTCATGCCACAACTGTCTTTTTGATTCTGCAAGAGAAACTTGTAAACTGAAGGTATTGTTTCATTGAAGCATGGTCTAAGTAAGAGAGGATGACAGAGCTGTACTGCACTTAATCAAGCACCTCAAGAACGTTACGGAATGTTACTACCAAAACAATGGTCATCAAAGAGCAAACTTTGTGGGGGACAGGCTGGGAGTTCCCTTGTCTCCCCAGAAGCCTCAGGGAAGTTGCAGGTGTGAATATCTTAGCTTTACACCAAACCCATTTGTATGCTTATTCTCCACTGCAAGTTACTGGCTTTGTGAGGAACTGGTCCAAAGGAAACCAGAAGAACAGGTTCTTAAAAGTCAGTTTCCTGGCTACTGACAGAAGCAGGATAAACTGACCAGCAGAGAGGGATCCTCTTACTTTTCTGTGCATGCTTTGTGCAAGTGCAATATGGTTTTGAAGTTCAGAGGCAGAACAAAGATCAGAAGGGATTTGCAGATTCATATTCTCTCCCGGCTTTCCTAACCTTGTGAGAGATATACCTGGAACATCTGTTATGAGATTCAATGCATTGCTTTTGATGCTGTGATACAACTGTACTAGTTAGTATGCTGGGAAAAGCAAAACCATAATTTTCCTCATTCCTTCCAGCTTGATCTTCACCATATGCACAGGAAGGGTCTAGTGTTCCCTGGAGACTGATTTTACCTTCTACAAACATCGAGCAAAGCTTCTACTGCACATGGGAGTAAAATGCACAAAGGGGTAAAGAGTGGAGAAAGAACAGATCTATTTACCACTGCAGCCATCCCATGGTAATATGAGCTGTTACTGATAGCGAACTAGTTAGGGGATGTGGTGAAGCATAACCCTCGAAGTAGAGAAAAACAAAAGGAAATTAGAGGTTCTGTGAGCACCACAGAATTTTAGAAGAACAACCTGTAATTATATCTGAATGTTTCAGCAGCAAAGAGAACCGGATAGCAACAAAGATAAATCCCCATACCTTCCTAACCCACATCTCAAAAGAGCCAAGAGCACGAAGGATGAAGACTGCCCTCCATTCAGTTACTGGATGGTCAGAATCCATGACTTTTGAATCCAGACAGGGGTAGATACTAAATTTAGGTTCTTAACTCATATTTCAATACCTAAATATAAGTGGCCTGATTTTTTCAAAGATTTTGAACAATTCCACATTCCTCTGATTTTTGTTTGTACTTAAAAAAAAAGAATAGATTCTTTTGCTTAAGTATCTAACAATGGTACACAGAATTCTGCCCTTATAGACCAGGGCATTACAGTCTACTTTAAAAAATATTTGAACATACCATTGTGCCTCCCAAAGATGGAGGATGCTGCAAAAGAAAGTAATCTCCCCGTGTCTTCCTGGTAATGAAGCAAAGGAGAAGCAGAATTCCCATAGCCCTAAGTGTGCAGTAACAAATGCTCTTTCCCCACCCCCAACGCCGAATTCAACAGAGATACATTAAAAGAGGAGGTTTGATAAGGGAAGCATACTTATCAATGAAAACCTTCATAGGAGTATAGTATACCTGTAACTACACTGACGTGCGGAATTAGACTCTATAACTCGAAAGTTATAAAGTAGGTATGTTTATTGCGCGCAGATGCACGGGGGATCGCTCCTCCACAAGCGTGCATACCCGAAGTGACGAACCATCTCACATTTATACAATGAACAAATGAATATTCAATTAACGCCTATACATATTCGTTACCTAAACCCCGCTTCGTATGTTAATTAGCTTATCAGTCCATTTCCTGGAATGTGGTGGTCTTGCAGGTTTGTAGGTGATTCATGTTCTTGTGACCATCCGATCTTCTTCAGGTGATTCATGTCCTTGTGACCACCCGATCTTCTTCAGGTGATTGTGACCACCCAATCTTTTCCAGCAAGGAGACTTAGCACTCCCTCCCTCTAGATAGCATTTGAATGTCTCTCATCTTTTCTTATTCTCTTTTAAATAGCCCCTTTGTTAGAGGAAGAAGGGCAGGCGTCTCCCCTTTGTTAGAGGAAGAGGGGCAGGCGTCTCCTCAAAACTGTAGTTGTCACCGCACCCATGACCAGTCACCATACCCACATTCCTTAAGCAGACACATACAATCACAATCCATGTCCATTATCCCCATTTCACATTATTTCTCCATATCAACACTAGAAGTGAATTAGGCTTTTTATTACTTTTAATGAATGAGCCTTCAGTCCTAGGTGATTTTCCTGTTGAGGAAAATAAAAATCTGGAATTTATGACATAAGCAATTTATGTATCCCACAGTATATGCCATTATCTTTTGTTCCAGAGGATTTGTGAAATCTGTGAAGGAAGTACTAGGAAGACAAAGTTGCTGTAGTTTTCAGACACCCGTTGCCTTCCGGAATAGTCACTTGAGCATTCCAGGGTCACTCTAAGAAAAAGGGGAATCCTGGAATATAACACAGTGTACAAGACAATGCAATAACTAATGTAATGAGTAAGTAAAGCTGGATAAAGTTATCCCCAAGAAACCTAGGTGACACTATTAGAAAGTCCTTATTTGGTGGTGTATAACTGAATTTGTTCACTCTCACTTGAAAACAAAACAACAAACAAACCGAACAAACCCTTTTCTAAATCCCATGAGGAAAACAGAAAAAGAATGGAAGGAGGGAAGAAAGAAGAATATATAAATCACTTCCTTGAGTCTGAGAAAATCTCAGATTATTCTGTTAATCTCAGTGTCCCAGAAGATTTGACCATTCTGCTTTGTTGAGTTCCCTATCGTCATGTTGTGCCATAGAAGAAAGTGTTTGATGGAGACTGTCTGAAACTGAGGGAGTTTGCAGTAGCTGCAATTAAAGTAGCACAAATCAACATCCCCTAGTTTACTCACCTGCCTCCCCAAGGGGATTAGATTCAACATTTTACTTCCCTTTGATGTTTTATCCTTTATATGACAGTTTCCTAGGAATGGCAAATTTGGAACACCCTATATGAAAATAATACAAAAGAAAGCTAGAATGAGGTTATTTCTTCAAGTACAACTGGAACAGCCTGCTTGACTCCAGTATTGACATGCTGAGTACCTGATAAATCTAGATATCTAAAGATGGCATAAATTTAATCAAATAAATTGATTTAATCTAATAATAAATTTTATTGGTGGTGACTTAGCAGGTGAAAGCACAAACGAAAATGACTTTGAAACCTTTAAATGTTTTCTGAAGAAACTACAATTATCTGATGATCTTTCATCTTAAGAACTAAAAACTAAATAAATTGAATGGAGATTATAACATATCATTTCTAATATATATACATAGATTTCAGTGTAACCCACAGAACATTAATTATAGCACTTATTTCACAGCTGTTCTATGAAAGCTCAAATAAAATGTGTCTACAATTAAAACTGAATATATACTGACTTCATTAACTTAACAGCTGCACCAATAACCAATACCAAGGAACATACCCTACTTCGTTAATGTCTTGATACCATCTGCAACAATCAAAACTACTGGGTTTTAAAGCGGATGATGTCTTACTAGTATTGTGATCACAGCTACCACAATATGCTTACACACGCTACTAAAGTGAATTGATCTATTTCAAGGGAACTTCCAGGGTTATGTGCTGCAAGATAATTTCCTAAACACAAGTGTGTTTGCCACTAAGTCAGAAACAGAAATTCTTGATGGCTTCTTTACAATTCTCATGTGCTCAGACATGAATTTCTTGTGTCCAGATAAACTAAAAGTTAACTTTGGAGGAAAAATGAGGGAGGAGTCTGAAGTAGCATAGGAAACTTTTATGCTAATGGTTACTTTTTAATGGTTTGACATTGCAGCTCTGTCACTTTAACCCATATTTCAAAGTGTAACTTCCAGCTTTAAAAAGAAAAAAAACCCCAACACCAAAACCCCCACAAAAACCTCAAACATCCCACTGTAGAGAATCATAAAGATATTCAAGCAAATGTACTAGATTTTTAAATCTCCTTCACAAACTCTCCTAACATCAAAGCAGTTAACAGGTAACAAGAGTTTAAAAATCATACCCCAGCAAGGCATGATTCCATTAAATTTCTACAGCAGTGTGTCTTCAGTGGCAGGTTCTCCTCCAGGCCATGGTTTAGGGTGTGAACTTAATCCATTCTATCTGCTCCTCTGAGTTTTGAGTAGACATGTCCTAGGTATTGCAGTCTGTCTGTCACTGCAAACGTTTGTTATATCCTTACACAGTTGGGCCCTCTCTCTGTAATTCTTCGAATTTCCAGCACAAATCCTACTTTTCTGTTATTACCTTTCCTGTCTCATTTCCTCATTTCTGTTCTTTCACACTCTTCTTGTCTTTGGTCACAATTTATGACTTGTGTAGCTTTCACAGATCCAATTCCCTCGTTCCTTATGTTCCTCTTCCCAGAGTCCATTTCCTTGCTTATTAATTACAGGCCTTTCCCCATCTTTGGCCTTCTTACACCTCCTCTCTCAGGTTCCTTGTCTTAATCTGCTCCTTCCATCGACAGCTGTCTCTTGCCATGACCTCTGAAGGTCATCTAGTCCAACCCCCTGCTCAAGCAGGTTGCACAGGATCATATCCAGGCAGGTTTTGAATGTTTTCAGAGAAGGAGACTCCCCAGCCTCTCTGGGCAGCCTGTTCCAGTCAGAGCACCCTCCTTCAGGTGGAAATTACTGTGTTTTGCAGTTTGTGACTCTTGCCTCTTGTCCTGTCGCTGGGCACCACTGAAAAGAGCCTGGCCCTGTTGTCCTGACACTCACCCTTAAGGTATTTGTAGACATCGATAAGATCACCTCTCAGTCTTCTCCAGGCTAACCAGGCCCGGTTCTCTCAGACTTCCCTCATAAGGGAGATACTTCAGTCCAAAAACTCATCTCTGTAGTCTCCGCTGGTCCCTCCCCAGTAGTTCCCTGTCTCTCTTGAACTGGGGAGCCCAGAACTGGAAACAGCACTCCAGGTGCACCCTCACTAGGGCAGAGCAGAGGGGTGGATCACCTCCCTTGACTCGCTGGCCACACTTCTCTTAATGCTCCCCAGGATCCCACTGGCCTTCTTGGCCACATGGGCACACTGCTGGCTCATGGGCAACTTGCTGCCCACCAGCACTCCCAGGTCCTTCTCTGCAGAGCGTGTATCAGCAGGTCAGCCCCTTGCATGTACTGGTGCGTGGGGCTGTTCCTCCCCAGGTACAGGACCTTACACTTGCCTTTGTTGATCTTCATTAGGTTCCTCTCCACCCAACTCTCCAGCCTGTCCATTTTTCAGGGGTTTCTGGCACGGAAAAGTGCAGTTTTATTACTGGGATGGAAATAGACACACCTGTAGTTTGAAAACAAATTCTGCTAGAAAGTCAAGCTCCTGTTGTAAAGTGTTCTTAAAGTAACTAATGAATTTGTTATACTTCAATATCAGTGAAAGGGTATTTTTCCATTAGCTTTTGTTCAGAAATGGCTGAATCATTTTTGCTAAATTAAAAAAAAAAATATTAATCATCTTCCTGACAGACACCCAGTGGAGAAAACTGCAATCCCAATGTAAAGTTTTGGCAATGTTAAAAGAAGCTTCAGTCAGTATCTTCTAATGAGAAGTATCAAGCAAGAATAACTCCAAAGACACTACCAGCTCCATCTATAATAAAATCTTTTTGTATTAAATTATCAGCTATGTTATTAGCATTGAAAGTGAATATTAAGCATCTGTCTATTTTCCTTTCAAAGTCTTAACATAAAGGATATATGGATTTTTAAAAAGTTGTCTTGTCTTAGTCCTTTTGTAAAAGATGTGACAGCTGGATAATGGTTTTTTTTCATGCACCAGGAATGGCCGCCCAGCTGGATGGATAGCTGCTGTGCTGCTTGTCCCTGGAGGCTAGTGGCTGGCAGGTGGCATCCTCTGAAGAGAATTCCAGGTCTCCAGGGGCAATAGAAATGCCCGGGGAGAGAAGAGTGTGGAAAGTTTTATTTGTCTCTCCAAGTCAGATGGGGAGGGAGGGACAGAGAGACAGAGACTGACAGCTAGCGTAGAGAGAGCGTGCAGCGAGAGAGCAAGCTCACACAGGGGCCTCAGGGACAGAGAAAGCCGCTTTCACAGCCGGCGGGGGATTTGTTGTTGAAAGGCAGCACTCTGTAGGGTCAAAACAAGAAATGGGGAGGTGGTGGTGGTTGCTTAATTTTGTTCTCAGTTTTCTTTATTTTAAAAAGGCTGTTTAATAGTTGACTTTTCCATGACAACCCGCTTTTGATCTTCAGAGTACGTTGGTAGTTACTGAGGAGACAGGTTCACCTCAGAGCTCTTATCCTAAAAGTTGGACCTTAAAAGATTTATTACAAAAAACAAAAAAAAGAAGATACTTTTACTCCGTACTGAACTGCCACCGAAATGCGGGCCTCCCCCGCCCCGCAGCCCGCAGCAGCCCGCAGCGGCGGGCATTGCGCGCATTGCTCGGTGCGGCGCCGGGCGCACGGGCGGTCGTTCCACCCCATGCGCATGCCCAGCTGTTTCGCGGGTCCCAGTTCGTGTTGCACAGCGATACATAGCATTGCATTTATCGGAATGTTGCGCATACGCATGAGTCTTCCCGTTTGGGCAGTTATGCCTGCGGGTGGTCGTCGCGACGACCTGAGGGTGGTCGTTATCCCCTCTTCACTCTTCTTCATCCCGTTGTTTGCCCCTGAATCCCCCTAAACTCTTGCGCGTAGCCCTGCCCGCGCTCCTACCCGAGCCCCAGAACCGACTTGCCCTGCCGCCTTTGCTGCAGACCCTCTCCGGCCATTATCTGTTCTTTGTTTCCCGAGATTGACTTCTTTGATTAGAAGTCCTTTCAGCCATCAATTTTAACGACTGGAGATGGTGGGTACTTGACCAGATGGTTGGTACTTTGTGCACATCCTTGTTTAACTAAATCAGAGTCTGGTAACTAGGGAGTTCAGGCAACAGAACCGCTTCGGAACGAGCAAGGCAAAGAATGCGTTAATGCGTTAAGTATTTAGTAGGATTTCAGTTACTGTTCTGAAACATCAGTCAATTACCGTAAAGCACCTTTACCGCAGGAAAGATTGGGAATAGTGTTATAAAACCACCTAAAAATCTGTTCTATAGAACTTGTATTAGCATAGAATTAAGGTTTTGACAAATACATTGCTGATTTTAATTGAACAGACTGAAAGCAAAACTGTTTACATGTGAAAGACATTTTGGCAGATGTATAGCCAAATTAGTGAAATTTAAAGTGTGATGACAAAATGCGAGACTTTTTTTTAGCATACTAATAGCATAATTTAAAAGCAGAAGCAATTTGTTAAGAATTAAATTGCATGCTCTGCACGTGCAGTAAAAATGTTTTGTGCCCCTCAAAAGGTTTTATTTTCTTAGGGAGAGTATACATGCTAATTGAATAATAAACTTAGAAGTAGCATTTTCCAAAGCATTCTCATCTGTTGTCTGCATAACAGCTCCAGAACACTGATAGACTAATTCTGCTCATATTAGGTACATAATGCATGTTACATAAACAGCATAATTATGTTTTTACTGTACTTCATCGATTTTAACATGCACTTTAAATGTCATGATACTATGAGAAGCAGCTGTAAAAAATGCCATCTTGCTGCTTGGTATTTGTGCTATGACTTCCATAGCAGTTTTGAAAGTCTGAAGGAGTGTTAACTGCCACTATTGCCATCTCAGGATGGTGTGTGAATATCTCTGTACCTGACGCATCCTCCTCCTCCACCAGTGCCAATTATAACAGAGATGGTCTCCAGGGATTGCTGACAATTTCCTTGATGATGCGTGAGAGCTGCCGTTGCCTACTTAGAATGACTCTGCAACACTGACAGTCACTAAAAGGTGTGTGTCTTGGCTGTTAAATGTACTTAATAACGGCATGCCATTTTCTGTCATCTCTTCTACCTTGACAATAGCCATATTTTCACCATATGTCCATTCACAACAACTTTCTGAGTGTCAGTGTGACCGAAGGTTCATGGTTCCAACAGCAGGTCCACATTGTCCCTTTATATCCGCATATGTGTAACAGCAGCAGTGAAATGTATAGGATTGCTAATTGTGTTTGCTATGTGCATGCCAGGAATTAAATGACATTGATCAGGATTACTAACGTGTCAATAAAAAGCAAACCTGCGGTAGACAGTGAGGAATTAGTCACACCTAATACTTTCAGTTCTTCTTTAAATAGCAGTGCTGAATCTAGTTTGATTATATTGTGAAATCAATCATAATAAATGCAGTCTGGAATACGTATAATATCACTAGTGATTCAAATGGGGAAAGGGTTGATTTTACGCATATACATTCGGTTTTGCACAGTACCTAAAACTTTTATGGATAATTTCCTCCAGAACCTGCAAAGAAGAACATTAATACTTCTGAAATTAGGTAAGGTATAATAGAAATCACCCAACTACACAGCCATGGCTGATGCACCTGTCAAGGACCTTCTCAGAATTTCCTTAGTGTCAAAGGTGACTCACATTCATTTTGTTAGCTTTTAAACAAGGCCTCTAATCCTTTTATAAATAATTGGGTAAAATTCAGGTATACTGTCAAACATTTATGCTTACTGTATGGGAAAAGGAATATTTCTTTGTGTATTGATATCCTTATATCAGTATTGGTCACGACAACATAGTCTTAAAAGGATTAAAACAAGAGGAACTGCAGGTTTCTGGGATAGCTTTAATTCCCCAAATTCCATGAACCACCTCCTCCATTTTCTGTGGTTTTATACAGGGAGAAAGCTGAAATTACACTCTGAAACTGCTGCACATTTCAAGTCTCTATAAAATCTCAATGACTGATCAGTCGTATCTCTAATGTCTTGTAGTTAAAGCAACGAACCAGTTTTCAGGAGATCTGGATTAGATTTCTTGCCCTACTATGAGCCCCTTGGATGGCCCCGGACCAGCGATTTGGTTTTTCAGTTCTTACTTATCCTAACTTTACCAGAATATAGAGTAAATTTTCTGAGCTGGAAGACTATGTAGTAATAATTCCTATTATGTATTCATAGGAGTGTTTAATGTAATGGTCTGATTTGGGGTATTAGGGATAGAGTGTCTAGATGTCTGTTTCATGTATGGGGTATTTTTAACTTACTTTCATGATGAGTTGCAGGTTTCTTTGTTAGTTGATACCTAGGAATAATGCTTTAGCTCTGGAAATAACCATAAGATTAATTTAATAAAATAAACAGATCAGAATATGTTTGTTTTGAATTCTATTTAATTAACATGAATGTTAATTAAAATTCATTGCTGCTGATAATAACATTATTAACATGTATACAGTGTACAGTTAACAGAAACAGAAGTAGAAGCAATTAGTGGAATTAGATGGTTTTTTCTACTGAGAAAGAATATCCCGAATGGTAATTGCTTATATTCATGCATTCTCTGCAGATATTACTAATAGCATCATTAAATCAATATAACACTACTTTAGAAACATTAAATGCATTTAGTGAGTGGGGACTTGACAGGGACTCTACTATTTTTTTTAAATTGTGTATGGCTGTCAATAGTGTTGGGTATTTTGGGGTGGCAATCACAACCTGACTTTGTGTTTTGCATCACAGAAAGTAAATTAATGTATGTGGAAGTCTGTTGCTGCCAGGTTATTGCTTCTCAGGTGCTTTTGAAGCATTTGTTATCTGTTAAGTGACAACTGTGTAAGTATGGGCGTTCATATAAATGTCCTCACCTCTTTTCTCAGAAATTTAATTTTGGCACCACTTGAACTATTGTGCGCATTTATTTTACCATGTTTGGTATCTTGAGTGGGTGCGAGAAACTTTGGTAAGAATAGGTAAGGGGCGGGGGGGTGGTGCGAAACTTTCTGTTTTCCAGAAGATCCAGTGCAGCCAGCAATAAATGAAATTAATTTTATAGCCCTTCTCTGCCCCTTTCTGTATTGGAGGAGAAGCGAGGGACTTTGGCAGCTGTGAATGCTCCTAAGGTGCCTTGTTTTCACCCTGTTGTGTACACTGGGGGACTGCGTAACCCATAGTCCTGTCCATCCAGAGTACAGTCACACCAAAGCCCCTGGAAATCCCCGTCTTTCTCATCTTTCTTAGTGATATCCTGACTACAATTTTACAAGGATTAATTCTCCTGACACTTGTGTGAGAGAGATATAGCAAATAAGTTTACAGAGGGAAGTGTCATGACAGGAGAGTTAAAAGGTTTCCCCAGAGATGCTACACTCAGTGTGAGACAATTTACAATTTAGCGAGCCTGACTGCCAAACCCTGCACTCAGACCACAAATCCAAAAGGCTCCTTGAAATTCAGCTGCTTATTTTTAATAATGTAAATAGTGTGTTATTATTGCAATGAAGTTGAATTATCTTTGTTATCATCTCTTGGGCTGAAAGATGTAGGAGATGTGTGCTGTATAAACCCTTCTATGGATAATCTGGAGTAAAAATCAATGCTGAAAAATTAGGTGTATGTGATTAGGGAAGCTAAACATGGCATTATATCACATGAATGGTTACCTTGTACTGATAAAACAAGCTGAATGATTAAAGGCATTGTTAGGCAGGCACTATGCTAACACAAAGACAAAACTAGAATTAATATTGAAATTACTGAAATTTATATATTATCAATATACCTTTATATGCCTAAGTGTTGTAGTCCTGGAAGGACAATGAAAGATGCTGACAAAGTGTTTACATTTAAATGTAAAAGGTGATACTTACCTGGCCAGCATGCATTTAGGACAGTTAAGTGTTATGGTGGTTGGAGAAGTGTCTGCCAACATTGTGGCTTTCAGAAGATGCTGTTCTGTATGTGTGCTAGAAAACAGTTTTGCAGGGGCATCCAGCTACCACTGGTAAAATAAGATTAAAAAACAACAAAACATGTAGGGGATGGAAGAGACCATGATACATAAACAACATGAAGTGAACTGAAATAGAGTTTAAACTGCAGACAGTCAAGGTAGTACCAGATGGAAAAATGTGGAAAATTATGGTAAAAAAATCTATAAATTTTATAGACAATGTACAGCCTATCAGCTCTTTCCCTTTTCCTCCCCTCAGATTCCCTCACTTGCTGTCAATAGATGCCATGAAAATCCTGTCAATGTCATTTCAATTATCTGCTAGTAGGGGAACTATGACTTAGGCCTATGCTTCCTTTCAGGAGCTAAAATCCCCTTCCCAGAGGTCAGTGCATGGCTTAAATGTTGGAAAATCCTCACCTCTACAACCAGGAAAGCAAAAACTAACCTGAGGATTTGAACAGGAATGCTGAGCTTTGACTGAGACACAAGGCTTGCCACAGAGTGTCTGAGAACATGAGAAAATACAGCAGAAATGGTCCTTTGTACATGACCCACAGAGAGCATATTGCACAGAGCATCATGAGGAGCAATAAATGTACTAACTGAGTCTGGAAGATTAAATCTTCCTCTGTATAGAATATTCTTTTGGGGAATCTGAATATACTTTGCCCAAGGCTTCCTTTCCCCAATTCCTTTGTGAGGAGTAAGAGGGTTAGTCGTGATACAGCCTATAATTCTGAGATTTGTGGTAGTGCTACCTGTGTGCTGGGGCTTGCAGACAAACTATGCTGAGGGATACCTGCTGTTGCTTGTTCATATTGACCTATAGTTTATTTTATTACTGCTCCCATGGATTAAAAACACAAACTACATGGTGCAGTGGTCATTTCTAGAGGACATTTAAGTTAAATCACATGAACCTACTACTGAATATACAAATATTATGAAATCATAAGGCATTATGTACTCTCATTTTTAACCTACAAGAAAGTTTAAACAGTGTATTTAAAGTCACCTTGGAATTAATGTAAAAATTAAATAAACATACTGGATTAAAGAAAGTATACTCACTAATCTATCACTACTGTATCTTTTGAAGAGCAGGGCTGAAAATTATTACTGCCTGTCTAAAATATGTCTTCTAAAGAAAGAGTACAGTATTTAAAATGAAATAATTGTATTCTTACAAGTGGAACCTGCAGAAAAAAATGTAAGGTACTGAGATATTTTTACTGTTTTTAAGGGATAATTACATAATTTTATAATTAATGACATTTCTAACAGGCAAGGTAGTGGCTTTACATGGATAAGTCTATAAGATAGTACTCATGTTCTGCATAGCTGTAGCCTGTTCTGATATCTGAAAACATTATGGTATAATAAAAAGTGACATTTTACATCTTTTTTATTTTTTTAAATATACAAAGAATATTAAAGAATACAGACATAAACCACATCAAATAATAAATCTTATTCGTTATATCTATGCTACTTTCTTTCTGTTTTTAATACACTGTGAATAAAGAACTCTTTATCATCAATATTTTCTGATAAATATATGAATATATTTGAAGACAATATTTGGATGACAATGCAACTCCGTTCTCATCAGTCTCATTCCTACCACCATAGCTCTGCCACATAACGGATGACATATTGGCAAGCAGCTGAATTGTAACTGGGTGCATTGGACTGCCCCAGGGCTGCCAGTTGCAGGATGGGGACGGTGGCTGATAGCAGTTCAGTAAGTTGGGAGTGTATACAGCATGCTGGCACTAAGCCTGCTTCCTTGGCAAGTGTGATCCAAGCACCCTGCCATGTATAGGGTGTTCTGGGAATATCCTGTCAGTACTGTCATATTTCTCAATCACAGGGAAATATCCGTATTCTTCAAAATGCACAACTATGTTTGGAAGGTAACACTTCTACAAGTATGTATCTGATGCCAGTGAATTACTAGATGGCAAGCCATGCATGCATTATTTATGGTACAAACAAAGATGAATGAGTGGGGAAAAAATAGAGTAAAAACATGGAAGCTGAATACCAGGGAAAGTACGCTGATTAAAAATGAAAACTCTCCTAGTCCTCCAAAGGCAGAGAGTACATAGGCACAGCGCTAATCTCTTGTCTGCTTATACAGGCATTGGGTGTCTAACTGTCTCTTAAAAATTATTTACCATGTAAACAATTTAAAAAAAAATCATGCTTTGTTTCCAGCATTTTATGTTCACTTTATTTTCCACAGTTTACTTCTCTAATCCGCTCCTTGCCACTGCTTTGATCTTCTGTATTGTTTCCCTTCTCTGTGAAAACAGTTTTCTAAAACTAGCTCTCCTTTCCCTTGCTTTCATTCCCAGAGAATGCGAATACTTCTTCCATCTACTGTCACATCATCGAACAGCCCTTGTATGCTACGGTATGATCAAAACTGGATGGGAGTTGGCTTTCCCAGGCCAGCCTCTATTCTTGTCCTTTTCTTCTGTGTATTGGTACCATCTGCCTGGCACCCGGAGCTCGGCACTGGGGACAGCTCCTGAATCACGTCCATGTCCCTGACACTGACTTACTTTGTGATCTTCAGAGATGACAGAACAAGGCAAAAATTGTTCTTTCAATAAATAATTCAAGCATTCAGACTGGAATTCAAGCACTCATGGACCTGTTGAAAAATACCACATACTATTCCACCAAAAAATGGGAAAGTGCTGTATTTAATTTAGTTAACAAAGCCATCTTTTATATTAGTGTCTTGGTAAGTGTTGGCAGTCTCAGTTCTCATCCTCCAGCCGCTGTGCATGGGAAGCTGCCTCTGTTCCTAGGACAGTCCTTTTAACATATTTGTTTATGGCTATGTTTTTCTGTCTGCAAAACTAATTTACGTATCCTGCAGGGCTATGGAATTTAATTACTACATAAAAATAGTAGATGTAAGTTTTTATACAAGGAGGAAACATTCTTATCCTCATCCTCATCCCCATCCCTGTGCCGAACCCCATTATTACGTTCATCCTCATTCATATGATTATTATTCATCTCTTCTTTCTGTTGCACTTGTGAGGATATTACTTTTCCCCTCCTTGGAATTTACATCCTTTTTTTCCCCCTAGCCCTGTCCATTTCTGTGCACAGATTCCTTCCTTTCCTGTCTGTGTGAAAGTTGCAATAACCTCTTCTGTAACAAGTTATCTTGTAATTTTATCTCTTGCTATAAAGCGTTTTGAGAGGCTTTGTATGAAAGATGCTGTATGAAAATGAATTGAATTTTACTGTTTTAGCCTGAAGCAGGTGTAGCATTATGAGCTGATTCCTTTCCTCTCTCCCTTCCAGACTCAGCTTGTCATCTTTTTAAACAGATTTTACATTTGTGTTGTTTTTTGAAAGGTATTTATCAGTTCAGCACACAAAACAACTTGGATTTATCAGTTTTCAAAACCATCCTTTTTAGTAAGGTCCTACTCTCATAAAATAGCATAAAACCTAAACCAAAGCAGAACCCTGAGAATAATGGACCTACAGAATCCAGTTGCCTCAACAAAGATCTCACAACAACCTCTGCGTCACAACACGATTGAAAAACACATATGAAAAAGACCAGATTAGGGAAATTCCCTGAATGGGACCATTCTCTTAAGTACATTGATCTCTGCAGATTTTTTAAACACCTCCAGGAGTGGTGATTCCACCACCTCCCTGGGCAGCCAGTTCCAATGAGTGACAACACTTCAGTGAAGAAATTTTTCCTAATATGCGAACTAAACCTCCCCTGGTGCAAAATCAGGCCATTTTCTCTTGTTCTGTCCCTTGTTATCTGGGAGAAGAGACCTACCCCCACCTGCCTACAGCCTCCTTTCAGGTTGTAGAGAGTGATAAGATCCCCCCTGAGTCTCCTCCTCTCCAGACTAAGCAACCCCAGTTCTGCGGCCTCACCAGTGCAGAGTACAGGGGACGATCACTGCCCTTGTCCTGCTGGCCACACTGTTTCTGATACAAGCCGGATGCTACTGGCCGCCTTGGCCACCTGGGCACACGGCTGGCTCATGTTCAGCTGGCTTTTGACCAGCACCCCCAGCTCCTTTTCCTACAGGCAGCTTTCCAGCCACTCCTCCCCAGGTCTGTAGCATTGCATGGGGTTGTTGTGACCCAAGTGCAGGACCCGGCACTTCTCCTTGTTGAACCTCATACAATTAGCATCAGCCCATCAATCCAGTCTGTTCAGACCCCTCTGTAGAGCCTTCCTACCCTCAAGGAGATCAACACTCCTGCTCAACTTGGTATCACCTGCAAAATTACTGAGCGTGCACTCAAACCCCTCATTCACATCGTCAATAAAGATATTAAACAGGACAGGCCCCAATACTGAGCCCTGGGGAACACCACTTGTTACCAGCTGTCAGCTGGATGTAACGCCAGTCACCACTCTATGGGCTTGGCTGTCCAGCCGGATTTTTACCCAGTGTAAGAATGGAGCATGGCAAGCTCCTCTGCCAGCTCCCCCAGTACCCTCAGGTGGATCCCATCCGGCCCCATAGACTTGTGCCTGTTTATGTGGAGCAGCAGGTCACTGTTTCCTCCTGGATTGTGGGGACATCATTCTGCTCCTCATCCCTGCCTTCCAGCTCAGGGGGGTGGACAGATGGGGACACACACACATGGGACTGGGATGGGATGGGGGACATGATTGAGTACCCTGGGGGTATCTGGTCTTGCTATAAAAGACTGAGGCAAGGAAAGCATTAGCTACCTCAGCCTTTTCCTCATCCTTTGCAGCAATATTTCCCATCACATCCAATAGAGGATGCAGATTATTCTCAGACATCCTTTTGTTTCTTTGCTATTTTTTGTTATATTTTGTTATTTTTTTTTTAGCAGTGGCCAGCCTGAGTTCTAACTGGGCTTTTGCCTCTCTGACCTTCTCCCTGCATAACCTCGTGGCATCCTTACAATCCTCCAGAGTTGCCTGCCCCTTCTTCCAAAGGTGGTAAATTCTCCATTTTTACCTGATTTCCAGACAAAGCTCTCTGTTCAGCCAGGCCGGTCTTCTCCCCTGCCAGCTCATCTTTCAGCACATGGGGACACCCTGCTCCTGTGCCTTTAAACTTCCTTCCTGAAGAATGCCCAGCCTTCCTGGGCCTCTTGGCCCTTCAGAACTATCTCCCAAGGGACTCTGTCAACCAAGGTCTTAAACAGGTCAGTGTTAGCCCTCTGGAAATCCAAGGTAGCAGTTCTGCCGACCCTCCTCATTTCTCCGAGAATCAAAACCCCTGTCATCTCATGATCACTATGCCCAAGACGTCCTGTGACCACCACATCACCCGCCGGTCAGGGATGATGATTTGTTAGAGGGCTGTGACCAATCAGTGGGTTGATGATTTTGTTTCTCCCCCTAGTTTTATGTTTATGAGGCAGTAATGGTGTCAGCGTCTTCCATGGGACCACCTAAGTAAGCAAATGAATTTGAGTACAGCAACCTCTGTATAAGATTTTATGAGTCTGAAGCTCAGTGCTGGCCCAGGCAACATGGATAGGAATGCTTCGGTCAAGTGCCCACAGCGCCATCACTGCTTGTTAATGGGCAGCCTCTGACTCTTCAAGTCACCCAGCCAAAAAGGTCTGAGACAGCATTGCTCACCCCTCTGTTCAGATCAGGAGGTTGGATTCTGACATATGGAAACTTAAGGTTTGAAGCTCACATGGTGACTACTCAGACTAAACTTGCTGCATGGATGAAAGACTGTAATCCAAAGACAGGAAAGTATGACTTCACTGAAATCAATATGAGTTTTACCACTGATTTCAGCAGAGAATTTCATGGCTGTTTGTTAGTGCTTTCAGGAATAAAAGTATTCACAAAATAAAGAAGAATCCCATACAAACAACATCTAACAAACAGTTCCGTATGAGCAGATTCTTTCTCTCAGAAATAGCCACTGCCACTTACAGGTAAGTGGAAAAGAGGCAAAACTGAAAAATCAGTAGGAACCTCAGTCATCTGAGGGATTAAGAACAAGACAAACAGGCAAATTCCAGAGAAACCTACAAGGAAAAAGAATCAGTGACACTTGTGGAAGAAAGCTGATAGTTCTAGTTACACGCTGTGTTCTCTGCTATGTGCATCTTCTCCATTGCCCCTTATCTTTAAAGACTGTTTCCTTCTATTAAAGAATCACATATCTTGCCACTTATTTCTCACTTAGAATCATAACACACTTAATAATAATTTATTACTGTGGTGGGTTGACCCTGGATGGGCGTCAGGTGCCCTCCAAAGCCTCTCTATAGCTCCCACCCATCAGCTGGAGAGGGGGGGAAAAAATGTAATGAAAGGCTTGGGTGTCGAGATAAGGACAGGGAGATCACTCACCAATTACTGTCTTGGGCAAAACAAACTCAGCTTGGGGAAACTGATTTTATTTATTACCAAACAAACCAGAGTAGGATAACGAGAAATAAAACCAAATATTAAAACCACCTTCTTCCCACCCCTCCCTTCTTCCCAGGCTTAACTTTACTCCTATTTTTCTCTCTCTCCTCCCCACCAGCAGCACAGCAGCATGGGGTATGGGGGCTGCGGTCAGTCCATCACACGCTGTCTCTGCTGCTCCTTCCTCTCCAGAGGGAGGGCTTCTCACACTCTGCCCCTGCTCCATCCTGGGTGCCCTCCCACAGGAGACAGCCCTCCACAAGCTTCTCCAACATGAGTCCTTTCCATGGGGTGCAATTCTTCAGGCACAGACTGCTCCAACATGGGTCCCCCATGAGGTCACAAGTCTTGCCAGGAAACCTCCTCCAGCCTGGGCTCCTCTCTCTCCATGGGCCTGCTCTTGCTAAAGACTGTCTTCTTTCTTTCAGGACTCCACTCCATATACTCATTACTGGTCTACTTAATTTAGCTGGTCTTTGATTACTTAGAGAGTGTATATATATGTGCAGAGAGGGATCTGTTCCACTAATTCTCCAGTGTGGATGTTCAGTTAGATCTTACATCTCCTTAGGTTTTTTACATAGAGAGAAAGTGAGAAATGACGAAATGCCCTGGACAACTCCATCTTTCTCCTATAATTGTACAGAGAATTTATGGACACCATCTACCACTTTTTTTTTTGAGGTGAAAGGAGCTTATTGCAAAGTTGATATACCCAAGAAATAAGAATAAATCTATCACCACTCTGAGGCACTCATAATATCAAACTTAAGATTTCTAAATTTAAACCTGTCCAAATGGTACCTCTTAAGTGTCCTCATCTTTTCTGAAACCCTGAAAGGAAAACATCTGTTACTGGGTTGAAAAGGGCAGGGGTAATTTAGTTATCCATCTTTTGATTTTATTTAATAGATCAGTATAGTAAAGGGAAGCTTCTGGAATGAATCTGATCCTTTCTTCCATTTCCTACCAATAAGAGAAAATCTTCCATTCCTTCAAGAACAATAGTGTCTTCTCTGAGAAAAAATGTTTTTCAGGCTCAACGCATCCAAACAGTTTAAATTAGGTCTCTGGACAAGCTGCAGTTCTGCGTGTCAGCTGGTACTGATCTTGCTACTTATCTAAAGCCCTTAAATCACTACAGAACTGTTTAACATGGTTTGTCTGTAAGACTGATGATTTCAGCACCTCACCTGTGGCTGTTGCCAAGGAGTTTGTCCCACTGTTTACAGGAAAAAAATTTCTAAGAAACCTGGATTTGAACAGTTTTCCTCATTTTTACCTGACTTTAGTTGCAGAGAATTTCTATAGTGCTTCCAAGAAAGAGCTCTGGCTTTCTAAAGGACTCAATGTTACTTCAAGTTTCATTCGTGTAGCAATAAGGTGTCCAGTGTTATAAGGGTAAAGAGCAATAGGTCTTAGTATTGCTCAATGATCAAAGGTCTGAAAGGGACTGAAGATCACTGGCATCTTTATGGTACCTAATAGGGGGGTAAACTGTGTAGTTATCACCAGAAGCATTCTGCATCTTCTCAGATTAAGGCACTCAATGCAGCTTTAAGGGATTTGTCTGGAAAACTGAAAGGGTAACAACAACTCCTCCATTGTTCCATAGAACTATGGAAGAGACAAAACTTGTGGTGAATTATGTGAAATTTAGTGAAATCAAGTGCTGCTTTAAAATGGTATGAGAACAAGAACTAAAGACAAGATGCATGATGGATCTATAAGTACTTGTATGTGTGCCCAGTGTCTTTCCAACAGTTGCGTGTTCATATGAAGAAACTCAGAATGTGCATTATAAAAATGAGCAAGACTCTCACAAGATGGTATCATTCTTCCCCAGGAATAAGTTGTACAAGGGTGTGTACATTTCTCACATTCTGTTTGCTCAAGTTTTGCTTTATTAAATTTTTGGTGAAAAATCAGCAATATTTTTTGAGAGGAATCTTTGGGAGAAGGATTGCTCACTTTCATAATAAGTATGAAAACAACAGAGTACAAAAACCTGAATAAACAAACGAATAAGTAGGGCACAAAGACCACTATGTTAACCCTAGTGAGGTAGGTGGAGTTAGCTGTTAGTGGTCCAGTTGTTAACCTGAGACACATAACACTTTGGTTCAGCTTGTCACTCAACTACATTATTTTATTTGACCCCTGCTTTCAGTGGAAGACAATCATGGGTACCAAAGCTGGCTCAAAACATGAATCCTTTAGTCAATAGTCTGTTAGAACATTTTTCTTTTTTTTTTTCTCCTGCTTGACCAAGGAAAATAATTTTGTGTGCTCAAATTATTATGTTTTATTACAAATATATGTGTTTGAATTACTGATGATAGACCCGTGGGCACAACATGTATATTTTTCATTCAGATTTTTCGGAAGGGCTTCTTTCTGAGAAGTTACTATTATCAGCAAAGAAAGTAGAGGAAGAACATGAGTCTTTCTACCTCCTGCATTTATTTTAAGAAACACAATTGCAAAATGAAGATCAGAAGGTCCAATCTTAAAACATACTGAGTACCTGAAGCATCTGTTCCAGATAATGGGTGCACATCCAGAAATTATTCCGCTTACATATCTTTGAATCACTGGGGATCTGAAAAAGATGGTTTTCACTCTGATCATTAGATGATAGCAGGATATTTACAGAACCACAAAATCATGGACTGAGGCTGGAAGGCATCTCTGAAGATCCAGTCCAATCCCCTGTTCAAAGCAGGGTCTTCTAGTGCAGGCTGCCCAGGGCTATGTCCAGCTGGGTTTGAATATATCCAAGGATGAAAGCTTCAGAACATCTCTGAAAACCTGTTTTATTGTTTGATGACCCTCACGGTAAAATAGGGGTGATTTTTTGTTTTGATTGTTTTGCTTGCTTCCTCCCACACCCCTTCTATGAATTGTACTGAACTGAAGACTTAATAGTGCAATTTAGTATTAACATTTGGACCAAAGATGAGAGATATGTCTCAAAGAGGAGCAAAAAATTGTGTGTGTGTGTGTGTGCATTCACTGCCTGTGTTTATGACACCAAGTTATGAATTTGTGATTCTTTTTCCCAGGAGTACAAAAAGAATACGTAACAAACTGGGGCTCCAGGAGTGCCATGTTGGTAGTTGCCCTCTTCTCCTTCCCTGCCACGTGATTTTCATTGAAATGAAAATTCAGGCATGTAGGTCAGATGAGTGTTGATCATACCTTGTGTCTCTGTGTTTTGGGGATGAGAAGGCACTCCAGCTTACACCTGTGGGTCAGTTTACAAGTGGCCAAAGGGAGCACTGACAGTTCTGGAGGCATTTTACAGGAGCAGAGGACTGCAGGTGCTGGCTTGTCCTTGCTGTGGCAAATGGCTTGGTGCTGACTAAGACTCCAGAGGTTACTTATAGTTTGCCCTCAAAATATGAGGTGTTAGAAATTTTTTCACCTGCAATCTAAGCCATTTTCAGAAAGATTTATGCTCTAAATCAACTCTTCAGAGCATAGCTTCTTTTATTAGAAAAGCTTAAAGCACTGAAAGTACATTTTTGTTCATTTTGTTTTCTCTTTCAAATTTAAAACAAAGAAAAAACTTCCTGCTCTACAGTGCAGACCTTTTTGCCTCAATTTGGCTTTGGGTTTTAGTTGGTTGGGTTTTTTGTTTTTGTTTTTTTTTGGGGGGGGGGTTGGTTGTTGTTTTTTTTTTTGGCTGGTTTCAAACTGATAGATGTTGATATTAGCACAAAAAGCAAGCAAACAAAACTTACAGACTGGAGAGAAGGGGGAAGAAACAATTATCCAGCATTCTTTGCTTTCACCTCAACAGTTCTTTAGGATTCAGACCTGCATATATGCTTATGCATATATGTACACATGTGTAAAATGTATAGAAAAGTCAAATTCTGGAATTGAAGAATTTATTCTAGAGGGTTTAATTTTTCATGAAAACTTAATGAAGTCTGTAGATCATTCCACTGCACACTAATCAAGGTTTTGAAATGTCAGAATCTTCCAGAGGATGGAAAATCCCTTACCTACTCGTGTTTTACTTGATAGCATAGTGTCAGGTGTTCTTTAGCACCCTCAGCATTAACAGAACATGTGAGATTTTAACATTTCTGTGTGCCAAGTGAATAAGAGCAGAAACTTTAATAAGGTATGCCTTGATTTATCCTGTTGAAAGGACATTTACATACACAAATTACACACACACAAAATATCTCAGAAAGTGTATGAATACAAAGGAGATTGATGCAGATAGGTGGATCTGTCCAAGAGCCAAACAAGGGGTCTGTGGGTCTGCTAGTATGAAGGGAAATCAGGTACAAAAGGTTCACAGTCAGTCATGGTTGCACAAAACATTAGTTTAGGACTATTCTCAGTACGCTTGTTCATTTTTCAACCAGCCAAACATAATCTGTAATATTTATTTTTCAGCCTGAGTTAAAAAATCAGGTATTAAATAATGTCAGCTTTCTTCCAGTCTCCAGTTAGTGGAGAATTTGGGGTTCTAATGTATAATAAATTGGGGACAAAGTCAGAGATATAGGGCAGAGGAAGAACGAGGTGCATTATGAACAGGAGAACAGGGAAAGAGAAACTTGGTGCAACAGTCCAAAACAGAGAATTCAGAGAACTTCAGACAGCCATGGTATTTTAATTTACCTTAGAGGATGAAACCATAGCACAAAAAATAGGAAAAACCCCTCACATTTTTTTTATGAGACAACCATATTTAAAGCGTTACGTGCCTAGGGAAAAGTATCAAGATTTCCTTCCTTTCTCCCCATACTTCTCCCCCAGACTGATAATGTCCATAAAGAAGGTTTTGCATAAAGCTGAACTGAGCAGTCAATAAAGCAGCTATTTAAAATATTCAGAATCTGGAAGTTTGCTTTCTTTCCTAACTTTGCATGGAAGCTAGCCCTGAGAGACACTTGGAAAATAGCCCTGAAGCTTTGCTATGGCTTTTTTTTTTTTTTTTTTTTTTTAGCTGAACAGCATTATTAAATAGAAACATCATTCCTCTATGAGTTCTTGTCAAGGCCATGATGTCACCTGCAGTGAATGCAGCATTATTGCAGACATCAGTGGAACATGAAATGTGTGGGTTTAAGGGTGTATGCTTATGAATACAGGCATGGCTGTCCTGAACATACGCTGTGTAGACAAAGGACATCTGTGATGAATACCTTCCAGGTGGTAATTGTATAAAGGATCCTCTGCTCGGAAAGGAACAGCTCCATCACTGAAACTAAAGAATATAAAATGCTGTTAATGATACTTTATGCTGACATAGCACCTTTGTTCTAAAGATATCAGGCATCATACTAATGTCAATGAGCTCCTCTAAGCACACTTTCTTTCAAAAACTGTAGTCAAGAACCTAGCAGTTCTTGTTAAACCTCTTTCTGGTTTAGCAAGCTTCCTCTAGCTGTCAAATTGTCCAGCAGATTTTGCATCCTCTTCCCTTGTAGAATGGGCAGAGCCTTTTATTAATAGATTCTTAGACTCCCTTTCTGATTTGGCTTTCTGAAATTGTTCTTTTCACATACCTGATAATGCTCCTGTCTTCTACTCTAAAAGGCATAAGAATATTTCCTGAGAAAGGTATATACTGAAAAATGACAATGGAGCTTTAGACAGATGTTTCAGATGCTGCCTGAATAAAGCAATACTGTACCAGGCCTGTGCCTGTGTCCGAGACATCATGGAAAACTCTCCATGGGATGTCAGAAAATTATAGTGAGTTTGAAAAGAATGACGAGACATGGACATTGTTGCCCACTTCAATTGCTCACAGGATTAGGTGTCAGAGAGATGTATGTCCCTTTTGCAGTATGACAGGTATTCTGTAAATTCAGTGTTATCAGCAGTCGTATTACAAATTTTGTGATATGATTTCTTTTTCTAGGCACAGTTCACATAGCTGTATGCTGAAAATCATCAGCATTCTTTTAAAAAGGAAAAAGTGTAATAATATGACTGAAATGCATGTTATAATCTCAGCATTCATGATGGGAGAGCATAAAAATTCAATTTATATAACCATCTTAGGTTTTAACCTCTTTATTTTTCTGGGAGGATGTTGGCTTTAGGTGATGAAAATAGTATCGCGGCAGAGGCATGGAGAGATAAAATGAGACCTTTGGAGATGTAATTGAATCCCCTGTTTCCTTTCTACAATGTATTTAGGATTGGTCCCTTTCTAACATAGAATGTAAGACTGGGCCTTGATCTGGTGTAGTGAATGCCATGGCCATGCAGTGTTGACTGCAGAGAAGACTTCACAAAGGTCCCAGGAAAGACAGAGAAATAGGAGACTTTCTCTTTCCTTCCTTCCTTCCTGCCTTTCTCCTTTGCACTCTGCCCCCTCCCCTTCTGTTTTCAGATGGTGACTTAAATTGATTGCTGGGGTGAAAGTTTAGCAAGCTATTTGGATTTATTTATTTGGTGATCACCACCACACACTTGGCTCTAGCTCTGCCCTATTCCACTCCTCAGCCCGCTCCTGCTTTCTGTAATTCTCTGCTGTTCCCTACCCCTTGCAGCTGTGTCACAGCCAGGATAAAATCTCCATTTTCAACCCAGCACAGACCAGTTGTGTCTAAGGGGATCAGTACTACCTAAATTAGTGTTACTGCTATATTATTTTCAGAGAGCTGTCAGTAGCTGAGACAGCTTGTCTGTATCCATGATTTCTACCCGCCGTGATTACCTTAGGAATGAGGCTAAACAGATAAGCTTAATTTTTTCCCTACACTTACATGACTTCATTTTTTCCAGTGGTTGCTTCGGGCTTTCAGGAGTTCCTTTATTCACATTCTTGGCAGAGAGTTGGCTTTGCTCAATGATTGAAAAATGAAATGAAATAACCCAAACAAACCCACCCCCACTCTCAAAGCCAAAAACCATCCTTCTGTAATATTTTCAGACTTGGAGACTTAGAACATGGAAAGACTATAAGCCATTTGAAAAAGACAAGATTATCGTACTTTTACAGGCATCTAGCTGCTTGAGCTACTAAGTACGGATGTGGAAACCCCATGTTAAAGTCCTTCCCTGTTCTGAAGCAGGCTGGCTGCACGTTTCTCTCATGTTACAGGCAGTGCTTAGACCACAGGACACTTGTACTCCTTCCCTCCTCACTTGGCTGCAATTCTCTATCCTCCCCCTCCCCTGCACATCAGTCTTCTGCACAATGGCCAAATATCTGATGTCTATAGTGATTTCAGATACAGTGAAAAACATATCATATCTACTTCTAATATAGATTTTTTTATACCTTGCCTGTTAAGGTGTTTTACATGCCAAAATTTTGAGAATTCACCATTTTCTGTTTTTTCCATTAGGCACTATTGAATAAATTCACAAACACTTTCTGTGACTTCTTCACCAAAAGCTTTACAGATATTTTCCCTGATTATTTTTAGGATTGACATATTTGAACTTAACTGCTCGACAGGATATAATTTTGTGGACCTTTGTCTTATCTTCCAGACAGAGTATCCTTGATAGATGATGAAGTTTTGAGGTTTACTATCAGCTGCATTCTTTTTTGCCTTGCAATATTTCAAACCTGGAAGTTCTCAGACAGAGCCTTTCAAGAGAGAAAAAAAGCTCATTCAGTGTTTAAAATATAGAGTAACGGACATGTTCTACATAGTCTTTTAAAGAAAACAACTATTAAATTATCCTGTGACTTTCTTCTAAGGCTTCTGTTAAACTGTCAAACTCTTTTTAGGCTTTCTATCATCCTTTTTCAACTCAATGTTTTTTTTGTGTGTATGAAAGAATGAGGTGATTAACATAAAAAAAAAAAAGATTTTGAGAGTACACTGCAAATCTATTTGGCTGATAGTGGGCAGTGGGATCCCAAATTGTTACCTTGCCAGAGTCCACTATTTGAAAGTCTCTAGTTTTCAGTAACAAATGGCAAGTTCTGCTGTCTTAGAGATTTCTGGGGAACACCTGCATAGAGCTACATCAAGTATTGCTCCACTGTAAAACCTTTATTCCAGGTGCTACCCAGCTTGGATCAAGGGATGGGACTGTTTTCATAATTTATTAAAACTTCCAGAATAACACCTGAGCTGAGGTGTGTGCCATAACTGTTGTTTTATCAGGATAGAAAACCTACCTCGTCTAGGAAACTACCCCTCACTGTCTTTAAAAATTAAAATTGAAACTTTTGAAAAGTATATTGGGAAGAACGAAGTACTACGGGGGTAAATGTACTTCTGATTTCATTATGATTTTAATCATAGAGTATTTCTAATAAAGTTTTATCTTAGAGTATAGAATCATACTAAAGCATGTGGGAAGAGAAGAAGGAGAATTTCAAGTTGATTAAGCAAAAATTTTCCATTCTGGTAAAAATAAAACAAGAATTTTAGAGTTGAAGAAAAAAATATCTAGTAAAAATCAGTGATTTGGCAACAACAACAAAATTACAAATATGTGTCTGTGTTTGCAGAACTGTTTAAATCAGAAGAAAAAAAAGATGAAAACTTGAAAAGGTAAAAATGTTGCAAATTTTCAAGGAGACATTACCTTTGTTTCCATGTTTTCTTTTCTTCCATTTTTATATAAAGCAAAAAGTATTTGAAAAAATGGAATATCTGGTTTTGGTTTGACCTGAATGATTTATTTGTTTAAAGCATGTTTTTATGGACCTGCCTGTGCAAAGCACAATGCATTATTCACAACTCAGTACTGTGGATTGTACTTCAAAAACAGGTCTACATGGGGATTTCACAAGATTTGCTCAAAAAAACTAGACAAAATTGAGAAGATTTTTTTTAAAAAAACAAACCCAGAGCAATAGGCAGGATGACCTTTGGGGACATGCAGTTCACTTTCTGTCAGTAATTCAGATAGTCAGGATATCTTGTTCAAGCTACCAAGGTATAGCACAAAAGCTGTAAAACCTGCTTAAACCCTAATGGAGAGCTTTAGCAGAATGGGGTACTATGGTAATCGTATTTTTTTTTCAAACAGATCTGAATGCTAATTAACTTTCAGTGCTTTATGGTACATAAATTTTTCTCCTGCAAGTGCTATTCATGTGTTTATTCTCACAGACCTGAATAGGCTGAAGTAGGCATAAAAATGAATTCTCATGTGCCACGTTAAGCATATAGACTGCTGTTTACAAGATGAGCGTATTACAACTGCACTAGCTGAAGTGACTGACCAAAATCAATCAGAGGTCACAAACAGAAACTACAAATCCAATCCCAACACTGGTACTGGCTTCAGATTAGAAATACTTGGGGTTTGTCTGTGCTAAGTCTTGGGTTTACCTCAGATATAGTCCTGAGCTTCCTTGAACCAGAAAAAGAAGTAGAAAAAGAAACCAAATAAGAAGGCAATCAGAACATTGCTGCCAAGTCACATTATTAATAGAGTCATTACCTTACTACTTCCAAATATTGAATTACAAAAATCAAAGCTTAGATGCACTTTTAATCTGAAAATTTCAGAGTTCTTACCAAGAAGTTAAATATAGAATTAAATTTATCCCTTTTTTACAGATTGTTTTTATAAGAGCTATATATTTTTATGTCAAAATTACCTTTTAGGTACCTTGCAAAATTTAAAGGCAGCTGTAGTCATATAACAATTAAACATCATTAACCCTAAACTACCTATGAAGCTGCCCTCATCAAGCTGCCTACTGAATAACAACTTGTTGTGAGGTGGTATTGTGCTGCCCTATTTTCTGCTTTTCTAAGAAAGCCGTGGATAGTTTTGTCTGTTCTTTGACTTTTATCACCTATAAAGGAAACCAGCATTTGGCATTTTTAAGCTACTCCTAACACACCGTGGCTTGCTTTCATAATGAATCAGGCTAAAGCTTTGTCCAACTGAAATGGGACTCAAATGCTGTTGTGAATTTGCTGACGATTCAGCACATAAAGCAACGGCAGGCAGTCTGTCCAGATCAACCACTTTAATCACACCACATCTAATGACTCCTTATTAAGAAATTAAAAGGAAAAGTTTATTGTTCTATACAGTAGGCTCTTAAACATGCTTCAGTATGAAATATGTATGTATATATACTATGTATATATATAGTATAAATTTGTATGTATTTATGTATGCGAGTGTATATATATACACACACTTATAGAAAAATAAAATCAAGAAACTTGAGAAGATGAACTACATCACATAAATACAACCAAAGTGTATTTCATTAATTACTGACTTTCAGGCTTAGGAAATAAAGTCAGAAATATGTAATAGCTGTAAGATCTTTCTTTCACTTTCTCTGTTTTAAAGGTCTCTGAATGATGGAAAATGGTTACTGTTGTCTTGATTGCTATTCTCCCTTCAGTAGCCCATTTAAATTCAGTAATATTACACCTGTCTGTACTTGCTACTTGAAATAAGATCATCTCTATTCAGCTTTGCCTCTTATTGGTTTCCAGTATTCTGGTAGAGCTGAGAATTTTCAGCTGACAGGTCCCTTTGTGCTCGGTTCCACATAAGCCTCCAGTAAGACACATATCTCCCCCCCAAAAAGTTCGTAGACTAAATGACAAACTGACAAAAAATAAGTTGAATAAAATATCTTATATGGTTTATGGATAGGGACAAAGGTTAGCAGGAAGTGTGACTTGCTCTTCAGTGCACACACACAACCAAACCAAGAACTGACTTTAGATCGCCCGTTTCCCTAGTGCCATCAGTACAAGACGTTCAGTCCTACCTTTGATTTAACTTTCTTTTACACTTTCCCCATGCACCTGCTGTTCAATATCTGGGGTTCAGATTCTGCAGAATGACAAGGTGAGCATACAAATGTGCAAGGTTGTAGATGTAAGCAAGATAATTAACACTGAGAGGCATGCTCAGCATATTTTTACTTTTTTTCCTCACAGATAACGACTTTCTTGCCTTTGAATTTAAGAAGAGGTACCATGTAGTATTCCTACTACAATTAATTGATGAATACATTCTCCCACCAAGAGATTCTTCTTTGCCTAGAAACCTGCCACAAGCAACCTAAATATGTACATTCAAAATAAGCAAAAGAATAAAGAGATAGAGAGAAGGGAGGGGGGACAGGGGAGATGGATGACTAGCTGATATGTATCAGTTACAGTATTTGTATTCTGAATTTATTCCTCTAACCTCACTTGAAATCCTAGAGAAATTGGGTGCGTCAGTTAAAACTGACCTTAGGCAGTTTCAACTCACATGATGATTATTTGCTCAGAAGTTCACTAAAGGTCTATTTGACTGTGGCAGTATTACAGGAGGTCATATTTTTTCAAACATGAACTATTCTTGAACAATTTTTACGATTTATTGGGCAGGAATAAGCTTTCCATCAATAACAAACACATAGCTTCTTTTTCACATATTTGTCTTAAATCTTCTTCTGTTTATTCATCACTGTTTCTTATAGATTTTAAAAGGAAATGCCACATTTCTCTCAAAGATAAGAGTTCTCCATGCCCTTTGTTACAGTACAGTAAATCTGTGATAGATTATAATATATTATGACATTCCCAAATTTTTAATATTACAGTGTGAAGATCTGGAACCAATCAGAACAACAGGTAATTACTATTTTCACAGTATCTGGAACCATTAAATTGTATATAGGTCCATTGTGCTGGAACCTGAACATTGATTTGGTAAGGTTTGGGTAGGAATCAGGGGGAGAACCAACAAGGCAGATATGCTGGTGGCAGTCTCTTATACACCACCCAACAAGGATGAAGAGGCAGATGAAATGTTCTACAAGCAGCTGGGAGAAGTCTCAAGATTGCTAGCCCCTGTTCTTGTGGGGGACTTCAACTTACCAGATGTCAATGGGAAATACAGCACAGTGGACAGGAAACAGTCTAGGAGGTTCCCAGAGTGTATGGGAGATAACTTCCTGGTACAGCTGGTCAGTGAGCCAGCCAGGGAGATGCCCTGCTGGACCTGCTGTTTGCAAACAGGGAAGGACTGATGGGTGATGTGGTGGTTAGAAGACATCTTGGGCATAGTGATCACAAAATGATAGTTTTCAATTCTTGGAGAAATAAGGAGGGGGATCAGCAGAACTGCTGCCTTGGATTTCTGGAGGGCTGATGCTGGCCTCTTTAAGACCTTGGTTGACAGAGTCCCTGAGGAGATAGTTCTGAAGGGCCAAGGGGCCCAGGAAGGCTGGGCATTCTTCAGGAAGGAAGTCTGAAATACACAGGAGCAGGGTGTCCCCATGTGCTGAAAGATGAGCTGGCAGGGGAGAAGACCGGCCTGGCTGAACAGAGAGCTTTGTCTGGAACTCAGGGGAAAAAGGAGAATTTACCACCTTTGGAAGAAGGGGCAGGCAACTCTGGAGGACTGTAAGGATGTCATAAGGTTATGCAGGGAGAAGATAGGAGAGGTGAAAGCCCAGCTAGAACTCAGGCTGGCCACTGCTGAAAAAAATAACAAAAAATGTGTTTACAAATACATTAGAAACAAAAGGAGGGCTGAGGATAATCTGGAGAAACTGGCTGCTCAGGGCTTAGATGGGTGTACTCTATGCTGCATAAACAGCTGGCTGGGTGGCTGAGCCCTAAGAGCGGTGGTGAATGGAGTTACATCCAGCTGGCGGCTGGTCACAAGTGTTCCCCAGGGCTCAGTATTGGTGCCCGTCCTGTTTAATATCTTTATTGACGATGTGAATGAGGGGTTTGAGTGCACGCTCAGTAATTTTGCAGGTGATACCAAGTTGAGCAGGAGTGTTGCTCTCCTTGAGGGTAGGAAGGCTCTACAGAGGGGTCTGAACAGACTGGATTGATGGGCTGATGCTAATTGTATGAGGTTCAACAAGGAGAAGTGCCGGGTCCTGCACTTGGGTCACAGCAACCCCATGCAATGCTACAGACCTGGGGAAGAGTGGCTGGAAAGCTGCCTGTAGGAAAAGGAGCTGGGGGTGCTGGTCAAGAGCCAGCTGAACATGAGCCAGCCGTGTGCCCAGGTGGCCAAGGCGGCCAGTAGCATCCGGCTTGTATCAGAAACAGTGTGGCCAGCAGGACAAGGGCAGTGATCGTCCCCTGTACTCTGCACTGGTGAGGCCGCACCTTGAGTATTGTACTTACTTTTGGGCCCCTCACTGCAAGGGGGATGTAGAGGTGCTTGTGCATGTCCAGGGAAGGGCAAAGGAAGCCGGTGCAGGGTCTGGAGCACAAGTCTAATGAGGAGTTGGTGAGGGAACTGGGGTTGCTTAGTCTGGAGAGGAGGAGACTCAGGGGGGATCTTATCACTCTCTACAACCTGAAAGGAGGCTGTAGGCAGGTGGGGGTCGGTCTCTTCTCCCAGATAACAAGGGACAGAAAAAGTGGAAACAGCCTGATTTTGTGCCAGGGGAGATTTAGATTGGATATTAGGAAAAATTCCTTCACTAAAAAGGGTGTTGAAGCATTGGAACAGGCTGCCCAGGGAGGTGGTGGAATCACCACCCTGGAGGTGTTTAAAAAACGCATATAGATGCAGTGCTTAACAACATGGTTTACTGATGGACTTGACAGTCCTGTATTAATGGTTGGACTTAATCTCAAAGGTCTTTTCCAACCTAAGTGATGCTATGATAGGTTTCCTATTGTGCTGTATTTGAAAACATGAGATAATAATCCATAGAATGAAACTGTGCAATAAATACATATTAAAAAAAATCAGATTCTGTTTTAGAATAATAGTGCAATTCTTTTTTGGCAGAAGCTAGGAGATTTTTCTGATCAGACACACCTGATTCCACAAAATGTTCTTCCCTCTTTGTTTTTTTTTAACAAGAATGTAAAATGGTACAGAGATATGAAAGCCGTTGCAGTATAAGTATCAGTAGGTTGAAATCTAAAGGCTTTTCGTACCTAGTCTAAGGGACTACTCCACTAAGCCTGCGCAGATACGCTGAGTTGTGCTATTGTGACAAAAAGAAACATCTTTCATGTAGACTAGTCTTTTTATTTTTTTTTCTTAATGTCCTTCTCATATTACAATAATGTCTTAATTTTTTACAATTCTCTGTGCAAAGTCCCAGATCCAGAAATACTGGAAAGCAAGTCTCTGTACTACAAGCAAAACAGTGCTTTCAGTGGGCTGCTGAGGAAGCAGGCAGGAAATAAAACCCGAATTCTGCTGGTGCCTTGCCTGTAGAGGACTGTTACTTGGAAATATTTCAGATTTTAAGAACAACTGGCTGGTTAAAAACTGTTTCATTATAATTTTTGCAACTAACCCTGCTACTTAAAGATTTTTATGGGAAAATAAATGAAAACTAAATGAAAGCTTCTTTCCTGGAAGGAACTTATGAAACAAAGAAATGTCCAGAAGAAGTAATAGCCATTTTTCTAATATGATGTAACACTCTCTTAAAACTTGTACATATATTATTTGTTCTACTTTTACCATGATTATAGAAAGTACATTTAAAGAATTACAAGCAGACATGTTTGGAAGGATTTTTTAGTAATCAGCTGCAACATACAGATTTCCATATTTGATATGGAGAAATAGTGTGAAATGGGGACAATGGACATCGATTGTGATTGTATATGTCTGCTCGAGGAATGTGCGTATGGTGACTAGTCATGGGTGCGGTGTCTGGTCACATAGGCACACAGCTCTGAGGAGACAACTACAGTTTTGAGGAGATGCCTGCCCCTCTTCCTCTAACAAAGGGGAGACGGGGAGACGCCTGCCCTTCTTTCTCTAACAAAGGGGCTATTTAAAAGAGAATGAGAAAAGGATGAGAGACATTCAAATGCTGTCTAGAGGGAGGGAGTGCTAAGTCTCCTTGCTGGAGAAGATCGGATGGTCACAAGGACATGAATCACCTTTCCTTGCTGAAGAAGGTCGGATGGTCACAAGAACATGAATCACCTACAAACCTGCAAGACCACCACATTCCAGGCAAAGGACTGATAAGCTAATTAACATACGAAGCGGGGTTTAGGTAACGAATATGTATAGGCGTTAATTGAATATTCATTTGTTTTATTGTATAAATGTGAGATGGTTCGTCACTTCGGGTATGCACGCTTGTGGAGGAGCGATCCCCCGTGCATCTGCACGCAATAAACATACCTACTTTATAACTTTCGAGTTATAGAGTCTAATTCCACACGTCATATTAAACCAGACTTTCAGCTATGTTTTAAAATTTATTCTTTATTCCAGAAAGTTTAGAGCAAGTGAGACACAAGATCCACAGATTAAGAGTTTTGGATATGTTTCCTTTAAAAAATGTACTAAGACAAATAAGTGAGACAAACATGTGATGTATTAATTTGTTAAAGAAATGAAAAGCTCCTTATACTGCAGAGCAGAAATGAGGAAACGTACAACAAAATAGAAAAAAATTCAAAATGAAACAAATTATTGTCCTCGCCTAAAACATGACTGTGGAGCTCATTACCACAGGATAGCAAGAGGACAAGAGATTAGTGGGATTCAAAAGAAGGCGAGGAATGTACATTAACTAGAAGAAGAATAATTATATCAGTATTTAACATTTTTGAAAGGAGCAGAAACCTAATTCAGGAGTTAAAATTGAACTTGAGTTAGAAAGGAGACCTTTCCTGGTGGCAATTAGCCTCTAATTGTCTATTACAGGGTTTTTCTGAAATTGCTCAGTGACTTAGCAAGCTAATAGACAACATAAAACCACAGATCTTGTCCAGAATGCAGCCTGGTGTTATCATATCTGGGAGACTCCAATTTTTCTCGATTCTTGTCAGTTACCACTATGTGGTTGAAATTGTGATGTGTAAATAATTTATAGGCGTTAAGATTTTGTTTTTTATTGCTACAGAGCTCTTTGGATTGCAGAAATTGTTCTCCCTGGTAATTACTGTCTGCATTAAAAAAGGGGAAGAAATAAGAGATAGCTGTACTAAGTGCAGTGCTTCTTTCTTCTTCATCATCAGAAAGAATAAATAGAAAACTTTGTACCACTTTTGCTAGCCTACCTGCAGTTTTTTATACCTATATCATGTCCTCCTTTATTTTTTGTCTTCCTTGAATAAATAGCCCAAGATTCTTCAATCTCTTCTGCAGAAGCTGTAATTCCTCTCTCACATTCTTCTGTTTGCAGTAGAATTGTATAAACGAAAATGCTAGACATCACACAACATTCTTTCTTGTAATTGGAATGTAATATTTTTTTGTATTATTTTCCATCCCTGTTCCTTTCTAATTGTAGTGTTTTGTTTGTCTTTCAGCTGCTACTGAAAGCTAGGTTTGCAAAATGGCAAAAAACATAGTGGGGTGAGTTGTGGAAAAGGATGCTGAGTAAAATACGGATTTTAAAAAAAGATTTTAACGGAACAGATAAAAAGCTTGTTACATGCCAACACAAAGGGTTTGCACATGTTTATGGTTATATATGAACATATCTATGCCTTCAGTGGTATAAATTAAGGACAAATGCCAGATTCTGCACCTGGGGTGGCGTAATCCTGGATGCTTATATAGACTGAGAGACAAGAGGCTGGAGCACAGCACTGCAGAAGGAAAACTGGGGATTTAGGTTGATGGTAAGCTCAATACAAGTCAACAATGTGCTCTGGTGACCAAAAGGGCCAGCTGTACCCTGGAGTGCCATAAGCTCAGTATAGCTAACCAGCAAAAAAAGTGATTGTCTCACTATAGTCAACATTGGTGTGGCCTGAAAACAGGTACAGTGTGCAGGTTTGAGCTCCACAATATAGTATATAAAAATATTAGGATGTGTTCAAAAAAGGGCAAGGAAGATGGTGATGCCCAAACGGCACAGAGTAACTGCTCAGAGATGAAGTTTGTCTTTAAGCAGCAAAGGTATTTATTTCGTGCAATGTTGGAGAGCTAACCGGTTTGCACCAGACAAACTAGCTCCAAAGTTTTCAGTGAAAAGTCAGGTAATTTATACAGTTTTCCTGAGAGGTTACAACATCTTACATACATATTCATTTGATTTCAACATCTAATCATTCCATTCATAATAGGTGGGATCTAGGTGGAGTAAACCTTTCAACTTTCTTTGTTCAACGATTTCCTGACTCAGTCTCCTTATCTCCTTCAGGTGCCCACCTTATCTTTTCTAATTATTCAGAGAACATTCCTTTACTTTAACATAGTCAGTGGAACCTTTTCTTATTCAGAGTACTTTTCAAATTATTCAGAGTACATTCCTTTCTCAACACAAACGGAGCATCACCCAGAGCACTGTACCAAACTCATTCTGACTAATCTTTTTAAGACCTTGCTCTGTTTCAATGGTGAAAAGACTACAGGGCATGACTTAAAAGGAATAGCTGAGGATACAAGGTTTGTTCAGCTTAGAGAAGAGGAGACTGAGGGATCACCTCATTACTGTCTACAATTTCCTCATGAGGGGGAGTAGAGAGGAAGGCGCTGATCCCTTCTGTTTGGTGTCCGGTGATAGGATGGGATGGGATGGCTTAAAGCTGTGTCAGGGAAGTCCATATTGGATATTTGGAAAAGTTCTTTACTGAGAACATAATCTAGCATTGGAACAAGCTCCTCAGGGAACTGGTCCATGGCACCATGCTTCCTGATGTTCAAGAAGTTTGGACAACTGTTGTGCTTTAACACCAGCTGGTGACTAAGCCCCACACAGCCGCCCGTTCACTCCCCCTGCAGTGGGATGGAGGCCAGAATCAGAAGAGTAAAAGTTAGAAAACTCATGAGTTGAGATAAAGACGGTTTAATAGGTAAAGCAAAAGCCATGCATGCAAGCAAAGCAAACCAAGGAATTCACTACTTTCCTTCTGCAGGCAGGTGTTTAGACATCGCCAGGAAGGCAGGGCCCCATCATACGTAACAGTTACTTGAGAAGACAAATGCCATAATGCCCAATGTCCCCACCTCCTTCTTCTTCCCCCAGCTTATATACTCAGCGTGACATCTAGCCCTTTGGCCAGTTCAGGTCAGCTGTCCTGGCTGTGCCGCCTCCCAGTTTCCCGTGCCCCTCCAGCCCTCTCGCTGGCAGGGCTGAGAAACTGAAAGGTCCTTGACTTAGTATAAACATCACCCAGCAACAACCAACAACATTGGCGTGCTATCAACATTGTTCTAGCACCAAATCCAAACCACAGCACTGCACCAACAACTCAAAAGAAAAATAATTTTATCCCAGCTGAAACCAGGACAACAATGCCCTTAGATACTTTTAGGTTGCCTCATGTGGAGTCAAGCACTAAACTCAATGATCCTGGTGGGTTCATTCTGACTCAGGATATTCTATGGTTCTATAATTATGTGATATGATGAAGTGTTTTCTGAACTAAATTCCTAGAGTGAAATGTGAATGGTAAAAAGGCTGGAAAGATTGGAGCCTAAATAGATAACTTACCTGAGTAACGTTTACAACATTTATCAAACCCTTTCCATTCATGATAAAGAAGAGGGAGACTTAAAATGTATATATTTGAACCCCATGGAGAGTTCTTGGAGAGTAATTAGCATTCTTGTATCAAACTTTACCTCCTGTTCCCTGTTCCACATAACACATTATTCATAATGTAAGCTTTATAAAAATCATTGCTTTCAGATAGCAGCATAAATTTATGTTCTTTTTCAGGCTCCATTTCATGCTTTGCTTTACTTAATAACACAGCATTTTTTTCCCCCTGAATTCCCACATAATTCTTTCTTCTGCAGCAAGGATCAATCAATTGGCATTACATTACTCTTGATACTGATACCATATAATTCTGTAAAAAACCTAAAAATCAACTTTGAACAAGACCATAAGTCCTCTTGTTCAATTAGTTCCGTAGAGTTAATGGTTAATGAGATCAGGAAATGCTCGTGCAAAGGAATAGCTCCAGGGATCTATTCATTCAAACAGAGTAAGGGGCATATCTAGGGCTATTGTATATTCCTTTCAAGGCCACCTCTTGTTTCTTTTTGAAGATGGAAACATTCTTCGCTTTGAAATCTGTTAAGACAAATGTCTTTCAGAGACTGTGGACTTGATCAAGAAAGGCATGAAATCCCTACATATATTATTTCTATTTTGTTGCATGAAGTGCAGTCATTACTGGCCCTGACTGCTTTAATTTACTATATTTTTCCTACATTTCAGAATGCTATATACATTAAAAAGATATCTGTGTGCTCAGTAGGTTCATAATGAAATTCAGACTGGAAGGGATCTTGGGAGGTCTCTGGTCCAATCACCTGCTCACAGCAGGGTCTGTTATGAGGTTGGACTAATTTGCATGCAGTCATGTCTTGAACACCTTGAAGGGTGGAGACTGCACTTCCTCTCTTAGCCATCTGTGCCATGGCTTCAAACTCCTCATGGGGAACAAACTTCTCTGTATAACCAGTCTGAACCTCTCATATTTCACAGAATCATGGAATTATAGAATGGTTTGGGTTAGAAGGGGCCGTTGAAGATCATTTAGTTCCAACCTCCCTGCCACGGGCAGGGACACCTGCCACTAAACCAGGTTGCCGAAAGCCCCATCCAGCCTGGCCTTGAGCACTGCCAGGGATGGGGCAGCCACAGCTGCTCTGGGCAACCTGTGCCAGTGTCTCACCACCCTCACAGTAAAGAATTTCTTCCTAATACCTAACCTAAATCTTCCCTGCTTATACTTGGGTCCATTGTCTTTTGTGATGAGCATGGATCCAACTTCTTGATTACTCATTGTAGGTACTGGAGGCTGCTGTTAGGTCTCCTGAAGCCATCCTGCTCCTGGCTGACCAAGGCCAGCTCCCTCAGCCTCTTCTCACAGGAAACGTGCTCCAGCCCTCTGATCTCAGCGGTCTCCCCTGAACTCCCTCCAGTTTATCAATGTCTTTGCTACACTGGGGACCCAAAGCTGGGCACATACTGAGCTAAGGGTTTATTACCACACAGAAGGGACTAGTGGTTTTATTTCAGTAACAATGCAACAGTGCTACCTGCCACCTTACTCAGATGCTTGCATATCTGAGGATTACCTTGGTTTATAGATAATCATAGCAGCAGCATCACATCGTGGCCTGCTCTGCTGGTCTGTTTCCATCCTGAATGTACTGGTACCTGCCCTTCATAGCCTTTAATGGAAAAACTCAAACTTGTGGATTAGGGTTTTCTGTTTGGTATTATTTAAAGAAAAAATATTAAACTTTGACATATTTAATTTCTATCTCTGCCATAATCCACCTGATATTCTTTGAAGGTGCTTTAAAAATTATGTTCTACTTAAATAAGTGGAGACACAGGAATGTGGTTATGGCTAGTATTTTCCAGAGAGCCTAGCATAATTGAATATTTACCTTCAGCAGGACCAGGGCTCTGAAGTCCTTGTCATACCCTGAAAATTTTCAAACATATTTTTTCACTCTCTCCCCCGCCTCACCCACCCCTCCATCCACCCTTTTTTTGGGATATCAGAGTCCAGGTATTTGGAAATTAATCATAATTTTCAAAAGGAATATCTATTTGCCACCACCCTTTAAAGTCCATGAAACCAAAATTTAAAGAAAGGGAATATTCTCTTCTTAAGGGAAGACATATACACTATGAGCTGAATTTTAGTTTCCATTGGATCCTTATGTTGCAATTATGTAGATACTGGAATTTATCATGAATTGAGGGCAGTTACTGTCTCCGCAGGATATGGTTTTACCTGTAGAAATGCACAAAGAAAAAAATATAGTTTTAATTATCTAGTTTTTCCTGAAGTTATCTAGCCCTCACTGTTGAATTTCATGCTTACTTTAAGGTGTCCCACAAAACAAATCAATGAGATTGACATAAACCAAATGCAAGTTCATAAAATGCACTCGAATGTCAACATTCATGGTATTTTGTAACTTTTGTTACTGTTCAGAGATACTAATTTTCAATCTCTGGTATAAAAGTGTTTAATTTTTTTAATTTTATTTTTAGCAAACTAGGAGAAATAATTTGCAGATATAGTAAAAACAGGGAAGTTAGGGGGTGTTTTTGCATGTAGGAATGTGTGAAATGTACATGACTGGATTGTGGGTTCAATTACTTTTTGCATTGTTTTTACATTAACGTAATCTAATGGTTTGCTTTTAATTTAGCATAGAGATTGCTACCATGGTCAAAAGAAATCTGTGAGGGTATTACTTAAATTCTGAAAAAAGATAATTTGTAGTAAAGGAAACAAGTGGCAATTATAATAATTTGACAAACAATATGTATACACTTTTTTCTTCTTCAAAAGAAATATATTTAATCTATTTTTTGTTTACTAAATACTCTACAGAACACATTCCAGTTTTTTGAAATAAACACTAACAAAGCTGTGTGTTTACTGTTTAGTAGCTTCACAAATAACCAACACATTTGTTTTTTGAGACAATGACTTTTGTCCATGTTCTTAAATACTTGCCAAAACTACACTTCTCTTTAGGAAAAAAAAAGAAAAAAATCCATATAGCCAAGAAATTTATATTGAATGCAGCATTTTAGAATCAGAATTTTTACATGGTGTTTATTTTTTTTTAAATACTTACACAGCACCTAAAATCAGTACCTTGAATCTTTGCCCATAATAAAAGATAATAAAGAGAACCTGAGCCTCCACTTGCTTTGTCATGTTTTGCGGTGTACTCAAGTCAGACTAATGCAAGACTAATGCAAACATCCATTTCAGCTCTGCTGTGCTCCCTGTCCAGGCAGGCAGAATACAAAGCAGCTGGGAAGTGTTTGAACTGATCTTACCATGACAGCTGTTTAGGAGTACAAGATACAGTGGTGGCATTAGTTATAATACACGCAGAATAATCACAAAAACTGTTGCAAAGCATTTACCAAACATGCACAGCAAATGTTAGTCCCTTTAAAACACATGAAAATTAAAGCAGTAGTAGCCTATCAGTTGATAGCCATAAATATAATTCTATGCTTCCAAAATAATTTGTGTCTTACTCTTTACACAGGAAGCAGCAGTCTGCAGATTGTTATTAGGAATGCTATTTTTTTTGAAAACTTCAACATCCAATAATAAATATTGTTATTTTAAACCCCAAGTTGGACATCAGGAGTCTGATAACTGTTTGTAGAATAAATGCTTTGCATTCAGCTTAAATGGTGAACTTTGCAACTCCTGAACTTTTGTAACCATATACTGTTACAACTTTAAAGAGGACTAAATATCCTAAGATCTTCCAGGCTTGTTGCTGTTAAAAAATGAACGATACACTTCTTTTACTGAAATGTGTATCTTAATATTCGTTTTGTTAATTAAGTACTAAAAAAGAGTTGCATCTAATTATGGGGCTCATCACAAAGATTTTTTCCACTTACATAATGAAAACCTTCAGAACATACGTGATGGCTTTCCTTTCTTTAAAGAAAAAGAAAACTTTTAAATACCTCCTACCTATGCAAGTTTATACCTGCTTTCATGACTGCTCTGCTAGCCACAGTTGTTCCAGAATAGGAACTATTACAGAGATTTTTCCCTAATTAACTACTTGCAATTAGATATTTTGCTGGTTTTGTTCAGAAAGACAGTAGATACGGTTTTGATTAGAAGGGTGTTAAAGACAGTTCACTCCTTTGGAAGTTATACAATGTTGCAATTTATTAATATGTTATAATTTCTTCAACATCTCCACAGATTGCCCCAAATAATTATATTTTATTTAATTTCTATATTGCCATTGAAACCAAACTTTCAGATTTCACAAATTACAATGTATTCTAATGCTGTGATAACAGCTACATTTTTTGTGAGTTTTGCTGCTTTTTAACAGTCTCCATACCTCCTGGTCTCCATTGGTAGAATTTGTGTTCAGTTTAAAACCAATGCATTTCAAAATTGGTCGTCATATTTCAATTGTGAGATATTTCAGTGAAACATGTTTTCTTAAGAGGCAACCCCTTCACACTCTTCCAAGGTAGTCAATTTTGATTAGACTTTAAGGAATAACAGTCAGATTATACATTATTAACTAATTTCCTATTCCTAAATTCTTGTCCCAAATACTGAAAGAAAAAAGAATGAAAAAAAGATGAATGTAAAGAAAAAAGTAATTCTCCATCATTTACTGCAAATACTATTACTGAACAATACCCCTTTGTGATAGCTCAAGTGGATCAAACTTTTGGAACACCCAACCTTGTAAATATCTTGTCTTTTTTTGGTATGGGAAAATTCATATCATCTTGGGTCAAAAGCTTTGGATGACAGACCAGTAGTTTTGTAGACCAAGCTTACTGAAAACCCTCCCAAGTCTCTGCTCAAATTTTCATTAATTGCCTCCCAGAATCCCAGATGGCTGTAGAAAGTATGATTCATAGTTTAATTGTTTGAGCACCACGAAGCAAGAAAAAGTGAAAAAATCCAGGAGTTTGTAAAGGAATTATAAAATCATTGCTGTGAGTACAGAGAACTACAGACTTACACAAAGCAATAAACAACTTTCTGTTATTAAATATCACTCTGAACTGAAGAGGCTGGCAGATTTTCTTTGCGTAGCTTCTCTTAATTTTAAGTTATCTTTGTAAGATGAGCTTCTATATGAAGTAGCTATCATAAAAATGTGTATCAGTGCAGTTCTTTACAACTTGTAATAATGCTGTTACTGTGCATTGATGGCCTGACCCCACACTTTCAGTGAGGTCCTGTGCATGTCTCTTTTTGGTTAGATGCTCCCATATAAGCAACATGGCTAACCAAGCTTCTGCTGGCTCTGCAGTGTCTTTCCTAGACAGAACATTCTCTGCTTTTCTTTAGAATCTTAGTTTGAGAATTTGGGTTCCAGTCATAGCAAGCTCGTATCTATTTAACAGGTAGCATTCTATAGCAGAACATGCAGTTCTTGGTATGATTTCTCGTGGGAAGGTTTTCCCAGTTGAAAAGCACTCCTCCTTCTCTTTGTGATTTATTGTAACACAGAACAAATACAGCAAGTCAAAATTCTTGGGTCACACAATGCAAAGTATATTCAGATACTAAATGGGAGTTGTAAGCAATGGAAGCAGTTACAATAATTTTTTTTTGTACACAATCAGAATGAAATTCTTTAACTGAAATAAATGTTTTCCAAAATTATTATAACTTCCTTAGTGTAAAGAGCAAATGTTTATCTGAAATTAGGCTGGCTGGTTATTTATATGCTTATATTCCCCTGACTAGACCATCCTTTTATGCCACAATATTCTGACAGTTATCACTGAATCATATCTCACCATATGTAAATTCTGAAATGTGCTAAAAATGAAGACTTAATGCAGAATTTCCAACACTGGATATGGGCATCTTACCAAAAGTGGTATATTTTTATGACAAACAGAGTTGGAAGTCCTTTCTGGGAATAGGAAATACCTGCCCTCTGGATTTAGGAGAGTTCCATATTTTATAAAGGCCTTTCAAAAAGAAGACTATCTTTAGATAATTACTGCATCTTTTTGGGTGCTTAAAACTTTTATGATACAGAAACTGCTGTACAGAATTACTACCGAGTAAAAAACTGGAATGTATGTTGGAACTTTATGTGTTCCAATACTGAAAGGAAAAGTGTCAAGTAAAAAGAAAAACAGCTGATATAAAACAGACAAAAGAGACAGTGCCTGTAATTATTTGAAAAAAATTTAGAGGCTTAGTTCACAGTTTTACAGGTTCACTAAATACATCTTTATGTGTGAACTGACAGATTGACACACTGAAAAAAATCTTAAGATTGAAAAAAAGGTACGAAAATGAAACAGAAATGCAACAACAAAACATCAAAACTTCTTAATACTGTGGAAAATCAAATGCCACGCTGAGGCAGGTGTAGATTTCATGCATAATGTTGCCATGTATTGAAACACAAGTTTATAAACATTATGTGTACACACAGAGTTCAGGTATTTGCTTTAAGAAAAGACTTCCAGTGTGCAAGTGTATCAGTTTAATGTGTACAATTTACAATGCTAGAGTGGAGGCATATGCCATGAATTAATCTAGAATATGTTTCTACCACTGGATAGCCCTAAATTTGAAATTTAGTCCATACCCACTTAGAGAAAGTCACTGCCAGTGCCACTCAGCAATTACCAGGAAAGCCGTGTGTAAAAACTGGCTTGAAGTATTCCTGTATCACAGTCATTTCAGGAGGAAACTTGCTTTAAAGGTTCCAGAAATGCACCAAAGCAATCATTATCAATTGAGATCACAAACACTCATGGCGGTGGACACAGCAATTTCAGGAAGTGAGCGATATGGAAAAGGATGCTAATCCAGTAATTCATATGGTGAAGTTAAATAGCCATAGATCTTTTCCCATAGATCTCAGCAATAGGTCTACTGGGGGAAAAAAATCACAAAAAAATTGGTGAAAGAAATCCTATTTTTTCATCAATCAAACCCCAACATTTTTTAGTGGGTACAGCAGAGGAAAAATATATAGGAGACATAAGGCTTGAAGGCCCTGAGAGCACGAATAAGACCAAACTGAACTGTAAGCATACTGAGGTCTATGTGATACTTCTATAGGTGAGCAGGATCAATGAGTGAATGCAACACTCATTGTAACTTTTCATCTGGTTATAGGGAGGTATGTGAAAAGTGGAAAAGATTCAGCAGGCAAAGTGGAAGACTAACGACAAGTCCATCTGCCTCATCCAGAATCTCACATCTTCCCTCCATCGCTGTTTTAAAACAAGTGTTTTAACATCTAGAATCTCCTGCATAATAAACGTTAGTTTCTCACTAGTGTAACAAAAAGGCTGATAGCTAAGGCATTCAGCTCAAGAGTTGGAAGAAAATCCCTTCAGGAAGGGAAGGAGCATGCAACTGGACTGCAGACCTCTAGGCAAACAGCGAAGGTGACGTGTCCTGTGGTGCTGTTTTGGAGTGGGTGGAGATAGAAGAGGAAGAAGACCTAGTGTGGTCATGATTATTATTAGTGGTTATACACATGAAGGCCAGCTGTGCAACAGTTTTGAAAATCTGCCGAGACAAAGACATGCAGAAGTTGTTTTAAGGATTTAGGCAGCTTTATGCACATCCAGTAAGAGAGAAGGGGATGCTGCAAGTTTCATATGCAGATTCCATTTCTTTTGGTATCTAAATATGCCTGTCTCAGGAATCTGATCCTTATATTTGATCTGATGAAGCAGAAAGTCAGTGACTGAGCATGGAACTAAGATCAGATATATCAAGCTTAGTGCTTTCCCCATTGAATCATCCTTCTTTTTCTTTTCCAGGCGCATACAAGTTTGAAAGTTTTCCTCTACAGCGTCTCTGGGGCATGCTTTGTTTTGCAATTCACAACTCTGCTTGTGAAGTAAATACCAATAAGTCTCACGCCGAGCATATAAAACCTTTGCCTGGCAGCACGTACAACAGCTTTGTTGCTCTCCTGCACTGCTCTGCCTACATTTTCTAACCTTCACCCACCACTTCTAGAGATGTGAGGCTGGTTTGATCTTCATCTGCATTCAATCTGTTCTCATTCTCACCAGACCACGAATCACCAAGGGATGCAAGCTATTGTGGACCTTTTGTGAAAGGGACACATGCCTACCAAACCTGTTTAAAATGATTAAATACTTTTTCATATTGTCCTGTGATTAAATCTGAGCATAGGACTTTGCATACATATCTCAAAGAGTTGGAAATTTATTTTTTTGTCTTTTGTTTTTGTTTGTTTGTTTGTTTGTTTGTTTTTACCAGGGAAGAATGAATCTGTTTACGATTTTATAATTACTGTAATTTACTTTGAGACTTTCTGTCATTTTACCCTTTGGTTGCTTAATGATTCATTTAAACTTTTAAGTGAAATTATTTCTTTTTTCTGTTTCATATGACCAAAAAGAAAAGGATGAAGAGCTTGCCCCTCTTTATTCAAGCTCTTTCTCCTTTGTACCTTTTTTTTCTAGTGATTGATCTTTCTTTTACCATCAGACATTACTCTGATTAATTGCTTTGGTCTGTGTATAGAATTTGCATAAAAAAGAAGAAAAATTAAAATCACAATTATGAAAAAAACAGTTTTCTAAGTCTACCTTGTTTTTCTTACACATGTGCAAGGTAAAATAAAATAATGACTTGCTTTGTGTTAGTATGTCATAATTGTCTGAAACTTTTGTTGCTATTTTAAAATAAACTCTGTAAATAATCATTCGCTTAAGGAAACACATAATAAGAAAAATAGTATGTAGATGCTAAGACAAGGTAGCACATTAAAGATGTGAAAAACTTAGTGTATAACCTGCCCATTCCATATTCTTCAGTTATTCTCTGGAGAGAATTCTCCCTTACTGTTTTCTATTTTACCATAGTAAGCTTATACAGGGATTCAGGATACAGACTGCTTCAGTCTCTTTGTTATTTTCCCTCTGGGGTTGTCACTCATGTCAGGATTTTTGAATCATTGCAGACATGATATTTGTTTATAAGTACATTTGGATATGTATGCATGGATATGCGTTTATATGCAGAGAAACAATGTGAAGAAGTACAGATATTAGAGACTGAAGAAAACATAAAAGTTAAAATTATGCATTGTTCCTGATTTAATCTCACAAAGTCATTCTTAAATGATGAATGGTTACAATTCTTCCTGAAAGTCATCCTGCTTACAGTTACCTCCTTGCTGACTGCAGGAAGTCACATCCTCAGCAGGCTAAATTGGCATCTCTCCGTCAGTAGCCACAGAGCTACACCAGAGGACAATCTGTCCCTGTACAAGCATAAATCATAGTAACACTAATTTTCCATTGCTTTGAACCCAGCATAGTACATATACGGCATGTAGGGAAGCAAAAATAAAGAATGAGTGAAATTCTCATTGAAATCCTAATGGCCAATGTTTGCAGATAGAAATGACTAGTCCCAGTGCATGGTTCGGCAGAGTCAGGGTAAAATTAGATAGAAACAAAGAAACGTCAAAATAGACAGAACTGTAAAATAAAATCAATAACCACCCACCACCATCGCCCCACCACCCCACCCATAATAACAATATTTTGTCTCGAGGAATTTGTTTGTAGGCAATGATTTAGACAGAATTACCAGGAAAAGTTAGTAGCTGTGTGTTTTCTTACCATACATCTAGGGCTTACTTTAGTGCCTGAAAAAAAGCTTTAACCTCATTGATATGGACTCTGCTAAAAAGCCTGATGTGTTATGAGTAGAATGTGTGAGTTCATGGGGTTACAATAGTCAGAAATGTTTCAAAGAAATGGCGATTTTATTATGAATCTCTATCTAGTTAGGCATTTATATTACTAACTACCTTGGTTTTCAGAAGAGTGTAATCTGAAAGAAGGCTAAACTCATAAGCTTGAGGATTGATTTGAACAGAAACCAGGAGTTGTAGCTTCAAGTGGCTTTTGACTCCACATCAAATGCCAAATGTACATCTTGGTTGAGTTTCTTATTGAAGCAAATCAACAATAAAAAAAAAAATTCATCAATGTTGATGACCAGAAACAAATCTGAATCAGTCTATGATTTAAGTTTTGCACAAAGCTGAACACGTAAAGCTTTATTTGAACCTCTGGAATACAATTATAATTAAGACTTCAAAACATCTTTTTCATTAAATTCAGACCTTGAATTTTGTAGCTTATTTGCATTTGAGATAAAAAGAGATACGCATTTTATATGTTGAAATTAGACTTGGAGAAGCATAAGCTCATTCCCAATGGCAAATATTACTAACTCCAATTCCAGTTATGAAAAGCTAAATAGTTTTTTTAAGTGGGAGACAACTCTTTTAATAGGCTTTCAATATTAATCCTCTAATGCTTATTGTTGCTTTACTTTCTAAAGGTTATGTTAGAATGAGTGAACCAGGAAAGTCTGAATTAGATTTAAATTAGAATTTAGGGTTAAGAATTAGAAATACCTGACATGAGATTTGCAGTTTAGATTTAATACTGTTAAAATTGTGGCTGTAATTTTAGCCATGTTTCTCCAAAACTGCTAGTTTAGATGAGCTTGCAAGACTATCCGTAATGTTAGACTTCTTAGTATCTGTTTCTGAAGGTTTTCAGTGTGTTAATATTCAGAAGATAACTATGCGCACACATTGTTGCCAAACTGAGTAAGAGGATCATGTTGCATAGAACAAGAACATTTTGTATTTTGGAATCTTATCTTTGACAGGACAACAAAAATTATAAATAAAACATAAGAAACATAAATTCTGGCCTTGGTTTACACACTGAAATGGCAGACATAAGAATGTCTGAATGCAACCATATGATGTAATGCACTAGTGCTATGCTGCATGATGTAAATAGTAAAAAGCCAAGAACAAAATTCCTTTTACTTCACAAATCTTGCACACCTGTGCTGGTATTAACCAGAAGTTTTTAGGAATGTGAATAACCACTTTTAAGAAAGTAGACTAAATACTATTAAACTCAAGAAAGGAGAGATCTTTAGGTCTGAAACCAGCCTGCTTTTTAATAATAATTAAAAGAAAAAATTGCACACATGAATTTGATTGTTTTAAGTTATTTTTGCAGGTGTATATGGCCCAGCAGGATAGGGATATTTTTTTTTTCTGACAGAGAAATCTTTGAAATTGCTAAGCTTTCTAGATTCTTCAGGATACCAGCAATCTTTCTCTGATACAACAAAGCTTCTCCTTACACAGCTCTTGACTCATAGATAGGGTTAAAATTACAGTGGTTAAAATCAAGCATGTATATAAATGCTTTGCTGCACCAGGCTTCTGTAAAAACAAGCTCTTTGTCTCTGGCATCTCTGTTGATAAATTGTGCCAACAATGACACTAATTAGTATTATGGCTGCTTCAAAAGAATTTAGTACAACTTGAAAACTTTGCTCACTCAGTATTAACAAGTACTTGCCAGTGGAATTATATGAAAAAGGTCAATAAAAATGCAACTCTCAGATGTAATAATTTCCTTTGTGATACTGTGTATTCTACTTTTTTAAAGGGCTGTATACAATATGCCTGCGGCAGATAGGCCTGCTCCACCCTGAGATACTCCAGCTTTTCCAGGGCCAACTCGAGAAACATTCCTATAATGAATCTCCGTGAGTGTGGAATGACCTTTCCATGTGTTTCTGCTATTGTGGCCATGTACTTACCCTAAAACTTTTCCACCTTTTGCAAAATACTTTTGGGACTTCAGTTACTCATTTTTCATAGATCACCCACTACCTCTGTGCAGAGCAAAGCAATAAATAAACCTTCTTCACTGATGTCCATTTCCATGTTCCATCATAAAATTTTACAGAAGTGCAGATACGTGAGCTAGGCAGCAAACTTTTGCTTTGTCTTTTTTGCTTCAAAGTCTAGTTGTGTGTGACTGTTTTGGATGCTGCTCCATGCTTAGAGGACACATAAGAAAATATAGATTGAAACAGGAGCTGGATCCAGGTTTTACAAATGCAGCCTACCACACAACCCATAGTGTCTACACCACACTAAAATGGCTGTTCTGATCCTCCATCCTCACCTGACTGTCCTTCCTAGGAAAGAGATAGCTTAGAAAAAGCTTTCCACCTCCAGGAGTACTCCTGATTTGTAAGGTTATATTGTATAAATGCCAGTTTCACTGCTACGTCACGCTTTATTTCTTCTATACTCTCTAGTAAATATCATCCAGTTCTGTTGGTTTATTGCAGCTGAATTTCCAAATTGCTCTATAACTTCTTCTTTATGGACTTCAGTGTCTTTAAAGGCCACTCATGAGAAAGGCCATTGGAAATGGAATTCTCCTGCCATCCAGGTTAATAAATGCCAATACCAAAAAAAGTGTTATTCAGCTTCCCTTGTACCTAAAAATCTTGCTGAAATACCAATTCAATTGTTGTTTAACTTTACATCTATGAACAATTAAAACAAAGTAGAATCTACAACAGTCCACATTTCATAGTCTTGTAACTTCACCTTTTCATGAGGGTAAAAAGAGAAGCAAGACATACAGTCTACATGATTTTGGCATTCTTGAACCACAATATATAGTAATTCTTAAAATAATAAAATCAAATCCTTTTTGTTTTTGTTGTAATGTTCACAGCTTCAGTTTCAACAGACTCAAACATTAAATACCGAATATATGTGATTTAAAACAGGGTAAAGGACAACGAATTCAATAGAGAGCTTTACAGGTGTGTAAGACTAGGAAGTCAGATGCAGCCATTGAAAGATTAATCTGTGTTGCTTCTTGGAATCATTTGAAACCTGCTTTGATCTACTGTTGCTGCAGCAGCTCCTTGCTGCCAGGACACAAACTACCTAGTTTCAAACTGTACTGAATATATTAAAAATGCTATAGTAATGCATGTATATACCGGCAAGAGATTATACTTACTCACTTTTTTGCACCTTGTTTCCTACATGGTACAAAAACTCTTGCCCTTTTTCTAGATCAGCACAAGATTCATAACTTCTATGGATCAGGCACCAGGGGTATCGTAAGGCTGACACATAGTACACAAAAAAGTACAGTAAATGTCTGCAATTGTGAATGGCTAAGCATAAATATACTAAGAAAAGGAACCACAGTGAACTGGAGGTTAAGTAGTAACTCTTTGCTGCTCTTGAAAAAGGAATATTTATCTGAAGCTTGACTGTGTCATTGGAAGGGGAGTTGATGAGAACACATGTGTAGAGTTTAAAGTATATTTGCATTATTTTAGGAAAAAGGCATCTGGTTTATTAGAAGAACAGGAATCCTGCCTATAGGGAAGTCTTTCAGAAGTCCATGACACTTTTAAGAGCACCATCCCTACAATGAAAAAGGTAAGACTAGACTTGTCTAGATGAAGAAGACTGGGATTTTACTTTAGTTACCAGCTCTTTCTTTCTATATATATCTTTTGTAGCAAAGTTTCTTCTAAGAATATCAGTATTTAGTTTGGTAGGGGCCCCAGGATGAATACTTTGATCTAGTATTCTGAGAAAGCCCAGAAAAATGTTATCAGTCCTCTGTCTTTTCCTTTGTTTCCTGCCTGCCCACCTCCTTCTCTCTTCTCTCTCTGACAATAATGTGAAGACCATAACATTTTTGGCGGAAGTGAAAGGATGTTTTTCCACCTGGTTCATGCTTCACCCACGTTTGGGAGTGACATGCTTCTTGTCTTCTCCCTTGAGTCCTACATTGTAAAAAGATGTATGGAGCTAATACAGAAGTATGTAGGGAAACAGCTGTAACAACAGCATTTTCTTTCCCTGGGGGAGCCTAAGCTCACTTTCTGTGGCAAGGCAGGCTCATAAAATTTAGGTGGCAGGTAATTTTCCTGACAGTTCTTTGCACGCATGGGAGAGAGGAAGAAAATGGTCAGAACAGTGATGGGAAGGTCCTTGAAATAAGTACAGAAAAGAAGGGAGGGAGGGAGTGACTAAAATGTTTGAGAATGTCTGTGGTAGAACTTTTTTTTATTCCCTTCTGCTCATCTTTTGCTGCATTTCTAAAAGAATGATTAAATGTATACTTTAGATGGCAACAGATACTGACCAGCATGCGTTAGACAAAGACATTCAAAGAGTATTTAATGCATTGTCAATTAGAATCAGTGAACACTGAACTAAGTATCAAAGACAGTCTGATTTGTAAATCTGAACTGTACAAAGTGGTCTTAAGGGGAGTGAGTGAAATTCACTTGAAAATTCACTTGACAATTCACTTGACATAGAGACAGTTCAAAAGGTGATAGGACCTTCTAGTATTTCTAACAGCTATAATTCACTGATACACAGAAAGGACTCCACACTAAAGTGAAATAATAAATAGTATCAAGAAAAATACAAAAAAATTCCTAAAATCAGTATAACTGAGTTGGTGAATATTTTTTTAATTCCTTGATGATTAGTACAAGATATAAAGAACATTTGAAATCTTACTTTTGAAGAAAGCAAGTAATTGAAAATGACACTTGATTAGGAAAAAAAGAAACCTAAGATCTAGAGCTTTCTAAGGATCTAGTTTAAAGACCATTCAACTGAGTTTTAGATATGTCAAAAACATTGGAAGGATTTATTATTGCAAAAATAGCTGATAAAGAGCTTCCTAGTGGAAAGGGTAATGAAGTCAATGCAGCAGACAGATGCAGCTGTTCTATACATCATGTCAAGCTAACATTTGCTGATGTTTAGTATGTTTTGTGTGTTGATTTGTATGACATAGGAAGGTTTTTCAATGTTAAAATACTGTTTCCAATACCTTCCCTTCTTAGATGGCCTGTGGGCTGCTTATTATGATACAATGATTCTACGTGGTTTTACTGCCTTTAGCAAAACCTATGATGATTTTCCTATAGTTTTGAAAAACTCTCTTTAGGTGGTAGCTGGTACTGAAATAGCATGACAAAGTGATATACAATGACAAGCAGACTCAAGTACTAAACAAAAAGTTCTGTATCAACTAACGAAGCCTTGAATCCTATGGATCTGTATCTCAAAATTGACTGCCTTTATAAATTAATTAAATTAAAGCTGCCAGTGGAATCTACATGTTCTTCAGCATCAGGGAATGGTGGGGCAGCAGGGAGGCAGTGGTTTTACAAATGTCAGCAGTATTGAAGGGTAGGAGTCCATATCTTTTTTGACAGTAGAAATTACACATGACAGAAGAACCTCGACCGAGGAATAGATTATCTCATTTCTAATATGGTGTGAGGTCTACCCGAATCTTTCTCCAAAGTTAGGTCATTTGTAATAGAGCTTTCCTGTATTGATTCTTTTGTGTCTTATGCATTGTGCTCATGCCAGAACCTTTCTTTCCATGGAGACATTCTTAATTGGGTACCCATTTTCAAGAGCTGTATAGGCACACAACATATTTGAACATTGACAGCTGAAATTGGCAATGGGTTAAAAACTTGCTAAGAACTTATAGATGTACATCAGAAATAGCATGATCATATGACCCTTACTCCCACAGGAATCAAAATTACAAAATAATTTTGTTTGTAAATGAAATAACAACTATCTATGAAGAAACAGGATCATATGTGTTAGAAATGAATATACAGGAAGATTGTGGAAGTATCTTTTAAGTAGTTTTGTTAAAATAGAGGTTATATGATTCTGCTTTTACATGGGCCATTCATGCTATTCATGTATAACAATACATGTATTTTGGCAACCACCCTAACACACAGTATGTTGCAAAACAAGAAATGTACTTAAGTTTACATATCCAACATCTCAAATTAATTGTTTTAACAGAAGTCTGAAAAATTATATAAAAATATATGACAAGTAAACATATTCTTTGGTGGATTTGCAACAATTTCTAGGCACTTTTATTTCTTCATTAGGCCAGAACTGAGAAAATCCCTCGGTGTAGCTACATTAAAACATCTTTGCACTTTAATGCCGATTATTTTTCACACAGAGTTTGAAATCCCCCAGTATGAAGGAAGATCTAGATTTTCCTGAGTCAGCTATATAACTTGTGCCTTTTGGCCTTTCTTTATTAATAAAAGAGCTCTGACATATATTCTGTGCTGAAGAATATAAGAAAGAGAAAATAAATACAGCGAGAGTAAAGGACAGGCACTTGTTTTGTTCTTTGCAGAACCATTGTATTTCTAAAATTGAAAGTTATTTTCTTACAAGGTCTTTGCAGTCTCCATTAATCATTTCTTTAGCTAAATCTGCCTGTTAGCGTATTTCTAGCTGCCATTGCATGCTCCTAGGAGTTTCTTTAAGCAGCCCATGCATTTGTTTTTGACAGAGGTTGGCCTTAAGACAAAATCATCCATTCAAATCGATAACCATCATGCAACAATTGTTGACTAAGCCAACGTCTTCTCCTTCAGAATCCAGTAGGAATACTGTACAATTTCAAATTTACTTTTATATTAGGACTCACCTATGTAAACCTGCTCTGTCTCTCTCCACCTTGTGGTTGTTTTGTATCATTGCAGACAATTCTTTCAAGGCTTAAGCTGAACATTTTTGTTTTCCTGTGCATAAATCAAATATTTACGGACGTTATCCTTTCCTATTCAGTTATCTATCTGCTGGCTGATATAGTTGAAATTTATATTTGCCAGCTTACTTTTAATGGAATAACTTTTTCTGTCTTGCTCAGGAAAATGTAAGCTGTTGATTATGACATGCTGTAGCTTTCTGTATCATGTCACATATACTTTCTTTGTGATGCTTTGTCTTGAGATCTCAGCTAAGAGCACCTTAAAAACATGATGGATGATCATAAAGCAGCCTTCAGTGGATTTTCTGTATATTAAATTGTTTAACATTTAAAGAGAGAGGAAAAATCTGATTCTGCAATCAAACCCGAAATACTATTCCCTCTCCCCTTTTTCCCCAAGTTCAATTGGAATAGATCAACAAACGGGCAGTTCTGATTATTGCTATGCTTAATTTTAAAGCTGAGTGCCTAATGACAGTATAGATTTTGCTATTATGGCTACCTCTGTAGCTCACAGGTAGCTCACACTGTGAGTTACTCATCTGAATGCTAGGGAAGCCTACAGGTTCATCAACTAGATCACAGCTAGCACTGAAAACAGCCGTATGCCCTTAATCCCACCTGCAAGTGCAACTGCTACATCTGCAGCTGGAAGCAGAACTTTGTCTTCAAGTGGGATTCACACTTCTTTCTGGACTCTCTCTTGTGTTTAAATCACAAATGCTCCCCCCTGCTCCCGCCCCCTCCCCCCCCCCAACATAATTCAAGACTGCTCATTTTGCTCAGTTTATGAGTAATTAGTTGAAAAGAGTTGGAAGACCAGCATCTGTCATTCATGAGACTCTGTAGTTCTGAGGGATGAAGCAGAAATAATCTCATTCCATGTGGTTAAAATGTTTTCTTGTTTTTACTTATAAACTGGAAACTTGAACCTCACTCTAGAGCCCAGTAGTTAAAGCCTTTAGGAAGGAAGAGACCTGGAGGCCCTTCATTAATCTAATCAATACTGAATGTGAAAGTATTCACAAAGTGGGGCACCTGGTCATTTTTGTCTCCCAGATGAATGCATCAGCCATTATAATCACGCTCATTCTGTCTTCTGTGCCAAATGAACATTCATCGATCCCATGTAAAGTGGAATGATTTTAGCTTAAGAAAAAAATAATGCAAAAGCACTTCCTTTCTCTAGACTCCACCTCAGTGTGGCAATTAGGGCACCCCCATAGGAAGCATATATCCCAGGACCAAAACAGCTAACCCCCATGTGTTCCTAGATACAAGCAGATCAAGGAAGGGATAAAGGATGTTCATAGCATTGCTTTTTGTGCATCCAAACTATGTTGAGTATGGTCTGAGAAAGCCAAGAGGAACTAGCCCTGTCAGTGACATAGGTAGAGATTTAGGTTTTAGAACTGGGACACGACTAAAGCATGAATTAGGCCTGGAGCTGCTACCATGATTCAGCCTAGGGGGGTGGCTAGGTTTTAGAGGTAAACATACTCTGAGCGTCTGCAGTAACAAATAGCCAAGTATTTCAACATATTCTTTGTGCTGTCTATTGTGCAAGATACTTACTTAATATGTTGGTTTTTTTCCTTGATTAGAATTTTCCGTACTTATTCCTATGCCTGTAATCTGGGGCTGGTTTTCTTCCCAAATAAAAGCTATACAAAGCTATCAGTCGTGCAGGGTTTCTAGCAGGTAAGTCATTAATTATTCATTTTGATGAGTGTGACCACTGCTGTGAAGCAGCCCCAGGAGGATTTCCAAAGGACCATTTGGTAATAAATATTCAACAATTTGTAATGTTTAGTTCTGATTCACGTCCCAGTACCTGTCAATGGCTGGACATGTCCATTGCCCATACATACTATCTCCTTTCACCATCATTTAATGACATCAAAATCATGCATTGCACCATCTTGAAACAGAAAATTAACAGATTTTTAAAGTCACCTTGTCAACTCTAAGACTACACTTCACCCTTGTAGGTCCATAAACTCTCTTTAAATGCTTATTAAAGCTTATAAATGATGCTTCTACTTCAGTGGAGCAGCTCTCATTTACAGTGTAAGATGATTTGGTTCATTATTTGCAAGTGGAAGTGAGGCAGAATGGAAAGATGTATGGAAAACTGACAGTGGCAGCAGGGAGCATACTCTTAAAAGGATAAGAATAATAGTTGGGAGGTATTTCCAACCCTACCCACATAGTGGATAATCAGATAAGATGGATTTAAAATCTAGTGATGTGGTTTTTGTTTCTTTTGAGGCAAATTCATATAATTCTTGTCAAGCTGATTTTACATATTTTTTCTAAGTAAGCAGAAACATGAAAATCATACTTACATCAAATATATATGAGGATATGAATAATCAAAACTTTTTAACAAGTGTTTAGATTTGTCATTTTTAGGGGTTCAAATCAACTTGTGATTCCTGAGAAAGGGTTGAAAACTGAATGAACATTGACAATACCTTTCTCATTTTAAACAAGCCGACACAGACAGAGGAATGAAACTTTTGACTGTCAGGTGCTTCTTCAATAAATGCCAATGCTGATGACATGGTAACATTAAAGTGCCAGGTTGAACCAAGCTTAGCATCAGGTCGATCATGGAGAAGAATATGAAACTCAGTATGAGTTTGTAGTTACTACAAATGAGTAAATCTTGGTAGAAATCAGTGAACTTACTTTTTTCCTTCAACCTTCTTTGATTCTCCTTTTTATGATGTGATAGAAAAAAATGCAAGTCTCTTCAAGTAAGATTGACAAGCATGAAAAGTGGGAAAGGGTGAGGATAAGGAAATATGTGTCAAAGTTAACCATATAAGAAGCAATTACCTTGGATGCCTCTAGTACTGAAACTACAAATGGTTATGCTCTCATTTACACTTCCAGTAACACCACTAATATTAATAGAATGATGCACCCAACTGTGAAAACAGCAAAAACTGGTAAAAAAGATCCCTTAAAAGATTAACCATTTAAAATTTGTCAAATTTGAGAAGTACTTATTAGGTCTCCAAAATATGAACTGGATAAAGCATTTGTATTTATGGGTTAAAAAAAATTAATTAGCTTTACCACTTATAATTTTTGAAAATGAGCCTCTCTGCTACCTAATATTTCACAATGACTGATATAATCCAGAAAACAAAAAATATTGGATTGTTAGTTAGAGGGACTGAATTGATTTTACTTTAACCTTCTGAAAGTTAAGCATCTTGTCTAGGCTAGTTGACAAGACTCCATCTATGGCCCATGCAGGGAGATGCACACACCCCAAAAGTTATCAGCTGCTAAGATTCTGTCCGAGATAGATAAGGTAAGATGTCCTTTCCATCCTTGTCTCTTTCCATCAGCAAATGAGAAAGCCTGCACAAATCTCTCAAGTGTGATACCTAATGTTAGGTAACCTGAATCCTGCCCTACGTTCCCCAGGTTGTTTTGAGTTGTAAGGGACTGCAAGGTTCTCATACTAACTCTAAACAGAGAATTCTCTTGGATTGAAAGGCTGAATCAATCACTGTGGATACGTAAAAATAATTAGTACAATTTTAGAAAGACTAGTTATCAGTAACATGACATGAGAACTTCTAAATATTCCTATATTTATGAGACTCCCTTTTCAGATCCTCTCAGGCTTCCTATATATCAGAGCAGTTGTATATAATATATATATACATAATCAGAGCAGTTGTAGAGTGTGGGATCCAGAAATCACAAATCTATTACTACTTTCTTTGTAGTGAATCCTCATCACCTACAGGCTTTTGACAGAAAAATATCTTTTTCATCTAGAAACAAGCTACTATATTCTGAAAAGGTTTACTGATTGGAAGAATAGAATCACAGAATCATTCAGGTTAGAAAAGACCCTTAAGATCATCGAATTCAACCGTTAACCGTTACACTACCAAGTCCACCACTAAACCATGTCCCTAAGCAACACCTCTACGTGTCTTTTAAATATCTCCAGAGGTGGTGACTCAAACATGCCTAATGAGTTGTTAAAGAACACACCTAAGAAGGTGTTATTGTCTTCCATGGCACCTCATTAACTCTGTCCAGTGTGGGCTGCACCTCAACTGTACGAGCCAGTCCGTGTATCGGCAGGGAGCTGTGCTAAACTCTCTTATACCCATTCTCCCTTCTATACAGGGCTTCACATGACCCTAAAATTTCTTCATAAAATGTTTTTATTACCCCCCAAAATATGCAGCAAATAGAACTAAAATAATGGAAGTACATTTTAGCAAGTCTTAGAGGACACGGTGCTGAAGACACATGCACAGTCTGTCGGTTGACTGTGATGGCTGAAGTTACATACTTTAGATCTATTCATTAGCGTGCCTTTGGTCTGAGAAACAGTATCATAATGATAAATAGTATTTCTCACAACTCTGCTCCTCTATAGACATGCTGCTATCTCTATTTATTCTGTTCATTGCATGTACTTGAAATCTTTCCATTTATCTAGCAGAATTACTCAAAATGGAGATCTGGTAACTCCTGAAGCAATATGACTCTTAGTCTGAAATAAATAGGAAGGGAATGAAAAGGTCATCCACATCAAGTTCTTCAAGGTGTTTTAAAGGTTCTAGGTAACCATGTAGCTGTGGCAGCCTAGGGATTTATTCAAATAACAGAAGAACTGTAAATAAATAAAGAAAATCCGGTAGATAGTCAGGTAGTTTTAATAAAAAAAGACAAGTTGTCTTGGATCAAATCATCCAAATATAGTTTTAGATTTATTTCAGATCTTTAATATTTAATAACATCACATTAAAGTTATAAGAAGTCTTACTTGCTAGAACTAATTATGTCCTTGTAGAAAGAAAGTTGATTATGCAACCATCACAGAGCCAGGCATCAAAAAGTAAGATACTGAAGAATTAGTTGGCATTGGCTCCATTGGGCATGGGGGAAGCTTCTTGCAGAAGCCACCCCTGTAGTCCCTCTGCTGCCGAAACCTTCCCACGCAAACCAATACACTGGTCATGCACCAGTCTGTCCTGTCTTGTTAAACTCTTCCTGTCTCTTCTGTGTGGGACATTGCTCTCTATTGTGTGTGAATTGCTAATGAACCTCAAGCAGGACTAGCTGTGAGCAGGAGCCTGAATCTGGCCAGACCCAAGGTTGGGGCTGTGTCTAGGTGTTTATTCTGGACATGCCTCCCAGGGCCCGATTCAATAGACCCACAGATATGCCTGTGCTGGTGGGTTGGGAGAGTGAAGGCACCTGTATGTTTGTGAGTGAGCTATAATCCTGATCACCTGGAGAGGAGACACAGGAGCAGTCCTCAGTGCTGTTCACAGTGATGAAAGTGCTGCTGGTACATTTACAGCTGCCAGTTAAGGCACTACTCTCTCTCTTCGTTGATCTGTATGGCCAGATGCATGTCCGTGTGTGTATTATATAGGTGTTTGTGCATTGTGTGTTTATCTGTGTTTTACAATACATGCTTAGCCTTAACAGCATGTACGCTTAGAAATAGCAAACAGACTAGAGAGGAGAAATCCCCTTGGTCTCCAAGTGCTCCACATTTGACTTCCCTTAACAATTAGAAAACTGAATGTCATCCAAATGCAATGTTCAGGACATTTAATGATTTGTGAAAGATGTTATGTGCTCTGGCTGCTAAATTTATACAAAAATTTACATGTGGATTTTTAAATCTAAACTCAGATTTTTTTTTAAAAAAATCTTGCTTTGAAAATATTAATTATAGACATATAATTAAACCAGTTAATATTAAGGTAAGTTAGATGTATTCATGTTATATACTCAAAGAAGCAGACAAAAATCTAGGGGATGCTGCTGATTAAAAACCACATGGAAAACAGGTGAATTCCCTAAAGAATGAGAAAGGACAGACATTGTACCTATTTTTAAAGGGGTAATAGGGAAGACCTAGGTCCATCAGCTTAGCCTCTATACCAGAAACATTCTGGAACAGCTTGTTAATTAGTTTGGATGCACCCTGCGGATAAGGTGATAGGGAACAGCTGACATGGATTTGTCAAGGAAAAAAAAAAAAAAAAAGTCATATCAAATCAATCCAAGTTCTTTCCGTGGCAGGGTAATTGCCTAGTGGACAAGGGAGAAGCTATAGATCTGATATATCTTGACATTAGTAAGCATTTTCACACAGTCCCATTTGGCACTGTCATAAACAAACTACAGAGGAACACAGTCTTGCAGTAATTGTCACATGGAGGGTGCACAATGTTTTGAAAAGGTGAACTTTATCACTACCCAATGGTGGCCATCAAATCTGGAGGATTTTCCAGTAAAATTAACCAAAAACATTAACAGTACAATACCAACTACTAAATGAGTAGCAAAAGCCAGTACCAGTATAATTAATGGAATGACTAGTTAATTAATTGGTAGCACAAGGAAGGCTTTCTAGGGAGTCTGTTGAATTCTTTTTATTGGAGACATTTAAGAGTGAGTTAGACAATTGTATGTTAGGGGTAGGTTTTTATAAGTCTGATGGACAGGTGTGACTAGACAGATGTTTGATGCTCCTTGTGACTCTGATCTCTTCACTACTTTCTTTCTCCATGGCTCTGTTACAGCTTCTCACATTACTTGGAGGTGGTTGCTTGCTTTTTTCTTCAAGCCTTACTGCATCTTAGAAAATCCTTAACAACTTTCACAGTATTTAAAATAGAGGCACTGCCTGGCATAGTTTAGAAAGGTTTTGGAATGAAAGCACTGTATAAGCACAAAGTTTTCTCATTATGTGTCAATAAGAAGTTATTTGTGCTGTAATTTTCTAGTGATAGCTAGAAGTTAAAGAGTTATCAGGCTGCCTATTGTGTGTGCGCATATATAGATGCATTAAACAGAAAGATTGTATATAATTTCCTTTAATTATATCTTTGCCTATTAAAAGCCAACTGAATGCATTTTATACCACGTGATCAATGGTGTTAAATCACTTGCATTTCATGCTGAAAATTTATTTTTGAGATTCAGTACTTGAGGCTATAATAGATTCCCTAATTGTAAATCTCAAAATTATGTTCTGCCTAAATTACAGTGTAACTTGCAGCAGAACATGCTTTGTATCCAAATATAGGGTTTCATGTTTTGTGTGAACTGGAAAAGCATTATGTTAAAGATGGTTTTACATAAACTCGCATTTGTTTCTCTGTATTCAGTGTGCTTATAGAATAATCTATATTTATGTAACATCTTTCTTTCCCACTACACACACGCATATGAACACACTGAAGGCACTTTGAAGTTGTAAAGTCAAATACTTAATTCAGGAAACCAGAGTGCTGAAATTCTGTGGGTTTGGGGTTTTTTTGTTTGTTTGTGGGTTTGTTTTTTTAAGCTATCTGCTAGGTGAATATCATCAGGCAGTGTTTGATTACACAGTCTCATAATATTTGTTGTGTTTATAGGCTCTGCTTTTGAGTGTGGTCTTGGAGCAGCTCTTAGCTGACACATAAATAGACTTGGCAAGCCACATGCAAACTGTAGAGAAAGATTTGTTTCCTTGTAATGAAAAGGAAAGCAAATCATGTCCGTAGCTAATGGCAGCCAAAATTATCTCAAAAAACCTGTCATTTTTTCCCTTTACCAACAGACACTAACCTCAAAAAAGAAAACCAACGTGTGAGAGCTCAGAGAAATCTGTTAGGAAGCTTTGAGTATGGCACCTATTCAGACACATTCCTCATGTTGCATGTAGTAAGATGGTTGCTTCTAACCAGCTTTCCACCCAGTGTGCAGAATCGTCTTTCACCTAACATAAGCGCTGAAGTTCTCCCTGTTGTTAGGGAAGGCTCTCAATGTAACCTCTCAAAAAAGCTATGTAGAGGCTCTCAGAGGCACCCTGCTTCTTCTGGCCTACATATGGGCTACCCCATGTTTTTGGGTTTTCTTCCACTGACCAAGGTAGAAGAGGGAAGGGATGTGAGAGAAAGATATCCTGGGTCTTATCTGAGCATTGAGTTAAAAATAAGGCATTTTGCCATAATGTGTAGTTAGCTCATAAAGCAACTTAGTATAAGCAACTCAGAATAAGTCACTTCTCAAAGTTCTTACTAATATTGATGGATCAGGGTGAACATGATGAAAGAGATGAAAATATGCTTTTCAAGGAAGCAATTTCCAGCCATTTAAAAATCCTGTTGTTTATCCTATTCAAACTTCTAGAGCCATAAAATAATTTTCATGTCATTCAGTGAAACCTGTCCTCAAAGTGTTCAAATGGCCTTAAAATTGCCGTGTTTAAGTATCATAAGTCTATAATTAAGTGAACGCAGTTTTGTAGGCAGGAGCATAAATGCTTGCATCTTTGGACCGTAAGCCATCAGCACTATTACTCCATTTATGAGTCTAATACGCATGAGCATAGCATAGGGAATTCAGTATAGTAGAACAACCAGTATATAACCAATATTATATGACATATTTGTCCTTCAGATAGCTTCAGTCTTCCCACTCACCTAGAAACTTTGTTCCCTTTTCTTTGAATTTCCTCTCTTGCCTTCCTAATTAACAGGATTCCTATTTGCCCCTAGACAGTATGGCCTTCAGTTGGCTTCTTTATTAGTCTGTACCTTGGTTCACACTCTTCATGGCCTAGGTCAGTCACTGTTAACACCTGAGCTTCTGCTGCCTGATACAGCCTTTGGTTCAAATTCTGTCTGATTTCCTAAACCAAAGCTACTGCTTATGCAGATGTTTCTGCCTTGCACATAAATGCTGAGGCCTGAAAATCTACATAAGAGTGGAGGTTTGAGACTCATTTGCGTTTGTGTTTTCCCAGTTAGAGTAGCCAAAGAACTGACCCGTATAACAAAAGAAATTCTAATGGATGGACATTCTCTGACAAAAACACCCCAAAACCCAAATAACAACAACAAAAATTTGTTCAACAATCTCTGTCTAGCTGAAGACTCAGTTTTGTTGAAATAACTAGAAAGCCAGTCTCACAAATGGTTAATGAACTCAGAAATTTGTATCTCAGATAGGCATCATCAATAGATCCAGGATCAGCTATACATAGAGGAGAAACTAAAGCCGTAGCTGTTATCCTTGCTTTACACAATTATTTCAATTCATCACCTCTGCTTAAGCCCTGATTCATCTCACCTGTGTTTATGTACCTAACAGAGATACTTAAGTTGGAAGCGTAAGCATACTTATCAGTTAAGGAGGAAGAAAGATGACTCCACAGGATAATTCAGAACTAGGATGGTCTCAAGCCACAACAGAGATGCTTGTCTCTGTCTCTGTCCTCTGACAAGAGCCAGTGCTTACAGCAATCATGCTCCCAAATTAGGTCCTTCAGTTAATTGGGTCAATCAGGATCCATCTGGGGCATTGTCTTAAATTAGAATAAGCATTGCTGCTCTCTTTCTTTATGCTTTTTTTCAAAGTACCTGAACAATAAAGTCTTATACTTGGTTAGCTTTTGCTCCATGCTACAATCTAATATAATAATACAGGGTAAGCAAATACCTAGTTGATATTATAGCATGATCCTGGCAGACTTTCTAAGCCAATTAGGGTCAATGTAGATCAGTTTTATGCCTGCAGGGAGTAGTTGTAGCCTTATACTGAATGATTCAGAGAAGCAGCAGAGTATGGTAGCAGGAACAATAGGACTAGTGGCAACAGCTACGTAGAGGGTGTCATCTTACTTGCTGGACAGTTGTACATCTGCACATGCTGACTATACTTAGTATATTGGCAAAGGCTGTGGGGATGGAGCCTGAACTTATGCATGTGTTTGTTAAATTCCTAAGCTGAACCCTCCAATGAATATTATAAATGTATCTTCTACACAGCAGGAACAATTTTACATGAGCACTATGTTTTTTTTTTCCAGGAGGAAAGTTGACAATATTTCTTATAAAAAAGGAATGAGCACAGGGAGTCTGTTGACTACAGTGTAGCTGAAATGGGTAAACGAAGGAGTTCCTACTGCTACAGGAAGAAGTCAGACAGTAATGATGTGACAGTAAGCACCAATAGCAAGATATCTGGGAAGACAGAGAACAAGGGTTAAATCACAGATTTGACAGTTCAGCTTCCTTTCTTATACATTACATATCAGGTGTCGTGCTCAAATACCAGTGAGATAAAAGCTGTACAAGGAGGCATGCAGGTGACCTCTATACACCCAAACGCTGTATATATGTATTTTTAAAGGGTGAATTGAAGTTCTGTTACATAGCAGGAAAAATAATACTGATTTTTTTTGACTCAAATAAAATATCTGTAGTGCATTGCCTCCTTAGTCTTTTTTCCTCATCTGTAAAATAGGAATAATAATCTCACCCTTCTGCCCACTGTCTATGCAGTGAGTTTCCCATTCAGAGCTTTTAAGGACACAGGCTCAAATAGTTCATCATAACTGATATACTTGACTGTGTAAAATTTCATTAATCATTACTGTATTTAGCCTAATAATTGGCATTTAAATAAACAGTAGCTTCTTTTTTAAAGGGTCTGAGCTTTTTTTGAAGAATATAGAACATGTACTCTATCTCCCCTGATAGCTTTCTATTAGAAATATATGTCTTGTTTCCAGCTTAAATCGATCTAGCTTCAGCCACTGTTTCTTGAGCTGTGTTTCTTTCCTAGTCTGTAAATCTCACAGGGATAGCACAGTGGGCCTTGAACTCAGTACCACTAGATATCCACGTAATAAGAGCAAGAATAGTTCTTCATTTTACTCAGCTGCAGTAATAATATTTGATGCGGGGGAATGTGGGGGACGGGTTTGATCTAAAGGCAATTGAGTTACCAGCAGTTCTTCTCACCCTGCCTTAAATGTATTAACATTCCCACTTTCAGCTGGTAAAGGGGGGAATAATGATAAGTGTCACATTACACAGCAATTTGAGCCTGTTCATTATAAGCCTACAGGATACATTTTCTCAGCAGTGCTAGCATCAGAACACAATGCAAGTCTAAGAGCAACAAATCACTGCAATAACCCAATGGTCAAAGAAATTAATTTAGATAAAGAGTAAGAAAGCCCAACAGTTTTAATTTCTTTTTATCCTTTCAGTCATAAAAACCACTTTTAAAGTCAGTCATTACACTGTGCTTTTCACCTGATAAAACCCCAAATCTCTGCTAACATTTTTTAACTCTTACTTTGCTGTAGTTGAGCCACTTTATGTTCATTCTGCTTCCTGACGGTTTGTTGAGAGTCAAATGATAGAGCAGACTTACAGCTCCAGCCCTGTGCATTGGGATGTGGGTATGTTGACAAAGGTGGATTAATGCCTGTGTTTCACACAATGCCTCTATGACACGTAAAGACACGTGCTCTAAAAGCAAAAAGAACCCCTAAAAAGCTGCAGCTTTTAAAGCATGCTCTTCTGTCAATTCTGCTAGGCTACTTTGTGAAAGAAGGAACAGAACTGGAATATGGCATTATATACATGAGTAAATATCCCTTTAAAAGTAGGAAAACCTGAAATTTATTGACCTCCAGCTTGATCTCTCCAGTCCTGTGTTGCTGGATGGTAGCCACTGGAAGGAAAGGAGAACTTTTATACTTCCTTAAATGGAAGAACAGAGATAAGTGATGCATCTATAAGGCTACGTCACATCTTCCCTTGCTATGGAATATATTTCATGTTTTGGAATAGTGACAGGTTTGTGGACAGTAGGAAAAAAACCCAAACAAACCAAAAATACTCTTTTAAGATTTTGCTTTTAGGTTGTCACAAAAGGAAAATATCGTTGATTATCACTACAGTCATACACAATTGAGTTAGGAAGGATTATCTCCTGCTTCTGTCAATTTATACCACAAAGTACAGCATGGTAGCATTGTACCTAAAAGGTAATAGATACTGCAACACACCACACTATTCTACTTTATATATTTCTCTCTTGGGCAACAAATGCATCCCTGATGAGGACTGAGTCATGTCATATGACTGCAGAAGAAGAGTCCACAGAGCTGAGCTTTCCAATAATACCAAGAAGTATGTGAGAATTAGAGAACAGTGAGTCATTTTAGCAACAGAAAGATTTTAATTGACGCTTGGTTTTGGAAGCAGGTTATTTATATCGAGTATTTTGTCTGTCACAAACAATAGGCATACTATTTTACATTTTCTGTTTCCCCTTTCAGATGTTTTTGGCTTTTCTATGTATTTTCTTTTCTTTTGCTGTACAGATCGTCTCACAAAAGGTAAAAAATAGCACAGGTACAAGGATGTTTATAGACAACTGAATTTGGAGTAACTGCTGTTTTACAGAAAAGGTTGGTATTATCTTTCTGTATTATTTCAAGTTTTAGTACTTTTTAAAAAGTCATTGCAAGACTGATTAGTATTTACTTACTGTTTGCACTTTTTAAAAATGTGGAAAATCAAAGCTAGGGTTTTAGAAAACAAGATCTGTCAGCAAACTGCATAGCAACAGCTCAGCAGCTTGTACAACATGCTTGCTGACATGTCTAAAATACCAAGGAACTACTTTCTTATCAAAATAAAAGAATTCAACAGCTTCTTGGAAAAGGAAGGACATGTCTAAAATTAAAAAGTTAATTTGAAAGCAAACAATTAAAGACCTGCTCAATTTAACATATGACTTTTAATAATCCAGATATTTTCTTATTGACTAGTAAAATTCAACTGTTTCAATAGCATTTCATTTAAGTTTTTACTACCTTGTAACTGGAATGATAACCTTTTTTCTTTTTACTTGTCATTCTTGCAGGTGCAGTGATAAAGCATTATCTAAGAGTGTGGCTACTCTGCTTTCATGACCACTTGTGGTGGCAGACTTGCATTCCAGAGAGGTACAAGAGGTACAAAAGTGCAAATGGTTTAGATCTAGTAGTTCATTCACACTACACTTTGCAGTAAAGAGTTTCCATGCATTTCATAAATTATGGGTCTATTTCCCATAAGGTCAAAACTGTCCCCTTTGAACTTATCAAAAACCTTCTCTCTTTCTTGAGATTTAATCGCCAAGGATTTATTTTGTGAGCTGCTGGAGTGGAGTACTCTAACACTCTCTGTTTATTGTCTGTCAGTTGTCTGCATGATCTCTCTTTATAAAAATGAAGTTACTTTTTATGAAGCCCATTATTTAGAACTGTAGTTGGGATTTTTAGATCTGTGTTTAATAGTGAAACAGATCTGCAGGATTAACATACCATTAAGTCTTTTCCAGGTGTAGGCAATAATGTGATAATAACATCTCACAGACTCTCTTCCTCATTTGACAGTCCATTAAATGTATCAGTATCATTATTAGTAGTATTAAAATTGTGATTTTGATCACAGTCTTTATTCACTATACTATGAACTGTACAGATATACATTTAAAATCCTATACTACAGTTAGATTGTAAGTTAAGATAATATCTATTTGGTAATCAGTATCAGTAAGTTAATATCCATCAGTTTAGTAGTTAAACAGTGAATTGCACATATCATAAACCTGACACATTCACAGACAAAGCTGTGCTGAATATTGGTAGGATTATTACCCAAACTGAAACATTTTCATAATTTCTAGAGTTGCCTCTGCTTCCCCCCATCTCCCTTTTCTTTCCTTAAAACACACTCCAAAGTTGCATCTTTTTAAACTGCTTGATTTTCAACAGTTAAATTAGGGTGAACCTTTTAAAGGGGAGCCTGACAAACTATCATATGCAAGGCTCCCCCAGGAGAAAGAGGCTGGAATATCAATATGGGAGAGGCAAAATTTTTCTTTAACTCCCTCTTTTATGTCATAATTCATTGCTCTGAAAACTCATGTTTAGAATAAAAGAGGATGTTAAGGATCTGACATTGCTCAAAGTGTGAGAATGTGGCAGATTGACAGAGCACAGGGGCAAGTGGACATGGCCAAAACATGATGTTGCTGCACTGAGTGGAACTTGCCAGGGACATATGTCTGTGCAAAATGTTGTGTTTGCTGGGTTTTTCATATGCTTATAATCTAGGGAATTAGTAAGTCATCTTTGCAGCATATCATGGTAAATCTCTGCTGCCACGTAAACTGAATCAAGGACCATACCATGAAAATGGTTGGAAAGCTTTTTTTTTTTTTTTTTTTTTTTTTTTTCTGTATCAGTATAAGATTGATTGGGCCTTGAGACTACACTCAGAGAAATTCAAGAAGTGACTTCTGTCATTGAAAAGTTCACTTCAGAAGTACTACATTAGGAACTGTGATGACACTAATTGTGTAGTGGTCATGTAACAACACAAGACTGGAGTGAACATTTAGAAATTATAAAATCCAGTCCCATGTTGCCACACATAACCCATATAATACTTTGCACTGGTCACAAAGTCAGAAGATCTGACTCTCTGGCTCTATATTCTATTCTAAGAAAGTAGAATTAGCCTTGAACTCCTCAGTTACAGACTGTCCAACAGGGGAAAATAAAATATCCAGGGAAAGGAGAAATACTTATCCCATAACCTCCTTCTCCATAAATCCTGGTACAAATGACATGAAGGAAAAGATGTATTAGAAATGATGGAGAAGAGTATTCATAAAATAATTTTTCTCATAGTCATTGATTGTAGAAAGGGCATTTTCATCCAATATACATTAGACTCCAAGGTTTGCCTAAAGTAGGATTGAAATAAGACTTAGAAATCTAATTAGTGACTTTGCAAGTCATTGTCTCTCCCTAAATACTGACTCATGTGCATAACAGAGTTCTCATTTTCCCCACTAGACCATGTTCCAGTTCTCCATTTTGTATGATAATATTAAATGCTTATGGCCCTCTTGGAATTGTTTCAGCTGCATTTTACCTGTGAGTTGAAATGAGATTGTGGAGACAGATCTTGCAATTTTTCTAGTCTCAGGAAATCTTATGCAGCTAGTGATGTCACTCCCATGGAGAAGAAAAGGTTACATTTATTTTACTGTCTTCTGAAGCATGTGGGGAAGAGAATCACTGGAATAAAAACCAAACCACGTTTTTGGGGGATTAATAAATAATGCAAGCTACAAGGAATCTGCAGCTGCTGTTAAAGTGGGTGATTTTTTGCAGTAATTCCCTATGTTCTCTTTTACATACAAAATTGAGATAAAAACCTGAAATTCAGTAGGCATATAGTAAAGATGATACATTGAACTCTGAGTTTTGTTTCTATTCATATTATTCCCTATTCACGCTCTTTTCAAGGTTTAATCTCCTTTACATTATTGGACTTTCAATCATCTATGATTCTGCCCCTTAATTTATTTTCTCTTTGTTCTTCAATTTATTTCTTCCCATGAGTATTTCCAAGACATTTTGTCAATTAAAACAGAATAAGAAAGGAAGTCCTGCCTAACTTACATAGATTTATATAAATGCCCTATGCCATAGGTTTAGAAATTGGACAAGCAGTTGTCCTACATTTAAAGTAGAATTGCATTTACTGTACTGTTTACCTCATTAAAGGGATCATAGTATTTCTGTATAGAATTCTTGATTCTATACCATCTTCTGATTTATTTTATGTTTCTTCTGGTCTGCATTCCACTGAGTAATACTAAGTAATTGCTAGTTAAATGAAAAGATGCCTTTCAAGAAACAATGATACTGAGTTATGTGTTGTCTTCTAAAATGTATTACACTCTAATCATACACAGTTCAATACCCCTAACATTATGACAATTAATCTATACAAACAATCACTCCAGGGTTGTTTTTTCTGGGTTTTGGTTGGGTTTTCTTTTTAATATTTACTGAAAATTTTCCAGTAATTTTGGAAACTTTGTAACTAGGTGATAGGTGATGGTAATGGCAGGTGAGGAGGCAGACTCTTGAGGACTGCAAGTAAGAAAATATCACTGCTGTATTCAAGAAGGGTAAGAAAGAGGATCTAGGGAACTACAGGCTGGTCAGCTTCACATCACAGGAATGTGGCTGGGAGAAGCCAGCATCGATTTTTGAAGGGGAAATCATAACCCACAAGCCAGGAATGCTTCTACGATGATATGACTTGCTCAGTGGAGAGCAGTAGATGTTGTTTATGTTGACTTTTGTAAGGCTTTCACACTGTCTCACATCATCCACATGGGAAAAATAATGACAAATGGACTTGGTAAGGAAACAGTGAGGTGGGTTGAAAACTGGCTGAATTGTTGAATCAAAAGGTTGTGATCAGAGACTCAAAGTCCAGCTAGAGGCCAATTACTAGTGGTTTGTCCCAAGGTTTGATACTGTGGCCAATACCATTCAACATCTTCCCTGACCACCCTCAGCACATTTGCAGGTGGTAAACCTTGGAGGAGTGGGTGATGTAGCAGAGGGTTGTGTTGCTGTTCACAGGGACCTTAACAGGTTGGAGAAATGGGCAGACAGGAACCTCATGAAGTTCAGCAAAGGGAAATGCCAAGTGCTTCCTCTGGGGAGGAGTAACCCAAGGCACTGGGACAGGCTGGTGACAAACATTTGAAAAGCAGCTTGTCAAGGAAGGACTTGGAGGTCCTATTGAACACCAAGCTGACCATGAGCCAGCAACGTGCCTCTGCAGAAATAAATTACAACAGGCTCCTGGGCTGCATTAGACAGAGTGTTGCCAGCAGGTTGAGCGAGGTGACCCTTTCCCTCTGCTCAGCCCTGGTGAGACACATCTGAAGTGCTCCATCCAGTGCTGGGCTGTCCAGTACAAAAGAGACATGGACATACTGGAGAGAGTCCAACCAAGGGCCATGAAGATGGTTAAGAGCTTGAGGCATCTGTCATATGAGGAGAGGCTGAGAGAGCTGGGACTATTCAGCTAGAGAAGAGAAAGCTCAGAGTGGTCTTATCGATGTGTTTAAATACTTTGTGAGAGGACTAAAGAAGATGGAGCCAGACTTTTCGCAGGAGTGCCCTGTGACAGGAAAAGAGGTGATGGACACAAAATAAAAAATAGGATATTCCATTTAAATATAGAGAAAACTTTTTCCTGTGAGGTTAGTCATACCCTGAATAGGTTTCTCAGAGTGGCTGTGGAGTCTCCAGTCTCACAGAGAAATTTAAAACCTGATTGGATATGATCCTGAACAACCTTGTGTTGGTGACCCTGCTTGAGCAGGGTGATTGGGCTAGATGATCTCCAGAGATGCCTGTCAACCTCAGCCATTCTGTGATTGTGTAACAAACTGATTACGGCTGAGAAATTGCCATCAAATCTGTTACTGTTTACTTGTTTATACCAAGTGTTGAAATTTTCCTCTGAAAAACATGATCATCTCTAATGTTGACCCCAGCCCAGTAAAAGATGTGGTTAAGGGACTATTCCTTGATGTAAAAGGTACATGTTTAGCTTTCCTTCAGAATGTGACTCATTTAAAATACCTAAGACATATTTAGATCTCGGGTTGCCTGTTAATCTTGTTCTTTGAAATCAGTGTCAAGTTCTGAATTGTAACTGTAGTTATATATGTAACAAACTACCACAGAGAAAAATTCCTTTAAAATGCCTGATATGATGTATCTGGTGGTCAGAGATTTAGTCAAAACTCCCAGATTAAATCTTCAGCTTTCTTCCTGCTTACGATTTTGGAAAACCTTTTTCCTCTTTTTTTTTTTTTTTTTTTTTTTTTTAAATTTAAAAAAATGAATGAATACCTGCTTTATTCACTAGGCTATTGTCAGGCTTAATAACTATGTGGTAAAGGCTTTGTTTGGAAGAGCTATGTAAAACCAGATCTCTTCGTACAAACTTATTTTATAAGAATACAGAGATTTGTATCCTGTGGGAGCATCCTTGGTAGACACCATTACTATGAGCTTCTGTTTTAGAGTCCTAAACCAGTAACAAACACGCCCCACCCCCCACCCCCCCCAAACTAAAACATCCTCATACCCTCCCCCAAGAAAAAACCTTTACTCAATTAGAAAAAAAACTGCAGGACAGCTTCATAATATAGATCATGAGATTATTGATCATATGCTTCAAATATAAGGGTAGCCTTTCATAAAATTGTTGCTTTTGTTTTGTATTTTCAGTTACCCTGCATAAGCATACACATACACATGTCAGCTTACAAGAGGTCAGTTTGCAAAACCCTGCTTTTACTTCAGTTTGATAAAAAATGTTTTAATAAAAATTGCCTTTTCAATTAAGAAGCTAATTTCACTTTGAGATGAGAAGCTTCAGAAGGGTTGCGTATAGAGTCAGAGTAGTTTGCCTTTAAACTGCAACATTACAAGTGCCATAGAAAGCTTTGGATTCTTGCTTGGTTTTGAATCTTGTAGTATATCATCATTATTTTAGCACTACTTGAAAAGAGCAGGGATTATAGAAAAAGATATTAATTGTTCCTCCTCTCTTTTAGGTTCTGTATTTCAACTAGACCTAAGTTTGGCAATGAAAAAAAACAAACCAAAAAGAAGCACCAATGAAATCTCTCTTATAAATAAGCACGTATAATAAAGAGTATTTTTTTCAAAAAAGTGAGGATGAACACCACCAACTTTGAAGTTTAAAGGAACAGTGGTGTTAACAGATAGTGGTATGGATTTGTATGCTGTAAGAGAGTTAAAAAAAAAGGTTTAGCCCTGACAGCCACACTCTTTCCATATTCCATAAATATAAATGTATTTTATAATATAAATATAATAGAAAAAAAATTCATATAATGGTTATAAAAAATCGGTTTATTATTACCAAAGTAGTCATGCCAGGAAAACCTCAATCTAAATGTAACCGGTTATACATATGAGCTTAGTGTCAACAACTATATATGCAAGAAGACTGTATCACTTTGAACCTTTATACTCATAAACTTCTCAGACAGAGATTTCTGTAAACTACAGTATTTTACATGTAACTCCAAAGGCTGGTCAGGGACTATGAAATTGTGCAATAAGAAAGTCTGATGTGAAAGTTCTGGGTAGATAGCTTAGTAGAACTTTCTGCTTAACTCCTTTTTAAGAGCTCTCCCAAAACCATAGACTTCTGATGATTGTTTGATACAGTGCAGCTACTAAGAGATTTTTTAAAAAATAAAAATTTGTTAATTACTTTTCCCTTTCTTAGTTATCTTTTGCTTTCAAATTCCAAAGCTTATCTACTTTTGTTATATGATGACTCATCTCCAGTATATTTTAAACAAACCTTTCATCTTGCTCTCTTTCCTATAATTAATCTATCCATGTGTCTATGTAATTTAAATAAATAATAACAATGGGGTTTTGCTCTTCCCCCCATACAGAAACTTATTTTTCCAGCATGTTCTCTTGTTATGACCCACCAATTATTGATATTTTGTTTGCTTCCTCAGCAGTTTCACCTGGATTATTGGCCTTTTTCTTGTATTCTTGTCATGGCTGATGGACATGTGAAAACCATGCTGCAATCCATTCCATCTATTTGTACTATAGAAGTCTCTTCTTGGTGTTTCATAACTGGGCTGGCAGTAATTTAATAGAAGCAAACAGATTTGGGGGTAATTAAAAAAAAAAAAAAAGTTATTTGTAGTACATAAGTTCACCTCAAGGGTAAACAATGAATTTTCAGTAAATATAATCGATTTAGTGATGAACTTCCAGTTCACTTCTCATTACATTCCACACTACTGCACATTCACAGTGTTGCAAATTTGGAAATCACAAATTAAATTGATGGTGCTATTGCAGCAAAACTGGTGATGGAGGAAAAGCAACACAGTACTTGAAATCGAGGTCTATATAGTAGAAAAGGCATACAACGTCTTCAGTTTTTCTCCAACCATCTGTCACTTTGCATGTGATGCTGTTTATAGGCTATCATACCTTCTTAATGAGGACCAAACAGTAGATAGTACATTGATAACTGACTTCCAAATATTCTGCATACTGCAAATGCCAGACAGAAATTGACATTTAGTTCAGGTGGGGATAGTTTTCTCAATGTATTTGCTAAGTGGAACCTCCAGGTCAGTGGAGAAGATGAGTGATAGAACAGTGGACTAAAAAATTATTATTCGTCCACACTTGTAGTTACAATCGCACTCCTGATTGCCCCCTCTCAATTTTTGGCTTCATTTTTGCTAAGACATAATTTTTGGAAACTTACTTTGGTCTGTGTTGCCATTTAGCTTGTTGTTGCATTCAATAAAACTAATCTTTTAATAATTTAAGCATAAACTAATCATACATAATCATACTATTTTGCTCTAATTCCTCTATTGAATTTATTTTGTCCTCTGGAAAAATAATAATATATATATTGACAGATCTCTGAAGTTTTTTAAATTGAGAAGATAAAATTTATCAATATATAACTAAAAAGAATATGTATGATTTTTTAAAAACTATTTTTACTGGTAAAATCAACCCTAATTTTCCTACAGCCTTGAAACACTAAATAAAAACTAGAAAGATGTCATATGAAACATCAGCACTGATTTGCAAACCACACATTAATGACTTTCATTACAATCTGAAGAGCACGTTGGATTGGGTAAGCTAAAGCAATACTGAAATTCACAACTTTTAAAGAGGCATTGATATAACAGTATAAACAAGAGCATACTGACAAGCCATAGCAAATTAAAATACAGAGCCTTTAGCCTCAACAAGCATTTTACTTCACTTCTTGAGAGGTACTACTAATCTCTGTTAGTAATGAAATAGAACAGAGCCTTCTATTCATAGGTACAGAACAGCTGTCCGTTTTTTAAGGATGAGGAAAGAATGGCACAGAGAGAAAAAAGGACAACAATTTTTCATCCAGGGGATTGAGTAGTTTAAGAGATGTCAGAATTTGTAGTGCTCAGTTCAGACTGCAAACTACTAGAAATAGATTACACTGGCTGTGTTCATGCACTTGAGTATTTTGAACGTTAAGCAGCTGGGCAAGAGCTGTCTTCTTTCACTATCATGTTGAATATACCATCAACCCAGAAGCATACACACTTCAGCAAAGTTAATTATCTTTCAGTGACTAAAGTAGCATGACTATTGCTTGTTTATCGAGTTACATATGATGCACCCAAACTAGGTTCAACCTGAAAAATGTGCAGTTTTGAATTCTTTTGATTCCTGTTCATGTTTTGATTCCTGTTCATGTTTTGAGACAGTAAAAACTTTATATAGAATGTGCCACTTTTTTTTAAGTGAAAGGAACTCAGTCTTGTCCATACAAATCACCTTGTAAATATTCATCTCAAACTTCTACGCCAAAATGGAATCCAAAATTCAGAGCTATGCAAGTTCCATGAAGCATCGTTGTTATCAGAAAATGATTAATTCAGCAAAGTGTGTGTGATTTAGGCAGAGGGTAAACTATTTTTCTTCTCCTATAGCACCTTTTTATTATTGGCAGCATGTTCTTATATCTTGACCCATTATACATTTACATGCTGTTTTCTTCTCATCTGCTTCACATCTGCCTCCTCTGTATTCATAGCTTTAATCCCAGCAGTTCCTTTCTAGTGCTCCTGTGATTGCCAAAGTGCACATGTAAATCCTGCTGTAAAACTCCATGTTCTAGTAGGTGCTGGCTGCCCTCTGTGGAAGGATGGCCATTATTCACAAACTGAAGGACTGACTTTTTTTCTGTGTGAAGTAGAAAGCTATGTATTTAAAGGCTGGAAGAAACAAATGCAGTTTATTACTCTAGACAGAATGATTTGCCAGTGCTGCGAGCCTGATGTTCTGCTACCTTATGTGCCTGTATCCTCTTGGCATTGCATTTAAATAAGTCAATACAACCATTAATGGATCACCTGCTTCAGCCAGGTGAGGCTACAAGTGTATTACAAAGAAAAACAGGTGAAAAGAAAGCATAGGTGAAGCTAATGAAAAAATGCAAATGCCTAAGTCTTTTATCAACTGTTACATTGACTTTACTTGGGTCTGGAAAGATTCTCCAGTCTCTTCAGATACGTTCCTGTGCAAAGAAAGTGAAAGAGCTAGGCCTTGGGAAAATACAGAGGCAGTACCTGGATTCATATCCTGAAGCTGTTCTCTTTCTGCTGCTCGAGCATTTGGTAAGTCTTAGGCATTGGAACAGGATGTTCTGTAAGAGACAGCAATCTGGCTGGAGAAATGTGGAGAGGGGAGTAATTTCTGTACCGTTAGGGAGCCTTACGGTCTGTAGTTTAGCCCATCAAATCATAGCGGGAAAATTGCCTGCCAGACCTTCCAAGGTTTGCTTACCTGTGCCTGCACGGACCTTATTGGTATTCAAGCCCTAGTGCTAGGATACAGGGAGGCAAACTGGCCTCCTTACTGTCACACAAAACAAAGACCTCTTAGAAAAGGGTGTCTGATTCAATATTCAGTTCCTGCCAGTGCGGGAGACTTGGTTGGCCCATATTGTCATTTGATTCTATGTCTGTAACAGCGGCCAGAGCTGCTGAGTGGTCAGGTCCATTGGATGCAACTGTTTCGCTGCAGCATTGCTCTTCATAATGCAGGAAGAGGTGTGCAGACCTTTGCAAAAGAAGGCCCTCTAGTCATTGCTGAAACATCTAAGGACATGGCATGCAAAGATGTTTGATAAACAGATTTATCTGATGAAACCTCCAGAATTTATGAAACAGAATAATTAACATGGAATCATATTATTTCCAAATTTGTAATGATAAGCAGAGCTCCAGAACTTCTGCATGAGTTGATATGTCCATACAGGCTTTTTTTCTTGGACTCCAGTGCCTTCAACGTGACTGAGAAGCCAGCACACATATGGGAAGGGGTTATGCCGGAAATGAGCCACTCATTGTCACAGATACGTGCTAATCACTTTGACATTGGAAAAATCAACTGTCTGCTTGACAGTGCTGGCAGGCTGTCATGCTCTGCTGAGAATTGTTTGCCTGCCATTTGTGGGCATGAAGAATATGCCAGGAATAATATTTTTGTCAGGGAGAAGGGAGGGCCAGTGACTGCCTGTGGGCTGGGGGTTCCCTGGAAGCATCGGCAGGAATGGCAGCCAGGATCTGTCCCATCACTCCAGCAAGGGAGCAGGGCAGCCAGGGGCCACCAGGGCAGCCACAGCCCTTGGGCACTGGGAGCCTCCCCGAGGACAGGGGTCACAGGGATCGGCTGATTCTGGGCTGGGACATTGGCCTATGGGTGGGCCCAGCTCAGTGGGGCCCATGCCTGGGCAGGGCAGAGCTGTGGGGAGCTGGAGACCAACATCCCCCAGTGTAGCCGGGTCAGGAACTGGGCTGAACTGGGGTCCCGGGCCATGGGTAGTGTAGGGGGAGGCCCAGGGGAGGACAGGCAGGGCTGTTGGTGCCCTCAGAGCGCTGACAATTTTGTCTTGCAGAGAGTGAGATTTCCAAGGTGGAGCCTTTGGTGTTGACCATGGACTGTCAGCACAAACTATTTTAATGCAGCAGTTCAATGAGAAAATGCTAGCTTTTTGTATCCAACATATATCCTTCAAAAATCTTGTGTTTCAAGCACTTTCCCAAAGCCAACAACAGGACAGATCTCAGCCTAAAATCCTGACAACCAGAGGGGACCCTGAAGCCATTGGGAAAATTCACATTCATAAGCAGGATTTCTAGAGATATAGACCTCATGCACAAAAACTGAACTAAAAATTCAGTCCTATGTAGCAGCAACTGTATTTTTCATCAGCTTTATACATAAATAGAATATATGTGGCTGTGCTCTGTAAAGGTAAAGTATGTGATCCACCAGTGTGAATCTTACACAGTCATGGACTTTACTAATTCATACAGCTGGAAAGTGTTCTCCAAAATCACATGAATCTATGATCAAGGGAGGCCTGGAAAGCAGGAAGTGCTTGAATATGTTACACATATAGTACTTTCAATTACTGACTGATTACTAGTGCACACACAAGTTTATTGGCTTGTGAAATACCAAGGAATGTCTTTCAATGATAGCTTATAGGGTGGTAAAGCAGCTTTCCACATGCTTTTTAATATACCTGGGGTGAAGGGACTGCTAATCCATATAGAGTATATTGTACCTGATTAGTTTTATGGAGTGTGTTGTGTAAGGGTTGATTTATTTGCTGGATAAAATATCAACTTACATGTAACTCTGTGTGCTTTCTACTTTGGGGACATGCAGTGCCATTTAATTGGCTTGTGTAGATAGCTTGCTGTTTTTTGATACTTCAATAAAACCTTCTGGTATAGCTGTCTCTTCACATTTCCTTACTATTAAGTAGATGGCATATGGTCAACAAGTGCTTAAGAAACACAGACTTTATTAAATGTACATTTATAATGAAAGGAAAAAATTAGGATCAATGAAGTCAGACTGTTCAATGCTAAAAAGAAGTAAATAAGCCTTTAAACTAAATTTTGAAGTTTAACTAACGGAAGTGAAGTAAGTAAAAAAAAGGAAAAAACAAACAAGTTAATTAATCATAGAATCATTTAGGTTGGAAAAGGCTTTTTAGATCAACAAGTCCAATTGTTGACCTGCAATATGTGTGGCCATGAGCGTCCCTTGTGTTTTGTTTTCCATTTTCACCTTCCCTTAAGCATTGTTAGTCATGAATGCTGCACTCTGGCTTGTCCTCCAAAGCTTGTTTAGTTAATTCTATAAAAGTTCTGTAGCTATCACTTGTACAAGTAAAACATTTCTCCACTCCCCGCCACCCCCCTGGCCCCCGCCACTTTTTCAGGACCTCAAGTCACTAACTCTAGGCTGTTACAGCAACGTAAGTAGCAATGCACGCAATTAGTCTGGAAATGGCCCTGTTATAGCATCTCAGTGTGTTTGATCTTACTGGCTACACCAGTAGAAGATAAACGCTGAATCCCTAGATCATCATCCAAGGAGTAAGTTTTACTGTTATACAATATTTAAATATATTCTTACTTATAAGCAAATCCAGTGTTTACAAAAAACCCCATTTTTCCAGCACTGGGACTAAATTACAAAAGAGAGAAACCAATGAAATACATAGTTAAGATTAAGCCCAGAACCACAGCCATTTGTATTTTCGTTGTAGGTACTTCAGTCCTAACTTAAAATAAACTCTCCCTTGTTGTTACTTTTTTTCCAGTGGTCATTTTCTTCTCCTTCTTTCTCCACCTTCTGGTGCTGCATAAGAGACTGAGTAAAAGCTATGATCTTTGCTATACCAGAACATCCTTCCCTTGTCTTCTAGTAGGTGTTTCTTTGCAATAGGACATTGCATAGTCCTCCAGGGGTGTACCATGGTACTTCTGAGGCTTATATCGCTTTTTCTTATCCCTTTTTTCAAGCTCTTTGATTAATTTAGTTCTACTATAAATATTAATTAGCACCTTCCTGGCTCCTGGTTTCTTCTCTTTATTATAAACTTCTGAAGACATAAGAAGATAAGAATGGCCGTGACAGGTCAGATTAAAAGTTCACTTAGCCCAACAGTTGCTTTTCATAACTGGCCAATAACACGTAACACATGCCCTAGAGAAAAGTATGAAAAGGATAAGCAAACAGCAGTGCTCCCTTCTTTTCTTCCCTTTCCCCCCCAATCACCAGGCAATATGCTACTTATGGACTATCTGAACCAGTAATGACATCTTTATACTTAATTGCCTTTGATGAGAAAGTTGCTTCCAGGAAGCTCATAATGCCTTCCTCATCTTATTCTGACATCAGTAAAAGCATAGCCTTCATATCAGATGCCTCTGATTTTTTTTCTCTTGGAACATTATATATAGGCTAACTGCTTCAGAAACACAATACAATGTAATATCACAACTAATTAAAATAGGAATGGGTTGGTTAGATTTAAAAAAAATCCCTTCTCTCTCTCTCACTGCATTTCATATTTTTAATTTTATGAGGATACTATGTACATGTGTAGACCCACTTTTCTCACACAGTAGTAGATATCTAACTGCATTAGGAACAGAGTTATTTGTCCCTGTGAGATTTGTCAATGGAGTACTGAAACAACAGTGAAGCGAGATATATATTGTACTTGAGGCATACTCAACCCACTGAAATTTGAGTTATCTTCTAAATTTTGCTGTATTTTATTCTGGAGCTATATGCAGCCAGAATGACTGTGTGACCTCGGTAAGACTGTTAAACTTACTTATTCGAATGTTTCCACCTTGCCATCTATTTTATGAATGTAGCTCTAGTTGTTTCTTGTTGAAGCAGTTTTCTTGTTAACTTAAAAAAATCAGGAAATTAGTCTTTAATTTGCTTTAATTTACATTCATATGTCACTTGATACATGGTTACAGAGTTCTGAAACAAAATACCATTCTTAAACTCCTTTCAGTCATGAATGCTAAGTAGACATGTTTGAACAAGCGCTTGAAAATAATTTCCGATTATAATCTGACAAAATATTAAAATAATGGTTATTTCTCAATTATGTAGTCTTGGTTACAAAATAATCATTAATTTTAGCCCATGAAAAAATAATTTCAGAAAAATCTATTGCTCTGTGGGTTCCATTTTGTGCTCCTATGTGGGCTTTTGGAGAGTTTTAAGAACAAAATACGTGAAGGATAGTGAACAGACTCTTCAACTGAAGATGAAACGTTTTTTTCTAGCTATAGAAAGGCAGAAGAGAAAGCAGGCATTTCTATAACCCATTTTCTTAAGTTGCCTGAGAATCTCAAGATTAAAAAATCATAGTTATCCAAAATTAGAATCATCAGGACATGTTATCATCCTTTCTGCTTCCAGACTTAAGGTTGAGGAGAGGGGGAACCAATAAACATATCTCACTTCCATTTCTACACTTCTCTTAGCTCTTATCCTATGAGACACTAGATGTAGCCTTTTAGGAAAATGTTTTATTTCCAATTTTTTTTTGTTCCTGTTGAGAATGTTATAATGACATCAGTGAGATGATGACATAAAATACACATACATTACATGAAATATTACAGCCCCAGGAGAAAATTAGTTTTTTTGAGTTTTACAGAAAAAAATGTATACACATTTAACTAAAGTTTTGCTTTAGATATATTTTAGTAGGAAAACCACTTTTGCTCATTATACTTTTTTATACTTCCCTTTTTAACAAAAAAATATTGTGGGTTTTTTCCCTTCTTCTGATACAAACCTGATTTTTCATTTAGAAGTTCAGAAATTTAGTAAAAGATTAATTTTTTCATTGCTTTAAGTGCTTGTCATGAAAGGAGCGGCTAGGTGACATCACTTAAAGAATTACCATCAAGGGGTTTGAGTGGAGTACTTTAATATAAATTTGTGGAAATGCAAGTACACAAGATACGATGCAAGGTTCACTCTATTACTTATTACATGGGGTAAATGCAGAGAGAGAAATCAAGTTGAAATCATGTTAGAATGAATTTGGAAACAGTTTATAAAGATGAAAGTCATAAGAGGTGAAAGGAGATCCTCCAGTAGAGTGACAAGGTTTAGAGAGGATCCTTTTGCTTTCTAAACTCTTACAGAGTTTAAGTGCAGCTAGATCCAATCTCAGTCTCAGACTTGGTCAATGGGTTATGTCTAATGGGAGAGGTATAGAAAGTGGGGTAACGAATAAGGGAGATCCTTCTGCTGAGTCACAAGGTTTGGAATAGACCCTCTTGCCTTCTAAACTCTCTATAGTTTAGGTACAGCTGAATCTATTCCTAGTCTCAGACTTGGACAACAGATTAGGTTTAAAGGGGTAGGGGGTGGGGGGTGCACTGGGGGAGGAGAGAGGGAAAGTGTTCATAACTCAAGATTATCCATAAGATTTTAGCACCAAATCAATAAAATTTGGTTTAAGTAACAAAAATTACAGAATTAACCTAACTACTTCAAGCTTGCAAAATATATTATAGCAAATGCATACTTACTGAAAGTTTGTCCTGGAGTTCAGTGAAATAGTCACATCTTATGCCTTTGCATCCCTCAGTGGGTGAAGGGCTGAGCCTTGAGGAGCAGGGGTATCAGTCCAGTATGGACAGTGCCATTCTCTGCCTTCGCTGAGCAAGAGTTACTGGTAAAATCAAGGGGTGCTTAACCACCCAACTCATTTCTTTAGGCACCGAGGCCGAGCCAGCAGCTCCTAAGGTCATAGAACAACCCAGGGAAGGAGGAGAAGCACACCACCACAGTGCCTTATGAGCTAGTTGTTTGTTTGTTTTTTTTTTTTTTTTTTTATTTAGCAGCCTTGCTGTGACAGTAGATTCTGTAAATCAAAGGGTTACAGAAGCTATTAAATAATTGTTAACGTTTCTTTGCAAGTCCTGGCCTTATCTTCCACCCACAACTCCAGAGTCTGCAAAGACTTTAGACTATGCACTCTGCACCTCTGAGTGAGATGGTGTGCTCCCTTACCACCCCCAACTTGACTTCTATTTCCCGTAACCCTGCTCAAGTGATAACTTGTAGCAGGGATCATAATGGATGCACCTGGTTGTGATGACTATATCCAGCTCAAAGTGGATTCAGGTGAGACAGATAACACAATAGCCAAGGGCTGATTTGAAATGCAGCTGGTATGCAAATGTGACTGTAAGTCAATCATCTTACTGCTTAAATAATGGACAGCCAAGGGTCCATTGCCCTCCTGCACAGCAGGGGTTGTATGCCAGGATCTCTCCTGGAGTAAGGGTGCCTTTCAAAGTCACTCCTCAAGGCTGAGAGAATCCTTATCACATCAGGTACTCGGTAAGTGAATGGGCAATAAAAGCACTGAAACTTTGAAATCTTAGCTAAGTGATATAAAGGATTGATTTTGTGCATGTAATCCTTTAGACATAAACTGTTGACCAAGTCTGGGACTAAGAGCAGATCCAGCTGCACCTAGACTCCTCTCTGAGAAAGAGTTTAGAACACAGGGGAGTCCTTTCTGAACTTCATAACTCAATTGGAAGGTCTCCCTGACAATTTTGTCTGACCCTGTCCTTTATGTGGTAAATATACAAGTGCAGCTTGCCATCAAATCTTATTAAACCACTGTCACATTAACCATTGAACTTTGTTATATCAATAAATTGCTGCTTCTTTTGTGAATGGAGTGCATGACTCTATCTGTGACACTGAGAAAAAAACTACTTGGATGTCTCTCCAAAAGCACCATATAATCTGAGTTCTCTCTGCTCTCCTGGATCCTCTTTTCTGTGGACCACTCTTCTTAGGTTGAAACTGAGCTGGAACCTGGTAAGGATATTACAGCCTAAGGTATCTGGGGTTTTGTTTCTACATAGAATAGCTAATTTAAAATAGTACAAGAGTGGTGAGACAAGGACTACTATAAATAAAATAATCCAAATTTCACACATTTTTGGATACAAGCTTATTGTTAAGAATAATACAGCCATGTAGAGTGAACCAAAAGTAACCAAAGAATTGAACTCAATGTAAAAGACAATTTAATTTTTGAATGCATTAAAGCTGAAACAATCTTGCTCCTCAGGAAAAGTCAAACAAATATGAGTCAAATAGACTTGTAAAAAGAAGAAACAGGACAATGAATGCTGGCTAAACTCCTTACGTAAAAATGAATCAGGAAAAGGCACAATGTATTTTTAATAATGGGTGGATTAGGACTGAGATCCAATTACAGAGAAAATTTTTAATGTAGTTTAGAAAGATTTTCTACTATACAATGTAGACTATGAAGGGAAACAAAGCAAAATTTCATTATATAATTTAACTAAGTCCTTGTAATAATTTTAATTTTACCTTAAATTTAAGGCCACACTTTCATAAGTTCCCATCCAGAACTGCAGATCAAGACTTGAAAGTTGAGTGAGGCAAATCACCGTCTGGTTTCAAAACCCATCTTCTGAAATCCTTATCCAAATCCTCTACCTTTCTTAAAAAGGAAGTAGTAAGAGCTGTCAATTTTTGAAAAGCAACAGTGATGAACCTTCTTTGTCATGATATTTTTTGAAAATATGAAAAATGTGGACTGAATTTTTTGGAGAAGCCAAAGTGTGCAATGTGAGAACTAACAAGCAAAATTAATTCAATTGCTTTTATTGTAGCTATACTAAATTCTATATTTAATTTGATGTCAAGTTAGCCACCGATCTAAAAAACTTGTATTCATACTAATATTCACAGCAACCTAAAGTGTGTTTTGCTAGACCATAAAAATAGTCACATCAAGGACATCAGGACTTTTTGAAGAGAAGTCCCAAAGTTCAGCAAATTTGTTTGTTTAAGGCTCAGAGAAATTTAAAACTTCTCAATTCAGCTCAGCAAAAATAATACCCCAGATTATAATAAACCGCAGCTCCCCAATCATTGAACATGTCAGAAACAAATACCTCATTTAATGAAAAACTTGTTTCTGATTATCCCAAATTTTTCACAAATTCAACCCAAATCCATTGAAAAATTTTCATAAGTAGGAGAATGGATCACAAAAATTTTATTTCCCAGATGACTGCGCTAATCACTGGAATTGGGATAAATTTTAGTTGGGTTACTTGGAATAGTCTTGTCCTCTTTTTCTCCTTTACAAGAATGGTTTCCTCCCTGCCCCACAGACATTTAGAATATTTTTTTTTAATTACATTCCTCCCTTTAAAGATTTTATGCAGTTACATTCCTATCAACAATATCTCAACATTTTGATCAATACTTCAATATTTAAGTATATTTTTGGTAGTAAAGTGGATCAGTGTCTACAGCAATGGAAAACTATCACCTTTATCAGCCTACCCCCACTGCAACAGTCAAGACTCTTACTAAAAATGCTGTTTAGCTTTCCTTCTGGAAAGACACAGAATATGTGTCTCTTAAACGTAATAAAGTGCCTGAATAACAATAATTTATTCTATTTCCTAGCACATCTCACACTTTTTTATTTGATTTCAAAGAATATTTGTTTGACTGGACTTACTTCTTTGTGTGTGTGTATTATTTGTGGAGAGTTCAGCTTCCACAGAAAAACAAATACACAAAAAATCACTCCTAGAGTCCTATCCAGGGTATTTCTGTTCTCTGTGTGTGTGTGTGTGAAAACAGATTAAAAAATCACATCTATTTTTTATAAATATCAGGAACTAAAGATATTTGAATTGTAGGACACTGGATTATTAGGTTGGAGGTAGCTAGAATATTTCAGGCAGACAGGCTATAGAAGTGAAGTACAGAAAAAGAAAGCAAAATAAATTCTAGTTCAATTATGCATTAAAGGATAGGAATTTGGCTTTTAAATTCTTTGTTTCTTGTAGAGAGACGTGTGTGTTCTCTGGTACTCATACACATCATTAACAAGAAAAAGATAAATTCTGATGAAGAGACTGTGTGTAAATAAAAAAAAAGCTGCACGTATTTTAAAGACATAGAAGCAGAAAATTCTGTGAAACTTTTTATTAGGCTTGAAAGTGTTTTAATTAATGAAGTTATTTTTAAAAGATACAATACTTCTTCAAAGCATTTCTCTGATAGGTTATTCTCAGTCTGTTTCTTATCTTTGAATAAAACTCCTTGTTCTCTTTCCTGATAACTTGCTCTGAAGCAGGCAATGTGATAATACCCACTGCTTTGAGTACCTTCCTGAGTTAGAGGAGAGAAAAGATTTCCCTTTCTTAGTCTGGTGTCCATGGTTAGAAAATCAAATTCATAACTTTTCTTAAAATTGGAACAATTCACCATCCTAAAGTTCAAGATGTAATCATTTGTGTAACGCATGAAAGCTATGAAATGTGGGATTTCAATAAATCTTGAGCGCTCATCTGGAATTTCAGGTTTGTATACAGACTTCATGCATGGGTTTGTATGACCAGTGTGAACCATCTTCCCCATTTAGCTAAAAAAATATTTTAATTTCTACTGTCCTGCCTTCATGCAGTGACAATAAAGTAATCTCAGGTAAAGGATACAGTAAATGAAATCAAACACATGGGAAGGATTCATTTGATCCCATCCATGTATCTCCTTTTCTAGTTTGGTCAGTGGTGAGAAATAAGCACTTCTGTCTCATGATTCATCTTATCCTAAAGCAGACAGCTAAAATAGGTCAGATGAATCATACTCTGAAAAATGCTGCTATTTTTCCATTTATTATAAAGGGAGCCTAGAGGCAAAATCATAGATAAGGATGCTACTGTGGTAGATTTCTAATGTTACATGAGATGAATCCAACTCATGATATATTTCCTATCAAGCAGCACTGACAGCAAACATGACTGCAAAAGCTTGTGATGTTTTCAAAGGAAGGGACATGGAGAACTGACTTTGAAAGAAAATTACTGATCAGTTAATGATTGTAATAAAGATGTAAAGTACCCGTGTTTGTCATGGATCAGTTTCAGCATAAGTCAAGGATAAAGTTATACCTCGTTAACTGAATTAGTTGGAAATAAAAAGCAGGAGAAGCCAAAATGCTATTGGAGTACTCAGCAGTTCAAATCCATATGTTTGATTTTGATTCACATTCCTTCTCTGTCCCCTAGGCATCATGACATCCCTTGTGAGCTATAGTACAGGACCGATCGGCACAAACTCTATCAGTTTGTATGAATAAACACAAGTGCTGCTTCTTTCAACTTTAGCACTTTGATTTTCATAGTTAAAAAAAGGAAGAAAATGAATGTCACTCCAGTAGTTTTTAAATAGAACATTATGGAACTTCAGTAAATCACTTCTATTGAAATTACACACAGAACAGTGTAACAGATGCAAAGTGACTGATACTTGCAAATGTAAAGCTATTGCTAAACATCTGAAATAGTTTCACCAAGCCAATGTAGAGGAACTAGTACATTAAACTCCAATAAAATTCTGTAGTGGAGCATTACTAATTTGCTGCTTCTGTGCAAATGATTTGAACAAGTAGCTATACTTGAAAGATGAGTAAGAATCAACATCTGCAACATTAGGATGAAGATGTAAGGCCTGAAGTAGTTGGGAGAAATTAGTAATAACAAGGAGCTAGGAAGAATATCAATAAAAGTGTTGGATCCTTGTAGAAGAAATGGTCCTCAGCTGTGACCTGTTGCTCAATCAGTTAGTTTGGTAAGTGGGGAGCTTAGCAAGAGAATAAACCAAAATCAGAAATCCAAAGCTGTTTTTTTTTTTTTTTCTTCTTCCTAGCTAAGATTATCCTTGCCACTGAAAACTGTCATTTCTTTTTTTGTCTTCCATCATATTTGCTTATGAGTGGTTCTTCTATTACAGCAACAGCCTCCAGAGTATAAGGGCTTACACCAGAAGTTAGTGAAAAGATAATGGTCTTTGTGCATTTTTGCTAACAAAAGAATCAAGCAAGTTACAGCAAAATACTGGTAGATAAATGAGTCTTCTGAGCAAAGCACTGATCTGTAAGGCAAGCTGGTTTACACCAGTACAAAGAAAAGAGTCCTACTGTATCAAACACATAAGAAACTATCACTTTTGTAAGTGAAGAGGAAATGCCCACCGATCACAGTGTTTTCAATACCCTGAATACTAGACAACTATAAATATTGGCAAGTAGAATCACAAAATGGCTGAGGTTGGCAGGCACTGATAGAGATTGTCTAGTCCAACCACCCTGCTCAAACAGGCTCACCTACAGCAGGTTGTCTGGGGCCACATCCAATCACGTTTTCATTTTCTGCAAGGATGGAGACACCACAGCCTCTCCAGGAAACCTGTTCCAGTGCTCAATCACCCTCAGAGGAAAAAAAACCTTTTCTTTACATTTAAATGCAATTTCCCAAGTTTCAGTTTGTGCCCATTGCCTCTGGTCCTGCCACTGTGCACCACTAAGACGTGTCTGATTCTGTCTTGTTTGCTCCCCACTGCCATCAAGAAATTACACACAGTGCTAAGATTCCCCTGAGCCTTCTCTTCTCCAGGCTGAACAGTCCCACTTCTCTTAGCCTCTCATTCTGTGACAGATGTTCCAAGCCATCTTTAGTCATCTTTGTGGCACCGTGCTAGACTTGCTTCAGTAAGTCTGTTTCTCCCTTGTACTGGTCAGCCCAGCACTGGACACAGCACTAAGTAAAGCACTGGAGCAAGGAAGTTCACCTCCCTCAACCTCCTGGCAACACTTTGTCTAATGCAGTCCTGGAGGCTGAGAGTCATTTTTTGCTGCAAGAGCACATTGCTGGCTCATGGTCAGTTTGCTGGCAGACCTGACTTCCAGGTCCTTCCCTGCCAAGCAGCTTTTCAGCTGACTGACTCTAGCCTATCCTGGTGTTTTTCTTCCTCATATGCATTTCCCTTTGTTCAATTTAATGAGATTCTTTGCCCATTTCTATAACCTTTGGAGGTTCCTGTGAATGTCAGCACCTGCTTTGGTATACAGTTTTGTATTATCTGCCAGCGTGCTGAGGGTACACTCTGTCCCATCATCCAGGTCATCAATGAAGATGTTAAACAGCACTGACCACAATATTGACCCTTGGGACAAACCACTAGTCACTGTCCTCCGGCTGGATTTTGTGTCTCTGGTCACAACCCTCTGAGCCAACAGTTCAGCCAGTTTTCAACCCTTAGTTGCCAAACCTATTGTCAATCCTTTACTGTCCAATCAATTACTCTCCATTTATCTAGGCTGTACTTCATCATTTGGTGTATGAAAATGTTGTGGAAGACTAACTAAAGTCATTGGTCTGCACTGAGCTGGTTATTTCATCACAGAAGGCTGTCAGGTTAGTTGAGTATAATTTCTGCTTTATAGATCCATGCCAGCTATTCCTAGTCACCTACTTGTCCTTAGTATGCTTGTAAATGATATCCAAAATAATTTTCTTTGTCACCTTCCCAATATAGCATTATATAGAGCTTTATATGTCGATATATTTTTTAAATGGCTTTATTGGAAAGCTGGTAAATCTTGCTACATGAAAAGTCTAATTTTTTATATTGTATCTATACCAAATATTTAAGTTGTGCACAACTTTTTTCAAGATACAAACTTAAAGTTAAAACAATACCTGAATCAACAAAGAAAAGAACCTGCATTGAGCCGAATAGTTTAGAAACAAATGAAAATAAAAACACGCAGGACTTGGAGGTAAATAATAATAATGTGGCATCCCAATGAAAGCAAAACTGAAGAAACTGGTAGGCTTTTCACAAAATCATGAATGTCATACTACCCCAGGCTCCCCAAAAACAGGGTGGAAGGGAGCCAGTTGCGGGTCAATTACCATCCAGTTTAAAATACTTTTTTCTTAGTGCGTAAACTGGAGTTTAAAGAGTAAAATCTATCTGACCTAAAGCATAGGTATTGTGCATACATTTTTGATAGCAGCTGAAATCAGATGGGGAAAATATCATTATAAATACTTAAATGTATCCAGAAACAGGCCAGAAAACAGGAAAATGTTTGTGCTGCTCAGGTAAATAAGATCCATGCTTTTACAGTGCAGAATATTTACACAGTTAAGAAAATCCTGTTGTATTTGGTTTACATGGCAAGGTTTTAGTATCCAGAGGGATGCAGGGGTGGTTTCTGTGAGAAGAGACCAGGGACTGCCCCATGCCAGACATGGCCACTTTCAGATGGCTCCAAAACAGACCCACTGCTGCCCAAAGTTGAGCCCATCAGCACTGCTGCTGGCCCTTCTGCGTTGACTTATTTAAGAAAGAGTAAAAGATGCTTTGCAGCAGCTGAGAAAGGAATAAGAAAAAATGTGAGAAACCACATTTCAGATCCCAAAGTTGGTGAAGAAGGAAGGGAGAAGATGCCTCAGGTGCCAGAGCAGAGATTCCCCTGCAGCCTATGGAGAAAACCATGGTGATGGGGTTGCCCTGCCTGAGCCCATGGAGGACCCCAAAACAGAGCAGGTGGACATCTCCTCCATATTCTCAGTCGCCTTAACTAAATAAGCAAGTAGTAACAGAATGCAGTAATAGTGGAGAATCGCAGACTCACACCATCACTGAATGTTTGAGGCTAGAAAGGATCTGTGGAGGTCCTTTAGTCCAACCTCCATGCTCAGGCAGAGTAACCTACAGCAGATTGCCCAGGACTGTGTCCAGACAGCTTTTGAATACTTTCAAGTATGGAAACTTCACAACCTCTTTGGGAAACCTGTTCCAGTGCTCAGTCACTGTTACAGTAAAAAAACCTAGGCTTATTGATAAGGGAAGATAAAGACAGCAATGGGAGAAAATTCTGAGGCTTGTGAGTCATGCCAAACTTTTGCAGCATAAAACCCCCATGTCTTGTACCAGATATACTCAGAGAACTTGGACTGTTCTGATACTATACAAATCACACTTGTTTCCAATGTATTCAACATTGGAAAAAGCCATCTGAGCCAATATGGAAGCTACCTTGCAAATGTTCAAGTGCGGAATCACAATACAGAGGCATAACATGCTCCTTAGACTGTACCACAAGTACAGAACATTGTTAATTATCTTATCCTGAGGGACAGGATCTGACTTCTCTATGCCCCTTGTAATTTAGACGTGCATAATTTAAAATGGGAATCAGTATTCTCTGCAGTTGAAAATAGATAATTGCGCCTTCAAAGAAATATGTTCTCAGGGAACTTTCTCAGGTCTAGATATATAGGGTCAAGAGATGTGTATTTTCTGCAGATATAAAAAAGAAAAAAGAAACACATTTAGTTCAGGTGCCCTTGTGCTTTTTAACTTGTAGAGTGCCTTCAGCCAGGGGAATCAAAGCACTTAGATTGTACAAATTGTACCCATATTTAAATTGAAACAATAATTCAGGTATTCCATAGAAAAAGATTTCTACAGCTCTTTATTTACTTTTGCAGTCAACATCCCATTATTTGTTTACTTTAAAATTATAGAACCTTTTTTTCCAGAAGCTATTCACTTAATTTTGAATATGTCCCTTGATGAGAAGTTCTGCAGCTTGTTTCTTTTCCAGTATGTGTCCCTGAGAACAGTCCTTAAAATAGAACTGCAATGTCCTTAAGTTTTGTGTTAAGAACAGTCACTTCCCTAGTCTTGTTACAGATAGAAATGGAGTATGTTTAGGAACTCAAAGACAAATGTGTTTGCTGTTGTGATTTTTTTTCGTTGTGTTTGTTGGTTTTTTTCCCCTGACTCTTTATCAGTGCTTTAGGACTCTGCCTCAAAGGCCTTAAGAACAGAGAAAACAGAAATGTACTTCTTCTGCGGTGTAGGAGAGGAGAAAATCTTCATGTATGTATTTTGCATCCTTAATCAGCTGTATGTATTCTTGCACAAATTATTCCTAGAGATTGTCTAGAGAGGCTATTAGACTAATCTCCTGAGGTAGATGCCATCCAAACTCCAAATGGCACAGGGCCAGCATACAAATAATTTAGTTAAGCAAAAGATACAGAAAGAAATTTCAAAATGGAATTTAATTCCACAAGAGATCCTACAATTTGTGAGTAGGTGTAGTTCAGTTTGAACAAAATTGTCTTACTACATCACAAATCTCAGCTTTCTGTAACTTGCACACTTATGATAGTGCCAACTGGTAATAGCATGTTTTTCTTTTTCTTACGCGAGTAATTACATTCATCCTTCATGATTGTAAGGGTCTTCCCAAGACTCAAGGTCATCTTCTTTCCTCCAGAACAGAATCCATGGCAGAGTGTAGGCTACAGAGGCAGTAAAACTTTAATCCCACATGACTATTTTCTGTGCTAAAGAAACACAGACTGATCATCAAGATTAAGCACAAGAAATTTCTCTTTCTTTGAGTGTGCTGAAATTTGAACTTAGACCCACAGGAAGCTTTAAAAAAAAGTATCTAGAAAAATGTCAGCTCTAACTTTCTGGGTTTTGTCACTCGAACAGTTAGGCAATCACTTGAACGTATTCTACAGCTTGTTTTCATTGCGGGTGGGGGGGTGGGCAATAAACAAAATACCCTGAGATAATTATTTCATTTTCATGCTAAATTTTTCCCTGAGGGAAAAAAAAAAAATCAATCAGAAAACTTTTCTAGTGCCCCTCTTTTAAGAACAAGGTCTCCTTGCCACTATGCAGTTTTCTCTGTATTAATTATATAATAAGCCTTTGCTAACATCATTTTAAAGTCCATATTCAATTAAATCAAGACATCAAGTGTGACATTAAGTTTCATTACCAGGTTCCATATAAATAGACTGAGATTTTCTGCACCAGTTTGCTAGAAAGCCATGATTTTATAGTAAACTCTTCACTGTAGAATGTGAAGTAGAATTGAAGGTCTTTCTGATGTCCAAGAGGGGAGCGTGCAACAAAAAGTATGAAAACTTTGCAATGTTTTTTCATCTTCAGATGTGATGTACACAGCTAATACCTAGGGTTTGGAGTTTGGAATTTGGAATATCAAAGACTGAAGTACAATCTGGCATAGTAAGATACTTGTTTAATTAATTAAAGTATTCATTAAACAAAAATGAAAAAAAAAAAAAAGTTTGTCCCCAGAAATGTATTTGGTATCAGCATGAACTCTGAGCTAACTTTTATTTTCTGTGAAAACTGTTCCGATTCCAACACATTAGGTGCTTGACAGTGGTCCAAATATACTAAAATACAAACTGGGGATATAACAGAATAGTATAATTCTGAGTAAGTCATAGATGTTTATGGGAAGCTCCATCCAGAAAGCATGGTCAATCTATACTGCATCAGGGAGAAAAAAGATCTAGCTGGAAAGAAAAGATAAAAGAAAACAAAATTTATTTTTAAGAAACCAAGCTACAGATTTAGGTGAGACACTGCTTCTCTGATAACTGTGGAGTTTTTAATACAATTTCTTAAGATCATCACATAGAAAAGGATCAAAGGGAAAAGGAGTGTATGTTCCTAGGTAATGATCAAAGAAATTTTTTAAACTTGTATCCTGCCACGCAGGATGAGGCTTCATGTATTCAGGCACAGAAGTAACCCAAAATAAAGGTATCTTCTTTCCTTTGTACTGGCTGTCTGGAAGCCTTTTCAAAAATTTCTTTACCTGCTTGGATTGTTTGATCCATTGTGTGACATACTGCATGGAACCCTTGATTTACAGATCTTTAAGGACACCTATGTTAAATATTCAGCAACAGGATAAGAGGCAATAGGCACAAACTGAAATCCAAGAAATTCCATTTAAACATAATAAGAAAAAAAATTATTACTGTGAGTGTGATCACTGGAACAGGTTGTGGAGCTTCCAGCCTTGGAAATACTCAAAAACTGAGTTTTGAGTAACCTGCTCTAGGTGACTCTGCTTTGAGCAGAGAGTTGGACTAGACACTCTCCAGTGGTGCTTTCAAGCCTCAGCTATTCTGTGTCTGTGTGGTTAAGTGATCCTGTGAAACAGCATGGTCTTTATAAGACTTCTGTTAAAGTCTCAAAGAAGAAAATTTTAACATTAAAAGATGTACAGACATGTTTCTACATAATTTGCTCCTTTTCCCAGTGAGTAAGGCACATCTTTGTTTTTAAATCTTAGATGAGATGGAACAGAACAGTTATTTAAATTTGGATCTAAAATCTTCATGAATCCACAGGGAAAAAACCAAAACATCGTTCACAATGTTATGAATGAGGTCATGAAATCTTGTAGATAATACTTGTTTGTGTGATATGTACCATCTTTTTCATACTTTCATTTTAAGTCTACTGTCAAGTCATACCAGGGAACCAGAAATATACTTGCTTTTCTGAATAATTCAACCAAAAATATTGCCAAAAGGCAAGTTATCACAGTGGTGTGAAAGGTTGGGAAAGTTTAAAAGACCAAAACCCCCCACCAAAATCCACCTCTCATACACATACCTGTGATCCACTTCCAGGACATTAAAAAGCAGACAGATGGATGACAATTAGAAGGGTAATGACAGGACAAGAAGATGAAAATTTTCTCCATATTAATCGGAATTTGGCTTGCTTTTAAGTTTAAAGTTATGCAGCTAAATTTGATCTGATTTTCAGATGTAGTAAGTGCTGCAGCTTCATTAACTTCAATATGGATGCTCAGCCTCCTATGAGAGTAAGGTCACCTTTCGTTAGGTGCTTAAGTGTGCGTTTCATGGCCTGACTTATAGAAGTACTACACCCATAACATCCACTGAACTCTGAGGAATTTCAACACCTGTGAAAAATAGGATGTTAATATCTACTTCTAAGCATGGAACTTTGTGATTGATTCTCATTAAAGAAATTACTAACACAGTTGTGGAAGAACAGAGTTGATTGCATGTGAGAGCAGCACTTCTAGAAAATTTTATATTCTCATTATACTGTGAAAACAAGAAACAATAATGTTTAAGATCATTCCTCATTTCAAGTGACATTAAATTTTTCTGATTAGTCATACTTTTTCCAAGGAAATTTTTGAAGATTTTATTTTTCTAATATTTTCAACCTACCATAACATACTGAAGAAACAGTCAAATAAAGTGTTACTCAGTTTGGACTTAAAAGAGGACTATTCATACCTGCACCAGTTCACCAGTTACCAAAGTTCATAAACTGCACTGAAGAGTTGACAAAGAAGTTTCTGTCTCTCAGTAAAGCTGATGGCAGATATTGGTGATGTCTTTATATATATATATATATATATAAATATATATAATATATATAAATACTATACTTTAATATGCTGATATTACTGGCTTCTTCATAGATAGTAGTGATGGTTTAAAAAAATACATTACCAGTTTTGAAGATAATTATCTTTTGAAGAGCTTTCAACTTAAGACTTGAAACTTTCTCTAATGGGAAGGACTTTATTTGAACTGGAGGAGTTGTGTCTTAGTAAACCTGAGTGGGAAATATACTGGTAACAAAAGGAGGGAGAGTAATTTTGGAGAACCATTTTACCATTTGTGACTATGTATTGCCATACTGGGGCTTGAAATAAGTTACTCGTTTGAATAGGACTATCTTCTTCATGGTTCTGTGTATTTCATATGGACCATTAAAAATACATGTACCTAAGGTGGCAGAAAAAAATCATAATGTAAAAAGTTGAAAATTGATGCCAATCTTATTTATGGACTGTTACAAGAGTTCATTGAGTTTTGAGTATGCATCATAAAGAACTTATTATACCTATAATATTGTAAATTATCGCAGAATAGATACTGTTAAGGGGAAAAATAGCAGATCAGTTTTAAATTTCATTTTATTGTTCAAGTGGGATTCATTTCCAGACTTAGAAACTTACATATCAGTGTCAACATATATAGGTAGGAGTGTAAGTTCCCATTAGGTAGGCAGTGGAGATGTAGCTAATTCTGAGCTGGAAGCTAGAATGGAGCCATGGAGTCATTTGACTCATATTAAAGCACGTTTAGGAATCAATCCATTTGTTAACATATCTGCCCAGTGCCATTTGGGAGGCTGTAGGGGATTCAAGGAAAATGCAAAGGAATGGTAAATATGACACAAGACATTTGAAAAGTCTGTGCAGTTCCAGACCACAAGCCGACGGCCAGATAGGATACCCCACAGAAACTAAAATGTCTCTAGATGTCATTTTTAGACAGCTGAATGAAGATTTTTTTTTCAGGAGAGCATTCAGTTACCTAACCGTAGGTGTCTAACACATAAGGAATGATTTCTTCACCACGTCTACTAGTCCTACGCAGGTGTTTCATATACAGCAGGGGGTCCCCCATCGGACCACTCAACCACATTCATATTCACAGGTAACTAACTTTTCTCCCCAGTACATGGTCAGTTGAGTAGCCAAGAAGGCACCAGTAACTATATTGACTAAATCATTTTTGGCTGTAGACACCTAAATTTTATTGTCTTCATCTGAAAATGGGCCATGCCTTCTTTTCTGGAAATTGTTCAAATTCATTGACATAGGTGAAAACCAACAGAGATTTTAAAGAAAATGTTAAACAGAGAATAATCTTTGTAAGATGATTTGTGAGGTAGCAGTATAAACACACATCTGATTACAAAAAGGCTCTCCTTATCATTTACCTATTATATAGGTAATATAAGTATAATTCCTAATAGAAGTTCTGTCGAGTTGAGAGACCCTGGCACAGGCTGCCCAGAGAAGCTGTGGGTGCCGCATCCCTGGCAGTGCTCAAGGCCAGGCTGGACGGGGCTGTGAGCAACCTGGTCTAATGGAAGGTGTCCCTGCCCGTGGCAGGGGGGTTGGAACTACACAATCTTTAAGGTCCCTTCTGACCCAAACCATTTAATGATTCTATAAGTTCTATTAATTTTACATTAATTAGCTGTTCCTGTGTTATAAAGGTGTACACTCTGCCAGTATTGTGTTAAACACAGTATTATGTTCAATACCATTTTTTTCCCCAAGTGAGACCATTTTTTCCCCATGTGACCTTTGCCATAGAAATTTATTTCCAAAAGTGTTCAGCAGTATCTTGAAAAAGGTAGTTTATATTACCTTGTAATGGTCAGAAGCTACACCAGCATTTTGCTCTCAAGCCTGCAATACTCAGTTATTGACTATGTGTGCATTTAGCATTTGTCATTGATGCCTACTTTTAAAGAAACAGAATTGTTTTTAGAGAAAAGCTATTCAAGACATTGAAGATCTGCAGTGATCAATGCTCAGGACACTTAGCTTTCCTAAGCAGAGTAATAAATATATTGTCATAAGCAGAAAGCTTGCATGCAATAGCATTTATTTCATTAGATATGCAGTACTTATTGCATGCACTTTTACAAATACATTTTAGCATTGGCATAATTCTGCAGTAATTTATGTGTGACTCTTAGCAAGGCTACTTCTTTATGATAGAGTTTCCAAGAAAATACTCTAATGTTTTCTTGTAATTCCTGAAATGGCTTATGGCTTCCTATTCCAGTAGAGTATAGAATTGGGAATCTTTATTTAGACAACTTACTTATCTTTCTTTAATGGCCTTTATAGGAAATGGATGCTAGAAAGCAAATAAGTTTAAGAAAGCAATATACTTGATATATATCATAGCAGATAGGCAAAGAACAGAAATCCACCAAAAGTTCTTTTTTAATGCAGTCTCTCCCCTAATTATTGTTTGGTTTTGTGGTACTTAAGGACATGGTTTAATGGTGGACTTGGCAGTGCTAAGTTAACAGCTGGACTCGATGATCTTAAAGGTCTTTTCCAACCTAAACAATTCTATGATTCTATGATTTTTTATTTTTCTTGTGGTTGTTTTTTTTTGTTGGTTTGGGTTTTTATGTTATTGGATTTTTTTTTTTTGCTTTTGTTTTGTTTTAATTATGTATCTAAATTAGGCTAAAGCAGAACTTAAAAAGAAGAGATTTGGAACAGGCTGACTTATCAAAACTTAATAGTTGCCAAGGGGGTCCATAGTTTTGTGGTAAAAATAATTTCTTGTGTAGATATACAAATACCATTGTTCCCAGGATTCACAGACAATCATAGGAAGGTTAAATACTGTCATCTCTTCTAAAAATAGGTAACCTTTAACACTTGTAAACAGCTGGAGTAACAGCTCCATTAGATACCAACTGAAAATATATTGTGTACCTGCTGTCTTCAGAAGGGAACCGAAAATATCCTCTTGATATATAAGGAAATTGTGAACATACACAAAAAAACTTTAATTTACATGGTACTAAGCACCACTGAGATTGTTCATAGCTATCAGCCTCTTACAGGCATGAATTCCAGTCTTGAATGGTCCGTGGATGCTTATGTTGCAACTTTACAAGAGAGGAGTTCTTATTTCTGCAAACTATCACACTGTGAATACAAAAATAATAAAATGAAACAAAGAAATGCAAAGAAGTGAATGTGGATGTATGTGTGGTCAGGGAAAACAGCATAAATGGTAGCAAAATAAATACTAACACCATTTGTTCATAAACTGAGAGAAATGGGCATAGTTTATGAAAAGAAGTAGAAGAATGTTTTTTTAACAAGATGATTTCTGTAGTGTTTCTTTACAGCATGTCTTGGGAAGTATCTCCAAAATCCACTGAGTAGGAAAGGAGGAGGTGTTAAAGAAAAGTGCTGGACTCATCAGTAGATTTTGCCCCCAAGAGCACATGCTGTGTGATAACTGCTGACAGAAAGCATAGCCCAGTAAAGGACATCTGCGTCTGGTGAATGTTTGGTGTGTTGGAAATTCACAGCCAGTGTTGGATAAAAGGTAGGATATTTGCTAGAGAGATGCTGTTTGTATCATTAATAGTAGGGCTGCTAAATGATGGGCATTTAACCACCTCATATCCAAATCATCAGTTATTAAGCATCTCAACACTGATCTTCACGTACATCATCTGCATGTCCAAGGTGACTTGTTTTCTTACATTTCCAATTAAAAAGTTTATTTACTAGAGTCAAATTTACAGGCTGTGTGCTGTGGCAGTCTAAAATTTTCCTGTACTACTTCTTGCTTCAGATAGGAAAAAGACATGCTAATTTCTTATGTTAATACTACCTCTTTGTGTTTTCTTCTTATGGAAAGGGATGAAAGACAACTTTCTAGCTTGTGTAGAACTCTACATTTCCATTGAAACCGCATTACTTTCTCCAGCAAATTATCTGGGAAAATAACAAATATATAAGCAGTGCTGGTTTTAGAAGAGCTTGATCTAAATCTAAACTTTAGACCTTTACTTCTTGTACAGTCTACACTAACCCAGATATTTAAGATCTAAGTGGACTTGACTGGAAAAAGATTCAGAGAATAAACCCTCTGGCTGTTGCTTGAGGTGGTCTATCCAAAATTTTAAATCCAAAAGTGAGGCATGCTACTTGCATTCAACTGAAAACTGATCTGAGTGGAAAGATATTATTGTGGTTTAATTAAAGGGAAAATAAAACACCCAAACCTTAAAAAATTAATCTATGAATCACACTCAGATGTAAAATTATTTTTAAGATGACAAAGTTTATTCATTATATACCTGTCACATTAGAATCTTTTATGCAGTATTTCTGTTGCTTGCGCTATTCTATTAAGGACATAATATTTCAGAATACTGCTTTGATGTTGACAAGACTGAAAAGTTTTAAGGCTACTTTTTAATGATCAATAGGAACGTTTAATGATGTTTACCATATCTACAACATGTTGTATTTAAAATTTACAACCTACTTTCTTAGTCAAGTTTACTAGTCTTATAGCCTAGACTTGCTTAGTGTAGAAAGTTATTTTTCCTGTACAAAAAGGGAAGAAGCTGTAAAATTCTTCATCAAAAATGTTGACATCACTTACTTTTCAAGGTAGGCAGCTTAAATTAATTGTCCAAATCTTTTGTTTATTAGAGTAAAAACTGTGTGTCTTAGTGTCATTCCATACAGTTTATTGTGAAGTAAATTCCATTACTTGTGAGATATATTTTAAAGAGTCATGGTTTATTTTCAATGACTTCAATAAATAAATTGTTTACCTTTAAGAAATTATATATATATGGATATTTTCCAGAAATTCCAGACCTTAAAGAACCCAAACTTCTGTCTGCCTATTTTGGATAGCTGTTTCGTTTCCTTGAATGAGTTCCATCCATAAAAGAGAAACTGCAGCGCCTTCTGAAATTTCAAACATATCCACTCATACATAGTTAGAGTGTCCCACTCAGAACTTTTGGCAAACAGTCCTGTGATGAATTTCAGTCCTTGGTTTATAAGAAAGAGACAAAATTGGGATTAAGTCTACTTTGGAGATATGTTTTGTATATACCAATACCATAGTATAGTGTCCTTAATAATAGAAGACAGAAATATTTCACACTGTAGCTATTTTTAGTGTACCATTGCTCATTTATCACAGAAGTCCTCAGAAAATATTTTGTGTAAATGTTTCACTCCTCTCTATTGAGGAAACTCAGAACCAAGCACCGGTTTTTATATGACTTCTCAGGGCTTCTGTTCAATAACAGTAATCACAAAGTGAAAAAATAAAAGGAAGAGAAGAAGAAAAGACCAGGTTGGGAAACACCATTGGTTGAACAATTTACTTTGTTCATGAATTAGAATGAAAAATGAGAATGTGTTTTCTTTGTTTGTCTTATGAACTTTGAATTTTTGCAGAACATTTCATTCCCATTTTAAAATGGTTATCAAGATTGATTTATGAAAAGGTGAGACTGTGCACACAGTAAAAGCTAAAAAACCTGTGTCAAAGGGCACATGAGATATTTTTATTAAATTCATGTTCATCATTCTTCAAAATATCCTACTACTGAATAACCTGCTCCAGTTAATGATTCCAACTTGAATGATATTTGTAGAAAATTCTTGCATTTAGGTTACCACCATTCAGGTCTACTTATTTTGCTTCCACAGGGTGTAATGTATTTGTGCTATAGGTGAAGGAAAGTCAAAAGAAAAGTTTGATGTCAGGTTTGAAATAATTCTTGGTTTCTACATGACACAGAACAAGAGAAGATGTTTCCACACAGAAAAGTCACTATTTGCCTAAATTCTTGCATCACCTGGTCGAATTCAATAGCTTTTTTTTTTTTTTTCCCTGTTTTTTAACTGTTGAAAGAAAATTCAAAATCTGATTAGTGTTATATATACATGAATACCAGGAACAACAACTCCTAGAGGTTTTGTTTTTCCAGCCTTCCTTTTTCCTGCATAAACATTCACTATGTACTTAGTGTAACGCAACTACAGATCATTAAGTACATGGCATAAGAAAAAAAGCCTCTTATACAATCTGGTCTAAAATCTCACTTGTATTCTATGCTTTTTTAAGTTCAGTATATTGTCAGAAACACCACCTTTCTCTAATATCATTGTTCATGTTGACTGAATCTTAGTTTGAATCTTAAGTGGCACCAGTGGCAATTTTTTTTCCTATTTAAATATGTGGAAGACCTCAGAATCCACAAAAATATCTTTAAAATATTGTAAAGTTAAAGGCCCAGACTAAGTTTTTTTTCAGTTGGCATTATTTTTTTCTTGGTAAGGTTTTCATGATTTCATTATAAGTCAAGATACATCACCTGTGCACTAAAAAATGTTTAACATAAAGTTTGGATATTTATAAACACACATGCTTAATCTCTTCTGTGTTTTTTTTCTGTATGTACTAGTTTCACTGTATAAGAAAATGCAACAGGACAACAACATCTGTGAGGGAGGGGTAGTCAGAAATGCCTATATTCTTTCTGATTTAGTGAAGTCCCAGGCTTCATTTAGGAGTATTTATGATAATGCAAACCTGAAAGTTTGAAGTTTTGAAGACAATGAATCTGTGATTGGGTGACTCTGACTCTTCATTTCAGAAAGAGCACTAAATACACAACGGGAAGTCCAAAACCTGAATGTACCACCTTATGGAGTTACTCTGTAGCTGTCTAAATCTAACTTTTAAAATATAAGTAATATTTCAAAATTTTTCATTTTAATGGAAAGATCTTTAAAATATCCCCAAACAAGATACTTTGTGCAATTTTAGATGAAAAATATATCTGGTTACGGAATTCTAACCTCCCTAAGGAAGCTCTAACAATAATATGAACAGAAAACAAATAGATTTGATTTTTCACACAGTTGAACCATTAGGTGAGCACAGAAATGGAGAACATAGATTTTGAGAATGCTGTTGTTGCCTAAGAGAAGTACTTTAGCCGCAGGGGAGCTAGAGAAAGCAGAGTCATTTGTAAATGCTACAACAGTGACAGAAAATATGAATCCTTGATGAACATTTTAAAACAATACCAGTACAAAAGGTAAAGATTATTTCTAAATGGACTTTTAAGTAACTAACCTGGTTGTCAGAAATGTTTAATATCCAGAAATCTTATTGATCTTAATAGTTCCTTTCAAAATCCACGAGGGAGTGGATCTTTTAAAAAAATCTCTATGGCTATGTGGACTTTTATTTATTGTGCATTCTTGTATTTCTCTTTCCATCATTTTCTTAATTCAGCTCCCTCTAAGACTCTGCCTTCATTAGGAATATTTGTATGGTCATTTACAAAAATTCTGTAAGATTTATTTTTAATGGCTATATTGTACTGATATAATTATTTGCACTGTATATGTGTCTGCATTTGGCACCTACAAAACTGCTGCTTTAAATCAGGGGTAGAAAATTTTAGGGCTTTTTCTCTTTTCTTTTCTTTTCTTTTTTCTTTTCTTTTCTTTTCTTTTCTTTTCTTTTCTTTTCTTTTCTTTTTTTTTTTCTTTTCTTTTCTTTTCTTTTCTTTTCTTTTCTTTTCTTTTCTTTTCTTTTCTTTTCTTTTCTTTTCTTTTCTTTTCTTTTCTTTTCTTTTCTTTTCTTTTCTTTTCTTTTCTTTTCTTTTCTTTTCTTTTCTTTTCTTTTCTTTTTTTTTTTCTTTTCTTTTCTTTTCTTTTCTTTTCTTTTCTTTTCTTTTCTTTTCTTTTCTTTTCTTTTCTTTTCTTTTCTTTTCTTTTCTTTTCTTTTCTTTTCTTTTCTTTTCTTTTCTTTTCTTCTTTCCCTTGAAAAGACAGAATATCTGATAAAATCAGGTAGAAGAAAATACTGACAAACATAACGTAAGCTATTAACTACAAAGAAGTGGAGTATTGCCTTTTTCCCAGGAGACTGGAGCTCTCATCAAGGACCTCATGGCAGTTTTGAGTTTTGAGAAGACAGTCTGTGAAATTTGTCTCATCTAACTATAGACACTGAAATACAATAAGCCATATCCAGAAAGTGCTTACTTTACTTATACTTTATTTATTCATTGTAAGGGAATCTAAGACGAAGGACTCCAACACATATCCTGCATGAATCATACCAGTTTTGCATATATTGTTTTATTTCAGTATTTCTTTCCAGTTATTTATGCTAGTAATGAAATAAATAGTTTAGAAAAAAATAATACTTAAAAAAAAATCATCATAGCTATTGCTTTTCATAGTCTTTGCAGTTTCCAGGAGCTCTAAGCACAATTTAAATGGCTGAAGAAACTTTGGTTTTAGTGAAATGCTATAAATATAAAACACTTTCTACAAGTGGAATGGAACATGTGATACTGTTCAAAGACATGCAGGTGCTAGACATGTTATTTGGAAGGATATTCACAAAGACACAGACAGAAGCTGAAGATATTGATAGTCCTGGAACTATGCCATTTTCTTTGAGAATGCTTCTTGTGTTTCCTTGCCACCCAGATTACACTTTTTCCTTCAATAGGAAATAGATTATTGGCTGCCTTCCCAAGCTCCCTCAGTGCCCTTCCTAGTAATTTTAATGTTACCAAGTGCTATTCTTAATAATATATTCTCTTTGTCAGGAATGAATCAGGTTAATTTCTCTCCTGATGTCCCTCTGCATATTCCACTGAGGTTAAGCATCATCTGACGATGAGACTTTACATACTAACTATTGGATGAAGTCACTGAAATTCCAAAGACTGGTGAACAGTATTATTTCCATGCAGTACTAAATAAAATTTAAGCATGATTACCTCTGTTTTATCTTTGTCATATTCTGTTTTAAACACAACATTTGCATTTGCAAAACCTACTTTAAAGATACTTTCATGTAAGAGTAAAACTTTGCCTGATGTAAGTTTTAGTGAAGATGTGGATGTACTTTTTTTATCCATCTGGTCTATGACATCAAAAGGATCCTTCCTAACTGTTTGCACAGCTTTAATCACTGAATGCCTTACAATCAGTAGTATATTTTTAAATTTTCACGTATGCTCTAAGATAGAATTTTTTTTTCTATAATTCACATTTATTCAGAAGGTTGTCAAAACAGAGCATAAATAGGTTACAAAATTTGCGTTAGATTGTAAACTCTCAGTTTGAATTAGGAACTGATTCCCAGGGTGATGTTCAGTTGTTTAAACATTTATTGCCATTTGAAGTATCTGAGTACAGCAGAGATATCTGCAACGGCCCAGGAGACACGACAGAAGATGCGCTGGAGACCTGTAACCTTTTGACCTGGCTGCAGAAAGTAAAGGAGATGTCAAAATGCATCTGAAAAGCCACTAAGCTGCTCAGGTTTAGGCAACTAAGTCATTTGGGAACCTATTCTTTTTACTCAGGCTTGAAATTTCTGTGTTTAGACAACTGAATCAATATACATAGCACCTTAAGCTACTGATGAGGACTGTACTCCTTGGACAATCTTTCCTACTCTTAAGTCTTCAATGGTACAAAGAAGGGAAAAAATACGTTCCAAAACTATGCAGCAATAGAATTTCTCATACCACACTAAGACGTACAGTCAGTGACTTCGAAAAGGAAAAATTAATTAATGTAACAAGGGAGACTGGGCAGCCTTGGATGTTAGATACTGCCACAATATATCTGGAGACAATGAACAAGCTGAGAAAGAATTTTTCTTTTTTTTCCCCCCAAAACTTGAAAATTATCACTAGCTAAGCTGTAGTGCCAGAGGAGGATTATGAAGAAAGAATAGCTTTTTGTCATGAGGAAAACTCAGGAAGTACATCAGCTTGGGCTGCGATATTGTGTAAAAATGACAAGCCTGACAAAGTCACAACACAAACTGTTGAAAACAAATGTGATTCATTGAAAATGTTGGTACCCTAAATTAACTAAGGTTTCTAAGAATCAGTTGAAGAAAAGGTTAATAATTAGATCTCTTAGTTTTTAAGAACTTCAGCAATGTTAGAGATGCAAACATGACAGCTGTTTTCTCATCCAATTTTGGTGTTAGAGGTCCTGGAAAGCTGAAATCAACCCATACTGGAAGCAGTTTTCTTCTAATGAAAAATGGTTGAAGAGACAAGTTTTACAGGACTAATCTAAACTGAAATTACAGAATTTTATACTTCATTGTTTTGGTGGTTTAAATACTTTTAAAACTGTATGCAATTGATCTTATTCTTATGCTGAAGATGTGGCCTCGTAACAATACTTATGGTTTCCTGGTTGCCTACTGGGAACAATAAGGCCAAAAGACTTTAGATTTTGTTTCTTTTCTCCAAGTGTTTGAATGTGTGAAGCTAGTTTAGAGTAAGATATTGTAAATATGATTACAACAGCTTTTAGTCACTGCAGATAATTGGTAAACCCTAAAATTGCATCATGTAGGCACACCTGATTTGTGATTCAGCGTTTTTATTTCCCTGGAGTGAAAATTACCAGAATCTAAAATGCAACAGGAGAAAAAGCTTTGGACTGCGGAAAAGACAGTGAGCAAAATTGGTGGTTATTCTTACAAACATAACAGACTTACCATTTTTATGGTATAAATGTTGCCCTCTCTCTTAATTTTATATTTTGTTTCTTCCTCTTTTTTTTTTGCAACCCCATGTTTAGGAAGTTTGCTGTTTTAGAAGGTATGCCAGACCCCGTGACAGCGATGAAAAAAAGCTATGAAATATGAGGCTGAGGTCCTCAAAACAAATAAAACTCATCAAATGAAGCAAAGTGACCTAATTCAAGTGACCTTTCTTTGAAGTGTAGACTTTATGAAAGCAATCCTCTTCTTTGGAGATGTCAGAGTGTGTTACTGAAATACAATACATGTCAACGAACATATCATATTTTTCTGCTGGTGCACAATACAGCTTTGTGCTAGCTTAGTGGAATTTAAGGATGAAGTGTAGATTTCACCCATGATCTTGTTACATGGTAGGCTTCCATTTTGTTTTCTGCTGCAAATCCAGATGCTAATTTTACTATTAAATTCTCCATGTTCTCAGTATTTATCTGGTTTTATCCTTGTACTTTAACAAAGGAGTTAGCTGAGATGTAAAGACTGTCAGTCCCTAAATTTTCATGAGGAGATTTGTTTAGGTTGAGGTAATGGCAAAACAGGGCCAGCTCACTGAGTGGCATAAACTTTAAGTTTTTAAGTACTAAACAATATAAATATAGCAGAAGGATACCTTGCTGTTTCAAAGTTTCTATTGTGTGACACACTCATTCTCTCTGTACAGAATACACTCACACTGATCGAGGTTCCTGCCTGTGTGGTCCAGCTGTGATCAGCATCTTAGACTCAGGAGTATAAAATACTTTATTTGAACTGGGCAATGTGCCTCAGTCTTGGACATATACACATGGTGTTTCCACCTTGGGTTCAGCCTTTTGCATGGTTGTCTATGCAATTTGTTCCCATGGAGGAGTTAATATTTTCACTATTTATTGTTTTCTGACTTAGTTGGTAAAAGTTCACAATGGTCTCATTAGCCACATCACCCAAGCCAATTGCTTTGCCTTTCTCCATAACTAAATCCAGGTAGTTGTTTTCACCAGGTTTACTATCATGGTTTGGTCTCCTGTCCCAAAAGTGTTATAAGCTAAAGCTATATAGAGTTCACCTGTGCTTATGCATACACCTAAAAAACTAACACAGCAGATGCAGACTGAGCATTTAGAAAAACTTCCTCAGCAGCCATTATCTGTGCTTAGTTTGTTTTTCTAGCACTGCTAGAGGCAGAGGTAGAGTTGGGCAGATGTGGTTAGTCTCACTCACCTGAGCGATACTTTAGTCAGGCAGTACTCCATGGCATGGTAACATATACAGGAAAACATAGCTGAAGCTAGATTTTTCCCTCCAGATCATTCAAGAGGGAGCTCCGTAACAGCTCAGTATTTATTAGATCAGAATATCTGGGTGTATTTGGATGTCTAACTTCAGATTTTTTAGTTTAAATGTCAAATTTACTTTCCAGGCACTCAGAACAAATCACAAGAATCACATCCCACATGAAAAACACACCACCATTTCAATGAAGGATGATGGTTTCTGACTAGCCAACCAGAAGCCTTCCAAAAGGAAATGATAACACCTTGAGAATCTAGTACAAAAAATCTGACAGGTGGTCAATAGTTTTGTATTTTCACACATCTAACATCCATTCCTAGGGACTGCTCAAAAATAATCAAATAAAAGGTAACCCCGTCAGCATGGCACCACTGGTGGGGTAATCTTCAGTAATATGCAGAACCATCTTTTTGTTCTTATTCTTAGGAATACCTTTATCTTTGCTCTTTCCATAACGAAGCTCTTAATCATTTGTCAGTGGGAGAGTAATTCTGTGTTTTAATTACACCCTGTTTTCCCTGTGCTATTTTTAGCATTATACGGCTGACAACATTGCTTTCATATAAGTTGATTATTTCACTTTGTCACTAATGCTAGGGAAAAACAGTAACAAAGTGCATGAAAAGAACAGAGCATGTACTAAGAACAGAAAACAGTCACAGAAACGGAACTAAAATGTGACTCCCTTCTGATCTTGTGACCATTGTACTAGTTGAACTATTGAAACTAAGAGCCACAGCACATGTATCATTACTATTAAAGTTAATATTGAAATGCACCTGAAAATATTTCATAAAATGTAATAATGACCTATTCTTTTCTCAAAACCTCTATGTCTTCAAAGGTTACGTTTATGTACATAATATATTTTATATGTTCTCGAAACATCCTTATACATATAAAGAGAGTAATTATAAACAATATACAAGTATGTGTGTGATGATCACATTTTTTCTTGGAGTCATGGATAATGCTTGCCTTTATGACATTCAGGATTCATAAACAGAAGTTGTACTCAACCTGATAACTCACTGATGACAGTGCTAGGGTAGCAGACTGTTGGAAAAGGCAGAACTGAAAATCTTTGCTTATAGTTTCCTGAAAAACCACAGATGTCATGCTGTGTGTAATCATATGCTAACTATTAAGGTAGAATAACTATTTAATAACAACTGTCCCATCATTTCCATTGCTGTTTCTTTGAGTGCAAGTTCTTAATATACTACTTTTAAGGAGTCAGGCTTGATGCAGATGTTTTTGAAAATCCAGATGTTTCTATACTCATCAGGGAAGGTGAAAAGATACATAAATATATACATTCTTTCTTTTTTTAAAAAACAGAGATATGATTATGCTTATTAGTGTCCCCTCACTTTCTAAATAAATTCAGATTAACATCCAGTTCATCCAGTGGGTCAATATCTTCTAATCAGTTTTTCCATAAAATGTTATCGTAATGTGAATTTTCTGTATTGCCAGCATCATAAACATCATCAGTATTGAGTCATTTCCTTGTTTACACATGAACAAAATATTGCATTGAGCTCTCTTAAGAGCTACTGATTACTGATATTACATTTGGTGATGATTTGCAATAAAGAAATGATTAAAAGGGTGTTCATGTGAGCACCTTGCTAATATGTTATTCCCTCTTCAGTCCTATAAGAGTACCTCTGAAGTACTCCAGGATCAATCAAGTACTCACAAACAGGCCTTCAAACCTGTTTGTAAATATGCTCTTCAAAATATTGCCTTCTGTAAATAAACTGAGAGGAATATGCAGCTTGAATTCTAGCTTTGCAACAAGAACTTGGATACGAGGGAAAATATGATAGGGACCACACACAAAACTACTTACTTATTTTGTGGCATGTTCCAGATAATTCATTTAACTAAATGGCTTGAAAGTTGCCCTGTTTATTTTGATTTTTGTGTTAGAATAGATTTATTTTATGCAGTAGAAGGTACTAATACCCCACGTATTAAGAGAAAAGAATCATTGTGGTTGGAAGGGACCCGGATAACCTCTGGTCCATCCTGCCTGCCCAAAATTGCATCAGGTCAAGCTGTTTTCTCAGGGCCACATTCAGCGAGGTTTTGAATATCACTAAGGATTAAGAGTTCACAATGTCTCTGGGCAAGCTTTCTACTGTTTGACTATTCTCACAATCAAAACGTTTTTCTTACATTTAAGCACAATTCCCAGTGTTAATATACTATACTATATTAGTATACCTATTCTTTTATACATTTATTTTATTGCTGTTTTACTATACATATTATTATAAGTAAGCTGATATGCAACACAACCACTATGGAAAAAAGTGATGAGATGTTATTCTGGCAGTTTCAGTGATGAGATTTTAGGCCTGATGAAAGCACTGATAACATTGCATTTTTGCATTTTTTTGGGTGCAATTATTATTGCAATTAAATAAGATAAAACATCTGCAATTAAATAAGATATAAAAAAATGTAATTAAATAAGCTAAACCCTGTGAATGCTTTCTCTCGGTTTACACAATAAGCCCTTAGATGGAAACATCCAGAATAGTTTATTTCAATGCCTAAATCGATAGTAAAATCTCCAGTTGAGTGTCTTCCCAGTACCACCAATAGTAAAACCTCCTAATGGAAAACAAAACACACATCAAAAGTTATTTTGATTTCTTAATAAGGCTGATTGCCCAACAAATTCCCTCCCCCCAAAACTCCAGCCTTTTAGTAGAGGTAAGCACATTATTTTTCCAAAATGTAGCTGAAGTTTAACGTTGTATTTCTGTTTAGTAATACTTTACAGATGTTAAATTAAAATTGTATGCTGGTGTCATGGTTTAACCACAGCTGACAACTAAACCCCACACAGCTGCTCGCTCACTCCTGTTTGGTGGGATAGGGGAGAGCATCAGAAGAGTAAAAGTTAGAAAACTTATAAGTTGAGATAAAGGCAGTTTAATAGGTAAAGCAAAAACCACAAACACAAGCAAAGCAAACCAAAAATTCATTCACCACTTCCCACGGGCAGGCAGGTGCTCAGCCATCCCTAGGACAGCCGGGCTCCATAACGTAACAGTGACTTGGGAAGACAAATGCCATCACTCCAAATGTTCCCCCTTCCTACTTCTTCCCCCAGCTTTTAGTGCTGAGTCTGATGCCATATGGTATGGAATATCGCTTTGGTCAGCTGGGGTCAGCTGTCCCGGCTGTGTCCCCTCCCAGCTCCTTGTGCACCCCCAGCTCAGTCGCTGGTAGGGTGGGGTGAGAAGCAGAAAAAGCCTTGATGCTGTGTAAGCACTGCTCAGCAATAACAAAAAAAATCTCTGAATTATCAACACTGTTTACAGCACAAATCCAAAACAAAGCCCCATACCAGCTAAAATGAAGAAAATTAACTCTATCCTGGCCAAAGTCATCACAGGTGAGAAAATACCTGTGATGTCCTCATAAACGCCAAACGAATTCTTTATAATCTGTGCTATTATAATGAATACCAAACAATTAAATGATGATTAGTGCTATTACAATGAATACCAAAGGAATTAATGATAATTAGCTGCAGTAGGCTGAATAAGAAATGAGCTTAACATGAGAGATTGGAAAAGTCTCTTGAAAAGAAGCTTCAAACTTCTAGTGAATTAGTGCAGTCTTAGGGTTATTTAATATTGAAAGGACAACAACATGGCAAACGCTGTCTTCAAAGCAATAAGGTCTGTTTCATCCAGACAATCTCAACAGATGTTACTTCACATTGGACAGATTTTTGGTGATTCTTTTGGGAGAGGACATAGATGACAAGAGGGATTCTTCAGATGCCTTCATGGCTTCACTCTGCCCCACACTATACTCAAGTGGAAAGGGAACTAGTATGTGTATGTGTTAAAATCTCTGTAGCTGCTTGGAGGAATAGGGAAACAAGGGAATATGTGTTAGAGTTCTCTGTTTAAAGCATGGTGCCTCTAGGTAGTGTGAAACATGAATCATTTAATTAGACTTGCATAAGATGGCAACATCTAACACTCAGAGGCACTAAAGTCAATGTGTTGTCAGTCCTATACAATGCAACACTTCTCATGCAATTCCTTAAAACCTAAAGCAACAGCTGCCAATCTGACCAAGTAAATGCAGTTTTCATTTGCATACATTTTTCAGTTTTAATCTGGTAATTGTAGGAGGATCTGTCATGTAAAATGCAGTGTCTTACTGTTTTATTTTAATGGTAATATACATGAATTTAACCAAAACTCTCCCATGGTTTGGATAATAATGCATTTTTTCTAAGGTATAAAAGATATGTAGGATCACTGACAAGGTTATCAGTGTTTGACAAAGAAACTTATTAAGACTTCTGAAAGAATTCCCTTCCACAGTGTTCTTTCTGTTTCAACAATGCTTGATGTTCTGCTTTGCTTTTGTGGGTTTCATTTTCCTGAAGAGAACTGAAAATACTTTCCATGTTGTCGTTAGTTTAGCTGCTCTCCATAAGCTGTGATTATTATTATTTAATAAAATGATTGATTTCCCTGGTACCTGTTTCTAAAATGACACATTCTTGTAGATCCTGGAGATAAAATCCCATACAAACTAGTGCTTGTTCGTCCAACTCTTGTTTATTTCACATGTTCCTATTACGACTCTTCAGAGTCTATGCAACTGTTACGCTTTGCCCAACCAACAGTAACAAAAGTTATAAAAAAAACAAATTAGTGTGTCTTTCATTTTATAAAATGAAAGGGAAATTTCAGAAACCAGAATGAAGAACACAAAGACAAATGAATTGCAGTTAGATTGTGTTTTTTAAAGAAAACCCATGGATCTGCATGTATACATGTATCTTTGTTATCCCAGCTGGCTTTTCTGAGAACTGCTGTTCAAATTAAACTCAGAAAATGTATCAGAATTTTCCTTCCTCACAATTTCATTTGAAATCTGTCATTCTTAAAGGAATTCTGTTAAATAAAAAAACCTCACAAAACATTTATAAAATGTAATTTACAGGCTTACGTGAGCCCTATAAATGGTCCTTTGATTAAGATCTTAATTGAGGTAGCATAACACTCCCCTCCTGGCAGTATAAAATAAGGGAAAACATCATCTGCAAAATGAACTGAACAGGCAAGACCTTTAGATTGACTTTTATCAAACAGAAGGCTTAATCTGCACTGCGACATGTCTTAACAATTCCCACGAGTTGCATCACATGAGTCCAAATGCCTAATTTTCCCTCTGAAGGAGAATATGTCATCTCTGCCAAAAGAGTAACACAAAAGACATAGAAATATTGGTAGGACAAGAAATCATCTTAATGTAAAGTTAAGTTACCACAGCTCTTGTACTCACCGCAGCCTACTCTGGCACAGAGCAGAGTCTAACTGCTGAAAAAACAAACAAAAACCCCCACAAAAACCTTTGACCTAAAAAACAAAACAAGAGCTATGAGGCATTTGACTTACCTGAGGTGTCGTTACATCGTTTTTGGAGGAAATAAAGGATTGATAATGGCTTTTGATAAAATTGATAAGATTGAAATTGTACCCTAAGCTTTTATGGAGTTTTTAAGAAGATCTCAGTATTTTTGGAAGCTAGAATTGAAGCTAGAATTAAATACTGCTTCATGATTGCTTCTTTGTAAGGTAACTCACAGGAAAATTTGAATTCAATGTTGAAGGCAGCTGAAGTAACTTACACATTTTGGTGTAGAAGTATTTTGCTGCACAGGGAGGAGAACATATTGCAAATTTTTGACTAATGGTATAGGAGTAGCTGTATGTGGGAGGTGAAATATCCTAAAATAAAAATGATTGGAAATGTTATTATATCTTGGGAAAATTATGATTTTTAAATGTACATAATAACAAAATTGCTAAATGCCAATAGCTCTCAAGCAAGGGAATGGCTTCAATAGTAGACCTGCGCCTCATGTGTGCTAGTTATTTCTGTATTTCTGTTGCTCTTGCCAAATTTAAAAATATGCTACATGGCTGTTTTGTTCCTGCCATTTTCCTTGATAAGTGGAAAGGGGCTTAGAGGTACACAGTGTTTCCTTTCTCTTTCCTCAGTCAATGAATTTTCTGTCTTTCTCCAGACAATCATAATTATCAAAACATGCGGGATCAGTATGGGTCTAGGATCCCATGAAGGGATTGGTTGATGATTAGTTTATCCTACTTTGTCCTTTTTTTTTACTGAAACTTCCACTGTGCCATAACAGCTACCTAGGGCAGGCTCAATCTGTGGAAGAAAGAATTGCCTGCCTTCATAGACTCTTTGAAACTGTACCACAGTTAATGACTTTTATTGTTGTTGTTATACTACCATGAATTACTCAAATGATAATGCCCAGGCATTGCAATCTTCTCTACCAGCCACTCTCTGCCATCCCAGTAGAAATAACATGGGTTTACATCTCCCAGTCCTGCTTAGAAAAAACAAACCAAACCAAACCAGAAAATTCATACTGGTCTAACTCTTATTGGATCCTGAATTAGCTGGTTCAGACTTTCAATATAAATAATATCTTGATCAAGAAGAATCCTGATACTGTACTGTTCCATACTCTAAGCTCTGTGGGGATCACAGACTCTACACTGCACAGAATTCCACCCTATCTTATTTTGAATTTTTACATTCTCTAGTAAGTATCTTGATGGTCAAAAAGTCATCTTCTCAGTAGGACATTTGTTTTCTTCAGGGAATTCCTGTCTAAGATGACAATTGTTAATCATTTAAGACAACCCCACATAAAAAAACCATAGACCAAAACCAAACCAACAAACGCCCCCCCCCAACCCAAACCCCAAATAACTTTACAGTAACAGAAACAATGAAAATGCCCATCAACACTAAAGCCCAGTAAGCTTAACTTTCAGAAAAAATAAATTCCTCCTTCAAATTTTGAAGAATGGTTGAGTTGAGAACAAATTAGTTATTTTTCCTCTTGGATCAAATCACATTTGTAAAAGTGATGACTTAAGCACAGATCTCAGAATCTGCACTTTTAAGTGTGTCAAAAGCCTGGTAGATTCCTCTTTTATCCATGTGTGGACAGCTCACAACAAAAAGACTGGAAATAATTTATCCAGTAATTGCAATTCTCATTTGCACAAAATCTTCACTCTGACAGGGTTATTTCCCAATTCCAGTGTGGTGGGGTGATTATCTACCATTTACTCAAAAAGTCTTTCACTTAGGTTAATAGTTTCAGCTAGAAAGGAAAGGAAAAGGTGTTGAGGGGAAATTTTAAAAATTATTTTTGTTGAGTAAACAGAGCTTTGAGAAAAGTTGAATGAAACATTCATCTAGGCCAATGCAAGTGTGAGGTTTTGAAGTATATGTTCCACATGCATCCATACTGTGATAGGTGTGTTGGAATACTTTTAAAGGGTTTCAAGAACAGAGAGAAATAAGAAAAAAAAGTAAGCCATCAAGGAGATGCATCATAATCTATGTTAATTTATGTGGGTTTAGGCTGTCAGACCTAATGTATAGGTCAGAGAATATGGCTGTCTTTGCACAAGTCTCAGTACAGCAAAACACTCAAAAAGTAATATTGTGTTTAAGTAAAGTTTCAAGTTTTAGAAATATGTTAATGCTCTTATTTTCTTCTGTATCATGAAGTACCTATGTCTCCTTGATTTCCACTAGTTTCAGTCTTTTTTTTATCCATGTTATAGATAAATTAGTTTGATTTTGGGCTCCAAATAAGTTAACTTAGAGAACCCCCAACTAAAGCACAGAAAGAAAAAAAAATTGCTTCAGGTCTGTGCAAACTGAATGGAACTGATCTGGTTTAATACAGAAATGTAGCCAAGGTGCAGCTCCCTACAGAGGGCAGGATGCCTCAGGAGTTCAAAGTCTGGAGCAGAGATAGACATAGGGGAGACACAGCTGTCTACTCAGGGAGGTACACCATTCAAAGTTAGATAACCTGGTTCACCACAATATGAGAGATTAAGGTTAAAGTTTTATATCTTGACTGCAAGGCAGGAGAGGGAAAGACTTGTTTGTTCTGTCTTATATAGACAGGATATACCCTTTATTTTGGCATCATGTGTAATACTTGTAAGCACTCATCAAGAGAAATGCATTTCTGCCCATATAAACTTAAACGTGCTTTATTTTTACTTTTTCCTCAGTAGGATAGGTACTACTTAAAGTCCATGTATGTATAGCATTACAGGAATCCTAGGATTGGCTGAGATTTCCACATAATTCTTGGTTGTTCATGGAATGACAGCAATATCCCCCAGTAAACTGAGAAGGAAAAATACCCTACCATGAATACCATAGGTCTCAGCAAAGGACTGAGAATGCTGGTGACTGTTCATAACCCCAGTCCCTATTCTTCTTGAAGAAAACTTTCCATTGACTTTAGGAGCTAAAAAAATATTAGGAGGCATATAACACCAGAGAAAAAGGGTAGATAGTAAGACAATTTATGTGTAACTTTTTTAAACACTTTAAAAACTGTATATGTATTATAAATGAAGCCTTTTTGTAATAATTGAATAATTTTAAATAGGACTGATAGTATCACTGTAATTGGGATGATGATAACCAATTGTTTCATTTTGATTAGACTGTAAAGACCTTTACTAGATTAACAACAAATTCTTGCCTTCATAGAATCACAGAAATGTATTGGTTAGAAAGAACCTCTGGAGATCATCTAGCCCAGCCTGTGTGAACATGAGATTTTTTCCAGTTGTCTGAAGATGTCATTTAGTTCTTCCTGATTGTGGGAGCTGTAGCAGAAATCCACCATGATGTTGCCATGTTATGCTAATCTCAACCTATAAATCAGTTTTGGCTCCACATCCATCCCTAGGCAGAGCTCCACGCATTCCATACGTGCAAAGATCTAATTCATCCTGATAGTCCCCGTGCTCTGTGATTAGCACACAGACACTTCAGAGAGGTACTCAGTCACGCACATTTCCCAGAAAAAAAGTGGGAGAGCCAGCACCATCACACTGTTCTTTTGGCCTTTCCATATTCATGCATACACCTGAGGTGGGTTACTTTCTGCCTTGTTTTGCTGAATGAGTTCTCTCATGTCCACATTACCCAACATCCTTTGCTTTCCAACTCAAGTCACCACTCCCTCACTTGATTGTGGATCATAATCTCCCTCCTCCACTGTCCCTGGTTTAAAGCTGTCTTCACTAGTTTATCCTCCCTGTTTGCAAAGAAGCTTTTGCCCCACCTGACCGAGCAGGTCTTGTCACAACTTAACAGTCCTCAAAGAAGGTGCTGTGATTGTAAGAATGAAATCCTTGGTTTTGACACCGGCTGCACCACCATGTTGATCCTCAGGATCCATCTACTCCACCTCAAGCCTTTCCCCTCAGCAGCATGACTAAAGAAAAAAAACAACACTTGGGCCACCAAGCCTTTGAGCATCACTCTGGGAGCCATGTAATCACACCTGATATGCTGCAGTTCTCTCCTAAGAGATAAATCTTCACATATGTTTCTTTTCTTATATTACAAGATTTTGAATGAATTGAACAAATAATAGGATCTAGATTTAGTTGCTGATGTGTGGATGCATCAGTCTGCCACAGTCTGAGATTGTTTGGGTGTGGCATATGAGGACACAGACCCCAAGTGAGATCCCCCATTGCATACATAAGTGCTTATCACAATCACTTATTCACTCAGGTTCTGCCCTGGAACATGCATACGGGCAGCAAAGCAACTTGGCAGCCACTTCATACTCCACCAAACTGTTTACTCCCTCCATGCTCATCTGAGGAGGTCTCTTCCACAATACTTAAGCTGTGGGAGGCTTTGGGCAGCCCCTCATTGCAGACAGGTGTGCACAGAACTGATTTGCAGATGAGCTCAGAGAGACAGATTTAGTGTTAGTTGTTTCCTCACTGCATTTTAAGGCATAATCACTGCAGCATGGCACCCAGACAGTGAACAAAGCCTTTTCTCAGAAAGGGCCCTTACAGTTTGGGTATTCTACTTGGCTTCTGCTACTGAAGAACTTGTGTTTCCCATAGATTCTATCTGCCACATCTGTCAGCTCTTTATGTCAAATCTACCGGCCTGCTCCATATGTTTCAGACACCCTAGAATGCAAAAAATGGTATTTCAGTCATGAATGTTCAAGAATTGACTCATTCCTCAGACCACTGAATAGCTCTCTTGTCTCCATTGACAGTAGGGACTAGATTCAGTTGCTTAAATACAGCATCTAATAACATTCTAGATGCTTCATGCTGACCTCCATCTGCTAGTCATAAAGGATACAGGTCCTATATGTTCTAGGTCATATCTTCTAGTCCTATTAGGGCATTTCAGACATGTGCAGTCATCTCAGATGATACTAGGCAGATTAATAGAACCCTGGATCTCCACTGTCTATACTGGGAATTAAGGCACTCAGCATGTCACCATGTTTTCATTTAATTTTCTGAATCTATGCCTGAATCCCGTTCCCCTGGTGTGTGTGAGATGGATCTGGTGTTCATATTCACAGTGTGAAGAACTAGTTATTTTTCATGCCAAAGTGGATGCAGTATGAATGTGCATGATTTCTTTGAGGCAGCCTTTGCTTTGAACAGTGTAGCTGTTGTCCAGGACACACTCACTGACTTACTAAGCGGTGTTCAAGTCCTAACACCAAGATAACATGGACATATATACTAAACTGAGTGGAAACCGTCCCGGATTTTCACCTCAGAGGGAATGTACTAATCTTCTGAAAAGTATGTGCTTTTTTCAGACTGCAGCAAAAAGAATAGAGCTGAGCTTGTAATGTGTGGCAGCTTTATATAGTTATACCTGTCAGAGCTGTATGTTATAACTGGATGTTTGCTAATATCACAAGGGGAATTTAAGCAGAGCAGAAAAGTCTTTGGTGGTGGTTTTTTTTTTTTTAATCTAGTACTGTACTAACAAATGTCTACACTTCTGAGTACTGGCTCTGGCTGGGCTGAAGCTAACTTACTGCCTAGCTGCCTAAATGGTGCTGTGCTTTGGATATGTGAATAAAACAGTGTAGAGAACTCACCAGTGTTTTAGCTATTGCGAAATAGTGCTTTCACAGGGTCAATGCATTTTTTTCCAACCCTGCCACCCCCCACCTCCACTCCTCCCACTCTGCCCTGCCTCCCCCCTGCCACTGGTGGACAGGCTGGTGGTGGGCCAAAAACTGCAAGGAGACACAGCTAGGACAGCTGACCTGAACTTGTTGCAGATTGTCTTAAAGTTTTACTGAATCTTTCTATATTTTGTGTTTGTTTGTGAAACAGTTAGCTATAGGAACGTCTTGATTTTAAAGAGTTAACCTCCATGTCAGCTATGCTGCTTGTTATCTGAGACTGTGTTACTTGAATTCCCTATTCTATAGACCATAATAACCTTAGTCCTTAATCTTTAGACCATGACCAGAGCACCTAGGCTCTGTTGTGTATAGGATGAGTTATTGGACAACTTGGCAAGGCCGATATCCAGCCATCCAACTTGGCAACAAAACTTACTTTTAAGGTGTCCTGAAGTGAACTACCTTCATTATAATACTAAAAACCACACCTACAGGTCAAAAAGACCCTTGCCCAGGTGAAGACACTTCCCCTGCACAAGCGTAGTAACAGAAGAGGATGACACAGCAGATATTATAATTATAAGCAAATTACTAACCAATCATTATAACTGGGAGTGTATGACCTTGTAAGTTTTGTGTATAAATGTAATGGTAAAATCTACACAGGTGTGCTTGATTTGTGGAGATTCTACTGAGCACCCAGCGCTGCAATAAAAGGAGTGCCTGCTTCTTAATAGTACATTGGTGTTAGGTTTTATTCCCGATTTCAGTGACAAACTGGCCAAGGGGATATCCCATCCCATATGATATTGAATTCAGAAATAAAAGCTCCAGGAAAGGAAGACGCATGGGGGGACGTTTGTGATTATGGCATTTGCCTTCCCAAGCAACCGTCACATGTACCAAGGCCCTGCTTGCCAGGAAATGGCAGGACACCTGCCTGCTGGTGGGAAATAGTAAATTAATTTCTGATTTTGCTTTACTTGTGCATGTAGCTTTTTTTTCCATGTATTAAAACTGTATTTATCTTGCTCAATGAGTTTTCTTGCCTTTGTTTCAAATTTTCCCTGTCCTTAGGAGAGGAGAGGAAGCAAGCAGCTGTGTGGGTGCTTCGCTGCTGGCTGGGGTCAGCCCACTGCAGTCTGAGGCTCTTGCCATAATCCTATCCTTAGCTTGACTTCTATCATGAACAGTAATTTGATTTTATTTTAGTCTGTTCTCAACAGAAAGAAAGTGATTTTACAGAAAAAGCATATACTAACATGACTTTAGCTGAGCAGCTGGCAAGAAATAATACTTTTCTGTATTTTTCTTAGCTTAATTATGATTTTAACGGCCAGCTTTTATTGCAGCAATCTTAAACTCAGAAAAATAACTGTCATCTTGGTAAGAGCAGACATACTGTTCTTCCTGGCAGCTATTTCTACGCATGCAAACATTTCATACACTATTATGGAATCACAGAACGGTTTAGGTCAGAAGGCACCTTAAAGACCATTTAGTTCCAACCCCGCTGCCATGGGCAGGGACACCTTCCACTAGACCAGGTTGCTCAAACCCCTTCCAGCCTGGCCTTGAGCACTGCCAGGGATGGGGTGTAAGGGCCCTTTCTGAGAAAAGGCTTTGTTCACTGTCTGGGTGCCAGGCTGCAGTGATTATGCCTTAAAATGCAGTGAGGAAACAACTAACACTAAATCTGTCTCTCTGAGCTCATCTGCAAATCAGTTCTGTGCACACCTGTCTGCAATGAGGGGCTGCCCAAAGCCTCCCACAGCTTAAGTATTGTGGAAGAGACCTCCTCAGATGAGCATGGAGGGAGTAAACAGTTTGGTGGAGTATGAAGTGGCTGCCAAGTTGCTTTGCTGCCTGTATGCATGTTCCAGGGCAGAACCTGAGTGAATAAGTGATTGTGATAAGCACTTATGTATGCAATGGGGGATCTCACTTGGGGTCTGTGCCTTCATAAGCCACAATAGGGCATCCACAGCTTCTCTGGACAACCTGTTCAGTGTCTCAGCCCTGGTAAAAAGTTTGTCCTCGTCTCTCTTGTAGGCTCTCTTTAGGTACTGGAAAGCTGCTATAACATCTTCTCTAGGCTGAGCAACCCTAACTCTCTCAGCCTGTCTTCACAGGAGAGGTGCTCCAGCCCTCTGATCAAATTCATGGCCCTCCTCTGGACTTTCTCAAACAGGTCCATGTCCTTCTTATGTTGGGGACCCCACAGCTGGATGCCGCACTCCAGGTGGGGTCTCATGATAGCAGAGCAGAGGGGGAGAATCCCCTCCCTTGGCCTGCTGGCCATGCTTCTTTTGATGCAGTCCAGTATTCAGTTGGCTTTCTGGCCTCTAGCACACATTGCCAGGCCATGTTGAACTTTTTGTCCACCAGCACTCCTGGGTCTTCTCCACAGGGCTTCTCTCCATCTCTTCATCCCCCAGCCTGTATCGATACTGTGGGTTCCCCTGATCCAGGTGCAGCACCTTGCACTTGGCCTTGTTGAACTTCATGAGGTTCACACAGACCCACCTCTCAAGCTTATCATCATCCCTCTGGATGGCATCCCTTCCCTCCAGCATGTCAACCACACCACACAGCTTGATGTCATCAGCAAATTTGCTGAGGGTGCACTCAATCCCAATGTCCATGGACATTTGCCGACAAAGATGTTAAAACAGCACTGGTTTCCATTACAGACCCCTGAGGAATACGTGTCACAGGTCTCCACCTGGATATTGAGCCATTGACAACCACTCTTTGAGTGTGACCATATAGCCAATTCCTTATCCACTGAGTGGTCCACTCGTCAAATCTATGTCTCTCCAGTTTGGAGTTAAGGATGTTGTGTGGGACTGTGTCAAAACCATTGCACAAGTCTAGGTAGGTGACATTAGTCATTCTTGCCTGATCTGTCAAGACTGTAGCCCCATTGTCTACAAATGGCTACCAGATTTGTCAGGCACGACTTGCCCATCGTGAAGCCACGTTGGCTTCACTAGTCACCTCCTTATTTTCCACTTGGCTTATCATAGATTCCAGGAGGCTCTGCTCCATGATCTCACCAGGTACAGAGGTAAGATTGATTGGCCTGTAGTTTCCTGTGCCTTCTTCATTTCCCTTTTCAAAAATAGGGGTTATATTTCCCTTTTTCCACTCAGTGGGAACCTCACTGGAGTGCCACAATTTCTCAAATATGATAGATAGCAGCTTAGCCACTTCATCCATCAGTTACCTCAGGACCTGCTAATGCATCCCTTCGGGTCCCATGGACTTGTGGATCTTCAGGTTCTGTAGGTGGCCTTGAACGTGATCTCCTCCTATAGCAGGCAGTTCTTCATTCTTCCAGTCCCTGCCTTTGCCTTCTGTGACTTGGATGGTATGGCTGGAGTGCTTGCCAGTGAAAACAGGCAAAGAAGTAATTGAGTTCCTCAGCCTTTTCTATGTCTCAGGTAACCAGGTCTCCCATTTCCTTCTGGAGAGGGCCCACATTTTCCCTAGTCCTCCTTTTATCAGTGATGTACCTTCAGACGCTTATCTTGTTGCCGTTGATGTCCCTGGCCAAATTTAATTAAATTAGGGCTTTAGTTTTCTAACCTGATCTCTGGCTGCTCGGACAGTTTCTCTATTCCTCCCAGGCTACCTGTCCTTGCTTCTCCCCTCTGTAGACTTCCTTTTCAAGTTTGAGTTTGTCCAGGAGCTCCTCGTTCATCCATGCAGGCCTCCTGGCATTTTTGCCCAGCTTTGTCTCTGTTGGAATGCATTGCTGCTGAGCTTGGAGGAGGTGATCCGTGAATATTAACCAGCTTTCTTAAGTAACTCTTCCCTTCAGGGCTTTATCCCATGGTATTCTACCAAGCAGATGCCTGAAGAGACCAAACTCTGCTCTCCTGAAGCCCAAGGTAGCAATCTTGCTGCCCACTCTCCTCATTGCCCTAAGGATCTTGAACTATATTTCCCCCATGACATCTCTTGGAATCATGAAACTTGCTCACATGGTCTGTCATTGCACCTCTGCAGTCATAATGTTGGTGATGATACTTTTAGAAATCAGTAACTGAATTAGTTTGGGAAGTGTGGGATCAGCTGCAGAATGTAAGGAAAATGGTCCAATTCTCCTTTCATTGCCTTCAGTCCCTCATCTTCTCAGGATGGATTCCAAATGTGAACACTTGAGAGCTGTTGAATTCCTGCCAGCTGGAGCACAGCAGAAGACAATATTTGCAAAGTGTGAAAGGAAACCAGTGAAAGGCAGTCCTGATATCAGTGGGAGTGGGGATGGGGGGATGAAGACAGAAAAAAATTAAAAATTGTCACTTCAGGCACAGATATGGCATTGCAGTCTTTTGCTGAGCTGAGCTAAATATGCTTTTAAGGATGACGTGTAGCTGTGAAAACAATTCGTAGGTCACAAAGTCTTTCTTGTTTGAATGAGTTTTGAAATGAACCTAGTTCAATTCATTAGCCTTATGTCACATTTAAGCTGTCACAAATCCTTCCATTAGGTAGGAAATTAGTTTACCCACTGGTGAACCAGAAAGATGAAACATAGGAATTGTACAACTAGAAGCTGGACTCTGCAGAAAAACTGACATGACTGCCTGATAAAGTAGATGAACTTCTCTGGGGGTTTGTAAATCCTTCCTTCAATCCGTGCCCTGAGCAGGAGCAGATGCACTGTTCTGACATGAAACAAAATTTCAAAGGTTTAGTGCCTGAAAGGGAGATCAGGCCTCAGTATATTTCAAGCCCAATGAAGATCCATCACTAATCATCTCCCCTCCAGAATACTTTGACATTGGCAATGACTAGAAAGAAAGATATTCCCCAAAGGCTGATTAGCATAACAGGCAATTTATGTAGTGAAGGACCACCCAGAAAATAATTAGTAAATTACCATAATGGAATTTTGAAACATAAATCAGTATATACCAGAATGATTAAAAAAAATTATTTAAATGTTGACTTTGCATCATAATTACCACACAGTGATAGGTACTAAAAGCATGAAAATGTTGAATATACTGATATTCAACGACAACTGCAGTTTCAATTAAAAACTGTTCAATTGCTAGGGCTAGTAACAGTCAAGGGCCTTAAATATAAACCAGTTGTTGGTGAGTAGAAAGCTGACATACATCTGCTGATCTGTGGTAACTCACTATATAGATGCCAGCCCAAAGCAAATACAATGTAATTCAAGTTAACATAACCACTAATGGAAAAGGAATACTCTAAATTTAATTACCTTGTATTTGCCATGAGCTAGGAGCACAAACATGGATATTTATTGCAGATTAGTTAATGTGTGCTCTTACTTAGGATAACTTGTCCATGTTCCCCAGCCTTAAGTTGCATTTGTGGCATAGGATTCAGAGCTTATTTATAGTGAAGGTACTTCCTTTTCTCTTTATCCCCCACACCCCGTGACCCCCCCACCCCCATTTAAAGAAAAATATAAAACCTAGTCAAAACTGTATGATGGTAATCGTACCTATGAAATATTTAAAGTTTCAGCATAACCTCAGTATTCAATTTCTGAGTTTATCAGAAGTGGCCACTTTTTCTTCTTTCTCTTTATACAACCATTTTAAAAGATCTGAATATTTTTTAAATGAGAATCAAAACAAGTATTCAAATTAACTGACATAACTATCAAAATGGTTTTGTGCTGAGAATAATAAAATGTTCAATAATACAAAGAAAATATTTTTAATATGCCCCAAGTAATGTAGTCTAATGTGCCTTGTGTGTATAACCATGAAAAATAGTCTCTCCTATCATAAGAAAAGATTAAGTTTGAGAACACCTGAAGGACCTGAACATACATACGTCCATGGGACCAGATGAGATACATTTCAGGGTCCTGAGAGAATTGGCTGATGTAGTTGCCAAGACACTTTCCATCATATTTCAAAAGCTATGGCAGTCAGGTGAAGTCCCCAGTGACTGGAGAAAAGAGAATACTATTTTTAAAAAGGGTAAAAAGGAGGACTCTGGGAACTACCAACCAATCAGTCTTACCTCAGTGTCTGGTAAGATCATGGAACAAATCCTGCTGGAAGACATGTCAAAATGTATGGAAGACAGGAAGGTCATTAGAGACAACCAACATGGCTTCATCAAAGACAAATCATGCCTGACTAACCTGGTGGCCTTCTACAATGGAGTGACTGCAACAAGTGGACGAGAGAAGAGCTATAGGTGTCATCTACTTAGACTTCTGTAAGGCCTTTGACATGGTCCCCCACAACATCACTACCTCCATGACTATTGTAGAGAGATGCATTTGATGGACAGACTGTTAAATGAGTTAGGAATTGGCTGGATGGCCACATTCAGAGTACAGTCAACAGTAAAAACCAGTAATGAGTGGTGTTGTAGAGGAATTATAGAGGAATGAAGCAGGTTTAATTAACATTAACAATATAAAACTGTGGGTTTGCCTCAGAGGCAGTGGGTTGGGTGATGTGGATAATGTGCAGCTGTGGCTGGTTCCTGCTAAGTAGTTAAATAGCTCTAAGGGGGATGGAAGAGGAGCACCAGGTGAAGAGAGGCCCAGGAGAAGCAGAGGGGTGAGAGTGAGATCGAGATCAGGGGCATAGACAGTGGGATTGAGTGGTACAGTTGATTTGTTAGAGGGAAGGGATGCTACACAGATACCTTGACAGGCTTGAGGGGTGCACCTATGTGAAGATCATGAAGTACAAGGCTGAGTGCAATGTCCTGCACATAGGTTGGGGCAATCTCCAGCATCAGCACAGCCAATCATATCCTGGGCAGCATAAAAACAAGTGTGGCCAGCAGATGTAAGGAGGTGATTTTCCCCCACTACTCTGCTCTTGTGAGACCCCACCTGGAGTATTGCATCTAGCTTTAAGGTCCCAATACAAGAAAGATGTGGGCCTAGAGGAGGGCTGTGAAGACGGCCAAATGGCTGAATACTTCTGTGAAGAAAGGCTGAGAGATCTGGGGCTGTTCAGCCTCAAAAAAAGAAGATTCTGAAGAAATCTTATTGTGGCCTTTCAATACTTAAAGGGAACTTAAGAAAGAGGAAGACAATGTTTTTACCAGGGCCTGTCATGATGGGACAAAGGGTACTGGTTTTAAACTGAAAGAAAGTAGATTTAGGCTGCACATAAGGAAGAAAATTTTTATGATGAGGGGAGGGTGATGAGACACTGGAAGAGGTTGCCCAGGGAACTTGTGGAACACATAATTTGAAGCATTCAAGGTGAGGCTAGACAGGACTTTGAGCAACCTGGTCTAGTGGAAGGTGTTACATCCCATGGCAGAGAAGTTGGAACTAGATGATCTTTAAAGGTGTATGATTCTGTGAATCTGCCATTGCATGGGTCTATTGTTCTATGAAACTCACAACTACTTTTTGCTTTCTTATAAAGTTTTGGCAAACTTAAAATATTTTAAGAAACACAACTTGCACTGATAAATCTCACCAGTTTACAAGGTTATTTTAAAGATTGGCAGCTTTCTGAAAAAGTCAAGGTGGTATAAAAAGATGTAAAGTTTTAAAAACAAACAAGATGGTGTTTTTTGGGTATTTGGTGGTTGATTAACAAGTGGCTGGTAAAAGAATGGGATACTTGGTAAAAGTGAATGTGTTTGTATTTCATGAAAGTGAAATAAGAAAAATTTAGAAAGTGGGCGAAGAGTAGCGTTATAGTAAAAACAACACCTGCAAGAGGTTTTCTGGAATTGAATTGTCCAGGACTATAAAAGTAATTTTTATTATGTTTTTGTGAGATCTTGAAACAGAACAAGAGGTATACATTGCAAATGCAGTAAATGAAAAGAATATGTAAAATAAAAGATATAAAAGGATATTGAGTATTTTTTCAGCTGTCTTGAAATATTGTTTCTTATTTAAACACGTCTAAATGAAACTTTGAGATGGTTGATTATACAAATAATCACATTGGCTTTATACATAGAAACAAAACAAAACCAAATCACACAACAATGAAGTAAATCAGAATATGATTTCTTGTTGAATTAATCTTTTTGAAATGCATTAGGTGAAAACTTTCAGTTATTCCAAAGTTTGCCTGTGTAGTTAGTAAAGAATGCTATAACTCCCCACAAAAAATTTCTTAACTTGTAACTTTAAAGATAACTGTAACCATGCTCTATTGCTTGTATTTGGGAAACTCAAAGTACCAAAAGAAAAATCATCAAATATGATGGGAGAGTACAATAAAAAAACCCCTGTGTTAGAGGCAGAAAAAGTTTTCTATGATGCACAGAAAACATTCACATATAAAAGCCTCCTTTTGCAGAATAGGTGCATGTTCAAAGAATAGACATTCAACTGAGCATGCCTTTACAACTTAATCTTTAGAGACAAAATAGTCTCCAGTAGGCAGAACAATGGATTTTTTTTCCTCTGAGGTTCAGAGGTTTTATTTCATTCTGACATTACCTGCTGAATTATCCTGGTTAAGACAGAAATATTCTGGGAAGTAACACTTCTTATTGTTTAATTATTTATATTTATCCAATGATATAATTGATAATAAATACAAATGACTAATCATTGTTTAACTGTGTTGTTTACTTGTAAGTTCAACACTTGAAATACAAGGTGGAGTATAAGACTTAAATAAGCTTATAATGTTCTAGTCTGTAAGGGATTCCTGTTTCTGGGAATCAAGTATGATAATGTACAGACTATTGGATGACATCTGAAGATCATGAGCAAATTGTTTATAGAACAAGAAAAATGACTACACTTTGATTGTTAAAGTTTATTTTGACACTTGGGAAAATTTAACAAAGGACAAATTTTGAGGCTAGTCTGTTCTTCAATATGCTGTATGGAGACTCAGACTTCTCAGAGTTAAATCCTGCCAGAAATTCAACAATTATGATTAATTTACTTGAAAAATATATCCTTTCCTGATTTTAAAACATTGAGAATCATAACTCTTGGTAAGTTTCAATTAACTTTTTAAAGAAATGGGCATCTTATTTGACTTTAAAGTTAGCTGCAGTTTCTTGCCATTTAACTGTAATGTATCTAAAGTTAAGTATCCTAAAGTTAAGAGTTTCTCATTGGCAAGCGTCTGTTTCTTTTTTACGAGTAAAAGGAGACTGTCATAGACAGTAACATCCATAACCCTTTCTTTGATAGTATGACAGGTTGAACTACCAGATTATTATGTTGGAATGCATATTTTATAATTCTGCATGTATTTTGGTTTTACACTGAGCCTTCTTGAATTTTTTGGTAATCTCAAAATGGATGCTAGAATCAATGCTAAATTATAGAACCACAGAATTATTTAGATTAGAAAAGATCTTTAAGATCAGTCCAACCATCAACAAAGGACTGCCAAGTCCATCACTAATCCATATTCCAAAGCACCACACTTACTCTTTTTTTAAACACTTCCAGGGATGGTGATTCCACCACCTCCCTGGGCAGCCTGTTCCAATGCTTCAGCACCCTTTATAGTGAAGAATTTTTTCCTAATACCCAATCTAAACCTCCCCTGGCACAACTTGAGGATGCTTCCACTGGTTCTGTCACTTGTTATCTGGGAGAAGAGACCTGCACACCCACCCACCTGCCTACAACCTCCTTTCAGGTATTTGTAGAGAGTGATAAGGTCCCTCCTGAGTCTCCTTTTCCCCAAGCTAAACAACCCCAGTTCCCTCAGTTGTTCTTCATAAAACTTGTACTGTAGACCCTTCGCCAGCTTCATTGCCTTGCTCTGGACACACTCTAGCACCTCCAAGTCCCTCTTGAAGTGAGGGGCCAAAACCTAAAGACAGTACTTAAGATGCAGCCTCACCAGTGCCAAGTACAGGGGGGTGATCACTCCCTTGTCCTGCTGGCCACACTATTTTGGATACAAGCCAGGATGCTGTTGGCCTTCTTGACCACCTGGGCACACAGCTGGCTGTCAACCAACACCTCTAGGTCCTTTTCCACCTGGTAGCTTTCCAGCCACTCTTTCCCAGGCCTGTAGCACTGTGTGAGGTTGTTGTGACCCAAGTGCAGGAATCGGCATTTTTCCTTGTTGCACCTCATATAATTGTCCTTGGCCCATCAATCCAGCCTGTACAGATCCCTTTGCAGAGTCTTCCTACCCTCAAGATCAACAGTCCCCCCCAGCTTGGTATTTTCTGCAAATTACTGAGGATTCATTCATCCAGATCATCAATAAAGATATTAAACAGGACTGGCCCCAATCCTGAGCCTGGGGAAACATCACCTGTGACGGGCCACCAGCTGGGTCTATGGGCTCGGCCAGCCAGCCAGCTTTTAGCCCAGTGTAGAGTACACCTGTCCAAGCCCCGAGCAGCCAGTTTCTCCAGAGAATGCTGTGGGAGATGGTGTCAAAGGCTATAGTAAGGTTCAGATAGACAACATCCACAGCCTTTCCCTCACCTACTAGGCAGGTCATCTTGTTATAGGAGATTTAGCTCATCAGGCAGGACCTGCCTTTCATAAACTTGATCCCCCAGCTGTCCTGCACACGTCATGTGATGGCACTCAGGATGATCTGCTCCATAACCCTCCCCAGCACCGAGGTCAGGCTGACAGGCCTGTAGTTTCCCAGATCCTGCTTCCTGCCCTTCTTGCAGATGCTCATCACACCTGCTGACCTCCAGTCTTCTGGTACTTCCCCAGTTAGCCAGGACTGTTGATAGATGATGGTGAGTGGCTTGATGAGCTCCTCTGCCAACTGCCTCAGTACCCTTAGGTGGATCCCATCTGGCCCCACAGACTTGTGTGCGTATCAGTGGAGCTGCAGGTCACCAATGGTTTCCTCCTGCACTGTGGGGACTCCATTCTGCTCCTTACCACTGCCTTCCAGCTCAGGGAGGGTGAGTACCCTGAGGGTAACTGGTCTTGCTATAAAAGAGTCAAGGAAAGTACTAACTACCTCAACATTTTCCTTATCCTTTGAGGCAAAGTTCCTCACTGCATCATATAAAGGATGCAGATTGTTCTCAGCCCTCCTTTTGTTTGTAATGTATTCATTAAAACATTTTTTGTTATCCTTTACAGCAGTGGCCAGCCTGAGTTCTAACTGGGCTTTTGTTTTTCTAATTGTCTCCCTGCATAACCTTATGACATCCTTACAGTCCTCCAGAGTTGTCTGCCCCTTCTTCCAAAGGTGGTAAATTCTCCTTTTTTCCCTGAGTTCCAGCCAAAGCTCTGTTCAGCTAGGTCGATCTTGTTCCTAACCGTCTTGTCTTTTGGCACATAGGCACGCCTGCTCCTGCTCCTTTAAGACTTCCTTCTTGAAGAATAAGCTACAGATTTCTTTTTTTGAAGACCTGGCTATAAATTTCAGGAGTCTCACAGTAGGAACAAATAAAGAAAAAAGGTAGCATCTAAAGATACTGGTGCTGACCTCTTTGCATATCTGAATGACATATTAGTTCTGTTGTTCAAAATATCCACTTGAAATATCATGCCTAATTATTCACTGTTACACTTCAGAACCCTCCCCATACCTCTTCCATTCCCTAGGCATCTGTTCCTCAAAATATTATAGCTTTGGCTTACATACCCATTTGCACGTATTTATATTTGTCTGTAACAAAACATCTATCTTTTTGTTTACAAGCTGACTACTACCTTATGAAGTGACTCAGACCTAACTTTTCTGTCACTTGTGTTTCCTATAATCTTGATGTCATCTGAAAACTTCATCACTATCTATTTAATGTTGTCTTTTGAGTCAGTGATAAAAATATTAACCCAGAGGGAATCAAGAGGTGGTTTTTTAGGACTTTACTACAGATTACTTATTACTGAGTCCCAGTTACATTTTTCATTTCAGAAAGTGTCCCTTTTTTTGTGAATAATTTTATTCAGATTGTCTTAATAGAAAGAATAATTTGAGTCTAAGAAAATGCTTCCTAAAATTTTAAGAGAGTAATTAACACACATAACAACACATTTTAAAACCCTTGTATTCATTGAAAAAGTGTTAGTTTCATATATGCTTACTAACCCTCTTACTCTGAAATCTGTGAAATTACTTGATTATCTCTGTTCATTATGCCTCTTTATAACAAACCAAAAGATTAATTAGAAAAAGGAAATTAATATAAAAAAGGGGAAAGGTAGTACTTTGAAAACAAATTATTTCACTCAATGGCCAATAAAACTTGATTTCAAATTTCTTCTTCAAATGTACATACCAGGACTTATTTCTCCAAAAAAAGAAACCCAGCTATCATGATAGTCACAGCTCATGATAGTCTTTAGTCTCTCTTCAACATGCATGAAATGTCATTCTGCATTTGATAGTCTAATATTCTTCTGAGCTGATGATGAAAGGCAGATTTGCCCTCTGATTACTCCAGACAGAAGGCCTTAAATGATGACTTCTTGCAGTTTCTCAGAAGTAAGTATTCTGTAACGTTTTGTGTGAAATGGATTGACTGCTTCAGGAGGGATCAAGAGGTATCTCAGCCGTCCCTACTAGAATGCCATATAGAGCAGCAATTTAAGTTTAGTTGTTAGAAAGAAGTTCAGTCTCAGGCAGATGATGATTGAGCCCTTTATCCCCACAGTTTTTGCAAGTTAACTGATCATAAACCCTTCTTTTTCTGTATAGGCTGAAGCAGTGTTCTGAATGCACACTGACTGCATCAGGCACAACAAGAGAAACGATAGGAAGGGAGATAACTACTTCAAGTTTGTCCCATTCTTCACACTAAATCAAAACCTGGGGGGGGCGGGGGGGGGGGGGAAGGTCTTATTTTAAGGAACTAGGCTCTTTCTTATTACTCAAAACATAGACATTCTGCACAAATTAATGTCAGTCTATAAATAATTAAATAATTTCCCACTAGTTTGCCAACTATCTGTGGGTAGATATTGAGAACAAATCTGTGACTTATGTGATGAAAGTTATACGAAAATCTGTAAATATGTGAAACACCCATGATCTAATGGCCATAATAATTGTGATTAATCAAGCTGTGGTTGCTTAGTTAAGAAATACATCTTATTTCTGAATAGTTCATGGCCTAAATGCAGTATATCACCTATTAAAGTATCTTGGAATGTTTACACATTGCTGTGTACACAGGCTCCAACACACAGCTAGGGTTAGAAGACTGTTCCTCATGTTAGATAACTTTTAAATCTATCTACAAGAGTCTGAAGTTACATATGATGTGAACGTTCACTATTATTTTTATTCAAGGAACGAAGTTGGCTCAAGAGGATCATATTGTCCTTAAGCTTTCCATTGTACAATGGACACCAACAAATTACATTTAAAAGGTCGCCTAGTGTAAGGGCCCTTTCTGAGAAAAGGCTGAGAAGAGGGGTGTGCCCATAATTATCTGCACCTGCCTGCAACGAGGGGCATGCCCAAAGCCTCCCAGTGAGGGGCTGCCCAAAACCTCCCACATCTTAAGTATCGGGGAAGAAGAGATCTCCTCAGATGAGCATGGAGGAATTAAACAGTTTAGTGGTATATGAAGTAGCTGCAAAGGTATATGTCTATGCACATTCTGGGGTAGAACTTGGGTGGATAAGTGATTATATGCACTGGGGGATCTCACTTGAGTTCTGTGTCTTCATATGCCACAGCCTAGCGTTTCTGTTTGCTGTACGTAGTCTATGGTATTGAACTACTTTGTCTTCCAATACTGGAAACAATGCAAAAGTACAGAGGGTTTTATTAGTCCTTTCAATCCCAAGTATCCCAATTAATTTACTGAAACCTGCTATCTGCTGTAAGGTGTTCACTGAAAAATAAGGTGAGGCAACTGAGCTTTGTGTGACAATTAACAGGTTTTCAGAATAGCGATGTGAGAATTAGTTGCTACTTTTCACATTCAGATTGTTTTTGGTATTTCTTGCTGCCTGAGAAACTTGTGAATGTAAAAAACAGTGGGTTGGACTGCTTTTGTACTCAGGCCTGTGGAAAACAAACCGAACAAAAACCAAATGACTTCATGTCCCATTAGGATGAATTAGTAACAATGCCAAGGACATTTCTTTATCAGTTTAAAAGTAGAGTAAATGACAGGTGAATTGGGTTTACAGGTTCTTTTTTTCTCCCAACATCAATGTGTTATCAACATTATTCTCATCTTAAATCCAAAATACAGAACTATAATAGCTACTAGGAAGAAAACTACCTCTGCCAGAACCAGAACAGTTTTTCTCCCAACATAGGCCTTGACTTAGCAATCAAATGATAGCTTCCTTTTTTTTTTCTTTTTTTTTTTTTTTTTTTTTCTTTTTATCATCCCCCAATATGTAGGTTCTGCAGGCAAAACATGGTCTTCTGGGAGCAACGAGACAACTTTATTGCCTGCTGTTTGCACACTGCATGAGGCTGGAAATGTAGCTTGGCTGAGAGAGTATATGCTAGCTCACTAATCCTGGAAATGCTGACTCTGAGTACTGTTCTGGAAAAGACTGCAATAAAAGATTCATTTTTCTTGCTCAAGGACACTCAGAACAGAAGGGACCAGCACTCCCTTTTGAAGGAACCATCTGGCCCTGTGCTTTGCCCATGCAAGCTGCAGATTTTTTCTAGAAACTGGATTAAATTATGCTTTTCAGAGAAATATCTAATCTGTTTTTAAAGACACCAAAGAATAACACGTCCATGGCTTCTTCTGGCAGGTTGTTCAAATGGTTAATTAGCTTCACCAATGCATCTTACTGCATCTTATCTCAAGGCCGTATAAGTCCAACTTCAGTTCCCAGGCACTGGATCTTCTTAGGCCTTCATCTGCAAGTGTAAGACCCCCTATTCTATCCAATAGCCTTTCTATAGTTAAGTGTCTATGCAGCACAATCAAGTAACTTAATTTTCTCTTCAATAAACTAGTAAATGGAATTCCATAAGCATCCCATTTCAGGGATTATTTTCTAGTATATCTGGGTCATTTGTTTGATTCCTCTGAATTCTTTTGATTAAATTCATATTTTCCATGAAGTGCAGACCTCAAAAAGGATGAAGAATTCATCAAAGCCTTACAACTGCTGTGGACAGAGGTTACCTGGTTCCCTTCTTGATATTCTTTTATGCATTCATTGACAACGTTCACCAAACAGTATACTGAGCTTCCACACTGACACTGTTCTCTCTGGTTTTTCTCAGATTGCTGCTTTCCAGGAAGGAGTCTTGCATTCTGATTCTGCAGTCTTCACAGCTTCCCAAGTGTAACAATTTGCACTGTCAATGCTGCCTTGAAACATATTTTGCTGAATTATGATCTTGTACCCAGGAGATTTGAAACATTGTGTAACACCACCCTTTTCTCCTTGTTGTTTAGTGCTTCCATTGATCTATACAACATCCTAGCAAAGACCTTACCTGAACATCTAAATAACACAGTATGATTATTGATTAAAACATTGAATAGTATCAGATGCTGAAGAATTCTCAGTGCTCCCAGCTATCATAAACCCTGACACTTATTTCTTCCCCCTTAAACTCTATTTGATACATTTGAGTACCTCAGATTTTACACAACTAAAGCATATGACCAATTGATTATATACATTGCATGCTTTCTCAGAAGAAGGCATTATATAATGTGTCAAAAACTTCGAAATATTTGAAGGGCGTAATTGCTTTTATCAAGATCCTTTATCATCTGATCAAAAGTATGACAACATTTTTGTGCTATCACTATATTTTCTAACAGAACAAGGCAATTGTATTTTTGTACTAATTTCTGTTGGCACATTGCATGTGCTCTGAATATAATTATTTAATGAAAAAAGAGAAACAGTGAAATTTCCCATATGAAATTAAGGGTTCTAGCGTAAACAAGGTTTTTAGGATCCAAATCCTACTATGCACAATTATCACAAGACAGTGATGAAATTACTCTCCTCTCTTCAGGATGAAACAAATGGAGACTGTTAAAGTATGAAATGACTGGTGATGTAAGTTTCCCAGTGTTCTCTTTCTGTAATGATTGCATTCTGGAAACCAGTGAAAAGCAACATTCCTGAGGGCTCAAGTATTGGAATCAGTGCTATTTAACATCTTTGTCAGTGACAAGGACAGTGGGACTGAGGGCACCATCACAAGTTTGCTGGTGACACCAAGCTGTGTGGTGCAGTCAACATGCTGGAGGGAAGGGATGCTATCTGGAGGGACCTTGACAGACTTGAGACATGGGCCTGTGTGAACCTCATGAAGTTCACCACGGCCAAGTGCAAGGTCCTGCATGTGGCCAGGGCAATCCTAAACACAAGATTAGGCTGGGCAGAGAATAGATTGAAAACAGCCTGGAGGAGAAGGTCCTGGGTGTGCTGGTAGACGAGAAGCTCAACATGATCTGGCAATGTGCACTTGCAGCCCAGAAAGCCAACTGAATCCTGGACTGCATCAAAAGAAGCATGGCCAGCAGGTCAAGGGAGGTGATTGTCCCTCTCTGCTCCACTCTTGTGAGATCCCACCTGAAGTACTGCCTGCATCCAGCTCTGGGTCCCCCAACATAACTTGTTGGAATGAGTCCAGAGGAGGCCACAAAGATGATCAGAGACTGGAGCACCTCTTCTGTGAAGACAGGCTGAGAGAGTTAGGGTTAATCAGCCTGGAGAAGCCTCCTCTCTCATGGTTCCAGGGAGACCTTACAGCAGCCTTCTAGTACTTAAAGGGGGCCTACAAGAAAGCTGGAGAGGGACCTTTTATAAGGAAGGGCATGTAGTGAGGACAAAGGGTAATGGATTTAAACTGAATGATGGTACATTTATATTAGATGTAAGAAAGAAATTCTTTACTGTGAGGGCGGTGAGACACTGGCACAAGTTATCTGGAGAATTTGTGGATGCCCCATAACTGGAAGTGTTCAAGGCCAGGTTGGATGGGGCTTTGAGCAACCTGGTCTAGTAGAAGGTGTCTCTGCGCATTGTCTTTTGCTCTGTGGTCTGAATTTTCTTTATCACATGATATTGGCTTACCAGACCTTCCATTTTTAACCTCACCCATTGTACTGATTTTGTCTGGGATAAAGTCAGTTGTCCCCATAGTAGCTAGTATGGGGCTATGTTTTAGTTTTGTTATGAAAACAGTGCTGATAACACAGGGATGTTTCAGTTATTGCTGAGTGGGGCTGACACAGAGCCAAGGTCTCTGCTGCCTCTCACCCCACCCCACCAGCAAGTAGGCTGGGGGTGCACAAGAAGCTGGGAGGGGACACAGCTGGGACAGCTGACCCCAACCTACCAAAGGGTGTCCCATGCCACATGACATCATGTTCAGCAATAAAACTAGCGGAAAGAAGGAGGAAGGAGTGACATTTGGAAGACATGGTGTTTGTCTTCCCAAGTAACCATTATGCGTGTCAGAGCCCTGCTGCCCTGGGGATGGCTGAACACCTGCCTGCTCATGGGAAGTGGTGAATGAATTCCTTATTTTGCTTTGCTTTTGCATGCAGCTTTTACTTTACCTATTAAACTGTCTTTATTGCAGCTCATGAATTTTCTTACTTTTACCCTTCTAATTCTTTCCCCCATCCCACTGTGGGGAAATGAGTGAGCGGCTGTGTGGTGCTTAGCTGCCTACTAGGGTTAAACCACAACACTCATGACAATGGATTGCTACAGGAGCTCTGGCTTTCCAGCTAAAGTAATATACTTAAACTTTTTTTTTAGAAAGTTTTTTGTGTTCATGACATTATTTTACCTCTTTTAAAGTTCCAATTGCTATTACTGTGTTCTTGAGAGCCATATATGGTTTCTCCTCTGCTGTCTGAAAGTACTGTCAAGATGATGAATACGAGTAGCTGAAAATCTCTTTTACATAGTTTGTTATCAGGTCCTTTGTGGTCCTTGTTTTGAAAATTGCACATAACTGAGTTGACTGAGGGCTTTTCACTCTATGTTATCATCAGGCTGAAGATCTTTGTGGTGCATTTGCATTTTTATGCTATAATATTTGGTCAACAAGTGAAGTATGTTTATCTCCACCCCTTTCTTGCTGTACACACCAAAACTGTAGCAGTGCAAATGCAATGAAGCCATTTTAGAACTGTATGTAGTATATTTTGAAAAACACTGCCTTCCAAAGCAGCTCTGTGAATTTAGGCATACTGGTAAAACTTTATCTATGCAACCACTATTGCAAACACTTGTTTCCTGTATGGGCATATTTATTCTAATGGAAATAATGACCATGATTTGAGTTATTTCTTATTTTCCTTTGTGAGAAATATGCACAACTTGTTAGTCCATTATTTTGTATGAATCTTTCTTCATTCGTAACTATTTGAAGGTGACAGGTGATGAAGATAAGATGTTGAAGCAATTAAGGTCATTTCTATCTTCCTCTAGGGCTTTTCACAGATTGGAAATGTACTAACAGAAATGAAGAGAGATTTTTGTAAGGCTTTTTATTCTCTAACACACATAGATCTATGCACGATATATACAGCTTTACATTCTAAGTCAGACTATAGCTTTTGAGTGACCTGCCAGTATATCTTGTCTGATCCTGCATCAGCCATCTTTTCATAGAATTTCATTTTTATCTCCTGGCTCCATTTTAGCAGAGAAATGGGTTGTGCTCCTGATCTCCCAAAGCATCAACAATACTGTTTCTGCATCCATACGCCACATTGAAACCTGCAAACTCATACTGTGCTTTGCCACTGATTTTTCGGCTGAGGTTTATTCTCTACTAGTATTTTCAAACTAATTACCTGCTGGCATGCCAGATGTGTTGAGGTACTTTCTTTGTCTTTTCCTATAGCATGTGCCAATATAAAATTTTGACATAAAATACAATTTTTCTTTTGTGAAGTCAGTTAATTTTTCTTTATCTGATAATTTGTTAGTAAATAGTATTTTCTTTCTTACTCGGGATTAGGAGAACTGGCACTACGAACTTGAGATTTTCATGCATTTCGCCTGAAATCAACCTGATTATTCAGAGTTCAGTGAATTAACCAGCAATGACTTCACTTCCCATTTGTTTTCTTGTTATTATTTTTTCTGTCAATATGGTAGGGATGCTACATGAGTGTAATGATTTCAGCACACAAGAGGAACGGTGTACTCTCCTGACTTTGGAAGTTAAGCTAGAAGATTGCTGGATCTCACAGATTAAAGAATTTGAAGAACAGTGTGGCATCTTACAGCTGACCATTCTGTAACATCTTCCCTGCAACACAAAAGTGAACACTAATTTTAATATTCTTTTCTTAATTTAAAAGTCTTTTGATTTTTAAAACTCTCAAATCTGGAAAAATGCAAATGCCAATATGATTAAATAATCACTTATGTGGAAAAGGGACCAGAAATATGGAATGGTTTGAGCACTTGATAGCTGAGAACAGGACCATACCTTTAATCATTTTGTTGTGAGAAATATAATAAAGCCAAAAGCATACCCAAGAATCTGGTAAACCACTGTCAAAGATAATTTTTGTCTGACTTAGAAAACATGCATCCAGACAAAGTACTCCTATTCTGTGAGCTTTTTAAAATAACATTATTACAGGATACCAAACAGTCTAATAATAAATAAAAATTGAAAATGAATTGACCACAAAATACTAATTTAAAAGCTCTGTTGTAAAACTGAGTTGGAAAAACAAGAAATCAAGACTGGTTTGATTAAACTAATTGCCAAAGTGGCAACAAGTTTGTGAAACAAATGCAGCAATCCTACTCTCCCCAGTCTGCTCTCCATCCTTGCTGCCTCCAGTTCCTGGGGCGTTGATGACTGAGCTGGCTTTAACACATTTCCTCTTCTTTTCTGCCACGTTCCTTCCTCTCTTTCTCCCAATCATCAGGTAGCCTTTAATTGAGTATTCTCTGCTCAGCTGCAATGACTTTTTTCCCCACCCTGTCCCATACCTTTTCCTTCCCCGAACTGTATGACATCAGCTGGATAGGCTTTACAAGTATGCAATTTTCAGCTATATAACTGTCTGAAGGTGCATATTCTGAAGAGATTTAGGAAACAAACTCAAAGCAAGAAAGCATGAGGTATTGTAATGGTGATTTAGTAAGGAATGAACTACTAAAATAGACACTGTACATAATTTATTCATTCATGTAAAGAATCAAAAAAACACAACAAAATGAGGAAATCACACCTGTTCCATTTTGGATAAAGCAAAGAAAACGGGCATAACAGTGTGGTATCTGCGACCTTATTACAGCCTACCAAATATAATCTTTAATATATACATATCAGCATTTATGAAGAGACTATAGTGAGAGAAAGTAGTCTTTTTTAAGGAAAATATAGGTTAGTTATACAGTTATGGTGGAATAAGCTTCATGTATACCTTTAATTTTTTACAGATATTAAGAAAGCAGATGAACAGCCTGCATGTGCTACAGGATATGGGGTAGCCTCTATACTATGATGCAAAGATGTAAACTACCTTGACATTGTTATGTAATGTTGCATTTGCATTCAGGATGTCTAACATGAACACAGAGTAAAAATTCTGCTGCTTATGATTTCAGTGTAGGATTAAAGCCAGGAATTTTTCTACAGGACTTACTGATGCGAGGAAGAAGAAATAATGAACATGAAACACCTCAATATAGTGGTGATTTGACTTATTACTGAAAGAACTGAGCATAGAGTTATAAAGACAGAGAAATGGAAAAAGTGGAAACATTGTAATCAAAACTCAAAATGATAAACCCAGATATATGGCAAAAATATTTGGTCAGCAAGCAAATCTGAATGTATTCCTATACTCAGTTTGAATACCTAGGAGCAGTATCTCACCAGCTTCAAGGAGGAATTGGAGGTTCAGGCTGAGACAACAAACTGACATTAAGGGTATGGAGAGTGGCTATCTATCTTAGACAGCAGCTTGATGTGTCTACAGAAACAAATCTACGATGGTGAGCAATAGCATCTGGTGCAAATTGAGACAGTGGTCAAAAAAAAAAAAGAGGCAAACTTTTTTCTTATTTTGAAGGAGTCAGGAAATTAGTATTAAAAAGTTATAACGTTTGCTTCACCTAATGCAAAAACAAGTGGGCAGTACACAGAAATGCTGGCTTTTCTTTTGTACAGATTATTCAATGAGAAGACTGAGTTTTAGGTCTACATTTCGGATCATTATAGTTGAGGATTTTTTTATATGGATGTAAGCTCTGGAATCTTATTACTGACAAGTAAGATAGACAACAAAAAACTTCTGGCAATAAAATACTACGGCAGATTATAGGGCCAGGAAAAGGAAAACAAGACATAACAAGGAATCATGAGAAGTTTAAAAACATCTAAATAAAATAAATGCAGTGATATCTCAACATTATCAGTAGGTAGAACATACTATGATAGTGAAAAGGTAGACTAATTATTTGTCTTTTGAAGGAAAAGAAGAAAAAAGGAATAAGAATAATGAAACTAAAAATTCTCAGTGTGAAGTTTTAGCAGGAGAAGAACGATATTGACAGAATGGCTTGAATAAAACTGTGAGTAGCTAGGGTTTTAGACAAGGGAGCAATAATTGCAGTACTTCGTGAGGCAGGTGATGTACGGGGTGAATTGTTTTATTGTTCACCTATGTAATATGAGGAAAGAATCCAGATCTCAAGATATTCAAGTAATCTTAAGAATTTTCTGCAGGTTTGCACAGAGCTATTGGTATTTTGCTTGGTAACTGTTTGAATTATTTGTTCCAGGTAATAGATGCTTTATTCTTGCATTTAATAATTTTAGTCAAAAGTTGAGGTTTCTGGGTTTTACACACTTCCTGCTTGCCTGGCCCATGCACTGCTCCCTGGGTTGTAAATTACACTGCTCTGGTGGTGTTAAGATGAATCCATCAATCTAAGTTGCCATTCCTCTCCTGTAAAATTCCAAGGAAGGCTTGTCAGCAATACTCATTCCCCCGCAATGTCAATTCAGTGCTTAGTTTTCTGCTTCTGGGCTGCTGCCTAATCTTTGCATCTGGGAATAACCTGAGCTATACAAGTAATTTGTTTTACTAATTTTTCGTTGCATTAAAGTGAAGTATGAAAAATCTTAGCCTCTGAACCACAGTGTGCTGCCTTGCCTTCCTCTCCCTTCCCCCTTTTTTTTTTTCTCATTTGCTGTTGTTAGTGTAATGCATTTCTTCCCATAATTCTCCTTCACATATAGTGTTTATATATTGAAATGATGCATTCATACGTTCATAATGTCAATGTAATACACTTTTCATACATGTGTCTTCACCTTAATTCTTCTAATTTATGAACTTGAAAATCTCCTCCCTAAGAAATGTTCCTGACAAGTTATGTTTAATTTCTGGATTAATGTTATAGTTTTTGACATAAGCATTATTTAAGTCTGAAGTACTCACATAAAGAGCAAAAAAAAAAAAAAAGGCTTGAGTTGTAGGGCTTTTTTAAATCCACCAACAGTGTTAAGGTTAGTAGTGCTAATTCTTTACTGAAAAGGGAAAACACGAGTTTGAATCAACTGCTAGAAATCTTCTAACCAGACGTTTGCAGGACAATTAGGAAAAGAAGAGGAAATGTGAACTTCAAGACTTTTCCTGTTACTGCATTTTAACTCCTCATCACTAGGAGGAGTAACACCCTACCAGGCGAAAAGTGGACTCAGAATAGCTTTCCTGTAGATCCAGTTATTTTCATTGATTTTCCACGATTTTCAGGCTTTTACTGACGTAGGTGGAAGTGGCACTGCTTTTTGTTTTCCTCTTCCTTGCTTTATTTTCAGAATCGAGTTGATGGCAACCCAACTGTGATGGGATCAATATCAAGTGGCAGCTATGGTTTATCTGTTTGCTTCTTCCCCCATAGCCAGTCTTGCATGTGAACAACGTACCAGTATTATTTAATCAAATAAAATTAATTATCAGTTAAACATATTGGTGATTTTTACTGCCACCATCATCTTTACAAGAAGATACATCATCTTTGTCTTGAACTGAACCCCACTCCATTAGTAGGTTTCCCTTAACTAAGATTCATTTTAGGGACAATGCAGTAGTCTATCTAGTCTTTGGATGCATCTCCAGACCTTCCAGCAATGTGTCTCACATTTGCCAAATCCAACAAAGTGCTTTAGGGTACTTCAAATAGCACAATGGGACTGAATGTTTGCAACTGAATCCTACAACATATATGTAAATATAAATTCTCTCTTCAGTGCAGAGAGCCTCCATAAAGGAGCTCCTATCACTTCTAGATTTGTAGATACAAGGCCAGAAAGACACATACGCTTGTATAGAGACAACTCAGGCAATTTCATATTGTAAAGAGCCTGACATTTATGGTCTTCCTAAAACATACCTTCAAAAAAAAGACCATATTGATCTCAAGACCCCAAGAGGCAGAGAATACATTACACTTACTGCAAATTATTTCAAGTATCATATGTATAATACAGACAGCTTTGAGTTTTAAAACTTTTAAATTTGTTTGGTTTAGCCCCTAGCTTACTCTTAAGATATTGTTTACCAATATGAGTTTTAAAAACATGTATTTGCAGGATGCTTCACGCATTATACTTAACTAAGCATACATAAACCACGTGTTCTTGAGATTTGAATTATAGCTTTATTTCTAAAACTTGATAATTTTGAAATGTTAATGATCACTAAAAGTCAAGACAGAACACTGAAGAAGATGATGTTATGCTATCAGATATTGGTAAGTATACTTTCAATTATGATAAACAGTGACGCCACAAAAGCTACAGGGCAAATTCTGAAAGTTACACAGAGCTTGGAGGAAGGAGAGAAATAATTTACAAGAATAGGTCAGAGACTCAGGTTACTTTGATTACATCTTGCATTATTCTGCAGATCTTTTCTTTAAAGTTAATGGTACAAATTCTGGAGACAGCATATACTGGAATTTCTTGCATAATCATACATGAAATTCTGTGTAGCATTAAGAGAATTATTCATATTTAACAAATTTATGTTTAAAATATACACTACAGATCTTCAAAGTGACCTGCTAAACATTACGTAAACCTAAATTGTTATTTGGATTATTTTTTTATCACTAAGCATATTCATTTCCATATATGAAGATTTTCTTCCAGTCCTTTAACATGCTACTAACCTGTCATTAAAACAGCATACACCTGATTTCCCTTGTCATTCTTATAAATTATGTAGCCACTTCTGAGTTCTTTTTTAACTGATTATATAAAGAATGTTTTGCATTATACAGAAATTGGTTTTGAATGTGACTGCAGCCTTAGAGCATTGACGGGCAACAGGAAGGCTATATACCCAACAAAGACCATTGCTTTTTCCTTCATCTATTATCATCAGCTTGTTTGTTATATTGTTGAAATGTCTTATAACAAAAAATAGGAACAAAACATACCATATGTTTATTATTTTTAATTGAAAGAAGGCAATGCTGTCAATTTATGCGATAAGATCCTCATTAGCCCTGTAAGTCTACATTTATCTGGCCAAGCTTATTACCCTTAAAGGTTTTCTCTCCTAATTGGCAAGATGAGGTCACAAGTTATGTGACTTCTGCTTATTGAACTTTGAAAACTCTCTTTAACTACTGTGGCACTGGGAATAAAACCTGTCATTCAATTCTAAGGACCCATAATCTGGTCGTAGCCTGCCATCTGGTCCCCTGTACAATGTCAGCCTAACAAGGCTTCCTCTCTGGTGGGGAGGCTGGAGGCTGCTCTAGTTGGCATTTTCTGCATGTGTGTCATTCTGAGGCAGAGGGGTAGTGCAAAGTTCTTAAACCATTGAAGTTCCTCACTCCTATTAATACCATTTCATTAAAAAAAGAATAGAAGAAGAAAATAAGCTTTAACTGCCACTTAATCACAAGGACCTTAATTATGTAGTTTTCAGTCATGCCCAGTCATTTTCCATTTAATACTTAAGTAAATTATGACTACAGTAACTTCCAGAGACTGTATTCAGGAACAAGAGCTGCATTTTACCAGGCAGTAAGAAGAGTGCTAGCTATGAAGACAGTTCTTTCAACAGAATCCTGGGACTCTATGAATGTTTTTACCTAGCACAGTCTTTGCCACACAAGAAATCTCAAATTACCTTTGAGACTGCTGAAATAGACAGCTATGTGGGACATGGCCACACTGATCTGGGGCTCTTAAAATCACAGCAACAATGTTAACACATAGGCATTCAGAGGTTAACTACTACTTAGGCAAGGTGCAGCTTTGCAGAAAGCTGCTTGTTCCAGAACTGGCTTATCTTCTACAGTTGCTACTAGCGTAGCTCCCCTTACACCTTGTATAAACAGATCCAAAGTGATACAGGTGCAGCCTTGCATTTTTTAATAGTATAAACCTAAGTGACTAACAGCTTTGTTGTGCATGTTAAGGTTTACACATAGTAAGAAATCATAGTAATTAAATATTAAAAAAAAAAAAGTATAGGGAAAGTCTTAAAGTTGAAATCGCAGGCAAGTGGGAGAGAGGTTGCCACTTAATGCATTTTTGACATTTCTCTAAACTCAATTCCAACAACTTTTCAAGTGCTTTTTTTAGCAAGAAGTTTGAGAAGAACTTTTTTATCCTTACTCTTGAAGCTTACTGTACCAAAATGAGGCACATTTTTTTTCAAATTTGCATCTGTAGATGTTAGTGCTCCATGTTTATTTGTGTTATCTAAGAACTGACTGTTCTTAGATTCATATTTTCAGTAAATGTCTTTGCAGTTTTCCCAAAATAAAATAACTTATGACAGTGGAAAATGCTCTTCCTAAAACTTTCCCCTGTGGCTAGTAGAAAAACCATTAAATTTGTTTTATTTGCAATATTTATCACATGATTATTTACTATTTCTTCTGGATCATATACTGAGGATTCTATAACACCTGCTAAATGACCTCTGTCCCAGCACCTACGATGTTCTACCAGAAGCCTTTGCTTGCTGTGAAAATTGGACATAAATCGCTATTCTTTATTTCTGATCTTTTTAGCCACTCACTGACCTACAAAACACCTTTCTTCAGCCATTCACAGTTTCTTTAGAAGCCTCTGGGGAAGGTATGAAGGAATATCTTTTTAAAAGCTTCTAAAAAATCCAGGTACACTGTTTGACTATCTACATGCTCATGATCTGTTTCAAAAGTTAGTAATACTGCTTCCCTCCAGAAAAAAATACCCTATCAGTTTCATGCCAGAAACGTTTGCTGTGCTTGTCTATACTATTTTGATGGGAGTATTAGCAAGCCAGTACATGAGTCAAAAAAAAAAAAAAAAAAAGAAGGAAGAAGTCAAAATTAAATCACCATCCACCATGTCATTTATAAATTCACTAAACCTGCTTATGTTAGCCTGTTCTCACAGACCTTGTGTTTAGTTTATCCATTGTTTCCTCTTGGCTTTTTTTTAAAGGTTTTAATCTTTGAAAGCACAGCTGAGTGACAGTAAGGCCTCTGGGTAGAGAGAAGTGGCATAAAACTACTACAGAGTAAGAAGCGTGTAAAGAAATTGACCTGTGAGCAAAGAATCAATATGGAACAGGGATGTAGCAGGAGACAGAGTGGAAGTGAACAGAGGCAATTTGTCAGATTGACTTTCTCCCATACACAGTTCGCCTTTTATGGATAAACACAATCATCCAATATAAGTATGGGTAGCTTAATTACCAACAGTATCTGAGTTAATATGATTTCTCCATTAGAAGCTCAAATCAAGATTTAAGGGAAACCTTGGGTACAAAGCTCTGTAGCATGAAAGAAGGAAAGACATTATTTGATTAGGCTAAAAGGCAGCAAAGAATCAGAGTGCTATAGGAATAGTCACAGATTACTGAAGTATCCACAGTGGGCGAGAATATTGATGAAACAGAACCTGGGAGTGGCTGAAAGAACTGGCTGAGTCCTGGAAACTGATACTGAAGATTGCAACTTGATGGAGAAAACTTGAGGCTCATATGCCTAATCAGAATGGAACTGCACACCAAGAAGAGGACAAAAAAGGAATGACAGAAAAGAGGAAGAAACTTCAGAGAAAATGAAAGAAAAAATGTCTGAGGAAGGTGTGAGACCACCTAAGTCCACAGAAAACCTGCAATAGGTTTAGATGTTCTTTGTTTCCAAGTTTACCAGTTAGATTTTTATGAAACCACACTTTATTTAGTGTCCAGATAAAAACTACCTTCCAAACAAAACAAATTTCAAGGAGAAATAATTGGCATAGGACCTGTCCTGAGGCTATGTATAAAATTGGTTGATGTGTTTTCTCTGACACGTGCACACATGTAAGTCTTAACTTGGACACCGTAACCTAATAGCTTACAACCAACACAGGAAACAAAAGCCAAATGAACCAGCCTCTCTCCGGCTGCCCATTTTCCACCCATTATATCAGAGATGTCTGTGCATTAAAATAACAAAAAAACAAAAGAAAACATCTCATGTGCAGAAATGGGTGTTTTCAATGGGTATTTTATTAGTCTCATATGCTAGTTAACTATCATGTTCCTCCTCTTACAATCTTCACACCTCTTTTAATGGAGTAGCTTTTTAGCTGTGGAACAGATAGCATGTCCCATTACTTCTTTGTACTTTAAAAATAAATGTCTTTTTCAAAAATCTGTGCTTTAATATGTGAATAAAATTTGGGATAGGATTTCTTATTATATACTATCTGGCCCTCATCTCTCATTGGAAACTTTATGGTGATGGACTTTTCAGGTGCGTTAAATGCAAAATTAAACTATTAACTGGAAAGTGTTCAGAGGAATTAGTAAGCCCACTACCCTTTCAGGGACATCTTGTATCCTTCAATGTACCACTACAATATGCTCATTATTGTAGCATTGGTCAGATGACAAAATTTCTGAAGGCAGCACTGCTATTTTTATGCTAGCCTTTGGGAGTTTCTGGTTAGTTCTTTATTTCTTCCAGAAATAAAGACTCCTTCCATATCAGTTTTAGATTATTGGCAACAGCAACAAGAGAAGAGAGTAAATCCATTAATGCAGCAATGTGCTTTACATCATCACAGTGGCTTTGGCTTCAGACTGGATGTTGAAGTTGAGGATGTGAAGTCTCAATGTACTGAAAATACAAAAATTCAATTGCTAAGGGACTAGAGAATAATTTTCTGTTGACTGAGACATCACACATAATTAACCCAAACACCAGGCAAGGAGAGGAATGATAGAGCCTTTGCTTGGTAAAAGAAAGTAAAGGGGCCAAGGACCTAAAAATGTGGGAAAATCACAAAGCAAATATCTTGTCCTATTGTTACTCCTTAAATCCACTGAAAAAATCACGAACAGCAGAATTAAGACAGTATTGATATCCTGGTGTTTCAGGAGAGAGAGAAAGAGACAGGAAGACAGAAAGAGAGAGGGGAAAGGAAGGAGCATAGGAGAGATGGAGAGATGGAGGAGGGAACAAAGAAGGGAGAAAAAGAAAGATACCAGTTTGATCCCAGAGTTACCCAGAGTTAAATAGTTTTCCAAAACGGTACAATCTTTTGCTCTTATTCTTTTAAATTGTTTGGAAATCTTTAGCTGTGAGTATGCATATCCAGCAGGATATGCTCGGTTTAAATTTATATAGCAATTACATATTGGCTAACACACAGGTGATAGTTGCTATTTAATGAGCTGTTGGGATCTGTCTGCTCACCATCCTGAAGGCTTTGGCTGGCCAGGAAGCACCTCATGGAAAGAGCAGTTCCATAGCTTCCTGTACTGGATTCTCAGTCACCTTTCCCAGCCTCCATCAACACTGAAACACCAACTTAACCTGATGGTCTGACATTAGACTCCATGATATTTTCTTTTAGGATTTTAAACCTTTTCTTGTTGAGGTTTCCCATCTTGAATCCAGAGCTACTAGCAATGCTTGTCTCAATAATTCTTTTTCTGTAATTTTACATTTTATATTTTTCTGCAGACTTTATCACATGACTTTTTCTCATGGATCAGCCACTTGCCCAGCAACCTAGGCCAAGCAATGGCTTTATTTCAGAGCTGTTCCTTGGAGCTTGGAAACACACGGATCGAAATCCTGAGGTGGCTGAGGGAAGGCTTATGGGTGAGTTTCAAGGGAAGGATGATGTAAAATTCAGGTAGCATTCTCAAATGTTTCAAATAGACATTTGACCATTAGCTTTACTAAAACTACATGAATTTACACCATCTGAGTATCTAGTACACTGAACTGGTGAAGAAAACCTAATTCAACAATGTAACCTTCCATCTTCAATAGTATGTCATCAGCGTGATAATATCTCCACAAGAAGTTAGTTCAGGTAATAAGAAATGTTTCATCTGTTTATCCATGACATGGAATTTGCAGGAAATAATAATAAAAAAACCCGCCAAACCAAAACCAAACAAAAAACCCAAGAACCCCAAGCCAAACAAAAGGTTAATTTATAATAAAACTTAATAAATCAAGAAGAATTTGTGAATCCTGATAATGCAGGACTCTAGACCTGGTTTGTTTTCCAGTGGTCATGAAACTAAATAACATTAAGGCTTCTCTGCATAATTTTCTGGTGTACCTCCATTTGGTCTGCTCTGTCTGTTAGAGTAGAATGATTTAGTTAAGCCTACCGTGGCTTAGTGACATGAACAAGATAAACTACTGAAGTGTTCAGAAAGCGTAGCTTCTTTACATTCTGAATTGTCATTTGAATTTCACAATTCCAGAGACAGAAATTAAACAGTCTTAATTTGAGGAGTTATTTTTATGGTGTTCATAGATTTCAGTGTAACTGTCTATGGATGTAATATAAGTGCAGCAGTTTTCAGGATTGGGACGTAACTGATTCTTAAATGATAATGCACTCAAACTCAAAGAAATGTTAAGAGCTAATAGTTCTCTATCTTATTGCAAACTCTGCCTATGGTAGATGATGATATAATATAGAACATGCAGTAATTGTCTTCTCCAGATGGGAAGTCCTATGAAAAATAATTTTGTTTGCATTCAGCAGTAATACATCTGCTTTCAGACTAATTCATTTCAAAGATTTTAATGTTCACATCATTAATTTCAATCCATGGTGGAATGCCTAAATGAAAATAAAAAGACTCTTGTCAAAATTGTGACTATAAAAATTATTATATACAATTGTATGTCAAAGTTTGGTGGCTTTTATATTTGGTCTCCAACTTTTCAACAAAGCAGATGGAATTAGGACATCTGTCTTCTAGAAGAAGCTCTGACATAAATAGGTGTGTAATGCTCACTGGCTTTCTGGAGAGAGATTCTCAGACATCAGACAGAAAAAGGAGGAAAAAAGATTTTGTTTCATTTGTAAAGTGAAAGAATCATGTTTTATCAGTCCTAGAATATGCTGGTATCCCCTGTAAGTAAAAACATTTGTTGTTCTTCATTATTATTTTCACAATTGTAAAAACACTGATGTAAAATTTCCCATAAGTTTCACTCATTCTTTGGAAATACAGTGTTTTATGGTATTTCCTTCAGAATTTTTGCCTGTTAAGCTGGTGGTGGTTTTCTGGTTTTGTTTTTGTTTTTTCTTCTCAAAAATTCCAAAATTGCTGGAATAAGAAATTGTTTGGAAATACAGGAGTGTTGGAGACATAAGTTCTATTCTCTTCTCCTGTGCAGGCGAGTGTTGCAGCAGTAACAATGAATCCAAGAGTTTAACAGACCTATTCTGGGGTGAGTCATATAACATCTTTCATGTTAGATCTAACCAAGGAGTGTACAAGCCTAATATTTTTCTCAAAATCATTTTTGTTTAATGAAGCAGACACTGAAAATTTTACCTTGTGCTTGTGAAAATAAGAATAAAGGGAAATAAGTGCTTGTGTGCAAGCCAATTATACTGCTGGATTTTCTGAACAGCTATGCAAAGGATTAGATACTTTCAAACCTATACAAATTAATGAATTATTAACAAGTATTGTACTCAGCATGTAAGGTTGCAGAGTTATGCTTTGATGAAAAGCCATAATCTGGGAAATTTTCTGATGCAGTGCTGAATAATGGGCCATATGCCATCATCAATATCTTCTAGATTAATAAGAATATCAGAAGAATAAACTCATATGTTATACTGGCACCCTGAGTCAGCAACATACCTTTGAGACAGAAGTTTCTAGAACTTCTCTTTATTCCCCAAGAAGACAGAAAGGGTTTTAAACATATCCACTTCAAACAAATACCAAACCAGATTTATTGGAATATAAACCACAAATACTTGAAAATCTACCTTTTGCTCACTATGTCATTGAAGGCAAATTCTTGCTTCTGACTGTTTTTCCATAACTGACCAAGATTACCGAGTATCAGAAACATCTTCTCAGTTACCTCAGGTCTTCAGGAAGTGTCCTCTGTCGCCTTTGTGTCCTGACTGCCTTCTGTCTCATCTTCAGGCAGTCTCTAGTTCTCCTTGCATGAAGTTCAGGCTCCTGTCTTTATCCTGATAATTTCTTTTCATCTTTGTAATGTCCTGTACACTGTAGGGAATGTCTTTTCCAGGCTTTTCCATTCCCCAGGAATTGGGGACAATTCTGTTTAATACGGTTTGTCAGTGATCTGGATGAAGGCATTTAGTGCACCTGACACCAAGTGGCCAGGAATGTTGAACTGTTTGTGGTTAGCAAGGCTCTACAGGGGGATCTGGACAGGCTGGACTGATGGGCTGGGGTCAATTGTATGAGGTTCAACAAGGCTCAGTGCCGGGTCCTGCACTTGGGTCACACCAGCCCCACACAATGCTACAGGCTTGGGGAAGAGCGTCTGGAAAGCTGCCTGGTGGGAAAGCACCTGGGGGTGCTGGCTGACAGCCGGCTGGGCATGAGCCATCAGTGTGCCCAGGTGGCTAAGAAGGCCAACAGCATCCTGGCTTGTATCCAAAATAGTGTGGCCAGCAGGACCAGGACAGTGATTATCCCCCTGTACTCACACACTAGTAAGACCGCATCTCGAACACTGTTCAGTTTTGGGTTCCTCACTATAAGAAAGATATAGAAGTGATGGAACATGTCCAGAGAAGGGCAATGAGGCTGATGAAGGGTCTGGAGCACAAGTCTTAAGAGAAGCAGATGAGGGAACTGGGGTTGTTTAGTCTGGAGAGGAGGGTCAACGGAGACCTTATTGCTCTCTACAGCTGCCTGAAAGGAGTTTGTAGTGAGGCGTGTCAGTCTCTTCTCCCAAGTATCAAGCAATAGGACAAGAGGAAACGGCCTCAAGCTGTGCCAGGGGAGGTTTAGATTGGATATTAGGAAAAATTTCTTCACTAAAAGGCTTATGAAGTATTGCAACAGGCTGCCCAAGGAATCACCACCCCCAGAAAAGACATGCAGATGTGATGATGCTTAAGGACATGGTTTAGTGGTGGACTTGGCAGTGCTAAGTTAAGGGTTGGACTCAATGATCTTAAAGGTCTTTTCCAACCTAAACAATTCTATTCTATGAGAATATGACTATGTCATAAAACATTACTGTTAAGAAACAGCCATGTTAAAACTCCATTTTTGCAAGAAAAAAGGCAAATAATCATGTAGAAATGTCAATGAGCACTGCATTAGGTTGGCATATTTTCAGCTGTAAACATAAAGCACCCTCATTATTTCTACAATTGTGCTGGCTTCAGTGAAGATTTTGCTCACCTCAGTTGATTTTCATGCATTTTCAGACTAAAGAAATACGTTATTTTTACCAAAACACTGTAGTCAGTGGGCCTCACTTCTAGTTCCTACACAGCCCTTGGTGTATATCCCAACTGTGCTGAAAGAAGCACTCCTAAGGACAAACCCATAGTTTGCCTTTCATGGTCAATCTGATCTCAGGCCAGCAGCTGAGGCAGCAATTGTTGTGATGGGTGAATATAGAACTTTCCTATGAACATCATCAAAAAGAAACGAGACTCCTGTTCTAAGACAGTGTCAACTCAGTAGAATTTAAAAAACTGCTTATTTTTCTGGTGCAGGCTTTTACCATGGCAAAACTTCTAAAGGATTTGATCCAAGCCTGAGATACAACACATTCTAATTTCCATATCACCATTTTTATTCAAAACTTTCCCAGAATGAATTAGTAAATGTAATTGTATTAGTTCTTGTATGGATGTACAGCAGTCCCCGTTCTATTTGTATTTCTTAAATTCCATCTTCTAAATAATATCCATATCGCTATATTCCATTTTAAGATAAAAAAGTGGAAAGTAATGTATTTTGTAAGTGTCTGTCTTTTAAGGCTGTGACTGACTCTATAGAGGAGCACTCTTCACCTTTACCATTTCGAAGAAGGTACTACAGTGTTTTGCATGAAGGCAGGAAACTGAACAGTACAGGGAATGATCAAAGCATGGGGAAAATAGGGTTCATTGCTTTTTAGGCCGTATCAGCTGTGCGTTTTCATCACTTTTCAGGAAAAAGGTTAATATGTGTTAATAGGCCTTCATTTATTCATCAGAAATTCAGGCAGTTCACTCAACCCTTTTGTTCAGTTTCAAAGAGATTGCATGAGTGTGAATGTTTTCCCCAGTATTTTCTCCTTCCTTCTCCTCCCCTCCCTCCCCTGCCATGTAGATTTGATTGGCTTATTATTCATTTCTATCCTGGCATGGCACATTTATTTCATAGAAGCTCATCTACTTTTGGTGTGGTCATGGAGGTCCAAAGATTTGTCCTCCACTAACATTGCATTTGCTGTATAGAATAAAGTGAGGCCAATTGTCAACATGGAGCTTGATACGATTTACTTTGGGAATGTATGTTTTCCTACTCAAATTACAGTTCTTATTTTGTGTTTCACTATGATTTATACTGGTTTTTTTCTTTCTTTTGGAAAAAAGAAATAGGGATCTATGTGTGCCTTACCAACCTCACTTTGGATTCTGGATATACAGAAATACCTGTGGTTTAAAAAAAATTGTAAGACCTGAAAAAATATTTAGAGACATTTAATTTTATCTTACTGATATAATCTGGGAGGTGAAAGGAGCACAGTGCATTAAGCAGCAAAAATTTATCAAGTCTATATTTATCTCCTATGTTACTGTTATTTGCAATATTTTTGATTTTGATGGTTGCCAGTTTGAGGCATTTAAGCTTTTAGGAGTAGGTGATCTAAAAGTAAGTTGCCTCAAGACTAATCTAAAGCCCCAAGGAGTTTCTATTGGGCAATAGTTTTGTCCTTGGGCTTATTTATTCTTTTCACCTTCCCCCACTGCCATTTTTTTTAAAATGTTTCTTTTGTTTCCTTCACCAAATTCCTTTCCACTTATGAGACTTTTGTGAGAATAATGTGTTCAGTTCAATGGCTTTTTTGTCCTATTTCATAGAATCACAGAATCATTATGTTGGAAGGGACCTCCTGGGATTGTTTACACCAGGGTCACTTACAGCAGGTTAACCAGGACCAGTCAGGTTTTAAATAATTCATGAATCGGGACTTCACATCTCCCTGTGCAACCTGTGCCAGTGTTTGACCACCCTCACATTAAAAAAATAAAGTGTTTTCTTCTGTTCAGATGAAATTTCCTGGTTTTTAATGTGCACCCATTGCCTCTTGTCCTGTGAATGGGTGCTGCTGAAATAGTCTGTCTTCTTTACATTCTCTATCAGATATTTACACACATGGATAAGATCCTCCCTGAACTTTCTTTTCTCAAGACTGAACATTCTCAACTCTTAGCTCTCTTAGCTCTCATCACATGACATATGCTGCAGTCCCTTAATTATCATGTGATATGCTCCAGTACACTCACGTGTCTCTTGTACTGGGCAGTCCAACACAGGACACAGCACTCCAGATGTTCCTTGCCAGGGCTGAGCAGAGGAGAAGGATCAACCCCCAGACCTGCTGACAATGCTTTGCTTAATGCAGACCAGGAGGCTGTTGGCATTCTTTGCTGCAAGAGCACATTGCTGGCTTCTTGTCAGCTTCCTGTCTACCAGGATTCCCAGGTCCTTCTCTGCTAACCTGTTTTCTGGCTGGTAAATCCCAGCCTGCTCTGTTGCTTGGAGATTGCACTACATGACCTTTAAAAGTCCCTTCTAACCCAAACTATTCTATGAGTCTATTATTTGTTCCTTCCCAGGGGCTGGACTTGGCATTTCCTCTCGCTGAACTTCTTGAGATTTCTCCAGTCTGTCTACCCATCTGGTCTATAAATCAAGCCTCATGGTTTTGTATCATCATCTGTGAACTTGCCAATGGTGCACTGCATCCCATCATAGAGGTCATTAAGAAAGATATTACACAGTATTGGCTATGGTATTGACCTCTAGGGTACACCACTAGCGACTGGCCTCAAGCTGAACATTTTGCCACTGATACAGGATTTTGTGTCACAGATTTTAGTTGTTTATGTGAGTTTTCTGGTGTGCTTTATGACCTTCCAAAACCCGTCTTTATTGATGATATGTAGTCTAGTCTGTATTGCCTGTTTAACTAGATAGCATTTGATCTTTCCTTTATGATGTGCAGTCTTCTATGATAATGGTTTTGATTAAAGAATAGCAGTGTACTATTTTCCCAGATGTTTGCCAAATACAATGCTAATTCCTCATGAAATGAACTATTTTTTTTAGGTTGCCTAGAGACAGATATGGACCTTAGAGGAAATCTGGAGCTTAGCAAGAATATTAAGAGGTTTAGAAGACATAGTAATGTTGAAAAATTTAGGGCCATTTAATCTAGACAGAAGACAGTGAAGAAAGACACAGCTGAAATCTTCAAATCCATAAAAAACATCTGCAACCATGAAAGGAATGAGTAATTCTTAATTTCAATTCTTTCTGGTGTGAGTACAATATGAAGTTACATATTAATGAAATTAAAACTGGACGTAAGGGAAAACTTTCTAATGTTTATAATAGGGGACAACTGGAGCATAGATTGAGATTTTAGAATTTAAGGTTTCAGAACAAGTTAGGAAAATATTTTAGGGGAATGGCCTAGCTATTTGGGGCAGAGATACTCTCCTGACGACCGATTTGACTTTAATTCTTATGATTATGGCTGTTTCCATTCCATTGGTTGCTCATGGATTAATCACCTTTTTTAATTTTTTAGAATCTGTGTCAGGGGTAGTCTTAGAAACTGTAAAATGGCTGGAAAGTTAGAGCGAAAACCAGTTGAGCTGTTTTTAGAGTCAATCAGCAGTTATGACAGACTTTGTTTAATATCTCCAGCATCAAGATTATTCAGCCTAGCAGCTGAACATTTGGCATAAACAGACAGAAGTTATGTCCATCTACCAAACAGAACAGGACAAAAAGACTAAAAAGTATAGTTCACAAATTTACCTGAACGGCTGCTTTTTTACTGCTAAGCATAATTCTGCTTTAGGTAATCACCTTTTAACATTCTGGATGAAGCAAGCTGCACAGAGAGCTCAGATTTTAGTACATAGTAAAAAAAGCAGAAATCAGATATATGTTGAATGGCAATATAGTGAAAGAATATATATAGTAGCAGTTAGGACCTCCAGTTAAACCATGTAAGGTCAGAAGACATGTTCTCTTCATATTAAGTAAGACTTGAACAGTATTGAAATAATCTTAGATTTTAGAAAAATCATTAGAAAAAGTAATTACCATGGCAAATAGATAAATAAGGAAAATGAACATAATGAAAGCACTGCTAGGACTGCAAGCTATTTACTAATAACAAACAAATCTTGAAATGAGATAAATAAGTTATCTGTCTACTTTTCATGCTAGTTTTATTCCTGGAGTGTTTTCTCAGAGAAATTACACTTTTATACATGGCAGTTCAGGGAATACATGTCTACTGGGGACAAGTTTGTTTCAGATGTATACTTTTTCAGAAAAAAAATAAAAGCTAAAAGTTGATTTTAAATAAATATGGAAAACCACTTACATGATAATAAGTTAATAAGGGAAAAAGAAAACATTTTTTTAATATCAGTGCAGTTGTAACCATCTTTCCCCTTTATCACTAAGGATGTGCTTTTATCTGCTCCTCTTTTTCTGTCTGTGACATCTGTCTGGTTTTCACATCCAGTCCAAATTGCAGTATTTGCATCTTCTTGAACCGCATATCTTTGCTATAGTATAATATTTCTTTGTGCCCCTAGCTGCTTGACATGTGTTTCTTTTACTTTGGTCTTCATACCTTCCTATTTCACTATTCAGTACCTGTGGTCTCTATCTGTATTCAAAGCACACCATAATTTAAAGGGACACACACATAGGCAAGTTAATGTAAAGTAACAAGTTACCACTCAGCTGATGAGCTGCCTTGATTCTCCTTTTGTATGCTCTTGCCTTTTGCAAATATCAGGTAATTCACGCAGCTTTGACCAGAGTGGATAACCGTTAATCTATGGTGAGTGACTTTACATTTCCTGTGGGTTAAGAATGGATGTACAGTGACTTACCATGCTTTGACTAATGGCTGTTAACTTTCTGTTATCACTTAACAGGAATGTGTGTTTGAGTTCCATTCCAAAGAATGTCACTGGGACCAAAATGGACCGATATTTTCCCCCTTTTTGGTGGCAATAAAATTAAAAGAGGAAAATTAGCTCAGCGATAGTGACCAGATTCTTAATTCTGAGCTCAGACTTCTATGACAGCCCACAGTGACATCCAAAATATTGTTAATGTTTGGGATTGTACTCTTGGCCTCTCATGCTTATTAAATGTTTCCTTCTTCCAAGTCTTTCCTTGAAGTCTATAATCTTTATCATCTGATTATAATCCTATAATCACTAATAATCTACAATGGTATGATAAATGTTAGCATTTCTATTTCCACCCTACACTAATTTACATCTTCTGGTTTCATTAAAACTGATGAAAATTTTGCCAGTTGCCAAAACAGTAGGAGGACTTCCCTTGGTTGTAAGCTTTGAGCACCAGATGCTTTCCAGCCATGAATATCTGTAGGAATGTATGCAGAAGAAATGCAGAGTAGGACAGAAGTGAGAAGTAAGGGTTTTGTACATAGGTTGCATCTGTATAAACAGTAGCTCAGAAACACAACTTTGTAATTAGCCTCACAGAATTTTTAACCTGCTCTTTATGAGAAAAAATCCTACTCCATTCCTAAGGAGGGCAAAATGAAAACTAGGCCTTCTCAACTTGATGTTGAACACTTTGTAAGTTTGTTTATAATTTAAGTTGCTTCAGATAAGCATGTATTCTTCAAGGTACACAAGAAGATGTTGTTTTTAAAACATGTTTTAAGGCAGCCTAGCTCAAGTTGTCAGTCTTAATAAAGAGCTATGTGGAAGTCAGTATGTGTGATGGTATATTCCTTTTATACTTTAATTCTATGAGTGCCTGAAATGCTTGCAATTTGCTAGCTTCTAACACCCCACATCTTTTATTCTTCCCCACAGCCTCATTATCTCTACTTTGAAATTTTACTCAAGGGATGACATGATAAATTTGGAAAGCTAATTCAGTGAGTATTCTTAGGTTATTAACTCCATGACTTGCTCAGGATTATTTAACCTTTTTGTTTAACACTTTTCATTAAATGATGCAGTGTTAATTTTAACACCTTTGATTTAAGTAAGTGGCCTGTATACAGTGGATGTGATTTTGCACTTGTGACAAGGCATAAAACATTAATTCAAATAGTAAAGGGGATAAAGTCTTTCCTTAGAGCAGGCTCTCTTATAAAACAGATTCCCTTAAGCTAAGGTCAAATAGTTCCAAGGAATCTGTGTAAAGTTTCCATGGATTTGGTGACAGTCCCTCAGCTAAAAATTATGTTAGAATTTTATGAATTCACAGGCTGTATTTCATTTTGCTCAGATGTATGCCTCCTGGATATACATCTAGTATTTGACTTACATCATATTGATCTGAGTCTACAGAAGACAACCTCCTCCTGGCCATCAGTCTTTTCTGTTTATTACTGTGCTATTCATTAACACCAGCAGTTGACAACATAAGCAGCACTTCAGGAAATCCTTTTCTTTCACATAATGCTTTTGTGAAGATTTTCGCCCAGAGCAGCCTGCTTTCTTTCCAACCTACTTTTGCCCATAGCTCAAGCTTTCTTTCCTGCCTCACTCCTACTTCAGCGTTTTTATTTTCTTGCATTCTGGGCAGCAAGCTGATGTAGTGCTAAAAACTCAGGAGAGAGAGTCCTCCTGCTCTTTTTTTTTTTGTTTTTTTGGTTTTTTTTTTTTTTGTTGTTGTTTTTTTTGTTGCAGACAACCATGAATCCTGAAAAAGATAAAAAGAAATCGTAAGACAGGATGTGCAGCCCTGACACAGAGTCAGACCGATCACTCTAGGAATAGATTATTACTCAGTTAATTTGGTGACAAAACTGTGAAGTTGTGAACATGTAGAGAGCAAGCTTTCACAGACCTCAACCTTCCACAACATTTTTCAGGTTTTTAGTGACATTTAAGAAGAAACACCCTTTCAAATTCTGTTGCTTGTACTCAAAGCAAAAAGATGTATTATTTTGAAAAGAAGAGCAAGTTTTCATTAACACGAGGTTTTGGGTTTTATTTTATTTTATTTTTCTCTAAACTTGATTTCAGGAGTGATTTTTATAATCTTTACTAATACTCATAGAAGTAGTTGATGCTTCATTGGATTTAACCGCAGCTATAGCTACATGGTCCACTTACAAACCAGTAGGAATTAATCAAATATTTCATTAGACACAGTAGAGGAAATATGTGAACTGTTTTGGAAGGATATCTTGGAATCCAGTTCTGTATTTCTGCTGTCTCTTCCACTCCACCTCCCTCTTGTCACATGCACATCAAGTCAGGCTTGCTCCTTCTTACTTTTGACCCTATGAGTCTTTAACACTTTCTACAAAACATTAGAGTTGAAGTGAAAGAAATGCATCCTTTCCTTAATTCTACATCTGTTACTACACATAGTATAGCTTTGAATTGCAGTTGGCTACTCGGCAGATGGGGAGGGAGGTGAATTAAAATCCTTACAGAGAGGAGATGAACCCAGGTCTCTCACGTTCACAGTGAGGGTGATACAGTTAAATTAAAAATGTAGGGCTGTTTTCCTTCCCTAGCCACGACAGTGTTTTCAAAGAGAAGCACAAGCCTTGCTTCCATTTCTGAAAGAAAGATTCAGATATCTAATTAGACAGTGTGTGTCAGAGCTGCAAATTCCAACTAAAGATGTCAGGTGACTTTTGACAGCCTGAATTTTAATTTTAAGCCTCAGGGAAAGCTAGGATCTAACACACATCTTTGTCATCAGCATTCTTCATTTGTTACTTTGATGATCTATGCCTTCCACTCAGTGCACTGGCTATTATGAAATTTTATTCTCTCCCTTAAACACCCCCCTGGCCTCCTGTAAAGCACAGGAAGTCTAATCACCTAACTCAGAATTCCATCCCAGGAGTTCAGGAGCTTTTAAGGAAGGCACTGCAATATCCAAATCCTTCAGTGAATCTATCTCTAAGTTAATTGTTTGAGATACCATGGTAAATTTATAGCAGACCATGTAATTAGACTCTTGATTCTGAAATCCAGGCTTGCAAACTGTCATGCTCTCTGTCCCTTGCAAATAGTCCACCAGCTGAAGAAGTCAAAAAGACAAAATACAGTAGAAGCAGAGATAAAGTAGGTAGGAATTATGGTCAGAAATACCACTTCAGAAAGGCTTTTCAAGTGAATGTTGTAGTAAGCAGGCAAACAAGTAACTTCGTCTGCTATTCCCCCCTGTCACCTTACCTTGAACTGAGGAGATACTTCTTCCTCTCTGTCCTGGAAAGAAAAATCCTGATTGCTGGCCAGTTCAGCAGCTGTTCACAGCTGCTTCTGTTACTGCTTGGTGTCTGTGGTGCAATTTACACAGCCAGCTCTACTACTCCCACAGGGCGGGCAGCAGAAACCATTCAGGAGGAATGGACTAATGCAAGCACAAGACTGGAGGCCTGAAATCACTAGAATAGTGGGGGAGACAATTACTTTTACTGAGGGAATCTAATGAAGGAAAGAAATAATTATCATTCATAAAGAGTAACAACCAGAAGCCAAAACTCAGAACTAGTCTTCCTTTTACACAACTCTTTCTACTCTTGGGCAAAAGGGAATGGGTACTCTGGGAGATCAAAAGGAGAAAAGACACGATATAATTTCTCTCTACTAAAATGAGGGATTAATTATTATCAGTGGGGCTTTTTAATGTAAATATACACACTAATATATATCATACATACAGCAAGGTATTCTCCATAGCTTTCCTCCAATGATACAAAGAAGCTGACATAGCTTTGTTATCTAAAGTCCTGGTTACTTTTTGGTTAGAGATTTAAGGATATTTGGCTAACTCTACATACTCATCATGATCATGAAAGTGGTACATAAAGACTTTTCCAGATCAGCACCTCAATTTCTCATGTTCTCTCTGAATCTCAGGTTTGTGGAGTGAAAAGTAGGATACTGCTGATAGTAAGATGATTTTAGAATGCAAGTTGTTCACAGCTTGGAGTCTCTTGAGGCACTTTTAAACAGCAATTCATCTAGTCCCAAAGTAAACATCTAAAATGAATCAGAGGATTAATATCTCAAACTTATTTACTTTTTTTTCTGTTAACTGTAAAGGAAATTCAGGGTGACCAGGTACAGACATCTTCACTTCTTCATAAGAATCCACTCCTCAGCGTGTAGGAGTATTTGATGCCAAATAAGTGCCTCTGACAATGACCCAGCCTAGAGATGGATGGACACATGCATTATCTGCACAATACAAGTCACAAAACCAAATGACAATTTCCACATCAAAGTTAAGATTCATAACTTAGCTCTATTTGTTCAAGAAGTACAACATTTACTTTCATATCTATTGAAGTCACCATGTAAATATATCACAGAACCACACAGTCACAGAGCAGTTGATGCAGGAAGGCATCCCCAGAAGAACTTTCAACTCTGTTACTCACGAAGCATCAGCTAGAGCATGTCCAAACATGACCATGTCCTGTTGGGTTCTACATATATCCAAGGATGAAGACTTTACAACCTCTCTGGAGGTCTGACCAACCTCTCAGTAAAAGTGGTTTTTTTTATGTCAGTGGAATTTTATGCATTTCCTGTACATACATTGTGTTACCTATCTTTTCTGCCAAGCTTTCCAGCTGGGTAGTCCCCAACATATGTTGATGCCTGGGGTTGTTCCTCTCCAGGTGCAGGACTTTGCATTTCCCATTGCTGAAATTCATGAGGCTCCTGTCAGCCCATTTCTCTAGCCTTTCGAGGTCCCTCTGGATGGCAGTATGACCCACCGATGAATCAGCCACGGCTCACAGTTTTGTGTCAACGGGAAGCATGTATTGGCATAGATACGTTCTGCCTTTCTCTTATTTTTGGGAGCACAGTTATTTAGGTCTTCTGATTAAAAAAGTACTGTATTGTCTGCATTATGAACAAAAAGTTCATAGTTTTATAGGACCTGCATTCTTTTTATTGAAGTAGCTGTGTTCCATTTTCCTGTTCCCTGTTAACCAGAGGTTTTTCATAGATTCACTTTCTTTACTTTTATATTTCCTTTATTCTCAAACTTAAAAAAAAAATATATATTTAAATGAAGTAATTCAATTCCATTGCAAATGTGAAAAGGGAGACTTTGTTTAACTGCTACTTTCGCTTCCTCTCTTGACCCAGATTTTTTAATAAAAGTCCTTTAGGTGACTGAAGAATTGGGAATTGTAGGCAATTAGAAAAAAACATAATAAATTGTTCTTAAACATTTCCTAATCATTTATAGTTTTCATTATTTTTTTTTCTTCCCACTGAGTTTTGTTCATGACTGTTTTCAGCTTAGGAGATAAATCCTTTTAATGTGTTATAGCCCTGATCCTCAAAGGCTTTTGGATTCTTAGCTCTGACTGAAATAATGGGATTTAGTTGCTTTGGAAGCACAGCTGAAAAAAAAACTTTGCATCTTTATCTTACTGGTTAGGATATTCTGCTTGGATGTAGAAAACCAAATTAATCCATGAGCACTTGCAATCTCCTTGTCTTTAAGTAACACAATGAAGTTTCTTAGAGAATTGTCCTTTGCTGTTTCTACTTTTTTTTCAAAGCACCTATAACAAATGTCTGCTTCCTTGCTTTTAAAAAAATCTTTATTAGTCACTGCTTTTTTAAACACTGTTAGTAATATTTGAACGTTCTATGATATTTCCAATCTATCACATGGCAGGGATATGTCACTTCTAGAGTGATTCTCTGCAGAGGGGCATTGTGTGGTTTAGATTTAATATTCCTCATTACCATCTCATTTGCTCCTCTTTTGAGGGACAAAGGCCGTGCTCCTCTAGTGGCAGCCCTTTGAAGACTTGTGTTCAACACTTCCTTCCTGAGCTCACACAGTGCAGCAAGACTTCTCCTTGGGAAGAGGTGCATAATATACCTGAGACACGGGCTTGTTTCGTTGACTGGGAATAAGGGAAAAGTGCCTGTCCCTGCCACTTATACAACTGAGGATGTTCAAGAGGTTTCACTACAGATTTATAAGTACTAAATCTTGCAGTCAAGTGTGATTGCTTTTTGATGTTATTACAAAGCTAGCAAACGATCTTACTCTCAACATTAATTAAAATCAACTTGGAAAACTACTCTTTCATATTGACAGGATTGAACTACAGGGCTGTAAAATAGAGTAATGACGAACAGCAATGTATCAAGTTTTGATGAAGTATGGTCCTTATTTGATTGGGTCCTATTTTAACATTTTCATTAATAAACTTAGCTTGAGCCTTGGCCACACTGAAGTGAGTGACAAAACTTAGTGACTTCGACTGGCTAGGATGTGCAATAAAATGGTACATTAATGAATGTCCTTTCTGATAGTGCACTCAGCTTCAAATAATTCTGGGAAAAGAAAATGCAACAACAACAAAAAAAGCCCTGTTGCAGACAATAAAAACAGAATGCAGGAAATAAAATTAGGTTTAGTTTGGAAATATATTGTCTCATTAGTGTGTGAATAGAAAAAATTCTGAAAGTGTAAAATCCCCTATTCTAGGTGCAGGGTAAAAAAAAAAGTAAGTAAACGAAAAAGAGAACACCCTCCAGAAAAGTCATAAAGCTGGCAGAAAGGCTTTAGGGCAACATATAAAAATGTGTTTACATTTTATATGCATAACATTTGAAATTTTACATAACACAAAGCTGACAATAATATTATTTAGTTATCAGTTATCCTAATAATTTCCACACATATACAGATGAACACCTGCCATTGTTTATGGGGTGAAAAAGTTATTGTTTGTATTTGGCATTTTTGTTCCTATACCATACTGAACAGAAATAAAAGATACACTCTAGAAGAGCCAAATTCTTATACCAGAGTCTAAGAAACATTAATCTGTATGATTAGTGAAAACATGTTAAGGGTAGTTAAAAGAAAGACTGAGACTAGATATTTTTCTGTATCTGAATGAGTCATGAAGAGAAAATATTCATATATTTCACTAGAAATGTTAAAACGTATTTCCCCTTCTTTTAACTTAGAACACACAAATTCTGTAAGAAAAACAAGTATCAGCAGCGTGTTAATACCAGCAGCATCTTGGGCATAACCAGAGAAGAAATCTGGATTGTTAGAATTGTATTGATTGTTAGAATCAATATTCACTAATTGATAACATTGTTAAGTAGATTAAGTATTTGGTGGAGGACATTTACCTAGTAAATATATTCACATTGGTTTGCCCTCAAATCCCTTCACTACTTTGTCCTATGTTACATCATGTCATGTCCTTATTAAAGCATGAAGGCCACAGCTTTATTTGTAAGGGCTAAAGTCAAAGAAACAGCAAAAACTTGTATTTTTGAAGAGACAAATTCTACAGACATTTCTCATGGGCGTAGTTATCTTACATGTATACCGTGCTGCTTATCCGCATATATCAGAGATATTTCAAAGAAACAAAAGTGGTAAAAGAAAAAAAATCCTGCCTGAAAGCCAAGAAGTTCTTCTAGAGGTTGAGCAAATAGAATATTTGTAATGGCCAAAGCAGAATACTTTCAATCCCTTTCTGTATGAATTCAGTGTATTTGGAGTGAATATCCAAAATCCAGTTAAGAGTACATAATGATCTGACAAGTAAACCTGGCTGAAAATCAATGTTCTGGCTTGTTGGACACTTGAGGTCTGTCTGTCCTGTCAAATAATTTGGCTCCTCAGTTAAGACCCAAACCCTGACCCCTTGATCTTCCACAATGCATAAATGTTAATTTGTTTCTAAACCTTCTTTTGGAGTGCTGTCAATCAGTTCCCGTGGTGCAAAATCCATTTGTTATTAAAAAAAGAGTTTTCTGTAGAGATTGTTTTCAAGGGAGACAGTGGATGAAGGCTACGGCCAACTGTTTTGTTTTGTTTTGTTTTTCTTTTCTGCTCTGTAGCTTCCTCCGTTACCTGGTGAGCACTGATTCTTAAAAATTAACACAACTTCATGTGCCATGCCTTGGGGCAAGCAGTACACATCCTGAGTTTCATGCTATAAAAACCTCTCCCTAGTGGGACTAAACACAGACTTCTCATTATTTCACAGACACATGGGTGGGGGGGTGGGGGGGGGGAGGGGCGGGGCAGGAATAATCTGCTGGGGAAGCACATGACACAGATCCAGGGCCAAGCGTTAAGTGTCTGTGGCCCTTGTGTCCTGAAGGCATCTGGCTTTATGTGCTGTGTGTGTGAGTCACTGCCTCTGTTCACTACGGACCAAAGGCCACTCTGTGTCATAGATGCATTTAGCAATGTAGATATGTATTTTTTTTTCTTGGAAAGTTTGATCCAAAACAGACCAAACCCTAAGATGGTGGAATTTCAAGCAAACCACAGTTAACAGTGAGAAGTGCTTGTGCATACAGTAGTAGTACCCTCACAAGAACACCAAAGCTAGTGCCAAGATGTGCTACTGTCTGTGGCATGGTGCCGGACACAGCACCTCTTCTTCCAATGGATTCATAAAAAGTCCTTTGAACCAAGATTTTTCAGATGCATACATAGGGCCTAGAGGATTGAAACCACTCATGCAAACAAGTTCACAAGAAGGATCTAACAGCTGAGATGAAAGGCCTCTAAAGATGTTAATATTTTAATAACCTGGGACACTAAATAGTTTCTAAGACCACACATTGATTCTGTAAATTTCTGATATGTGCCATACTCAGTATGTACTGCTGAATCTTATTCTTCTGAAAGCAAGTGTCTTTAAAATTTTGAATATTGTTTAAATAATTATTTGCCATATGCCTAATCAATGGGTTGCACCAGTCAATAGAATCCTAAATGTTTGACAGAACATTACACTTGCAAGACATATAAGGGCATGGCATTTGTGAGTATGTGTAAGTGTTAGAATTTACTTTAAAGAACTGATGGGAGAACTAGATCATTTTTATTTGCCCTCACTGTATTTATGGACAGGAAATTTACTGAAAAAAATAAAGAAACACAGCAGGTGAAAGAATGAAAGAGTCTGTGGCTACTATAGCCTTCATAGTTACTGTAAATACAACTAAAACAGAATCTGAGCTAGGACCACATTACAATCTTATAGTCCAATATCTCAGATATTATTTTTATCACAAGGAAAAAAAACACCTTGAAACTTGATCCTTATTAAATGCAATAGTACAAAACTCTGAGGTGTGAATTGCCCCATTTCTCTTTGTAAGAAACAGTCATGTCTGATACACAAGTTCAAAAAAAAGTACTACCGTCTCTTCCTCCTAGTAAAATGACTAAGAAAGAGACTGGCCTGGAGAAGAACAGCAAACTCACTCACTCAGTAAGTCCTACGTTTTGTTGCTGTTGGATAAACATTTAGCATTTTGAAACAAAAATAAATTGTCATATTTTCATCAAGGTTTTAATGGAAATGGAGGTAGATTATTTACCCACAGGTTAAATTCTCCTTTCTCAGTTCTCCTTTCTGGTTCTCCAGCTCAAGAAGGGGAGCAGGAGAATTCTTTAACAGCTTTTAGCATTTTATAGCTCAGAATGGCAACGAGATTAAATTCTACCACATATTCTCCCAGTATTCCCTTTTCCCACTCCTTTTATTTCCTGAAATTATCTTGAAATATCCTGAAATTATCTTGAAATCCATTCCTCTATTCAGATTCAACAGTAATATTCCTCTGTGTGGCAGATGCACCAACCCATTTTACTTGAAGGGCACTAACCACGCTGGTGCACAAAATAGCTATAACACTGTCATGGCTAAAGCAATGTTTGATGCACTTCCTTCCACAAGACCCTGTCACTTCTTACGGACTTTGCTCTTTCTACAGGAAAGACCTCATACACCACACTGATAAACAGCCACACAAAATCCTAGGGCAGATAGGAAGAACAAACATGGCATACAGATTTTGTTCTGAGCACATCAGCTGTAATACGAGATTTTAAAGGCCAAATGGAGAAATATATAAAACTGGTATGCTCAATATTGGTTTAACTCTCCTCTTGCTGAAGGAAATGTTAAAAGTTTTTTCAGGCAATGTTAATCCCCCGTAGAGGAGAGACTTCCAGCCATTAATTTTATCCTATAGAATAAATGTAGCTTTTTTTTCAAAGCAGATCTCTCCCAAATTACATTAACTGAGATTCTCTCCCCTAAAATGTTGCAAGATTAAGTAAGAAAATTTTCCCCTATGCATCTGAGGTCTATATGGCTTCCCTCAGAAGCCTTGGCTTGTGTGTGCCATGCGTATTGTAAGCTCAGAGCTAACCAATAGTAAAAGGAAGATAAAATGAATGTTATCCATCCATTTTTTCTTTAGAAGGAAAGAAAACAGAACCCTGCTTTGTTCATGAAAGCCCAGCATTCACAGCTCAGCAGTCAGTCTTTGATTTGGAGCTGGTTTGCACTGGGGGTGCCATGACACTGATTTTTTATGGGGAAAAAATGAGGATAACAAGACACTTAATAAGATTAAGTGATTTAGAGATACATCTGTAAAGCATAGTTTAAAGACATCAGTTTTCTTTTTCTCTCCCTCCCTTTTCATCTCCTGCACAGGAACAGAGAAACAGACTTTTGAATTGCTGTGGTGTGTTTTTTTTTTCTCTCTCCAAACCTTAGATATTTATTTAAGTGAAAACAAAAAATCCTTTGCAACTAGCTGATATATTTGTCACTACAATTGTAAAAGCACATTTAAAAAGGCATAGAGAAAAACAATGATATAGTGAGCAATTCTTTAATGACAATTAAGAATCACAAACACAGAAAAAAACTCGATCAATTTGATCCTGAGATAATTAGAAGTAATGTCAAATAGCTGTCCACAGAACTGTTCCTAGCATCCTGTGACTAATTCTTTCCCCCTCTGTGTCTACCAGCATCCTCCTATTCATAGCTCCCTTCTACGTCTCCATACTCAACACTTCTTGCTTTCTCAAATCCCCTGTTTATTTTCCTGGGTAAGAGGAAGCATGTTCTGTGACTGATTTAAAGGTTTACAATAAGAACACTTTTAGATTGGCCAGGTGGCTGCTAACTCTTGGAGCCGGTGAGGGGATAAGTTACAACTGCTTTCTCCCTTTATTGGGCAGTAACGATTGAAGAAATGACAATCTCTTGCTAATAGTAATCATGAAACCTTAAGAAATTTTGTCTCTTTGAGACCTCATCTGTTATTTTCAATGTACTTGAAAGCTGGTTGACGATTTCAGTGCTATTAGAGGAGGACTGATTGATACAGACAGTATGATCATATAAAACTTGTTGCCTTAGAAAAACGTGCTAAAGGATACAAAGATAGCTTATTTCTGGCTTGTTATGGCTTAGTGTTGCTTCCAGAAGGATTTAAACTTTAGCAATAATTCAACTCCAAGCTTCCCACTGTAAGAATGTCTTAAAGTCCTTTATAGAAACTGAATTTTAGTGATTTCTGCTCATAGAATATCCTTGAAATAATTTATTTTCAGGTTTTTTTTTTCTCAGTTGGATTCACAGATATACTCAGATCAAAATAAGAATGTCCACTCCTGAAAAACATTGTTTTCTTTTTTCATTGCAAATATGAATTAAAATGTAGAAAATTAAAAGCAGAAACATGGGGGGAAATGTCTGTGAAACGTAGTTCAGAGAAATTATGTTGTTTCAAGACAGATTTTTACTCCTGAAACAACAGGTGCTCCTTGTAACATCTGGAACCCCCACACTCCCCTGTGCCAGCAAACAACTTCATAGCTTTCTATCTGTGATGGAAAGGGCCTAAAACCGGGAAGAAGTTGTGCTAATCGTTAATGAAGCTTTGAGATCTATTGGGGAAAAAAAATCTGGTGAGAACAGATGTATTAAGCTGATGGTTCCCATTCTGAGGATACTCAGTCTAACTTGGCTTAGACTCACAAACCTTGGAATTTTTAAGACAAGGCAGAAAAAGAAGAGATTTTTTTGCCTGCAAACTGAAATGAAATAGCATTCTAGCCTCAAAGGAATAGAGGATTGCATTTTAATTTTGAGATTTCTTGCAGAAAAATGGTTGAAATAAGTTCTGGAAAACGTAAAATTTAAAATTTGCTCATCTCACGTTGTTCCATAGGGAGAGCCATCACAGCTATGCATGCACCCTCACTGTCACAGAATGGTTGGGGTTGGAAGGGATCTCTGGAGTTAATTTTGTCAAACCCTCCTACTACAGCAGGGCCACCTAAAGCCTGTTGCCCAGGACAATGTCCAGACATCTTTTGAACATCTTCAAGGTGGCAGTCCTCCCTGAGCAACCCGTTTCAGTGCTTAGTCACTCTCACTGTAAAAAAAAGTGTTTCCTGATATTCAGAGGGAATCTCTTGTGTACCACTTTGTGCCCATTGCCTTTGGTCCTGGCACTGGGCACCACTAAAACAAGCCTGGCTCCATCGTCTTTCCACTATCCCTTCAGGTGTTTAAATAGTCTAAACAGTCCCAGCTCTCTCAGTCTTTCTTCTCAGGAGGAAAGTCCCTTAATTACCTTTGTGACATTTTCTTGGACTCTCTTCAGTATGTCCATGTCAATCTTGAACTGGGTTTTTCAGAACTGTACACAACACTCCAGATGTGGCCTCATCAGGGTTGAGAGGAAGGATCACCTCCCTCTACCTGCAGGTAGTAGTTTGCCTAATGCAGCCCAAGATACCATTGACTCTCCCTGTGGCAAGGGCACACTGCCGGCTTATGTTCAACTTGGTGTCCACCTGGACTCCCAGGCCCTTTTCTGCAAGGCTGCTTTCCAGGTGGGTGGTCCCCAACACCTCTTGGTGCCTGGGTTTGTTTGTCGCCAGGTGCAGGACATTTTCTGTTGAAATTCAGAAGGCTCCCGTCAGCTTATTTCTCCAATCTGTTGAGGTCCCTCTGGGTGGCAGCATGGCCCTCTGGTGTATCAGTCAGACCTCCCAGTTTGGTGTCATCCCCAAACTTGCTGAGGGTACACACTTCCCCATCATCCAGATCATTAGTGAAGCAGTTGAACACGACTGGACACAGTATAGATCCCTGGGCTACACTGCTAATTACTAGCCTCCAACTACACTTTGCACTGCTGATCACCACTCTCTAGGCCTGGCCATTCAGTCAGTTTTCAGTCCATCTCCATGTCTGCCTATGCAACCCAAACATAAGAGTTTGTCTGCGATGATCTTACAACAGACACTATAAAAGGCCTTCCTGAAGTCCAGGTAGAAAATATCCACTGCTCTTCCTTCATCTACCAGGCCAGTCATTTCATTGCAGAAGTCTGTTAAGGTGGTCAAGCATGACTTCATCTTGGTGAATGTATTCTGGCTACTCCTGATTATTTTATTGTCCTTACTGTGCCTGGAAAGTCTTTCCACGATTAGCTGCTCCAAGACTTTCCCAGAGATCGAGGTGAGGCTGACCAGCCTGTAGTTCCCTGGGACCTCTTTATTGCCCTTCTTGAAGACAGGATTGACACTTTCCTGCAGTCTTTGGGCACTTCTCCCTGTTCCCATGAGGGATCAAAAAGTACCAAGAGTGACCTCACAATTAGATCAGCCAGCTCCCTCAGCACTCATGGTTGCACTCCCCCTGAAAAATAATCTAGTGACAACTGACATGGAGAAGGCTGAGGTACTCAGTAATCCTTCTGTCTCAGTTACTAAAGGCAATTCCTCTTCCCACATCTCTCAAGTCCCTGAACTACAAGGCAAAAACTATGGGAACAAAGTACCTCCCATCATAAGAGAAATCCATGTTCAAGACCATCTGAGGATAATTTTGAACAGAAGTCCATGGGACCCAATGAGATGCATCCAAGGCTTTTGAGGGAACTGGCAGATGTATTTGTTAACCCACCCTCCATCATAATTCAAAATCTGTGGCAATCAGGTAAAGTCCCAGGTGACCGAGGAAAAGGGAATATCACATCCTTTTTTAAAAAGGGTAAAAAGAAGGACCCTGCCAACTACGAGCCACTGAGACTCACTTTCATGCCTGGTAAGATCATGGAACAGGTCCTCCTGGAAAATACGTCGAAATTTATGGAAGACAGGGAGGTTGTTAGGGATAACCAAAAGGCAAATTGTGCCTGACTAGTCTCATGGCCTTCTATGATGGAGTGACTGCATCAGTGGACACCAAGATGACATGAAGCTGAGTGGTGTGGTTGATTTGCTAGAGGGAAAGGACGCCATCCAGAGGAACCTTAACAGGCTTGAGGAATGCGTCCATGCAAACTTCATGAAGTTCAACAAGGCCAAGTGCAAGGTCCTGCATCTGGGACACAGTAATCCCCAATATCAGTACAGACTGGCTGATGAATAAGAAATTCTTTCTTATACCAAGATGAGCAAAGAGCATGGGGTAATGTAAGAACAGTCATTCACTGGAACAACCTTCCCATGAACATGTTACAGTCTCAATCACTTGAGATTTTCAAAATGGAACTGGACTGTGTCATAGCTAACTTCTTCTAGGCTCCCTTTCCTGTGAAAGGTTGGACCAAGTGATCTTCTGAGGTTCCTTTCAACATGGGCTGTGCTATGAGTCTACGATCCTGTTTGTTACTCTCTCACAGGACTGCTGGTTACTCTCTGCCTCCCCATTATTCTTGGTTCAAAGCCCTCTCAGTGACATCAGACATCCTATTGGAAAAAATAGCCTTTCCCTGCTTAGAGTGGAGGATCTCACCTCTCCCAAGAAGATGCTGACCTGCAAATAGAATCCCATGATCCCTATTGCCAACACCAGCTCTGCAGCCACACACATGTGCAGTCCAGCCTCACAGTGGCGTAGTTTTTAGTAGGGGCAACCTGATTCCATGGATGATCTGGGATGTCTCATAAACCGAATTAAGTCTTTCTCTTCAATAATTCTGGTGTTTCTAAGAACTTCATTTAGTCCATTTGTCTGATTAGAAGAAGATTGAGGTTGGTTTGTACTATAATGAGGAGGAAAGGATTAAAATCACAAAGCAAAAATTTCAAGACCTGTAGACTCTGCACTCTGAAAGAGTTAATAAGATTAGGACTGGCAGTTGGTACTTCAAAAGCTGAAGTAAATACACAAAATATGCAGATCCAAACCTTAATTCATTCACTTATCTGCCACCTTTTGAACTATTACTGAGTTATATAACATTTCTTAAAATTAAAACATTTCTAAAACCTATAAAGCAGCTTGCACTGCTGAGTATATTGTTCTTTATAAACTGTTTTCACAAAACCCAACCATATGGATGCAGCTCTTTTACAATAACTTTGACTGAGCCAGGCTCTTTCTAAAAAAGAATTAGAACAATAATAACAACGAGAAATGCTGTCAGTATTTTAAATGTTTTGACCCAAAAGCATTTAGCATAGTCTGATGTACTATAAACTAGAAAAAATAATTGAATTAATCCCATCACCTTAGAGTTCTGGTTATATTTTGTAAGAACTTTTTTGACATTTTTGTGATAAATGCAAATGTAGGAGATTAAGAGTTAAGAGGAAGAAAATTTGTTGGATTACCTCTTAAGTTACTATAATTTTTTAATTAAAAAAGTTAATTGCTGTCAATAAAAAGAAGTCTCTCTGTCTGTTACTGGCTGAAAAACATAACACTTACTTTTAGAAGGTCTGCTTTCATTGCAAAAATAAAGAACAAAACTGCTGATTATTCAGCTGACTAGTTTCACGTAACTGAAAAGGTGTTAATTGAAAACATGTTAGTTTTTCTTAGAAACATGGGGCTCAATTACCAAGTAAAATTATGGATAATTAAGGGAGTATTTCACATCCAAGTTGAAATGTAGTTCCTCTGCAGTGAAATAGGAGCTTTGCTCCTGGCTGGAGTGAGGCAGGATTTCATCCTTATATGTTCAACTACTATCAAAACAATTTATACACCAGGTGCCAAACCGTGAGTACCTCTGTGATGTCTTTATAGAAACCCACCTCCCAAATATTATTTTTTACAACACATAGCCTAAAAGTAAACAGCAAAATTCCTGTATCACCATACTTATCTAAAACGTAAGTACCAACTTAGGGATTTTTATCCTCTGCTTCTATTAATTAGTTTTCTCTCAACTTCTTTTATACTTATGCTTATAACCAGATTTGTAAAGATCTTTTTGCTGAACTTGAAACTCAAAGCTACTTCCTTCCTTATGTGTCTTCTTTGTTAGATGTGTGTCTTACAGAGGATTGCAGTGTGCTTTGTGATCTCGCACAGTGCTGCACCATGCCCTGCAGAAGATGAGACTGAAGGAAACTGTGTTCAGATCCCTCATACTGTTTTGGAGAGCTATCACCAAGATAACAATGAAGGAGATGTAGATATACCTGCATATTCCTTTTAAATAGAGTCATAGGTCTTACTTTGCAGAACTTGATACCTAATATGTATCAGCTATAGTAGAAATAAATGTGGGTCTGCAGTAACTAATGTTTCCTATAAGGAGTTACGGACTGCATGAAAGCTGAGTTATGCATCTTGAATTTGTCTGAAAACAAACATTGTTTCTATTTCAGTCACAGAGAGAACTGAGCAATGATAAGCCCTCATCTCATCAAAATTCTTTTTCTGTCTCTTTTGCTGTGGAGCCTCCACTGCCATCTGGTATATTTTATTTTCTTCCTCTTCAGATGCATATCCTTAAGAGCCAGATGCTATACAGCCCTCAGTCTCTCAAAGTCTTTCTCTAGTATTTGCACACTTGAGTTACACCAGGTATTTTTTTCAGTGCTGGGGAGCCTTTAAATTACATGGGCTCACATCACAGGTTGTGACTTTGGAGGGAATGATAGGTTTTTAAGCCTAACATTACTCAAACTAAACATGAGCCAGGCGAATGAGCAAAAGTCAATACTCAAGTATTTAGAAAAGAGTTGAGTGGACTTCATTCAAGTTTTTCAGAATCCATCTTATTAGTTCTGCATGAATACTGGAATGATCCTTGCAGAATTTCCAAAAAAGCATTTTGGACCCTAATTGTTCTACACCAATTTTAATTGATGTTTCAGTGGTTGGAAGAATTTCTGAGAAGTAGATTGCCAATTACAGTATCAAATTGACTTCAATTGATTTAGCATGTAAATGAAAAGTCAGAAGTTGTCTAAAAGTACCCTTCTTTGAGGCTTGGTCTGGGCCTCTTGTCTTTCTCCCTCCTCCTCCTCCATACACATACATTTTACAGCAGTGGTAGCAGCAGAAGCAGTTCCGGTCCGGATACCAGATGTCATCTATATGCTGATGACACTACATAATAGGCTTGGCCCGGCACGTCAGAAAATTGGATCACCTATGCAAGCTGATTTTGTGATATTTCAGAAGTGTTTGATGAGTAATAAATTAGTGCTAAACTTTGAGGAAAAGTTATAAAATTCACCTTTAATTCCAAATTAAGAACATTAGTAGCTCAGCTGCTGTTAGGTAGTGCATATATTAATGATTTTTTTTTTCTTTTGAGCTATTCAGATTCTTTAAACACAGTGTTATTTGCCCATCTAAATTACTTTTTGCCTGGCCTGAAGTAAAGAATTTCAACATGGTCCTCTGCAATTATATCTGAATACATTATCTTTCAGGAACAACTGTCACTGTCCTTCACGTAATCACTAGAGAAACTCATTTCCTGGGCAAATTCAAATAAAAAAACTCCAAATCCAGAAATCACATATTGATTCACAGAGAGAATATGCTTACTGTCTGAAATCTATCACAGCGGTTACAGGACTTTTTAAGGTAAAGTCTACTGCACACCAAACATAGTTTTGCAGTCTTAAAGATCTATGACATTGTTGGACCATTGGTGTTTTCCTTCATATGGTGACGTGTAAAACCCTTACAAGGGCCCTCATCTGTGGCACATGGCTGCAGGATTTCTGTTGGGTCCTGCTTCGTTCTCAGTGCAGTACAAGCACTACTTCCTGGCCTCTGCTTTAGAATTTCATATATTGGCTTGGATGAGGGTAAGTTTCTAATGACTATTCCTTTTGTGCTAAAATGGTTTTGAGTTGTTTTACTGGACATGTTAGTTAAAACTGGTTTTGTTGACATTTATATATCTCTGCATCTTACAGTATATCTCAATGGCTTGCATATTTTCAGGTCAAAAGTATTCTCAGTTCATGGTGGCTTTTATTAATGAAGTAGTGGTAAAATTCCAGGAAACTTATTAATGCTTATAAATTTTCTGTAGTGTCACAAAGGATTCTAACATACAGAATTCTATAAAATGAAAGTATTAATGTAAAAAAGGCACATAGTTTCTTATTCTATTATTTTATTGGCAGTTCTTTTCTCTGAATGCCGGTTGATTTTGATTACATTGCATTCACTAAACATTTTTTTAATGACAATTTATGACACTAAATTTCTTCATAAATACTGAATTTAGTTACAATTACATTACCCAGGCAGAGAATACTTCCATGCTTAGTACAAAATTCCTTGCAAACAATATTTTCATTATCTCTATTCTTATTTTAAAGAAGTCATAATTTTCCTACAACAGTATGAACAGTATTAGCTTTAGTAATGATGAAAGGAGAGAAGTCTCTGAAAAAGCAGGGAAAAGAAAGAAAGCAGGAAAAATGTTGAAAGAAAGGAGGAAAAATATTAAAAAATGGAGGATGCCAAAGTATCTACTGTACGAATAGTGGGACAGTGAGATGGCAAGACAAAACCTGTGTACTGGTTCAAACAATTTTTTTTCAGAGGGATTTACTGTCACATTTATAACCCTAATCTTGTCTGCTTGCAGAAGAGCTACAACAGAATAAAAACTAAAAGGAATGATGATAAAAAGTAAAACTGATCATTCTGCATATAAGTCTTTACAGGGAAATGGAAATAATATTTAAATTGAAATAAGAACCACAGAAAAATTTCTTAATGGAATTAGTCATAGTCCTGCTGTAGAGAATACAGAAATACAGAATATATCTGTATTAGCAAGTAATGTAGTCAGAACAGACCAGTAAGTCATGCAATTGGTTCAGAGATTCCTTTATATACAGTTAAAGGCATGTAGGTCAGACTAGATTTAGTCTGTTCTGTTGGACCAACCATATCTGCTATGTATTTTCTGAAGGAAAGTTATTTCAAAAAATAAATCGTCCTCCAAATACTTTGTTAAGAAGTCTCACCCTGTCCTTTCAAACATTTCATGCGGAAGATGATTTCATATCATGGTCCCTGACAATATTGCCAGACAAGGACTCACATCTGAAAGCTTTATTTATGTTCCTGTCTGTTTCATTTCTGATCACAATGAAATGTATACTGCTTAACCCATCTCTGTGCTGAGTTTCAGCAGTGTTCAATCAGAGGCCTCAATAACCTGGCTCATACACCCAAAAAACATGTATAACAAAGTGATATATTTACCCAAATTAGAAAATGGAGCATGAGCTCCTGGGATTAATGATGCTCACTGTGACCAGGGTGGACCAAGGTACTGTGTTTGGATGTGCCTGCTCATTGGAGGATGCAGAGAATGAGACCTGGAATTACACAGGAGGGCAACACCTCTGACTTCAGACTCTGTAAAAGACGGACCTCTGCAGTACCACTCCACAACTGGAGTTGTCTCTGGTCCTCAAGGACATAATTTTCATCTTGAATGCTCTGTACAGTTTTCTACCAATCCTTTTGTGTTCAGCAACAAGCATGTGGTTAGCAACCTCTTGAGACTGTTACTGGATAATTCTCCTCCAGAGAAACTTTTGGTGCTTTCAAGCTAGGTGCAGTGATGTTTTTTTCCTGGACCCATGTTGTACCTTTTTGGATTTTCTCTCTGTTGCAAAGCAGACATTACTATAAAGAAATACAATGCTAGGAGTGCATTATTAAAATACAATAACAGGAATAACAGAGGACATAATAGTAGTAGTATTTGTCTCAGTATGAGTACAGATCCTCAATAAGAAGCAACAGCAATAAAGATATCATAGGTAAAGGAAGAAGACAGAGAAGGAGCTGCATGAGTTGCAAAGAGTTTAGGGCTGATAATAAACTTCAGGCATGAAGGTACATATGTCTTCTTTTCCATAGCACAGAAAACACTTCAGGGTGGTACAAGAACTCAGTTATCCAAGAACTCTTTTTTGGCACAAATATGGTAGGTATGTGCAGGGGGAGGCTGAGGACTGCAGTGAGCATTGGACCAACATGTGATGAGTGGAGAAACACTACTTCTCTGAAACAACCTCACAAAATGGGAAAGGCTTATTATAAGCCAAGGTATCAGGATATTGGCTTCTCTCTGAAAAGCAGTAGGTACCTTTGGTGCATATACCAGTAAAAGTAAAACAATTCTTAAAAAGGCAAACTTCTTGAATGTAGATCTGACTCCAAAAAAGCACTTATATCTGTTTTTTTGTTGTTGTTGTTGAAAGGGGGTTTGGGATTCCTTCGTACCAGACTCTGTAAGTCTTTTGCTTGTCAATGCTGCAGAAACAATGATTATAATATTAGTTACACATTATCTGAATTTTATATTTATTTTTATCTTTTCTTGAGTAAAATTGTTCTGAAAGGACTCTGTAGAAAATTACTGGAGGAGCCTGGACCCTAAACCCCTGAGGGGGATCTTCTGTAGACAGTCAATATGCTCAGGACAACTATAAACATTAATACCGTGCTCCCGGTAGATCAAGCATTTTCTGGCCGCACCAAACCCCTCGGTTTCATACATATTTCTAAGACAGCCATAGCCTTAGTTCAAAGCTTATTCTTTTGGGAGTATTGAAAAGTTGTATGCTGTAGCTATCAAATACTACTAATTAGGCAGGCATCCACTGTAGGTTTACTGTTACAGAAAGCACATTAAATGTCTCATTTACCTGAATTAACTTTTATATTTGGTTTACAGTTTTCTTATGGGGGGAATTTTTCTTTATTTTTAAGAAAAGGTATGGAAAGGATGCACCACTAATTATGAAGATTATTCTGTCTATGCTTCTTGTTAACTGCCTGGAGAGTGCTGAGGAATAACACAGGAGTATTTCTAGGAGAGAATTTGAGGCAATCCTCTAATAGCTGTGACAGAAGATTATCTGGATGCAAGTTCCTAGTCAGAATAGATTTTCTGTCTATCAAATGAGATCCAAAACAGTTCTTTCAAGAATCATTAATTCTCAAACCATTCAGGCTTTTAGAAATAGTTCACCAAGCACTGAATAAAAAACTTTTTATAAGACTGACCAGGATCGTGCAAGCTCTAAAGCTTTTATCAGTAATTAAACAGACACATACAGTCTGAAGGTTCTCATGAGTGACTGGGTTATGATTTCCACCCACCCACCCACCCACTCCTTACTTCTGGTTGTGGTTTGTTTTGGTTTTCTTTTGGTTTTTTCTCCTTTTTTTCTCTTTTATGGGTAAATACAATGCTTCAGTATGACAAGTAAATTGCTGTGCATGTCAAATTTTGTCACCTTGACTACTGCAGCCACTTACTTTATAAACTTTTGTTTCAGTTATTTCACCCTTCAACTTCATCCAGCAACTGTCACTAAAATAATTCTTTGTCAGTGTTCAGATCATATCATTCCACTGCTCTGTAGCTCCTTGCACTGCTGTCTTATCTTTTTCTGAATCCAAGCTATGTTTTATCTCAACTGACAAGGCCTTTTAGAAACCTGCTTACATTTAAATTCTAGATAATAATTAGGTCTCTGATTCAAGTTTACTTTTCTCTGGGTCACCTTTCCTGAACATAGTTATTGTGAAGTTTTCATTTCATGATGGACTTGGTCCCAAAAAGTCAAGAGATGGAAACACACAGTGTATCTTTACTATGTGCTCTATCCTGTGCTTTACCACGTGAAGCAGAAGAAACTCCAGGAGTTGAGGTAAGCCATGAGACAGAGAACCCACATTACAGCTGTGCAGTTACTTATTTTGCCAATTCTCTGGCTAACCAAAATACTGAGAAGAAAATATTTGCTTCAAGCAAGACTTATTTTTTCTTATTGTAACAGCAAGAAGAAAAAGAGAAATTTATTTCTGGCTCAAACAAATTTTTTTATTGCTACACAGTATGTTGTTTCAATTTTTTTTTTTTTTTTCCTGGAGGGCAATTTCTTCAGAAATCCGTTTCAAAAGAAATCATCATTAAGCTGAAAATAAATATTTTAATTTTTCAGCTTCTCACCCTTTTTTTTTTTTTTTTTTTTCTGGCTAAAACATTGCAACACTCAACAGGAATTTTCAAGTAATCACATTTTTCATTGAAATAGATAAAAACAGATCCAATGAGTCCATGTGGTAGTCTCAACCTGTATAACATTTTTGCCTAAGGATCTGACTGTGCATTCAAATCTTCCTGCTAGTAATGGCATATAATACCCTTATGCAGCAAGGAGTACTGTTCCAGCTCCTAAGACTAGTGTGATTTAACCTGCACTTAAAATAGACCTGCGTTTTATGGGTCCAAGTGAGCTCAGCAGTTACAGACAGACATAATCACTGTGCTGTGTTCATTTACCCCTCTCTCAGCTTGGATTTTCCCCTATACTGAAACAATCTTTTGGGTCTCTCCTACCACCCCCCAGCATCTCAAATCTTTTCATGCTACTTTGTCTTGAAGAATATCAAGAGTTTCTTCAGGTATAAAATGGTATTGAGTATTTCACAAAACAACAGACTAACCTACAAGCTTCAAGACGTCTGAATTCCTTCTCCAAGGCTTTTTTGAGTACATCTGTCAGGGACTTTTGCTATTTGCCTTCACGTGCTCTTTTAAAGGGGAAAATAAACCCATAATTTTTCATCTTAGAGACAGCAAACCATTTGATAAAATTTGCCCATGTTACAAATAGATAAGCAAAGAATCATTAAAACAATCTTGGGATTAGACATTTTGAAAGCAATATCTAATCTTAGAAAGTAAATTACAAAGGAATCCAAGATGACACAGATGAATTGATTTTCATACAGTAGTATCAGCATGGGAATTTAGCCAAGTGATAACATCAGAAGTCAATTTACAACTTTAAAAAATACTTTTCTTGATAGTAACACTCTTGAGGTTTAGGAGTTAAGTGAGGTGAGCCAGGCAGAAGTAAGAGGGTTTTCTGTCGCACTGTGGAGATTTTTCTTTATACACTTTTTACACTGTGGAACAATTCCAGAAGAAGGTTCAAAATCAACATGATCTGATAGTCTTTCCCTACAGCATTTGAAATAAAACAAATTATGGAAGAACAAGCAAATCATACCAATTAACTGGGAGAAGATCATGGAAAAAAAAAAAACCAAAAACCAACCAAACAAAACAGAAAGCAACTTTTCACATTTTCAGACAAAGAAATTGTTAACATATGAACTTCAAACTTAACTAAGGCCAACAGTAGTTTCTTCTGGACCAAGCCATGCCATTAAGTCTCTATTCTAGTTCCTCACCCCTAATGCCCTGCTGGAAATTATTGCCACCACTGACCTGTTGGGAGCTTAGTTCATATATATACCTTGTAATATGCTTCAGGCAAGAACAGTCAGACAAGCTGGAGCCACCATTATATACTGTTTAGGGAAACCTGGCTGATTTTTGCCTGAAGCAAATGAGAGAGACTTGCTGTTCTCCTGGAAATAATGAAGAACTGGAAGTAATCACCTCCACTGGCACATCCATGTCAACTGGGATGGCATTTGTCCAGTGTTGAATAGAGCTTCATTCTGTGTCTCTTGCTCTAACCAAGTAATTTCATATTACGCAAATACTATCATAAATTGAGATAGCACTGTGACTTTAGACATTTTGCTTGATAACACAGTCGTCTTTACATAACTGTTACTCTGTGAACAATCCCGAGGGTGGCAGTTATCGGAAACCTTTCCCCTTCAGTGCTAAGATCAAATTTTTTTAACAAGGCATAAACAAAAGATTAAATCTGGGAAACTGTCAAATATTAGGGAGGAAGTATGCTTCAGAAAATGCATATTTTACTAGATTTCCACTTTCACTGACAGTGTATGTGTTATAGGTTAAACAGATTAGCCTGACCCTTCACAGATGAGTGCAGGAAGCCCTGCTTTCTCCAGTTCATGGCAGGGCAAAGAATGATACATGTTATAGGCCTGTTCAGTGGATTCAACTAAAATTTCTAGAATTTTAAGTAGATCCCTGGGTTTTTTTCAGTAGAAAGGCATAGTCTGGCTTTTTTTTAGTGTTATAATTAAACCAAATGAAATTCAGGGGGCATGGACATGAGAGAGACAATGAAACAGAGTAAATAATCAAGGGCCTGACTGAACAGAAATTTTTAGGATCACGGGGAAATTTCTGTTGGAAGAGATCTCAGGGGGTCTCAAATCCAATTTCCTGTTCACAGCAGGGTCACCCAGGTGATCAGACCAGGTCGTTCAGGGTTTCGTTGAGTCAGCACTTGAAAATCTCCAAGGATGGAGACTGCACAACCTCCCTGGGCCACTTGTGCCACTGTCTAACTGCGCTCATGGGGAAAAAAAAGAAAACCATATATCCAGTCTAAACCTCTCTTGTTTGAACTTGTGCCTGTTGTCTCTCTGGTGCCCTGCACAGCTGTGAAGAGCTCAACTCTGTCTCCTCAGTGACCTCCCCACAGGCACTGGGAGATGCTGTTCAGTACCCCCAAAGTCGTCTCTACTCCAGGCTGACTGAACGCAGCTCCTCTGGCCTCTTCTCACAGGGCCAGCACTTCAGTCCCACCACCTCAGTGGCCTCTCCTGAAATATCTCCAGCTTACTGATGTCTTTCCTGTAGTGGAGGGTTGCCCATTGTGGAGCCAGAAGAGCTTTCTGGCCAGTTCTCCATGTGTGACCATGATGGTCAGCACCTGCAGCTGGAGTGGGGCTGTGGCCCTTGGGTCTCATATGCCCAGGTGCTATCAACAAGGGTCCAGGGGCAGCTACCGGGCAAACTGCTTGAGCCCAGCTGCTGGAGGCATCCACATTCTGCATGCGTGTATATAATATGTGTAGATACAGAGATACATACACATTCTCACTAGTGAACCTCCATCCTGCTCAGCCAGAGAAGGGAGCAGGATGAGGTTTTTGGTGCCATTTGTGCTTTTGTGAGTACTCTTGTCTGTCTGTGATCAGTGTGGCCAGCCAGGTATATAGCCATATAGGTATACAGGTCTGTATGTGTGTATGAACTTTCATATATGTAATACATACTTGCTCTCTGTGTGTAGGCCTACTGGGAATACATCTTCAGCTTCACTACTGATTAGACCTGAGGGGATGAAGCTGGGGAACTTTACTTCTCTCAAGCCGTTGGGTCCAGCTGGATTTCCCCTAATATTAAACTCTGAAAAAACTTCTTAGAAGAAGTGATGGCTATTGTGTTATTGAGAGCATATTGCAGGGAACCATCTTGTTATATCAGGAAGGTGATTTGATAACATAATCAGCTCTTATGTAAAGCCACAATTACTATGTTTTAGGCAGTAAGATGCATTTGTAATTGTGATTTTTATTTCCAAATCGTCGTTTTTAGAAGAGGAAGGAATTCCACCTGATCAGATTAAAAATATGTATCAGTTCATAAATTGATACAAATCAACAAAGCTCTCTTAAAACCATATATATATAAAACATTGATTTTCAACAGCATTTGTAATAATGTGATCTTTGGTCAGACACAGGAAGATGCAGGTATGATGATAAGAAATTGTGCTACAATTTGGCACATGGACAAGTGGATTGCACTTCCCTCTTGATTTCTAATTTTAAATAATTGGAAGGGAGCTCAGAGCATTGCAATTGCTGATTTTTAGGTATTCTGTCTCCCATTGAATAGATCTAAAAATATATACACTAAGAAAAGAATATAAGCTTACTGAATACCATGTCCTAGAATTTCTTCATGTTAACTCTATCATGAAGACAGTGAAAGGGATTCTTTCAATGCATACTTTTAGTAGTGGAATGTGTTCTGGCATGTCAAGTGCATTTCAGCAGCACACAAAACTAAAGCTGCAATAGGTTAAATTGTACCCCTAAATCAAATACTACTATCCTAATTAACAAGTTGAATTAAGCACCATCAAGTATTCATCAAGAAGATTTTCCTTTTCATTAATCTCTCTAATCACGTAATCCTCAGAGTATCAACCAAGTTGCTTGGTCACATCAAATATGAGGATAATTAAACTAAAGTGAGAACTCAAATTCTTTTTAGTATTCATTCATTCCAAAGTGATAAAATGTAGTAGTACCAGTGTTTCACAGTAAAAGGATTTCTGAATTTTCTACTAAATTTTATGGGCTGCAAACTGGATGTGTCCAAAATTAAATTTCCTCCACTATTTAGCAGAGGATTTAGGACCTTCCAGCTGATAGATAGGGGCTTTGCCTGGGCAATAAGACTATCCATGTTCTCTAATAGCTAAGGAATGTCTTACTATCTCAGTAAGATTTCCCACAGTCTTGTTATTAGTTGTGATTTTATTGGATATTTATATTCAGGCTTATATGTGTTTAATCTGTCTTTCATTCGTGGTGCCAGCAATCATATGTGAGTTTCCAGGTTCCATACATTGCATGAAAAAAGTTTCTTTAGTCTCCTTCTAGAAACCAGATTTTTTTTTTCAAACATATTCATCTGTGTACTCAAGAAAACCAATATACATTTAAATCTATGAGATATATCAGAAGCTAATGAGAGAAAATAAAATTCTGCAATGAGACACTTCTTTCCTAGTATCTCGAGAACCTGGACATCAGTGAAAACCTGCAAGGTTTCCTGCTTTATTGTGTCAGTTCTGCTTCAAAGTGTAAGATTTATTGTCTCATCCATTTACGAGGGCATCCATGCCATATGCCATACTGGTTACGTTATATAAAATAAATACAATTTCAGTCACCTGAACATTTTCATTCAGACCTTACATCAGATGAACATCTTCTTCAGGGTCACATCTTCATCATTTTAGATACACATGAATCCATTTGAAGCCAAAACTGTGTGTATTTCATCATCTTTAATTGCATAGATGGAGTTTGACCTGTGTGCCTAAATGTGAACATTTCCATGCAATTCTAAGTTTAAAAACAAACAAAAACCCCAAATAAATTAAGTTAAGATCTCAGTTTGGAAAGCTACTCTGAATAGTCCTTTGAAAGCAATATCATGAGTTTTACTATTCTGGTCTCTCTAAATCATAGGAGGACAATTTATAGAGCATTATATGATTTACAGCAGTAACGCACCTCTAGGCATTCAGTGCAAGAAATCTGTGTCTCACTTTTGAAGGACTTTCTTCTCATCCTAAATGCACCTAGCAGATGCAAAGCATGTTCTACAGTGTGTTTGTGTCTCAGTAACTGGCCTTGAGCAGGTGATTACTGTGTTCTAAATTCAATATCTTTACAAGTTGTTTTGAAGAGGTGATTTGAAAAGTAACTTGCTTTTAGCCATTTACTTTGGTAATACTAGTCTGGGATACTTATCTGAGTACCTGAAAATCAAACAATGGTCATTATCAAGACCTTTTATTTGGTTTTTAATCTCCTTCTTGAATCTTTCCTTTTCTTTTTGCCTTTTCTTGTTTAAAGTTGTGGCAGGCAGAGAATGACAGTGTTTTTCTAACTGCCGTGGCCAAGGGATTATTGTACAACTAATCAACCATATATTAATCTAAATATAAAGGAGCCAGAAGGAATCTTCACATTAATGTCTTGGTTTTGCCAGCTGTTCCAGAAAAGCCAGACTCAGACTACGTATTTTCAGTCTTTACTTTGAAAAGTGAATTTAGGATAGACCACTCTCTGTAAACATTGAAAATATATGAAAAGTCTCATAAAATATGTAAGTAAAAAAAATTAAAATATTAGATTTATTTTTAAGGAGATAACATTAAAGATTGTATATTCCTTTATTTAGTGGTCTGAAAAATTGACACAAAAGCTGTCAGTGATGTCATGCTCAAATCAAGCATATGTAAAGAAATAAGTCTGCTTATCTTTTTCTAATATCACTTCTACTTCATAGTAACAACACAGTATTCCTACAGCAACAATCATCCTACGGCATTAAGAAATCTAACCCTCTAGGTTTTGTGTTTAGCAACTTCCAAGATCTTCAGTGATGTTCTCTTAAAGTACCTATCAGTACAGTAATATATTAATGTAAATATAATTTGCATTTTATTACTCAATTAAATGAAAAGCATATTTGTATTTTTCAAAGTTTGGCTTCATTTTCCATTCTGTATGTCAAGGAATTTGTCATCTAGCTACCATGTAAGTAAATTATAATAACTTTTGTAGTTATATGTCTAAAAATGTGTCAAATTAAGACACGGGAATAAGTATTATAAGGATTGCTTAAATTTATAACACAATTCAAAGCTGTTAGGCCCAATAAAAACTTTATGTCAGATACATGCATGCATACTGGTGTATCTTCCTTTTTTAAGTGGAACAAGGTATATGTGAACTAACTAGGATATTGTGCTTAATTTTGCCTCTTTCATGTGTACACTAAGCCTTGATCTTCTATCCTGGTTCATCTAACCTTTTCTGTGTGCCACTACGGAAGGTGAAAGTGTTTATCAATCTGTCCTGGATGACTGAGAACTTTTATTTGACTCATTTTCTAATCTCTCTGTATTAAATGACTGTTTTTACCCGTGGCTACAGCCCAGTTTCCCATTCATGAATGTTTTGAAGATTTACTTAGTTTTTCAGGGAAAAAAAAACCCACTTTTTTTTTTAAATTATAGATGGAACTGTGTATGTATATAATCATACATATATGTAAATATATATGTATATGTGTATATGTAAAAAAGTATTTTGTAACCAGACCTTTGTTTTGCACCCAAATCAGAAATATCAGTCATCTGAGTTTGGTTCACCTTTTACTTATCCCTTGACCATAGATCAAAGGAATTAGAAACAGAGAAGATTTGTCAGATCACGTACTTCAAAGCCTGGGGACAAACACAGGATTGTTGCCTGCACTATATCTTGTGTGCTACCTACTTTCATTACAATTGTCTCAAGTGAGAAAGTTTGAACATTCTCCTTGGGAATTCGCTACATAATGTGAAATCTATCAATGACAAGTAGTTTTCCTCAAACATAGTATTTTTCCTATCTTTATTATTAGCTGTTATTCCTGGTAATGACACATTGTGCTCTCTGAAATCACTTTTACCTCTAACTATTAATATCCTTCAAAAAAAATACTTTCAGCTAAGCAGGTTGTTATTTTTTTACATTTCCCATTTCTACAAATCTTTTCTATTTATTGCATTTTAATGTAGATTTTGTTCACATGGGCATGAGTGAACAATCATACCAATTGAAGAAAATCAAGAAATTATAAAATTCAATGCAACTGTAGGTTTGGATGTGCAACTGTAGGTTTGGATGTATTTTTCTTGCAATTCTTGCCCCAAGTTTAACACAAATCCTTATATAGGAGAATCAGGCCCAGCCAGCATGGGTTTATGAAAGGAAATTCCTGTTTAATGAGCCTGATCTCCTTCTACAACAAGATGATCCATCTCATGGATGAGGGAAAGGCTGTGTATGTTGTCTACCTGAATCTTGGTAAAGCTTTTGACGCTGTCTCCCACAGCGTTCTCCTTGAAAAACTGGCTGCTAATGGCTTGGATGGGTGTGCTCTACATTGGTTAAAAAGCTGGCTGGCTGCTCGAGCCCAGAGAGTGGTGGTGAACGGAGTTACATCCACCTGGCAGCTGGGTACAAGTGATGTTTCCCAGGGCTCAGTACTGGGGCCAGTCCTGTTTAATACCTTTATTGATGATCTGGATGAAGGGATTGAGTGCACCTGACACCAAGTTGGGTGAGAGTATTGATCTGCTTGAGAGTAGGAAGGCAGAGGGTCCTGGACAGGCTGGACTGATGGGCCAAGGCCAATTGAATGAGGTTCAACAAGAAGAAGTGCCGGGTCCTCCACTTGGGTCACAACAACCCCACACAACAATACAGGCCTGGAGAAGAGTGGCTGGAAAGCTGCCTGGCAGAAAAGGAGCCGGGGGTGTTGGTCAAGAGCTGGCTGAACATGAGCCAGCCGTGTGCTCAGGTGGCCGAGAAGGCCAAGAGCATCCTGACTTGTAATAGAAATAGTGTGGCCAGCAGGATAAGAGGAATGATTTTCCCCTTGTACTCAGCACTGGTGAGGCTGCACCTCAAACACTGTGTTCAGTTTTGGGCCCCTCACTGCAAGAAAGACATTAGGGTTTTGGAGCATGTCCAGGGAAGGGCAATGAGGCTGGTGGAAGGGTCTAAGCCTTATGAGGAGCAGCTGAGGGAACTGGGTTTGTTCATCTGGAGAAAAGAAGGCTCAGGGCAGACCTTATTGCTCTCTACAACTACCTGACAGGAGGCTGTAGGCACGTGGGAATTGGTCTCTTCCCCCAGATTACAAGTGACAGGACAAGGGGAAACAAAGTTGCATCAGAGGAGGTTTAGACTGGGTATTAGGAAATTTTTTTTCACTGAAAAGGTCATCAAGCATTGGAACAGGCCACTCAGGGAGGCGGTGGAATCACCATCCCTGGAAGTGTTTAAAAAATGAGTAGATGTGGTGCTCAGTGACATGGATTAGTGGTGGACTTGGCAGTCCTGGGTTAATGGTTGTACCTGATGTTCTTAAAGATCTTGTCCAACCTAAATGCTTCTATGATTCTATAGTCCAGTGAATAAGTAATGTGAATTAGAGATTGTAGATTCTACAAACCACACAAAAAAGTCTTCTATCACGCACTGCTGTTTTGTGCATTATGACTCTCCCTGTTGTTGACATCTATTTACAATGTGTTATCTTCCTAAATAACATTTTAATCTCTTCTCAGCATTCAGATCCCTCTGAAAAAATAAGATCATGATTAAAAAGTCTCCAGTGTTCACAAATATGATTTTATAGCTTTATCTGTGTAGTTTCTCTAATTTTAGTTAATTCTGGCTTGGTTTAAGAAAATGTTTTCTTTATTCTCATGGGTTGTATGCTGCTAAATACTATATTGTTGTTAAACATATGTAATAAATTAATCCCCTGTAGCCCTTAAGCCCAGGAAATATGTGCTTATCAGTTAGTAAGAAACCACAGGTTTTGTATTAATTTAACAATACAGGTCTCGGAAAATGTTGATCCTTGTCTGCACTTGTCTAATCTTGTGTTTATTCTAGACCATTTAATCTGAAATAACACATTGTATAACTGTGAGGTGATCAACATGTGACTTGTTTTAGTATTAATGCAGCTTTTTGCAATTACAAAGTTTTACCCTAAAATATGTACAAGCTATGGCAATGGTCTGGGAAACAAAGCTTTATTGGTAACCAGCTGTGTGGACCAATAGGGAAAGAAGCACTAGCAACAGACTGTTTCATTTCTAAATTTAAAAAAGTATCAACAGCACCCAAAGAGAAAGAACCTCTCACCTTCAACATCACCTTCACCTCCCAGTGAAGGACTTGGTATTTTGACAAGCTTTCATAACAACAGATAGCAGATAGGAAGGGTGAGCACAAGGGAAAGGGGCTGACGCTCAAAAACGTGTGCATAACCTTTTTAACTGCATTTTGATAACAATTAGAAGTAATTGTCGAGGGATTTTTTTCTTAAAATGTTACTATAATAAATGTACTAAGAAGGGCTATTTTTTTCCTCTTTTGATTAGGCCGTTAGGATATTAATTAGTTGAATAAATCATAATTCTTAGTTCTACATATCAGATGCTCTCTTTTTTTTTTCCAGAGATGCTTAATATTTTTTCCCCAAACTTTTAAATATAACACATTATAAAATGATTATGACTGATGGGTTTTTATTATAAGCGCAGTAATAGTTTGAGCTGACCTTTCCAGAATTTTATTTTGATGTTGGATATCCACCTTGAAACAACCTGGAACCCATTTTAGAAATCCCTGTCTTTAAAAAAAAATGTCAAAGAGAGGCCAGAGGCCACTATTTGAACATAGAAATCTAAAATCTTTATTATTGATCTTTGGTGGTCATGTTATTTCTGAAAATATGACCAAGTGTTTTTCTAGCTTTTTTTTTTTTTTAAAAACATTAATTTTATCACATTACTAGAGCCTGAAGTGACATAAGGCAAACATCAGTTTTTCACTATGTTTTGATAATAAGAGTGCCATAGGGGGCTCCAAACTTCTTAAGAAATGTAGAGAAAAAATGATTTTTCATCCTAACCATGAAAGAGAGGTTGGCTAAGATAGTGAGCTAAAATAACACTACTGGAACATCATTGTGCTGCTCTTGCTGCTTCTGCCTCTCTCCCTTGCCTGCCATAGTGACAGCTGCATAAACCCAGCCCTTGCCTCATTAGCAGCAGCCTCTGAAACCCTGGGTTTTCAGGACTCTGGCATAAATAAACTAGGCAGCAGGCTCGTGGCTGTTTTCCTGCCCTTGATTGTATGCTGTACTCTACATCTGCTTACCTTTCTCGTGCCAGCGGAGAGCTCTGGATATTTCTCATATGCTTCCCCTTCCCCCTGCCCCTACATCTTTGGTACTTTCTGAATTCTTCCTGAGTTTTCTGTAAGGGATGTCACTTCAAGCACCCTACAGTGCTTATCAAACTTACTGAATTCATCAATATTCATCAAGTCTCCAGGTGACCACAGCTCTTTCCCAGTCTCAACTTCCAATCTGTCACTCTATCGGTGCACGGCTTTTATTTGTGTTTCCATCTCTGTGAAATATTCTTGTCTTGTCCCTTGAGCAAATCTATAGCCTGATAAATACCTTCATTAATACTCTCAGAATGAAACCATACCAAACTATGCAATCAACACACACTTCCAAAAACATAGGCAGAGATTCCTTCTTATTACGATATTACTACAGGTCGATGGTCCCTTTATATGAGGTAAGAAAACAGTTCTGTTCTACTGTTCTTTCTGCCTTTGTAAGCATCTCATAACCTGGTGTTCTGAACTGGTAAGTCACAATTCTGAGAGAAGAGTTAAACAGGTGATTGCAGATGCAGATGAAAAGGTTTTATAATTCAAAACAAAGAAAATCTGTCTTTCCTACCTATTGAATGACTCCTTCTTTTAAAATTTCTCTGGCTACATGGAAAACATGTGGCCCTAGGGTGCTCCTCACCTCCTGTATGTGATTGTCTACCTTGGGCACACATTAGGATGAGATTTACATGTAGATAATTTCTCTCCTAGTTCTTCCCTTCCCTTCCCCCATTTCTGCCTTTTAAAAGTGAAAAATGGGAATGAGGATGGGGAAGTGGTAAGCTGTGAGTGGTGAGTGTGTTTCAGGAAAATCTCCAGTCTGAGCAATTAGAAGAATAAAATGAAAAACATGCTAAAAACTGGCCTCTCTCAATCTCCTGGACTGCAACCTGAGGCACATGGTATTGGCTTATTACTGTGCTCATACATCTGTGTGTTACTGTTCCACTGGAAGCAAACGTTAAGGTACATTTTTGTTACCATTGCATTTACCCTTCTTAGTTTTATTAAGATGACCCAACCTAAAAAGAAACACTAGCTGAGAAGGAGATGATGTTTTAGACCATGAGTCTATGAAATCGCATCCTTATTTCACTTAATTCACTACTTTGGGCCAAGTAGTGTGAGTGATATCAAATGGCTATCAGGAGTTAGCAGAGAGGCTGTTTTTACTAATTTCAAAGGCAGTTTGTTCAGTCCTTGCTCCAGAAATATGATGAAAGGAAGCAAAACTAGGCTGATATACCTTACCCTACACATGGAACAGAGCTGCTTTACCTGTGTTCTCCAAAAAAATTAAGAAATCATAGAATCATTTAGGTTGGAAAGGATCTTTAAGATCATCGAGTCCAACTGTTAAGCTAACCATGTCACTAACTGCCACATCTACATGGCTCTTCAGTACCCACAGGGGTGGTGACTCAACCACTTCCCTGGGCAGCCTGTTCCATTGCTTGACAACCCTTTCAGTGAAGAATATTTTCCTAATACCCAGTCTGAACTTCCCCTGGCACAACTTGAGGCCATTTCCTCTTGTACTATCACTTGCTACTTGGTAGAAGAGACTGACACCCACCTGCCTACAACCTCCTTTCAGGCAGCTGTAGAGACCCATAAGGTCTCCCCTGAGCATCCTTTCCTCCAGACTGAACAAATCTGGTTCCTTCAGCCACTCCTCATAAGACTTAATCTCTAGACTTTTCCACCAGCTTCATTGCTTTTCTAAAGACACACATCTAAGGACACATCTGAGAAGGTCTGCATCTTACACTCTCCTTCAAAAAAAGTTTTAGACCTGAAGCATGTTTATCCTTCGAAGTACTTCAGAGTATAGTCACTGTAAACGAATTCTGCAACAGAATGCTTAAAAAAATAAATAAAAATCCAATTTCTTTGTCCTAGGGCAAGTAGGAAAGGCGAATTTCCCAGACTCTGGCCTTTTAATTTGTTCTCTTTCTGTTATCAGTTAAGTTTTAAATATTTTTGTTGTTTCTGAACTAAGGCTGCTAATAGCCATTCACTGTTGGCAAACTTAAATTACTACCGCTTATGGTCATAAATAAAGTCAAATTATCATATTTCATTGCCGTCTCCTGTTGTGTTCTCTTATCCTTGTGAAAAGTAATCATTAGCCCAATAAATCTGTGCAATTTATTTCATGAATGACCCATGGCACAGTGTCATAAAATCTGAAGATTCCAAAGCTTATTTCTCCACTAGGATTGTTTCCAATTGCAGAAGATTTTAGTAGTTTATTTTTAAATTTTTATTTTACAAAATAAAATACATAGCTTTTTATTGATAGGCAAAGCAGGAAATACCTACATTAATAATAAAGTTACAAATAAACAGTTTCAATCAGAATATTTAGAAACAGCTGCAGCACCACAAAAATTGTTCAGATTGCTGATAGTATTTCAATTTCCATAAGCTTTTAGCCTGCTGTTGTCTTTGCTTTTACTAGTTTCAATACATTCATTTTCAGCTGGTTTAAATTGGATACTTAAATTAATGCATTGTCAATTTGCTCTTATGGCAGAATAAAATTAAAGTAGGAAACATAGATGTGGCATAACAATAATATAGTTTTAAAGATGCTCCTATATGCCAAAGATGCACATTGTCACTAGCCAAGTAAACTTAATGACACTCACAGAATAGAATTTGTGAAGGCTATTAACAAGATGTTCTCTTTAAAAGTTAAATTGTTGTTCACAAAGAAATTATATTATTGAATTTAACTGGCTGGATGCACACCTATTACTTTTGCAAGTACTTTAGATAAGGCAAATACAAGAACAAAACTTAATAGTACCAATTAGTATTGCCACATGCTCAAGCACTTGTTTCCTTAATACTTAAGTTCAATGTTCTTGGGATAAAAACTGGAAAATCCTAGAACATCAATATAGTGTTTAAACATTAATTTAATTTAACTGGAAGGAAATCAGTAGGCAAGCAGCAAGAAGTCCCATGTCCCATTTTTATCTCCAGGGAGCATTACAGTGTTTTGCAATAGCCTGTCTGATGACCTCTTGCTCATGCCAAACAGCTGTGTGTGGAGCCACTGGTAGCCATGCTTAGATATCAGTGTATCGGATATCACTGCTTGACTGGTCTGAACTCTTGCTCTTTATTACTGAATTGCTACCTCACCATGAACCATCAAAGTTTTACAATAAGAGGGAGAGTGTTTTTGCAAGAAACACCTTCCTTCTTTTAAAATCTCAGTGGACTATCAACAGCACATAGTAAGAACAGTTTGCATTTTTTACTTGTTTTTAAATCTGAGTTTTCCAAATTTTCTCTTTAGCAGCATTACAAGACGATTCACATAATTGATAACTGTAAGATTTTCGGTTGCTATTCAAATTCTCAGCTATAGGGTTGCTATTCAACTTTTTTTGAGTTACAGACCGTTTATAGCAGAAAAATTTATGTGCCTGTTCCTTCATGTTCAAGAACATAAGCACTTTCCTATGTCTATTCTATGTGCAGATCATGCTATGCCTGTTTGCGTCAACAAAGAAAAAAATGCCTACCTGGCTGAATTCAGTGACAGCAAAGCTGTTAACAGTGTGGTGCCAAGGCCCTGGAGTAGGAGGGACAAAACCAGCTGAGGTCTTGGCACTTCCTCTGCTTTGGTTGTGTCCCAATGAACATTCTTGGCAAGTGCTGAAAGGTGTCCTTTTGCATACATCTTAGAGGTAGGCAACCTGGCATCACCTTTTCAAATCCAGTCCCAATTTTGCTACAAAAGTATTAAAAAAAGCCTAACCCAAAGAGTTTGAACTTCTGTTTTCAAATATAGGTTTGAATTACTCCATTTCTGGAGTGTCCTGCTTGAAAGCTTTTAAAAGGCTTTAGGTGGGGACAGGTTGACTGCTTTCCGCTTTTGGAGAGAACATACTTTGGAGTCGCAGTTCTGGCATCAGCAGTGCAATAAAGATTTTGTGTTGTCTTGGATCAATAAGTCTGTGGACAAAGCAAAACCCTGGAAGCATGCTTTCACATAGTAGCTCAATACCTGCCTATCCTTATTAACAGAGACTGAAACATACTGTCTAACTGCTGTGGCATATTTTTGCTTAGTAACACAGCTACACATCTTATTATGTTTCTTTTCCTGTTTAGGGGGTAGAGCTGACAATGTACTGTCTCTGTAGTTTGAAATCCATTTATGTTTGAATGCCACAGTGCACTATGCACTCTTTTTCAAATTCAAATTTGCTTGAGTTAATTCATTTAACTACAGAGAATCATCTGTCTCTGGAGATTAGTGGAAGAGGTCACTTCTTTCACATCAGGCATTTTAATCATTGTGATCAAGATTGTCTCCAGTGCTTGCTGCTGAGAAAGTGTCATTTTCCTACCTTTATGTCTTTGTTACTTTATGAGGATTATATTGCCACTGTCTTTTTATTGCCAGGTTTGGGGTTTTTTTTTCACATCTTAGAGAAAATCACTGGTTTGGGCAGGGGGTGACGGGGTGTGTGGTTCTTTACAGAATATTACACTCAAGCAGTTACTTCCATACGTTGAAGTAGAGAAGTTATACTAAAATATCTAACAAGAAAAAATGTATGTTTCTAAAAGTAGTGAAGCTGGAGTAATTTTCTTGTCATTTTGAAATTGTAGACAAATCAGTTTTTTCCACCAACCGAGGCAGAAAAAAACCATAAATTTTGAATGAACTACTGATGTGATATGAATAACTAGAATCAGTGGTTCTGGGAGACATTTTTCTTACGACAGATATTGAAAGTCTTAATACAAAGTTCAAAACTGATAATGCTCTTCAAGTTTATTTTTTATTTCTTATTTTCTCATGAGAAAAATATTTTTAACATTAGGTGTACTTCTAGTGCTAAATCAATATTACATATGAACATGAAATCGAATATTTAATCATGCCTAAATCACATATAAAACTTCTATTGTATTTGTGCAACACCTATGTGGTTCCAAGTAGCATTTTAGCTAGATCTGGAAGAAGCAATATAATTACCATGAGTACTGTTCTTTACAGTGAGTCTTCTGGCCCCAGAGCTAGTTGATTTGATGGAAGTCCAGGGATTTGCACTGCATTGCAGTTTGTGATGTGGGCAGGTCCCAGAAGGATCTGGCTTATTTGTTCCAGTAAAATGGAGGTCAAGAGGGAAATGATTATTTGTTATAAATATATGAGGGAAATAAATGCCAAAGTAGGAAAAAAAAATCAAAACTGTTTAAGCTAAAGGACAATGCTGGCACAAGAACAAGCTTGTTTAAATATTCTTGAATGAATTTAGGATCAAAATCAGAACAGGGTTTCTAGCCAGAAGGTCCAGAATAGCTTTCGGACAGCTAGAAGTAGACATAGAGAATATTGACTAGTGTTAAGATGGAGTGCAACCTGTTTATGAAAGAGATTGTTTTATGCAGTTACCTGAAACAGCAGAAGGACCATAAGCTCTAGAGGACTTCTCCAGTTCTGATATCACCTCCACCCCCTCCCCTCCCAAATGGCAGGTTGGGACTTCAAACCACATTCAGCAAACCTAACCTTCAACATCTTTCAGAATCTTGCCCATTTAGCTCATTGCACTGTCAGTGGAGAGAAACAGTGATGTGCAGAGAGCTGTCCCATTCACTAAAAATTTGAATTGTCCTAAGTACTTTCTCTTTGTTTTTCATCTGCAAAGCACAGCAAGAATGTGTGCTTAAATTAAGTACCTAAATTCAGTGGGATGAAGGTTGGCTGTTACCATCTCCTATCAGACACCATTATTATCACGTTTCCCCTTTTTTCTCCAGTTTTTAGTTATTTTTTGATAAACATTTAAACTACACAGTCTTCTTAAGAATTTGTCATGCTTCAAGTCTTACTGCAATAAAGAATCCTTAACAACTAAAGAGTGGTAATGCACATAGTGAATTTTTAATCATTAAGGAAATTGCTGTTTAACCTGTCAATAATGGTTTCATGTTTTTTTTAGCTCAGTATCTTTTTCCTCATGTGATGCCCTGTGGAATAAGTTAAGACCAATATTTAAGATTATGTCAATATAATCCTATTTCAATAAAAAACACAAAAGACAACTTTCATGAAGTCTAAGTAGTCCTTAGAGTACATCACACAGTACTGGAAACATGAAAAACATTTTCACATAGCTATATTAACATAGCTGAAAAGAAAATCACTAGGACCAAAGAATCTGATGTTGCAGCAATTACATTTGCAAGACTATAGCTGATTCTGCCTGAACTCAAAGTAAGACCTTGCAACCTGTGTCAGATATACAGGAAATAAATAATGATGGAAGAACTGTTGGATAAGGAAATATTTCCAACAGTGAATGTTTAGTCTCCAATTAGACTTTTAAGAAGAAAATTTTAAGCCATCATAGCATTAAATTTAATAAAAGATAAACATCAGCATTTACCAGACTCATGTGCACAGTTGCTTTACCTGGTGTCCCTCTGCAGTCTGTGCTCCTCTCCAGAAATACCACTTAAAAAGGCTCCAGTTTTTTTGGACAGTGGCCCCTGAGGAGAAGAGTCATAAAATCCTCTCCACTAAAACTCTGAGCCGCAGTAAAGCCACTTGTCAGTTTTGCTGCATTTCAGTTCTTTCTGTGAGGAATTTACTAGCACTGCAGGATTTGGCTGCAGTGTTTGCCTTTGCTGTGCAGTACTCCCACTGAAGCCACTCTGAATTTGTCCTACAATACCATGAAGACTTGTCTCCTAATTTAAAACATAGAGCTATGTTTGCTTTTGAGTTACCACACTATTCATCCCAGCTAGTCAAGGACACAGTGATACCACCATGGAAAGATCTTTCTGGGAGTCTAGTGGCACTTCTGAAATGTTTACATCAGCTGAAGAGCTGGGGTATATGCAGATCTGTATTTCTATGGATCTGGATCGTGATCAGGTGTGATCAGATGTCTCTTTTTTTTTTTTTTTTTTTTTTTTTTTATATTGCCCTAAGATGAATGTCAATGCTAGTCCAACTCTGCCCAGAATCTGGCCCATGGGGATGTGTTTCAAAGTGGGAAAATATATCTTATGATTTCACATCACACACACTGATTTTTTTACTAAACTCTTTAACCATTATAATATAGTATTATCTGGCCATGCTCCAGTAACATTGGTAATAGCTATAGGTGAAGATTTCCCTAGCCTCCCAAAGAAAGAGACTCATTTCCTTATTACTGCAGAATGAACAGTTTGCAAAATGTCTGGGAGAAAAAAAAATATCTTGTTTTAGCCAAATGAATCTTCCATCTGAATGAACATACGGTACACTTTTAAAACAATAATTAGCCTACCATCAAGGAGGAAGAAAAGAACAGGCTCAGAGTATCAGTGCTTTAAGAAATAGAAACAACACATCTTGGAACTGACTTTGCAAGTCTCCAAAATATGAAATGTAATTAGCCAGTGAGAATTTGAGCTTAATATATTATTAAACCTTGAAGCTGAAAATTAATTATTGCTATCAAGATTAATTTGAATCTAGGGTAAAAAGAAGGTGAGCTATAATCTAATGAATTTAAATAAATGTGCTTTTCTTCATATGGTTTTGCATATTGCTGTGAAGGCTTTCTTGCCTTCACTACCTGTGAAGACTAAAAACATTGGTAACTATTCAAATGTATGAGTTTTTTTCTGAAAACTAATTGTATAGTCATCTCAATATAAAGAGAACATGTAGAGTCAAAATAGTAAACTGAGACACTAAAACATTCACTGAATTTCTGCTCTTACAAATCAAATGCAAGTGGCAGAAGAAATCTAGGTATTGTTCATCACTATAAATGCTGTTTTCAAGTCAGCTGAACCTACAGGGTGTGCTTTGCCTTCTACCGCTGGAAGGCAGAAGACCAAATTCGTCCAGGACTCATTTTTTACTGTGGTTGCTATATTTGGGATACAATTTACAAGCTTTGTCCTATATTCCTTTTGCATTTGTCTCCCTCTGTCACCTACTGATGTGGGTTACCTAATTACTTTTTCATATCAATTCTTTCTGAAGATACACAGAGTGTATTTACAGAAATACAAAGACTCACAGATATTCATACAAATATGTAGCACAATTTAGCCTTTGCCTTCTGTATTTTAATCTGCACACATCAACTATGAAAGCGTAGAGGAGTATTTTTATCTTCATTATACCAAAAATAATACTGACCCAAAGGAATGTGTCCATAGGCACACAGCCCATTCTTGCAGGGAAGCCAAGGTCCTTCATTCCTCTTCAACTGTTCTGCTCACAACTATGCCTCAAAGAAACAGCCACCCATTCCAGATCTTTTTGTACTCTTTTACCTAAGATTTTTCCTCAAATTATTTTCATTTTATGGCACTTAATTACTTCCTAATTTTTACAGTCCCTCCACAAGAAGACACAATATTTGTATTAGGCATCCTCTTCTTACTTTCATCTTCCATTAGATGGAAAAAAAAAAAAAAAAAGTCTTGTTTTATCCAAATGAATCTCTACTGTAAAACGGCTTACTTTCCTTTGGAGTAAGAAAGAAATACAATCAGTTTCGATGAGTCATCCTTTTAGCTCTCAGAACACTTAAGATGGCATGTGCTAAAGCTAGCTGGAAGACTAGACCTTGTGAGTAAAAAGCCAACACTTTATGCCCATACATTGATTATGAGCCACATTCAAAGCTACTTCTGTAATTACAGCAGTATTTGAGTATCTAGGATGAACTTACACGAAACAAAAAAGATCAGAAATTCTACACAGTTGAGCTTTTTTAGTGGATTAGCTCTTACCGATCACTCTTGAAAGAAGGGGAAAAAACAGTGTTCTTAATTTAGTATGGAAAATTAAATAGTCCGGGGCATGGACAGTTTGTTATTGGTCATATCCTTAAGATCTTGTCTAGACTATACAGTTCATTACAGATTACTGGGCTGCTGAGCATAATGGTAAATATTCCCTGGGAAAAAAAAGGTATTTCTAAGTTAACATTATGTTTCATTTTGTCATGGAGGGAATAGAACACCAAACAACATGACAATGAGAAGTCCAATTTAATAAACGAGTAAATGATGGAGAGGCTGTATCAGCAAAAGGTTTTCATACATTCCCACCCAAACACAGACACACAATTAATGGAAACATGCCCTAATTAGCACCCCAGTGAGTTGGTACAGTCAAGCCAAGAGGACTGCGAGACTCCCTCCAGGCTTGGACTCCCTCCAACCAATCTCCATGTCAGGCTTTTGGGTGACAAAAGCACAACATCCCCCAACATCTTCCTGTGGCCAACATCTACAAGGCACCCATTAAGAAAGGCTAAGAGAAGAAATCTCTGCATATTTCACAGCTGAGAATTATGGAAGACTCTAAAATGATCCTGTTACTCCCTTGCAGAGCACTGCTCCCTGGTAGCCCACTGTCATGACTCTTCCAGCACTGCTGCCTTGCTTCTCTCTGCACTTGGGGACATGGATGACAGCCTTCCTTACAAGGGAACCCGTACCGGTCACGTGGCATAACCACACCTCAATTTTGTGAGAGCTTCAGAGAACTTGGGTTGAACATTCACTTTTCTTTCATTTTGTTGCTATTGTGGAAGGCAATAAAGAAAACCAAGTAATGGACAAGCAAAAAGACAGCAGATACTAAGCATCTGGTCATCTATCGTAGGTCATTGTTCATTCAGTAATTGTAGAGGAATGAAGCTGGGTTAATTATCATTGATAATATACAGCTGTGGGCTGGCTTCAGGGGCGGTGGGCTGGCCGATGTAGATAAGGTGCACCTGTGGCTTGTTCTGTTAAGGGGTTGAGAGCCAATGAAGGGAGAGCAGCCGAGGAAGAGAGAGGAGAGAGAGCACGTGCCCTGGATGAGATGAGGAGAAGGCAGCAGAGGGACTGTATGAAGAGCATGCTGGTATGAGGTGGTGAAAGACCTTGTTGCAGCCTGATAGTTTGGAGAGTGCTGTGACAAGTAATCTGATCTCAGGTCTTCGTTCCACTATTCCTCTACCACTATACATGTTAGAACTTCTCACAGGGAGTTAAAGAACGTAGGAAAAAGAGTTTCAATCAACTCCATTCTCTGTATTCCTTCAGAGATGCATTTGCTTCATTTGCACCCAAATCTAGTTTGGCATGGACCAAGAATAATGACTATTTAATTGCTTTTTCTGAGCAGACATTTATTCACGTTAACAGGGTTGTACTTTGTGAACTACAGATTTTTATGGTACCAGCTATTATACTTGTAGGATGCTGAAAGGGAGATCCCACATTGCTAATGCATGTGTTGACAAGGCAGAAATAGACAACGTGCATGATGGGCATAGTAAATTTTAGTTCCCTGATGCAACACAATACAAGGTGAAGGGTGGACAATTCCATCTTCTCTGCAGGAGTGGTGTACCCAGATAGGGAAATAGAAGTCAAAATCAAGTTATAGCTGCACAGCACAGACCAAAGTATCAGAATCCCTCTTTTGAACATTGATTTAATCCCAACAAAACTTCAGCATGTAACAAGATGCCTAAATTAGGAATGCAGTCCTAGAAGGCTATGTTATAAGATAAAGATCGTGTTGTATGTATAAGGATATGTTTTAATGGCTTTGATTTAGCAGCAAAGGAAGCATAAAGTGTCTACATTCTTTATTTAGGTGTTTCTTTTAAGAACACAAATGTTGGTGGGATGAATCTGGGACTGAGTTTACAGAATTTCTGGGGTAGGAGTTTCAGTTTTTGAAGGTTCTTTATGTTTTCTTTCCTTTTGCTTACTAGCCTGGGATAAGATTTCTTTTCTATGAAGCTGTATTTTCAGTATGCCAGAATATTTTAGCTTTCACTGTTTAAAATGCTATAGTTTTTAGTGGAAAACAATAATAATGTTAAAAATCATACATGCTACAGTTATGTCATCTTGCTCATAGAAGTTAATTCTAAGACACATTGATTTATTGGATACCTCTTTGCTGTGGGACCATCCCTGGGAGAAGGCTTAAAAAGAGGAAACTTTATTGCAAACTCAGTCTCACATTTCTGTACGGTCAGAATTTACAGGCCTGTAAAACAGCACAACTACAGCCTGAGTAAGCATAAAAATGAACCTTGCCTTCCGTTCAGTGTTTTCCCTCCTTTGAAATCCAATAGCTGATTGATGGCCTTTTTTTTAATGACACTAATGAATTCTAATGGACCGTATACAGAACTGAAAAAGACAGGACTAAAATGGTATTATTCTAAGTCCACTTGCAAGGGTGTAAGTATAAATAGGTTGAAACACTATTACTTTAGCTTCCTCCAGCCTTTTTGGAATCCTTGGTTAAGTTTTTATAGACTTCTATAACACCTGAATCATATACCGCTTTAAAATTATTATTCCTAAGCTGCACTGGTGTCCCTTTTTCTAACATCAAGCATCAGATTTTCAACTACCAAAGGTGGATTGGCAGGGTAATTATGTGAGATACAAAATTCTATGTAATAGTAAATAAAAAGAGTGCTCATTTACTTGGTACATTTCCATAATGCCAAAGAAAATTTCCATTTGAACTGTTTGAGACTTTAGATCATGAAATGAGTGACACTGAAGAATAGTGATAGTACCTTTCCAAACTTTGAAACACAAACATATATTTGTGAAAAGAAAAATGAAGTGTGTTTAAAAACATTTATCTGAAATTTCTTCAGTGCTCTGAACATTGTCTTTCATATTTACAAAGACCACCTTTAGATTTTACCTTCACTGCACAGATGTTTTTGATGGGCTAAAGAGGTATTTTCCTCTGCTGTTTGCACACAGGAGTCTCACAGCAGAAACATGCATGTGAAGTATCTTCTGACCGTTAACTGTGTTTCTGGGAATATGGTATCTCTGCTGTCAGCCTGTTAATTTAATAGTGAGGAAGCAGGTAGCAGTGATGTTATTTGTAAATGAGATGTGCAGTTTTCTCCAGATTTTGACTTCAAAATAGAGGTACAGAAGTTAGGCATATATGTTTTAAAATTTGGGTCTCTCTTGCTCATTCCCATACACATATATATCTGTTTTTTGGGCAAGAACCATGAGGACATGGAGCAATGAATACTCACAACATCCCAAGGCACCATAGGGCATATTTCTCCTCAGAGCCTTATACAGGCTTCCTCTTTCGACTGCATGATAGTGATGGAAGGAAAGGTAATTTCTGACACTTCCGTAAAAGTTTTAGTATATTTCTTTCAGAGACAGTTATCTTGGCTTCTTGTAACTGAGGGAGGGTCTCTACCCTCAGCTCATCTTTCAGAATTTTGCTTTCCTTTGTTGAATTGTTCTAGTTGTTCAAAAGCAACCCAACTGCAGCATTAAGGTTTCCTAAAACTGTTTTGAATAGGGATAGCTCCAATTTTAGGCATGCAAGGAAGAAAGACTTACCCCCGCCATTCCTCACTACTGCACAGTGGAATCATACAGAAATATAAAATCATGTTAAGAAAGTGGAAAGACCAATGAACTATTCTGAACAGAAAGATGTGCAGTTAAACTGAGTCAGAAAATATGTTGCTCCCAAGGGAAAATTATAGAGTTATTGGAGAAAAAAGTTTAATGTCTGGATTCTCAAATGCTGTTGTAGGGTTTTGTAGTTTCAGAGCAATAGATGACTCCTTATCTTTTTGCCTTTATAAACCATACTCAAAAGTCACTTTGTACTGCATTATGAATTGTGTTGTCCCCTTTGGAAAGGTGAAGAAGTGCATCTGAAGATTGCATAGCCATAGGTGACAAGGGAGTCTAATAAGGAAACGTCAGCACAGAAGCATGGGGGAACAATGAACCTGACTTCTAAAATGGTTTAGGATTATATATATACATTTATTTTTTCCTTTTTGTGATGCTTTTAGAAGTTTGGAATGGGAATAATCTTATCAAATGCATATATAAGCAGTGTCAGTCTACATCTGAACCAGCCATATGCTGCCTTTAATGGAATAATGGAGAAAACCAGGTATTTCTCAGGTGCATTTCATCTCTTTCTATAGTAGATGTCTGAAATTTATTAAAAGGAAAGCCGAAGGTAATTAGTTTTGGTGAACACATCTGTGCTACAAACATCTAAATCTAAGTGAGATGAATCCCACTTTATATTTTTTGAAACTTTGTTTTCCTAAGTTATTCAAAGAAAAAGAGAATTTTGAAGAATGTATTTTGTTTTAGTCAAAATTCTAATTTCAGTCAAAAAAGGTTTTGATGGAGAACTGTGAACCAGCTTTAAATGCTACATGAGATCTATACTAAAAGACTATTTTATATACATATGTGGGTTTTGATTAATTGATCTTGGAATAGAAACAAGCTCGCTTTAAAATGTACTGACTCAGACCCAGTATAATTAAGTTGTAGTAGGAACTTTTTTTTGAGCAATGAAGTCAGTATATATGACAGAAAAAATTTGGAGCTAACCTGTGGTACAAGAATTTGGTACTTTTATACTCACAGACAAGAAGAGACTTGTGCTTTGTAATTGATCAAAGTCCACTGAAGACAGGATACTTTCCCTTTTTTATGTGGCTTTTGGTTGGTATGTATAAAGTACTTGTATATGACATGTAAACAGTATTTTTAAGAAGTAACCCACTATGTACACAACAAATATTTCAACAACTTCTATGTACCTCTTACACATGACAGGAGTCCTTCCATAATGCAAAAAGTAATATTATTAATACTGGAAAAGTATAGCTAACATACTACTCTTATTTAGATCATTTTGAATACCAGAAACATGATTATAATTACAAATACAACTTCTTTATGTTGGCCAAAGTTTGACTTTAACATGTTATATAGAAATGTTCCATTAAAAATAATTGGGTTTTTTTTCTTGAACTAGTAGATAGAAAAATGCCACTTTATGAAGCTTGACTTACCTTTGCAAAAGGTTAGTGCACACAGAGGGGCAACTGGCCTGTTTCTATTGATCATAATATATAAAATATAAAAACTAGCAACTATCTTATTACCCCAGATTACCAGAAGGACTTTGAAAAATATTTTTATAAATATTGCTTTTCCACAAGTGGAATACATTTAAACACTGTTCTGCTTTAGGGCTGTGAATTACAGTGAAAAACAGATTCCTGTCATTAAGACAGTTATTCCAGTTTGGTGTACTTCATTGCTCCAGTATTCATTATCAATCCATATTTACTGTCAGTAGGTTAGCTGATATCATCATAAGTCTGTATGTGTTCTTGAATTTTAAACTGAGGGTAGACTTTCAATAGCTTCTTCCAAATTATCTGTAAGATTGCAAAAATAATTATAGGCAGGATTAAAATAGCACAAGATATAGCATAACATTCAAGGTGAAAAGTATTCTATTTTGATGCAGGTTTTTGATTCAAAGAGCAAAAGTAAGTACAACTTAACAAATACATTAGAGAACTGAGGTCCAGCAGACAGAAAGATTCCAAAATACAATGCTGGAACCCCCATGTAAATTACTGAACAGACTAGAGACAGCACCAGGAAGCATTGCCATAGTGCTGAACTGCGAAGTGTAAAAATCACATGTATTTTACAGAATATTTTTACATTGAAAGTCCACGGTTCCGTTATTTTGGGGGATATTTTTGTTGTTGACTGATATCCTCTGAGATAAGATATGCTATATTATGCAGTAGTTCCATATTCAGCATAATGTTATCTGATATAAAGACTGAATGTGAAGCTACCTCGATGGCATTTACTATGTCTTAGTTCTCTGCCTCTGAACAGATCGAACCGTGAATGTTCGGTTCCCTATTCACAAAGGACAGTCTTTCTGCAAAGTTGTGGGGGTTGTCTATGGTCCTTTTATGTTTTGCTGTGTAGATTTTCTACAAATCCTCTTGAACACTAAAAATAGTTTACCACACTTTTTAAAAAATTGGAGCTAAATTAAATGGTGTGTAGTTTCCCACTGTGCTCATTTTTTTTTTCTCTAGATAATAGTGGTACACTGGCTCTTTGCAGGTATGAGGGCCCTTTCTGCCACTCAATGTGCTTTTAAAACTGTCACCTACTGTCAGAGATTTCAATTCTTACCTCATGCTGTTGCTATTCAGTCCTGTTCCGTGAAGATTTTGAAAGTATATAACCTTAACATCTTTGTTATAACCTTCATAATATACATATGTTTGCATTTACAAAACAGTTTTACTATTTGCCATTTTGGCAAAACTTTTCCTATTGATTTAAATTAAGACTCCAATTTAGTTCCCATTAAAGTAAATGTCAAAAAACATATTGATTTTAAGTGGGACCCTAAATACCTCATTTCTTCTTAAGCTGCAGTAAGACTGCCGTTGTAGCCTGGAATTAAAACTTGTGATTGAACTAATCTTTTTTTCAGTGTCTACTTCTACCTGAAATCATCTTGATTTCCTTTATAGTCAATATAGAGGTATAGGTATTCCTAGCTCACAGCAATGACCTAATTTAGACACTGCTTCAGAAGAATGAATTCCACTTGAGAAGTGTCAGGCTCTTGGTTTGCTGTCTGTTCACGAGGATGACCTATGAGATTAGGTGGGGTACAGGTATCAATGCCATAGACTCTCAGTCAATTGTCTAATTAGGTAGCTAGGGTCAAATGGGATGTCCCAAGTTATTCAGCTGGTCTCCAGCTGCCAGTCCAGAATGGTGCAAATCTCCTTTACTTTGTCATATGTCAGCACCTTACAAATGGCTCAACTACTCTGTGATGTCTCAGGGGCCCTAGACGGCTGTGTTAGGTAACTGAATCTTACTCCTACTGTCATGTGTTTCAGCTGAAATAACTATCTCCTACAGGGTGAGCTTCAGCTCCATGTTAAGATATTTAGGTGTCTACATGTAGATGCCTATATGTAAAGCAGTCTAAACTGCAGCCATCAGCTGGGATCAAGTTGATGCAACACTTAGAAAGGCTGGAGGTGGGGGTTCAAGCTCACCCTGAAGAAGGTGTTTGAGCTCAAATCAATTGCTTCAGCACATGCATGTAGTGCAAGTTAAGATTCCTTAGGGAACCTTGCTTGGCCTTCAAAAGCTGGCCCAGATATGCCTGGTCTCTTTCAGGTCCTGTGCCCCACCTGCCACCCTTGTGCAGGTGTACTGGCTAGTCTGTCACGTCCACAATGTCCTCACTGGAAGACAGTGTAGGGAAGCTGCTTTTCTGTGAATTCTTTTCCTGGAAGAAAAGAATTTAATTCCAATCAAATTGTGCACTCAAAATTAGTTCCTATACTAATTTATTGTTTTGGATGTCTAAGTCTATGGTCTGTCATTTAATGACCTGCCCATTTACTCTGTCTTTTCCTCTTTTTCATATGCTTTTGTCTTTGTTCACATTACTCTGCTCAGTGCAGTCAGATTAATGCAAGAGTTTTGAATGTTTTAGTTTGTTTTCTAGCTAAGCTGTATTTCATTCTCCAGGCATATTTTTTGTTACCTTCAGAAGTGAAGGTCTCAAACAGCAGATAATGCCAGATTTTTGTCCATGTTACACATATGGACCATATTTATCTAGCAGCCTCTAATTTACTGCAACTTGTTGTTCTTCAAAACAAAGTACCAACCGCAGCAACAACCATCATAGGATGATTTGGGTTGGAAAGGACCTTAAAGATAATCTAGGCCGTTTACCACAACTCTTTGAGTGCGACCATCCAGCCAATTCCTTATCCACCAAGTGGTCCACCCATCAGATCCATGTCCCTCCAGTTTAGAGACAAGGATATTATTTGGGACAGTATCAAAAGCTTTGCAGAAGTTCATGCAGATAATGTCAGTTGCTCTCCCCTGATCCAACAATGCTATAACCCTATTGTAGAAGGCCACCAAGTCAGGCACAACTTGCCCTTAGTGAAGTCATGTTTGCTGTCACCTATACCTCTGTATTTTCCATGTGCCTTAGCATAGTTTCCAGGAGGATCTGCTCCATGATCTCACGAGGCACAGAGATAAGAGTGACTGGCCTGTCATTGCCCAGGTCTTCCTTATTTCCCTTTTAAAAATGGGGATTATATTTCCCCTTTTCCACTCAGTGGAAACTTCAACGGATTGCTGACTTCTCAAATGTGCTTGATAGTGGCTTAGTCACTTCATCCACCAGTTACCTCAGGACCCTTGAATGCATCTCATCAGGTCCCATGGACTTGAGCACCTTCAGTTTCCTTAGATGGTCTTGAACCTGATCTTCTCTTATAACGAGTGGTTCTTCATTTTCCCAGTCCCTGCCTTTGACTTCTGCGACCCAGGCAGTGTGGCTGGAACACTTGCTGGTGAAGACTGAGGCAAAGAAATAACTGAGTACCCCAACCTTCTCCATGTCTCAGGTAATCAGGTATCCCATTTCCTTCTGGAGAGGGCCCACATTTTCTCTTGTCTTCATTTTATCACCAACTATCTACAGAAACTTTCCTTGTTGCCCTTGATATCCCTGGACAGGTTTAATTCTATCAAGGCTTTCCTAACCTGATTCCTGTCTGCTCGGACAGTTTCTCTGTACTCTTTCCAGGCTACCTGTCCTTGCTTCCAACCTCTGTAGGCTTCCTTTTTGCATTAAAACAAGGTTGTCCAGGAGCTTCTTGTTCATCCATGCAGGCTTCCTGGAATTTTTGCCTTATTTCCATCACTCCTGAGCTTGCAGGAGGTGATCCTTGAATATTAACCAGCTTTCTTGGGTGACTCTTCCCTCCAGGGCTTTATCCCATGGTACTCTACCAAGCAGATGCTTGAAGAAGTCAGTCTGCTCTCCTGAAGGCCAGGGTAGTGAGCTTTCTGTGTGCCCTCCTTGCTGCCTTAAGGATCTTGAACTCTACTATTTTGTGTCAGGGCTGCCCTTGAGCTTCACGTTCCTCACCAGCCCATTTTTGTTGGTGAGAACAAGGCCCAGCATATAAACAACATTGTTTTATCTTTTGGGACACCTTTCCTAATCATGTTATGAATGTGACATGACAGATGTAGTCACCTCATTCAGTAGCACCACAACCACAGCGTACATTTTGTCAGTGGATATGTCTCAGTCACCTGCAGTTTTACATCAATATAGTGTTTTTGTTAGAACTGAAGTGTAAGCTTTCCCTTCTTTTCTCACACTATTGTAAAACATGTTTCACATCAGTATCACCTCATCATAAAGTCAGAATCAAGCCTTAAACTTCTTTTAAAAAAATGACTAATCACGTATGACCTTTACCTGGTACCAGGTCATTGACTTACAGCTTGGCAGTAGGCAGACGTTTGCTGTCAAGCAGAGCTATTCTCAACTGACTCTGAATCAACATATTGCATCCATCATACTAAATTGCTTGCAAATCTCAAAACAGACTTGTACTGGAAAAAAATTTCTAAAGCTTGTTGAAAATCAACTAGGACAACTAGCACTAAACAGAGAGTTTTGGATTGATGCACGGTTTTTTTTCTGACTGAAGTTTCTCCAGAACAGTGTGTTCCCCACTGTGCAAATTTATTACTCGCAGCCTTTGGGATTTGTTTGTTTAACTTGCAGTTTATGCTGCTGGCTCTACTTTGGTTATGCCATCTGTTGTTCTTCTTTCCTCTTTCTTAGTGGTTCTTTTTCTCTGCGTCCTCCATTCCAAGCTACATTAACTGCTGTGTGTCTCTAAGGGTATTTGGGATGTTATAACTGTATTGTGCAACACTGTCAACCACCAATGCTTGGAGAACCCTGGGTTCCTTCTCACACCCTCCAGAAAGTATGAAGCCTCTTTAAAACATGAATTATTTTTAACCTTCTGGAAGTGTTTCTTCACCTACAGTTGGTTCTTGCACCTTTTTTGCAAAATATGCATATGCTTCTTCTTTCTCCTATTCTCCTTTCTCTTCCTATCTCAATACTGGTAACTCTTGCATAAGAAGTCGTCATGTCATAGTTTGCATTATTTTGTTGTTGGGTTTTTTTTAAGTTTTCAGTCCCTGAAGTCATCTAATTGCAAGAGAATTCTCAGCTTTTATTTTAAAACATATTTCTGGATCCTTTGTTTAAAGAGAAATTGAGAAAATCGTGCCACTAATAATCCTGCCAGAATGAACATGGGCTAGAAAACTGGAACACTGAATCAAAAACTGACGCACTACTGTTTCTTAACTCTCACAGTTTTTAAAGAAATCACATAACATAATTTTTTTCAAATAATGATATGTTTTTCATCTGTGCATTCTCCTGCTTCTGTGCTTTAAGAAAAAGAAAATCTTTCTTGGGTAAGTGTTCTCATGTGTAAACATTGAATGAAAGCTAGAGTAGAACTGAATGGTGTCAATCTTTGGGTATGAATTGGCATTGCAATATGCATATTCTAGATTTAATCTGAAATAGCTTGCTTTTTAAAGCAAGCCACAGTCGTTTGAAATATTTGTGAGTGCATGGAGTGCTGGAATATTGTGTGAGCTCAGCCACGTGGCTATGTGCATTTATACTCTATTGTTTGGATTCTTATGTGTCCTTTGTAGCTTATATCCCCTATGCACAGCTTTATTTGCCTCTATGCAGTAGCTAGGGTGATGACTTCATGAATCATGGTTTAACAGAAAGAACACATGGAGCTGCGTTAATAAGGAACAGTGAATAGAGGAGTAGTTTTTGTGTGCATAGCTACATAACAATAAATTTATATTACAACTAACTACTCTGTAATTTTACAGAATATCACATTTGGCTGTTGTCTTGCTCATAAACTATAATTTTTATTGAAACCTCAGTCTTCAGTAAGACAACTCTTAACGCAAAAAGCCTAGCCCGTTCACTCTTCTGCTTGATATAGTGGCACAAATAACAGCTGATAAATTGCAAAAGATTTGCCATGCGGGCAGCAATAAAGTGATATGAAAGGACATAACATGGACTTTGTGTTATTTCCAGTGTCTTGTACTGTCATGTGGGTTGCTTTTAATGATTGATTGTATTTTATTGTAGAGAAGGATGCTGGTGCCCTTGAAATAGCATTTTTCAAATGTTACAAAACATATACGTTGAAATGAGTTCCCTCAGCAGATGAGGAGGGCAAGTGCATTAATGCAAATATTAAAAAACTTGATCAGCTTACCAAGTCAAACCAGTTACACAGACTGTATAATGTAATCTGTGCTACACTGTAAATTATTATCTTCTACCTTTCGAAAATGGCAAGCAGTTGATAAAGCCCTCTGAGGAATTTACCATCCCTCTGCCTATCCATCTGTCCTACCATCTCTGGCTTTTGGAGAAACAGCTGTCTTTAAACATTATACAGTAATTCTATGCCAAAGGAATGCATGCATTATCGAAACTAGTATTGTCTTGTGCATCCTAAAGGTGATTAATTTTTTAACATGTTTTAAGAGATGCATTCATTTGTTCAATAGTCTGAACAATAAGCATAACTGTGGAACATAGATTACTTCCCATTGTTTCAGTTGTTAAATAGTTGATACACCCCAATGGAAAAGCAAAATATTTATCCTACAGTTTCTGTTAGTGTCGCACAAAATTATATACAGCATTCATAATGAAGAGTTAATAGTAACGTTGCACTGTTTGTAGGAAACACAAACAGTGAATAAACTTCAAGTCTCAACAGTTTATTCCAATAAGAAAATTAAGTTTTTGCAAAATGAAACAATCCTGTTACTGTGCTATACCACATATGCGTACTATTTATATACTACTATTATTGAATCAATATTTTTCAGCTATGTGATTTAACAAGTAACAGGAGTTATGAAATACTGAAGAAAGAAGAGTACAGAACTATCCAGAATATGATATATTCGATCACTTAGGTGGGATTCATCCTCTTTAAGGGTGTAAGTTGGCTGCCTAACTGTAGTCAGTTGGGGCTTTTATACAAAGGCAAAGGTACTTCCCACTACAGCCTCCAGGAATGACTAGAGAATAACATGAACCTCACACAAACCTTGTATCATATTTGTGAGCCTCATGTAGATGTCTTAGGAACCCAGGGCACTTTAAATGCCATTACAAAGCTATCTTCAGGCTTATGAATGTTGATCTAGATCACCACAGTGTAGATGTCTGCACTTGAGATAGTCATCCTATTTTACTATTAATAAAAAAAAAAAAAAACACACCAAAACCAGAAAAGAAAAAAAGAAAAAGAAAGTTTAGGGCATTATTTGCATTACTATGCTGTATATATGGTGAACTGCCTGCTAAAATGCTTATTGCTCTTTGCTGTACAAGGAGCTTAGTGCTCAGCTCAGATCCAGATTTACATGTAGTCAGATGGATTTCAGACTTTTTAACTAATAAATGAAAAGTGCCTGGTGAAAATATTAAGGCACTGAAAATCTGGATCCTCTTATTGATTAAAAAGGTAACTCAGAGAAACACTAATCTCAGAAAGCATTAGCTTCCTTGTCACTGTTAAGAAGAAGTAGATCAATCCAATTACTAGATTAGTTTGAAAAGGTGTGATAAGGTTCACTCATATTATTTACCAGGGCCTCATTTCATCCAAGTGGTTAGTGCACTTGGATCCCTGAAGTGTGCTGCTATTACTTGTGGAAGAAAATTAGTGGACATCAGGCAAGAGAGTAGTAAATTACCTTAATCTCCTTTTAATTACAAATGTGCAGTTCCTGCAGACAGGCTTTGAACTGAGTGGATTTTAATAGTACAGCAGCACATTCCTGGATTGCACATTAGAAATTAGAAGTTATAATTCCTCCTGCCTGGGGAAGCTGTGCTGTTTTTTTCTCCAGGAAAAAGTCAGATCTCCGTAGAGTTTTTCCTTCTTATCTTTTAGTTTGGTGGGACCTTTTCTTGACAGTATAATGATTCTTACTAACAGTGATCACTTAATATTTTACTTTTGAAGCATTTACTGACAGTACTGGTTTTGACTGGGATGGAGCTCAATTTATTCGTAGTAGCTGATACAGTGCCATGATTTGGATTGTGACCAAAACAGTGTTGATAGCACAAGGATGTTTTAGCTAAAATCTGAACAGTGCTTACACAGAGTCAAGGCCTTTTCCATTTCTTACATTGTCCCACCAGTAAGTAAGCTGGGATGCACAAGGAGTTGGGAGGGGATGCAGCTAGGACAGCTGAACCCAACTGACCGAAGGGATGTCCCGTATTGTATGATGTCATGCTCAGCAATAAAACTAAGGAGGTGAAGGTTGGCAGGGGCTGCTGTTGCTCAGGGATTGGCTAGGCATTGGATGATTGGCGGTGAGCAATTGTCTTCTTTTGCATCACTTATTTTTCTTGTGTTGTCCCCCCCTCCCCTCACTCCTTGTTGCCTTTTTTCCTTCCATTTAAAAAAAATTAATTATTAATTGTCTCTGTCTCAACCTACGAGCTTTCTCACTTTTAGCCTTCCAATTCTCTCTTCCATCCTGCTATGGTGGAGTGAAAAAGCAGCTGTGTGGAGCTTAGATGGCTACTGGGATTAAATCACAACACTGACCCCAGATTATTGGTTCGGTTGGTTTAAAATAGGCATATTCACAGCAGTCACTCCAATAAAATCTCTAATTTGGAACAAGGCATTAGAACTGATTACTATGTTAGTCTGTTCAGATTACGAGCATCTCTGGAGTAGAACCATGTTTTAGATGGTACTGAACACATATAAAACAAAGTAACAATAACACTATAATGTGTTCAAATTTGTCCCTTGGCTATCAGGCTTACCAGTATAATGACTTAGTGACTGCCTGTTGATGATTATTTACTGTGCTGGCCAGAAAGTTTCAATATGCTATTTTCAGTGCGATTAGACCAGTTTACTAGGGTAAGGGTTAAAAAAAAAAATAAAAAAAATCTGAAGAATCAAGAACCAGGGACATTCAGAAAGATTTCTATTGAAATTCCAGGTAGATTCCTGACAATGCCTAGTCTGATTTTCTGCTGCATGTTCTCAGCAGCCTCAATGTAAAGAGCTTTAAGAGGCTTTGGGATAATATATGTGGTAGCTGCTTTATTCTAATGTATGCTATTAGATGACTTTTCAGGATGTCAGCTGGCTGCTTTCCAGTTTGGTTCTGTAGTAATACACCAGTTCAGCAATTTATCCAAATTATCCCTTTATTGAAAGGGGCTTCAGTAAAACTTTATGCTGTTAATTCAGCCATTTTTTGTCAAACTACACTGAACTAAAAGGGATAAAATAATTAGATGTAAATTAATGCCCACATTTATATGTAGTTAATTAGAATACTTATGTCCTTAGTTTGATACTGACATCATGCCCTTTTAAAGGCCTGTCTTAAAAAAAGCTGGAAGTCTATTCAAACACTTCATGATAATCTACCAGATCTTTAGTATTTATTTACTCACTTCCTGATTGTTAAACTAGCTGGTGCTTTTCCATTTCACTTATCCTTGCTGTCCATTCCATTCCAATATATAAAACTGATTACCAGAGGTATTTGCAAAACACAGAATGCAGGGAGTTTGGAAAAAACCTGTAAAAGTTTGTGACTTTATATTTTAATTAAAGAACAAAATAATTTTGTACATAAGACAAGAAAAAACTGTGGGAAACTGTAAATCCAAACAACTGAAAATGTATGCCAAGTCTGTCATTTGTATTGGCAGTCTACCTCTTTTTTCTGGAATTTTCAGATTACCAGTAGCCTGGTCAAGCTGCTGGACACCATAACTCAAATGGCTGCTGGGCACATGCAGAACCGTTTTGCATTCTGACCAAGAGAAGGGGTAACACCCACCATAGACTCTGCAGTTGATTTATATGTGTACCACAAGCCTAATATGATTTTAACTCATCGATCCAAATAATCCCAGAGAGAAATACAGGGCACTGCACCACAGAAGTAATTTTATGCTTTTTGATTTTTAAATGTTAGCAGGTATGGAAATGTTTTACCAACAAGTGAAGAGAAGGATATGTTGTCCCTTTTCTCCCCAGGAATCAAGACATCATTCAGTCCAGTCTAAGTCATCTAGGAAATGAATAATGAACTCAAAGAAATATTTCTGGTTTTATTATGCAAACATTTTAGACTTTTGTATCATTGTCATTAATTATATTTTACAAACAATGTTGCTACATGTTTTCAAAAAATATGATAGGTTATGTTCTTCAAATGTTCCTTATCATGCCCAATGCATGAATGATTGGATGAATGAATGAATAGTGAAGAAACAGAAATGTAAAAAAGACAAAAAAGGTAAAGAAGAAAAAATCGCATGGCAAAGTGCTTATGAAACCACTATATTTTAGGATGTACAAAAAACTGTTGTCTCACTTATTCATCAAAATATTCACAGTATCAAAACTTTGCAAAGAAGGCTTATGTTTATGACAGTAATGTTTGCCCATTTAACTTAGATAATATTGATAAAAGACTCTTAGACATTGAGGGGTTTTCCTTTTTCCTTCCTTTTTTAAACTGTGTACCTGGTCTGACAATATTGAAAGGAGGTAAATAGGATGATTAAGCTAGTTTTTTTGCTGGTGATGGCACTGTGGCAAGGGATTCTGTCTGTGAAGATTAAAATGGCAATCAACATGGTTTTATGAACAATGCACCTTGTCAAACAAATGTGATGCCTTTTTACATAAGTTTAGCTGATAATTGTAGTTGATAACTGCTTTGGCATAATGGAGTTAAAGTATTTTAAAGCAGTTGTCCCTGTCTTTCTTTAAATTCTGATGAAAATACTGCTATGCAAAATCAATAAAGCTTAAATATCAGCTATGAAAAATACTTCAGGAAGTAAATACAAATGGAGTATCATTGTCCAACAGGATGCATAACCAGATGCCTCTGAAATGTTAGTTCTTGTTTCTCAACGTCCTCAATGATCTGGTCGGATTTGCTGATAATGGATAATTAGTGAGTGATAAGTAATGGAAAAAGACCAGCTCTACTAAATTATATTGCTTAAGAAAATTACTTTTCTCTGGACAGCATGTTTTAACAGAGCCAAATGAAAGGGCATACATCAAGGAACAAAATATGTAGGTCACACTTGCAGGATGGGAAATGGTGTCCTGGTGTTCAGTGACATTGAAGGACTTAGAGGAAATAGTAGCTAATTAAATGAACATGAGCTCCCTGGGCAACACTATAGCTAAGCAGGTGAACATGTTTTTGAGATGCCTAAGTAGAAAAATATTAAATAAAAGTGAGGAGGCTGTATTTGTGTACAGCACTTGAGAGATTTTTACTAGCATACCTACATGCTTTTTTTGGTGACTATCTTTAAAAGGGATATTGAAACATTAAAAATAGTATGAAAAAAAATTTTAAGGGCAACTAAAGATTGGGGAAGCTGGCAAAGCATAATGAAAATAAGATTATGAAGGCGTTGTTTACAAGCTCATAGATGGAAAAAAACAATTCTGATAGGAGGTGGAGCTTTAACACACTAGAGTAGCCAGTATTGATTATTAATAACCAGTATTGGAAAATAAACTAATTCAGAATTCAAAGAAGCAGATCTTAAAATTATAGATTAATATAATTATTTAGGTTGTAAGGGATCTCTGCAGGTCACCTAGTCTAATCTCCTGCTCGAAGCAGCACTAACCTCAAAGTCAGATCACTTTTAGCAAGGCCTTGTGACTCAAATTTGGAAGTCCCTAAGGACAGAGGTTTCACAGCCTTGCTAAGCAGCCAGTTCCAGTCCTTACCTCTCATTCTGAGAGTTTTCTTACGTCCAGCTGAAATTTACTGCAGTTTATAGCCATTGCTTCTCATCTTTCAACTGTGTACCCCTAAGTGGAGTCTGTCTCTCTCTTCTTTCTTGTTTCCTTTAGATATTGAAACCAGTTTTTAGGTAAATCTTTAACAGTTCCATTACTGAAAATTAAATGTGGTTTGGTGATAAGAAAATCCCCCTCTTTTGTGAGTGATTTGGGAGGGGTTTCCAGGAGATGTAGGGTTTCGTTAAACTATGGGCCTGATGCAGGAATTGCAGGATGAAATTCTGTGATTCCTACAACTTAATTTAGCTAAATCAAGTTTTAATTTACTGTAAAAGTTCCTGTCAGACATTAAACTTGTGATGCTATGAAGTCAATGAATTGCAAAAATGCTCTGGTATAGTAATTAACAGCACTAAACTGTTTCTGGATAGCAAGGGAATGAAGTCCTTCCCTGTCCCATTAGTGATGCTCATCATATTTTCCCAACAGTCTTGAGCTAGTAGGTTCGTTATTGGTTTGGATTCTTATTCTTAGTAATCTTGGTAATGGTACATACTATTTTATGGTGATTAAATCAGGCTGAAGTTAATACTCAGAGCATAAATCTGGGACTCTTTTTACCTACATTTACATATCTATAGGATAGACGTTCATACCTTTTCTAGTCACTGAAGACTAGACACCTTCTTAATCACTGATGAGAAAAAAGGGTATCTAGTTCAAAAGCAATCATGATCCAGGAGTTCAGATAGGTAGGATTAATTGTCCCTCAAAATGCCTACTCCAGTCCACTGATCATGGAAAGGAGTATAGGTGAATGTTTCAGGAACTGACATGGTACACCGTAAGCACCTCAGGTTGGGTGAGATGAGTCCCAAGAAAGTTTCTCTAAGAAAATAAATATTCATAAAGAAAAGCATACACCTAAAACCTGAATGTCTCAATTCATAAAACAATCTTTATACTAGTGCTCTGTCCTAAGGAAAGCAACAAAGATGGTGAAAGGACTAGAGGGCATGACTTACAAGGAGCAACTGAGGATACTAGGTGTGTTCAGTTTACAGGAGAGAAGACTGAGGGTTCACCTCATTTCTGTCTACAGCTACACTATGAGGGGGAGCAGAGGGGTAGGTTCTGTTCTCTCTGGTGCTTGGTGACAGGACACAAGGGAATGGCTTAAAGCTGTGTCAGGACAAGTTCAAACTGATATTAAAAAAAAGTTCTTCACTGAGAGCATGGTCTACCACCAGAACAAGCTCCCCAGGGAAGTGATCATGGCCCCAAGCCTGTCACTGTTCAAGAAGCATTTGGACAATGCTCTTAGATGTATGGTTTAACTTTTAGGTTGTCCTGTTTGGAGTTTGGAGTTGGACTTGATAACCCTCACGAGTCCTTTCCAACACAGGATATTCTATGATTCTCTGAATCTTTTCTTTCATGATACCAATGTTTGGATAGATTCACGCATGTGAGATGCTTTTTGTATTTAATGGTTGATGGTGACATTTTGAATATATAATCTGCTAGTGCATGTGCAGAAAAATTGTACTTCAGTTTTGTGATCATGTTTTTCATGTGCATGCTGGTAATTATCACTGAATATTTCAGTATCCATTTAAAGACAGAACCAACATTTTCATTTATTTGATACATTTTGTCAAATATTGATTTAGTTTTGTAGGGTTTAGTGGAAGATCAACTTTTGCTTCAAATGCCTACCTTAAGTAACAATGTCCTTTAGTTCCTAGAATAATCTTTTAAAACTTCTGTGTTTCTGGGATTAAATATTAAGTCTTTATTGGTCACTTGAGATGTAAAGGAGGTAGTGAATTTTGGGGTTTTTATTTGTTTTGATTAATATTTCCTGAGGTTTTTCTTGTTTAAAAAGTGGGTCCCACATAATCTGCTTCGTGGACCTACAAACTAATATTTACATTTACAGTCTGCAATTAAATGACTCTTTTCAAATAACTCAGATGAGTTACAGATCAGTAATTGATCCATGTATGTCTTTCACAGCAGCAAGGAAAATAATAGAGTATTAAAGAAAGATAGCGTTTATACAGTTGTAGTTCAATCGACATACAATCTCATGGAAGTAAGACGCACATTTTTACATTTAAGAACTCATTTTTTGTGACTAATTTTGTCATTTCCAGGGAATATGGCTTAAAACTAATACAGCTATGGATTATGTATCATATATATAAAAATAACTGTAACCATTCCTCAAAATCTAGTAAGTGCAGTTAATAACCTGAAATTATAGACTTGATAAAATAGACAACGGTTTAAACCAATGATTTTTAATAAATATTCAGATCTTTGTGTAATTCAAGTTCCACTGTTTTCATTGTACAATGTATAAGTGTATACAGGTAGTATACAGCTAGAACAGCAACATTGCTAAGATTAATCTTAAATATAAATATACAAAAGGAAATATTAAAAGCCTGACTTTAACCCTCAAAATTTATAAAAGCTTTGAGTTAAACAACTGACCTTCTCTCCTCTGGACATATTTAATGCACCTTTTCTTTAGCTTTCTAGTTTCTAGAAAATTTCTAGCTGAAAGAGATGCTGTTACCTAAATTAAAAAGTGTTCTACTAACTTGCAACTCTTGCCTTAAGCTCCAACAGAAGACAACCACGAATTAGTAATTATTTCTGTGGAAAGTACCCTGTTGCAACTTCTAGCTGCCTTCCCGTTTCCAACATATAGCAACTGGGTTTTGGGTTTTTTTGTGTCCCTTTGTTTATTACAGCCTCCCTGTGTACTTCCATATCCTTCAATTCTGGTGCATCTTCTGATGGTATTTACTACATGCTCTTTCTTCTCTCATTCTGTACCTGAACTTCAAGACCAAAAATGTGGCTTTGCTAACCTGGGAGTTCAGAGGGACTATGTGCCTCTTCAGGAAGAATAATCAAAATACTTGTATATAACTTTGACAGCTCAGAGCTTGTGTATAAGTATTCACAGTATGGGGAGTTCTGCCATGCTATCTCACTACCTGCTCACTGGATTATCTCTACAGATAGCAGGCACAGTTTCAGGAGTTTTACAGGATACAGAATTGAGTCCTGGGTAACCCATGGAAAGAATCTTTTGGGACTATGATTAATTATATTTCTGTTGTGGTTACTGCAGCTTACACTTGTGAGATATAGCTCAAATGTTGAATTCACAGCTTTTTACTGAGATATATTAAAAAAGCAGATGACCAGAAAGTCTTTCTGCTATTATTCACATAAGTCCATCATTAGGCATTTAAATACATACCCTATCTTCAAAACTTTTGTCTCTTCTTAAACTCTACCTGATTTTATGTAGAATTGGTTTTCAAAACAAACAGAAGCATACTCAAAGTTGCTTCTGCAAGTATGTCAGTACTTTTTTTTTTTTCTTTTTTCTCTTTTTTTCACTTTCATGGCTAAATTCACAATTAAAAGACTTTAGTCAATACTATTAGACAGACCAGAATGGTCATCAGTCAGCCCTGTGTAACAACTTGCATGCTACATAGTCATGAATGTTTGTAACTTTGCCAATTAATTTGTGGTGATAATATTTAACAAAGGATGATATTGCCAGCTGGAAGCAAAGTTATTCCCTATTCCCTATCCTCCCTACCACCATCACATCCCTCCAGACTGTATCATGAGATCTTTATCATGCCAAAGTGATGTTAGAAATAAGCAGATAGGACGTCATTTTAATATCTTAAATGAAGGATAACATCTCTCAGTAGTGCAGCTGCCCTCCTAATGTTGGACCTTGGCATCAACACACTGCAGAAACCTACTTCCAAAATGTGATTCTTGCTATATGCCCTGATTAGAGGTCTTTTGTTTACTGCCCTGTTTATGCACAGTTTCATCACAACTGACGTTTCAAAAGCTAAGAGGATTTTACATAACAGGACTTCTCTTGCCATTCTTAATTTCCTTGAAATAAACTTTCAAACTCATTTACTGCATTTTAATTGTGTATTAGTTCACGCAGCACTTCAGTGCAGAAGGTCTCTTCCTTCCTGCCAGCAAGGTACAACCAGACAAACACTCAGGGCTTAAGAGTTATTCCTGCACAGGATACAGAAATGTCTTTTATTAATTGGGGCTAACCAAGCCTATACCAAACAACTAGTTTGACATGGACAGAGGAAGAACCTAAACAAAAGATTTCAAATATTCTCCTATAAAATGTTCTACACCATTGCAATAACAAAGGAACAATGCAACAATGTAGGGAAGATGCAAAATAAAAGCACCTGACTAAATTAACTGGCACAAAAGACCTACAATTATAAACAGAATATTTTCTTGGATGTCATGTCTGGTTAAAAATAATGAGTTTAGAACTCAATAGACAAAAAGTGATGTGGAGAAACTCAGGTATAGTTAATGGAAAATATAATAATGGAGTAGACGATTCCATCCATCACCTTTTAAAAAGGTTGTTAAAAGTGCAGGTAGATGTGGGCGAAACATGGAGAAAATTTTGGAAAAATACTTCTGAGAATAGAAAGGCTGTTAGGTTTCTGCTTTTATCCGCAGATTATGGCTTTATGTCTACAATTTAAAGACCACTAGTTTGGTCCTCTAGCAGGACTAAAAATGGGTAGCATACGGTTGTGCTGCTCTAATTGAAGTGCTGTGGAGAGTCCTGTGAGATCCACTCTGCCATTGCTCCACTTGTGAATTCTTCTCTGTTCTTGCCCTCCTTCCTCCCTAAGAAAAAAAGAAATAATAAAATAAATCTGATATTTAACCAGCAGCACAGGATTAGATAGATTATGTCTCACTATAGGAAGAAACAAGCCCTGGCAAGCTCAAGCAGAATATCTTAGATTGAAGAAAATGGATGAGGAACCCAAGTTCAAAAGCAAAATCTGTTGCCAGCCTCTCATCAGAACCTGGTACCCTGAGGATATAAAGTCAAAACTGTATGTCCTTTTACGTCCTCTATATTTCCTATTGCTTCTTGTTTTCTCTTTGAATTTTCCTTTGATTGTCTTGTCAAAACAGGAAAAGTGACTCAAAATGAAACAGCAGAACTATCACTTTCTTACCTGCTACAATGGACTGCTTGACAGAATCAGAATGTGTAACCAAACCCACAACCTGAAACGGGAATTTTGATAGCTTTTGATTGATTGCTCTTCACAGCCATCTGATCTCAACATGTTTACTGCTGCCTTCGGATTATTTTATTTTTGCCTGATCTACCTAACACATACTCATTTACTCTGAAATTTTCCAAACTTTTTCATAAATTTACAAGTGTGTTTGCCATGTCAACTATGCGATTTATGATCTACTCAGAAATCTGAACTATGTTTGTTTAATGCTGTACTAAAACAAGATCACATTTTTTATGTCTCTGCTTATTTCTGTGATAATCAGAATACCACAAATGGTATTCCACAAGAGAAGTCCCTGATAAAAAAGAATTTATTCCTACGTTCCTTTCTGACACCAACATACTGACTAGGGTGTGAAGAGAAGATAGAGTCAGGGGTGTGCTTTCTTCCTACCCATTGCATAGCTGGGAGCATTTCTCAGTAAGATTTGTTCTTCCCCTTTACCTTCCTGTGAAAGAAACCATGGGTTAGAAAGCAGCTCCCTCAGGAATGACCTAATGCTTCCAAGGCAGGTTTCTTTGTATTGATACATATATAGTATTTCTTAAAATACTGAAGTAAATATAATCAGGCCCTGAAACACTCTACCAGAGATCTCACTTAACAACTTCTGGTTAGAAAATTAATTTTAATGTATGATGAGATAAGTGCAACTCTAAATATACACCATTTAACCAAAAGGTTTTGTGGTCCCAAACCCAATGTCACACAGAGTTCCCAATACAGTGTGTAAACACTATTACCTTTTCCAAGCAACCTTTAGTCTCTTTCAAAAAATAAGTAGAAGAAAGCAGTAGATAAATCTAGTTTGGCACAAGCCATTTTTACATATGTTTTTATTGTTACCATTTATTATACTATTTTCCTTTCATTCTTCAGTGGTAAAGTCCAAGACAGCTATTGACCTCAGGATTAATGCTGGGCCAACAAAACTATAATTATCCAGGTAACACATCTTTGTTTTCTTCTAATTTAATAGAATATACTCTGCTCACAATTTTCATTCAGTTTAACAGTGACAAGGTTTTTTCTTTTTAAATTTTAAGGTTTTGGACATACATAATTACTGGAGGTGCTTGGATTTTATATAAAGAACAGGTTTCAGGGCTTTCAATGGGCCAGTACTCAGCTATGGATTTTAAAATGCATCTCAAAAGTCTCAAAAAGGCAAACAAGCAGCACAGAAAGCTTTAAAGTATTTATTTGTTTATATATATATAAAAATCCATATTATAAAAATAGCCATCTATTTTATATCTAATTTATGTGTATATATGTTTTTCTGAAGACCTGTCATTAAAAATTATCAATCCTGCCATGTAGTACTATGAAACAAAAATCAAGACCTTCTGTAACATATCCTCCTCTCTTCACCTTCCATTTTTGTAAATCACACATTTCTTAATTGCTGCTACTAATCCATGTGTCCCTTATATTGCTTTTTTCACTGATTGCCTGAACAGAGACTGTGGAAGAAAATCTGGAATTCTTTATCTCACTCTTACTCTACAGATCTCTTCTAACATCTCTTTTAACAATTCTGATTTGCCTTAATTTACATGAAAAACAGATAAGGCTAGGAAACAGTTGTTTTAAAAATGGTGTCATCATATATGTCCATGCACAACTCTGCTTTTGCCTCTGTACTCTTTCCCTTGAAAAGGTCGTCTTTCCTTCAGACTGTTCTTCAGTTTAGATTCCTCCCTGAATCTTTCTGAACATAATTTCATTTTTTTTCTCAACATTTTGCTGTTGCATGTCACTTTTCCACTCTGAAGTTTTTCAAACTGAGTAATTTTGGCAGAAATCTCCTTTACCCTTCAATAACTACTACATTTATAAATAGTGAACCTCCAAATCAGCATTAGGAGAAAAAACTCCCAGATTTACTAATTATGTTGCTTTCAATGGTATTTTATTTCTCCAATAGTGACGTCATTTTGAAATGCAGGAGTGCTGGCAGCTTAACGGAGCTGTGTTTTGTGAAGAGATTCCAATTTATGTATAAATTTCCAACCCTGAAAAAAACTCCGGTGGTTTTAAATTTCATTCAGATTTCTTTTCCTACCATCTTTAATTGGTAATATATTCTTCAAAGCAATTTGTATACAAATATTTATTTCAAGAAAGGAGAGAGTGAGTGAGGTAAACAGGCAAGCTACACTACATGCATTACAGCATATTTTCTTAAAAGCAAAAGTTCCCATTTCAGCTACAACAGTGGAAAGACAAAGGAGTAGCAATGGTTTTAGTGTAGGACCTGTTGCTCTGTTTCCGCTTTGTTGTGTTACAGAATAAACCTGAGGCCCTGTAGCGCTTTTGGCCAGGTGAGCTGTAGTACATTTGTATGTTCAGGTTCTCAAGCCAGCTTTGATCAGTTAAAGTTCACGTGGCAGCTGTGGTGACCTGCGTGGGCCACAGAGTGCCTACAGACTGCATAGTCCCTTATGTAGTAAGGTTTGGGATTAGTCCATATAACCTGTGCTTAGTGCCTGAGCTACTTTTGATCTAGCTTCCCACCGCTGCAATCACACTTTTGATTATAGTAGGCTTATGGCTGTTCATTGCCATGGTAAAAGGTAAAATACTGAACAGATTTCTTAAAGCAGTGGAATAAAGGGGAAGAAACACTGTTAAGGTTTGAGTATGAGGAGCAATATAGGAAAGAGATGACAGCCAGGATTTGAAATACACCAATACACCTCTCTCTCTCATTCTGTATGATATGTGTGCACATACAACCAAAATATGCATCTTTGTATGCTTAAATGAGCTGTGATTCAGGAATGAAGCAGAAGAAACACTGAACAAGTTTCTCAGGAAAAACCAACCCGATCAAAACAACAAAAATCAGAGTCTAAATTATGGTTGACTTTGAGAACCACATCTATATATTATGTACTCGGCTTTGCATGTACTGTTGCTGAATCTTCAAAGAAAACAGCAATAGCTCCTTCCTCATTCTCACTGGGAATGGTCATCCCAGCACTGAATAATTTTTTAGAAACCTTGAAAGGATGGTTTAGGGCTATTCTGGCTTTAGTTTTAAATTCAGGGCCAGATTTCACTGTTGACAAGATGGAGATGTAATGTGGAAATACAGATAAGCCAGTGGTACTGCAGGCCTGTTCTCGTTGCCTGTCAGATTTTGCTTTTTTCCTACATAGAAGCAGGATTGAACAGAATTGGTTCTGAAGGTAAGAAACATAAGTTTATGCAATTGGAATGGCTGTTTGAATTTTTAAACAGGGTATTTTAAAAAAAGGAACATATATTTTATTAGTTATGGTTCATTATTTTGCACATTATTTTATGAACACCTTACATTTACGCTTGGAAATAGATCTTTTCATTGTTTATGGATTACATTTACTTTTACAATTTTAAGGCTAATGCCAAAATTTAACTTGGTGGAAGTTCAAAGCTGTATTTCATTCACGTGGCTGGGTGTCAGTACTGGGGTCTAGGGAGTGGTCAGTGCGTGCCGCTGCAGGCAGCTCCCCCCTGGCTGCCGGAGCTGCTGCCAGCCAGCTCAAGGCCAGGGGTGCCCAGTTAGAAGGGGAGAAAAATGGCAACTTCAGCCAGAGAGAGGAGCGAGAACATGTGAGAGAAACCACTCTGCAGACACCCAGGTCAGTGCAGAAGGAAGGGTGGGAGGTGCTCCAGGCGCCCAGCCTGCATGGCCTTCAACGGTCAGCCTGGAAAGTTTAACCCAGGCCCCCTCAGTGTCCTGAGTCAAAGATGCAACCTCTGTGCAGATGTCCCAGCTACCACAGAGTGTTTGAAATGCCACCTGCTGCCTATCATTGAGAACACGAATTCAGTCCATACATTTGGTAAGGTGGATCATGGTCTACTGCATGTCTTTTCTCCATTGACTTTAACTGGAGGTCTCACAGGTGCACATGTAGGTAAGTACTGCTTCAAGAGGCAGAGCTTTGATCCATATTGTAGAGTTGTGTATCAACCCCTGGCTCTGGAAACAACCGCTGCTCCCCAGTCTAGCTTCTGTCTCCTGAGAGTCCTACTATTGTCGATCATTTTCATAAGAAAGTGGTTTCTCCTCCTCCATCTGTCCTCCTGGCACTAACGGTTTGCTGAAGTTTTTATGTTAAATCCTTGTGTCTGCAATAGCAGGGAAAAAAAAAACAAAACAAAACAAAGCAAGCCCTCCCCCCCCCCCAAAAAAAAAAAACCAAAACAAAAAAACAACAAACCCAACACCAAACAACGCAAACCAAAAAAACCCACCACACAACAACAGGTAGATTTTAGATTTTGCCAGATACCTGACACTTTATCACACATCTCTATCATAAAGGTTTTGACCACATCTGGCAGTTCAGTATATGTGGGCACATTTTTCCTGCAATTGGGCAAATTCAGTTCCAACCAAGTTTAAGGAGAAGAAAGCATGCAACTCCTGCTCTGTTCTTTGGTTACATGTCTTACTGTCTGTGTAATTAATACCCACTAAAATAAATCACATAAAATTAGTGGAACAGATATTTTTTCAATAATTCTGTCTTTAAACATATACTTTACCCTTATCTTCTCCTTTTTAAGTAAACAAAACATTTTAGGCCAAAAAAAAAATAAAATAGAATTCTCATGAAAAAACCAGACTCTTTCAATCAAATGACAGAAGTTGCAGAACAAAACCCATAAATCTAAAAACATGTTTAATTGAAAATATAAACATCAGAATTGCTGTTTGCAAATGGAAATATCCCAATGTAAGCGTTAAAAGGTTTGGCAGATGAACTGCTCTAAATGCACCAATAAGCTCATTAGGTGAATCAGAAACTTTCACTTTGCCATCAGTCTTTATTAGTTGCAGTTGAGTTCTAGTATTGAATCACAGTAGATTAATTCAGCTCACGTCACAGGTATTTACATGCCTGAGCACTTCGTCATGTAGACAGATTAATCTACTTGCAAAAATATAAAAGCATGCCTATAGGAGAGGTTAAAAAAATAAAAACTTTTTTACATCATGTATTGTGAACACAAATAAATTCCTTTACAACCTAATGCAGACTTCGGGCTATTGTAATATTTTCTAGCCATCTTTTCCTAACAAATATATGTATGAGACAACTAACGAGAAGAAATGCAATCAGCAACCCTTTCCAAAAACATACTTCTTTAGGATATAAAAAAATTTTACAAGTTACTGTGATGCATGGGCTGACCCAGAGTTTTACATATTTATTTCCTGAAGTCATTGTTTCTGTTTAGTGAATAACCCCAGTACATGAAAACAAATATCACCATCACTGGACATGAAAAAAAATGTCACCTTCACTGGTCTTTCCTCAGGGTTACAGCCTTCTTACTGTTGAACAAGATACCTCTCTTTTCATCCAAGGTTAATGAGATCTCCACATAACAATCTTGCATTAGAACCTCCACGTGGCTGCAAAGAGGTGGAAGAGACTGATCACTACAAATTAAACAGTAAGGGTGGATTTTCTTGATTAACTTCATATAAAATTAGTTTTCATTGCATTATTCATTCAGTATGAAAGTTTGGATGACAATATATTACTTTCACTTTTAGGCAATCAAGCCAGGGCACACAAAAGGTCTGTTGCTATTTGAAATTCACTTTATTGGCACACGAATATCACAGCTAAAGAAATCATTACTTATACAACTTTGTGGATAGTATTGAGCTATTATCTATTTCTTTTTAATGAGGTGCAGAGCTACAACTTACATTAGATCTCACCAGTGAAACAGTTGGCTAGTGCATGAATGGAAGACCTCCAAGTAAAGGTCACAAGAGCTGAAATCCTGGTCCAGAAGAACAGGACATCTGCAGGGAACTTCAGTGAGGTTAAGATTCCATTTGGCCAGCTTTCTCTAAAGCTAACACTGCCTTTTTAATGAGATGGAAAATAAGTTCCTAAACAGGTATATTACTAACGGATGGTGACAGTTTTAGCAAAAGCTGACAAATGTTAATGACTTGTGATCAAATTCTTTCCTGAATAATTGTAAACTGTCCTCACATATTTAAATTAACCTTTTTTATTCATACTCTCATTTTTGTCAACAACTGTCTTACAGTATTTTCATGCATAAAGAGTTATGTCCTCTATCTGCATTATGAGTGCAATGACTCTTACTGCCCCTCAGCTGTATGTCTGCTCCCTTTAGCATCTGTGCAAGTGAAGATGCAGCTTTCCATCAGATGGTGTAGTAAGAAGGTAAATCTATCCAATTTTTTACTTCCAACAGCAACCAACTAATACAAGCTCAAGAAAGAAGAATTTACAGTAGGAATCTCTTGTATATAAATATCTCTTTTTAGGCAAACAAATAATTTCTGATACTACATTTTCTCAAACATGAATGTACCTGCAAGGCATCTAAATCCATATTTGGAGCCGAGCAGCAACCAGATCATCAACTCAATAATATCACAGGTGATGTCGCTCTTTCTAGTATGTATCTCTTCAGCCTGTTCAACAAAACGCAGCATTTTACAAGAGAGCTTAGTACTTTCAAAGATGTGGGAAAACTGGGCAACTGTTTCAGCCTCTGATGTCATCAAAGAGGTCAGTTATGTTCAGGCTAGCAGTCCACTCAAGGCAGTGACTAAGTTTGCAACAACTCTGTTACCAGCAGAACAATAATGAGACTTGTAGGCAAAATGTTGGAAAGTCAGGGAAATATAAAGCATATCTATAGAAAGTGAAGCCTGAATATAGGTGGATTAATTATATAATCAAAACCACCTGAGATCCATTCAAAGTAGTAAAACTGAAACATATACTATCGCAAACATACTACAGAAAATGAGTTATCTTACAGCTCTTTGACCTTGACTTCTACTCTGATATGCATAATGTTTCATATGCATTGCTTGAATGTATTTGAGCAAAAAGTTGCTTTCTTGTGATTTCAGTCCAGTGCACTGAAAGTCTGTTTTAGCAGCTCTCCCCTCACCCCCCACCCCCAACTCTTCCCTGAACTAACAAACTTTAAAATGTGATGAAAATCAGTTTGGCACAATGTTCTAAAATATAAGATGTCTGAGGTGAGAAAGCACTCACAAACACATTTCTTTTTAAAACCATACTGGGAGAACACCCCCCCCCCCCCGAAATGTGTTATTCAAAGTAGACCACAGTATAGTCCATGAGGTTTGGTTTTTGTTGGTTTTCTTTTTTTTTCTTTCTTTTTTTTTTTTTCTTTATTGTTTTGGGTTGTGGAGTTCAGTTTGTTGTTGTTTTTGTTTTGAACTGTTATACAGGATGGATTGGGAAAAGGCAGGCTTGATGTGACACATGTAAGGCACAACTAAAGCACATATGTGGCATCTTTTCTGTTACGGATGTACCTGCCCCTAATATTTAATGCTTTCTAGAGATGGAAGCTACATCAAATTTTCATCATACTGTGCAAAAAAAAAATGTATTATCAGCTGTATATTTTTGATCAGAGCAAAATGGAGCTTTCAAAATAATATTATTTACTGTTTTATTTACTAGCAAACCTAAAAATGGTCACATTGGTCACAGTTAGTAGAAACCTCATAAGCATTTGGTGTGATGATACCTCAGCTAGCTCCACTACAGATCTGTTAGCATGGGACAGTGCCTGGATAAGCTGCAAAACAAGAATGATTAGGCAGAAACAGTGTTCCAGCCTTCGGGCTCTGCAGCTTCCAGGACATGTGCTGTAACTCTGCACACCACATACATTTACTAGAAAAACAACTTCTGTTGAAGCCAGCTGATATTTGTCCATTGGCTGCAATGGGCTAAATGGGAGGTGAATGAAAGGAATCTGCAAAGATCAAAAAGCGAAACAGGTGTTAGGTGGATATATCTGTATATTTCATTGGAATGTTTCATCAAATTTTATTCCCTCAAGCAAACACACTAAGATAATTTTGTCTTAATCATGTATAGTATAATATCCCTGTGCATTGTATGATTTACTATTGATGAGTTCTATTTCTGTCCAAAATGAAAAGTTGTATACATTTATGGAGGAAAATAATTACTGTAATTCCTATGCAATGACCTTCCATATAGGGATCTTAGCTTGTACTAATGACCGATTTTAAACTCAGAAGAATTCTTTCAGTACTAAGCAGAGAGAAGACAAGTGACTTGTTCAAGTTCATACAGAAATACAAAGACAAGAATAGAAATCCAGGAATATAATTCATGGGGCAGACTCACAGCTCTATTTGAGGTAGAAAATTGGCCTTTACTTCTCAAAACAGGTCTACTTCTGTGGTTGATTGACTTCACCTATTTACTCATTGCTAGTAATGAAATATACCAGATTTGAAAACCCTACTCTATTCAAATTGAGTAGAGGAAATAGTAAATAGTAAGTAAATAGTGAATAGTAAATGGAGAAGTAATGTAAACCACGTATTAGTTTTACATAGCAAGGTTTTCACAGCCAGAGGGAGCTGCAGAGGTAGCTTCTGTGAGAAGACATCAGGAGCTGCTGCTACGTTGGACAGAGGCAATTTCAGCCAGATCCATGTCAGACCCACCACTGCCCAAAGCTAAGCCCATCATCAGCGTTGGTAGCACCTCTGTGATAACGTATTTAAGCAAGTGTAAAAAACACTGAGCAACATCTGTGAGAGAGAAGAGTGAGGAAAATGAGATACAGAACCCTGCAGACACCAGGGTCACAGAAAAAGGAGAGGTGCTCCAGGTTCCAGAGCACAGATTACTCAGAAGCCTATAGTGAATCATAGACTAGACTAGATTATTTAGAAAAGACTTTTTTTTTTTTTTTTTTTAAGTTGGAAAGGATCTACAATGATGATCTAGTCAAACTACCTGACCAATACAGGACTGATCAAGTCAAAACATGTTATTAAGGGCATTGCCCAAATGCCTCTTAAACACTGACAGGCTTGGTGCATCAACCACCTCTCTAGGAACCCTGTTCCAGTGTTTGACCACCCTCTTGGTAAAGAAATGCTTCCTAATGTCCAGTCTAAACCTCCCTTGATGCAGTTTGAACCATTCCCACACATCCTATCACTGCATACCAAGAAGGGATTAGCACCTCCTTTCAGTTTCCCCTCCTCAGGGAGCTGCAGAGAGCAATGAGATCACCTCTCAGCCTCCTTTTTGTCCGAAATAGACAAGCCCAAAGTCCTTAGCCATTCACAGGACATGTCTTCCAGTCCTTTCACCAGCTTTGTTGCCCTCCTCTGGACACATTCAAGGACTTCCACATGCTTCTCATGTTGTGGGGCCCAGGACTGCCCACAGTGCTCAAGGTGAGGCTGCACCAACGCTGAATGCAGCAGGACAATCACCTCTTTTGACTGGCTGGTTATGCTGCGTTCAATGTGCCCCAGGATGTGATTTGACCTCTTGGCTGCTGGAGCACGCTGCTGACTCATATTGAGCCTGCTACTGACCAACACCCCCAGAGCCCTTTCTGCAGGGCTGCTCTCCAGCCACTCCTCTCCCAGTTTATACTTGTGCCTTCTATTACTCCATCCTAGGTGCATTTCAGCTTGTTAAATTTAATCCCATTAATCATTACCCAATGCTCCCATCTATCTAGATGCCTCTGCGAGGCCCCTCCTTCAAGAGGGTCAAAAGAACCTCCCAGTCTGGTATCATCAGCAAACTTGCTAATGGTGCATTCAACTCCTGCATCCAGATTGTTGATATATATACTGAACAGAACTGGCCCTGGAATTGAACCTTGAGGAACACCGCTAGCAACCAGTTGCCAGAGCTCTTCCCTTCAGCCAGTTCTTCACCCAGTGCACCGGGAACCTGCTCATCCCACAGTTGGGCAAATTGTCCAGAAGGATGCTGTGAGGGACCGTATCAAAAGCCTTACTAAAATCCAGACAGGCTGCATCCACTGTCTTCCCTTCATCCACTAGGAGGGTGCCCTTATCATAGAAGGATATCAGATAGTTAAATGGGACTTTCCCTTTGTGAACCCACGTTGACTGTGCTTGATTGTGTTGTCCTTTAAATGCCTGTCAATAGTACATGGTACAAACTTCTCCATAATTTTTCCAGGAACTGAGGTTAGACTAACAGGTCTGTAGTTCCCCAGGTCTTCCCTCACACCGTTTTTGTGGATGGCATAACGTGTGCTAGCTTCCAGTCAGCAGGGACCTCCCCAGGCTCCCAAGACCTCTGGTAGATGATTGGGAAGGGTCCTGCTGGAACACCCTCTAGCTTATTCAGAACTCTGGGATGAATCCCATCAAGCCCCATGGACTTGTGAATGTTTAGCTGATACAGCTGGTCCCTTACAATTTCAGTGTCCACAAATGGAAAATCGCTGTTCCCACACGTGTTGTACTCTGACTCAGGGGACGGGGCAGCCCAAGGTCTATAAGTAGTATTATTAAATGCCTCTGCTTTTTCTTCATGATGACCATCTTTCACAAGTATTAGTCTAATGTTTTCTTTAAACCTCCTCTTACTATTAACATACTTTAAAAACCCTTTCTTGTTATCTGAAACAACACTGGCCAGTTTCAGCTCTAATGAGCTTTGACCTTTCATGTCTTCTCCTCACATAAATGAAACACAGATCTGTACTCTTTCTGCTAAGCCTGACCTCACTTCCAGAGATCATGCAGTTTCTTTTTCCTCCTGAGCTCCATGAGGAGTTCCCTGTACCGTCTAGCTGGTCTTCTGCCTCTGCTTGCTTTCTTGACTTACAACACAGTGGAATTGCCTGCTCCTGTGCTTCTAAAAGGTGGTTCTTAAAGACTGACCAGTGCTCATGTACTCCTAAGCCCTCAAAAGCAGATTCCCAGGGTACTTTGTTAAATATCTCCCTGAATAGCTCAAAAGTTAACTCTCCTGAAGTCCAGGGTAGCAACTCTGCTGTCCTTTTTTCTCATTAAACCAAATATTTTAGACTCAACCATTTAATGATCACTGTGGCCTAGACAACCACTTACCATCACATCCCCCACAAGTACCTCTCTATACACAGATAGCAAGTCTAGAAGGGCATCCATCCTAGGTGGCTCACTGAGTACCTGTCTGGAGTGGTTTGACCCTGGCTGAATGCTAGGTGCCCACTGAGGCCGCACTTTCACTCCCCCCTCAACTAGACAGGGGAGAGACAATAGAATGAAAGGCTTGTCGGTCAAGGTAAGGACAGGGAGATCATTCAGCAATTACCATCAAGGGCAAAACAGACTCTACTTGGGGAAATTAGTTTCATTTATTACCATTCAAATCAGAAAAACACTTTCTCCCCACCCCTCATTTCTTCCCTGGCTTAACTTAATTCCTGATTTCTCTATCTCCTCCCCACCAGTGGTGCAGTGGGACGAGGAGTGGGGGTTACGGTCAGTTCATCACATGTTGTCTCTGGTGCTCTTTCCTCCTCACACTCTGCACACTCTGCCCCTGCTCCAGTGCAGGGTCTCTCCCACAGAAGACAGTTCTCCATTAACTTCTCCAGTGTGAGTCCTTCCCATAGTCTGTAGCTCTTCACACACTGCTCCAGTGTGGGTCCCTTCCGTGCAGTGCAGTCCTTCAGGAACAGACTGCTCCAGTGTGGGTCCCCCCCAGAGTTACAGGTCCTGACAGAAAACCTGCTTCAGCACAAGCTTCCAACAGGTCACAGCCTCTTTTGGGCATCCACCTGCTCTGGCATGGGGTCCTCCATGGGCTGCAGGTGGATATGTTCTCCACCCCTAACCTCAATGGGCTGCAGGGGGACAGCCTGCCTCACCATGGGCTTCACCAGGGATTGCGGGGGGATCTCTGCCCTGGTGCCTGGAGCACCTCCCGCTCCTCCTTCTTCACTGACCTTGGTATCTGCAGAGTTGTTGCTCTCACATAGTCTCACTTCTGTCTTCTACTGCATTTATATTGCATAGATTTCCATCCCCCCCCTCCTTTCTTAATATGCTATCCCAGAGGCACTAACACCATTGCTGATTATCTCAGCCTTGGCCAGTGGCAGGTCCATCCTGGAGCCAGGTGGTATTGGCTTCATTGGACATGGGGGAAGCTTCTGGCATCTTCTCACAGAAGGCACCCCTGTAGCCGTCTGACTACCAAAGCCTTGCCATGTAAACCCACTACACTGTGACAAGAAGTAGCCCTCTGTCCCAGCACTCCAATCATGGGAGTCATTCTACCACCAAGTCTCGCTAACACCAATGATATCATAGCACTGAGAGCCAACCAATGTTTCCAGTTCATCCTGTTTTTTTCTCATACTGTGTGTATTGGTGTACAAGCATTTCAGATATGTTCCTGGGCTCACTGTGCTTCCAGGAGCAGTGAAAATGTTCCTGCTAGCTTTACCACCCTCAGGAGATGCCATGCAAACCCTTGGCTTACCTACTGCAATCCTGTTGGTATCCCCTTGCCCCATCAATTTTACTTTAAAGCTCTCTCAATCATCCCTGTCAGTTTATGTCCAAAGACCCATTTACTCCATGGGGACAGGTGGATCCTGTCAGGCCCCAACATATTTTGTCTCTCAAAGGTTCTTCTCGAAGGCACCAGTCCTGGAGCCAGGTATTGATGTCCTGGGCTTGCCTGTTATTTCTGAAGTCTCCCCTTGTTACTGGGAAGACTGAGGAAAATACTGCCTGTGCTCCCAAAAATTTTAGCATTCTTCCCAGGGCTCTGCAGTCTCTTCTGATTGACCTCAGACTTTTTGTTGCGACATCATTTTTTCCCCTCATAAAAGAGAAAAATGGATATTGGTCTGAGGGTTGGACTAGGCTCTTTAGTCTTGTGACATCCCTAATTTGGGCTCCTGGGAGGCAGCAAACTTCCCTGAAAAGAAGGTTCAGTCTGAAGATGGGTGCTTCAATTCTCCACAGGAAGGAATCACAAATGACCATAACTTGTTCACTGTTTCCTCTTGGCCCTGGTCTTAATGCAGGTTTTCTTATGAGGGGTTGGTCTCTCTGACCTTGGCAAGACTGCTTGCACAGCTTCCTCCTGCTCATTATGTGTTTCACCTACCATACCCAGGGCCTTGTGCCTGTTCTATAAGGGTATCTTAGAGGGTAAGGAGGGGTTTCTTTTACCACTCCATGCTGTAATCTTCTTCCATCCCTCCTTATCACTTAGTACACTGACTTCCTCATGGCACAGAGCAGGTCCAGGACCTGCCTCATTGTGGCCATTTGTGAACTGAATATGAAATGGCCTCATTGTGGCTATGCTGAGTTCGCTTCTATGCATCATAGATGACAGAGTGCAGCTCCATTGATCAATCTCCCTCTCAGACTCTTAAATACTCCTCAGTCTGCTCACCTCCTCCTGGAGCTCAGCCACCAAGCAGAGCATCTAGACACACCTGCCACAGTCTTGTTTGCAGATACTTCCCACCTCTAGGAATATCCCTTCACACATCCTACGGTCAGAAACCTGGGCGGTCGCATACTTGAACAAGACCTCTGTCTGTGTGGCTGCATTTGTTTTACCAGGTGCCAGAAGCTCAGGAAAAGCAGAGGACACTGCTTTTTGTTGGGTCATCACCATACTGCCATGCGCCTGCCTGCTAGAATCATTTAGGTTGAAAAGACCCTTAAGATCATTGAGTCCGCCTATTAACCTGACACTGCCAAGTCCACCACTAAACCATGTCACTAAGTGCAACATCTACATGTCTTCTAAATACCTCCAGGGATGGTGACTCAATCACCTCCCTGGAAAACCTGTTCCAATGCTTGACAGCCCTCTTGGTGAAGAAATTTTTCCCAATTCCCAATCTAAACCTCCCCTGGCACAATTTGAGGCTGTTTCCTCTTGTCCTATCACTTGCCACTTGGGAGAAGAAACTGACACCCGCCCCACCACAACCTCCCTCCAGATAGTTGTAGAGAGCAATAAAGGTCTCCCTTTCTGATAACTAAACAACCCCAGTTCCCTCAGTAGCTCCTCATAGCACTTGTTCTCTAGACCATTCACCAGCTTTGCTGTTCTTTGTTTGCACTACAGCACCTTGAAGACCATGGTGAAGTAGGTTGTCCCCCTGCAGTTCATGGAAGACCACAGTGGCACGGATACCCACCCTGCAGCCCATGGAGGACTCCACACTAGAGCAGATGGACATGCCCCGAAGGAAGCTGCAACCCATGGAGAGCTCACAAAGGAGTAGGCCCCTGGCAGGAGTTTGCAACCTGTGGACAGGCCATGCAAAAGCATGTTTTCTGGCAGGAGCTGAGGCCCATGAGGGATCCATGCTGGAGCAGTCTGTTCCTAAAGGACTTCACCCTGGAGGGCAAGGGGTAGGGAAGTAAAAGAATTATGAGTGAAGTTCAGCGTGGGAAGAAAGGAAGGATGAAGGGAAGGTGGTTTTACTTTTGTTCTTATTGCTAACTATCATACTTTATTATTAATTGGCAATAAATTAAATAAATTTCCCCAAGCCAAGTCTGTTTTGCCCAAGATAGTAACTGGTGACTGATCTCCCTGTCCTTATCTTGCCCCACAAATTTTTTCATCTTACTTTCCCCCTCTGTCCCACTGAGGAGGGGGAGTGATAGAATGGCTTGGTGGGTACCTGGTGGCCAGCCAAGGATAACTCACCACACTGTTATGTCTCCTCCTTTACGAAGGCCTTCGAACATATAGGAAGTTCCTCTCTGGAACTTGCAGACTTTGAGATCAGACATATTTTTTTCTGGATTTCATTCACTTGGGATAGAGTGATTCATAAGTGAAATTACATGAGAACAGAATCATGGAAGATCTCAAAAAAAATCCCCAAAATCTTTCCCAGCTGTAAACACTACTGCTTAAGCTCAGCTGTTTCTTCATTACACATTAACATGAGCATTCTTGACTATCACTTTGACAGGTAAATCATGGCATTATCTGTGATTTTAAGTGCAGTGTACGGTCTTGAAATGATCAACTTACAGGGTTATTATTGATGCTTTTTTATTATTATTTTTCTTGTCAGTGGTCTTTGGTCAGGTTCCAGTGCAGCAATTTGACCGATATAAGCCATAACCACACAGTTGCTAACACTTTATGAAGATCAGATCTGTACTGGGCATGGCAAATTACACACTTTCTTTTCTTATTTTATTTTTTCTTTTTTTAAGCCCAATGTCAGAAATAACAGATCAGTTGCCGGTCAGGGTTGAAATAAGCAGCAAAGATCTGAGCTGGAATACTTGTTTACTTCTTCTCAAAGTAAAAATAAATATGTTCACCCCACTGTACAAACTTTCAGATCTTGGATCTAGATGCACTGTAAAAACAGGGCACAAAGAATTGTGGAAGAACTGCAGTGAGCAAAGAAAACTCACTCTATATTCTTCTAGTAAGCCTCTCACTAAGAATGTTAAAGCTATGTTAGGCCATAATGAATTTATTACCCAAAAAAGCACAATGAAAACCAACATAAAGGTGCAGCAAGTATTTTCTTTCTGGTTTACAGTGACTTCTGAACTGCCCTTGGAACATTGCTCATCACACCATTCTCCAGGTTGTGCATTAAGTTTGAATTCATCCTGTACTGATGGTCTCAAAGACAGATGTGCAAACATTTCTCATTTACTCTGCTTGGAATGAAGATTAGAAAAAAAATATTACATGATTTAGCAATGGATCATTGATCCAATAGCAGTGAACCCACTGGAAACTCCAAATTTTCATATAATATACTGAATGCCAGGTTAGAGGTAGCATAAAATTAATCTAAATTAGACTAACTTTTACTTTCACTTATAATGCCTTAAAATTGTTTACATTTACTTCTGTGTTAATGACATCAGACTAATGAAAGCTAAGATAAAACTGGAAAGTGAGAGAGTGGTGTTTAATTAGATATGCTATTCATCTGCAGGAGAAAAAGAGTGCACAAGATTGCAATAGAACATGGCCAGTTTTGTCTGTGAGATGGTTTCATCAGATAACCAACAATCCTGCGGATAGATGACTCGGTCCAACAGTTTTTGAGATCATTAATTCTTCCCTGGATGTCATATACACCACACTTTCTGTGTAGATTAATTTTAAAAGTCAGTGTTATTATTACTGTTATGAAAAATGTAATAATAATTTCTGCTTTACCAGAGCATGTCATGTTAGGAACCGCACAGAAATGGAAAAGAGTCAGGTAACTGCATGCATGCATCTGCTGATGCTTGATCAATGAGACAAGCGGCTTGTGTGATGCAGTAGAGACGTGAGAATCAGTGGATAATGATAAAGAGAAAGTAATAGCCTAGGAAAATTATTTGTGAAGGAGTCTTCTTAATGAATAGAAGAAAGAAAACTGTGGCTGATGGGACCAGAGCATGATGTAGCAAGCAGAAAGATGATAACAAATTGAAAATTTTAAGCACTTTATGCAGTTATTATTTTACAAGCACATAGCTAGGCTATAAAGACACAGTTTGGATAGTGATATTCTCCACAGTGGTTGAGAAAAGGAATTTCTAACAAGAGCTTGCCTAAGTAGAACTCTCATTTCACTGCCCTATTTCATCAGACAGCAGGTTTCTAGACATTATAATCCAAAAAAATTTAAAAAGGCAAAGTGAGATTGTTATGAGTCATCACTCATCACTCCACTCAATGTATTTGCATGCAGAAAAGCAACCATTATTTTATTCAGGGTTTATCCAACTTCATCTCTGTGTTTCTCTGAGAAGTACATTTCCAATTGCCTATGGAAGGATTTTAGAGTGGTTTAAGGCATTTAGATGTTTTTAGTGCTGTTGTTGATAAGTGTTTGAGTACTGCAGTTTCCCTACAAATACCTATCATGTAGATCAGAAATTTTTAAACTACGCATGTGAATTAAAAGGAAGTAAGTAAATGGCAAATTATTTTGGTTTATGTTCTACAGAAGCTTCCCAGATTTATGCAAAGGTTTCTTTGAGAGAGCAAATGTCCACCAGAATTTGTCAAAATTCAGAACTGCTCCATCAGTTTCCAAGAAAAAAAACCTTTCAGTAAGTACTTCCTCTGAAGAAAGAATATTTTGTTCTCAGAAAGTCACTTTGTTTAAAGACTGTCCAAAAAGAGTAGGGAATTAGTTTATATTATGAATTTGATGTCAAGAATGAAAAAATCTCTCTTTTATGAATAAATTTAAAAGTTATGCAATCAAAGGAAAACTTATATTGTTCCTTAGTACACAGCAAGTACTTCAGTCAGCTCATGAAGAAAGTAGTACAGGTTGCTGTTTGCTTCAGGTAACTGTGGAGAGGTTTCCTATTTATCTTAAACTAAACAGAAAAAATGTTGTGTAGCATTGTGACCATTTTCCTTCAATATTATTTTTTTTTAAATTACCTATGAAATAATTCCAATGGCAATTATCTTCAAAATCATACAAAGATAACAGATTCTTCCTTGCTGTACACAAGGTTAGTTTATACCAATATCTTTGGAAAAGTTGGGATAGAAATAACAATAAGAAGGAAATCACAAATAAATGAAACAAAAAATTACGATTGAAATGGCTCTTGTAAGTTATAAGATGAGCTGTCTTTCTAAGGAAGTTCATATCTTTGCTTACATTCATTCCCAGCAAAGACATTTCCTCACATTTATTTTGATGAAATGTCATCGTTGAGATCCAACTTTATCACTACAGTCAATGGTGTGAAATCGGCCCCGACCTAGGACAATGGGTTCTTTGTCTAGGCTAAAGTATACAAATGCCACAAAATTATAACCAGTAGTTATTGGCCTTAACAACATCTATTGAAAGCAGTATGTAAAAAGAAGGAAGAATCTCTATTGGTAGGAATGTTGAGAGAAGAGTAAAATGCAAGACCTCTTTTTAAACTGTCAGATCTCTAAAGAAAATAGATATTAAGCTGGGTCATTCTGTGAAAAGTGTTAGAAGAAGGGACACTCTTTACAGATAAATGGTGAATGGGTTGTAAGACAATGTACAGAAGATAACAGGGTGTTTTAATTATGTCCATTAAACTAGTGCATGTAGGGATAATTAGAATTTAATTAATTTTATTTATTTTTTCCACTTTTCTTGGAATTTCATTTTATCATAGTACAACTCGCCTATTTTTGGCTGCTGAGTTGTCAGTCTGACCAAAAGAAAAAAGAAAAAAATTCATACTACTTTCTTCTTCACCCATTTAAAACCCCTATTTTTTTGCTACACAGATAAATGAAATGGAAAATCTGTCCACTAATTGTGTTATCTCTCCAAACTCTATCCGAGGGTGCCATAAAGGAAGAGCTCTGTAGCACCAGTGACTAAGCTCCATTATGAGTTGCTATGCTTTTATGAGGCTGTAGAAAGGCATTTGCAAATATAATTTACCAGTGACACAATGAAAGCACATCTCTCCAGTGTTCAGCAACCACAATGACATTACCAAGACAATGGAGCAAAATACTTTTCTAGAATAGTATGCTCAAGTTTAGGTAGAAACATGTAAATACTTATATGTGGACTAAGTGCATAGTCCATGGAAATCAAGTTAATGCCAACGATGGACTCTAGAAAGTAATTTCCAATCTCTAAAATAGAAAGATAAATTTGTGCTCAATTCATGATCTTCTAAGCACCAGTGTCCAGTGCTGGTTTGGTTGTACTAGGATATTCAAAACATCTTGTTAGTCAATTTGACTTAATTGCTATCAGAGGCTACAGCTTTCCAGCTAAAGACAAAACATACCAGTGCATCCTGTCAGTTGTTAAGCTGGGTCATTTTCTGAACTCTAGTATGTTGATTAGGGGGCACAATTCAAGTGCTTATTTCAGAGACCCACAGGAATTTGATCTCTGTGTAATGTTCCAGAAGGTACAGGTCTTTCACAGGTCCAGTATCCTCTTCTATGTCTACATACTAGCACCATGTAGATGTCCCAGATAGCCTAGGAAAACAAAATTAATAAACTCATGCCTCTGTACTCTGCCCTTGATGTCCATTGGCTATGACAGTAGTTTATGTACCTTAGTCACAATTAAGCACTTTTTAATAAGAAATAAATCCAAGTATTTAAATCTTGAATGGAATACCATTCAATTTCTATCTGCCAGTCTCCAGCTGAACCCCACCTGGTACTTCCTAGCGCTGAAGTCACACCACTGATGTATAAAGTTTAAGTATCTATTACAATTTTCCTGTATTATCAGCTGGTATATATTGGTCTGGTCCTAATTTTCTGAACAAGAAGACTTTCCTCAGCTAGAAAACTTCAAAGAAGGATATTTATTTTAATCTTGTTAGTTCACTCTGTTTTTCCTTCCTAAACCATTTTCAGGGCTTCATGTTTCATCTCTATCCTATTAAGCTTTTAAGAAAACCAGAACATGTTTAACAGGTAAATTGTTGTTCTATATCTCTTTTTTTTATTTTTTGTTGTTGTTTTGTTTTGTTTTGTAAGAGTTTCAGGTATTTCTGGATGGTGGATGCCTTTCTGCCTTCCAAATGGAAGTCCCAAAGCTGCTTCCTCAGCTTGACTGCTCTCTGGTTTGCTCTTCACCTTTACTGTCACTGTTTCACATCTGCCTCCAAAAATAATTTGGTTGAGACTTCACTGATGTCTCTCTTTGGACTGTTACTATCTGTTCTTTCAGACAGCTGCTGTTCTATACTAAATATTCCTTGCCAGTCATTCTAGAAGTAATAATACCTGTTTTGTAATTTATGTATTGATAAATACGAGGTTCTCCTAAAGACTCTGACACAGTTTCGTAACAAAATAAATAGGAAGATCTTACAACAACGATCAGATCTCAGAAATTATCTCTGAAAAAAAAATGGATAATTACTTTTAGAGACTCAGTTCCAAAGAACCTAACTCAGACTTTATCAAACTGAGTAAAGGTGGGCAACCAGCCTTTCTATAGCAAGAACAGAAATAAGGCTGGGAGAATGGAGCTGTGTGCAGTGGGAAAGTAGCCATTATCTCGCACATTTGCAGTCAAGTCATTTCATTAAAATTTGCTCCTTACTCCTGGTGTTCTAACTCAACAGGGAAATACTTTGCAGTTTATTAGACTCCTGTTTCTCCTCAGAGAAACAGGATATCACAGGGCTTGTCTGTTTAATGCAGTATCAACATTTCCTCTTGGGAGAAGATACCATTTTCACTCCCTCAAGTGAGCAGCATTTGAAATCAGTTCTGATTAGTGTTCTCCCTACTTCATCCAGGTTCAATTAGTGGAGGATATTGAAGCTGTGAATTGCCTGTCATCCAAAGCTTCCTGGTATGTTTACAAAAGCAAACAGACTATATTATAAGAGTATTGTATATGAAAATGGAGCTATTTATTAATATACTTTTACAACAACATTAGCTAGGAAATAAGCCCTGTGGTTATTTCTCCTCACAGTATATGCTTTGTTTTCCATCCCATCAATGCTACCACCCATTAAAAGAAGTCAAAAATGCTACAAGAATACAGAATATTTTCACTGCAGATTCAGGAGTATTTTACTGCAGAAAAAATATTTTGGGTTTATGGAAGAAGAGAAATTTTAAGATGTCTAGTGGATTTTTTACCATCTGGTCTGTTTTACTATCTGACTCTCCACATAGTATCTAACTCTCCATGGAAGAAAGGAAATTACATCATGGTTTCAAAGATGTCTGAAATGCTGTGAAATGGAGGGCAATTTAAGGCTAGATTTTACCCACAGACAAGGAGCAGGGGAATAAGGCTACCTTTAAAACCCCGTTAACCTGGCTGCACAAGGTTCCATTTGAATGCTGTGTAGCTAATGTTTGTGATCAGACAGGGCAGGAAAAAAAAGTGATAAATGGGTAGAGTAATTTGGGCAGGAAGAAAATGAGCACTTTGGAGAGGGTATATGCTTTGATTTTTCTTTAACTTTCTAACTCAATAGAGTAAAAATAGGTTGTTTGTTTTTTTTTTAACTATTAATTGAACATGACTGTCATTCATTTAAGTTACATTTAATGCCTGAAACTGCTCTTTACATATCTGAACCTGACTATTGTATTTGTTAACATCCTCTATAATCCAAGTCCCAAAATTCAGTATTAAAATAAAAAACATTAGCACAAATTACTACCTACTGCCTACAGAGTATAAAGTGATTCATACTTGCCTCTGTACCAAAAGACACAAAATACCTCATTGGCTGGGGAGTGAAAAGTCACATTTTGGTACTTGCCTTAATATAGCTGCAACACCATGTATGCCCATCTTCATGAACTTTATAACTTTTGCTCTGGGCCAATGGCTATAATAATCTGCTACTCTTCTCTGCTTCAAGAGGCAATGATATACCAGCAGTTGGGTTTTTTTAAAGTTTTTAGGTACCTAAACATGTAAATTAATACCTACTGATATTTCAAAACCATGCAGAATCCTAAATATCATTGATTCTTGTGGGGAATTGATGTTTAGGTTCCTCAAAATTGTAGTGGGATCCTACCTGCATCCTTAATGTCTTTGAAAGTCTGGCCTAAGGTCTCCAAAATCACATTGCATTGTTGGCTGATGCTGTATAATGGTGTGAATAACCCAGATGCATACATGTATTTATTTTCTTTGCACCTATGCATCACTAATAATACTGAGGGATAAAGATGAGCAACAAGATACCTTCAGCGGGAAAAACACATTCTCCTAGAGTATTTGTATGCTAATTACATCCATATTGTTTTATTAGTTGCAGTATATTTAAGATAAATTAATCGTTACTAATGTAAGGTTCTAAATGAAATAATATGATTACTGTTTATGTGAATTTTTAAAACATTCTCAAGCAAAGGAAGAAAGATACTGTAGCAATCTATTAGTTAACTATAGTAATGACTAATTTTTGTAAAACTGTTGCTGTTGTGAGTCATATCCTGTGATTTATAGAAGCAATAATGTATTTTTTTTTTAAATCGGAAGATGAAAGACAGTTGAGTATATACAATTGAAAATCAGTTGCTCCCTAGTGATGAATGAAAATTCCCACCAATCAGAACACAGAAGTCAGTCATAAGAGTAATAATAATTAGAGTTTGCTAGCTCATCCAGTGCCTCTAAGCCTGTATATGATGTGGAGGTTTGGCGTCTTTTTGTCTTTTTTTCCTTATTAGATCTAAAAGAAGACTAAGCCCCAAGCATTAGCTCCAAAGAATTCCTGATTAACTCTTTCTTGATTCATGTGGTATTTGCACACATAATAAGCTGCTGAAAGGTTCTGTTCTAACATTCTGAAAGAATACATAGAGCATATTTGATGACTTTCCTACATCTACTAGAAACAGACACCAGACTTAAAATACTTCTGTACTTTAATGGTAATTCATTATTTTAGATAAAAACATTTTTTGGGAGAAGGCAGATATTAAAAATTGCTTTACAACAAATCTGGCAAGCAATATGTAACTCTCAAAGAAGTATTTTCCTAAAATAATATTAAAGTTGCATGTATTCTTTGAAATGACAATAAGCTTAATAAGGTGTTTTCAAAAATATTTTACATAACTTTTCATGAGAAAAAACTTATATTTTCGCATGCTTTTATGTGCTTATGTGGTGTCTGTAGTTATTAACTAAATGCTTAAACATAACAAAGAGATATGATTTATAAGATTTTTGTTATTTTATGTCATTTAATTCACTGACCTGCTCTCTGTTTAGGTAAAGTCTTAAGTTCCTTACCTATCAGAAAGGCAGACAGGAGGTTCAACTTCTGTTGCACACATGAATCCTTCTGGTTGTTTAAATTGATACTTGCACTGTTGCAACGCAACATGAAAATGTTATGTAAGTGATATGAATACTTGCAGATGATATTATGGGTTGTTGTTACGAATATTATTTCCATATTGTCTGGAAAAAAATGAGTTGCAATGTTCATCAAGATTCCTGCAGTGCTGAAGAGTTAGCTGATTTCTGCAAAAAATCTTAAATCTGCTGTGTGTTTTACTATAAATCAGAAAAGAAACTGAAAAAACTACACATTTCAGTGTTCTTTTTTCACTTGAATACTTCCTAGAAAAAAATAATTCTTCTATAAAATGAGTAAGCATGACACAAAAAATTGAATACAATTTGTGTGAAACAAAACAAAAAGAAACAAGCTGTTTAAAACTGCAATGAATTGTAAAGGAAAAACTAAAAATAATTACTACTATGACTTCTTAAGCAACAAATTATTCTACAGAACTACCTCCCTTTCTCATGAGTCTTCATTTATTTTAAAATAACTTCTGCTTTTCTTGTATGCAAGTTCCACATCTGAAAGGGCTACTGCAGGGCAGGTGGGGTTTTGTTTGGGTTTTTGTTTGTTTGTTTGGGTTTTTTTTTGTTTTGTTTTCATTTTTTTGCTATTACATGTTTCATCATTCACAACAAATCACTTTCCCCATTGGTTGAAGTTCTAATGCAAATTACACCATTTGGCTTTTCAACTGTCCCATTGTGAGCTACTAATCAGAGAATCACAGAATCACAGAATGGTTGGGGTTGGAAGGGACCTCTGCAGATCATCTAGTCCAACCCCCTGCTAAAGCAGGTTCTCCTAGAGCAGGTTGCACAGAGTCACATTCGGGCAGATTTTGAATGTCTCCAGAGAAGGAGACTCCCCAGCCTCTCTGAGTAGCCTGTTCCAGGGCTCCATCACCCTCAAGATAACAAAGTTCTTCTTCATATTTAGGTGGAACTTCTGTGTTTTACTTTGTGTCCATTGCCCCTGAGCGTTACTGAAAAGATCCTGGCCCTGTCCTCCTGACACTCATCCTTAGGATGTTGACAAGATCCCCTCTCAGTCTTCCCCAGGCTAACCAGGCCCAGCTCTCTCAGCCTTTCCTCATAACAGAGAAGCTTCAGTCCCCTCAACATCTTCTTAGCCCTCTGCTGTCCCCTCTCCAGTAGTTCCCTGTCTCTCTGGAACTGGGGAGCCCAGAACTGGACACAACATTCCAGATCCAGCCTTACCAGGACAGAGTAGAGGGGGAGGATCACCTCCCTCGACCTGCTGGCCACACTTCTGCTAATGCTCCCCAGGATCCCATCGGCCTTCTTGGCCACATGGGCACACTGCTGGCTCATGGGCAACTTGCTGCCCACCAGAACCGCCAGGTCCTTCTCCACAGAGCTGCCTTCCAGCAGGTCACCTTCTCGCCTGTACTGGTGTATGGGGCTATTCATATGGTCTTGACTACAGAATCACATCAGGGAGAGGATATTTGAGATGGTTCATTTTTATTCATTGCTCTTAAAGGCTTCCAAGCTTTCTAATAAGTTATTCCATATACAGTGTCAGTGGTTTGTAATAGGGGACTATGGGCAGCGACTCTACTTGTTGCCTGTGCTATTGAAATGTCATTGTATTTTGTATTTGAGTGAGAACTCATCTTCCTGAAATTCTTTGATTTGGAGATATAACTCCTATCATGCTATTCTAATAGTACCGGAGATATTAGCCAGTGCATAAAAAATGCTGTTATATATAATTTACTTGACATGAAGAAACTGATGCCTCCTGGTTTGAGTCAAACCGATTATTAATCTGTCCACATGTCTACATATAATATTTGCAGTTGCACACTTCTTCATTCTGAGGCCATAACATTTCCATCTGTGGTATTCATATGCAGTATACATTATTCAGGTTAATAAGATGTTAATAATCAAAGATTATTGTAAAATGTCATCACTGTTGATAACAAGTGAGTACACAATGAAGAAAGAATACAGTTGTGGAAACAATTTTAGCTTAAGGCTGAAGCCGTTCTGTTAAATGTGTGTGAAAGAGCACATGGGTTTTCGTTAGTGTGTAATTACCCTAACTACTAGCACAGCAATTTACATTAGCAGCAGTATTCTTGCCTATCTGTTTCTATGGGTTGAAGTTGCCTGCCACTCCTAGCTGTGCATCAGATATCTTCTCTAAGTCAAAAAAGCAAGACAATTTTACTGATCTCAGACAGGACATTCATTCATTTTGAAATGCAAACAAATCCTTTTAAAACAATAACTACTCTTATGCTTACTGTCTCTGTGCCAGTGCCTAAATGATACGAATTCTGTATCACACATTTACAGAATAAAGTGTGATTATAAAATGGCACCTTACTATACAATAGTGATGACAATAATGACATAGACCACTTCCCTCCCTTCCCCCCCGAAATCCATGTGAAACCATATGTTGTTCCGTTGAAACATAATATTATTTAAAAATTGTTCCCAATGCTACCTACATCCTGGTTTCTCTTCCAGCTCACTGTAGTCACCTTTACTTACCGATCCAGAATATTTAGGTGTTTAGTATTTCATTGACTTTTACTATTAAATTCTCCTGCCACATACTTTACTGCTGTTACATTACTAATTAAACTGTAAATAACCTTTTCAAGAATAAATGAGAAAAGAAGCAGAAAAAAAATTCCTACTAGCATTAACATTTTGTATGGGGCTGAATTTTGATAAATGGATTGTTTGTATTTAATAATTTCATCTGCATTTGGTAGAGTTATTGTGTAGTCAGTATATGGTACATCACGGCTAATAAAAAACCAGCATTTCTCAGCAGAAAGAAGTAAGACAGACTGTTTTCAGGGCTAAACTTCTTTTAGGCTCATACATTTGTAAAATGTAAATCAGATTTGTAGTGAAACTGAAAATCTTTCTGAGAAAATATATTTTAACATTCAATTTTCCTTCCATACTGGATCAACACTGATGCCTTTGGACCTAAACCTTGAAGAGCAAATCTGTTCTCTATAGTCTTGTAAGAGAAACACTGGAGGTTTTGGTGGAGGTAGGTAGTTATATTTTTAATTTAATTAATGTTTCAACCTTAATATGGGTAATTCTTTCTGATGGCATGTAAAAATGGTCAGAACTGTTTGGTTTCCTTTCAGTGCTTTAGTCTAGCAAGAAGCTATTGCAAGTTATGATAGTTTATAACTTCAGAATATACAGGTTAATTATAAATTATATATATATATAATTTATATACATTATATATTATTTATAAATGAGATCTGGCTTTAAGAACCTACAACATTATTTGAGCTTTACTCTCCTTCAGATTCTGAAATTCTGTTATCCAGTTTAGTGACATTTTTTGACATCCTTTATTTTCTGTGAAAAAGGCTGTTGGTATAATATGAGAGTTCAGATGGTAAAACTTGTAACAGATTAATTGCATATGAAATATAAAACAGGTTAAAAATGTCACACTGTGAAGCAGAGAAATAAATAAATGATAACTACTGTTTATTTTCAAAGCAACCAAGGAGAGGAACCAAATTTTCTTGTAGCACAGCACAAACAGAATAATGGAAAATTTCCTTAGGGACATCTTGCACCTCAGGATAACCTCTGGCAACAGGTTCTGCTAGAAAAGCACCAGAGCGACAATACTGGGGAAAGTAAAAATGCATGACTTTCTCAAGCTATGAAAATCAGGATATAATCCAAAATGATAAATGATGTCTGGATGTGGAGCATGGACCTTTCCACCTTTGCTCTGCAGCTGTATTAAGCTCTTATCCTTGTGTCCCATCCAAGCTGTATATACACATATGTGTTACATGTCCCATGGAGGAGTGGTAGTGGGAACCAATCTGTGTTCTGCAGATACGTCTGTTGCAAAGCTTAGAGCTTCCTGGGTCCTAATTCAAAATTCAGTGGCGATGCTATAATTTCTTTAGTCTGTTCCGGCATTATTTTTGTCTCTTTTATTCCTCCATCTTTCATTACCTACTTCACACTGAGAGTTGAAATTAACCCTTTTAGCACTCCAGAAAGTTAAGGGTATTTAACTATGAATTGAGTATCATATAGCATGCCTTGTCTTTGACAGAACAGATTCATTTATTCTTGCTTTAAAAGAAACTGACAGTAAGATTTTTAATCCCATGTCACTTCAATATCTTCAACAATTACAGCAGACGTTGACAGTAGTCTGAATTTCATTCAGCTGCAACCGATTTATTTAAAAGAGCAGACCATATGAATAAACCATTTTTTTCTCATGCTAATAATCTAGCATGCCTCTCTGCAACACATTACGTTGTTCAAATTCACGAGTCCCATTTTGCAAAGAAGTTGCATAGTCTTTTTGCACCTAAGCACAGCTGGAATCTGACTAGGAAAAGTACCAATTTTAATCACTTCTGGCAGCAAATTTTAGGTTAACTAGATATTTAAATTTTAATATTCTTAGTTTTGCTTGACTTTCTTCTAATTATTGCATTATATTTCTAGGCTACTAAAGACAAGCAGATAGAGTTATGTAAAATATCTAGGACTGAAGATGCTAAAAACAGTCAACTGTAATTTCTGAACTAAAATTTTGACTTTTTATTGTTATTAAATTATAAACAGATGCAAATTTCAGCACTTTCATGTTGATCCATTCTGACCAACACAAATAGAACTTACCTATATGAAAAACCTTACCTTTATGAACTATACTCCTGTTTACAGGCAAGAGTAGTAATTCTATCAAACAGTATGAATACATCAGTTTTGTCCATTGTGAAAAATGTAAATAATAATTTTTTAAAAAAAAGTGCCATGTAAATTAGGTGCTGTGGAAAAGAGTTAGAAATTATATTTACTTACTTTTGGAAATCCAAGATATATCTTTTACAGATTCAGAATAAATGTGTAGGTGTGTAGCTTAATTAATGATCAAAATACATAATACAATTTGTAAGGGAAAAAAGATACCTGTAGACAAATAAGCAGTTCAAACCTTCCCCTTTGCTGTTAAGTAACTTCCATTTAGTGTCTTCTCTAAAATTTAAGGATAAATTAAAAAATAAAAATTTTACAAGTTACATTGCTAAAAGGAAATTGAAAAATAAATTGAAAAGAGAAAGCATGAAAAGATTTTGTTTAAAACTTGCTTATGTCATTCCAGGGAAAAAGGTGCTGAATATTCAGAGGGAACTGTAAATTTAAAGCTTGTAATAAACTCAAAATCTTTATGGGAACTAAGGAAATTATGCCTAATGGTATGAGAGAAGATTTTTAAACAAAAGAAGTATTACAAAACAAGTGTTACATTGGATAGCGGTAACATTTGCCAGGAAAAAGTTGACACAAAATTAGTTTTAAGAACACAGAGATCCCCCTTTTATTAAATCTTTCAAGGTTATATACTCATAAGAAACAATTATCATATCATTACCCTTGTATTATAAAACTAATTTTCTATTTCAACACTGATGTGAACATACTTAGTTGATTGAAAGGGATGGAGGAAATCCATGCATAATTTTCTCTAATGGGTTGAGTCTAGGGAGAGTTTACCTTCTATAAAAAATAATGAAGGCCGAAATGAAGACACACAGAAGACTTCACCATATGACCATGTTGAAGAGATCAGTCATAGTTTAATGTAAATATTTTCTCATATTTCTACTATATCAGTATAGGTACATAAGAAAAAAAAATATTTTTGTTGGATTCTATTTAACACTATTCTGCTTCCCCCTCCCCCCACCCTAATGCATGACTCGCAAATACCAACTCTTTTACAAGTTTTTTTTAATAGAGAATAGATTCAGAAAAAATTATTTGAGGGAAACCTTTTATGAGCATCTATTACAGCAGGAATTATATAGACCTTAGGCATTTTGAGGAAATCACAATTAAATGGGATGGATGTGTAAAAGAACTGTGAACTTTAGGAGACTGTTGAATTCACAGGAGGAACATTAGTGTGATCACCAGCACAGCTCAGAGCTGTTTGGTGCCTGCCTGCCTGGATCAATCCACAGCACCTTGTCACACACAGGGTGACACACTGACCTTCCTTGTAGGGTGAGTGGGGAGAGCTATGCGAGTATTTTCTGCAGTAACTGCTTCCCATAATCAGATGCAGTCATTAGATCAGCCAATTAATCCCAGATTATTCCATCTAAGTGAAAGTGCTGATTACTGAACTAAAGAGTGAGTAGGCACCTCTTTTTAGCCTAATCAACCTAGGAATTCCATGATGAGTGGGTAGTTTTGGTAGGAGGGCTCAGTGTGTCCAAAATGTAGGTGTAGCCCTGCGAGTAAGATACTCTCCAGAGAGGTAAGAGAACATTTTGGTCACTTCAACATATAAACCTTGCACCTAACTAGAAATTAGTGTAGAGAGAAGAAACAACTTGAAGGAAAATGGTTACTGACTACATCAAAGGATTCAGCCCAAAAGGGGTTTTGTGTTGTTCTTCCATGACTAAAACTGTCAATGTCAGGTTAACAATATATTGAGTATCTGTGGGACTTAATTTTAAAACAAAATGCAACAAGACAGAACACAAATTTAGGTACCTATTTGATTATACAGTAAGGGTATAGGATTTTGAAAACAAATACTTTACTCAGTCATTGAAGTAATTTTGGAAAACTGGCCCATGAATATTTGTCCAAAGTTGCATGGGATATTTTTGAAAACACAGGGAACAGAACATCAGTAGCTAAGCGCTCTCTGGGCACCTTACACCACCTTCCTCTGCTCACTAGTGGCCTGGCAATGAGGTAAGCTAGAAGCTCTGCTCCGGAGCAACTTCATGCCAGCTCTTGTCTTCCTCATGTATTTCTCATGTATGTCACTCTTGTAGATTTGCACAAACCATTACAGAGCTCAGTGAATAATTACTATTCGGTTATTTGTTTAAAGTTAACCCAAACAAATAACATGGCATATTTTTTCAGTTTAAAAAATAAATAAAATGAGTATAGAAATGTAATTCAGAAACATTTCAAAAGGGATCTATCAGAACACAATACTGCAAAAATTGCTCATTATTCAGATTCATTGGGAATTTTTCAAATTAGTCATTTTGGAATTTTTAAGTAGTCTCATTTTTTAGATTAATTTAAGTAATTTCAGTTGACCTAAGACTGTATTGTTCATCAAATAAGCTACTTTCCAGAAACATCTTTCTCAGCTCTCTGCCAGCTGCACCCTCTTGAAGTTTCAAGCAGCTCCTTGTTTTCTGGCATTATAAAGTGAAGAGAGGGGAAATGAAAGGAAAAGAGATGACAGATTTATCATAATTTCTTGTGTATAATTGATCATTGTCAAAAATAACTTCTTGCCTGAAAAAGCAATGAGGTTAATCAGGTGCCTGCTGAAATCTCTGCTGATTTTTTACTCATGACTTCTTTTCTCGCTTTCACAGGTGCCATTGTTGCTGCGCTCACCACCATCTGTAGTGCAGAAATGACAGTCACACCAGAGGCCATGACAGAAGCGCTGGCATGAAATGAGTTCATTTTCTTTCTAGTAGCTGGTACAATGCTGTGCTTTGGGTTTAGGATGAGAATAATATTGATAACTCACTGATGATTTTAGTTGTTGCTTAGTAGTGTTTGTATTAAGTCAAGGACTTTTCAGCTTCTCAGGCCTTGCTGGTAAGAAGGAGGGGCACAAGAAATTGGGAGGGGATACAGCCAGCACAGCTGCCCCAAACTGGCCAAAGGAATATTCCATATCATACGATGTCATGCCCAGTATATGAACTGGGGGAGTTAGCTGGGGGTGTGGGATTGCTGCTCTGGGGCTGGCTGGGTATTGGTCAGTGGGTGGTGAGCAATTGTATTTGCATCACTTGTTTTTTTGGTTTTTGTTCTTAATTCCTTGAGGTTTATTTCTCTTTCTCCTTTTCTTATCTCCCTTTCCATTACAATAATAATAATAATTATTAGTAGTATTACTTTTATATTTTACTTTATTTCAATTATTAAACTGTTCTTATCTCAACCCATGGGTTTCACCTTTTTTTCCAATTCTTCCCATTCCACCAGTGGAGGAGGGGAGTGAGTGAGCGGCTGTGTTCTACGTAGTTGCTGGCTGGGGTTTTGAGTTTGTCTGTTTGTTTGTTTTCTTTGCACAGAAATTGTCAATATAAAAGCTTTGTCTATTGGAAACATTTGGTGGGAAAATACTGGACTGCATTCTTCATCTAAGTGGTCTAATACTTGTATCTTCTGAATGTTTTCATTCCAAAGAGCTGGCGTTATTTAGTCCAACAAATGAAACACTTCAGACATTTTCTCAATTGTTGTAATTAAAACCAGGCTCCAGCAAAGTAAATAAAGTAATCTTGAGATCAATAAAGCATTGCTATTTTAATGATATCAAAATCCCAGATCATAAAGTGCTAGGTTTCAAAGTGCAGGAAATCTTAGTGAACCCACAGTGGTCTCTCTCTGATGGAGCTCTTGAGCGAAGAACTGGACAGAAATGAAGCATCTTGTTAAAATTCAGCTCTCTGTCTTTGAAAATAACAAAATAAATTTATGGGGAATTGCCATAAATGAAGATGCTGCAATAAGGTGGGGGGGTGGAAGATCAGACAGAAATCGTGACTGAAAGAGTAGATAGGTGACAAAACCTGACATTAATAGGGAGAGGTACCTTCAGTGACAGAGGATATCACATACCAAATCATTCTACATAAGGTGTGTGGAGTTAATGTTTGTGAGGGGAAATCAAAGCTGAAGCCACCTTCAGTCACATTTTGCTCTCCTTGAAAACAAGGAGCCTACCAGACCAAGAGAGGCTCCCCTGGTGTTAGATGCAACATATGAATATCTTGGTGAAATGGTTACAGGCTGTGACAGAGAGCACGACAAGGGCACAGAATATACCACATAATCAATCCAGTGCAGTATTATGCTGAGGGACTGTTTCCTTTCTGTGTTTTTTCTTTCATGGATCTTATGGAGCATCCTCTAGCATCCACAGTTTTCTCCCCAGTCACTAACTCTTTGTGCATTCTCCTATACTTTACCCTTCCTATTCCTGTGACTTAGCCAGATGAACTGAAAGCATTAGTGACACTTCATGTCAGAATCTGCCTGTTAAACAATATGACAAATAATGTGAATATTTGTATATTTCCTAAGATAGGTTTGTACTCTTCTGTCATCCATTAATGTTCTGGTAGAATCTGTCCTATTGTGTCAGCTCTTCTATGTTCTTTTGGCATAACGTTTTAAATGTTTAAGTCCTAAATCTCTGATTATTATAAGAGCTACACATTTGGCAATCTTTAAAGGTTGTGACTTGAAACTGTTTGGCAAAGCGTTTACTTCGTGAGGGTCAATAATTTCACTGTGTGTTGCAGAAGTACCTTGCCAACTTGGAGATTTATAAGAACTGTGAAACATTTGCTTTACTGATACTGATGACCTTTAGATGAACTAACAGCAGGCTTATATTTTTACAAAAAATGCATTCTGCAGTATGTGATAAATGTTGGATTTTTTTCTCAGGGATTAGTATTTCCTTTTGATTTCTTTAAGTCAAATGAGGTCAGATTCTTTAAAAACTATGTTAATAACTCCAGTCAGATTCTTGTGAGAACTTCAAGATTGTAACAGAATTACATCTCAAAAAAAGCTATCAGAAATACCATTGTAAACCATACATGTCGGGAGTTAACCCATAAATTCCCAGTTTGTGGGTATAAAATACAAATATGCCTAATTTTGAAATTAACTTTTACAAAGCAGGAAGATCACAGGCCATCTAATACCTCTTTGGTTGTGCTAGTGAACACAGAGCACTTCAGAAGGTATAACAGAGAAGAAGCTTGGTGAAAAAAAATTGTGGAAAAAAAAAAGGCTGTGATAATAGACTGAAGCTAAAAGATAGGCGTGAAGGTAGAGTAGGGCAAGAAACAGCAGGGAATAAACAAATCATTTAAGAAGAAGCACCATTCTTCAGAAATGGTAAGCTTGAAAGGAAGACATGGGGTGCATGGGAACATCTGAAGCACCAATCATGAAGAATATACAGAGTAAAGCTAGCTGAAGAGACGATACTGATTATCAGTGGGTTGTGCAGATGTTCCAAAAATCACATTCTCTAGATGGGAGAGAACTTCCTAAGGAACTTGCTTTCTGGTAAGAATGCAAAATCAAAAGGCAAAAAAGCTCAAGAATACCTCTAATGATGTGTCAGACCAGGGATTAATAGACATAAAGTGTGTATTAATTGCTCCTTCATTGTCTGCGTGATTCATAACTGTTTTCATTTCATGATATTGCCAACTTGAAATCACACCTCCGAACCCAGAGGTGTCAAACACTAGAGGTTCTGATCCACTCTAACTGTGTAAGGTGTTCTCTTATACAAGTTCAGTAAAAAGGATACTGCTCTTGCTATTCTGACAATATCTTAAATTCTTTCAACTTCATCATTCACAGAAATTGTTTTTTTGTACTTCCTGTTGGAATCTGCATATAGATTTTGTTGAGTCATGTCATACATCTATTGCTGTCCTGATAGATGTGGCAGTAACGCTTGTAAGGACAGATCTCTGAAGAACTTCTATTTCCTTGAGTGTGCTGCGAGATTTATAAAGCTACTTATGAGATATATCATTATTGAGTGAAAGTTCCATTGCAGCACTACTGAAATACTTGAAACAATATTCTTGCATGTTCTTAAGTGACTGGTATAAATATAATGAAATAAATATCCTAACCATCATCAAATTTTTATAAGAAAAAATTACAGAATTTTAGTGATACAAAAATTATGTATACAGTTGGTCTAAATTCTTTCTTCTATTACATGGCTACAGATCAAATGACTTTGCAGTTGTATTATTAATACAGAGCAGGCCATTTGTGTTTGTCAAAAATGTTCTTTAATAAGTAAGAATTTCACAAGTAATTTGGAAAATGCTGAAAAATTGAGCTATATAGCTTCTTCAGAGGATTTTGTTACTCATGCATCATCTGTGAGAGTAAAGTGAGATTCCTATACTTTCTAAACCTGTAATTCATAACACTCCATGAGTTTCTGTTAAAGTGGTAAGAACACTCATAAGTATGTATGTTTCTGCTTCTGATCATCTATATATCATTGGTTTTATTGTTCCTTGGTATCTTCTCTTTTCTATCTATAAGTAATGAGACACATTTAATACTTTTTTCATATGTATATACTTTTAAATAATTAATTCCATAGGCAGAAAGGTGCAGCACTGCAGAATAGAAATAGGTGAACTTTCCTAAAAGTAGAAACATTGATCCTATTGTTGGTATGGAGAAAAATAGTAACACATTTTGAGACAGCAAGAACATAAGAAATTCAATTCTATTACCAGAACAGATCAGTGATCTTTCTAATATGGCAGTTTGTCTCTGACAATAGCCTATAGATGATACTTAAAAAGAACATTTTAAACCCTTTGTAGAGCACCTAATTGAGCAATGCCATGTTATAAGAAAAAAAGTCTTCTGGCCTCTAAGTGCTGACCAGCTTGAAGTGCTTACACATGAGAATTGCCAGACTTCATTGTTATTTCCTATACATTGTATACATCTGGATTAGATTCAGTGGAAGTACATTCAAATGTTGGTGACAGCTCAAAGTCAAATCAGAATTAATTGCTATGTTCATTTTTTTCCCAAAACAATTCAGTTCACAAAGCTCTAAACATTTCATATTTTGCCATGCATTTTGCTGATAGAAAAATTAGTTACTCAGAAGATTCAGAGTAATTGTAAGGAGTGTTTGTAATTGTAAAAATTGTAAAAACTGTAAAAATTGTAAAAATTGTCCTCTTCCTGTCATGGAGTTGTTCTCTCTTGACAGTCCAGGTAAGCAAGGACTGAACATGTTAGTTTTGTTGGTGCAGCTAAAGTGCAAGTATATTCCACTGAGGATGTGACACAGAATTCAATGAGGACAGTGTAAAAAATTCCTTTCGTATCAAAACTCTTCAGGTTTATTTACCTGACACTGTGTATGTGTTTTTGTAAATAATGTAGCAAAATTAAAAATGACACAGTATAGACAGAATAAATTTATTTTTATCATACAGAATACTGAACTTTCACTCACTGTTTCATACTCCTGTGCAACATATGAGACGTATATGTTCTAATATTGTGATCATTATTATATGTGATGGACTAGAGGACAAGAAATGCTGCCTCTGGATTCCTCTTCATATCTTCTAGGCTAATCTTAAGTGTCATTGCTCTTTGCAGCCTTTACATGCTCTTGACAAAGGCATATAGCCATGCTGAGCTGTATCATATTGAGATTACCCCACATCTGTGCTGTGACGTTAGCTCTTGTGTGGCCTTGTTGCCATCAGCCCCTGCTCAGTTCTGTGTTGTTATCTGTGGATGGCTGCTCTCAGTCTTTTGACTGGCTGCACATTCACTGCTTGTTCAAGCCCTGCTGTGACATTTCTTCTGGTGTTTTTATACACACACATACTCTTTCATTCATACGCCATGCAAACTTGTGTATTGATTATACTGTGTATTTCCTTTGCAAATCTCTATGTAAAAGCTTCAGCTTGCTGAATGGAAGGTAAGGAGATAAAATTAACCGCACTTCAGCAGCTGTCCCTGCATTATTTATGCTTAATGTTAAGGCCACAGGTTAATGTGAAGAAGTTAATCAATGCCTTTACAGATGCTAGAAGAACCATTCTTATGAAGTACCAGTTTTAGTTTTGTAATTGAAACTGCCAGACTGAAACCCAGTGACTGCAGCTTTCTTCTTTATTACAGTGTGTTTCATCTCTTCACCACTAAGAAAGGACTTCTTAAAACAAAAAAAAATAATTTGCAAAGTTGGTCTTCTCAAACAGAGCGCAAAAGGATGTCAGCTCAAAATCTCCAAAGAAAGGAATAAGTTAATGATTAGGGATATATTTCTAAGACATTAGATGATTTAACTCAGACTTTATCTTTGTATATTAAAAAGTGCAAATACGCCTAATACAAGACTATGTAATATGTTAGACAGGCTCTGGGTATTTTTAATAAGATTTGTTACTCATATTAAAACTACAAATGGCCTTGCTTTCATCAGGATACTATTAGCTCAAGTTAACACTGTGCTTTTTTTCTGTGGGGAAGCCTTTAGCTATCAAGTTACTTTTACTAAGCAGAAAGTAGATGTTTCCCTTCCTTTACTCTATGTACTTGAACTTAATAAATTCAAGTAGGAGGGAATCCTGCAGTTGACACTTAGAATTTCTTTTCTATTAGACTGAATGAGCAGCAGATAATGTTCTGTTTTGATGTCTATTGCTTAGCCACCTCTGACATAAACAAAGCACAAATTTTATGCCAAGAAAATTAAAAAAAATATGAACTGAAATATAAACAATGGAAAAGATATATTAAAAAAAATAATCGCGGAGTTCTCTATTTGCCTTTGGATTTCTGAAACTTTCAATTTTCATGGAAGACTTATCATATTCTGTAGTAGTTATAGTGAACTCACACAAGAATCATGACATGCATTTTGAAATGTAAATGCATATTTTCAAGAAAAAATTTATCTGAAAATGTTATTTTGTGAATGCCAGATATCTCTAATGGTATTGTAATAATCTTAAAGAGCATACATAAAACACCCCAAGAGTTGATTTTTCATTGTTAAAATGTTTGAATTATGGGGGAGGAGGTGGGGGGGAATAATCATGATGAAGTGTCATTTATGTTTCCCCAAAGCTCTTGCTGAGATCTCCATAAAAATGAAAAATATTTCTTAATGTCTGAAAGAATAATTTTTTCTTCAGCAGAGTATATCATGGTAGATGCTACCATCTACTTAAAACAGAGCTGTACCTGAAATGTCTTTGTTGGACTGTAATACCTTGTAATGCAAAATTTTACACGACTCCTTAATTTCATAGTGTGTATAACCCAAGAAATAAATAAGGATTGCATGCCTTTGTGGAGATCTCAGTAGTTTTGAACAGTTTTGACCAGTGACTGTACTACAATTATGAATTCACAGATGTTTAGCCTCTGAAATACTAGCAGACAAAGTCTGAAAAGACTTTAAAATTGTGTACTTTTTTCACTGCCACAAGTTTAAACTTCCTTCTCCTCTAATATTAAGGAGAATTCAAAATCTACTGCTAGGTAAAGGATTAGTGGTTCACATAGGAAACTTGGGAATAGCTCATTTTAGGTGCTGGACAGTACAGAAAATGGATATCTATTTTTCTCATTCTGTTGCTCGTCTAACATTCTGGTTTTGTTTGTAGGAAATAACACCAGGTGAAATACAGACAATAGTACAAAAAATAATTAATGTTATTATTTGTATTTTAGAAAAAAGTTGCTAAAATGGCCTTACTTATGCAAATAAGGCCTAATTACTGTCAATAAAAGATCTAAGTTGTAATATGTATCTTGGAGTAATGTCAGGATGTGTAATTCCAAATATTTCAGCACTCTAGCAACCAATATTAAATCCTTAGCATCTCCATCTCTTTCAAAACCCACTACCTGCAATTAAGCAATTTCAGGAACCATGTGCACTATATCTGGTGTTTTCAAACGAGGTGCAACAGTCTGCCTGACAAATAGAGAACTTAGTTTTTGCTTTAGCAAAGGAACCCTGAACCTGAGTTGATTTAGCTGAGTGTATGAAAACAGTGACCCAGAACAGAATCTGAACGGCAGCAAAGCTCTTTCTTTTTATTTATGAAAACTGTGGTTAATCCTTTGCCACAGTTTTATGTAGAAAACTCTTCTTTATGAAGGGCAGTTCTTTAGAAATGAAGTGGGCAGAATTCTGAACTCTTGCAGAATATACCAGACATTGTCCTTTCTGAAATACTTTGGCATGAATGAAAAAATTCTTTGCTGATGAGATTTTTATCTTGTCAATTAGATTTTAAGGAGTTCAGGAAAACTTAAAAAAATAATTAAACAATATTTACATGAAGAGCTGCTTTGCAAATTGGAAGTAGTTAAGATTAATTGCAACAACATACTGCAAATACTATATTCCACATTTTATGAAATTAACAGTCTATAAAAGTCAAAGTAGGGAAATTAAATTGCTTTCCAAAAACTAAGGAGAATTTAGTGCTTTAAGTAATAAAGGCAGGGAAGATTTTAGGACTGTCTTCTTCCTAAACATGTTGATTCCTATAGCACAATGCTCCGAGGGGTCAAATTTGAGTGTTCTGTTACTAAGGGGTTTTTATTTAATAACTTAAAGACCGCTTTTTGAAAAGAATGCAGAGACAAAAGCAGGTCATACATGTAACCAGAACATATCAGAACTTACTAGCAAAAGCACAAAAGACAGACAGATATCTGTCAAGATATCTAATACTTTACAAGACACAATAAGTAGATCAGGGGTCCTCAAACTTTTCAACCAGGGGGCCGGCGCGTGGATGAAGTGGCAGCAGTCATCTGCGGCTGCTTGGTTTCCCCCCCAACCCCCGGCAGGGGGGGGGGGGGGGGGGGGGGGGGGGGGGGGGGGGAGGGCGGCGGGGAGGTGTCTTTAAAGACCCGGGGGGCGGATTGAGGACCCTGGGGGGCCGTATCTGACCCGTGGGCCATAGTTTGAGGACCCCTGATGTAGATGAAGAAGTCAAGCTTTGTTCACTACTGACTGAGACATTCCCAGAGGGGAAGGTGCTCTGATGTTCTGAAGAGGTTGATCATCTTCTCTTACCCATTCCCAGCACCACTGCAGGGGAACGGGAGATAGGAATTCTACTGCTACCTCTTCAATTTGACCTTACTAGTGTAAAGGCCTGAAATATCAGAAGAATAAGAATAACTTTGCTATACATTACTTCCAGTCACCAGTCAATTCTCAAAAATTATTTGATAGAGCAGAAAAGAGGATGGAAAGAAAACTTTCTGATGAGTGCAGTATAAAAAAGAAGACAATCCTCAAAAATTGTTCTCATCTGTTTAAAATGCTGGCATGACCAAGGCTTTAATTTGCAACTAAATTTTAAAGAATAGTGTGAATGGATTGTATCCAATTCAGCCCATCAAATTTTTCTTGGCCTGTAATGAGCAGGGTCATCCTTTATTGACTTTTTAGTGCAAGCTAATAAAATATCTAATACTACTGTTAGCTAAAGTATTCTGTTTCCAGACAACTTGATTTAACTGAATAGCTAATTAACTGAAGAATAATGAAGCAAATGAATTCAAATAGTAAAGTAATACCTGCCAATTCATTGTAGAAACATTAATTCAAGAGATGGTAGGGAGAGGGAGTCCTTTGGTTTATCGGTCTGAATAATCCTTTGTAGCTATTAAGAGTTAGACAGCACTCTTGTTATGGAACTGTTTTTCCTTGGCCTGACTCCTTTCCTGCTTTTTAGTGAAAAAATTGAAGGTCGTTGATTAGGATGTGTCTTGTCTACAGTACGTGTCCAGCTATAATCACCTTACTGAAACTGGGTGGGTATACAACAGTCTGAGGTCTGTCAGGATGTTACCCTGTCTTATAAATCACAGAGAATAAAAGAGTGCTCTAATCTAACATTTACACTCTATACATTTAATGTAGACTTTTTACATTAATTGGAGGGGATGGAGAGTACTGAAATAAGAACCGAAGTCACGGTGGATTGAGCTTGCCTACAGCGAACTCAGTGAGCACAGTCATCCTTGAGATCCAAAGAGAGGCAAAAGGTGAATTTGTTAAAAGGGCTATATAAATCAAACCACTCAGATTTAAAGCCAAAGAACATTCTGTTCCTCAATTAGTTTAGATCAATTCTTTCCAAATGTCATCTGCAGTTAATAATATTTTAAGTTTTGCTTCAAAAGAGAGTTTAGTGTTTCTATTTTTGATGTCTTACAAGAGAGCGGGAGTCTAGAGCTGGTCAGAAGGTATTATCCCTTTTGTGATCTAGACCTGCTTCACAAGGCTACCAAGCTTTATCTTGTTTCCTGGTTACGTATCACTGTACCACTTTGATCAGTCCATTTCATAGGTACCATATGATCCATTGCTTCTTAACAGTATGTTCTGCTTCCCGATTTTAAGACAGCACTCTCTTGTCCAGGTTTTGTGGAAGCTGCAGATACATTTTATTTCTTGTTCCTGTATTGTTCACTGGTCACAAGCAGGACAGTGAAAGTTCATGACAGGCTATCGCCTTTTGCATCCATATGCTTACCATAAACTAATTTAGATCTCTATAGTTCTTATATGACTTTCTAGAATAGCATATTTACTTGCTTTCTTGTAAGTCTATTATTTCCTTGTTTTTAACATGAACAGTGATGTATACAGGTAGTCAGCAATCTAATCTTTCTATTTTTTGGAACACATTTTAGATAGAGTGAAGGTTGTTGCCAAATAATGGTCCAGATTTGACTCCTTAGCTAACAGAGCACCATTTTTATAGCCTAGATGCCCTTTTTTTCCCTGCAATCCAGTTGGATTGTAGGTAACCTTTACTCAAAGAAATTAGCTTAAAATAATACTCTTGAAATCCAATTTACCTTATGATTATTATACTTTTTTCTTATTTATCATGGTCATAGTTGATATACCAGCATTTTGTATGTGATTATACATGCTTGGTTGCTGTGGTATCTCCAAATGCTGTGGTCTAGAAAGCAAGTCTCATGAGGGACAGCTGAGGGAGATGGGGTTGTTTAGACTGGAGAAAAGGAGACTCAGGGGGGACCTTATCGCTCTCTACAACTACCTGAAAGGAGGTGGTAGGCAACTGGGGGTAGGTCTCTTCTCCCACATAACAAGTGACAGGACAAGAGGAAAATGCCTCATGTTATGCCAGGGGAGGTTTAGATTGGATATTAGAAAAAAATTTCTTCACTGAAAGGCTGTTGAAACATTGGAACAGGCTGCCCAGGCAGGTGCTGGAACCACCATCCCTGAAGGTATTTTAAAAATGCATAGATGTGATGCTTAGAAATATGCTTTAGTGATGGACTTGGCAGACTTGGTTGAACTTGATGATCTCAAAGGTCTTTTCCAACCTAAATTATTCTATGATTTTATGATTCTAAATGTTCTTTTTGGAGGGTGAAGGTAATACCTCTGTCCATGAGACACAAATAAATCAGTATCAACTTTGGACCATATTCCACAGTTTTCTTGAAAATGCCATATGGGCAAATCACACACCAACCTTTGTTGTATATTTTCTCTGTCCTTTCAGAATATTCTGCCCCATTATCTTCTTTACAGCTTTTGGCTCATGCAACTAACTGATTAAGACAAAAATCTTCTAAGTGGCATTACATCAGAGAACCACTATCTTCTAAATATAGTTACCTTGGCATACAAGAATCATATTCTTCAAAGCTTTGATTTTTAATGCCACCCATATTAAACCAGAATTTTGATAATATAAACCTCACAGGTTGAGTCCCAGGCAAGAAGTTTTCTTGAGGTCAGTATGATTACTCACAAATTCAAGTCAGTAGTTTGATAAGAAGTATTGTTCATAGGGAGTTTGGTGCTCCACCAAAACACCAATGTTGGATTTAACTTCAGCACTGGTTATAATATAGCACAGCAAAAGGAAGGCAAGCCTTGTCACAGAATATTCATTAGAAAAATGAGTTTTTTCACTGTTTGGTAAAACGTTGGGGCAGGGGGGAGGTTGTCTGGTTGTTTTGCTTTGGGGTTTTTTTTTGTTTGTTTGTTTTGGTTTTGGTTTTTTTTTTGGTTATGGTTTGTTTTGGTTTGTTTGTTTCTTTCCAAAAGAAAAGGTGGGGTAAATACTGTAAATATTTGAGTGTCATAAAAAGCAGCATAACATCAACTTGGTTTAATGAGTAGAGGCAAAATGATGAAACAATCCAGAGTGACTTTCTGCTGCTTCGCTAGCTTCCACTGTGCTAGCTAAGGATATCTGATTAGGATAGTATCTATCAGTTAATAATAGTCAAAACATTTCTGAGAGTAATTTTTGAAGTTAAACACAACTTAGTTTAGAGATTTACCCAGAATGAGAATAGATGCAACAACATTTTTCAGACGGATTATTGTCCATCGAGGCTTCCATAGATGTCAGATCACTTTACAGTCACACAAGGAAATGCAATGTTTGTAACTGTGATTCTGACACCTTTGTAAAATAATTCCTCTTGGAGTTTTAATATATTGTTATATACTGTAACCATCATCATAATTTTTTACTTGTCTCTCAGACATGTAACCATAGTTGGACAGGAAGAGAAGGCAGAAAGCTCCTGAAACTCAATTTCCCTGAAAACAAGGTATTCTGCACTGAATAAAACAATCTCTGTTTTATTCATTGTGTTGTGCTGTCGTCAAGAACATTGTCATTCACCATCTCCCCTGTTTCTCCAGCTCTTCAGCTTTTCCCGAAGATAAGAAAGGACAAAGAGCCTTCCACAAACATAGACAGCAGAAAAATTGTACCATTTGGGGCATTATTTTTAAATCACTGTATCCCTACAGCATTGTAATTTCTTTATTTCCTTAAATTTTGCATGCAGCTCATTCTGCACATCTGCCTCAAAGTGAGATCAGCTGAGGTAGATTTTTGTATGAAGTGGCAATTCTCTTCCCTTTGCCATCACATAGCTGCATGAGTTTAATAGATGTTGAACAGGGACCTGCTGAATGGATCAGATTTAAGTCATATTCCTAAATATGGGCAGCCTGCCAGCCTGCTGCATGAGTATTTCCCTTATTAATAACAAAGCAGAAACTGCACCTTTGCTATGTCTTTGGCTAGAGATATGATGTTTTGCTCATGAACTAGAACAGAGATTACAAATTTAAAGCTTTAAATATAATTTTAACTATGTTTTCGTAGTTTTATTACATCTCTGTCTTTTTTTTTTCCTATGAAAAGGAAAAAAGAATCAAAAAAATCCATGTTTAATTTCCCAAGCTGGTGCACCATATTTTTGATCTGACACATTCAGTTGTACCAGTAATATTATGTTCTGCTATGTCAATAGAGTAATGAAACATGACTGAAGTAACCAGAGACGACAATGAAATAGGCCATAAAATATAATAAATTGGAGTTTTCTGAACAAAAAGAGAGGGGAAAAAAGCTCTATATTTTTGTAATTATAATACAGTTTCTTACTTGAGCATCAGCTAAAATAAATGAAAATAATTACTTCACTTTAAACATATATTGTATACTGCTGTCATGGGAATTTTCCATGCTTGACCTGGACTTGTAGTTGCTATGACTATGTTACTTCATGCTGAAGGCACTTTTGAATTTGACACTTTACATTTCAGAATCTTGTTGCACTTTACAAATACTAAACAATATGATACTGCTCTGAATAAAGGAATACACATAGGTGCATGTGTGTATATATGTATACACACACACAAAAAAAGGCAAGATAAAGGCCAAGCCTACACTGCCTCTTGTGACTAGAACAGTTAATTCAGAAGAAGTTTATAGTATCTAGAAACTGACACATGAAAATGGATGTGCAGGTAAACACCATGTTTTAACAAGTCTTAACTGTATAAATGACATATATGACATTTAAAAAAAAATACTCTGCCCTCAAACTGAGATCCCCAAAATCCCTGTGACAGCATTATCTGATATTTATTAGCTCAGACTTGACACTCTGCTGACTTTTTTCAGCAAAATCTAAAAGCACAGGACATGTATTTATGCTTAAAATATGAATACAATATGAACTACTGTCTTTCCACATCCCACACTGTCAACTTTTTTTATGAAAGGATAATTCTTCCACTTAGTTGAGCATATTAACTTACCCAGAGAGTGACTAGTTCTGAGTCCTTACACCTTGCCACAAAAAGGCATACAAAATACTTAAACATTTATCTCCTGAAACTAGTGGTAGGAATGGGAAGTAATTTCTTATCTGCTGGAAGGATTGTGAATAAATACTAATAAAACTTGTATTTGACATAGCAGGGGCAAATTAGAGACCAGATGAACAATTTCTCTGCAACAGATTTGATATAAAATAATGGGGTTTATAGGTCCTGGCTTTATTTTCATCTTGAGCAGCACCACCGCCTCCTCAGTATGTCCTGATCACATATGTTGGGTATGGTAATATTCAGATTTGGAAAAAGAAATTAATCTCAGTCATTCTCAAGGGCTGATACTGAGACTGATGTTGTTTGATGTCTTTTTTGCTGGCCTGAAAAATGGGATGAAGTGCACCTTCAGCTGGTACGCAGAAGGATCAAACTGGTGGAAGCTGGCAGAAACTTTATGAAGTTGATCAAAGCTGAATGTGACATCCTGAACAGACTGGGGACGTAGTGGTTAGCACACAGCTTAGAAGAAAAGGATTTAGGTGTCCCAGTGCACAAACCCAATATTATTCAGCAGTGTATCCTTGCAGAAATTAATAACTGCATGTTGGGCTGAGTGTAGCCAGAGTGAGGAAGAGTGTAGCCAGCAGGCCAAAGTGATTCTTCTCTGTTTGGCACTAAGGATGCAGCACTGAAGGTATCATGCCCAGGTTTTTGCTCCCCAGTACTCAAAAGACATTGACACAGAGGAATCAGTGCAGGGCCTCCAAGGTGTTTATGGGGCTGGAGCACAAGATGTACAAGAAAAGACTAAGGGATTTTGTCCATATGGAAAAAAGAGGATGGAAAGGAGCTGTTTTCAACTACCCAGTAGGAGAGTGTAGAGAAGATAGAGCCAGATGCTTCTTGGAGGTGCACAGTGAAGGTATTAGAGGCTACGAACATGAGCTGCAACAAGGGAAATTCTGAATAGATGTTAGGGAAAAAAGTTAATGATAGGAGTGGTCAAAGTGTGCAACAAATTACCCAGAAAGGCTGAAACTAAATATAGCTTGGAGGTTGGCCATGCTCTGAGTGGGAGGTTGGACCAGAGATTACCTTCAGAAATCCCAGATGACCTTCAGAAATCCCTTGCAAGCTAATCTACAAACCAAATATATGATTCCCAGAAGTTATATTAGCAGGCTTCATTATAGGTTTTTGCATTCTCTTAGATGTCCTGTTCCAAAGAAAATCTTGGGTTTTAATACAAACAATTTTTCTGCTATTGCAGGGACTTAAAACATTGAATTAATGATAAAGTTCTCTTTGTACCTTTAAAGTTTTGCACAGTGGGAATTGATGAACCAAACAAATCCTTCTAGCCCTGTCTTCTTATGTTGATCTGTCTGTGGATATTCTGCTGTCAGTTACAACTCTCTGAGCACGGCTACAATTATCCACTAAAATGAGTAGGAAAAATTATTGAAGAAGTTTGTTCTGAAACACTTTTGTTTTGTCCTGTTTATATTTTATGTCAGTACAAAAGAATGTAGAGGTATACAATATCACTGTCTCATTCCCATTTTGAACAGTAATTTTCCAAGGGTCCTTTATTTTTATGTTGGGGTACCTACATACCTGACAGAATCAAAACTGCATTGAAGAAACCATCTCCGTGACTTTTCTATAATCTCTGAACTTTTATATATCAATGAAAAACTCTATAGAAGTCAAAAATCCACAAATAAGTTTTATTCCTTAATGTAGATTTTATCTGATGTAAAAAAAAAAAAAAAAAAAAAAAAAAAAAAGCTAAGGACTTAATTTCTCTAGCCAAATTTATGTAGTAAAGATTTTTTTTTCCTTTTTTAAAATCTATCATCAGGCTAGAAAATGGTTCAGTGCACTGAACTCAGAGAAACTCACATCCAAATGTAGAGTCAAACATCAATAACTTGTTTATTGGAGGTTATTTCCAAAAGACAAACATTTGCTTATCAAAGCTTAAAAAATAAATCTTAAATTCAGAAACTTGAATGTTATGACATGAGCTGTTTTGTGTGTGTTTGGGGTTTTTTTGGGGGGTGGGGTGGGGTGGTCGTGGTGATGGGTTTTTTTTTTTTTTTTTTGGTGGTGGTGGTGGTGGTGTGGGTTAGTTTTTTGTTTGTTTGTTTCTCCTCAGGACTCATAAAATCTTCCACCTGCTCAATTTTTCTATATGCATCGTATACAGAAAATTGCTCCCTTTAGATCCTACTGTTTCCAAAGTTTCATGCAGCACACAGGGATGGTACAGACAAAACCCAAGAGTTTATGCTTAAGAAGGTGTTGAAGAAGAAACCACTACCCTGTGTTTTGAGAAAAAGAGGAGTGCATGCTGTGGACTTAAGTGGCATGTCATGACCCAAATGAAACGACAATGTAGTGGTCTTTAAGATACTGTGACCTGAATACTGTTGGTCAAAGGCTGTTGTTATGAACCTCAGTCAGTACAAAGATTGGCCAGCTACAAATTCCTGTTTAATTACAGTGTTCTGGATGTTCTGTGATCTGTTTGTATCAGCCATCAGGCCATCGGCAATCCATGGATTGACCATAGTCTGGGAATCAATATTATATTTTCTGTACCTTCTGCTAGGATTTTCTGTCTCACTACTTGGCAAAACTGTCAGTTTCTGCAACTAGAAAAAAAGTAGAGGATGCTAATTACCCTTCCTGTCTATTAACCAAATATGTGGAAAAATGTTGTTCACTTTCATAACTCACACAAGTTTTTAAGGCCTTTTCAGACTTTAAGCAGGGCTACAGAGTAAAGTTCCTTCCTCCTGTTAAATTCCCACATGGATCATTGCTTTCTGCCTATCCAAATTTCCAATTCACTTTCAAATGTGTGAGTCACTGTTGAGCTGAATGCGTATTTTATTTTGAGTCCTGGTATTCCATCAAAATGATATCAACAGAACTGCATCCTTCACTTCCTGCCTTACATTTTTTGTGCACTGTTGTGCCCTAGTGAGTAATGTATAGTATGGTGCAACATGGAGCATAGCTTGTACTCTACTGAACAGTGCTTGTGTTTCATTCTAGAGATATAAGTTCTGTAACATAAATTATCTAATTTTTACAGAAACAGGGACACATCATTTAAATTGGATGTAGTTCAAAAAAGCATAACATACAGTGTGCAGAATGATATAAAGGGAGGTTGTATGGTGGGTTTTTTCATTGAACTTTAATTAAAAATTGTTCTGGTGACTTATATGAAAGTGCTTTTGATACAAACAATTTGAGCATCATGTGTTATATGATTCAGCCACAGGTTGAGCAGCTGCAATCTCTACAGATACGTTGCAACTTGGTTCTTCACCTTCATAGGTATTGGGAGTTCCAAAATACGCTTTAAAAAAAATGATTAATCCTATTCTATTTTGTTGCAATTCTTAGCAACAAAAAACTAAAAATAAGTTGCTTGATTGCCATAAACCCAATTCTGGACTCTTATATGCCTTAGAATATTTGTATGAAAAGAGGAACTACAAAGTGATTATCAGAACAATATTGTATTTTAAATAAAAAGCTGATTCTGATCTTCATAGATTTTTTTTTCATCTTTCATGATGAACACTTAACTGCATCAAAAAAACCCAAATAAACAAACCCCAAAGAAAAACAGTATCCATTTTAAAGTTTAAAAGTTTTTGAGCTGTATATGGAGATTCCTTTTTGAGCCTTCATATCAAATATCTTACTAAGCCACAGAGAGAATCAAATGCCTACATATTCCTAAGCTCCTATCATCTATAGCAGTGGATCCTACATTTAATTCTCTTGATGTGTCATGGACACTAACGCAGTCACCTATCATGCATGATGCATCAAATACCATGTTCCAGAAATGAAGCATGGAGATATTGGCACTGTGTTGCAGCAGGAGTAGACCATCCAGTGATCTCCCTTTGAGACTGATCACATGATAGGAGAACCCAGTCGCCTGACTTACCAAACCATTAATGATTGATAGACCATGAGCTGGGAAACTCTGACTTGTGTCCCTGCTTATCACTCTTTCAGGTACTACCAGTTACTGTGAAACTTGTGGGTTGCAGTAGGTCAAGTGTGCATGTGAAAGGGAGCAAGAGAACATGAAAGCACACTGCAGTTCACCTCCACAGGGGTGGAGATGTGACAGACAACCAGGCTGTAGTCCTGATGTGATGACAATAGGTAGCTACTTTTTAGCTTGCTTCCTGTGGTTTTATTCCCTACATCATCAATGAATTTTTGTGAGGAAGCATAGCATAATACCTGGTTGTGGCACCTACTGTCTTGGAAACTGTGGTGGGTTTTTTTTCCCATAAAATACAAAACAAGTAATTCATGTGGAAAATATTAATCTGTCCTTTTGTGTCTGATGAAGAACCCAGAAGGTAATTAGGATGGGCACTAAAGTAAAACTTGCTCTTGGGATTCTATTTATTTATTTATTGAGAAATCTGCTCTAAATAGCTTTGGAATTCATGTGGCTATTATTTCCCACTATTTTTTTCTCATTAAATAGGTAATATAGAAAACTGTTTGATGCACTCTTCCTCCCTTCCATCCAACCTTTTTTTACATCATTAAGCTTTTATACACAAGATAATGAAAAAAACAAGTACTCAGGCACTGGTGTTGATGGATAACAGTGATTTAAGACTTGGTTCCACCTCTTTACACATTTTAACACAGCATTTATTCATGTAAGCAATGACTGAGATCAGGAAGAAGGCGGACTCTGCCACAGTCATAGCTCTTGAAACAATAGGTTCACTCTTTCTCAAAAGCAAAACATCACCAGTCAACATAATTAACAGTGGGAAAACACAGTTCCTTTAAATTATTCATTGGGATAAAACCTGAAATTATAGAGGATCAGAAAGGGTTGTCCAATACTTATGACAGTGGCACTAATGTTAAAATACCTCTTGCTTGGGAGTGTTTCTGCTTAACACTCCTTGTAAGCAAAATGTGTGACATCCCCTGATGATCTCCTACATGTAGCAGAAAAATACAAATACCCAAATTGATGTAATAGCCATGGGAAGAAAAGGGTAACGTTAACCAGAGTAGGTCATATGCAAGATAATTCATTTTTTTAAATTATCTACCCTCTGTTTTAGGATGTTGACAAGTACTTGCCTTCTATTATCCTCATGCCTCACAAAGAGGGACATTTAGGAGTAAAATAATACAGAGGTGATGAGCTGTAGTGGCCTATATAAGAAAGTGCACAATTTCAATTATCTCCATGTGTCACAGTGTGTCAAATTCAGCAGCCACATCCTCTGTTTGACATTAGCTATGTAGCAAGGAGGTTGAAACCAGGGAACCTGCTCTTGCAGAGATCCTCCTTTGCAAGCAGCCACAGACAGTCAAAGAGCCTTCAATACCTGGTACCACGCTCAGATTTTAGGTACATCCTAAGTTCATCACTGCTCAGATGGACATATTGACCTAAATCAAAAACTCTGTAGAGCAGCTACAAAGACTCTTCCCCCCATGCCCCCCCCCCCCCCCCCAATTACATCAACGTATATTAAAAAGGTTGGATGCTTAAGTTATTTTAAAATGGTAGAAAGATGTTACTAGAAAAACCCCATGAATTCAGATAGTGGCAGAAGGTCATTATTTTCCCATGAGAATAAAAAAAGATGGTAATTTTAAGTGCCTAACTCACCTACCTGAATTAGAAGTCAGTCACTTCGTACAATCAATGTTGAGAAAAGGACACATTTGATTGGATAAAATCACCTTTTGGAGATGACTGTATCTCCCTTAGCTATATAGGATGATGCCCATAACCTAGATGCCCTTAGTTAGGTGTATAAAGTTAGATAAAACTTTCAATTCACTGTAAAACATACAGGGAGCATAAACATTGATCTTAGGGTACTTAAAACTACCTGTTGAGCCCAGCATTTTCCCCTACTTTTCCTTCCACTGTCCCCAGATTAAATATGTATTGATAATATAAGTGATGGTTTATCCAACATTCAGAGCTTTCACTCAAAATATGCTTGTCATTTATTTTTCATATTTGGCCATGGAATGTTATTTGTGCAGGTCTAGTCTTCCGTACAAGCTGTTGCAATTCCTTTTGGGTTTTTTTTGTTGGCTATTTTTCTGTTTCATGTTGTTTTTCTTCTTGCAGCATCCGTCCTTTCTTTTCCCTGGGCATCCTTCCATTTTCTCCTCCAGGGTTACCATAGAAATACGCAGTCACAAATTTCAGCAGAGAAACTCAGGCTGAAGCAACAAAATGAAATGTCAGAAAGAACTACTTTGCATAAGTCACAAAACAAATTGTACATGTGTGTAATTATTAATTATGCAATATTTTTAAAGAATTTGGGCATAGCTGTAGGAGCTTGCTTTTGGAGTTGTGCTTTTAGTTCGTCCTCCACTATTTGCATTAATAGCATTGGCAATAAATACACTGATTTGAAGCATATCAGCTTGGCAAGCCCTTTTATCTTCTGCCTACAATATTCATTTTAAACAGCTACAAAAATAAAACTTGGCACTTTCCAAAACAAGACTACAAACAAAGCTAAATATACTATGCACAGTATATCTAAGTGTGACACAAACACTTCACTGGCTACATGTTGGCAATCGTGAATAGGCAAGGCAGAAGAGTTCCCCTCATATAAGAAGACATCTAGAATTAACTGGATGTCCTTGGTCTAAATATTAGGATACAAAACTTACTAAGGAACCCCCACACACACATTTATTTTTAAAAAACGCTGTTTACGGCTAGATGTGAGGACATTATGAACATATTTTGTCATTAGATATATAGCTAGTTAAACTCTTAACTGCAAAAGCATTTATTCTTCATATAAGAATTCTTCATATGCTAGTTATAGGCCTGATTCTTCATATGCTAGTGATATCATAGTGAGCTGACCTCAGAGCCCCAGTTCACTGAGACAAACCCTGTCTTCCTCTGCCCATCTCACATCAGGATCAAAGACTCCTGACTGATGTTTACCCAAGCTGTTTCTTACAGAGGCTTTAAGATGTATTTTCTGCCAATATCTTTTTGTTTGTTTGTTTGGCTGTACTTACTGCTAAGAAGTCTTACCTTAATGGTTATACTAAGGGCTGTGGTAGATTTGCCATGGCAGACAGAATCAGATAGATGAAGCTGTTAAAGCACTGAAGTGTTTGTCTTTTCCCCTGTCCATTAATGCAGGGACGGTTGATAACACGGGTGATCACCCTCTGACTTATCACAGCGTACAGTCCAGTATATTAAGGTAAATGAAAACTAGATGTCTGATTTTAATCTTCTACCACAAGCCTGTCAGAGTCCTAAATATCTTTTGCTGCAGTATAAGACTATTGCTTCTTGTCCTATCTTCAGCCAGCATGGGGAGTGATTTATTTATTTCTCTTATGCTACTTCTTACGCATTTGAAGACTAAGAAGGATGCAGAGTTTTAATGGGTAGATTTGTCTGACTGCCCACACGGAACTGTGTGCCAATACATCAAGAAAAATAAGGAAGAAGAAAATGTGGGACTAATTAAGCCATAGGGCCAGTGAGCATTCTGGGAAGGTTGGGTGTGGAGTGATCTGCCAGTCATGAAGGGCAAGTTTTATGTCTCATGTAGTTTGTGGACTATGCTGTGAAGCAGATGAGACAGGTAGCTGGCCTTTTTTTTGGTGAAAATCTGTCTTTGGATTAGAGTTTTAGCAGAAGTGGTAGAGTTTTCCTCTACAAGATTATCATGAGCCCCTTTAATACAACGTCAAATTGCGTGATTTGATTTAGGGATACAGAAGTCCTTGAATGAGTCATGCTGGTGCCAGATGTTTGAGTGCTCTGGAGATTCAGAGATATCTTTACTGAGTGCTTGTGTTATGTCTAACTAGCATACAGGAGAGGCTGAAATATTTATCCAAGGCACAGAAGAGTGCATTGAGAAAAGCTAGAAAGAGACAAGCCTGAGAATAAGGGACACAGCAGTGTTTGTTTAGTCGTCATTCCTTAAAAAGAAAACTACTGAGAAAGAAGAGAATGATGACAACAGATCAGAAACACACAGCTAAATTAGTAACGGTAAATCAGTATAAATGTCCATGCCATTGACCTGCAGTACAGCTTCTCACCAGCACTGCTGCAATACAAGGCCATACCAGATATCTGGAAGGATCTTATTCACCATTAAACATAGCGTTTGTCACCTCATAATTTTTATTTCTCTGCACAGACCTCATCTCACCATTAATCAGAATGTACTGTTCACTCAGCTATCTCAGTTTTCTAGAGTGTTAAGGAAAAGTTTGTTTCAAGTTTGCTTCAAAAGCATAAAAGTTATTGAAAGGTGTTCACCTGGGGATATCAGCCTGAGGGGTAAGTGTTGTTTAACTACATTTCACAGAAGGACTATGCAAGCAGAAGCAATGAGTGGGCAGTGTCTGGGGATTTATAAATTCAGAAAAATATATCCACTTTTGGTAACTGCACTGATATGAGTCATAAATACATCTCTTCTGCCTTTTTAGTTGTTGATGTAAAAGTAGGGATGGAACTAAACCAGTTGTGTTTTACAAATTTTTGTTGTTTTGTTTGCTGTGCAAACAGATAAGATGGTTTGCAATGTTACAAAGGCTCATCATAAATATGTGGAAGACGTTGCTGTCCTTCTGGCTAGAAGATGTGCGTGACTGCATAGAATAGCAGAAACTCAAAGCCTCAACCACAAGGTGATGAATGGCAGATGGGGGAGTCCAGCCCTCAGGAGAAATGAATGTCACAAATCCATCACAACCACCCACCAGAGAAGTCAAGAACTAATAAAATCATTGATATCAAAAGTTGTCTTATGATTACATCGTTAAATTAAGGAGGTGATAAGATGTCTTTCCCATCATCAACCCATTTGCAAGGATGCATGCTTAATCTGGGGGCTGCAACAGAAGAAAGGTTCTTCAGAATTTCAGCAAGCCACCATCACAGCTCATCACAACTACCTGCCTTCTTCAAGCAATGAGAAATGGACTAGACCAAGGTAGCCTACATCAGTCACTGTGGGCATGTTGTTAAGGCTGCAAGTGAACTCTCAGGCTGCTGAGGAGGCCCTGCCTCAGGGTAAGTGATTGAGCAGGAGGTGGAAATCTGCTGGACGGGACACCAGAAGCTTCTGAACGGAACAAGTACTTGTGTGGGAAGCTAGCAAAAGTTAGAATTGTGAGGTATGGCTGAATTTCACAGGTGGTTAAGTGGGAAGTATGTGAGAAAATGCCAAAATCCTCAGATAGTTTGAGGGGAGTACTGGGAACCTTTGGGGGAGTACAATATTGTAAGGCCAACAGTACCCAGGTAACCATCAGTAATACCATATAATGCCAAGATTGCCTAGGTAACGGGATCAGAAGTAACATAGTTGGGAATGGATAAGCAAAACTAGGAGCAGCTTGGAAAAATATGTTATGGGTTCAGCTGTTTACCTGGGGGAATACTGGGAGAAGAAAGGGAGATAGGTGATGAAAAGGAAGGTCAAGAAAGGGGAAAGGGATGCTGAGGTATGGAAATGCTGTGAGGGTGGTGTATGGGGGTGCCTACTGGAATTCCTGTTCTTGCTTGCAGCAGCTAGAGCAGGACAAGGAACCAAACCCTCATTGTCTGACTCTGAAGCAAGGGTTGTGCCTGTGTCTGCAGTCTGTGGGTCTGGGGTTGGTGCAGGGCAGATGGTCTCCCTCTCCAGTAAGGGAACACATAGACGGATGAATCAAACATCCCGGTATCACTGCATCAGTGTCTGTTCCAGGCCTCACAGTATCAGCAGCTACCTACCTGTTCAGAATGCAAGTGAGCTTTTTTTCCTCACATGACTTCAAAACCTATCATCCTTTGATTTCAGTGCCTCAGCAGCACACAGACTTATCATTTGCAAGCACCTGCTCTTCGATCTCAGTTTACTCTTTGGTCTGTGTCTTCTACTAGCCTATCTCATTCATTGGGATGACAATGAGATGTAGTGGGAACCCTTTCCAAATGACAGATTTTGTCCCCAGAGTTCTCGAGTGAAGCTTTTCAGTTCACCCTCATGGTCTGTATTCCCAACCCACTTGTACAGTACCAGTTATCAGCTGTGCCTCTGCTCTAGCATGAACCAGACTCTTCCATCACTTGGAGCTGCCCTTTCAGGAATCTGCAAAAAGTCTGAAAAAGAACTATCCATTAAAACAAATACTTTTTTTTTTTTTTAAAAAAAAAAAACAAACAATAAACAAAAAACAACCAAAAATCCCAAACAAATCAAAACCCACCCAAAACAGAGGGAGAGGGAAAGGGTGAAAACCACAGAAGACCAATATACATGTTATAATCCCACCTGAGCTTCAGGGTGTCCTTTTAAGTTTATTCAGAAACACTAAATCCTGAATCTTTTCCTTCCAGAAGACAGGGTGGAAAAGCAACTACATACCTAAGTTATGTCTGAATTTGTCCCATAATCAAAACTGAAAAGTCCCTGCTGATGTTCACAGACTGTAATTTCATCATCTTCAGGGGGATGCTGCCCCCCACAGAAGCCCTAAACTGGTAACCCCTCCCTATTTTTTCCTCCCTATTTTTTCAGCAGATGAGTCAGCATCAGTCTTCGAACAGGGTTTTTAGTATATAGTCCACCAATATTCAGTAGCAGAGTTACAGTCATTACTTGATTTCTGCATAGGCAACTCAGGCTGCAGAACAATTAAAACTGTAATATTAAATAAAGAACCCCTACAACACAGTCTTTAAGCTAACCAACTGTTATACACTATTCATACAAATAATACGTTCTTGGTAGACTCTACATGGAAATTTAAGCAAAGAAATCTAATCCTATTTCCTCAGAAACAGACAACTCAGTTCAGATTAGATGGATTTTATCTGCAAAGAAACATGAAAGTTTCACACGGAGACGAATGAATCAAATTAAAGAATTCTCCATGCAGACACCGAAAGAGACCTTGCAGAACCACTGCAATTATAGCACAGCTCTGTAAGAGCACCCCCCCTGCTCAGCTGGACACTCCCTCGACTGCTGTATTTGAGTCTTGTGACTCCACACACACGTGTTCCTTTCCTTCCTTTGGTCTGGGAGGTTCTCTGGCATGTTCACAGCACACATGCTTTTGTTATCTCACCACAGAAATATGGTTGTATGGACCAGGTGTCATCATCCCACAGAACAGATGCTGATGCCTATCCTATCTCACCTCTCCATCTTTTAACTGCATCATTTTTTTGTGGGTACTTGAGGCTTACAGGGACAAAAAGCAAACAAGTAGAGAGTGCTGTCAAAGATTTTAAGGCATGTTTTTCTTTTTTTCACCTCAGTAAATGAATGAGACTTACAGATTCTGTATAAAATCATGTGCATACCTCAAGATATACATTTTGCTGCCTCCGTGCACACAGCACGTAACTGTTGCAAACACTGTAACTTGAAGCTTCTTAGAAGGTTTACCTCCTGCAAGTAGTTTCTGGAGCTCAAGTTTATATCTTACTCAGTTATATGCTGCTATTTTCTCATTTCCTCAGCGATGGTCATACAGACCTCTCTGACACTGAATGTACATCCCCCCACCCCTCACACCAACACCCTTGTGCTTCCTGCAGAGCCTGTGTTGTTAAGTTTCTCAGTAACAGTCCAAGAAACTTGGAAGCTTTGTTCCCCATTTTTGAGAATGCTCCACTCACTTGCTGTAGTCCTCTACAAAACATTTACAAATAAATGAAATCAAGATGATATTCAGCCTCGCCTTGCCTTCAGCTATCCCTCAAGTGTTCCCCAAGCCTGCCTTTTGTGGATTTATTCACTAGTTAATATCCCTTCTCAAATACCTTTTACTAATGTAGTTTTATAGACGGCTTTCCTTTGTTTCCTGGTATAAAAAGAATGCAGAAGGTAATAAAAAGGCTCTAAATTATCTGAGACTGCCTCACGGGGCAAGCAGGTATGACACAGAACACAGGAAAGACCAGTGCCCTTCTAAAAGGGTGGTTGCAAGACAAGCAAATATGTCTTAAGGGGCAACAAATGTTTGTGTAAAGACAACCAAATTTAACTTCTGGCCTGTATTACCAATAGAGCCTAGAAAGTACTTCACCTTCAATAAGGCACTGAGGATGGGGTTAATATTCCTAAATGTAGATATCTAGTGTCATTTTAAATGCCATGGGTGATAACCAGCAGCCTCTGGCTGCTTTTCCTTAGAGTTCAAGTCTCTAATAAAACACACCTTCTACACCAAGACACTTATCTCTGATATGCTTGCGTGCTTCAGATGGTACTAGGCAATTCTTTAGCAGATGATTCCCACGCTTAGTGCCTGGTAAACTCATTTGTGAACTACATATAATGGCTAATCATCGACTACATTGGGAGCTTAGAAAACCAGCTCACATGTATTATCTGCAAAGAGACTCTAAAAATCCGATGATTTAGTTTTTAAATGAATCCCAAAGGAAAATCAGATTGGTCCAAGACTGGAATTCATAGTTTGTATATAGATAGATTTCTCCATTTCATCTCAGGAACCAAAGCAATCTTCTCCTTTACACAGACGAAATAGCAGAGAACTACAAAAATTGGTATGATTTTTTCGTTTCAAACTCACAAATTGCTCTCCAGGGTTGTTCTTTCTCCCATTATCTATCACAATTCCTCATTAAATAATGAAGGATGGAAGACTAGAAAGAAATGGTGAGCATCAATGACCAGCATGAAAAATCAGTCCAGTGAAAAATCTGACTATGAAACAGAAACTAGAATCATGGCACACACTAGGCTGAAGTTTTCTTTCCAATGTAGGTTTTTACTGTGCTTTACTAAACACGACGTAGACAAAGCTAAGAGAATTATAACAATCATCTAATTTTTCTGCTGTCCTGTTCCACTAGAGTCCATTACCCTACCTCTCAGGCAGGCATAGAAAGATGCTTAGTTTTTGGTCAGTGCTTGCTTTTAGCATTATTTTTTTTTATTAACTTTGTATCTGGTAATGTACAGAGTCCATAAATTCATTTTTAAGAAGGCATTTTTAAATGGAAACACAAATTGCACACTTGTTTTGTGTTAGTATACCCCAAAAGGCACTTTCAGATAACTCAGTTTTAAGTCAGAGTTAAAAAAGAATGATGTTAAAAAACAAATGAGTGTTTGGAGAGGATGAGGAAGAAAGAGACATGTTTCACTGAAGATTTCAGCATACTGTACTCCAGCTTTTACAGCTTTTTTTATTATCATTGCAGTGTAACAAATTTCAGAGCTTTCAAAACATCACTCAGATGGCTAATTTCTGCACAAAGTGCAATCTGAAATGGAGTGCATGCCTGTTATGTTTATTGGAAATTTTCAAAAGGGGAAAGAAAATGTTTTTTTCTTAATAATTAATACATAAAAATGCAGTTTATATTCTTTTTACTTGGGGAACTCACACAATAATGTTTAACAAAGGCCTGTTTCTTCTCATAACTATGGAAACCTATTGATTTTATTGCTCAGACAGTAATAGATTCATTTATTTAGGTTCTTCTTCCCCAGAGGAATGACAGATGTGTAGAGACATTAAAAGATATACTATTTTTCTGCAAAAGAGAAACTTTTAACTCTTTATTAACAAATACACACGTACACATCCATCCAAAAGATAAAAGGAATCTCATGCTCCCAGGAATATTGAGTTTTATCATTAACCTATCAATGTCAGGATATGGGAGTTTAAAACTTCATCAAAAAAGTCTCACATAGTAATTCTGGGATTTTTTCTTTCATTAAAAAAATCATTTGCATCTTCTGCAACACCAGAAGGGATAATAAAATAATCTCCTCATGTCTAAACCAGCGAACTTCTACTCTGACTGGCAAAGTTCAGCTCCAGTGATGGGGAAATCTTTTGCTCTCTGTAGTTTCACTTAGGAAGTGTTAACAAGGGCAGCTACCAAAAAAGATAAATCCTTGTGGTGGTTGTTTGCTTTTCTTGACTGCTCATGTTCACACCTGCCCACCAGAACTCTTCTTTCTTTTCTCTATTTAAGTCATCTGGCTCACTATATCTCAATTGGAAGAAATGAATAATGCTCTATTTTATGCAAATTCATCTTAATTGGCATGTGCAGCACAATATTTTTACTTTGTATTTCTAGGTGCAGTTAAGTAGGGCTAGTGTTCAAAAGGCTTATAAACAGATTAGATACCATGTATATGAAAGAGTTTATATAAACCATTTGTACAATTACATTCTACCCTAACAAGAAAAATCCAAGCAAAGGTGAATGTTTCTGAGTTTTTTGCCTTACCCTTGCCTGTGTAAGTGCTGATTTTCATATGGAAGGGCCAGCAGTTCAATGCAAGGAAAGAAAAGGTCAGGTAGGAAAATGATCTTGAGATACGGAAACATTCAGAAAGCAGGAGGTTAAACAGGGGCAGTCTGCCTCTTCATCTCATTCCTTATGGTGCAGGCGGTTGGAGGAAGTGTAGATATGGATTCTAACAGCACTGGGAAAAAGGGAATTTTATCTAACACAGATCCAGAAACTTTTATAACATATTGAACCAGCCCTGCTGCAGCTTGATGTGCAGTGTGAATGCAGTTAGCAACAGTATGCTGGGAAGGTTCTTTATTTGCCTAACCAGATGTGGTATATCATTCATAAAGTACCGTGCCTACCTTTATCGTCAGGTTACTTATTTACAACGCTCAGCCAGCTATAATTTAGAGTCTGATGGCTAGATATTCTTGATACATACTCCGTAGAGGTAGCAGAACACATTAGTTTTGGTATTTACCAGGTCCATGGGCAGTAATATTATATAACATTCTTGATTTCTAGCAACAGTGCAGGTTCTCACATACCCATGCATTAATATAATAATGCTGACCACATTAATCTCTTCATTTAGGATTGCTAGCAGTACATGCCAGCTTTTTACAGAAATATGAATACTGGATGGATGTTAGCTTTTCAATGTCACTTCCATTGGAATTAGTAGGAGCATTTGTTGAAAGTCTCATTTTTTATTTTTGTAGCACAATTAATTAACATTATAAATTCTTTATAACTTTGGGAATTGCATATAGTCACATTGACACAGAGAAATGCATACACGAAGGAAGATAATGAATAAGGAAGAATAAGGTATTTTCTTACTCTAGCAGTCAGGCTTCCAGATGAGGAATGAGTAAATGTTAGCTCTGGCACTAACCAACCTTTAGCTCTGTGACAGATTCTGAGCCACATGTCTAGTCAGCAACATATCATGTAGCCTGTCACACGAGATCACTAGCCATAGGTTTGCAGGTGTTACGTGCAATGCAGTTGGCCATAACTATATAGATAACAGTTATCGTGTCAATATTCATGCTATTTTGCTTTCAGACTTCTATGTGTACACCTCATCATTAAATGCCTCCTCAAAAAGAGTTTTTTCAGCACAAAAATGTTGTGCAACACATCTGAGGCAATGTGAGTAAATAATTAATAATTTTCCAAATATTGGTTGGAACTTCCCTTGGTGATTTTACAGCATGCCTCAATTGGATATTGTGGCCACTGCTTGCTGGGCAGTATTTTGGATTATTTTCTGAAGAAGTCTCGGAGCCGCTACAAGTTTCATGTAGTGTGTTCTCAGTACTCTGCCAAATATTGAAAGATGTAAATATGTTTTGTATATATGAAAATTATAATCACTGATAGGGATTCAATGGGGTTGAATGGGGACATTAAACCTGCTTGTTCAAATTCCAGTTTTAAATTAACCTCATTTTCAGAAATAACTTCCTCCTGCACTGTATGCAGTTTTGAACTTCTATCCAATGTCATGGCTATTTAAACAATTATTTCAAATGGGTTACCTATTTCAGAACCAACTCATTTATTGGGCTTGAACTCCTACTAAGCAAAGTAGAAGTGAAGGATGTGTACATCTGCAATAGTCAGATAAAAGAAATATAATGATGGGCTTAAGTGCTTTGATTTAAGCTAGCTAGATAACTGATAAATGTAGTGCTGTCAGAATTTACCCTGAGTTCCAGACTTTTGAGTTTCAAGCTCTGTATTTGATAATTGTTTTGCAGATACTTGTGACCAGACAATTTTTAAGTAGTTAAATTCAAACTTTTTAATATCTTATGTGTGTCAATTGCTTATTCCCAAGCTCTGGTAACATAATGTTGTTTGATAAATTAGTGGAGGCATGGCAAAGGGTTTCAATAAATAACAGTTAGGAAGGAGAGACCTTGTTCAGGAAACAGGATGTCAGCAGTAAGGAACAATACAAAGTGTTCATAAGGGAACACAGTGTCCACTTTTCAAGTAAGTCTCTGGAAGAGGTTACAGGTATGTGATTTCTATGCTTTGCAGGTCATAAATTCAAAGAGTTAAATATACAGGTCATCTTGCATGAGAAAAATATATCCATTTTTTTCTCCCTTGCTAGCCAGCATACAAGTAACTTCTTAATGAAAAAAATATAATATTTGAACATGGACAGTTAACACTTTAATGTTAAAACACATGAAATTGAACACAGTCAATTTACTATGCTATATAACTGAAGTATAAACATTGTATTGAATCAGGAAGCTGTGCATGTACCCGTCATATAAAGAACTAATGGTGGAACTCATACTTTTACTTCATCTAGAACTGAAAATCAAGTATATATAAAAGACAGGAGGAAAAATATTTCCTTTATCAAACCTATGTGGTATAACTATTCACTTTAGCATTTTTACAGGACATCCATTGTGTCCCTTATGCCCATCATTTCCTCATCTAACCTAACGCAGTTGTATTTTTTCACAGCTAGGAAATAAAGGATTTTTATATACTAATTAATATAACTTCAGGATATGACGCATTCTTTTACCCAGTTGTATAGTACTTTACCACTTTTAATTACTGTTTGTTGGCATTAAAGAGTGCTTAAAGGTGCAAGCTGAGATCAGCAGCTCCCTGTAGCAGGAAGTGCTTTGCAGAAACATTAGGGCAGTGCAGGCATCTATCCTACGTGGGCACGCAGGGTGCTCAGACTGGTAAGACCAACCTGTAAATCCCATAGCCCTTTCAGACTTAACATGCAAGGCTGCACATAAATCTAAATTTGCCAGAGTGTCTGTCATCAATCTGTCTGATTTCAGTTGCCTGGTTCAGAGTTATGTAATTAGTTTTCACCCTTTATCTACTCTAAAGAGCCAAATGACTTAGATAATACAAACCAGTATGGGAGAGGGAGGAGGGTGGTAGATGTCATCAGACCTCTACAGCAAGTAACCGAGGGTGACAGTACACCCCAGACCTCCTGCCTGCCCAGTCAGTGCCCTTTCCTTTATAATATATTGCTCTCTGTAGACAAGAAAAATTGACAAGTAATTCAGGGGATGGCGGGGTGGGCGCAGGGAGAAATTCCAGCGTATTTGTGTTGCATTCTCATGTTTTGAATGGTCTGAGATGCTGTTTATTGATAGAAGGAGAGTCACTGGGTTATGTGAGGGTTAACATGCAACAGCTTGAGAAAGAAGATGAACTACATCCTTTTCTTTCACACTAATGTAAGACTAGGTTTTTGTACAAACAACTACAATCTTTGCTTATATTTGTATTGGGCAAGATTTCTGCTGAATGCAGTATCCAAGAGATTTTTAATAATGGTCAGAAAATTGGGATTTTGTACATATATATTTTTGTAAATAAACTGATTATTCCGTACTTCCATGACACAAATTTTCTACATGAACAGAAGTCCCTAACTTCAAGTTAAGTTGTCAGTAAGGAGTACAACATGACCAAAGAAAGTTCTTAAAATCCTTCTTTTACGAAAAATTTCTAGTGAAAAATGTGTAAAATGTAAAGCAATAATACTGTCAATTGAAATTTTGCTCGAGTAAATGAAAAATAATTTTAGACTGTGTCTGACATTATTTTATGAGGAAACATCTTGAAAGTGAACTTGATGAACAAGAAAATTTGAAGATGGCACTTCTTTGTTAAAAAAAATACTGAAAGCTCATTCAAAAGATGCAGTGGCAACAAAAATTTCAGTTTAATGGGTCACAAAACATGCATAAATCTATTTATTAGCCCATCTCAACATATAACATATAATATGATTTATTAAGGTTCATCTATGAAGTTACATTTTTCTCTTTTACTAAACCAGTTACTGCAGTCCAAGATTTTATGGGGAATCCTATGTCAACACAGCATTGATAAAATGGTTTTCCACTCTGTTGCATCTAAGAGCAATAAAACAGATGCATGAAAATGTTCTGCCGTTTCTTCATAGCAAAGATAAGTCTGGAATAATTGCTAGCATTAACAGTGTTTACAAATAAGTTATGGTCTACGGTTAAGTGAAACTGAGCATTTAAAATCCTTTCATTTCTTAATTCATAATAACTGAATCCTAAGCTGACACTGCTTACATTAAATAAATGAACTGAAAACATTACTTTGAGGTATTTACAAAAAAATATATTTTTTATTGTATGAAAGGTGTCATTTGATTGACCTGGAGACTATATTTCTTCGTTTACCTACCAATCAAGGGCACCAGAAAAACTGAAAGTGCAAGATTCCCAGTACAGCCTTGCCCAGATGTCTAAGTCTTGTTCTACATTTTCTTTGTAAAATATTGTGTTTATTTCCCAGGGACACTTTGAATTCTCAGCCTCTCCACTGAGGCAGTTCATGAGTGTAAGCATCAACTTCAATTGCACCAGAGAGTCTGATCCTTCTGTAGTCAAAAAGTTTCTGGGTTGAACTCTTATGAGTTCCACACTTGACATTTTATAGTTTCTTTCCAACACTAGTTCCAGATCTAATGCATTGTCTATGATGTAAGGTATGCCAACCCAAGTCACAGTGGGACAGTAAGAAGCAGGGTTTCTTACCCTCTTACTGTCTGTACCACTTGACTGAAATTTCTGATGAAATTGTCTTGCCCTCCTTTCCTAAAAACAAAATAATTTTAATACAGAAAACAAATTTTTAATATTAAAAGACATTCTGGATTTCAAAGATGACAATAGTATTTAGCAGTGTCATACGGTCACAATAATCTGGTTTGATATAGAAGGTGGTGAGAGAGTCTTCAAAGGCATTGCAAGGTTATATGAGTTAGAGAGGAATGATACTGGACATAAAGAAAAACAAAACTAACAAAAATTTCACAGTAGCAGATTAAAAGCAAAGACTAAATCTGAAAATAGCTCTATGAATGAGTTCAATTAGCTACCTTTGAATCAAGCAATTTTAAGTAGATTTAAAATGACTACATTTGTTTTAGCTCTATTAAAATTATTCAGTGATGAATAGGGTTTTGATTACAAGCATATAGGCCATAGTTTTGATTGAAAATTGATTGTGCTGGATCTCTGCTACATAATGTGTCATCTATTAACTATTCCATTTGAGACTTTCTTACACAATTTAGGTGAATCAAATTGTCCATCACAGTTTCATGGATATTTGCATGCTATTTTCCCACCACAGATTTTCATTATTTTCTAGAACTTTCCTTGGTTCATTGGTAAAATTAAACACACATCTAAGAATGTGTGCTCCTATGTTACCAATAAACTCAAAACTGGTTACATGTATAAACATAAGCAAGAAGTCTTATTAGTACATATGATCAGACAAAGTCATATCTGCTAGAAGTGAGTGAAAATTCACTATAGCTAGCAAGTAAAAGAGAAGCCATTAATATCACAGCTTTGAATTCTGTAAACCAGAAAAATAACACTGCTATCTAAGGTTTGACATCATGGTGCATGAACTACAAGAGCAGAATGAACTTTAGAGTTCCAAAAGCATTATTAGTACCAAAATACCTTGTAAGAGTAAAGATTTATCTCTTTAGGACACACAATCAGCAGTATGTATTTTCTGCGTGTTCAGTACAGAGGATCACAATAGCTGTGGATGAATTAGTATGGAAACGAGTGGAGTTAAGTTACCTTGACCAACGTCTTGGCTAATTTACCCTTTCCATGTATGCAACTTTGTCATCTGCAACCTCTGTTGCCCTGTGATGTGAAGTCTTAACATACATTCAGAACTATCTGCTACTAGACACTGCATTGTAAATAACAAAAACTAGCAAGCAGTTAGTCAAAAAGCCATGTACTAGCTAAAGACTGCAGATGACTACTCTTTCATTAAAGTTACTGTGCAATGAATATTCTGGAAAAAACTACACTCTGGTTGACAGTTTATGAAGATCAAAATTAATTTTAGTTTAATTAACTAAGTAGTGCAGTATCCAAGCAACTTCTAGTCAAGCATTGTGGTATGACTAATATCTATTTGATAATTAGGATTTTTTCCTTCAAGATAAAATAGTTAAATACAGTAGGGATATACAAGTTTGGAAAAGTGGATCTATTAAATATGAACTTCAAAGGGAAAAAATCGTTTTGCTTGAGCCCTTTACTGATTCTGCATGCTTTGTAAATAAAGTCAAGTAGTTTATTTATTTATGTATTCTTTCTATAAGATGGTGATGATTCTGTGTTATTTAATCTTAGCCATGTGAGAACTGTAAGTTCCAGGGTTTTTTCTTTTTTTTTTTTTTCTTAACAGGTTAAGAATCATAGTGAAATGCTTTTGACCTCCAGTGTGAATCTTAGACAATGTCTTCCTTTGTAGTTGTCAGTACTTTTGGAATCAATGACATTTAGCATAACAGCAAGAAAAATACTTTTTTTATGTATATACATTGATTTGATTAATTAAACATTTCATTTTTTTTCTGTTTACTCAATTCAGACTTCTGTAAGTCTATATTCTCAGTGATTCTCATCTAAATTTGTTAGAGGAGGTAGGTCTAGTACTTGTGCATTAAAGGAACACAGAACATTCATCCACCTTATCCTTTTCATCCTTCATATACAACTTAAAAATTTCTCAGATTACCTAAACCAAAGGGAGAAACTACATCTGTAACATTCACAGTCAGTCCTCACAGTGGACTTAATTATGCAAGACTCAAAACACTGACCCATCACTGGGGATATGGGTTCTATGAAAGCAGGGTTTGCTAATTATTTCAAGGATGAAAAAAAAAACCATCCAGAAAAAAAAAAAAAAAAGAAAGTAGCAGGAAAAACATAGACTACTGCACTCTGCTTTCACTTTCAGAAGCTTTTAGGCTATGTTCACTACTCTGTGGTTCACGGACAATCACCTTGATGCTACTTGTGAGTATTAAAGAGCAGACTAATGAGAACAAATTTTGTTGTTAGTGGTGTGTTACTTTCAGGTGCTCTTGAACAAAGTTTGAGGATCAAAGTCTGCTGGTACAGTATTTCTGATTTGTCTTAGCTTTCACAAGTAATTTCTGAGGGAAGAAGCGCCTCTGTAAAAATTTCCCTCTTCATTCTAGCTAAGGCTGAGCTGAATGATAAAGAGTTTACATGATACTTCTAAATGGGCTATGATATTGTTTTCACACATGGCTTTCCACTTCTTCAAGCAACTGATCTGCTTGTCATATGAAGTCATAAAATAGAGTGGTTGGGTTGTCCTATCTGTTAACAATCTGATACTTGATGATGTTGCAGAAGGACAAAAATACCCTCTAATATAATCTGCTTATGTTCTCTTTCAGATACTTACTAAGCACATTTTGAAAGTTCTTTATAATATTCCAATTTAATTAGCCTCCTATTGGCTTGATTTTTCTTTGCCCATTTAAATACTGTATTATAAGCACATTTGTAAATCACAAAACATTTCATTTGATGAATGATTGCTTATATACTGTAACAATTGCTCCAGCAAATTAATGTCTTTGAATAAGGATGGCACTTAGTGATGATTTCATTCTTTAAATTCCTGCATTTATGCTCCAGTTAAACAGGATCTGACACTGTATTGTACTAATAACAAATTAACTCCTACACTATGAAGAAATAACAACCTATCAATGTTATTATTCCCCTATATGTTAGCTTGAAAACTAATGATCTTCTTGCATAGCTTGTTAGTGTAAGAGTTATTTTGTTAAGATTTTGGGGAAGAAAAATAGTGTAAAGAAAAGGAAATAACATCGATCCTAGCACTAGGGCACTGCCACTTCCTGAGGCAAAGATACATAAGGTCAGAGCTGCATTTTGCTTTAGTGTCTTCAAAACCTGCATTTCATTCAGGCTTGCACAATTACTGCAGAAGTGAATTATGTGAAGAACTCTACTTGGTCACAACAGGATTACCAGAATGAGCATCTAACCTTCTGTAAGTCTGATTTACATTAGGCAACTTCATATTTTCCATAAGGGTGGTCATGGGAAATACGTGATCATAGTAAATCCTGTAAGAACTACACTTGATAATGTTCCCTGGCTCTAGGGCAGATGGTGAGGCAAGCTTTTGAGAAACATGGCACACATCAGTGAAAAGTGGCTAAAGAAAGAACATATGCCTCTGCAGTCTTTGTACTCTTAAAAAGGAGAAATGCTTGGACAAATAATTCCACAGTTTTAATTAGCACAGCTGGACGATTAGGATCTGAACCTAGTCTGAAATGTGCATTTTTCCAAATTCCAAAGGTATTCAGACTAGGGGCTTTTGTTGAAGGTGTATGTCTACTAAGATGTATACTAAAATTTGCAAACCCCCAGCATTTCAATGAAATGGAGTGCAACTCTTTTTTTATTAGGTACTTCTTTTTAATTACACAGTGTGATCATTAGGTTGGCTTAAGATTTCTATGGTTCTGATTGATTTGTTTTATTATTTCTTTTTTTTAAAAAGGATGTGACTCTTGTATACAGAAATAGCATGCTAACATTCAGGCTCCTTAACACTTTATGGACCTGAATGAAAATTTTGAAGATACTAGACATCATTCTGAAAAGAATTAAAGCAAAAGGAAGAATGGAAATAGTCTTTGGGAAAATCAGTCTTCACGCTTTACTCCTGTCACTTTCAACAAGTTGCTCACACCAGCTGGTAACAGGTGAGAGTTAGAATTAAAAGAGGCAATGTGAAATACAATAGTAAGGATGACCCCAAACAAAAAAATAAAGGGTTCTTTATGTTAAAATATTTGTCTACCTTGTGGCAATACCTTCTGAAAATAAAAGCAATTTAGGCTTAGGACGGAGCAAAGCAGAGGAGAGGCACCAAAGACAGACACAACATTATGAATAGTATGATTAATTCATCACCGTTTCAAAGGATATAAGGCATTACAGAATTTGGTCTACTATTCTATAGTAGAACACTGGTATAGTCTTAAAATGCTGAGAGCACCATGATACAGTCTGCATATTAACAGTTCAGAACTATATATTAGTGGGCTGAATACACAAGTTGCCATACTTGTCTATTGTGCTTAATTTAAAATTATAAAATTAAGATTACATAATCTTGTTTTTTACAGGTCACTAACAGATTTGCTTTCAAGTGATGTGCATGCTACACATTAAACAATTAAACATTAAAAAACATTAAAAACAATTTTAGTAAAAAATCTCTAGGCTACCTATGAAAAACAGCTTTAATTATAACAGTCTCACCAATTAACTTTTAAAATTAACTTTTAAATGTTTATAATTTGTGTGATGCAAATTAAAGCATCTGTTAAAAGTTTTCAGTTTAATCACTGTGTTTATCCATTTGTGTTGTTGGTATGCTTATTTAACTTGTGTTCCATAATAGCCCATGTCATTTAATCTCAAAAGTGCAAGCAAATCAAAGACCAGGGTAAACAGAATAACTTGTTAGAAAAGTGCATTGTAAAGACTTAGTAATGAAATTCAATTGTTAAAAAAAAAAAAACAAAACTAAAAAGAAAGACAATTATATACATAATAAAAATTGAAATAAAGCAGGTGCACTTATAGACAACATTAAATGGTTTTGATCCACTTAGTCCAATTCTAATGAAAGCATACTGCAAATTCAATCCTTTGCTAAAGAAAGTGAATTAGGTTGATCTATGCTTGTTGAGTTTCTGACGCTGAAATTTTAGAGGAGCCGATGAGAGGCTGAGCAGCATTCCGAGCAAGGTTTTTCACCCATCTAAAGGCACAGATTATGAGAAGATTCTCAGTGCAACCTTGACAGATGGAACATGGCAATCTAGCATTGTTGCAGACATTAAAATAGAACTTCCATGGGATTAAAATTGGTGTCAAATAGTGTTCAAACTGTTGAAATATCTTAAAAATCAAGGAAAAAATATTAAGTCAAATTATGCACCTACTCTCCATAACAATCCTGCAACTCTCTTTTAGGGTTTTGAGTTTTGGAATGATCGTAATCTAGCTGTGTTACCACTCAACATTAACTTCATTGTTCTCTAGTGCTTAAAAAAATACTGTATTGTCATTTACTGATTGTTTAAAAATACAGTAATAAAAGTGCAACAACTTTAATAATCAGTTCCATATATCAGTCAGTATAGACAGCAATACAGTCTTATTTCTATTTTCCAAGGTAACAAGGAGTTTTAATGGAAGCACATAGTAACAGATGTTAAATGTCCTGCTCTTAGATGTCTTATAATCACATTATAACCTTCTATTTATTCACATTTCTATTAATTTAAATTTTCATACCATGGTACAAAAGTTAAAAGAGGTAGAAAATAACAAGAGGTTTCACTGTTTATAAAAAATTACACTTGCATTACCCATGAAGGGTATGATTTCCAAAATTCTATGGTTATTATCCTAGCAATTTTTGTTTCCACGTTTTAATTTAAATAATGATTTCCTTTAAGAAGTCAAAAACTACTAGTGGCTTTGGTAGGAGATAATTTTGGCAGTATTCAATTCTGCACACTTTTTCACACAATCTGTCAGCACAGGCTGTGCTTTGACATGTGTGTATAAAAGTAAGTATAATACACCGATGTTATTGGATGATCAAGGATAGTCTTAGATTTCCAAGGTTAATAAAAGTATGCACAGTCTGAGTTCACTGTGGGCTGAGCTCTCTGACTGAATTATAGTGGATATAAACCATCAGCATTGCCAAGGCACGTGTAATCTAATGGACGTAATTGATGTAGTTCCTTGCAGAGGTAATTATAGGATCAGAATCTAGAAGTACAGGAAAGAGTTGCTTTTCTATATGATACCGGGGAATTGAATTCTGCTCCACTGCTCTCACTCTGCTGACAGCTGTAGCAAAGAAGCAACACTGTAGCAACTGGCCATGACTGATATTAAAGTGCTGTTTATTACTGTTAAGATCATTTATTAACATATGCAAAACACATAGTTACTGTCAGAAGTAGCATCTTCTATGGTCAGAAGCACTTCATGAGAAGTTGCTAAAGGAAGTTTTATGCTTTTGTTATAAGGAACTTATTGATCAGTTAAAGAACAAGGTAATGCAATTGTTCTTCTGAGCAGTGCAAACACCATCAATAACTGGCAAACCAACAGTTTCTACTATTGAAATATTAAACACTGTTCCTATATATTTGTTAAGGTCCACTTCTCCTCTAACCACCTGATTTTAAGTGTCTCTTGTACTACTGACAACCTTTTGACATTTTTGTTACTGCCTCTTCTTCTGGGGAATCCAGTGGACCTATGGTATGTGTTCAAGAAATCAAGCTTAGTAGAAAAGAAAGTGTTCTGAATGAGAGATTCAGAAAATGAATTGCTCAAAGTGGAATATTAAGTATTCCTGGCTGATTGTTTGTATTTAACAGGCTTTCATTTGTAGATTTGTGTATGAAGAGAATATGATTCAGGGGTGGCTCATTCTCCCATTATGTTCTAAAACATTTCCAGCTTAAGTATAGTACACTATATTGGTATTGTCTAGAAACAGTTTGGGGCTGTAATCTTGAAATCTTGGCTTTTCATAATTTCATGTTTTACCCACTAGTTACAAAAGTTAAGTCTTGGACTTAGAACATATACGCTGAAAAAGCAGAAGCTAAAAAAAAAAGGTAGATAAAAATTCCATGATAAGGTGTGATTCCGTGTTTAGCTGCATTTTGCTGCTATTATTCTCAATGAATACTAAACATGTTAAAAAGCTAGGCAGGCTTCACATGCCTCACAGTGCACTTTCTTTACAGCCTCAGAGTCTGGGTTTTCTTATCAGTACTTGATTTCCACTTAGGTTTCTTTCATGTCAAAAAGCAGACTGGTTACATATATGCATCATGTATAATTTTATTTAGTGTCATATTCATTGAACATCCTTATCTCTTTTGCTATTCTGGTTATTTCTAATGGAAAAAAAAATATGTTTAACATTGCAGCTATATTTTAATTCTGGGCAAAAAGAGAAGTCAAGAGTAAGGCTTTAGAGCTCTGCAGGAAGAGATCAAAAGCTCTTTAAAGAGTATCACCTAAGAGAGAGCTTACTCTGAAGGCAAGATAGTACTCTAAATTTCATGAGGTCTTAGCTGGAGTGTCAATCAGACATGGCAACAGTTTAGAAATGAGATACTCCCTATAGGGGAAACTAGTTAGAACCCCAAAGATATAGAAAAGTTCAGGAAAAAAGTCTGTATTGAAAGACAGTGACAGAGTGTCAGCAGTAACAGGGAAAGTAGAGAAGTCATGCAGGCTCTCCAGCTGTCCAGAAGCAGAGAAGCAGGACTTCCCCATGAGTGAGGGTAAGCCAGCAGCCGAGTGACCTTGGCATGGGCAGTGGCCTCGCTAACGGGGCGCAGTCCTGCAGCAGCAAAGAAAGGCTGGTGTGGTAACATGTTGACTGTCCTGTGATTATTGACCATGGAGAGGTAATGAACTGGGGCCAGGATATACCCAGGAAGCCCACTCAGTGCAGCAGGAGACAGGACCGGGGATAAGGATACCTGGAGCCATGCTAAGACAGGTATGCTAAGGCCTACACTGAAGTGGGGCTCCTGTGCCATGGGTGTGGGCATGGATGTGGGCAAGGGACCCAGGTAAGGATATCCAGGGTCATTAGCTTATTAGTGCCCTCAGTGTCCTTACAGCAGCATCAGCGTAATATTCCCAGCAGAGGCATGCATTCAGAGGATTTTTTTTTCATTTTTTTTCCTATAGTTTCCTTGTGGAGCTCCCTTTCTTTTTACAAATATGATCATTTCAATGTATTGAGAAGAATTAGACAGAGTATTTATCATGAAGCTCCCAGAAACTTGCCCCAGAAGCCACGATAATTTAATTTAGGCTTCCAGCTCCTGCCCTGTCTAGAGTTGCAGTAGAGGAAGTATTATTGTCATGACACTTGAACTGTATCATAGGATCAAAGAATCATTGAAGAATGGCTGAGGTTGGAAGGGACCTCTGGAGGTCACATTGTCTAAACCCCATGCTCAAGCAAAACCACCTAGAGCTGGTTCTCAAGGGCCATGTCCAGGTAGCTTTTAAACATCTCCAAGGATGGAGACTCCACCACCTCTCTGAGGAACCTGTGTCAGTGCTCAGTCACCCTCACAGTAAAAAATTGTTTCCTAATGTTCAGAGGGAAACTCCTGTATTTCAGTTTGTGACCATTGTCTCTGCTGCCCCTGGCAGTAGGCATGACTGAAAAAGAAGCCTGCCTCCATTGTCTTTGCACCCTCCTTTCAGATATTTATAGACAATAAGATCCCCCATGAGCCTTCTGTTCTCTAGGCTAAAGAGTCCCAGTTCTCTCGGCCTTTCCTCATAGAAGAGATGCTCCAGTCCTTTAATCATATTTGTGGCATTTTTCTGGACTGTCTCCAGTAAATCCATATCTCTTTTGTACTGGGGATCCCAGTATTTCAGTTCTGGCCTCACCAGGGCTGAGGAGAAGGGAAGGATCACCCCCCTTGACCTACTGACAATACTTTAACTAATGCAGCCCAGGATGCCATTAGCCTTTTTTTGCAGCAAAGATACATTGTTGGCTCAAGTTCAACTTGTGTCTATCAGGATTTCCATTTTCTCCATTGTCCATTGGCATTTTCTGCCAAGCTGCTTTGCAGCTAGGTGTCCCCCAGTGTATATTTGCACCTGGGGCTGTTCCTCCCCAGCTGCAGGACTTTGCACTTCCTCTTGTTGAACTCCATGAGGTTCCTGTCAGCCTATTTCTCCATCTATGTCAGCAGGTCAAGAAGTGAGCCCCTGTGAACCTCATGATGTTCAGAGAGGTCAAGCGCAAGGTCCTGCACATGGGTCTGGGCAACCCCTGGTATCAATACAGGCTTTGTCATGAAGGGATTGAGAACAGTCCTGCAAAAAGGACCTGCAGCTACTGGTGGATGAAAAGCTGGACACAAGCTGTCAATGTGTGCTTGCAGCCCAGAAAGCCAACTGTATCTTGGGCTGCATCAAAAGAAACATGGCCAGCACACTGAGGGAGGGGATTCTTCCCCTCTACTCTCGTGAAACCCCACCTCAAGTACTGTGTCCACCTCTGGAGTCCTCAGTACAGGAAAGACATGGACCTGTTGAGGTGGATCCAGAGGAGGGCCACAAGAATAATCAGAAGGATGTAACATCTCTCACCTGTATAAAGGCTGAGTAAATTGAGACTTTTTAACCTGGAAAAGAGAAGGCTGTGGGGACACCTTATTGCAGGCTTTCCATACTTGAAGGGGGCTTAGAAGAAAGATGGGGACAGACTTTTTAGTAGAGCCTGGACAAGGAATAATGGTTTTAAACTGAAGGAGGGTAGATTCAGACTAGACATAAGGAAAAAAAAATATGATGAATGTGATGAAACACTGGAACATGTTGCCCAGAGAGGCGGTAGATGCCCCATCCCTGGAAAGATCAGGTCAGATGGGGTTTTGTGCAACCTTATCTAGTTGGAGATGTCCCTGGTCATTGTTGGGGGGTTGAACTAGATGACATTTAAAGGTATCTTCCAACACAAACCATTCTGCTTCTATGATTCTATGACCCTGTTGAGGTCCTTCTGGACGGCAGCATGACTTTCTGGTGTATCAGTCACTCCTCATGGTTTTATGTTATCCACAAATCTGCTGAGGGTACACTCTGCCTCATCATACAAATCATTAATGAAGGTATTAAATAGGACTGACACGGCTAGTTACTGGCCTCCAGCCAGGCTTTGCGCTGCTGACCACCACTCTCTGGGCCTGGCCATTCAGTCAGTTTTCAAACCCCCTCACTGTCTTCTCATCCAGCCCATATATCAACAACTTGTCTGTGATGATCTCATGGGAGACAGTGTCACAGACCTTCCTGATGTCTGGGTAGGTAACATTACTGCTCTCCCTTCATCCATTAGGCCAGTCATTTAACTGTAGAAGTTTATCACAGAAGTTTAGGAGTGATGTTTGCTTTCTGCTAGTCTTTGAGCACTTGTCCCAATCACAATGATCAATGAAAGTTTGTCAGTAGCGATCTCACAATGACACCTGCCATCCCTCTCAGCTTTTATGGGTGCATTGCATCATGGCCCATGGACTTATGCATGTCCGGTTTGCTGAAGTATTCTTTATCCTGATCCTGTTGCACCAGGGGTATGTCTTCCTTGCTTCAGGCTTTTCCCCTTGTCTCTTGATTCTTAGATTTCTGGATGTTGGTCTTACAAGTAAAGACTGAGGTGAAAAAGGCACCTCAGCCTCTTCTGTGTCCTTTGAAACTGGGGGCCCTGCCGCATTCAGCACAAGATCCATATTTTCCCTAGTTTTCCTTCCCTACCTAAGTCTTTATAGAAGCCACTGTTGCCTTTAATATCTTGTGTGAGATTCAACTCTGAGTGTGTTCTGGCTTTCCTAATCATGACTCTGCATGCTCAGACAGTGTCTCTATATTCCTCCTGGGTTACCTGTACCTGCATCCACCTTCTAGTCTGAGTTTTGCCAGAAACACCTTGTTCAGCCATGTAGGTACCCTGGGGTTTTTGCCTGACTTACTGCTTGTTCGGAAGGACTGCTCTTGATCTTGGAGGAGGTGACCCCTGAATATCAAATGGCTTTCTTGGACTCCTCTTCCCTCCATAGCCTTATACCATAAAACTCTTTCAAGCACATCTCTGAAGGGGCCAAAGCTAGTTTTTCTGAAGTCCAGCACTGAGATCTTGCTTTTTGCCCTTCTCCCTGCACTTGGGATTCTGAACCTCACCATCTCATGATCATTGCAACCAAGGAAGCCAAGGCATATAATCACAGTGAGGTCTGAGAGACCAGGGAAGGTATTTTGTTTGACCAAAGTACATGGGTGGGAAAAAGCAGACAAGTTTTAGGGTATATATACTGAAGAAGTCCTGTATGGAGCTGAAGAATTTAAAATTAATTTGGCCTACAACTAACAGGGGAAGAAACTCATTACATTCTAATTCCAATGTGGCCTCCTGGTGTGTCTTAATGCAAAAGTTAGGGGTTTTTTTTCCTGGCATTTTTGGTTTTAGGTGGGAAAATATTTTTATTTATATATATCTATCTCTCTCTATATATACAGATATTACAAAGGTATTTAAAGGATGAACTCCAGCAACATTTCTAAAGTTCTTTGATCATCTGTGATCAAAGATCCTCTGTAAGTGCAAAGTATCAATTATTGAAAAGAAATTTTAAAACTGGTATGTATTGAGGTATCTCTTTTAAGGCACGTGTAATGTAGGTAACTTTCTGATTCTTAACAGAGTACCTTTTCTTCTCAAAATTCATTCAGAGGTTAAAGAACACACCGGGCACAGGTGTTGCAGAAGGCAACTGTAACAGAACTTTAGCTTTATGTTATCTCCTGTTAGCTTTTCCACTTGTTCCAACACATGTTCTTACTGGACAGATCTCATTCTGTGGTTTAAAGAATAATAGAAACAGTTTCTAATTCTCAGAAATTACTGCAACAAGTATAGTCTTTTGTCTTTAAACTGGTTCTGATATATGCAAGACTGCTGTTCAGTGAATGGCAAGATTAGTGTGCAGTTAACTTTAGTTAGCTGAGCTTTGTCACACCATTAGCTAAATAGAAATAAGAAAATGTACCAATTATGGTACCAAGTCATTTTTTTGACATTTATATCCCTTCTCCCTCACTTGTTCAGTTTTTTCCACAGTAGCTTAAAGGGTATTTTTGCACTGTGGCTTTTTTTTTTTTTTGGGGGGGGGTGGTTTTGTATGTTTGTTTGTTTGTTTGTTGGGGTTTTCCCTCTCAGTAATTAGTCAACATGAGGGGGCAGATTACAAGAAATTACATCAAAGGCAAGTATGTTGGTACCATATTACCTACACACAAAGAAGGTTGTTCCTTTGGGCACTGTGGATGTGTGCCAGCTGGGAGATTCAGAAGTATTTCCTAGTTTCCATGTCTGAAACCTGCTAGTGGCTTTATTGCACACACATTGTCCATTGAAAGAAAACTTAGATATGCAGAGAGGGAAGTGACTGCAAAGAGCCAGAATTACTCCCTGGTCTGTGTGATCAGGAAACTTGAGCAGCAGTTGCAAAGGAGCTGCTTGTATAGATGTCAAGTTATGCTCTTTTGGTTCATTTATCCCAAATTGCCTTTTTAGTCACAACTCTTTCCAATTATCTCTCTTAATTGCCAGCTACTTCACAACAACAAATGTTCCTCTTGTCATCTTTTTGTCTCCCCCTCTCCCAGGGCTCTTTCAGAGTCATAAGGTTGCACAAACTTATGTTGTTAAGCTTTCAGCTCCAGTTGCTGGTATTTCCATTTAGCCTTGTTGTGGGCTAGTGGCTTCCATTGTTTTGATTACTGCTGAGCAGAGGGTTGTTTAGTTATTCCTTAGTGGAAGCCATTCAGAATTCTTCACAGGTTTAATATGATTAGCAATGGCACATGGATAAAAGAATTACTATGAAAGGTGTGTCCGGCAGAATACTTATAGGTAGAATTCTGAAGTCTTATTGTTGTCAGAAATCCTAAAAGTATTGACCATTTCTGTGCTTTTATTTAATTTTAAATATATGTGTTTGTGTGTATATACGCATACATGTATGCCTATAGACATACACACACAGCCTTTTACTAAACCCCTACTAACTCTGACATACGTATTCAAAATCATTTATTTTACCAAAATGTCACATGTAGTTATCAAAGGTCATTCAAATATCAAACTTAGTTTGATTTGCATTTCTCAGGCTTTGACTTTGCTAAGTGCCAAGATATTTATATACTTGGCACTTCCGGAACACAGTGGAACACACATATTTCAGAGGCATCACAATTACTGTGTGATTTCTGCATAATGTAAAGTGATGGAAGTTCTGAATCAGAGAATGAAATTGCACAAATAAGAAGAGAATATTTAATCGTTATCTTGGATTGCAGTAGATATCTAGATACTCATTTGGATTTGACATCGTATTTTCTGAAATTATCTCAAGGAAATCAATGAATTTATCCTTGTAGCAGTCTGAAATAACATTTTTCCTCAATTAAAGTAATCAAAGCAAAGGAAGATTGTAGAGTTGAATAAGGAAATGTTTTGTGCCCCCTGCAATTTTACTTGTCATATAGAAGTCGTTAATGTACTACATGAAATACTGTAAATTCACAGCATAAGCAACTTTTTGAGGATAACATTGATGCTGTCTTGGATACTGAAGCAATGTCTTTAGTGAAAGTTTCTTATTCAGCGTTCTGTTTCAGGCCCCCAAAACATTGTGGAATCTGTATAACTGAGTCTTGGTTTTCATCAGAATGAAACCTCTAACTTTCAGAATTTATCAGTCAAACGCAAACATACCAATAAGCAAGTGTTAAAGTCATGATCATGGAAAAGGAACTCTTGAAGCAAGCCTCTTCTCTGCCCGATTTGAAAATAAAACTCCATTTTCACAGCCTATTATTCCATTGTATTAAGAATTATATCTGTACCTGAATACTTTCATAATAGAATTTTCAGTTATAATTTTAATAAACACTTCAGCCTGAGAGTTTTCTTCTGATAGATAAAATACTATCCTGTAAAAAAATGCAACACAAAGATGCCCACAGCTCATAAAAGAGAAGAGTTTCTATTTCAGATACTCCTGATCACCAATTTATTCTACCTACAAAAAGGATTGACTACAAAATCCAGAGATTTTTCAAAATGAAATCCACTTTTAAGCTTGTAGAAGAGGTTATATCTGACAAGATCTTCTTTGCAGGTATGGGGATAAGAAAATTACTTCTTGTTCATCTTTTTTTAATGACACCTCAGATTCTCTGGTAATTGTAGGATTCTAGGAGATATAAGGAAAAACAAAACAGCTAGAGATCACACAGTGCTAAAAGGGTAATCTTCAGAGAGATCTCCCTCTTCCTTTTGCTTCTGACAGAAGCACCTTATCCACACTGTCACCATCTCATTTTTTATGCATCTGTCTACTTTTTATCACTGCTTCATTTTACATCTCAGCAGGCCTGATTACCCTGAAAAATACACCTGCATAAAACCTGCAAGGAACAGAGAAAACTAAGTAGGGATGAAAACAAAAAAGAGAGCTCTCTGCACTCTTATCACACCTCTTAGCATCTATCAGTTTCAGGTCCCTTGTGGTTCATTCACCCTTTCACTATGTAAAAGGCCAAAGAGAAGCTGCAGTGATACTAGCATTCAAGATGAATACCAAGGAGGCAGAGACTCAGAGGAGAGCAGTATTAAAAAAATCCCATGGGAATAAAGGTCACAGAAAAAGAAGGAGAGATTAAATAAGAGTAACATGGAGCAATCGGTCAGACAAGTTCCTGCATCAGAGTGGTCTTTGAATAGTCAATGACAGGAAAGGAACCATAAAAACAAGAACACAAAAATGGCATTTTGTAAAGATGTTGCCTTCCTGTGTTGCTTTGCAAACCTGGGCAAACCAAAATGTTGTTCTGTAATAACACCAAACTGCTTTTTGTTTAGGATCAGTTAAAAAAAAAAAAAAAAAAAATCAGAGGAAGCTGCTTTATGCTTTCTTAAAGGGCAAAGCATATTAACACGAGCCTATTATTGGGTTTACATAGCTAGAGATCATCGGGGGAAAAAAAACCCTGTCCTGACCCACCACAAAATTATTCTTTTGTCTGCTGCTATGTTCTCCATTTCCTTATTGTACCAAGGAAATTTTTGCTGTCGATGCCAAACACCATCACTGGGGTATCACGAGAAATTTCTCTGTGCCCAAAGTGTGGAAGTTGAAAAAAGGCAAAACAATTCTGCTTTTCCCTTTTGTTTTTCCCTTAGCTCCACCTGTGACACTCAGAGCTGTTTTCATACATCCAGTAAACAAAGTTATGAATAGTTAGGTGGTGTTAACTTTTAATTTGGAGAAAAAAGAAAAAAAAGTAGCTTTTATTCCACATGTGATAGGTGGGAAATGTGATGAACTGAGAGGAACATCAGGGGACACTGAATGGTCACTTTAATTTTCCTTTTCAGGTATTTTATTTTTCTCTTCTCCTTCCAGTTCTTAAAAATGGAGCAGAATTTCTGGGTGTTTTTCTTTTTGATTCCTTAACTTGTTTTATAGAAAGCATGAAGACACTGTCTCCTCAAAATCAGGTCTTATTTCAATGTGTCTTTCTAAGACAGAATATTCATTAACACGTGTGCTACTATGTGTTGTATGTGATACTGTTGTAGGTGAAAAAAGAATATAAACTGAATCCCAGCAGATAATTGGAGTTCATGTGTTTGCATATGGTAAAGGTCCAAAACTGAACGTTTGAACTCTCAACAGAAGCCTGCTACTTGTTAGCAGCAACTGGTGCAGGCTGGTTGTAAATTTTATTAACACCTGAGCTGAACAAAAGTGGCAAGTCCTGAATCCTCTGATTAATAAAAAGACAAAAAACAGTCAGTTAATCTCATGTTTGGCTTCTGCACACAGTCTATTTAGGTGAGGAAAACTACAGGTTAGTGGTGGAAAAGAAGGGTTCCTAAAAAAAGTGGTCTTAGAAGGAAGAAGGGGACCAGGAAAGAAAAAGGTGAAGACTCTGGCTAGAGGAAAGATTCTAGAAGTGGGAAAATCCTGGAGATAGGTGAGATGCATGGAGAGGAATACCAGGGGATGCCCAGGATACCGAGGACGTCTGGGACTGATAAGCTTGAGTGTGGGCTCACATGACTTTCTGACCAACCTTCCTGGACCAGCTGTGACCTCCCTGTTGCGAAGGGTAGTTGAGATCTAATGAATGTAGTGCTGAAGGGCAGTGAACAAGTGAGTATATGAGGTAGCTAAATAGGTTAAAGCTCTCATCTCATTAGTTCTTAAACCCCATTATCCAGATCCACTACAGGTTGTCTTTTACATTGTCCTGCATGTGACAGGTACTATACTAGTATCACAGCTAATCAAATTACAGCTTGATTATCTGTAGATTCATTAGCAGTTGCTGCTGTGACTACAATTAAATTTCTCACATAAAATACCAACTTATCTGAAATCTCTATTTTTTAATATAGAAAACTGAAATGTTGATATTTTGTAAAGTAAGACTGTTATACTTTTGATCATTTAATACAGATTCTTTTTCATATACAGATCTATAAAAATAACATTTTTCATAAGTTTTAGGCTATTACATCCTATTTTTTACATCCTTTACATCCTTTCCACCAGTCTGAAACTCTGCAGACTACTTTTGGAAGCTGCCTCTTTGTACACGTTTCCCAGCAGGTAGGCAGCTCCTGAAATTTGCAAGTGAGAGCTCTCCTTCTCAGTTAACAGCTGCATGCTGACTACCTATAGCTTTCTGACCCTGTTTCCACAGAAACCACCAGAACATGTTAACTTTAAGCAATCTTATTTGAATAATGGAATGTGTTCAACTTAATATCACTTTTGGTAAAGAAAATGCTGTTCTTCTGTTTTTAGTTTTGCATTATGTGCCTCCCAACCATTTCATGATTCTTTGTCACTCACTTCCTTCTTTTCCTAAATGGTAACATTTGCATCAAGCATCTTAAACTAATTAGATGATGCAGTATGTGGTCTGCCTCTATTAATGTAAAAGTCTAAAGTTTCAAAAGAGCAAGTTAATTTTAAACCCAGACTCACCGATTGTTTTGGTATGGACAATGAATAACAACCTGAACAATTATTTCTGGTAGAGAGCAAAAGAATTGACCCCAAGTCTCAGTCCAATCATCTGTTATTGCAGACAAATATAATCCCTCTGATAAACCAATAACTCTGTATGGAATTACCTTTTCTCCCATACATCTCTCAGAGGATGTCTGGAATCTCACTTCTGGCAAGGCCAGATAATTTCTTTGGATTTTTATCTTAAATTTAATAGGCTTATTTGTTCTTTTAGGAATTGCATCTTTTAGGTTATATCACTAACAATGGGGTTTTTTTGGTTTGTTTTGGTTTTGCTTCTTCCAGGGGAAGCCACACATTTTCTACAGAGGCATCTGAAGTATGACAAAGATAGCATGATCACACACATCTTCATCTGTAACCGCGTACACCTACCCCTAGCAAAAGACCTGACCCGTGACCTCTGTGATCACACCTCATTACTCAACAGGTTATTCTTGCACCTTCATTTCCCATTCCTACCTTTCTGTCTCACATCTAAACGTTGTACAAGGAGTTGTGTAAGATGTCAGAGCAATTCACAGAACTCAAATCTCTCCCTTACTGTTATCATGGAAGATTTATTTAGTCAAAGACCATGTAGTGCTCAAGCAATGCTGCAATAAACAGAAGTGTGGAATTTTGGAAATATCAATGTTTTACTTATTCCTCTTGGCACATAGTCACCTTATCAGATAGATACTGACAATATCCTCATCACATTTCTCATTCAGTTTAGCAAAACAACAAAATTAATTGCATTCCATCTCATAATAGAGGCTCCGCATGTATCTTCTCCTAATAACCTTATCTGTTCTACCTAGATTCATTTTCTGCTTAGTGAACAGGATCAGAACTGCACTTATTCCACAGATGACATTTTGGTGGTACTTCATGAAATAGTTTTAGTATTTCTTAACCTCTACTGGCAATGTCATAGCAGAGATCTTCTTGTGTGAGCACCTTTTTCAGGTATACAATGGATGGTTAACTCACTCTAACTGATTTTGTTCCCTTCTAATTTCCAGCTAGCATATCATCATTTATAGCAGAAATTATTATTTTTAGTTCCCAAGTAGATAATATCAAAATCTGTACTGTAGCACTCTGTACAGCTTTTAGTATTTCAATAACCCAGTTCTTCTGATACACTCTTATGATTTCCGTCTGGATTAATGATGTGTCTTCAACAAGTTCAATTTTTGTGTTACAACTTTTTTTTTTTCCTCCAAAATGCTTAATTACAATATTACCGCTAGTAAAATTGGACAGAAGAAAATAACAGAATTATTTTATCTGATGAACTAGCCTTATCTAGATTCACTAGGAAACACTGAATGCTGATGAAATGAATGCAATGCATGTGAGAGTTATTAACATATAAAATGAGAAGCTGATGAATGTAAGCATAGCCCACTGTATCCTGCTGAAAGGTAGGACTACTGCTACTATTAAAATGCAAGGAGTGATGTCATTTAACAGTGTCCATTGGGGCTAATATGCTTTGGTGATTACTAAAGAGAATTCTGAGCAGAACTTTTAACACAGCCTATGAGTCTGTATTAAAACAAATAGGTTAATAAAACAGAATAAAAGAGATGTAACAGAAGATCTATGTGTCTTAGATCAGAATTAACACCAATGTAACAGCTAACTAGTAAATTCCGTAGTTCATACTCCAAGCCACAGCTGGATTCAAGATAGGGTAAAAATCAATATGAAGTATAATATCTTATTTTTTTATGATTGCAAATAGTTCATATTGAATTAATTCAGTAAAATGCTGTTACTTATCTCCACTACTGCCTTGCCTTATGGCAGATAGCTAGTGCCTTCATCATATTCTAGACAGCTTCACAGAGATTATATTTCCCATGATGTAATGCAGATTGGCAGATTCTACTGATCCAGTGGGGGCTTTTAGAACAGTCATAAATTTCAGGGGCTACACCCACGCCAGTTAAATAAAGTATGCCCAGGAATGCTCCTGGGCATTGAGGGCAACCGATAGAGAAAGGTCTGGATGGTTGTAGTAGCAAATTCTTTTACTTCCATAGTAGGCTGCATGCAAACTCATTATTAAAAGTGTGTTTTAACAGTCACAGCATGCCTGGAAATTGTTTCAAAAAAGTGACAGACTGAATGGACAAAAACCATGCTGGGGTATGTCCTATTACACCGTAAAGATAGAAAATAATGTTCTTTACTCCAAGGATGTTCCCAGATTAATTTACCAGGTCAGATGCAGCATAAACCTGCTTTAGTCCACAGTGTCCATGAAGGATGCTGTCAACATGCTATGGGGAGGTCATGGCCAGGCCTACTTTGGCCCATGGGAAGCCACGCCAGAGCAAGGTCACCATCATGATGCAGCCATGCCTGGGGCTGATGACAGCCCTGCTGTTCCAGGTGCCAAACCATGGGCTGATGTCCTGGCCCAGACTTGGCCTGTTCTTGGCCCCATGGAGGCACCTGATGTCTGTGACTGGGTTCAGCACCCTGGTCCTTTGATACCCTAATTGTGATTTAGCAAAGCTAAGATAAATGTTTCAAATTTTGGGAAAATGTATTCCGCTGTAAAATATCTAAACAAACTCAGTGTATTTCTTAGTTAATTTCTAAATTTATGTGAAACAGTCAATACTTCAAACTTCCATCTTGATTTGGGATTCAAACAAGAAATTGAATTTTCAGATTTCCCACAAGAGGGAAAATGCATTTTTCTCGGTTCTATCTATAGATAAGGTTTAAAAGGCCAGAGAGGAAAGGAAAATGTCTATTGATGATAAGAAATAAAATTCAGTAAAAATTCCAAGCTTCAAAGTGTTAAGTGTTCTGCAAATTAGAACCTAAGACTGATTGCAACCTGACTTACATAGGTATGTCATGAGCAATATTAAATATACCTGATATATTTCTTCCTACCCCAGCTGATATTTGTCTTGTAGCTAATTTTGTACAAATACCATTACTGAATGATCACCTGAGTATGGAGATGCACGTATGACGTTTCTCTCCTTATTCCTAAGAAACAGTATCTTATTGCAAAGAACTTAGGAACATGAAGAATGTTCGCAAGTTAACTATTTATATCAAGCTATTTACATCACTTTTATCTCATAGCAAGATTTTATCAAATTTTTCAAAAATTATTTGTCTTCATAATGCTTTTTTATTTAGTTACTGTATACTTCTAGAGGCTTCAGACTGTTAAGTCTCCTATTAAAAATAATTTATGCCCACAGCAACCATGAAAAGAGAAGACTGGGTTATTTCATATAACATACATATCACATAATTGACTGAACAAAAGAAAGGAGACTACTATTTCAGCAGCTGAGGCAGATTGCCATTTAACATAATAATACTGTATTCTAAGTTATGGGCTACATTAAGGGTTTGAATAGTCCTGTAATAACTACAAAAGTTCAAGCCCATGATAGATTTCTAAAGAAAAAGGCAACATTTGTGAAGAGGTATGGCTTATAAATGGGATACCAACATCCTCGGGAGGAGAGAGGCTGGTGAAAGAGATAATACTGCTCTTCTCAGACAAGACTTAAGATGTAAACATCAAACAGATTGCCTGGAAGGTGTGCATACTGAATTCACACCTTCTGACACTATGTGGAAAGTCTCTTGCTTGTGGACAGTACAAATGCCATCATGCAGTCCAAAATCTACAGTTAAGATTTCACATAAAGTCATGGGGCATAGAGAGCAAATGATCTCTGAATGAACAGCATAGTAAATTATTTAAGACTTTATAGACAATAACATCTTAAACAGAACCCAGAGTGGAACACTGGTATAAAATGGTCTCTGCACTGTTTCGAAACTTAGATGAACAGGCACATTTAAATCCTGGTTGCAAAAGTCTTCTTATAGTGGGGAGCAATTAACTTGCACAGATTTCCACTGAGAAGGAATGGGGAAGAAGGGAAACATCTTGAAAGAAAGAGACCTTCAAACTGAAAAGTTTTTACACTTTCTGAGAACGTAATTTTACTTCTCTGATCATCTAAATTTCAATTTTTTTCCCCTCAGTAAATTTAATTGAACTGAAAAGAGATTGGGGGCTGGAAACCACAGGGGAAGGAAATGAATGAGAAATGGAATACTGTTGAGAAGGTGAGGGACTCTAGGAACTCTAGGAATATTTTTCAAGTGCAAAGTGGAATTTTGTACACTTTGCAAAGGTCTGGAGATCACTCTCATAGTTTTTGTTGTAGTCCCCATTCAGGAATAGGTTGTATACAAAACCAACTGAATGTGTTCAATTTTTTTTGCCAAATGGAAAGAGAAGAATTAAAAGTCACGCGAATTCAGACACAAATTGTTCCATTCAATCCAAAGCATTTCAGTTTGCACAGTTTGCAAGGTGGGCAGGGGAGATGCAGTTGTGTATTCACAGACCTTAAGACAGTTGCTCTCACCCACTATCTGCACAATTATAGCTGCATGTGGACCTTGAGGTTCATAAGGCTTGAAAACAATGTAGGTGAGGCTCTCATGTTCAGGTTTATCACATGGCTGGACCACAGGGATGTGCAAGTACTTGAATCCCATAGGGGAGGAACTACAAAAACTGCTGAGGTTGATGTCATCAGGCTACTCCAGGCCACATATACACAGTCTGTTCAGCTTGGGTCCATCTCAGAAAAGACTAATGGGACCTCCGAGAAGATTATTACCCCTGCCCTAAAGCATGATGTTTTCAGCAAGTAGTCCATAATATCCAGAGGATTAAAATGGATTTCTGACCCAGATTCAAGTTTATGTCCTTCCTGCTGACATTTCTATCCCTTGGGATAGTCCTCAGGACATAAAATTCCAATTTTTCAGATTGTGTACTATCAAGTGAAAGTCACTCTAATACATCTTTAAGTATTCCCTGCAAACTGGTAGAGTTCCAAAGGGGATCTGCAAAGTTACCATCCAAGAAAGTAATTTGCCTTTAGACTGATGCAGTCAAGTATGAAGCTATTCTTCTCCTCTTCAGAGGTTTGAATAAAATTCTTGAAGCTTTCAGGTGAACGCCTTCTCTCCAAATACTGAAATTTCTTAAGATTTTCTCTTAGTAGCATTCTCTTAGTAGCTTTCTCAGTATTTAGTCATGTTAAAAGTTAAGCGTAGGCTGAAGTCTATGAAAACAGAGAATTTGTAGCTCTCATATGCTGATCATCTCTCATTTTTTCCACTTTTTTTTTTCAACAGCGTGCACATAAATCCTGGTTTATCATCTATATACAATATTATATTCATATATATTATATTATAATCACATATATTATATATATGCTGGACAATAATTTTATATATGTATACATATAAAGTTAGTTAATAATATTTCTAAATGTGTATTGAATTCACCAAACAGGTTTTGGATGACCAAATTTTAGCAAGTCTACTGTTCACACAGAATTTTTCTCTGACTCTTGATGAATACCTAGTAAACATCCTTGTTAGCAATCTCTAAAGTCATGACCTAGCAGTTTGATACTTTCATCCTATTTTTATTTCAGGTGATACTTCTAGCAAAATTTCTTGCAAAGGCACCAAAATCTCATACACTGTACACACACACACGTTGGTAAAATGACCACTGCTGGTACAAGAAAGATGGAAAAGGATGTAACAAAAAAGTCAAAGTAGAAGCTAAACCACACAGTATTACCTTTACAGGAACGTTAAGTGTTTAACTAAGATTTCTGAACAACAGCAAATGAGTCACTTCTCAAATTGTCTTTTTTTCAGAGCCAGGTCTTTGCAATTGGTATATATCCCCTGCCTCCTGTCAGCCTCTCCTCCATGCAGACTCTAGGGGATTTTCATGGGTTTACTTAGTTTCTGCACAACCTACAATCCTGCATGTGAGTTTCTAGTAAAATACAATGATAAACAATACTAGTGAAATGTAAATATGCTGTCTACTGCTAGCAAAATGAATTTGGCTTACAAATATACAATAAAAAATAAAAGGAAAAAATGTATCTTCTTAAATGAGTTCATGTAAATTAAAGGAAAATTTATATATGAAGAATCCAAAATTTCCCAATGAATACCAAGACAAATATATTTTGAATGACAGAGTGTAAAAGGTTTGCTACTTGAAAAGCTCTTTTGAAGTAGTTTTCATGTAGCTCATCTGTAAAAATGTTCTCTTTCCAGGAAAGCTTGTAGCCCTCTTTTTTCCTTTTCCTCAAAGGGCTTCCAAGCTAGAGTTTGGAGTATTGCAAAAGAATTGCTCTCAGGTTTCTGCCAAGAAAATGTAAATGAGACTTCAAGGCCCCCTATTGCTAGGTTCTGCATACACATGTAGTAAAGATTTAAACTACAAGGCCTTGACCCTGCAAATACTTACACAGCTGCTGTTTAACTTTGTGAATTTTAATAGATTCTTTGAATTAGCTAGTAAAATTGGGCTGGTGTGTAACAGTGTGAGATTTAGGCCTTGTTTACACCATTCAGTGAAGAAAAAAGGGGTATGTAGACAAAGATATGCAACTTGACAAGCTGTTACTATCTAATTTAGTTACTAAGCCACTATGCTGATACTAAATTCTTTGGAATAGAGATCGTGTTTTTATCTTGTGTCTTTGACTTTCCAGTTTGTAACAGGAATTATTAAATCAAAGAAACTACATATACAAAAAACCTTTATGTTTCCTCTGAAAAGAAAGATTTTTTAATCATACTATGTCTTGTCCTGGAGCTTCTCAAATATAACATTTTGTTCTCTTGTCAAACAATATACAATCCACACCAATTTAAAGTATGTTTGCCTTTTAAAGGGTATACCTATATATGCATATAATGAACAGATTTGTTTTATGAAGGACAATTAAAATAGCAAATAAAACTCATACTGTGAAGATTAGATTGTTAGAAGTCAAATAATGGTTAAGATTGGCAATATAATAATTAGGAAACTAGACATCATTGCAATGTAACATTGTGTAACTATCCACATCATTTATTCCACAGCATATTTTAACTCTCTGGAGCATGAAGGCCTTAAAAATATTCTTTTTATTCTTACAGTCAAATCTGTACTTGACTTGGTCAGTGTGATTAGGTGTTTTCACATGGCAAACAGCTCCTAGCAAGACTTCTTAGCTTCAGCAAAGAAAATGATAACATGATCATGCTTGTTTATGCTGTTGGTAATACTTGGTTGGTTGGTTTGACCTATTTTTCCAGATGGGGTGACTGCTAAAGGAAAAGCTGAACTAGGGTATTAGACAGTTTGCCTTCAGTGATCTGGACATTCTCATAAGAGATAGAAGCTTATATTCTATATTTCCTTCAACTAAAGAAGGTCTAAAATCCTTATCTTCTGCACTGTTGCATTCCAGTCACCACAAAATTATCAGGAAAAAGACAGTCTGTTGCTCTTCTGGCAGATGTCTCCAAAATAGTGACCTTGGTCTCCCCACGCAAACATGTTTTTTTGAAAGAATAACAGTAGTCATTTACCTTCTGGAAAGCAATCAAGCTTTGACTCTTGAGAGGGCTTGAAAGCATGTCCATAGACATAAAAGTTTGTTCACTCTGAGGACAGAGAATGGAACAGAGACCATTCCCCTTTCCCATGCTTAGAGCTTCCAAGACAACTCTCTCTGTAATGAGCTCAGTATGGGGATGAATCAGCTTGTCCTTACGAGGCAGCTAACTCTTTTCTTACCCTACAAAAGAAGCTATGTGCCTGTCTCCAAAGAGATGACACTTTAGAGTGCATTTAATCTTCTGTACTCTGCCATTTGCAAGCATTTACATATCATATAATATTTATTGCTGGATTGTAACTAGACAACTGTGCAAATATTCACAGAAAAACTGGCTGAATTTCAGTGTTTACATTAAATACCTAAACTTTTCAGGAAAAAGGTTTCTCCCTGTACTGGAAAATTTATTCATTTTTAAAATACCAGTATAGGAATTTTTCAAAACTATTTCATTTAAGCTGAATCAAAATATCTTACTTGATCTGATACTACCTTTTAAAGAATAAATGATTTGTTTAGACATAAACTATGTCCAACTCTAGCCTATATACAATAAATAGATTTCCAAGGAGAAAGTTTCAGAGATCTGTTTTGATACAGTTAAGTTTCTGACCTATAAAATATTCTGATTTGGATGAAATAATATTTTTCTGATGAAAAATATTCCATGTTTCGTATAACTCCATTTCTAAGGATTTTATTCTTTAGATTTTCCTGCTATATGGACTATAAAGTTGTTTGTTTTCTACAGGGAAGAAAGACCAAAATCTATTTATGTCTTCAAACCAAAAGAAAATTGTTATAGATCTTGTTACATGTAACTGTTATATGATCTTGACAGGTCATAACTTTTTTTTCTTCAGGTACTAGAAAATAACTTTCAATTGACATAATCTGGCATGCTGTTGAGAAGATTAATTTTTTTTAAGCAGTAAGAATTCCATATTAATATATTATAATTTAGTATTTTCCCATATTTTACTCTTTTTACTTTTTCTTATTTTATATTAATACAACAGTATACCATTTACTAATAAAAATGGATGTAAAATAAATTACATCAATTCATACACATGCACTTGAAGGCTCCTGAAAATTACCAGGATAACATAAATCAGCTTACCTTAGGTGGCAATCAAGTACTTATTATTTATATCATGTGAAACACCCTAGGTTTATATTATTTAGGCAGAAATCTTCCCTGAAGTAAGGAAAAATTACTCCCTTCAAAAAGTTATTCTGTGCTGAGCATCACAAAAATGGTAGCTGCCAGTACATGTGTGTTAGCTACCTATTTTGAAAGGAATTTACCTGATGGTACTGAAATAGATCAAACATTTAAGTGACATATCTTCAGGATCTGTATGCTTTAGTTTACGTGTGTAAATGTATGCATGTTGAAGAGAAATGCAAGAAATCATGTGAAAAAAATTGTGAGTAGACTTCTGGTTTTCCCAGGAGTGGGACCTGAACCAGTACAGCAGCAATATTTTATTTCCACATAGTCAAGCAGCGGCTAGTTTGAAGATATACATGGCAGTTGTCTGAGAGTCGATGAAAAACAGCAAGCTTTTCCTTTGTTTTATAATACTTTGAGATTTATTAATGTTTCTTGGAGAGATAACACAATACAAAAACAGTTTGGTTACAAAAAACTTGTGTTGAATAAATAACTTCAATTCCAAATACATTTTTTGGAAAATAACAAAAGGCATTTTTTTTCCCAAGGTAGAATTATCTTAATAGTTGAGGATTTCTCTTAGCATGTAGGAGGATGAGATTTAAATCCTTGTTCCTTTGACTTTGTTGTCAGATTTGAACCTGGAGATTTAACATGCTATGTGTTGCTCAGTCCTCCTGTGTGAAAAGCTGGTTTCTTACTAGTAAAACAAATTTTGAGCTATTTTTCCTTTTTTTTCTTTTCATTTGAGTACATTCAGAGAGTTCCTGTTAGGGACCAGCAAGACCTTGAATACGGACCTCCTGGGGCCTCTAAGAATCCCAACCATTGCTAGTACGTATTAGTTAGTTGGAGATAGAAAATTCTAATTTAATTCTGCTTCTAAAAAATCCAAAACTTCTTGTTTTCTTTCCACAAATAAATGCAAGCAACTTCAAAATCCCTGAAGTTTTACAGAAAATATAATTTTTATTTTCTGGCCTCCCTTACTGCTGGTGATCAGCTGCTAAAAATGAGTAAGTGCAAGCTCTTTTTATTTGACTTTTCTGGGATATACTGATTGAGAAGACTTAAAACGGTGACTTGTCATTTGTCCATTCTCCTATTGGGTGTCAAGTCATAGCACTAGACTTTACCACTGCCATATATTACCATGCAGGTTAATTTTACATTCAGGAAATGTAGAAGTAATGATGGATAATTATGAATTATCCATAATTATGGATAATATAAGTAATGATGGATAATTATGAATTATGAAAAGAATAATGAAAGGCATACACATTTAATACATGAGGCTGAAAAAAGTGAGAATAAGACAAATAAAAGGTGTAAGGGCTGCAGGCAGGATGTGTCTGGGCACAGGATGAATTTCAAGAGGATGTAGAACAAAATAACATACAGAGGTTGAACAAACATTAAAGTGGGTTGGCAACAAAGAGGAATGCAACACTGGAAGCCTTAGTTAATATGAAATTGTTATGCTAGGTTTTGTGCATCTCATAGCAAGGATCACACTCTCCCCAGAAGGCTTGTAGTGATAATGGGCAAAACCCTCAAATTCCAAAAAGTAGAATTAAGGTGCAGAGAAATCAAGCTCTCAGCATGCAATCACTTTTCTGAGTTAGAATGAAGATGAGGAGGAAGTGAAGGTGCCCAGCCATTCTCGAGGAGAGATATAGGTCAACTTGAGGTATTCTTTCAGATCATTGCCCTGAGCAGTGGAAAGAGCTCAACAAAAGGGATGATATACAGTGCCCTCTTACCGTCCTGCTCCCCTAGACTCCTTAAATTTCCCCAAAGCTCATTAGCCCAGAACTCCCTACTTTTGATTACACACAGTACTTCTCCTGACCTCATAACAAAGTTCCTCTCAGCTGTGTCCTCCATGCTTCTTATGCTTTACCTGTGACTCTTAATTTATCTAAAGGTCCCCCGTTTTTCACTGAAAAGCTGCCTCTATCTACTTACCCCAAGTTAACCCTCACTCAATCCTTTAAACCTTCTCCCTCCCAAGGGGTTTAGCATTTGAGTCACAAGTCCTCTGGTCCAGCCCTCATTCCCACATAACATTAGTATTGCCAGTCCTCCCAAAACTGTGGCTAAGTTGCGTCCTGCACCCCTTCAGCTACCAGGACCTCTTTCTGCTCCCTCTAACTGACTGCTGGAGCCATGCAAGTCCTGACTCTTTTGGCAGCAAAAGTGGCCTGGTTCTTGCATTTTCTGTGGATTTAAAAATCCAGGATGCTGAAGATGGTTATCAAAATCTACCTGAACAAGAGATTGAGGTAGGTATTTGTCACTATCTGTCATGCTTTAACCCCGGCTGGTAACTAAGTACAACACAGCTGACTCCTCCCTCCCCTCTCACCCAGAGGTATGGGGAAAAGAATCAGGAAGGAATGTAAAACTCAAGGGTTCAGATAAGAACAATTTAACAATTGAAATAAAATAAAATAATAATAACAGTTATAATGAAAAAGAGGGAGAAGGGGAGAGGAATGACATCCAAAGGGAAGGGAGAAAACAAGTGATGCACAACACAATTGCTCACCATCTGCGGACAGATGCCCAGCCAGTCCCCGAGCAGTGATCCCGGGCCCCGGGCAGCCCTTCTCCGGTTTTTAGACCCAGCATGACATCCCATGGTATGGAATGCCCCTTGGGCTACTTCGGGTCAGCTATCCTGGCTGTGCCGCCTCCCAGTTTCCTATGGCCTCTCGCTGGCAGGGCTGAGAAACTGAGTCCTTGACTTTGTGCAAACATCACCCAGTAACAACCAAAACCATCAGTGTGCAACCAACATTGTTCTCACACCAAATCCAAAACACAGTACTGCACCAGCTACTAAGAAGAAAAGTAACTCTGCCTCAGATGAAACCAGGACATTATCTTTCAAAAACACTGATTCTCTAGAAAAGCAACAAAATACCTTAACCCTATGCCATGGTGAAAAGCCTAAAGTTTGATCTGCAATGGCTTCTCTTGCAAAAGGCCCAGAGCTGAGGAGACCTGACTTTGTTCTAAGCTGATTGTACATTCATTGTAGTAAAGCAGAAATATGAATTGCAATACATTGTTCAGAAAGGCACACTATCTGCAGGATTAATCCCCTTCAGCAGTAGTCTCACCTCACATTGATTCTCCTCCTCCCCTTCCTCTGTATAAAAACTGAAACCACTGTGCTTTCCTTCATTAAGAACAAGCAAAAACCAACAGCTCTGTGCAAAATTGAGCTGCTTGGCTGGCAACAAAAATACCCTGGGTAAAACTAGGCTGATCAGCCACCTGGGTGAACATTAAGGTACAAAATCATGCACCCTGCTGATGTTGAGGCCTAAAGAGAAAGTAAAACCCACAAAAGCCTTCACCCAAAAATCTAGAGGGAGGGATGTCCAGGAAGGGAAGGTCATTCTGTTGGCATCTGGTGGAGTGAAGGAGAAAGATAAAAAAAGGACAGATGAGCAAACTAAAACATGTGTCCTTTGCACATGAAGAGATGTAACAGCTGAGAGGTAGCTGGGTGTAAAAAGAACTTGCTTTCCAGCAAAGGGAAAGATTAGTAACACAGAACTGTACCAGAGAGCTCTGAATGTGCCTGTGGTAAGTCCTCATGCAACTGATGGCTTTTACTCCCAGAACTGAAGCACAAAGGATAAAGGCTGGAAAAGAGAGTAAGAAGGCAAGGGACCATATGCAACCTTCATGAGAGAGAGAAGAAACTTAAGATTCTGTGTGAGGTAGAGGCTGTGGTTAGTTTGCAACACTGCACGGGCTCTGCTGAGAACTGGAAACTGCAAGTAAAGCTACCTTGATCAGCTTGTGAGGTACCAATGCGGTGCAAGGTACAGCTTGTGAGACTAAGTAGGAAAGCAAGAAGTGGCATTAGGTATATGTAGCATAAAGTATAAGGTTTTCTTTAGAGAAGACACTTCAAAATAGCATATTATGCTTTAAGAATAGGTTATCGTTATCATGTTCATCTGTGCCATAAGAATTTTCTTTACTGCCTTAATTCAAATATTGCTTTTTGAACTACCATATCATATCTTTTAGTGTGAAAAATTAGCTCCCAGAATACCAGAAAGTTTAGTATAACTCTCCCAAGAGTTTCTGGAGTCATCTCAAATTTGTATCGACTTGTTGCTGCAAATCAAGACCTGGCAGAAAGGTTGCAGTGGGAAAGCCAGATATATGGAATAAGAGTCTGTGGTGTAAACAGAAACTAAGCCAAGATCTCTGGAGTCCCAGTCTTACTTTAACTGCAAGACTCCCAGGTGGCTCATATTTAGCAGGTGTGGGTACTCCTGTTTAAGTCATATCTTCAATAGCCCTTTGTTCTTTAACTTTGAATGTCAACTTTGCTGGCTTAGATGTGAGAGAATTAAAATAAAGAGAGAGAGAGAGTATCAGCAGTAAAACTGACCTGCACAAGATTTAAAATAAAGAACTGAAAAAATAAATTATTTGGTATGTGTAATTTCTTACACTTACATTTAGCATTTAGCACATTTAGCAGGCAGCTAGCTAATACAGTCTATGTTAAATTTAGCACTTGATGAAATTTTAGCTCATAAACATCTACACTATTACACGTTTGTATCTCTGTATTACATTACTTAAGCGGGATTGGGTCACAACAGGGAAAAGGGGAAAATACATGAGGGTTTGAAAAGGCTAAAAGTCCATTAATTCAAGTGAGACAAACAACTTTTTATGCAGCCAGATCCATAAAGCATGTTGCCATAAATGGGGAAAATTTGACAAAAGTAGCACAGAGCTTAATTACATTTTTTGAGTGGCTCCATGCTACAGCACACAAAGAACATTGATCACTTTTCATTTTTAATGAAAACTGGCTATGTTTTCTGCCAGGGTCAGAGAGCTCACTATGTAGAATTAACTAATCATTCCTGTGATGCTGATTTTTCAGCCATGAGATGTTGTTTGGCCATGTTGCTCCATCATACCTATAAAAAAGAGCAAAGAAAAAGGGTGTAAGAGTTACATTCATCAACACTTCAATTCTCTTAATCCTAAAAAAAATAATCATGCTAGTCTTCTCCCTTGCTGTAAGTGAGAACAATTTACAAGCAGCCCTCTCTTGCAACAACTGATACCAAAGAGCACTCCCAAAGGTAGGGAAATGATAGTTTTGCCTGCCAAATGTATTTAATTCAAAACAACTTGAGCTCAGCTAACTTCTCTGAGCTGATGGCAGTAATTCACTGACATTCACCTATATTTTTTTTGCAGGTCTGGGATCTTGAAAAATGAGGACACCCTGGGCCAAGGGCAGACATGCCTGAGAACTCCTGCAGTTGAAATATCACCCCCCAAAAAATTCACTTGGCCCAAAATGAAATCCAGTGTGTATATAATTTTGTGTGTGGGAATGTATTTATTCACATCATTTTGAAATAAAATAAACAAAAATAAACTGCTTCTGGAACAGTCTGAAATTATTGATTCGTTTGCCTCTGAAATACTGAAAAATTGTTTTATTCCAGTTTAAAATATGAAAAATGACAATTCAAAACAAAGAAAAATATTGCATTACAGCTGTCAGAATGGGATGTTTGGACAATTATTTAAAAAACAAAATATTAAAATGAAGTATATTTACAAAATTTGAAACCCCTTTGTTCTCATAAATGTACTAGCAATTTATATCCCTCTGAAATTCATTTTTGGGATCAAACTGAATTAACTAAAAAACATGTATAGCTCTGTGGATTGGGCACAAGGAGATTCCACAGAAGCTTGAGTCTATTAATTTATTTAAAAATATATATATGTATATAGATTAACTAGTATTGTAAATGTCTGTTAATTAAAAAAATCTCATTTTGTTTTTTTGTTTTTTTTAAATTTTCCTGTCTGTCCAACTGAACTTTCTCAGATGGTAGTCCCTTTTTAGGGAACCTAGAGGTTAATTCTTTGTTTCATATTATTTTTCTGTTACTCTTGGTAGCAAAGGTCTAGATCCATATAAGCAGATTATACTTTTCTTTCTTTTTTAAGGATACTAAAAAAAAAACCCCAAACCAACCAACCAACCAACAAACCATGCTTACATGGCAATTGTCATCCAGAGCTCACCATCTTCTGTAGATATGTAATACAAAGCATGTTACCGCTATGTTCAGTCCTATGAGGAACCCAATAGCTGATCCTAATGAAGCAAGGACTAATGCTGCCCAATATACAGATTTTCTCTGAAGAGCCCTAATGTAGCAAAGCATCAGTTCCCACTCTGTCTTACTAAAATTGAGCTCATGATTATAATCTTTCTTACATGTAGATTTACCTTCAATTGTAAGAATTCTTGAGAATCTCACGCAGAGCCAACAAATGTGTTTTATCCATGATTCCTGCCCTGGCAAAAGATCACTAAACCAGTGTACTTTATGGAAATTTAACTACTGGTATACTCACCTTTCCTCCACTGACACCAAAGAAAGAGTGTTTAAGAATAATTATAGTAGCCTTTGCATTAGTGCCTCTGTCTTCAGTCAGTCTGAACTATTTTCACCACTATAATTTAAAAAATGGAAACAGTATGTTTATTTGGCTTTGCAGTGTTGCAGCACTATCTAGACTCCATATCAGTGCACGGGGCAAAAAGTCATTAAGAAAAGGATTAATTCTGAGAAATAGCAAATTGAATTATTGATTGAGAGTTTTCCTGATACTTCACCTGATCCTAGAAGAAAAAAAAAAGGAAAAAAAGGAAAAGATTGTCTGTTCTTGGAAAGTTTTCAAACACAAAGAATTCCCTTTCCATTACATAAAGGAGATGTTATATAAATAGCCTATAAGAAGTACTTGATTTTATCACGTGTAATTATCTTAGATTTTGTGTCAGACTTAGTCCTGAGGAACTGGCCATTTTTGATGCTGTGATGTATAATGTAGCCCTCCAAAATGAACCTTTAAAGAAAACAAAAAACTTTGTTCTATTATGCATTATTTATTTTTTTTCACAACACCTAAAATGAATGCAAAAAAGGCCCTTATCATACACGGTTTAGCTCTTACTGAAATTCAGATTCCCATGCCACAAAATTTGTTGAAGAATATACTCCTTTGCAGGAGAATTATGCTCCAAGAGAATTTGAAGTAAAAAGTAAATATAATGTAATACCTCGGTATGAAAGGGAAGCTATTGACCAAATTTATTCATTTTCATAGTTCACTTGCTATATCTCTATCTAACTTTTAATATCAGTGATGTCAACAGGGGACCACAGTCTGTCAGAGAAACCCTCCTCTAAATCTCTTGTAAGAACATATGTCCTGCTTGGAACTGCACAGAGCTTTCTTTGCTTGTGAATTGCCATAAGTGATACAAGCTGCAGAGAGGTGATAGTGCAGGCAACAACAGAAAAATTAATGAAATACCTTGGAAAAGCAAACTTGTACAGCATGAAAATTGTTTTTCCAGCTGTGTGTTCAGCAGAAAATTCTCCAGGAAGTGTTCTCAGCCCTGGATAAAGTAATAATGCAAAGACAACACACTGAGGAAGCTCCCCAGCAGTCCACAGCAGGGCTTAGAGGGTAGCAGGAGCACGTTCCTCAACATGGTCCTCTGCTTAGTACTGCACACTGCTTTTCTTCTTGATTGTCTGATGAACTCATGAATATTCCATGAGAGATTAAATTTTAAAACAAAAAAACCCACAGAAGACCTTTCCTAAGGATAAGCCTAAAATGTTTAAAAGAATAATTGATTAGTCTAAGCTAGTCATCTAACCTAGTCAAAGCTGTCCATAATACAGGAGTGAAGGCTACCAGAATGGATTCATCCTACAAAGAAATAGTTCCTAACAAAAACAAAACTGGTGATGTCTGTCTCTTCCCATCAGCTGTAGATGGACCCTAGAAAATAAAGTTTATACTACAAGTCTGCCTTATTATTTTAAATACTTGAAGTCAGGTGATATTAAACTTGTTATAAGGGTAGAGACTAGATTACTTTTGGAGAATAAAAGCCCTTTTGGTTCAATATAATACAAATGAATTTATTTAACCTGATCTGTTTCTAAACCAATCAACCTCAGCACAAAACTAATGTGTAGACAAAACCAAAGACAGAGCTGTGCCTGTAACTTATGTTGGCCAGAAGAATTTTACCTCCGTGAAGTATATTTCTGGGAGTGCTAGATGGAGTCTGAGATGTAAGAATACTTATTACTGTACAGAAAATGTGTGACAAGTGCAGCTGACTGGAAAACCGCTTGCTTTATTTTTGTTTTCTAGGAAATTCAGACACTTTCTTGTTCTGCTGCAGAATATACTTAGAGGTGAGCAACTACATGTGGTGTTAAAGAAGTGTGAGTATGAGGGGATGTTGTGGTTTAAGCCCAGCTGGCAACTAAGCCCACCACAGCCATTCACTCACTCCCCCCCACAGTGGGATGGGGGAGAGAATTGGAATAAAAGTGAGAAAACTTGTGGGTTCAGTTAAAGACAGTTTAATAGGTAAAGCAAAAGCCACAAACTCAAGCAAAGCAAACCCAGGAATTCATTCACCGCTTCCCACGGGCAGGCAGGTGCTCAGCCATCCCCAGGACAGCCGGGCTCCGTCACGCATAACGGTTACTTGGGAAGACAAACACAGTAACTCCGAACATACCCCTTCCTTCTTCTTCCCCCAGCTTTTTATTGCTTAGCATGACGCCATATGGTATGGGATATCCCTTTGGTCAGTGTGGGCCAGCTGTCCCAGCTGTGTCCCCTCCCAGCTCCCTGTGCCCCCCCAGCCCCCTCGCTGGTGAGGGGCACCAAAGGCCTTGGCTATGTGTGAGCACTGCTCAGCAATAACAAAAACAACCCTGTATTATCAACACTGTTTGGATCACAGATCTAAAACATAACCTCATACTAGCTACTATGAAGAAAATTATCTCTATTCCAGCCACATCCAGCACAGGGAAGTAACTTGCATTGCTCCCCACGACTGTGGGATGCAATCATACCTCCAAAGCTGAATGCCTTAGTCCTAAATACTGAAAACTTGAGGACTGTTTTCTCAAATTACTGTACCTTCATCAGTCTTTCAAGAGTGTCATTTCCACAGGGTCAGAGCTGAGATCTGGGTAGAGCTGCAAGACCCAGGGCTTCCATTTCTGTCTTCTGCAGTGGGTCCCTGTCCTGAAAATCATCCTTCTGTGTCTGCACTGCCAGGCAGTGTGCATCACACTGGCAGTTTTCTGGTCCACGCTTCAAGGGAAAGCCTGCAGGCAGGCTGACTCAAAACCAGGAATCGGACATTTCCAGGTTCCATGACAGGAACTGGGTTTATTGATAGAATTGTGTTTGTTCTCCTAAACATAACAGGTACAATGCCAGGTAGAGGCAGCAGTGCTGGGAATGCAGGCAGCGTGCTTAGCATTAGCACATTAGGAGTCCCAGAGCTGCTGCACTAGGAGTAATTTGCCGGGAATCCGGACAGAGTTATGTGGGACTTTACTGTGCTTTTGGTGAAGGTTTGCTCACTTAAAGCTCAAGACGTTTTCAGTGAAATATTTTATACTCAGCCGGTTCATATTTTCTAGAAAATATCTCTACAGTTCTTATAGTGTATGATCTACTCCTATTGCTGTCTCAGCATTAGCTGGTGAACAGAAAAAGAGGTAAAAACATCTCCTATGGGCAGATACAGCTTTTAAAAAAATATTATTTATTTGTGACATTTACAGTTATGGTATGCTTGACTATGTCCTTGGACTTTGCATTACCAACCCCAATGACTAATGCTTCCTGCACGCTAGTGCTGTTACTTTGAAAGGAAGTAAACCCCCATCTTTTTTTGTTGAATACACATCTGGCCACCATAGCTTACTGTCTGCCCTTGAAGTCAGCACCACTTCCATATAATGCATATACCTAAACGAATGTGCTTACACAGTACAGACAAGAATAGCATTTGTATCTCTTAATTCAGTGTGATTTTTTTATTTTCTGTTATTGGAAGCCTTTCCAAATATGGTATCTGCAGAATGAGCGCTTTTGCCTGGTTTGAATTTTGTTTTTTTTTAAGCACAGTTTAAGGTTGCACAGTCTGACATTTGTGGGCTGTTCACACCACATACCATTTTTAATTGCTTATGTTGCCAACTTTTCAGGCTTCTGTGCTTTTTGCTATTTATGACTTCAGGGACTCTTCTAATCCTTATTCTCCTCCATTATCGTCAGAAAAAGGCAGTTGCAGAACTTCACTGATCATCCCACAGAAAAGGCAGGACTCTTTGTAGCACAGGGAGGTTTATTAGCCAATTTTTAAACAGATGCATGAGTCAGACCTGGAATTCATGTATAAAGTTTCTTCTGATATTTTGGTACCTCTGTTTACGTCCTGGTCAAAATCTGAAAGGACAATGTTGTACTAAGAAACTGAGTACAATTTGAAGGTAGTTTCATTACAAACACATCTTCATGGATAGGGACGTCCTTCACATCTAATAAGGGTAGCTTTGCAGTTTACTACCTTATTTTCTAAACCTCAAATTTATAATTAAATCCATCACAGCTTGTCACATTACTGAGCAACTCTTAACACTCTCTGTACGCACTCTCAGTCCATGGTAAATGAGAGGTCATTCAAGTTACGCAAGCTAACAATGAAAAAGGATGAAGGTAAAATTGCATTACTATGCACTGGTCATAGTGCATATGTGGACAGGTACTTGCAACCTGGTGTATGATAAATTGCTAAGGTGTAGTAATCTGACAATATGTTGGGAGTCCCCAAAGCTGAACACATTTCCGTACTGCCAGTTTATGCTTGAGGCTTTTCAGGCTCCTTAGCCTAATGTGCACTTTCAACAGTATGATGCTGGATCAGCTCTTACTGCCCTTTTAAAACAACACCTACAATCTACAGGGTTAAGCTCCACTGGTAATAGAAAAGGGAAATTTATTTTATTAATAATTCATTTGGGAATATGAATGCTATGTGTAGCACAGAATGTTTTGGTTTTCTAAGTTTCTAATGATAAAGAGATCGACTTGTATGATTTTCGTTAATCTCTTATTGGAAGCACAAGGATTGAGCACCATGTTGAAGGCATAAAGTAATTTAAAAACTAATCAGAATGGTTCAAAATCCAAATACAATTCAGGAATTTCTATGTCTAAATGGTAAAATGAATGAATGTAGTACAATCACCTCTTATCTACCCTGATTTGGTATAATGAGGATATAGAGACATGGGTCTTCTGGCAAGAGGAATAGCCAACTGAAATGACTGGGTTTGAATTGCTGAGAATAGTCCCTGTCCTCTTTGGAAAAACTGAACCACTGTTGAGCATCGGTATTCTTGTAGATCATGACATAAATATCATAAAAAAATGAATACAAAATACTGGAAGTCCAAGAATTTTATATAGCTCTGTGGATTTGATTAAGACATTAGTGTTTCCTGGGCCACAGTTTAATCACCTCTGGACAATGAAACTCTTGTAAAAAGTTTGAGGGATTGTATAGTCTTGTTTTACTTCTAACCACCGCCCCACCCACCCCCCCCCCCATCCCCCCCCAGTGTAGAATGCTAGTCTTTCCTTAGGACACTACAAATAGATTCTTCTCCTCATCTAATCAATTGTATAAGCAGACAGACCTTAATTTTAAATTTTAATTTGAAAATGCTCCAGATTGTCTTATAACGATATCAATTTGGATATTTCCTTTGTGAAATAATACATTTCAGGATCACTATTCCTCTCTATCCAGACTTTTTATTTAGATGTGTATTTTCTTTTTCTTCTGTTCACCATCAGGTGTTTAAGAAATCCAGGTACACTATAAAGATCTTAGGACTTACACAGGTGAGAATGTTCGTAAGACCAGATTCAACTGTCATAAAACACTATCTTAAAACAAATCAGAAAATCTAGACTTTAATAAATATATGTCAGAGACACATGTATTTATTAAAATACATAACACATGATTATTAAATAAATAGTATTAAAAGACATAATACAGAGAGAACCATTCTTGTTTTTACATTTATAACAATGTAACTCCATTGACCTAAGATTCAAAATGAGAGAAAGCAGATGAAATAAAATAAATAAATTTTTACAATCAAAAAGTATCCAAATGCCCCAAAGTTACTTAGAATTCTAAATTCCTTTTACTCTCAGTACCCTAAGTACCCCAGTATTTAGCAACCTAAGATTTAATTTTTTTTTAATTAAACATAGATTCTTTAATCAGTGGGACACCATAATTTTTTTATCCTGGTCTACTGTGCTCCTCATGACCATGCATCAAGAGGTTCATTCTTTACTGTCCCTCAGTCACTACAGAGGATGCCCCTTATGAGTGACTCAAATTGCTTTTGAACCACACAACTCCCAGCTTCTGCAAAGAAGTTCACTTCCCATAAAAAAGAATTCAGTGTGTTTCCTTTTTCCCTTCTGTGCAGAAATATTCACAGTCCAAACCTTCAATCACAATAGATTTAACCACTTTTTTTGCCTTTTCCAAAAATCTGCATGTAAAGCATGAGTTCAGTGTACACTGAAAAGTTACTCTTCAGGGTGGATCTGAAACACCGCACACCTCTTTCCTTCTGGCTGTCCCCCTTAACATTTCTGCCACAGTGCATTGTACATTTGCAAGTCCTCTTTTAAAAATATTGTCCTCTTCAATAGGAAACTTGATCTCTGTGCCACTTGGCCACGGTGTCTTAATGCTATTCATGATGCATTATTAAACAGGCTGGTACTTTGCCTGAGTATTAATAGAGGTAGAAGTTAAAGGAAGGGAAGATGAAAGTCTGAAATAATAAGCCTTATGAAGAGCTTGACAGAGCCCAAGACTGTAACCCAGAACTGTGATTTCCAAGAGAAGAAAAAGAAGAAAAGGAGAGAAGAAGGAAAGGAAGGAAAATATAGGTAAGGGGAAGCATTTTAAAAGCTTTAAACTAAGCTTAAGTCAAGATACCACTGCTGAGGATATAATACAAGGTCAGTCCTCATTATGACCAGAGTTGTTAGTTAATGTGAATTTTTCTTCCTTCTTCCCAATTTCTACCAGAAAGTACGGGAAAGGGAGGTATTTTCCTCACTTGAGCTAAAACTATTCTTTATTATCATATTTATAAAGCAATTACAGCAATGAGAAAGCAGGCACATGATATTCTTCATATATAAAAAAAACCCCACACAATATATTTACAGCATGTATATGAAGAAGACATTTGCAGACAACAGACTGATAAAGCAGATTCTTGTCGCAGTAAACAAACATAACAAAACCCCCCAAACAAACAGCTTATTATTTATACAAGAAAGAAGAGCTAGATCAAAAAATGTTATCCTCAATGCCAGCAGCTGGATTGCAGTCTCAGCTCTTCTAGGAGTGGTGTATTAGGAGCTGGTAATCTTGCCACATTTATAATAATGCAAAAATTCTAGACTTACTGGGGTGCACCACTATCACCTACTATAAAATTTTCTTGCAAAAACTCTAGAAATACTGGTGATATTTTGAAGTAAAAGTTTTCTGGTTGAAAAATGTCATTTCATTGAATGCAGTATTTTTTGAAATATTTGGTCTTGATAAATATAATTGGTTTAAGAAAGTATGTTAAAATGTCTTGTTCAGTGTTTTTGAAAATGAAAAAAAAAATAAATCTTAGTTGCAAAATGCCACAATAATGCATAATTCATTTAAAAAAATATCAGAGAATTTAATAAATAATTAAATATTTTGGTGGCATGGTAACACCTGAACTAGAATCTTCTTTTAATTACCAGCTGGCAAATATGTAAGCATTTCTATATACTTTCTTGAGAAACATAAAAAGACAGACATAAAGACAGAGACAGAGGCAGAGGCAATGGCAGAGGTAGAGAGAGAGAGAGAGAGAGAGAATTGAAAGGAAAAACGTTGCATAGTGAAAATTTTTCCAAAGCAGTAAAATCACTTCCCTTTCTGGACAGCTCTTTAAGTGATGATTGCCTCTATGCCCCAAACATAAGGGCATTCATTGATCTCAGAAGCAACATACCTGGATTGAATTGTTGAGCAGAAATGCTCCCAAAGCTATAAAGGAAGACAACATCACTTACAAAATCCACTTAACATTCATTCCATGTTTGTCCCTGAAAATGAAACAGTGCTGGGATCTGTTTGCTGGGTGGATGCAGCAGACTGAAGGATGGAGGCTGCCCATGAGCATGAGTTAGTATGGAAACCACTGCTGGGAATCTGATGAGGGCAGCAAACACGCAGCCACACAGCTCCTCACATTTATCCTGAATACATTTCCGTGCGCCATAATGACAGTGAAGAATTTGTCTGACTTGTATCAGCTGCGAGCAGAAATGAAAACTTTGTCCCAAAGCTCAGGCTGTTAAGGAATTCCAGCCTACCAAGACTGGCTGTTGGGGTTTAGGATTTTAATGGGACTATAAAGACTGTTGTATCAACAGCCTAAAAATCTAGATGTATGTGAGTATGTGTGTAAGGATGGAAAGAATTAGGGTCTCGTTTCTCATTGTAAACAGGTAAATCTCAGAGTATCTTCCCATGGGAAATATTTGTTAAGGCATGACTTCTGAGGTAATTGCATCCAATTGTAAGAGCATTCCAGCTGCACTTCAGAAATACTCTTGTGACAAAGACAATTTATGTGAAGAACAGCAATTTCTAATAGTGAGAGAGAACTCATAGTCCTCCTCACTTAGCTCTGCGCTAATTTTAACAAGTTATCTTGATTGTGCCCAGGACTAATGTTCAGGATGTCACTCCCAGGACTTCTCAGTCAGTGACAGTCTGACCTCTCTCTTTGACCTCTAGCTATGTTATTGGCATAGGTAAATGTGTGGTGCCCTTGGTGGCAAGGTTTTAGGGAAGCAGGGTATTCAAAAAAACACATAATCAAAAAAGATTTCCCAATGAATCCCTTCAGAATAAACAGAAGAAAGCTGTATAAGAAGTCCACGTGAAAATAAAACTCACATGAACAGATTTAATCACATAGACTAACTTGAGGAAAATAAAATTTAAGTGCCTTTCTTCAGAGGCTAGTCCCCTCTAGCTGCTTTTGCACTTCAATAGAGGGAGGTCAACACCTCCAGAGGGAGAGAGCCTGCCAAAGGCAGAGCCCAGCTCTCACTCTCTCCATGCAAAAGATGAAGAACCCAGCAACCAAGCTGTCCTAGTAACATGGAATTAATAGAGAATGAGCCATGTACATTTTTTTTCGTTAAGGATAAAGGGTGCTCAGAGGTGGCAGTCTCCTAGTTTGGACCCCTATGTTAGATACTAAAAATTAGGCAGAATGAATATTCAAAACAAGGACCAACTCCAGCACAATCACTAACTTCTGCAAAAAAGAAACACTTGATCACATTCTTACTTACATTCTTAAACTGCTTGCTCAGGCCTACATCCTCGAAACAATTTAAATGCAACCTAGGGTCATAAAGAATGATAGATGACAGTCACTTTTGGTCTTGCTTACCTTTATGAACATCTGGATTACTGCCAGTTATTTCAGCAAATATACTTTGCAACAATGCCATGAAATATGAGGAGGACCTTTCTTAATGTTAAATGAATAGTCATTGCCAGTACAGGCCTGAGCTCTGATGCTTTTGTCTTACACTGTGGCATAAAGCAGCTCTGAAGGTGGTATAAAAATAACCCATAAAAGCATCTACCTAGCTGGTGGACAGCTTTCTGCGAACCCTGACGGAAAAGTTTCTAACCCATCAGTCTTACATCCCAGGAAAAGTAAACCAGCCTGCTGTGGTGGGTCTGCGGTCCATTGGGCAGAGCCAAAGATATTTAACCCATGTTTCCAACAGGCAATGCTGAGAACAAACTTATCTCTGAAACTCCAGTCCTTTATACTTGATTGTATATAGCCTTTAGGCTTAGCTGCAATTCAGATAATGACAAGAAGCTGGGTGTCCCAAACAGGCTATCTGGTTAAGCTCTTTGTCTAAAGAGCATACTGATTTGTTTTAAAGGAAGTTGAAGCCCTGTCACATTCACTGACATCTATATGTCTGTGACATATAGATGTCTATATGTACAAGTGACAGCTTGTACAAGAGGCCAGAGAATAAAACTCAGCCTGTCTGTAGGCTCAAAAGGAGTCAAATCCACATCTTTCATTTTCCAGGATGGTTAGATCACTAGTCACAAGATTGCAGTCTTTTGAGGTCAAGGTGTTCCTATATTGAGTAAACCATTAACTGCTTTGCATATGGTTTATGGAAATCTTTATTAACACATTAACAATGCTATGGTTTTTTTGGTGAAGGTTGGTCATAAGTTTGCTTATTTAAATCAAGTAAGTTTCTCAAGATTCATATTTTCCTGTGTTATAAAATAGTCTTATCATTTATTCATAAAATACCTTGCGATGTCTGAAGTGAAAGGTATGTCAGAAAAAATGCAAAGCATATGGCTTCCCAATTGTTCCAGACACACATGTCTTTAACAAGTGTATAATGTTTCTGTAGAATGTCTGGTTGCACCTACACTGGGAAAATCCAAATTACATATATAAAATTTTGCTCTCTTTTTTAATTTCTTTTTCTTTGTCATTTTCTTTTTCTCTTTTCTATGGAGAGTCTATGAGGCATGTAAAAACTGGTGAATACTTTATTTTCTAGGAAGCAAAAGTTTGTTGGGTTGTTCTTTTTTTTTAATGTAAGAAACACAGTTTCACTGAGTTTAATCTAAAACAAAGAAAACTCATGTTTGTAAAGTTTATTTCCCAGGGAAAAATTAGTCACTTAGGATTCCTGCAAGAAAAATGTTTTGGATATTTCTTTTTGTGTACTCAGTTCTGCTAAGTGTGGAATTGCCAGCCCTCACCATATTTGCCAGTAGCTTGGAATTGAAAGCAGGACTGTCCAGACAATGTTGAATTGTCAGGGACTGGAGAAGAAGAAATTAACCATTAATCTAGCTACAAAAGGATTTATATTAGTTAAATATCTGGGCTAATAAGTAGAACATGAAGTCCAAACAGATAAAACTGAAATAAACATGTTTTGGAGAAATGGATAAACAAAGCTTATCTGTTATGGCAAGGAATACTACTGAAAAAGGAATGGGGTTTGACAGTTTCGAAAATTCCCCAAAGCCTTTAGCTTCAGAAGGAAATAAACATTGCTAGGGAGGGAATTACCAGAGGAATACAAGAAATCAGCAGAGCATATTACTACCATGCAAAGCTACATTCCTGACATCTAAGAGTAAAACCCCTTTGCAGACCCTGATGCACAGAACTCACCAGAGCATTCATCAAGTTTGTCCTTAATGCACCGAAAGGTAACACTAGATTTTCTAACAAAGGGCTCAGCCAGAAGTAAAATGTTCTTGGTGTCCCACGAACATGTTAATTAAAGAGCTTGAACTCTGGTTAAAGTGCCAAACATTTTTTTTCGCCCCTAATAAGAGTGTCTGAGGAGTGGGGATATTTGTATTCTGTAGCAGAATGTGTTTGTTTACTTGAAGGAACTCAGTAACCAGCCAGGCCCTCCAAGAGCTAAATGGTTTGATGGCAAATCAGCATTTCAATCGTTCCACAACCCACTTTCACGCAGTGCAGGCCGTGGGACACCCCGCTGTGTGCCGGAGGTCTCAAAGCCTGTTTATGACACCCCTGCCGGCCTCGGTGCCGGGCTCCCCGGGGGTGTAGCTGAGCCCAGCAGCTGCGGACCAGGCAGGGAGCAAACAGCCGCCGGGCCCAGCCGCGGCCCCGTCGTGCCGGGGGACATGTGCCGGGGGACATGTGCCGGGGGACACGTGGCGCCTCGGCCCGCCGCGGCACGCGCACGCCGTGACTCAGGGCCACGCGCGCCCCTCAGCGCCGGCGCCGAGGCGGGGCGCGTGCGCGGCCGTGCGGTCCGTGCCGTTGCCCGGGCAACGGGCTCCCGAGTGCCCGATAAAAGACCGCGCCGGCGGCGGGCGGTCTGGGGGTGTCAGTCAGTAGCATGGCCGTGCAGGGTCCGTGGTGGCGGCTAGCTCTTGCAGCGTTGTGCCGACCGCTTGCTAGGCGTCCTTCTTTCCTATCTTTCCTTCCCTTTCCTATCGCTCTTTTCTAATGAACCATTTGTTTTAATAAGCTTTCCTGATTGGCGGCATGTGACCGCGTTTGCATCTTCGTCTCACTCCGGGTGTAACATCGAGGCTCCCCGGCTCGGGCTGTCCCGGGCCGGAGCGTTACATTGGCGGCCGGGGCCGGGCGCTCGGGAGTGCGGGCGCCGCGTCGCGCCCGTTGCAAATGGCGGGGGCGCCTGAGGGGGCGGGCGGGCTGCGGGGCCGCCTTTCTGGAGCAGCCGAGCGGCCGTCCCGAAGTGCGAGCGCTGAATTGTATTTCCTTTGATTCAAGTTAAAGGGATATGTAAGGGGGAGAGTTTCTTGACGGGTTGCTTCCCTGAGGCGCCCACCACGCCTCTCGATACGGGTGACAAAATGGCGGCCACTGGGGGCAGGGGTGTGTTGTACAGCTCCCTGGAGAAACACCAGGCTTTCCTCTCTGTGCCAGGCGCAGGCTGGGTGCAGAAAAATCGGTATAATTTGCACAGTTGTAACCAACCGAATCAAAGCCTTACAAAAGGATGCAAGGCTTCAGTCTGGGAAAGGAAAAGCAATTATTTGTGCTGTACTGGGGTACTAGCCTAGTTGCTGCTGCAGAAGCCAGAGAACAACAGTGCACAGTGGCATCCCTAATCATAAAATTTTTAAAAGACAGGGTCCAGTCCTTGCAAGGGCAAGTAGAGAACTTGCAGGGCCAGCTAAAAGAGAAAAGAACCCAGGCAAATGATTTAAAATCTGCTCTGAAGGCGTTGCAGATTATTTTAGGATTTTCCTGAATCTTTCTATATTTTGTGTTTATGTAACAGTTAGTTATAAGAGCATTTTGATTTTAAGGAGTTAACCTCCGTGTTAGAATTATGTTAGTACTTAATAACCAATGACATATGAATCGCTGTACTGCTTGCTATCAGAGACTGTTACTTGAAGTCCCTATGCTATAGACCATAATGCCCTTAGTCTATACTCTCTAGACCATAACCAAAGCGCTTAGGTTCTATTGTTATAGGGTGAGTTACTGGACAGCTTGGCAAGGCCGATACCCAGCCGTCCAATTTGGCAGCAAAATGAACTTTTAAGGTGTCCTGAAGTGAACTACCTTCATTATAATACTAAAAATCACGCCCACAGGTCAAGAAGAACCTTGCCCAGGTGAAGACCCTTCCCCTGCACAAGCATAGTAACAGAAAAGGATGACACAGCGAATATTACAATTATATGCAAATGTCTAACCAGTCATTGTAACTGGGAGTGTACGACCTTGTAATTTTTTGTATGAATGTAACAGTAAAATATACACAGGTGTGCTTGATTTGTGGAGATGCCACCAACCACCCAGTGCTGCAATAAAGGAGTGCCTGCTTCTTAATACTACATTGCTGTTAAGAGGTTTGATTCCCTATTTTGCTGACAAAGGAGCAACTCCTTGCACGCGAGGACAGTTCTCCGGTCCCTGAAAATATGTGGAATCTCATAATAATGGATTAGAGGAAGCAAAATCAAAATTAAACAAACTGGGTGGCCACAGATGTTCTCTGCGACATTTAATCAAGACTGACTTGAAATATGAGGATGATGAGGGAGAATTTCCTCAAATTACTACTAAAGAAGTTCCCTATTCTACTAGTGAATTAGCTACATTGAAAAACGATTTGACTGTACTCTTACGGAGTTAGAGATGGAATGTATTTGGGGAGAGTCATTATGTGGAGGGAACAGATATTGTTAAGTGAAAAGGAAGCCAAGGGCTATTGGGGGCCAGGAGTGTTCCTAACCACTGGCAGCTATCGCGAACCCTGGTCCTTCACCCAAAGAGCAACTTATTGGGGTGGGGGTCTTAGCCCTTTGGAAAGGGGGGATCCCCTTGGTATTATGGGGATGGTCGACCAGCTAGTAGAAAAGGTAAAGAAGGCAGCATGTCTGCAAATGTTGTATGACCATGAACTTAGACCTAAACAGGAATCCCCAATGATGTTACTGATGTTACCTAGGTTCATCTAGGTTACTGATGATGAACCTAGAGCGAAGACTCCTCTCATAAGGCGCCTCCCTGACTCCTTAAAAGTGATTGGTATTCAATTGCAGGGGAAAATACAGGTGATGTCCCAGGGCGAAAGGGCTATTGCTGCATTAGAAGGGATAGTGACCCCTAATTGCAAACCCCAGGAAAAGAAAATGTGGACTTGGGGAGCAGTTGCTTAAGAATTAATAAATTATGGATGAAAATATGGCCCTGTCACTGCTATATCCACCAAATGGACCCAAAAGGTTTAAGGCTCACAGAACTGAAACCTTCCCAACACTCAACCAACAATAAAAGGATGTCTCATGTAGCATCAACGAGTGGGAGAGAGACAGGACACAGCTGTAAGGGTGTGTGGACCATGTGGTGGTGGAAAGGTATTCCTCAAGATGTTATGAACAGGTTGCCAACTGGCAAACTGGAGAAGTTGGTGTTGGAATGGCCTGAAAATCCACCAGTGAAGAATGAGAGGCCAAGTCCTAGTGCACCCTTATGAAAGCCAACCGCATCCCCTAGGCTGACGGGAAACCAATGCCTTTGCCGCCATGTAGTGAGCAGGGGAGCAAAGGGTGGGTCCATATTAGGTCACTGAAAATGACTGAGGTGATTATTAATTACTTGTTTTGTGGAACCTGAGTTGGTACCAATAATGTTCCTGGTAGATACAGGAGCCCAAATTTCGGCTATTAAAACTGAAGATGAGGAGCAAAGCAGCATAACTTTGTCTAAGCAGCGAATGTTTGTTGCAGATGCTTTTGATTATGTTCAAGCACAAACATTGGCTACTGTTGGTTTGCGATTACCCCAGCCACTCCGGTAACAATGGTTGTGGGGCCGTTCCCACTTAACCTTTTAGGGCTCAGTGTTCTGAAATGTAAGGTACGGGTTGATAAGGTGTGGACTGATGATAAGGGGAGGAACTGGACATTTGGCACCCTGTCTATAGATACATGCCTGTTACACGCTGCACCTTTGCTCCCTCCCTCAGGACTGACTAATGTCAAACCCTACCCATTACCCTTAGGGGCACAGGAAGGGATAACCCCAGTACTGGAGGAGTTAAAGGAACAGGGAGTTGTAGTGCCAGCCCACTCTTCTTTTAACTCCATGGTATGGCCTGTTTGTAAACCAGACGGAAAATGGAAAACGGAGACTAACTGTAGACTATTGAAGGCTTAATGCTAACTCAGGTCTGTTAACAGCTGCTGTGCCAAACATTGCTGAGCTTATAGCATCTATCCAGGAACAAGGTCATCCATTATGTCAGCTATGGATGTCATAAATAGCTGGTTTTTATGGTCCCCTTGCAACTCGAGGACCAAGATCACTTTGTGTTTACTTGGGTAGGACCCACTGAACCTGTTGGGTTCTATTCTCACAGCTTTAAGGATGCTGAGAAATGGTACTCCACCTGGGAAAAGGGTTTGTTTGTGGTCAGCTTAGCCCTGCAAGAGGCCAGATGCACCATACATAAACAACCGATAGTGTTCAGAGGTCCTTTTAAGGTGATAAAACCATGGGGGTTTGACAGGGACACCACCCTCTGACAGGGTAACACAACAAGCCTCAGGGCAGAAATGGTATGGTGGTTTAAATTGGGCTAAAAGGAAGGGGGTATGGTTGGGACAAAACACCTGTGAATGGATGTTATCACCAGTTTACAATTGTAAAACCACAGAGTATAAACCTCATAATTGTTCAGAGTGTAAGAGTAAGTGGAATCAGACCCATGTTCAGTTATCCAATGGCACTTAGATATGGTGTTCATATAATAATCACAAATCTATCAGTATTGTGGCAAAAGATAAAGGGTTTAATATGTCCATTTTTACTTGTCAGTGAGGTAATACTACTGCAGAGAAGTATGTAGCATGAGTGTTTCGTTGGGCTTGGTGATACCCAAGTGGAATCAGAGCCTATTTTCAAGAATTCTGGTCCAACACCAACCAAACAGGAAGTCCCTTAGTATCCAGTTGTTCCTGGAATCTAAATGCGGGGGCATGGAGATATAGTGACAACTCTGCCAAAGGTGTGTTATAGGTGGACCACTGGTAAACAAGGACACTTTATTTTATGATGCCTCAGGTAATGACAAAAATGAACCAATCCTTTCCCTGAAGGAGCCTGGGCCCTACCAAGGCCATTACTGGGTTTATGGGCAGTATGCCTATGAAAAATTACCCCCTAACTGGTCAGGAATATGTTATATAGGGTATATTTACCCTTGTTTTATCCCTTACCTGAAATTCAAGGAAATTGGATCAGCGTATATGATGACCTAATAAGAGAAAAACAACTGATTGATACCTCCCCTGCTGGTGGGAGCACTCAGAATTGAGGATGAGTGACTACTAGAATGAATTACACAGCTACAGCATTATGGACCAGCCTCTGGGAAACTTAATGAACTGGTTAGTGGTGCTCAAGAACCTATCTGTAACTTAAATTGCATCATACGGTTACAAGCCATCCTAGAAATTATCACCAATGATACTGCCCATGCCCTTGATCTATTGGCAGATCAGGCCATGTAAATGTGAGCAGCAGTATTCCAACACCAAATAGTTCTTGATTACCTGCTAGCCAAAGAATGGGGTGTCTGTGGTAAAATAAATGATGCTAATTGTTGTTTGAAAATTTACAGTAATGGTCATGTTGTGGAACATACCACTTCAGGAATACAAAAAGTGGCCCACACCCCTGTCCAGACCTGGGAGAGTTGGGAATTTGATCCCTTCTCTTGGCTTCCAGGTACCCCATGGGTCAAATGCATACTTTTCTATATGTGATGTGGTATTGCATTGGTTTTGTTCCTCCCATGTTTAATTCCATGTTTTATACAGTTGATCCAACATACTGTCTCAAGTATGCAATATAAGCCTGAAAACCCAGTTGTAAACATTTTATAAACAATGCTCTTTTCCACACTTTACTATTTTATCTACCTTTCCACCACCATGGACAAAGAAGTGACGGTCTTTGAGATACAGGGTGGTGTGGGAGACCATGTTGTGAGCTGACTGTCTCAAAGCTTTGTTTACATCCCTGCTGAACTGGGTGCAAGGCTACCTGGCAGTTTAACCAAACTCAGCAGTTGTGGACCAGACAAGGAGCAAACAGCCACCTGAACCCAGACATCGGCCAGGGCCAGGGAGCGGCCTCGTTTTGGGGGACATGTCCAGGCACAAACGACCACCTCAACCTGCCGAGGCATGTGCAGTCCATGACAAAGGACCACGTGGACCCTGCACGCACCCCTCGGAACTGGTGATGGAGAACATGTGTGGACATGTGGTACATGCAGTTGTCTGGGGAACAGTCTTCCTGAAAACCCTATAAAAGATGGCACCATTGAGCAGTAAGGGGTGCAATCTGGAGACCCCTACCACTGACAGACAAGGAAACTGTGGACCAACAGGATGCTGCTGGATCCATGGTTGTGACTGTCTCTTGCAACTCTGCCCCAACTGTTTTATAGGTTTCCTTCTTGCCTATCCTTCCTTCCCTTTCCTATCACTCTTTTCTTACAAACACTTTGTTTCAATAAACTTTCCTGGTTGCTGGCATTTGACCTCATTTGCATCTTCATGTCACTTCAGGTGTAACATTGATTTTCCCTGGCTCAGGCTGTCCTGGACTGGAACACAGGTAGTGTGATATGAGCTTACAAAAAGACTGTGCCTTGACTTCTGGGGAACTAAGATCAGCCAGAGAAGTAAAGGAGTTCACCCACCTATCAGCTCAGTCACCTGTGAATTACAAACAAGAGGCCAGCAGTGGCCAGTGATAAACAACAGCTCCCACAATCTAATAAATTAATTAAAGACGATGCTAGAGGATGCTGTATACTGGGTGTACTGTGCATGCTGCTACATATCCTTAAACTTGCATGGGAAGGAGGGTTCCTCCACAGGAGTGCAAGGCAGAGCAGGTAGAAGGGCAAGCCTGTGTCCTTAGAGAGATCCAGCCGAGCTAATATCAAGCTGTGATCCAGCTCTGTCTCTCAACAAGGCTAAATAACATCAGTGCTCTACTGATGTGCTTTTACTGATTCTAGTTCTGCAGCCATTTTTCTCTGAGCTGTGCTCCACTGCCTGCTGTACTTATGCCCAAAGATTAAATATTTAGTGGCTGGTGAAATAAAGAAGCAAAAGACAGGTTTAAGTGAAAGTGGTCAGTGGAGAAGTTCTTGGCCCAGTACCTACCCCAGGGCAGCACTGCGGTTCTGTACAACCTTGGAATATATTTGCTTTGGTTTTCCTATCAGTGTTTGGTTCTACAATTTCACACATTTAATTATGGGTGGACATGGCCTCACCTTTAGCTGTGTACAACTACTTCAGTTCTTCATTCTTATATTGAATACCTAACCCAACTACCTACTTCACAAGGTATTTAAAACATACATCAACTTACCCTGACCTGACGTCCCTAAGATTCCATAGATCTTTAAAATCTTTAAGGTTTGTGGCAGAAAGTTTTAGTAATGTTAGTAATCAGTGCTCCATGTCGTAAGCCACTGCCTGTCTATCTATCTAAGGACTCTTTTTAGAGCACCACTCTCAGCTGTGTTCCTTGTAAGGACTCGTGTGCTTCTGTTAGACCTTTCAAAGCAAAGGCTTGGCTCTGGAAAGAAGATGCCAGGTCTCAGCAGAGTTACTAAATAGAAATTATGCCTTATCACACAATCATGTAAGGTACACAGCATGTGTGCGTGAGCATCTGCCACCCCACTGTAAAACTGTAAATAAATTACATGGAAAGACATAGGGAGTATCATCCTAAATACTTTATAGTCCCACCATTTATTGCCTCATCTATAATGCAAAGGAAATTAGTGGTCACAGCCTGGATGTGCCAAATCTTACTAGGAATGGAAGCAATTCAGAAAGAAAAAGTTAGAACAATATAATGAAGCAAGCCATTCATTCCTATGAGTAAAACTCAGTACAAGTAATAATGCTACAGTTTGGACCGTGTAGATGAGACATTGTCGGAAGGAAATAAAGATTTCCCAGTACGTCTTGGCTTGGACAATAAGAATGGTCTCACGGAGCAGCACAGACACCTTCCCCATACAGTATTAAATATATCTGGTCAAAACACAGAACTTTTCTTCCAGAGGCAATTTGGTTTGGTTCCAGTTCAGTGTCCCAAAATTGTCAGTTTTCCCATGAAATTTAGACAGAAACATTTTCAACGATTCAAAATAATGTTCTTCAAGAGAGTCAGAATTTGTTCTGGTTTTGTCTTGTGGAACATATATTGTGATTTCTGGGAAAATGAAGGAGAAAAAGGTGATTTGACACTGTATCCCACAATATTCTTGTTTCCAAGTTGTTCTCTTGCAGTCTGAATGCATGGACAACCAAAAGGGTTAAAATATCATTGCGTAATTGTGTTTAGAGGGTGGTGATTAATAGGACATTCTCTGTCTGGAGACCAGTAACTAGTGTAGTACCACAGGGCTCTGTCCTGGGACTGTCCCATTTAATATCTTTGCCAGGGACCAGAAGAAGTTCACAGAGTGCATTCTCATCGAGTTTGCAGATGATACCACTCTGGGGGGACTAGTAGATGGGCTGCAGGTTCCAGTGCCATTGAAAGACTGGAGGTGTGACCCAACAGGAACCTAAGGATATTCAATAAGGACAAATTCAAAACTCCTCACCTGGGAAAGACAAGCCCCTGCAACAGCACAGTCTGGGAAGCAGCTGTGCTGGAAAGTCCTTGGGGGTCCTGCTGGGCACCAGAGCTGAGCATGGGCTCATAGGATGCCCTGGAAGCAAAGAGGTCAACAGTAACCTGGGCTGTATGAACAGGGCAGAGCCAGGGGATACAGGGAAGGGAATATTCTCCTCTACTCAGCACTTACTAGATCATAAACACAGTGCCTAGTTCAGGGCTCCACACTATAAGGAAGACATTGGTAAACTGGAAAGAGTTCAGTGGAGGCCACCAAAGTGGTGGGGGCTGCACCAGTTGTCCTGTGAGAAGAGGCTTGGAGAGCTAGACTTGTTCAGCCTGGAGCAGAGACAGTTTGGGGTGGACCCAAAAGCAGCCTCCAGTGACCAAGGGGAAGTTATTGAGGAGATGTAGCTGTAGCTGAGCCCTTCAAAGCAGAGCACTGAGGGACAATTGTCAGTGGGTAGAAATAGAAAGAACAGAGGTTCCACTTTGTTTTTGTTTTTGAAACATTTATTGCCTTTTAATGTCAACTCGTATTTCAGCAAAATCATCAAATTCCCAAAAGAAATTTTGATGCTGATACAGCAGCAATCTTGGATTGAATATAGTCCTCTAGGAAATTTTCAAATGGTTCCTGCAGGAATTATTGCATCAGGAAAAGGGACCTTAGTTTGCTGACTGTTTTTATTAACATAGATTAGAAGTGATCACCGCAAGAGAAAGCTACTAATCTTAAAGACACACAGGAGGTAAATGGGGGAGACAGTAGTCTGACAGGGGAGATCAACACATTTAAGATTTAACTTGTCTTTGCATAACTTGACTGCCTGGTAGAGGCATTACTTCTGGCAACACGACTCAGAACTGGTAGTTTCAGAAACTCTTATGAGTGTTTTGGACCACGTCGGTTAGTTTTTTATGAAACCTCTAGGAAAACATAAAGAGGACAGTCACACTACAGTGGCCGGAACTTTTTTTTTTTTTTTCCCCATCATGTGGCCAGAGGCAGGAATAACAAGAGCTTGGGATCTCCCTGTTTCCTGCTTCATTTACAGTAATAAGGGACCCACAAAACAGCTGCATTCAAAAAGTGGAAAATAAGGTTTATTTTCAGTGATCTGATGAAAGCAGTTTTGTGACAGAAAATTTTAAAGTTTTCTTTCTGAAGCAGTTCAGCAGTGCTTCAGGAAGGCTGGCTGGAGTAGCCCTCCTCTTAGTCCTCCATTTCTGTTCTTCAGAGCACAGCCTCCTCTGCAACGTCTTTGTTTCCTGTTGGAGTTGACTGGTGAGGAGAGCATTTCTGTACCTGTATGAAGCAAGTTAGATAAGTCTCATTCAAAGTATTATTCAAATAGTCTGTTCAAAGAAACTAATTTAGAGACCTACATTACAACATCTAAGCTTCTCAAAGCAGAGAGGCTGGTTTCTAAACACTGGTCTGTCTACTTGCTGGAGGAACTTTCCTTCTTTGAGAGTCTCCCCTACAATCACTATAGAGGAGTAGGTACTTCCACATTTTTAAAGGGCTATTTAACCCACCTATCCCAGATGGTCATTCTAAGATGAGATGAATCACCCTCTGGAGATGGATACCTATAGAAAGGACAGATACAATGATTTAAGTACCTTGGGAGAGTCCTTGTGCATTTTGGCCTTATTGATGTAGTCAAACACATAAGTAAAAAATACCTTTTAGATTATATTTGTTTAGCTAATCCAGGTACATGACTAGTGGTTTTGGCAATACACAGGTGGTAATCATTTATGAGTCTGTAATAGTAGGAGATAAATACAAGCAAAGAGCACAGCATCTGACAGACCTGTTCAAATACATTGGTCACTTTCCTCCAGAAGTGTCCGACTTGTCTTTGTGCCTTAATCAATAAAGTCCTCAAATGATTAAACAAGTTGATCTGTTCATTGTTTTTTAGAATGCCTCCTTGCTCATAACATATCAAAGTCATGTAGAACTTGCATGTGGTATTATAACATCCACTAGTAGTAGGCTTTTTCTTTCGTGCAGGAAAGCTACATGATTCCTAGTAGAATCTTACGTTCAGTAATAGATTATGTGACATTACCAGTGATTTTGAGAGGGTCTTTTATGCACACCTGTTTTTTTCTTCCAGTTCACATGTAGTTGGCATTGAATGTATGCATGCCTTAGTTCTTCATTATTGGGTAGTATTTTAAAGAATTACTGTGGTGGATCTACATTCCTTGCTCATTTCCCCGTCAGCAGGATGGTAAAGAAGATTGGAAGAGCAAAAACTACAAACTCATGGGTCAAGATAAAGACAGTTTTAGAAGTGAAGCAAAGCTGTGCACACAAGCAAAGCAAAAAGAGGATTTTGATTTTACATTTCTCATTGGCATGTAGATGTCCAGCCACTTCCTGGAAAGCAGAGTCTCAGCACACTTAGCAGTTGCTTGGGGAGATAAGCACCATAACCACAAACATTTCTGCTTCCTCCTCCTCTACCTTGGCTTTTACTGTTGAGTAGGATGTCAAAGGGTATGACCATATTCCTTTGGATAATTCCAGTCAGCTGTCCTGGCTGTGTCCCCTCCCAGCTTACTTCACCAGCAGCCTACTCACTGCAAGGGGAGAATAAGAAAAAGAAAACCCCACTACAGTGCCAGCACTGTTCAGACCCAGTATAATGACCCAAGTAATTTTTTTCTAGAGAAGAATTATTCAATGCAAAGGTAATGCAAGCACAAAGTAAATGGGTAAGAGGGTTGAAATGGGTGGGACAGTGCAGTAGTGTAGAAGCTTAAGTAGTACTACAATAACTTATGTCTGATACAGCTGTCTAAGCAGGTTAGGCTGGAGAAATCTGAATTAACAGTCAGTTTTTCCAAGGTGTTGAGCATCTTGCAAAATTTGTCTGGTATATGGAATAAATTCTGGAATTATGTTATGAAAAATAAGGAATTCTGAAACTTTTGAATTCTGCAGGAATAACTATTTCTTCAACTTTTTAGAGCTGCTGTAACCATGATGGTCTAGTGATATAAACATGCTAGGTTTGTAATAAAAGTGGTATCTTTTATGAGACTATTGACATAGCTAGGTAAAACAGACAAGCTTTCAAATACATAAATCTCCCATCCTTCTTTGGTGTAGCCAGATACTTGTCATTTTTTTCAACTTTTTCAGGCATAAAAAGGAATTGAAGAATAATTTAAACACCAAGGTATCTTAGAATTAAATAATGTCCATAAATATTTGCCACAGGGACTCAGAAGCACCACTTCTACTGCTTGCTAATCTGTCATACTACCAAAGTCTATCAGAAGTTGTCAATCCCTTCCTTTCTTACCGTGTTCTAGTGAATATTTAGTTGTAAATCCCACTGCTACCACATTTTCCTTTGATGAATTTCTCTTAAACTTTTTTGTTTTGTTTTGTTTTTTTTTTTTTTTTGGTAAAGTTGAGCTTAGATGGAGTCTGCAATCAGTATACTGAGTAAATTGCATTCCTTGGATTCTGTGTCTGTAACACACACAATATAAAAACCCTGAAGTGCCTAATTTAGGGGTTTGAAGTACACCCTAGGGACCACTTGCCTGAAGGTATGTTTTAAATGCTTACATTTCTTATTAGATCCAGGACTAATACTTGGGGTTAAGAAAACCTCTGAGGAGCAGGATGTCTGAAACTTAAACTTTGGAATGCTAAGCCTTAATTCCCACTGTGAATCTAGCCTCAAGAGATCAGGCGATTATTTGAACCCAGATCTTCCAAGCTGTTGTTTAGAAGGCCTATTCTCAGCACCAAGCATGTGTGAATTTAGAATACAATAAATTTATTTCCATGAATTAAACCAGGAATTTAAGAGGATTACTGGAACTCTAGCCATAATACATAGTACCTGAGCAGTTTCATGGTCTTCCTGCAAGACACTATGGGCACATGATAACCAATTTCAGCAGTCATGATAAAACTGCAAAGAGGTAATATCTTCAAAAAGCTCTTTTTTCCTAGATAGAAGAAGTTGCATACTTAGAAAAGAAATCAAACCCAGTAGAAATAACCTCGACCTCATGAATGCAAGGAATGAAGAAACTTGAATGTTGAGTCTTTAAAAGCAGGCAGAGCTCTGGGGAACCCATCCTCTTCTGTCTTCCACAAGCAATTGACCTGTGACAAGATAGTTCTCAAGGACAGTGATTCTCAAGACCAAGGCTTGAAAGAGTGTTCAGGGTTTCTCAGAGCTGACTGATGAAGCCAGTTCAGGCTACAATGATCAGGAAAGATGCCTATCTTTTGATAATTTTACAAGTATATTTAATCTTTCTCTTTCTGATATCTCTGTATTTCTTTCCATTGCTCTTCTGGGGGGGGATCAGTTTGTCTACATTTCTGCTTATGGGGCAAAATAAATGAACTTTTGAAATACAAAGAAGTTGCTACATTTTGCAGAAGCCTTGTCCAAAAGCTCAGCTTCACAATGAAATTAGCACAGCAGTATGGTAAGGAAAGTTCATATTGCTGGGGTAACTGTCTTTGTGTATGCTTCAGGTGTAATGCAAAGTCAAGGTTACAAGACGTCTTTTGCTATGGGTTGAGAGAACTTATGTTTTCTTACATATGTCATTGGTCAAATGTCCAGAGATAGGTAGCTATAATGGCAGAGCAAATATATAGTTATAAAACTATGATTGCTAGATGGCAGGTGTGTACCTTGCATATTAGGGATTCCCCTGCACTGATTTTAATGGAAACTGTTAAGCAATTACCTCTTTTATGTACTACGCACTTTCCTGGACATTACAGAAGGTGTCATTCCTTAAGGACAGTGGAATTTTTTACAAAGGAGCAATTTTGATTATTTTTATTATTTCTTGTTTTGCCCCAGCACCTGGGTAGCAAAAGAAGCTTCATGTTTTCCATTCCAGGATTGGCATAAAGACCTTAGTGCTACCCATTTTATACACTTTTTGTATGCTTTGTATGCTGCCATCAGTTCTGTTCTGAAGTCCTTTCTGCTCTTCCATCTTTCTTTTTCCCACACCCTGCCCCCACATCTCTATTTCAATTTAATCATACAAAAATCCCCACTATTTCATAAACGAGAACAGACTCCAGCTGTCACAGGCATTCAAAGCATAACCATCATTTTTCACAGATCCTAAAATCCTTCCCTTGAGATCCTTGTTAAATCCACTCTTGGGAAAAATGTTAATCATACTGTGATTTTTATTTTTTTCCTTTTGAAGTACAGATTGATGTTTACATATAATCCATATGTGACAGTGTAGAAGGACTTTTTTTCCCTGTCTTTAAGATGGCTTCCATGGCAATGTGGTTGAAGTGTCTACAATGCTACATCTTTTGTCACACGTCATTATAGGCATGTCTTTTTTCATCTATTTTAATCACTCATGGAGAATAGTACCTGAATTCTGAGCAGTGGTCTAGGAGATGATAATCTGAATTCTAAGAATTTGTGTCTATAGCTATGGCAGTTCCATGTAATTACTGCAATGAGGTATATGTAGAGGCACTGAATAATACATTACACTCTGTAAAGTCAGAAGGAATAGTAATTAAAGAAACACTGAAAGGTCTTTATGAAAGGGGACATTGTTTCTTTGTTATGACCATTGACCATGCCTAGTATTTTATATAAACATGGAGAAATTTACAACAAAACAAATAATGCTATTTCTACTCTATCCTAGATATATTTTTTCTATTGCTGTTATTTCATATGATCACAGGTTTTTCTGTTTCTCGAATAAGTTATGAATTGTGCTTCTTTATAGAAACATTCCAGGTTATGTGTGTGAAAAATTCAAATACGATTTAGACCAAAATCAAGGCCAAAACTTTTCCTTTAAGCAACCCAGAGTAAACCCTGCTTCTATATGTTAATTATTTAATGTACTGAAACACCATCAGAGGTAAAACCTCAAATTGTGTTAATTTCCCTGAATGACTGTTCACCCTTATGTTGTGCAATGAAACTACTTAACAAATTGTAAATATTTCATTTCAGTGAAGGAGGCATTTAGCAATATAATTTTTCTGGCTTAGAAAATGAGTAAGAAATGTATACAGATACATTTTTCTTCAGGTTGAATCTTCTTATTAAATCAAATTAAATATTCTTATTAAATCTTCTAGGTCAAATAAAAAAAGAAAAATTTTGATGTATGTGACTTCTCAGGATGGAACTTAAGTCAAAGGAAGAAATTCTCATTGATTTTAATAGGGCCAAGCTCTTACCCACATATTTCCCACTGGTTCTATAAAATACTATAGTTTTATTGCTAGTGTCTCTCTCTCACAACCTCATCTTCTGCAGCCTCCATACCATGTTCGTTTACTACTTTTTCATCTAATACAGTCAGTACTTTTAAAAGACTTCTTTGAGTGATAGGTCAGTGATCTGCATTACTAAATCTCCTCCTTTGTAGAGTTTGACCTTGCAAAATATTACACATTTTCTGAGATGTGAGTCCCCAGAGCTTGCTGGGAAATGATAAAAGGTACAGTCATTATCAGGAAATTGTTAAAAATGAACATACAGACTGAAAGCATAGTTTTTCTATTGTAGACTTCGTGAAAATGTATCTTGTATGGCTAGTTGATGATTTCAAGATAAACTAAGATGTTTTAAATCTGTTAAGTACCACTGTGATAGTCTAGTCTGAACTAACATATAGTTAAACTATTTCTTTCATAGATTTAATTTTTTACTTTGGTGGATCAGTTCTCTTCCATCTACTCCCATTCTCAAGTAAAGCTGAATTTTCCATTTACCCATTTCAGCATAACAGCACAAGTGTTAACTAGCTCTTATTTGAAAAATGCTTTGAAGATTAAAACTTTGGTGTACATGATTTCAACATGAAACCTGTTACTACTAAAACAGAGGCTTGATTTTTTTAAATCTTTCTAGCCTAAAGGCAACAGTGGTTTCCAGGAAGTACAGCTTTAAACTCCACTTGGCACTCTGTTTTGAAAATCACTCATCTTTAGAAAAGTTCACAGTGATGCCTACTCACCTTGTTATTTTCAAGGAAATAGAAGTGACTCTTCACATTCCTGAAGAGTTCCAGTATTTTGCTGGGCCAGATTATTTTGAGGATAAGAGTACTTGACCAAAGATGTACTTGAGCTCTTCTTTGAGTTTGAGTTCACCACTAAAATCTATTGCTTCTATGGGTTTCAGGGTACGCTGGACCAGGCCCTAGACGTTTGAAGAAATAAAATCTATATGCATAGATGCATGTGTACTGCATTTAGAGTAGCAACATAAAGCATTCTAAAGCAAATCCTACAACACAAAGCTATCGTTTGTCATGAGATTGTTCTGTCACTGTGATGATGTGTCTTAAAATAAAAGTTCTATTTATTTATACCGTAACTTCCCTAAATGTGCAAGTAAATGGCATAAATTCTTCCAGCGTGGCAATTTCAAAAGCGGTTGAGTAATTTTCTGTAATAAACTTGATACATCCGAAATAATTCTATGAAAATCCTGTGAATCAAAAAGTATGCCTCTGCTCTTTTCAAAAAGGTAAAATATTTACAAATGAAATTCAGATAGCCGAACATCAGAGCAAAATCAATGACCTAATTTATATAAAGCAATCAGGTATTATCTATTTTATCCATTTCATTACATTTTCCTTCATTCTAATTTTTACAGTTTGTTCTAGAATTCCCATCAACTGTCACAGGAATTCCCATATTGCACTATCAAGATAAGTTTGTATGAACCCATGGTATTTTCAGCACCTATGTGGCAGTGGATGAAATCCTGATCTTTATCAGGAAAACCTTTTTTAGAGTGGGTGGATCACTAAAGCCAAAGGACAAACCCCAAAATATGTTTTAGTCAAAATACAGGTTCTAGGCAGAACTTTTTGTGTGTGTGCGCGCATTTTTCACTTTAAATGAAATGGGCAGAGGCTTAGACAACTTTAATTGTTATGGATGCTAAAGAAATGGAAATGTCTGAAGACTAACTAAAAATAATGTATATTTCCATAATGGAAAATATTCACTACATTCCAATCACAGGAATAATTCTTCTTTAGTCAACTCTTTTTATTCATATTGCCATAACATCAAGGAAATTAGGAAGCCAGAAGCCAATCACAAAGTAGGGATTTTGTCATAGTTCTTTCATGTTCAAGAAATATCCATCAGTCCACTTAATTTTTACCTTCAGTTAAAACTCACCTGGAAACAGCTGTTTCCAGAGGCCTTGTAACTTTATATGGGCACTACAATTCTTCAGCTTCCAAACTTTTTGAACACAGCTAGCAGATTATTTCCTGACAAGCTTCTCAACTTACCTACTTACAGTTTTATTTTCTTATCCTACTTCCTTATGTCTCATTTTGGCCTAAATCTAAGTCTTTGCCACCTTTTTCTTTTGACTGCAATTTGTTACTCCCTTTACCAGAGTCTTGATAAGAGGCATCATGGAGTTCAACAGTTTGGAAGAATTTATTCAGTTACCTAATGAGCCTATTCCCTTGCTGCCAGTGCTGTGTAGGTTTATTTGAACTGCTTAGTGTTAAATGGTTATTCACAGAATTACAGAATGCCTGGGATTGGAAGGGACTCTGGAGATCATCTGGTCCAACCCCCTGCTAAAACAGGGTCACCTAGAACAGGTTGCACATGATCAACAAAATACAACATTTGCATCAGCAAAACAGAGCAGATGATGGAATTGCACAGCTTAAACTGAAAATTGTTTTAAAGTGTAATTAAATATTTATCTTGCTAATCTTGACTGTCCTGTACTTTACGTCTTCTTTTTTTTATTGCTGATTAAAACATAAATATATTTTTCCAAAACATAATTTTACGTCCAGAATTTCTCACCAAGACCTTGTATATACTCAATGACATCTTGGCCCCTCCTTAATTTACCAGAAACTAACTGCATTAGTAACAGAAAACAATAATGTTTTAAAAATTGTCCTAATGATTTTTTTTTTCAGTTTCTACTGATCTTTGAATTAACTACATAGTATCATTATTGAATAATTGAATAATTATTGAATAATTGTAATGAATACTACAAAGTATAAAAAAAAATTGTGTGTGTGATTGTTTAGAGCTTATTTAGGGAGATTTAGACATAAAACAATGTAAGTGGTTTGGCCACCATTTTATTGTTAGTTTGAAATATAATCCATTACTTAGAATGAATTTTTATCACATTTTGATCACATTAATGTTGACAATATAAATTTTCAAAATAATGAAAGAATGTGCTTAATAGAAACAGAAGGTTGTGATAAAGTGTTTATTTAAAGGCACTTCTAAGAGTGTAAGTTCTTTGACTTTTGGACTTACGTGGGTATAGAGATTGCTTGGTCTAAACAGTGAACTTATGGAGTTGAAATTTTGCCAACTTAATTTGAATTCTGTGTTTTTCAAAATGTCCACTGCTGTAGTAGTATCCAATTAAGGAGCTATATTAAATTGCAGACATTAGTGTAGTGCTATCTGTTACTAATTCAACTTTTATGGGCACTATCTGAAAGTTTTATTTCTAACAGGTTGCATGTATAAATTACTTATAAATGAAAATTATCTAAGTACTGCTTTTTACAATGCCTTTAACAAGTCTGAAATAAAGAATTGTGTTAAAGGAAATAGCCTTTTTCGGTAACTGTCTTTTATAGCTATTTATATAGATTTTTAGACCAATGTGGATTTGATTTAATCATATGGAGATTATATTTGTACAAAAGGTGACCAGCAGTGAAGCAGTACACATATATCAAGCTATTTTTAATTTCCCTGGCATTTCAGGTCTGCTTCCTTTAGCAATTGAAATATGAATGCCTCAAAGTGCATGTAATACTTTATCCTATTCTTAAGGTAAGGTCACTTGTGTTCAATAAAAAAAGAAAAAAAACATCATCGTTCTTTCTAAAGCTATTATAATGAACTTACATGTGTTGTATTAGCAGAGGACTTAGGGTGCACTGTTTTTTAAAGAAAATTTTTCAGACACTATAAATTTAAAGCTATTCTACCAGAATAAAAGAGATTAAATATTGTGTAGAGAAGTTTCCAACTTCTGTAGCTGAGTAGCACTCCTGTAATGAATGTGTCAATACTACAGGAGAGATTTCAATGATTAAATAAATTAAAATGTAGAATATTTCTAAGCTGAGGTCCACTAGTTGTAACAAGTATCTGTGGTCAGTTCTAAGGTAGGAAGAATCGCAAGAAGAAACCTATCTACTCAGAAAGAGTTTATGTCTGAATGTATAAAGTTATATATAAATATGTATCACCTAATAAGGTGATTAACATTTTCTCCTCCATTTTTCCAGCATAGACAATGAACTGTTCATCTTTGCATGGCAGTTCTGTTCTGGTCATGTCTGAGGTGAATGTCTGTGGGTAAGACTGAGCAATTATTATTAAATTAATTTAATTTAAATTAAATTAAAAAAGACTTTTTTTTTTAATGACTCAGGATGCTGGTTGTACTTTACTACCAGATGAGATGGAAGATTGAAGGGAAGACGGTTGTCACAGTGGTTGCAAGATACCGATTTCTCATGGCCCAGGAGATTTACAAGGACTTTGTCTTTGCTACTGCAGCTGTCCTCAGATTCAGTGTTTTTATATCCCTGACAATGGCCTTCAGCACCACTTCAGAATGACATGTGCGCTTTTGGAAAACAATTCAGTATATGTCCAAATGCTCACAGCTTGCAGGACCTCTTCAAGCTTTGCTGGTGTTGAATGAAAGGCAGAACTGTTTATAGTTCTTACAGTTCTTAAAGGCTTGGAAGATCAGTGTTATGCTGATGTGTGCTTGTTTGATCCTCATTTACCTTAACATTTACTTTTGAGCAAGGCAGAATCAGTGATGGGCTTTTGCTGAAATGCTTAGTTTGAGGCAGTTTTGGCTGAAATGCTGTCAACTTGGAGAGTTTGGAGCAAGGATGTTCAATGAGAAGGCACTGAAAGAAGGGCTGTTCCAAGGCCTGATCAGTAGGTGTGTAAAAACTATATAAGAATGTACATTTATAGGCAATCCAGCTGGCAAATAGTCTTCAATCTGTGCCCAAATGAAAAATGTCCTAAATAGAAGATTTAAAGATAGCCACACTCATTTGGTTGTCAATAATTTTTTCTTCTGTGAAGTGTGACTCTTTGCTGCTCTTTTCAATTTTTTTTTGCTGCTGAGTGATATTTTGGTTGGGTAGAGTTGAACACACTTTGGATTTATGTAGTAGGGGAAACTTTCAGTCATTAGTTATAATTCGTCAGAGGGAGGTTGGGGACTGTCATGGTTTAACCCCAGCTGGCAACCAAGCACCACGAAGCTGCTTGCTCACTCCCCCCTACACAGAGGGGTGGGCAGGAGAATCGGAAAGGAATGTAAAATTCGACGGTTGAGATAAGAACAATTTAATAGTTTAAACAGAATAAAAAGGTAAGAACAACAATAATAATTATTATAATTATAATGGAAAGGTGGGGGGAAAGGATAAAATCCAAAGGAAGAGGGAAAAGGAAAAACAAGTGATGCACAGTACAGCTGCTCACCACCCACTGACCGATGCCCAGCCAGTCCCTGAGCAACGACCCCCCCCAGCTAACCCCCCAAGTTTATATACCACGCATGACGTCCCATGGTATGGAACATCTCTTTGGCTGGTTCAGGTGAGCTGACCTGGCTGTGTCCCCTCCCAGTCTCTTGTGCCCCTCCAGCCCTCTGGCTGGCAGGGCCCAAGAAACCAAAACGTCCTTGACTTAGTATAAACATTACCCAGCAATAACTAATAGCGTTCCTGAGGTTATCAATATTGCTCTCACATCAGAGCCAAAACACAGCACTGAACTAGCTATGAAGAAGAAAGTTAACTCCATCCCAGCTGAAACCAGGACAGGGACCTGCAGAGATTACTGGAAATGGAACAGCTCCAGCCTCTGCACATTCCAGCTGACAGCTGTAAACTATGGTTCTGTCATATTTTAATAAGAGGACAGGCAGGCAGGTGATTTCTGTAAGGCTCTATATATGTCCTGAATTTAACAGACTTTGTAAGGGTATTAAGAAATACTAGGGAGTGGCAGCCAAATAGGGACCCAAATAGGGTTGTTGTTGTTTTTTTTTTTTTTAAGCATCCCTAAAAACGTAGTAGGTTAGAAAGAGGATAGACCTTCCTTTATATTTCATGAGTCGCTTGAAGACCAGTCAAATGCTAACCCAGTGGCTGAAATTAAATGACCTGTGCTGACCCTCAGCCTGTCTGTTGACAGGATCCTGAAACGTCTGGAAATTAACTCAGACAAAAGATCAAGTTAATTATTATTCTGTTTTGCTAGTTTTAATTCCACCTTTGTCATTCAAAGACAACTTGTAGACCTGAAATTTGCCTACAGAAAATAATCTCTGAAAGAGTACCAGAAAATGTATTTATTCATGTCATTAAAATGTAAAGGTTGACATAAAAGGCTGAAATATGTCATTTAAGTTAAAATGTGTAACAGGAACTATTATCTAGCAATATGTAACAGGAAAGTTTGTAGAAAGCACACCATCAGTTTTTCACATTGGCTTCCTAGTATTCCATCTATTCAAGTGTCCAGCTATCAGGTATTCTAACTACAAATATTCTGCTTTCTTAGTTGCATCCTATGTTATCTATGGAACCTTCTTTCTGAAGCTGAGTAGAAACAGTTAACAGCTTTAAGAATAATGAGGGAGGGAGAGAATAACCAGCAGGCGGGCAAGGGAGCTATGGAAAGGGTCAATGAGCAAAAAGCATGGGTTGATATGACAGGAAAGGAATAAAAAAATAAACCAAAAGAGGCTTAAGCAGGGTGATCTCCAGCACTTGCATGTCAGCAAGGAAGTGCCAAAAAGGCACCGTTACGGGGAAATCCAACAGACCCTTTCCAGGAACTCAGCATGTTGGGGTGCCTCTCTGAAGTGCCTGTACACACTTAACGCACGCAGCATGGGGAATAAACATGATGAGTTAGAGAAATATGTGCAGTTGCAGGGCCATGATCTTGTTGGGATCATGGAGATGTTGCGGATCCCATGACTGGGGTGTTGCAATGGAGGAATACTGGCTCATCAGGAAGGACAGAAAGCGAAGACAAGGAGGAAGAGTTGCCCTTCATGTGAGAGAGCAGCTGGAGTGCATAGACATTCTGCCTGAGGATAGCAGGGATGAATTCAGGGATAAAGTTAGAAATGTTAAAGTCCAAATGGAACTGAATCTGGCCAGGGGTGTCAAAGAAAACAGGAAGGTCTTCCATAAACATAGAGGTGACAAAAGGAAGCCCAGGTAAATGTAGGCCCATTGCTCAACAAAACAGAAGACCTAGTTACACAGGACACGAAAAAGACTGAAATATTGAAATACAGTCTTTAGTAGCAAAACTGGCCTTCAGGAATCCCAGGTCCCTGAAGTAAGGAGGGAAATCTAGGCAAGAAAGATGTACTCTTGTAGAAGAGGATCAGGAGGAATGTCTGGTATACCAGAGGGTTATGCAGCCATTCAGAGGGACCCCATCAGGCTGGGGAAATGGGCTGACAGGAACCTCATGAAGTTCAACAAGGGGAAGTGCAAAGTTCTGCACCTGAGGAGGAACAACTCTAAAGTGGGAAGCAGCTCAGTAGAAAAGGACCTATGGATACTGCTGGGCACCAAGTTGAACGTGAACCAGCAATGTGTTCTTGCTGCAAAGAAGGCCAATGGTATCCCGGGCAGCAAGCACTAGGCAAAGTATTGCCAGCCCGTTGAGGAAGGTGATCCTGGTGAGGCCACACCTGGAGCACTGTGTCTAGTTTTGGCTCCCCAGTACAAAAGAGACACAGAATCTCATGTTGGAAGGGATGCATAAGGATCAATGGACAGGGTCATACTGGAGAATCCAGTGAAGAGCCACAAAGATGATGAAGGGACTTCCCTCCTGTCAGGCCGAGAGAGCTGGGATGGCTTAGTGGAAGAGAAGGCTCAGGGGCAATATCATAAAATGTGCATAAATACCTGAAGGGAGAGTGGCAAGAAGATGGAGCCAGGCTTGTTTCAGTGGTGCCCAGTGACAGGACCAAAGGCAATGGGCACAAAATGAAACGCAGGAGATTCCCTCTGAATATCAGGAAACACTTTTTTACGATGAGGGTAAGTTTACTGAGCGCTGGCACAGGTGTCCCAGGGAGGTTGTGGTGTCTCCCTCCTTGGATATATTCAAAAACTCCTGGACATGGTCCTGAGCAACTGGCTTTAGGTGACCCTGCTATAGCAGAGGGGTTGGACCAAATGACCTCCACAGGTCCCTTCCAGCCTCAACCCTTCCAAGATTTTGGGATTTTGTGACTCTCTGAAATCAGTATTCCATATACTATGGATGCTTAATAAGTGTTTTTGAGAAATTGTTAATAGACATTTTTCATCTCTTCCTTGGACTTCTAATTTACTGTCTCTTCTACTTAATAAGATAAAAATGTCTATTTTCTGGTCCCTACAAAAAGTTACTAGTCATTAATTTTGACTTTGGGAAAATATTGGATAATTTCCTACCATAGTAAACAGACTTGATTCATGTATGTTTTCCAGCACTTCAGACTGCCCTTCATACCAACAGGACAAAATGTCTTTATACAGCTTTAATCTCTCTGCACAGGCAACTGTTTGTTATCCTTTCCCTGTTCTTCGCTGATGAGGATGGATCACTTGGGTTTGCACATTGCTTCTAATCAAGCTGTTAGCAAGCCTCTGAGGCTATTCACACACTCTGGTTGTGTTTGCTTTGAAAATTACTGCAACATAAATTTTCTACATCCCTATTAAGTGCTTTGACCAGTTCTTGATGTCACATGGATGTCTTTGACACACACCTTTGTTAGACATCAAGAATCTTTATTAGTTATCATTATGCTATGTCTTATTTTTTTAAATAAGTACTCTCATGATGAAGTTTTCTGGTTGCACTTGCTGGTAACGTAACTACTTTTTAAGTTACCCTTGTAATTTCAGTGTGGCTTTGTGCAGAAAGTTTCAACGAATTCTGGCAATCACTTCATAACTGGGAGTAGTAACTAACTGGTACCTAATCTATTCAGCTATAATAAATTAGACCTAAGGTCTGTATGGCACTGATTTATCATATTCTAGGAGGGTAGAAAATTAAAGAAGTTCTGCTTGTTCTGTAGTCATTTGTAGTACTGGAGGGAACAAGTGCATTCTTAAACTATTAACTTTCCATTATTTTCAGTTTTGTGGTCTTATGAAGTTCTATTTTTGTATCAACCAATCATGATTATTTCACACTAATGTTTTTGCTTTGGTCTGATTAACACTCCACCTTTGGCTCCGACAACCAGAACTCCATGACAACTGTCCACAGAAGAATATAACTATCCACATCTTTGACACAATCAGAACTCAGGTCCTATTTTTTGTATAGTCTGAACTCCTCTATCACAATATACAGAAAACAATCTGTCAAGTAGTCATATTGCAGTTTCTACAGTAAACTTCCATGATGACTAGTAAAATAATCAGGACTTTTTTCCTATAACTGAAGCATTTTGATTGCAATATTAGTTCCTTACCTGTGCAATAATTGTAATATAGCATCACATACCTGCAACATCGTCATTACTTTGGGGAAAGTCAGAGGTACATTACAGGCCCTCATACAGACATATTTTTACATAAATTTTTAACCAGGAAGAGGCTCCATTCTTGGCTTAGTCAATTCCGTACCACAACCATACACTTATCCTGGTTTCTTCCTTAGCCCCTTGTTTCTGCATCAGTCTCTGAAATCCATTAATTTCTGTGTAGTTTCATGACAAATGTGTTTAAGAACTCCATGCCTGTCACTAACACACAAATGACTGAAGTATCAGACACCTGTCCCCTGTGGATGGAGCAGATCTCTGACAGAGAGATATATCAAGACAACCACGTAGAATCAAAGATTTACAGAATGCACAGTATTGAAAAGTGTGTCTGGAGACTGTCTGTTTCATCACCTGTGTGCAAAACAGGGTCAGCTGGAGCAAGTTGCTCAGGGCTTCCCTGATTCAGGGGAGATGAAGACTTCACAACTTCTCTGAGTAACCTGTTCCAGTGTTCTGGAAACAAATATCTAAACTTGGCAGAGAGCTGGAGTCATTCCCATCTTGGCATAAACACTAATTTGACACACAAATTAGTGGTCTATTGCTTATTGTTAGTACATGCAGATATATACCCACACTCAGCTGCAGAAAGCCATGGCATCATCTCTACAAATATCAGGAGTCAATGACCATCTCTGATGTATCTCTGATGTACAGAGGAACACAGCTCTGATGAAGACAGAGCTGTTCCTTTTATCTTACACAAATAATACCTGTTCCTTTATGTTATACAAATAGCTCCATCTCTGTTACTGTATACACAGACTCCGTGCCTACCACTGACGTAGGCAGGACCCCTTTCTAACGCCTGGTTAGTTTCTACATAGGCAGAATTATGGCATGTCTAGGGAGAGACATTTCTGTTGCTGTTACAGGTTTCATGAAAATCGCTGTCATGGGAAGTACTCCAAACCCACACTGAAGCAAGCAGCTGTCTAAGCACATTTTATAAGTCTGCAGAGCTACCTGAAAATCCTATACTTACTAAAGCTCAATCTCAGTTTCTGAAAACTACTGGGAACTATCAACATCTCTTTATACCTGAGGCTCTTAAAAAAATCAAGCATGTTTGTATGTTGAATACCTGTCTGTGATGCTTTGGCCTGCATAGCATTGTACCTATGTAGATGCATGCAAGTATATCTTCTGGTCATTTATACCAGCAGACAGACTTAACACCCAGACTCAAACAAGGCCATATCCTGTAGCAATAGCTTTATTTTTATATATATAATTTTTGTATATCTGACATATCCAGAACATTCTCCTCTTCACTAGTATCAAATATCTCCATACTCCTGCAGATGGTAAACTATATTCCTGTCTCTGACTTTAGAGTTTATCCCCAACTCAGGTCTTATTTCTAACAAACAGAAGTTTACATGATCACTTCTGTGGTGTCCAGGATTGCTGTAACCTTTGAACAAATGCATTTCTGCATGTAAACCTATGCATACACAAAAAATGCATCTACATCACTGACAGTTCACTGAACCTGTTAGATTTTTGAGACTCCACCATGGACCCGAAGTGTCTACTTTTCTGTCTGTTCCCTTGAAATATTTTATGTGGGTAAGGATAGAACCAGGACAGCACAATGGTGGCAGTTCAGCTTCTGATTCATACAAGGTTCTGTGACCATCATTTACATGAGAATGTAAATATGTAATAGGTACAAGACAAAATGAATGGTTTTTCTTATAATCCTTTTTTGTGTTCCGCACAGGGATTTTTCTTCCCTCTCTACTGCTGAGATATACCAGATCCTGTGTTCCCATCTTTGGGCTCCATCTCCATCTTTCCTGTAACAGGTTTCTGTTGAAATGTTGGATTTGTTGAAACTGGTTCTTTATGTCTGATGCGCTCTGTTTCTTACAAAGAGAAACTGTCATCCCTTGGTCAGGGGCATTTAGGGATCCATCTCTGTTTCTGAGATAGTTGGATCTTTATCTGCACTTCTGAGAGATGAAGTTTTGCCTATAGTTCTGACCTACTTAAGACTACAGTTTTCATTCTTGATCAGTAGAAGACTATCCCCATCTGGGGCTGGTTTTCTCTCTCTAGTATAGTAACATTCCAGACACAAACAGAGATGTATCCCTATTTATGTACTGATGGCAGACGCATGTTTGTTCTTTTTACAGTCCCTGAAGGATGCCATTAGTCACTTTGTCAGTAGGACTTGGTACTGCTGATGACCATCCTTTGAACATGGCTGGCTGGCCAATTTCACACCTGCCTTATCATACACTTATCCAGTCCGTATCTTACCAATCTGGCCTTGCTAACATCAAAGTAAACAACTTTGACTTCTCTTATTGAGACAATCACCAATCCAGTACAGAGGGCTACCAGGATGGTCAGGAGCATATGAAATGTATGAAGAGGCTGAGAGAAATTTTTTATGAGCCTTAGGAAGAAAAAGAAAGGAAAGAGGTTCCTCCTATCTTCAAGTCCATGATGAGAGGATGTAAAGAAAACAGAACCACATTCTTTTAAGTGCTGCTCAGTAATAGGAGGAGAAGAAATGAACCCAAGCTGCAAACTTGAAAATACTGATTGGATATATGGAAAAAATGGTTTTGTTTGAGTATAGTCTATCACTGACAGAGGTTTCAGTGGAACCTCCAACCTTGCACTTATTCAGAAGAAAGTTCTGAGCAACCTGCTTCAGGCAGACCTGCTTTGAGCAGGTGGTTGTGCTACATGACCTCTGGAGAACTCTTTCAACCTATGTGGTGACGTGATTCTCTGATCTTTGACGATTCACAGAATTGAGATGATCAAAATCATAATCAACTTTGTTTTCAGAACCTTGAACTTTAGTGTAAGAATTTTTCATGATCCTGGAAAGGCTTATGAACATGCTTTAACTTTCTGAATTTGAATAGTATAATTGACTTTACAGTGAACTGAATGAAGTATTAGTATAAATCTTAACAGTTGTCTTACACCCTCTCCTTGTAAAAGCAAATATGTGCTCATTTGTGAGACGTATATATAAACCCTTTGGACTGTTCTCATTTTTTACATTTTACTGGTAAATTGCAATAATATGAGATAAATCATGAAGTAGTGTGGGTTTTGTAACTTATGGTTCAGTATATTTGGATTGTTTAACTCTGTTTTTTGAAGAATTAACAGACTTATAATTCAGGATACAAGAGAGAAAAGTTGAATCAGTGCTTTCCCTTCTGATATGTTTCAGAAGAGTGTTTTAATTATGCAGAAGAAATACTTTGGTCTTTCCTTTTTTAGGAAAGCTGCTGTTAAGATGGGGAGTTTGTGTAGGATAAGAACCTCCACAATACAAAAAGAAGCAACATGCTAAGTAGGTTTCAACTGAAACTTTTGAAGTCCTTCTAAACACTGGTATAAAATACTTTCTGACTTTTTAAGAAATTTTACTTAATGCCTTCCCCCAGTCCTTCCATTTTCCAAGCAAATTTCACTGTTGGAAATCCAAAGGTAAATTCACAGATTTCAAATAAGATTAGAAAGCAACCATTTTCTTCTGAATTGGAAATGAAGAGTCAAATCAAAGTCTGTTTATTCTGAATATTTCCCTGGGTGATCACTTAAAATAGTGCTCAAGAATTTCACCATATCAAAATTAAATTTATTAGTTTATATGTTACCAATGTCTTGAAATGGCAGCACATTTATTGTTTTCTTCCCTAGCAATTTTGAATTCAAATCTAGTATTTTTCCAATGAAGAATGCAAATATTTTATTTATGGGCTTTTTTTTTTTTTTTTAAGATGGCAAGTCATTTCCGTGGAACATTTGTCTCCTGCATCTGTGCATCCTTTTATTGCTAGCTGAAACTTTCAGAGTTACTCCCTCACTCAGATGAGTATATTTAAAGTATGACCTGTTTATCCTCCTTTCTTCAAGATCTGAATGTTCTCTACTATCTTCATTTGTGATATATTTGTATGTTTTTGGAACACATTGATGGGGGTGCGGATGCTGGCTTTAATTCTTCCTGCCTTTGCTGAGCCAGGTGGTCACCTCTGTGCTATATACAAGCAACACCTTTGGAAGCAGAAATACCTACATACTTTTTCAGTTGCTGATTTAGTATCAAGCAAGCAGCTCAACCAGATGACTGGCCTGCATATAGATGTATGGTAAAACAATGAAGGCTTTGGAAGCTGTTAAAATGTGATAGTGATAACAATAACATGATTGTACAGGCCAGTGGTTTTACAATGCTAAACAGATAGTGTGCAATGCAAAGCATTGTTTTCCTTAAATAGCAGGACCTGAAAATATGTAGGGAGGCTTTCCACATTCAGCAGGACAAGGCCAATATTGTGAGATATAGTCTCCAGCTGTGAATACTCCCAGAAAATGCAAGAATGTTGTTCCTTATTCTGAGAACAAAAAACACACGGGGAATGCAAGTTCCTTTCAGATCATATGCTGCAACACACTATAGATGTTTGAAATCTAGTTCTGGCAATCAGACTAAGCCATGTTCCCTAATAGACATAATTAAATTGGCCTGGAGCTATAGCTAAAGAAAGTAGGTTTCTTTCTAGGATAAAAATATACGTTAGTAGTTCTGTTGACAGCACTTAAAATATGATCTATCACTGGTCTTAAGTATATAAAACCATAAGCCTGTGAGCATTCCCACTTGCTTGAGGTTCTTCTTATGCCTAAGAGCCTAGCTAATTCATAGCCCCAAGCATGTTGCTGGATCATGGCCCAAATAGCTTAATTAACTGTTCTAAAAATACTTATCATTGAAAAATTAAGAAACAAAATTATTAAAGCACTAACACCTTTTGTATCAGTCAGAAAGAAACGTAGCTTTATCTACCACCATCAGCTTCCAACAGTCTCCTCCCAATTTTTCCTTACTTCTCCCAGCCATTTTTTCACAGTTGCCTCTCACCCTTCCAGCCCCACACCTTCCAGCCACTGATTTTTCCAGATCTCTCAATGAGCCCTCTCAGCTTCCGTACCCTCACAGCTCTTCAAACCCCATTCTTCTTAAAGCCTGATAATCTTGACTCTGCCAACCAAATTCCAAGTTTTCTTCCTCTCTTTCAGAATCAGCTCTGTCATCTCTCAAAAATGTAGCCCATGTTTCTGATAAGTATCAAACTTGTTCTGTGCCAGTGTCTTGAACAAACCTGCCTTGGGGTGGCCTGGCCATTGTTACTCAAACCAAGGTTTTCTGGCTGATAAAGGAAGAGCAGTGAACAGAAGAGAGCAAAAGAAGACAGACAGAGATAAGAACAAGAGGAAGGAAAAGTATACATTTTTTCAAACAGATACTGAATATGATACTACATAATAATCTTCAACTTTTTGGTTTAAGTAGCTGTTTTACATCTTTGTATATTGACGAATAAGTAAAATACTCAGGCTTTTCCTGGGACTCCTTTACTAAAATAAGACTTTCATAATGCACAGATACGTCCTATTACTTACCTAAGTTTTCTCACAGTCCTGACTGTAACAGGTTTTTTAGTAATAGTGCCTTACCAGCAGAATTCATCCAATCCTACAAAATTTTGACTTTTTTATATGGAGGAGTTGTCTGATTTTTGAGAATGATGTTGCTGTCTGGGGCTGCAATAAGTCTGGTGACACTAACATGGCTCTTAAGGTTGTAGACTAGTTTGCTTTTGCCTTAGCATAATTAATTGAAACTTAGACATTAAAATTCAGTGTTTTTTATTGTGTAGTTTACAATATTTGGCTGACAAATCATTTAAGATACAAGTTTTAGACAATTTGGGGAGATGGGGTGTGAGGTTTTCCTTGTTCTTTCAGCTATTTTTTTTTCTTTTAGAGTACTATGAAGTTCTTTCACCTATTTTGAGATGTCATGATCTAAGTAAGTAATTTTGATTGTTTTTCTCAGCCTGAATCCTTCCTTTCTAGTGTCTATTTTTTAACCATTCTTAAGTCCTTTCAATCACGGTAAAAAATACGGATTGTTAACTTCCTAACCTTAGCTAAGTAACTGTATTTAGGCAGTAAATCATTTAAAGAAAATATGTTAATGTTTGATGGACAAAACTATGAAGAAAATGTAAAGAATTTCTTCTCAAAGTAGCTTAGAAGTAGAAATAAGAATGTGTAAATAAGAAAAGGAAAGCTTTACTTAACTAGAGTGGAAACAGTGACATTTCTGCACCGGAGAATAGCCTGCCAAGTGAAAATGAGCCTTCCCCAACTCTTGTGACAATTACAATTGCAATTTTACAAGTCCTGGGAAATGTGATCAATCCTCGTTAGAGAAAATAATCACTCTGGGGAAAAAGGAAAGATTCTGCTTCATACGGCTGCTCTGCTGCTACTTCCCACCCATGCTTTGCTGAAGTTCCCTAAGTTAGAATATGCATTCTGACTGGTATCCCAGCATGACATCCATACCTTCGTAACAGTCCCTCTGCATGTGTGCCTCCTATAGCTTTAGTCTTAGATACACTCCCACCCATGACTCATATCATCTCCATATAATAGAGTTGTTTTATCCTGATGCAGTTCCATTTGTGTTCTTAAAGTTTCTTCTCTGTAGCCTTAGACTTCCAGACTTTTCACTTTTTGTTTATTAGCTCTTCATGTGTCTTCAAATCTGAATATCTTCAGCAATTTCTTTTCTCACGTTCAGTGAGTCCAGGATAATGTAAGTTCCTATTAGAGATCTATCAATCCTGAAAGGCAGACAAGCAGCAGCCATTTCTTTAGTATCATAAAATAGCTTTTTTTTTAAAAAAAAAACAAATAACAAACCAGAATTTTGTAGTCAACTGCAAGACCTAGGTATTGCAGACAAAATTCATAAGGAATAGTCCATATACTTACCAGGTGACAGTATTAACCAAAGTGTCAAAATTTTCTTTGTGCATAGTGGCCAATTCTTAAAATAGCATCATGATACATCAGTGGGTTTGGGGTTTTGGGGAATGGCTTTTGTCAGATTTTATTCATGTATTTTTATATTGGTTATTCAAGATCTCTTACTCCTCTTTTTTTTTTTTTCAGCCACTGAGGTACCCAGTTCATGAACTGATACTCCATGAGATTTCTCTCATACCAAGCTCAATAATTTCCTTGATCAACTCTCTTCTTATCAGAATTCAGAAAAGAAATAAATTCTTCAGGCATAATAGCTACATTGAAACAATAAGTCTAACTGAGCCAAACATACTTTTCCCCAAAATACAGATTTTGCTTTTTTAGGTTCTGTGCAATAGGTCGCTTGGGTCAAATACTGCCTTGTAACTTGGCAGACTCAAAGATTCCATGAACTAAAACAGGATCAGACACCTGGCTGAGATTCACATGCCAGATGAAAAGTCTATAATGTAAATATCTATGTCTGAGTGAGTTATATTCCTTCATAGTTTGACTGGGAATAACTTTTTTATAGATTAAGTGGGAAAAAGAACACGTTAAAAGAGGGATTTATCTTACTGCAGAGTATTTGCCTAAAATAGGTCAGATGAATAAATGCTCTGTAGCTGTCTAAAGTTAGATGAGGTGAATCATGCCCTGATTCATTAGGAGACAGGAGTAAGCTGTGGACTGCCCATTAACTCAACTGTAATTTAGCCAGGTGCTTGACTGACTGAGAGAAAAGTTGAATGTTTTTGAAAAAGAAGGCCTATTATGGCCAGATGAAGTAATGTTAAGCAATGGCAAACAGAAAACATGGCTGGACATACAGATGAGATGAGAGAATTTCATTTTATATTAGATTGCCTATTAGCTTAAATACAGTTAAAATGAATTTTTAGTTCAGTTTGGATCATTTTACAGATTAGGCAGCTGCTCAGATGTATTCTCATTTTGTGTATTCTATTTTATCCAGCCTTAAATCAAACTCTGTCAGTAATCAGCATGCATCGCTTGTTTTTTGCAACAGGAATGTGTCAGCTTATAGCTTGGTCACAAGAGTGGCCACCTCCATTCAGCCCTGTGTTCATTCCTATTTGTATGGCACAGAGGCTTCTGATTATGCTATCCTAATTATTATGTAATAAGTTTATAATAACAACACTTTATCTTTATGCAAACATCAATGTTTGCTCCTCTTCTTGTATCTTACATAAACAAGGAGAAGCCTTTGCATTTTTATTTGTTCTTTGAATTTGTACTTGTTGTTCTGTTTCTTTTTGTTCTTTAGATTAGTATTCAGTAACACTTCACTTTTTAAATGTTGTTTGCTGCATCTAGAAACAAAGGCAGGTTTTCTGCTGACTTGTGTATACTCCTTGTGGTAGGTTTTTCATCATGAATTATTATCCATAAAATGGACACAGGCCCCAGTTTCATATTATAGGAAGGAGACAAATGAAAAATATGGTTTTGTTCATAACACAGTCTTAGCAGCAATTATTTTTTTTTATTGGAACACGGGAAAAAATGAATTAAAAACCTTAGTTCCACTCCACAGAGCTTACTCATATAGCAGTTTTGGAAATCAACAACAAAATGTAATTGTGTGTAGATGGAAGACAGAATCCAAGTTATTTTAATGTAGAATATTAATGTTGGGATCATTTTAGGAGTCTGCTTTTATCACCATTAAAAAATGTACTTCTAGTATGTATTTTATCAGCTTAATGGTACTACTGCATCTGTCAAACAAGCCAAAATGTCAAATAATATACAAGCATAAAGTATTGGTCCTTTGCAATTTTTTTTCATTTCCATTTATTCTGCTATTGTTCTTTAATTCTTTTGATGCTAGAAAATGTCTCTCTCTCCTTAGAATAAAAGGAAATGTCTTTTATGAATTAGTCACTGGTAACTAAGAAGTAGACTGTAGCCACCCAACCTGATGGGAAATGCAATGGCAACTGTCAGGTTTGCCAACAAATCTATATACATAATGTAATATTAATGTGATTGTGCAATGTATAATCCCAACTGATGGTTGACAAGGCCTAAAATAAATTTAAGAAAACCCCAATGAGGCAAAATAACAAAACATTATTCTGCATAGTGGGACTGACAGAAAACGGTTGGATTATTTTTCCAGTATTTTGTAAAAGATGTAGATTAGCTCTACGGTCCTACTGCTTCCTAAATAATTGGGCATTAGTTCTGCGATGATTTAAATAATCTTATGTCCTGAAACAGAACTCTGTGTTGATGTTTCATGAAGTTAAATATGTATGGAAGTTTCAGCAACATAACATTATATAATAATCCTTCTCTAATGTATTCTTCACGGATTACAAAATAACAGTATGATCAGATATTAGTTTTACTTGCCGCACACGAGATGAATTACATTAGTAGATAGGGTACCAGCTGTTTGCAATGGCTAACAAGCCCTTTAAGCTTGAGCACTCAAAAGTTGGAATGAGGGTTTCATGTAAAGTTTTATTATTTAAAATTTAAATTAAAACTTAGCAAAGCATCCATAAAACTTTACACAGGAGCAATCACTTAGGGTGAATTTAAAATGAAAAGTGATCCATAAGATTCAAAACCCAGGTAAATAAAACTGATGTTAGCTTTGTATTTTCACTGCTTCTAAACTTTGAGTAGAATCCATTTTTGTCTGCTTCTTTTAATACTTAATCACTCTGAACTGTAGTCTAATTGTCATTTGAGTTTGTCTGACTTTAACTTGCAGAACAGTGACCTTATACAATCTATTGCCTACTTAAATGCAGCTTTTTCACTTTTCTCCTTTACAGTTCAAGAATGAACAATTAGAGATAATGTATTGCCTAATGATCCCCACTTTAAAGCTTGTGTTTTGCTTTCCTTTTCTCATATTAGTGGATGGACTGGATTTTCAAAAGCACACATGATTTAAAACTTTAATCCTACTGCATTATATGTGATTTTTTAGTGTTCTTCATGTTTTAGTCAAATTAGGACTAGAATAGGAAATTACTTTGTGATATATCATGTATTTTCAAGTCTTTACTGGCATGATAATAAAATATATCTGTGTATTTCTAAAATAAAATAACATGCCTTGCCATGTGTTTGTGCTAAACTGCTGCATCACTTTCATATTTCAGGAGTCAAAGTACTATGGTTTCACTGACTCCATAGTCTCTTGCCCTGAAAAAATGGATGTCTCATTCTTAAAAAAATCAGTGGAATAAACCCACCCTTCTGAATTTATATTTAAAGTGTGTTGAGGTTAAATTACTACAACAAAAATTTTTTTTATTATTATTATTATTTCATGGAAAAACTACACTTGACTTGGAAAAAAAGAATTAGCATATTTCACCCAGACATCATTATCATTGTGTCAGATGAGTCTTACTGAATGTAAACAACTGTAGTATCTCTGGGAAGAAAAGGGCCATTAGTGGTGGTGGTGAAATCTTTAAAAAAAAAACAACAAACACCATAAAGGTTGCAAGAATAAAATAAGGTTGATATGAAACTCAGAAAAAAAATCTGGACTGGTAGAATGGAAGATATTTCTGGCATGAATGTTTGCAAGATGAAAAGTGCTGACTTAGATTTGGTGCAAGATCATGTCCAGACTACTTCTAGGTATGCAAAAAAAGGATTGTCAATTTCCAAGTGTCTTTACTTTTCAGAATTTGAAAGTGAAAAGCAGAAGAATGGCTTTCATTACTGGAAGCCACATTGCAAGAATGATTACAAATAAAAATATCAAATAAGTTATTAACTGAGCCCTGACTATTAGCTGCAGTAGTGCGTTATAGAGTCATAGTTTTAATCTGGGAGTCAGTGTGAACAGGTAAAAAAAAGGAGGAAAAAATAATAGAAAAGAAGAAAACCCAAAACAAATCTAGGAGTAAACTGAGAATTAGTCAGAAGCATCCCACTATGTTTTTTAAAATAATTACTGAGGACGTATGCCACTCTGTGCTTCTGTTTTTTTACAGGCCTGGGATAGAAAAACTGAAAAACTAGCTCAGATCAGCAGCAGTTTCAGTGCTGACACCCACATGATCTTCACTTATCATTTGATGCTTTATTTTGAAAAGTAGTTTTAGTGTGTACAAACTAGATTCCTTTCTGAGGAAAATAAAATGGAAGATGTAGTTTGGTGTGCACTAAGCACACTCCCATCTCTAAAAAACCTGTAATGGTGCAAACTGATAATTACTCTTTCAGCAACTTCAGAGTATGCACGTAGTGGGGATCTTCAGGAAATCTGAATAAATGTAATTCAAAATAAAATGCACTGGCCACTGGCATAACTGTTGCCATTTGCTCATCTGCTCCTTCTGCACCTGGCTTGCTTCTCTGTAGACACAGCCATTAACAATCACCCTGCATCACATTCTCCATTCACTCAGAAAACAGTTTAGAAAGTATAGGGATACAGCTTAAGCATTCAGGCGTTCACAGCTAGGGCTGGTTAATTGTATGGATGGATGTGTCTACCATAATGTCTTATTTCTGCCATGTCTCAAAAAGTTAGAAAAGGTTAAGTCAGATAACCAAGACCTGTGAGTTTTGGGTTTCAGGTCTCTCATTTCCCTGATAATCTGGGTTTTGTTTGTTTGTTTTCTTAGAGTGTTTTATATATTCTTGTCATTCATTTGTTTGCTTGCTTTTCTGTTTCACCATTACATCTGATATATCAAGGGTTGTGTGGGAGAAGTGTGCTGTACATTTTCATTGTTTGCAACATGTGGCAGATCCTTTCCGAAAGAATGTAGCATTAACCATTCCTGACATCTGTTCCTCACTGTGCAGCCCAGAAGAGCAACAGTCTTGGATTCATGCTGTCGTCTTTAAAAGCCTGGAATATGCTGTCTAACATTAGTATTTGGCTATGTGCTACTGAATCTGTCTTGCTAATGATTTGTATTGAAACCAATCTTGACTAAATAAATTCAGTTGAAATGAGGTTTCAGAAAATGAAGATGTACCGAAGCAGGCGTAGCAGAAGAAGTCTGCATCCTTAGAAGATACTTTTTTCTTCACTGTTCTGTTAATTTCTTTCTTATGATACATCCTTTTATCTACAGAAAAGAGGAAGCACCTGACATATGTCTTCCAATCAGTGTCTACATACTGTACTAGTTAAATATAAATTTTACACCAGCAGAAAATTTCCATTCCCACATTTTCTCATTTAATCTCCCAATTATTCTATACGTAATGGCTGCCAGGCAATCATACAGCGTTTTCTCTGCTGTGCTGCTGATTCTAATGTCATTTGTTTATCATCCAATTTAAAGACTTCAAGAGAGAGAGGAATACTTCTACAAATAGTTTCTTGAATACTTGATTATATATATTTTTTTTTTTGAGCACATGGATTGAAAACTGGCTGAATGACCAAGCCCAGAGGGTGTTACAGTGCAGCAAGAAGTCTAGTTAGAGGCCAGTAATTAGTGGTGTACCGCAGGGGTCTGTACTGGGTCCAGGCCAGTTTAACACCTTCATTAATGATTTGTATGGTGGAGCACAGTGTACCCTCAGCAAGGCTGCAAGCAACAAAATCAGGAGGAGTGGCTAATACGCCAGTGTCACACTGCCATCTAGAAGGACCTCAAAAGGCTGGAGAAATGGGCTGACAGGAGCCTCATCATGTTCAGCAAGGAGAAGTGCAAAGTCCTGATCCTGGGGAGGAACAAACGGAAGCACCGGCATGTGCTGGGGGCCACCCAGCTGGGAAGCAGCTGGACAGAAAAGGGCCTGGTGGTCTTGGTGGTCAAGTTGAACATGAGCCAGCAACATGCCTTAGCTACAAAGAGGACTAGTGGTATCCTAGGCTGCCTTAGGCAAAGTACTACCAGCAGGCTGGGAGAGGTGATCCTTCCCTTCTCCTCAGCCCTGGAGAGGCCACACCTGGAATACTGTGTCCGGTTCTGGGCTCCCCAATACAAAAGAGACATAAACATACTGGAGAGAGTCTAACCAAGGGCCACAGAGATGCTGAAAGGACTTTCCTCCTATGAGGAAAGGCTGAGAGCGCTGGGACTCTTTAGCTTAGAGAACGGAAGGCTCATGGAAGATGTCATCAATGTCTATAAATACCTGAGGGGAGAGTGCAAAGAAGATGAAGTCAGGCTCCATTTTTAGCTGGGCCCAGTGCCAGGACCCAAGCAATGGGCACAAACTGAAACACAGGAGGTTCCCCTTGAACACCAGGAAACACTTATTTTACTGTGAGGGTGACTGAGCCCTGGAACAGGTCTACCAGAGAGATGATGGAGTCTCCCACCTTGGAGATATTAAAAAACCCTCTGGAGATGGTCCTGGGCTCTACACAGCCCTGCTATAGCAGAGGAGTTGTACTAGATGGCCTCTAGTAGTCCCTCCTAACTCCAGCCAATAGTCTGGCTAGTTCAGGAAGACAGTATCTCTACTGATTAACTCAAGAAGGGCTATTTAAATAACCAGTTAATACACTTAACTGATAGAGCCAGCTGATCCACTGATATAGTCGTCTAAAATGGAGGTTACTCTCTGGTCTTCTGGGAGTTCAGATCAATTCATCTTTCTTTGCAACAGTCAAACACTCCTGAGTCAGGTTCTTCCCTGAGCTTGACTGGAATGTGGTGCTTGCCAGTCTCCTCTGAACCTTCTCCCATTGTGGAGATTTGTTGATTGACCACAATAGTTCCCGTAAATGTGCCATGCAAAAAGTATTTTGCAACGGTGTAGACCACTGAGACTGGAAAGGACATAGCTATAAGAACAGACAATGGGAAAATACCTGAAAACTCCAATACATGTTACAGAGCTTTGCTTATTTTTAAGTAGAGAAGAGATTTAAATAAACAAAAGAGCAAAACGTGGCATGAGGATTATTATCGTGTCCTGTTTACATTTTTTTATAAAACCTCAGATGGCCATTAGTTTTTTTACAGACTGGAAAAAATCTCTTTTGCATCTGACAGTGATTTACAGAAAAACTTAAAGACTTCAGGCCACTTTGCAAATTCTGACACATCTAAAAGTTAGAGTTTAATACGTGTAAGGGCTCTTTCTGAAATCTGTGCAGGCTTTTCCTGTTTGCTTCCGAGCCCAGGATATGGAGATAAAGAAAAGGCTTTGTTCACTGTCTGGGTGCCATGCTGCAGTGATTATGCCTTAAAATGCAGTGAGGAAGCAACTGGCACTGAATCTGGCTCTGGGAGCTCACCTGCAAATCAGTTCTGTGCACACCTGCCTGCAGTGAGGGGCTGCCCAAAGCCTCCCACAGGTTAAATCCTGGTCTGGGAGAAGAGACCTCCTCAGGTGAGCATGGAGGGAGTAAACAGCTTGGTGGAGTGTGAGCTGGCTGCAAAGGTGCTTTGCTGCAGGTATGCATGTTCCAGGGCAGAACTTGGGTGGATAAGTGATTGTGTATAACCAGCACTTACGTATGCAGTGGAGGATCTCACATATGAAGGTCTGTGCCTTCATATGCTACAAGAACTGAAGGGGCTTCCCCATTTAAAAGTGGTATATTGCAACTTTATGTGTGGGCTCCATTTTTGAAATTTTGTACAGCCTTACTGAAATTCCCACAGCATTTCACAGAATGATAGCCAATACACATAACTTCTTTTGCAAGTTTGTAGATTTAATTTTTGGGAAATGCCAATATGCTTAATGGACTATAGCTTTGGAATGTACATGAATACATACTGCGTGAGATATGATTGTGGAACACAGATAAATGATTTGTCTTCTGTTTATGAGCTATATTAGCATGAAAAAAGTTTTATTTTCTTTTAGTCTCTTTCAGGTTTCTAAAATCTGTCTCCTTTCACCGTTTTTTCATCCCCTTCTGTTAGGTAGAAATATTGAAGTTGTCATAAAAATCATCATTTTGAAAGTCAATAGAACACATTGAACACAGAAAGTCACTTTGGTGCTTTAGAAATTTCCTGGTTTAGCCCATGTCTTCTCTATAGATTGAGTCTGTGTTTGAAACAGAATGGGATATTTGTCCCTAACAAGTCCCACCCCCTTTTTATGTATTAAAGTTTGATGCCAAAGTCTTTATAAACTGCTTTAATTATCCAGTATATACAGTTGATATGCATCAAGTCAGTAGACTTTGGAGATTTCTAATCATTATTGCTCTCCTTTTAGTCATGCCATGTTATCCATAATGCCTACAGAGCAGAAAAGACTTTGATTTAATGTTTTATTCAAAGGACAAATCCTTCAGCAAGATAACAGTCCCTAATGCAGGGCAGATATTAGTAGATATAAAATGTCCAGTTTATTGCAGCCTGGGATGTAGATTTACTTTGACCCTTTCATCCTGGATGTGAAAAAGCTTTCTATTAATGGCCAGTTACAAAACTCACAGTACTATTAGTGTTTTTGACATCCTTTCTTATTCTGATTATTGATTATACATCCATCAACTGCTTTACCCTTTACATTCTGCTGGCATTCTGAAAATGTTTTATTCGCCTGTGCTGTTTCATTAAGGTATATGAAAATAAATATAGTACACTTATTGTTTTCCTAATATTTTCATAATTGTATCTACCCTGTTTCATTACATTTAATGTCTAAATGTTTGAAGAGTACAGGTCACAGAACCAGCACACATAGAACTCACGAATTTAAGGAGAGAAATTAAGTGGCCTTAGATGCAGTTGTCATCAATATGGCTGCGACCATGAGATTTCTAAACTCTGAGGTGGTTGTATTCACTTTAATGGAAGCAGAGTAGGCCCTAAGTAGAGGAATTCATGAATGTTATCCCAAATGTTCTTCTGTTCGATGAGATTATTCAGGAAAGTCCTGCTGCTGCTAGTGAAGTTTTAGGCCTTTGTATTGGAAAGTCTTGCCGGACTCAGATCTGACTGCCAAAGCGTATCCTTAACTTTGGGAAGACAATTCATGGCTCTGAAGTTGGTGAGATCATTTACATTTTGAAAGAGGAACAAATGATTTCCACGTTGTATTCACAGTTTTCGATAGGTTGAAAGGTTCCCATGCCAGAACTGTATCAAATGGAGAACTGGAAATTTAAAAAATGTTAAAGTCCAATTTTACTTGTGTGAGTGGTGGGATGTCCTATTTGCTTGAGTAGCAGAAACATTACTGTGATTACTGACTTGGCCCATCCCATGTGTAACACAGCAACAACTAAGTACCAGCACTTGGAATTCCAGTTTAAATACAGGGAGATACTCATACAATATGTTTTTATGCACAAGAAAATTTACCTTAAACAAATGCCACTTTCACCAGACAGATACTACTGTCAAGGTAATGCACATAAGTAGTTCATAATATGCCTCCAATTTCATGAGTCATGTAAAGGAACTGATTCTAAATAACTATATTTTCACGTAGCTAACGTATTTAGATGGCATCTGTAACATCTGTTTTAACCTTGACTTACCAATTTTTATCACAAATTCCATAGCTGCCGTCTCTCCATCAGTTCCTGCATCAACCTCAGCCACAGCTTCCTTGCTGCAGACACCAGGGGCAGCATAAAAGATTATGAACTACAAACTGCTACATATCTTACAGATCAGGAAAGCCAGTAAACATCTGAAAAACATCGAGAAGGGTGTGATTTACAGCCAGGCCATTATAGCATTTGCTTGAGATACCCAGCTCATCTGAGTAAAAGAAAATTATACCACTAAGCTATTCTCCACATTGTATTTTTGAATGACTTCCCAAATAAATATATGCAAATTTAGTACACTACAAGCAAAACACGTCACTGATAGTACATTCCTACTAATCACATACCACCATAACCTAAAACATGCTAAAAGTTATTAAAGAAATGCTATCACTATCTTGAAATACATTTTCAGATCTCCCCTCCTTTGTTCAAATGGCACACCCCAGAACAAAATGTCGTGCCTTCAAGGACACCTATGTAGGTGAAGCTGAACAACCACAAAACTGAAGTGAGCTCAAACAGACATCTGATAAAGGATAAACCAAATAATTAGCCCTAAGTGAGCAATTTTTTCACAAAACAACCATTTACCAAGCTCTCACAATCCTCATTCTTAAGAGAGAACTTCAAAGCTCCTTTTCAAATGCACAGATCTACTGAATAGCCTCAGTCGTGGACATGGGATATAGGATTTTCTCTGTGCTATACTTCTACCCCAGGCCAGCCCTGCAGTGTTGCAAGTGGGGTGGGCTTACATCTATTTCTCTCTCTTGTGTATAACCTTAACATGTCTTTCATCTGTTTTACTGTCACCCTTCCACTGCATTACAGGTGCCTATCATCCTTTCTACTCAATTGTCCTATAGAAAAACAGTATATTACACTTACAGTAACTATCCTAAACCTGAATCTTGCTTCAAAAGTTGCCGCTTTTATTTCAAAGCAGACTACAACTGTGTGAACCTAGGAAGCCACCTGATTTTTTTTCCCAGTTATATTGGTCTAATATAGGATCTGGTTTACCTTTATCCTCATACCCTCATAGACACAAATCACAGTGAGCACTGACTGAATGGCATCATTCATTTTAAAGATAAGCATACTTAGCTCCTAGTATTTACTTCACACAAACTGGTTTTGGAACACAGAAAGCTCTACTCTGTATGGATTTTGGCCCATACCTATCATTCTGGTTTTCTTGTCTTACCGCTGACTGTCTTAGTAGTGAAAGCTCAAATTAAGTTCTTGAGAATTTCATGCCTCCTCAGAATTGGCATTAATCTGTAAATTTTAACAGAGAAGTGTGACAAAAATAACCCCAAAGTCTAAGCACTTCAGTTGAAAGCTTCTGTCCTCTCAGTATGCTTCTGCTGCTGTGCTTTTGTCCTTCCTTAAATTTGTAAAAGATGTTTTTCCTAAATGGAAACATTTTCCTGGTTATTTTGGTGCTGGGGATTGGATAAAACCATAAGCAAGCTGCTGAGTAAGACAGCTTGCCTCATAAATGACAAATGTAAGTTACATAAAGTAATAAAAAAAGAAGCAACAAATTACTTCTATGATGGAGAAAATAGAACAACAGACATTAATGCACAAAACAGACAAAACTAAAAGACAGTAGAAGATGAACTTCACTATCCAAGTAATTTCACAGAACTTCACAGCAATTAAGGTTAGCATTTGATTGGTTTTGTGGTATCTGTGTCTGAATTGGTTTTCAGAGAGCAGGAACAAAAAGAGAAGGATTTGGGTCTGCTCCCATGGGGAAGTTTAGAGACAATTATTCTGGTTAAACTGGTGGCTGGAAGGGAGCTTGTAGCTCATTCCTAAAACACATTGCAATGACCTGCTGAAACTAAAAACCTCTGGGAATGTGGAGTATCGCCACATTTCATCCCTGTTCACAAAATTAAGTGAAATATTTAATTTCCTTCTGCTTGGAGTCATATAAGTTATGTTATTTGGGGCCCTATCACAGTTGGAGTTGGGATGAAGTATTGTCACAAGGGGCTCATTAGAGTGGTAGTCTTAACATCTTCTATTTTGCAGAAATAATATGAAAATGGCATTGGAGTTCTGTTTGAATTAATTAGTCAGGACAGTAGCAACTTATGTCCCAAAACCAATTTGTTTTTCTTCCCATCACAGAATTTTATACCACAATAAGATAATGGCACATCTCCAGAACAATGCTGGCTACCCATTCACAGTTATAAAAGCAGCACTGCAATAAGTGTTCAAGGTATGTGTATAAAATCTGTCCTTCAGATGTCTCCTCTAATCCACAGTTTTTCCTGTGATTTATGCTCCCAGATTTCCATGAACTTTATTATGTGAAACTTCTATAAGTCTCTGGTGGGAGCTGGTTCTTTGGGTGTCATACAGACAGCAGTATGGGGATGGTTTGAATTGCAAACATGGGGTGGGGGGGTGGGGGTGGGGGGAAGGAGCAAAGCCAAAACCAAACAGGGACTGGCAAAATGTTAATATTACACCAGGAACCCCATCATCGCTTTCTGTAGTGGAAATACTTATCAAGGTCCCAATTTTCAGTTAATGGTTTAATTTAAATATATTACACGTACACATTTTTGCTACAGTGTTCTACCTGCATATCATTTTGGAATATCATATGTCAGGGTAAAGCTTGAAATAAGCTACAGTTTATGCTTAATAATGTGGGAGTAATTACCTGAACTGGTATATGATCTACATAGCACATACTGCATTACAAGGAGCACTCTGTGTCTCAGATTACTCCTTCCATGAAATGTTTATTATTTCAGTAGTTATCAATGTTGGAAGAGTTTGCTGTAATTTATTTTAGACCAATTTATCTAATAGACATTATTTCTTCTAATGTTATTCTTCTGCAGCCTTTTTTCCTTTAATTTTCCTTCTATATCTTTATGCATAAAATTATTATAAAATAAACACTGGGTTTTCAAAAGTTCTCAGAAGGTTCTCAAATACCGTAGTGATGAACTGTTACACAATACACCTACAGTGAGAAGAGGGAGGAAAAAGGAGGGGAAGGAGAGCAGGAGGGGGAGGGAGGGGAGGGAATAATGTATCTCACTGTGTGTACGAGTTACGAGAGGGAGAAACAGAGAAATTATTTGTGTGCATGTGAGCTGCTTTTGAGACTCACAGCTTCTGCTGGATGCTAAAATGAGCCCTGAGAGGTGAGCCTACAAGAGAAAGACAATTCTATTTCATGACAACTTCAGATGTTTCAGATCACAAGCTAAATCAAACCAGAAGGTTTACTCCAGGAGGGTATTAATGTACTTCAGCTGCTAAAGGGTGCTTAGTCCAACTCAGCAGACTGAAACCACTCCAAAGTAAACTCTTATGAAATGCACATACTGTAGACATCAGATCCTTGGTGCAAACTGTTTGGGTCTAGAGAGTCATTGTTGTTGGGCCACACAACCTGCTACCACAAACAAAGCTGGTCTTCAAACATACTTCGTGAGACCCTACAGGTACAACTTGTGAACCAACTTTTCCCTTTAAGAGGTTTTGGCCTAGTATTTTTGAGATCCTTTCTAACACAAAAAGACATTTGATCTGATATTACAAGAAAAGGCTAGAACCAATAAAACAGGGATATAACCACAGGGAACTTCAGTAATTCAGATTACGTGATTCCTATTACATAATTACCCATCAGGCCAAACCCCTTTGATTCTCCAGATGGTCCTGTCCACTGTCGCGTTTTACAATGCTTTTTTATAGAACATGTGATGTTGGTTATAGCTATCTCTACGCAATTTAACATGAGTTATAAATAAAACTCATACTAGAATGAGATGCTTGATCAAAGTAGAAAATATTGTGACTAATATGATTTGGATGTTTTTGGGTATCCCCTTCTACTTGAATATCCTAAGATAAATCTGAAAAAGTAAGAGAAAATCAGAATTTTAAAAATACATTTTTTACTGTAAAACCAACTTGCAGATTAATCTGCACAGGCATAATGTCAGACCAATTATATGGGTACAAACATCATATCTATATGCTATATCAGTGAATAATTTGTTGCGCTTGTCAAATAACAGGAAAAAAATAGAACTACTTTTTCTAATTTGTGTTTTGTATCATACTTAAAAGGTCAATAAAACAACTTAAGAATATCATAAATCATCAGAAAATACAACTGTCAAAATTTCCATAAGATAACACTTACTCACATAATCTTTGGCTTTACAGAAAGCAAAATGTTTTTATTCAAGACTCCAAATCTGTATATGTAGTCAGAAAATAGCAAGAGAACATTTTCAGAGGAAGAACAATCAGGGATCTTTATTTAAATATGCTCCTTGCCTTTACCTTTCCCTGTGAACTTTCTTCTTGTTTTCTAAATGAGAGTGGTTTTACTACTTTTAAGTGACATGATTTGTCACTTTTAGGCCAATCATATATGTTCTCCTTACTGTTGCAGACATGAACAAACATACTATCACTTAATCTGGCTGGTTGAATTTATGGCTAAATATATTAACTGAACACACAGATGCACATACACATGGAAAACTTTTAAAGATTAGAAGTAGTATTTAATAATTTCAAAGAAGGTGCAAAATCTTAGATTTAATTACAATTTTAATAGCATTTGCTGTTTTCTTACTGGAAAAACTTTACAAAGTGAGAGTGAAGTAAGTGAATGCATTTTTTGACTTTCAGTAAAGAGTTTATAATACTATTAAACCAAACAATATGCGGAATGAAGGAATCAATATGATACTACAAAATGACTTTTTATTATTAGATATGGAATTTCTTCATCTGTTCTTTTTTTCCTCAAGTTACATATGTGGAAAATGTGCTTGGAAAATAAAATTGGCCATAGCAGAGTAGGCAATGGTGATTAACATACAAATAAAACTGTGTAAGTGTACATATTCCTTGACAGTTGCTTAGTTTGTTATGCCTGAACTGAATCTAAGATTTGCAAGAATTGCGACTTGCAGATTTGAAATTAACAGCCACCAGGAGAAAAACTCTAGAGGTTCATTCACCCTTAAAATCTAGTTTAATGATGTCTAAAAAGTTTTTTATCGACAGTAAAAAATCCAATAGAGTTCCTATAAAAAGAGTGTCCCCTGAGTAGAGAAGCTATTGGAAATGACAGCAATTAAATCAAGTTTATGAAATATTTAGACTCATTCAAAGGTGAATTTATTTCAGTGAATATCAGATATTAGACCAAGTAACGGAAGGAAGAGAAGACTGAAATAAATGTATACAGAATTAATAAATCAAGCATTTTTGTAATAATGGATGGACTTTATTTAATCAGGAAATATGTTAAACATTTTGTGACAGTCCCAACTAACTGGCTGCAGAACAATCAGGAATGAAAGAGTTATTGCAAAGAGCAGTATAGATGTGTAAGCACTAGCTTGGCATTGCAGACTCATACTTACCAAACACAAAACACAGTACGTTTTAGTTTTACAAAAAAATCACAAACCACTTTAATTACTTCCCCTTGATGTCTTTTCTTTTGTATGTGCCTTGCAAAAATGAATGATTTGTAGATAGTAATTTCTGTGTATCTCCTTTAACAACTGTATTATGCACTGGAAAAAGATAGCATATTTATCCAGTTTAACAGGCCACTCTGGGAGCAGTGATAACAGAAAAATCCACCTGAAGCAAGCAGGGATTTTGATGTTCTGTATATGTGAAGCTGATGTTGTTTTGGGGTCATAAGAAGAGCTGCTAAACAGCTTGTATGGAAGTGAATATTACAGCGAAAAAGGAGTATTTTATGTGTAAGACTCTCACATAGCGAATTAAATGCTTTTATCCCTACCTAATTAAAATTTGATTTTAGCAAAGCAAAGACTGTAACCTAAGCTATTGATAATTGTTCTTTTTGATAGCAATTCAAGGATGCTCTGCTACAATGCATTACAGAGGTTTTCTTTATGCTTTGGGGTATGTCAAGACATACACAAAAGTGAGAACTGAAAATTACTATATTGAATTATCCTACAAGTGAAAAAAAAAAAAAGCAACCCAAAACAACAACCCAAAAACAAGCAATGGAAATCTAGGAGCTAAGCTACAGCCTTTTGTACTTTTGCTTGATAAATATTCCAGATGTAACTACAACGTCAAGGAGTTTGTCTTTGGTGTAAACATAAGTTATAATTTCAAGGGAATATCTTCATCTAAGTGCTGTTTACAGACACAAGCTTGTAGCGTCTTTTTGGGTTTTTTTACCAGCCAGCACAGACAGTTTATACCTGTAAGATCATTCCACCCAAATTTAACTAGTTTTCTGTTTCTTAACATCCACTTACATAAAACCTTTCTGCGAGTGGGTGGAAATGAGTATGTAGAACAATACAGTCTGTTGCACCCACTGCGCTGTTACCTGGGTTGTGGTCAGACAGTCCTCAAGAAAGGGCTGCCAGAGCTTTGGAAGAAATGTCTCAGCTCCTTGTGATGTACCCCATCACCAAAGGTTACTACTCTCCAGGTTTAAAACACTGTGTCTCCTCAAACATTTCTGCATGAAAACCACACAGGTTTCTGGCTACTGGTGAAGGTGCTTAATCTGAATTCTCACAAGCAAATGAGAAGCACTCACAAATTCTTTCTCTTTACACTGCCCATAGGAATAGCAGAGAGGGGAACAGCTACTCCTCCCTACTTGGGTGGCTGGCATCTTAAATGCCTCAAAGATTATTGTAGTGATTGTGCCTGTGGGGTTGCACATGTTTGAGGGCTGTTCTAATATGGACACAGTAGCTCCAGAGCTCCAGTTTTATCTCATCATGGGCACACAGAAGACTGGTTGAGTACAAAGCGATAGTGCTTTGAACACCAAACTAATAGCAGTAAATCACACACGCATCGCTCATGGAATGTTGTGAATGCCTATTAGCCACCTAAAACTGCAAATGCTACAGATGGCACAGTTCAGTGTTGTAGACATGGTCCGTGTCTTGTAACTTGTAAAGCAAAGGCTGGTAATGACTCATTGACAGTTATGTTCATGGACACTTTTGTAACAATAATTACTATCTTATCCAGCATGAGAAAATTAAGGTGATATTGTCATTAATGATATTCAAATGTGCACTCAAGGATTTTGTGAATTAAAGCCATGGCAAGTGTACTGATCTCTGTACTTTTTGACATACATATTTGTTGTATTGTTTATTTTAAAATTAATATACTCGCTAGGAATACATGTAAGGTGAGATAAGATAATCTACCACTTTAAATAAGTACTTTTGTTTGAGAAAAACAGTAACATATTATCAAATAAAATGTGTGTAAAATAAAATGAAATATTTTTGTGGACATACACAAATCTTGGAAGAAAACCTTCCACTTCAGATGCATTCCATAAAGAAATTCAACATTTTAACTTTCCATAACATCTCAAAAGGTCTGAATAAATACAGCTTTTATTCTTCGTAGAATGGAAATATATTTCCTAACTACCATTGAATCATCAGAACCAGGTACAACCAATATGCAGAAGGCTGACATATTGAACATTTTGCCTTGGTTTTCATTGGTAATCTCTCTTCTCATATCTCTCAAGCTTCTGAATGTCTAGGCAGGGAGTAGGGGCGTGAAGTCCCTCCCATTGTAAGTGATGATCAGGTTAGAGACCACCTAAGAAACCTGAACATATATTAACTCCATGGAACCTTACAAGATATATCCCAGGGTCCTGAGGAAATTGGCTCACGTAGCTGCCAAGCCACTATCCATCATGTGTCAAAAGTCGTGGCAGTCAGGTGAAATTCCCTGTGACTGGAAAAAGGGAAACATCATGTCCATTTTTAAAAAGGATTATAAGGCGGACTCTGGGAACTGACAGTCTCACCTATTGAGATCATGGAGTAGATCCATCTGGAAGATATGTTGAAATATATAGAAGACAGAGAGGTAGTTAGAAACAGCCATTGTGGCTTCACCAAGGGCAAATCATGCCTGACTAACCGAGTGGACTTCTACAATCGCGTGACTGCATCAGTGGATAAGGAAAGAGCTACAGATGTCACCTGTCTAGAATTCTGTAAGGCCATTGATATGGTCCCCCACAACTTACAGCTAAATCAAAAAGATATGGGTTTGATGGATAGAGTGTTAGATGGATGAGGAATTGGCTGAATGTCTGCATCCAAAGAGTTACAGTCAATGGCTCAAAGTCCAAGTGGAAACCAGTAATGAGTGGTGTCTCTTAAGGGTCCATATTGGGACCAATACTATTTAATATCTTCATCAACAGCATAGGCAGTGGGATTGATTACACCCTCAGCAAGTTTGTGGGTGACATCAAGCTGAGTGGTGCAGTTGATTCACTTGAGGGACAGGATGCCATCCAGAGGGACCTTGACAGGTTTGAGGAGTGGGACCATGTGAACCTCATGAGGTTCAACAAGGCCAAGTGCAAGGTCACTTCTAGGTCAGGGCAGTCTTCAGTATCAGTACAGATAAGGGGATGAATTGATTGAAAGCAGCCCTGTGGAGAAGGACTTGGGGATAAAACAAAAGTCCAGTGACTGAAAAACTGGACATGAGCCAGAAACGTATACTTACAGCCCAGAAAGCAAATTATATCCTGGGCTGCATAAAATAAAGTATGGCCAGCAACTCGAGGGAGCTGGTTGTCCCCATCTAATCTGCTTTTGTGAAACCCCTCAGCACATGGAGTGCTGCTCTGGGGTCTCTGGTACAAGAAAGCCATGGATCTGTTGGAGCAGGTCCAGATGAGGACAACAAAAATGGTCAGAGGGCTGGAGCACCTCTTCTGCGAAGAAAGACTGAGAGATTTGGGGGTGTTTAGCCTGGAGAAGTGAAGGCTCTGGGGAGACCTTATTGTGACCTTTCAATACATAAAGGGAGTTTATAAGAAAGATGGAGACAACCTTTTTACCAGGGCCTGTAGTGACAGGGCAAGGGGCAATGATTTTAAGCTGAAAGAGGGTAGATTAGATTGGACATAAGGAAGAAATTTTTTATGATAAGGGTGGTGAGGCACTGGAGACTGTTGCCCAGAGAAGTTGTGGGCACTCCGTTGCTGGAAGTGTTCAAAATTGGGTTGGATGGGGTTTTGAGCAACCCGGTCTAGTGAAAGATGTCCCTGCACATGGCAGGGAGATTGTCAATAGAAAATCTTTAAGGGTCCCTTCCAACTGAAACCTTTCTGATTCCATGGTCTTCATCCACTTTACTAGGTTCATAGAAATTAAGATTTTTTTATATTCTCACTAAATCTCACACATTTTATCTGACATATTTTCTTTAGGACATATATTTTCAGCTATTCAAATTTAACACATTAATATATCTTAAGTTATTTTAATATTCTCCCATATGATTTCAACTGATGTTATTTGTAAAGATAGAAAATCTTTGGCAGTGCTTATACAAATCATCAGCTCACTACAAGCCTGAGGTCAAAAGTCCAACTTGGGTCTGACACCTGACCAATGTGTGGTCAGTGTGTGTCCTAATATTTTATATGCTGCTACTTTTCACTTTCTCTTTTCATCATGGGAAGTCCTTTTTTCACTATCAGTGGTAGTCCTTTCAAATTTTTTGTTGTATTTTTCTCTGTCAAACTCCCTTCTCTTTAGACACTTCTGAAAATAAACATATTTACATTTCCATTAATGTCACACAAAAAAACTTCAGTTTATTTTCCAGAGTTTCCCCCATCATTGTCTCTATTGTGATATTTGTTTTCTTGACTTTGTTTCTGCATGTGATACATCTTATGATATTCAGTGTGCATATCTAATCTATATTTATAATAGGAGGGAAGTGAGAGATTGTATGGTCTGTATAAAGCCACAGAAATAGTCCTTCAGATAACTGGGAATCAAATCCAAAGTGCTTGAGTAACACTCTAATATTTTAGGCTTTTTCTGTATGCAGCAAGCAAGCTAAATTTAGCTGACAAATTTGCATGTTACATGCCTGTATTCACACCAATACTGAAAGAGAAGGACCTGTTACTGAATAAATGTGTGCCGAAAATCTGTGTCCTCTCAGTATTTGAAGTTTGCTTAACATCTTACAGCAGATGCATTGTAGCTTTTCTGTGCTAACAGTCATTATATGGTCTTGTGGTTTTGATTTTTTAAAAAATAGAAAGAAAAAGCTTACCAGAAACTGATAACACTAGTGAGCAAATCTGCTAACTCTAGCCAGAAATTATTTTCAGTGCAAATGACTATTTATTAGTTCAGAAATATTCTAGCTTTCATTGGCATTTGTCTCTAGTTTTTCTAGATGAATCAGTTATTATTGATCATGTTGATTACTGGGACCACTATGAAGCAAAGTTGTTTAATCTTTGTATATCTGCATTTTTTGCTTTAATAAAATAACACTCTACACATTGTTTGCTTATCAGCAAATAGATTAACAGATCTCTCTGCTGCTGCTTCCTTTTCTTTTGCAGATACTATTCATCCCAGTGACTTCAATAAGCCTTTCTACCATGGGCTCATTACTTTGTTTTCTAGGAGAGTCCTCCTGCTAGTCCAGCTTAAATTGAAAATATATTTATATCTGCTAAGTTAAGGCTTGCAATGTCTTTACTTGTCATATCTGAACTGCAAGTTACTACATTCTGCATGACTTACAGCCAACTCGAAGTCCCAGGAGCAGAACTGGTCACAGATATGGGTAAGGAAATTTTTTGGACTTTCCAGAGAAAACATTAATCTGAATAAATGCTGCATCTAACAAAGTGTTGTAACATTGTAGTTTCACTTTCAACTACATTTTGTTGGCCATCGTGGTAAGCATAGCCTTGCCAGGAGTTCTGCACCTAAAGAAGAGAAAGAAGAAATCACAAATAATATGTGGCACTTGTGTTAGGTAACTGAACAAATTTCTGCGTATGGGAACAACAGTCCTTTTAAAACCATACAGCATGGTAAGAGGACTTGAAGAGAAATATTTCCAAAACTTGTAGGAAGGCCAAACTATAACTAGAAGCAGCTAGACACTGGTGGTTCAGTATTGCTTTGTGTTACATTAAACCCAGTATTTCAGTGTTATTTTGTTCACCTGGTTCCCCATATGTTTATTCATTTGCTGCCTGTCTTCCTGTAAGCACTGTGGGAGAGAGACTTTTTTTGTGTATATAAAGCGCCCAAAGCAAAAGGTCTCCCAGTGCTAGTACTGCATAACTCATAACAGTTTATGGGTGAGGAGGAAGGAAAAAAAAAGGAGGAACTGGCTTTCAGGAGTATTTAAGCAGCAACCTGTGACCTCTGTAGTTTAATACATTATTTCCAACATGAACGCTGTTTTCATTTTTAGGATTAGAAAATCAAACTTATGGAACAAGATGGAGCAATCTTTCCAGACCAGACTCCAGAAATGAACAGTTCAAAAGAGGAACGAGAAGGGTTTTGAAAAATTGTTTGAAGGGCTTTGGAAAAAAAAAAAAAAAAAAAAAAAAAAGAAGAAGGGTTTGGAAAGAATTTGGTTCTGGATAGTGATGTTGATAAGAAATTGGTGGCCAAAAAAACAATGTGGATTTTACAGTAAACGACCATTCCAGTTTTGATCCAAAGTCAGACCAGATCTCCTCCCCCCCCGGGAATATCATCTAGCTCAAAGAGGAAAAAAGCTATTAAAGTGCAAAATTGCAATGTCTTGGTATGGTGTGTAGTAATTAATAAGTTAGACTTGAAAAAGTGTAGCAAAAAAAAAAAAAAAAAGCCCAGTGCCCTAGATATTGAAGATCAACTATAGGCAAGACAGAATGTTTTATAACAGGGAGAATAAGCATTGCTATGACAATAGTCGGTTCTATTTTAAAACTCTAAGATCATAGCAATCTATGAATATTCATAATACTGTTTTTGCTGCTACTCTGGGGAAATCTTTCCTGGGCTCAAAATACAGATTAAAATTGACAGTAAAGGGGGGAGGGGGGAGAGGAAAAAAATGGGTAAGACAATTTGTTGAAGCAGTGCGAGAGAGAATGAAAGATCAAGCCTGTCTGGGGAAGGGTGTAAACAACCTGGAAGTATTCAGTAATTAGGAAGAATATCTGCAGAAGCAAGGAGAAAGAATCTGAGACATAATTTTAGTATAAATTCACTGACCAAATGAACAAGAACAATCAGACTAAAATCAGAGCAGGTGAAGTCTGGGAAATTATGTTTCTGCTTCCTAAATATATGTATAAATATATAAATATATGTATAAACACATAAATATGTAATTAATATATAGATATAAGAATATAAATCCTGGGGGGGTTAACTGGTGGGTTTTTTTAATCCCAAATGAAAATTAAAATTCTTCTCCATCAGTTTTATTGACTTAAAGTTCTACATACGTGGAATATTTTTAGAGTGGAATTTTTGCATTATCCCAAGACCAAATATTTCACTCTTTTTCTTGGGTCTAACTCCCTTTCCTTTCTGCCTGTCAAAAGGAAGGGCAAAAATCATTGCCTGGAGAACTGAGAGTGTGGGTACATAGTGACATTGGTAGCCAAGCTGCCGATTATGAGGTGTGTGAGCAACATGAGGACCATCCTCTTGGGCATGCATTTGGTCTAATTTCTGGAGATCCTTTACTTTCACCTGGAGAGTAAAACAATGGGGAAACCTATCAGGAAGCAGAGCAACTTGTACATCAAGGTCTACCACAGGTGGTGCAGACCGTAAGCTGCCAAACATAAACCTAAGCTGATGTTATATGTAGCTCATTTGGACTGGATACAACAAGAGTCACAGCACCAGTCAGTCTGAAGGAAAGGCTCAGGTTCAGTGCCATACTGACATCCCTGAACAGCACAGGACCAGGCAGGATTGCTAGCTCTTTCAGAAACATCTTAGACACTTCAGTATCATTACTTTGTGTAGGCATGCCTTAAGAGACCGGACAGCAATAGAAGGAACAACAACAAAGTGAGTTTTAGTAATATACATGCTTATTTCCAGCCCAGTTTCCAACAGAAACAATGTAACCTTGAAGAGGGTGAGGAGGATGAAGGCACAGGTGGTGTCCTCCTAAATTCTTGCAGTCAGTGGAAAATCTCTGTTAGAAGCCATATTTAAGTGGGAGTTTAAATGGAACAGTTATTTCAAACAGCAGGGATGATCAAGAACTTCATATAACCTACTGGAGATGAAGATTGACTTAATATTGTAAAAGAGTCTCTGGGTACAAAATTACTCCATATAAGCTGTTTGGCTCTCTGAAGTAGAATTAAGGACAGGATATTAAAAACCTGGCAGGCAATAACAATCATAGTACTTGATTATTTGGAGACAATCCTCAAGGAATTAAATGCTTACAAATGTAACTGGGCATTTTTCATTCTGATGGGCATACAATATGTTTATATTTCCTGGAGAGACCATCTCTGACATGCAGTGGGAATCACTGAACTCTCTAGTCACCAAGTAGCATGTCACACTGAGTACACTTTATTCTCAGGTAACAAAAAAAAATGGCTGAACCAATTCCAGAAATCTGACTCTATAAATCTCTGTGAAAACACCTGCCAATATTCTTCATACTGGTACTTTTGAAAAACTGGGCTGGCATGAACCTAATGTTCAGGAACCATGCTTTTGCTCAGGTGTGATGCTAATAAGGAATAAGTTTATGATATCATGCATACTGGAGAGATCAGGGATAAGCTACTTGTTAAAAGCCTGTTCTCCAGCTTCTTCAGAAGACGAGGTCATGTAAAGATACATGGAAGAGAAACATCCAACTATTTGAATAATAAGTAGGACTTCACTAAACCAAACAAGAATGTCTAAGCATTTAGGATTAGTCAGCCCTGTGACCTGTGCATTGTATAGGTCATCGTTGCCTTGATTTTGACATTGTCTTACTAACATTCGGAGCCTACAAGGAAAAGCAGTGTTTCGTCTAAAAAAACCCAAATTAAATGAATAGTGACACTGTTCGGAACTGAACATTTTGGACCAATAAGTTTTGCTTTTATGTATGTCCACACAGATTATGTTCAGACCAAATATCTGTAGAACTTTTAAGAAAATTTCTTGGAGAGATTATGAGAAGTTAGAAGGAACAAAATCAACCACAACTGCCCATTCAATGTCATGGTTTGCACCTCTGGACACTACAGCTGTAAAAAGGGAGCATGTAAATGTTTAAACATTGCTGTGGTCATATCACCAGTTAGTCTAAATGGTTGTCATCCTTTTAAAGTCAGCAAGGCTAAGAGATGACAGTTCATACTTCAGAAAGTTTAGCACTACTACTAGTATGGTTCAGTGACCTAAATATAAGTGCTTAATGCCTTTTAGGTGCTATGGACCATCCCACCTGGCCTCACGTAGCTTCTTCATAAAGGTGTGCATGACCCATTTTATTAGCCTGTGTTATATCAGCCACCTCACAGAAAGCCTTCAGTGGCACTTGGCACTTCTGTTTAGGCAGCTGATTTCTGCTTTAGCAGGTTAATTTAGCTAGTGTAAGAAGGAAGCTGATTTGGGTGGATATGATAATCTTCCTGATGCTTGCCTGAAACTACATTTGGGCATCTAGATCAACACAACCAGGTCATTATATTTCCTATGAAAGGCAATGAGACTAGGTAACCAGACTTTCCTATGAAAGGCAACTTTTACTCAAGGCTGTAAGCTTGAGTAAAATATATGAGTCTTTTATTCACCACATTTTGAAGATAATTTGTCAAATTAAACTGAACGTTGTCAATACAAATCAGGACTATTTTGCAAGGGATTAAAGTGGGCCACATCAGAATCACAGAATCACAGAATGGTTGAGGTTTCAAGGGACCTCTGGAGGTCATCTGGTCTAATCTCCCTGCTCACGCCAAGACAACTAGAGCCAGTTGCCTGGGACCATATCCAAATTTTAAACTTTAGTCAGGAGTAAAGCACATCATCTACTTAGTCATCTGTGGCCTTTATGATCAGCGTCTACAGAGGGACACTCAACTCCATGGCCTAATGACAAATCAGATTCAGGTCCAGGCTCAGACACCTGAACTTAGACTTCTACAGCCTGGATAAACACATGAATTAGATATCTAATATTGACTATAGTCAGTAAAAACCTACTCCAAAAGGTTTAAAGAGCTAGTCAGCAGGCTATGTAAAGTTACCAGCTTTAGGACAGGTTCTCTAAATTCTACCAAATGTCATGACTTGATCTTAACAAGAGACACTAAGGACACTTGTAAACACTTCTATTGCAAACAAATTTCAGTGTCCAAGTCTGGAGCTGGATTCCAGCCCTTCTCTTCCGTGGGAGAAGTTTTTTGTAGTTCACTAGTGTTTCCTTTCTATTTTGATACCTTTTGCAGTCTGAAGTCAAGATTTGTTCACTGATGAGGAAAAGAAAGGCCTTCATAATAATGGTTATTAAAACCACAAAAAGCACATGTGAAAATTATCTAGATGCAAAAGGAATCTTCTAAAAATAAGCAAATACTTCCATGAGCAACAGAATCAGCTGAGCCATTACTTGTGAATTCACAGCTTAAGTGTGAAATTGATGCTTAATACTGAGTTCTTTTGCTCCACTAGTTGACACACTCTCCTGTACCAAAATTTTATTAAAGTAACACTTTTGTGACCTCTGTCACTGTCAAATTTGTCTAAAATTGGTAGTAGTTATTGGGTAACAAAATAACATGATCCCATGAGTTTATTTAAGAAAACAAAGTAACAAAATGAATTTGATAATATAAATTTCAGTTTCTTCTATCAAGCCTCTCTTAAAAGGTCCTCGACCTCTTCTCTGCAGTGGTGAGAAATTACTAGCTCTTTTTCCTTTTTGTACCTCCCCCCCACCAAAATTCTCATTCTCCAGTGCCATAGAAGAGAAGGTAAAGCCCTGCAGATTTCCCACAGAGGAGTTGAGGAATTGAAACAAGCAAGCAGACGGTCTGTGTCTTACAGATTACAGCTGAACACAGGCTGAAAACAGCTGTCTTCATTCTTGGCTTCTTCCAGCCTGAATACATATGGCAACAAGTTAGCTCAGGAGGCTGTTAGGCTCTTAAATGGAGTTGAGGAGTCTGTTCCACTGCAGATACATATCAATGCAAAGGTTTTGTTGGGCCACTATCCTAGGACAATTTTTGAGAAAACAGAAAGCAAGCTGATAATGGACAATAATTCAGTTGCAAAAATGCCACGTCAGATTTTGGAAAGCAGCATTTTGGAAATGACAGAAACATGTAATTTTTCAGAACTCAATTTGATAATTTTAACTAATACCTTTAAAAGTTATTTTATTGTCAGTAAACATGAGTTTGGATTGCTGTTACAAATGACCTGATACCTGCACTCCTGCATGCAAATCTAACCTCAGTGACATCCGTTCTCTAGCAGAATTCAGACAGCTTCAGTGAAATGAATGTGAAGAAAGAAATCACTAACTGGGTTTCCAAACTGTATAGGAAATGACTCATGCAAATTCTAGCTTTTCACCAACTAAGAATTGACTTGAATAGAAAATGAAAAGGTGATGACAATGTGGCTGTAATGATTTAAAAAGCTTCAGAAAGCTTTCTGAATTTTTCTCATAACGAGCATAATGATGTTGCACTCACTAAAAGTCTATTTGTCTTAAACTAAAAGGAAAGATTTTTTTGAAAGTCAGGGGATGATCACCTTTAATTTCTTTCTGTCTTTTTTTTTTATTTATTTATTTCATGACCTATAAGACAAATAAGACAGTTTTCTCATTTCCTTTGCAAAGATAAAACTGAGATAGTGTCCCCCAAGGCACACTGAAGAAATAGAGACAGAAATTTAGGCCAAAGTATTGTCTGGTTACAAAGCAAGATAGCAGTCAATGTACAATTATTGTTTTGTTAAAATTGTCTGCTAACCTATATATTGTCAAATGAGTTTTGATAGTTGAAGGTGACTGACAATTACTATTGCATAGTTTATGTTCATTATTTCATGTTATGGTATTTGTGTTTGCGTAATTCTCTAAATGAAACATTGAGTAAGATTTTTTTGGTGTCACAATGAGGATATTTAACAATTTATGACCTTCATGCAGTAATAAAAGGGTAAAAGGCAATCATTAGAGCCAGTTTGATTACATAAAGCACAGGAGTTTGGGATGTAAGGAAGGAATCATAGAAGCATAGAAATGTTGAGCTCTGGAGGTCATCTAGTTCAGCTGTCAATTCAGAGATAAACTACTGCACTGAGTCTGGCTGGGATGGAGTTAACTGTCCTTAAAGTAACCCATATGGTGCTGTGCTTTGCATTTATGGCTAGAGCAATGTTGATAAGACACCAAAGTTTTGGTGCTTGCACAGCATCAAGGCTGTCTCTCCACCCACCCTCTCCAAACCCAAAGGCTAAGGGCTGAGGAGACACTGATCCTAACGGACCAAAGTGATACTACAGACCATATGATGTCATGCTCAGCAATAAAAACAGAGGGAAAGGAAGTGGGAGAGGCATTTGTGGTTATAGCATTTGTCTTGCAAAGCAGCTGCTACACATAGTGAGGCCCTGCTTCCTAGGAAGTTGCTGGACATCTGCCTGCCAATGGGATGTACTGAATAAATTCCTCTTTTTGCTTTGCCTCCATGCATGCCTTTTTCTTTTATTAAATTGCCTTTATCACAAACCATAAGCTTGTCCATCTTGTTTTCTCACCTTGTCTGTTGAGAAGGTGGAGTGAGAGAACAACTAACTGGGATCTGGCAGCGAGTCAAGGTCAACCCACCACAACTGCCACCAGCACCAGATCAGATCAGCATTGGCTTTGCCAGTCAAGGCGTGAAAGCCTCCCAGGATGGAAATTTCACCACCTTTCTGAGTAACCTGTTTCTGGGCTGCTCAGGCCTCCTACAGATTTTCTTTTTCCTGATGTCCATCCTGAAAGACAAAGGTGAAATTTGTAAGTATTATCCCTTGTTATATTGTCTGCTACTACCAAAAACAATGTGTCTGTAACATCTTCATAACTGCCCTTACTTGTATCAAGTAAAAGGGGCATGGGCCCATTAGCCCTAAGTGTTAATGTCCATAGATTGTACTGCTTCTATAGTTTGCATTATTCCTAAGAACTTGTGACAAAATTAAATGAAATCACCACTAGTTCCTATTTATAGGTCTAGCAAAACCAAGTTAAAGTCTGGATCAAAAGAGGAACTTGTGATGCTTAGTGCTGCAATGGCCAAAAGTTAAAGGACTTTCTCAGTGCAGAACTCAAAATTAAAGCCAAGAATTCCCTACCTAGTGAACAGAAAACTTTGAGGTGCATAGAAACAGGATCCAAAATAAGCAACTAAGCAGCTCTTGTTGAAGTGCAATGCATAACTTTTTAAGAAGGGAAAAATAGTATATGCTTACGTCTTCTGAAGAACAAAGCACACCATAAAAAAATGAAGAAAGTATTTGATTTCACATGGTCTAGAATTTTTGGAGTGACAGTCTGCCCTGAGAAATATACCCACTACGGTGCTTTTCTCAAATATGTAGATGGATCTGGACTATCTGGGATCCAGGTATCAGCTGGTTCATATCTACCAATTCAAAGCATGAATGGAGGTAATCACACTTGTCAGTATACATCAGTAATCTTCTGTCTCATATAAGTAAATATTTAGGTTCTGTGTCAAAATGAATCCAGTCAAAACACAGTTCCTAGATAATTTCTCTGAACACACATCTCTACCAATCTTCTCTCCTAAGAGATGTTCTGTTACTGTTGCTGAAGTCTCTGTTTTATATGAAGCCTAATAGTTGCAGCGTTTGCCAAAGAAGCTTGAAAGATTTCTTCAAGCCAGAGCTCCTGTTTACCAGAATAGCACTCTACCTGTTGAAGGGCACAGACCCTTCTCTTCCACTTGAAAAGGTGTCTCCGTGGGCTCAAAATGCAGCGTCCATGTGGGCTGGATGCAAACAGACAAGTGAAATAATTTCTCACTAGTCTAATGGCCTAGATAGGCAAAAGGAAGACTGAAATAAGCTTCTGTACTTGGAAAACTGGTATATTTTACTGTACACAGTCAACAATTAAGGAAAAAAGATACTTTAATTTCACTGAATAAATATAAAACTGACATTTTATAGCACTCAGAAATGTTCTGGCAAAGCTGGTAATTGAGCATCTATCATCTAAGCACTCATCTTGTGACTTGCTTATACCATCATCTCTCCTTTTAGCCCTGACTTTGTAATAATAATATATTTTCAGTGTATCTGGTTGCAGTTGGAATTCCATTTCAAAGGGAAATCCCAAAATGCTCTTAAGAAAATTAATACATACAGTTATAATAAGGGAGGGGAAAACAGAATGCCTCTAAATTACACAAATCAGAAAAACGCTTTAATTTTTTATTTGTTTTTACAGTGTCCCAATGCTAAAATAATCATATCATGTGTCCCCTCAGAGAAGGTGTGAAGCACCGAGAGATTTACGTATAGAGCTGCAGTGGGAAAGCTTCTTATGGAAAGGGTGGAATGGCTGTTTTCAATGTTTCAAAGAGTTTCATGTGCCTTGTATTTAACCTTATTTCAGTTGTCTCACCAGACAATAAGCACCCGTAATGAGAATATATGTAGAAGATGACAGACACCTGGAGCATGGTAGTTATTTAAAATAGTTATTTAAATAGGAAAGGCGGTCTGTATTTCAGGTGAATGACTTCCTTTTCTTTTTGAACATGAAAGTTATTTGAGGGTGTTAAAAGCTGGACTGGACATACTGCTTCCTCATGGAGCCAGTGAATTAAATTTTCCTTTTAACTGCACGTCAATGAAGTAAAAAAAGGACAGCTGAGGTACAGATGTAATTCAGAGCACAGTAACTATTCTGTGAAGGAATAGCTATAGTGTCAACAGACCCCATGGGAATAGTACAGACCTTGACTAATTTACGAAGCAAATAAACGAGGCTCTTGGATTAATCTTAAGCATATTTATCCTCTATTCAAAAACAGGTTTTCATAATAATTAAGCTAAGTGTTTATGTGCTTCCTTGCTTTTCTGGTGTTACTGAATCTTTTCCACTCTGACCCCAACACTATTGAGATCAATGAGCATCTTTTCACTGACTTCCTCAGGGTTAATGGTTGTCTTATTTAAATAAAGTTTCTCATTTATTGGTCAAAACATACCTTTATAAGTGTGGCACTATAGTGTCAAGAGACGAAGTGACTGTACATTATTTCTAGTTTGTGTTTCAATACAATTTGGCAATAGTATCTTTGTGATTGCCTATGAATACTTAAATACATGGCCAAACACGGGAGTCTTGAACATGAATCATGAAAAGAATAAATTTTCTCAAAAGGCTGCTCTGCAGCCTCGATTACTACACCTATGTTTTCTTCAGCAGAAGCTTTCTTGTCTCACAAACACTGACATCTCTGTTGGAAGTAATTGCTCCCCTGAGCTTGTCAACAGCTTTTAGAAACAAGAAGCTCTGGGGATACAATCCTCCTGGTGCCTTTGAAATAAAAATTTCCCCTCTGAGTTTCCTTCTCAAAGAGATCTGGAGATATTTAAAAAAAAAATAAATCATTTTCCTTTAAATTGTAACTCTTTGTTCTGTCTGCAATTTAGGTAAGGGAATGCATAGGCAATCTATAAAAGCATGTCTGCCAGCATGAGCTGTCACAGCTGCTTCATGAGCTCATCTGGCATAGCACATGTTGGGGAGGCTTGGGGACACACCACAGTTCCAGTCCCATTTAATGTACTCTACTAATTGGCATGTAGCTCTCTTAATTAAAGTAGGTCTGGGGCCATTTCCAGTGGTCCATGTGTGCGCAGAAAGCGCTGCTTCTGGAACACACCTGCAAATCCACCTAATTGTACATGTCAGCATAAAAACCTGGTCAACTGATGGTAGCTGGAGCTAAATTTAGTTATTCTTTCTCCTACTTATTTTGTGTTTAAACAGGATCTTGACTGGAGAGAAGTATAGATAAAACAATGAGGGCAAGGAAATCTTCTCATGCCTAAAGAGAAAGGAATGTGGTTCTGTGGGTTACATGATAAAAGAGAACTCATAGTCCTGTGTAATCATTAACTTTCTTTATCAGTATCAGTAAGCACTCAGTGTCCACTGATGCAGGGAATAAGAGCCTTCAGTTATTCTCCTACAGGGCAAAATGATGTGCTGATATTGCTAAGTCACACGGCAGGCACGATCATTTTACAGAAAGGTGAATGTATTTGAGCTAACAAAGGTCAAGGGACTAGTTGTATTTTTAAAATTTTCTCTGACCCTGATGTCCAATAAATAACCTTTACTGAAAGGAGCTTAGTGCTGAGGACTTTGTGAACAGGGCTGTCAGCTGTGTTGAATTAAACCGTAAAGGTTTGAGCCATACACTATTTTCTGAGCTGCAGCTGATCCTACAAAATTCATTTCACTTTGTATCGTAATTCAGCCACAGCTTGTATTCCCAGAGTTTAAAGACTGGTGCTCACAGCAGGTAGGTTGGTGAGAACGTTTTCAAATGTGCTCCTGTTTTTGTTTTTTTTTTTTTACTCTTTGGTATCAGATGTCTCACATTGTTTAAATAGAACATGTTCATGGTTGTATAGTTTGTAGTTACATCAGCCTTGTATTTAAGTAAATAGCTTCATTACTTTACATTCTTTGCCTTAGAAAAATATTTCATTTGCTGCTGAGTTTTACTGAGGCGTTTGACTTTTCTATGGGTAAGAACTAAGTAAAAGATCTCAAAGGAATTTAGGTTTGCTTTTTTTTTTTCAATCACATGCTGTTTCTGAATATTTTATGAATCATTTGCCTGTACCTTTATCTTCCTGATATGATATTAGTGGTATCATCCTCTCTATCAGAAGTGATACACATCTTAAAAGCTCCTCTCACATTGTGTTAATAGCTGTGCTATGTCTGTTTCCTACATTTTTGAAAGATTCTTAGATGACACATAATGTTTTCTTTTTGTTGTTTCACACATGGTGTGTTGCAACAAACTGAAAGCCACATAGCAGTTGTCACATAGTACCACCTCAGACAACCATGTGTTGACTGAAGTATAACTCAAATCTGCATTCTCAAAAGTAAGAATGCCATAAAAAAAACTCTCCTGGAAATAAAGAAGAAAAATATGCAGACAATTATGAATATTTTCTGTATTTTCCATTAACATAATGTTTTCCAAAAAGATCTACTGATTACTAACCTTTCTGGTTTCTCAAATTCGGTATCCTAAGGTCAAACTTTTACCACATGAAAAGTTCAAGGAATTAATGGTTGCAATCTCACATCTACCGCAGTGATTGGGTAGCACAGTGGGTTAATGATATCACTGTTTGCTGCCGGAAAGATAGTTTCCTTCTTTTCATAACATGATGTGAAATCTTTTTTCTAATTAATGAGTTGCATAATATCACTGTGTAGCTCTCTGTATGATACAGATGGGAAATATAGCCATAACGTCTCATCTGCGGCTAAAGATCTTCAGTTTGAGAGAAAAAATAGTGTGATGCTATGGGTTTTATTCAGAGCAGTAAGAGGCCTACTGGCTCTCTTAAAATGCAGGAAAAAATATTAGTCTGCAGCTGCCAGAGAATTTTTTAGCTGAACTTGGCATTAGGCAGCACTTGCTCCTGCTGAAGCTCCTGGCAGTTTGGCAGGAAACAGTCTCCACTCCACGGGTTCCTTAAACATGTTTTGGGTATTCCCTCAAAGGTGTGTGCACCACTACAATATTTATACTTACTTTACTGCGAAGACCGTCTACTTTAATATCTCAGTTTCATCCTCAGTTCTTTTGGAAATTGGGCAGTCTTCAACATGAGGAATAGATTTATTAAGCATGACCTAAACTCAGGGTGCTGCCCAAAAGTCTGCGAAGAGTGGATAACCTGAAAATCAGTATCTTGGGCTCACTGAATAGCTTGATACTGATCTAGCTGTATGGTCTAGAAACCAGTCCCATTCTTTACGTAAGCAGCAGCGTATTTCTGCAGGAGGCCCTAAGAACTAGAACTTAAACTAACCTACAGTCCCCCAGCACTTTGCTGCAAGCTCTCCTTTAGCAGTTTCCACAGATTTCTGCCTGGGTTTTGTAATTTAAAGATCTCTTCCTCTGGGAACAGTCTATCTTTTCAGTGTGGTTGTTTTAATTCTTTTTTTTCCCCTCAATTTTTATCACGTTTGCTTTCTGTTTTCAGAACAGGCACAGCTTTGCTGATTCATCTCCTCCGCTTCCCCTGTCTTTCAAAGCTGATTTTAAGAGATCTGTGCAGTTATCCTTGCTGGCCTTCCTCAGGCTGAATGTCTTGCATACTTACAGGTTGTTATATTTGGGTCATCTACCTTTGTCAAACACGGACTGTTTAATTAATTCCCTAATCCCAGCTGGAACCTCACTAATTTATACCAAACACCAAACAAGCTGAGAATGACTTGGTGTCTGGTATATCACCAGCTCTTTGAAGAGACCACACATGATTAATTTTCTACAAAAATGAGCACTGTGGTAGAAAAGCACTTTAGATACGTTTAAAAGACTGAATATCCCTGCCCTGCCATCCTGTTAACTTTCTGTTTATCAGTATTCATTTATCACAGTTACATACAATTTGCATTGAACACCTGCTGAAAAGAATGAAGAGTACCTAAAAGTTATGAAAATGCCCCGGATGAAGTGGGCACAAGCATATACAGTAGAAGGTAATAAGTAAATCAAGATGATTATCAATATAGCAGTAAAAAACACTGATCCTGCCACAAGGAGAAAAGAAGGGGAACAATCTTAAGAAATTAACACAAAAGAAATTTGCATGCTATTGGAATGTAAATATTAGAAGTCTTCAAGGGCTAAGAGCTGAAAACCTATCAAACTTCCTACACTACTTCAGATTTGAAATGCTGAAAACTGGGCATTATCTTCAAGTGTTCTTTTTAAAACAATCTACACCATGAAAAAGTCTTGCCTGATAATTTTTTACAGTCACAGTGAGCAGTGATGGCATAATTTTAATGAATCCCCTGGGAGTAAAACAGTGAAAAAAACCCCACAACTTGTAACCAATACAGATTATGCGATGAATGGCGATATATTTCCAGAGAACCTCAGTATTTTATGGCAAAATACAGCCAGGACATATTCAGCTCATGAAACAAAACAACCTTGCCTTGTTTAAGTAGCCATAGCAAAACAAATTATATCCAAGAAAAAGGGGTCTAATTTCTTTAGTCACAGCCTTATCAATGTAACCTCACCAACCTATCATTCCCACTGCAAGTAGCTCCAGTCATATCTTTGGGTATGGTTAACAGCACTGTCAATCCTGTAGTAAGTGCAGTGTGCATGCAGTAATTAAAAGTGCAGCATATAATTTTTCCTGTCTGAGATGGTATTTATGTTAAAATTTCATATTTACGAAGTATTTTGCCTTAACATATTTTTTCTCTTTGTACCTTTTGGACCCAAGAGAAGGGATAACACCCTTTTGCTCATTTATTTTATTACTAAACACTATTCCAAACTAATCTAAAGTGAGGTGATTAGAATAAGTAATATTCAACTTTAGTGTATAATTACATCCTGTTGTCCCTTGTTGGACTCACACTGGGGGTCCAAATTAAAGCTTTGGAAGGACTGGAAGAATTTCTATTCATGTCAGTATTTTTTCTGGCTCAAGCTTGCAGTGTTTTGACCGCATTTTCTAGTACTAAAAGTGTAGCCAAAGGTTTTCTCTATCAGAAAGGATCATTTAAATGTTTTAGAGAGAGCAAGCATCGGTTGCTAATAGATGTATTCATTTTCCCCTGTTCTTTGGTCTGCCCATTCCTCTGAGCAGTAAATTAAAAGAAACAGATGTATAATTTGGGAAGTTTTCCAGATTCTGCTCCTTTCTCCTAAGTGAAACGTTAAACAACGACTGTTGTCTACGATGTTCTTCTGTCTCTATCACTTTCACTGAGAATCCTAAATCTGTGCTGCATGCACTGTGAATATACTAAACAGAAGGGAGATTCTTTTGAATATATATTATTTCTGAACACTTGAGCATCTGATTTTTAATTAGAAATTTGTAACTATTTACAGTGTAGACACCAATATCGGAGCTTTTCATTGAGTCTCACTTTATAGTTTGCGGTGAGAAATAGATATTTTAGGGTGTGATTTGCCTCAAGCTAAAGTAAACATTTGAAGTATGTTAGATGGATCAGATCTTGAAACATCTATTTCTCTCATAACAACTAGTAACTGCTTTTACTAGTTTCTCCTTTCAAACATTACTTTCATACTTAAGGTTCCTTTTTTTTTAATATTATCCTGAACATAATATTCTGAATATAATACCCTGTATAAATATAATATCCCATGTATGGTGTAATATAGAATAGAATAATAGAATCATAGAATTATATGGATTGAAAAGTACCTTAAAGATCATCTGGTTCCAGCCCCCCTGCCACGGGCAGGGACACCTTCCACTAGACCAGGTTGCTCAAAGCCCCGTCCAGCCTGGCCTTGAGCACTGCCAGGGATGGGGTATCCACAGCTTCTTTCTGGGCAACCTGTGCCAGTGCCTCACCGCCCTCACAATAAAGAATTTCTTCTTAATATCTAATCTAAATCTACCGTTCTTCAATTTAAAACCATTACCCCTTGTCCTATCACTATACTCCCTGATAAAGAGTCTCCCCATCTTTCCTGTAGGCCCTTCTTTAAGTACAGGAAGGCTGCTATAAGGTCTTCCTGGAACCTTCTCCTCTCTAAGCTAAACAACCCCAACCCTCTCATCATGTCCTCATATGAGAGGTACTCCAGCTCCCTGATCCTGATACAATGTAATATCTGATACTTTTATAATAACCATAGAATTATCAGGATGTGCAGTAAAATGGGGCTGGATCCCAAGTTCTGTTAAGCTGATAGGACTCTTTCCTCTGTTCTTTAGTCTTGGGGGATGTGTCTCAATCTCTGAGCTTAGGCACCATTAGGTGCCTAAAGGTTCTAAGTTCAAGGGTTCTAAGTCTCTAAGTGCCAAAGGACCCTAGTTCTGATTCTGTTCTTAGACATCCTTAGGAAAATTAAGGTATTCATTGGAGATGACTCTGGAGAACTTAGAAAACTACAATAAATTTGAGCTAGAGTTGGAGTGATCTGGAACTTGGTTTTAATGCAAATGCTCCCAGAAGACTAGATGTTCTCTCTACACATGACCAGGAATCCCCTAAAATCTGATCATATCAGCACCCTTTATCAAAATGAAACACAGGTGAGGTCCATCAACTATTTCAGAAAGACTATGTAAGTCGCTTGAGGTTGTGCTAACACAGTGCAGCTAACAGATGAGTGTCTGAAGGATTGGAAAAGTTAGGCTCTTTCAGCAGGGAAGTTGAGAAGGGTTGTAGTCATAGCCAAGTGACTTCCCCTTCCCAGCAGTACATGGTTTGTAACAATATCAGCATTAAACGTCATCCTCCCTCTGAATACTGGCAAAACATTTTACTTGCCTAAACAAATAATTAAGCTAAGATGTGTTTGAACACATGGAGTATCACATAATCACAGGACTGACTAGTTAATTTCCCTTGCTCAAAGGAGTCACATAGAACAGGTTTCTCAGGACACTGTCCTATATCTCCAAGGGTGGCAACACCACAGTCTCTCTGGATAACCTGTTCCAGTGTTTTACTGTATCTGAGTTTGTGCCCATTGCCTCTTGTCCCATTCATTGGGCACCACGAAGAAGAGTCTGGCTTCATGTTCTTTACTATCTCCATCAGTTATTTACACACACTAATGAGATCCACCTAAGCCTTATCTTCTCCACACTGAAAAACCTCAAGTCCCTTAGCCTCTCCTCACTTCAAGCCTTTCATTATTTTTGTGTTTCAGCACTGGTCACAGCACTCCAGATGTGTCTCACCAGGGCTCAGAAGAGGGCCAGGATCACATCCCTTGACCCACTGGCAATACCCTTCCTAATGGAGTCCAAGAGGCTTCTTTGCCATAAGAACACATTGCTGGTTTATGGCCAGTTTGATGTCCCCAGGACCCTCAGGTCCTTTTCTGCAGTGCTGCTTCACCCAGCCCTTCCTGGTGCACAGAGCTTCCCCAGGTGCAGAACTTGACATTTCCCTTTTGTTTAACTTCATGAGATTCTTCCCTGTGAAATTTTCCATACTGTTGAGGTCCCACTGAAGAGCAACACAATCAGCTGGTGACTCAGACACTCCTTTTAGTTTTGTGTTATCTGCAAATGACTGCTCACATAGGTGCAGATATGAGTCCAATTCTTTATGCTTTTTGACATTTCTATTTAAATTGTTTGGTACCACAAAATTCTGGAGTAGCTATGGAGAATGAGCACCTCCAAGTGATATGTAACACATGCGGAGCGGATTTTCATGTCAGCAAGTTAGAACACAGCAAGTTAGAATTTCAAACTATGATTGTAATTAACTTATTTATGAAGGTGAAATAATGAAAATAATAAATGCTTTTATTTCTAAGGCAGGATGGGAGCAGAAAGAAGCTCACTGAAGTGTAAAACCTTTCAAACTGCTGAAACACACATAGCAACTGCAGAGAAAAGCTCCTAGGAGAATGCAAGGGTCTTAAATACTACAGTAATCAGCATTTGATGGTAATTAACTTAAAGATCACTGTTGCAGTGCAGAAAATCATTATTACTGTAGTATAAGAAATGTCTTATCAGAAACTCAGATGGAAATCTGGAAATATAATTATTAAAATTATACAATTTGATCTTTTTTATTTATTTTCCATTAAAAACATTTCCAATTTCAAAGCCAAGTGTGTTCATAATTCAGAGTATTAGAGTTTAAGTACATTTTTTTTGAAAACTCTAAGGTCTTAGAGCTGAGGAGAAATATTCAAGATAACAGTGGCTACAAATATAATAAAATTAATGAAAGAGCGTAACTGGAATGAATTCTGACTGTAACTTGTGTTACATTTCAAATACTGCATTTAGATTTCCTCTGTAATGTTAGAAATGATTGCAAGTAAAGTAATACTCCAGTAAATCCCAAAGGGAGTTTCTATTTGTGGCAGTTATCAGCAGAGAGAAGAATGAAAGCAGAAAGAGAGAGCTTGGAGAATCCTTATAATTTGATAAAATGTATGCAGGAGGAAATCATAAACATTGTAATTAATAGTCTGATTCATTCTCAAATCAATGATGATGATGGGATACGATGATGATGATGAAGAGAACATGGAGCAAAAGTAGTCAGGAGTTAGAAAGCATGACTTATTTCCAGGATAACTCTTGATGTAGTGTAAAATATCTTTCACTGCCTGGTTTTCAGGCATACTTCTCTGCCTATCACCCCTGCTTCCTGGAAGATTGCATCTCTTCTCCTGTACACTTCCAGATATTGGCATGGCCACTGCTTGTTCTCAGTCTGAGAAGTAACTGAATCTTTGAGGACGCTGCAGCCATTTCTTATATGAGATTAACTACAGAGGAGCTGTCATTTAAACCACAATATATGGTGAGCAGAGAAATGAAGTTAAAAAAAATTTTCATCTTTGAACTGAAAAGTTTAAGACACTTTTTTTAAACTCATTTCATGTCAGATTAAATACTCTATTTTTTCCTCTCATACAAATACATGTACTACTACTTTTACGTGATCCTTTCAGAGGAAAAAAACAAACAAAAAAAGAAGGAAACTATATTATAGTATCATAGACTCCTTTAGGTTGGAAAAGACCTTTGAGATCATCAAGTCCAACCGTTAACCCAGGACTGCCAAGTCTACCATTAAACCATGTCCCTAAGCACCACATCTACGTGCTTTTTAAATAGCTCCGTGGATGGTGATTCCACCACCTGCCTGGGCAGCTTGTTCCAATGCTTCAGCACCCTTGCAGTGAAGGGAGTTTTCCTAATATCCAGTCTACACCTCCCCTGGCAGAACTTGAGGGCATTTCCTCTTGCCCTGTCACTTGTCATCTGGGAGAAGAGACCGACCTCCAATTGCCTACCACCTCCTTTCAGGTAGTTGTAGAGATCCTGTAAGTAATCCCCCTTGAGCCTCTTTTCCTCCAGACTAAGCAACCCCAGTCCCATCCGCAACTCCTCATAAGAGTTGTGCTCCAGACCCTTCACCAGCTCTGATGCCCTTCCCTGGACATGCTCCAGCACCTCAGTGTCTTTCTTGTAGCAAGAGGCCCAAAACTGAACCCAGTAGTTCAGTTCAGTTCAGTGTGGCCTCACCAGTGCTGAGCACAGGGGGACAGTCTCTTTCCCTGTCCTGCTGGCCACACTATTTTGGATACAAGCCAGGATGCTGTTGGCCTTCTTGGCCAGCTGGGCACACTGATGGCTCATGTTCATCCAGCCATTAACCAGCACCCACAGGTCCTTTTCTGCCTGGCAGCTTTGCAGCCACTCTTCCCCGGGTCTGTAGCATTGCATGGCGTTGTTGTGACCCAAGTGCAGGACCCGGCACTGAGCCTTGTTGAACCTCACACAATTGGCCTTGGCCCATTGGTCCAGCCTGTCCAGATCCCTTTGCAGAGCCTTCCTACTCTCAAGCAGATCAACGCTGCCACCCAACTTGATGTCATCTGCAAACTTACTGATGGTGCACTTGATCCACTCACCCAGATCATTGATAAAGATCTCCAACAGGACTGGCCCTAATACTGAGCCCTGGGGAACAGTGCTTGTGACTGGCTGCCAGATGGATTTAAGTCCATCTGCGACCACTCTTTGGGCTCAGCCACGTAGCCAGCTTTTTACCAAGCGCAGAGCACACCCGTCCAAGCCATGAGCAGCCAGTTTCTCCAGGAGAATGCTGTGGGAGATGGTGTCAAAGGCTTTAGTAAGGTGCAGATAGACAACATCCACAGCCTTTCCCTCATCCACTAGGCAGGTCATCTTGTCATAGAAGGAGATTGGGTTGGTCGAGCAGGACCTGCCTTTTCTGAAACCCACGCTGGCTGGGTCTGATCCCCTGGTTGTCCTGTCCATGTCATGCGATGGCGCTCAGGATGATCTGCTCCATAACCTTCTGTAGCACTGAGGTCAGGCTGACAGGCCTGTAGTTCCTCGTATCCTCTTTCTGGGAGATCCTACATTTGAAAACAAGAAACACAAAGAGGAAAATTTTGGGATGGCTAATCTTTGCAGAGAAGAATTATAGTGGCAGTGGAAATTTTGAGGTCTCGTGCCAGGCTGGGAAAACTGAAAGTGGAAATATGGTCAAGAAATCAGGAAAGGAAGACTCTAGATACATGTTTTAAAATATGCAGTTTCTGTCCAAGATATATGTATTATCGTTATTGTTACTATTATTATTGTTGTTGTTGCTTTTATTATTGTTATTATTATTATAGTCTTAGATTGCAGTTGTGAGTACAATATAACAGACAAGTAAAGGCAGTTTGTATCCTTTAGTGAGGACTGTGACTGAATATGATTTCCTTATTTTTGAATATTGCACAGTATCCAAAATCTTTCCTGCAGTAATTCAAGAGACAGATTGTACAAAGTTTGGGGTTGTTTGTTTGTTTTTTTTTCCCCCTGGTAGTTTCTGAACAGGGTTTAGCAGCCTGGAGACAATTGTGTATTTACAATGAAATTACCTTTACAGGTTAGGATAAGCCTTCTTTGGTTGTTGGCTTAATCATTGATCGGTGTTTCTCCTTGTGAAGGTTATAAGCAGGGGAAAATACTGGTTAGAAAGTTGTTTTGCCTTGAGTAATTCATCTTAGATTAGAAATCAAGTAGTAAGTATACTGATGAAAGATGGGTTTCTTCCTCTACAGATATTTTGTTCATTTTCTTCATTTTCTGCTGTGACAGGAGAGGAATCGTTGCAGTACACCTTATCTGTTACTCTGCCTGATTTGAACACTGGACATTGATTGTAATGGAAGAGATGCCAAAGGATGCCATCATTCCTCTTTCTGCACATAAGGTTGGAGCAAGTTGCTCCTTCTTGTAGAAAGTTGGCTCTAATCCAGCCTTTCAAAAGCAAGATGCTCATTGCAGAATTTTCATTCATTTAATGTGACCCCCTGCTAAACTGTATGATTCTGTGCATTTCTCCTTTGATGATTGCTTTTATATTTACTCTTACACAGAATACTGTGGGTTTAAGAGCTGAAGTGTTTCAAAGTTTCACACCAGTGAGTGGTGAACAATAACATAATGTGCTGATGTGCTATTTAGAAGCAAAGTAAAAAAATATTCATTTGACTGTAAAGGAACAGATTCACTCAGCTTGCTGACCAGAGTCAGCAAGGTAAAGATGTGGTGCCCTGCAAATGCAAGAGAAGGAACATATGTAAAACATGACTTTTCTGTTAATATACATGGTGTATACCGGAAAATATTTTCTATCAGGTTGCTTACAAAATATATTACCAACACCAACACCTCTTCAAACATATGCACAATATTTTTTCAAAAACTGACACTACATTATATGTTCCTACTAAGAAAGAACCCTGGTAGCCTTTAGTAGCCTTTCAATATTTCCCACAGCAAAAATACATTAAAAAAAAAAAGCAACTTAAGTCTAAATAACACCACTAGTTGAGATAGTTGCAGATGCATTTTAGACCTGTTGGGATACTCTGTGCATGCAGTGCTCTGTAGGCTAACAAAGCAAGGCCAAGTGATGCAGTAAGAAATCTCTCCTATATTTCTGGGAATGAATTTCATAGGACAGGCATGTATTTCTGGCCGCAGGTCATCAGGTAACCAACCAGAAGCATGCTGTTCATCAGTATCCCCTGGGGTTCCTTTGAGAGGTTGTTTTGGGGGGTTGGGTTTTTTTTCCTTTTCAGCTGCATTTCCAGATTGAAATCTGTCTCCTCATCACCAAGTTGCTATCACAGAATTTTCTTCCTTTTTTAACTTCTGAGTGTTAGAACAGTTGTTAAAATAGCACACTATTTGGCAACTTTGTTTCCTCTTTACCACACTAGGAGCCATCTGCTACGCTTGCTCCCCCAACAACTGCTCAGAATTGAAACTCTGAGACATCCTCCACTCCGCAGCATATGAAGATCCTTAGGATAAATGACATAACCCACACACCATAAAAACTGAAACATTCCAGGTCCTCTAATTGTAGCTGATCATTATAATTCAGAAGAAAAACAGACAAATAAACTCATAACATACCTTGATTTGCAATATGTCTCAATACTCTGTGTCCTACACTGTGCTGGTTGTAGATTTCTATGCTTATTTTAGCAAGAGGAGGTGGGTGCTGGGTGTAGGTATTACTCAGAGTTGGAGCTACATATTGGAATAAGTGGTGAAAATGCTATGCAGGGCTCCAGCACTGCTTGCAACCTTTCAGAGGGTAATAAACAGTCATTTTTACCTGAGGATCAGCAGGTAGAACTCTGTCTGGTTCTGGATATGATCCTCAGTGCCATAGCATTTGAGAACCTATGTGACTATCCTAGACTATTTCTACCTGGAAGCTTCCCTCTGCCACCAGCTATGTAACACTGGTTTTACATTACATTGATAATGAAAGTGTTAATAAACATAATTAGATAAAATTAGAACAGATCTGTACAAAATTCGAAGCATAAGAACAGACTTGAACTGTTTAAAATAGTGAAAGCAGTCTTACCACTCAACAGAAATTGTACATATGTAAATATGTATGTCTGTTCATATATTTTTATATATGTATATATATGACAACTATATCAGTATGCAGATTTTTATCTGTTAACCATTTTTGAGTTCTAATACATGTTGCAAACACCAGTTTGCTAAGAAGACTTAAAGGTGTTCCTTTTGCAATCTTTTGGTCTTACTAAAAACCAAACCCACTTCCACCCCTTTTGACTCTGATAAATGTCTGGCCTGAAGTTTAGGCCAGTGTTGGCAAGGAATGAAATTCCTTCTGAAGTGTAGAGTTGATGGTCTGATGCAAAATAATCAAGAATTATTTAGGCTGGAAGGAACCTCTTGACATCATCTAATCCAGCCCCTCTTCTCAAGCAGGGTTGGACAGAACAGGCTTCCCAGGGCCCTGTTCAGTCATGTTTTGATTATCTCCAAGGACAGAGATTTTATAACCTCTCTGGGGAACCTGTGCCAGTGTTTTACCACCCTCACAGTAAAATAAGTGTTTTCTTTTGTTCAGATAGAATTTAATGTGTTTCAGTTTGTGTCCATTATCTCTAGTCCATTCACTGCTCACCACTGAGGAGACTCTGGCTCCCTCTTCTTTATTCCCTCCCATCAGGTATTTATACACATTGATGAGATCCCCTGAGCCTTCTCTTCTTTAGACTACAGTCCCAGCTCTCTCAGCCTTTCCTTGTATGACCGATGCTCCCATTCCTTCATCATCTTCATGGACAACACTGAACTTACTCCACTGAGTTGGTATCTTTGTTGTGTTGGGAAGCCCAGCACTGGACACAGCACTCCAGATGTGTCTCACCAGGGCTGAGCAGAGGGGAAGGGCCACCTCCATCAACCTGTGACAATACAATCTTCCTAATGCAGTCCAGGAAGCTGTTTGGCCTTATTTGTTGCAAGGCAGCACTGCTGGCTCATGGTCAGTTTGATGTCAACCAAGGCCTCCAGGTCCTTCTCTGCAGTACTGCTTTCCAGCAGGGAGGCCCCCAGCATATACTGATACATGGGGTTTTTCCTCCCCAGGGACAGGGCTTGACATTTCCCCTTGTTGACTCTGATGAGGTTTCTCTGCCCAATTTCCCTGTCTATTGAGGTCCCTCTGAGTGGCAGCACATCCAGCAGGTGAATCAGTCACTCTTCCCAGTTTTGTATCAACTACACATGTGCAGAGGGTACACTCTACCCTGTCATCCAGGTCACCGATGAAGATGTTGGATGGTATTGGTCCGAGTGTCCTGCCCTGAGGCACACCGCTAGTGGCAGGCCTCCAGGCAGACTGTGTGCTGGCGATCACAAGGCCCAGCAATTCAGTTTTCAACCCAGCTGACAGTCTGTTTATCTAACTCATACTTTGTCAGCTTGTCTATAAAGATATTAGGTATTGCCAGTGCACACTATAAACTAATGATGAAAAGGAAAGTGCAGGTTAATAATGTAATGTAAAGTCAATATGAAAACTTCCAATGCAACGTAGAAGCTGTCTGTGTATGTGGCTGTACTGAAAAATGAAACCAGATAGGAAATTCAAATACAGTCATCATAAGTGAAGTTTGCTTTCAGGAAACTGGAGGCAGCCTTCAGAGTTTATAAGGGAATAGACAAGCTGCTATCTAATTATATATATATAAAAGAGAGAAAGGGCTTGATACTTTTTATAATGAATTTGTAGTAGAGAAGAATCTCAGGCATTAAATTATAGGAGGTAATAGTACAGTTCAAAGGGAAAATGTTAACAAATATACAGAACTAGCACATATAATGACAATGCATAACATTCTCTTCAGTAAATTCATGACAGCCTGCAACGCTGTTCAAAAACAAAAGAAGACACTGCTGTACAAGGCTGTGCCTTAAGATAGGATCAGGCTGCTGCTGTTGAGGTTGTTGTTTAAAAACTACCCATAAATGGTTTCCAATTCCGATTGGTTGATAGTGAAAGGAATTTTATCTTTTCTCACTGTATACTGTGTTTGAATAATTGAATTATCATAGGACACTGATTTAATGTGTATTTCCATAAACTTTGTTTTAAATGTTCTGGGATATCAATTGCTACTACAATAAAACTAATCATCTGTGTATTTTTTTTTTTTTTGCAGTATTTTGCTACTGCAAAGTTGTAGAGCAATAGGGTCCATTTTTAGCACATTATTAGGTTTGTTTTGTTTCACCTTTCCTAAAGGATAGATTCCTGGGAAGTTTTTCTGTTGTTTTGTATTGCTTCATCTCTTCTCATCTCGCCTTACCTCTATTGGTGATATGTTCTCACAGAATTTTATTTGAGCTCTTCTACAAATTTGGGGCCTCATCTAGTGTGTCCTCCAAAACAAAAAAAAAAAAAAAAGGAAGATGAAAAATGTAGAAACTATTTAGAATTTTAGGTTCTGAATTTGAAACCAGTGATTGTGAAAGCTGCTATGCAACTGCTGTCAAATCCTAGAAAAATTCACATAGCATAAACATTTCTGACATAAAACTCTGTAGATTTGTGTTATTTGCGTTCTGGAAGGACCCAGGGGCGGGGTGGGGGGTGGGTGGGGGTGGGGGGTTGGGGAAGTCACAGCTTAAGCAAAATGAGATCTCAGATCTTAGCTCACGCTTTGAACTAATAAGGTTTCAGAAAACAGACCCTTTATCTCCTTTAGGAATTTTGATCTTCTAGGTATTCTCAGAGTCTTAATGCAGTTACAGGTTTGGCATCTTCACAAAATGTGTTTTCAGCTACCAGTCTCCTTCAAAATGGTCAGAGGAGGGCATAGGCATGTTGTGACAGCTGCCTGGTGACTAGAAAACTCCCTCGAATTTTGAAAGGCAAAATTAACCCTTTCCTCTCTCTGAGAGTATTCACATTCAATTGTTCTTGAATACATTTGCCTCTTTTACGCTAAATATTTCAGGTTTCTATCAGTATATTAGATGCTGAATATCTGCAGAATAGAGAGGTTTGCTACAATGAGAACTTGGAGCTATGAGCTATAAAATATCATACTGAAATAACCAGAGTTCCTATTTCATGTTCCTCATCCATTGATTCAGATACAGAGTTGCTTGACAAGAGAGTTCTGTCTCCTTGGATAGCAGGCCACTGGGAAGTACCAGCATGGATTCTGGTACTAGCATTAATCCGTGTAGAACCAGTTCTGGTATCTGTGTTTGGGACTGTGTCACCTTACACAGGGACTCCTCAAGTTTCCAAGAGATCTAGTATTAATGGTCATTTCTCATCCTGAAAAGGAAAAACAAACAAAAACCCACCAAAGCAAAACCATAAAAACCCCCAAACCCCCAAAGACCCACTAAACCCTCCCACCCCACCCCCACCCCGAAACCAACCAATGAACCAAAACCCCAAGAAAAGTTAAGAACTGCTGTAGCATTCTCATTTTTAGTTTTCATGTTTACTCTTCCATAGTGAGTAGCATTTCATTTTCAAGGCAGTTCTGAGTCTTTGAGAGTCAGATTCGAATGGCCTGACTTTACTGAATGTTTGGTTTGTCTCTTTCTTAGGCTACAGATTTTATAAATGAGAGTAAATGTTTCATTAATGGTTCCTGCTGTCCCTGTACTGATTTATGAGTCATTACCTGATTATTTTTACTTCAGAAAAGTGAATTAAATAAATAATCATGTAAACTTAAGAGACCGGGAATAGTTAAAACGTGTTCTGAGTTAAAAGTTGGTTTAGAGACTCCCAGGCTCTGGCCGTGACTGTAATTATTTTGAATGTAATCAGGAAAAGCAGAGGACAATGTAAATTCTTTAGAGTAATGTCAAATAGAGAACACATTTGCCCAGGTAGAAATAGCTAGAGAATGAAGAATTTGCAGATTGTGTTTCACTATTAGTATTTATGGGTTTGAGCTCACTGGTTTTCTGGTTTAAAAGGATAAATATTTTAGTTATTACTTCTCCAAGGATTACATTCTGATGGTTACTTTCTTTGATGTGGAACAGTCAAAAGAACAGGTACACACATTCGCCTCTGAGAAAAGCTGGAGCAGTGAAATGCATCCAACATAGTTCTGCCTTATAAGAAACGTAAACAAATCAAGCCAGTTAATTTTTTCCATCAGCAAGCAATCAATAATTTGGAAAAGGGAAAGTGAGTTTTTTGTGTTTCTGGAATCTCTAAACTATTGTTAGACAAGATTGTCATGTCTGATGATGTAGATTTCATAGAAAAATAAAGGTAAGTGTTACTCTGTAGCTTGAGGTAGTAATTAAAAATGTAATGGTGGTCTCTGACAAGGCATAGCAATCTGTTTTCATAGTAACTCTTGGGCTAAAGCAGTTTCAGGTGAATAGAATCATCTACTGCAGCAATACGACATTTCACTTGCATGTTATCTTGCACTGTTTACCACAAACAGGTTGTATGTATAGGACTAATCAAACATTCTTATTAATAAATCATCTAATTAATCTAGACTTCAGGCCTGTAGGAAGTTATTTTCAAACTGATTCCAGTTTCTGTAAATGTAGTTGTTATTAGATAGTGTCCACAACATTCATGGAAGTTTATTCATGTGAATTACTGTGATGTGTTTGCTTCACTTATTCGTGATTCATTATCTAAGCTCTGTGACTGTTGTTTAATTTTGTTGTATTTACTGAAGGTGTTTGCAGACTGAATAAATAAAAATACAATCATGTGTTATAGAGCACTTTGTGATGCCAAGCATCTACACTCTCAGCTGAAAAAGTCAATTTATTTTGCATTCATCAAACACTGTTCAAACTTCTAGTACATTGAAGTTTTTCAGAAAATGGAACCACAGTACCAAAATGAGTAACTCAGGCCAGAAGGGACATCAGGATGTCGTCAGTCCAGCTAACTTCCTGAACACACTGCAGGGTCATCTATAAGGTCGGACCAGGCTTCTCAGGGTTTTATCCAGTTAGGTCTTGAACTCCTCCAAGGCACCTGAACAACTTCAATGTCCCCATGGTCACTGGGAGCTGCTGTTAGGTCCCCCTGAAGCCATTTCTGCTCCAGGCTGGACAAGTCCAAGCCCCCTAGCCTCTCCTTACAGAGCAAGTGCTCCAGCCTCCCATCTGAGTAGTGTGTCCTGAACTCCCTCCTGAACTTCCTTAATGTCTTTCTTATACTGGGGTCACAAAACTGGGCGCAGGACCTAGGTGTGTTCTAGTGAGAGCTGAGTGGAGTGGTATAATACCTTTCCTGGATCTCCTGGCTCTGCCCCTGTTCCTATAGTTCAAGATGCTGTTCGCCTTTTTGCTGCCATTGTCCCTGTGGGCCTGTGCTCAGCTTTGTCTTCCAGAAGGACCCTCAGGACCTTTTCCATAAGGCTGCTCTCCAGGCAGGCAATGCCTGTGCTGTTGCAGGGGCTCATCCTTACAAGGTGAGGAACTTTGCATTTCTCCATATTAAGTTTCATCAGGTTCTTGCTGGCCTACTCTGCCAGCCTGTCTATGATGTCCTTGAATGGTTCCCCCCAGTCTGGAAGCATCTGCAAATTTGATAAAAGTGCACTTTACCTCCTCCTTCAGGTCTCTGACAAAATTAAACAGGACAGTTTACCAACTGTCAGTTTACTACCAACCCCTGTAGTAACACACTTGTCTCCAGGTAGGGAATGACCCACTAACCATTATCCTCTGAGCACTGTCATGCAAACTCTTTTTTATCCATCCTGTTGTCTACCAATCCAGATTATTAGTCTAATTTAGACACAAACGTAATGTGGGAGGCAGTGATGAAAGCCTTGTTAAAACTGACATAAATGACAACCCCTTAATACGCAAATCCTCAAGACCTTTTTCTCCTTCATGTGCCTAGTAATGTACTTCAAAGGCACTCATTTCATGATCTTTCCAGGACCAAAGTCAGGCTGAGCAGCTTGTAGTTCCATGGATTATCCTTTTGGCTTTCTTTGAAATTAGGAATAACATTTCTTTTCCTCCAGCTGTCAGGCATGTCGTTAGATCTTCATGACCTTGTACTGTAATGTGCAACGTTTTGGATACTAGAAGGAAATCACACCATTTCCAGTATAAACTGAGTACTCTTCTGTACTTGGTGCATCTTTTTATTTGTTTTCTCAAACCGCTCTATGAAAATGACTAGACTTTTCTTGTTGTTTCACAGCTAAAAGTCAAATTTGGTCTTGATACACTGGGAGCCAATAAGAACTGCATTGCCTTAGAAAGTGTTGAGGGGGAAAATACTCTCTTAGAGTAGTAGACTGACAGTTTAATGACAGTTGGAACTCGGTAGGTGAATATGCTCTCCTAGTTGAGCATTGAGATTAAGTTGTCTCCTACAATGAGATATTACTATTCCATGAGTTGCACCTTTCCTTTCTTCATGGCCTTCCACTAAAGGTCAGCTTCCACTGTGTTTGCTGTCAGTCTCACTGACCTAGTTCTCAACAGCCAGCAACAGCTGGCAGTGGGATCCTGGTGTAAGAGAGTAACTGTGACAATGTGCAGATCTAGTTTCCTCCTGAAAAGCATGAACCCCCGGACTGAAGCCTAGCTTGTCCCTCCCTGTGGTGTGGAGCCAAGTGTGTGAATACCCATCTAAGTAGTTGCACCGTGGCTCATAGCAAAATGAGTTCCCTGTTCTGTGGCTTAACGTAGATTTTGGGCTGGGAGAAAAAAGCTGAAAGACCTTACACTCTCCTTACAGGGTTGAAAATGCTCTGCCCTGGGATATTCCATTACATTGTGGTTAGAAAACTCTCCTGGGATCGAGATGCATCCAGTTTAATGTCACCATGCTAAGGGGTCCTGAGAGATCATACTTCCCACTTCACAGGTTCCCCAAGTTAATGACCTTTTTGGTCAATGTGGGCTTTTTGGAGAATGAAACAATAGAATGTATTTTTTTCTCATTCCATTTCTTCTTATATAGAAGACAACAGTTAATTAACTCAATAAAAATAAGAAAATTTCCAAATACCTTTGTATGCTGTAGGCATCCAGGGAGGTATACATCTGAATATCTCAAAGCTATGGTATACAGTTGGTTAAGTGTTCAAAGGCTTCCCTGAACTGGTCCCCTGGAACTCAGAACACCCTTACTTGGTTTACTGTATGCTTTCCCATGGCACCCAAAAGGTGTATTTTTAAAGCAGTTTTCAATAGTCTCTATTAAGATCAGCCCTCTAGTACAATGTCTATATGAGTACATATATGAGCACATGCTTGGCTCTTTGTTGCCATCTTGGTTAATGTATTGGAGATTTACCTGGGCAGTTCTAAAGTATAATGTGAGTCCCTAGGACTTGAGATGAAATGTCCTAACTTGGACTGTGGGCAATCAAAGAGGTACACTAATAACAGACTCTCACTACTGGATGAATAGAACTTGTCGGGTTACTAAAGTGCAAATACATTAGCATGGAGATGGTACTCTGTCACACAAGCAACTGATTACACATTGGGGTGCTATAAATGTAATATCACAATTATAAATGCACATGTTAAAATCTATTTTAACCACAATGTATAGCTAATTACATCTTTTCACCTTGGGGGGGGAGTGTCATTGGATTTTTGTTTTGGTTTTTGTTGTTTTGATTTTTTTTAGGGGGGACGGGGTTTGGGATTTTTGGGTGGAACATGAAGTATAAAATTGTTCCAAAGCATCACTGTAGTTGGCAAATAGTAAAAGAAAGACCCTTTGGTTATCAGGTAACTGTGAGTTTATATCCTAATTTATTCACAAAGTTATTACCTCTATCGTTTGCTTCACCTGCTCCACGAACATACACATCCCTTTTAAACATGAATATTCAGATCTTGTAATTCAGAGGTATACCATGAGAATAAATGCACTGTGCACTTTTCAGATACAATGCAAACAGGCACCATACAATTAGCCTGGATAGAAATGTTGCAGGATTGATGAATGTCACAAAAAAAATGGGATGCTATATCAGAATAGAATCATAGACTCCTTTAGGTTGGAAAAGACCTTTGAGATCATCAAGTCCAACCGTTAACCCAGGACTGCCAAGTCTACCATTAAACCATGTCCCTAAGCACCACATCTACGTGCTTTTTAAATAGCTCCGTGGATGGTGATTCCACCACCTGCCTGGGCAGCTTGTTCCAATGCTTCAGCACCCTTGCAGTGAAGGGAGTTTTCCTAACATCCAGTCTACACCTCCCCTGGCAGAACTTGAGGGCATTTCCTCTTGCCCTGTCACTTGTCATCTGGGAGAAGAGACCGACCTCCAATTGCCTACCACCTCCTTTCAGGTAGTTGTAGAGATCCTGTAAGTAATCCCCCTTGAGCCTCTTTTCCTCCAGACTAAGCAACCCCAGTCCCATCAGCAACTCCTCATAAGAGTTGTGCTCCAGACCCTTCACCAGCTCTCATGCCCTTCCCTGGACATGCTCCAGCACCTCAGTGTCTTTCTTGTAGCAAGAGGCCCAAAACTGAACCCAGTAGTTCAGTTCAGTTCAGTGTGGCCTCACCAGTGCTGAGCACAGGGGGACAGTCTCTTTCCCTGTCCTGCTGGCCACACTATTTTGGATACAAGCCAGGATGCTGTTGGCCTTCTTGGCCAGCTGGGCACACTGATGGCTCATGTTCATCCAGCCATTAACCAGCACCCACAGGTCCTTTTCTGCCTGGCAGCTTTGCAGCCACTCTTCCCCGGGTCTGTAGCATTGCATGGCGTTGTTGTGACCCAAGTGCAGGACCCGGCACTGAGCCTTGTTGAACCTCACACAATTGGCCTTGGCCCATTGGTCCAGCCTGTCCAGATCCCTTTGCAGAGCCTTCCTACTCTCAAGCAGATCAACGCTGCCACCCAACTTGATGTCATCTGCAAACTTACTGATGGTGCACTTGATCCACTCACCCAGATCATTGATAAAGATCTCCAACAGGACTGGCCCTAATACTGAGCCCTGGGGAACAGTGCTTGTGACTGGCTGCCAGATGGATTTAAGTCCATCTGCGACCACTCTTTGGGCTCAGCCACGTAGCCACCTTTTTACCAAGCGCAGAGCACACCCGTCCAAGCCATGAGCAGCCAGTTTCTCCAGGAGAATGCTGTGGGAGATGGTGTCAAAGGCTTTAGTAAGGTGCAGATAGACAACATCCACAGCCTTTCCCTCATCCACTAGGCAGGTCATCTTGTCATAGAAGGAGATTGGGTTGGTCGAGCAGGACCTGCCTTTTCTGAAACCCACGCTGGCTGGGTCTGATCCCCTGGTTGTCCTGTCCATGTCATGTGATGGCACTCAGGATGATCTGCTCCATAACCTTCTGTAGCACTGAGGTCAGGCTGACAGGCCTGTATTTTCCTGGATCTTCGTTCCTGCTCTTCTTGTAGATGGTTATCACATTGGCTAACCTTTTAGTCTTCTGGGTCCTCCCAAGTTAGCCAGGACTGTTGATAGATGACGGTGAGTGGCTTGGCAAGCTCCTCTGCTAGCTCCCCCAGTACCCTCAGGTGGATCCCATCCGGCCCCATAGACTTGTGCATGTTTATGTGGAGCAGCAGGTCACTGATGGTTTCCTCCTGGACTGTGGTGGCTTCATTATGCTCCTCATCCCTGCCTTCCAGCTCAGGGGGCTGAGTACTCTGAGGGTAAGTGGTTTTACTATTAAAGACTAAGGCAAGGAAGGCATTAAGTACCTTAGCCTTTTCCTCATCCTTTGCGGCAATGTTCCTAGCTGCATCCAATAAAAGATGGAGATTCTCCTTAGCCCTCCTTCTGTTGCTAATTTATTTATAGAAACATTTTTTGTTATCCTTTGTGGCAGTGGCCACCTTGAGGTCTAGCTGGGCTTTTGCCCTTCTAGTTTTCTCCCTGCGTAACCTTATGACATCCTTACAGTCCTCCAGAGTTGCGTGCCCCTTCTCCCAAAGGTTGTAAATTCTCCTTTTTTCCCTGAGTTCCAGCCAAAGCTCTGTTCAGCCAGGCCGATCTTCTCCCCTGGTAGCTCATCTTTCAGCACATGGGGACACCCTGCTCCTGTGCCTTTAAACTTCCTTCTTGAAGAATGCCCAGCCTTCCTGGGCCCCTTGGCCCTTCAGAACTATCTCCCAAGGGAGTCTGTTGACCAGTCTCCTGAACAGGCCAAAGGCTGCCCTCCAGAAGGCTAAGGTAGCTGTTCTGCTGACCCTCCTTCTTACTTCTCTGAGAATCGAAAACTCTATCATCTCATCCATAAACATCCATAAACACAAGGAGTTCAAATAATCCCATTTCCTATTAAAAGTGTATTTTTTGAAGAACAGGAAATATGGCATTGTATTTTCCCTTCATATTCACCTATCCATAATGCTTATTTTAGCATTGACATAGATCTTTGACATAACATTTTTCCATCCAGTGATTTATTTCCCATATTATATATAGCCTTTTTAACTGGAAACCTGACATTAGGCTTTCTGAGGTGAAATTTCTCTCTAGATGTTCTAAGTGAGCAGAACTCCATGGAGTAATAAAATGTATAAAGGTACTGACAATTTATATACGCTGTTAATTCCACTGATTGTGTCCAAATTCCAAAAGCACCCCCTGGGTATTACATTTAAACATTATCCTCTTTGCAATACAATGCTTTGAGAAAAGAATGTGTCAGGAGTTGCTCAGAACAGTGACTACAAGGTTACAAATAGCTGTCAGCTAAGTCTAAAATTATTATCTTTCCTCGGTGAAACTGGAAACACGTTGGAACAAGTTGAGCAGCAAAGTAAAATGTGGACATAATCAGCTACAGCAGTAAGGAAACTAAAATGTGTGCTGTTGCATTTCCACCATGTGAGAGAACATAAGCATAAGTGAAACTTTTTAAGCAAGCGAACAAATCTGAAGTAGAAATCCTACGCTGATTAAACTAGTACACTGCTCTAGGTCTTCAGCTGACTTTATTTACTTTGGATAAGGCTACAATTTAGAGTGTGTGTGTGCCTGCATGCATGTATACATGTTAAATAGAAATAAAATATAATTACTTATAACAATACTCATTATTTCTGTATTATAAAATTTGTTAAACTATGGATGGAACTTGTGGCATGTGTTAGTATGTACTAGTTCTATTCACTTATGGCTGGATATTCACTCCTTGTGTGTACCAGTAGGTTCACAGTACTTGATTTGGAGTGCTAGAGAGCAAAGGATGGCAAGTTTTCTTACCTTTCACATGGTCATATTTCCATCCTATGAGTATACTGGAGGTTATAATAGAGATTGTGTCGTTTTCTGCAATGAGGGAAGGGGAAGGGGAAGGGGAAGGGGAAGGGGAAGGGTGGGGTAAAGTAAGCATGGAGCAGATGGAGACTGCCAGTAGTACTCGAGTGTCAAAATGAGAAGGGAGATTTTGAGGAGAGAGGAATCTAGCAAAGCAGAGGGTATCGCTGAGTGAATGGACAGCAGCCTACAAGGAAAGGGTAATGAAAGAGTAACTAGGATAATTTAAAATGTCCAGAGTTGTGCTAGTTTTCTTTCTAAGAATCAATTATTATACAGTCTGACCACAAAGAAAACATAGACAAATGAAAAGCAGGTCATAAACATGCATTTTAAAATAAAAACATCAGAAAAGTACATAATGATGACTTCTGTTGATTAAATGGTACATTAAATGGTGGGAACTCAGAATTCTTGTCATATTCAATATGATTGAATTCAGTGTGACTGACTATGATTGAATAAATATTTGGTTTTCTTTGCAAAACCTACATGATTTCTGCCCTATGGAAGCTGTATTAGTAATTTTACCACTTAAACACATTTTCTGCCCTTCTTTACCATACAACCAAATAGAGAGATATGCAATAATCTAGAAAAAAAAAAAAAAGAACCTAAATATGAATTTAAAATTCCTACAGCAGACAAATACAGTAGCACCAGTAACTGACAACTCAGTTAAGTAAAATCCAAAATCTTTTCAGCATAACATTGCAAGGCAGATCAGCAGGCAACATTTTCAAAAATAATAGTTAAGCCTCCAATGAGGACAAATAACTGCTTAGCAGATCTCTTTTAACCACATGTATTTATAATCTTAGCTTAATACAAACACAAAGAATTAACTTAAAACATAACCTGCAAAAACAGAGGCTAAAATTGAACCAAATTGTAATACATGTGCTTTAGGGAAAGAGTTTATACATGGGGGGTTTGTATACCTCAGCTGTATAGTAACTTCAGTCATGATAACCTGACTGTGCAACAAATGAGTTTGTCCTGAGCTAACTTACTTAGTTCTGAAACTTAATGAAAATTTTAACTAGAACTTACAGAAGTATAGTTTCTTGTGAAAATTTATGTCTATTGAATAGATGTGTAAATATAGATTTAGGAAATATTCACCCTGATGTGCTTGTTACTGCAAAGAAATTGGGAACTGTTATTTGACCCTGAGGCTACCTGGCACAGCACAGCCTGTGTCCATAGAGCTAAACTCAGTGGTTGCCTTCAGACTGCCTGTTGCAGCCTCCAAATCATGTCCAGCCATTGCATCCAGCAGTAGCTAAAAGAATACCAGAGACTGTGCTAACAGTTCAGCTTTCTAGGACATCCTGACCTAGCTAGTTTAGGAAGCCAGATTTGTAAGTTTTAGAAAATTATTCAGTTCACTAGTATAAATACTGCCACTTTTTCAAAAATCTGGCCTTAGCTATGACACTTATTAATGTTATGAGGGAACTAAATGCTCAGGTGTGGTTTTTTTGAGAATAATCTAGATTTGTAGACTCATTTTTCCCTGAGGGCCTACCCTTGTGAACAGAATAGCAAAGCTATTCTAGTGATCCCAGCAGTAACATTAATATAGATGCAGGATAGCTAGAATCTGTTAATTAGCTAACCTAGCATATGATGCTGGGGTAACCACCTACATTATGTCTAAACCATGATAGCTTCCCTAGCCACTCCCTGGTAAATCAAGACCCAATTGTCAGCAATAAGAGGAAATCTGGTAAACAAGCAGGCATGAGCTACAGCAATATTCGGCCAGGTCCTCAAAGTGGATAATTAGACTGTCAAAAAAGCAGAGGACATACCTGCTTACTTGTGTCACCTTGCACCAACTTTTCACAGGGTACTTTGCAGAAAAATACTGATCATGGGTGTAGGGTTTTCCAGCACTGCTTTCATGACAGACATATTTTATCTGTTGCATTTTTTTTTCCTTGAAAAATTAGAAAAAAAGTATTAAATTGGTTTGGCATTTGATTACTTTGACAACAACCTTAATGCCTTATGACATATTTGGTGGTGAGTAATCACAAGTCTTTGGATATCTGATGTGTGGCGTATTGGAATTCCAACACAAACTTTAAGGATGGACTTTTTTTATGACTATGGAAGGAATTAAACAAAACACAAATCACAGTAAAAAAAAGCTTTCCCCAAACATCTTTCAAAACAAATCCTCCAGAATAGGAAAAGAATACATAAAACAGACCTCGTGCTGAAACTTAAAATTGCCCTTGTTTATTTTGCTTAACTTACTGCAGCTTTACTTAAGTGTCCAGCTGAGTTGTGCTGTATTGCCAACCACTGACAAGTAATCTTCAGGTATTGCCCAAAGATTTGATGTTAAATAATCCATGGGCATTACTCCAGGTGATTCCCAGCTGAAGTATCACAGAAAGAAAGGATGTTATTAGCCACTTTCTTTTCTTCAGTTTTTCTCTGCAGACTATCTGAATTAGTTTCATACACAAAAAATAGTTACTTGTTTTATTTTGTCATACATATTTCTACTTCCATGTGCACCTTGTAGTTGGTGAAAAATCAACAGTACTGTAAATTAAAGAACCAGAGTACAGCTTAGATGTTCAATGGGGACTATGTGTGGATGAAAGGGCCCATCTACTCAGATGAGTAATACGAACCATTTTGAATTTCAGCTGTTAAAGGAAAAACAGTGAGCAAGATTGTGCAATATCATCATTTGGATAATTTCATAATGTTTTTGTGGACACAATGGTATTAATTTAACTATCTAGTATATCTGCAGTTTGAAAATGACAAAACTTTGATAAAAGGAAAGAAAATTTTCATGTTTCTTTGACATATTGGAGAAGGTCTGACATCACTGCCAGAGTTTTGGATTTTTTTAACTCAGGAACGTCATACATATTCCATATGAAAACAAGTCTGGATAGATTGCACTTACAAGTTACAGAATGTGTTTAGTCTTTATTCACATTGCATACAGTGAAACTCAGGGCATTTTCATCAAGGTTAAAACTATCATAAATCTAGCTGTGGATAAATTTTTGGTGGCATGGTTAGCTGGCTGGCTGCATACGATAGGAACACCTTTAGCTGATCAAATTGTCAAAGGCTGCTTTCATTAAACATCTTGTAAGATACACATTAGAAGCCTGCAGTCTATTTTAAAATGTTGTTGTACGGCATTACTCTTGCTTTGTCAGGGCTTGCTTAGCATTTTGGGTGCATGGGGCAGTGGGGGAAGGGAGGGGAAGTCCTAGGCATATGAAAGAAAGTAGAAACTGCACTTAAGAAATTGTAAATACAAAATAAGTAGCATCAGTTGAGAATAGCTATTGATACCGTTTTGTATCATCATGAAGCCAAACTCATTCCTTAGACTATGTTCTTCAACTTCTGTCTTATTATTTTGATTCCCCAGAAGTGCTGGATAAGTAGACAACTCTTGCTCTAGTCCCTATAGTCAAGCTTTGGTTTGCGAAATTATTTTGTGGAGAGAATGAATCTCTAGATGCCAGGCGACAAGCCTGCAAGCATTTAAAGCACAAGCTGGAAACTGTGTTACTTCTTACAAAGGTAAATAAAGTTGCATGTCCTTGGACAGGCTCAGACTACTCTCAGTTACTGGGTCTTTTTCAAAATATCTATTTAAGTCAGATCAATTAAAGAATAAGTGAGTAACTAGGTGATCTGTCTGCACAGCTAATTGCTTCTCTGGTGTCTCAAGTTCTATCTTTAATCTCTCCTCATTGCAAGAAAGCTAGTATCCCTTTGAGAGGGTTGACTAATGCCTATTAGAAATATTCTAATGAATTTTTGAATTGCTGGGGAAGGTGTCATAGTTTAATGGTAGATTTTTGCTCACACAGCTGTCTGTGGAACATTTTAGGTGCACTATTATCTATTAAACTCACAGTGGGTAACGGCATAGCACTAAGCATATTTGCTGGCTTTGCAGGAGACTGAAGCTCAATTTTCTGTTCTGTTGGACTCTTATTACAAACTTAAACATAGTTCTTCTAGAAATGAGCCATAGCTACCAAGCTGGCTTGTAATCTGGTCTGTTTTCTGGAAGGTTTTCTTTCAGAATTTTTTAAGTGTTCAGAAAGTGAAAACTTGTAAAGTTTAGCAAGAGGAGAATAATATTTCTCTTAGTTTTCACTGTACTGACTTTTAACATAAATTAAGACTACAATTAAGATTCCATTCCTAAGCCACTTTATATTGACAGTACTTATTTCCTGCACACAGGTCCAAGCAGAATTGCCCTGGACTTCAAACCTGCAACTTGCATTAAGGTGACAATTAGATGAGATCACAGTAAAAGTGTGTGCTCTGCTCCTTACCGAGTCTGAATAACCCCAGTCTTCAGGTTAATTGCTGTAGACTCCAATCTGAAATTATCTTCTTATTCCTCTTTCTTACAGCATGCCCTTCTTCAAAAGAATTGCTAAGGCAGTGTTACTGAATGGATTGATTGAACAACAAAACACATAATTAACTGGTCATTCATCTATAACCTGTCAGTAACAGTTGTGTAAAGATCAGTCTCCTGGGTAGCCAGCAGGACTGATATCTGCATGACATGACATCATCAAAATCTAGTGAGATATTTACATTAAGAAAGAAGCAGCATCTTGTGGCATTTGTGTCTTTTCTGTGAAGATTCAGATGGTTGTAACAGTGGAACCACTGAAAGAAAAAGGAAAAGTAGGATTATTATGTAGTAATCTGGTGTCAGTAACTCAAGGTCAACAATCACGGTGCTATGTTACATCCTGTGTTTGATTCCAGAGAAAAGGGATCCTGATCTTGATTAGGAGTGAATGTTACCCTCATGTAAAAAAGAGTACCTGGACATAAATTGGCTGAAGTTAATGGCCCTAAGATCTCTCTGTTCTGCATAAAGCACACATCAACGATGAAGACACAAGGTTTTTTCTGCCCACATGAGTTCAGCACTCCTAAATCTAATCACTGGTAATACCAGGAGGCTGATTTGAAACCGCTGAGTAATTTGGAACTGACCTTAAGGACAAGAGCTCTGCAAGGTTTTCATTAACACTTCGTAGTACCTGAGGTAGTGAGGCATTGCTCTTTCCACTCTGTGTTATAAGTTTAAGTTCTATGCATGGAAGATTTGTCACGGGTATTACTTACAAGACAGTGCTATATTCCTTTCAGAACAAGTCCAGGTGTAAATTCTTCTAGCTCCCAGAAGACAGTAAGCTTTCTTTGTCATAGCAATGTCAGTAACAAAAAGCAGAACATCTCTGCAGTTTAACTACAGTGTGCTGGTGGAGACATTCTGGAAACCATCTGCCTGAGCTAAGTAAATCAGGGTATCTCATAATACTTCATTGGAGCTTCATATGTAGTATTTCCTCCATGTTATGGTTACAAACATAAATTTATGCTGCTAAACTTGCTGTGGGGAGGGCTCTTTCTGAAGCTGTATTTTGGGGAAAAATTCCTCCTTTTAGCTTCCTTTTGTTTTGTCTTCCATGTTACCTCTTTAATCCCCTCTGACTATGAACTCTTTAGGGAATTTAGTTTCAGCAAGGTAAATAATCCATTAGTGATCTTCATGCTCTTTCATTCCATTGTCTCATCTGAGGCTGATAAGAAGGTTTGTTTTCATTTGGCTGATTTTTTTTGTATGGACATTTTTTCTGTAGAAAGCTGAATCAAATGTCTCTGTGCAAATGCACATAGCACGGGGAATAAACAAGATTTAAGAGACGTATGCATGCCTGCAGTGTTATGATCTCATTGACATCATGGAGACATGGTGGGGTGACTCCTGTGGCTGGAGTGTTGGGACAGAAGTGTAAAGACTCTGTAGGAAGGACAGGCAGGGGAGATCGTCCTCTATGTCAATGACCAGCTGCAGTGCATGGAGCTCCACCTGGGGATGGATAAGCCAACCAAGAACTTATGGCTCAGCATTAAAGGGAGGGCAGGGAGGGGTGACAGTACAGTGGGGGTCTGCTACAGCTCGCCCAACCAGGAAAACAGAGCGGATGAGGCCGTCTATAGACAGATAGGAGCAGCCTCATATTCACAAGCCCTGGTCCTCATGAGGGACTTCAACCACCCTGATATTTGTTGGAGGGAAAAAACAGCAGGGCATGAGCAATCCAGAGGTTCCTGGAATGCGTTGACAATAACCTCCTTCTACAAGTGGTAGAGGAGCCAATAAAGAGAAGTGTTATGCTGTACCTTGTTCTCACCAGCAAGGAGGGGCTTGTAGGGAACGTGAATCTCAAGGGCAGCCTTGGCTGCAGTGACCATGAAACAGCGGAGTTCAAGGTTCTTAGGGCAGTGAGGAGGGTGTACAGCAAGGTCATTACCCTGGACTTCAGAAGAGCAGACTTTGGTCTCTTCAGGCATCTGCTTGGTAAAGCCCTGGAGGGAGGACATGCCCAGAAAAGCTGGTTAATATTCAATGATCACCTCCTCCAAGCTCAGCAGCAGTGCATCCCAACAAAGAGGAAGTCTGGCAAAAGCACCAGGAGGCCTGCATGGATGAACAAGGAGCTCCTGGAAAAACTCAAACAGAAAAAGGAAACCTCCCGAGGGTGGAAACAAGGACAGGTAGACTGGGAGAAATGCAGAGAAACTGTCCAAGCAGCTAGGAATCAGATTAGGAAAGCTAAAACCCTGATAGAATTAAATCTGGCTAGGGATATCAAGGACAAGAAGAAAAGCTTCTGTAGGTGCATCGGTGATAAAAGGAAGACAAGAGAAAATGTGGGCCCTCTCCAGAAGGAAACAAGAGACCTGGTTAACCAGGATATGGAGAAGACTAATGTATTTAACAACTTTTTGCCTTGGTCTTCACCAGCAAATGCTCCAGCCATACAGCCCAAGTCGCAGAAGGCAAAGGCAGTGACTTGGAGAATGAAGAACCACCCACTGTAGGAGAAGATCAGGCTCAAGATGATCTAAGGAAACTGAAGGTGTGTCAGGTCCCACTCTCCCATAGCAGAAGGGAGAAGTGACTCAGATTTGCTGATTCCCCTGGTTGGATTTAGGTGAAATGACCCCCAAGGTCCAGAAACACAATGTCTTTATTCCGGGCAATAATAATAATTTGCAATTTTCAACAATGTATTAAGGTAAGCCACCGGGGCGGGGGGCTGAGGTGGATAAGAAAAGGAAAGGAGACAGAGGAAGAGAAAAGAAATAAGACAGAAAAAGAGAATTCAGCAATCCTGGATCCAGCATTGGTCCAGCTGATGGAGGTACCTAGTGTGAAGAGTCCCCTGAACCTTTGGGGAAGCCCCTTTAGATATGGTCTTTATCTACCCCTAACATGCCTTCTTCACTTTTCATGTAAATTAGCTCATGTGCATAGTTTTAGTTTTCAGAACATTTGACTTTTGAGGAAGGGGTTTCGTGCATCGGGGGCACACCTCTCCCTACCACTATATAATTACTAAGGCTCAGGCAGGTCCAAAACTCAGGGAGGCCTCTGCCTGCTTGCATTTCGGTTTATTGTTGCAAAATTACCATATTCTCAGCCAACTGGCTTGGTCATCACGGTGATCTCTGCGGATGCTTCACTTTTTGAGAGAAACTTCTCAGGTGGGGTGGGTTTTTTTGAGCTTTACAAGGTGCTTAAGTCCATGGGACCTGATGAGATGCATCTGCAGGTCCTGAGGGAACTAGCAGATGAAGTGGCTAAGCCACTGCCAATCACATTTGAGAAGTCAGCAATTCAGTGAAGTTTCCATTGACTGGAAAAAGGGAAATTTAACCCCGATTTTTAAAAAGGGAAATAAGGAGGACCTGGGGAACTACAAGCCAGTCAGTCTCACCTCTGTGCCAGGCAAGATCATGGAACATATCCTCCTGCAAACTATGCTAAGGCAGGTGGAAAATAAGGTGACTGGTGACCACCACCGTCTCTTCACTAAGGGCAAACGGTGCCTGAAAAATTTGGTGACCTTCTACAATGGAGTTATAGCATTGGTGGATAAGGGAAAAGCAACTGACATCACCTACCTGGACTTGTGCAAAGCATTTGACACTGTCCCTCATGACATCCTTTTCTCTAAATTAGAGAAACATGGATTTGATGGATGGATGGTAGATAAAGAATTGGATGGACGTTTGCAATCAAAAAGTTGCAGTCAATGGCTCAATGTCCAAGTGGAGACCTGTGACAAGTGGCGTTCCTCAGGAGTCAGTATTGGGACCAGCATTGTTCAACATCTTTGTCAGCAACACCAGTCAACGGGACTGAGTACATCCGCAGCAAGTTTACCTATAACACCAAGCTGTGTGGTGCAGCTGACACACTGGAGGGAAGGGATGCCACCCAGAGGGACCTTGACAGACTTGAGAGGTGGGCCAGTGTGAACCTCATGAAGTTCAACAAGGCCAAGTGCAAGGTCCTGCACTTGGACTGGGACAATCCCAACCACAAATACAGGCTGGGCAGAGAATGGAATGAGAATGGCCCTGAGGAGAAGGACTTAGGGGTGTTGGTTGATGAGAAGCTCAATATGACCCAGCAATGTGCACTGCAGCTCAAAAAGCCAACCATATCCTGGGCTGCACCAAAAGAAGCATGACTAGTACGTCGAGGGAGGTGATTCTGCCCCTCTACTCTGCTCTTGTGAGACCCCTGCATTCAGCTCTGGCATCCCCAACATAAGAAGGACATTGACCTGTTGGAGTGAGTCTAGAGGAGGGCCACAAAGATGATCAGAGGCTGGAGCACCTCTCCTATGAGGACAGGCTGAGAGAGTTGGGGTTGCTCAGCCTGGAGAAGAGAAGGCTCCAAGGAAATCTTATAGCAGCTGCCGGTACCTAAAGGGGGCCTACAAGAAGGCTGGAGAGAGACCTTTTAGAAGGGCATGTAGTGATAGGACAAGGGATAATGACTTCAAACTGAAAGAGGGTAGATTTTGATTAGATATTAGGACGAAATTCTTTACTGTGAGGGTGGTGAGACACTGGAACACATTGCCCAGAGAAGCTGTGGGTACCGCATCCCTGGCAGTGCTCAAGGCCAGGCTGGATGGGGCTGTGAGCAACCTGGTCTAGTGGGAGGTGTCCCTGCCCGTGGCAGGGGAGTTGGAACTAGATCTTTAAGGTTCCCTCCAACCCAAACCATTCTATGATTCTGTGAAATAGATTGCTTCGATTGAACTGCCAAAGAGCCTTCAAAGAGCAGAAGTTTGAGGCACTCTTAAATTAGGTTAAAAATCAGTGATCTATGGCTGAAATTTTAGAAAATTAGAGTTCATTAATCCTCAAATCTTGAAATGCTTTATTAGTTTCCATGGATTGTACTTCTGGTTACTTTTTAATACCTATTTTTGCTTTTGGAACTTATGACTTGAATTGATTCAAGCCATTTTATGTTTGAGTTCTATATATCATGAGAGGGTGGATTGTATTCAGGCATAAATTATTGGGAATTAAGTACAAAAATGACTTTAAAAATCTGTCCTTAATGTGTATACATAACTCCTACTGTAACTGATCTTGTGTTAGATAATCTTTGTAAGTCCAAAGGAAATTTTTATTTCAAATTCTGGAGAATTTAATTAATAAATATGGGAACATAAATCAAGAATAATATGTTGTTGAAGAATAACAAATAGGTAAATTGTGCGGGTGCATCTATACCTCTGTTTTGTCTCTGTGCTTACAATTGCTAAGAAAAAAAAAGTAATTGTACATTATTTATTATTCATTTTGTAACATTACTTGTTTTTTTCTGTACAGTAACTTCATTAAAATTCTTGCCTTCTAGCCAAGGTCAGAGAAGAAAAGGAAAGAATATTCCTCAACAATAAAAATATTACAAGCATCTTGCTGAAGTATGACAATTTTAGGAAACAGACTTGAGATCCTTATGATGTGACCAAGAATATCACTTTTTAGTTCTGAGTGGATTTATTATCCATGAAAGATACCAGACTGATGATACTGAAGATGAAATTACTTTATTCATTGACATATATGCTTCAACACTGACCTGTGAAAGCTTTCTCAAGGGGAGGGAAATAGTCAGATATTCACTTTTGGCTAGACACTATCATGTTTGATGAATGGTATCTTACTGTAGGAGGACTCCATTGGGACTAAATAAAATAAAAAGCAGCTGCTAATGTAAGGGTAGAACAATCTTCCTTTTAGCTGTGTCAGATAGATGAAGATGTGAAGTTTCAAAATGTGGACTTTGTGCATCCTGTGAATGTTGAGGAAAATCTGTATCATGACAGTCATTTATTCTGGGTGACATAGTCAAGAGAAGTCTCTTCACCCCATGCAAGGTGAAGATTTTTGGGTTAGGTCTGGTTCAATTTTCAGAGTGAGGTCCTTTCAGCAGTTCTGAAAGCTCTGGCAATAGACTGGAGAAGCTGCAGGGAGGTACACTCTATATGTCTCAGCTGCCACTGTAATCCCAAACTGCATTTATTTAAACAGTTGTTGCATCAACCCTTCTCAACTGTATTTGCAATCAGAATAACTGGCAGTAAAATGCTTGTGTGTTTACATTAATTCTCCAAAAGCCAGTGACTGGATAGGTAAGCCATTATCAGTTCACTTTCATAAAGGCTTCTCCTTTCCATAGTAAATTTTCAGATAAAGTTGGTATGGTCCTCTGTTTATGTAGAACCATCCATGTGGCTAATGGGAAAATCAGTGCTGAATGAGGTGTGGCTTGTGAATGTGAAGAAGAATCTAAGATAACAGTCAGACTAGAGGATTTTGTTTTGAAACAGTAGTCTTAAAAAGGATGACAAAACAGGGTCATTTTGTATCAAGCTGAAATACATTCATTTTTCTGGAAAAAAATACTCTGCTTTTGAAGTTATTCTGCCTTTTATTCAAGCTAAGAAAGGCAAATTTCAAAGCAAAAATGCAGTGATATGTTTAGTATTTTAAAGAATAAAATTTTATCTTCACATAAATATTGACGGTTGCAGGATGACATTATGCAAGAAGCAAGGATACAGATGATTTGAACTTCTTGTCAATAAAATGCAAGGGTCATGAAATCCATCTCTTGATTTTAGACCACTGTGTGACTTTGAGTATATTTCAGTCTTCTCCCTCAAATATTTCTGCTTTAGCACCTACCTATATTCTAGGCCCATACAATCATGAATACTTTTGGTTAGCTGAAATGCCAGACACACACAAATTTATTTGCTCCCAGCTTTGGCAATTTTTTGCTAAGACCAGGAAAGAGATCCTTTTTGACTCTCAGAGGGGAGACAAAGATTCTTCACAGTGTTCTGTAGAAGTGCTTCCGCGAGTGAGATTTTGCCAAAGCTTCTCTATAGAAGTCAAATGTCCCAGTACATCTCTAGGTATGGTAATCTATTTATCTCCTAGTGAGCATATAAGAGGATTTCACCAGAGGATTTTCAAGGGGAAAAGTAGAGTTGACTCTCACCTCATGCCTCTCTCTTTGTAAAATCCCTGTTTCCAGATTTATCTAGCTAAAAGCAAGAAAAAAAATCCATACCCAAGTCTGATGGTTTTTTGGCATTTTTTTTCTTTTCTCATGAGTGCCAGCACTGATTTTCAATAATCCTTCACAACTGAAAAAACTTAAAATACATTTTTCTCTGCATTTCAGCCTATTACTGTTATACCACACACACTTTCATGTGCTGTGCCCGACTATGTCTTCAATATAGGTATGTTAATCCCCCTATTGACACATGCAAATTAATAGTAAGGTTCTGGTATGGTCATGTCTTGTTTAAAGACCAGTTTTGTTATTTTCTTCTTGATAAACAGCCTGTCTTCTTTAATTGGAGTAGCATAAGGCCAGAAATGGCTTAAAACATCTTATACTGACAAGCAAAAATGAATTTTGCATCTGAAGAGGAGCAGCTCACCTGAGGATCAGGCATTTGGAAGCTACAGCTGACAATAGCAAAACCAGCCCAGCAAAAAGGAGCAACCCAGCTGGAGAGAGAGGAGAGAGAGAGTGGCTGCCACATAGCTGTACATGATGCTCGATTACACTTGTTTACTGCATTTTTTTTCTCATAAATTCACTATAGGTCAGGAGCATTCTGCCTTTAGGGCCTGAAGAGGAAAATTGTGGTCAGAGTCCCTGAAGTAACAGTATTTACAGCTGGTTTTGGTGCCTGCTTCATTCCATTCCCAGATGCTTATAGGTACTTCTGAGTATGATGAGGCCAAACCTTATGTGATGGGTGATGCAAGAATGAGAAGAGTAAGGACTATCCAAATGTCCAGTAAGATCCAGCTAAACTGCAAAATAAGCAGCTGGCCAAGTATGACTTATTGATCTTCTCTAATTACTCTCTCTAGCTATGTCCCTCTTGTCACCATATACCCACCACAACAGACCCAGCTGGTGTCTGGGATCTATGATTGTAGAGGAACGAAGCAGGTTAATTAACATTGATAATATACAGCTGTGGGCTGGCTTCAGGGGCGGTGTGTTGGCTGATGTGGGTAAGGTACAGCTGTGGCTGGTTCCTGCTAAGTAGTTAAATAGCTCTAAGGGGGATGGAAGAAGGGCAGCCAAAGAAGAGGGACCTGGAAGATGCAGAGGGAGAGTGCCCTGGAGGTAGGAGAGGCATGAAGCAGGGTAGACTGGCCTGAAGAGTATGAAGAAACGGCACGAATGGTAGGTGAGCTTTTGAAACCTTGTGGGGGATTGGTGGCCATGCCAGGGCAAGGTGTAGGAACTACTTACTCAAGTTAACCTGGTATGGGATGATAAAAACCTTGTTGCAGCCTACTAGTTTGTTTGTGCTGCAATATATGATGAAACATATATGCATCTTCAAGGGTCTGCAGTGTGTAATAATGACATCTTTCCTGCATGTACTCCACATCATGATTAAACAAATACAAGAAATAAAAAGTCTTATTTTTTCTTTATTGTGGGCTATCTTACCCTTTTTTCCTAGCATGTTTATCTAGTACTAACTCTTTGCTATTGTAATATAGCAACAATGTCATCATATTCATTTGATTTCAACTGGCAATTGTATTTTCTTACAAATAGTCAATCTTGACTTGTATTACTTTTCTCAGCTTTCCTACTGTCATGATGAAGGGATGGTGCATTCTTGCAAGACTACAGGTTAAAGTTACAAATGTATAAAGATAGAAAACAGTCTATATATATCTCAAACCGTTGACAATTTACTTGATTTTTTTTTAAATTTATTGAAAAAATCAGTTTCAAATTTGTCTTGTCCTTTGTGCATTTGCTGTGTTTTCAGGTTTCACTGTAACTGTTCCACAAGTTTCTCACTGATATTTTTTCTGAAGAGTAATGGAACATTTTAATTCTGCTTCCAACAGCCTGACTAGATGTTAGCGTGTAATTTTCTCTGTAAAATCTCACTGCTCGGAGCAAGGTATCGCATCACAAAAGCATATTCATAACAATCTGAAAGTTCTTAAGTTGATGTGTATGACTTCTGGGGCAGGTAGCAGTTTTGACTATTATGTGGAAAAGCACGAGAGCTACCAGGAGCTTTGTTTACCTAAAAGTTGTTTTAATGCTGCTGATTTTTTTTTTTTTGTATCTCTACTGATTCTAATGCAAAGATATAGAGATTACCTATGGACATGTGCTTGTCTTGCACACTTCAGTTTGGTTCCGCCACATCCTTTTTCAGCACTGGGTTTTAAGGATTTAGCCAGTTTAATTTGCAACAGTAGTCAGGTGTTGAAAACTTCAGAGAAAGGCAGACATTTCCCTGTGATTTGCATATAAGAATTTCTTCTATAAAATAATTTCAAAATAAATGTTTCATTCTAATCTCAGGCAAACTCTGTATACGCAGAAGCATAATGATTTTGCACATTTAATACACCTTATACTCTCGCATATACATAATCTTCTGTGTAATTACTAATTTATTTAGAACAGTAGAATGACGTAACAATGAGTTCCACAGATTAGAGACTCATAATTTTTGTCAGTTGCCTTTGAATATCTTTTGTCTAACTGTCATATGATAAGCTACACAGGAGCAGTTAGATAACCTTAGTTATATCATTATGTATTATGTACAGGTAACACCTTGCCTAATATTACTTGTTTCCAAAAACTAAGTAGTGCACATTCATAAATATTATTGCATAAAAGTCTTTCTGTTCTGCTGATATCTAATTTCTTTTCCTGGATTATTTCTCTTTTCTCTGTATCTTGAATAAGGAATGATCAGAAATATGAGCAGTAAATTACATGGGGAAAAAATACCTTGCAATTTTTCTTCTTGTTGAATTAAATGTTGTATAGGTGTGGGCAATTTAATATACAACTTGCACATGTTAAACCATCTTACTTACCTTCTACTAAAGTGAAGAAATGATCATTCAATGGTACCAAATAGACAAGTAAGATGAATAAGTTTTAATTTGCTGCAACAAAAGTTTTAATCACCTTACATATGTAGAGACTGCCCTCAACAGGAGATAATCACTAAGAAAACCAATTTTAGCATGTAATATTCTAGATCTCAGAGAAGGTTAGACATGAAAATTTCAGTTAATGAAACAGTCTGTTCACATTCTTAAGTGTCTGTTGTTCTTGTTTTGTGTGTTTGGTTTTTTTTAAATATAGGTACATGCTAATTAGTAGAATACCATTTTGCACATGATTTTGCTTCATCATCTTTTAGTAACATTAGACTTTCCAAGACCTAAGGGACAAATTTACACATTGAAGAGACAGCCATATAGCTACTTTATAACTCTAAATCTTGCAAATCAACACAGAAAATTAAGGTAATTTTGTTTGGTTTCTCTCATATCAAAACAATGTTATGGAATTAATGCTTGGGAAAGCCAACAGAAGGTAATGGACAATGACTTTATTGTCCTGTTTATTCCTGTCTTCTATGCCATCCTTCAGAGGATTTACTGGAAGGAAATGTTATGATAAACTCAACTTAGCAAATTTGGTCAAGGTATTTATGAATGCTTCTCTGGTAAAGTTTATATTTTTTCATATTATACTGGAGAATGAAGATGTATTTTATGACAGCTGCTTCTGTTTTTCTACAGGGTCCAGCAAAATTGCACTTTTACTGTTGTTTTCAGATGGAAAAGAAACACAGACAGACATACAACTTTATGGAATTATCTAATGTGCTAATGCTGAAAAGCCCAAAACACTGACTGTCTCCCTACTATGCAAGATGCTGTACAAACACACAAAAAATACAAGTCTGTCTCAGAAATGTGACAATCAGATCTGCGTGCTTTGAAGGAAATAAGTAGTAGTATTCTAAGGGAAAGGGTAGATAAGTGAGTTGAAATATTATTACCCTTATGTCAAGTCCTTGTTTTCTCATGTTACAAGGCACCTGAGGTTGGCAGTCCAGGAAAAAATGTGGTATTAAAAAGAAATATTTTAGGATTTCTTGATTTCTGGGAAAGAGCACAGTTACCTCAGCCTTGTGAAGTACTCGAAGAAAATGGACATGCTCTGCATGGGTGCACTGTGGTTCCTGCTTAGCACACCTGATATGATCAAAGCCTACAGCAATCTAACCAACAGTCTTTCCACAATATCTTGTCATGTTTGATTTCAATACAATATCATGAGTACAACTTGTGATAAATGTGCTCCTTCTGAACACAAATTACGTAAGGACAATATTCTTTTTTGGTTCCTAAATTTAAGGCAGTGCAACAAATATCAGCCTGAAGCAGAGCAATTTGTTTCTCTTCATTGAGGAGATAGAGCAGCCATGCAGTCTTCCCTCAGCTGTGATTAAAAACCACATCTTCACTGTCCAGAAAGCCTGAGTACTCCTGAGGCTATCTCTTAGAATGATCCTGTTATCAAAGTGATCAAGAGAGATATCAAATACAAAATACATGCATTCTTCCAGAATCAAATACTAAAAATTGGGAGAACCTATTTCTTGGTGAATGACCAAACTAGGTCAAGTTCACACTCCATTTTTCCCTCTTTTCTTCCATGAAACTTGTATTCTTTCCTTCACAGTGGGAAGTGGTACAGATGGAATAGGTTTTCTTCCCTAACTAAACCTATGACACAGCACCCAGTTCACCCTTTTGGGAAGTTAAGTTCTGAGTCTGAACATCCTCAGGCTAAAGAGAAACCTTGCACTGCATTTTAATCTTCATTAGTGGGTAATCTAATATCCAAGCCACTATGTAAAAGTCAATTAGCACTACTAAGTTGGTTTAAGTTACTATAATTGCTTAACTGCTTACTAAAGCAAAATTATATGTGTTAGGTGTATTCAAACAGTATCTTCAAGTGACTTGGGAACTATACTGTATGGAATATGGATCATCAAAAAACACAGCCTCCAGTCATGTTCTGAATATGTTCTTAAACCAAGTTGTTGATGTCTTTATTTGGAAAATGGCTATTCAAGTAAAAACACACCATGGAAAATGTAGGCATCAGCTAATCAAGGTTATTTTGCTATTTTGGATATAGGCATATCAAGACTATTCTTTTTGTAACTGTTAGAGTGCTTAAAAAATGGACTGGAAGTGATTTTTGTGGCGTTATTCAGAGCAAAATCTACAGTCTGAACTCAGGATTCAATCCCTGCAGTCTTTTGTACAGCATCACTTCTCACTTTGAGATGGTTGATATGCTGTACAACATTCCAAGTTTTTTATGTTATGTATTTCATTTTCCTTGAAAAATACAACAGAAAATACAGACTATTTAGAAAGGTATTTTTTTCCTAGAGCTTTAAATAGCTGACAAAAGGGGCAGAAGGGCAAAAGTGATGAAGTTATTCCACTGACACCTAAATTAGCTATTCACATATTTTTATATTAGCAGAAATCTAAGAGAGAAATAGAAATCTTAAAGATGTTTTTGGAGAAAGCATAAAGGGATTAAGCATAAACTCTTAAGAAGCCTTGATTACTCTTTAATGCAAATATATTAATAATGAGAACAAAGGAAAGGAAATTGTAATTGCTTTTCTAGGTTGACCACATGATATCAACTTTACGGCTCTCTTGTGTTTCCACATTTCCCAGCAATGTGGGATAAAAAAGGGTTCTCATTTCCTTTGCCTTCTGCCAAGGAGAGCTGGTTTGCCTCTGTCTTCTCTTAGCTGAGTAGTAGTGGTACTGTGCATTTCTTTTTTATTCTTCTGCTTAAATTTGAATTCTGGCCAAGGAGACAGAGAGGAGAGCAGTGGCACTTTGCTCATTTTCTTTTCTTGCATCTTTTCCCCTGTCACCCTAACTACCTGAAGGTATATATGCATCTCTGAAAGGAAAATGATCTAATCCCACAGTTCACCATGAAGAGAGCTGGCAGGTAAATAAATGAAAGACAGGTTTCTAATGTTCTTTTATGTGGTGAATTCTTTGCCCTACAATCTTAGAGGTCTAGAAGTGGACCATCGCCAACTACTGCTTCATTTCAGATCTCCTTTGTTTAAATTTCTTATGTTTAATCAGATAAAATGATACACTGTGCTGAGCAAACACTGATGAGTTATCCACTAGTAATCTTTTCCTACAACAAAAAAGATCTCTCCTATGGCTCTGTCTTCATGGAGTTCTTTGGGTTTGAATCAACATAGCTGAAATAAGAGAAAAAAAGATAAAGGTTTCTAGTCACAAGACCTCCAACACAGAAGTATTCCTTTGTATTCGTTCATTGGGGTCTTGGGAGGCTTATATTAGTGGGTTTTTTATGCATTTTGTGCACTGTGTTTGAAATGCTATATAGGTGCAGCAGCACTGAAAATGTCTACCCTATTTTTTCCCAAACTGCCTTTTTTTCCTGAGCCAACGAGATACTTTATACTAAAAAGCAATTCTTATTGGGTTCTTGGTTTTAAAGATTTAGACTTTTAAATCAGAACAGTCCATTTTTAACACATGGTTTGATAGCACAGTTTACTGAATTTCATGCAGTTATGCATAGCAGAATGCCTTTTAACAGTTAAATAATTATATGACTTGATAGTAAGACTTTACACCACTGTAACCTGATTGAAGTCTCTAATCAGTAGTGCAAAACTATTGAGAACTAAGGATAAAAGGCTTTAAGGATAACAGAAATGCCTGATGTATATCTTTATAACTGTCCATACTGAAAAACACCACTTGCTGGATTTTTCTGAGCAATCCATAATGTTGCAGATCAGTGTCCAGTTTTTTTGGCTGTTTCCTTTCCTCTTTGATACCAGTACACTCTCAACTATTTTTTTATCCTGTAAGTCATTGTTAAAAATACCACTAAGCATAGTTGGAAGACATTTCTCCCTCTGCCGCCCCCCCCCATTTCTGAAAAAAAAAAACCAAAAAACCAACCAACCAACCCAATCAAACCCAAAACCAAAACACTCATAGTACATCTTCACTATGGTTTGCATCTGCAGTCAAATAACAGTTAATAACAGCCATAAAATTTGTCTGTTTATATCTTACTTCTCCCCCATTTTCTTTACATACTCTTTTTTGGAATCCATTAATAGAAATGTTGCTGGACTAGTTGTTTTTCTCCTTTCCCATGCTTTTCTGTTTTGCAGTCTATTCTGCCTAACAAATAAATAAAGCATTAACTATTATCTGATATCTTACAGACCTCCAATAGTCCACAGGCCACAAGTTGCAAGACACTGCACTAATGTACTTAAGAAACGTGTCAATCAATTTCTAACCCATTAGCAATTATCTTTAAGACCTCCCACAGGACCAGAGAAGATGGACGAGTGTATGGCTCCTTGCTAAGGAAACCTTTGTGAACAGAACAGTATACAGATTACTTCTGAAGCCCATAAATATACCAGGGCAAGTGCTGAATAATCTGCGAGCACCTAGCAAGTAACAGGGTGATAATTAGAATAAACATATTGCCAGGCATTTGTATCAATGCATATTGTAAGACCTTGTCACCTTCTATGAGGTGGTAACTGATGCAGAAAATCAGGAATTTAGAATCTTCTAAAAACTTTCTGATAAGTATTTTTACACTGATTCATATGACTGATAGGAATTTGTGGTAGACATGACAATATTGCAACATGGTGGCCATAGACCAGCTGACAAAAATATATTCCAAAAGATGTAGTACTTATTTACAAATTTTGAAGGAGGAATCAAGTGTCCTAAGTCCTATACCATTCAATATTTTATTAATAATTCATTTTCATTGTAAGTGGAATCTTGGAATAAATCAATGAACGTGGGAATGGGAGAGGCTGTGCTGGTCTCCTGTCTTGAAAGGGATCAATGAGCAGCACTGGGAAACATCAGAGATGATTTCTTAGTTCTGTTTGGTCTGGCAGCAGACTTCAGGAAGCAGTGTCAAGTTTTAAGCACATGTTACAAAACTAGAGACCAAGAGAGAACAGCAAATAAAACTATTAGTTTTAGCAAAATAATAGAAAAAGCTGATGTTGGTGGTGGGTAAGATTTACTGAGCTGAGGAAGGGCATGCTGAGAATTAACCATTTATGGACTTAAATTTTCCATTTATGAATTTACAAAGGTTTCTTGTTCTACATGTCTTTTGAAGACAGAATGAGAAATAGTAATCTGAATTTTTTATCAGAAAAGACTTTTTTCGAGGGACTTTCATTCTAAGAGTACAGTTGAGCACTAAGGGATGAAAGCTGTAAAATTCTTATAATTAAAATGAACACACGTTAGACAGACACCTGACTAGGACAATCTAGATGTACTGTCTTTTGTCATAGGATGAGAGAAGGGACCGCAGGAGTTCTTCAAGACATTTTTCCAACCTGTGAATTATGTGTTTCACCAATCAGAAAGATAATTTACTAAGAATTTTTAACTCCTCCTGAATGTTTATGGTGACTAGCTAAAATGTGTGTTGTCTCCTTGTTCTATATGTATTTAGTTAGGAGAAAAACACTTACATTGTCTGTCATATTGTAAGTAGAGAGGATCAGAAAATCCTATGTTTTACAAACATTTAATTTAACCATGTTGCTGAGATATTGCCATAACTCATCCTTTTTCAATGGAATGTAATTTATAAGGATAATTAAATTTTACTGTGGAGTTGAACTGGTGTCTACTTTAGTACTCTGACCACCTCTTCTGAAAAGAAATTACCATTATTAGTGCCCAAGTGAGTAAACATCAAATGATAGTTTTCTGAAAAAAAATCACAACACCAAATTCTTTTGCAGCTGAAATTAATTTGTGTCCAGTTTGTGTCCAACTGCTAGGTCATCTGCAATTACAGCTTCATGACATGTCTGGGAAATAAATAACTAATTAGACAAAATTAAATTGGATTAATTTAAAGATTAGATATGTAATCTGTTTTACCTGGTTGTAAGAGTCTGCTATATTAGCTGCAAACATGATCAAAGTTCTTATACTTGCTTAATTAAGACTGCAATTTTCCAATTATATTTACAAAGATTTGTTGTGCTTATCCCAAAACGGTCACTTTTTTTTTTGGTGTTACATTAAAGCTTTAAGTCCATTATGTTATATATATAAATATCTCTAGGTACTTCCATTGACTATGTAACTCATTATTTGGATGTGAATTGGAGTGGAGACAATCTTTTCATTTCTAAATCAATCATTGCTTTGTCATTCAGATCTTTTCTGAATATTTGTCTGTACTGTAATCACTTGTCATGGTTTAACCACAACTGACAGCTAAATCCCACACAGCAGCTTGCTCGCTCCTCCTCTGGTGGGATGGAGAAGAGAATCAGAAAGGTAAAAAAGTGAGGAAAGTTGTGGGTTTAGGTGAAGTTTGGTAGGCAAAGCAAAAGCCGCGCACCCAAGCAAAGCAACAAGGAATTCATTCCCCACTTCCCTGGGCAGGCAGGTGTTCGGCCATCCCCAGGGCAGCCGGGCTCCGTCACACATAACCGTTACTTGGGAAGACAAACGCCGTAATGCCAAATGTCCCCCCCTTCCTTCTTCCCCCAGCTTTACATGCTGACCGTATGGGATATCCCTTTGGTCAGTGTGGGCCAGCTGTCCCAGCAGTGTCCCCTCCCAGCTCCCTGTGCCCCCCAAGCCCTCTCACTGGTAGGAGGGGTGAGAAGCTGAAAAGGGTCTTGACTCTGTGTAAGTGCTGCAATAGCAATAATGAAAACATCCCTGAATTATCAACACTGTTTTCAACACAGTTCCAAAACATAGACCCATACTAACTACTATGAAGAAAATTATCTCTATCCCAGTGAAAGCTAGCACATAGCTATCATTTTTTATATGATATGCAATCAAATAAAATACTAACAAAAATACTTTGCATTTTCTTCCGGTTTCCTTAATATATCTTGGGTTTTCTTCTTTTTCTGGCTGTTTTTCATCTATTATTATGATTATACTTTATAATTTATAGAATGCATTAGAGAGTAAGCCTATCATATATTATATTCCAGTGATCCTGCTCCAGTAGGTGCAATCCCTGAAATGTATTTCATTTGCATTGCAATGATCTCTGAATAAGCACACTATTTTCAAATAAAATATTTTAGTCACAGAATCATGTTTATGTAGTAGTTCAGACTGGAGTGAACTTCAGTAGGTCTTTTGTCCAGCCTCCTGATTAAATTCAGGTGGAGTGTTCCCATTCACCTTCTTCACCTTTATGTGCACAATGAAAGTTGTGAAGAGGAATAGCTTCTTGATTTTCCCAAAGACCAAACTGGGGCTGAGCAACCTGTAGCTCCGCAGGTTGTCCCTCCTGCCTATTTTGGAGATGGGTGCAGTAATGGCCTTTCTCCAGCCAACAGGGACCTTGCACATATTCACAACCTTTCAAAAACTACATAAGTGGCCCAACAATGATATTAGCCAAAGAAACTAGATTTTGACAGCTAAGAAGGTGGGATTCAGCTCCAGATGAAGTCTTCTAAATTTAGGTATCAACAGTAGGTGTCTATAAACAAGCTAGATATTTAAGCTTCTCTTCTAGAAGCACTTTAAATCTTGCCTATTGGCAGGCAGCTGACTTGCTCCTTGGGTGCCATTGAGTGTTTTGACTACTTGTTGAGTTACTAGAATGGAAGTTTAGATATTTAGTTCACAAGTAGAAACTTCCATATAAAAATAAATCTTTAGGTGCCTTCATTGCAAACAGCATTCTACCATGGTGTCAGTGAAAGATAACAGACGCATTAGAGTGTCATAGTGTATCTTTCATAGGATAATTAAAATGAAGAAACTTCTTTGAGTAAAAGAATTAAAAAAAATATTTGGTTTCTTATTGATTAGAAAATATCTGCCTTAAATTCTTGTGCTTAACATCATTTTAAACACATTAAAATCATTTTTAAGTGTTCAAGATTTTTCCATAAAGCACAGAAGCACATGTAAAACCATAATTTCAGTACTACTGAGAGGCATGAAAAAATTCTCTGTCTATCTCCACTCAAATACAGGGTCCTTACATCTCAAAGATTATTATTAGTAAAGATGCATCATTTGTTGTTTCAGATATGTCCTTAGTAATTATCCCATGGCTCCTATTCCCTTGCATAACAGTTTAATATGGGACACTCCATTCCAATCTGCCAATCAGGAGCAGTTTCATTACTCTTTCCCACATTCAGTCATAATGTGTCTATGGAATGCTAATTATACCTTCTACTCTTAAGGTCATATACAATTGGAATAAAAAAAATATTTTATAGCTGGGAGAACCTCAGTACCTGGAACTCCATGGGCTTAATGATGTATAAATAGAAGAGAAGAAGCTGGCCTCTCTCTCTCTCAAAGTTTATAATCTAAGTAAGTGAAAGGGATAGTGATATATAAACAGAGTAAGTGTATTTGCCAAGGCATAAAAACTAGTAATAAATCCTTTTTTCCAGGGAGCTGGAAGTCCACAAGGAAGAGTGTAAGGACAAAAACTGAGCAAGTAACAAAATGAGCAGTCAGGTAAGGTAAGCAACTGAGAAAAATATTTAGCTTTTTCATTAGTGTTCACAATTCACAAACAGAAGCTTACAGAGACTCTCATTTGAATCTTTCTCTACAGGGGTGGTGTTTCAAATTGAACAGCAAGCAGAACTTAGCAAAAAATGAACAGTATCAAGTTGCCACTGATATTCACTTAGGATTAGGGGAAAAAAAACCCACAACTGTTTAAAGCTGTATGGGTATAACGGGACTGGAGGATAACAAAGGTGATGCCAGTTTTACCAATGATGTTCATGAGAAATCCTGAGATCTATGAACAATTTAGGTCTTATGCCTGTAGCTACCCTACTAGTTAAAAAAGTGTAAGAAAAGATAGGATTAGTGAATAAAAGTGAAATTCAAGGAAACAGTCTTCCCCCTCTGTAAAGGGATATCATACTTGACAAACTCATTAGTTTCTTTGTGGGAGTCAAGACAGACAAAAAAGACGTGGTTTGCTGAGATTTCCAAAATATATTTGACAAGGTTCCTCAACAGGTGGTCTCCAAGAAAATATACTACTGTGAGATAAAATATAAGGCCATTGCAAGGAAACCTGCCTCTTCAAAAGGAGAGAAAGCAGGAGGTAATGTTTTATTTTCCCAGTGGAGATTGGTTACTAATGGAGAAAGGGGATCTGTGCTTGTGCCTGTGCTATTCATAAACACCCTAGGAAAAGGGGAGACAGTGAGGTGATAAAGTCTGCTAATAGCACTGAATGTCCATGTACAACAATTCAAAGTATATCTATCTAAAGTAGTTCCCTAGGGAAAAAATAATCCAAATCTTCCATACACATTGATGACTCTGAGCAATTAGAACTCAAGAAAGAGATCTTGACTTGTAGTAAGTAACTGTGCTATAACATCAACTCCGTGATCAGTAACAAAGCAAAATCAAACACTTTAGGAATGACTAGGAGAAGAGCAGAGAGTTGTGTTAAAAAGAGAAGACATCATGTTGCACTATGCAAATCTATCTGCCCTCCTCTTGAATAATACGTAGATATCTGACTTATCCTATTAAGGAAAGGGTGTATTAGTTTTAGAAAGAAAAGACACAGAAAAAAGTGACAGGATTTACTTCCAGACAGTAAGGAACCATTCCCCAAGCAAAGGAACCACTAAAGAGAAAGACATTCTTCAGTCTGCTAAATTAATGTGGGGAGGAAATGGACAAAGAGATGCAACAAGAGATCTACAAAATCATAAATGACATAGAGAGTATGAATGGGGAAAGATTTGTCACTGCCTCTTCAAATATAAAAGTTAGGGAGCCTCAAATTAAACAATACAATGTTTAATACAATGGAGCTGTCTGGCACAAGTTACTTTGAATGTCAATAAGCACCAAAGGCTTCTGAACGCAACTCTAAACTCACAGAGATATTAATGTGAAGATAATCTGCTGAAGGCTATTATACACAAAGATACACCACCTTGCTCATAAAGTTCGTGGTCTGCAAATATCTGGGAGAGTACTGGAGACCATCCTAGCAAAAACATTCCTCTTTTCACTAATCTTTTCCTCATACTTTCACCTACACGTCTATTATTAGCCTTCATCACAGACCAGATACCAGATTTGACAAGCTTTTGATTTGATGACTCTTCCAACACTTCCCAACAGTTTGTGCATTTTCAAGTACAGTTTCCAACTGTATGTGAAATAACAGGTTCTTCCGTTTGTCTACGCATTTCCTAAGCCTCTTCTGGTATTACCAACCCCCTTAAAGAAAACATAAAATCATTACTACTGAAATTTTTAGGTGGTACTACAGAATGTTTTGATAAAAATAGGAAATCATTATTTACACATACTGACTTGGATAGATTATAAGCAGAAAAAAATATAAGGATCTCCTAAATGATGAAGTTCTGTATTTCAGAATAGGGTTTCAATAAATTCTTTGTCATTACAAGTCTTTCTGTAGCAATCAGAAATTTCAGGATTGTTAAAAAAAATACTTGATGAAATATCTTGGTCTCTACAGATAGTCAGACAACATAATACCCTTAAAAGGCTTAGATCAATGAGTAATTAGCTCAGTTCTACACCCTCTGACTTTGGGGTCATGGTTCTGAGACTCATCACAAAGTCTAGACAAAAGTAGAGTCTGCTGAATCATTCTAATAGTTTTCTCTGCTTTTTATGTCATGCCTGTTGCCATGAGACTGAACACACAAATAATGAAAAAATCCTCCTCCCTTCAGCCTGGGCACTTTATACAGAATCCTTACATTTCAGCATCCACATTGATTCTCAGATCCTTTGCTTTTTTGCTTATTAGGTCGTTCATCAAAAATCCTCTTTGGCCTAAAGGTTGGGGAATCACAATGCCTTTAATGTTGCACTGTGTATCTCTGACCAAATAAATATCAGAGTGCATCTCATCATAACTGTCTGCCAATCTCTAGACCTGAAATAACAGCATTCTGCTAAGGTTATGCTTTGGATTTTATTTTTTACTACACTTAATGCTTTCTTTTTATCTGTTTTCTTAAGTGATGGATTCAGTTGTGCTACTGATGTGCTTTTCTTCTTGAGTTTACTAAAAGGACACAAGATGTCAGATACTTTCTGCATCTACTTTGCCTCTTTAGTTGAATTCTTTATTAATAAATTATTTGTAAGTCTTCCACATTTGTATTAGAATGCTTCTGTTGTTGCTCTGCATTGAAAACTGCTTTGATCTTTCCAGTTTGTTACCATGCCACCTTTCTGTTTTCTCCCATGAAATACACCTGCCCTCTTTAGCACTCACCTAATATCACAAAAGACTCTAAAAAAGGACCTAGGACAGTTACTAGGAGAAGCAGCCTGTGATGGAGCTTCCATGCAAACAGAAGATACAAGAAGACCAAGTTTAATTTGTGTTACATCCTTGGCATAAGACTAAATTTCTATAAGACTGTGGTCTGTTGGAGCTAAATTATCTGTTACGGCTACAATGTACTGTGGCTACAAAGATCAAAAGGCCAAAGGATGTTAGTACTGCAAACACCTTCGACATGTAAATGTAGCTTATGATATCAATATAAAAGTAAGGCTTGTTTTGAAAGGAATGGTGCTGTATGCTATTGCTTTTTGTCCACCTTCATTCTAATTAGTGTCTCCTACTTTTGGTCTCAATGCACACTGCTTTTCAATTATATATATGTGTATAATAAGCTGAAACTTGGAATACACTCTGCTGCTACACTCTCATACTAAAATAAAGTCACCAGCTGAGGTAAAAATGAAATTTCTGGTTTTGGTATTATATTAGTATTATACAATCTAGAACATTAGTGAATTAAGTCCTCTTTAGGAAACAATCAGCTTTGAGCTTTGCTGGGTACAAAAAAGCTCTTATACTCAAAAGATGTCTTTTGATCACCAAGTAGGAATAGCTGCAGAACTACTTTTCTTTTAATTCACTTTAGATTCCTTTGTTCAGTGTAAAAATAAAAATAGAATAAATTAAGTTTTACTAAAATGAAAATTAACTGGCCAAAATTTTGTGGTTTGCTATTTCTTTTGTGTATAAAGGCTATAAGTTGCTACTAATACCATTAGCTTTCCCTGTGCAAAGGTGGAAACGGATACAAAAGCTGCAAGACAGTGAAGCAGTGAACATGTTATTTTCAAGTAACATAGCATGTCATTTTCTGGAAATTATTCTGAAAACCACAATTCATGTATGATCCTTTGCTGTCTGATTTACAGTGCCACCATAACTCCTAGTAAAGTGCTTGCCATTTTTCTCAAGGAAAAAAAAATAATCTAAAATTAGAAGTTTTAAAACAGTTCATTATTTCCTTCCCTTATTTCTAAGGGACGGGAAAAGTCGGAGTAACAGTATTTCAATGGAAAGGCCTTTTCAATTTGGCAATATATATTTGTATGAGTAAACATGTAGTTTATGTGGAAACAATTCTGCTTGAACCAAATACAAAACAGAATGTATAATTGTGACTCCACTTTTATAGAAATGGAAAATCTGTAATACTGACAAGCTGAAGGCCCCTCCGTGTCCATTGTGTGAAAATCTTTCTGTTGTCTTCAAGAGGTATTTGACTTAACTTCTGCTGTGTAGCATGCCATATAGAACTATAAACATTTTTCTTCATGCTCATGTATGCTTAGAAATACAGCTATGTAACATTCTTGGGTTTGATTGTAGAAATGGTTATATGCATAAAAGCTTTCTGCAAAGTGAATCTAAACCCAAGAAATTTCAGGACAAACCCTGCACGATTGTGTGTCCTCAAAGGATCCCGTGCTTAGTTGAAGAAGCCCCATGAATCTGTTTCTTGGAATGTTTTTTGGGGTGTTTGCTGGGAGAGATTTCGGTAAACCCTATCTTCTGACATATGCAGGTCAGAGTTTGCTTCTTAGCAAGCTGCAGTCATTTCTTTAATTTCAGTGAAAGACTTCTAACTTGCCATTTCCTTAATTCAAGCTCTTCCTTAAGTGAGCACTTAAGCAAATGTTCTGCCAAGAGCAGGCTTTGCAGAAAAAAAAAAAAAAAAAGGGTTTGCATGCTGTCCGTCAGAAAAGCTGCATGATGAAATGCAGTGAGAGTTCAAAATCTGGTGAGTATGTTCTCAGTAAAAAAGTAGAAGTGGTAAATAGGCAGCAGTGGAACATGAGCATAGCAGTTGATGATACCTTCATGTTTGATCCTGACCTCTTTACTCATAGGCTATTCACAGACTATTCATATCCACTGAATTTTGTCATGTGTTTACTAGGTCCTTTTAATTCACCATAACAAATGGAGTAAAGCACTGGGTCTCTGAAGTTCAGTTAACATCAACTGGATTTTTAGTTTGTATTTTATATATGTTAAATTTATATATGTTAAAAAAATATATATATAAACATATATAAACTTATATATGTTAAAATAAAATTACAGGACAGTTTCTGGCTGAAATGCCTGTGGTTCATCACATGTACATACATTTGATGCTGAAGTGAGCTTCAGAAATTTCTGAACTCTTTTACATGATTCATAAAACAGTCATCATCCACTTACCTGGACTAAAAACACACTAAAACACTAAACACCTGCCCTCAAGGCCATGTCAAGGTTTTCTTCAAGAAATTCTCTTTGAAATGATGCAGGCCTAATGGGTAGTTTTTAGAAATATTAGAATATTTTAAGGATTGACATAAATTTAATGTGAAGTCTCTTCTCTTCATAAAAATAAATGACAGAAATTGGAGGGAAAACTGAATAAAGCAATTATGAAACTTTGTACTTGTGGGAAGGTCCATCTTCACTGGCCTACACTCCATCTTAACAATTTTACCATGATAATGTGTGTTGCATCCTAGTGGGATGCTGTTTCCCTTAAGCTGTTTTCTTATGTTGTTGATAACAACAACAACAAGAATGTACTGTTGAAGATGTTTCCCCAGCACCTATACCCTCAAGTAGAATACACTAATATCTAATATCTAGTATCTGAGTCAGTGATCAGTGAAAGAGCTGACTCATCACCTTGAAATTTCTGTATTGCTTTTTCTCCCTTTCCTCACAAAACAGCATAATTTCTGTCCTTAAAAACAGAAAAACCCAACTACCCTGTCAACTGGAGAGAAGAGCAAGTCTGTGTGGGTTAGAGCCAATTAGCACGTGACTTTAATCTCATTGGAGATAGTAAAATACTCGTTTTATAGAATAGTTGTTAATTAAGTAAGGCGGAGTGACAATGAGGGGTGGAGTCTTTTCTGCAGCCTTTGCACAGAATGGTCCCCACACACTCAAAGAGCAGGTTTATCTTTGGCATGAATCATCTGTTCTTTATCTTGCTTCCTGACACCTGGAGCACAATGGTTCTTCCTGAAATTGCCTTTCAGCAATTTATTTAACCCCATGTATTTGGTCTTAGGTGTTAGGTTGATTTACCCTCTTGCAGAGAATCTTCATATAGAAGGAGCGTTAACAGCTTTACTTATGGCATGATGCTATCCAGTGTAACTGGTTTGCACCTACCTGTTCCAAACTAGGCAAATCAAAAGATTAAAAAAAGAAAAGCAATAAAGTGCTTCAAAGATGATTTTGTGGAATAGTATACACATAAAGGCCTTAGAAATTATTAATTGATGTTATTTAATTGAGCTGTGATCTACTTGCCATGCCCATGTATTTTTTATTTAATTTATCCACAGGGATCTGTGGAAAGGAAGTGAAGGAACAGGACTGAGGGAAGAAGAAGAGTTGCAGGTGAGGAAATATTTCAGACTATTCCTCAGTCATCATAACAGAAACTGCTCTCAGCCAGCGTAATGCACAGCAACTCTGGAACCGAGAGGCCACAGAGTCATTTTACACTGTCCTTCCTTTAATTCCAGTGAATACCAAACTGTCTGATTTGAGTATCTGGTTGACAACACATAGGCAATTTCCAATTAAATTCCTCAACATTTTTGTGCCTCGTCACCAAACCACCTTTTCCTTCTGCTGTTCAATGGTGGTATCAGCTGTTCTGTGGCAATGTGACCATAATGCCATGAGCTGCATCCAAGGTATGTCTCATATTCTGGGAAAATTCAGTCCTATAAAGTGATACCAATACATATAAATTTGTAGTCTCATGGGGTAAAACAACTAGCAGTCTGTAGAGCTAATGCAGACCTGAAGAGGAGACAGTGCCAGCACATGTCACTAATTTCAATTCTGTGGTTTTCTTGATGTGTCTATGATCATAATTTTGGAGCTGAAGATTAAGTTTAAGTGTTTTGCTAGTAAACATTGTTGCAAGCAACAAGCATTTTTCCACATGAGACATTAAGACCATAAACTCTTTAAATAATTTAAAATTTATTTCCTTTGGGCTTCAAAACGTCTTTGCACTTATCTTCGACAAAACAGGTGCTCAACAGGTACAATTATTGTCTCTGCAGGCATTGTACATTTAGAAAAAGTTTAGCTATTGAAGTAGCCATCAGGTTTAGGGTTCATTTTATCATCTCTATTCTTATATAACACTCTTCAATCCCATTCTGTACACCCCCACAAAGAAATTCTACATGTCTTCCATTAAAACTACAAAAATTGTGAAAAACACCTTTTTTTCCTAATTTGGAACATTTCATTCTGAATATCATCTCTGAGGAAGAATTCCAAGAAGTTTCTGGAGAAGTGGGATGAAACTTCTGATCAAAACAACACATCTGCACCAGAGCACCCTGTATTTCAATGCCTTTGGTACAAATGTGGTAACCCAGGCTTCAAAACTGCTCCCTGTTCTACTGTAACAAGGATGTGAACTCATTTCAGTTGAGTGACCTACCAAGTCACATTGGTAACTCCTGCACATGATATCCACTTCAGCCCAATGAATACCTGCTCCCTTATTGCTGTGGATGACACTGGCTGAAGTGCTGTAAATGACTGACAAGATAGCTACTACAGTCTCAGACACCATCCGTAAAAGGATTAAAGGAAAAATTAAAGTCATCAAGCCTTAAGCCTGACCTTATGAACAACTCTCTCTGTGGTTTGGTTTGGATGAGGATTTACTGTAAGAAAACATGCAATTATCATACTGTTGTCATAAAATAAACAGAATAATTTGTATAATAATTCCGAGAAATAATTCTTAGGAAGTAAGGAGACAGATTCAGGCTAAGTATCAAAACAAGCAGTGAAGCTGGAGAAGGCTTAAAAGTCAACAGGCTTTAAAAGCTTGTAATGATAATAAAAAAAAGGCAGTAATTACCAATTAACAGCTTAAGTGTCTGATTCAGACTTCCATTTACCTTATCTCTCTCGCCTTAATCTTTCTAGAATAGTCATTGCAAAGAGTTAATAAATTTTTTGTTAAGTTCTACAACGGGAAATTTTAACCTTAAACAGAAAGCATAACTTCTATAATTTTGTCCAAATCAAAGGTTTAACTTAAAAACTTAAATACCCTCCCCTTTGAGATACACAGATCTAAGACTTTGGCAGAAATTTTTATGTATCTTATTGAACCATGATTCCCTGTTTTTTTACTGGGTTCTTAAATCCTTAAAAGGAGAGAAAACAGTTTTACCAAAGTAGTTTTATGCTAAGGAGCCGATGGAATTGTATAGCAGTGTTCAGTCAAAATCTATGTATTAATGTAGGAGGATAGAACTTGACAGGACCTGCCAAGGAAGATACTGGTCTTGTTGCCTATTGTTGCAGGCACTGTTTCACCCATCACTTCCATCAGGTTCAGATTTTGTTTTCTTATGGCTTGGTAAATACCATACTGCCATTGTTAGTAAACGGCTGCAGGCATTACACAAATTTTCTTTATACTAATTTTGCAAGGCACCAGGGATAGAGCCTATTTGACTTTTTATGAACTTATTACAAGAATTTGCTGTGGGAATCAAGGAACAGGAACTTGTTGCCTGGTGTCTCTTGTTACTCTGTGGAGTTTAAGGGAGTTTAACTTTCAAAGGATTTGAAATAAGGATACCAGTCCCTCAGAACAAAATTTCCAGGGTTATAGACAACTCACTGATGGACAGTTACTGGTCACTGAACATGTACTACCTTAAGGGAAGGGAAAAACTGCTTTAAGTGTAAGAAGGAGGAAGGGAGGAGTCTAGCCAAATAGCAGCTGAGCAAATGGAGTAAGGCAACCGGTGCAACCTGGGCATGTAGCACCCTTCATCATTGTGTATAGTGTAGTTCAGTAGTTAAACTACATTTTAGCAAAAGGTAAAGGACTCAAATAATTTTATAACAAAGTAAGAACTTAGAGGCAAAGGTTAATGCCACTGAATGATGGGGTGGTAGAAGCTGCAAGTTTGCTGAGGGTGCAAGAATCTTGGTTCCTTTCAGCTGTATCATGAACCTGACTCTCCAACAGCCTTTTGACCTGTCAGCTGGTTGTCCAGGACTGCATAAGACAATCTGCATCTGTTATGTGTGTAAAGGTGAGTTTTCTCAGCAAAATCTGTTCATTTTTCCTCTCTAACAAACCTACAAGCTCCTCAAAAAATAAAGCCTTATGTATGTGGCAAATAAGCCTTAGTGCATGTAAATTCAATTTCACCAGTTACTACTTCAGGTAACAGCTTGAAGTGTTGCAGAATACCACTGATAGCATTTCTGTTTGAAGAAAAGGGAGGAAATAAATGCTCAAATCCCCTGGAATCTTTGCAAACTACTTTTGAACATTTTAAAGCTCAGTGAAACAGGAAAAAAATACCTTCTTCCTGTTTATGAAATTTGGATTGCCACTCAGACAGCACTACTGCATGGTTTAGATGATCAATAATATGAATCATAATGAAAGCTTATGTAATCAATTATACAAAGCATCCATGTAAAAAGAGATGTGTAGGTAGACTACCCAGTGAGCAACCATTGTTACTGATCAAACGTGATAATAATGATGTGGTTTAGAGAATTATTCAAGAGTAAAAATCGTATAAAATCAATACTAATTTCCTGTTCCACTAGTTTTAGATGTGTTCCTCAAAGGTAAATCTGGGAAGACATGGAAGGGAAAAGATATACACAATTTTAACTGAAGATTCTGAAGCACAGGTTTGGTATTGAAAAAGAGTATATTTTGTGAAAGACCTTCCCCTGGTCTAAATAAGTGTTGAGATGAAACAAAGATTTTTTTTTTGCTATTGAATCGTTTGAAGAATGCAAAAAGAGGAATCTTATCCAAACTGTATGAAGATAAAAAAGAGATGTTATTCAAAATTCCCAAAACCAGATAAAACACATCTTACGGTACATGTGGAAAGCCTGGATTTCTCACATAAAATCATTTGGGATCTTTCTGAGGGTTTGGTTTGTTTGTTTCAGGAATGATACTTTTGGGTGGTGGGTTTGGGGGTTTTTTTGTTTGTTTTGTTTTGTTGCAAAATTTCCCATACAATAGCGGAACAGAGGCCTTGCTCACAAAATAATTTTCCTTAGGATGCTACACTTCCAAACTTGGGCAGAATAAATGATTTAAAGGACTCAATAACAAATTTAAAGCACAGTTTGGATGTTAGTAAGTGTTATAATAATAAATTAAATTGAATTTAGGTTTTCAGGGAATTCAAAGGAAGGAATAATAAATGTGAATAGTGAAGGAATAAGAAGTTGGCACTGATCAAACAGGAAAAAATGAATGAATTTGTGGAGAAAATCCCTGGTAATGGATTGAAATTTATCCCAATTTATATTTTACAGTGGAATTAATTATTCTAAGCCAGTTCCATATAATTTATTAAATCATGAAGCTGTCTTTGTGACTTGTTTGTGGAAGACATGTATGAGTCACTGGAAAGTAGACTAGGCAATGGGCTGTTAAAATCAGTCTGGCTTTGGTAGAGAAGTGATTTAGATATGCACACAAATTTCATTTATCTCTGTTTACTATGATTTGGTGATGGGCAAGGCGAAGTTGCAAAATTTCCTGATGCATTTGGAATTAAACCCAAGACTTTACATATGGTGCTAGCACAATGCATTTCTTGATGCATATTTTAATAACCTATTCTAGTTGGCTTAGGAAATACTTGTTGACATTTCCCGTTTTAGTTGAAATGTTGCTGTCTTCTTCCTCTAGGCATGACATTCTTGTAGATCCAAAAATAGCATGCTAATTTTTCAAGCTTTGTTAGGTAATCTTTAATTGTGAATTTCTCCTGGTAGCCTATTACCTGCTCAAGAAAGGCAGGTTTTTGTGCACCCAGGAAATGGAGCACAAATTTCTTTAGCATCTTCTGAGATGTTTCCCTAGCTGCTTATGTATTTTTCATAAAACATGCTTTCTGAAGGATCCAAAATTAAAATTAATTAAATAAATGTGGACAAAATTAGCCTTCAGTATGAATAAAAGATCTATACTTTTTTCCGTTCTCTACATTCTTACATGAATTAAAGTATCTGGTAATATCTTTATGTTGTTCTGACACATTTTCTTTGTTTTTTGTGAATGGCACATCAAAATAAATATAAAGCCTAAACCCAAAGCACAGCACAAAGTCTCTAGTGTGAGGTATCAAAACATTCAGGAGCATGATGTCAACTACTGAGGAAGCAAAAACTGTTCCAGTTTCAGAGTGTAGTTCAGAGATGATTATGAATGGGTTTAAAAATATCAGCCTCTGCTCCATTAATGAGGATGCTGGGGCTGGAACTGTCAGAAATGGTAGCACTCCGTTCCTTGTTCTTTTATTTAACTTCTATCCTAAACCAGACACCCTGACACTTTGTTTATTTAAGTATTGCAAGCTCCAGTTTCAATGTGTCTTAGATCTCCTGAAACTGCACTTTGTTTACAAGAGCTGAAATTTGTGCTGCTGAAGTTGTCTTAAAAGCAACCTATTTGAATGCTTCTCCTGATAGCTCATGTTTCAACAGCCACAAGCAGTAAGCAAATAAAACAAAAATATAAATGGAAAACTAAACCAGCTTTCTATATCCAGACCACTAAAGGTCATTTAGGAGTCAACAGAATGTCATTAGCATGGAAATAATCCCTTGACTTTACCACTGCAATAACTTGTCTATGGTGAGAGTGAATTTGTGAAAGTCCTAAACGTTTTGGCTTTCTACACTACATGAAGTGACTGAATGTCCCCATTGATTGTGTTGAAAACCATCTGGCAGCCTCAAACATCAAATGTTTTAAGTCACTCACTGTTCTATTGACTTCAGATGCACTAGCAACTGTTACAAGTAAGTTAAATGAATTTAATACATATCTCAACAATAGATATGAATGAAAATATTGTTGGATGAGTATCTTTCTTCTTTAAGGAATAAAAAAGGCTAAATCTCAATACCACCTGTCAGACTTGACCTCAGTGTAAGAACAGCCCTCATCATAAGATACCACAAGATTTTTCTTCTCAGTAGTCAGAATTATTGTCATTCCTCTCATCCAAGCACTATTCTCTAACTGAGAAAAAGTCCTTTTTTGTGACAATATTGTGAGAAACCCCAGCACCTCTTATCCAACTGCTATTCTTTTCCAGTGAGGGGTGTTAGGCAACAGTGTGCATAAAGTGTTATTCTTTATCTCCAAAATCCACTGTCATTTGTGCAGTCAAGTGTCCAGTTAAATAAAGGACCTACACATATGTTGGATAAAAATATACTAGAGAACTCTGTTCTAAAGACGTTGTTTTCTGAGCAATTCTTAAGTGAGACTTTCAGGATCAGACCCATTAAGTGTTGGCAAAATTTTGTTATAAGGGCAGGTGTTCTACTGAAGTCTGAAAGTATTTTTTTCAATGCCTGAAAATGGTCAGATGATAACAGCTTCCACTGGCTGGAAACTTGAGCCATTATTTCCACCTGAAACAATATCAACCACTCATCTTGAAGATAGAACTGCAGTTTCCAGCAAGAAATCCATTTACTCCAAACCCACAAGGGAGTCCATACAACTGGTATTTCTATCAGTGTCTTCAAACAGCCAATTATCCATCAAAAAATCCCAAACAAACTAAAAAAACCACACCAAAATACATTAGAACAGTAAATATAATATTTGTTTTCTTACACCAAACTGAAAAAAGCTTTTCAATAACTAATCAGACCTCCAGACTTTAACTTTTTTACCAGATTTAGCATATTAGTTGATTGTTGCTTAAAGGAACTGAAATCCTAAACAATTATTTTGCCTTTTTTAGATTTATTTTAATCTGAAAAAAGTAACTTTTCTGGGGCAGAGGTAAAAAATGTTAATTGGTGAAGGCATTGGTCAGGTATGAGTATTTCAGAATAACGTAAAAAAACCCGTTAATTTTTAACGTTTAATTAATTAAAAATTTTTTAAAAGATTGGGATTTTTTGGTTGTTTTGTTTGGTTCTGTGGTTGTTGGTTTTTTTTAATTAACATGACCTCCTATCCTTACATTTAGTTTGCTTTTTGTCAGACTTGCCTGTTGACAATTCTGACTTCTTTAATTTTAATTGTTGGTATTTATCATATTATATTTTTACAAGAGATTGGAAGTACTCTTCCCTGCTAACCAGAATAGGATGAATGACTGTTCACTATTATGGTATTAGTGTTTTCTCCATGCTCTGCCCACACTGAACCTACTCATGACTGATGAACGAAAGACAATCTTTTGCCCTCTGGAACTGAAACAAAGAAATTTAACAACTCAGTGAGGAAAAAAAAAGTAAAAAAATATCCCTTAATTCACTTGTCCTTTACTCCATTTTGTCCTCTCTTCTGAACCTTATAATCCATGGTCATCAGGTTTCTAGAAAATCATTAACACTGTGATTTTGATACATCTCCATCATGGAGTCTCACACTGAGAAAGAAGTGTGATTGATGGAGGATTTTGGCTAGTGTGCTGTTCTGAACTGCTGAAACAGCCCAGGGGAGCTGAAGACCAATAAATACTAGCTAGGCACCCCTGAGGGGTCAGCCCTTTGACAGCCACCAGCTCTCCAGACTCTGTGTAAGAAGCTGCACAGAGAGACCAGAGCATCCTGCTAAAGAGTTTAAGAGGATTTCTGATACACGCTTCAGGATTTGAAATCTTGGTGCATTGTAATACGTGAAAAAGAAGCAAACAAAACTGTTGGATGACAAGGCATGTTGATACAGAATCATCTTTTATTGATGTTTCTTTCTTCTCTAAAAAGGATCTGATTTAAGGACAACAGGGCTGGCAGAAAGGCTTTTTTTCCAATATTTGCTATATGTTTCTTCAAAGCTGCTGACAACAAGAAAAGCTCTTCTTATTTGACTGGCATTTTTCCTGAAATCAGTAAATATAAAGCTTGCACCTGCTTAACACCTTGAAAAATTCAGCAATATTATCTCTTAATCTGGCTATACATCCTATCATGATTGCTGTAACTAAACTCCATACAGAAACAAAAGCAGGTTATGTAAGGTTTAAATAATTTCCTTTTTTTGGTTGAGTTTATGTTTTTGGTTTTGGTTTTTTGGTTGGTTGTTTTTTTTTTGGGGGGGGGGGGCGGTTAATTCTGTAAAGGAAGTTTAGTGCTAACAGAAGTCTAAGCTTCTGTTTAAGAAGCTTACCAGTAAGAAGTGTTCAGATCAGCCCATTTCACATTATTTTTCTTAATAGCTTCTACTTACTTTGGTAGGGCGTCATTATTTATCTTGGTCAATGACTGTGACATACAGCTAGTCTCAGAGGCACCAAATGGCTAAGCTAAAGGCTAAAGGTTCAGCTCTGGAGGGAGCAGAAAATCAACATGAGTGCTGCAGATGGCTCATTCATGGCACTAATTATCTTTTGAAAAAGGTATCACCGAAGGCAAAATGGAAACTAAAGCAAGGAGATTTTAAATAGAATCTTACATTCGTCTTTTTCTAAGAAGACAAATGACTTTTTGTGTGCAACAGGGCCCCTAACAACAGCAGTAACAAACAGGCTGGGTATAGCACATTTCTGATTCTAGGTACGCTTTTGTTCAGGTGGGTCTGTGTCTAGGTCATTTTGGACAGGCTCTTTGATAGTGGCACAGAAAAGGAGTGAAACAGAGGACTCTCCGTGTCTGCTGAACTGCCATGGGGGGTTAATTGCAGTTTAGGGCTGTGTTATATTACTTCTGGGTTCCCTTTGGCAGCTGCTATTAAATGAATACAAATGGATCAGGCTCTGACAGAACAAGCCACCAACACATTTTGGAATCAACTATAGCATTTGATAACAGATCCGGTCCCTGTGGTAGAGCTCTCTAAATGGCTCCTAACTCATATATGTTAAAAAGTATCTCAAAATGGTATTGATGGAATTATTGTTTTACGAGTGGTAAGTTTTATAGGGTTTTTGGACAAAAGGCAGCTTTTTGGTCTGTATTGGGTAAACACTTCCTAGTGACAGTATAGTCATATAATCATTGGATACGTACTGTGTTGCAAAGATACTGATCACCTTGTTCTATAATTGGAACTGAGCTGAGTTTTATATCTCTGCAGGATGCAAAGTATGCTCGCATTTCTGTGAAATTTTCTACTAATTGGGGCTTAAAATGGTTCTTTCTTTGATGCCCATTTACCAAATGATTTACTTCACATAGAAAATTTCCATTTTTGGTTTTAGAGTTACTATAACCTACTGAGAAGAGGTCCCTACATATCATACATTTTACTGAAATATTATCAGCAATGGAATCTGAGTAGAATAATTTGAACAAAGTATCACTATTAAGAGAAGTATAACTGAATTACTGAATTCGTTTTCCTAAGCAGGGCTAATTAGAATGGACAAATCACTGCTCTAAAATGACTCTACTGCTCAAGCTAATATCTCTGCAGAGACCTGGTATCTCACTCAGAGCTTGCTTGGGAATCTCTCATACTGGTGGATTGCACTATGTCCAAAAAAAAAAAAAAAATCCCAGCACCTTTAAAGACTGTAATGAACCATATTCTCATTCATAGTGCTGTTCATTAAGTACAAATTGAGTTGCAAAAAGAGGTCATAAAATCTACATCTACGAATAAAAGAGCTTTGAGGAGTAAAATCAGGACCTGATTGACCATTATGTTTAATCATCATCTTGGTCCCTCACACTATTTTGGACTGCTTCAGCTCTCTGAGACAAATCTACTGTAAAGGAGGCTAAACCTAAGCAATGAAGATGCAAGCATTGCATTGTGCCTTGGTCTAAGAACTGGAATTGAACCCTAGTTGTCCTAGGTCAGAAATATCCACACAGCCTCTGACGGCTTCTGCTGGCATTTAGGTCCCTAATCACTCAAACTGTGGGAAATTCTCAACTGATGCAAAGGTAGGGCACTTCATTTTATTGGTTCTTGCCTTTGAAGAAAGATGTGGTGAGCAAATCCCTGGTAATTCACGTGCATCTCTGTATTGCATATAACCTGATGAAGGTGAAGATCTTTCCCTTTAATTATGTTATATTCTGTTATTATTTTATTTTGTGTAAAGCAGAAAGTAATTTAGACAGAACACATATGGTTTCTTTTACTACATGCAGAAATACACCATATGGGAACCTCCCAGAACAGGTTCTTAGAAATTACCTTACATTCATAATTTTAGTAATAAACCAAATTCATTTGCTCTAGTGAATAACTAGAAGTAACGTGACTTAATGTTGTCTTCAAGTTAAAATTCCAGTTAAGTCTCAATATGGATTTGCCACTTAAGCAGTTAAGTAAGTTACATTGCTAAGTTACCATTACTAATATGGTCTCTCTGTGCACTGTGCCATATTTTTGTTTACCTACTTGTTTGATTTTCTCAAGCTGTGTAAGTTTCATCTCCTTAAGATTTAGATAACTTAATTTACAGTTACATGAATTAGCATTCAGTTCAATAGACACTTCATTTAGGTATTCATATGTAGGTGTCTTCCTGCACACTGAATATCTAAGCTCTCATGTCAGTCACTGGAGAGCTGGTCAATATGATCAATAAAACCCAGACAATGATTTGGACATAAATTTAAATTCTAGAACTAGAAATTTCATTTAAGAAAAGAAAAAAAAATACTATGACGGTGGTCAGACACTGGAGCAGGTAGGTTGTGGAGTGCCCACCTTCAGAGTTATTCAAAACCTAACTGAACATGGTCCTATGGTCCTGAGCATCCTGTACTAGGTGACCCTCGTGCACAGGGGGTTGGGCTAGATGATCTCCAGACATCCCTTCACAACTCACCGGTTCTGCAGTTCTGTGATTCTGCAAGTAACCTTGCCAGAAAGCATCAGTATCCTCTCTCCCTGTCATTGAATTCATAAGGACAGAGAGGAGGCAGTACTGGGAGAATAAAACAGGAACCCTGTGTTACAGGCATTTATATGGGAATATTGAGGGTTTGTTCTTCTGCTCCTAACACATTTTATGCGATGTGTTTCCAAGCACCATGTTTCCTGGAGTGGGCCTAATATGAAGCCACATAAGGACTTTACACTCCAGTCCCAACCTGTTATGTCACCATCTGTACACTTGTCATGGCACCATCATACAACTCATGGAGCAAGTGTTCACTGTTACATCGTTAAGCATGACCGTGTTTCAGACACTGTCTCTATCTTATGTATGCATGCTGACATTTGAAGGACACCTGGAAAAAACCAGGACTGGGGAGATGCGTGTAAGTCATATGAATTATAGAGTACATAAGCCATAGATAGTACAGTTCTTAAAATAAATGCAGAGATACTCTTGGCACTAGGCACCACAATGGCTTCAGTCATCTTTATGCTAAAGATAGAGCCAAAGGTTAGAAAGCCAAAGAAGTCTTTTTTTGGGAAGGAGGGAGAATTACTGTAGCCAATTTTGAAATCAAGGCTACAACTGTAAAACAAGAGGTTCAAGTCTCTTTCAGGGATATGTAAAATCTTCATCTTGTAACCACATAAGGGAATTGCAAGAGTCCTAATCCACCTATTGCTTGAGGTACATTTGGTTCATACTTGTTTTTTTCTTTTTTTTCCCTTTTTTTTTTTATTTTTGGGGTTTTTTTGTTTTGTTATACATGAAATTGGTTTTGGGGGGTTAAATTCTTTAACCTGTGGCAATTACAGCCTTGACCTGCATCAAAAGAGGCAACTCTGCACTGAACACTCTCAGCTTTTAATACTGTTCATTAAGATACACTTTTAATATGATATAAAAATGGACTTATTTTAGTAAACACTAACTGACATGTCATAGGGAAATGCCTATCAGCTTCTGAAAGAATTGCAAAAGTGGAGAGAATGCAGCTGAGCATCCTGCCTCTTTCTCTGATTCTGCAGCAGCAATTGAATCAAAGCCACTCTCTTATTTGTGTCTTGAATACTGCCAGCATCACTATCTCAGAAGAGGAGAAAAGTGTGTTCTTTTCAGGTCTAATTTTGGAATCATAACAAGCTAAAGTTGTTGCAGAGGATTGCACTACTTGCTTTTTTCTTAAAGGGAAGAAGTCTGATGTTAAGCCTGTAAAACTGATCTGAACTCCCAATCTGTTGCTAAAAAGGCAGGAAAAAGGGGGAAAAAAAAAAAAAAAAAAAAAAAAAAAAAGATGTTGCAGGGTGCATCTGTGTCAGAATTTTAGGTCAGACCAGTACAGTGCTTTTGAAGGAAATCTCCTGATGGTGCCCATTTATAATGTTTGGATTTGTATCTTCAGGTGATTTTGGAGCTAATAAATCAGATTAATTTATAAAAGTAGCCTAGAAGATTCACTCTGAGATTACATCTACCTCCAACAACTACCAGGCATTTAGTGCACAATACAAGAGATGAGCTAGTCTGAAATAAAATGGAGTCAGTACTGAGTCCTCAGAAAACTTTTGAACTGTTCTGACTGCATTACACTACTTACTAGTGTAGATGTTGACCTTTCTAAAAAAGGGGACTTAATTGTGTCACAGTCTCATTTCCACCTACACAGTAATCTGCCACATACAGTTATGTTAATGACAGCTGGAATGCCACTTGACAGTTGAGGGAATTTTGGAGGTTTTGCCTTCCCCAACCCTCCATCCCACTCCAGGCAAAAAGGCATCTGCCAGTGAGATTCTGCGAAGGAGGAACAAAAGTATGTTCAGGAGAGAAAGCTGCAAAATGTGGCTAGACAAACTTTGCAGTTGTGTCATAAAAACTTAGGTATGATTAATCAGGACAGATTGTCATTAGTATAAAATTTCCATTACTTTCAGTATAAAAAGGACTGAGGAATTAATGATTCCATGAGAAATGAAAATTAATTTTTGGCCACCTGGACTGAAATAGACTTTGTGAGGTGTTTATTTTTTTTTTTACTCTGCATTTTAAACTGACTTCTTCACCAGGAAATAATAAGTTGTTTGTCTACAAATACAAATTTTTGTTGTTGAAGGATATTCTGATGTTTATTTATTTATTTATAAGGTTTAATTATTTTAAATAAATTTATATTATTTAAATATTTATTTTTCATTTCAACTCAAAGTGGAAATTCAAGTATTGTGAAATGAAAAATTCTGTGATACTGTAACAGAAGTTATAACCTAGAAAATCAGTGACTTTTCTCTTGAATATCATACTATTTTTAAAGTGGTTCAAAAGAACAGTGATTCTTTTAGATTAATATTTTGAATTGATACAGGTTTTATTTTCATTTTCATAACTGGCAAACATAAGATTATTCAAAAATATTTTTCTCAGTAAATATTTCTGTAAAACAGAAATTTCTGATAGCAAAAACACATTGAAAGTTTGATTTAGTTTGGTTTAGTGCAATATAGACTTGTTAAAAATCTTGGTTCACACTATCATGAAAGTATTTTTTCTTCTGTTTATTCTATAAAAATAGAACAGCACAAAGTTTTTATTAATTGTGTCTGGGTTTTATTCTTTGGTTCAGGATACAGTATTAGAACATCAGTATCCAAAATCTAGCTTGTGTTTTTCAATTTTCAGGCTAAAAAGAACTAACTGAAAATGATCTAATTCACTGTCTAGCTGCACAGTGCAGCTGGTCAAACAGTCTCAGCAACCAGTCTCTGCTTTTTTTGAGAGATTTACTATTCCAATGTTTATCTGAGGAAAGGAGAGAAGGGGAGAGGAGAAAGAGGAAAGGGAGGATGTTTTCTGGCTTGAATTTACCTAGTTAACATTTCCCATCTGTTGGATATCTTTAGCCATTTTTTTTTTTAAATTACATACCAGTCTGTTTGGGAGATGTTCTTGGATTTATGTCTATGGATAAATCAGAATGAAAATTTTGAACAATAATTTGTTTATTGAGTAATCTAATTTTCTTTTAGTTGCAATCATTCACAGTTTGGGATTGCCTTTGATAACCAACACAAAATGGAAAATTTAATTTTTACTGTAAGATAAAATTTACATTTCTATTTTGAAACTCTTAAATGGCTGAGCAAGTCCAAAGCTTCTATTTAGAGTCTTTTGTAGTTGAACAAGATAGGTACTCTTTGCTTGCTTTGCTGGGAAAAAAATATACAGTTTCTCCACACTGTATTTTCTGCAGTTTGTCCAAAATGAACTGAAACACCAAGAGTTCACATCATTCTGTCCATAGGCTAAGTCCCCTCTTGTTCCCCTGTAAGCTAAACAGGTTCTGCATCACTAGGTTGTTGCTACCCTATAGGTTCTGGAAACCTCAGACCAACTATAAGGCATTTATCTGGATCCTTCCCAGCTTGTTCATAGATACATATGTTACAAACCAGTGACACTGGAAACAGATAGGGCCTTCCAGTCTCATTCCTGCCATTTATAGAAGCCATGCCATCTTCCTACTCCATCATATTTCCTGTCTAACATAAAGAAAGGTCTCTTTTTCCCTCTTAGCTATGGCATAACACAGCAGCTCAGACACAACTAGTTATCCACAAAAATGTCAATCCTTTTCAGAGCCACTGTTTCTCAAAAACAGTTGAAAAAATGCGTTATTTATATTCTCTGTTCACACATTTGTCTTCGCAGTAAGCTGTGTTAAAAAAAAAATGTTAATACAGCAAAGTCCTTTTTCTCTTAATTTACTTATCTACCTATACTTCTACCTTGTAAACACATTTTTCTCTCAATAACAAACTTGAATCTTGGGGGCTAACTTTTTGCCTTTTCCCGTACTCAGATTTAAGGACTATTTGCTCAGGAAATAAAATTAATGGATCAAAGCAACAGTGGTGAAGTGGGGAGGAAGACAACAAAAGAGGACAAGGGGATAAAAAAAATAAAATAATTTTTAACATTGACTTGTTATTGGTATCAAAAAGAAGTGGTGAGGAGGTTTGTTCTCCTGGTAAGTTGTCATCTGCTTAGAGGTGAGAGTATGTAAAACAGACCTGCTACAACTGACAACATAAATAAAAAAGCTATTTAAAACACAACACCAATGTCAATAAGGAGGAAAAAAAAAAGTCAATTACACAGAGAATAATTCTACAGGAAAACCAGAAAGAAAGAATGTACACAACTGTTTTCTTAAAGATAAGCAGACTAAATGACAGTAAAAGAAACATGCAGAAAAACAATATGAGAAAGGTCTATAAAAATACCAAAGTCTAAAAATAAAACAGCATGTATATCTATAAGAAAATTAGTATCTGTGGGAGGCAAAAAATGTACCACCCATCTTTCTGTTTTGTTAGCTGGAACTTCAGTTGAGCATGGGAGTACTGGACAAGATGCAAAGGCCCCTCAACAAGACAAGCAGTGTAATTGCTTTTGTGGTTTAAGTTTTCTTAAATACATTTTGATATGTAGACAGATGATATCAGAAGGGTGGTTCTCATCTGGGACTTGGGACAGTTGTGCTCTCTTGGCCAGAAATGGTTCCAGTCACAGACCAGACGGTTTGACACACAGTTGTAGGTTCCCCATTTGTAAGACTTCTGTACTTGTCAGGGAATCAATTGCTGTGATGACAGAAGATCATTTATCTTCCAGAATATCACATATAGCTTTATAAGATATGAATAGATATGCATGAGACAGGCTTTTGGGCAAGGTGAGTTTTGGCCAGATTCAGGTAGAGCTAATTTTATGTTATTCTTTGTGTTTGACATAGCACTTAGTAATGATTGTGCTCTTGCAGACAGAAAACTTTGAAAAGGTATCTCTAAGATGTGGTAATCAATCTACAGAGTCAAGTGTTACATTTGGAGGTAGATTTGAAATTCATCTTTATTTAATGGATAGGGGTATATGGATAGGAATAGAAGCTTCCATGATATAAGACTTTGAAATATGAATTTTCCTGTTGTGGTGCCTGGATTAGGCTTTCCTTGAAGATATGTTGAGAAGCCAAAAACGTATCTGCAAAAAGACATTCCAGTGTCGGAACTCTAGTGCAGGGTTCCTCTAGGGTTTTTTACATGTAATAACATTGCTGTATTTTAAGAAAGTTAAAACTAATTAGTCAAATATTTGATATAGAAAAGGCAAACATGATGTCCAGTGAAGTTCCCCAAACTTTTTTAAACACTAGTACCTGAGATACACCTTCACAGGTGGCAGTTTGTGTAATTTTATCCCCTGATAAAACACCAACAATCATTTAGTTGTATCTACTTTGCTACACCTATATTAACATATATTAATCTGTGTAGAAAATAAAGCCTATGAGACCTCATCTTCCCTGATCTGAGTGTGATGAAAACTCTTAAACATATAGTTTCTCAGTTATATCTTTATTCTGCTGTATCAGTAAGGTCTGTAGCCACAACAAAGTGATCAGTGTTGAATTAAGGATAACTACAGGAGCCTCTAAGAGACACAAATTTAAGACTGGATCCTAAAGTTCTTTAGGACTGGATCGTAAACAAGCCATTGACTAAGGTGGATGGATAGAAATACCAAGTTAAAGTATGAAATGATAAATGAAAAAAAGTTCAAAGAATAGCTTTTCAAGGGAAAATAATGAATTTCAAATCGAAGTCTGATTGTATGTTTTGGGTTTTTACCCTCACATATGTTAATAATGGCCATAAAACAATCCATTCACAATACACTGCACATGTTGATAACCTTTGAAAATAAGGCTGATGTCATAGGGAAGAAAAGGAAGAGAGATACAGTGAGAAAGTGTTTCCATCCAGTTTTTACTTGGAATGCTTCTATTCGTTTTCTGTAAATAGTCTAGCAAAAAGAGAAAATTATTCAAAGACACATTCTGAAGACAGTATGCAGAGAATTTTAAGTATGTTCTTGCAGAAAAATAACACACAGAGTATTTTTAATGTGCTGATGCAAATATTTGCCCCAGAAATCCAACTGTAAGAATTGTCAGTTTTAGACAGGCTGTAGAGATATATCAGCATGTCTAAATGTGTCAACAAAACAGATGAATTCTGAATTTCTGAATAAGCTAAAAATCAGTAAATGATACATGAATATTCATAAATATGAAAATCCGTACACCAACATATTATTTGTACAAGACATTCAGTGAATTATTTTGAATAATGAAAAAATCATGGAAACTGTGATGTGATTCCTAGCAATTCACACTAGGATAACAAGAAGTAAATTCCATCAGTGATTCACAATGAATAGCTCATCATGCTATTTATTAGCCTGTTGAACTCTGCAGATTCATTATATAGCTGTGAATAAATATGGATATGTTTGTGTGGGTAACTACTTATTCTACATTCACTTTCTGTTTAACTTTTACCAAATTAATCTTTTAGTAAGTGATCTTTTTCTTGTCCATGCAGATATTGTGCTCCTGTCTGGGTTGCAGGCTTTTGCTCTAGCTGTTGTTGGATAGCACTAGATACCCAATGTTGTATGTCTTAGTCTTGTTTAATTTAATCAACTGTATGATTGTCCACATCACTTGAGTATATAGGAAAATTGTGATGCTATTTACTTTAGAAGTTTTTTTGCTATTTGAGGAGACAGTGATGCCAAGGGAGCATGAGCTCCCATCAAGAAACTTTACTAGACACAGAGAAAGAATCCATTGTGTAGGGGTTTTTTACAGTTGGCCAGCAAAGCTGATTGATCTTGGGTTTGTTTTAACTTGAGCACAACAGAGGAGCAGTCCCTGGATAGAGATGGAGTAGGAAATACTACTAAGTATAAGCAAAAGAAATTTTAGATACTCTTCATATCTGATAAGCAATGGTTATAAGTGTCAATTAAATACTTATAGCCTGACAAAGAGAATCCTCATAAAACTGCTAATTCCTTCTTGCCATCTGGGGTCTGAGTGATCTTAGCAGTCTCCTGTAGGAGCCTGGTGTTTCTAGTACTTTATTCTGATGGAAAAGATACACTGCAGTTGTGCAACATTAAAGTGACCAACACCCTGTAAACTTGCCAAACAGGTAAGTGGCAATAACTTACAAACTAAAACCATCTGCATTTAGCATTTCTTTGTAAGAACACTCCACTGATTCTATTTTCTACTTTAACATCTTCCTTGGAGCGCCCAGTTGATTATTGGAAACCCAGAGTTTCTATATCACTTGCAGAAGTACAACTGCAAAAAGCATTTTTCTCCTTGAAATCATACTTTAAAACTCACCTTTCGTAGAAATGTATTTTGCTTTTATGATAGTGCTGGTCTCATTACCACTAATTAATCTTTTATTTCTCTTGCCCTATCTGCTATTCTACATTTTTCTTTGGCATTCGATCCATTTAGAGCACATTTACATTTCACATGGAAATGCAGACAGTCACGTGCTTACTATCCACCCTGTTACCAGAGAGTCAGAAATGCATACTCACATGCAGTATGGCACTGAGCACAGTCCCACTGAGAGATGGGGTTCATTGGCTTCAGCTCGGCAGGCACACAGGTTTGAGTTTCAAACTCAATTTGAATCTTGTCCTGCCAGTTTCAAGGATAAGCAGAATGCCCTCCATCTACCTTCACCTTTAACATGCCAAAAAATGTCTTCCCGTAATATTCAGTGTTGTCTAAAATTAGGATTTCTGTGAGATTTTACATTACTTTAAAAAATTGCACTTTTAAGCCAGAACAAATTATTAGTATTCTGATCTTTGTTCATCATAAACCTTGAGTGGCGTGCTATATAAAGCAGGCTATTCTACATCTGAGAAGAAAAAGAATGAGGTATTAGACTGCTGCCTGCTTCTGAAGGATGGTGGCTTTTCATAGTTTTGTAATAGTAGAATAAGTCTGAGGGAGATGAATTATTGGAAGAGGACACATGACCTAAGAGTCAGAGGTGAACAATGAGTGGATTTATTACAAGTCATGCTTTTACATCCATATATATAGAGCAACATATTACATAGAACATCTATATCTTAATCTTAGTAAACCAATAAATCAGTCAAAGAAACTATCAGCACTGAAGGCGTGATTCATGGTATGCCACATCATATTCCAAGCCTATCCACTGCTACTTCTACCCAGAACAATAACAAAGAACTGCCCATCAGAGAAGTGTCATTTTTATTTATATTGATCCTAAAATCACCTTTTGAGCTATTTGCACTTCAAGCTGAGTATGTGTGTCAGTCAAGAAAAGGAAAGCAGGCTCTCACGGGACTGGCGTATTTCCAGTATTGCTAGAGAAAGGCAGGAGTGAGAAACAAAGAGAAAAGGAGGCTAAATTTCACAGCAAGCAAAATATCAAATGGGATAAATCCACAAATCCTGCATGCAGTTGTTAATGACCTCAGTAGAACTCCTGTCCTGGGCTATGACCTTTGCAGATATTATGACCAGGTTGGAAATGTCTCCTCCAGAAGTAATATGAGGAATGCAGGAAATTGCGGCGAATGAAGAGGTGGGACGTAGATTGATGCAAGCAAGATGTCAGTCTATTAGTGATTTTCTTACATTTATATACTTTTCTACCTTCTACATATTACACACTGATTGGTTAAATCTTAAGCATAAACCACACTGATAGGTTGACATTTAAGACACACCGTTTAAACAATAGGAACTGATTAGTTTACCTTATCATAGCAACAATTTATATTCTAAGATTAGGTGGTTTCTTCCTACATGACTTTTGTGATTAGCAAAGTTCCTTATCAGCACTATGGGTTCCCTTATCTGGCTGCTTGTTCCTCTTTGTCTGTCTGGTTGTCATCTCAACAATGGCTCAAGAGTCTGCAGTTAGCTTGTGCCTGTGTTCCCAGGGCTTGTGGCCTACAAGTTCTAACACGTCTCTATTCATCAGGCTAACAGTACTTGGACTCTTGTCCTTGAGGCCTTGTCCTACAGGAAATCATGTTAGCAATTTAGTGAGTAGTATTCTTGTACCATGAATCAGAAATAAACCAGTGTCCCATCCCGGTGCCATGGGACAGACTTTGTTGGTTTTCCCCACAGAAAATTTACAAATCTAAGTTCTCCTGATATTTATAGCCCTTAAAGATCCCATAGAATATTTTACACTAGTGGATAGGCTCCAGGTTCTTTAGATGGGTACTTCCAGCCATAAATACATTTATTTTTGATTCCAGCTGGGTATATTTGTCTTCATTTCTAGTCCAGAGTCTTGCAATAAAATATCTTCTGGGTAGTGATCCCACCATAAGTGCTGCTGAAGCTCTGGCATAATTTCATGTGAGCCAGAAGCAAAAGCAACAGATATGGTGTATCACATCAGTAATCCAGAAAATATGTACAGGGTGGGAAGGACCTGAAGAGGGACCACTCTTCTCCATTCTCTACCACTAAGCTTGTCCTTGTTTCCTTGCTGAGAAACAGGGTGGGAGAAATTCCTGTAACAGGCAAACCAGGGAAACCCCTTTACAAATTCTGATCATTCAGAAGTTAGCAAAACTCAAAAAGCTTGAAAAGTAGTTTTGGATATTCCCTGTAATAAGATACAAATATTTCTGACAAAGTAAACAGATAGGAAAGACATGGTTCTGTTTAGGGTTTTAAACAAGGATGGATGGTCTTACGGATATAGCACTGGCTAAAACTTTCAGAAGTTTCAAAGGTAGTTCCTGAAGTTGTATAGTTTCTTTGTATGGTCTGGTAGTAGTTTCATGCTCTTCTTCTATTCTGTCTGTAAAATAGTGCAATAATATTTCATTTCCTTCATTTTCTTTTAATCTGTATATTTTGCTTGACTTTTTGGCTCATACTCATACATAAAAAGGAGCTGTTCTTTGTTTGGACCTCTAAAATCCTTGTCTATAGTGAGTAGCATAAACAAAACCATAGGTTTGATTTCCATAAAAACCATAGTTTGCATTATCTGAGTTCTTAAAAAATTAGCATCTTTTAGTCAATGTTGAGTTTATTTCAGTTTAATTTATGTTAACATTCTATATTAATTTATTTCATATTTCCTATTAAATGTATTCATTTAACTATACTTTAAAATTTGTATACAGTAAAGTTTATATAAGCTTTCCAGATTAAAAAAAAGCTAAAATTATTGTTAATAATTTTTTGAAAGTGTGAGTTTAATATTTACCTGTGGTGAAAAAGGCAGTGTCAAGAACTGTTGAGTGAAGAATAGAAAGAAGAACTGAAATAGAACTGAAAACTGTGTAACTCTATGAATATACACAGAAGTGGTGTACTTACATTTGAAAACCTCATGGGGTTCTGGTCACCTCATATGAAGAGGAACATAGTGCCACTAGAAGGCTGAAAGAGATGTAAGGCTTCTCCACAAAAACATTAAACTGATTGAGACACAAGCTCAGGCAAGAGATGACTCAGATAGAACAGAGATCTGTAAAAATATGAGTATTATGGAATGGGTGATAGTATTGTGATTTTGATGACATGGAAATGGGAGAACATCAAATGGAATTATGAAGTAAATTTTCTGAAATAATGAAAGGAAATACCTTTGTCATTCAGTACTTAAATGGATTGATGAACCTGTGGCTACAGGATGTTTTGGATGCCAAGAGTATAAATGGATTCAGAAGTTAATTAGGCAAGCTAATGGAGGAAAGTTCCACCAAGGACTACTAAACATGGTAGTCTGCTTACAGACTCTGGCTTTAGTTCAGGAGGTCCCTGAACCAGAGGTAGCCAGAAGCTGCAAGAACATAAGCAAGTACCACTCTGTTCATATCCTATTCTTACACTCATTCCCTGAACATCTGCAGCTGGCCACCATCAAAGGTGAGCCTCTGGTCTGATTTCACACTGTTGCTCTTTGGGGTTGGTGGGTGGGGTGGTGGGGGGACACAACGGAGAGACTTTTTAGGGGCTTTTTTAGTGACATTTGCTGCATGGAATTTAAAACTAAGTTAAAAAACAATCCTGATAAAACACAGCATGCTGACCCAAATGCTTTTTAAGTCAAACCATTTAAAATAGTAGTTATGTGCTGGTTCTATTCCATTCTAAGCAGGAAACTTCAAAGAAAAGTGACAAAAAGGATATCAGCCTGGAGATTAGCTCAAATTCCTTCAGACAAAGGAATGGATCTGGGTCTCTTATGCCTTGGATAGTCTCTAAGCAGGGAGTTAACAGTTGTAGAAGCGTCACTTACAGTGACACAAAAGGCTTGCTACAATAAGTGTGGCATGAGTAACACAGACAGAGACACAGCTACACCATGGACCCCAGAAGGAACAAGTGAAGAAGAAGCCGGGATTGCTCAGATGCCAAATTTCACTTTCCTGGAAAATGTTGCTATTGGCAGCAGTCCTTTACATGCTTGAAGTACTTTCAAGGTTAGGCGCTGGTGCTCTATTGTTGGATGCACAGGCAGACTGTAGAGCTAACATAGTGCCACCAGACACATATGGAACAGGAGGTGGGTGACAGCAAAGCCTTACAATTCCTTCAGTCTCCACTCCCAAGCACCACCTGAAAGCTGTCTGAACTTGCTTTAAATAGAAGTTTGGTGCTGCTATTGTCTTTGCAAAACAGCGCCAAGTCATTGCTAGAATAACGCCCCTTCTACTAACCCAGTGAAGTACAGTTATGTACTGAGAGTAAACAAAAGGAATTGAAAAGCATTTAACTTCATGCCTATGATTTTTCATTCAAGAATTATGATAAATTTCTTTACCTTGCAAGCCGTAGTATTTTTGTATCCAGAGTAGAAGCTATTTTTATATCACTGTAACCAAATCATGTCACTAAAAGGTAGGTCAGTGGCTCTCAGTCTCCAGTGTATCAGAATGACACTTAGAAGCTTTGATTTCTGTCCATCAGGTCATATCCCCATGTAGCAGATAATATGATTTGACATTCTGTAAACGCATCTATAAACCTTCTCATCCTGTGACAGAGAAGCTCCAACTGCATCATCATTATTCATTTGGGCATTGGCAGTTGCTTCTTAAAAGCAAAGGCAAGCAACAAATAATATCCACCGAAGATCTTCAATTGACCAAGATATGTAAGTCCTGAGAGAAAATATCCCAGACTAACACATCAGACGCTGCAAAATGTCACAGCATTAGCACTATGTTCCATGATACTACCTTCACTATATATAAAAATTCCCTTTTTGGAAGCTTGCCAGCATATAAATCTAATGAGAGTTCAGGTCTACCATACATGTATCTGTTAAATAGGAGAAAATTTACTGCAATAGCATAAAACAGGTGTGAATTGAGACAGTTTACTTCAATGAAGTTATTCTTAATCTACACAAGATTGGAAGAAAAAAAAAAAGAAAGTCGATCAAAATAGAATTTAACAGTTACAGATTCATAATTTAAGTCAATGATACATCATACAATCATAGAATCACAGAATGGTTGGGATTGGAAGGGACCTCTGGAGATCATCTACTCCAACCCCCTGCTAAAGCAGGTTGTCCTAGAGCAGGTTGCAGAGTCGTACCCAGACAGGTTTTGAATGTCTCCAGAGAAGGAGACTCCCCAGCCTCTCTGAGCAGCCTGTGCCAGGGCTCTGTCACCCTCGGGGTAATAAAGTTCTTCTTCATATTCAGGTGGAACTTCCTGTGTTTCAGTTTGTGCCCATTGACCCTTGTCCTGTTGCTGGGCACAAACTGAAAAGAGCCTGGCCCCATCCTCTTGTTGCTTACCCTTACCATATCTGTATGCATTGATAAGATCCCCTCTCAGTCTTTTCTGCAGGCTAAACAGGCCCAGCTCTCTCAGCCTTCTTTCATAAGGGAGATACTTCAGTCCAAAAATAATCTTTGTAGCTGTCTGCTGACCCCTCTCCAGTAGTTCCCTGTCTCTCTGGAACTGGGGAGCCCAGAACTGGACACAGCACTCCAGATGCAGCCTCACCAGAGCAGAGCGAGAGACTAAAATCCCTGGACCTGCTGGCCACACTTCTGCGCCCTCAGGATCCTATGGGCCTTCTTGGCCACACGGGCACACTGCTGGCTCATGGGCAACTTGCTCTCCACCAGCATTCCCAGGTCCTTCTTCACAGATCTGCATATCGTTGCCCCCTCACCTGTACTGGTGCATGGAGTTATTCCTCCCCACATGCAGGACCTTACATTTGCCTGTGTTGAACTTTATTAAAGTTCCTCTCCGCCCAACTCTCCAGACTGCTCAGGTCTCACTGAATGGCAGTGCCAATCCTCTGATGTCAAAAGTTTTGTGAATTGCAACTGCTCCCATCTGACTAGAATTATAAATATTTGTTACATATTTCCAAACAGCTAATATATAGATGAGAGGCATGCATAAAAATTAAATCAAGTTACACTTTCTCTCTATTCAAGAGGGTAATTTTCTCTGAAAGCATCTTCTCAAATGGTTATGTATGGCTAGAATTCAATTATGATATTTACATTAGGTATATTTTAGGTAATTGTATAAACAGAAAATTATCTTTATTAGAAGTTCTGGCAACCCAGTGTATAACTTTATCTCATTCTTCTTTTCTACCAATTAACGATACAAACTTTTATGTCTGTCTTACAGGGACAAGCAGTTTACGGTGGGAGCTACACTGATGCTCTGAGCTTCTTCACTTCACCACTCAATTATATCAAATACAATGACTTTTTCCCAAGAAAATAGTTTTCTGCCTGCAAGCAGACCCTCTTAAAATAGGAAATATTAATCTGTGTTAGAGGGCTGTGTTATAGGATTAGGTGGACCAGCTTTTATTCTCCATTTCTTTTTCTGATATCTAATCATCCTTCAGCTGCATACATCTAACCAATTGTACTTGAGGGTCCCTGTATCTGTACATAGCAGCTTCTGAAATAGTTAAACATAGGACTAAGACATGAAACAAAGTGAGTTTAGTTTTATAACTGGAGGTGGTTAACAAGTGAAATGGAATACAAAGTATGTCTCAGCTTCTGATGCCAGAACTGACCATTACATTAGAGAATCTGAGTTGGTTTCCCAACATTTGACTAATCTGATGGCCTTTTCTGTATCCCCACCTTCAAGTCGGGAAATGCTGTTCTTTATCTCAGTCCTCCTGTGAATCTAAGAAATCAAACAAGCTGCCTAGACATCTTTATTAGGCTTCTGCTCAAAGTAGCAACGCCATTTATTTCTGTTGTAAGCATTTGTCTTCTAATGCATTGCCTTAGTGTAGTGTTGCCAGGTCTAATCAGATAAAAGTACCATTTATGAGCCTGCAGGAACACAGGATTTTGAAAAGACTGTCCTAAATAGTTTTAATAACTTACTTTTCATGTTAATCTTTTCATCATCACTGTGCTCTGCTACAGGATTTCTTTGCCACTTGTGGAAGGTAGTAAACTCTGTTCCTGTCTATGCTTCGAAGTTGGTTAAATAATATGCAGACAATTTTTACTCCAGACAATTTGGATTATACATACACATCAGCATCCATTTTTCTTCTGAGTCAATTGATTTCCAGGCCTAATCACAATTAAGTAACAAAATTCAACTATTAAAATTAAACAATCCTCAGTACTCTACAGACACGCACACCCCTGCATAGGCCATATATTCATGCCTATAAAGTACATAAACATGTATGTGCATGTGTATGTGTATGTATGTGCATATCCATATATGTATGTATGTATGTATGTATGTATGTATGTATGTTGCTGAGGCGAGCGGCTGCAGAGCCGGCAGGGTCGGCAGCGGAGCACACCAGTGCATTGCACAGCGGGTTTCCCGCACTGAGGGAACCTCGGAGGAGCCGAGAGCTGCCAGGAGCCCACAGCTGACGCTACAGCAGCTGATGGAACCTGTGCGTGGCCAGGAGCAATGGCAGCCAAGCGTCCCCCACCCACACAAGAAGCCCTGGGGAGCACCAGCGACCAGCAGCGCGGGCAGCAGGGCGGGCAGACGGGCCTGGCACAGCAGCTGGTGCGGGAGGGGCGCCGGAGCTCTGCCAGCTCCCCCGGGCAGCAGCGGTGTCCCCCCGGCAGAAGGCCGCGGCCTCTCCGAGCTCTGCGCCCAGCGGGCCCGAGGCAGCTGCCCCGGCTGGGCTCTGGTGGGAACACGCAGCCACCCCGGTGCCGGGCTGCCGGCCGTGCCCTGCTCCGTGCCAGGCCCGGGCGGCTCGGGGCAGCGCCGGGGCGGGGAACTGCTCCGCCTCGGGACAGAGCTCCGGGGGCGGTGGGTGGGCTGGGGGGGTCGGGGGGCGGTGGGGAGAGACAGGCTGCGGGAATTGCACCGGCCTTCCCTGGGACGGCCCCGCGGGCAGGCAGGGGGCATGGCGCGGGGGTTCCCCATCCTCTCTCCACCCGGCTGAACACGGTGACTGAAGAAACAGGGAGCCATGACCACAAGTCCCTGCCTGGCACATCAGGCACGTCCCCTCTGTGGCCGCCCCACCTGCCCAGGTGCCCTCGCGTGATGGGCGTGAGGCTCTGCAGGTGGAACCGAACAATAACGGGGACGATGGTTCCTCTAACACAGAGGTGTCGGTGAGGTTAAGTCAGCCTACACCCTGCGTCAGAACTGCTTCATAAAGAACAAAAGACGGGTCCTTGTCAGCAGGCTCCCTTCTGATGGGACCGGAAGGCCCAGTGCACAGACCGAACCCACTTCTTAGGGAAGGCTGCGGCCTCCCTGGGGCCCGGGTTAAAGATGTGAAGAGAAACCTTCCCACCCTGGTGCAGCCCTCAGATTAGTACCCATTGCTGATTTCTCAGGCAGGCAGTGACAAAGTTGCAACAAGAAGTCTGAGGGCAATCAAGAGGCCTCGGGACGACTGGTTAAGGGATCAGGAGCACAGGCAGTGTTCTCTATCCTTCCAGATGCAGGGAATGATGACAGAAGAAACAGGAAGAACCAGCAGATCAATATCTGGCTCTGAGCTTGGTGTCACCAACAGAATTTGTTTTTTTTCTATCATGTGTCAGTTTACACAACAGCAGGCCTGATGGCAACACATGGGGTACACCTGTCTCAAAGGGGGGAAAAAGATCTTTGCACAGGAGTTAGCAGGGCTCATTGAAAAAGCTTTAAACTAGATTTGAAGGAGGAAAGGGTTAAAACCAGGCTTGCTAGAGATGTGTCTGGGAGCAGCATGCCAATGTTTGAGGGACAGTGTGCTCTTGAGATCCTTTGGTCTGCTGTATCAGTGGAGGTAGGGGATGGAGATCCATGTGGCAGCAAAGAAGCAAGGGTTATTAATGTGTTAGAAACCACAGAAGTGCCAGAGAATGGTCACATAGGAATTAGGGCTTTTCCCAAAGAAAGATGGTGGGATCAGTAGCCCAAGTGGGTTTTGATTTGGCTGGGATAGAGTTAATTTTCTTCGCATTTGTTCATATGTTTTGAATTTGTGCTGAAAACAGTGTTGATAGTACAGGGATGTTTTTGTTATTGCTATCACAGTGTTTACGCAGCAGTCAAGGCCTTTTCTGCTTCTCACTCCACCCCACCAGCAAGTGGGCTGGTGGTACATAAGCTGGGAGGGGACACAACCGGGGCATCTGACCCCAACTGACCAAAGGGATATTCCATACCATATGACATCATGCTCAGCAATGAAACTAGGGAGGAGGTTGGTGGTGAGGCCCCTGCTCAGGGACTGGCTTGAAATCAGTTGGTGATGAGCAATTGTTTCATTTGCATCACTTGTCTGTCTTGGGTTTTTTTAATCTCTTTTTGCTATTTTTTTATTAGAATTTGTTATTATTTGTTGTTGTTATTAGATTTCAATTATTAAACTGTTTCTATCTCAGCTCATGAGTTTTCTCACTTTTACCCTTCCAGTTCTCTTCCTCCATCTTGCTGGGGGGGAATAAGTGAGCAGCTCTGTGTTGCTTAGTTGCTGGCTGGGGTTAAACCACGACAGACCACTCTCAGGTTTAGCTGTAGTATAGATCTACAATGTCCCTGGAGTGTATGCTTAGGGGTTTGAAATGATTCTGTCCTATGATTTAATTTGTGACCTAGGGGTCAGTGGCTCTAGTTCATTATATCAGTTGTCCTGTTGTACTGGATTTAGGATATCCATCTAGAAGCTACACTGGAGATGGACAATAGAACAATTTTCAGAAGTGGAAAAAAAAAAAAGGAACAAAAAAAAGACATTTTTTTTGTGGGTTTTATTTTCTTATTCTGCTTTTCTTAATGTGTCCTTCACAATACTATTTTTAATGCATTTGTTGAATTAATACTCTGATTTCCATAGTTTATGCAATAAAAGCTTATTTATATTAGTTAACTATGCAAAACATTTCATGCAAAACATCCTAATTAAATGCTGCTATATTATTTCTTGATCCCAATGGGATGTTTTAACTGGAAATATGTATCCTAAAGATTGTTCTGCCAAATTATCTTTTCTGTTATAGCTGAACAACTAAATTGAACCTAAAAAATACAGAGGACAATTTTTCTCAGATATTCTAGAATTTATTGTTAATATTTCCTATCTTGTATAGATGTAGTGGACAATATCTGCAGTGCATAAATAGATGAGGTAAAAATAACAACCTGCTTTGATAGGCCAGAATCTCATGAACCTGATTTATGACCTTGACAAACATCTGAATTAGGAACATCTGGTGACTGGACTGTCATTAATTCAGAGCATGTGTTTCTCATGTCTGTCACATTTTTAAACAAAAGAATACTTTGTATAAAACTACTTGAAAGAATACATGAGAATTTATGGTACCAGACTATGTTTGCATTCCAGTTATCACTACCACAAAATTCTAGTTACTGATGAAAACACACAATCAAACAATTGAATGCTACAAGCCCAAAAGAAATGTGAAAAAAAACCTCCTCATTGTTCGGGTGTGATTTTTTTAATGTAAATTTGTTTGTTTGACTTCAAACTGTGTACGATTTACCTTTCTAATTTCAATAATCTGGCATCTTGCAACAAACCAAAGTTCAGTGCAACAAACCAAACTATATGCAGTCTGGTATTCTTGCACTGAAAGAACGCTGACTTTCTAAAATAGTGTATTTCATAGGTTATCGACTTTATATTTCCTTGTTGAAATCATAAATGCCCTTTTCAAATTTCTACAACATGAGTTTAATTGTGGTTGTAGAAATTTACCTAAGTATTTAGAATGTCATCTCACTAATAGTCATTAATATCTTTACTAGTAAGAGTAAAATACCTATGTAATTGCTTGGCTATCAGTCAATTTACCATTTTATCTCTGCCTTTGTAAAAATTCTGTGTTACAGACACTGTGCAATATTTAATACACTGCTTTTGGAACTAATGTCCAATACATACTGACATTTTTTGTTAGTTTGTTCTAAATAAAGGAAATGATCATTTAATTTTAGGGACTTTAATAAGCAATCAGTACTTTCACCACTAATATCCAACATGAAGATGGACTCAATATAAACAACTTCCTTCTTAACTGGATGGTTTCAATACTTATAGTGGGATTCATGTGAACAATTGAAAACATCTACAGGTAGACATCTATACCTCAGTTAGTTAAATTTGGCTCCTTTATAGCCAATGAAAGAAATAGTTACTAATCTGTGATGACATAAAAGGTATTTCACAAATATGAAAAGGGGAGCAGAGGGCAACTAGCTCAAACTATACAGTTATGTTTAGAAAGCTGAATCTCAGCCCTGAATTCTCTAAGGGTATTACCAGCTATGACTAAAGAATTCATCCACACCTTTCTTAATAGTAAATTATTGCAGTCAGTGCTGTTTAGAGTATGATTCATTTCATACTGTTGTAGATGTCTAAAACAGACTTATAGAAATTTTGGATGGAAGGTATCTTTGCAGTATCATCTGGTCCAACCTCCATTTCAGAACTGGGCTCTCAACATAAATCACAGCTTTGTCCAGGTAAGTCTTGAAAAGTTCTGAAGTTGGAGGCTTCACCAGCTCTCTGAGTAACTTAGTTCAGCACTGCAGTGCTCCCCTACTGATTTTATTTTTCAGAATGTCCAACATGAACCACCAAGACAGGTTTTGTGACCTTTGCCCCTTCTTTTATTGTTTGCTACTACCGAAACCAATTTGGTCTCTAACATCTTTATAACCACCACTCAAGTAGTTTCAGGCATCTTTTAGATCACCTCTCAATCACCTTTACACCAGATCAATGAAGCTTAGTTTCCTCAGCCTCTCCTTATTTCTCACATGCTCAAGGCTTTTGACAGTTCTAATTCTGTTGGAGCTCTACCAGGTTTTCCACATCTGTCTTTAAAAAGAGGACCCAATACAGGGTGCAGCAGACCTGATGTGGCCTCAGTAGTACCAGCTACCAGGGAATCATAACTTCCCTCAGTATGGTAGTCATGTTTCTTCTAATATTGCCCAATATATTAGGGCTATATAGTTATTTGCAATGGGAGTTGATTGCTGGTTCATCTCTAGTGTGGTGTTGAATCTCCGTAATCCCCAGGTGCCTTTCAGGAAGGCTATTACTCAGCCAGTAGCTTCCTATCCTATACCACAGAATTACTACACTCCAGGTGCAGAACTTGGCACTGCTGCCTGTTGAAGTTCTTGAGGTTTCTGTCAAGTATCAGTCCCTAGAGTTGTTAATTGAAACATTCGTCACTGGATGTAAGCCAGACTGGAAATGAATGTGAACTTCCCTTTAAATACAGCTGACCAGACAATCTCCAACCTACTTACCAGCTCATTGATCTAGCCAGTACATCCTTAGCTTCCTCATAAGAATGCTGTGGGAGGACATGTTCAAAGCTTTAATAAATTCAATCACATCTACCTTGAATAAATGTATATTATACCGTTCTTCCCTGTCCATGTAGCTGGTCATTTCATTATAGCCTTTCACATTGTACCAGCATGATTGACCCTTTGTGAATCCATCTTAACTATTCCTGATTGCTGTCTTCTCTTTCATTCCTCTGGAGTTGAACTCAAAGAGGAATTGACTTAACATCTTTCCAGGAGCTGAGATAATCCTACAATTCTCAAGATCTCATTTCTGCCTTTATTTCAAAATGGGAGCCTCCTCTGCTTGCCATGATTTTTTTCCCTCTCTTGTTCAGCTTGATTACATCTCTTCCTAACAGGTACTATACCTTTTCAAATGAGACACCACAGCTGAGCTGGCAACACCATCTGCCCCATAAAGTTTTGGTATGATGGATGCATCCACTTCTAGCCTGGGACAGCAGCCCCTGACCAGAAGGTGACAGGTCAGAAGTCTTCCAGCTGCTGATCCCAACGGGGCTGTTTCTCACCCAGTAGGAGAAAATACCAACTTGTTTTGTATAAGAAAACTGAATAATGGCATTACAGGAAGCTGTCCTAGTACTCAGTAAGTAACTCACAATAGAAAGTAACTTTGTGGGCTAGAAAGGAAAACAGAGGCTTGTTATTTGTAACAAGTTTCAACACTTGAGTTGTTTGATAGAATTAGTTTTGGGCAATAAAATATCTGCAAGTTTAAGTTATAATAATGATACAATTATGGTAATATGCTAATAATTGCTAATGTAAGTTTGATGTTAATGAAAAGAGTGATTTGTGTAGGTAATTTGTGTAGGATCAGACGCCCTAATGTATTGATCTCAATGTGTGTAAGAATATCTTGGAGAATAAATATGTAAACTAGATAAAATGAGGCATGTTTAAAAGAGTGATTCTTCAGAATTTTCCCCAGGGCAGTTTTTATTAATGCCAGACCACCCATTTCTGCTAGGCCATGTGAAAAGGAAAGAGATAAAAACCTAAAACACTACTGGAAAACAGACACTTTAATTTTAGTGATAAAGAATGTTAACTAAGATCCCTACTTCTGCTGAATTCAACCTGTGACTTTCTTCATTGAGCTTAGGGTGACTCTTCAGACACGAGCCTAGTGAGATTAACAAATATTAATTTTATACGACAGTTAAAAAGTTGATTTGCCAGTAGCATCTCTGGAAGGTCATTCAACTAGGAGATTTTTTTAGTACTGAGCTTCCATCATAGATGATAGGTAAGTCAGCACATACACTTTTGTATCAGAAAACACAGGTTTAGGTTCCTGTCCACTTCTAAGTAACAGCATAGACACTGAGCTGTATGTATTTTGTTCAGGTAGATAATAAACTCATAGTCTTCTCTATCAAAGCTGTACATAACTATATAATTTCCTAGATACTCACTGAAGCATGGACTGGAATTAATCTTCCCAACTGGGCGTTATATTCAGCAAGATATGAGATCTTCCCAATGTCTTTTAAACCACATGGATATATAAAAAATAAAGCCAAGGAAAAAGGAAGAGAGGGAGTTTTCTAAGAATAGTGGGTAAAATAAATCTAGGGAGATACGAGTCTCAAATCCCTGTTTCTTGTCAAGGAACAGGGAGGACCTTCTAACCAGTGTAAACTGAGCAGAAATCAGTTGGATACCAGCTGTTTCCTGATCCTTTGCCTTTCCTGTCTTGATTTTTGATGTCTCTTTTCAAAAACAGTGAAGTTGGAAACTTTCTAAAAATGAGGCAAAATCTGTCAGTACCAGCAAAAAAATTTAGCTAGTAACTCTGGTGCAGGTATAAACACTTTTGATCTTTTTTTAAAAAGATACAGACTTGAATTTGATTTGATAATGTTGTTCTTTTAATTGACTGTACTATGTTGATATCATGCTGTTCTTTAATATTTCATAAGATATAGCTGGTTTATATAGTACATGAGTTCTGATACTCATACCATGGGTGCTTGCTGTAGCACTGCTGTGGCATAACAGAAAAAAACCCCAAGTATTTTAAAATATAGATTTGGAAAGCATAATTCATCAGTTATAAATATGATTTAATTTTGGTAATCAAATAGATCACGTCCAATTTTTTTCTCAGGTAAAATTCATGCTTAATAAAACTGTGTGTAAAATCTTGTTTTATCTCATTAAGAGTCAAAACTTTCTTTCAGACAAAAATGCAAATTTACTCTGAACTTTAAAAATAAAAACATAATGGTACAGTATGAGAGAGGTGGAAACATTGTATCCTGAAAATATATTTTATTTTATTTTTTATTATTAAATCAATTTATGTATAAACAAAGGGAAAATATTTTTTAAAGCTGAAATTCAAAGTAATGAAACTTCACTTAAAAGTATTGTAAAGGACATATAAACAGTTTTGAACTGTGAAAAAAAATGGAAGTTTAATTTCTTTCAAACCAGATACTTTCTTCCAATTTACCTTTTGTTAAATTACCTCTCTCTGTTTAAAAAGAGATTTACTAGAAAACTCCTAATCTACACTTATTTTTCATCTTTGTCCCAAGCAGTCCATCAATGTTTTAGGTTTTTGATTAATATAAAAAATTGTTTAGAGGAATCCAACAAGCTTTTAGGTTAGAAGTTATTTGCAATAAGTATAAGGAAAATCCTTGCACAAAAAACTGCTCCCACATCCACAAACTGTAAAAACCAACCTGGCCATTAGCTCTACAGAAGTCAAAAGCAGCTGCATGTAACTCCAGTGAAAACACTACCATGCATCATGATGGCAAGAGAAAGCGATATGTTGGTAATCAAACTAATCTGATATACTGCTGAGACTAATCTTTGATTTTGATTGAACAACTTTGATTACCATAAGATGTGTAATAATAATATTAATGGTTTACATTATGTAATTTAGAAAATTAATTGTTCATTTTTAAAAGTTAATTTCAGAAATGAAGTTCTGTTTTGAGTACATGGAAAGGCTACTCAACTTTGAAAAAATACTGAAAATTTTTCTTTCTTTTTTTTTTTTTTTTTTTTTTTTAAATCTAGGTTTCCAGGTAACTATGTGGAACTAAAATGGCAAGAGAGATTATCAAACGGAAACTATGTGCTATGTGCCTTGATCCTTATCCTCTTATGGTTTCATCATCAAGTTTTATGTGACATGTGGAAAAATGCTGCTTCATTTTCTCTCTGCCTAGGGGCTTTTCAACTATACTGGAAATGTAGCATATTTTGAACACTAACATTTAAAGCTAGGCTGGGCAAAATGTTAAAGAAAATGTGGTCATCCTCCCTTTTTTTTGTAAAGCATCCTGAGATCCATTGATAAAAAGCAGTGTAAAAGAGCCAGATATTATTTATTGCCAGGAACAGGGACTATGGTACAGCTACTGATACTTTTTATCTTAATCCCAGATTCTGAGTCTTCTATAGATACTGTTCATTTGTCAGTTTCAGGAAATTCACTGCACTTCTTATCAAAAGGGAGCTGAACAGAAAGACTGATCAGATTGCTGCTGCTGCTGCCTGCTCCCTTGCTTAGGCACTCAGAGTGAGAGCTGTAGAAGAAACTTTCATCCTGGTGATACTCGCACCAGTTTTCTCCTTGCAGTTCTATACACCCAAGGTAGGCATTTGCCAGTGATTAATGCTATAGGAGCCCATAAGAAAAAAAATAATTCATTTTCATGCAGCTATCACAAGTTGCATGGCTTCTTAGAGGAGCACATCAAATTATGAGAAAACAGCAAGAGAGGGCCTTGGAAAGTGGTACTACGTGGAGCCTGTCAACATATCTTCAACAATACTTAATAAGAATGCCTCAACAGCAAGGGATAGGATGCAGGAAACCACCCACAGACTGTTTACTTTGGTGAGATAAAAACATTGGTATTTGATTACGCATAGGAATGGGCCTGTAATGTATTGCCCTAGCTCCTCTGTTGTATGACAAGAGCAACTATACATAAATCATGTCAGGTATGATTTATCGTGGCTGTTTTCTAGAACTTTGTTCATTTCATGGCTAGTTAGGTAATTTTAACTAACAGATAATTTAGGCAGTTTACATTAACTTGATTGTTATTATGGCAATAGTTGCAGAAAGGAAGGATGATAAGGAAATATCAGAAAAAGCCACAGAAAAGAAAGAAAGATAAGGAAATGCAAGAATTAGCCATAGCTGTTCACAGCTCTGACTCAAATCCATTCCGAATGTTAAAGGCATGGCGATAATTCAAAAGGATTCAGTTCCAGACTCTTTTGTCAGGATAACTAAAATCAAGATTGGCACTAAGATATGAATAGCCCAACTACATTTAACATCTAAGAAACACACAAACAAAGCACTCAACAAGGAGAAGCACTAAACTAAAATATTGCCAGATGAATACTCAATAGTTAGGAAACACCAGAATTAAGGTTTCAAATGTAAGCCTAATTTGACACCCTACGCTTACACATTATGATAACAACCTCTGCATGATCATATTGTATTTTATTAATAGCCAGTCCCACTCTACAGCAACCAGGCACAGAAGAGGTGAAAAGCCCACACGAGCATGAGTGTGACTTGCCCAGCACCACAAAGGAACTCTGATAAAGTCCAGTTTCTTTAGGAAGCATCCAGCAGCCACAATTTAAAAATCTTCTTTCTTTCAGCTCCTACTTCATTAGCTGTGTACCTTTATTTTCTGAAAAGAATTACACTGGTATCCTACAGTCAACAATCTCTTTCATTATAAACCTGATTTGCAGTCTGTGAACTGAATGAGGAAAGAATGCTATGAAAAAAATTGCATTCGCTAATGTAATTATACATGGTAATACTTACATCTAAGACGGACTAATTAAAGCTGTATAGGCAAACTTTAATTCTGACATTTTTCTAACTTCTGAGTAATTGACCTTGCAATCTCAACACTCCTCATGTATCAATTATAATTAGCTTTTAAAAACATGAAAAACCCTGCTGTTGTTGAGGCAGAAAAAAGAGAAATCTCTTCCTCTGGAACCAAGCTGTGCTTTTTTGAGTCAAATCCTTCAGAACCACTATTCAGAAAGCTGCAAGAGAACATACAGAAGGCAGGCCTGGTATCACTAGTAACCTCTACATGGGGCAGCAACTAGAAAAACATCAGCACTGGGATGTTTCCCAGATGTTTGTTGTCAGGACATGAACATGAGGCTTGAGGATGCCTGGGTGCAACCCAGGCTTGGTACTCTTGCTGCTGTTGCCAGGTTCTGCTGCTTTTGCTTTGTCTCTGTAGTCCTCTTTCCCTGTTATTGCCTTATTTTGTTTTCTCATTCTCCTGGGCCTTGGTCCTTGCACCTCTTCTTCTGAGCTGTGGAGTGGCTGCTTCTTTCTTCTCCAGCCTGCCTGTATTCAGCCTGCCTGTTCTCAGACGTCATCTGCAATGACCTGTTGGCCAAGAAACAGCCACACTCAAACTTATACTCAGCACCAGCAACACAGGCTCACGACATGCGCCTGGCACACAGAACCCTTGAAAAATGAGCCATGAAACTCTGAAGATTCCACTAAACTGCAGTTGTGGGGGAAGTTTTGGTTGTGGTTTAGCACTGGGCCACTTTCATACAGAGTCTGGAAGGTAGAACCACAATGTCAGCTGCCAAACCTGAAAACCTTGCCTCCCTGACCAGCAATCACAATATTGCTTTTCTTACCAGTGTTTTTAATATGACCCTGCAAAATTTTCTCTCCAATCTCATTTTAAGAACCTCTTACAGAAACCTCATGTTTTATTTATATTTAATTAATTCAGAAATGCAAGATAGAAAACTTCAGTCTAAATTTTGGAGCACAGTAAACTTACAGGTTCTGTAAAAAAAGTGTCACTGAGTTGCATTTTGGAATCAATATCTCTATCTCTATTCCACAGACAGTAATAACCAGAAGACTTTGAGTTCCAATTAGTAGACCAAAAATTTAAGTCATGTCGTATGAGAGGCACAGAAATAGAAATATTTCTTTTAGAATATTTTTAGGTAAATAAAATGTCTTATTACATAGAGAAGTTCCTAGTGACAATGGCAAATCCTGTTGCAGTTCAATCTCTGCTTGAATTCCCTTGCTTGTCTGGAGGAGGAGAAAATCAATATTTCTTTTCACATTTGCTTTTATATGCTAACACAGTGAACTAAACCTTGACCTGTAGTTAGTCACCAAAGTTGCATAGTTTTTTCAAATAACTAAAGTCCAGGTCTAAGGAATGACATTGATAAAACAGAATCTGCTTTGGCCAAATTTACTTTGGAAGAGAAAAATAAAATAAAAGCGCCAATATGGAATCTTGGTATAGATTCAATTTGATTTTGATGTTATAATGTTAGGGAGAAAAACCCCACCAGGAACTGTGACATTATCAAACGATACAGCCAAGACATTCTTAATACAGTATCTGAAGTCTTTACCAGATGTATTCCAGTGAGAAAACCATTTTAAGAATTAATGAATATAAACAAGTGATAAATAAATTTAGAGTTAACATTTTCTCACCATTGAAACAATGAGATTGTGGCACATTTGCAAAGGTAATATATGCATACAAGAGTATATGCAACTGGCTTCATCTCCCCAGTGCACATGTTTATATTCGAGCTTCTTGTCCTGGGTGTTGCTTATCAGTGAGGAGGACCAGTCAATTCTAGGGCACAGTTAGTCTCCTACTAAACTAAACCTCTAAAAAAAGAGCCATTTCTAAATAACAGGGTCAGGTGTAGTCATAGGTTGTAATCTACATTGAAGTTCACCTCTGATGTCCCAAGACTTTTTTTTCCAGGTGTAATCCCCCCACCCTTTTTTTTTTCTGTCTTTTTTTTTCTCTTTTTTTTTTTTGTTTTTTACAGATAAGCCCCCAAAAGACTGATTTGGTTTTCACTGACACTTTTTATAACTTCTGGGTTTTTTTTAAATATTCATCAGAAAAAATGACTGGGAAATTCCTTGAGACCAATTTCTGTTTATTCAGGGGAAATAAGAGAAATCATCTGATAAACTTTATAATTAGTTACTCTTTTTATAATCTGTTTATTTATAGTTTGAGGAGTTATCTTAAAGCAATGGTAAGTAAAGATAAAGACTAAGATTAATTTCAAATTTGAAGAAGTTTAGAAAAAAATAAGTGAAAAAAGTGGTAGATATTCTTCACTCATTTAATTTTAAAAAGAGAGGAAAACAGAAGAAAGTAGGTGGATAAAAAGCACATGCTTTTAAAAATAATTTTTAAAAAACTATTGAAAATTTCCCATGGCATGTTGTTTTCCCTTATATTTTCAATAAATTCTAACTATTCAAGGGTTTTAAAAGTGTGATTTCTCAAGACAGAGACAATTTACATATAGATATGGAAAGGTATGGATCAAAGACTTTGCCTCTATTGTTCATCCTGTATAGAGCATCAGATAAATTAGTACCAGGAGGCAAAGATTTACAGGTTTAGTGGGATTAAAATAGGGCTATGAAGCAGTAAATATGAAGCACATTGATGAGAATGAGAAAAATGAATGTTTATTTTTAACCAATCATTCTTTGTGGATTAGCTAAGCAAGAGAAGAGTTATCAGTTAACTGATGGAAATAAAACTGAGCCGTGTTTTATTGGGCTAGCCTTCCTAACAGCCAAACTCTCCCGCAGCTGCTTATTCACTCCCATCTCCCACAGGATGGGGACAAAGTAGAAACAAGGCAAGAAGGCTCATTGGTTGGGGATGAACACAGATTAAGAGGGAAAGCAAAAACTACATGTACAAGCAATGCAAAATAAGGCATTAATTTGTCACTTCCCATCATGGAATCATAGAATGGTTTGGGTTGGAAGACACCTTAAAGATCACCTAGTCCCAACCCCCCTGCCATGGGCAGGGACACCTCCCACTAGACCAGGTTGCCCAAAGCCCCGTCCAGCCTGGCCTTGAGCACTGCCAGGGATGGGGCACCCACAGCTGCTCTGGGCAACCTGTGCCAGTGCCTCACCGCCCTCACAGTGAAGAATTTCTTCCTAATATCTAATCTAACCAGCAGGAAGATGTTCATCCACTTCCTGAGAAACAGGGCCTCAGCACACATAACAGTTCCCTGAGAAGACAAATGCCGTAATCAGGATACACACACACGCATATACACCTTCCCCTGATCTTTTACTGCTGATCACAGCATCATATGGGACGGGATATCCCTTTGGGCAGTTTGTATCAGCTGTTCTGATTGTATCCCCTCCCAGTCCCTTGCCCACCCCAAACTACTCACTGTGGGAGTGAGCATGGTAGAGTGGGAAAAAGAAAAAGCCTCGGTACTGTGCAGACACTGTTCAGAAACAGCCAAAAGTTGGTATGTTAACACTGTTTTAGCCACAAATGCAAAGCAAAGCACTATATAGGTCTGTATGAGGAAAGTTAAATCCATCTCAGCCAGACCCAGCACACATCTACAGAAAATATTCTAAACACATGTTCAACATAACAGTATTTTTTATTTAAATGATTTCCCAAGACAAAATGTTGATGTCTTTTATCCTGCTTTAATTGGAGTCTCATATTTCCTTATTCTTGCTTTGCATCTGCATGAACACTGGGTATTTCCACATCAATTAATTATAACCTGTGGCTTTGCAAATGACCATTCACATCCAAATAAAGCTACTTAAAACTTAAATATAAAGGCTGAAATGCTATATTAACTAAGTTAAAATAAATATTAACCTCATTTTAATGTACTGAGTTATCAGCAGTGGGCTTAAGAAAATCATAAAATAAGATCAGGTGATGGAATTTCTACAGGGGGAGAAAAAAGTAATTATTGCAGAAAATAGACTAAGCTAGTTAATTTTACAAATTAATTTATGAAATTTCAATTACCACCCCCAAAATTCATTGTAATAATGCAGCAGAAGTTGGAGATGAAATTTTGCTTGGAGCAAACTTAAGCACATGCACAAGAAATAATGGAGCATGTAGACTCAGAAAGACACAAATAACTTGCTGCAGTGTTGAGTGTCAGAATACCCTGGCACCTGGTCTTATTTATGGAGAAAGATCTCAACAGGTAGAGGGCATGGTGTCCATAGGTATGCCCACATGTAAAGTAGACAATTTAAATAGTGCCGTCAGTGTATAAATCTTCTTCACAACTTCTGTCTCGATTAAAGAATCTTTTTAGTACAGGCTCAATTCTGAGTGTGCCAGTCACATTGGTACTTTATAAAATTGTGTCTCTGGTGACTATAATGACAGAAGTTTTAAGATCCTCAGTGTGGGTGGCAAAAGAATAGTCAGGTTTTCTTTTAAGAATAGCTTTCCTCATGGCCATCCTATTCCTTTGGACTCTTTTCTAAGTAAGTGATAACAAATGTTTCACTAACTTGGTAATTATTCAGAGCCCCCACATCTTCTCTGTATGAGTTAAGGGTTTGCTCAACAGCCCCACTGTGGGAATGAAGTACACCTGTGTGAATAAATCTGCACATCTAGATCAAATATGTGAATAGGAGTCACGCTAGGTTTTGAGGAGCTATAATATACAAGAAAATAGGTGCATAATATACAAGAAAATAGGAAAAGCATATTGGACCAGACTGAGAGTCTATTTGCTGAATGGTCTGTCTTTCACAATAGGAAGTGGCAGCTGACTAGGCTAAGCCTGTGACAACCAGGCAAGACTTTAAGATACAGGATTATTCTAATTTCTCCTGCCCTATCCTCCCAGCTTTCAGCAGACTGTCTAGCATTTTCTGGAGCCAGACATATTCTTGTTTGTTAAAGTCCTGATGCATTTCTCTTCCATGAGTCTGTCTTGGTGCTCTTTGAACTGATTTGTACTTTTGACATCCAGACTACTGCTTGGCAGATCTTCCACAGCGTATTTATTCAGGTAAAAATACATTTCCTGTTGGCTTGTTTCAGCCTGTTCAGTGATGATGTCATTTGAGGCACCCTAGTTCTTATACTGTTAGAAACATGGAGTGTTTTCTTATATCCAGTGGGACTTGAAGTCCCAGCTAAATTCAATCCTACAGGAGTCATATTTCTGAACTATAATTTACGTTGCTATATCATTCTGTTACAATGAATAGATTTCCTTCACAGAAGACCAGATTCATGTTCAGGAAAATGATTTTCCACTGTTTGGACAACCTACCCTCAAAAGAAAGAAAATTATATAAAGATTGGGGTAATGACAGGTTCAGATTTGTTGTTAGAATTACCTGTCAGATACTTAGAAAGAATCGGGTTAAGCATGTTCATTCTTTCACTAATCAGAAATAATAAAAAAACCTTTCCAATTTTAACATTTGACAAAAATTGATGTGCTTTATGCATTTGCAAGAAATAATAGCACCATTCAGAAGCACTCAATACAATATAAGTGCAATGTAAGGTATTGCAAATTCCAGTTTCAGGCAAGAATACATTGCTTTTTATCCCATAAATAAATAGTTTTTCTATGGCAAGCTATCCCAATAAATTTTATCCACAACCTCTAGAAAATTGCAGAGAAAAGACCGAACTGTCTGATTGCATTCAGTGTGAACAGAGAAGTTAAAATGATCATGACATAAAGCAATCATGCTTAACATTCCTTTTAGCTTTCCTGCTTAACTCTGCCTTGTCCAGAAATTCTTATCATTCTAGTCATTTACAGTGATATGCAGAAGTGTTTTCTTTACTTCTAACAAGATTTTAAAACAAATCCAGAAGCCTGGGAAACTTATAGCTTTCCTCAATGGATCTCCATTTTGGGGTTAATTTATGAAGATGTGGCAAAGACCCATTTTTTCAACTCTCCTATCCTCACTTTTCTGTCTTATGCAGCTAAAGCACAAATAGATTTCAGATTGTCACTGTATCAGAAACAGAGTGGCCAGCAGGACAAGGGCAGTGATCATCCCCCTGTACTGGGCACTGGTGAGGCTGCACCTTGAATCCTGGGTTCAGTTTTGGGCCCCTCACTGCAAGAGGGACACTGAGGTGCTGGAGCGTGTCCAGTGAAAGGCAGCGAAGCTGGGGAAGGGTCTGGAGCACAAGTCTGATGAGGAGCAGCTGAGGGAACTGGGTTTGTTCAGCCTGGAGAAAAGGAGGCTCAGAGCAGATCATATTGCTGTCTACAACTACCCGAAAGGAGGCTGTAGGCAGGTGGGGGTCAGTCTCTTCTCCCCGATAACAAGTGACAGGACAAGAGGAAATGCCCTCAAGTTATGCCAGGAGAGGTTTACATTGGATATTAGGAAAAGTTTCTTGACTGAAAAGGTGTTGAAGCACTGGAACAGGCTGCCCAGGGAGGTGGTGGAATCACCGTCCCTGAAGTTATTTAAAAAATGCATAGATGTGATGCTTAGGGACATGCTTTAGCAATGGACCTGGTATTCCTGGGTTAATGGTTGGACTTGATGATCTCAAAGGTCTTTTCCAACCTAAATGATTCTATGATTATGTATAAGTATATTGAATGGGTGAATAACATACAACTTCAGCTTGTAAAGTTCTAAAGATGAAAGACAGGAAAGAGTTGGTAAATCAGTTACCTGGATCTACAGACAGATGCTCCAACCTGAAAAATGTTTTTGTTTCTGAAAGACATTTAAAAAAGTAGTAGTTTGCCTCTTTCAGTTCTATCATGATTGTTTTAACTTTGCAAAGTATTGAAAATTAATATAAAGGAAAACCAGTCAAAATCCTGGGTTGGCTAAAGCTATCCTCTAGCCCAGACTTAGTTTTGCCAGGCTCCTTGTATCAGCCCCTTTCTAATTTATTTTGCAATGATCACTATAAAGTTTCTCATTGCTTTCTTCCAAAGTACAATTTGAATCTTGAGACCAGCTATATGGAGTTTCAGCTACTTCCAAGACACTTCGTCTTGCTCTTCCTGACTTCAGAAAGTGGTAATAAAAGTGCTATATGAAAAACAAGAAGAGGGACATAGCTGTGAAGTGGCACTTGAGAACTGACTGCCTCCTGCAGGAAGGAAGGATCAGGGATCTCTCCGATCACTTCGAATTACCTCTTGTCTTCTCTGTTTGCCCACCGTGCACCTTGCTGGCTGACCCTGGGGTCCCAACTGGCACATCACACTCACAGCTCTGTTGTGACTACATCCACTCACAGACTGTTCTCTCCCCCAGTGCTCAAATTTCTCACATTCTAAGGGGCCATAAATGGGATTCAAGGGGTTTAGTATGCAACAAGCTATCCAGAACACTGGGATAAGACAAAAGGACAGGGTTGAGGGAGGAGAGGACTGTGTGTGAGACTACACCTACATGGACAAGCCAGGGTGGCTTCATGCTGCAGGTGCAGACGTTAAGCAGTGCAGCTCAAAAATAAAAAACAAAAAAACAAAACCAAAAAACCCCCTAAAAGTTACCTATAATAAGAATTAACATGATGACACAACAAGAATGAAACAGACAAAAGTTGCGTAAGGTATATATGTAGCACATAAGTGCAGCACAGATGAATTTATGTATCTTAGTGAGCAAGAGACATTTCCATGGGGAGGCCTGCAGCCTGACCATACTACAGCAGTCCGCATGAGAGCTTCCCTGGCCAGATGGCTGGGAATAGACCTGCTTAGCAGTAGATAAGAGAGAAAGTATAAAAGGAGCTATGGGCTTTGCAAGGTTTCTCAAATTTCTGCCTGAAAAGCATCTGTATAACATAGGATGCAAGTCATCCTAAACAAAGCAAACAAAATCATACACATGCTGTTAGTTTCCAGCACTGGGACATATGCTGGGAAAGAAGATGGATTTAACATCAGATATTGCTGAGAATCATGAGACACTTTTGAAATTCAATACGTAAAAAATAATATCCAAGAAAATCAGAGGCTCAGCTTTTTAAAAGAAAAGTGAAATTCATTTATAATGATGTAGTTCCAAGATCTGAAATTTTCAAAGAATAGTGCTAAATATCCATGAAAGCTACGATAAAATCATTAGAGGTGACAATCATAGAAGAACGATAGTCCTATTGCAGGAAGTCTTGTGGAAACACTTAAGTATTATGTAAGACAGTCCATTTTAATTATTGCCATGATCCCTTTTGGCACAAAACTCTGTCAGACTTGGGTGAAAATGGTCATGAAACACAACCTACTGGATTATTGAAATATGGAACTTTCCACATAAGACATTAAACAAAAGGAATATTGATAAAGTAACCTCTGTGTTTACATTGGTTTGATGTACTTTTTATTGCCTGTATATGGTAGAATAGATAAAAATTCTTTCTCCTGGATGGAAACTCTCATTTAAATCCAAGGTACTGAAAATAAGATATGCTTGGTAGAGAAGTGGCATATGGTATGAAAAAGTGATTTTTGTCACTTACATTTAGAGGCAAACATTGGAATTGGGGACAATTAGAAGACAGCCATTCTAGATGAAAAGTCTATTCTTTAACTCATATTCTGCACATGGAATTGCTGACATAATTTACTGTTGCAATTTCTATCTTTGTTGAATGCCAACAAGATCTGTGTACATGCTGTGAACTAAACAGACTGGCCTGAATATTGCAAAGGAACTGACAAATATAATCCCTGAAAATTCTACTTGTGCTTGGCAAAAGAGATTATATTTTTGTTACAAAATCTGCCACAAATTGTTAGCATTGCAGTGTAGCTGCTATTCCAACTTTTTTCTATGAACTTTGTGAGGAAATAATATAAAGTTGCACTATCTAATAAATACATATGGTCTTACTAACAAACTGACATTAATTTTTTACCACTCTGAAACAAAACTAATAAATACTCTCTACATATTCAACTCAAGCCTATCTTTGTACTTCCAAAATTTACCCAACTGCAGGTTTCAGACATCCACTTTGGAAGTCCATAGTTCTGTTTTTCTTACATTTTAAACTGCTACTGGGTAAAAAATGTCTTTCTCTTAATTAATCTGAAGTTTGGAAATTGTGTTCTTATATAACTCACTCAATTGTCAGGTACTAGAATAAAATAAATCATTGTTACGTAAGGCACAACATTTTCTTAGTGAAGGTCAGTCATCCAATTTAGACCAAAAGGTCCTCTAGTTTACAGGCTAGCTACAGCAAATAATGGTTGTAACATTTGGTTTTTTTCCTCATGTGTTTGTTTAGTGTTTCTCAAAGGACATTTGCATATTTCTGAGAATAAGCAAAGCAATGGCACTTGCCTTTGCTGCAAGATCATGTACTTTAAGAAATAATTCAGAAAGACATTTGAAGGAGGAAGGGTATTAACATAATTGCCATGTGCTGCCTCCTTTACCTAATGTTCTACAATGCTTTGTAAAGAGACAGTAAGACTTGTTTGGATTTTGAGATAAGTAAAACGTACTGTCAGACATTTCAAATCCCAGCTTTGCAAATCCCACCAGTGTCAGTAGGAGTCAAGTGACAAATTCTAACAGAACCATAGCAAAGCGGCTCTGAAGCACTCACTGATCCTTTTGCTCCAAGTTATGACTAAATGAGCGTATTGGCTATTATTAGGAGCCCAGGTTGTGCCACTGCTTCATAGTGGACCACTACAACAGTGTCAGATATACATTCACTTCATTACTCAAATTGTATAACATTCTACTCACAAGTATGCACATATTTTTAAAGCAACTTTAAGATTGATCATATATTGTAAGAAATAACACAATTCATACTCTGATTTCAGTAGAATTGTATATGCATTAAAAAATCAATTATTTGTTGGTTTTTTTTCTGGAGACTTGTTGGTTTATACTCTTAAACCATTTTTTTGATCCACTGTGAAACCTGTTCTGATCAACATGAGATTTTACTGTCCAACTAGCAAAATAAAAACAAAAGGCATGGAATTATGAACTAAAATGTGGCCAGTAAAATCTCAAATTCCTCCTAAATGACAACACAGTAATTACTAATTAGAAAAATCCAAAAAACGTTAAATTTTCATGCTAATGTAAGTCCCAGAAAACATTAGTTGTGTAGATGATAATATATAATATCAGTATCTTATTATATAACAATATTCAATACCATATATTTATATATCATATAATGACATACTATTTATATTATATATATTGTATTATATAATATGTGATTATATTTTATTATTATATTATGATATAATATAATAAATTAGTAAATCCTGGAGAAAACAGAATGTCCTTTGGCTGTTGCTGATGGATGGAGGAGAGCTGGTCAGATGTGGCCGTCTGAGAGCCAAGACTGCTAATGCTAGGAGTCCCTTTAGGTCCCCGAGGCTCTGAATGCCCAGGCTCAGCAGTGAGAGGGGCAGCACACCCATCTCTCTGAGTCTGGCATAGGCAGAGTAAACAGCAGTCATTACCTCCCCTCCTGAAGTGATTTAGAATCACAGAATCATTTATGTTGGAAAATACTTTTAAGATCATCGAGACCAACCATAACAAAAATGTTTTGTCACATCCCTTCCAGATCTACACCCAAATCTATACCTTCCAAAGTTTATGAACAAGAACTGAGGTAAGCACCAGATCCAGGATGGTGACAGAGTTACCTCATATAATTTCCTAAACACATTTATGAAGCTCCATCATAAAGCTGTTCAGAAGGAGTACTGCAGCAGGCTGTTCTGCAGCCTTTATCAATGATAAGTAATTTACTTTTAATTTCCACCTCAAATTCATTTCTGGCCATTTCATACCAATTTGCTCGCTTGTAGACTTGATTGCATTGATTGCATCTCCTTTAGACAATGATATATTTATTGGAATGATAAAGGCACAAGTCTACTGAAGGACTTAGTAGAAAAGAGAAAGCAGCCCTGATCTGCTATGGACCCATGGTGATATGTGTTGCCAGGTCTCCTGACAATAACATGAACATAAAACCGACCATCTGCCTCATGAGATCAGGGCTGCCTCAGTTCCTGCAAAATATCATATTTCTAGGAGCCTTCAACAGTTCTTATCTTTTCTTGATTTTCTAGAGATTTTATTGACAGAAAATATGGCTTTCTGAATATCACCCAGATGTTAGGGCAAAATGTTGGCAGTTCACTGAGAAAGTTAGGCATTTTTAAGTAAGCCTGGATCCAGCACTGGGACTCAAGATGAGGCCATAGCACCCTTCTGCTGTGATAAAGAAATGACAGTTTGAAAATGTCATTTCTGAAAGAGCTGTTAGTTTTGGCATTTCACACTTTGGTCTAGTTAAAATTAAAACAATAAAACAAAAGTATTTGGTTTGTATCCTTCAGGATAGCACACACAATATTTTCAATATTGTGCTTTGCTTCTGAAGTATAGTATGCAGCTATATAGGGAGGAGGAAAAGACAGACACTAAAATAATTCAGAAACTCAGGAAAGTGAAACAACAAATAAAAAATGCAAAAATAACATAGCCTCATTGGACTGAGAAAAGACAGGTGATAACTTCCTTCTACTTCTTAGATTTTATTTTATTTTAAGTAGCTTTTATTGTATCAAAAATTACTTGCAAATGACTTGTTAAGGTCTAGTTAAAAAGAGCCACCATTTCTGATCGAAAGTAACATGAAAAATGGGATTTATATCATCTAGCTTTAACCACAAGAAGGTTAGTCTTCAAATTTAACTAGTCATCTAGATTATTTCCACAGTAAAGAAAAGAAACAGGCATAATCCATGAGCAGTTTACCAAAATTATGATAGATTTCTAAGGCATAGAAAATATGGATCAATGACTAGCCTAGCTCTGGAGTAGTTAATAAGTGAGATTAATTTTATCACATCTCTGAAACATAGGTCCTTTTCTTTGCTTTTTTTTTTTTCAAAAAAAAGCCATATCTTTTCATGGGCTCTTCATCCCAGTACTGATTTCTGATAGCAGACCAATAAACATGCTGTCATCTCTAAGTTCTCTATTTAATATGGTCCAGTCTCTGCTCCTGTCATTACAAGACAGGCATATGTATGTATGGCAGCATCAATCACAGCACAATGGATCTTCAAATGGCTTTAGTATTTGACAGAAACAGAAAAAGCTGCGTGAGTAGTGCAGCTCAGTGGTGACTGAACACAAAACATAATGGAATCCATTTAAATTACATTCTTAAAAAGTTAAATACAAATGCTGGCTTGCATGTTTCTGCCTTTAAATTAACAACTTATAATCATTTGTTCATAAACAACTCCAATTCAATCCTCCTCATGTACAGATACAAGATCAACTACTGTTGCAATATACATTTATGTGACTTCCCCTCATTATATTTTAGTTTAATCATACTGATATATTTTTTCCATTACTCTTTGTTTGATTAAAACACTACATAGAAAAATAATTTTAGCCTGAGACAATAAGGATAATGAAGTTTTGGAATTTGATTCTGAGGTTAGATCATCAGGTGCAAAATTTTGATTTTCCCCCATTGTGGTCTTTTGGGTGATATTAAAAAAAAATGATACAAATTAAAATGTTATTTATTGGAATTCACCGCATTTCATAGCTTACTTAATATTAATTGAATATAAAATTGGAAATTTGAAAATTATGTTTTAGGTATGCAAATATATGTTTGTAATATTGAATGCCTAGTTTAAAAGTATCTAATGAAGGCATACAAAGTACTTTTTAATAGTTTACAGTCTTCTAGCCATACTAGGACTTTTGTTTGTCATAGCTGTCTCATAGCTCTTTCATAACCTCTGCAAAGAAATCAAAGATCTCAGTGCTGCTCCTGCAGAACAGGTGTCCGTGTGACAGGAACTTACAATACATGTGCATGCAATCTCAGTAGGAAAGTAAGCGATTAAATGGATATTAAAGAAGCTATTTGCACTCTTCAGTGTTAGGCATCTGTCTTAGGTAGCTAAAGGCTTTGTTGGCAAGCGAGGATGGTGTCACTTGAGACTACTGATGAAGCTGCTACCTTTTCCTGCCCACTCTAACTGCCTGCTGCAGTTTTCTGAGCTCTATGTCAATCACCTGGTTGCAGGCTAAATTCAGTTAGGGTATTTTTCCCTCAGAAAATTGCACCATAAACTCTCATTACTCGGGGTTTATTAATGTCTATTTCAGAAGTCCCTGCAGCAAGGGTAGAGCACAGATGGAAGGTGGCCACCCATCTGAGTTAAGCTATTCCTGCCCATCAATCAGCATCTATAGTTTATAACAGGATGTCTTAAGGAAAAGTGGTATCAGTGATATCTTCCTGTGAAAACCTTATTGGTTCAGAAATTGATTAATGAGCAGGTCAAGAGTCCATCAAGTGAGAGCAAGATAGAAAGGTGGGTGTACTGTTCTAAGGCAAGCTCTCACCACTCATCCATCAGAGCCCTGCTTTAGCAGGTGGGTCACTTCAGTTCCCTCTTCAGTCAGTGGAGAAAAAGGCTTCTCTAAGGCTTATCCAAAGCTGAAACACAACTAACTCAGCTCCAGTCAAGTGGAATCTGTTTCCTTCCTTTGACCAAATAGGAGGACTGGAAAGTTACTTAACAAACCCAGAAGTTACACTTTGTCAGTACTCCTTAAGAAAAATAAATGGTTCTTTGAAATCTTGGCAAAGTCTGTTGAAGGGACAACATTTTCACAAATTACTTAGCCCGTGAGAACACATTGCATCCATTCTACAAATACAGTGAACAGTGCACTTCAGTCACTACATACCCCAGATTTTCCTAAAGAGTATATCAAAGACTAATGAAGAAAAGATGTAGACAAGGCAGTTAGACTCAGTTTTATTCTTTTCCACTCTGAAGCCTAGCCAGGACCAGGCAAAACCTGACAGATAATGGCAGAAAATACATGTGATTTTCTAGTCCTCTTTTATATTGGCAGTCTATAGTGGTCTTTTGAGCCCTGCACTCCATTCAGTTTATTGAGGAGCATCACAATAAAAACTGATTCTGACCTTGAGAAGACAAGCCATTTTCTGATGCTGAATTTCTCGTGACTTTCTGTTTCCACTGTGTTTGAGAATGTAGAGTGGGCAGCATTCAAAGCATTTTTATCTCTGAGTATACATTCTATGAGATTCGCAAATATTAATACTGAAGTGTAGGACTGAAAACATATAGTTTCTTCTTCTCCTAAGCTTCATTAGAAAAATTATTATTTAATCAATGGGGTCACATCAGTGATGGGTGGGTGTCACACACAATATATGTTGCTGAAATAATGATAAATGGCTCCCTTGTTATAAATAATAGTTTTCTTCTTAAATTTGTAAACGTTCAATCACAGAGGCAAAATTATTATTGTTTTTATTTTTTACTGTCTTTATAAGAGCTCAATAGGAATTTTGACCAGCAACTTTATGATAATGATAAAACTAGGGATCCAAGTGATTTTCACCCTTAGGTTTCTTTTGCTCTTCATGTTACTTGACTGCAAAACCCTATGCAACTGAATAAAGAAAAATCCACTTCTTTTTAAGAGCAAGCATATACAGAGAAAAAAGCAAGTGTAGTGAGTTAGACAACACTAGAAACATCTCCTTTCAGTGGGTGTATTAACCTGCAGTGAGCTTTCTGTTGCCATGGTAGACCTCTTGCATTCTCCAGGCTAGTTCGGTATCTCTGTCAAATTAATGTCAGTTTACTCTTAGACCTACATTTCTAACTTAGAATAACCATAACTTTATATTATGTAACATTGCTGGAAATAATATAATGGAGCTGACTGATTACGCTGACCATTTGTGGTATAAACATAGCATATTTTTTTAAAAAAAAATCCATCAGGGAGGAAGTTTTGGTTCTATAACTGAGACAGCATGGGATCCTGAAGGGAAAACAGGGAACTGGCACCAAGTAAGAAATAAACATGCTGAGGATTTTGATTTAAGAGGGACTCTGATGAACTTTTCAGAGATTTTTTGTTAAAGGGAAGTTCTATTTAAACTTCTATTACACTAGTTCTAGTGAATCTGGAACCCATTTATGGGGGATGTGAGGTGGCTGTCTAGGCCACAGTGATCATTAAAGGGTTGAGTTTAAAATATTCGGTGTAATGACAAAAAAGGACAGCAAAGTTGCTACCCTGGACTTCAGGAGAGCAAACTTTTAAGCTATTCAGGGAGATATTTTACAGAGTACCCTGGGAATCCACTTTTGAGGGCTTAGGAGTACATGAGCACTGGTCAGTCTTTAAGAGCCACCTTTTAGAAGCACAGGAGCAGGCAATTCCACTGTGTTGTAAGTCAAGCAAGCAGGGCAGAAGACCAGCTTGACTGAACAGCGAACTTATTGAGATCAAGAGAAAAAAAGGAAATGTATGATCTCTGGAAGTGAGGTCAAGCTTTGCAGGAAGATTACAGAGCTGCATTTTGTATATCCAGGGTGAAGACATGAAAGGTGAAAGCTCGTTAGAGTTGAAACTGGCCAGTGTTGTTTCAGATAACAAGAAATACTTTTTGAAGTATGTTAATAGTAAGAGGAGGTCTAAAGAAAACATTGGACCAATACTTGTGGAAGATGGTCATCTGACTAATAGGGATGAAGAAAAAGCAGAGGCATTCAATTCTATTTTTGCCTCAGCCTTTAGTCATACTGATAGACCTTGGGCTGCCTGGTCACCTGAGAACTACAGAGAACTACAGAGAACTAAAGTTGTGGGGACAGTGACTTTCCATTTATGGACACTGAAATTGTAAGGGACCAGCTGTATCAGCTAAACATTCACAAGTCCATGGGGCTTGATGGGATTCATCCCAGAGTTCTGAATAAGCTAGTGGGTGTTCCAGCAGGACCCTTCCCAATCATCTACCAAAGGTCTTGGGAGCCTGGGGAGGTCCCTGCTGACTGGAAGCTAGCACACGTTATGCCATCCACAAAAACGGTGTGAGGGAAGACCTGGGGAACTACAGACCTGTTAGTCTAACCTCAGTTCCTGGAAAAATTATGGAGAAGTTTGTACCATGTACTATTGACAGGCATTTAAAGAGCAACGCAATCAAGCACAGTCAACGTGGGTTCACAAATATCCTTCTATGATAAGGGCACCCTCCTAGTGGATGAAGGGAAGACAGTGGATGCAGCCTGTCTGGATTTTAGTAAGGCTTTTGATTTGGTCCCTCACAGCATCCTTCTGGACAATTTGTCCAACTGTAGGACGAGCAGGTTCCCGGTGCACAGGGTGAAGAACTGGCTGAAGGGCAGAACTCTGGCAACTGGTCACCAGTGGTGTTCCTCAAGGTTCAGTTACAGGGCCAGCTCTGTTCAGTATATTTATTCACGATCTGGATGCAGGAGTCGAATGCACCATTAGCAAGTTTGCTGATGATACCAAACTGGGAGATGCTGTTGACTCTCAAAGGACAAGAAGCTGGGAGAGGACACAGCCGGGACAGCTGACCCCAACTGACCGAGGGGATATCCCATACCATACGAAAGCACACGCAGCAATAAAAGCTAGGGGGAGGAGGAAGGAGGCATGTTTTGAACGATGGCATTTGTGTTCCTATGTAACCATTAGGCATGACAGAGACCTGCTTTCCTGGGGATGGCTGAACACCTGCCTGCCAATGGGAAGTGGTAAATGAATTCCTTGTTTTGCTTTGCTCGTGCACACAGCTTTTGCTTTGCCTATAAAACTGTCTTTATCTGAACCCAAGTTTTCTCACTTCCACCCTTCCAATTCTCTTCCCCATCCCACCACAGGGGGAGTTGGCAAATGACTGGTGGGGGCTTAGTGCTGTTGTTAACGCACAACAGTTTATTTCAAAGAGATTGCCTGCATTAGGCATGTGATGTCATGCCACATTGATTTGCTTGTAATTAGTTACATAGCTATCATGTATGTAAATGACCACTGAACAGTTACCTTTTATTATTATTTTGGCAACTGTCATAGAAACCTGAATATTAATTAAAGGTTAGGCAGATGCTAAATGAAAAATAGCATGAATTAAATGCCAGCACATAAAATTTCAAAATAGGTTTTTCATTCCTTATTTTTTAAAGTTAGAAAAATATCCCTTTTTGCTGGAAAAAAAAACCCAAAACTACCTGTCTGTTCAGAAGTCTTCTGCTACCTGCCTCTTGCAATACTTTCATTAGCACAAAACAAAATATCAGCAGTTAAAATGTTCTTGAATAGAAAATAAAAATTAGAGAATAAAAATTACTTTCTGTCTGTATGAGATTAAAAACTGGATTAACGCACAAGGGACTCAAGAAACAGAATGAAGGGACTGAAAAAATTCACATGTGCTTAATAAAAATTTACTGCAAATAGTTTACTGACTCTACTGCATTCTTTTTTCCATTTTTTAACTCAGAGCCTAGTATGCAGCTGTCATCTAGCTCGGTTGTATCCAGCACAGGAAATATCTGAAGCAGAGTGAGAGCTGCCATATAGGGTCATACAGAAATTACATTTATCCCCATTAATTGATCAGAGGGAAAAAAAAGAGTATATGGGATAAGGCTTAGATAAAGCAGTTCTGGTTCTCATTCAGTTGCCAGATTTCCATAATTTGCAATCCAGGGACTTTTCCAATGCAGAGATTACACCCTCAGGATCAAGTTTAGCAGCCACTAAAGACATATTTGTGCATAGGTCCAATCCCTTTTTGAACTAATTTGTCCTTTTCACCTTCACAACATCTTGTGGCAATAAATTACATGCTTTAATTGTGCTCTATGTGAGAAAGATTTTCCTTCCTTCCCAGCATGTTTCCAACATATCCTAGATTTTGGGAGTATAAGACATGGACTGGATGTAAGACACACCAGGAGAAAGAAAGGATGAAATGCCTATTCTTAATGAAAAAGTAATAAATACTAATCATCTCATACTGTTCTTACTGTTACAACTACTTACGTTGTCATTGGTTTCAGTGGAGGGAGGCACTGAATATGTTTCTATAGCTGTGCAACACAAATGCTTTTGCTGTTTCTACAGACTCCGTTTCAGAGACTTCTGCAAAGCTACTACAAATGTCTTAGCACATATTTGTTTTTATTGAAAAAGAGAAGTGCTTTAAAATTCATAATTACCCTGAAAATCTTTCTGCATTAAAGCAAGGACCTCACCTTCTTCAGAAAAACAGCTTTCCCTTCATTGTCTAAAGCACATTTTGCAGCTTTCAACAGATGTCTTCAAACATTTAAAAACATAAAAAAAACCCCAAAAACAGTTCCAGATACGTAGGTATATTAGGCACTTGCCCAGATTTTCCTGATGGTAAAAAGAACTTCCTACAATCTTATGCACTCACTTCTCACATGTATTCTAAGAATGTTGGATTAAAGAGATCAGAAACTGATGCAGGTTAGCAACTTGCTTTTTCCAATCTGGTTTCACAATTACTGACATAACTGCAAGGGAAGTGCAAGAATAAGAAAAGGTGGACAGACATCAGAAATTCCTGAAGCTAGCATGCCTGTCAACTGAAAGTAAGTGAAAGCATACCCCTACCATCCCATCCTACATCTGCTCGCTTGCTATGGAAATAAGACAGCAGTAACTGATTTATACATCTCAAGGCCAGAACAGTGTCAGTGGCTGACATGATTTCTGCTAAACTGCCAGCAGCCATTGCTCTTCAGTAGCAAAGAATATTAATGATCCTTAACCACAATCTGCTCCAGGACTCCTTCCCACAAGGTGTTACAGAGAGGAGTACACTGCCTATGTCTTATAGGCACTCTGCATATGGAAACTCCTTTCAGTTTTGGTTCATGATATAAAAGACATGAAGAGTTTAACCCATAATAATGTGGTGAGTTTAGCAATCAGTTGAAATGCCAGTATTTTGTCACAGAATAATTGTCCACATTCCATATGGTATGCAAAAAGAGTCTTTTGTAATTCAAGGCAGACATAGCTCTATATGACTTATTTCAACTGTTGGTTTTTAGAGCTATATTTTTCTGTTTTTCAAAAGAAAGTTTAAGAAACACCAGTCAAAACTTAACATACATCACTAGTAGGTAGCATGGGTTTAACTACCTTTTTTATTATTTGAACTGAAACACCATTGTTCAGCACTACACCTTAGTTCTGAACTTGCCTAAGATCTTTTGGAAAAAAACAATTAAAGGTGCTTTGAAGTCTTCCCAATTTAGTGGCTAGTCAAAAGAAGGTCTCAGTTATGTCTACAATAAACTCTTGATTTATCAAGCTTATCAATAACCCATAAAAACCCCAGACCTTAAAGGTTCTTTCTAATATGAAAGCTGATTTCTTATGTAGTCATTTATTTCTCAACAGTAGTCATCCCTCACAGACAAACATGGCATTTCACAGAAGTCATCTGTACTTTTCCTTTGGACACTTTTGCTAGACAAATTATTTAAACAGTATCTGGTTTTACCTTCAACTTCTCAATAGAAATATAAAGTCCCTATTACTGCTAGTCTACTGGATACTGATCCTGCCTTACTTGGGCTGAAATACAATTTGATGTGCTTGGGAAGAGGGCCTAATAATACCAATTACAAACATAAAAATAACATTTGGATGCAAATTGTTGATAACTGCTTGAATTTCAATGCTTTTAATGAAATAGACCGATGATGTTTTGTGAAACATGTCCAGTGTTTTGGAATGTTATCTCTTGCTTATGCTGATTGCAAACAGCGCTTTAAAACATCTGAAAAATGTATTAAACACTCAGAAAAAACGGGGACTGAACAAAACAAAAACAAAGGAGATAATTAATTTTCATTATTTCCTTTATTCCTTTTCTTTTTCCAATGCAGATCTGTCATATCAATTCTGTATTCTATTTAAACTCGGTTGAGTACTGGATTTTTTCTTTGAAATTTCATGGGATTTTGGATGGTCCAATTAATAGAAAATCTTTGGCATCTTTCCCTTTGAGATTATATGTAATACCACAGCTATAGGTATATTAGGCACTTGCCCAGAGCAACAGATTCTTCTGTGATGCGTAACAGCTGCAGGAAATATAGCAGCTGCTGGAAAACTGGAATGTTGCTGTTTCCACCTTACTAGGTAATATCATGTTGATACCTCTGAGAGAGTGTACCTGCTGCAGTATATTGCTGCAGAGTTTGGGGAAATATGGGGAGCTATCAGATTGCAAAGGATTGAACCTTGCTGTGAGGAGCAAATGAGGAATTATGAGGACGTGAGGGTGTGTGCAAAATTTCTAGAGCAAGTGAGGTGTTCTGTGAACCATGAGAGGCTGTACTAAGATACTCACCCAATCCCAGTCTTCACAGAGGGATAAAGCTACAAATCTGAGCCTTCTTCTGTCAGGAAAACTTTCAAATCCCATCATCGTCTCTGGAGGTAACTCTGTCTTGAGTGTTCAGGGCGTGTGTGAGTCATCTGTTAAACAAATGTTCAAGGCACATTCATCAAGAGGTTTCATCCTGCAAATCACCATCTCATATATGCACCTAATTCTGATGTATACACACATTATATGGGACATAACTGAGGTTTCAGACCTTTTTAGTATGAGCTGCTGAAAGCCATACAGGTCTCTCTGATCAGCAGGCTGACTATTATTAAAGCTGTAATTCTTTTCCTTTGCTGTGTGGGAACAAAAGGACACAGTTTAGATTTGTAACTTCTGGGAACTAGGATTGCAGACAAAAGCAATATGCTTAGACACATCATTTTCACAGTCAAAACAATGAATTCATACTAACCTTCTGCATTGCCCCTCTGCTGATGCAGAACATTTTAACAGAAACGGGTATATAGTCATAGTATAATTTTGTACAGTGAAATAGATTGGACTTGTAACAGATGCATTTCAATTTCATTAAGTATTTCTGAATTTGAATTTGCAAACTATTTGTATTGCTTCCTGTTCTTTATTGTTGTTTGGGTTTTATGGGGGGGGGGGTGGTGGTGGGTGTTGTTTTGTTGTCTTTTGGGTTGTTTTGGGGTCTGTTTGGGTTATTTTGGTTGGTTTGTTTGTTTGTTTAGTAATATGAATTATATGCAAAGGTTATATCTCCTGAAACTAGTGCTTGAACCTACTACATGTACACACATGCAAACAGCATTCAATCATGTCGATTAACAGAAAGGCAATAAAGGAAACCAATTATCAGTGTAAACAAAATCTTTTCTGTTTTATTTTCAGTATTAATTCATACAGCATCAATAAACCTCAACTGTCTTGTCTAGATCTTTACCTGGATGTTTACCCAAACAATCTAAACTTCCTTGATAGGAAAGCTGAACAAATCTTATTTCAACACTTTACAGACTATCAAAAATTAGTTCTTTCCAATACACCTATTATCTTGCAGGTGTATAATTTAATCCATAGAAAGCACAGGATGATTCTTAGTTTTGTTTTCAGTGCAATAACTGGTTTTGTGTATTCTTGCTTGCATGTGCTTCTCTTGAAATACAGGGAGAAAACTAACTTCCCCTGTATGGAAGGCCTAAAGTTCTTATCCATCTCTTTGGGAATTACAAGTCATCGTTATCTTTCCTAATTAGAATAATAGTAGCTTTCGGAAACAGAGGAAACCTGAAATCAATGATTGTTTCTAAAGTATCCGGCATAAGTGACCAGCACAAGGGTCATAAAGGATATCTGAACTAACTTCACGATACCATGGTTCACTTTATATTACTTGTTCTAGAACCACATTCAATATGCTGCAGAGACATATGTACAGGGAATAAAAAACACCTCTTCTACTTCCGACTGCTGCCCTTGTAAGTTCCCCATTAATTAGAAGGTATATTTCATTTGTATTTGGAGGCATATTTCTTTTCTATGTGTAGCTGCAGGACAAGAGATGTTATGTATATATTTGGAATATTCTCTCATTATTGGTTACTGATGATTCAAGAGTACATCACCAAAAAGAGCATATTAGATGTACTCCATAGGTAAATAACGTAACACAATCGCATGACAATTCTGTTAATTTAATAATGATTTAATTTCATTCCATTTATTTTTACCACTATAATTCTTTTGTTTTTAAGTAGTCAGTTTTGATAGCAAAAATATTTCTGTTTCATCTGTTTTAAAAATGTTTTCGGGATAGTAGTCAGAAAAAGGACTGAGAAAACATAACCATACATTAGGGAATGATGTGAGGATCACACATGATGCTGTGCTTCATAATTTATTTCCTTGTCACTTCAAACCAGAGCAGTGATAGAGCCAGGCACTAGCTGCTGCCTGTGATTTTACCTGCAATTCCTCTTAGCCACCAAATCTGGCCAAGTGTGGGCTCACCCATCCCCTGATTTCCGCAAGAGAAAACCTTTCTGAGTGCTCCCATGTGATTCTGCTCTTGGTAGGTGTTAGTAGCCAGTCGACCTGATCCTTGGTGGGGGGAAATAAAACCCATTTCACATCAGATAATTTTCAGCATATCATACCTGGTGTTTTGGTGGGTTTATGAGTGGTGCACTGAGAGCAATTAGTGCCTGAATTGAGCTACATGAGGATAACAACAGGCTATTACCCTATTTAACAGCTGTTAAGTGGTGTTAATTGCCAGCTATAGACCACAAGCTGAGCAATTTTGTGCAAACTGTACAAACAGAACAAAACTAAGGGATGATGTAGGGAGAAAATGGATCTGAAAAAATCATCTATTAATCCAAAATATGTATACAGCTGGAGGGATTATATGCATTGCTGGTGTGAACTATTTGTAGCAAAGAGTTTATCAAATCCAACCCATTACTGAACTGCCTGTGAATAGACAGCAATTTCTATTAATTTCTTCATTATTCACCATCATTTAATGAACGGTTTGCGTGAACACATTTTTTGCCTAAGGTTTTTTCCAACAGTGCTAGTTTCTCCTAACCTCATTTTTATTGAACAGTGCCTTGATTTCTGTGAAACAGAGTAAAGAATAAGATGTTTTCAGAACGTAGCCTTAAATTATAAGGCAATAATCACAAATAATCTCTACAAATGCAAAGAAAATACTTCTAAATGAAATTATGTAGAGTTTCTTTTGTTCTCACTGAAATGTTGAAAATAACTGGAGAAGTCCAAACAAAAATCTCAGACATGTTTTTAGCTGGTCTTAGATGCTTTGTAGATTTTCATGTCTCTGTTGCTAAGAGCATTCAGCAGTCACAGTGCAGTATATGACCAGTAGAGCTGGTCACTGGGTACACTGTATTGCCTAATAGCAAGTTTTTAATTTTACATGGTAGACAAAGGCTGACTGATTTGGAAAGTACAGGTACCAATGTTGGCAAGGTCTGGATGCTGTTAAGATATTTGTCAGTCATGAAAGTAATCATGGAAGGAAGTAATTTTAGAGTTTCTTAGGTTCCCAGAAAAATTGCTATAGTAAGAAATCCACAGCAGAAAAAGGTTATTTTGCAAATGAACTCTGAATGCCTATCTGAAATTATTCTTTGTGATAAACTACACACGAACAAGCAAAGTAGCTGCCAATAAATGTGCCAGATAACAGCAAAGCAGTGGAGTTGCTGATCTGCTAATCTGATCTACATGTTTCATGCTGGTTGCTTTTACAAGTGAGAACCAGGAAAAAGAACCCACTACCAAGTACACAGCAGACTCAATGACCAGTATGGTCTTACGGTTACTGTTGTTCTAGCTCCTCCTCAGCTTGATCAACTGGCAGATTTCTCCTGCTCTTTTTTTGTTTTTTTTTTTGAACAGGGTGTTATTTTCCCTAAAGTTTATGGGTCTTTCTATACATAACTACTTCTCCCTACATGCACACTGCCATTATAAGCCATGACAAAGTCCTTTAATACCAGTAAGAACTTCTTCAGTGGACCTCCATGGAACAAAGGAAGGATCTTAATTTTCAGAAAGCTTCATAGCCCATGAAAGTAACTGAACTCTTATTTAGTTGAGAGATGAAATGCCAAACAAGTTGTCAAAGCTTTTAAAACTCAAAGTGCCTCCTGTCCCTTCCCTTACTATAGAGTTTTTCAAAGGAAGGGAAGTGCTAGTATTCAATAAACATTGCTTCTCTCTAAGATGTGGCACTTGGGCTATAACACTGGATTCTTGGGAGTTTTGAGTGTGACTTTTCTTGAACTGTGAAAACTGCAGTTTTAGACTACACTTGATTTTCATAGAATTTGGATATTTACATGGATTTTGACTTTACAAAGTAGATTAGAAGTCTTCTGAATCCAATGATTTTCGTATTATCAATGGTAATATAATTTCTATAGCAACTTTTTAAAGGGTATTCAAACACTGAGCAATAAGGATTCATTTATTCTCTGTGGGTTGGGATTTGTTTTGTTTTGTTTCCCCTTACCATTTATTTTCACTTGGTATCTCTCAAGAAGAAAGTCATAAAAAACAGAGGAGAAAAGGAAAAGAAGATCTGGTGCTGGCAAAATGGCCATTGATTGCAGAAGAATAGGCAAGGATTATGACTCTAGGATTTTAGCTGGACATTACAAGAGATTTAGGAACTGAGCTGCTAAACTTCTCAGCCACCATGCCCCTGGAGAATCTGCTTATAGCTTAGTCCTTTCTATAAATAATGTGGCTTGTAGTTTAAGTCTACAGTCTGTGTAAATACATATAAAGAGAGAGAGAAGAGGCATATAAACCTAATCTTCATTTTAATATGGTTATATTTTATATATGTCATTAAATGTTTGTATGCTTTAAGACTGTTTCAGGGAATACAGAACCAAGTAAGGCTTGTTACCTTGATATGCAGCACTTGGTTCAGGAAAATTAATGAAATCCTTGATTTATAGATGTTACAGAATTGCTGAACACAGAAACCTGCTAGGGATGAGGCTGTGGCAGCTCCATGCCCCCAGGTCCAGCCAGCAGCAAGGCTGAGCTTGTATACCAAATAAATGCGTGTCTATGGAGCACATATATACACCACCCATACACATATATTCACAGGCAGCCACACAGATCAACACAGACACACAGAGCATTCAGACAAACAGCACCAGCACCAACAACCTCTTCCTGCTGCCTTTTCTAGCGGAGTGGATATATATGCATAACTATGCACAATGTCGACAGCTCCCGTAGCTGGGCTCGGCCAGGCTGCTCAGTAACTGCCCCTGGATCCCAGTCTCCCAGTTGCTGACACACGGACATACAAACCCTCAAGGCCACAGCCCCACTTTAACTGCAGGTACAGACACGCTTACACGTACACACACACAGGTGGGTCTCCCAGCGCACCCCAAGGCCCCATGATCTCTCTAGCACTTGGCCTGGACCCATGGTCCCTCTAGTTGCCAGTTCCTCACTTGAGGAAAATGGCTAGGAATGGGATTTGGTGAGAAGCCAGGGCACACTGCGCCGAGCAGGCACAGGGCATGGCCAAGCAGACGCACTGACCAGCCCCTGCTGGCACACACCGGCTCCTCTACCCACTCACCCCTCTCTATCTCCCCACTTGTTCCTCCCCAAGATACCTTGATCCCTCCCTTCTCCTACCCTTGGTTTGTCCCTAAAACACGTAGTAAATCCTATGCCATCAAAATGCCCTTCCCCTGCACCCCATAGTGAGCTCCAACCCCTTGGTGGCAGTGACCGCTCAGTCTGTGGGGTGATGGGGATCTTCTCATGTTGGCTTGTGGTGACAGATGTCCCCTGACCCATGGGCTGAGGTTTCCCTGGGAGAGCCCTCTGGGGGCTGGCTGAGGCCTACATCTGTGGCAGGGTCACTGGGGCTTCCCCTTGCTCTTCTTCCCTCTGATACTTTGTGGTGGGAGTGAGACCCTGGGGGGCTTGTTACTCTCCTACAATGCCCTGAAAGCAGCTCAGTCAGGGTGTTACTGGGGCTCCCTATCTGCCGTTGCTCCTCGGGGCTCCGTTTTCTGTTGTGAGCAGCTTCTTCTCACATTAACTATCCACGGGCCTGATCTTAAATCTTGCAAAGTCAGTGAAAAAGAGTGGCCATTCCTGTGAGCTTTGCATCAGGATCTAAACCCCCCCTTGGCACTTCTGGCGGCCAAGGAGATATTATCCAGTTACTCAGAAAATCTTAGAGATGTCCCCTCAGAATGTCAAAACGAAGGTATGTAAAGTAGGATCTCACTGCAGAAGGCGAGTTATACTTCAAATAAATAAAACAGGCAAAGGCTAGCGTGCATCCATGGAGTCAACAGCAGTACACCGTATACAAAGCTACGTATCAATGAGGTGAGCAAAGAGGAGAAACAGTCATAGCTCTTTCAAGATAATATGGGCATAGCAGAGAGAGTTTTCTTCCAGCCTTACTGGACTGAGGTATCCAGATATACCCCTTACCAGGCAGTGCCTGGAAATGCCTGATGAAATACAAGTTTATGCAGGTAATATATACTATCTCCCCTCTGCATAGATAATTATGTATCGGTGCTAGTAAGTCTTTGAAACCCTCCCCTATATGTCAAGATGACTGTTTCTTCTGTGCTTGCTTTATTCATCCTCTGGCACAGTTGCAGTAGACAGTCAGTGTGGAAAGGCAGCATGGGTAAAAAATATATACTTCAGAGGAATGCTGCACAGCTTTCTTGCACCCTTTGCTGTCTTGTCTACATATACTGTAATTTATTCAACTTCTGAATGTTACCATAGGACAGATAGCCCTATTAATATAGATAAAGTAAGAAGATCTCAAAACTGAAGAGGGATATTTTGACATTTTCTGTAACGTCATGAAGCAACAGGTAAGATGAATAGGGGGAAAGAACTCAACCAACAGAAATATCTAGTTTCCCTCATATGCAGTGTTATAAATCAGAATATTTTTACCTCGATATACCTGGCACTCTTATGTCAACTTCTACACCTGCCAGTGTAGAAAGTGTGCCACTATTTCATTTTCACTATTAGATTCCTGTATTAGTTTTTAGTGGATAAAGTCTGAAAGAATTGACATAAGGAGTAATGACATTGGCACATGAGCCTTATGAGGTAGCACTTGGTGTAATAAACAGTCTTCACATTTCGTACTTCCTGAAGTCCTTTGATTTCACTTTATGACTGAAGTGAAATGGAATGCAATGGAGCACATGGAAATCTAAGCTCCTCTAAATCCATGGTCAGTTTTGGGATGTGGGTTGTATCTTCCTAGTAGGAGTAGTACAAACAAGGCTGCAAACACATTTGATTTGTTAACACACCAAATTAATGTCCACTCACTAGCAAACTGACACCTTCCTTTCTCTAACTGTTAAGGTACTTGCAGAGTGGTGTTTTTTTCAGAAATCTCTCCATAGTTACATCTCTTTTTTCATCAAGGCCTATAGACCCATGAAAATGCTTCCCTTAATACTATTCTCAGTATTTGTTCATGTCAGTATTTTGTGAACTTTCCTGTTGAATTTAAGGACAGAAAAGATAACTTGATTTAGCTGAGTTAATCTGTTGCTGATTCTCCTATCTACCAACTGAAATGGACTAATTTGCACTTATTTATTTTAAAAGCTGTCAGCAATTCTGCATGCTTTTTTAATGTATATATACTTTCATTCTTTATCAGTTCTAAGGGTTGTTTAAGAGTCCTTTGGTCTTACTTTGCTGTTCTCTATCCAATATTTTGCTAAGGATCATATCATAATGTTATCACTCTCACCTTCATTTCTGCAACTATTTCCCGTTTTAATAGAATCAGTACAGAAGAGCTTGCCTGTCTCATGAATGTCTCCATCTTCTGCTTACATAACTTCCTAACTAATACCAGAATCTTCTTGAACAATCCATTTTCCTTTTCCCTGCTCCCAACAGTCCTCTTGATGACTAAATATTCCCCTTATTACCAGTTATTACACTTTACTCATTCTTCTATTCGTCACAAAAAGACTTCTCTCCTGGGTTTCACTCGTACGTATTTGGTGGCTTACAGTAATATCCAGCCATAGCAGTTCCCTTTTTTCCTCCCTTTTAACATTAGTCACAATTTTCAATCAGCCTATTCTCATGTACCATCTAAACTAGTATTTACAACTTTTATATAAAATATATTTCCTGCCTTTTTTCCTTGCTTGCCTCCCTGTATTCTTCTATATCTGTCAGATGTGCAGCATATCCACAAAGTCTCTGAGATAACTGTTAAGTCATCATTTTGATCATGAAGACTTGAAGTACCTTCTTGTACTTCTCTGTTAATAGTTTACAGACACCTAAGGTAGTGTAATTATTCTTCCTATAATTCTGTTATGAATAAAGTCCTTGTCCTCTCCTTCCTCATAAATCTTGAGCTTTAATTCTGTGGTTTTTATATATTCCTTCAGATTTTAGTTCGTTCCATTAGAAAAGAGATAAGTTCCGCTCTTCTAAGTAGTACAATCTGTAGTAAATTTACAGGAATTGGAGTTGTGCCAATACTAAATCTTTGGAATTGAGAAGAGAATTAAGCCAGCAATCTTTTCTGACTTGAACAGATGTCTACCAATGATTTTTAAGAATTATTACTGCATTATTATTATTTGTGTTATTATGCTTATGACTACAGAGACAACTACAATAGGACTGGGCCCATACTGTAGTGAAGACATTAAGTTTTCCCTTTGGAAATAATAATAAATTGTGTCAGTTTTCTAGGCCTAAGCAATTTCCTTGAAGAGTATAATTAATTTGTATGAAGATCCCAGCCAACGGTAAAGATTGCAGTATAAAATTGCAAATCAGAAACTTGTTGAAAAATAATACTTGCCGTAGAAGTGATAACAATAGCATGCAAAGTAATTGAAAAACAACATGTAAATAAATTACTGTGGTGCTGTTCTTGCTGCTATGGTTAATGTTATGTCAGCATTTCCATTAAAAGATCCATTTTTCAGGGTTTATAAGTCAGCTATAAAAATTAAAAAAAAAAAAATCTTTCTAAGCCTAGTGCTGGAAGGTCTTGCCCTAGAAGGAGTTTTGATTACAATATTGCAAGGAAAAATACCAACAACTCCTCACAAAATGACTGGCTCTGTCTTGACTTGAAAAACAGGGTATCAGTTTGCAAATATAATTTACACTTTTAGAACTGAAATTGTAGTTGGGGATGCAGCCATAAAATGAACTTTTTGCCCTGTCATTCAGCTATTTACAACATCATGTTAAGCACAATGGGACTGAAGCTAAAGGATTTCTGTGGAGAGTCTGTGAAGAGTCTTAGAGCAAGAGAAACTATACTGCTATCTTAAATCTCACTGCCTGCCCCACATACTTCTTCATACTCCACACATACTTCACAAAGTGAAAAAAACCTTGTTGGAACTTACTGAGAGCAGCCCTGAGGAGAAGGTCATGGGAGTGTTGGTTGATGAGAAACTCAACATAACTCAGCAAGTCTCAGTGTGAAAAACTCTGGTGCCCAAGTTATTTTCTCTTCCATTTTACCAGTTAAAGGAAGGGGTACAGCCAGGAATAGGTGTATAATGCACATCAACTTCTGGTTTCATGGCTGGTGCCATCGTGAGGGGTTTGGCTTCTATCACAATGGGACATTCTCTGACTGTAGCCTTTTAGGAAGGGATGGGATTCACCTGTCTAGTAGAGGCAAGGGAACCTTTGGCAGCAGGCTGGCCAGCTTGGTGAGGCAGGCTTTAAACTCAAGGACGCGCGGGGAGGGGTCCAATGTAGCAATGCTTACGCCATCACATCCAACAGGGGAATAAGCCAGCCCAACCAGAGCAGTGCTATATGTTCCTTAGCTGCCTCCCAAGATAAGTGCCAGAAGGCCAGCCACTTCAAGGGTGCGCATGGCTGTGGTGGATCCTCTTGCACCCCTCCTGGGAAACCTGTGTGCTCAATTACCTTTCTGAAATTCCTATATACTGATGTACACAGTGTGGGGAATAAACAGGAAAAATTCGAGATCTGTGTGTGGTCACAGGGCCACAATTACATTGCAATTACAGAGACATGGTGGGATAGCTCGCATGACTGGAATGCTGTCATGGATGCCTATGTACTTTTTAGGAAAGACAGGCCAGCAAGGCGAGGTGCTGGAGTTGCTCTTTATATAAGACAGCAACTGGAATGTATCCAGCTCTGCCTAAGGGAAGATGCAGAGTGAGTCAGGAACTTATGTGTAAAGATTAAGGGGCAGGCCAACATGGGTGACACTTGCAGGTGTTTACTAGAGGCCACCTGATCAGGAAGAGGAAGTCAATGATGGCTGCTACAGACAATTGGAGACAGCCTCATGATCACAGGCCCTGGTTCTCATGGAGGACTTCAATCACCCCGATATCTGCTAGAAAGACAACACAGCTGGGCACACACAGTCCAGGAGGCTCCTGAAGAGCATCGATGAGAACTTTTTAATGCAGGAGGTGGAGGATCCAGTGAAGCAGGATATGCTCTTAGACCTTGTCTTCACACAGAAGGACTGGTTGGGGATGTGAAGATTGGGGGCAGCCTTGGCTGCAGTGACCATGAAATTGTCGAGTTCAGGAACCTGCATGGAGGAAGCAGAACAACAAGTAGGATTGCAACTCTGGACTTCAGGAGAGGAAACTTTGGCCTCTTCAAGGACCTTCTTGAAGGAGTCCCACCAGTTAGTGCTCTAGAAGGCAAGGGGGTCTGAGAGAGCTGGCTAATATTCAAGCATCACTTCCTCCAAGATCAAGATCGGTACATCCTCATGAGTAGGAAATCAAGCAAAAGGGGCAGGAAGCCTGCGTGGATGAGCAAGCAGCTTCTGGCAAAACTCAAACAAAAGAAGGAAGTTTATGGGATGTGGAAAAAAGGACAGGCCACTTGGGAGAAATATAGGAGCACTGTCAAAATATGCAGGGAGGCAACAAGAAAGACTAAGGTCCATTTGGAATTAAAGCTAATGAAGGAGGTCAAGGACAACAAGAAGGGCTTCTTCAAGTACAACAGCAGGAAAAGGATGACTAGGGAAAATGTAGACCTGAATGAGGTGGGTGCCCTGTTGACAAAGGACACAGAGAAAGCAGAGTAACTGAATTCCTTCTTTGCTTTGGTCTTCATTGCCAAGGATGGTCCTCAGGTTTCCAAGACCATGAAGGCAAGAGAAGTCTAGAGAAAGGAAAACATTCCCTTGGTTGAGGAGGATCATGCTAGAGATCACTTAAGAAAACCTGACACCCAGAAATCCATGGGCCTTGATGAGATGCACCCCCAGGTGCTGAAGAAGCTGGCAGATGTTATTGCCAAGCCACTCTCCATCATCTTTGGAAGGTCATGGAGGACAGGAGAGGTGCCTGAGGACTGGAGGAAAGCCAATTCACTCCAGACTTTGAAAAGGGCGAGGAGGAGGAGCCAGGAAACTACAAGCTGGTCAGCCTCACCTCCATCCCTGGAAAGGTGATGGAACAGCTCATCCTGGAGGTCATCTCAAAGCATGTGGAGGAAAAGAAGGTCATCAGGAATAGTCACCATGGCTTCACCAAGGGAAAATCATGCCTGACCAACCTGACAGCCTGCTATGATGGGATGACTGGCTGGGCAGATGAGGAGAGAGTGATGGATGTTGTCTACCTTGACCTTGGCAAGGTTTTTGATACTGTCTCCCATAACATCCTCCTAGGTAGACTCAGGCAGTGTGGGTTAGATGAGTGAACAGTGAGGTGGACTGAGAACAGGCTGAATGGCAGAGCTCAGAGAGCTGTGATCAACAATGCAAAGTCAAGCTGCAGGCCTGTAGCTAGTGGTGTTCCCCAGGGTTCAGTGCTGGGTCCAGTCCCATTCAGCTTAAGTCATCAGTGACCTGGATGAAGGGCCAGAGTGTAACCTCAGCAAGGTTGCTGCTGATACAAAACTGGGAGGAGTGGCTGATGCACCAGAAGGCTGCGCTGCCATTCAGTGATATTTGGGCAGGCTAGAGAGTTGGGTGGAGAAGAACCACATGAAGCTCAACAAAGGCAAATGTAAGGTCCTGCACGTGGGGAGGAACAGCCCCAAGCACCAGTATAGGTGAGGGGCTGACCTGCTGATACGCAGTTCTGTGAAGAAGGACGTGGGAGTGCTGGTGGGCAGGAAGTTGCCCATGAGCCAGCAGTGTGCCCGTGTGGCCAAGGCAGCCAATGGGATCCTGGGGAGCATTAGCAGGAGTGTGGCCAGCAGGTCGAGGGAGGTGATCCTCCCCTCTGCCCTGTTGAGGCTGCATCTGGAGTTTTGTGTCCAGTTCTGGGCTCCCCAGTTCAAGAGAGACAGGGAACTACTAGAGGGGTGCCAGAGGAGGCCTACAAAGATGATTTTGAGGACTGGAGCATCTTCCATATGAGGACCTGGGCTGAGAGGACTGGGCCCGGTTATCCTGGAGAAGACTGAGAGGGGATCTTATCAATGTCTACAAATACCTTAAGGGTGAGTGTCAGGAGGACAGGGCCAGTCTTTTTTCAGTTTGTGCCCAGCAACAGGCCAAGGGGCAATGGGCACAAACTGAAACACAGGAAGTTCCACCTGAATATGAAGAAGAACTTTATTACCCCGAGGGTGACAGAGCCCAGCAACAGGCTGCTCAGAGAGGCTGGGGAGTCTCCTTCTCTGGAGACATTCAAAACCTGTCTGGGTACGACTCTGCAACCTGCTCTAGGACAACCTGCTTTCACAGGGTTTGGACTAGGTTTCCAGATGTCCCTTCCAACCCTGACCATTCTGTGATTCTGTAATCCAGTTGTCTAAATGTAGGTGGGCTGTGCTGTTTTAGAAAGTGCAGGGTATTTCTCATGCCCTGCAGCTGCCACTCATGAGGAGATCCCATGTGTTATCCTATGGGAATATCTAGGAAACACTGTGGTACACTAGAAGTCACTGGAAACCAGGGTTTAGACATTAATATAACAACTAACCTTAGACAGCTAGTAATTTTCAGTTTCCATGTATTATAACTTTATATATAACAGTTATATAACTTTATCCATAAAGGCTAAGGTTCCCCCTGGAGTCACCAGAAATTCTGCCAGAGGCAGTTCAGAAGAGGAGATTATCTTCTTTCATTTAACCATGTGAATTAAAGTGAAATGGTATAAACATGCCCTCATCCCTTCCATTCAGTCACTCCTTCTCCTAGACGTACATACCCAAGGCCTCAGCAAGATGGAGAAGAGTTCTGACTAGGCTAGTGTTTCTATCAGAAGCCTAACAAACAAAGGAACAATAAAAGAAAAATGCAATCCTGAAATACCCAAGAATTAAAAAAGAAAAATGAAGAGCTGATTATAGGTATTTTTTTTTCTCTCCTCCAGATCTGGCAATAAATAACATGCTTTAGTAGTGCTACATCTAGTATCTCCCAGTGATTTTGTTTACAAAGCCTCTCATTATTACCCACTCTCCCAATGTGCACTTTAAAGAATGTGAATCACATTAGCATGATTACATTTGCATTAAACACAGGGTTAGTTTTTTAAAAGTACAAATGCTGGTAATTTTATGACACACCCACATGAATTTATAAAATGATGTATAATAAAACTTTGCTTGATTTCATAATTACCTGTTGTTTTCCCTGTTGTTATATTAATTAAATATTCAGCATAGACATGTTAATCCTGAAAGTTTCGCTGGAACCCTCTCTTCTCTCCTGACTTTTTGTTTTCCACATTTCATTGAGTTACAAGTTGTTTCACAGAATCAGTAGAAAGAAAAATGTTCAATAGCTATGGATATATTCAAATCTTAAAAAAAACCATACCCAAAGTTAAAAGTGGAAATGTTAATATGTACCTATTATTTCTGGCAGGCATATATTAAATTGCTTTGATCATATTTCTTTACTAAGCTTCCTCATCTGTTTGAAATATAGCCTCTTAGAGCTATTTTCCCCCTCTTCATTTTCTCAGAAAGTTAGCTTGTATTTTATATAGCATAATCTTCTAAAATAAGCAGTTTTCTATTTGTCAGTGGTATACTATATGAGCATTTAAAGATACTTGTAAGCATGAGAAAATTGAGGCTTGAAATATCTTGTTCAAAAATAGAAAGTATAGGAGAATAATTACTGTATTGTTGTACCTTAATTCATATGAATGAATGTCCACCCTTGCTATCATGAAAGAAAATTAGCAGCAAGGTCCTCAATGGCCCCACAGAGAATGTATTATTAATGCATATAGAGGTGATGTTGCTTTCATAGCAGGTAGAACTCATTTTTTTAAGAATTAGGTATATGACCTAGGCAAACTTATTTTACCATCAGGGAGAGATCACTATTTCCCTATGATTCATTTTATCCTAACTTAGGTATCTTCAAGAGGAGTCTCTAGAGATCAGCTCATTTCACCTCCATTGCTTTGCGGGCTATAAAGGAAATTAGTTTTGACTTGGGAGGCAACTCATCTGCCTACACATAGACAACTACTGTAAACATGCTATGTAGTATCCAGCCAGGAAGGCAAGAAGTTTACCCTTGGTCTTCTGTCAGATGCAAGCTGTGTTTTCACATCTCAGATATTGTAGGGAAACTGAAAAGCAGCCAATACCTGCATTTAAGCTATTGAATCATCTTTAGATGTCTACATTTGAAGCTGCCTAGAGCTAGGTATAAAGTGTTACAAAACTATCTGTTGCGCTCCTTTTGGTGATAAGTGTGAGTAGGTCTTTTTCCAAGCAAATAGTTTACTCACCAGAACAAGCACCTACAACATATGGAATCATAAAATACAAATTGTTGTAATGGCAGTTCTTGGTTTCATAATTTGTGTAAGCTTTAAAAGGACTGCCAAACTCGGGGGGGGGGGGGGCGGGGAAATTTGTTTGATGAGCTAAAATACTGGCTTGTTTGTTTGGTTTTGTTCAGCCAAAACTGTTCCAAAACCAGTGCCACAAAAAAAAAAAAAACCAAAAACCCACACAAAAAAACCCAAAAAAACCCACCACAACAAAAAACCAAACCAACAAACCCCAAAAACTAAGCCCAAAACAAAAACAGTAACAACAACAAAAAAACCCCAACTCAAACTCAAACAAAAAGCTGCATGCCAAAACTCACCACAAAACAAAACAAACTCCACTCATTTGCTGTACAAAGTTCAGGTCATATATGCCAGATTGCATTTCAAGATGCAAGTGTTGTTCTTAAAGTACTGCAATGTGTATTTTTTTTTTAAAAATTACTTTGAGAAATTTCATACTCCATACCTTTTCTGTGAACAAAACATGATTTCTTTACCTCTTCACCTGTCTTGATCCCTTCCTCATCACACTGTTCCCTGTATGTACAGCTAGCCTAAATTTAATTTCTTGTTTTCGAACTACAATAATATTACTGCTTTCAGTACATTCAGTGGTGGCTTGTACTGTGCAAATGAAAGGGCAGTCAATCATTATGCTTTTAGAGCCTTTTAATTCTCAGTTAATAATGATGATCTTTGAGGTTGGCCCTGCAAATGGTCATTCATGTGAGTAAAATTAGGCACATAGATTGTAGGATTACTGATAATGGAAGCTTTGGCATTGTTAGGTTGCTGTGCAAATGCATAGCAATTCTCCTTTTGATTCCTACATTCCTTTCCATATCCCCACACCTTTTTAGACAGGTAAACTGTTAGTCGCTTTCTGCGAAGTTTTAATGATTTGCAGATCTGAACCCTTAGATATGCTGCTCTTAAACCACATTTGAACCTTCAAGAATTCATTGCAGCAATCTATCACAGAAACTACACTGGGAATTAAAGGGTTAGTTGCAGTTATATAAGCCTCTGATTTGAGTTGTTTTACAACATACCAGCACTGGAAAAGAGAATAATACCATCAAGGCCCTGTGTAGAAGCCCATTTCCATCTTTCATGTATTATGCAAGTAATATCTTTTATTAAACATTTAAAGTAATTCATTCCCCCTTATATGTTTATCCTTTTATTAGCTGTACATAGCTAAGCCATTTTCAGTGCAGTCATTGGGAGTTTGTTCCTGCTCTCTAGTCCATGTGCTTTCCCCTAGCTTAACTGCCTTGTAGAAAATGCACTAGTCCATAGAATTATACAGAAGTTGGAAGAATAATAACAGAGAAGAAGCTAAAAATACTAACTTACGTTTTACAGTGGCCATGCCTTAAAGACCCACAATCAGTACCACACAGAGCACTCCTGCACGGTTTGAGTCTGTGTCCTTTGTTGCCAGATTGCAGACACACACATTGTACTAATGGAAGTGGTATTTCCTCTGATAACCACAGTAATGCATCAGAATATTCCTCCTTCTTCTTGAACAATTTTTCCCCCAGTCTTCCTGCATTCAAATAAAATAAATGAATTTAGATCAGTTTTGGCTCAACCCTCTTATTATTTGTCAAAGTCTTTTAGAGCAAACCTCAGACTCGGTTCTTCTTGTCCTCTGTGGCAACAGTCACTGCAAACATCATTAAGGATGTGAGGTCTCTCCCTTAATTAAGAACTAAAAGGTTTCATTTCCTAAAACAAAAGCATGTGGCAGGTTTTATTGATCTGGTCTATGTCGCCAGCTGAACACATTAGCAGGGGTTATTGATTACTCTAGCGGTAATGAGCTTTGTTCCTCATCAGGTAAAGCACACGTTCCTAAGATCTTCTCTGAAGAGGCCTGTATGTACATATGCATTCACCAAGATATACAATGAGAGAGGTTTTTAAAGTCTTTATTGCTTATGTATCATTTTTTAAAATTTAACAGCAATCATTAGAAAGGTTATTTTCCAGTCATTATCTTGTTATAATTCCTTTTGAATGCTAATGATGCACTTAGGAATGAATTCAACTCCAAAATAAACACAGCATATTTTTTTTAAATGTAAGCACATATGGCTATTACTGCTTTTAATAACCCCCAGCAAAAGAAGCACCATTATATGTTAATGAGCAGCTGTGGTAAATAACTAACAGAATGCACAGGATCTCTCCCCAGTTTTGAAAGAATAATTTCAGACTGACAACTGTCCTAGTTAATACCTTAACAATATTTAGTTCAAATTTGGATAAGGTTCTGCTATTTAAAAAGCACCTTCTTCTTATATTCAGTAGTACTTCTGTGGAGAAAAGACTTGCCTAATAGCGTCTGGAAGCTGGAATTAGACCAGTTAAGATCAAAATGCGGATGAGAGACCCTGCAATCAACAAAACAAAGCTGAAAGGAGGCCACCTCAAGTGTACACACAGGAATAAGTAGTGAGAAGACAGCGTGATGGAGGAAACCCTCACATGCTTTCTAGGAAATCAGCACAAGTGGGTGTATCTGAACAGCCTGTACCCAAACGCTTGTAGCACAGGGGAAAAACCAGGATGGATTAGAGGTCTGTGTGCAGCTGCAGGGCTGCAGTCTCATTGGGATGATGGAGACACGGTGGGATAGCTCATGCAGTTCAAGTGCTGCAATACAGGGATTACAGGGTCTTTAGGAAGGACAGCCTGGGAAGATGAGTTGCCTGTTACAGGAGGGAGCAGCCAGAATAGCTGGAGCTCTGCCTAGGCATGGATGCTGAGCTATCTGAGAGCTGATGGGACAGGCTTAGGAGACAGATCACAACATCATTCAGACATTGTGCTGTCTGATGAGGAAGAAATAGATAAAGCTTTCTTCAGACAAATGGAAGAAGCCCCACATCCATAAGTCTTGGCCCTCATGGGGAACTTAAATCACCCCAATCTGCTAGATGGACAACATAGCGGGGCTAAAGCAATCCAGGTGGTTTCCAGAGTGCATTGTTGACAATTTCATGGCGCAAGTGATGGAGAATTGATTAATCAAAGTGCTTTGCTGCATCTCAGAATTATAACAAATGATGAACTGGTCAGGAATGTGAAGGCTGGGGGAAGTCTTGCCCCCAGGGGGATGGTGGCGTTCATGATCCTGAAAAGAGGAAAGAAGGCAAAAGAGGAGCCCAGGAGAGCTGGTTGATTTTCAAGTGTCACTTTTTCCAAGCTTGTGAACGGTCCATCCCAATGTGTGGGAAATCAAGTAAAGGTTACAGGACATCTGCATGGATGAACATGGACTGAGTCTTGCATGTATTTGTGACATTCAAATGTAAAAAAGGGAAGTAAATGAGAGATGGAAACAGGGTAACACAGACACAATATAGAGACACTGTCCAAGTGTGCAAGGATGTGGTTAGGAAAGCCAAAATCCATTTGGAGCTGTATCTGGCAGGGCTTCAATAGGTACATCAGGAGCAAAAGGAAGAGCAGGACTATCAGCCTGCTGCTCAACAGGGCAGGAAGCCTGGTGAAAGAGAACATGGAAAACACCTTGGTCTTTCCTGCTAAGACTTGTCTGTGGGAATCCCAGGTTCCTGAAATCTGTAGGAAAGTCTGGAGTAGAGTTACTCTCAGTAGAGGAGGATCAGGCTGGGGAGTATTTTAAAAACTGAACAAACACAAATTCATGGGAGCTGGGCACCCATGAGTGCTGGTGGAGCTGGAAAGTGTTGTTGCAAGGCCAGTCTCAATTATCTTGGAAAGATCATGGCAACCATAAGAGGTTCTTGGGCAATGGAAAAAAGCAAACTGATCAAGACCTGCAAGAATGAGGATCAGGGAAACTACAGGCCAGGTAGCCTCAGCTCAGTCCCTGGCAAAGCGAGAAAGCAAATAATCCCAAAATACTTTCCAATCCTATTAATAAAAATCAGCTGATTGAGTGTAGTCAACATGGATTTACGAAAAGGAAATCATACTTGAACAGCTTGGTAGCCTTCTTCAAAGAAATGACTGGCTCAGCAGATTAGCTGCTGTTGTTTATGTTGACTTCAGATTTTGACACTGTCTCCCACAAAACCCTCATGAACTGATGAAATATAGACTAGATAAAGTGGCCAGCGAGGCGGATTGAAAAGTGGCTCAACTGCCAGGTCCAGAGAGTTGTGATCAGCTGCATCAAGTCCAGCTGGAGGCCAGTCACTAGTGGTGTGTGCCAGGGTTCAATACCAGGGCCAATTCTGTTCAACCGCAACATGTTTGCAGATGTTACAAAACTGGGACTGGTGGCTGATACACCATATGGCTGTGCTGCCATTTGAAAAGACTTCAAACAGGCTGGAGAAATGGGCAACAGAAGCTTTATGAAATTCAACACAGGTAAATGCAAAAGAATAACCCGAGGTAAGAGGACCAGGTTTGGTTCAAATGGCTGGAAAGCAGCTTGGCAGGGAAGGACCTGGAGGTCCTGGTGGATACCGAGTTAAACACAAGCCAGAAATGTACCCTCACAGCAAAGAAGGCTCATGGTATCCTGGGCTGCATTAGTCAAAGTGCAGCAGGTCAAGGGAGGGGATCCTGCTGAGACATACCTGGAGTGCTGTGCCCAGCACTGGGCCACCCAGTACAAGAGAGACATGGACTTACCAGAACAAGTTCAGTGAAGGGCCACAAAAGTGATGAGGGCTTGGAGCATCTGCCATATGAGGAGAGGCTGAGAGAGCCGGGACTGTTCAGCCTGGAGAAGATAAGACTGGGAAGGATTGGACCAATGTGTACAAATACCTGATGGGAGGAATAAAGAAGATAGTGACAGTCTTCTCACTGGTGCCCAGTGAACAGACATGAGGCAATGGGCAAAAACTGAAACAGGAAATAATCCTTTTAAGCATGAAAAACTTTGTTCCTTGGTTGTTTTTTTTTTTTTTTTTTACAATGAAGGTGGTCAAACACTGGAATAGTTTGCCCAGAGGGACAATTTTCTTTATAAAGTTCTTCATTAACACAATCTAAAATCTCAAAACTATCTGGATTTTTTTCAGTAAGGACAATGATATTGAGCAGAGTAATAAAGGGACGTTCTGGAAATAGAATAAGGCTGAGGTGTAAATAAAAACCTCAGAAATCAAACCTCTGCTTTAAAATTTTGTAAGAACAAGTACAGAAATTTACAAATGCAGTAACAAAGTTTCAAATACTATTTGTAAAGGTGCTATACCATCAGAGAATAGCATGTCCTCAACTATGTGTAAAAATTTAGAACACATTTTACAAGAAATAAAAATCACACACATAGAAAAAAATGGAAAATAAGATATAATCATCAGAGCTGTTGTCATTAGGAAAATAATTAATTAGCAAAAGAAGATGGGCAAGAGTTTGGAACTGAATATGAAAGAGAAGAAAGACATAATGGGTTTAGAAGTACATAGAAATAGTAACCTGGATTGACATTATGAGTGGAGCTACTTAAAAAAAAACACCTTGGAGCCAATATTATTTAATAATTTATTTTTTTTCTACTACAGAAAAATAACTGATACATTTGGCAGAAAATAAGTTAGTATGTTAATGGTAATTGTTGATGACTGCTAATTTGGAAGTATTTTTAACACACCAAAAGACCAGAATGTATTTTAGAGAGGAAAACAAGGATGATATAGGATAATAGAGAAATATAATAATTTAAGGCATATGACCATGCACCTATTTCTTCATTTATCTCAATTTAGACAGGTCTCAATGGTACAGATTCCCAAGTGACTGAGTCAGTTTCTAAGGAAGCCTTCCATTGACTGTAGAGGGAGTTTGAAGGGTGCCTCGTTATGACTAGGCCAGTTTTACAGGATTAATGAAATACATTTCTGCCATAAACTGAAAGCTCATCATTTGAACTTTGCAAAATTTTGCTGGTACAAAATTACATTTAATCTACTTCAGCAGTCCAAAGCAGTTAGCCCTGTGCATCACCCCTAAGCAGCTGCAGCAGTTCTGATGTCTGCTGAAATTGTAAATTCTTTTCTCTTTTTTGGCTTAGGATCCTAATATTCCTATTAAATATGCCCTGCTCAGTGATGTGATTACACAATGCTTTGTTTTTTCCCAGTGAAAACCTGTCAGCATTTGCCTGGTGACTTTTAATTGCTACTTTGCAAATCTGACCACAATGGAAATGTTTCCATATTAACTTTATCTCAGCAAACATCCACACATATGGTTTAGCGAAGCAATGAAAGGCCCAAAGAAACTTTTTAATTCCCTATATCCCAAGCGCATTTGAGGAGCAGAAAACACAATACATGCCCTAGAAGTAACTACATGAGTGTCAGTAGTTTTAGAGTGTAACTATGACTAAGACACTTCTGCTTATAGATATATATAGATACAAATAGATGTAAATATTCTAATTTATTTGGAATCAAGACAGAGAGAGAGAAAGGAATTCTAAATTTTCAGTCAATTGGAGGATAATGAGCCATCATCACAATACAGTCATCATAAAGACAAATCCTTGACTGTACCAGTAACATCGTATTTTTTTCCAAACTATACGAGAAATGAATCAGCAATTGCAGACAAGATTTCATCTGGAATACTGCATATCCTAGTTATTTAGTATACATCTACATTGCCAGCTATAACACAGTCAGGAATAAGTTTAAGTGCTAGGCTTGGTTCTCCATATTGCTTAACTGTCAGCTCACCACCTGGATCTGTCCTGGACAATTTCCAGAAGATAGGTCCATTCCTGTTCAGGGAGCAATGCCATCGAGGTTCTGTCTCCATAAGGCAACGTATATACAACCACACAAGGTCTGCCTGATGCAACTCTCATAGACCTACAGTATTATCCAAACCAGTTTTGTACCTTTGAGTACTCCTACATATGCCATGGAAGCTATACTCTCAATTTCATGCTATAAAAACTTCTCCCTAGCAAACTGCAATATGATCCTTTCAGTATTTCAGGCACTTTGAAATTATCCCTGCTACCACCACTGTCACACATGCTAACAATTTGATATTTTAAGAATGCTAGCTGGGCCTGAAGAAGCCAAGGGCCAGTGTATGTCTGTGGGTGTAGCCAGCGTGCCAGGCAGGGGTTGTCACTGGCACAGCATGGACACGAGCATATGAGTTCTACCTGGCAACAAGGCCAAGAGCTGCTCCTTGTCTTTCTTTTATTCATCAGAATAGAATCACAGAATCATAGAATGGTTGGGGATGGAAGGGAACTTAAAGATCATCTAGCTCCAACCCCCTGCCATGGGCAGGGACACCTCCCACTAGACCAGGTTGCTCACAGCCCCATCCAGCCTGGCCTTGAGCACTGCCAGGGATGGGGCACCCACAGCTGCTCTGGGCAACCTGTGCCAGTGCCTCACCACCCTCACAGTGAAGAATTTCTTCCCTAAATTTAATCTAAATCTACCCTCTTTCAGTCTGAAGCCATTATCCCTTGACCTCACTACATGCGCTTCCAAAAGGTCCCTCTCCAACTTTCTTGTAGGCTCCCTTTAGGTACTTATAGGCTGCTATAAGGCTTCTCCGGAGCATTCTCTTCTCCAGGCTGAACAACCCCAACTCTCTCAGCCTGTCCTCACAGAGTTGCTCCAGCCCTCTGAGCATCTTTGTGGCCCTCCTCCAAACCTGCTCCAACAGGTTGATGTCCTTCTTATGTTGGGGGCCCCACAGCACTCCAGTTGGGGTCTCACCAGAGCAGAGTAGAGGGTGAGAATCTGCTCCCTCCACCTGCTGGCCATGCTTCTTTTGATGCAGCCCAGGATACTGATGGCTTTTTGTGCTGTAAGTGCACATTGCTGAATCTTTTTGAATAGGCACATCCTTAGGCTCCAGAAAGATTAAATCAGACAAATTGTCTGAGAAAGACAAATAGAGAGATCAAGGATTTGGACTTGATGTTTTACAAGACAAAAAAGCGTTAAACCACATGAACTCCCAAAAAGGCACATAAATATCTCCTATAAACATATCTGTGAAGTACTAAGGAATCAGAATTATTTTTGAGCTGTTCCAATGTTTTCTGACCTTTTCCAGTTTGTAGACATCTAACATTTCTTTAGGAGCTTTTGATGGCATGAGAAAAATCACATAGGTGTTATCCTGTACATGGAATATAAACGGATTTTTCTTTGATGTCCTTTCCAGTCTCCTCCACAGTAGTCCACAGATACACAGGTGTCTGTGGAAACAGAGGGAAAACCTCTAAACCCCCCATCAACAGAAGAACCAAGTAATCCATAAATAAATATTAGGGTGGGAAATAGTAAAATGTTTCTATTTATTAGAGTGCTGTGGTTCTGAAATGTATTTTAAACATGAGTCAAATTTAATGTTATAAAGACTGTCATGAAATAAAATATTTCACAAAACCATTGTGATACCCAGGAACTGGATTGAGGAGGGCATTAATGTTCATTATGTTGCAGAGAAACTGTTGAGTAAACTGTGTTCCTCTGACATAGGCAAATAATCTAAAAGTTCAGAAAGACAAAATTATTTCCTTGTATAAAAAAACCCAACTGTGAAATAGTTTAAAAATAATTCTCAGATCATAATTATAATTTAAAAACTTTATTGTCAAATATGATTCTAGATCACTCATGCCATGCTGAGATGTTGCTTCTTATCTAACTGGGTAAAAAAAGAATGTATTCTATGAACAGAATAAAAAAGTCTCTGTCACAAAAGAAAATAAAGAACCTATGACTCATTCTAATTAAAACAGAAACTCATGAACTCATATTCCACAAATAAATGTGAGAAATCCACACTGCATACTACTACATTTTATTTTAGGATTATTTCTTTTATAAGGACAAATGTTAAGTTATTATTGATTCAGTGCGCCCTTAAAGTTTTACAGTTCAGTTCACTTAAGCTCTAGACTTAAATTTTCATTTTTGCTTTTCTGGTTCCAGGTGGTGGTTAGCCTTCACTGGCCCCTTGCACAAAGCCCAGAGCATAGCATCCTCTGGCCGAGTCAAGTATGACAGATCCCCCCCCACAAACTAAGTGGGGAATCTCAGGAAACACCACAGCCTAGATGCAACCTCAAAAAATTAGCAACAGGGGGATGTTGTACAAGAATGAAGTCATAATTAACAATACTAAGTGAAAGTCAACTTTTAAAAGACAAAAACTTCAAACTTCTTTAGTCTCAAAATAGGAAGGAGGAGGCAAATTCAAAACAATTTAGTGGAATGCAAATTACTTTAAAAACCTAATTCTGGTACTTCAGTTAAAATGAACGACCCGTGCATTCCCCAAATGCAAATTCCCTGTAAAAATGAGGATGGGATTCATCAAGCCTAATCTTAGTCTTCATCTGAGTTATTTTATGTTCCTTCTGTAACTGATAGAAATAGGCAATGCTAGGGAGCAGTTCCTTTGGTTTATTCTAAACATGTACATCAGAATGAGAGCCTAAACCATTTTTTTTGGTTGATTTTTCCCCCCTCTCTGTGTTTGACTATAAAACAACTCCAAAGGAACCAGTTCACTGTAGTCACACCCGCCACACATATTTAAAGGTGGTTGATATGGATCCAACTATTTCTCTCAAGTCTGTTCAGTACTAAATTGCATTTTCCTGTATGGAAGCAGGCCACAACAAGGACTGATGTATGGAAGCATCAGGTTCTTGCTGTGGACAGGGAGCCTTATCCAAAGCACATCTGTCATGAGGCAGTGATTGTGGACTCAATCCCCATGAATAACAGGAAACAGTTTAATGTTTTGCTAAAATGATAATAAAATTAAGTCAGTTTAGTAAAATTAAACATTCCTGTTTAGGTAATGTATTTCATTTTCCAATACAAATGCTAAAATAAGAAGCACGCTTTTAAAAACCTACAGTATTCAGGAAACTGCAGTTGCTTGTGTATGTAAAATTACTTTCATGGAAAACTCCCAACTAGATCTGGAAATTTTTGTTGGGCTCCTTCCCAGCCAGGAGCTGAGCACCCACATAGCTGCTCACTCACTGCCTCCCACAATGGGACGGGGGAGAAGCAAAAGTGAAAAAGGTCTTGGGTCAGGATAAAGGTAGTTTAATAAGGGAGGGGACAAACACCCCTCCACCCCATTTTTGTCACTGAGAGTGACATCATATGATATGTGATGTCGTTTCAGCCATTTCAGGTCACAAATCCCTTCTGTGTTCCATCACAGTTTCTTACTCACCCCAGTTTATTCACTCGGAAGAAGGTGGCAGATTGAGAAAAAGGGAAAGCCTTGATGCTGTACCACCACTGCTCAGCCACAGAAAAACACCGGTGTGTTATCAACACTGGTTTAGTCACAGAACCAAAATAAAGCGTCATACAGGCTGCTATGGAGAAAGTTAACTCCATTCCAGAGAGACCTGGTACGAAGTTACATCATCATCATCATCCAGTGAGGCAATACTAATACAAAAGATGAAGATTTAGTTTAATATCTCTACAATACTTACTGTTCAAAATATTTCCAATGCAACCATTTTCCATCAGAAAATACTAATCAACAAATTTTGCATGAACCGATATTTTGCTTTTTCCTAAGGGAAATGATTATGCTTCAATAAGAAAAAGCTTGTCCCTTTTCCCTGGATCACTGAAATCTTTTATTTGGCCATCTTCAACTTCTATAGTCAACAGTTTAGCACAGGCATAATATAAAAGCTGAAGCGTCCAGGGCTAAAAATTTGGAGCTGAGCTCACATTCTCTGTCTCATGGCATGCATGTTTTGCACAATAAGTCACGCCTTTGGAAATATCAGGCTTCCATTACCTATCTACCAGTTACTACTATTATTGTGCAATCCAATCCTGTCTGCAGTTCACTGTTGGACTGCCTATTGAGCACAAACTGAAACACAGGAGGCTCCGTCTGAACATTAGGAAATACTTTTTTTTGTGAGGGTGACCAAGCACTGGCACAGGTTGCCCAGGGAGGTAGTGGAGTTTCCATCCCTGGAGATATTCAGATGCTGTCTGGGTACAGTCCTGAGCAAACAGCTCTATATGTCCCTGCTGTAGCAGAGGGTTTGGATCAGATGGCTCCACAGGTTCTTTCCAACCTCAATCAGTGTGACTCTGTGACTTGAGACAAAAAATATTTTGAATTGGACAGATCACCAACATTAATATTAAAATGTGCAAAGTGCACAAAACTACAAAAAAGCAATCTAAACAAATATATCTGCTTCCAACTAAGGACTGTACCGTTGTAGGAGTTACTGAATATCTGAAGTATGAACCTTTCTATACAAATTTTCTCGAAGTATTTTGACTGCTCTGTGTAATCTCACTGAAAATAAAAGCTAACTGGCAAAATGTTAGAACAGTAAATTCCTATAACATATTCTTTGTTAGTGGATAAATTCAGTGGCTTGATAGACACGAGACTATAGCAGCCTTAGGCCCCAGGTCCAGCCGGCAGCAAGGCTGAGCTTGTATTCCCAGTAGACACACACAGAGCACATATAAACACCACCCATACACATATATTCACAGGCAGCCACACAGATCAACACAGAGCATTCACATAAACACCAACAGCACCAATGGTCCCATCCTGCTCCCCTTTTCTAGCTGAGCAAGATGAAGATCTTTCACTTGGGATGTATATGTATATCTATGCGCAACGTGGTCAGTTCCCATAACTGGGCTCAGTCAGTCAGTTTTCCCAGTAACTGCCCCTGGATCCCAGTCTCCCCAGCTGCTGGCATATGCACATATGAGCCCCCAACTCTCACTCCAGCTGCAGGTATAAGCTGCCTCACTGGTGTGTTCACACACATACATGCACACACACAGAGACACTGTGGATCCCTTCAGTAACTAAGTTTAGACAACCAGTGCATCCAGTCTCTGATACTGGATACTCCTGACTCCAGCTGCTTCCTGCACATACACACACTCACCTCATAGTGCACCACAGACCTCATGGTCTTTCCAGTAGTTGGCCTGGACACCAAATAAATGCGTGTCTATGGAGCACATATATACACCACCCATACACATATATTCACAGGCAGCCACACAGATCAACACAGACACACAGAGCATTCAGACAAACAGCACCAGCACCAACAACCTCTTCCTGCTGCCTTTTCTAGCGGAGTGGATATATATGCATAACTATGCACAATGTCGACAGCTCCCGTAGCTGGGCTCGGCCAGGCTGCTCAGTAACTGCCCCTGGATCCCAGTCTCCCAGTTGCTGACACACGGACATACAAACCCTCAAGGCCACAGCCCCACTTTAACTGCAGGTACAGACACGCTTACACGTACACACACACAGGTGGGTCTCCCAGCGCACCCCAAGGCCCCATGATCTCTCTAGCACTTGGCCTGGACCCATGGTCCCTCTAGTTGCCAGTTCCTCACTTGAGGAAAATGGCTAGGAATGGGATTTGGTGAGAAGCCAGGGCACACTGCGCCGAGCAGGCACAGGGCATGGCCAAGCAGACGCACTGACCAGCCCCTGCTGGCACACACTGGCTCCTCTACCCACTCACGCCTCTCTATCTCCCCACTTGTTCCTCCCCAAGATACCTTCATCCCTCCCTTCTCCTACCCTTGGTTTGTCCCTAAAACACGTAGTAAATCCTATGCCATCAAAATGCCCTTCCCCTGCACCCCATAGTGAGCTCCAACCCCTTGGTGGCAGTGACCGCTCAGTCTGTGGGGTGATGGGGATCTTCTCATGTTGGCTTGTGGTGACAGATGTCCCCTGACCCATGGGCTGAGGTTTCCCTGGGAGAGCCCTCTGGGGGCTGGCTGAGGTCATTGGGGCTCCTCCCTGTCCTTGTGCCACAGGGTCCTTCAGAGGGAGGGGTGGGTGAGCCCTTGGGGTGTTGGTCAGTCCCCTGTGATTCCCTGGAAACAGATGCGTTTGGCTGTCACTAGGGCCCCTCATCTACCACTGTTTCTCAGGATGTGCAATTTTTCTCTAAATAATGCCAAGCAGTTCAAAATATCCAAAAATTTTATCCCAGAACCAATTCCCGCCCCCCCCCCCCCCAAACCCAGCAAGAAATATATGAAAGAATATGAATACCTGGATTTAACATATTTTCTAGAAAACAATAAAAATCCTATTTATCTGAAACTTTAATCTACTCTCCTGAAATACAATTCAAATGTTTTTCAGATGGCAAATAAACACTTACAGTTTTATTACCCATATCTTTTTCTCTGTAGATAAGCAACAGGCATCATTCTGTTGTTTCACATGGATGACAAATCTAGGCTCATTTGTCAACCACATGTCTCAGCATATGAAATATAACCACTAATCTGTGCAACACTGTGTTTTTCCTAAAATCATGAACTGAATGCCTGGTAATGCTCAGCTGCTCTTTTTTCTTAAATGTTTAAATGGTTTCAGTATTTAAGAAAATATATCTCCTTACAAAGTTGAAAGCATTGAAAGCCCTACTTGAACTATACTAATTATTTAAGTCACATAGCAGCATAGCTGCTTCAAAACATAGCAAAAAGAAAAAAACTTTATTTTTATTTTTTTTTTTTTACCATGACAGGTTGATATTGCATTTATTTTAGGTTGAAGTGTAGGATTTGGCAAAGACTTAAAGCACAGTCCAACCCTGCCAGTGCCCATGTGGTTTTGCCCTCTAGAACATGGTGCCTGCCCCAGTTCTGCACCCACGCTCCCCCACCATGGCATCAGGCAGAGTCCAATGGCGACTCGGGAAGGGTGAATTTTCCTCTTAGGTGTTCATACATGTAGCAGATCAACAACCAGTATGGGCTCCTCTCAGGTGCACAGCCCATATGTCAGGGCTGAATTTACATCAGCTGAATTCTCTGCTAATGCTGCTGGTTTGGGCCTTTAGCATTCTGAGGTAAGACAGACCATAAAACTTTTGTGAAATTGTGTTCTGCTGATCATATATATCCTAAATAGTTAAACCTAAAATTTGAACTGCTGTCTATAGTAGAAACATGCTGCCTATTGGCTTTTTTTTCCTGAAAATTGTTTGTTACTATTTAATAGAAAGCAAAGAGATGAGCTGGTTTAATAACAAGTAGTTCTGTCAGCAACAAATTAATGAAAAAAATTGTATTTGGAAAAGAATGCATTTATTAACATCTTCTGCTGGAGTTATATTAAGCTTTTGCTTCTGTATCTGGCCATGAATCTTCACAAAACTTTTTGAAACTTTGTGGGGTTTAGTGTCTTTACCATTGCACTGCTGTGGAGTTCGCCTGAAAGGCTGCACCAGGTTCAAAACTTTTGAGGAGAGCAGATACACAACAAAAGAGTACAATTGTACAGGCTACCTCTTTCCAGAAAATAAAGCTAAAAATTAAGTATGGGACATGTAAACAATATTGCATTGTCTGGAGGAACAATAAACATACACCTGCTTTCTCCTCTAAACAGTACACAAACAGGAGGTGTTCAGAGGCACAGTACACCTGACCCTGAGCATCTATAATTTCTAACAAACACACTCCTGAAAAAGATTCTGGTACACATGGCCATCTGTTTGCAAATATCTGTGACATTCAAAAATCTGCTCTGCATTCTCAAAAGATCTATAAAACATTTACAGTATTTTATGACATTTAGTTCCATTTTAAAGTATTTGATTTATTTTTATATTCACAAATAATATTGGGAAAAATAGCTTTGAAATAATTGGGAATGAGAGTTTTTTTCTCTCTCTTATATGTAAGTCAGGCATAATGACAAGCTCAAGCAGCTCTGAAAAAACCACCAAAACCCCCAAGCATTAAACACTGCAACACTCACCTCTGAAGACCCTTACTCTATGTGCCTCAGCTCCCTGTTTATATGACGAACATGACATTAACTTTTTACTTTTCTGAGTCATGTTTAAAACATATAATGAAGGATGCCTCCACCTCTTGTATTCAACCCACATCAATAGAGCTGACTAACTGAAACTCAGGAAACAGCTTAGGATCGTTTTTCTAGTTGTTTAATTTTTGTTTGGGCTGAGTAAAAAGTAAGAAAATAAGAGAACAGGAGCTCCATTATTGTTAACCTTTGCTCTAGAATTTTAGAAGAATAACATAAATAATGAGATAAAATCATAGGTATGATTTATTCTTTTTTTAATTTAATTACTTAATATCAACTTACTTTTCATCAATAATACCAAAACTTTTAAATGTATTTCTTGTTTCATAAACAGGGTCTGTTTATAGAAAGAATGAAAGGACATGTTATAACATGTGATATAACATGCAATATAACATGTAGAAGCATTTATTTGTTAATTTGGCTTTATACACTGATTTTGCATAGAATTTTACTGCTGTGTGGTTACAGTTTTCCATTATAGATATAATTTTCTTTAAGAATAGGCATAATTATTTCCTTTTTTTTCTTTCTTTTTTTTTTTCTTTTTGTAGAAGATTGAGTGCTGAGTGCTTTCACTTAATATTATGATGAACGCAATGAGCAGAGTTTCCCACAGGACATGCAGTTACGAGGCTGCGGCGACACCACAGAGCTCTGCTGGGATACCCGCGCTAGTTAACAGCATGCAAAACCCCATTCTAGCACCTTTCTGGCATCACTGCAGAACCTCAGACGGCCAGCCCCACCAGCACAAACTGCACCGTTTGCTTAGGGCCCACCATCCCTACACCCCTGCAGGGTATTTACCTGCTGGAATACAAAGATTGCATACCATGTTCCCTCCCTGGGGACACAACGTGATGACAGCAAAGGCACCCCTCAGAAACAACAGTTTCTTACTCTTCACAAAACTCCCAGAGATGCTTAACTACTTTTTTTTTTTTCTCCTGCCTTTTTTTTTTTTTTTAACCAAAGAAGGGAATTATAAAAACTACTAAGATTAGGATTTTGTTACTGCTTTTGTTCCTCTATTTTCACAGACATAATGTTTTCTACAGATATATTTGGTGACTCTATTGACCCCTGGAAATATAACATCTCTACTCCTGCTTAAAACTAAACCTCTTTCTTTCCACTGCTAACCATTACAGTCTGAGAGATTTTATGACTAATAATAAATCCAAAGTTTTAATCAGCTTGATATTTGTTTATGTTGCAAATCAAGTTGTCTTTTTGATTGCTTAATTTGCAACATTCTCATGTACGTAAGAGAAGCTTTTGGCATTTAAAAATGAAAGAAAATAGAAAATATCTGGGTGTGGTGTACTGACTCCGGGCAGCAGGTAAGCACCACACAGGCCTCTGTTCCCTCCACACCCCAGCAGGACAGGGGAGAGAACAGGAAAAACAGAAACAATAAAACTCTTTGGTCAAGACAAAGACAGTTCAATAAGTGATAGACAAATTTAAAACCCCACAAAAGAAGTATCCCAAAGCAGTCCTCACCCTCTCCTACAAGAAGAATGATGCCCAGGCAGTCTTAAGCAATGGACCCAGCACACTGAATTTTGAAGATCAGCCATCACGCAGTGTTTAGTGACCTTTTAAATTAAACTTCACATATCCCCTCTCTAGACCGAATTTATTACTTTTTAGAATAATAAAATACATCAAAATGCACCACCTCAAAAATTCATTTAACCTCATCAGAAACTGAGATGATAAAATTTCTGAAGAATTACCCTTCCAAAGTGTTGCCAAGGAGTGATACTGGGGTGCTTCAGGCTGTTCTCATCATCATCAGTTTGATTTGTCACAAGTAACTATAAGAATCTCTTCATGTAGTAAGTTGATACAGATCTCTAGATATCAGAAATTTAATGTTGTTATGCAAAGGCACTTTCTCCACACTATGAATGATATAGGAGATATAAGTGAGGGTGAAGAAGACATTGCTTGGACAGCCCTGTGTGTGAAAAATGATGGGTGCAGTAGCAAGTCCTTAAGATCAGAAGCAGTTGATGCAAGCTATTGGGAAGGTCTCTTCTAATTTCTGTTGATCCTTGAAGACCTCAGGGATCAAAGATCAGTAGTTTAATACAATACAGTCACAGTGAAATTAATTTAAAGGTTTCCAAGGTTTCCAAGCATTTATCATCCAAAAATGTCATTTCATCAGCATCAACATTTCTGAAATGGTATGTCAAATTTGAAAAAAGTCAGTCTGAAAACAACTGAAGTAATAGAACATTTGGGCAATTTTGGAACACAAAGTTTAGATATTTCAGCTATCATTTTGAAATCTCTTTCTGTTTCAAAACATATTGCATTCTCTATCATGAACCATATTATTCCCAAACTGGTACAGACTGATTTATGAAATTACATTCTGACATTGACATTGACTCAACTCTAACTCCCACCCAACCAATAACTCCAGGAGTTTTGTTCTTTGTTAGTGCTATTGTTCTAAATACACGAAGATTTACTGTGGAAAAGAAATCCTGACTTTCAACCAACTTAAAACATTCTGACTTATTGCTATCTTCTGGTCAAGGCTTTCCCAGTTTGGCTATGTTACATTACAGAGCCCCTACCTTGTCTTCCTATCATTCAACAAAGCCTCCTTTTGCTGTCACTGCCATCATCTTTTTCTGTCATCAGAACAGCCTGAAAGAAATTTAGAGTAACAAATTCCAAGGCTTCTAAAGAGATGAATAAAACTTTACCTTTTCTTCTTGTGTCTAGGAAGTGTACTTCTACATCAAGTTACATAGCACTGTGGCTGGGATGTTTACTTAGCAGAAAAATACTTAAACAAATAAAATAGTTGTGCGATTAGATTTAAATATAAGCTTTCTGGTCTAGTCTTTGACCCCCCTCAGAACAAAGCAGGTTTCTGAAACTGTGCAGAGTGGAACACCTTTATTGAAATCATTGGACTAGCATCAACAAATATGAATAGATAAAAGATAGATGGACAGAGGCACATATACATGTTTATGTATTGATGTTACCATAGATATATCCTCACTTCAAATCCACTTGCCATTCCCTCTGCAGACTGGAACACAGACACAGCCTGGAAGGAAGATGGTTCTGCAGCAGTGAAGTACTCAAATTTTGCCCTTCGCACCTTAATCAGAATCACGGCTTCTCAACAGAAAACTTCACCTGTTGTTTACAAAAATGAAGAAACAGAAAAGTGAATCCACTTGCTGATTTTCACTCAAAAAGCTAAAGCAAAAATATGAACTAGATAAAAGAAAAAGAGAGAGGTTAGACTTTTTTTCTCCAAGTTTTCAGTTTGTTTGTTTTTCAAGGAAGAAGAGCAAAATCCCAGGGTAGGACTCAGATCACTAAGCTATAGACCAAGAAATACTATTCTTGTTTTAATTTAAAGGACATGAATAAAGCTTTTGCTGAGACATGAGAGAAACTCTCCTACACCTCCCAGTTAAACAACATTTTAGAGGAAGGGGCTGCTTTTGTTTTTTTTCCCCAGAGGTTTGGGGGTAATAAATGTTTAGTTTTATTTTTTCTCAGAATTGCAGTATTTGTTTAACCTGCAGGTTTCTAGTTTCACACCAAGATGGAAATACCCCATTTTCCTGTGAAAGAATAAAATCTGCTGATAGTATTTCTCTCTCAAGCAGAATCAGAGCATACAAATCTCACAAGGAATCTCTCCTTGAATTTTCTAGTTAAGTTTATAGATGGCTTTAGATATAGCTTCACATGAACTATGTGAAAAAAAATCCTGCTTTTCAAATGCAGTATACCTCTTTTTTTTTTTTTTTTTTTTTTTGGGGGGGGGGGGGAGGGGGGGGTGGGGTGAGGTGGTAGAGGGGTGGGGTAGGGTGACAGTGTTTTTGCTGGGAAGCCTTTACTTTTCTGCAGCTGTGAGGCTCCCTGCTCTGCCTGCAACCAGCAGCACTGAACAGCACCATCAGGAAGCACCACCCCAGCACGCATCCCTCACAGGTAGTGCTAATTTGCCACCGCAGCTGTAATGGTGAGCCATATAGCTGCATTAGCAGAGTCAGGGTGAAGTCCTTTGTAAAATCCATTAAAAACTAAAATAAAGTAAAGGAAGTGAAGCTGGTTAACAAACCTTGGGTGTGACTCTGAGCCCCTATCAGGACTAACATCTGTGAATCAGCAGGATTTACACTAATTTATAACCACCAAAAGTAAATGCAAAAGCAGTGCTCTGAGGATCAGCTCAAGGATTCCCTGCAAAATACAGCAGGGGTAGCCAATGTTTAAGAATAATTAATGTGAGATACAGCCATGGGAATAAACCCCAACACATTATTCACCATCTTCTTTTGCGCTGTTTGCCTATGTGAATATACTGAGGCTGCCTCTCCTCTCACACGCTGTACAAAATGTTACTCCCTTCCCCAGTGGCACCGGTCCCTCACACACACAGGGGCATGCACAAGCAGCTGTGCTGGTGCTCCAGATGACTATGCAAAGGCACAGCTCTCTCCTGCCAGTGAAGCCAGAACCCCAGTACTGGCAGCACTGGGAATGTTCTGGCTGTGTTAATGGGCAGTGAGTCTTCCTCTGCTGTACAAAATGAAAACCAGCCCTTCACCAGAACCATTACAGTCTAAACAAAAACAAGCAGAATCAGCTTCTTTGAGGAAGGGACCAGTTCTGTTATGCTTTGGTATAGAGGAAATGTTGTGTATTTTAATTCATTAGTATTTTAATATGCATTGGTCTACCCAAATGGGGCAGCGATCTGGATTGGGCCTGAGGCTAGTAATGCAACAATGTTAATAAAGAGCAAATCACTACAATAATTATGATTAATGCTTTCTTTCAATGCACCAGTCTGCTTCATCATCTTCAGCAAAGTGTTATTTATTTAAACAAAGCACATTGCCAGCAAGCTAAATGTGTCAAATTGAACAGTTAAGTCTTCCCACTATACATACCCTCCAGTGTACTTATGCACCTGTTATATTATTTGGAGGGTGAGGTAATGTACATTTTACAAACAGCTTTCCATAAATTTAAGCAGGCAAACAGCTAAACTGACACAGAATTCCGATATCACAGTGCTGGAAGGAGTTTCTGGTAGCTTTATCACTAGGTGGTAAAAAAGTCTTTAATAGGGTTGTCTGGGATTATCTCTTTAAATCCTTGAGAGAATGAGATTTGATGACACTTTATCAATGGGATTAAGCCTCTCTTTTCTTAGTCCCCCCCTCTTGGGTGATTTCCCATAATAAGTGCGTTTCAAAGGTATTCCCATCACAGACAGGCCACCTCACCTGCTCTTCTTCAGCACAGCTCAAGTACCATTGACATTCACAGCTTGTTACACTGCTATATCTACACAGCTGATGTCTTCCACCTGCTCCCAGGGCCTGAAAGGCAACACTCTAGTCCACTGAATTAAAGATCTGGATGCTCGTTCAAATGAGTTGTGACTGATGAAAGACATGAAGATTAGTTAGCTAAATCTAGCTAGTATTACTATTCCTGGATTTCAAATAATTGCCAAAGGCAGAACAATCCCCAAACTTTCATAGCAGTTTATTTAAATAAATGAGACCTATCACTTTTTCTGCACAGCCTCACAGCTGCTGCTATCAGTAAACACAGGGTCAGAAGGCTATTTTTCAAAAACAAAGCAGTGAAAATATTACTTAATGAAACATTAGAAGTTCTAACTGGAAATGGACAAAAATATCTTGCTGCTAATACTCTGATGAAAAACTGAATTTTTCAATAAAATGTAAAACTGTATCCAAATCCAAGATTACTGGCATGTGTATATATAAACCTGTGCATACGTATATGCATTTCAAAACATTAAAAAAACAACCTAACACCACAGTTCCAAAACAAACAAGGCATATGCTTATAAATGAGTCTTCTTTTATTGTTTGGGACAGTAACATGGTAAAAAAAATAAATAAATTAAATCATTACACTTTTATTTGTTTCTTCAATGAAATAACTGTAGAAAAACATGCATCTAAAACATAGATGCAAATTTAATTCCTATTTGTGGTAATAGCCACAGAAAGTTCTTACTGGTTCACTCAAGGTTTCCCATAATCAGAGAGAGGAAGATAAGCGCTGCTTTTTATAGGAACTTTTGCAAGGACCCCCTCTGCTATCTGGTCAATGTTCTTGCAAATAAATTATACCAATATTCCATCTGTCAAGGGCAACATTCAGCTCTAAATTCTAAGACACTTATAATTTTATGCATCTGAGTTCCGTTGTCTGCTTGTGGTCTGAAGATCTGTTTTCCTATCACAACCAAAGGAGGTCTGCTCCTTTGCAGGAGGTCTGCATTTGGTTCAATGGACTTCAGAGAGTGATACTATATGAAGGATTTGGTTCAGCTGCATATTTATAGACATGTAGCTTCATTTGAAATACCCTCCAGTATCTCCCTGGCCCTTAGATGCTATTTTAGCCAGGCATGGGGCTCCTCTAGATCCTGAGTCACATTTGCAGATATCCTACATGTTCTAGAGTATCCTAATTGAAAGGAGATGCCTACAGTGAAGGAACTGCCTGGGGGCCAGTGATGGAAGCCAAGATATCAAACTCACATGCTGATGTAAAGCATGTCTACAATTAGGATTTTAATCCTACCCACATGCTGCTTCCTTATGTCAACTCAAGGCAGCTGTATTTAAAGAAGAGTATTCTCTCCTGAGCCATTCTGTAGGCCTCCCATCTCAATAATTAGGTTTATTTCTTGATCTCAGCATACCAACTTACTTTACTGTAAAGAAAAACATATTTCCTTAAGTCCCTTATAGTAATTTTTCATAATACTTTTTTGATGTGGTTCCCAAACTGTGATTGTTTATTGTGAAAGATCATAGAGTTGGCAACTAGATTAAGATAAGCATTTTCAGTAGTCTTTGCAATTTGCTACTTTCCTACTATTGAAAAAATTAAGTTTCCTTCAGGCTGGCTGGCTTTAGGCTTTTGTAGAAAAGATTTTTTTTCCATACACCAGTTTCAAAGTAAAGGCTAAGACTCCTTTGACATTAGAGCAACTGGATTTATATGAAAATTCTGCTTTTCCTCTTTTAAGACAAGAAATGTTTATAGAATGAGAGGTTAATATTAGGAACAAATTCAAAGCATAGAATGCCAGCGGACGGGGAATGCCTAAAGGCTCTAAAAGCTAGAAACGATACCACTTTTTTTTCCTTTCTTTTCTTTTCTTTAAAAAGATAGCTTTCTGCATTCTTAAGACAAGTATTTCCTGCAGGTTTTCAAATAGCTATGGGAATATGTCTAAAGGCTTTAGTTTTAGCAGCATGTAAAAAATCTACATTAATGCTCATGAGATGTTAGAAATTAAAAAAAAAAAGAGAGAAAAAAAAAGAGCAAATAAACATCGGTGGAGAGGGGAGTTGCATTATAGTCCAATAATTGATGTGCGCAGATTCTCATATGATCCTGGTGATTTTTTAAACATTAGAATTGCATGTCTTCTGCCAAAATTATCAAACAGAAAATCTGCAATAATTTACAGTATTACAGTAATTTATATTACACTGCTAATATTCCTGTATCATAGTGGTATTACATTATTTAGTAATTTTTCAGTATTTCATTAATGTATAGACCAAATGTATCCTCATTGAATGAAGAATCAAAAATGTCTGCATCTACTACGGAGATTCATTTATGTTATGAAATCTAAATACATATAATACATTAGATCAACTGAAAATTAAATATAGTTCTGTTCTCTTTATTTTGTCTACACCATAAGGATGAACACTTTTAATAAAAAAACATGTGCACTAGTCTTCATGGAAGACTAGAGGGATATAAGAAATCAGATCTGGAAGAGAAAAATCACTGCTTAATTTATCTGCCCATAGAGGTAATGCAAGCATGTCAGAAAGCAGTGCACACTGTGTACTTTATGCTTTGCTCGATCTGCAGCATTGTTCAGTATGCCTCCCTGCAATTCAATCTCAATTCAATCAATCTCGATTTGTAGAAAGAAAAAATCCATAGAAAAATGACCTAATTGGTTTCCCAATATCTCATTTCAAATTTTTTTTTTCATTTACTGGTTTCTTGGAATTGAACTTTGTTAATCTCAAGTGCTTGCTATGTAAGAAAAAAACCTCCAAAATCATGAAGTTATTTTTCTAAAAATGTAAAGCTTAAGAATATTAAATGTTGGCATTTCTTCCTTTTTTTCTTCCTCTCACTGACCAGATAGTTATTCTGCAGATGTTCACACTGTCTGTTTGGGTTTTGATTTTTTTTTTCTTTTGGAAACAGAAGGGTTAGCAGATTATTTGTTTATTTTCTTTAAGAAAGATGAGGTACTGTAGTAATCATCTGATTTCAACAGCTGTAGAAATAATAATTATTTTATATCTTCAATAACTACTCACAACAAAATCATGAAAAGAGACAGCAGTGAATTCACTTTTCAGAGCTTTTAACAGAAGTACTGACCCATGGCTACAGAATACCTGCCTAAGCAGATATTCAAAAGCTGATCTTGCAACACAAACAACAAGACCAGCTGATTTGATCACTGCTTAACTTGATCTTCTGTTTAATTTTATTAGAGCATTAGGGGCCAATATGTTTTCAGCTTAAAATAATTCAAGAAGTGTTTGCTTTTAGCAGTACATCAGGACAAGGTTATAAGAATTAAGGAAGCCACATTTGCAGGAAGTAAGAAATGTAGTAAGGAGGCTATTTTGAGAAGAAATATTAAACTCCATCATGGTGAAAGGACATTGGGAAATCTGAGACATCTCTAATGTATACAAGGCTACACAGTTCCCATCAAAGAAATCTGAGTGATTTTACCCTGCAGACGGTAAAAGTATCGGGTGTGTCAACGTTGCTGTGTGGCTGCAGCAAGGAAAAGTGGAATGGAAAGCTAGTATTCCCCTGAGAAAGAGAGAGAGCAAGATCCAGGCTCTAAGCGCTCTGCATGCACGTCAGTCGGCAGTACTCTGTAGGCAGTATTACACACTGCAGTAATAATACAGAGTGTCTCATGTTTCAGTTCTTCTGACCACTTTCAACTACCCTGTGAATGTTCATCCTTTGTGCATTGGAAAGTCCTCTGCAAGCTCCTCTCTTGGGCAAGACAGCATTCCCATCCTCACAGTCACAAAAGGGTCGATGTGTGAAGGAACTTCTGGAAGTCATCTACTCCAAATCGCTGCTCAAAACAGGGTCATCCAGGGCCTTCTTTATTGCAAAGGTTCATGGCTGTGTTATGGTCAATTTGGTGTCGAACAGGACCTCCTGGTCCTCTTTTCCAAGCTGTTTCCCAGGCAGTCAGGAACAAACAGGTGTTTCCCTGTGTTGAACTTCTTAACGTTCCTGGTGGTTCATTTCTCCAGTCTGTTGAGAATGGTCTGAATGGCAGCACATCCATCTCGTGCATCAACTACTTTTCTCAGTTTTCTATCATCTGTGAATTTATAGAGGGTACGCTGTCCCATCATCCAGGTTGTTCATGAAGACATTAAAAATTATTGGTGCCAGTATCGTTCCATGGCATACACCATTAATGACTGGTATCAAGCTGGACTTTGTGCCACTGATCACAACCCTTTGTGCGCAGCTGTTCAGGCAGTTTTCTAATCCATCTCACTGTTCTTACATAGTCCTTACTTCATCAGCTTGTCTATGAGGATGTTATGGAAGACGGTGTTAAGAGACTTGCTTAAGCCAAGATAGAGAGCATCTACTGGCATTCCTTCATCCATCTCACCAGTCACCTCAACATAGAAGGTTACTGGGTTGGTCAGGCATAATCTCTCCTTTGAAAATCTATTCTAACTATCCCTATTCATCTTGTTCTGCTTAATATGCTGGGAAAGGCTTCCAGAAGGATTTTCTCCATCACCTTTCCAGAGATCTAGATGAAGCTGACCTGCCTTTAGTTTCCCTAATCCTACTCCTTGCCTTTCTTGAAGATAGGACTGACATTTGCTTTCTGCCACTGCTCAGGAACACCCTTGTACCCCAAATCCCTGTGACCTTCCAAAGATAATGGGGAATATCCTTACAGTGGTATCAGCCAGATTCCTCAGCAATCTTATGGGAAAAACATACATAAATTTAAGACAAGAATCTTGGTCTCTCTGGTGCAAGTCTGGCAAAATTACAAGGAACAGAGTATGGGCTTTAAAATGAAAGCATGGGAAACCCCATGCCACTGGCCAGTGAACTTATTAACAAAAGTTATAATATCTGGATTATTAGATATAAAGTTCTAATTAAAATATCTTTCCATAGAATGCAGTTTCTACCAAAATAACAATAAAATAATACCACCGCTGCCTGCCAAATTGAATCAAGGAGAAAGTATGACTCTAATCACTTTAGATCTCTTTTCCGAGCATACCTGAGAAGTCTAAACTTTGAGGGGTTTCAAGGGGTGCTGTGTGGGCTGCACCAGATCAGTTTTCCATCCTTAGCTATCTTCTGCAAATAATTATGCTTGGGAATTTATTACTGCCTAGAATTGAGATCCCCATAAGCCACTAAGGGAGTTGTTCTGCTGTCAGTGCTAGCAAAGCAGGACAGACAAAGCAGATCTTAGCAAGACTACAGAGAAGAAAAAACAATTCTGGGGGGAAGTGGGAGTGGTGACTGATAGAAATGATAACGTAACTGTGTTCACATACTATGCTACAAGACTAGAGAACTCCTATCTGCATGATGAGAGTTGCAACTTTCAGAGCTGATAATTTAAAGGCTTGAAGATGCCATGTATTTTGGCAGAAAAAAACACATAGAAATTCTTGCTGTGTCTGTCATTATAAGTATCGTTGAAATCTTAATATATTCTTAAAATTCTACCTTTTCAAAATTGAGAAAACATCAAATTATTTTGTTAAAAAAACCTTTCAATGGGGTTTTCCTACATGCATATTTTGCAACTCCATGTATGCTATGAAATAATTCTCTGGATAAATACATCATGTATGACTTCCCTTTCAAAGCTTGTCTTATTCAAAAAAAAAAAAAAAAAAAAAAAAAAAGAGGTTTCTGGGTGAAGTGCATGGAGTTGGAGCAAAAAAGCAAGAACAGAGAGAAGAAGCATTATGTAGTTGAGTGAGGAAAATGTATGTGATATGAAAAGTTTTCCCTTGTGTTTTGCACAAGGCATATACATTGGATTAATTTGCCAGTCTATCAACAGTGTAATGAATGAAAGTATGGTCAAGGATCCAGAAAAAATCAATGTCTGACACCTCCAAGAAACCTATCAAATCGTGTATATAGAAAAGCACTTGGAAGTCTACAGGAAACAAAGGCTATTTAAATGCTAAATACTACTTTTAGCTATATTGTAATAGTAATATTATGCTAAAATGAGAGTAGCATACTTATAACCTTGTATTTAATCTGTTTTCTGCCTGTCCTTTTGCAGCACTTCTGTTTCAAATGATAGTGAAAATTAATCAAGTGCTCTGCATCTGGTCTTTTAACAAAAAAAAAAAAAGCCTACAATTTCCCTATTAACACACTTTTTTTTTTTCCAGTTGTATCTCAAAATATTTGACTTCTTTGTCACTATTTACACAGGAAGTTCTATCACTCTTCCTCAATGTTTGTCCAGAGGATTGAGTAGTGCTATAATCTCTGTTCAAACTCTGCCTTTGTGATGTCTTTGACAAATGACTTAAAAGAAGTTTTCAGCTATATTTTTCATTTGTACATATGTGGGACCTAAGTTATTGCCTTCTGTCTTATTGAAATCTGGGAACAAAAAAACAGATTGAGAGACACTGGGTTGCAGAAATCAGAATATAATCATCATAGTTCTCCAGGCCAGGATGCTTCTGGGCAGGGGAGACTGTTACCTTGGGGACAGCATCATTCATCCTCCTGATGATCCTGAACTTTACAATTTCCTAAAAATCTTTCCGGATAATATTTCTGTCCTGCACTAAGTACAGTAGCAGACTCACTAGCACCAAGTCTGTCCTCAAAGCATGATGGGGCAGGAATTATAAACTGCAACAGGAAGTACACAGGAGAACCCAAAGTACTTTGTGCCTGCACAGCAGTCCTCAGCTGGAGAGTTTTGATTTCTATTGAAGTTCCAGGATGACTGTAGAGGTCTGCAGGCCCTTTAGACAGCAGTTAGGCAAGCTGGCTCTTCCCTTAAGTGCCATTCACTCTTAGTGAATGGGCCAAAGACACTGACCTGCCTCAGGCATTTCGTCTCTGTAGTACAGAAGATGCTCAGATGGCTGTGCTGGCTGTGACTCTTCTGAGAGAGGGAGTTTATTATCTTCAGTGTGGTGCCACGCAAACACTAGCAATATTGTTTTCAGGCCTGAAGGAGTCTGCGTGTAGCCTCTCTGTGTGTAATCTGAGTTGGCTGAACCCAACTGTTCCTACATTTACTATACACGAGTGGAAGGCTCTGGTCCAAGACAAGGTATTTTATTCTCTGCAGATCATCATCTGCTGCCACAATAAGAACCTTTGAGCATATACCAGCAGCCTGGTATAATACACCAAACATATGCCGTTAAGTATGAACACTGGTTCATACACTATGGATGCAACAAAGCACCTGCAGTCTACAGGCTAAAAGTATGTATGTTTTATGAAGCAATTTCATCCACTGTTCATTAAAAAAACCATCACCATGGCAACTTATACATTACAAGTCACTACTACTATCTCTAAGATTTTTAAGCACATAGCAACAAGAACATACTGCTGCAACATCTCAATTTTAGTAGTGTTAAAAGCTATAAATAAGGTTTACTAAGCACATTGTAAGTACTAGACAGAAGACATGGGTGTTTGATACCCACCTGCCATAAATCAAAATTACATTATTAATTTGTAGACTTAATGATATTACATCAAATTATGCCAGCTTATTGTCATGGTTTTTTTCTTGCCCTTGTATTTCACCCTGTTTTGTTAGCTATTCTTTTAAAAATGATTGGTAATATGAGTATTCTGAAGAGGAAACACTATGCAACTTGCCCTAAGTAATGAGGTATGTGTGGGAAAGCTGCAGAGAATCACATGGTCTTCCAAGTGACATGGAGCCACTTGCTCTGACTGTATTTCTCAGGCTTCCACAGGAGGCTCAATTTCCAGATGCAATCTCTTCAGTGATGTGATTCACATAACAGTAACTTTATCTAGTTTTATCACAGGGACATTCAGCAAAAGACAGCTCCTGCTAGGGCTGTGCTAAATGAGAAGGAGGAGTGCAGCCACATAAATGCAATGCAAAGTCATACACAGGGAATTTTTCTCAGGAGATTGATGATGGCAGAAAGGTAAAGTAAAAAGAGGAGGGTATCATTTTTGAATCAGCTTTTCTCTGTATGGCTGTAAGAATCAAGACATGGCAGACTCTGCAGGCTTTCATACTCATGGAAGTGATCTGCTCTTTGTAAATCAAGGAGAATGACCACCTCTGACTTTCCCTGTGGCTTTGCCTGACAAAATGGAAGATCTGGCTAACATTTTTTATGTGAACATCCATACACATACATACACTTTCCCCTCCTCACTGACTGAACAAAATGTTCTTGGCTAGACCTGATAGAAATTTTTCCATTTATATTTTGTGGGTATTGATTTTTTTTAATGACTTGATTGTGGAGTTTTTAGGTCAGAATGCTGTACTGACCAAAATTATTTTAAATTAAAAAATACTTCACTTTCAAGACCCGGTCTTCTTCCCCAAATTTGGGAGAAAGCAACTTTAAATTAATATGTATAATCAACATGCCTTTTTTGTGTGTGTGCTGGTAGTAGTGAGAAATGGTTTATTTAAACTTGCTCACTTGCTTTCTGTAGTTAGGATAGTGATCTATCTTTCTAGTCATTTATATAACTATAGTATGCTCATCTGAGGCCAAAAAGACTTTTTTTACTTAGAAAATAGATTGATGTAAACTCAAAGAACAGATTTAAATTAGATAAAGGTTAAAAATAATAGGTTATGGTATTAAGAAAGTAATTTATATCCAAAGTGTGTGAATGCCATTGATGTGCTGCAGTCTTTCTAGCTCTGGTCTTTGAACATCAACAACATGCTATTATTAACACTCAAAAATACTGTAACACAAGTACAGCATGTTCTAATTCAGTGGTAAGTAGTGTCATGAAAGGTAAGATCCCCACTTAAAACAGGTTTTCACTTCATGTAACAGTAGCATTAGTCCCTTCCCCCTAAGAGCATCTTGATAATGATGGGGCTTTACAGTTTCATGTCTCTTTGCAATCATGGACTACAAAGACTGTAACTGCTACTACTGCTGCATCAGTGGCTCTCAATCACACGTCATATTTGAAGGCTGCTGTCTGTATATCACCACGTTTCCTGGGAATTTTTGTGTATTCTGCTCTTGCCATATGACAAATACAATCCTCTGCATGGGAACCGTCTTCATGCACTGTTACCACTGCTCCCCACAAACTCTCATGCTTTAATGTCAGTGTATTTTACCATATACCTAATGACAGCAGAATTATGCTTTATGTTTATTGACTAACACCTTGACTTTGACAATTCCTTGTAATGAAACAGAGCAAGGTCATAAAAGATTAGTCAAGATGAGTTTGGTAACATGCTCTGGGTGCTGCTCTGCTTATGTTGAGATAAAACAGAGATGGCACGGCCTGTTCTGTTCCGCTGACGATATTGAACTAATGTACTCTGAGTAATTAAGTAGTCACAAATAAACATAAGGTGGGCATTTAAATAAAGATGAGAAGGCCATGAATCAGGAGATCGTTGAACAAAGAAAGCTGAAAAGTTCAAGCAAGGAAGAAGATTGAACGACCCCCAAAAGTGAGGCCGAAGAATGGAACAACCACCCAAAGGTCTCCCCAAAAGATGATTCTAGAATACTCTGCCTCAAGCTCTGCCTGAACCCTGCCTATTATGAATATGATAATTAGGTGTCAAAATCAAATGAGTATGTATGTAAACATGTTGTAACCTCTCATGAAAACTGTATAAAATACCTGACTTCTCACTGAAAACTTTGGAGCTAATTTGTCCGGTGTGAATCGGCTAGTTTCCCCAACATTGCACGAAATAAATACCTTTGCTGCTTAAAGACAAAATTCATCTCTGAGCAGTTACTCTGTGCCGTTTGGGCATCAGTAAGGTTACCAGGCTTACTGACTTGTATTTTCTACTTTGCTTGAGACTCATTCTGCCAGTGTGCGGCTCCACACCTCTGGCAGTCTGGATTTAAGGAAATAGAAGTTTGCCACAATTTCATGGAATGAGCTCAGCATCTTACAGATAATGCTCTATTTTAGATTTCATCTTAGTATATCAGCCCACTAAAGTTGAAAAGTTATTTTCATGTCATAATCACCCATTTCATTTTTTTCCCCCTTTAAATTATACCTTGCTTTATTTCAGTACTGCAAACTTTAAGATCATTTATAACTTCAGAAACAGGAGGGAACAATGCAACTAGGAAAATGTTTGAATACCTAGTCACAGAGATATTTAAAGGCAGTGGAAAATGTCAAGACTGTAAATTTAACTTTGACTGTAGTAGGAGGTTAAGAAAATGTGAAAACCTAACTTGGACAAGAGGGCAAGTTCCTGAAAACCACAGCTATCATGCTTAATCAAAGTTAAGCTTCCATTGTGTGAACATAATCAGCTTGACAGCACATTGTGCTGCTATTCTTTAAAATGATACCTCACCAATAATTTCCACTGTCAATTAAATGAGAAAATGTATACACTTAAAGAACACACAGTAGGCTGCAATTATATTTTTTAATGTTTTGATTTTACTTGTAGCTTAATTATAGATATTTCTTCTATTGGTTTTGCGTGCCCAGGCGCTGGGGCCGGGGCCGGCCGGTGCGCGCCGCTGCGGGCAGCTCCCCCCCGGCCGGCAGAGCCGCTGCCCCCCCGGCTCCAGGCCGGGCCCGCCGCTGGCCGAGGCCGAGCCCCGCAGCCGCGGGGGCAGCGCCGCGGGGAGAAGGGGCTGAGAAGGGGAAAAACCCCCGCGGGGGGGAACAGCGGCGGCAGCGAGGGGGGCCGGGAGGGGCGAGCAGCAGCCCCGCAGCCCCCCGGGGCAGGGCCGGGCCGGGCCGGAGGAGGCCGGGGGGGGCTCCGGGCGCCGCAGCAGAGGCTCCCCGGCAGCCCGCGGGGAAGGGCAGGGCCGGGCAGGGCAGGGCAGCCCCCGGCGGGGCAGGCTGTGCCCCTCAGCCCACGGAGCCCGCGGGGGAGCAGCTCCCCCCCGCAGCCCGGGGCAGGGGGTGCCCGCGGGGGGCTGTGACCCGCGGGGGCCGCGCTGGAGCCGGCTCCGGGCAGGGCCCGTGGCCCCGCGGGGAGGAGCCCGGGCCGGGGCCGGGCTGCGGGCAGGGCCGGTGCCCCCGGGGGGGCTGGAGCCGGCTGGGCCTGAGGGGCTGCGCCCCGCGGGGGGGCCCCGCGCTGGGGCCGGGCAGGGGGTGAGGACCCTCCCCCGGCGGGGCAGCAGCGGCCGGGACAGCCCGGGGTGCGCCCACCGCAGCCCCCGGCCCGGCGCCGCTCAGGGGGGAGGGACAGCGGGAGCGGAGCCGGGCCCGGGGAGGACGGAGGGCTGGGGGTTTAACATTCAGGGTTTATTTTCTCATTACCCTACCCTGATTTTTATGGGTAATAAATTAAGCGAATTTCCTCAAGTCAAGTCTGTTTTGCTGGTGGCAGCAATCGCTGAGCAATCCCTCCCTGGCCTTCCCTTGACCGAGCTGCCTTTTGTTACACTTTCTCCCCCTGCCCAGCTGAGGAGGGCTGTGGTGGAGCAGCTTTTGTGGGCACCTGGTGTCCAGCCAGGGTCAACCCACCACACAGGCCTAAGCCTTTACAGCAGCGTACCTGTGGCCTGGTTTCTGCATCAGAAGCTCGTGCCTGTCGCTGTGTAAGAACTGTAATGTCTTTGTGAGGATGTTTTCACAAAGATACTGATGCCACCAGGCCTGGAAAGGGCACTGGCACGGTGGTACTAACATGCTCACTCCATCTGTCCTAAGAGCTCCCCTGCCAGCTGGGAATGGTGCTCCCATGCCTCTCCCTGTCCAACAGAAACCAGGGTGAACCCACCACAGAGATAGAAAGCTGCTGGCAGAGCTCATTAGCAATTTACGTGAACCTCAAAAGCTTCAGAGGTATTGCATATTTCTGATAAAAATTGAAAATATTAGATATTTTTTCAAATCTTAGCTTGAAGTTTGTAACTCACCCACAGGTTTCCTTCAGTAGCTCCAAACCTTACATGTGTTTCTGATGTTCTGGAATATTTCAGTTGACCTGAAAATTACAATGGAAACTTCTTATCTTTTAGCTTAAATTTCTGTGTTTGTAAATAAACTGTGTCCTGGTTTCAACTAGGACAGAGTTAATTTTCTTCTTAGTAGCTGGTGCAATGCTGCCTTTTGGATGTCGTGTGAGAACAACACTGAAAACACACTGATGATGTTGATTTTTGCTGGGTGATGTTTGCACTAAGTCAAGGACTTTTCATTTTCTTAGGGCCTGCCAGAGATAGGGCTGGAGTGGCACAGGAAACTGGGAAAGGGCCTGGAAAACTGGGAGGGGACACAGCCAGGACAGGTGACCTCAACTGACCAAAGGGATATCCCATGTCATATGGTGTCATGCTGCATATATTAGCTGGGAGAAGAAGAAGGAGGGGCAGACGTTCAGTGTTATGGCATTTGTCTTCCCAAGTCCTGATTTCCTGGAGATGGCTGAGCACCTGCCTGCTGAGGGGAAGTGGGGAATTAATTCCTCATTTTGCTTTGCTTGCATGCACAGTTTTTGCTTTAGCTATTAAGCTGTCTTTATCTTAACCCATGAGTTTTCACAGTTTCACTCTTCCAGTCCTCTTCCCCATCCCACCCTGGGGAAAGTGATCAAGCAGCTGTGTGGGGCTTGGTTGCTGGCCGGGGTTAAACCATGACATACTGTTATAATACAATCTAAACATCTTTCTATTTGTGGTATGCAGCTGTGTTTGGTTTTTTTCCCTTTAAAGAAGATGTGGATCCTCCCCATTTTTGAATTGTTGAAGAGGTTGCCTCCTTTTGCCCAGCAATTCTGACTGATTTGTTGTCTACACACTGAGGGTAATGTGGTGAGTCTTCAGTCCATGGATGGAACTAGAAAAGTTCAGTCATTTCTGGTTAATATAGTATAAAAGAGTTTTGAGAAATCCTCAGAAGCTCCTGACCTTCCCTGTACATCAGTGCCCTAAACACCTCACGTAGACCTCTGGATCCTGCCACTGCAGAACCTGTTTGTAGGTTTAATGGTGTGTACAACCATGCAAAAAGTCTGCATAGCAGTGGGTGGTGCTAGGCAAGTCCTTCATGATAACTATACACACCATTATACTCCCAGGTGGTACAACACCATGAAGTGCTATGCACAAGAATCAGCGTCACAAATATCAGAAGAATACCAGTGGGAGCACGAGAGCAGGGAGGTGATCTAATTTTCCTTGGGGACTGGTAACTACTCCTAGAGGAATTCTTGAAACCTTCAATGCTTGCTGGCAGTACATGTGAGGAAACGCTGCTCTGCTTCAGCTGTTTGCTGGGAGCAGAAAGATGGGGATGTGACTTGCCTTCAGTTCCTCCTCGTCAATGCTGCCAGGGGGGAGGAGAGGCCACGCACAGGAGCTTTGGCCCATTTCTGGACAGGGGTTGGCAGGCTATAGGACAGGGACACACTGAACCTGGGTGGTAAGAGGTACAGCTAACTACCATGAAGATCTAGGGGTATGCTGATATACACAGAACTAATACCACAGATAGTGAAACATAACACTGGTACTTGATAACATTGGTATTGGGTATACAGCTGATCCAGCTGTATACTGCTGGATCAGTATAGGGCTCATCATTAAATCTGAGATGTGAGAAAGAAGGGGAGCTCAAGTCTGATTCACTTCTAGGATGTGCCTTGATGTTAGAAAGTATCCATTTAAAGTTTTAAGGAAAAAAATAATGCTTATTTCACCCAAAGTACATTGTTGATATTATACATTGTCTGTAAGCTAGCACCCTTTTTGAAACACTTTGAAGGAAAGCTATGCCCCAGACTTCACCAGAGGTGCGTTCAGCAGTCTACACCTGGCATTATACTTCTGTCTGCACAACCTGTGTTGGATAAAGCATTCTTAGGCAGGTTTTATCCATTGGCAACTAAAATACATAGAAAGAAGCCAGTTAGTATTTTTGCATGTCTACAGTCTGTTTGTAAGATCACCAGGAGAGTTTTCAAGCTCTGGTGACAAGCTGAAGTCTTTGGTTCCACTGTCCTATTTAATTTGCATTGGTATTACACAGGAGGCATTCAGCCTCTAACTACATGTGGCCAAAACCTGCCACCCTTTGTCTTGCTGAACAGAACCCTTCTCTATAATGAAATCTATCAACTTTATCTAGAACTGAAGTTAAGATGCGGTAGATAAACATTGTATTAGTTACTGAAAGCATTAGAGTTGATAGCTGGCTTTTAAAACTGGTGTAGTGTGTGTATTGAGGTAGTTATGTATTCTTGTCCAAGTAATTAATAATACATCAGCATAACTGCAAAGTTCTGTACGTAAATGACTGCAATTGCAGTGTAAATAACTACAACATATAACTACATTTTAAATGGATTTGTAGGAATATGAAAGAAAAATGTATTAAAAACCAGTTCAACAAATGGGACTAACCTTGCTGCTGTAAGAAACATTAGTAATTAGTTAGATATAGTATAATTACATAAACTGCAATAACTGTAATGACAGAACAGTTACAGTGTTATGAAGTGTGATTGCTTCTTGTCTTACGCTAACTCATGACCTGATACATAACTTGAAATTACTTCAAAAGAAGCAAGAGTAATTTTAAGTTTTCTGGACATCTATTGAAGTAGATGGAAAACTGCTGTTTCAATAGGCTTTAGAATAGGATACATAGATGAAACTATAATAGCAGGAGTAATAATTAAGTCATCTGAAGAAAATGTGAGTTATTTCTTACATTCATACCTAATACCCTACTGTTAAAGTGATTTTGACAAGTAGAAGTAGTTAAGGAGAGGAAGAGAGAATGTTTGGGAAGATAATCCCTTTATAGAACTATTTGGAATTAGGACCTAGTCCAGGCACAAATTTAGGCACCTTGTCCTCCCAGCTTGTTTTTTCCACAAGACTAAGCCTGTGGTTCTGTTATTAATGAGGTTTCCCAATGCCCTGGTGTGATGCCAATTAGGAATGCTATTGCTATAGAAACAATACCCTAATTTTTTGCTTTGGTTTTTTTTTTTTTTTTTTTTTTTCCTGTGTATTTTAGTAGTCCTATGTAATGTTTAATGAGGAACTAGAAAGTATGGAGCCAACTAACCTGTTGTTTTTGTAGACCTTCAATATCAAATGGTATCAATGCTTACTGATTTCATTGTCTGCAGAAGGCAGGGGGTCTATAGCCTCTTCTGGAAACACTTCTAACATAAATGCAATTCAGAAGTAGAGGGAAGAACGGTGAACTTCATTTTAAAAGATGATCAGGATAAAGATACATGCTGATGTGACAAGGGAAACAGCTGCCAGATAAAAAAGTTTGCTGGATTTAAGGGAGGTGGGCTGGGGTGGCGCAAACAAAAAGAACAAATATTAGATGTAGAATTTCACATCCATCAACTTTAATCATCACAGTAGGAAACCAAACAAGAAAATTTAATGAACCGGATTTGGCAGAGAAATTTCTTAATAATTTGGGGAACAGACACATCAACGATTTTGTAACTTGTGGTACTGGCCTGCCAATTACAAAATGGACTTGAGTGAATGTAATGGATTTTGAATAAAGCATGTGTTACAATGCTTTATGTAAAGTGCAACACTGTAAATATGCTGGAAATTTTAAGCTTCAATTTTCTGCTTTTTAAGCCTTTCCCCCCCCCGCCCCCTTCCCCTCCCTTTGGGAGGGTTCTAGCTTGGCTTTTTTATTCCTTCTCTGTTTGTTTGCTCTTAATGCCAGATATCTTAATGATATCTGAGCTGAATTCATTCAGGTGAGAATTTCCGTTCCAGTCATATTTTATTCCTCTTTCTTTTACTAGGTCTCTATTAAAAACATCATAAATAACCACTCAGCTGAGCAACATAAAAGAATTATACCGGTCTTATGGAAGCAGAAAGCTATTCATTACAACTACCTGCTACCTTTGATGTAAAGACATACTACTAGAACAATCTAAGAATTCAAGGATCTCATTTATAGCATGAGATAGCGTATCTTTTGTGTATCACAAAAAGCAGTAAAGAAAGTCCAATCTTCCAATCACCAAAAGCAGTGTGAGATACTATGGATAGTTCTTTGGCATCACACTGTCCAACACTGCCGAGGTAGCACTTCACATTTACTCTGCTTCCAGGGGTGTCTGTGATTCCCTGGGTGCAGAAGTTGCTTAGCTTAGGAAGCGGACAAAGAGTTCTGAACACCAGAGGAAGAAGGTACTGAAAGATCTTTTCCATGGGAGTAATAGAGATCATAGCAGCACTTAAGGAGTTTTCATTGCCATCGTCTTCTTAATCTCTAATTTTTGCTGGTGAATCCAATTTAAACAAGCAGCTGGAGAATTTAATTTTGTAATGCTTCAGAAATTAAATATTTCAGTATTTCCGAAAAGAAACGTTCCTTTTCGGCATACTTACTATTCATCTAGCCTTTTCATCTCCTTTGATGCAGAGGCAAAAGTCCTAAGTGTTTATGTCTTTAACTAGATGGGAGCCAAGAGATCAGCTGGACTTTGCTATTTATAACAAATACTTGGTACTCTACAACTTGCTGGACATAATAAAGATGAGAGAAAGTTTTTGTTGTGGCATACACCTTCCTGAGAGAAGATAAATCTTCATATGTGATTGCTGGATGTTACCTGGTAGCCTTTTGTGTCTTTCATGTCTGAGCACTCGGTGCTCAGCTGCTTTCTTGCTCCCCTGCCAAAGACTCCTCAAAGCAGCAGAGGCAGAACAGAGTGCATGTCTGTCCCTTACCCAACCAAGCTCCACAGTCCACTGTATTTAAAATGTCAATGAAGTCCATGTGGCATTGTACAAGGCACAAGAGAAGCTGAGTCAGAGACATTTTTCCCACTGCGTCCCTTGCTAGGAAGCACTGACCCCTGGCAAAGACACAGGAGCTCAGGAGAACTGGTCTCAAAAACAGCCCCCAAAACAACCACAGAATCTCTCAAAGATACAAGTCTAATCCTACCTACTTTATCCATGTAAATATCCATGTACAAATGAATTAAATAGTACCAGCTTGTAACTGCTTAAGAATAATTGTTTCTCATCTATTAGGAATATATTCAGTAACCCTGGTACGTTTATGATCACTTTGGATTTGAAATGGCAAGGAGATCATGGTCTTAAGTGATAACCAGCAAGCAAGTTTGCAGGTGATTATAAACTTAAGCTCAAAGCTGTCATTAGACAATAGTGCTAATCACAAGATCGCAACAGGAAGAAAAGATGGTGCCAGTTATAATGAGCTAAATTATTAGCTTTAAAATTACTAGGGAATCTAATAACAATATAATAATAATTGCATTATTGGAAGAAACTACATCCAGAAGCATTTCAAATTTCTGGATTTACCCATACCCCCCCCCCCCCAAAGATCAATGTAAACATCTGCTAACATTTAGCAATTAATTATTGATAACTCAATTTAACTCACTCTCCGTGCTGTTTACTGAAATTAAAGTAATTTAGTAATCAATAATCATCCTTATAAAACAAGGAGAAAATTTAGCTAACAATAGTGCAGATCAATAAATTAGCTCATCTAATAGAACCTAATATTTTAGTTCAGCACATTTTCTAAGCAACAGTGTGCACTATTTTCACTGAAGCAGCCTTGAGGAATATGGACCCTTTGCACAATTTACATCATGAAAAAAACCAAAAAATCCCAGGGATGATGGACTTAGATTTTATTTTGGTTGCAAGTTCGATCAGATATGCAAGAAACCATAAATGGTCCTGTTCCCTTGAATACAGTTGGACTTAGTAAGTAAAATCACCTTACCTTGCTAGCAGTACAATACAGTTCTTTAAACAGCATTTACTGCAAACGCCCTCTCTCAGCTTCAGCCCAGATGCATATTATAAGCATTTATTTAGTTGTCTTGGATTTTCTTGCCATTTTTAGTTACTCCGTGCACCTTTTCTATTGCTTCTTTCTCCTAGGCACACAAATGTATTAAGCAGCACCCTCTCCTGATATTCAACACTTCTAGCAACTAATTTTCTAACATCAGAGCATCTATGTGGTCTCCTAGACATTATGGCCCTGTAATTTACTAGTCCTACAAATGGCTAGTCCTATTCTTCCATCTAGTCCCTAAAACCCTTCATTACATAAGATACACTCTTCTGTAACTAGAGTATATGCTCTACAGTTTCAGTGATGTTTTCAGCCACTCCTGGTGTGGTAGGGTAGCATTCCACTATGCAGTAAGTTTTCATTACTTACATATGTTTACCTAACCACATACATAATAATAGTATATAAAAATTATACAAATATATTTCATACATTTCAATTTCTAACAGATCTTTTTTAATCCTTAGGTTTTCATCAGTATTTTAGGGATGCAGCAGATGACTGACTGTATTGTGAACCAATGTGGACCAAGATTAAGATAGTTGGATAGGATAGGAAAAACTACTGGACATGACACCAGAAATTGCTGGACGTGATGGACAACAGAGCAAGAAGCTAATAAAGACTAAGGGCAGCTCCATGAAAGATGACTTGATTTCACAGGTGGTTAAGGTGGTTCTGTATGAGAAATGACCAAACTTCACAGATAATGAGTGGGGGTATTGGAGAATTACACCTCAGTAATACCAGATTTGAACATGGATGTAGCAAGTTTCTTCCACCTAATTGGGACTAGAAAGTACTCAAGGTCTTTTTTTTTTTTTTTTTTTTTTTTTTTTTTTTTACAGGGCAACTGGCACAGAGAAAGGGGTGGATGAAGACAGAATAAAAGGAGGACCAAGAATGGGAAAAGAAATGGGAAAAAAGCTAGGCAAGTCTTATGACTGGTTCACTCTGGGTGTACCTGCCAGCAGTCCTGTGATCACCACAGCTTCAAGCAGGACAATAAATTCACTTGTTGTTCTGCCCATACTGTGTCCAACCAGTTTCTGTTGGACAGGGAGAGGCATGGGAGCACCATTCCCAGCTGGCAGGGGAGCTCTTAGGACAGATGGAGTGAGCATGTTAGTACCACCGTGCCAGTGCCCTTTCCAGGCCTGGTGGCATCAGTATCTTTGTGAAAACATCCTCACAAAGACATTACAGTTCTTACACAGCGACAGGCACGAGCTTCTGATGCAGAAACCAGGCCACAGGTACGCTGCTGTAAAGGCTTAGGCCTGTGTGGTGGGTTGACCCTGGCTGGACACCAGGTGCCCACAAAAGCTGCTCCACCACAGCCCTCCTCAGCTGGGCAGGGGGAGAAAGTGTAACAAAAGGCAGCTCGGTCAAGGGAAGGCCAGGGAGGGATTGCTCAGCGATTGCTGCCACCAGCAAAACAGACTTGACTTGAGGAAATTCGCTTAATTTATTACCCATAAAAATCAGGGTAGGGTAATGAGAAAATAAACCCTGAATGTTAAACCCCCAGCCCTCCGTCCTCCCCGGGCCCGGCTCCGCTCCCGCTGTCCCTCCCCCCTGAGCGGCGCCGGGCCGGGGGCTGCGGTGGGCGCACCCCGGGCTGTCCCGGCCGCTGCTGCCCCGCCGGGGGAGGGTCCTCACCCCCTGCCCGGCCCCAGCGCGGGGCCCCCCGCGGGGCGCAGCCCCTCAGGCCCAGCCGGCTCCAGCCCCCCCGGGGGCACCGGCCCTGCCCGCAGCCCGGCCCCGGCCCGGGCTCCTCCCCGCGGGGCCACGGGCCCTGCCCGGAGCCGGCTCCAGCGCGGCCCCCGCGGGTCACAGCCCCCCGCGGGCACCCCCTGCCCCGGGCTGCGGGGGGGAGCTGCTCCCCCGCGGGCTCCGTGGGCTGAGGGGCACAGCCTGCCCCGCCGGGGGCTGCCCTGCCCTGCCCTGCCCTGCCCTTCCCCGCGGGCTGCCGGGGAGCCTCTGCTGCGGCGCCCGGAGCCCCCCCGGCCTCCTCCGGCCCGGCCCGGCCCGGCCCGGCCCTGCCCCGTGGGGCTGCGGGGCTGCTGCTCGCCCCTCCCGGCCCCCCCTCGCTGCCGCCGCTGTTCCCCCCCGCGGGGGTTTTTCCCCTTCTCAGCCCCTTCTCCCCGCGGCGCTGCCCCCGCGGCTGCGGGGCTCGGCCTCGGCCAGCGGCGGGCCCGGCCTGGAGCCGGGGGGCAGCGGCTCTGCCGGCCGGGGGGAGCTGCCCGCAGCGGCGCGCACCGGCCGGCCCCGGCCCCAGCGCCTGGGCACGCAGATCTGATCCAGACTGGCAGCTCTTCAATTCTATCCAAGAGCTTTTGAGCTGGGTGTCACCAGGCAAATGTCATCTTTTGTATCTGTTTAGAGAAAACTTCATGCAGAATGAAAGATGGGTATCATAAAACCCTTGCAGAGACTGTAAGTGACTCCAATTGAAAGTGAATCCTTCTTCAAAGAAAACCTAACAATTCCCATTCATCACATCCTTGGTTACAATGACATATCAAGTTATTGTAGATAAATCTTTCCCATTGAAGATTCTTAACTGGTTATTAAGTGAATGTTTTCTGCAGCACATTTTGTAGTTTTTAAGGGGTTTATTTCAATTTACATGAAATCGACATGTTAAAGAAGGAAAGTGGAAGGACATGGATGATGAGTCACAGTCTTCCTAGTTTTCTAAGGCTATGAGTGAACAAAATCCTTAGTTGCAGTAAATACTGAAGAAAGGGTAGTGCCATCGAAGCCTGATCCATGCTTTTAATGGAAATCTAAAAGTAAGTTCATCTGCTAGAGTAGAAACTACTAAAACAAAATGTTAGAAATGCTAATATTCAAAATGGTTTGGTTTTTTTTTAGAAATCAACCAAACACTAATAACATAATAATATAAATAATTCATCACCATGACAATTTGATTTGCTTTATCTTAAATTTTGCAATTAATACAGTTATAAACTCATTCGAGCAATGTTTTCTTTGGAACTACATACAACCAGCAAGAATCAGAGTGTGTTAACTATGCATGCATTACAGCAATGGGGACTAACCATGCATATAACTGTGTTTTTTTCCTGGACCTTTTTGTGTTGTATTCAAATCTGAAGAAAGTAGTAGGCATAACAAGGTCTTCAAATAAGATGGGTCTTGTTCATGGTTCAGTTCAGTAGAGTAAATTGTGAGGAACAAGCCCAGGTCTCCATGACAGTTTGAGTGCTGTTGAAAGGAGGAATAGAAAATAAACATACCAGCATGAAGGGCTATGTTCACAAAAGGATTTATATCACAAAAGTTTAATGTTTAGGTGTCCTTAGTTCATTAACTGGCTGATAAACATCAAAAGTTAGATTATTCCCATAGCTGAGCAAAAATAATAGCTTTAGTGAGTTTTCTTTTGAACTGTACTTAGAAGAACAAAGAAAGTTTATTGGGTCTATTTGCTAACTGGAAAGCTTCTGATAAATGCCTCACCATGGACCAGTCTTCCCACAAGGTGTTCAAAACCTTTTGATGTATACTTGGAACACATTTCGGGCTGGATTGCAGCCCCTTCCTCTTTTCACCTGAATGGACTTTTTAAAACACAGTGCTTCACGGCCCAGAGTCTCTGTGCTGTTTTCCCACAGTCCATTTCTAATTTCCCTGCAGATGTGAATACGAAACACGCTCTCACGAGAATGTGACTTTAAAGTCTTTATCCCGTAAGAAACTTTGGACTTCTTGGGCTATAACCTAAATAGCTAAAATTTATGCTGTTTAACTGAATCAAAACCCTGTTTTTTCTCCATCCATGAGATGCTAACCACTATAAATTTCTAGATCTATTCTTCCAGCCTCAAAAGAGCTACTCAAAACCTTCGGGCCAAGTCTTAAAGACTTCAGCTAACAACTTAAAGGTGTATGTGTGAGAGAAGAGAAACCTTAGAAATGAAAGGTTTAACATACAGATTATTTTAAGGGTGTGTAATATCAACCAATATTCTCCAGGAGAAAACTGAAGCTCACACACTGAAGATGAGATTTAACTACAGTAAATTACTTTGATCTTTACAACAAAGAAGAAAAGAGAAACATGCTGATTAATTTTCAATAGCAGGGTGTTCAGCCAGTAAATAAAACTAGAAAAAATATTGTCAAGGCAACTTAATAAAGGAAATTTATTGTTCAAAGTCAATTCAGAGCATCTTTCCACCTAATGATACTTTGAATTATTTTGTGAGACAAAAATTCATCTAAGTCAAAATAATTTGGAGAAAATCAATATCAGTGGAGAAATTAATACACAGATGCTAATAATGGGAACTCAGATAGGCCAAGGGAAACATTGACAAGGTGGATAACCCAAGCAGCAATGAGGAACATGTATTTTGCATTGTGCAATGGGAATTGTGGTACCCATTTCTTTGTATTGGCACTTAAAGCTGGGGGGAGGGGGGATGAAGAACAACAAGAATCAGAAATCTGGAAACTAATGTGACTGGATTTGTTTAGCTGGCAATAAAGAACACGGAGACAGATATGGTACAGCCTTCACCTACTAGAAAACCTGCTGCAGAGGGGCAGGAATAATCTGTTCCCCATGTCCAGGGAGGACAGGACAAGAATTAATGGATTTAAACTGTAGTGAGGAAGATTGGGATAGACATATGAAGAAACTTTATGACAGTGAGGACAGTGAAGTACAGAAACAGACTGCCATGGGCAGCTATGCAGTCCACATCCCTGGAGCTCTCTAAGGTCTGTTTGGATGCACATCTGCAAGGAATGATAAAGTTGGTCCTGCTTTGTGGCACAGGGATAGAATCGATGACCTTCACCTCCTTTGAGTCTGTGTGGGTCTGTGGGATGGATTGTACCCAATTACCACTTGTAACATTTCGGAAGGTCCAGGGGATGTTACATTGAAAAGGGACACTTTTCAGGTGTAAGAGCAGGTTGTTTTCCCAGACTTACATGTTAGCAATCACCAGGAATACATGTGAGAAACAAACAGAAAAAGGTCTTGCGTCCCAATTCCCACTGTAGTTGGTGACAGCAGTCCTGTTGATCTCAAGGTGAAAAAGATTAGCAACGTACAAAAAGTAATACACCAAAGGATCAATGCTGTAAATTATTCATATGAAAAGTTCCTAGTGCCTCCTGCAACACATGCAGAAAATACACCAAATATTATTTTCATAGTGACAACCTACAAGAATGAATTCTCAGAACACAGTGTTAGACCCTTAGTGGATACATTATGCAAAACTCCACTTGAGGGAAGATCCTTATCTTATCATTTAGATCCTTCAGAAATGCCACTGAAAATCTAAAATAGATAGATTAGAGAGATAGACAGACAGATAGAAAGAATGAACAAACACCAAGCTGAAGGAGTGATTTTCCTGTCACCCGATCTCTGTGTTCTCAGTTTCCTCTTTTTCTGTTTTATTTTCCCTGCATTTAAAATTTTAAATCTCTCTTTGAATTATAATCCTAGCTAGCAGTCTGAGCCCCAGCTCTTTTGTGTAAATGTTACTGTCAAAGTCGTCATGCATACAGAAATACAGGGTTTAACAGAAAGCTCTCATTTTTTAAATGAAAGCTAAGAAATACTCACTAAGATAATTATGAATAGGCAAAACAAAGTAGTGGAAGGAATTAATAAATGATGGACAGGTAGATTTGTGTCTGATGACACACTTCACGTTGCTGGAGAAATTAAAGTCTCTGAAGCCATTTGCAGTCCTAGACTGAGAAGAAGAGTAGAAGGGACTCTGCCCTTCACAAAAGCAATCTGGGAACAAAGCGCACAGAGGCAATCTGTGTGCTGCAGTCTGGAGGAGGAATAACCAGCCTGCAGACCGCAGTGGCCTGGGTCAGGACAATAGAACAGTTTTATCTCTTCCCTGAGTGTGCAGCTTGATTGATAAACCAACCAAATCGGTAATGTGGATGCTGGGAAATGGGGAAGGACAGACTCCAATACAGTTTGAAAGGATTTATTAAGTCAGCTACAGCTGTGCAAGTGTAGTTATATTGATCTGAGCCCCAGGTTTCTACAAGGAAATGTAAACGCATAGAAGTTGGCCAGCCCTTACCTAGATATTGATCAGTCATAAGTTTAAACCGGAAGTAATCTGGTTTCTTAGGTAACTTGAATCTCTTAAGTTTCACACAGATCATTTCATTAAGTTGGGTTGCTGCGAGTCTAGTTGTGTGAGTTTATCTAAAGCTTGTTTACTAGACAGGTACGCAGTTTGATAAGAAGACAAAAGAAACAAAGAATCCCATCATTGCTTGCAGTTTTTCATCCTTTCAGTCCCTGTCAATGCTTAATTATCCCAGTTAAAAATCTGTGTAGGATTGCTCATTTGAATTGTTCTATCTTTAACTTCCAATGGTTTTCATTCTTGTATTATCTTTTTCCAAAAGATTGAAGAGCCCGTTAGCATCTGCTGTTTTCCTCCCCTGAAGATCCTTATACACCTTAATCAAACCACTGCTCAATCTACTTTTGATAAGGTATGCATACTGAACTCTCATTGGAAAATGTTTTTCTTTACTTATCAGAACATTATGCAGCTCTCTGTTTCATCAGATTTTCCCTGTGAAAGAATGTGGCATATACAGTGGAAACCAGCAAGAAGGATTCCAGCTTTGAAACTTTGTGTCAAAGTTTCCTCAGGGTTCCTCATTCACTGTTCTGAAGTCTTTTAGAGGCAGCCATTTAATGTTTTCTATCTATTTCTCCCTAGGGTGGACCAAATAGTACTCTGAAATGTCATTTCAGGTGCTGATGATTAATATTAATCAGTTGCTAGCCTGGTATTTGACACCATATCACTGAATGTTCTAACTTCACAAGTATCTGATCTGCTATTAGATGGCTAATGTTTAATATCATCATTGACGATTGTGCATTAGTTGGGCCACTGAACTGTATTGTGCTGCCAGATGAGAAACAAGTTCTTATTCTCCTCTATCAGACCTCTGAGTTCACAAATAATTAAGGAAATTTACTCCAAAATTTTCATGACAAATGTCAGAAGATTCTCAATTTTAAACTTTGGGAGGATTAAAAGGGATATTTATGATACCTCATTGTAGATACCTAGTATGGATACCTAACTAGGCTTTTTAGATTCCTAATAAGTGTGATTCAGTGCAGGAACTTAACTTTGTTGTCAGAGATGATGGCTTTTTTATAGCAGACCACTGGTCATATATGTGTGCATTAAATTTATTATTTTAGAACTTTATATTCTTCCAAAGAATATGCATTATCTGACCACTTCATAAATGCTGAGAATCATGTTGCATGAGGTAGACCCTATTTCAATTGGTAGAAACGGTAAATAAAATGTTTGCAGAGTCTTGATATAATGATGTCAGAACAGTTTCAATTTCAATTCTGGTACAGATGACACGGGTTAAGACTAAACATCTGCCTGTCTTATATCTGATGTTACAATAACTCAATGAATCTCTCAAGCATAATCAGAACAGATCTCTGCCATTCAGGTGACTGCTAAAAAGATATTCTAGAAGCACAGGGCAAATTTAACTATAAAATGATGCTGACTGACTTAGTAAGTACAAATTTGTACTCAGGTTTTCTGGAGCATTGAAATTAAACAGAGAATTTTACTGTGACATGTTTTCATGTCTATGTTTCATAAAGAAATCTACAAAAGCACTAAGAAAGCACATAATCCTAACTGAAACTTTGTGTAGCCTTCAGCACTGAGATGCTGGCTCACTTAAGCACATGCTTAAAATAAAACGTCTTTAAATGCTGTCTTAAATCAATGTGCTGTTTTAAATAGAGACTTCCAAAACCAAACAAAATACATGTTGTGGTGAATACATATGGGGCACTTTAACATTCATTTTTATGTATGTTTGTAGGTATACCTCAGTGAGTTATTTCTTTGTTCATTTTGTTATGGCTTTTTTAGATATCATGTAGGACTGGAAAGGTTTCTCCCAGGGGATCAGTGCAGACCTATATGCTTACAGACAGGCACACCATATATTGGCTAAGATCCATCTTAAAAAAAATAATAAATCAGCTTTCTTACTGGAAGGCTATTCCAGAATATCTAGGTTTCTCCAGCCCAAATCTCCAGTGCACATATACAAAACATGGCCATATTGTATGTTATTGATGATCTTTCTTTGCAGGGATTCAGTTTAGTCTCCTGTATCCCATGAAATTTCTCATCAAGTTGGTAAATTAATACTGGAAGTGTCTCCGCATGCATCATTAGGAACTCTTTTCAGTAGCTCAAGGCAATAATTAGACAGAAACACAACAAGAGATTAATTTATTCTCAAGGCTGGTGGGTCACATATAGGGGTATACACAACGTACTTGCATTTTCTTCTAGAGACACATGAATTTTACATATTCCAAAGATATACGTAAGATTCAATCATTTACAGTTTTAATCAGGATCATGTAATTCTCAACCTAGAGGTTCAGCTACCCACGATCAAGCAGTAGTTTGGTGGAGCTGTGATCTTAACTCGGTTTTACTGTGAAAATTGCAACAAGGTGTGACAAAGCATGTGAGCTAAATCCATGCAAGGTAAGAAAAGCAAAAACACAGGTAGAAACATAATTGTTGAGACAGTAACGGTTAATATCTTGAGGATTTTGGACAAAAATAGCTGTTACAGAAAGATGTAATTCCCAGGGTGGGGTGGGCAAGAGCAAGAGCAAGACTGAAAAGACTCTAGCATGGCAGTTCCTATATACAGAGATATATATATATATATAAAACATCCCATATATATAACATCAAGGATCAGCTCCTTCCAAGGTACAAGAAAGACCAGCCCTTCCTACCTGATTAATGTTTCTCGCTATCTGTTCTGGCTTGCTAGACCTGGCTGTCTATTATCTGTATTAATGAGTAAGTTAAAAATATACGTAGGTTTTATGTACATCCTGCTGCAGTGTCTGTGCATTCGGCAAATGTCATCTGAACTACGAGACCCAGAGAGAAAGGATTACCAAGAGGCTTCACTGCTGCAATGGTCCAAGCTTTGCTGGATCAGCACCCCTAGCCACAGCCTGTCTTTATCTCACCTGCTTTCTAGCAGGCAGAAAACCTCTCTTCCTTTCTTGAGATTTGGTTGCTATATTCTGTGTGTCCATAGTAGTGATTATATAGGGTAATAAAAGCCAGGAAAAACTGGAATCTAATATTTAGGCAGGAAGCGAGACTTCAAGCAGGAATCCAAACTTCTCCTTTACTTCACTCCTTTTTTGACTATGGGCCCTTCCTCACTCTACATCTCCATAATCCCGCTTATCCTCATGTACTTCAGGAGAAGAGAACAAACTGTGATATACCTGGAGTTCTGAGTTTACCCAGATTTATTCCTAATGCCTAGAACAATTTCTAACCCCGGGTACATCAGCATTCTGCTAAAAGAGATAGAACAGGATAGGACTGGTTTTTAATTCAAAACCTGATGCTATTGAACACATCACAGTAGATGACCATGGAATTTATTGGCAAGAAACTTGTTTGTTGGAGCTTAATCTCTGATTAACAGCTCTCTTTGGCTCTATTTGGCATTCATATGGGGTCATTCTGCTGAGATGAAAAGTGCATTTAAAGCTCTTTCTCATTTTTCTCTGAGCAAAGCATGACCTAGATGCCAAGCCTATTACAGTCTAATAGAAATAGCTTGACAATCACCAAACTCATTTAACTGTGCACATTTTCTGTGTATCTTTTGAGCTTGCTAAGATCTGCTCAAAAGGCTGCATGCAAGGCCTGGGTATTTACAATAAGGTGATAATATAAATTTATTGAGTTTTCACTTTTTGCCCTCAGAGGAATATGTTGTACAATCCCTATGCTGCCTTTTACTCAAGGGTCATAAACAGTTGCCATGAATCAAATTTTGCAGCATATTTTTGATATAAGGATATATTATATGCCCCATCTTATGGGTGTGCAAATAGCCACAGGAAAGTAATATGATTTCCCAAGTGCCACAGAGCCAGGCAAGATTTCTTTCATCTAATATTATCTGTCTGTGAGTCAAGTCTTGCCAGATTGTCTCCACTACCTTTATTGCTATAAAGAAGAGGCATTTGTCTAGAGAATGATGCATCTCACCTATCTTCCACCTTACATTATTCCATGGTTCTACCTTAAACATTTATCTTAGACTGAGATGGATCACCCTATGGATGAAGCCACTCCATTCCTACAGAGGGATTTTCGATGACTAGTTTAAACTTAACAACTTTTAGACAGCTAAGGTTAGATAGCTATATTATTAATATTAGGTGATATGGAGGAGACGTTTAGTGATAAATACAAGCTGAACTGATCTGTTCTTCCTCTTTCTTGATTCACAAGATCTGGATTGGATATATTATAGGTCTGTGGTGCTTACTGCCATTTACAATGTGTTGTCTTCCTTGTTTTGGCAAAGACCACTGTCAACAGCAACAGTAAAAACCAACCGAAAACTTACTCCTGCAAATTGTCATAAGATTTCATCAGCAAAACTGAAAGTCATACTGATTAATGCTACCTGAGCATCTTGTCCTTTCAGAATAACTCCCATCTAAGAAGAGAGCTAAATAGAAACAATTTTCTTGAGTGACTCTTCGTTGTGGCCGTTTCACTGTTAAGCTACCTGGGCCTGAAGCAGTTACTCATGTAGAAACAAGAGTGAAAATATGCAACGAAACTTCCAAACTTTCTTTATCTGATTTTTGGGTTTGTGTTGGGGTTGGGTTTGTAAGTATTTTTTGGACATAATACTGTTAGTAGATGCCTAGAGTGAACTGATGTTTCTTTAACACAGCTTCACAAAAGGAAGGAGCAGAAATAATCATACAAATTTTGGGAAAAAACAACTTTGACTTTTTAAGTGGTAGCACATTTTTATTTAGGCATCAGAGCCCAACACAATGTGAGTAATAACAGAGCCACATCCATGTGGCAGATCTCTGGTACCTCATTCTTCTTCAGGGGATTGAATCACTGAGAAAATTATTCAGAATGATTAGCAGATAACACAGACATAAATCAGAGATTGAATTCACAACATGAGATGAAGTCCTATGGGGATCAGAAACTCGAAACACAGTCCTTACACTATTGCTGAAATTGAAGTCAGGGTTATTTCTGTGACTTAGGAGTAGATACTTGTGTTGTGAGTAACACTGTGATACTCAAGAAAATGAGATATAAATGATGGTAGTGCTCCTGCAGCTCACAGGAGCAAGTCAAGAATGATTTTGCTGTCTATCAGAAATAAACTTGAACTTAAAAATTACTTGAGTGGCTTGATCTCTCTGACACTGTGACCCAGAGAAGTTGAGAATCATTTTGGAAAAGTGCTTGCTATTCTTTAGTTTTGGGAAGCTTCAGGAATTATTTAGAGAGCGTGAAATAGACACAATCCAGGCTTATATTCAAACACCCCAAACCACCACCTATTTCATACTTGCAACAGCCACACCAGGCTAGTGGCAAATTACCTCTGCCTTGGGATAAGGTAGGAAATCAAAAATCCCAACAAGTGGCAAATGGTTAATATTGCCCCCTGCTTTGGTTGGTTTAGCCATACTGGCTTTACGCTAGCGGTATTTCTAAGTGGCAATCAAGCTGTAACTCTGCAGTGGCTATTACTTTCAGGGAATAATAATTGTAATAGCTTCAGTCTCAGAGGGCTGTAGTCTCCCTGGTTCTCTGCAAATGAAGCTGAGAGAAAAATATCAGCTGGACTTTTTCTTTTTTTTTTCTTAAATTTATCTTAAACAAAAAAGAGAAAGGTCACTAGAGACCTTTCTGGCAAAATGCTGGTAGCAGCAAAAGTAGGTTTTTTCCTAATATATAAATACATATGTAAAAGAGAAATTATTTTTAAAAGCATTTCAAAATCATGTATTTTGTTCATGCTTGTACGTAATTTTCCTTTACTGTCAGGGCCTGCATCATACTTTCAAGGTCTGTTTTTCCCATTTTTGACTCCTTTGCCATTTCCCCTTGAGAACTAGACAGTCTGTTTGTTTTACCAAAGGGACAGAGGAGAGGAATGCTCTTATCCACAGATGAAGACTCTATCCTCCCCCCCTTCCTCTGTCACCATGAGGTGACAGACATCATGAGAGCACAGACTGTGCATCCTGTGAGTAATTTATACCAGTATCAAAATGTTTTGTAGTAACATTTGGTGAAGTTCCAGGAAAAGAACTTGAAGCCAAATTTTAGACTACCAATTCAGCCTGAAAAAAAAAAAAAAAAAAAAAAGAAAGAAAAAGGAATGTATGGGGTTTTTTTCCACATTCTCTTAGATAATACTATCCAGGTGGTCAACCGGATATATAAACGGGGAATATTTAAGCATTGATGTGTTACATGCTTCAGCGGATGAAAATTATGATAAATGAGCCAATTCTCAATCACATTTTCCCCACTGTTCCTGTGTAAGTGTTCTGTCACCAAGGGTGTTATTATGGTAGAGTAAGAACATAAAGTGTAGATAAATCAGGAGCCTCCTGCTCCCCAAGTCAGAGAATGTGATAAAAATGGTCTGTCCCAAATTTAACTGCTCTGTCTCCTATCAGAGAGAGACCTCACTGGTAACACAATAGCAATGCCTAAACATATTACATGATTAGGCTGGGTGCGTAATATAGAGGCAATGTATTTACAGAGATTTGGTGGAACAGATAATTTCCTATGGAATTCTTCTGTAAGTCTGTTAAATTAAACTGCTGGATTGGATGTTTGGAAAGATTCCTTCACCAAAAGGGTTGTCATGCATTGGAACAGGTTGTCCAGAGAAGTCGTTGAGTCACCATCCCTGGAGGTATTAAGACTTGTAGATGTGCTGCTTAGGGACATAGTTTAGTGATGGACTCGGGAGTCCTGAGTTAATGGTTGGACTTGATGATCTTAAAAGTCTTTTCCAACCTTAATGATTCTATTATTCTATGATTTTACACCAGATAGTGTCTTCCAGCACCCAGAAAGTCTTGACCCAGTTTCAATAGCCTATTGTCAATACCTCCATGTACCTTCCATCATTACCTTCCAAAGTACCTGTTGATGTGCTCATGTGTGCATTTGAGAGTACCATCTTTAGAGCAGAAATTCTAATATTGGTTATGTATTTTTTGTCATGGTTTGACCTCAGCCAGAACTAAGCCCCGCACAGCTGCTCATTCACTCACTCCCTTCCCTGGTGGGATGGGGGGGAGAATCAGAAGGGTGAAAGTATGAAGACTTGTGGGCTGAAATAAAGGCAGATTAATAGATAAAGCAAAAGCCGTGCATGCAAGCAAAGAAAAACCAGGAATTCATTCATTACTTCCCATGGGAAGGCAGGTGCTCAGCCATCCCCAGGACAGCCAGGCTCCATCACACATAAAAGTTCCTTGGGAAGACAAATGCCATCACTCCAAATGTTCCTCCTTCCTCCTTCTTCTCCCAGCTTTTATTGCTGAGCCTGATGACATATGGTATGGAATATCCCTTTGGTCAGTGGGGGTCAGCTGTCCCGGCTGTGTCCCCTCCCAGCTCCTTGTGCTCCCCCAGCCTCCTCACTGGTGGGATGGGGTGAGAAGCAGACAAGACTTTGACTGTGTGTGAGCACTGCTCAGCAATAGCAAAACCATCCCTGTGTTATCAACACCGTTTTCAGCACAAATCCAAAATACAGCACTGTACAAGCCAGTATGAAAAATATTAACTCTATCCCAGTCAAAACTAGCACAATTTTGCCACTGTACTTTTTTGGTGTTTGTTTATTTACTGAATATTTTCTAGGATATAACAGTTACATCTGCAGAGCATTTAAACTAACAGGCCTACTCTTCAGAGTGAGAAAGGTAAAATCGGCAAGGTGTCTTCCAGGAACTTTAATGTAACCTATGCACTGCCAGTATTCAAGGAACACAATTTGAAAACCAGTTCTCACACACAATGGTATTGCATACTCCAGATAACACTCCACTACAAATATTGTAGCATATATCCCATACCCATTGTGCTCAGCACTAATCCATAGTACAAAAAGGCATCTTAGGCATCTTCAGAGAAATAAATGCTATAAAACTTGCATACTTCTTTTGATTCTTGAAATAGCTTCATTTCAACATTTTTTTTTTTTTTGCTTTCTGTATAACTGTACTGTAAAAATATTTTACCAGATCTATTTTTTATGAGTTGGTACATTACCTGTACTAAAATGGGCCTTGAATCAGACCCTACTTAGGTGTTATCTGTTGCTAGTGACAGCTAGTCTGCACTCCCATTTATGCAAGCAGAGGCTTGACCGTGCATAAACAGCATGTTCTACAACTTTAATTGGTATTTCAGATCATGGCAGTCAACAAGGCTTATGGAAATACTGTCTTGAGTATCCCACCTTGGCATATTCATCCTTGTGTTGCATTTGTTTCACACTGCTATTCAGATTTCAGTTTGTCCCTAATTTAGTTCACATTCAAGTTGATCAGGGTATCTGTTTTCTTCACAAAGTTATATCTTAGATAAATGAAATTTTTACCAACTTTGCTATGTCACTGCTAACCTGGACATTTACATTTTGATTTCATTGTGTGCTTCACACACTGTATTTAATTTTTCTTTACCCATACTTTTGCCTTTGTGGTCATGTCCCTTTGTCACAAGTATCTCTCCAGCCAGTTTTCAAAACTGACCCATTTAAAGTGACTATAAATGTTATGAATGTGACTTATTGGTATTTACAAGAGCATATCAGGGAAATGAGGACCCTACCCATGCTTTGTTTTGTTTATATCCTTCCCTAAGCTTTTGCTACTCCTCCCTAATAGAACAAAAGTTTCAGACTAGATTTACATGGGGTCAAACTTTGAAAGACAGCTCTTTGTATGTTAACTTCTCACATGCAAAACAGATAGGTTGCCTTTGACTCAAAGGAAGTGTCATAGCGGGAGGGTATTAGAATCGTAGAGATACTCAGGATGGGACTATATTCACAAGAAGAATTACTTGAGTCTCCACTTTTCATCCCACCCCAGCTTCTCAGTTTGAAATTGCCAGTAATTGATTCTTTGAAAGTAATGGGGGGGGGTGGGTGGGGTGGGTGGGTGGGGAATGGGGAAGTTAAATCATGCCTAAATTCCTAAATTTTCAAATATCCAGTTGTAGTGAAATAAATTGAGAGGTTGCTTTCAAATTTGCGTACTGAGAACACCTACACACTCTTTTTCGGATGTGTGAACTCTCCTTAGTACTCAGGTCCTATTCTTAGGCATTTGACTTGCCTATAGTACAAAAACCCTCCTCCATAATATCTTTGTTTATATCAGTAACTGTTTAGTGAATGTGGAATACAGGCAATGATGTATACAAAACTACTTGCTGATATAAGGAATATATGTTTTGTAGATGAGTAAACAGACTCGATTAAGTGCTTCATTAGAGCACAAGAAAACACATTTACAGTTGAATGAGGAATTGCCATTATACGACAAAAATATTTTTGGATTCAGGTATATACAAATCTATCTCAGAAAATCAAACATTCTGGATATAACTTTTTGGTTGGGTTGTTTTGGGTTTTTGCCTCACAACCACGTAATAGGTAATAACTTGCTTGATGTGAAAAGAGCCTGTGGCCTAGATATTCCTAAAATAATTTGAATATTTGCAACTGTGTGAATAGCAGCACTTTTTAAAGGTCTTGTTTACATAGCAAACAGAATATTTACATTACAAACAGTTTACATTACAGAACAGAATGAGGAATACATGTATTCTTCACATTTCAATTAAACCTGGGAGTATGTATCCAACCTTTACTTAGGTTAAACTGTCTTTAACTTCTCACAATAACTTTTATCAAAGTGATGCAAAGAAATATGGGTTTCTGCAAGCACTGCATTTATCCTGATATTCTTAAAAGACAGTTATGAAAATCAAAATTAAACACTTTTTTGTGTGCTATTTTATTTCATTTTATTGCAGTGAAGAGAAGATTCACTAATTTGCCCAATGAGATTCACTGCAACTGTTACTAGTAATTATTTAATGTATTCTTGCAAGTCATTGATAACAGTAAGAAACTGATACCAGCAACTGAATCCTAATATATAACACTAGACAGACAGTAACTCCTACAGTGAGAGCCCAGAATTAGCTAGCTTCTGTTTTGCTGGACTTGTTCAGGTTGTTCTTATATCATCCTAATCTCTTCATAAACATGTACTCCAGTATCAAGTCCAATGCCCTAGAGAAATATGTACAGAAAGAAATCAATTGTACTTGCTTTATCTACCAAGCATACTACTCCAAAGACTTTTCTGTAAGTTTTACCAAGTTGGCATTAATTATATTGTTTTCTTTAACTTTTTAGTAGTTTATATGCGTATCAGCCATATGACTGTTTTTTCCTAGGACTGATGTTACGATGATGAGACTGTAACTGTGCAAATTTGACCAATTTACCCTCTTTAAAATAAATTGTGAAACATTAGCGTCTTCCAGAATGTTGGACCTTTTCCAGCATTTCAAGGCTTATTGAAAAATCAACATTAACAGCACAGAGAGCTCCTTAGCCATATCCTTTAAACCTCAGTCGTAAATTATGTGACAATATTTTTAAGTGTGTAGCTGTAGAAAAGCTAATCACCCTATTCATTGCCTTCATCAAATCCACATATGACATGGTTCAGATATGTGTTTCTTCCCCAAATAGAACATCCATTCATTTACTAATTCTATCATTTTTCTCCAAAAAACACACAGTATCAAAATGAAGATCCTTTTCTCCTCTAACTATACTTTTTTCTACTGAGAGCTATATAAAAATATCTCCTTATATTATTAATATTTTTAATAGACATAGGTTAGTCCTGTATCCTTTGGCATTCCACTCTAATTTTTAATAACTCCTACCTTGTGAGAAATATTTAGTACTTCTTTTTTGTTTTGTTTTATTTGTCACATGTAACTGCTATCTTTTATGTTCTAAATCACAGTCATTTGTAACCAGTGTGGACCTCTTTCTCAGAAGTGAGCTTAATTTTTCTTGTACCCACTGAAATATTCTTTAAACAACTCCTTGTTCTCTCTCATTTTTTTCCCACTTTTCTTTCTTTCTCCCAACTTCTGCCTTCAGCTCACAATTTAGCCTGCAATTTTTTCAGCTCTTTGAAAAGAGGACTGCCCATAACTGTTTCTGGAGACAATGACCTAGTATGTTAGTAAATGCTTAGAGTATATCTGAAGAGATATAAATATTCTACAGTAGGTTTCAATATCTTAAAGTCAAAGATATTTTTTTTTCTGTCTCTCATTTCAAACATCACATTTCCTGTATTCTTACATTTGAAAAGAATAATGACGGCGATAACAAGAGTAAAGGTATTTGATAGCTTTCCTGAGTGCATCTGTGAATACCATGTCCACATTTTTAGCCATACTCAATAACACTGGTTTTGTAGAACTGTGAGTGTGAAGAATTTTTGCCTTGCTGCAGCTCTTCATAAATAATCACATCTCTGCTACACCAGAGAAGTAGGAAAAGTGCATGTGTATAATCACTTAGCAGTATAGTTGAATACAATAGGAACTAAACAGATCTTTCAAACCTTCAGTCTTGAGCCTTACAACAAATAAAAGATACCCAAATATTTTCTCAGACCTCTTATATCTCTGGTTTTTTGTAACTGAAAACGTAAAATACAATCCACCTTTATGTGGAGAAGGCCTGTATCCCTGTTGTGTCTTCTCTGGGTAAGGTTTATGCAGGTTGAGGTCCTGGCTCTACGTCTTATCTGTTAAAAAGGGTATTTATACTTCACACAACACCTTCCTGTATGTATGTGCCAAATCTGCTTCAGACACACATATTTAAAAGTACTGGAATTAACAGCATAATTGTCTTCCTGTTTTAATCCTTGTTCATGCAGTCAACACTACTATTTTGCTTTTGCACTTGGCCTCTTAATCCATTCCACTAATTAGTTTTTTTACCCTCTAAACCCCTATAGCATGTGCCTGCTGTGTGCATGCTCTGACCTTTAATCACCAAACGTTCCATTTTCCACGCAGATGTTTACTACTATTATCTCCCCCTTTTATCTTGTTTATATATTGACTTCTCATCACTGGATTTGTCCTATTAACCTTGTTCTATTTTTTTAAAGCAAGCCTCACATGGTATGTTCTTATTTTAGAAATACATTAGATTACACCATGGTGTATGAAAGGGATTGAATTCTGACACAGGTCACCTAAAGCCCTTCGTTTATCTATTGATATTCAAGAAAAGGGTTTATCAAATGCCTCACGTGAGGAGCAATAGAGGGTAGATAGCTAATGACTCAAGAGGAGGATTAAATGCTGCATAAGGTTTTCAGAAATGACACTTCCTCCAAAAGAGTTACTGTTTTGTAGACTAGCCAAGAGCACAAAGTGCAGAAATGTTGCACTTCTCTTTAGGGCAACTCAGCATTAAGCATAGTAGAAATTCTATGCCTTGCAGCCAGCCATGCCCACAAGCTACAGAAACATGAGTTTGTTTATGCCGGTGTGCCTACCCTCTTCCATCCTCGGAGCACAGCTGTGATGGGACTTACACAGCTACATGGTGTGAGAGACAAGTTCTCTCTTTCTTATGGGTTTTATTCCTATCATTTTTCTTATCATGTGAAACACCAGATTGTATATTCTTTGAACCATGCCAATTTAATACCTTTTTTGTTTGTACTGTGAAGCTCATTCAATATATCAGTGCTAAAAGAGTGGTTAAGGTTCGGTTAACATTATTTCAGGGTATGCTAGCTAGACATGAGCCTCTGTCAGGAAAGACTTTGCCTAGCTGAATCACATCTGTGATCACAGAGTAGATCACAGGCAGTTTGCCCTGTCTTGCCTTGGGGGTAGCAAAAACATTACAATGATTCAAAACTGCTATAAAGGCAGAAAAAGGAGGAATATAAACTGATCAGTTTTCTTACACTTCGTAACCTCCTTTTGGTGCAGAAAAGCTTTATAGTATTTTAAACATCAATGACTAGTGCCTAGACATTGGTTTTAAACAAAACATGGGGGGGGGGGGCATATGGGCTTCAGTACTTGACAGAGGATTATAACAACAACAATAATAATAATAGACAATAAAAAATACCCCACAGTCTAAATTCTGGATACTATTTATTTCCTTTTTGGTACCTTCTAAAACATTACCCTCCATCACTTCCAGCCACATGTGTTCTAAACATGTTATCCCTCCCAAACTTAACTGCTCTTGTAACTGGACTTCCTTCATGACTAATAATGACCTGATGACTTCATCTTTTTTTTACAGTAAACAAGTTAATAAATTGGTTAAACTCTTTCTCTCTCTCTCTCTCTCTGTTAAAATAGGGGTTCACAGAGTCACAGAGTCCTGTGAATCCCAATGTGTACTGTTGCCTGGGATTATTCCTCTGTAGGTACAGGACTTCACATTTCCCCTTACTGAACTTCATAAGGCTCCTGTTAGCCCACTTCTCCAGCCTTTCAACGTGACTCTGTATGGTGGTGCACCCACCTGGTGTATCATCCAGTCCTCCCAGTTTTGTAACATCTGCAAATATGTTAAGCTTGCAGTCCGTCCCATTGTGCAGACCATTACTGAAGATGTTGACCAGTATTAGTCCCAGGATCATCCCCTGGAACACACCACTAATGACTCACTGGCCTCCAGCTGGACTTAGTGCCCCTAAACACAATCTTCTGTGCCTGATTATGCAGTCAAGTTGCTTTGGTTTGGTAGGGTTCATCTATAGACTAGGTCTATAACAGGGTTAACACTAAATTAATTCATTATGCCAACAAGACAGAAAATATAAATAGAGAGATGCTTGCCACACAACAAAGAGAAGACAAAATGGTGTGACACTATTATGATTGGTCAAAGGAAAGGAAAACAACAGAAATGTGCATCATCTCTTATAACACCTTGTTAGAGCCCAGAAGATCAGCTGATCATTGACAAGGACCATGTTCATAACTTCTTTCCAAAATATCATCTTGTATACCAGTTTATCTATAGTTTCATGCTCTTAACACTTACAAATTATAAGTCAATGTTTCTTCTTTCCAGATACTTTTACACATATAATGTTTAACATTTTCGTTCAAAGTTTTGCTTTTTAAGCCAATTATAAAATATTATATTAAATTTTATATCTATGATACAATTTGTAAATAGACAGAATGCAGCCAACTGGATAAGAATTTTAGGAGACCAGTTATTATACTTGTAGTTAAAATATTTTGTAATCATGGTTGTGTCTATATTTGCCAGATACTGCTCCCTAATGAGGCCTAGGGCCTGGACACTGAGAATGGGGTTCACCACATCTGTTGACAAATCAGGGGTCTTACAGAAGCAGATATCTAGGACCAGCTTTGCTTAGTAAATGACCCTGCGAGGCAGAGAGCCATTCTATCCACCTTAGTACCTGCTCAAGGATTTAATGAAATTCCCTTTGGGAACAGCTCACTCTTCTCCTTGAGTAAATATAGGTTATGATCTTGGGATACACAGCTGACTTTTAAATGGCCAAGGGTATCTGGACTGAAATCTAGAGTGACTGCATTTTTGGTTTCATTACACTTTCCTCATATGTATTGTACATTGTCTTCACTGTATGTTAGTACAAAGTATGTTTGTCATTGTACACTACCAAATGCTATGAACTTAAGTCAGCAATTAACAAAGTTCAAATCATTCAGTAGGATGAATTTCTTTTATGGTAGTAAGTGATCTTTTTATGCTCAAACCAAGCAGCATTTTCTGCTCTTACTGGAGGTCAAATCTGCTTGTAGTCAACTAGACATTGAGTGTGGCTGAGTCTGCCCAGTAGGTAGATCCCACAGAGAAAGCCAAGGAAATCTTTTTCTAATGAAGATAAATCCAGTGCTAGGCAGGATTCTGCTAGTACAGAAGATGTACCCTGGCTGACTCAGTTATAAGGGTGGATAGGAAGTAGATATAGGTGAATTTACTTTTAGCTGAAAAATATTGGCAGCTTTACTACAAGTTATGATCCTATTTGAGGAAAGCAAAGCCTAAAGACTGGCCTTTCTAAAGGACATCGTCACAGATTTGTGATCTGTGGAAAACACCTGAAGAATTACCCAGGCTTCAGAGCCTTCAGTCTGACTGGAAAATGAAAATAGTCTTTAATCTAAGCCATAATAAGTTACATTAAAGTGCATTATTATTTCATTTCTTATTACATTTCCAAGTAAAGGAATTTACTTCCTAAAGTATGCATTTCATTAAGTAAAATCACTTTCACTTTTACTTTAATGTTTGTCTACACTTAAGAATGATTTGAGGAGAGCTGCCAAACAGTACGTATCCCAAGAGTGTGACGAGATCTTTTCAGGCTCATCCATTGCCAAGCAGTGGCCCCTCACAAGTAAGACAAAGTCCTCAATGTTTGCAGGGTGCTCCTCTACTCAGCTGGAAGAGCGCTCTCAAAGCCTCTATTGCCAGAATGTGTTTGACTTCCAACAGACAATGAAGCAAGAGTCTCAGGTCTCACTGGCATTCTCAGGATTCACCCTAGTAAAAAGTGGCAAATCTGCTTGTGCTAGATTCACAAGGTGATTTTAGGCTCAGCACTGCACTGTGCAACTTGCAGGCAATTTGTCAAGGAGACACTGTAAACCCAAGGCAGCAAGTGGTGTCTGTACAGAGACAGAAGAGGAATGAGATACATCCAAGCTTGGGACCAAGGAATGTTTGTATGGTAGGTTAGCAAAAGCAAATCAGAGGAACTGAGCTCCCACTCACAAAGACTGGCAACACACATCTGGTCAGGATTCATTAGAAGCAGCATCCAGGCAGGCAGGCATCTGTGCTCAGTTGTTTCTTCCTTTTCAGACCATTCACCTTGTACCTGACATGCATGGAAGAGAGCCCTCTGCTTCATGGGAAACGTCAGGTTTTATCAAGGGTTCATAAGTATAACAGTTCCCTGACAGAAAAGAATAAGAATAATAAAAAAAGCAATCTCCCTTTTTTCCTCCCACAATTTTAAATTCTGAAAAAAAAAAAAAATCCGTAATAATAAGCCTGTCTGGAAATCCCTCTCCGTTACATGATATTCCACAACATAGGATCAGTTATGGTTTAAAGTGCCTTGCTAACTGAGCAGACCAGAAATTTACTGACGACATGGGACTGCAAAATAATGGACATTATATGAATTGTAAAAATTTCCTGGTAAATGCTTCTTGTTAAACTGTTTAGAAATCCTGGGAAGATCTATTGTAATTAGACAGAACCAAAACTCTATTACTTTTATAAACTGCACTGGTTTAAGAATTCCTTTTAAATTCTGTATTCAACAGAGTTCAGAAGTCAAATGTCAAGGGATAGAGATGTTCTATTTTGGAGATTATTCACAAAGAATCAGGTCTGAAATTTGGCAAATATCCATTTCTCACTGAGTTCTCAGCCAGACAGATTAAAAATAATAGTCTAAGGGACTGACAACTAACCTTGTAATCACTGAACAGTTAATTTCAGTTTTCTTAACTATTACTCCCACATCTCTTGATACTTATTTCTTTCTAATACAGGAAAGACTTTTATGGAGATATTAGTGTAAAAAGAGGTATTAAGAAGAAAATTGGTCTATTAATGAATGAAGGGGAGACAAGTATACAGAATGTTTAAAATATTATCTGTTCTATTCCTCTTCAGGAAAAAAACCCAAACAAACAAACAAACAAAAAACCCCCCAAAAAACCCAAAAAACCAACCACCAGAAAAGAACTTTGAGCAGTTATGAAAAAAAGGATATGTATATAGTAAAAGGGGTTAGTGATGAAAAAATGGGGAAAAATACATTGGAAAGCAATCACTATTTCTAAAACCCTTGTAGACCACATGATATGCATTTTTCTCAGCTAAAATTCCATCCTAAAGCCCTTTAAAAGCAACAGAAAATTTGGCGTTGACTGCAAGAACCTACAGATACTAGTTCATAGCAACTGAAAATAATTTTTGAGATACTGAGGAAAAACTGGGAAAATATGAGAATATAGTTAAAAAAAATAATTTTCTAAAATGGTAAGGAGAATATTCATACTAAGAACTGTTAATAAAGCTTATATATATTATTAACAGAAACATAGCAAGCTGTAAGGGTATAAAACTCTATAACTTCAGATTCAATTTATAAAGAATATAACTAATGAAGTAAAAAAAGATACATTGATTTAAAATCACAGAACAAACAATACAATATTTCTGTATTTAGATTTTGCTTTTTAAAAAAATCATACAGAGCATAATATGGAAATAGCCATTGATGTAGTAGACAGAAATAAAACAAAGGTTTAAGTTGAGAACGATGCTGTCAGGATTAATACTCCTAAACTCAGGTGGGAAACTATCTCCTCATCACATGATTATGTTTTAGCTTCCAAATCAGAGCAAAATGCCAGCACCTGAATCATTTTCCTAAAATTCACTGTGGTCAAATTAAATTAATTGGCAGGTACTGTCTGCATATTTTGCCTTTCTTTCAAAGGGTATTGCTATAATTTAATAATTTTAAAATGAAGGAGTATTTAAAGATTATGTTAGAACTTACTTGAAAAAATTTAAAATTACGTTGCTAAATAATTTCCAAATACTTTTTTCCCCCAGAAGCTTCTTTCAATATAGATTTTTTCTCCTAAAAAAAAATAAATGAATTTGTTCTTGAAATTTTGACATTGCTAAAAAGGAATTTACCAGCTATGGGCATTTCATACAGGTGTTTACAACCTGCTTTTACCTCCACAGTGCATGAAGAACAACTAAAGATTTTTTAACTCAGAATAGGCTTTGCAAACTAGTGAATTGATATGAAACTGCATAGATTCTATGGCTGTTAAGATGCAACAGAAAGTGACAGGCAATGATAAGTACATCTCCTGACTCACTAGCCAGGTTAGCTGAGTACAGCAGTACAGTATTCTGATATACTTTAGCAGTACATTATTGGTGTTATTTATTTGCACTACTTTAACACTCAGCACTGTACATGGATCAAAAAAAGACAGCCCCTGTCTCAGAGAGCTCACAATCTAAATCTAAGACCTGAAAGAGAAGATGAATGTAGACAGACAAGGAAGAAAGAAAAAGCAATGAGATGTGGCTGATGTTGGCATACCAGGAGACTTAAGTTTTTACTTTGTTTTGTTTTCAAAGAACTCCGTGGAGTAAGAAAGTAAATGAGGAATTTGGAAAAGGATAAAAGAAATATTTTTCAGTTCTTTAGAGAGATATCTTCCCAACAGGCAGCAGGAGGAAAAACATAAAGGTGCTTGTATAAAAGTCAAACGAGATGGCATCGTAGATTTAGTAGGTGCAGAAATGACCTTTTGAAATACCAAGGCATCAGCTGAATTATTTTGTTTGAATCAACAGATTTAAAGAAGGAAAAACAGGACAGCATAAAAAGTCCACCAGTATTTCCTTAGAGTTACAGGTAGCTATGGAATTGTTGAAGGCTTCATCCTTTCAAGACTTTTAGGATTGGATTGGCTGTGCAAATATTAAACCTACTTTAAGGTTCCATTCCACTTTCTTACCCATTTTTAACTTCAGTTAAGTGCCTAATTGTGCTAAAGTTAAGAGCATTTTGTGAATTGAATTGATAGCCATTGCTGGCAGATGAAGAACAGTGTTAATAAATTGGAGGGTGGTACTTCAGAACCAGTTATATTCCCATTCTCACTAAAAGCTGCTGTGCTGATCTCAGTAGATCTGTACGGGCTTTTTAGCATTATTTCAGGGCCCTTCAAATACAGGAGATGTATATGTATTCAAGGAAAAAAACCCAACCAAACACAAAAAAACAGGAGGTGAAGAGGAATGAATATGAACTATAAGGACTTAAGCAATTGATGAAGATGATACCTCAATTTAATGCATTAAAATACTTCTGCTGAACCACATTCACTGTGAGCGTCATGATCTTAGCTTGTGAGCAGACATCCTTAACACTCCTTCATTTGAGAGCACTGCTGATAGTTGGAGGACAGGTCTCTGTTCCCCTTCCTCCACACAATGACTGGCTCCACTCAGGCACTCCAGCATGTCCTTAAATCAATAGGCAAATGGTTCAGTGCAAGACTACAGAGAGGCCTTAACCTGGAATCACACTATCAAAGTCAGAGGATTTAGCATGATATAAAACTGTTGCTGGACAAGAAAGGAGCTATGCAAATGTAATTTAAGGGGAACGTGATGTTTACCTGAGACCTCCTAATTACAGAGCTACATTTCATTTCTGTTTTAAATGTGTGAATATTTCACTTCCATGGCATTCTTCTTTGCTCCTTAAGATTTTATTAGTCCTAGGGATCAAGAATCAGATGGTTTACTTCACCTTGCTCTTAATACTAGCTTGGTTTTTTTGGATTTGTGATAAATATATATTAGGTTGTATTTTGGTTTAATTCACAAACAGCCTTCTGGGCTAAATTGTTAAAATGCTACATATTTTTAAATTATTTATTTTTGAATTAAAACCATCTAAATCAAACTTTAGCAATTTTGTGTATTGATTTTCTGAGTGGCTGTATACATCTAGCAGAACTTCTTTGATTACATTGAAACATTAAAAGTACTGTACTGATGGTATTACTCATGTCCAGTATTATGTCTCCCATAGTAGCCCAAAACCATGATGCCAGTGTTAAATGCAAGAAAATCCAAATGGAAAGCTATGGGGTAAGAAACAATGGTTGAAGTTCATGTGTCCTTACATTTTGATTCAAACTTACATGCTTATTGGTGTTTCTGGTTTTTTAATACATCGAACAGTTCAATGACATTAAATGATCTCATTATGGACACTTCCATTATCTTGACAGAAAGCAGGCGAGTGGCTGGGAGAGAGCTGGCACAAAGCCAAAAACTTCTGTGTTGCTTCTTGACAAAGATATTATTGAAATGAAGGTGAGTGAGAGGGTATTCTCACAAAGCCTAAAAAAAAGGAGGTACATGCAGTAACCAGATACTGAATTTAAAGAACTCAATGGGAAAGAATTAATAAAACAAAACCCAAACAAACACCACTACCACCCAAGAAAAACCCAGCATCAACCAAAACCAGAGCAAGTATAATTATCTCAGTAAAAAGTGGAGAAAATAAGTGGGGTTTTAAGCACTGTGCTAATATACCTGAGGTCTAGTGGTTTCTTAATTGTTTCCAGAGGCAAAGGTAGATTTTGAATGACATCATCTCTATCTAAAGAAGTGTCATAGCTCAAATAAAAATTATTGGCAGAAAATAGCTGTGCTTTAGCAGCTCTTGTAACACAGATGAGATTAATCTGTGGACACAATTAATTCCCTGTGTTCTTTAACTACTTTACTATAAATATTTCCATAAAAACAAAATAGGAGTTATTCATATAGCTAAGGAATAGTTGCATGTACTTATGTACATGTAACTTAGTGGTTTATGCACACTGGTAGTACTGGTTTCATCTTCACTTTTTTTCTGTCTTGCAGACACTACAAAGGAGTAATTTCATCTGTTCCTCCAAGTCTGTGTCAAACTGAAAATCTATTAAAAAGCCATCATCACTGAATTGGAAAAGATTCTGTCTGCCAGTTACAAGCTGTTTCTTTTAAAACAGTCGTATACTCTTTACTTCATGAATCCAGAAGATAGACTACTATCTTGATACTGTCAAGCAATTTACAACACCACAATCATATTTATTGGGAACTAGTGGGGGTGCTTTACTGTGAACATAGCTGGACCTTTCACCTCCAACACAAACTCCAAAGCCCACTGGCAGCCAAGGCAGAGTGCAGTGTATACTGCAGGAAAAACTGGTTATGTGTGAACCATAACAGTCTGTTCCATAAAAGAGTTGAATACTGTAGTAAGCATGTAGTGAACACTATCAAGAAGCAAGGGAACCCTGTTTCCACTGATTACCTTCATGATTTCCTGTTTTGCTGCTTTCTGTAGTTTCATGATCATTCACATCCAGCCTACTAGGCATGCACTTGAGCACAAAAGGCAGTGTCTGACAGAAATAAAACAACTTGATTTGTATTATCTGTTCTGGCCTGAACAGGTGTGACTGGTGGTTTTCACACTCCTCACACTAGGAAAAAACTACGCTAACAGAAAACTACCATCAACTTCCAATTTAACCACAAAAATTCTGGGTGGAGGCAAATTCATTAAAGAATATGAGCATTACAGAATGCTTGCAAATTGGGTTTTAAAACCAGATTATTTAATGAAATGCACCTTTGAGAATATGAACATTACACTTGAGTCAAGTCTGTACTTGTGAAAGGAAAAAAGCTTTCATTTCTTTTAAGCTTAGCCTAAATAATAGAAAGAACAAGTATTCCACTCATGGGTAATGAGGAGTTAACTGTTTCTATAACTGTATTATTAGCTGTTTGTGCCAGGTGGGAGAACAGACTCATCTCACAGGGAAATGCGCAGAGGCACAGACACAGAACTTCCCAAGCTGCTTTCAGCACACAGCTATATATTTATACTTACACAGCTTGAGACACACAACCACTTCATCTCTCAAAGTGCAGCTGATTTTGCATAGCTAGCATTAGAAGACAGGAAGTTTTTTACATGTGCTTAGTTCCATTTGGATACAGTTACCTGTAAGGAAGAGAGAAATAAGCCATAATTTATAGCCTCCCAGCCTAACACATATATCCCACAGAAGAAGGCGGCACGCTACCCTTTGCAAACGGTGGACAAAATGCCAGCTTGTGGTGGGTTGACCTTGGCTGGATTCCAGGTGCCCATCAAGACGCTCTATCACTCCCCTTCTCAGCAGAATGGGGTTGGGGGCGGGGGTGGGATAAACTGACATCAAAAAACCCTTGTGGTTCAAGACAGACGCAGTTTAATGAAGCAATAGCAAAATTCACACATACAGCAGAGAAGAAAACCAAAAGATGTTACTCCCTACTTCCCATCAGCAGTGATGTTTGGCCACTTCCTGGGAATTAGAGCTTTAGTACGTGTAGCAGTTGCTCTGGAAGAAAAACATCATAAATAACAAACGCCCCCCACCGTTCCATATGTCATATGGTACGGAATATCCCTTTGATCACTTCGGGTGTGCTGGCCTGGCTATGTCCCCTCCCAAGATCTTGCCCACCCCCAGCCTACTGGTGAGGGGGGAAGGCTGGAGAGACAGCCTTGGTGCTGTGAGCAGTGCTGGGCAGTGGCCGGAGCACTGGCGTGCTATCACCCCTTTCTAGCTACCGGTACAAGCACAGCACTATGAGGGATGCTGTGGGGCTCAGCCAGACCCAGCACGCAGCCCTAGCCCCAGATGAATTCAATGTCAATCCCATCATGGTCATCAATGGCAGAGACTGCCATTTAAAAGCATCATGGGTTTATGCTGAGGCAAATTAAAATAATTGGAATAGATCTTCACCTGAAACAAATTAGTCTAGCCGTAACTGAGGACATGGCCCATCACCTCCATGGCACACACAGGGTCTCGTAATGTAAGTGCAGTATGATGGTCATTTTGTTTCCGTGTGGATTGACATTCAGCTGTTGTCATAAACATTTGATGAAGAGCTAGCACATGCCTGGGGGTTATAGGGCGTGTTACTGTAGAAACCAGAAAATAATCTTTTTATTTTTTTCTTACCTTAGTAATAACCCAAAGTAAGATCAAAATGGGGATGGTGAAAGTCAAAGAAATCTGTGTAACAGTACACCAGAGAAGTATATCACAGTCATGTCAAGGGTTTTGAAGGTAATCACACGTACTAGTTTTCCATTACAGCAGCAGAATCTGCACAAGGTCTAATGATCAAAAACATTGATTTATTCCTGTCACAACCCTTCAGTCCCCCCCTGGCTTCTAATTAAATCCATCTTACATTCAGCTCTGGTATACAACCCTCCTGTTGTACACAAGATAAAACCACTTGCTGTACCTAATGCCTGCAGCACATATCACTACTCTGACAAAACTTTACCCTCAGACAAAGAACCCAAGAGTGGTCCACGTGGATAGGAACAATTCCAGAATCTTAAGACCACAGTGATAGGACAGAGGAGGGTGATTCCATCTCACCACTAGTTTTATTATTTTTTCCATTTGCAGACATTATTCTAGGACTGAAAATAGCACTCTGAGTGCAACACTTAGCAACTCAGGAGCACAGATGCAAGATTAATTTTTGCATGAGCAAAAACAAAGTCTATGCAGCTAATGTCCTGTATATATAATGTACTATGCTACTAACACAAATTATAACACATAGATTTAAGACCAAAAACTGGATTCTGATAAGCCTCAAACTCTTTGATGCCTATATCTAAGATTTTGCTTCGACTTTTCTAAATACTGAGGACCTACGTGGAACTGTGGTTCAAGGGGATAAATGCAAAGACAATACAAACTGCATGTTGACTTGTGATTAAAAAATCTATACCCTGCACCGAGACAATAATTTATATAGCATGCCTTTTTTCTGACAAATCACAGCTGAGATCCTTAAATTAAAAACTTTAATAATTATATTTTTCCAATATAAGATATTACGGTATCTGTACAGTTTTCTGCCATGATGCTCACATGTATATTTGTGTGTGCAAACATCAAAATGACAATTCATGATCCTAACACTTTTGTGTTTTAAAAGGTAACACTACAAACTTTCATATTTTTTTCAGATGTTGGTTTTCTACTTCAGCTTGACTGTAACACAAAATCCACTGCAAGTTCAGACAGAGATCTGAGGAAAAGATTGTGATGCCAATAAAATATTACATTTGAAATTAAAGACTTTTAAAAAATATTATTTAAAAATACCAAGAAAAAAATCATAAATGTATGCCTTACTGCAAAGGAATTTCAGCTTTGGGTTTTCATGGATCTGTGAAGAAGTTATAGCTTCTTTGTCATCTTCGGGTAACATTAATGCATTCAGCTATTCAGTTTACGGCGTTCAAGTAGTTTACGGTGTTCAAGTAGAACACATTCAATAAAAGTACAAATCCCACACTGCAAGTAATTAGACATGTTTAAATACAATCACATACTTGCAAACGTAAACACTCAAAACAGTTTCAAATTTCCAGCCTACCCACTACCAAACAAATAAAATCCTGTCATTGCTAAAGCTGAAGTTCTTGGTGCCAATTGATAAAGCAGTAAGAACTCATGGATTTATTTTATCTTTTGTACCAACCAATTAGTGTTAAGACCAGAGTTAAGTTAGCTTGTATTACATTCCCTTAAGCTAATAGCCTTGGGGAGAGAAAGGAACCTCTTTTTTTATTAATCTATATTTTATGCACCTGTGTTTATAAATCACTTAACACAGTGACATTTCAATTTAACAGTTTTTTTAAAAAATAACTAAGAACCATGTAGCAAAGTGGAAAGCAACTAATAGTCAACATACCTGGGATCCATCATTTTGCATCTTGTTTCTGTCTCATCTTCACTCTAAACACAGAGTGTATGTATGTGTGAAACAGATTTTTAAAATCCATCCTAATAAACTAAAGAATACTTAAAACTCAGCTCTACATTTTTTCCAGCTAAATTAAAACTTGCAAAGATCAGAGCAACCTAAAGTATTCCTATAAAAACATATTTTAATTTAGACACTGAATGTCGTTCATGCTATTAATGTCAAGGGTTTGTTTGTTTGTTTGTTGATTTGTTTTTGTAGTTTTCTAGCTTATTTAGTAAATACAAACCTGTTTGTTTGTTTTTGCAGTTTTCTAGCTTACTTAGCAAATACGAACCCCACTGTTTTATAATTCAGCAAATACCGTTATTTTTCTATTAGAAAAAATCAAAAAGATATGCATTCATCCATACTGGATTTTACTAATAGGCTTTATTTTTCTTTTTTTTCCTCCATTTAATTTGTTTATACTATGCTTATTTGACTATTAATCAACCAGTGGTTTGAATTATATGCTCAAATAAAGCAATCAGTTGCATTGCCAGGATTTTTAAAAATACTACATAAATTACCAAATTTTGGGTTTGATATGATATTGTAAGCACATAATGCTGCAGGGATTCTTCATTTAGTTATCATTACCCTTCTGCAAACAAAATGCTTTGCTTTAGGAAGACCAACACCTGACCTTCTGTTTCTCTGAAACTGTCTTTTTTATAAGGGATGACACTATGTGATGATGGGTGCTGGGCAGATCAGTCTTGCCTTGAATAGAGAAAGAAAATCACTGCACAGGAAGACCACTGCTTATTACAAGAATGAAACAAAATAAATACTTTTATTGATAGAATATTTACTAATATTAAATTAGGACACCAATTCAATGGTAAGTGATTTACCCAAGTGGAAAACCAGATGATTGGGCACCATCTATGAGCAAAGAGGAAAATTTTTTCAAGTGGTTGCACAAGAAATCATACACAATCAAACTGATGCATGTAACACATTATTACCTTAAACTGAATAACCAGTTTATCTTAAGCCATATTGTCCCAATCCATTCGGAAATGGAACATGTCAATATGAGTTATAAACTTGCATGAACAATTTAAAGGAAGAGCAGACATTAATTCTCTTATACATTTCATCTGCTATCCAAAAGTTTTGTGCAGGGACCTTTTTCCTCATATACTTTGTCTGTTTTATTTATTAGGTGCTACATCTTTGTGGCAGGATGGTCTCTTTATGAAAGTGTATATTACCTATATAATGGCCCCTGTGTTTCAGTTAGGGATCAATAGAATTCTATAAAACAATTAATTAAATGTAAATCCCACTCAGCTCCTTCATTAAATTATGTAGACAGCTTTTTAATTTTTTTTTTGCTAGTGAAAACCAAGGTAACTTCACTGAAATCAACAGAGTGGTGCTACTTTATATCATCCAAGAATTTGGTTTAGATTCCTGCTTGCTGTAATTCATTGCTTAGCAATTTCAAATTGGGCTGCCCTTGTGCAATAAATTGAGAACACTAAATTCTTCTGCACCAGTGCTGGGTGTGCAGGGAGACAAAGTTCGCCATTCATTAATCACCTCCGTTAGAGCAATTTCTGGGCCTGTTCATGTTTATTTCATTCCTTTTCCTTCATGGTCCCACTACAAGGAAGGTGTATGCTTGACTGAGGATCTTTCTCCCTGTGCCATAAGCATGCAAATGCCATGGCCAGAAGATTCCTTCGTGAAGTTTTATTCAGGGCTTCTCATGCAAGAAATCAGGGGGAAGACATGAAATGTGGAGTTGCCTGGGAATTGTCACTACTATAATGCATTTTGGGGGTTACAATGACCTTGTGAACCTGTAATTTTCATGTCTGCATACATTCCCAGTTACACTGCAGGTATCCTCTAGTTCCTATGACTGCTCTAAACAAAAAGCAATGCACATTGGTGAGATCCAATAAAATGTCTGTTCATTATTTAGTGCCCCAGAAATACAGAAAGTCAGACAGAAAATTATTTAGTAGTTGAGCTACCTGAGTTTGGCTTGACATCGATTTGATGAAGGTAGTTGGTCTCAGATCTTCAAAGCTCCCATCAAACTCAGTGGGAATTCAAATCTAAACAAACTGTGAAACTGAGCTTTAGTCTTTTTAGTCTCCTGGTTGTATTTCACGGTAGACCAGGATATTCTTGCCCCAGTCTTTCTTTTCCGCTAGGGATCAGAGAGGGAGAGAAGCATGAAAAATTACTGCAAATCCCCATGCCTAGTCAGAGCTGCATCAGGTGCCACTGTTAATTTGCCTGCTTTGTGTGTCGTTTGCCTCTCGTTATTTAAAAACAAAAACAAAAAAAAAATTACAACGTGGAAGTAAACCAGTTTCCCTTTTCAGAAGAGTGTGAAAATACTTACACTAATGACAGCCCCTATTAGGGTGTCGCAAAAACAGTGTTATGCATATTCCAACATTCCCCCCCCCCCCCCCTTAAAAACAGTAAAATTAATCTACTGGCCAGAGACAATACAAGCAAATTCCAAGGGAGAAGAACTTTTGAGGAAATTTAGAGGGACATGGGTAACTGGACACAAAATAGATAGACTACTGCCTCTTCACAGTGTAAACAGCAGATTGCGGTACTGCTGTTCTTTGAGGATAAAAATATTATTTTCAAATCCCACACAAAAGATGTTTAGTTTCTTCTTAATTCACATAACAAGCACTACAGAAGGATATGGACCTGTCTTCCTCCCTCTGTCTCTGTATTCTACATTCAGTGCCCTTGCATGGCAAATGTGTTCTTATTATTTGTTTATCTGTAGCCAAATAGTATATAGAAGTCCCACAAAAAATGGGGATCCCATTGTGCGGGACATGGATGACAACATAGTAGGAGGCAAGATATCCTGAAAATGTTATCAATTAGATAAACAGGAGCAAAAATAGCAGATAAATAAAGTGAGACTAAGTAGGTTATTCAAGATCATAGAGGACACCTATGGCAGGCTGGAGACATGGTCCCATCCCAATTCATTACAGCAGGAAAGCCTCTCTTCCAGCTACAGACAAAGAGCGAGAACAGAGATTGACACTTTAAGGGCAGATCTAAGGTGGACCAATACATCCTTTGCAAGGTATCTTTGCGTAGCAAGAGGAAGGTAAGTGGCTGAGCTCCCAGGGCAGGCAGAGGTATGTACCAGGTGCAGTAAAGTTGAGCTGAGCACAGTTAATATATCCAGTGGGTTTGGGATGCATGTTGCACATGCTAGCCCACTCTGAAGGGAGGGCAGATGTGGCAGAGCAATTGAGTGACACGTGACTAAAGCACAGGGCTACCCTAACATCACTGAAGAAAGAATTTAATTGACCAAGACCAGATATAAAAGTTTACTTCTGGATTGTGTGATATTTGCTGGTAAATCCCCATACTTCAGCTGTGTTTTCATTGACCCACTTCCTGGTTTTTATTTATCTGTTACTCAGGTTTCGAAATTAGTTCTCCTTCAAGCATTGATTTACTGAGATACAACCATTGCTTCATTTAGCTATGTTCAGACCCTAACATCCATGCTCACATATCTAAAGCCAGACCTGGAGAGTAATAGATGAAACCCAGGCTCTGCTGGGCACCAGCTCACAAGTATTAAGTAGCTATGTAAGTTGTTCCTTTGAGCTTTGCTGGTTTCCTTTTCATGATGACTTTGAGGTAAAGCCTTTCATCAGATCCTCCAAAATCTTATTAATATATAATTTCCGAAAAGGTTTTGAGCAAATAATTACATTGTGAAGTCTCACATGTGCTTTATGAACCCACTGTGTTTAGTCATGTCAGAATTTTGTTGTGGGGACCACTGACAAATGCAGAATGAACAATTTCATTCAATCACCATTTATTTTATCATCTATTTTCCTTTGCTGGCAAAAAGGCTTTCCTCTCACTTCTGCATTTATTTATGTAATTTCATGGAGTGATATAGTGGAGAAACAAACATTCATTTGAATATTTCTTCCCTAATATGTAAAACATGAGGGACCCTAGGGGACCAGGTTTTAAAAAACAATACCATATTTCCAACAGCAACATCAACAAACAGAAATTTTTCCAGATACAAGTTATCTGAATCCCCAAATATAATATTTCTCTTTTATTCAGTGCTCTATCTTGCCTGCAGTTAGCATAAGTATTATTTCAGCTCAACAACACTACTTACAGACAACATACATGCAATCACATTGAATCTGGCTTAAAGAACAGGTTGGTTTCTAATAGGACACTGAAGGAGATAAGCCTTCATTTTAATTTTGATATGGGACATTTAGTACCACACCTGAAGCTGGTATTTATTGTTCTTGATCCATTGACTACAAACGAGAGTCACTGAACCCCGCAGTGAGTTTTATAAAAAAACCCAACCCTACAGTATACTGTCCCTGCATGCATGCAGCAGTTCACATTAACATAGAAAAGATCTCTATAGGTCTATTCAAGGAAAGTTTGGCTTTGTTGACTTCAGTTCAGAGTCTTGTTTTTATTATTTTGGAGTTGAATGTTGTCCTGGATTCATCTGGGATAAAGTTATTTTTTCTTCTCAGTAGCTGGTACAATGCTGTGTTATGGATTTAGTATGACAATAATGTTGATAACACTCTGATGTCTTTAGTTGTTGGAAAGAAATGTTTATAATAAGTCAAGGACTTTTCAGTTTCTCAGCCCTGCCAGCGAGAGGGCTGGGGGGGGGCACGGGGAGTTGGAAGGGGGCAAAGCCAGGACAGGTGACCCAAACTAGCCAAAGAGGAACTGCACACCATTGGATGTCATGCTCGTTATATAAACTGGTAGGGGTTGGCTGGGGCTGGTCAATCACTGCTCAGGGACAGGCTGAGCATCAGTCAGCAGGTGGTGAGCAATTGTATTGTGCATCACTTGCTTTTTCACAGCCTCTGTTGATTTCATAATATGGCACAAAACTCAGTGATAACTTATCTGTTTTAAAAAGACAAAATTAGAATTTAGAAATTTTATGTCCAATTATACTTGTGGGTTTAATGTATTAGTAACAGATCTTGTGCTAAACTTCATCAACGCTTTTTTATGAGGCATAATTTTAAATCATAGTTTGACTATAGTGAATGTTCATTTTGTTACAAATACCATATGAAAATATGACACATGACATGCTTTCTCTAAAGAGCGTGCTATTTCTGGGTGTGCATTCCAGAACTTCTGCTATAAACCATCTGATTAATAAGTATAATAGCTACACAACACCATTTTCAGAACAGTACAACTTGTTTAGAAAGTCTGCCTTTTTAACATCACCCTCAGTAAACTCTGAATGTGTCAGATAACCCAGGTGAATCATAAAACCATCACATTACAAATATATATGTGTGAGTTAATACTATTAAATATAAAAATGTTGTAGATAATAAAAAATGTTTCTGTAAAATATGAAAATAAATTTTGGCTCAGGGCAAACATACGGGCAAAGGAAAAGAAAAGGAGATGAGCAAAAGGGCCAAACACCTTTACCAAAAAAATCTGTGAAATTAGTTTCAAACTGCAGAAGCATCGCTACATGTCAGTAAAGTTTTCTTTCTTTCTTTTTTTCTTTTTTTTTTTTTTTCAGTTTTTTGATTACCTGAAATATTGCAGAATTTCCCTGATATAATGAAAATGTGAGACAGGTTTGTAAATTCACATTTTGGGCCATTTGCACAGTAGTAGTTAGATATTCTACTGAATGGAAGACTCAATACCACTTTCATTGTACTGGATAGTTTGGATTTATGATAAGTTTCATCCTTAAAAGAGTTTAGTCACCTTCTGGAAGTACTTATACATTTCACTCACTATAAAGAGATCCTGTACAACTAGTTTAAACTATTTGTAGTCATTAGTTTAACCTATATGTAGACATTAGTTGCCAATTATATATTTTTTTTCCACAGAAATGTCTAGGACAAAGTGGTTTTGCCACAAAATGCTATAAAATGAGCAAAAGACATATCCAAAAAGTAATGGAATTGTTTTCTGTTCCACTTGCTTGTACTGAAAGAAATCCCACCCCACCCCTACCAAAAAATACCTTGAAAGAGTAAACCTGATGATATTTGTGAGCTCAGTAGGAGAGCACAGTAACTGGCATTCTGGTGTGCTTCCAAAGCCCTGAAGAGGTGTCTGATGTACAACTTGATGTGGTAAGAGGCTGGTCTTTGTAAAAGCATGAAGTGACCACACATCCATTACTGGAAGTGGTTTCTCTTCACTTTGTCTCCACGCTTTTTTTTAATCAGCAGTAAAATGTATGGTCCTGAAAAAGATAACATGCATTTATTTATAAGAATTGTCTAAATAATAATAAAAAAGATAAGACAAAACTAGAACGGTATCTATTGATTCAAATTTTTAATTTTTGAATCAAATTCAAGATTTTCCAGTTAACTGGAATAAACTATGTTATAGAACTTCATGGGAGAAATTGGTATTTTTCATTGTTTACAGTTCATCATGAAAACATATTCTGACATGTTAATGTCTTCCACACAATCTAAAACCTGGGTTTTAGAAATAAAGTAAATGTTCCCATGGGCCAGAATTTCAGGTTTTGAGCAATGCTACAGATATGTACGTGTGCTCTTGTCACTTATAGTGAGGATAATTTTCATTACTTTCTGATTAAGAACAAACTCTACTAAGGATTCATATTAACTCTTAATTTTGTCATACAAATATAATTTCTAAAGTAAAAGTGTTGGCATTGCAACTGTAAAAAAAAAGTGCAGATGTAGATTTTAAGATTTAAATCTTTCAAGTGCATTTCATCTCAAGCTCAATTTTTATTTGTCTGATGAAAAATTACTAAGGAAAAGTATAATTACTTAAAATTCTTTGAACTGACATGATTTCTACTAGGTACACATGCATATTTATGTAGTGTAAGCTTTGGGAAACTAATTATCTTTATGCTAATAAACAGTAATGATTCCTTCCAATCAGCTTTATCTTAATGTAGTTCTCTCTATTACTGGTGATAGGATTCATACCAGCTGACCTGTAATAAAAGGCAGTTGCATTAGTCAGCTAACGAAAGCTCTCCTAGAACAGCACAGCACATTTTGATATGAAAACCTTTTCAGGGAAGGCGGGGAGGTATTACTTAGGCAATACCATAAAATCTACTACCCAACATGAAGAATAATGAAGCATGATAGCCATAAAAGGTGGAATGAAAATGTTCAGTTAATAAGAAGAATGGATTTGCTTTGTTGGAGCTTTCCTGTGACATATTTTTGGTTCTCTTTTGAGTGTTTAGCTCCCATTTGGTTCGTTGGGTCTGTTCTTTTCTGTCAGCAGTGCTCCCCTTTGGCACATGAACTACCAAATCACCATGATTAGTAAGGTTTGTAACATGGAAGATATATGACAGTTATACAGCCATTCCCTCCAGCCTGCACTTAAGTTTATTTTGAGACCAAGTTCACTTTATTTTACACTAACTGCTCAAGCAGGAGGCTATTCCATGCCTAGTCCTCATGGTCCTTGTGGGTGTTTCTCAGTTTCTGAACACCGTGCTGTAAGAGGAAAGCAAAAGGGGAGAGGCATGGAGATTTTGGTGGGAACTGGATGTGTCCTACCCCTTATTTCATGAGCTTAGGAGGTAAAGAGAGGAAATAATCAATCACTCTTTGGAGGTCTCTCCTAGGGCAGCGTGGAGAGAAGACTGGGGCAGACTTTCTAAAGAATCTCTTTGTTATACACAGTTAAGATGACTTTTAACACTTGAGCACAGACATCGCTAAAGGCCCATAACCTGCCTGTTGCATACAAAAGCTACGGACCTGTCATGGTTTCTACCTGTTTTACATTGCTGGTGAAGTACTCATCACATAGCAGAGGAAAGGACACAAAATTTGATCTTTCAACGTTGACATAAAAATAAAGCCTTGACAACAGTGCTCTCTGGAAGGCTTCCAGGGTTTGGTACACAAGCTGACAAGGAACCATGTTAAAATACGGTTGCAGAAGTAATGTGAGGTAGTGAGGGGATGATTTTTAGAAACTTTTGAAATATGTTGATCCTATGAAATAAGGATAGTTTCTGTCCAGGCCAATATGGAACACATACTGGTATTTGACTTGAAAGTTATAAAAGAGTTGAGGTTGTTGGTTTGGTTTTGTTTTAATAAAGATTAGGAGGAATCTAACAAGGGAATAAGAGAAAACAGTCCGAGATGATTCATCCTCTAAGAGTAAAATCTTCATCTTCAAAAAAAGATAGAACTCAATAAACCTCAGATAGGAAACATCAAAGAATACTCTCACCATATAAATATGAACCTAAAAATAGATAACTAGATCAAAGGCAAACGTGTTTCTATCAGACTAGAAGTCTACAAATACTGAAAAACTATCAAGTAAGATGAATGAACTGAAGGGACTGATTTGAAGTTAGTATATGGACATAATAAGGATGGAAAACCTTGGACTGAGAAACAGATCACTTGTGGGCCTCAAGAAACAAGTAGATAATACATAGGTCTGACAAAGTAGATCAGGCCGCTGGTGAAAAGTTTCTTAAGAAAAAGAAAGCTTAGAGTTAAATATAGTAAATACATTAACCATAACAATTACCAGAATTTATGTGAAACGAAGTGTGATGGTTAGATTAAAGGAATATATTATTTGGCTTCCATCATATCATCATGTGTCTGTGACAGGGACTCAGAGATGTTAACATTAAGGTGACTACAAGGAAAGCAAACACAATAATAATTGGACACTTTAATTAACCCTCAGATTATCTGGGAAAACATAACAAGTTATGATCAAGAGTTAAATAGTGAGATACCAAAATGACTGCTTTGTGAAATCACCAAGAGGAGAATTTATATGATTCAAAATGTAGTAGCTGAAGCTGCAGCGACACACTTTTAAAATAGTGTGCTCTCTCATACTTCCCTCATTCAAAATCACTGTATGATCGAAAAGTTTTCCCTCCTCCCCAAACCACATCAACATCATATAAAAGAAACTTCTGGGGGGGGGGAAAACCCTAACAACAACAACAACAAAAAACCAACCATGAAAACATGGTAAAAACAAATCAGAAGGAATAATTAAAATGAAAAAAATGTATGAAAATCCTTGGAAAAGAAGGATTTTTTGCCAGAAGAATGATGCCAGAAGAAACGTACAACCTCCAGCAAAAAGGTGTTGCAGATAAAGAACTAAACTCAGACCACACAGTTATGTGGCAGAGCAAAGAGGGACTTTAGAGCAGCCGTGCTGAGCCAGACCAAAGGTCAGCCAAGCCCCATTTCCCACTTCCATCAATGACGACAAGCAGATTTTGAAGGAAGATCAAAATGATGAGGCATGCAGTGAATACTCTCTGAAGTCCGCAGCTCCCCCTATTCAGGAGCTTTCTGAAGCAGAAACAGCCTTTTAGAGGAATCAGGTCTCTGGTATTTCTGTCTAACAACGCAAAGAGGTATTTTTGTCCATGAACCAGCCCAGCTGGTTTTTCAATGCATGCAAACCTTTAGCATCCAAAATATCCTAGGCAAAAATTCTTCCAAAGTGTAACCCGCGGAGATGCAGCTGCCTCCAGCTTAACTCCCAGGTTTGGCTTAGTTTTACTGGGTAACCTGTTTTTCAACTGTAAGGGGGCACGTAAGTTAACGCCTTACAAGATAAGGGAAGTAAAGTACACAAACTGAAATGAGAAGGAAAAAATTAACAGCTCAGCAATTCAAGAGGAAAATACTGACATGAAACTACCAAGACCTATGGAAAAAAACCATAGAATCTGTTTTTTGGCAGTGGCAAAGACCAACCCATGCCTGAGCACAATAGGGCTGACATTTCCCTGCCACCATCAGGCTGCTGATGCAGAGACTCCTCGCCTGTCTCTCAGGCCCACAGGCGTAGGAATGGTAACTTGCTCCCTGTTGGTGCACTACCCGCCAAATAATTGCAGTGTGCTTGTAAGTGCTTCATATACAGTTTGCAGTGTCTTTTTGTGTACAGTGAAGAACAATGGAAGAAAAGTGACCTGGTGAGGGAGGTTTATCTACATATTATGTACAGAACTACCTCCTTTTTTTATTAGTTTTTTTTATTTTTTTTATTTGAACCTACCACCTGCTAACAGCATGTGATACTCTCATTCTTGCTTTGGAAGAGAAAATGAACCATCTGTCTCTTTTTATCTTTTCCTTTCCTCTCATGATTGGACACATTTCTGTCAAAGCTTTCCCTCAGTTGTCACTTTTCAGTCTGAATAGCCCTGGTCTATTTAAGAATTCCTTTGACTGCCAGCCTATATTTTTTATTTTTCTTGGTGCCTTTCTGTGAACCTCTTCCAGTTGTTACATCCTTTTTTAGATTTTGGTATAACAGCTTTTTACACGGATATGGTTATGTTTTCTTTTCTACTCTTTTCTTAATTCCTAACATTTAATTTACCTTTTTGACCACTGCTGAGCACTGAGCTGACATTGTCATGGAAGTATTCATCATAGCTCTAAGATCCCATTCCTGAATGATAACAGTCAATACAGAGCACCTCACTTAAGAAGAAAGTATCCTTTAAAAGCAGTTTGTATCCAGACAAGGAAAATAAAAGATAACATAAGGTCTGTAATTTTAAATGCAAAAGCAAAAAGAGGAAGCTGAAAAAGGAATGGGCTTTTACATGAGTAAAACCAGTATTAAAATATATACATTGTATTTGGTTTGTGTGGCAAGATTTTGGTACCAAAAAGGCTACAAGGGCGGCCTCTGTGAGAAAAGGCCAGCGGCTGCCCCCATGTTGGACACAGCCAATTCCAGCCACCTCCTAAACAGACCCACTGCTGGCCCAAGCTGAGTCCATCAGCGACGCTGGTAGCGATGCTGGGATAATATATTTAAGAAAGGGTAAAACCCACTGCGCTACAGGTGTGAGAAAGGAGTGAGAAAATGTGAAACAGCCCCGCAGACACACCAGTCAGTGCAGGAGGAGGCCGGGGGGGCTCCGGGCGCCGCAGCAGAGGCTCCCCGGCAGCCCGCGGGGAAGGGCAGGGCAGGGCAGGGCAGGGCAGCCCCCGGCGGGGCAGGCTGTGCCCCTCAGCCCACGGAGCCCGCGGGGGAGCAGCTCCCCCCGCAGCCCGGGCAGGGCCCCAGGCTGCAGTAGGCTGATGTGCCTTGAAGGAAGCTGCAGTCTTTGGAATGCCCGCGTTGGAGCAGGCTCCTGGCCGGAGCTGCAGGCCATTGGAGAGAAGCCCAGGCTGGAGCAGGGCTGTGGGCAGGAGCTGTGGCCCCGCGGGTGACCCTCCCTGGAGCAATCTGTTCTTGAAGGACTGCACCTCGTGGGAGGGACCCATGCTGGAGCATTTTGTGAAAAGCTGTGGCCAGCGGGAAGGACCCACGCTGGAGAAGGGGAAGACTGTGAAGAGGAAGGAGCAGAAGAGATGGAGCGTTACGAACTGACCACAGCCCCCATTCCCTTTCCCCCTGTGATGCTCAGGGGGAGGAGGCAGAGGAGTCAGCAGTGAAGATGGAGCCCGGGAAGAAAGGCGGTGGGGGGTGGAGGGGTGGAAGGTGTTTTTAGAGTTGGTCTTATTTCTCATTATCCTACTCTAATGGATAAATAAATAAATAAAATAAATAAATAAAATTAAAAAATAGTCAAAAATGTTTCTCCCATGATGATAATTGGTCCTTATCGTGACCCATGAGCTTTTCAGATATATTTTCTTCCCCTGTCCTGCTGAGGAGGAGATGATCAAGATGTAAAAAGAACAGAAAAGATGTGGCCCAGCAGAAAAGCTGACTGAATATTTTGCATCAGTGTTCATTGTGGAAGTCGGAGAGAGCTTTTCCTATGACAAATGAGTCATTGAAACAGTCTGAGACTGAAGTGTCAGTGGAGGAGGTTTTAGAATAAATTAAAAAAATGAAGAGTAAAGTATCTTCAGTACCATAAGTTATTCATTCAAGAGCTCTGGAGGAACTCAAGTAGTAAATTGTGTAGTTGTTAACTGTGGTATGTAATTTATTACCAAAATCACCATTAGTAAAGAAATAGAATTTGACAGAAGTTACAGATTTAAAAATTGATTATTCAGGAAGACATGAGTAATTATAGGCCTGTAAATTTGACTTCTGTAGTCTGCAAGTTGCTAGAAACTGTTTGTAGATTTAGCAGTAACGTAAAGGTACATGGAGCAATAAGACACAGAAAAAAAGGGTTCTTGTAGAGGGAAATAGTACTTTAAAAAACTTTTAGAATTCTTTACAGAATCAATAACTGTGATCTAATTGGCACAGGGGTTTTGGATTTGAAAAAGCTTTTGCCAAATGTCTGGATAAAGAGAGAGATCCATGACAAGATGGCAAGAAATACCGTTTTCACAGTGGAAGGATATTGCCATTGATGTGGCTGAATGATATGAGCAAAGACTTGTGATGTTCATCAAAAAGATATTCTGTGGAAAGGTGATATGGAAAAGTTTGCTGATGACAAAAATACTATTCATGGTAGTCAAAAGTGAAAGTAATTGCAGAGGTTTGCTGATAGATGTCATAAAACTAAGTGAATGAAGTAAGTTCAATGTCACAAAGTGCAAAGCAACGCAAATGGAGAAAAAAAGATAACTCATACAGTTTGGGTCTTTAAATTACCTGTTATCTCATGGTAAAAGCTCTTGGACAGCTCACTGAAAAGATCCATCATGGTCTAAAAGATATTATTAGGAAAACATTAGGAATTATGAAAGAAAAATAGAGAACAAAAGTGTCGCTGTGCTGCTGCATAAACCCATGTTGGATTAAAAACTTGACTATTCTCTGCAATTCTGGTCACCCAGTTAAAAATGACATAGCAGATTGTTCTTGAAAAGTCAGCCTTCCCACTTGCAGATGACATGTTCAGATAAAATTAGAGAGGTGCTTCCCTTCACGTGACCTCCTTAAATAAAAGGTCATTTCTGTGATAATGCAGTGAGCTGGGCTAGATCTGAGGTGTACCTGAACACCTGTCTATTTGATATTATAATTATATTAATTTCTCTAATAAAGTATATTACATGTACATGCAACTCTTGTCTATCTAACTCTCCCAAGGTCTTTGGATAAATAACATAAAGAGCTTCCTAGAAGCCTTTGCTTCTTTTTGATTAGTCAAGGAGAGAACCTGGGCTGCTTCGCTGAGCAAATTGTGGCCCCCTTCCTCACACTTCAGCCCTAAGGGACATATTTCTATGTCTTCCAGAATCTGTTCCAAATTGCATCCACTTTGGGAGGTCTTTTCTAGCGGAAATCCAATCTGAAACTTGATTTTTCCTACTTCAAAGTGAGTGAGATATGCATCTTGCTTTTCACTATCTATTATTAGCAGAGAACTCTTCCCTCGATGGCTTTGAAGGAATATCTGGGTATAAACGTGAGTATGTTACAAATGCCCATCTGATCTAATACTGCAGGAAACATGCACTGCTTTTAAGTATCTTTCACAGTGAGTAATCTACAAGCAGGCTCTATTTACAGCTGAAATCAATGTCCTTGTACCTTTTCCATTTAGGCTAAAGAGGAGTAAAAAGGTTTCATTCATCATAATCTTCCTGCCACTAGGAATAGAGGAACAACAATTGTTTCTGGACTCTTTTGGAAACATAGGTGGAAGAAAAATCTTTGTCCTAAAGCATGTTGAAGTACCAATGCATTGTAAATTCAGATACAGATCAGGTGAATTATGAGACTCTAGGTACAAAATGAATCCACCAGCGTTCATTTGTAATCCGTGTCTTTAGAGATAGAAGTGAATGAATAATCCCTTAACAGAGAAAAAATGAAGGGCTAAAGCAGGGGTCTCATGTTTATTTCCTCACTTTAATGACAAAACCAGAAAACGGGTAGAAATGTCACTGACAGTTCCATGTGATGGATTGGTCTATATGCCTGAACATTAGGAACAAGACACCCTCAATATCTGAAAGAAGACTGCCTAGCACGTAAACATTAGATAGAATTAAAAGTGGCAGTTTCCATGGGCCCCCTACCAAGAGAATGCACTGGGGATTTATGTGCTTTATTGCTTGACACTCATGCATAAAGACAGCACAGCTTCTGCAATCTAAGTGATTCTCCTTAGGTTTAATGTTCCATTGAAATTTTGCTGAAATGTAAAACATATTTCAAAGGAACAAAACATTTTCTCAAGCAGAGACCATTTGACTGTCATGGTAGATTTTTCTCTTTTACAGAAGTTCATTCCTGGAATAGATGTATATTGGAAAAGTCCAACTGCCAGGGTCACCACAGGTATCACAAAAATGTTCACAGTAGCATTCTAACATCAAAGTACATATGTAATTGAACTGATCATTTGAAGCATGCCAGCAATGCTGCAACAGCTGCACACGTGCAGCACCCCCAACCCCTCACAGAATGTGACAGAATTCACTGATCCTTGTTTTGATTTTTATTTCTAACTTGGACCATTTCATTTACAATATACATCCTGAAGCATTTGTATTGGCACAACTAAGTAGTGTCAAAGGTCTGCACAGGGGTAAGAATAATTGGCTGAATGTGGTGGCAACCTGAGCTTCTTAAACTAACTTTGCTGACAAAGGCAGCCTTTTATGAAACTACAGGTGAGGTACATAAGAATGGAGGATCAGGCTCATCTTTGAAGAATTATAGGAAGGATTTTTCCTCAGTTCTTTCATTTTTTCTTTTCTTTTTTTTAAGAAAGAGCATTGACTAAAATTTCTCTCTTCATTAAATGGGGTTTTTTGTGCATGCAGTAGTTACCCTTAGTGCACAATCAGTATCAGAAAAAGCAGTGCAGTTCTCAACAGACAATCTCTTTCAAAAACAGAAGGTATTTGCGCTCTGACAAGACTCTTGCAGCATCCACCTTGTGTAGAACTCATAGGGGAAAAATACACATTTAAAAAACAATTTGGTTTAAAAATTGAAATAAGAGACTTCAGACAATTTTTCTGGAGAAACAACAAGGGATAAAATACAGATCTGTAGGAGGAAAATGCTGGTCAAAATTAAGTGATACACATAAAAATGAATTCCCATTAACTATCGAAGAGATACCTCTAGTCGTATCTCATGTTTGAAGAGGATAGCATAACTATTTCAGTATCAGGCTTGAATCATCATCTAAACAACCATGCTGTGATAATACTTTCAGTGCTTCTCACTCAGCACGCAGGACAAGCACTTCATAAGAGGCTCATAGGAGAACAAATGTGAATTTTGTAAGCATGTTATGGCTTTTTTCGCAATCTTTGGCTCTATAGCTAAGTACTTTGTTCATATTTCAGGCCAAGTGCAATAAGTATTTGTTATTTTAAAGGGGGGGTGGTGGTAATCTTTTTTCAGTTCTTTTTACATGTTCCTTCATGACTCTAAAAGTTCAAAATGCTCTTGTAGCTGTTAAGTGCTATCTGCCATCGCCAGTCTGCTTCAACAACTCCCACTTCTTTAGGAGGAAACCTTGCTTCTTTCTGGGAGTCTCACTCCAGAATTCTGGGTTAAAAAGTCTTGTAGGTGACAGAGAGACATTGAAGCTGCAAGCTTGCTCTCTTGGTTGTTCTCAGTACAGAGGTTGAATTTCAGTGTATTCACATTTAGGTGCTAAGATAAACAGACAGGTTCTCCCTCTGGAGGCTTTAAAGACATCTACTGTTCTCTATTCACTATATAGGAATCTTTGTCATTTACCATAGGGGAATTAGGTATAAAACTTTGTCCAAATTTTCTGTTCATGACACTCAAACTGGATCCCAGAAAAAACATTTTTTTTCTTTTGTAAGGAGAGGGAGCTCTTCCTCTAAAACAAAAATTCTCCATGGAAACTGAGAAGCTTTACATTCTTTTCAGTTTGGAGTTTGCGTTTTAAAAAAATATTTCATGCAAATTTACATTTCAGATACTATAGAATATATTGCATATCAATACTGAGTTCTCAGTACTAAGCAATACTTTAGTGTATTCTGCTAAACATTTTGGAAGCAACTGTTTTAAATAATTTGACACCTTACCTGTGCATTCGCTCTGTATTTGTTTGTTTCCAAGTTTATGTGTCCTATTTCTTGCAAATTATTTTTAAATAAATATTTTGAATTAAGAATATAAACCTACCTTTGAGTATCTTTGCAAACAGGGTACAGGTAGACAGTAACATTTGGATAATGTGAAACAATTCAGTTTTGGACAAACTCTGTTGATGGAAAAAAGAAGTGGCTAGAACAGCAACCCTCGTACAAATTAAGGCCTTTTTCCAGAGATGTCCTAGAAGTAATTTTGTGACCAGCCAACTCCTAGGAAGACAGTCGAGAGTGGTAGCAAATAACATATAACCCTGTTTTTTAGATCATTTTGCTCAATACCATAGTGGTACAGCTACTGACAGGATATTAATCCTTCTACTGACACATGGGAAAATTGGGCTACTGAAGCAGATTCTAGCTGCAGGCCTCCATACTAACAAAGACAATATTCCTTCTGGTGATATGTGAATATGATGAGAATTAGTTAGATATTGCTTTCCTGCTATGTTTACGACTGACTGTGCTACTGCAAGGAACATTGCCAGAGTAATACAAATAGGTCTGCCCACTGCTGGGATTAGTTTCAGTAAACTGTTTTGCTTGTGCATCTATCTGACTACGAATCATTTATGATATGCAAGTATAAAGGAACCATCGAACTGCTCTAGGTAAAATGGAGTAGTGAAGACATTTGTTAGGAACATTGTGGGTACCTTATTTGATCCCTAAAATTCACTTTTAATGCTTTGACAAAACAGACTGTAAAACAAGAAGCAGCTGAAGAAATGCAGTTAAAAGGAATGTGCCATTGGTTACCCTGTGCCAATTGCAGTAAGTAAGAGTGGATAACAGAACTGTATTTTGCTAATAAAAAACTAGCACAAAAAGAAACGAAGTCTGATATCCATGTTCCTACTAATTAATACCTTAGTCCTTGAAAACTACTAATGCTCTTGGTGATAATACTTACAAAATAGTTTCCATTATGGTACAAGTCAGGGTGGCAAAGTCTGTCTTAAAATGAATATAGCCTTGTAATATGTAAATAAGTTAGAAACCTTTTTTTTTTTAATAGAAATTATTAGGGAAGGCAGAACTCTACTAAAGTATGGATGTTTTGTTTCTCTCAAGCTGTTTTTATCTAGGTTGATGTATTTACCCTACAGTTGTAATATGACAATACCATGAAACACAGGCTTCATTCTTACTGATGTGGCAAGGTATCCAGGGAACAGCAAAATGCTTTTTATTGGTTTCATTCCAACTAAAAAGCTGACCATCTATGTTTTTTGTCATATTGCTGAAAGTTGTCCCTGAACTGTGTTAATTTTATCACAAAGACTCAGCATCCACGGTACAGATACCTTCATTCAAAGACTCTCCTAATGTATTTGAATTCATAAAGGGAGTAGGATTCAAGAGCTGAAGTCCCTAATGCCAAAGCCTAGATGGACTGTTCAACCATAATTTTCAAGAACAGACGTAACACATACTTTCAGCACTTCAGGTGTTTTGTTTTCTGAATCCCCACAGGTTCTCTCCCTCTTTTTCTTTGAAAGGAGTTGGTGTGACCTGGCCCTCACTGTCACAGCTGTCTGAGGTCTGCCAGTAAGCGACAGACTGTTCACATAGTTAGCAAAATGAGCTTCACATCTAAATGGTACTGTTTTCCTTTCAGAAAGCATATTCAATACAAGGTCAGCAGAAACACTTTGGAGGTTCACAGTTCATTAGGGAAATCAGCAGAAGGGCTTGCTGCAGCTGGAGTTTATTTTAAATCATACTGGCATCTGTGAAGGAATGGCATAAAAAAATTATTGTTGTCAACAATGCTTTACGTTTGCTGTGGTCACCTTCCAGGGAATTGATCCAAATGAGCAGGCCAGCAACCCAAGGGTTTGATTTCAAAGCTATGCTCCCAGGGAAATGATCTGTGGTGACAGAAAATATTGGACCGGATTTTCAGCTGGTGTAAATCAGTATAACATGTAGACTTTAAGACCTCAAGCTAGTTTGACATCAGTAGAAATAAGCCAATTTATAGCAGCTGAGACCCTGACCTACAGTCTTTGTCTGTACAGTGCAATACCATATATTTTAGTTTAGTTTCATTCAGTTTAGAGCTAATGTGAACAATACCTCAGTATCCTCTATTCATTTTTGTTCTCTGCCCACACTATCATCTGCAAGTTTTACTTTTTATCCTACTACCATAGAAATCGACCATCTGTTGCAAAGAACATTTACCATTCAACTTTTAACTATCTCAATTGCCATATTGAGGTTAGTGTATGGTTTCCGCATCGAAGTCCTTGGGTGAAAGAACTATGTGGGATAAATACGAATATAAGAAAATCCCATATTCTTTTCTAAATTTCTACAGCATGGAAGGAGGGAACCGCTCATTTACTACCCCACAGACAGCCATCTGTTCTGCTCTGCTCAACTGAAAAGCCCTTTTGCCAGAGCCATGCTCTCAAATTCCCACCCCCCAACCCCACCCCTTTTTTTAAGCAGTTCCCTCTCATGTCTTCTCTCATTCGCTGGCATCTGGATTTATTTCTTTGTTGGGGCACCTGATTCCCTCACTCAGAAAAACTGCTCTTTATAAAGATATTAACTGATAAAAATCCTTAATTCGACCACAACACACCCTGCCAGACTTTTGCAGGTTCCTTTTGCCTTGCCTGGATCTCTTTTGCCATGTTAAGCTGAGACTGTGTGTCATGGCATGGAACGCAGAAGCACTATAGCATCACTGCAGACAGGAAAAGCCACTTCGTTTGACCTTCACCATATGCCATTCGGGATGTATTCCTGGCTTCCTTATGCGTCTTTGCTGCCTATTGATAGGCATTACTAGGTAGGATTTCTCTGAGTCACCTCACTTGGAAACGTTCTCCAGTTCCCTGGGTGTGTGCCCAGCTCTGCGTCAGAATAAAACATGCAGGTGCACCAAGTCCTCTCCCCTGCAGCTGCATGCCCTGATCTCCAATGAGAGGGAGCTTGGACATGACAGAAACCACATCATGCTCCAAACAGGTGCCAATCTGGATATTTGGGGAGACCAGAGACCCAATGTGCACTAAGGTGCTCATCAAAACAGGTATCTCTGCTTTGGTAGCTTTCAGCAAGCTGGTTGTTGCTGTATGACAGGGCTAAAACTGTGCGACCAGAGTCTCGGTGGTATGAGATTTCTATGGGAAAAGCAGAACAGTTCCCTCAGAGGTTTCACTCCTGCTGGCTACACAAAGTCAGACCTTTCTCTTCTACCTGGATGTGTTGAACTGTGCACTGAGTGAACTAGCCAACCTCCAGGAGACAGGTTGCTGGAAATATTTTGGGTTTTGGAATACAGACCTGCACTGCAACTTGAGAAAAGATACAGAGCAGTCATGTCTTGTGAAGCAGAACTCCAGTGCCTACCAAAACCCACAGTCTTCCTGAATGTGTCAGGGATGGACGGTAGCCCTAATTAAACATTTCATGACCCAGTGATTAGAACATTATGCTTAGCTGGAGACACCACATGTTCACTAATATTGGGAGATTAACTCTAGCAGAAGAGATACATCTCTAACATCACAGTCTCTGGCACAAGAACATAGATCTTTGCTCTCAAATACGCAGAAAACAGTTTTGTTCCTACATCCCAGGCAAGCAGATACTGCCCCAACTGCTCAGCATCCAGTGAAGCCAATCACCCTCAATGAAGTTCTAAGCAGTTGTCCTCCAGGAAACTTGCATCTAGGATATATGTGATCTGAACTAGAGATACTATATGGGTCTAGAATTTTCTACATGGATCCAAGCCTTCTTTCCTTCTCCCACTTAAAAGCCTGATCTTTTGGTGTGGTCTCTGGCTGTTGGCAGACACTATAAAGCAGTGCTACAGGTGTGGGTCACATCATACAATTTTAGTGCATTTTTCTGTTCTCTTTCCCTTAACTTCCTTCTCATTTTCTTTAGCACATTTAATCTCTTATACGCATTCCTCTTCCATCTCTTCGTGCTGCTTGTGGGTGTCTGTATGCAGGCTATTCAAAGCGGATGCGCTGCAAAAGGGAAGAAGCGCAGTAATCTTCTGAACTGACTCTACAAAGAAAAATCTCTCACTTTCATTTTCCATATACTCCATGCTGTTTCTTGACTAAAACTAAAGCTTAACCTGTCAGGCTTGTTTTAATCCTTAAAAAATACAACCGCAGCAATGATCTTTATAGAAGTAAACAGAGATAAGCCTACTCTGAGGAAGTGAGGGGATTAGTTGAATACCTCTGAATGGCTAAACCACTTATAATCATTATGTGTAGTGTACCCATCATGTGCTCGTTATCCTACTATGTGCCAAGAAAGACAGAATCAAAATAAATATGGGCAGAACCTTATTCTTTAATCAGCCTTTCTTTTTCACAGCATACATATGATTAGTTGTGTAGTAAAGCTTCTGCAGAATTGCATGGCATCCAGGGCATTTGTTTACCCAGAGCGGAAGAAGTTCACACAGCTGCTGAAAATCACAGATACCAGGCTTAGATACAGCTTGTTATAGCTTGCCCTGCTTCACGAGAATAACCTCCATGAATTATTTTGACCAACACCATTTTAAGCTACCACAGTTAAATCATTTTTGCTCTGAAAGTCTAGCAAATAATTCATTCATCTCTCAGCAGGTATTCAAAAAAGAGATTTTCTTGACATGCTAAGCAATATATTATCATCAGTACTATCACTGTCCTTTCACTGAAAAGCAGAAATGAGCAGTTTTTTGTGCCTGGACTGGCAAATCTTGCTTTCAAGTTTGGTAAAGCTCATTTTAATGTAAGAATAAACAACCAGATGGTAACCTGATATCAGAGAAACATGTTATTTATGAGATTATTTGTTTTCAATACACTTTCTTCAGTGGATTAGCACTGACCATCTTGAGTGTTCTGTTTAGGTTAGGAGTTTTAGTGGCACGAGTCTTTCCATTCCTTTCAGACACATTGATATTCTGGCATTAAAGCACGTCAAGACAGAACATAGACAGGTATAATTGTGGCAGTAAGTAAAATCCTTTTAAACAACAATACATCAGAGCCAAACAGTTCAACATTCTGTAGTTTTAAACAAATTAGGATTTTTGGAGAAGAAGTGGATCCAAAAAAAAAGGTGTCTGTCTTTTACTTAGGCCCAGTACAATGCACTTTTGGGAACAGCTTTTAACAATTGCTAAAATAAGGTTCTGGATAACCTTCTTGTGGATGTTGTGGAGGAAAACAGACAATCCAAACCAAGTTTAATAATTTCGTGCATGAGGTTATATGACTTGGCTGACTGCAATATCAGCAGCTAAAATTTGGAAATCCAGAAGGTCATTCTTGATCTTATGTTCCTTTTAAACTACTAGGAATAGGATTTTACTCTTCTCCAAACCAGCAGAAATATGGTGTGGGGTTTTTTTCCTGAATACAGTGGAATTATTTTCATCCTACATGTGGGGGATCAAAAATGCAGATTTTTACCAAGGAAGACAGCTTCATGAAAACAATGTTGAGCTTTGAAAAAAAGGTTGGTGAGTTTTAGTTAGTCCCATGGAGACTTTTAGAGCTGAAAAACAAATATTTACTTAGAAAATTGACATGTAAGAAACACAAGTAATCTATATAACGAGAAAAGCTTACTGGTACTCAGCTTACCAGTACTCAACTTACCAGTACTGAAGAGTAGGGTGAAGTTTCCTTAGATGTCAGGACTTGCAGAGCTGGTCTAAGCTGTGTTTTCAGAGAAACACACCTTTTATTTCCCTGAGGAAATTGTGCCATACAGCTGAATACACTGAGAAAGCAAGGAGTTACTCTGCCAAACAGATACAGCACTCGCGGCATGCAGGGAGTGAAAAAGGCAGCCTGGGGCACCATGGATTTTCATAACCAGTAAATCTACGTGGTCACTTAGCAGAAGTTTGAGAACATGATGCTTTCATTTGACAATCAAATAGTGGAGATTAGACAGTGGAGATTAGGTGGGATCTAGAAGCCTAGATCATATTCTGAGTTTTAGTCCATAGCATATGGTCATATAAAGCATAGTTATGAGCTTATACATAGCTATATACTTGAATTAAGTTTCTTATAAGGCAGTTTATACTGTAAAAATCTAAAAAGTTTTTTAAGACAAGCTGTCATAAAACCTTGACATAATTATTATAACCAGCCTATAAGCAGTTGATTTATCTGCTCATCTCTTTTTTGTTGTGACACTTATACCCATGTATGGAACAGATATAATATACTAGTTTGCTACACTATGAGGAATATTTGAAGCTGTAATTGGATACAGGTGCACATGTAGAGAGAAAGAAAGAAAACAGAGAAAATATCATCCAAAAGAAACGTTTTTGAAAACAGGTAATGAGAATATTCACAGAACTTGAACCATTTGAAGTCCTAGTGACAGCTTTACTTTTAATCACAAGGGCATTCTGGTGTTGTTTCTACAAACTGTACTTTGATATTTTACTACCTCGTTTCTTTACATTCTTATTTATCCTACCACTGTCTCTAGATTGTGAGCTCTGCAGAGCAGAGCATTTCCCTATGTGTTTGTTTAATAATGAGGATCCCAATCTCAGATGAAGCCTCTAGTCACTGCTGGAAGACAGCAATAATGATTTTGCATTCACTTCAGGAACACATGTAGTAGGAACAGTTCAACATTTTTGCTTCTCTGCAGAAGGCAACACACCACTGTGGGACACTTTCTTTTCATGCTCCGTTCCCGTACTTCCCCAGTGCAATGCAACACTTCTCCCCTGTTATCTCAGTAGAGGCTGTTTACTGGGACTAACTAAATCTAGCTGAATCACTCCCCTCAACACCAATTAAAATTCATAGCCATGTCTGAGAACAGATTTTTACTCCAGGAAGCAAATGGCTGGTTGATTACTTCTATGCAACATACCTTTAAAGCAATGCAGAACTAGAAATACCACCCTTCCTGGGTGTATTAACCACATTTTTAATGGGCCTTTGATCCTTATAACAATAAGTATTTACATAACAGAAGACAACACTGCTCTCCTGAAATAGTCATATTTGTTTCCTCCTGCACTTCAGCCCCCAGCTATTCTACTCTAAGGGATCAGAAGTCACAGCTGATCATTTGAGATGCAGAGGGCCATGACAAATGGTGTTTTTATATCTTTCAAATGGTAGACAAGAGGTTTGGGATATGGTTTCCCATGTCAAAAATATTTTCTCTAATAGTATAATTTGGATTTAAAGAGATCCTTTAATGGAACATCCAGTTTACCCTTTCACATTATATCAGTTATTAAACTTGATAGTTAAATTACCAGACCAGGAAGCAGAGGATGTGTATTCAGTACTGGGTTTGCCTCAGACTTTTACTATGATACTGAGGATCACTCCAATAGTCCAAGTATCAAGTTCCCTAATGCTGGAACAGGGACTGTGAGAGTGTATTTTTTCCTTTGTACTTAGGAGATAGAAGGTATATATAGGGGGTACAGAAACAGTAATTCTTGTCATGGTACCTCTCATTAATTTTAGTACTACTCCAATACCAAGAATAACAAAACGGTCTCATTAAAAGCAGAAACAGAACTTTGGAGCTCAGACAACGTAACAGTTAAAATGGGTTGTAAAGGGTGAAGAGTGAAGATGATTTATGTAACAATCTATTATAATTGATAAAACTGTTAATTGACCCTGAAAGTGTTTAATATCAGATTGTGAGTGATGCTTAGATTATCTCAGGTCTGGCCTCTAGTCTGAGATCCTAAAGTGTTAGCTTTGTACATCTGTATGCTTACCTGCTTTTTTCCTGCATAACAGTGGAAAAGCATTTGCATAAATGCAGTAGATTTAGTTTCAAAACTTACTGTGTAACACATCTGGCAAAGTTGCCTGCTTGTGGACTGCAGCAGGAAACCAGAGGTAACTGTACAGAATAGCTCATCACCAGAAAAGGAATAAAAATATTTTACCAATATCAATTGTTTTATTGTGTTTTTTATTTTATTTGATGCTTATACTTCTAACGATTTCAATTATATGCTGAGAATCACAGGAAAGAAAACTTTTTATGACAGTGATTCAGATTTAAATGTTCCTTTAAAGGGGCTTGAATGATGAGGTAGAAGTTAAGTAGCTGCTAGGGGCTGAGACACTTTCTAAGTCAAAACTAGAATCATGACCCCAGCTGAGAAAACCTGCACAAAAAATTCTGGACTTGAAAAACCTAAGTGGAGATTCAAAAAACTGAATCACCATTCTTTTTGCCTTCTCTCTCTTCTTCCCCGCTACCCCCGATATGGTTTTGTCATATCAGGCACACATCATTTCAGACACAGGTATGCTGCCAGCGCCCAATAAAGCTTCCTATAATCTTGAGATATGCATTCTATGCCATAAAGTATCCTACCAACCTTGTCCTCAGACAGTGAGAAAATGTATTGAATAAATACCTATGTTCCTCATATTTGCTGAAAAAGCCAGACTGATTTATTATTGTCTTTACTTCAACATAATAATTTACTCCAGCTCAAACTGAGTGTGAAATGGTATCACTCTGATTTTGAGTGATTTTTGTATTACATCAGTTTTGCATGCACGATGGCACACGATTTCACTGAACACATTTAATTCTTTCGATTGTCTCTCCTACAAATCCAAACACAATGCATCTTTCTAAAACCAAGACCCCACAAGCACAGTCAAACTTCAGTCTCATGCTTACTGAACCTTTGAGCCAGTGTTATGCACCAAAGAGAACCGTATTGCTTCTGCCATCCATGCTGAAATGTTACTTTCCTGCATTACCTTAAAATTTCCACTGAACAATCTCAATAGCCAGATTTCAGAGCAGTCTTAAGAATACCAAATTCAAAGGGATAGGACTCTCCAGAGGCATGCAATGAAAACAATATAAATAAAATAGTTAAATGTAAAAGGTAGATCAATACTGTAATTATCGTTTATTATCATTTATTATTTATAAAATAAGATAAGCATAGTGAGCTGAATTCAGCGCCTCACAACTCCATTGATTTCAGAGATAAATTTGGTGTAATAAATTTGTATAATTTATGTATCAGCTTTATTTCTTTGTTCTCCTTCATTTCATAGACCCAAGACTTTGTTTAATCTCATGTCTTTTCCTCTGCACTAGCATTACAGTTTTGACTTTACCTCTCCAGATAAAGTTCTTGTTCATCTTTTCATGTATAGGTCTCTTTCTTTACTGTATCTGCCTTTTCTGGCTTCTTCACCTTTCATTTCATCCTTTTCCATTCCCCTGTGTCTTAGAATATCTTTCAAATATAAGATTTTTCTTCCTTGATAGTTTTCAAGCTTTTCTTGCATCTCTACTAGCCTTTTCATGCTCTCCATTTCATGGCTCTGAACAACTCATCACCCATTCCACCTCTCCAAGCCTCTTGATGCTTTGTCCAAGGTTATTTCTTAATTATCATGTTTAACTACTGATAGTTCTGTGGTTGATGTCATGGTGCCCTTACCTTTCAGTTCAATGTACAGGCTATTTCCTTATGACAGATATGCCTGCCTGGTTTCTACCTGTGCTGCCCACTTCTACCCGTAGTGTATAAAAAAGTGCATTCATCCAGTTGCTAGAAAATAGACCTGATAATAATCCACATCTACTGTGTACAGTCACTTGTTGCAGGTGTGGTTATTCTGACTTTCCCTTAATGCATCAAGGTTCCCACAGATGCACAGATTGTTGTTTTAAGCACTGTAGCCATAACTGAGTATATCAAGTCTACTGAACACATTCAAAAGGTGTATTAATCATAAATCATATCTAAAGTCAGCTGGGTTTAAAACCCCCCTCAAACAATAGATGACAAACCTAAGGTAAATCTACCCATGGTGGCAAAAAGCAGGCTAAGGGGGAGCAGGGACATCAGTAGCATCGTAGGAGTTCTTTCAGCATAGCTACAAAAACAATGGACCCAAACTCTCATTAGAGTCAAATAATTTGCTATAGACTCAGGTCCCTAAAGGCTGGACATCAGGAAAAAGTTCTCCAGACAGGTAGTGCAGCACAGGAACAGTTTGCCCAGATTGAGTGTGGAATATCTATCCTTGGAAGTTTTCGAGACGTGGCCAAAGAAAACAATGGCTAATGTCATATAGCATTGGCAGTGGTCCTGCTTCAAGATGGATCTTGGACATGACCTCCAGAAATCCCTGCCAAAGGGCATTTCTATGATATGTGTTACGGTGGGTATAATTCTTTGGGTAAGGAACTGATTTCTTATGTGGAGATATAATCCTTCAGGCCACTGGGACATCTTGTCCCAGTAAATGTGATCCTTCTGAATAAAGTTTACCTTACATACCTTCATAATGAAAGTATTAATCACTCTCCCACCCCCACCCCAGCCACCCAAAACAAAACAAAACCCAAACAAAGAAGGAGGTGCCTGTAAAGTAGGGAGCCCTTACCTCAAAGACCTCACAGCATAACTAAATATTTAATACACAGGCTTCTGCATAACAAGGTGGAAAGTACATAGAAAGAACACCATCAGCATGTTTTCTCCTGTGGCCTAAAAAAATGTTTATGTTCATATTTCTTTTGTTGAACTTGTGCATAGAAAAATCAGAATTCTGCCTGAAGAAAAGATAGAATCGTAAACCCACAATATCATTTTGGATGGAAAAGACCTTTAAAATAATCAAGTCCAACCATTAACCCAGGACTACCAAGTCCACCACAAAACCATGTCCCTAAGTGCCACATTTACACATCCTTTAAATACCTCCAGAGATGGTGGCTAAACCACTTACCTGGGCAGCCTGTTCCAATGCTTGAAAACCCTTTCAGTGAAGAAATATTTCCCAATATCCAATCTAAACCTCCCTGGTGCAAATTGAGGCCATTTTCTTTTGTCCTATCATTTATTACTTGGGAAAAGAGACTGATGACCACCTCACTACAACATCCAGTTACCCTGGTATTAGAACAAAAAATTGCAGTCCTTGGAAAAAGTGAAAAAATGTTTGGCAGTGCTTTCTTGGTGACTTACATGACCTGCATTCAAAATTATTCAGGACCCTTTTCTTCATCAGATTCAATGGCTATGCTTCACCTGCCATGTCTTCTTGTATTAAGTGCAATGTGGTCTGGCTAGGGCTAGAGGATAAAAATAAACTTACCTTCTATGGTGAGGAAGCTGGAATAAATTCATACACTATGTAGAAGATGATCAGTTTGATGGGATGGAGTACATGGAATGGCTGAAATAATCTCATCTCAAACACAAAATCTCTGAAGAATTTCTGAGCAGCTCAGGTTATTAGGAATGAAAGTAGCCAAATAAAAATCCTTAATGAGAAGAATGGAAGCTACAAAGTTTAGTAGATCTAAGGCAATCTAGAAACATACGAGAAGGTTAAAATAAGCATGGACTGACAACTGAAAGTAGTAGAAGAAAGCAAACAGCTTTACTAAGTACTATTACTAGAAATTTTCAATGTTTTTCACTAAACGGGTACAGACTAATTATGGGACCATTTCAGAATGTAGAGGAGGTATATAATTCACATAAAAATGAAACCAAAATAACTAAGAAAAACTGCCAAAAAGTAGGTACACAGGTTAATGGGCTGCTAACTCTAGAAAACTTGGAGAATTGGTGACTCCTTTGAACAGTGATCTGTTCTGAGGGTGCTTCTGTGTAAAGAGGAGTAGCTGACATGCAATGTCATTCTTGGAAAAAAATCTGCTCCTGAAATATAGGATGGATCTTCATGGGAAGCAGGATTAATGAGTTGAAAGCCTTCAGTCTGAAATAGGCTTAAAATTCTCCTTTTTTTTTTTCTTTTTTTTTTTTTTCCTCTAAGCAATTTCCCAAGCCACTGGGGTAATGTATAAAGGGAAGCAGTTACGTTCAGACCTCTTCACCATCAGCTGTGGTCTGAGCTTGCTGCCTCTTCAGACCCTGCTGAAATGCCTAATGCTCCTTATTGGCCAGCCCTGACCAGCACTGTGCTCAGTGCACGGTGGCACTGCTTACTCTGCAGGCATGATTAGGCAAGGTACAAACCCGATGAATAGAACTGAGGTTTCAGAAGCCTTGAGAGGTGAGATGACTGCTGGCTACACCAGGTAAAATGAATACAACTTCCACCTACAATCCCTGGCTTCTGGGGTAAATTATGAACCTTGTAAGAAAAGTCAACCTAATTAAAATAATACCAGGATACAGAGCCATGAAGAGGAATAATTAAAACATAAACTTGATACCACAAACCAAAACAGAGCAAGAGACAGAATGAGCACACAGGGGGAAAGATAAAGGTCTTTTAATCAAAATAGATTCACATTAAATAAAATAAATTTTAAAAGCTAAATAAAGAGCTTTAAATGAAAAGCAAGTGAAAAAAAGCATCAACAACCCTGTGCTACCTTTGAAAGAGTCAGGAATAATAAATACAATGTGAGCAGGTGAGCAAATCTGAATCTTTAAGCAAAACAGAAGACAAATGGAATAAGAGAAGCCACCAAAATAGTTTCCTAATACATTTTTACTTTATGGAAGAGTAGGACAGATATTTATCTGAATTTTTTATTAGTTTAACTTCTGTGCCACAATGGTGCAGAAGGGTATCATTTTCTTTGCTTAAATCTGACAGCAAATGGAGGGACTGAATGTGATACTGAAGGTTAAGAGCATGTTTTTCATCACATGGGTGCACTGAGGTCCTTGAAATAAGCTGAGTAAGAACTTCACATATCTTTTCCTTGGTTTAGATGTGTGATTAAAGAGAATATTGGCCCTCACAGCTGCTGGATGTTGGCCACTTCCCCTTGCAGACCTTACCCAGTCTGCTAGCTCAGTAAGTAGTAAGTTATAAGTAAGTTATAACTGTTCAGCGTATTGAAATGCTAAGATCTGGAATCTGATGGCTGTCCTGCCCCCCTCCCCACCCACCCCCTTTATTTTATTTATTTATTTATTTATTTTTTAATAAACGAAGTAGAAAGTGGCAAATCAAGCAGACCGGAGCTGTGGTAACCTCCAGAGGGCACAGGCACAGGCAGAAGTTTCTTTTCAAGCTGGTATTACTGTGTCCAGAATGCAATTTTTAAGAAAGCTGCTCCTTGTATGAGTGGCAAGGGATGATTGTAACGCTAAATTTTCCCAGCCCATATTCCTGTGCAGGTAACATTTTCTCAACAGGAAGAAGGTGGAGGAAGCATTGAAAATAGCCTTTGAAGAACCAAAAACTTGGATGGATCCTGCACTCACTGCAAGGAGCAAGCAAAGCAGGTATGTGTCTCAAAGATTTAACTGTGGAACAGTGTTAACTGCAAGCCTCTTTGGGGCCATAACTGCACTTAATATGGGCATAGCCAGCATATGCAGTGGTAGGAAAATTGACTCAGTGTACCATAAAGTGCTCTCTACCTCTAAGCTTAATGCAGTCATACCAACATGGCATTTTTTCTACCTCCGCAAGCCCAGCAAAGATCCTTGATGGACCAGCCTGTGTGAAATGGAAGCACAGACATGAGAAGGAAAGACTGGATGTTGTAGTAAAATTGTCTGTCACTATGAAAAGCTTTGAACTTCACCGTCATGATCACAGAAGAGGATGAACCTCACAAATGCACTGCTAATATACTGGTCAGTGGTTAATGAACATGAGTCAAATGAACACAAGAGATGCCAGTCCCAGACCAAGTTACTGGTCCTGAGAAGTACTCTGCTCTGCCAGAGATGGCTTTTACTGCCTGTCTGTGGAGTACAAAACATGTTAAAATCTGCCTTAGAAGGAATTCAGAAAAAAAAAAAAAAAAGCAAGTTATTAACATCTTGCTGTTGCCACATGGCAGTCTTTCCCTTATGCAAAATATGAACAGGGCTTGTTTCCAGATTCTGACAGTCTTATTCTTACTGAAGAGCAGTATCCTCTCCTAATGCTGAGAAGTGACTTGTGTGAATAGTGCTAATAGAGTCACTGGAAGCTGTGTGATAATATCTCTCTGATATGAGTCAAGTCTCCACAATCTAGGTTTCTGAGGTGGATCCAGTTTATAGGGCTGGTTAGTTAGGGAGCAGGGTGAACCTTGTGCTAAGTTAAAGAAGCTGAAACGGTATTTTATACCTAGCTCTATTTTTTTAAATTATTTTTTAAAGCAAAGCTACAGACATAGTTTAAGTCAACACAAGCACTAACATTACTAAATAGCTCCATTAGGCACATCTCAGTCATCATTGCATTAAATGAACCATCACTGTAATCACATGGTAAGCTGCAGATGGACTGATACACTCCTGGATAGCCGGAGACATGAATTGACACTGAATGGGAAAAGGTGTAGTTGCATTAACATAACTGTGCAAATTGATGCTCCCTGCTTCTCAGTACTGAGTATTAATTGGTTTTAACACCTTTGGCCATAAATTGTCATCTTCTACATACCAGCCAGCTCATATAAATGTATTTTAAATGCTTGGTAAGAAACCTTTTTTTCTAGTAAGAAAACATTCCTGTCCCAAATTGGTCCTATAAATTAAAAAACGCTCTTATCCCTCCCCTTCATTCTGCAATGGAGGAACATTGTGTCTATTTCTGAAACAAGGACAATGTCTGTGGTAGATCTCCTACCTGACTCTGAAAGGTAATCACGGTTGTTGTCATGAGCTCTTCTGGAAGACTGAGTGCCACAACTCAGACCCTGCTGCTGATAAAACCTGACTGGGTTTCCCTAGTCTTGGTCTTGTGGGAGAATTCTTCATTTGAGTAAAAACATCACAGGGGAAAAGGAAAACAATAAAGATGTCAAAAAGTATTCCAAAGCGTAAGTCTGACATGACCCTATTCTATTAAAAAAGGAGAATTACAATTATACCATCACTGAAGGAAGCTCTAACTCAGGGAAACCCATTAATATTTACAATCTAATCATTCGATTGTATTCCTGTCTAACACAGTGCCAACTCTGTCCATAGATGATGGCTCCAAGGCATTACAGTAATACAGATATGAAGAAAATAACTAGAGATGAGAAAGTACAAATGTAAAGGGGTGGATAAATTTCCTGCCAAAGTCAAATGCAATCCTGTTGACTATAATGGGATCGAACAGAAAGACAGACTGTGATTGCATTATGGTAGAATTTATACATTCATTAGAAAGTACAAATACTGTTCCTTGTTTACATTTAAGTTTTCATTTTAATTGTACCTTAATATGTTTTCCTTGGGAAACAAATAGATGTGACAAATTATGCCAGGGAATTTGTTGTAATAGATGCAAAGAACTAGAAACCTGCTGTGAGCCATCAAACACAAATGTGTGGGTTTTCTTGGAGGTCAAAGCCGTACTGTTTAATTCTTAGTTCTGGGAAAGAATTATTCTGGTAATGTTACCTGGATACCAAATTGCATACAGACACTTAAGTATGCAGTTAGTGTGTGAAAAACACTCCTTCCTTACAAGCAACTGCAGTGGACTTTCTCACTCTTTTCTTGCAGGGAAACTGCCTCTCCTCCTGTCATAGCTGTAAAGGCAAACCACAATATATTACTTCCAACTGTAACTCTTAAACACTACTTTACAAATATCTCATTTTCATCTCTTTAATTTAAATTTTTATTTTTATATGTCCACTTGGAGCTTACATATTCCTCTTGTCCCTTCCATTTCTGAGATACCAGAAGCGGACATTCTACCTTTGTGGACATCAACAGAGTTGTCTGTGTCAATTTTATCCATTAATTGAAATGTATTTGTGTTTATACAGAGAGGTATATGATGGCCTCTAGTGGTTCTTTGTATGTGTGCAGATACAATCTTCAATGCACCCCTTTATTTTGAGTATGCATGCAGGAAGAAATAAAATATTGATGTCCAGCTGTTGTCTTTTATGAAAAAAACCCAAAAAACAAACCAAAACCAAAACCAACAACCCACCTTTTGACAACAGTAAACAGAGTTAATAACATGTCCACCAGACAGAAGGTGATCCTTTCTGTCAAAATGGAAGCTGAAATGTTTTTAAGCACTGCTCAGAACAGTTAACATAATGCTGTCACCAATCACCTAAAATGCCCCTGGTCCTTTGGACTGAAAGCATCACAGATGAGATTATTCATTCTGAATGGAGGCATTCTTCCTGTGTTTGGAAGCCAAATCATAGCAACCTTGCATGCAGAATGGTTTCCTAATTCTGCTTCCAGATGAAGAACTACATGATGATTGACTGTTAGCCAACAAATGTGTCAGTCTCATCTTTCTTCTGCGTCACATCCAGGTCTGTACACAAGAGTTTGTGCCTACAAATGCAGAAACATGGAAGGATCTTGGCTTGCATAGGCAGATTGGATATTAGGCACCCACAATATTTCAGTGCTCTCACTGCACTCCCCCAAATTGAATGTACCTGCCTCCCAGCGCTAATTGACACCAGGTACAAGTCTGTACCTGACTTTGGCTGGCCAGACTCAGCAACTCCCTGGTCTGAGAGGGCAGATATTAAAACGCTAGGGCTAGCAGCATCCTCTTTCTGCACATTGCTGCAGCTGTTCAAGCTATTTGCCCCTTAGGATCCCTCTCACAGAGGTCTGTGTACTTTGGAGGAGGTTTGCCGAACGACAGGAGAAACACTATGTTCAGCTCACTCAAACCCTGTTACCCTCTGGAGTATGTATTGTTCTAGGCCATGAAATATTTTAATTTTGAAATGTAGCTATGTCATGTAGGCAATTTTCCTCTGGAAAAATGGATGCTATGGTGAATAGAGCATTGGAATAAAACAAGTTTTGTGCCAAGTTAATCCTCTGAATGGACAAAATAATGTTACACTAGCTTACTCATGTAGTATCAGTAGATGACAATCGCAGCTTTCCACATTAATAGAGTTGTGATATGTTCAAGTATAGTCTCCCAATACTTCTTATTTATGCAGATGACCAGGTTATGTGCTTAAACATGTATCTGAATGTCCAAGCATAGGATTTCAATGTATCTAAAGACTGAAAGATTAGAATACAAATCCATAATGCCATACCTGAGAGAGAAATCGTATCTAATAAAAAGCCATTTAGGAAAAAATACTTGATAGGTTTTGATTCTTACCATTGAAATCCTATCATTACAATTAATAAGCAAGGGGTAGATTATTTGACTTTTGGCTTCCCAAGAATTTAGAGGGTGAAATACAAGATAATACAGCTGAGGGAAGTTAGACATGAAGAGATGACAGGTGAAAGGCTAACGACACTCAGAAATTATCTAAATCCCTTCATTTGATATTAGATAATTCTACATTACATTCTAAGTTAAATAGCATCAAAATAATTGTCAAGAAAATTCTTTTCCAGCAGAGCTCGGTTGGGTTCAGTTTCAACTTTGCTTGTTTCCAAAGTTTTCTGGTTGCCACTTTCTACATGTGATCATTGCTGTTTGTCTGCCACACAAGATCTGTTCCTATGTTTCTGCATTTATTTGCATTTTTGAAGGCAGAAATCCGTTTGGAAAGAGAATTCAGTTTAAAAACCCCCAAAATGGTACTATGAAAGGAATATCTTTTAGTAAGGAAGAATTACTGCATATAGATATAAATGAAATTAAGGACCTAATTTGCTACACATAGCAGAGGGTAATAAATATTTTATTCCATATACCAGTTGATGATGATGATGAAACATTTTCACCTTTGCCTCCAGACTCATTTTGTTCCCTATGGTACAGTGTATTATTTGTTTTGCTGACAACAGACCCTCAAACATCTGACATTAGATCACTTTCAATTATGTTAGAACTGGAAACTGAAGCTCTAGGGAAGAGGCATTTCTACTTAATGCCAGTTAAGTATAGACTGTCCCTATACTGAAAGGTGGTTTGAAACAAGACCCTTACATCATCTAGGTTACTACAGAATAAAACTATTGCCTGGCTTTATTTAAACCTGACCTTTCCTTTTTGGATTTCTTTGTTGTGACACCTGGGTTTACTTATTCTTTTCCAGGCTCCACATATATGAGCAGAAGTCTGAAGCCATCAGTTTCAAGCTTAAAACCCAACATATTAGCAAAACCCTTTCAAAACTGCAGCTAGATGAAATAGCTTTTTTATTACTATAATCATAGAAAAGATATCTGATAGAGATTAAAAGTACCTACATGAGCAGTATGTGGGGAAGAATCACTTCTGCAATGCAATGAAGCATATCTATATTCTTAACATACTGAATGCCTTCTTGTAGCATATTACTGTACAGACTATTGGATAAGTTTATGTGCTTTATTGTCCTTTCTTGGACACTATGTGCTTAACTTAAGAGTTTTAGAGACCTGGACAAGACATGAAGCTGATGATATAGAGCCTATAAAATTGGCCTGATTCACAGATTGCTGAGAGCCTATTGAAGCAATTGGCTCCACAGCCACTTAGCAATGCTGAAAATAAACCATTTTCTCTGTTACTCACTAGTATGAAATGAAGCATGACCCAAAACACCTGCCATCTACAGCTGATTGGAAAGTTCAACAAACCTAAAAAGAAATTGGAAGTCAGATTTCCACTTTCTCTTCTACTGTCATACAATCCTTATATAATTTCTTCACTTTGCTTATGAATGGAAACCCTCTTTTCAGATACTTGCCCAAGAGAATTTCTTTCATCCAGCACAAGCCATGCTGCTAACTTCCTTCAAAAGGTGTGTGGGTTCCTAAATATCAAGCCGCAAGCCTGAATTTATACTCCCAGTGAAGTGTGGGATGTTATCGAAGGGGAGGTAAAGATCTGTCTTATCAGGAAGCCGGTACATTGTTATACATTGTTATTCCACCTATAGCTATTCTTAGGGTACCAGAAGGGTCTGTTCTCCTTCCATGCAGTCCATCTGCTACTGTTTACAAATGCTGCACTGAATATCCTGTCCCTAGTGAGGTCAGGAAAAAAACTGCTATTGATTTCTGAGAGCCAAGGGTTCACACAGTCTCTTCATGTATTTTTTTCCCCTGTGTAGTGATAGATGTGTTTGTGTTCAGAATAGATAATCAAACTGTCATTGTACTATAAGCTAGTAGTGATCTTTGGATAATTTTCCAGCTGTATATTTAAAGAACCAGACTCTGAAACTAAGCAAAATCTGTATTTAAGTACTCTTCTCCAGGCAAATTTGGTTTGTGGCTTTTAAAATGAAAAGTAAATTGGTTTTTTCCCTTGAAGTAAGAGGGCCCAGTGACATTCTGAGTCGAGTATATGCCAATTGAGCCAATATTAATACAATTAGAATAGAATACATCAACAATTTAACTCCTTTTTGATAAACTACATCTTGCAGCAGATTATTTCAAAGGCAGAACTGCAGGATGCACTGAAAAAAAGATTTAAAAAACCCTATGAAAATAGGGTGAAGTCTGCCTAATAAAGCAAAAATATTTCATTGATGCTTGGACATTAGTTCAGGTTTTGTGAAGAAACTCCAAACTGGTAAGTACAGATGTCCTTCTGGGCATGCTCAGCTGGACCATTCTCTCAGTAAAGGTGAAATTCTTTCTCTTCTGATTCCAGCCCCTGTTTACCAATGTCTTCAGAAGACTTCATTTTGCTATCATGTTGTTTGAATATGGTTAACCTCCTCTGTCGAGGTGGTATGAAGCACAAATAAGGTGGTTATTTGGACAGTTGTAGCAGATAATGCCTAAGGTCTCCTACAGTCAATATGATCAAACAATTGCATGGAATGACAGGACTCAATCTCAAGGAAATTCCTGCAGCAAGATTTGTTTGCCTAAAAGTGTGTCTAGTGCTCTTGGAGGTGCTGTGAGGTTTTTACGTGGCTTAACCCCAGCCAGCAACTAAGCCCCACACAGCAATTCACTCGCTCCCCCTCAGTGGGATTGGGGAGAGAACTGAAAGAACAGAAGTGAGAAAACTCAAGGGTTGAGATGAAGACAGGTTAACAGGTAAAGCAAAAGCCACGCACACAAACAAAACAAAACAATTCATTCCCAGCTTCCCATGGGCTGGCAGGTGCTCAGCCACTCCCAGGACAGCAGAGCTCCTGTCACGTGTAACGGGGACTTGGGAAAACATAAATCCAAATGTTTCCCCTTCCTTCTTCCCCCTGCTTTATATGCTGAGCGCGACGCCATATGGGATGGGAAATCCCCTCGGTCAATCAGGGCCAGCTGTCCCAGCTGTGTCCCCTCCCAGCTCCCTGTGCCCCCACAGCCCCCTCGCTGAGGGGGTGGGGGTAGGGGGATGGGCAGGGGTGGTGAGAAGCAGCAAAGCCCTTGACTCTGTGTCAGCCCCACTCAGCAACAGCTGAAACATCCCTGTGTTATCAGCACTGTTTCCAGTGCAAATCCAAACCACAGCCCCATACCAGTTACTTTGAAGAAAATTAACTCTTGTCATTTTTTGATTTTTCTTAGGATTTTTTAGTAATTCTTATTGTCAGAGGACAGACGGTGACATTTCTATTTCCTTTTCTCTCCTCCTAGGCAGATCTGTTGGTGAGTTTATACCTCATTTTGAGATCTCCTGTAACTTCCAAGATTCACTATTCACAGTAAATTATGGGTAAGACCCAGAGTATGTAAGAAACAGTCCTGTAGGGACACAACAGAAAAAAAAAAAAAATTTTACCCCAATGAAACACAGAAATCAGACAAAAATGACATATGTCAGTTTCTTTTTGAAGAAAACTAAAGCTCCACATTTTGAGATCAATTTTTAAATAAGATATTTCAGTTTAAAAAGACTTATAGTGATAGGCCATATTTCTTTCCCTCAAAAAAAAGTTTTTTTAGGAAAGTGCCATTTGAGCTGGAAAATCATGCCAACAAAATACTCAGGAATTATTTCTGAGAACATATCCCAAGTCTGATGATAAAAAATAATAAAAAGAATAAACAAAAAGGAAGGAAAAGTCAATGGTAGGAAAACGTATTGGACACTTTTACCCAAGATTCCTCCCTTAATTAACTCTCCCCCTTTATCGAAGGAGGACAAAGCATTTTATGCCAAACTTTTCTAGGTGACTACCTGTTTCCTATTTGTCCTGTGAGTTGACCAGTTCTTCTTGATTTTATGTCCCTTACAGCAATCCTTCATTACACGGTGAAAGGGAATGCTAAATCTAATACTACATAACGCTTAGAAGAGTTAGTTTTCATGAATTTTTTCTTCAGGGTACAATTCAATCCAAGAAATATTTCTAAAATTAAAAGTCCAAAACCTGCATTTAAATTGTGCATTTGAAATTAGAGTTGTGTGTGAGAGTTTGTTGCTTAAACCAGGGTGTTTCTCAGGCCTTGCATCCCAGATAAAGCTGTGATATGCAAAGGGGAACATGCTGGGGAACCTAAATGAGCACAGCTCCTTGTGTGTGTGCAGAGCACCTCCTTGCTACAAATGAACTGAGAAAATGGACATTCCCGACAGGGATCTGACCCATTCAAGGAGGTTCATATATCTCTTCATTTATAATACAAGAAGCCTAGAAAACTAATTTAGAATCATTGCTGAAGTTCATAGACTTAAATTCTGGATGGCAGGTGTTAGGTGAAATGACTGTTAATGAGGACTGCAGACTTGCAATTTTAAAGTTCTTAACGGATTATGAAGATGGAGAAGTCAGAGAATTTCAGTGGCTGAATTTCTTTCCCAAAGTGCTGAAGGTTTTCATGTCATCTTGTGATGCAGTCCTTAGATCAGTAAACATTCAGAGACTATGTTTTGAACATTCTGACCTGATTAATTTTATTAAAGGATAAATTGCAATGGAGAAATTGTGGCAAATTCTTGAGTCGCAAATATGATTTCTTTTAAGTAACATGTCATGATAAAGCTTAAAAAAATACAGACACATTTGCATTCAGTAATACATCTGTTCCAAAATGCCTGACTATTTATTGGGATTTGAGCAATCAAAATTATTTTAACCTGATTTTGCCATTTTCTCTCTTTTTGTCAGTTTCCCATGAAAGATAAGAATTAGAGAAAGGCTAAGACTTGACAAAAGTCTGAAAAGAATTGTCTGTGTTCTGAGCAGAGTAATAATGTATGTATGCAGCTTCAGAAGTCTTATATTAAGAAACAGTCTGATATTCCACCCTCAGATACTCCTGTTGTCAGTCTCTTAAAACTCATGGAATTTATTATGGCTGCTCCTTCTTCACTTACATCCGTGGCAAGAATATTTTCATTGTTTAAACAGACTTCACCAAAAATCTGTTAAATATTGATTCTGCTGTGGCTGAGCTACAAATTAAAATTAATTTTAATAGTACAGTAAAAAATTTTATGACTTAATTAAAAAGCTGTATTTAAATATACTAAAATAGATAATAAGTACAATTTTAAATAATTAACTAAAGTTTATGAAAATTGGATTGTAAATCTCAGGGCAAGAGTACTATCCACTAACAAAAAAATATGATCTTGATGAAATTATAAAGTTTCCTCTCTGCAATGTATCCGTTTTAGAAAAAAAGACTGTTTCCTAAGTTTCACAGTATTATCATACCTTTTTGTCTAAGAAAAGAAATCACCTTATGGACAGGTGTAAAATGTTTTGAGGAATATGTACAGCTGAAGGCTTACTAGCAACTTGACATTAGCTGAAACTTCCACAAGCATCTAAAACAACAAAGCAAAATAAGAGAGCAGATTATTAGATCTTAATGTATAATGAATAATAAGTAGCATTGTTTCTCAAGTAATTCCATTATTTTCAGTAGACAAATCTACTTGGAAGATATTAATCAGCCTAAAAGTTTCTTGGTTTGACTCAAGAATTGCAGAACCATACAACAGGGGGAGGATGTTTTGTTAGGGTTTTTTTGAGGGGAGGAATGTTAGACTAGTTGACAAGAAAAATTAATGCTACTACTCCCAAAAGCTGCTGAGAGCTAAGAGCTACAGCCACTTCTCACTTCAGGTTTTTTCTTTGAGATCTTCAGGAAAAAGTTCTTGACTCTGAAAAATTAGACAACAAAATGAATGTGAGATGTCATAGACCAGAAAACATTCAGAAAATGTGAGAATGGTAGACATACAGGAACAGCACCATTGCTAATGAAAAAGGGCATTTCACTTGGTAGCATGATTTCAAAATATTTTTTTTTCTACAGAAATGACATATTTCAAGCTTTCAAGCTATTTTACAAATGCTAATGAATTAAGCTTCAGAGCTGCAGCCTCCTGATGTTATGTGGATAATATTAGTCACATATCACAGACGGGAAAACTCATGCTAAGCCCTTGTAACAGCAGCGAATTTTGCCCTGTGTGATTCTGGAAAGTCAATGAGTCTCCTCACTAACACGGGAATGCACTGCTGAACAGATTAATGATGGGTTGTGTATAAACTTGCTGTGATTGCTTTTCTGTGCACAAATGCATTGTACATGTAAATCAAGCCTGAGTGCTACCCAGCATGTATATTGTAAAGGAACTTAAGAAACAAAGCACATACAAAGAAGGTAGAAAGAAACAAGCAATGAGCAGGTAGGCAGGATCTGGCTGAATAGTGCTGATTAGAGACTCAAATGTTGGTTATATTTCAGTCTACCAGCCAGAATGAAAATGAGAACAATTGTAGAAAAAAGAAAAACATGTCAGCAGGGGTAGGTTACTTAAAGAACGCATGGTGCAGATCACAACTGAGTAGTCTGGCTTTTGCTCCCATCCCAAGGCAATAAAACTGCTCACTGTCCTCTACATTCAACTTTGAAGTCAAAATTCATCTCTGAGAGAAACAGGGAATCCTCCCCACAGCCGTTCAAAAATCTGCCTCCTGTATGAGTCTTACTGCCCTGTTCTTAAGGAAAAAAAAAAAAAAAAAAGCAAAACAAAAGCAGCATAACTCTTACTTAACCTTTGCTGAGAAGAAAGTGCTTCAGGAGATATTTTTCCCTCTTTTCATTTCTTACTCAATCTATAAACAATATGTTATCACTGAGAGGAATAAAAGGGTCATTTTATAAAGACAGTGGTACCTGGATGAAAATGTGCTTTACACTTGCTTTACAAATAACAGCTCCACCTTGCCAATAATCTTTAGGACCTTTTCAGAAAGTCTGGAATCACCACCCATTGTTTAAAGCAGACAAAAGCCTAAGTCCATTCTAAATATTTTAGTTATTACATTTGTTCTGTTTGATTCCATTTAAAGCAAATAGTAAAAAAATGGAGGCTTTCTGAAATGGCTGAAATTAAAATCTTCTTGGAGATATGTCTGAAAGCATACAAATTTGTCTACCTGGCCTAAGACCACTTAAGAAGTGAACCACTCCATCACAGTGTCCAGGATCTGTTTTAATACTTCTAGAAGGCAGAGATTTAAGTGGCATCATAACAAGGTACAAAGAGCTTTTCTTGGACAATGAGATTTTAGAGGGGATGGAGGCGGGGGAATGGAGCTTTATCAATATATAGTAAGGCTAAAGCAGTGTGAAGGCCCTAGTATCAATGAGATGGGAAGCTATTCTTGACCAATTCACTTTGACTTGAAGAAAAAGCAATCTGTAACTGATACTTTCAATGGCATTTGTACTTTATTACAAATTATTGTAAGATCAAGAAACATATGAGGGAATGCAGCTGGGTCTACTCTCTAGTATTCTGAAAAAAACCTCTAAGTTTCATAGCAAACGGAAAATAAATACACCTTCCCACACAAAGCCCCAGACATAGCGATATGCTTGACAAACATGGTTAGTAGATAAGACACAAAGCTGTAGGCATCTTAAAATCTGGTTCATGCTTGACAGACATTTTCAAATTTTATTCCATGACTGTTTTATATAAAATACATTCAAGTTCTTGCTTCACAGCAAGATCACATGGACCACCTTGGATAGTGTTACCAATCATTTAGAAAGCCATTGAATGCTCACTTGAGTGTGGTAAGGGTCACTCATCACAGACATTGGCTAGACATGTTTCACAAAAACAAATGTTGATAAAAATCAGATAAAGGAGTGACTGGAAAATGGGCAACAAATCTCAACAAATCTGTCTGTCTAAACAGTGTAGGCCATTTGCTATTAGAAACTGTACCATTGACATTTTCAGCTAGTGTAGTAAAAGATAATATCTCTTCCTAAAAAATTCATCTCATTTAGATCCCACTCTGTACAGTATTACTTACTGTATTTTTCTTAACTTCGCTGAAAATCCAGTAGATCATAGGGTCAGAACAAGCAGGTTCCAGTTCAGCAAATCTACTTAAGCACTGGCATAACTCTAAAGGGCTGACTGGCATTGCTACACAAGAGCTGAATCAAGAGTCTAATGCTTGCTTTTGTGGTTCAGAAAAATTCAGCATCTGGCTAAATTAATTGCTTGTATGAACATAGCTCCACAGTAAGTCTTATCTTCTTTGGTAGGTGTTAATCAAAATTTAAAATTTTTTCATTAACTGCTATCAATCTTATTTTTCTTGTTCCTTCCAATCTTCTTAACTCCATCCAGATCCCTTTGTAGTTCTTCCCATTGTTTAGCAAATGACATTTGCATGTAGTAGCTGTCAGTTAGTACAAAGATTTGGCAATCTATCTCTACCTCATCAATATCAATAACTATTTGAGGTTTCTTCAATATTGTTATTATTTTGGATAAGAGATATCTGATTAATATAGCAAAAACAGCTTTACATTTTGCTTTGCAATTCACCACATATATTTTTCAATTCTTTTTTATTCAAATCAAAGAAACTTGACAGATTTTGAATATGGTGTCAAAATGCTTTTTTTCATGTTGAACACAAGATCTGTCCAAACTGCAGCTGTTTTCCCAAAAATTTTAACAAAGAGCACACTCTAGAGAGGAAAAGGAAAAAAAAAACAAAAAAGCCCAACAAATTTTAGAGCAGTACTCTTCATATTTGAACTTGTCTGTGAGAATTTTGTCTGTTAACTTTGAAAAACATTTTAAAATAAGAATTTCAACAAACTCACAAAATAAAGCTATAATAAGAAATGGATATCAATTTAGCTACTTTGTTTCTATGCTACTTTCATCACCACAGCATCTAAAAGGCTTCTGTTATCTCTATAAGCAATACAGTTAACACGTATTGAGTATGATATGTTCAATTTCTCATCTGTATAAAGAGGCAGGATTCCGTACATAGATCTCTTTCAGGGTTTCTGTAGGTATTTGTGATGAGCTTTGTTTTTAAAAGGCACTCTGCAATTAAAATGCTTCAATGGTTAAGTTTTAGGCTCTAAGTCAGAAGCTGGTGGTGGATGTCATTCCTTGCAGGAATTAGTCTTAGTATTTTGCACTTCCATTTTGTGTCTTTCTTCTGAGGTTCCCAAGCTACTTTCCAATGTTGAATGACAGTTCATTATTATATATTAGATAGATAAGTAGATATAGTAGCTGTTTCACTCTTGACCGTAGAAGATGTTATTCTCCTAGCACAATCTATTAACTCAATGTCAAAAGTGGTCTTAGAAAACTAGAGTTAGAAAACTAGAACTAGAATTAGAAAACTAGTGATTAATTATACTTCCTGTAGAAGTCCTCTTTACTTAGGTAGAGAGCTTCAACGTCAGGCAGTATGTATTCAAAATACACCAGAGGTCTCTTTAGTTATCGGGTCAGAAGGGAAATTACGTACCAGTTTTGTGCATACAGCAATGAAAGAATAATTGTGTTCTGTGTGCACAGATGCACTGTTACCCACACTGGTTGAACGTGTAATGTTTTGTGTTCAGAGAAGGAAAGGCTGTGTCTGAACAATTACACTCTGTGACCATAGACAATTGCATGCAGAGCATTGTTTTGACACAACAGCTACAGAAATTAATTCCTTGATGCTATTACTGGTTCTTTGATAATGATAATTATGTACATACAATATTCTCATGGCTTTATAACCGTTTGAATTTTTTACAGTTATTATTTTAGGAATAAGAATGTCACATTAACAATATAAATTTAATATATTTATTTATATAAAGGTAAGTATAAGGCAACAATAGCAGACTGACAGTTCCCAAAACCAGGGAGATTGTCATCTACAGATCATGTATCTACAGAGATTTTGCAAGAATCAGAGTTAGGGAATTATTAAAACCTTTTATTAATATGCAGAAGTGAACCTCAAATTACTGTTAATGGAATGTGTGGATGGAAAAAAGAACTCTGAAAACATAATTAATTTCAAAGAAAGACAGTCAGATATGTCAAGGTAGGCTAATTCAAATAGCCTTATTGAAACAGCCACAGTTAGAGCTGTACATAGAGAAAGGATGTATGTTATAGAAGGGAGTATTCATGGCTTGAATACCATTACTCTGGAAAATATTTTAGTATCTTAAGAGGTAGTTCTTCCTACCTTAGAAGAAATTTTATGGGTAAGAAAATCTTAGTGGGTTTTCTGAATTAAAGTAATACAGTATCTTGGAGATTAATTTACCTATGGATATAAAAATAGCAAAACTAATAGGACACTACTGCATACCATTGTCACATCTGACTTTTGGAAAAAATATAAACCAACAGGTCATATCACAGGAAATAACCATCAGTGATTCCTGAGCTGTTACCTTGTGAGCACTGAAAATTTCAGTCCATTTAGCTGTACGCTTGTTACAGTGCAGGACTATCTCCATTAGAAGAAAATACTGGATAGTAAGCAACTCTTTAGCAGAAGAAAAAATGATAAAACCAATGATCAGGGAGTGAAACTTTACAAGTTAAAATAGCCAATAGACACACTTTATAACTGTCACACTGTTTAGTAATTTGAACCAGTGATTAATTTTTGGAACAAAAGGACCAGTTGCTGCTCTATCGGTTCATGTTGAACTGAAAGCAGGATTTAGCTAAATGAAGTTTTAGGACTTTAGGAAGCTTAGGAATGTAAAATAAGCATGAAGGTATTCAGCAGCTGGTCAGATAAAGTAATGTTCCTTCTGGTCAAACTTCTGAAAGTAGAAAAGAAAAATCTGTAAATTACATACCTGGTATTTCTTTAATGTACAGTTGCCCAGTTTCTGATCTCAATGGACCTATGCAAGTCCAAAGAGTGCATAGGCAATGAGTAAATTACAACATGTTTTAATCCAGATTTAATACAACAGGCTTTTATCCAAGTTTCAACCAACTAGCACACATTCCATTAGTAAATACAATATTTTTCAATCTAAATTTTAGTGTCAGAAAAGACTACAAAGCCTTTTACATGAAAGGAGGAAGATGTCCAGAGACCAGATGAATTTCAGCTCTTCTCCATCTGAATTTTCTATCGTTTGCCTGGTGCCAAATCAAAATACATTGTCAATGGCTTAAATTTTTAAATTATATAAACTACTGAAATCACCAGGTTAGCATAAATAAATGTATATCATAATGTGCAAACAGTTTAAAAGTGTCACACATATCCAGGAGACAGAAATTACTTACATATCTTATAGGTAAGCACAAAAGAACTAGATTGGCTTTGGCTGAACGGCACATTTTAGGGCAGCAATCCAAAACACTTATCTACTGTTCAACGACACTGTCTAGAAGACAAAAGATTGCATTGCACAGATGGGTAGAATATGAGTTCATGTGAGATCAGGGGAGAATAAAAACTCTCTCAATAATTAAGGATCAGTTCAATCTACCATTTCTTTTAATTTCCTTCCTGAACAAGGCTGCTTGTCACTAACACAGATCTGAGCAGGGAAAGGTGAGACTGACTGAATGGGGACCTAACTCAGCACTTTGCTGCCAGTTGCAAAATTAACTTTAGTAGATCATCAGAAGCAGGAGTTACCTCTGGTTCGTAGTGTGAGCTTCCACCCCTGAGCTAAAGATCTAGCAAGTCCATGAGGACTAAGTGACACCATTGCAGAGAGACAGAGTGCTGAGTACAAACCTATGCAAACACGTCCCTAATCCTCAGGACTCTGGCATTGCTCCCACTGTCACAGCTCATGCCAAGAAAGTTTTTTAGCTCTTAGTGGCCCTGGAAAGCACATATGCTGAGTGACTTCAGCACTATCAACTCCCATACTAGTCTGTGCAGCTGTATATTTCTTGTTACCTGCATCTTTCTAGGAGAATCATATTGAGTTGGTGAGTGATTCAAGAAGGTTTCCAATAACCTGATTTTAAGATTCCCATTCAGTAAGTACCTGTCACTCAATCCAGGCAGCAGAGAAATCAGACAGCCAAAAAACTTTCATTCAAAAAACCAGAATGAATAAAACACTCATTTACAACATGAAAAATGGTCAAGAAGGTTCTAAAGGCTTGTTAGAGTTATATGTCAAAAAGAAATAAAAATATATGCATTTAATCTCTTATTGATCCCAGGTTCAAATGCATCAGGCATTTCCAGCATTCAGGAAACAAGTTGGAGATGTTTATTAGCCTGTAGTCAAGGTCTTTGTGCTTTTTTTCATATCCCATTGCTGCAAATGGATTTTGTAGGAGAAAATCTAGGAAGTATTCTAGATTTTGTACTTCCATTATTACTTAAGGTCTGTCCAGGGTCTTTTTACTGTTTAAACTCTCTTTTCCTTTTTCCTGCTTTCCAACACTGAATGATTCTTGAGAAGGCAGGTTGAATCTTCTCCTGAACTTCACCTCTTTGGAGCGGAACTGCTAATGTTAAGTCCTTCGTTAAGTTGTTTCCTCTGCGTAACTACTAATAGCTTGTTAAATAACTGAGATAATAGGAAAATTTCACAGTGAAGCTTTTCTAGACACCTTCTGAGAGGATATTGTCTTTGTTTTAATTCTCCAGTCAAGCTAACTTTTAGATCCCCAGCCCCAGCAGCAGATTCGAGAACCAGGAGTTAACTCTATACAAGGGCAGTGTAAATTTGAACAAGAAAAATCTGAATGAGATTCTGGCAGTGCTTCTTATGGAACTGTCAAACTCCTTTGCAAGGAAATTAAAGGGTCTGAAATAGTAAGCCCACCTGGGAAGGATATGACTTGAACTTGTGTCTGGAAGAAGCTTCTTGAATAGTAACAAGGATAGGCAGAGAGGAAGAAAAAGACTTCTGTTTTTCAGTAAATCACAAGATCATATAGAGCTGCTAGGATGATCAGACCATGAAAAACATCAATAAAATCTTGGGATATTCTGAGTGATGAAGGTATTTCCAGTACTGATTTCTAACTATTAATTTCACTGTGACAGACTCCAGAGAAACCTCTTCTGGAGTACTGTTTACAATCCTTATGACCCACGTCCCAGATGCTTAATTCAGATTGGAGTAGGTGCAGTTAGAATTCTGTTGGGAACACAAAGCAAATCTTGTGAGCAAAGAGCAAGAGAATGGACTTGTAAAAACTGACAAAATGAAAACAGAGAGATACCCCGAGACCCATAAATTACTTGAAGATAGGGACTGAAGAGACAGAGAATGGTGAGCAATCTCAGGAAAAGAGGTAATTTATGTAATCTAAAGGAATGTTTTGGCAGAAATTAAGCACAAAACTGCCTTTGAATTAATTTCCTGTAGAAACTAGAAGAAAATGTCTCATTAATATAGAAAGATTTAGAAGATACATCCCAACTACAGTGCTGAGAGCAAAAAAATATCCTATTTTGAGATGGAGCTTGATTCATTTAATTGCTATAAGCCACAACTGCATGAAAGCATCAAAGCAGATCCAGTGGCTCAGGATGTTCCTACAGTTAAAAATTCTTAAGCAATGCAAAGATTAATTACCTGCTAAATATATTTTGTCTTAAAAATTCAATATGAGTATCACGGACTTTTAAATGGGAGAGGCAGATAGTTTATAGATGTTTCCCATGAACTGCAAAGTCTTCACAGAAGACAGTAGCAAACCAAGCATTTAGTTTCATTTCACATCCTCCAAGATGTCATGTCAGAGATGTAACCACCAAAGTCTACCATTTAGGTGTCTCTGATGTTCTCAGAGTATCTATAAAGATGACACCTATTCTATGGTTGGTATCACGACTTAAAAAGGTACCTAAAAGCTTTTACCAGTTTATATCCAATGAGCTGCTTAGAGCTTCAGATTCAAGGCATTAACCTATAGACCCTGAATCCCTAGTTCTGAGGTTCCCAACACACTAAAGACATGGACCTGTTACAGTGGCTCCAGAGGAGGCCACAAAGATGATCAGAGGGCTGGAACACCTTTGCTATGAAGAAAGGCTGAGAGAGTTGGGGCTGTTCAGCCTGGGGAAGAGAAGGCTCCAGGGAGACCTTGTTGCAGCCTTTCTGTACTTAAAGGGAGCCTACAAGGAGGATGGAGAGAGACTTTTTACCAGGGCCTGTAGTGAAAGCTGTAACAGACAAGAGGGTAGGTTTAGATTTGATAAAAGGAAGAAATTTTTCACAATGAAGGTGGTGAGACACTGCAACAGGTAACGTAGAAAAGTTGTGGATGCCCCATTAGTGTTGAAGGTCAGGCTGGATGGAACTTTAAGCAACCTGGGCTTAGTGAAAGATGTCCCTGCTCCTGACCAGGAGGGTTGGAATTAGATGAGCTTTGAAGGTCCCTTAGCATCTAAACCATTCCCTGATTTGATAATTCTATGGAAAAACTTTTGTGATTTTCCTCTTCAAAAGCAGATGGAATAGCTGGAGACCTGGAGCTCATGCTCATTTGAAGTATTCATTGCTGTATTCTACCAGCACTGAATGCACTCCAGGCTTCTCTGCAGAGGACAGAGGTTACCTCAAAACCAATTTTTAAGATTCCCTCACTGCAAGATAGGGTGGGTGGGAGGCTATTTGGACTCCAGTGTCTTTCTGGCAGTCATTCTACATGGTGCCTAAATACACAAAATAAAACCTTTAATGCCTAGATATCCATTGCTAAGTGATGCTCCAAAGCAGCAGTTGATTAGGTGCCAAGACTGCTTCTTTAGTATTCTTGCCTTGTATATCTCAGGATATCAAATCTGACAACTCTGGAAATCTTGTCTTTAAGCATGAAAAAGCAAACTTCAGGCTAACTTTAGAAAGGAAATCCCCCTCTTTTCTTAGTTGCCACTACTCATGTCCAGCCCTCCCTTTCATTAGATCTTATAATTGTGAGTAAGATGGTTCCACAAATTAATCTAAAGAAAAGCTTTTTCTTGATGTCTTGCATCTACATCACATCATCACCCTAAACTAATATACCTTACAGCTAAATGAACATGAAATTTGCAAGAGAAGCTAAAGAGGTAGAATCTGTAGTGACAAGGCCAATCCTTTTTGACATCATCCTGCAGTAACGCAGCATAAGGTATACCATAGCAGACTAATTATCCCAGTGCCCTGACAGGAGAGCTGATTACCTAATCCAAGGCTGAGGGTCCCATTGCAAGGTTTATTTGTGCAACATCTCAGAAACTTTGACACTCCTTGCCTTTGGAGCTTAGACATAATTGTGTCATGAAAGAAGTAAATAACTAAATTAAGATTTCTAGAAAAGTTTTGTGATAAGGACTGCCTCAGCATGGAAATTTAAAACTACAGAGAGTTGTGTAGGTTTTGTTATGGCTTTACTCTAGGTACCAATATAAAGAAAGCAGGATATATTATGGGCATATTTACTTAGATGTCATCTACCAGAATGCTTTTCCAACCCACAGTTCTTATTGTGTCTGAGCACTGGAGAAAATCTGAAGGACGTTTGTTGTGCTTCTATAATGTCTGGGCATTTTTCAAAATGATTTTCCAGCCATAGCTGCAAAAAGCCTCAGCCACTTTCAGAATGATGCACCCTGCCCATGGGAAAGATATGTGTGTTCACCTAATAGATTTATCTGGCTACAGGTAGCAAGAAATGTAGATAGTTCAGGCACCTGGAAATCTTCTAATTACCAATATCACCGAGGGTTTTAGGAGTTTGTACGAAGATCTAGGAAAAGAATACTGCCAATGGCCATTTAGGGATACTTCTGCCTTTAGCTATGGTGGGTTCATTTGTCCTTTCCCAGTACGTTCTCTGGAATAAAAGGGAGTGCTCATCTAGTAAAACATTTTTTTCCAGCAGTTATTCCTCTGCTGAATCAGCTAGCCATGTAGTTATTTTTGAATTTTTCACTGACTGTAGATTTAGATGTAGAGCTGTAGCTTATCTCTTGGGGGGTTTTGTTCATTTTTGGTGTATTTTAAAATTATTAATCTTTCAGCTCTACAGCTGGCCAGAGAAAAGATGTAACCATTGGTTCTCTCCTGTGGTGCTGAACTGCTGGCACAACACTATTACAAATTCTTCCTTCCAAAGCTTCAAGGTACACTTCAGGAAAATGCTTTCATACATAGTATCATTCAGAGAAAGTAGTAAAGTCTGACCACTTTCAGAAGAACAACACACAACATAAGTTCATCATCCATACCCTTGGTGAAAACAACGGTTGGGCCACATGGCATGCAGATATTACTGTTCCTTAAAAATAATATATATAGATCTAGATAAAAAGAAACAGAGGTTACAGAGACAGTGACTTGTCATTCTGAGAAAGCAACAGTTTCTTTTTTCCACATGAAATTTTAGAAAACCAGCGAGGGAGTAGAAACTTAATGACTTCTGGCTTGTCTTTATTTTATTTGAGAAAACAAATATTGATTTAGAATAGCCTATTTTCCAGATCTGCTAACCTTCCACCTGGCATGGAGGTACAGAAATATCTTCTGTGGAGGCACAGGGTCTGGTTCAGAAAGTCCATACCCTAATATCTTTTCTTGGGTCTGGATAGAAGAAATGTTTTCTACCACTCTTTATATTCCAGGAAATCTTTTCCAAATACTTCTGCATCATCATAATAATATTGAAATAAAATTTTGTTATGTAACTCATCCTCCAATAGAGACAAAGGAATCTGAAAGAAAAAATATAGAAGAAATTAAACAAGGAAACAATTCAGGCATCTTAACTGCGTTCTGCTTTATCAGTTCACCATTGCTCCAGAGAATAGTGTCACGTGGTTGTTTCAAGCATTTAACAGCACAAAAGTGAATAATACTAGGAGATTTCTTTAAAAGTAGCATAAACTCTGAACAGTCCAGTTTTCCTGAAGCATTAACAAAAAACACTGGTGCTTAATCTGATGTGGTACATAAGCACACTCAATACAACTGTACATATGATTATAGTCATAGGGCATGTCAGTAATATATTCCTCTTGAAGAGAGGTGAAATAATGGAAGTTAATTCAGCAGCAGCACCATCCTTCCTTAAAGTTATCCATGCTCTCCCTAGAGACTGCTACTTTCAAGTTTTGGTAGCATGAATCCAAGAGCAATGCAAGGGCTGGGTGTCCTGGCCCTGCTCCTCAGCACAGGTTTGAACATTTGCTGCTGGCTTTTCTAAGGTGTTGTTATACTTGCTCATGACCTTGCAGATTGTAGTGGATTGGCCCTGGCAAACCACAAAACTCCCACCCAGCTGCTTGTTCACAACCCACCTCAGTGGGACAGGGGAGACAGCATAGAAAAAATAGGACTCAGAAGTCTTTTGAGTTGAGATAAAGACAGGAAGATCACTTACTGCCACGGGAAAAACAGACTCAGGAAAAATTCGTTTTATTTATTACCGATTAAAGTAGTTTTGGATAGAAAGAATCAAAATGACAAGCATTAAGACATTCCCTTTCCCAGGCTCAACTTCATTCTTCCACTCCAGACACCTCTACCCCTCCACGTGGTGCAGAGGGAATGGGGAATGGGGGCTTACAGTTGGTACATTGCTCTTTGTCTCTGCTGTTCCTTCCTCCTTGCAGTTTTCCTCTGCTCCAATGTGCTTTCCCCCCTCCTTCACTCCCTCCTCCTCCTCCTGAAACTGTGTATTGAAACTCAGTACTTTTACTTCCCTTCATAGTTAAAATTTCCTGCATTACCTCTACTAAGAACCATGGTTACAGAATATTTATTAAAATACTAATTAGAAACATTTTCCCCCCAAGATCATCATTAAACTTTGGTACAAACATTTAGAGAGGAATTTTTGTAGGATGCTGTGCCCCACTGATACTTCTAATATTAGTTCAAGCTGCAGCAGAAGTTAAGCTATCAACTGGCTTGAGATTTCTTGGTGGATCTGTGGGTAAAAGAACAGGGATCTATGGTGTAAAATATTCCCCTGTAAGCCATAGGCTTTTTTTTTTTCACGTTAAAACAACAACAACAACAATAAACCCCTCCCACACACACACACACAAAAAAAAGGGTAGAAAGCTTAGATTCGGTAAAGAAGCTAGACCTTCTTAAACATTTTAAGAGACCTTCAAAATCTCTCATATGAGAAGCTGTATAGCACCATCCAGAAGAATGGGATCCATGGTAGCCAGTATTTACAACCACCTATTAGTGAACATATAGGGTGGGTTGCAGTTTCCAACAGTTTCCATTGCCAGTTTAGACAATGCCAAATTTAGGTTCAGAATGTAGATTCACATTCCAAAACTGATAATTCCAGAAGGATAAGGATCTCTAATAAGTTCTGATTCACATGTACCAATGCAGTACAGATGTCTCAGATACCTTTTGTTATTATATTAAAAAAAAAAAAAAAAAGAAAAAAGAGAGTCTCATTCAGAAATAGCTTCAATTAAACTTAGTAAAGGTTTATGTAAGTTTAAAACTTAATACTAATCTAATTGGAAATGACTAGTCATTTTTGGTGTCTCTATTTTTAGATGTTCACCTTCAGAAAAAACTTGAGGGGACCTGAAAATGCCAAATACCTATCTCTGATAACCTTGTGTTAAAAAACATACCCACTGAGAAGCCCAAGGTTCTCTCACAGTTTTTTGCAAACAGTTATTTTCTATAGCTGTTATTAAAAAGATATGCTAAATTTCAGGTGAAACACATTTCCTCAATAATACTTTATTCATCCTGTCATGTCTATTACTTCTGCTGGTTCCAAGCTACCAAAGATTTGTTGCTTCTGTGTTCACATTCTCCAAGTTAAAATGATACTCTACTGAAACTGCTTGAGTGGACTAGATATATCAAGGTACATTTTCTCCTGGAGGAAATCATTTCAGCATCTTTGATTTATACCAGAATAAGCCCTAAAATCAGGTTATATGACATCTAATGCTCTTACTCTTTTTACGTTTTCTGTTACTTTATTTGCAGAAGCAAAGTACGTAAGTTTGACACAAGTTGTCCTTGACAAATCTCTATTATCTGCTGCTCATCTCTGTGTCGTCTTCCAAATACTTACAAATAATCATATTACATGCCTTTCTCCCCCCCACCCCCCCCACCCCCAAGGATTGAATTTAAGCTATCTGTTCCATAAATCCATTCTTAGCCACTTTGAATGGCACAGTTACATTCTTTTCCACATTTCTTCTATCATCACACCCATCTTCCACAAAATTCTGAAATTCTAATGGTTCTCAGACTATATAAAGTATTTTTTAAAATACCTGAGGACTAAATTCCAAATGCCAAGCTTGCTTGTAACATCAATTTATGAACATAATCTACTTTTTCATAGAATCAAAGCATCATTGAATGGTTTGGGTTGGAAGGGAACTTAAAAGATCACATAGTTACAAGCCCCATGCCCTGGGCAGGAACATCTTCCTCTAGACCAGGTTGTTCAAAGCCCCATCCAGCCTGGCCTTGAGCACTGCCAGGGATGGGGCAGCCACAGCTGCTCTGGGCAACCTGTGCCAGTGCCTCACCACCCTCACAGGGAAGAATTTCTTCCTAATATCTAATCTAAGTCTAGCTTCTTTTAGTTTACGGCCATTCCCCCTTGTCCTACCACTACATGCCCTTACAAAATGTCCCTCTACAGCTTTTCTTTAGGCCCCATTTAGGTACTGGAAGGCTCTTATAAGGTCTTCCCAGAGCATTCTCTTCTTCAGGCTGAACAATCCCAACTCTCGCAGCCTTTCCTCATAATGGAGGTTTTCCAGCCCTATGATCATCTTTGTGGCCCTCCTCTAGACTCATTCCAACAGGTCCATGTCCTTCTTATGTTAGGGACCCCAGAACTGAATGCAGAACTCCAGGGGGGTCTCACAAGAGTGGAGCAGAGGGAGACAATCACATCCTTCAGCCTGTTGGCCATGCTTCTTTTGATGCAGCCTGGGATTTGGTTGGCTTTCTGAGCTGCAAGCTCACATTGCCAGGTCATGTTGAGCTTCTCACCCACCAACACCCCCAAGTCCTTCTCCTCAGGGCTGCTTTCAATCCATTCTCTACCCAGCCTGTATTTGTGCTTGGGATTGGCCCAACCCAGTTGCAGGACCTTGCACTTGGCCTTGTTGGACTTCATGAGGTTCACAAAGGCCCACCTTCCAAGCCTCTCAAGGTCCCTCCAGATGGCATCCCTTCTCTCCAGTGTGTTGACCACACCACACAGCTTGGTGCCATCGGCATATTTAATGAGAATGCACTCAATCCCACTGTCCATGTTGCCGACAGAGATGTTAAACAACATTGGCCCCAATACCACCTCCTGAGTAATGCTACATATCACTGGTCTTCACTTGGACATCGAGCCGTTTACCACAACTCTTTGAGCGTGACCATCCAGCCAATTCCTTATCCACCAAATAGTCCCCCCATCAAATCCATGTTTCCAGTTTAGAGACAAAAATGTCATAAGGGACATTGCCAAATACTTTACACAAGTCCAGGTAGATTACATGAGTTGCTCTTCCCTTATCCACCATGTCTGTAATCCTGTCGTAGACAGCCACGAAATTTGTCAGGCACAATTTGCCCTTAGTGAAGCCATGTTGGTGGTCACCAGTCACCTCCTTATTTTCCATGTGCCTTGGCATAGTTTGCAGGAGGAGCTGCTCCATGATCTTGCTGGGCACAGAGGAGAGACAGACTGGCCAGTAGTTCCTCAGGTTTTCCTTTTTTCCAGTTTTAAAAATGGGGATTATATTTCCCCTTTTCTACTCGGTTGGAACCTCAATGGACTGCCACGACTTCTCAAATGTGCTTGAGAGTGGCTTAGCCACTTCATCTGTCAGTTCCTTCAGGACCCTTGGATGCATTTCATCAGGTCACGTGGACTTGAGCATCTTCCATTTCCTTAGGTTGTCTTGAATCTGATCTTCTGTAATGGGCAGTTCTTCATCCTCCCAGCCCCTGCCTTTGCCTTCTGTGACTTGGGAAATGTGGGTGGAGCACTTTCCCCTATTCTAAGTTGGAAATCCATGCTTTATCACTGGGTATTGTTTGTGCTCACTACCTCCTACCACTGGCATTTTCAGTGAAGACTAGCACAAACCCCAAACACTGAACATTAAGCTGTTCTTGGCATCATTTTTTGGTAGCTTTCACTCAGCTGAGAAGCAGATCAGAAATTCTCTCCCTTCCTACCGTAGGCATAGAATAATATTTGTTACTTTTCCTCTTGCAAGCTACTTCACAGGCTGTGCTTTTTTTTTTTTTTTTGTCACTGGAAACTTGCATTTTTTTCCTGTGTTTGAAGTCAGCTCATGAGTTAACCAAGTTGGCCACGTACCACATTCTTGTCCTTACTCTCTGCTGGGATACTTTGCGTTATTGTAATATCATTTTCTCAGAGAAACTGCCAGCTCTCTTCATTCCTTTTCCATTAGAATCGCATCCTTGGAGACTGCATTTATCACTGAGTTTGTACAAGGAACATGAACATTGAAGCATCAGTTTCACAACCTAGCAAAAAGCTCCGGTAATAGACAATGCAGGAGGAGCATATTGCACATAGCAGGCTGAGGGATGCTTAAGGGAAGAGTAAATGAGGACAGGAAAGGTAATTTCAGCAGGCCTCCAATGTTATATATACATACTCCAATCCTATATATCATGTGTTATAGATATAGTAAAGACAGAGGTGCCAGAATTAGATTTTTTTTGGTTTTCCTAAGAGTGAGGACATGTGTCTAGACACATATCAGTATAGCTCTGGTGCTTATACCATCAGATCTGGAACCTGACAGAAGCCTACTCACAACATCTGGCCCATTACAATAAAATTTAAAGAATAATGATAAAAATATTTTCAAAGCTCAGTACTTCTACAAGTGCTGAGTTCTAGTGTCAGTCTCCACATTCTCCACTACATTATTCTCTTTGTATTTTACCACCAGATCCATGAAGTTACTGAAAAATCCTGTTTTGCTTTCAAACCTTCATTTTGTTTAGTGCTTTTACCGCACCAAACGCTGACATGCTCAGCTGTCAACAGCTGTTAACGGCTGTTAAATCAGGATTTTGCAGAACCAAGCAGTAGTCTGGATCAGGATTTTATAAACTTCAAAAAGAAGAGGTTTCAGTTCAAAGTCTCTGAGGTTACATAGGGAAAATGTCTTAAGGCAGGGGCATATCAAGCTGACAGTTTGGGTGTGTAGAAGTTGCTTTTGCACTATCTTCCACTCAGTCTGTGGAACAATTGATTGCAACAGGACCCAGTGAAGCCAGGTAGACGTTTATGTTTCTTTTATCATTGCAGAGCTTTCTCGTGATTATACATTTCTGACTAGTCTGACCATCACAGCGTCACACCAGCAAAGGGAATTTGGTCTTTCCTGCTGTGTGCCATATTTCTCATACCTGAGCTATCACACGTCCAAGGATTGTACATACTGTCTTTACAATAGTATCATGCTGACCAGACACACAGACTTGCAGCAGCAGTTAAGAACAAACAGACTCCCCTACCGGGTAGGCTTAAGATAGTGTATAAAGAAGGCTTAAAGCCCTACAGGTTGGTCTGGACAGAAAGTTGTGAATTATTTATGTCATTAAAGCTGTGCACTTGCAAAAAGAATATAAATTACCCAAAATATTTAAAAGCAAAACTGATATATTTTTTTTATTCAGCTTAGCAGTCTGACAGTTTGGAAAGGAAAAAGAAAACAGAAAATTTTGTCCAGCACAGAGAAGCTACAAAATATATTTGAAAGCAAAAGAAGGGGCTCAGCCCTTCTCTAAATAGCAACCACTGTTTAGTGGCATGAGCTGACACAGAAGCAGGATCAGTACAAACTTTCCATGACAAAGAAGGTAGACCAGAGCTTATGCCCAGTGCCTACAATTGGTTGACAACAATCATTCCTCCCTCCTGCACCAAACATGGGATGGTCTTTAGAACACTATGCATCAGCTTGTGGCATCTTCAGGTCCTATGTGGAAGCAAGCCTAACCCTCTGCTGAAATGCATGCATTGAACAGTTAGCAATGTTCAAGATGGTTTGGACATTAAATGCTCATGTTCTGCCTTTTCAAATCACCTCCATCATCATCATTTAATCCCTGGAACATTTATAACTTTTCAGCTCTAGTAATGTCTTATTGTTTTGACATGCCCTCCCATCCATCATGTCTTTGCATCTGACAGTTTTTCAGGGCAAGCAGGATTACCTGCTTTCAGGCAGTCCTGCTCACAGGAGTACCTTCATCATCATCTGAGTGCCCGTTATCCACTCAAATGAGCATGTTTTCCAGAGTCTGACATTGTGCTCCTTTGCTGCCAATATCACTGGCATTATCTGTCCTCTCATAGAATGTACTTCATCTGCTAACACCTCCCATTTCTGCAATAGGTATGGGACCAGCCCACCTCACCATCAAATTAGGCAGAAACAGTTACTTAAAATTTATTACTGGTGGTCACAGGTCCAGTACAGCACACTATGGGACATTTGTATTCTGTACACTTAGCACTGTGCTTTTCTTACTACAACTTGATTTTCAGGGAGCTTACTAACCTAATTGTAATTTACAGACCAAATTTTTCAACTTTACAAAAATATCATGTCTTTGTTTTTCTCCAGTAAAATATAAAGTTAATTTAGACTTCAGGGTAATAAAGTAACTTCCGATATCAGCATATTCCTGGTTTATTTACTTACACATAATATGCTAAGGACTACATTTTCTCCTGCTTGCTTTTCTGAAAAGGTAAAAATCCTAGCATGATAACTGCATTGTGTTCATGCCACAACATCAAAAATAATTTATTTGCCTAAAATTCTGCTTTAACACTTTTGGACTGGAGACTCAGAAATGACAACTGTAATTAAAGCTTTGCTTTAAAATACCTCCCAGAACTTATTGGTAGTGAGAAGTGCTTCCCCTACTGTCTGAGTGTTCTGACAGCTGTGCTCAGTGAAATCAGGTTAGTTTTCTCTTAGCAAGTGCAAAAATAAAGATTTCTACTTTTGTTGGAAGTGTAACAAGCTAGTAAAAATAACACTGGGCACAAACCCGAACTATTTGAAAGGAGCACATAACAATCATTTAGTGTCACAAAAAAAAAAATATTTGTATTTTACGTACACTATTTCACTGTCTGTGATACTTATCCATCCCAGCTACCTTTTTTAGGTTTAACATACTGTAATTTCATAATGTGTATCTGTATCTTTGATAAAGTAACTAACAGATCTGGGGGACAAAAGGTGTTCAGTATGCTGAACCTACCTAGGTTGCAGCAAAATCTTTGATAAATGCCACATGAAAAATTCTTAATGAACATGGATGGAGAGAATAAAGGAAGCTGCAAAAATAAGTAAAGAAGGTTTTGCAAAGCAGGGGTTACTCAACAAAGAGTACCAGTGGAGGAATGGTTTTGGGACTTAATGAGTATTTGCACTAATAAACTTTGGCACAAAAAGGACTATGCTAACGAAATTTGTCACTGAAGCAAATCTGAGAGGCATTATCAATAGCAAAGCAGATCAAGATAAACACTGAGGAAGCAATGGATGACCTTGAGGACTTAGACTACAATTTGAATGACATTCTGCAGCAGAAAAAAAACCCCAAGGGACTAAACCCAAGGATTCGTGCTATAAAATCAGTTTAAAACACAAAAGGAGAGAAGGATCAGGGGCTTTGCCAGGTACAGCATGATTACAATGGGATGCACCTGCAAAAAGGTATACTAGATAAACTATTCCAGTAGATCTAGGTAAATATTAAAGCCATTATACAAGGTCTTTACAAGTACCACAGGGGATATTGCATTGCACTTGGCTGAAGAGGAGTGTTCAGGCCAAACAAGTGAACAGAAAGGCTGCTAGGATGATCAGGCAAACAGACATCCCATTAATTTTGGAGCAGACTGGCTGGTTTAGTGGAGCCATAAGTATTCTCCACAAAATACCAGACTAACCACAACAAAAAACAAACTCTGAAAGAGGAAGGTGTATTGCAATGGACAATTTTGGAATAAGTCCCATTTGGTTGAATATTAAACAATTTTTAGCCTTAAGAAGGCAATTCCGGAACAAACCTCCTAAAAATCAAGAGAAGGAAGCCAAAAAATACCTATTCCAAAAGTGTCAGGGTAAATTCACATGTGGGGTCATCTTCTGTACATTCATGACATAGCAGAGAACTACATCCACTGACATGGCCAATGGGTCAGAAGCTGGTGGTGGATGAAGAACTGTCCTCTGCTTTTCTCCCAGTATAATCACGCTTGGTCTTCTTCCTAGGAAACCATTTCTCACCGAAGTATATCTCCACAGATATAGCTTAGAGTCCTGGAAATTAATAGAAGTCACTCCCAAGGAAAAAACACAGGTCCCATTACCATAAATTGGATCATCTCAGACTCCTGTCGCCATTTCAAACCAGAAGCTTCTCACAGATAATTTCCAACCATGATGTTATTTCCTTCTGTGCATGCATATTTATATAATAAGGAGGATGTTTAACTTAAAATCATAGTATGATAGAGTAATTCAGGTTAGAATGACATCACGAAGTTCCTGGTTGAGCCACCTGCTCAAAGCAGAGGTCACTTGGACCTTGCCATATCCTGGCAGCCTCCAAGGATGGGTGCTTGCACTCCACTACCTTTCCGAACCCTTGTTCCAGTCTTTGATCATGGTCAAGATTCTGCTCCCCACCCCACTCCCCACCCCCACCCCCCCCAATATCCAATCAGAAGTCTATTTGATTTTATTATTTTTTATCAATTCCCTTTCTCTTTTTGTTGTGCACATCTGAAATTATTTTGATTACTTTTTCTCCACATTTATTAGCAGAAAAGCCATAGAATCAAAAATAATATTTCTGTGTTGGACAGTTTCTCTTATTATAAACTGATTTTGACTTCTGGTAGTTTTGGAATAGTGGTGTAGGCCCAGAAATCTACTCAATTCATCATGCAATGTTATCATACAGAAGTGTGCTGGTTTTGGCTGGAGTACAGTTAATTTTCTTCAAAGTAACTGGTATGAGGCTGTGATTAGGATTTGTGCTGAACACAGTGCTGATAACACAGGGATGCTTTAGCTGTTGCTGAGTGGGGCTGACACAGAGCCAGGGACTTTGCTGCCCCTCACCCCACCCCACCAGCGAGGGGGCAGGGGGGGCACAGGGAGCTGGGAGGGGACACAGCCGGGACAGCTGACCCCCACTGACCAAAGGGATTTCCCACACCGTATGGCGTCATGGCCAGCGTATAAAGCGGGGGGAAGAAGACAGAGGGAGTGCATGTTCAGAATTATGACACTTCTCTTCCCAAGTAACAGTTACACGTGATGGAGTCCTGCTTTCCTGGAGGTGGCTCAGCACCTGCCTGCCCATGGGAATGGTGAATGAATTCCTGGTTTTGCTTTGCTTGTGCACCCAGGTTTTGCTTTACTTATTAAACTGTCTTTATCTCAGCCCAGGAGTTTTCTGACTTTTACTCTTCAGATCCTCTCCCCCATCCTGCTGCAAGGGGAGAGAGTGAGCAGTTGTGAGGGCTTGGTTGCCAGCTGGGGTTAAACCACAACAAAATGATTCAAAAGAATGTTTTGGTTTTGCAGGTGGCCTTAATTCCTTTCAGCTGGTTCAGTTTTGTGTTTAGTATAAGTGGTACAGTATAAATATCCTTTTCTTAATAAATTGTACAGAAAAATAACAAATTAGGTATATATTTACCCCTATGTTTTTTAGTTTTAGGCCTCCAAAACTAGGAAGAGATGTGGCAAGTATGGTAGAGGTGAACATTTGGGTTATTGAACAATCACTTTATTCAATTTTATTTGATAAATTAATTCAGATGTTCAACCCAGAACAATTCCTAAATAGCAGCATTCACAGAAAATGAGATTGCCCCATCACAAAAAGGCCACATTGAATGACTGCTGCAGGCTACTTAAATTCTTCATCCAGTGAATCAGAAAGCATTTTTGTCTTTGTGATACAATCTCCTCATGACATCGTTGACATTTACAAGTTGTGAATTTCTGCCAGGCTTACCTGAGTTGCTCTGTAAAGGATATTGTGTAATTATTGTCATTCCTTCAACTTACAGTTATGAGTTTGTCCTCAATGGACATGTAAAAATTCCTTTAGATAATCTTCACTTTCATTTGAAGATCACAGTATAAACTTACTCAAAAAAATGAGAAAATACTATTTAGAGGAATGAGTTTCCTCTTTTGAAATGGAAGAGAAATTGTGAATCGAACAGAAAATAAATGTTTAATCTGATTACTGAAGTCAAAATACAAAAGGATAGGAGTGGGTGGAGGTAAAGACAGGAGAGGTTAACAGCTCTTATAGGTCACCATTGGGCCCCCTTTGAAGGAGTAAGGCTCTGGAGAGTCATTTCCTCCCTAAAATCTGAGAACAGTTTGGAAGAAAAAAGAAATAAATTTGACTGAGAAAAATTGGAATAAACGTCAAATCTGAGCAGTCAGAAGCTGTAGAAGGAGCATGGTCCTCTTATTCCTTAGAATGGATGAGAAGTAATCTAAGAATATTTTTTCCAGTGCCTTGAGCCTTGGAGATCTTTTCCTTTGAATTGAACCCCTCCACATCTGGCAAAGACCCTTTTACAGAATGAGATAAAGATTATTTTTTTTTTAATCTTACCCATTAGTCCTTAGAATGAAGCTGCCACAGACTTCTTCTGCTGAAGGATTTTTTCCTTTTCTTAGGACCGGCACAAGAAAAAAAAATCTTTTGTTTGAAGAGTAACAGATACGCAAGCAAGGCCACAATAAACTCCTGCATAGTTAGCCAGAGCAGGAGTGAAAGACAGACATCTAGGAATTGGAATCAGATATCTTGTGAAGGTTTAGTGACATCTGGCTAAATCTGAAATTGGGTTTTCCAGTATCTCCCTGCTCTTACTTCCTCTGTCAACGGTTAGATTTTATCTGAATTCACATATAGCTCATTGATTCACTGTTAATGTCAGTTGTTGCTTTGCTAATCCTAGAACTCCAATTTTGCAGCTCCATTGTGTGCTGCCCTTTTCCTGGTCACTGAATCTCAAGTTCACTCAGAAGCTTTCAGTCCTGAAAGTGAAATAAATATGTTCTGCATCTGAAAAGGTGAGTGGCAGAAAGAGGAATGACCTTTGGCCAACACACCTTCTATAATCCCATTAATAAAAACCCAGAAGACATAAAAGAAAAGCTTTGCACTGATCTGCATGAAAGTATGTCCTCAACCACGTGAAAGAAGTTTTTTCTTCCAGTTTTCATAGATGCATGCAAAGCTACTATAAACTTCACACCAGGAGCATAGAAAAATTAAAAATATTCTGACCTTTCTCCAGGTGTCAGTGCACCAGTGAGAGCGCAGCCCCATCTGACAAGCATAATAAACAAAAAATCTTAAGTATGCATCACCACCCAGCAATCTACCCAAAGTTGTGCATAACAAGAAATGTTGCCTTTACCCAGACCAACAGGGAAGATAACTTTCAAAGGCAAGAACCATTTGTGAGACATACCTTATTTGCAGCTGTTTTCTATTTAAAACCACAAGGACTCTCGCTTGAACGATGCCAGAGCTATGATAATATTGCAATCATGCTGTTTTTTCTTTTCTTCCGGAGAATGCTGTTTAAAAAACAAACACAAACCAACCCACAAAGCGACTCCAGACCTCAGATTAAAACGTCTTTTTATGGTAGAAGATAATAATTAATGTTGTCAGCCACAGACCTTGATAAAGCAGATAGAAGTGATAGGACCTTTAATTCATGTTAATTAATAAGTAATGGGAAGTGTTTCAATTCATAATAACTGGAAACAATAGGAAGCCACTATCCAAAGTAGTAGTTTGCATAGGAAAGCTAAGGGGTAGTCTCTGGGCATTCGGCTTCCTTTCAGGTGCAGGTCCCAATGCACACTTGCCCACTAGTCAAGGTGCACACATGACTGGGTGCAAGTTTGAGTAGAGCTCCAGATTCAGTGGCAGACCCCCATTTTTTATCTTAAGGACAGAGAAGGGAAGGAACTGAGCTGTAGTCCCTTCTACCAGGACATATCCAGAGCAAGATTTTGTTTCTCAGTATGATACGTGACATTTGTCTGACCAAGTTATACAACTCTGATCTGATTATTTAAATTATCTTTATAGGTTATAGGGAAAAATAAACATTTTTAAAGAGTGCTTCATTTCATTCTAAAGTAAATATATACAATAAAACAAATGGATTGCCTTCTAGAAATACCTGTTTCTGTAAATTGCAAAGGGATCCTAGGTTTACTAATCAGGTGTAGCCTTCTAAAGTTAGGCCAGATGAGTCCCTTTTTTGACTCAAGCTACAGTCCAGCACCTACAAGTCCATAGGTCCATCACTTGATATAGTGAAGTTTATTCTTAATTTTACAAGCAGGAATGAGTAGTTGCTTATAGGCTGTGTGACTGACAGCAGCTATGGTGGTATTTGAGAGACAGAAAGCCAGCAGGAAGGAAGGTCAGTAGTCCTGCACTGACAATGAAAACAGAAAGGTCTCTGAGGCAGAGTTGACTGGAAAGATAAGTGCAGACTGTGGGAGGAAGAACCGCTTACCAAACACACCAAGTGAAAAAAGGAGGCTGAACTTTCTTCTCCTTTCCCTTCTTCCCCTTCAGAGACGTTCAGGAAAACAAAACAAAACAAAACAAAACAAAAAAAAAAACAAAAAACCACCAAAACCACCTTTGTATGCAAATAAACAGGATGACACTTCAAAAATACCTGACTAATAACAATATTTTTTTTCCTGAGAAATAGTCCAGAAAAGGCCTAAGTATTAGCTAAGCCAAGCCCACAGGCCAAGGTCAAGTAATATCACAGGCACTGGCCTTGGGTGCTCAAATTTTCCATGCTAAAGTGCTGACTCAGGTACAATATTCCTGCAGAAGGTTCCAGCTAGAAAAAAAATCCATTGTTTCCCAGGGAAAAGGCACTGTCTCTGACCAAATTAAAAAAAAACATTTATTTCTCTGAGCAGCCCAGAATCCCCATGTTTTGGTATATCTGCAAATGTGTATCTTGATCAATGATGTTCTTGTACATCTGAATGGGGATCTTCAGCCTGATAAAATGGGCTTAAGAGCAAGGGAGGGAAAGACGATAATCTGTGTAAAAGGAAACTGAGAGACAGATGGTTAAGGGAAACACTGAATTGTTTTCTGGGTTTCTGAATTGGTGCTCAAGGGTCTGATTTGCAGAGATACTAATCCTTCACAGCTGCACTGAGAGGTACTGGGAGCTATTCTTGACCATACTGGATACTATATAGTGCTAAGTACTCTGTTGGGGGAAAAAAAGTAAAAAAAAAAAAAGAAAAAAGGAAAAGGCCTCAAGGCCTCTAATAATTCAACACAAATTAGTGGAAACTTGGTCCTTGCCTATTTTATGCAGCAGATCTTCAACTGTGACATTGGGAAATAACCTCCCTCCATGAAGTTACTGTGGGAATAAATTCATATTTCTGAAGCCCATGGATACCACAGCAACGACTGCAGTAGCCAAGATGATGAGAGGATTAATATTCCTGTATTCACAGAAGGATTTGAGGAACTGGCTGAGGCATGAGTCCTATAAGAGAGGGAGAAGCCACATGTATATAAAACCCATAGTGCAATCTTAATTCTGGTGTTTTCTGGCTTTTAAGTGGTAGGCTTCACAGCCTTGGAAATATTCTTTCCTGTTGTGGGGTCTTGTCTGTAATAAATACGGGAAGAAAGAGAGGTTAAAATGTACATAATTCCTCTGAAAGCAGGCTTTGCGTTCCCTTCCCTTTGTCTCTGGAGTGATGTCCCTAATGCTTATGTAAATCTAATAAAAGGAGAGAAAACTTGGCTCATATCATTCACTGCAGAAAACATAATTATGTATTTATATAGCACAAAATATGAATTATTTACCTGATGGACCACAGTGGCCTCTGAAGAACAATGCTATCTGTCTTACTAACACATTTTGAACCCATGCATGGGAGGAAAAACAACAAAAATTGTACAAAATTTTAATCCAGTGCTTGTAAATTTACCATACATCAAAATAAACATATAGAAACCTTTGATTTTCTTTTAAAAAAAAACAAACTCATTAGGTTTTTCTAGATATAGTACAACATTCCAAATACTCATGGACACCGAGGTTTTAAATTTACTTGAAATCTATCTTTCCAGGATATTTTTTTCCCCACAGATACCTTCAGCATAAATATTTCTATTCCAAAAGTGTGCATTTTTACTTTTAACATTCCCCTGATGCATAATAAATGCACAATGTTATAGATCTCCATCAGTTCTAAAATTGTCCTAGTCAGAACATGTGTGATTAAAATTAACCAAGTTTTTAATCTAATTCAAGCATTAGTTGTTCAGCATATTTCTGTGGGTTTTGTCTTATGATTACAAGAGATTCAATAGGCCTTGGCTTCAGTGTATACCATCTATGTAGCTAGCTAAAAGTGAACAATTCAGCTTATTAATTACTTCAGGTTTATTGGTAGGATATAGTATGTTTTCAAAACTTAGGCTCTTAAAGACATAGTTGTTAATTTGATGACTGTATAACTTAGAAATAATTGTGCCATACTTTAAAAGAAAAACTTCCCATACTTGAAGGGAAACTGCAGCTTTGTATAAACATTTTAAATGGTGCAAATAAGAAAGCAATAAATTCATAGAATCATAACATGGTTTGGGTTGGAAGGGAACTTAAAACATCATGTAGTTCCAGCCCCCGCCATGGGCAGGAACACCTTCCACTAGACCAGGTTGCTCACAGCCCCATCCAGCCTGGCCTTGAGCCACGCCAGGGATGGGGCAGCCACAACTTTTCTGGCAATCTGTGCCAGTGTCTCACCACCCTCACAGTAAAGAGTTTCTTCCTCATATCAAATCTAAATCTACCCTCTTTCAGTTTAAAACCATTATCCCCTTGTCTTGTCACTACAGGTCCTCGTAATAAGTCCCTCTCCAGCTTTCCTGTAGGCCCCTTTAGGTACTGGAAGCTGCTGTACAGTCTCCCCAGACCCTTCTCCTCTCCAGGCTGAACAACCCCAACCCTCTCAGCCTGGCTTCACAGAAGAGGTGCTCCAGCCTCTGATCATCTTTGTGGCCTCCTCTGGGGCTTCAGAGCTGAACACAGTAATTCAATGAGAGTATAGTCAATTAGGGCCTGCCAGAAAAAGTTCTGGAGGCTGGTTTTCCCTTATCCATATTGTTTTTACAACATTACCGCTTGAAGCTTGACTCACAACTCAACTCAAGATTTATTTTCCAATATATCAAACAAGTTACCAGGGTAGTAAGAGGTACATAAAGATAACAAGGGCAATTATCATGTAGGACAAACAAAACAAACCATAAAGAAAGTCATAGCTAATGCCAGAGCTCATAGGATGAAGTGTTTTATTCTTTTTAATAAATTTCATATTTGTAGCAAATCTTATAAAATACTGAATTGTTGACAGAGACGATAGAGCTGCAGAATGCAAGGGAATTAGTATATTAACAGAATGACTGAGTTGGAGAAGAGAGGAAAATTATAATAGAAATATTATATATATATATATATAAATGTATATACTTTTTTATATACACACACACACATACATCTATAAGAAAAAACCAGAATTTATCAGAAAATGAAGCCAAGATCAACTTTGTTAACATGTTACTGATTTGCAGCAAGTGAAAATGGCTAGATTCAGAGGAAGTGTTGAGTAACATCTGTAAATTCTAGTACTTCCCAGACAGGTCCTCCGAAATTGTTGAGATTCAAAAATAATATATAAATAAAAGATAAAGAATGTAAGGCCAATAAAACACCTTGATGTCGTTACCTGATAAGGAATGCGCCCTACTGGGACTTGTTTTATTCCCTTAGCTGCTACTGGTCTGCTGCCTACCATAGGCAAATCACTTCAATCGTCCCCACTTCAGCTTCCCCATCAGTAAATCAGAACTGGCTCGTCACCTATTTTACAGTGTTCTAATTTCTAATGACAGGATTCTGAGCTGGGAGCTCAGCACCACTATAAATATGAGATTTTGGAGTACAAAAATATAATGCTTTAAATGGAATTACAAAATATAATCAACCCTCAAGCTTGGTATTATGTGATAAAGGGTAATGAAAATGTGTAACAAATTATCTGGTTTATCCTGTCTTATATCATAATTATGTTTCTTAAAGTATGCTACAAAACTCAAGGATGGTTTTCTTACCATTGAAACCATAAAGCTCTAGTGGGGATTTTTTTTGTTTTTATTCAAGCCAAGAAAATATATTCTATTATGAAAGTCCATGAGTATTCCTTGAACAGGCTGTGTAGCACTGTGGAACACTATGAACTGTGAGCAAAGAGGAGCTACAAATTGTTGAATGCTATTTAAGAGTACACCAAAGTACTCTTTGTACATATCAAGATATGGCTTGATAGTAGCAGAGTGTAATCAGGCAAATAATAATAATTCCTTTGGTGCTAGTTTGGGTATGCAATCCCATGCCTTGAATCATGTGAAGTTTTTCACCAAACCTTGGTTATACAAAGTTAATGTTAAGCAAAATAATCTCAGGACACTTAATTAGTTTATGACTGCTCTACTGAATAGTGTCTACTCTATCATTAAGGAAAGAAATGGAAAAAGCAAGACATGCAGAATAAATACTGGTTATCCCACTTACAATCTCTTCTCCATTTTCTTCTATACACAGTCTCTTAAAAGTGGATAGGAGCTTAACCTTTAGACACGTGAAAAACAAAGCACACCCCCTATATAACTAATGCAGAAGACTCATACCCATTCTAACAGCAGGCAACTAAATATATGGAATAAAAGAATCCATTGAGTGATATAAAATTCCAGGACTTCCCTTCACTCAGGAAGTTCCTAAATTGTGTTTCTGAAGGTTAGACAGTTCCTCTGGGGAACTCTTCTTATGTTGTTCTTAAAGACTTTATGGATCAGCTTTTGGCCTCTCTTTACATATGATTTTGAACATGTATCTACCATCAAAATAAATAGTTGTTGCTCATATTTGAGCAATAGATGGTTAGTTGCCTGCTCCAGAGAACAAGTGCAATTATGTCCTCTCTCTGTACAGTAGCCTTAAAACATGGAGTACATTCAGAAGAGTGAAATGGACAAACTGCATTAGACAACTCATGAATGCAATAATAGAACTACTGTGGACAATAGAGATTAGATAAAGGTTAAAGTCAAGTCCACTGCTCACACCTTACCCACCAGTCCTCTCACATCATAGAAGGAAATATATTCAGTCAGACAAAATTTAACCGTCATAAATGCATGCTAATTGTTCCCAGTCACCTTCTAGTCTTTCATGTGAGGATTGTCACCATAAACCTTCCAAGTACATGAGATGAAGCTGACCATCCTGCAGTTCCCCAGGTCCTTTTTCCTGGACATCCTGAAGATGGGTCTGTTGTTTGCTATTTCAAGTCATCAGGTACCTCTCTCAATCGTTATGATGTTTGAAAGATGAAAAAAGAGTAGTAATGAAATTACATCGACAGTGTCCTTCAGCTCCCTTAGATGAATCCAGCCTGGTAACAGAGACTTGTGTAGGTGGTGCTTAAGCAGCCCTTAATATTACTCTATCATAGGCAATGCTTCAGTTCCTTAGACTATACCACCAGGCTCACAAGCCCATAAATTGAGGTGACAAAACCACTGAGTGTCTTGGCCTTTTCTATGTCTTCTGCCAATACGGTCTCTGTCCCACTAAAGAGCAAATCAACATGTTCTTTAGCCTCCCGTTCACTGCCAATGTGCCTATAGAAACTCTCCTTGTTGCTCTTCAGATCACTTGCTACTTTCAATTCCAGGTGAGCTTTGACCTTCCTAACTCTATTTCTGTACCCTGAGGATTATTTTTTTTTTTAAATATTCCTCCTGAACAGACCATCTTCTGTATACATGTGTGTATGTATATGTTTGAGCTCAAACAGATCTTCTCCCTTCTGCCAAGCTGGACTTTTGCTGTACCTGCTTGACTTCCCACACACTGTAATGGAGCTCAAGATAAGTTATCCTTGAAGATTAGCCTGGTCTCCTTTGTTCCTCTCCCCTTTAGAATAGTATAGCACAATATCATGTCAATCACATACCAAATCGAGCTAAGATTCATGCTCTTAAGTTCAGAACCTTTACGTTCGTACTCACTTTATTCCCTTCCCTCAGGATCTAAAACTGACAGCATGATGTCAGTACAATCAGGGCTGCCTCTGATCTTCTCAGTCTTAATTCTTCCTTATTGTGACCTACGAGTCCATCAGAAAACATGTTCTAGTCAGCCCATTCAACATCTGAGCAAAAACTAGTACACACTCCAGAAATCTAGATTTCTGGCATCCCAATATGTTGCTTTCCAGAAGATGATAGAGTAGCTAATATTCCCCATGAACCAAGGGCTGCAGTCACAAAACTTCTCCTGCTTGTTCACAGAAGACTTAATTTGCCTCCTCTTTATCTTGATCAGGTGGTCTGCAGCAGACACCTACCATGATGCCCTCTTGTTGGCCTCCCCTTTGAACTTGACTCAGAAGCTCCATGCACCTGAGCTGCTGCTTTTTGGAAATCCAAGACCTTGCCCTTTGTCTCCTTTGCCAGTCTTTCCTAAAAAGACTCTACACACCTGTCACAGCAAACTACTCCACCATAGCTCCATAATCCCAGATATATCATAGCCCCGCAGCTACTCAGGAACTTAAAATTCCTTCCATGTCTTTCCCATACTTCATGCACATATGTAAAGGCATTTCAAGTGGGCTTCTGCTCACCTCATTTTCTCCAGAATATAAGAGACTACCAAGTCATGCCTTCCCATGCACAATTTTCCTGCTGTTCTCCTACTTAAGCTTTTATGTCTGTCTTCCAGCAAAGTTAATTTAAGCTCTCCTCAGAAAACTAACAAGCCTGTTGGCAGTTGTTCTTGCCACAATTCATCAGGTGGATTCTGCCTTTTCCCAGCAACACTCCTTTTTTTGAGAGGATTCCACAGTTAAGAAGCCAAACAGATCTTCTGGCAACATCAGCTATGAAAGGAAGAGCTAATCTATACCTGGGCTTCTATGCCCTTCATCTATCCCTAAAAAACCCTAAGTCACTCTTGAACTTGTCAGGGTCTCCAGTGGTGGTGCCATGGTGCCCATATGGCAAAACAGCAAAGAGCAGCAGTCTAGGTGCCAGACAGAATGCTGAGTCAAGTGTACCTTTCTTCTGATCAAGTTAATTAATCTGTTATTCTTGCCATATATCACTGAAGAAATGTTTTTATAGAATACCACAAGCAGACATTACAATGGCAGCTCCAGCTATTCCAAAGCTATTCCAAAATCCTCCAAAGAATAGCTTTTTTTTTTCCTGAGACATTTCTCGGGTGGATCTTAAGGTTTTTAGGCCTTTTTCCTTTTCAGAAGTGAATACATTTGATAAGAATAACTGCCAGCCTTCTGCCTCAGTGTAGTATTTAAGGGCAATCCTTTTACTTGGGTCTAATCCAATGGCCACTTTCATCATTCAAGATAGTTTTAAATTCACATTCCTATTTTCATATTCCTATATTCTCTTGGCATCAATTTTTAGAGGGTCATTCCAGCCTTCGGCCTTGCTCAGGTGGTCTTCCTCAGAGCTGCACTTTTCAACTTCCTTTCATAAGTGACCCTGCCAGGATCTTGTACATGAATCTTGGCTTGTTACCATTTTTTTTCTAGTACCTGGTACAGCAATTTCCAGCAATGGCTTAGGCCTGGGTACAGTGAGCAAGAACAGGGCGATTCAGCACTACATGCCATAGTTCCTCAGTAACTAAGTTGAGCAATCTTGTAAGGCAGGACAGAACTTTTTCCTGAGACATTTCTCGGGTGGATCTTAAGGTTTTTAGGCCTTTTTCCTTTTCAGAATTGAATACATTTGATAAGAATAACTGCCAGCCTTCTGCCTTAGTGTAGTATTTAAGGGCAATCCTTTTACTTGGGTCTAATCCAATGGCCACTTTCATCATTCAAGATAGTTTTAAATTCACATTCCTATTTTCACTGAATTTTCTCCAAAGAATAGCTTTTATCACCGGTAAATACGGAATAGAATCATAGTTAACCTTTGCTTGAAGTGCTGTAATTTTATTTATTTATTTACTTTTATCTTAGTTATACTAATGCTTAGCAAAAGCTAAGCAAATCCTGATTTCTCAGTTAATGTGTTTTTACTTTAAAACAAGAATTAATCATTTAGTGTTCAGTCCCACAAGACTGAGGATGAACATCTGCTGATAACCATCGCTGAGCTACTCAGCTGCTGCTGATTGTGTTGCTATCACACTCAGAGCCTGATAAACTGAAGCAGATTATTTAGATCCTAAACTCTTTGCAGTAGGGATTATGTCTACTTTCTCCAACACCACATGTATTACAGCAGAGAGCTGACTGGTAGCATTTAACAAATGCTGAGAAAAAGGACTGCTCGTTAAGGCAGGGGAGAAACTGGATCCATTTTACACTACAGGGCTTTGCAACAGCTGTTTATAAGAGATGCTGATCCGTAAAGATCATCCCTGTCTGGCCACGGGAGAACAACTGATGATACCTGTCCCCTGGGAAGTGTGCAGGGCAGTGTCCCTTCAAGTATCTCCAGTAACTCCCACATAAGCTACTAGCCCATTTAGATGTTTTCCTCCTCAAAAAATTAATCTCAGCTCCCAACAGCCACTGTCAAAGGAAAAAGAACAAAAACAGAAAAACATAATCAAAACCCAGCAACCAAAACAAGCTCTGCTTCTTCCCATGAGCATTCCTAACCTTTTCAGGCATTGTCAAGCAATATCGATGTTGTATAAGTTTCCTTTTCCTTCATCTCACGCCCTGTTGCCATCCCACTACACCATATCCCCAACTCACCGTTCATTTCATCCATGACACATCTGCTTGGGAACCTGGGATGCAGGATTTGGCCTGCCTATATAAATGCAGCCAGGCAAGCTGCAAACACCCAAGATTATGCTCAGCAGCTTATTGGCCCACTGTCCCAATTCAAAAGGTTACCTTGAGGCAAACAGCTTTGTGCAAATATGGCCATGAGGCAAAGGCAGATTGAGTGTGTCTGTTCCCATCTATGCAGATATGCCCTGAGAGAGCCCTCGTCTGCGTTAGACTCTCTTCCAGGAGCAAGAGTAATAGGGCTGTGCAGGATCTCAGATTTTCATTTCATGGGAAGGCTCGTGACAGTGAAAGCTGTATCGATTCATGTTCTTAATGAAAACAAAGGTAATTCAGTATTCCCATAAAAATGAAGAAAGTACTAGTAAAAATTCACTCAGAAGCCTGCACTCTGAAAAAGATGATTTTTGATTTAACTTCTGTTCTTAAAGTATAACGTTTGTAATACAAGAATATATCTTCAAAGAAAATGCATCCTGGAGAAAAACCAAAACAAACGAAAAAACACCAACAAAAAAAAAGCCTCAAACCCACTTACTTTGTTACATTTTGAAAACATTTTTACCTCAGTTCCTGGGGAAAGAGTTCGTTTTGATCAAAAGTTAATTTTCTGATGACAAAAAATGTTCTGTTGCAAATCCTAGAGCAACTACTGAAATCCTTAAAATAGCTGCCCCATTCATCAGCTGTATTCACCAGACTATGCCAGACATACTGAGTTTGATCTCTGCTAGTGTAAATTGATTTAGTTCTACTGGTTTCCAATGTGTTTCTGATGCTTCCTATAAAGGCTGCTTCTGAGCCCCCATGCTGAATGTCATCCTATGATTAGCAGTGCTCTGTTAATATGGGGAATAAAAGTTCGTCCTCTGCGTTTACTACAGGCAATGAAAAGAAAAAAGCATTTCCATAAGATGATTTTGGCTGGGCTTAATAGCCCTGTAAAGGAGCTAATGCCTTCCTCTGAATGTAGGCAGAAGATAGGGTGACCCTGCTTGGACAGGTAAAAAAACAACCTGCTTACAGTGCTCTTTGTACGTGATGCAGAAATATCTCCATGCCAGCTTCTGGAAACCTTTGTTTTTCCAGCCTTTGCAGCGTGAAGTGTGACAGTGACAAGGAAGAAGATGAAGAAGAATTATTAAGGCTGAGCAATCATTCCCTAGGACAGAGCTATCTCTCATAAACAGGTGTGGTTTTAACAAGAGGATGGGGAGCAGAGCTCTATATTAGGCACAGTCAGTGTGCCTTTTGTGCTGTAAGTTATGTTACACAGCAATGGCTTCACGAGTCCTGTTCCATCCAGAGTGTGGATTTGACTGAATTTGACCTTTCTTATTACACAAGTTCTATGGTTTTCTGATTTATTTATTAATAGTCCCATGTATGAGGCAGGTACATGCATATACAAGTGGAAAGATAAGGGATCTTCCTCAAAGAGCTTTTTGGGCCTATTCTGGATAAAGAAGACATAGTGCAATTCATCTTGTATCCAAAGTCTATTTCAAAGTGTCCCATCAATATAAATCCTCTAGGTGTGGAATTAATGAGGATTAGATAAATTTAATAAACTTCAGAAAGTGATAACATTGTTTAGCTTTCTATCTCTTTATAGCAATAATCTCTTTATCCATACTAATAGAAAATGCTAAAGTTTCTATTACCATATATCTCATTCTGAAGCCCTTACAAAGACAAAAAATCCTCTGAAAAGAATGCCAGAGAAAGTAAGAAAGTACTTTGTGACTAGCCCAGTGGGTTACTATTCACTCTAAGCAAAATATACACCATTTATATACCAAAGGTTTTTAAAGTAGTGTATAAATATTACATAAGACTTGTGCTAACTTTCTGTATGGGAATAAAGGAAAAAAAAAATTGTTCCCACAGAATATCTGAGGACATTGATGCAGGAACCCTGAAGATTAAGAACCTTCAAACATTTCTAAAGATATCATATCTTTATTAGTTTTCAGTTCATCCCTGGAGAAGAATTTGACAGTCGTCCTCAATTAGTAAAGTCCAAAATAAATTTGCTTCAATCAACAGAACTAAAAACCTTAATGTGTTCATTAAGAACACAACGAAAGACCTTATCTAAAGAGATCTTCAAGAATTGGAACAGAAAGTTAATTCTGTTGAAGTCTGAAGAAATACTAGCTACTGACAGTAAAATGCATGTGTTTGTTTTTATTTCAGGAACAGTACTTGATTGATCAAGATAAATAAGACACTTATGTGTACATAACGTTTTGCTTACTTGTTATTAATACAGTTAACATTCACCAAAAATATTGGCCTGGACTGTGTTATGAACCCTCTTATCTTCTTTCATTTCACTACTACCTCAAATCTCCCTTCAAATCTTTAATTAACATGAAAAAAGAGCTGATAATTAGGATGATCACCTAGAGGTAAAGCAACTCAGTGAAATTTATTAAAGGCTAAAAGCAAAGTCCTAATCAAAGGAGTGTAATTTCAAATCAGACCTTTAGAAGGTAATTTTCATGGCTTGAATTTGCGAACATTTAGGTAAGTATGTTAGCAAACTTTACACATGCAAATAACACTGTTGAGGGCAATAAAACTAGTCAGAGGTGAAATGTAAGTGTAGGGAAGGTGCAGGAATTGAGCAGTAGAGCTTTAAATGGTGAGGGAGTTCCCTAAGATCTGCCAAAGTCATTAGAGGGCAGCACAACAGCAGCATGTATGTGTGTGACAAGAGGCTGGATGCACACACACACACACACACAGACACACAGAGACAGAGACACCCGCGCAACCCTAAAGTGCCAGCTATTCAGAATGTCTCTAGGTTTCTTCTTATTCTTCTGGCTACACAGAAAGCAAAACTTTTTGCACTGTCAAACTTGTGACTTCCTTCCACTGCTTACACGTACAATCTACACAAGTCAAAATAACAGCAAACCCCTTTTCCCCTGTTGTTCATTTCAGGACCATCAGTGGAAGCTAAAGAAGATGTTCAAAAACTGAAGCTATTTCAAAGGTAGGGGACACGCACACTTCAGTTTGCTTTGTTCTTTTTCAGTGCTGCTGCTTAAACCAAACTTGGGTAACAGCATGACAAGCAGGAATTCTCTGTCTTTCCAAGCTGCATTACCACTGTGCTGCAATCAGGAAGAGTCTGATTTAGACAGTAGAGTGGACAAAAATGTTAAATATGAGAGAAGATTTCATTTTACACTTGCTTCTTTCTGGACTGTGGCAGCCTCTTATTAGACTGTGTTTGACTTAGCAACATGCACAGAATTCTGTTTTCCTCTATTATTCACCGCAGAAAAGTGTTCACACAGCTCACATTCATATTTTCTTTCCTGATGTGCACATCTATGGTTGAAAGCACCACCTTCTGGCCAGTGCACACTGAAATCTGAGCAGCAAGTTGCTGCAGTTTTTATAGCTATCAACTGAAATTCCTCATACATCTTTACCTAATGTATACTACAGAAAATAATACATTTCTGTTAATGCAAGAGCAATAGCTCAATACATGCACTTGCAATACAGAAACTAGTATTAAATAAGTTAGTCCAATGAGCTAAAGATCTGGATATTTTTTTTATGTCACTGTAATATTAGAATTAATAGAGACATGAAAAAACCTGGAGTGAAAGCTCTTAGTGAAGTATCTTGGAAAATATTCATCTTCCTACTTTGGTTCTGGATATTTGGCAAAAATGGTCCATCCCACAATGCGTGAATGTGTCTGCTTATCTTTATGTATGTAAGTATAATTCAAATTAGTAGGATTATTTTCATGTCTAGAGCATATATATGTTATTGGAGCTGGTAACAGATGTTAAAATTGCAGCAGCTGCATTTGCTGTAGCTGTGTATCCTGCCACATTTCCTATAGCTATCATACAATGTGAAAAAGAGACTAACAATTTAAGACCTGTCACAGTATTATAAAAGGTAAAATAAGGAGTTATTTAGCAGAAAAACATGGTGGAGATTAAGGAAATAATTCTGCACTGCTCTGTGACTCATTCAGTTCCTTCCAATTGTTCTCCCTTTACTGCCTTTTTCAACTTTGATATCTCTGTGGACCCAATCAAATCCTCTCACTTATGTTTCTGCTAAAAGAGGATGGATCACACCTCTTCGTTAATTTCCTAGGGAAAAAAATGAAGGAAAAAAGAAACAACCTCTAACTTAATTTAACAAATGTATCTTTTCAATTTCTTATTTATGTAGAGGATATGCCGAACATACTTTCTTAATGGTGGGATATTGATTAGCTGAAGAAAAAAGCTCATTATTTATTCACTCAAACCTCACTGCCCTTATTTCTCTCATCTCACATCTGTCTCATTAAAATTAATAATAGATACACAGACATTCTAGGTTTGCAAAATGTTTTGTAACCAGTTTTTAAGGAGTAATATTCCTGTCTTGAGATATATGAACTCTACAGCCTGTATGTCAAACACCTGGAGCAATATTTTGTCCCCTGTACTCGACAGCAAAAATTCTCAGTGGCTTTAATTGGGGCAGACTTTCATCCATGTGTTTCAAAATGCACAAGCTGACATTGCATGCAGATTTATTACAGAAACTGGACTTTCCAGCTTTTTATAGGCTATAAGCATTTGGGCAGTTTTGTGCAGCACTTCTCACTTTATGCTCCAACTTGCTCATTTTCTAAAGGGAAGCATAGAATGATAAAAATCAAACCAGCAACTGTAGAGCATTAATGAGGAAATAAACACAAGGCACATCCTGAACAATAACTCTTTGTAACCACCTCTGTTAAATCAAGGCAGGACTTCCAGGGAGTTGTATAGTTATACCACTTTGCCGCTAAGCACCTTGTGGCTTGTTAACACTTTTTGTTTGCAGCCTATTTTATGTTCACCTGGTGATATTTACAGTAATATTGTGTCTCAGCTATATGCTGAGAATGACATCAAATGGTATGGAACATCCCTTCGGTCAGTGGGGGTCAGCTGTCCCACCTGTGTCCTCTCCCAGCTCCCTGTGCCCCCCAGCCCCCTCACTGGTGGGGTGGGGTGAGGGGCAGCAAAGCCCTTGGCTCTGTGTCAGCATGTCAGCCCTGCTCAGCAACAGCTAAAGCATCCCTGTGTTATCAGCACTGGTTTTAGCACAAATCCAAAATATAGCCCCATACCAGCTACTATGAAGAAAATTAACTCTACCCCAGCCAAACCCAGCACGTATATTGTAACATCTCCACAGGAGACAGAGACCAACAATGGCAATTACAAATTATCCGACAGACTTACGGGGCAATCCAGGTGAGTATCTTAAATACGGGGTGGTGGAGGCCATTCCGCTTAATTAAAGAGGTCCAGCAAAGGGCTGGCACAGTGAGAGAGACCTGAATCGGGATGAATTGGAAGCGACTAGAAATGCACAATGTTCCTCCTTGGACATACCTCATTTGTGTCAGTGGAAGAAGGTGGGTGGTCCAGCCTGGTAGTACAAGCTCTGAGTGACCCAGGTGCATACAGCTCACCATCACAACGGGTTACAATCCCAGACCTGTTCCTATTCAAGTATATATCTCAGACCCAGACTCACTTTTCCTCCAAATTCACTCCTCTGCCTTTTGTAACAATTGACCAAGCTCAACAACATACTGACAAGTGTATACATCGGATGGCCTATAATTTCTTCCACTTCCCCACAATTTAATATCACCTTCACTTTATGAAGTTTTGCACTTCTCTGCTATAATCATAATGCTCGAGTACTGAAATTGCTAAACAAAAGCAGCTCAGTCAGTCACTGATATCTATCCCAGTGATTTCTCATGAGATACAGAGTACTCTTCCCCCAGGAACACCAAGCTTTCCTATAAAAGTATGTTATAGAACAGGACCCCAGAGAACTATTGTGCAATATATCTTCACTAAAGTGGTGATTAATCCACAGTAATTTACAATGAGTTATTTGAGTTATATCTTTCACAAGGGTGTGATAAAAGCTTGGCTTCATGTTGATTTTTGGCTGGTTATTTTGCACCTGGTGCCTGATTTTGTTTTATATTTTTTGTCCTTTTGTTTCTAGGATAAAGAAATGTGCATCTGCAATGAGGTGTTTGACTATGTATGTGCTTTATCCTTCCAGAAATTAATGGAAGATACATTCCTGGCACAATAGCACCAAATTGTGTGCCTGTTTCTGTTTCCTTCCAGGCACCAGCAAGACTCACTTTCATGTCAAGATTTTCCTCCAGCATAGTTTGTATAAGTTAAATGATTCCTAATTTTCTCAAGAGAAATTTATAAAACTCAGCACAGCTCAGTTTTTGCTACAGCTGCCTCCTTAGTTATTTATATGGCAATACAGTACAGCAAAGCAGGAATAGGAAAGCCGTGCTGACAGAAAATGAAGATGGCATAAACAATACAGATTACAGTAGTAAAAGCAAAGCCTGATATAAACCATTACAAGTGGAATCAAGAAGGGAGAAAACCGTATGAAATATCAGACCGTTGAGAGCGAGTTAAGCAGCACGGTGCTAGGAAGTGGAAACTACCAACATTATCTAGAGCCTGTTGCCTTCTCCTACTTTCTGTTACCTGACTTTAACGCTTAGATTGTGGTTTCTCTGGGATAGGGAAAGTATTTACTTACCCATTTAAGCTGCATTTAACCCACCAAGGCCCTGATGTAGTAGGATATTCTAAGCACTGCAGCAATGAAATTAAAAACTATATTTAAAAAAAAAAAACACCACCACCAACAACAAAAAACCCCAAACCTCAAAAAAGTAATTTCATACATGTTCATCATTATTCCTCAGAGAATGAGAGATCAAGACCCTCAATATATTTGAGTGACACACCTGACTAGAAACCACTTACACATTGTAGGAAACACCAAAGAAAAAACACTTATAGGATTCTTTGTTTTGGTTTAGTTTTTTAGGAGTATAGCCAAGTTCTCTTTGTTTAAAACTAAAGATATTTTAGGCATTTGAAGTATCAGATATTCTAATTCTCTAGACAGCTTTCTTAAAAATCGATATTTTTAGTGTCCTGTAATGTGCTTGAGCAATCTCATCTGCAGATGTGCTCAGAAACTGCTCAATATGAAAGGTAAATCCTTTCTGTATGCGCACCCAGTGTACCACTTTGTAACTGCTGCAAGAGACCTAGCTGCTTGGTGATGCTCTTGACCAAGGAGCATGTGGAATCATCCCTGCAACAGTAAATAGGGATGGACATTCAGTTGCTCCACGTCTTCAATGGCATTCACACATCTTTACTGCCCAGAAGCCACGTGGCTTTTAAGGCAGGTCACCTTGATTAGTGGCAACTCTGGAAACTAAAGCTTGAAAGAAGCCAAGGCTACTTTCATTTTGCTAGGGAAATGGGCTTCAGATACAAACTGAAAGCAAAGTCGGACCACAGACATTTAGCTGGCACATGCTCGTCTCTGGGCAATATAAATAAGCACCTCAGTGTTTACTCAGTCTGACAATTCTTCATGTATTGAAGTTTGCAATACAAAAATAGATGCACAGCACCTTTTGCATTCACCAACTTTTAGCCAAAGCAGCAACCACCAAAACATTTAGAGCTCAATGTTTTTTTGTCATTCTTGGTCATATCTAACCAGAAGTAATTCCAGCTGTGTTTCTCCTTCTTCTCACCTGATACCAACTGATACCAACCCTTTCATGTCGGTGGAGCAATAACTATTTACAGGTGTGTTCCTATTTAAATAGATATCAGAGGACAAGGTCCTAATGCTTGTGATCATAGTTAATAAAATTAATTAGCTAGTCATGCACATATTTTGATGACCCCAGGTTACTTTGCATTAATAGGCAGAATAGATTGTGTCCACCCTCTGAGCAAACAGATAGAACACTTTAGCTTAAAGAGAAAAAGAAGCCAGAATCCCAGCTGTTATAAATATCAGTCTTTTGAAAAACCACACCAGGATCTGCTGTTTTAGAACAATGCTTTAGCACAACTGGCATAGCAAATAAAGCCACTGCAAGCTGAGTAAAATAATATTGTTTACTATCTACATGCTTACTATTGGTATGTTGAAAGGTCAGAACAATTATTTTGATGTAATCTCTCTCTGGTTTGGGACTGAAATCGTTGTCAGAAGGGGAAAAGCAAATTATTTTTTTCTGTTTTAACTCTACAGCCAGGAATTGTTCAAGCATTAGAAATGCCTTTGTCAGGGGACTAGCATTGTCAGTTCGTATTTGTGTCTCAAAACTTTAGGGAAATGACTACTTAACCAAACAGGTGTTGAGGGAGAACAGAGGGGGGGAGTTCAGAGAAGGAAAGAAAAAAGAAAAATGAGAAAAAGCAGATGGTGACCAAGAGAAATGGGAAGTGGTTTTGTATATGTACTAGTCATGAATTAAAAAAAACAAACCCCAAAACAAAATCAAGCAACAACAAATTAAAAAAAAAAAAACAACCCACCCTCACACAAAACACTCTTTTTACTCAGTACAAGGAATTATATAGCTTTAGCATCCAGCACCCTAGCAAGCATCCTTCCTTTCCAGTGTTTTCATCCTGTTCTGAACTAATCGGACATCAGGCAGTAAAGCTCAGTTGTATACAAAGAGAAGGAATATAAAACAAGGGCAGCTTGTGAGTTCACCCTCCCTCAGTGCAAGTGACAAAGGAATGAAGGAAATAATATCTTGTACCTGCTTTTTCATTTATTTTGCTTAGCTTAACTTAAGCTTCTTATTACTGGCAATTAAATTTGGCTTTCCTGAGCATATTGAAAGACAGAGGAGTGGCTGTCCCTGCAGCACCCAGGCAGGAGCTACTTGCAGTGCAGGCTGCCTGCACCAGCTCACCTGCTTCTTCATAGAATGGTTTGGGTTGGAGGGACCTTCAAGGATTATCTAGTTCCAACCCTCTGCCCATGGCCAGAGACATCTTCCACTAGATCAGGTCTCTCAAAGCCCCATCCAGCCTGAGATTGAACACTTCCAGGTATGGGACGTCCACAACTCTAGGAAACCTGTTCCAATGTCTCACCACCCTCATCATAATAATTTTCTTCCTTATATCAAATATAAATCTACCTTCTTTCGGTTTAAAATCATTGCCCCTTGTCCTCTTATTACAAGCATTAGTAAAAATTCTTACACAAGCTTTCTTATAAGCCCCCTTTACGTATTGAAAGGCCACAATATTGGAGCCTATTTCCCAGGCTGAACAACCCCAACTCTCTCAGCCTTCCTTCACAGGAGAGGTGTTTCAGCCCTCTGACCAGTTTCATGGGCATCATCTGGACCTGCTCTAACAGGTCAATATCTTTCTTGTACTGAGAACCCCAGCACTGGATGCAGTACTCCAGGTGGGGTCTTGCGAGAACAGAGTAGAGGGGGAGAATCACCTTCCTCAACCTGCTGGCCACACTTCTTTTGATGCAGCCCAGGATACAATTGGCTTTCTGGGCTGTGAGTGCACATTGCCCGCTCATGTTCAATTTTTTATCCACCAGTATCCCCAAGTCTTTCTCCACAGAGCTTCTGTTAATTCCTTCATTCTGCAGCCTGTACTGATAATGAGGACTGCTTCAACCCAGGTGCAGAACCTTGCACTTGGCCTTGTTGGACCTCATGAGGTTCACATGGGCCCACTCCTCAAGCCTCTCAGAGTGCCTCTGGATGGCATCCGTTCCCTCAAGTGAATCAACTTCACCATTCAGCTTGGTGTCATCCACAAACTTGCTGAAGGTGCAGTCAATCCCACTGCCTATGCCACTGATGAAGACATTAAATGGTATTGGTCCCAGTACAGACCTTTGAGGGACAACATTAATCACTTGTTTCCACTTTGACATTGAGCCTTTGGATGAGGCCACCCAGGCAAGTCCTTATGCATCTAAGACTACATCTGTCAAACCATACATCTGTCAAACCAACCCATCTCCAATTATTGGCAAGGATGCTGGGGCGGGGGGGGGGGGTCACATCAAAGGCTTTACATAAGTTTAGGTAGATGATACCCGTAGCTCTTTGTCTTATCCACTGATGCAGTCACTACATCATAGAAGGTCCCCAGATTAGTCAGGCAGGATTTGCCCTTGGTGAAGCCATGTTGGTTGTCTCTAACCATCTCCCTGTCTTCCACATGCTTCAACATATCTTCCAGAAGGATCTGTTCCATGCTCCTACCAGGCACAGAGGTGAGGCTAACTGGTTGGTAGTTCCCATGGTCCTGCTTTTTACTCTTTTTTTCTGAGTACAAAGATGACACAGGTCTCAGGACTTGTCAGACCTTGTCTTGGTCTGCCTGGAGCTTTGCATGAAGGTTGCCTGTGGGTTTTCTCTAACTGTAATGGCAGATGCTGATTACCTTTCCCTTTAGCTTTGCACGATTGTGCAATGCAGCACTTTAATATATTTTTTAATTAACAGATAACAGTAACAAGTAATGACTTTGCAGAATGGGCTACCCATGACTCTAGAACAAAACACAGCACACAGAGAAGGGTATGGATGGGGTGATAGTAGAGGGCTTGAAAGTACAGGCATGGAATGGCATCAGAGGGCTCAGGACTATGAACAGTGCACCCTAGAAGCTGGGCAAAACCAGAAGTAACAAAAAGAAAAGAAAACAACTATCCAACAGGTGTAAAATACATGCACCACGTACAGTAAATTCAGCTGAAGTGGGGACTCGCAGACAGCTGAAAAAAGAGCAAGGTGTAGAGCATATTTGTAAACATAAAAATGACCCCCAGATGATCTTAGAGGGAAGAGGAAGAAACCATCACCATCAGCTTTGTGTTCTTCCTGGTGAAGGATTTGTGACACTGATAACTCTCTATACCCTCCTTTTCTGGATGAAGGACACAGAGGGTAGTGGAAGAGATGAGGATAATATCAAAGAATGGGGTAAATACCAGAAAGTTTGTGTACAGATCACCTCAGCTGTATATATTTTGCATTATAAGTGTAATATCAGGACTCTTACTGGAATAATAATTCTCCGATTAGTCTGTTAAGACTTTAATTAGACTAATAATAAATCCTTGACTATGCATACAAAGTGTGTTGCTTCTGCCTACAAAACAAGATTTTGAGGTAATAAATTGCTGGGAGATCAAGCAACCTGTTCTGTAACTTGAATGCAACAAATTAATAACAAAGGGAGAGTGTAAAAAGTGCTCTCTGAACATGTATTTTTACCCGTATTCTTACCTCCTGCAGCCTAACCATCAAACATCTCTGGACAAATTAAGGAGAACATGAGAAAAAAAATGTTGGATGAGGTCTCTTCACAGGATTTCATCTGTCCAGCATTGCAAGGGAGGAGTTTGTTGCAAGAAGATTGAGTTTGTGAAATCAGGGTCTCCATCCATACATATAAAGTTACTTTATAGTTGTTCAGAAAAGAATGTACAGGCTTTGAAATAGCAAAATGTGTCTTCATCCATGGTCTACCGTGTCCCTCAAGATCCTAGCCCACCAAGTTCCTGGCCCAGGATGCAAGTCCCTAATGTTGTAGACTCACACACTTTTCACCCTTTTCTCCTCTAACACAGGCCTTCCCAGAGTAAATAAGGAGCTGCTCCAAGCTGCACAAGAAGAGTGTGTTTCTCCATTTGTGATGACATCTCAGAGCAGCTTCCCCTGCACTCCTTGCTGAGGCCAAATAATTGCCATCACAAAGCCAACCATAATACAGCTTTTCTCTGAAAGCTAAAATCTCATTGGTGACCTAGTCAAAGTAGTAAAGAAAACTTTGCCAGGATTTTTCTTAAACTGTGTGTCTCGTTTCTTTTGCCTAACCATTTTGCCCCATACAACTTCTGTTCTACACCCAGAAGTACTTTCTACTTCCCCCCAAATTTCAAATACTGCCTTCTGCAATGCTGCCCCAAAACATCCACATGCCACCTTCTCAGAGGTGGGAAGCAGTCCATCCATATGTTTTCATGCCACAGTGGTGATCTGTCTTCCACATAGGCCATAAGAAGCCTGCTTGTCCCGGTTTTGCTTTTGAACATCCCGAGGCCAGAGGACTGTTGGTAGGTTACTTTCATTTGTTTTACTGATACTTAGTCCTTTGAAATATAGATCTTTTCTAATCAGATAAAACTGGAGAGGGTTCTTTGTAATACAGAACAGCAAAATACGTGTAACTCAGAAGAAACAGTATATTCAGCTCAAGGTTGTTCTTGAATGTGGATTTGTCTTCTGCAGTAAATGAACATCAGTAAACAACTGAAATAAAATCTCCCCAAGCATCCCCAAACAGCTCCCAGTTGACTGAGCTTGCATGCAGCATCTGTTTTCAGTTGTGGCCTCAATACTCTGTGTTTCTTACGCCAGGCTGGGGAGTGTAACTGATTCTTGTTTTCCGTGTTTTCAAGTCCACCTGTAAATTCACTGGTTTCAGGGAAATTGCAACATGTATCTAACGTAGTAATAGCATTAGAGACACTGTTTTTAATTGGAACAACATATTTCTCCATCAATACTTTGTAAAAAAGTATTTCATATGTGTATTCAGATCATTAAATGATGAAAACAACGATTGCTTCCTCATTCAGGGCTTAACACTGAGTAGCTGACTAATCTATCAGGTTGCTGAATATCTTTCACTCTGAATGACAACAGTGTAAATCTGATGAGTAAAAGTCCAATAGTACATAGAACAACAAGGAACAAGTGAGTTCAGCTGTGTTAAAATCTTTATCTAGTGCTTTTATGTTGTACACAGTAGCAAATAAATAATTCCAGATTTGCAGTGTTAATAGGGACATATATCCATGTTGGCAGATCAGCCGCAAATGAAAATCAGCAACCAGCCTTTTATAAAGAAAGAATTATTAGTTTGTCAAATCAAGCGTGATCTCATTAATAAAATAAGGATTTTGCTCAAAAGATTTTTCATCATTAAACTATAAGCCACATGAGAAAGACCACATTGAGGTAAGGGCTGATAAAAATAACTTTAGAAAGGGAGTCTTTGCTGCCAGTCAAATCCTGCATCAATTATACATTACATGTGAAAGACCTTGCTGGCTGTAGCCTCCTCCTGCATTAGCCAAATCTTATAACCAGGTGAGGAGAGAATCCTTTCATTAAAGAACAATCTGGATTGCACTGAGTCTTTTATTATCTTGCAGTGAAGGTGGTGCCTCAGTACTGCTGAGATAAAAGGCATACAAAAGCAGGTCAACCTCACTTGTGTGGAATTCCTTTATGCAATCTGATGCAGTCTGTCTTATGTATCAATGTATCCTCTTTCCCTTTTAAGTAAGATGCTGCAACAGGGGTCTGCCTCCATAGACACACTGCATAAACACAAGCCACAAAAAATCCAAGCTACTTTTCTGAAAATAATTATACAGTAGCACTTCAGGGAGTTGGTAGGGCAGTACAGGTAAAAAGCCATCAATTTGTGCTTTTCTTCTTTTATGAAAAAACAAAACAAACAAACAAAAACCCTAGTCCATTTTAACGTTAAAAAGATGAATAGAAAGTCATTCTTTTCTTAATTAAAAGAAAAACATGGAGGAAGTTCTGGTTTCATCAAAGCAAATCCAGAGTAACTACAGGAATATAAATGGAGTTTCTCCAAATTTACCCATCAAACATTGTGATTGGAATCTGGATTTTCAAGTGTCCTTAAATGGAAATAATACACCATAATCTATCTGCCAGAATATATAGAAAAATGTACAGTATTAAAGGAGAAAAATCACATACAGCATCTCTGCTGTGGATATAATTAGAAGTGACATTTTGCTGGCAGAAAGAAAAAAAGGAACAGTTCCAAAAGAGAGAGCCTACATCAACGGCTATGCTCATAACACATCAATTAATCTATCAAACAATATTTTAAGGACAGATCTGTCTTATTACTCAGACAGGCAGTATTTTGATCTGCCTTCAGCTCATCAGAAATACCAATTCGCTTCCGAATTCCCACTACACTGTTTATGCTTGTATTTAGAACAGACTGTACCAGCTTGGGTCACTTCTCGTAAATTGGAGCGGAGGACTGAGCTGCAGTTTCCTGCATCCTGAAGGGGCACATCGCATCTAGGGGACTGCAGAATCAGTAGCTTGTCATCCTTCCCCCTGGCTGAAGGAACACCCAAATTTTCGTACAAAATGGTATCACTCCCAGGTAGACTCCCAGGATTTTCTCTCAGAACACAGCACTCAATTCTATAGCCTGAATTGGGCCTCAAGGGCACTGAACCAAAGCATCCCTCTACCTGAAAAACCTTAGGAGTAAGATTCAGTTCAAGAAGTTCAGCCTGAATGCTGGCACAGACATGTTTATGTGTGGGACACATATGTTTGTCCATGTGCACTAGTTCCCTGAGTTCCTTATACAACAAAGAAAGATCCAGACCACAATTTAAATGCCTGCACTCAGGTTTCTAATACAACTTCAAACACACAAGGGCATCCCACATGGCCCCCAGACACAAACAGAGAAGACCTCTGGGTCTTATAGATCCTGCTTCATATATGCCAACTTCAGGGGGAGGCCCCAGACACCTCTGGGCATCCCGGCTGGTGCTGGGTGACTGTGTCTCTTGTCATCCCTGTTCAAGGAGACAAAAGAATGATTTACATGTCTGGGTGTCTGCTGTACCTACCGCAGCATTAGTCCAACAACCCTGTGGGCTCTGCTGGCTATAGCACAAACAACTTTCCAATACTCTGTGAGAAGCTTTGACAATTTCATACTGTCATATTAAACCCAAAATATAGAGGAGCTGAATGTCCAGAGCTGAATTTCACCATGGATGTTCTAAAGTGGTTCTTTCTTCCTTTCTGGTGAGCTGTTGTTTCAGTTCTCCAGTATTGCCTGTTCCTCAACCACCACTTGTCAACCTGTCAGCACCTACAGTGCATTTCTGCTTTGGACGTTCATAGGACTCTCTTAGAAGTCTCCAAGTAACTTGTTACACAAAGGCTTCCATCCTCCAAATGCTCCATACCTCACTCTGACTCATGGCTCATGTCTGAAAGGGATAGAAATGCCTAACACTGAACCAGAGCTCTACATCTTCACTTGTCTGTCAGTATTAATATCAAGATAAGCTCGAAGCCTAACACCAGGAACAGTAAAAAAGTTTGAAGAGCAGAGATACACAATTTATACCAAAGCAGAGGGGTGCTGTTCATGTAGAAACATGAGAGCACTTCTTCATCTCTGTCAGTCCAGCCTCTGATCCAACCCCTGCCTGTATATTCTTATTAACACCTCAAGGTATTGAGACAAACCCTCCTTCTGGCAGCTGAAACGATCTGGGATAAATTGGGACACTTGTTGACATTGAACTATTGCCTTGAAATTATTTTGATGACAGAAAGAATAAACTACTCTCCCTTACAAGTAGGGGAACAGAATTATAACCTTTAAGATCATGAGGAATATGGTGGTAGTGTCACTGAATAGTAAACAATGCTTGCAGGAAAAGGACAAAAAACCCGATTCTTTTTCAGCAAAGAATTAAAAACAAGATATTGCAGGTCTGTAATAAAACCCAGAAAATTCTTCCATTAAGACTGCAGGCTTCTCATATGATCTTTGGTCTGCTAATTACTTAAATGTATTCTAAAACAAGGATTGCAATCCTAAATTGATATTGCGACAAAGTGTTCATATGGGACCCTTACAATGAGCATGATAATAAAATCAGTAAACATGAGCTACTAAGGGGTTTATTTTCCGATTTCGTTATCTGCTGAAGGTGGAAAAAAAGAAGAGTAGGTAAAACAGGAAATTTTAGGAACCCTTGACAATCACACCATTCTGTCATTGGTTTGTATTTTATTTCATTTTACATTGGTTTTGTGCTGCACTTGCTGCTACCTGCTAAACTTGAGCATTTTATTTAAAAATATAACCCTTCTCTTCCACTTTATTCATACGAGCAAAGACAAATTAAGCAGTCATGTGATATTCATTGAGGGAAATGGGTGAATTCAGAGCCTTTTGGAATCCCTGTTTTACCTCTGTTCATGACAGCTTTCTAAAATATTTAAGAATCAATCTCTACTGAATTCGGCATACAAAGCAAAATTTAGAGGAATAGAAAGCAACCATGTCAGAAAATGACCACAAGATTTGCTGTGTCCTGTTATGTACAGCACATTACATGTCTCACAAGTTTACATTAATCATAAAAAGCTGTAAAGCTCAGGACAACCTGGGGATGTGCTTACAGCAACTTCTTATAGATGTATCAGGATACTCCTACAGGCCAGTTTGCCACTGGTCAAACCAATGAATTTTTTACAGTTATATCAACCAAGTTTGGTCCTCAGTGTCCCTGTAAAGAAGAAAGAAAATACTTATCTCAAATATTTCTATCGTTTAGTGCTAGAAATTAAGTATGAAATTCTCTGATCACAACATTAAACGTCTATCTGCTGCTACTCTGACTCCATCCTGTTAGACATTTGGTGTCTCAGTTGAGACAGAAGAAATAATTTGTTTAAAGGATGACAGAGGAGTCTTAACATAGTTGTATATAATTAGAAGGATTTTCTCAAATCTGAGGAAATCTCACTCATTAATCTAGTTAACCCTTCATTCTTTTAACAGCTGAAGACAGCATCTTCCAAAGCATTTTGTAGCACTTTCTCCATCCAGCTTTGGTTATCTGCCAACAGTATAGTGACCCAGTTTGATGGGCTTCCAAGATTTCCCTGTGTGAAACAATCCCAAACTCAATTTTTCATGTAATTGTTAAAGTGCTTCAGTTCACTCCCCTCCTGCCTTTCATCTTAAACCCAATCAGGAAAAGACGGCCAGAGAATGCATGTAGCACAACTGCTGTTAGGGGTAGGAGCAATCACACAAAGACGAGGAATAGCTTTTTTCTTGTCATGCTGTCTCCTCAATAGACTAAAATCCAGAGGGATATGATGCTTCTTTCCTTTCAGAAGAGTATGTGCTCAGCTGCTTCTCACCTTATTCTTCTTTGCAATAGAGGAATTTTTACTCCTTCTTAGTCTTAACTGCATCTTGCTAGCATGATCTATACCTGCAAGGGCACTCCTCGTATTTTCTTTGACTCTAGCACATTCAGATAGATAATTACTTTTCTTTCTCAGTGGAACAGTACACCGCAGGCAGAATTTGCTTCACCCAGTACAACCCCAAAAAATACTCAGCTGAATTTCCTCTTCTCGTTCCTTTTCTTACTATCATCTTTACCCTCTCCATAATCTTGTCTTTTGCTCTATTTCCCCTTTTATTTTCTGTCTTAAAACACTATTACTGTTGCTTTTAAAAAACAATGGCATTGTAATAACCTCCTTTTCCCTGTTTTTCTGTCATTCTTTTTCACCTAAATGATGGAAGACTGAAATGCAGACTAATCATTAGGACAAAAGGTCTAAGTATGGTAATTTCTTCATGCTGTTTATGGCATAGAGCAGGCTTTGCCTGATTAGGCAGATTCTTTAAAAAATATTTGATGAATTTTGTAAAAATCAGGAGCTTCTTAATTCAACCTCACTCTCAGATGTTTCTGTTTTCTACATGTTCAAAGTGTAGTATAAAAAACAGTCTGTCATCATTACATAAAGTATGTCCTTTAAGAACTTCTCTAGAGTCTGATTACCAAATTGAGTGACAAATATTTTAAAAACTGACAGGAAGAACGACACCTGCTTTGTTTTACAGCACATGCAAATATTTCTGCTGTACAGAAGTCACACTGGGCCATTTCTGTGTGGAAAGGAACATGGAAATGAAAGTGATCCACATCCCTTTTATGCAATTTCCAGAGGGTTCGAGGCATTGCAAGGTATGCACAAGGCAATGTAAGGCACATGCAAGACATATCTACAGAGTTAAAAGGGACAGACCAGAGCCATAGAAAAGGAAGTAGTAAAATGTATGCCAAAAACTCTTGCTAAGGCCTGTGGTCATTTAAAGGGAAAGGTAAGGCACAGCTCTTACCTTTCCCATCATAATCCTATAATATGTTCCCCTAAAGCAGCCTGAAAAAAGCAGGGGTCTCCCTGTTCAGCTGAAGTCCTGCTGCCAGAAGGCAATGAGAACACTAGTGAAAGACATGAAGCCAAAACAGAAGCTCAGAAGCTCCACAAAGATGTCTGTAGCCTAAATGGGGTTACTGAGGCAGCCCACCACTATGGAGCACAGTCAGGCTGGTGGATGTGGACGGAACAGACACATATGAGCATCAGCTGAGATTTAACATTCTTTTCTTTCTTGCTCTCTAAGTCATTGTTACAGTCCTGTGTATAGCTAGGCCTTCCAAAAGGATACCTCAGAAGAGTCTGAAAAGATTCCTCTGATTCCCAGTTCTGGAATTCAATTTTTTCCTTTGAATAAAGACAAAAGTTAAGGATACCAGCTAGCTAAGTTAGGTACCTGAATTTTGACACTACTGCTATTCCTATTACTCTCTCCATGGTCTCAGTTTCTTATCTGTAAAATGAGAATAACCACACTACATGGATGTCAAAGGACTGCTGTAATGATAAATGTGTCAAAATGGTTGCAGGGTTATAGTTAGACAATGGAAAAAGTCTTATCATATTTGTAGATAAATTGCCCTGTAATGCCATTACTGCTCCCTCGGATGTATTATTTTTATTCATAGGTAATAACATGATGTCCCCTTAGCATGTATGAGGAAACTGTTCTGCAAATGCTTTATTGTTAAATATTAAAAAAGACAATTCTTCACAAAGAGTTTATAACCTAAGATATGATAGTGAGAAAGAAAGCATAATAGTATTAAATTCCACCTCAGCAAAACAAAGGGCAAGGCATCTTGCCATCATCAAATGGCACATCATCTAAGACGCAGATACGTCCCTGCCCCTTAGCAAAACACATAGCCAAAACCCCCAATAAATGAAATGCCACCCTCTATATTACATTCATGGATCTAGTCACGTATTTTCTTAGCCTTAATGATGAGATGCAACAATCTGATTTTATAAAGATTCTAGGGGGACAAAGCAGAGAAACAAACTGCACTGGGAACAACATGCACAGAAAATGCAACACCTGATAAAGCAAGTCAACCAAGCTGTAATGGAAAATGGCAAATAAAGCCGAGCAGGTTAGATGCCATGACAAACCTTACTCTCAATGCTCCACAAAACAGTATTTTCCTTTTGGAGTCTTCTGAGTCGCTCTGGCAGCTTCTGACCCAAGAGCATGTGGAATTCAAATGCAGGTTTCTGAGCTCTTCCAAGGGAATGATCCAAAGCCTTAAGCAGTCCATGAAAACTCCCTACTGACTTTAAAGACTTTTGGATCAGATGCTTCAGGTTGGTTTCATCTGCCCTAACTTTATCCATCAAGAACTTAATCATGTAGTCTAAGATAGTTATCATTATACTTTACATTGTAAATGAAGAGAGAATGACACCTCTGGAGAGTAATCACAGGCATGTATACTGTGGATAGATAGGAAGCCCTCTGGAAATGCCTCTATGAAACTATAAAGGGAGCCTGGAAGGCTAGTTAGATGGATGGAAATAATAAAACAAAACTCTCATCTTCACTTCACAGGGTCATGAAAGAGTGTAAGACTACAATTCTAGGAAGAAGGTTTAAACTTCAAATTTAAGCTTAACTTCAACTACTTCCTTTCTACTGCCTTCTTGAAAATCCTGCCCTGTGGCTTGAAAGCAGAAGTAGAGTCAGCAAACTTGAAATCACAGCAAGAAAAACATGAGTTGTGATATAATTGACAAAGAGCCTTAAGACTCTAGGAGACACACATGGTTTTGAAGGAAATCCATCTCATATTCAAAACTGCAAGACTATCATATCATCATTCACTACTGATAGGTTTAGTTGTCAGTGCCTATGTTAGATGGATTTGCACACATTCTGAAGCCAGCATTTTTGTACATTGCTAGAGCAAGCTCTTAAAGTCTGAGAAACGAACCTCTATTTGTTATGTTTATTTGTTGTTTATCAGTGCACTATTTTGCTACATGCTCAGTATAAGGGCATTTCTTGTGTGAGCTCCGCTCTGACACTTTGCGAAAGGTGGCTGCCAGAGCACATGAGAAAAGCACATAACCGGGGCCAAGCTCCCATGTAAAGTTCAGAGTGAGAATCATCAGTCAACAAAAGAGCCTGTAGTTTCCACTTTAGCCCCTTTCTTTTCTGTTCCTTGATATAGGACAAATATTTATATCATCTAAAATCTGGCTTGTGGAGTTGAATAACTGGTTATAAACATTTGCATGAGCTAGATGCACAGGGACTTCCAGCGCCACTGCATGACAGGAGCCTGCAACCTACTGATGATCAGAGCAGTGTTCCAGCTTCAGCATGTGTGTGCTGCTGTTAGTCATCACTAAGCTGGAGAGAGGTGAGTGCTTTCAGCACGCTGACCATGAGGATGAATTCAGGCATTGGATGAAATAAACAGGACTTCCACAAACAAAAACCAATTTTTTCAAAGGAAATTGAGTCTCTTTTAGCAATCTGAACTATTCCACAGACTGGTGCAACTGAGAAGCAGGAGAACTGTGCAGGAAGGGGTCGCTGGGGTAGACTGGAGAATGACTAAATCTTCTATCTCTGCCAGTGTTGTTCAGCTGTCCCTACAGACTCTCAAACATGGCATTGCTGGCTGTGGCAGCGCTTTTCTGTTTGACCTGTATGCTGAAATTCTGGAAACCACTGATAAAATTTTGTGGCAAACTTGCAAATCAAAGTGACAATGTATACAGTTCATCCTTGAAAAAATTTGTGCAATTCATGTTCATAGTTTGTGAAGATACAGGTTACAAGCTTTTTTTAAGACCTGTACAAACACACCTTGCCAGCGGGAGAGGTAAAAAAAATGAGAGCACCAATTTACTACTGCACTTGTACCTCATTGAATCACTTAAAACTTCTCAAAACAGTGCAAAAGTAAATTTTCTCATCGGAGGGTCTCTCATACATACTTTATCATGCTGTAAAGAACTCCATCAGATGCAGAGCAACAGGGAAATCACAGCTGCCACAGGTATCAGAAAGACAGATCTCAGCATCCATAATAGTATCAGTCTCAGTCACAGGGATAAATCTGAATATTTTAATATTGCTCATGAAGTCACAATGTTTCATTGCCTTCCTGAGAGCTAACAAGTAAATAAGATGGATGTACTGTAACAGCAAGACCCCAAAAACTAGGCAACCAAGGTTTGCCCCATTCATTTGTGAAGTTTATATCTTTGGATAACACAGATCATAGAAAGTGTAAATGTTTCTCTACCAGAATTTACTGACCTGGAAGGAAAAGGGTGGGAAATAAACCCACGCTGGTAATAAAACTGGGAGCAGGAGCAGCCTTGTCTGCCAGCTGCCCAAAATATTTTACTGTGGTTCAGCACATCCTCACTGAACAATTTATTGTCTTGTTTTGTATAATGAATTGTCAGTCAAAAGTTGTTTTCTTTGCAGTGAAGACTATGAGTAGATAAGGCATCTATGAAGCACCTTGTGGGCAGGTTTACCCTATCTGTTCATGTGAGACTGTTAGAACAGAATGCAGAAAAGTAATATTATTTTTTTTTCCTTTACAGAAGTGAGGAAGTCCACAGAGAAGCCTCTGTATTGGTTCTGTATGCCCAGTGGGAGCCAAGAGAAGCCCTGTCTAGCTTAGAGTGGTCATCACTTTTTTTCAGGTATTAGTTCTGGGAACAAGTATTACAGTCCCTGTACAAGTTATTAGCCCTGGGAACACCCACAACAGACTGCTTGTAGCACAGAAGTATACAATAAAACCTCTAAAAATGTCATCCAAAATGTATTTTTAAAATATCATTAAAAGACATCAAGGGCCTCAATAAACCCTGGCTCTCAGGAGCAGCATGAGATCTGGTAAGGTAAATATTCAGATAGCCCTGGGTAATGGATCACACCTGATGGGTTAGAAAAAAATGTTCAGCAAATAAACAAAAGTGTAGTCAATGGTGCTTGCCAATTTGCCTGAAATCTGTCTGTAGGTTTAATCCCCAGCACATGAGCAGGCATCTTGGTTTTCTTGGTATTCAGATTGTTCACACCTCCTTTCAAAATCCTCTGTCCACAATTAAATCCTATTTCTCCAACAGCAGAAGAAAAGTTCCCAAACATGTTAATATATAGTTGCTTAGGATTAGTGAAAAGTCTCTTTTAATCTTTGTTCCTAAATATTCTTAAGTGTGGCGTTCTGACTATGGCACCTCTGCTGTCTGCACAACCCTTCCTTCTCCTACTCCCACTGCAGCTTCTAAACTTACTGTCAAGTATCCTCAACATATGCCAGGCCCTACTCTTGGTCAAAAATTATGGGAAGTTTGAGGAGAAGGCAGTGTGAAAGGAGTGCTCCTTTTAGAAGCAGCACACATGAAGTAGTTTCAGTACTGAAGCACTAAGAACCAGCCTGTGGAAGATGAACTAAATGACCTAATATAGTTTATCCACTCCTACATCCTACCTCAAAAAAAGTAATTATAAATTATTTGCTCCAGGCTCTATTTTGTTCATCTTTCACAGATGTTTACAACCAGTTGTTTTTAAAAAAATAAATTAATTTCCCTTCCAGAAAAGGGCCTTTCATCTGCATAAAAAAGTGGAGGTGACAAAGTAAAAATATTTGGCTTTTGGAACAAACACAAAACATCCCCATAAATGTATTTTTTAACCAGTTTACCAGCAATTGCTTATAACATACAATTTTTATTCCTTTAACATCTAAGGAATGAGATGGAGATCAGAATTACCTTTCAGTAGTACAGTATGTACAAAAAAATTAACTTCAGTGCAGCTAGGAAAAAAAAAAAAAAAGACAGTTAACCTTTCTGTATAGAGGAAAGATAATACAGAGAAGTCAAACAGGAGGTCTGGAATACATCTGGAACTTGAATTTTTATTTTCTACATGGGATTCACTGCCTCAATGGCAAGACTATTTTGTTGGAAAGCACTAAATAAAAATAATAAAATTATATATATATTTTATAGATAATAAAATAGAATATAAATAATCCAATTTTAAATCTAACTTTACCAACCCTGACACCATAATACATTAGTTTCATATTCTGTGAGCTCATTTTGCGTTCATTAAACTGAAGGGCAGACAGTTAAAAATCTTTCTTAATTACCCATCTTTTAAAAAACATTTAGTAACATTTAATAATTTGATCTTTTCAAATAATGAAAAGACTTCTAATTATTTTTCATTTAAAATGTCATATTCTTCAGAATTTTTCTGTTATTTGCATAAACCTTTTATTTCCCTTCAACAAACAAACTTCTCACATATTGCTATTCATGCAGTGTTACAAATTATTTCTATAACTACTCTTCTGGAGAGGAGAAATTCAATATAATTGCCTTAAATATTTCTTTGCATGACTAAGTACACCTTTGGTAGAGTAATGGAGTTTACAGGGCACATAATATGCAGTTAAAGCAATGACAAACAGCGGATTTAGGGCATTTGTTAACACCGATGAGATTCCATGTTTGAGGTTGAACAAGAAAGCTTTTAGTTTGGTGAACCATATTTAATTTTGAAATATGACAGCCCTTCAACTGACCGATACTTTTCTTCTTTATGATACCAGTCTTCTTTATGCTTCAGAGCAGCATAAAGATTTAGCCAAGAAATGGGCTAATACAACAAGTTACTCAGCTTGCCAACAAGCTACCAAAAGAACTCCATTTTACAGAATACACAGCATACAAACACATCAGCATTATCAGATTCCATGCTCCTCTCACGTAACTTATACAGAGATAAACTTCATGAATTACCAGTACCACAAAGTGATACTGGTGGCACATTCTCTAATATGGCCTGATCCAGTAACTGCTGAAGAGATCCACTGCATTGCTGATATTTGATTCAGGTTTGTAGAAGAGAGGTTTCTGGTGGAGATGATTAAAAAAAAATTCAAAAAACGTTTCAATTCCATTTCAAAACTATTTCTGTAGCCCTCTGGATTTCTTGCCATACCTAGTTTAAAAGCACATTATAAAAAAAAAAAAAAGTGAGGCAAATTAATCTCTCCAGAATTGTTGCACTAGAGCCCCAGGAGTCCTTGTCCCTCCCCAGGAGTACTGTCCCAGCTGGTCAGCCTTCAGGTGGTGCATGCTTGTTCTATGGCTAGACAGCTCCAGTAGCAAGCAAAATGGTGCGTTCATGAAAATCTCTTCTCACTTGTTTTGTGCATGGGTGACACTTCCTTCATCCCTAGGGTGTGGAATTGCAGCTCTCCAGAGTCAAAAACCATGACTGCCTACAATGTGAACTGAGGGTTTGCAGCTGCTGGAAATTTCAGTTCATAAATTTGGTGGGGCACTGTCAAAGTCTCATGGCACACTCTCATCCACCAAAGGAAAAGGAGCTCTCTTTAACTTTGGAGATGTGTAGCAAGTAACTTCATGGAGGTCTTCAAGAGAGGAAGAGATCTGAGGTTATTCTTAGGGAGTTGTTTAGGACTGGGCCCGAAACCTAATTCATTATAACCTTTCCTGTCACCTTGGATATGTGTTTTCCCTTAAGAAAATTAAGTGTAAAGTGCTGTCATTTTTAGATAACATTTCGGACAACTATTTTGCACAGATGTAAGTTATTGACTACTTGCAATGCTAAGGAGCTAGAAATTAGGCTGGCGAGCAGCCCTTCATGGCTGCTTCTACTCACCTAAAACTCTGCATTTGAAAAATGTCCTATTTAAAGACTAAAAGAATCCTGAAAGGCAGCCAGATGTCCTCTTTTTAAAGGAAAATTATAGATGTTGGTATGAGAGAAGTTACTTGGGAAGGGGACTGGTTTGCTAGGGAAAGACAGTACTGAGTTTGATTGGGATATAAAGGAAATTAGCCTTCACTGGGAGAACTCAGGCCCCATATGAAATAATAGTCTTGCTCACTTAAAAATCCCACACAGTAACATTTCTTTAATTTGTTTATAAACTTCGATCACCGTCCCTTATACTCTCCAGCAAAATCAGAAGCTCTTGAAATGAAACTGATTTTTCCAATTCTTTTTGCCTCTTCAAATGATACAAAACAGGGATTGCGATGTTTATTATGAAGTTTGAAGCCACTGTGCACTGAAAAATTCAAACAGAATGGAAGTGAGAAAGGGTGGGGTGTGAGGTGGAGCGGATGGGGGAAGAAAAGAGCAGCACTGCAGATGGCAAAGGTAGAACAATAATTAGAGGTTGGTGTCTAAAATCTGAAAGAAAAGAGTAAAGATTAAAAAAATAAACAAAAAATAAATGTCTCAGGAGCCTAGGGGTAGGGTATGATAACATGAAAGCAAAAAAAAACAACCCTACAGTGCTTTAACAAGTATAAGAAATTCAAATAGTTGATGGAAAAAAGATGACTAGCACCTCAGAGGCTGAAAAAAGAGACAAACTGTAAAAACAGCCAGAGAAAGGGAAGCAGATGTGTGAAATGAGGTCACTAGACAAGTGAGAAAAGAGGTGAGATCTCGATCATACCCTCGCAGCTGCTAACTTGTTGGGGTGGGGGGTTGTACCAGCTTGCGTGGGGCTGGTGTGTAGGTGAAACCTGGGCAGGTACAGTGCACCCCACCGAGCTGGCAGCGGCAAGGTAAATGCTTTCTCCAGCACGAGGAAAGCAGCCCCCGTGCAGCAGACAATTTTAGCTAATAGGCAGGGTGAGAAGATCTGACAGACAAAGCTTATTACGGTCTCCCGGCAGAGCATGAAGCAGGTAGATGCTCTTAATGACTGTATACAAGGTGACTGACTCCCTCCTATCGGTTGAACAGCTGGGAAGGAGGATATTTTACCTTGAGGAAGAAAGACCCGTCTTCTTCATACCTTGGTCCTTTTTTCTGTTAGCATTCAATAATGAAAGTTTCCTCTTGTGCAGCAGACTGACTGCTTCCACCATGTCCCCTTGGCTGTGAAGCCAACAGTGTCCAACAAGCTCCGGATAATCTTTGCCCTGCAGAACCACAGACAGCGGCTTTGTGAAAAGCTTTTGCAAGGGCATGAACTGTACAGAGGAAGCCCGAGGGATTATTATCAGTGGGTTGATCTCTGGTGTAGCTATCCAACCACACCGCTTCGAAGCTGCAGGGCAGTAAGTCTGTGTCACGGTGTTTCTTTTTTTTAGTTCTGTTCATAATAGGACTGCTAGATAATATTTTCTTACATTTTCACTTGTCATACCTAGTCTCTGACCACTTCTGAAACTGATAATGCATTGCAAACTCCAAGAAGAGATAAATTGACTAATGTTTAAGGAATAGACAAGCCACAGGGGTCTGGATTAGGGCTGTTTCAGAGACAAAGAATGGAATTTTATACAGGTCACAGTGTGTGTAGGAGGGACACAGAAGTGTTTTCTCACTCCTGCAAATAATACACTTCTGTGTGTTTGTTAATGTATCTGCAATGGATATAGACAGCAGTGCTGACTAAAAGCAAATTTCAGCTTGAGCATTTGAGGAAATTTGGGACATGATGAGTACAGATTGTTGTCTGACATTCCTAATAACAGTTCAGCTTTGGCTATTCCCACAATGATTGTGCTGTGCTTGATTTTTCCCATATGTAATATAGGCTACAGCCCAACTCATATGCCTACTGAAATTTACTGTAAGTAAACAAGCTATTTCTATTTTCCACGGACAAGACAGATTTAGCATAAAATACAGTATAACCCAGAGACAAATTTCAAGGCAGGATGCTGGGAGAAGTATGAGCACTGCTCTGTGCAGAACAATTACTCCTGACTGATCACAGTATTACCTCCCCATCTATGTCACAGCTTCATCTGGCCCTCATATAACCAAAGGGTATTCAGCAGAAACACTTGTCTATAGCAAATGTTAGATAACGACTGTAAAGTGAAAAACAGAGTGGTTTTGGGGAAAAAGCCTGGTGGTGAGAGCAGGTCCATATATTTATATTTTCCTTTAGGGTCAAAACATTTGCAGTAGAGAGATGGTGGGGATCCTGTAGAAGACTGAGTTTCCCTTTCCCTGCAAACAGACACAGGGACTCCCAAGTCTGTAACACCTGAGGTGTGGGGAGGAGAAGACTCCTGATGAGCCAAGCACAAACACTGCAGCTCTCAGGAGGCAGGAGAAGTGGGGGTCTGCATTTCCCAGAGGCATTTTCTAAATGCTGTTTCTGCTGAGCCAGGCTAATTCACCTCAGTGGAGGAGATTCTGCTCAGACTTCTGGGGATTTTGTACAGCAATACAGTAAAGCAGATGTGTCAGTTTGGTGTATATCTAGTTACGGCTTAATCTCAACTGACTGAAAAGCTGGACTTCAGGAGCTCTAACTTTGGCCTCTTCAAGGACCTACTTGGAGGAATCCCATGGGTTAGGGCTCTGGAAGGTCAGGGGATCCAAGACAGCTGGCTGATATTCAAGCATCACTTCCTCCAAGCTCAAGATAGATGCATCGCCATGACTAATAAATCAAGCAAAGGGAACAGGAGGTCTGCATGGATGAGCAAGGAGCTTCTGGCAAAACTCAAACAAAAGAAGGAAGTTTATGGGATGTGGAAAAAAGGACAGGCCGCTTGGGAGAAATATAGGAACACTGTTAGAACATGTAGGGAAGTGACAAGGAAGGCTAAGGTTCACTTGAAATTAAATCTGGCTAGGGAGGCCAAGGACAACAAGAAGGGCTTCTTCAAGTACATCAGCAGGAAAAGGATGACTAGGGAAAATGTGGGTCCACTGCTGAATGAGGTGGGTGCCCTGGTGACAAAGGACACTGAGAAGGCAGAGTTACTGGTCAGGCTTCACTGCCAAGGCCAGCCCTCAGGTTTCCCAGACTCCACAGGCAAGAAAGAAAGTCTGGAGAAAGGAAAATATTCCCTTGGTTGAGGAGGATCATGCTAGAGATCGCTTAAGAAAACGTGACACCCACAAATCCATGGGCCCTGATGGGATGCACCCCCAGGTGCTGAGGGAGCTGGCAGATGTTATTGCCAAGCCACTCTCCATCATCTTTGGAAGGTCATGGAGGACAGGAGAGGTGCCTGAGGACTGGAGGAAAGCCAATGTCATTCCAGACTTCAAAAAGGGCAAGGAGGAGGAACCAGGAAACTACAGACTGGTCAGCCTCACCTCCATCCCTGGAAAGGTGATGGAACAGCTCATCCTGGAGGTCATCTCAAAGCATGTGGGGGAAAAGAAGGTCATCAGGAGTAGTCGCCATGGCTTCACCAAGGGGAAATCATGCCTGACCAACCTGGTAGCCTTCTATGATGGGATGACTGGCTGGGCAGACAAGAGGAGAGTGGTGGGTGTTGTCTACCTTGACCTTGGCAAGGTTTTTGACACTGTCTCCCATAACATCCTCCTAGGTAGACTCAGGCAGTGTGGGTTAGCTGAGTGAACAGTGAGGTGGACTGAGAACTGACTGAATGGCAGAGCTCAGAGAGCTGTGATCAACAACGCAAAGTCAAGCCGAAGGCCTGTAGCTAGTGGTGTTCCCCAGGGGTCAGTGCTGGGTCCAGTCCCATTCAGCTTAAGTCATCAGTGACCTGGATGAAGGGAGAGAGTGTAACCTCAGCAAGGTTGCTGCTGATACAGAACTGGGAGGAGTGGCTGACACACCAGGAGGCTGCACTGCCATTCAGTGAGACCTAGGCAGGCTGGAGAGTTGGGCAGAGAGGAACCTCATGAAGTTCAACAAAGGCAAGTGTAAGTTCCTACACCTGGGGAGAAAAAATCCCAGTACAGGCTAGGTGTTACCTGCTGGAAGGCAGCTCTGTGGAGAAGGGCCTGGGAGTGCTGGTGGACAGCAAGTTGCCCATGGGCCAGCAGTGTGCCCGTGTGGCCAAGAAGGCCAATGGAATCCTGGGGAGCATTAGGAGAAGTGTGGCCAGCAGGTCGAGGGAGGTGATCCTCCCCCTCTTCTCTGCTCTGGTGGGGCCGCACCTGGAGTGCTGTGTCCAGGTCTGGGCTCCCCAGTTCAAGAGAGACAGGGAGCTACTGGAGAGTGAGTGGCCAGCGGATGCTGCAGAGGTGATTTTTGGACTGAAGTATCTCCCTTATGAGGGAAGGCTGAGAGAACTGGGCCTGGTTAGCCCGCAGAAGAGAAGACTGAGAGGGGATCTTATCAATGTCTACAAATATCTTAAGGGTGAGTGTCAAGAGGATGGGGTCAGGTCAGGCTTTTCCCAGTGGTGCCCAGCAACAGGACAAGGGTCAATGGACACAAACTGCAGCACAGGAAGTTCCACCTGAATATAAGGAAGAACTTTGTGACCTTGAGGGTGACAGAGCACTGGGACAGGCTGCCCAGAGAGGCTGTGGGGTCTTCTTCTCTGTAGACATTCAGAACCCACCTGGACGTGATCCTGTGCAACCTGCTCTGGGTGAAGCTGCTTTAGCAGGAAGTTGGACTAGATGATCTCCAGAGGTCATTTCCAATCCTGATCATTCTGTCATTCTGTTATTCTGCGACTCCTTGTGGGTCAGCTACCAAAGTCCAGCCACAGTAAATGGAGGGAATGAGGCAGTTTCCCTCACCTGCTTCAGATATTTGCTTTTAAATGAGATAGTTTCTGTCTGTGAAGTGCCTGTTTTTCTTCACTGACTACAAAGGGACTGTAAACAACATGCTCAGATGCAGATTATTTACCCTATAGATGTCTGAATTTTGCAGGATGAATCCTATTCTACCTATCTGTGCAAAACCACAGATATTGTTCATGATAATAGTCTTCCAGCTTCTACCTTAAACTTATAATTCACAAGATAGAAGGTGTTTTGAAGATCAAACATTGGCGATCAATCAAGCACCATTAATAGATGCAGATTAGACTCAAGCAGCAGAGTAGCTGTAAGCAAAGAATAAATAGTTTGAATAGGAGGGAGGGGAAGAACATCTTTAAACAGCTTTTCAGGCAGGTATGATATGATGAACTAAACATGGAAGGAAGCCTCAGCCGAAGAATGGAATCTTATTATCCTGAACAGAGTTTTGAAAGACAGAAGGGCTCTCAGAAATGTGACAGCACTGAAGACAGAGATTTTGTCTGAGATTTTGCACTTAGTTTAACTGCAAAAGGAAGTGTAGTAACTCGCAGACCACTAGGCAGGGAAGATACTGAGCATATACTTTGGCCAGTCTCTTCCCTGTGAGTGACAGGTGTGTTTGTTTAAGAAGCTGTTTTGCAAAGTCATTTTGCTCTGCTTTTACTACCACAACAATGTAAACATTTGCATTGTCTGGGGAAAGGTACATCTTTATTATGGAAAGTAACTAAAGGTAGGAAGTTTCAGCATTATTTGCGAAGTGGTAAAGCAGAGTCTAAGTATGTGACTGGCAACGGAGCTGGTGCAGGGTCTGGAGCACAAGTCTGATGAGGAGAGGCTGAGGGAACTGGGGGTGCTCAGCCTGGAGAAAAGGAGGCTCAGGGGGACCTTATCACTCTCTACAGCTGCCTGACAGGAGGCTGCAGGCAGGTGGGGTCAGTCTCTTCTTCCAGATAGCTAGCAACAAGACTAGAGAAAAAGGCCTCAAGTTACACCAGGGGAGGTTTAGATTGAACATTAGCAAAAATTTCTTCACTGAAAGGGTGGTGAAGCATTGGCACAGGCTGCCCAGGTGGTGGAATTACCATCCCTGGAGGTATTTAACAAACACATAGATGTGGTGCTTAGGGACATGGTTTACTGATGGACTTGGCGGTCCTGGGTTAACAGCTGGACTTGATGATCTCAAGAGTCTTTTCCAGCCTAAATGATTCTATGATTCTATGGCTTTAACTCTGCTCAGACCCATCAAGCAAGTACTGAAGGACTCCAAGCTGGATCCATTGTATCAGCCTGGAAGTACCCAGCTGCAGTAAGCTCATCAGGTACCAGTAGCTGTAAGCACTGCAAGGTGGTTTAGCTTGGTTAAGTTGGTCTGCTATATGCTTAGACCTACAGTCAGCTTTGTCTAAACTGATTTCAGTGACACAGTCATAGGAAACGATACTGAGAAGGATTTCAGGAGGCCATCCAGTCTATTGCCTGCCTCCAAACAGATTTTATGGCTGGTCTTGATCCTCTTACAGGTGAAAGAAAAAAATGTTTCCCACATCTGGAGGTACATTATTCAAAGTTTGTTAAAGTCACTCAAACAGAAAAAGTGTACCATTTTTTTCATGATATTTCCTGCATAACTTATGGAAATTTATTACATGACTTAGTAACTTCAAATGGTTTTGCTGACCTTTCATTGGCAGTTTGCTTTAATGCAAGAGTTTTTAATAAACCACTTATTGAACATACCAAACTTGTCACCTCACTTCATTTTTATAAAATATATTGTCAGCTCCTTTGCTAGACATGGTGATGCAACATGTTATCTTTCCTCACCGATTAGAGAATTTATTTCTTGTCTGACAGTTGTTTCAAATTGAAAAGAAAAAAAAAAAACCAAGTCACAACCCATGCTGAAAATTATACCCTTTTGTTGCACATATTCCCAGCCATTACCTGGAACAATACAAAACAATTTTTTGGACTTCAAATCATGAAACAGTTACTTCAGTTTCAGACCTCATGGAGGACTGCTTCATGGAACGTGTCTGGAATTCTTCACAAGTAATAATCTGCAGCTCAGAAACGGTCATAACTATTTCCTGGTCTGGTTCTTTCCAATAATAAATATAGTAGCTCACAACTTGCTAGAAAAGGAAAACATCTACTTATTCCAATTGGTAAAGCAAATCCTGTTTTTTATTTAATGCGGGTATCAGCACTCCAGGCTAGAACTTTTGCACTTGGAAAATTTAGTTCACAATTAAAATAATTGACAGAGATAGGTCACAATTCTCCTGGTTTTCAGGACACCCAACAGAGTAAGAAAAACTCATCAATTTTTATATGTACCGGTAAGACATTTGTTGACAGCATAGTGGCTTTTATCTATCAATATAGTCCCCCTGGCGATATATGTCAGTGCATCCTGAGACTTTATGGATTTATCCTTGTAAGGATTTTGACATGAGTTACGGCAATTTTACCCTCAGTGTACAGACAGCAGAGATGAGGTATTTGTCCAGAACCATAAAGAAGCTATATCTAGTTTTCTTGAAACCTATACTAAAACCTTAAACACAATGCACCATTATTCCTGTCTGATGTCTTTGGGACGTCATCTAAAGACATTCAGAATTCATAGAGGTCATTTTGCCAGTTTCAGTGGAGTTTGAACTGAGTCTTTAGAAGAAGAAAAGTAGTTTATGCCAGATCTTTCTTTTTGGACCCATAGAAATCACTGGGCCAAGGCATCCAGTCATGCAGCATAGAGTTGGAGGAAAATATTTTCTGATGGTGTAGAACATGTGGCTGCTCCCAGTTACTTCTCCCCTTCAGTATTTTCTTCCTTCAGATTAGAAACCAGACCTGTGCAAGTAGCAGTCCATGGGCAACCTAAGTAACATCCAAATGGTCCACAATTGCCTTACATCTGGCACAGCTATGCAGACCACAACCTTGTCCTCAGGGAAGCAGGGCAGGGACTCCCCCCAGGGTATGAGGAATGAGCATGGTGCACTCTTTTTATGTACAAATGCACATGTATGAAGCAAGAGCCACAAGCAGGCTGGTATGAACACACACACACACATGCAGAAAAGAGCATCTCATGCCTGCCTAATTGCACTTTTCTCCTTTTCTAGAAACTGTCTGAAGGGTCCTGTCACCTGAGAGGTCCATTCACTTAAGTCATGAATGGATTGTAAGGTAAAAGTGAATAAGAACTATGCTGGAAAGAGGAGAGAAATACTGAATACACCTGTGATACGTTCAGTGGTGAAATTAAAGCATAAGGAACCTAACAAATGGTAAAGAATACACAGGAGTAAGAGTTTTGATGTGGGCTGTCCAATGTTTCTAAAGTCCTGAATCCTGTGCGTCTGCTTGGATCCTTGAGGCCACTTCTTCCATAAATTCACTGTGACTTTGACCCACAAAAAATAGATCCCAGGTGAACTTATCCTATAGGGCAGATCAGTTATCACCCCTCCACAACACTCCCTATTACCCAGCAGCTGGACCCAAGTGTGGCCTTTCCTCCAAGCCTTCATCACACAAAGTGCAAAATTACTTGCCACCAAGAAAACATAGACACACAGAACCAAAAGACCAAGACAGCCTGCTCTGTCTATAATCCACCTCTATCCTTTGGGAGTAACTGAATTCTTTTTTCCTATGATTTGTAGCCTCTTCAATCCTGTAAATCACAAACATGGTATATGACTTTCAGATATGCCTGTAATGTTTTGCTTCATATTCAGAACCAGAGCTGAGTCTCAAAACTGTACCAGGTTTGATGCTTTCATTGGGTTGGTTTCTAGACAGAATCCCATGCTGAAAAATATTTTTATATTTTTTAGTCGAGTTTGAGAAAACATGCTCCTGGGACAAGCATAGGAGTAGAAACCAGAAAAACTTGCACGATGCTTTTTTTTCTCAGTATAATGTACAGCATCAGTTTTTCAGACTCCAGTCCTGTAATGAGACTATTTGTGGTTAGATCTGGATCAAAAATTATACCTTTTTTCAACTTGAACTTTTAGATTGCATCAGTTTGAGCTTATTATTACATTTTGTAAAACAGAATCGATGAGAAGCTTATGCTGCTGTACTATGAGAAAAAGAATTAAATCTTTTAAATGGCATCAGTCAGAATAATGTATTGAGGATAAATATTTTGGTTAATCAGTAAATGTTTAACAACATTTACTTGAAAAATAGCTATGTATACAACTTGATCTCAAACAGTCCTTATTTCCAGTTCTGCAGATAATACCTGCTCCATTAAAAGATTAAAGGGCAAAGGGTTGTTGTGAACACTGACACTTTTCCCATCCTCTGCAGATTCTCACACCTATGACTGTAGTATGTAAACTGAGCAAAGTGACTAACGTCTATCCAGTGTTTGTTTTCTCTCCCCATTCCTAGGAGATGCAGTATCAGAAGTATAACGTTGTTAGATGTAATCTATGCTAAACATTGCATTAAATGGTACACTGGGAAAAGTATGGGCAATTCCATGTTAATTAAATATGCCTTGTACTTTAACCAGACAATGGTGATATTTAATTTTTTTTTTTTTATTCCCATCTGAATTTATGTTGAGACCTGACTGTAACTATGCTGTATGTGTGCTCTAAATCACCAAGAGATCCAAGTGTGATTCATACATCAGAACCGTCCCAGAAAGCAAAACAGCATACACTGAATTTACTTATTAGATGATATGGAGTAGCATATATTATGTTCTTTTAACAGACTAGAGCATTTGAAGGAAGCAAGTCAAGCAAAAAAGTCCACTAAACTCAGTGGACAGTAACAAGGTAGAACACCCAGTTTAGCCTGACAAACATCTCCAAAACTCTGCAGAGGAGAGAGAAGCTCCCAGAAGTCTGCAATTAAAATTTAGGTGAGGGATATAACCATGGATGGCATAAATGAATTCCTAATAAGGTTTTGTATGTATTCCTTAGTATGAAACTATATTTTTAAAATTATTTATAAGCACCAAAAAAATAGTTTCAAATCATATATTCAAAATAAGTAAATATATTGAGTAATCTATAGTCTGACTAATTCACTCTTTCTACCTCTTCACACAGAGGTCTCTAGAGTATCATATGTGAATGACAATAATTCCCAGAAGAAAACAAATGTATCTCTAATTTGTGAGGCTAGATGAAAAAAAGCCTCCATTTGATTTCTGTAGCATGCATCAGTTAGCATTGCTGCTACCAGCTTTGTGCAGCTTCTTTCAATATTTTCTTGCAGCGTACAAAGTCACTAGAAATGTAACATCTCCATAACAGTTAGAGGCCCTGTCACACTATATAACCAGTAAATCAGAAGATCTAGCTTTTAAAATAGTCTCCCCAGATCCAGATAATTCCCTATTAACTTGAGATAGCACATCCAAAAATATGTTTTAGGAGAAAGCAGCTGAACTGGAGCAGTGACGTAGCATCACTGAATGCCAATATCACTGCTGAATCCAACAGCTTGGCGCACATATCTGTATTAGACAAGCATTTTGCATATTATCTCTTCAGTGATACAGTGTTTTACAGAAAAGCCCCAATTACATCATAAATGTTTCCATTAACAGACTTATATTTTGGACTCTGGTAGATCTTCTTTGATAGGGTGTTACAAGCTACAATTGGGCAAGAAGTATGCGGACTGCATTCACTTCATTAACTGGCTGTTGGCATGGAGTTTAGAGGTCTAATTCTGATCTCAACTGTAGGGAGACCATAAGCATTCATCACATGTAACCTGTGGAAATAATTCATGTTACTATTTGGGAAGGGGCACTAGAGTCAAAACAGATGACCTGGGAGTATCTCTTGTGTTCTGTATCTCAGAACTTGTTTAAAATTACTTAAAGGTGTTGGGACATATAGAAGCTGGAAGAATTTGTATCTCTCCTAACGTCCAAGAAAATACTGGTTTGATTCCTTTGAAGATGTGAGTTACTCCACACATCAGTAATGAAAAACACAAAACACTTTATCAGAAGATATCAATGTCATCAATCGCATTAATGCATTAGTAGTGCAGCATTCCTCCCCTGATGCTTGCAAAGATACAAGAGTTTTATGAATGTCCAGAAAGTACCCTTCCATTACACAGAGTAAATCTGGAGCATCTCCACTCATTTATTTAGAATTGCTCCAAATTTATACCCATAAATCTCACAACAACATTTTGCCTCTTTTATTTTAAGCATGAACTGGAAGTTAAAAGCAGTCAGTCATGCTGGACCTGGAAAAGAATCCATTCTGTCAAAGAATACCATTAAAAAGAGCATATTTCAAGCATAAATCGGGGCTCTGGTCAGAAAATGTCATGTTTTGTAGAAGAAAAACCCTTAACCATTGCTACAACTCCAAGAAAGTGCAGACAGAGCTAAAGAAAGTCGTTTAATGGGTATATATTTCAGATTATTTAATTTCTGAATTTAATCATTTTTTGTATAAAAGATACCAAATCAGATAAGAAGCTTTGACAGAAGCTTACCGGTAGGTAAATCTAATTGAACTGTAAGAAAAAGAGTAGGATGGAACAAATAATTTTCCTTTGTAAGAAAGAAAAAAGGAATAGAATTGAATGCTTTCCTTTTCTTTCAATACAAAGAATAATCAGAACACACTGCAGTGTTGAAAACAACCGTATTAAAAGAGATATCTGATTTCCTTGGAGTAACAGATGCTTGGCTAATTCAAGATATCAACAACAATGTGAAAACAGTAAGACATAAAGTCACCCCATGATGTGTCAGAGCTGGGGAAATTTTAAAAGATGCAATTCACTGAGTCATCAGCTTAATTGCGTGAACTGTTGCTACTTTCAAACTTGATGTTAAAAACTTTATCTTATCACTGTGTCCTGTCCTACACCCACAGCAGCAGAAGCACTGACTGTCACTCTTGGGTGTTCTTAGTGTCTTCATTACTGCAGCTTCTTAACTTCTGGAATTCTATCCAAAGGAAAAGAAGGAGAAAAAAAAAAAGGAAAAAAAAAAAAAAGATATGAAAGCTGACCTTGCTTATTGCTTACCTTTACCTCAGCCTCTGCCTTTCCTGACTACTGAGAATCTGATTTGGGAAAGGTTTCTGTATCTTATTTGTTGATATATTTCATGCTATAATTCTTGCAATGTCTGTAATACGTGGTAGCTTTACTTTTCAAATAAAGAAATAGAAGCATAGAAAAAAACAAGATGTCAAAATGCACATAAGAGGTCAGGGGCAGAGGAAGGATTTGAGCTTCTTATTCCTTGCCTGGTTTCTTCTTTAATTAGCTGAGCTATTTTGCTGATGGCACAGTAACAGTATAAATGCCAAATATTTGTTAAAAATTCATTATACCAATAAGCAGTGGGAAGACGAGGAACCACAAATATGAGGTCAGGAAAAGCAATACGAATTTTCTTTTAGCCTTCTGTGTTCATAACTCTAAATGTCCCCATCTCAATACAGATTGCTGTTCAGCATGGCGTGATGGATTACAGCATGTAGCACAAAGCCATGCACAACTAATTTTTCTGGTCCACTGCAGAGAGGATCTTTTCAAAATAGAGGTTTGAAATGTTCATTTCAAAACCATGTTTCAAGAACAGGTTTGGAGGTGGCATTATGCAGAGTGTACATGGCATACAGAAATCTGGACAGAATTAGCTAGGATGCACAGATAAAGATCTAGGCAAACACCACAAAAATCATTCTATGCCAAACAAGTCCATAGTGTGCGCAACATCTTAACATGTTTATAACTTGCATATGATAATGAGTGCAAAATTAAACCAGCCATTGCTTTTAAGAAAATCTACACATACACAGCTAACGTAACGTGCACACTACAGACCGAAAACTGAATTCCTTTCACAAACTCTTACTTCTAGCAGCTGCTCACTTTTTGTTACTTTTATGATGGTTCCTGTATTCAGAAAACATTTTAGTAAATTAATAATGTGGAGAAAGGTGCAACAAGATTTGGATACACAGAGAGCAATCAAAGGTTTCCCAACTGTAGACCACAGCATTGACTAGAATGTGATTACAGAAGAAATAAAGGAAGATGGGAAAACATCATGAGCTAGATAACATCACAGTCCATTTTCTTTGAAGACCCATGGCAAAAAATGAACTAGATCCTGCTGCAACTTCCCTGCTAGGGATCACATCCTATTCCTACAGATCACTTCTGCCATTACAGGGACAAAAAGAGCCAGGGAGAAAAAGATCTTGTAAACCCCTGCTTCAACAAATCCTTATGAATGCCTCAGCCTCAGCCTCAAATCCACTTTCCAGTACATGATAAGAGCAGTCACAGCTAGAAGAGCTTCACTTTAGTGTACCCAGGGAAATCAGAAAGAAGGAGAACATACGATGTTTCAACAAAACACGCTAAAACATATAAAGGGTATAAAACATGTGAAAGGCATAAAGACAACAGTCTTGTTCAGGAAGTATATGAGACTGTCTGATGAATGTGCCAAGGACATACAGAAGAACAATAAATGTTTACAGTAGGAGAGGAGAGGAAAATTCAGGGTGTTTTTTCAATTCCTAGGTTTCTTCAAACCCATTTTCTGTATGATTATGTTCTCTTATGCTATTTAAGTATTTCAATTCTGTACCTTTGGTGAGTCAGATGATCAAATTCTATTAACTCCAAAATCTTGATCCTTACAAATTAATACTTCCTCCCTTGTCAATCATGATACAATCCTTCTGTATGACAAGGCTGATGGCATGTAAATACATGTGATTTACAACCCTTATCACTCTGCCATTAGTTTCTGCATCTCCAATTTCAAATCCTGGCTTACACCCAGCTTCCTCTAACTAAACCATGATAAGATGAATATCTTATTTCTAGTTTCTCATTATTTCTTAAAGCTGTTTCCAACCTCTCAACCTTTGCTTGATGAATATAGCTGTCAAAAAATTGGGCATCAACCCAGAAAGGAAGTTTTCTTACATTTTTTATATTAGCTATGTTGTTGGGATCTCTTTGCAATTGCAGTACACTATTGTGAAGGACATTATAAGCTGTTGCAAATAAATCAGCAATTAAAGACACATTATGAAATAGCATGACTAAATAATGCATTTGCCACCCATCTGATCTTGTACATTACCTTATACCTACTACCATAAACAAATTAGATTTCCCTTTGAGATGAGAAGAATCTGCTTTTGCATCTGATATGAAGGTATGCAAACACTGTTTTGGTGAAAGATACTGCTTCCTAAAATAATCACAATTATAGTAATACTAATACCACCACATATTTATTACAAATTTTGGAAGCAAAACAAACATATTAAGCATAGCACCAAGTTTTGCTTGAGAGGCTTTTGGTTCAGAGAGATGGTCTTTCCTTATGCTTTATAATAACTCAGGGAAAGGCAGAGAAAGGCTTCAAGAATCAGATAAAATATAGGTGAATTGGTCCATAGGACTCACTAAAAGCCATGAAATAAGTGGAAACAGGAAATAAATTACATAAATGATACAAAAATAATACACATACAGAGCTAGTTTAAAGGTCTGTTTACTGCAATACCATGTCCGCAAGTAAAACCAAAACTAAAGGCAAGGGTAGAGTACAAGAAACAAAACTTGTACTGATCTGTCCTGGTATACCTCCTTAGTTTGTGAAAATCTGAAATCAGTTTCATCTAACGCTAGTAGATACATGCAAAACAACATCTACAGACTGATGAATCTATCTCCCATTCTTTTCTCTAGTTTAAAAAGGGAAGATACGTACAGAGGTAAGATGTGTTTCAGTGACAAGAGGCATGTTTCAGGGCTTGCAAAGAATATGCAAATAATGGAAAGTTATTTTTTTAAAAAATCAAACAATTCAAAACCTCAGTAAAAAGAGAAAATTAAGGATGAAATCAATTCAGAAATGGCAAGCAGGAATACTCTGGTATTAAAAAACATTGTACAGACAAGTAGAGCAGAGCTCAGCAGCTATTAAGTATAAGGATTAAAGTGTATACTTCTGAGAAATAACTGCATAAAGCTGATGCCTTCTCTGTCAATAGATTTGAAATGATGCTTTGTTCTAGATACATTGTAGAACCACTTGGAGGTGATGAACAGAAAATCTGTTTTTTGCATGCTTTATCTAGTTAAATGTGAAGCCAGTTCCAAACTAAGCTGATTTATAAACAAAAGAAAAGTCTTGGTTGTTGGCTTAGGTTTGTTTTATGATGTTGATACTGTCTGGTGCCACTCTAGAAAATCCATGAGACTGCACATGATCTGAAATCATAATATGAATGAATTGAACAACGGTGGATTAAAGAGGGCTTTTGGAAATGTGAGTGGTGGTGTTTAACCCCAGCTGAAAGCTAAGCACCACACAGTCAGAACCAGCGCAGTGAGATTGATTTCCCTCTTCCAATGTTACACATACCTAATTTAAATACTCATCTATGTGCTTAAAACTGTTTGGTGTGTCACACATGTTCGTTTCTACAGCTGCGCATCCCACTTAACCTAAATTTCTATTGTAAAGTGAGGTGACCAACTTTCCAGAGGTACCTAACTAACTCTTTCTATTGATTATTTAGATAGCCCAAAGTATTAGTTTAGAATAAAAATCTAATTTTTTGTGTGGCTGAAGGTGCGTAAGATAAACCCCTCATTTGTAAGTGGTGTTACAAAAGGCAATAGTAACTCAAGTTTACTCAAAGAAGTTGAGTTTTATTCCAGAGCTATCAGGAAAAAAAATATCCTGTTGTTTACTTAAACATATTTCATTGGAAAAAAAAAATAGAGAACAATAGATAATTCAAGCTTCTGTTTAGTACACTTACCAATTCTAACAAAAAAAAAAAAAAAAGAAAAAATAGCTGATTCTGAAAGAAGATACCATATGTATCATGATAACAGAAAACATATCACTGTGTGTTAGACAAGGGCTCAGTAACATTTCTAGGGACATAGAATTATTTCACTCTTTACAAAACTACTGCTTCTAGTAAGAAATGAAGTTTTCCCATGGTGCAGTCTGGAGTACAATATAGTATTGGTGCATCTTTGTTCCTTTCATTTTTGCACGCTCCTTGAGGCACCACCTCACCCTGGGATCCCCTTTCTGACCCATTTTCCTGTCTGGAACCAAGGTCTCCATACTGACCAGGTAAATCCAACTGATCTGTTTTGCCCCACTGCAGCGGAAGAAGGGAAAGGGGAAAACTAGAAGAAGGGATGGATACATCTAAGAGGGTGAAGGCAAAGACCAATGGCAAGTACAGGACGTGGTGTAGAAAGGACCATTGCACCATAATGGCATCAGTTTGTCACTTTGGTGATGTTTGTCATAATTTACACTTTATCATTATGTCTGTGTGTATACATATATATATGGATGTATGGAGGGAAGAAGGATGTAAAAGAAAATATCAAATACCAAAGAACTCCTCAGTCCTACAGACAGGAAAGTCCATAAAAGTAATAGAGAAGATTATTTTCCCTAGAACAATGAGCTTCATATACCCACATTTGGAAAAGCATTAAAAATCTGTAAACAGACAAAGGTTGAAAAGTGCCACTTCTGACAGACACTATCTATCAGGCCAGGGCATGGCACGGCAGTTGCACAGGGAGGGTGCCTCTTGGAAAGGGGGCCATTCCGCTGGCTAATCAGAGAGACTTGAAGCCCACATAACCCAGCAACTGGACACTGTTCAGTGACCATCTGCACAGGTTAAGGTTGCTCATTCTGCCTGACCCTCATGGCAGAACAGTGGGCACTCCTCTGAAAGCAAAGGCTGCAGCTCCAGCAGGGAGGTCTGCATCATCTACCTTAGTGGTGGCCAATGCCTCTGCCCAGATGGAGGTGTTGAAGAGAGGCTGAAGTGTGGACCTCAGGCTGCAAGAAGTGCCTAGACCTTTCTTCTGGGACCAGGGCAAGCAGCATACCTGCCTGCAAAAGGTGTGCCCAGGTGGAGGAGCTCCTGCAGCAGGTGGCTGAGCTGCAGGAGGTCGTGAGAAGGCTGCGTAACATCAAGGAGGCTGAAAAGGAGTTAGATAGCTCGTTCCAAGCACAGTCTGCAGTGGACCCACAGTCCACAGCCAAACAGAAAAAAAATCCCCTGCCAGCATACCCAGAAGGGAGGGGGGTCAATAGTGCAGAAGAATGGAAGCTTGCAATGGCAAGGAGGAAATGGCATGAAAGGAGGAAGACATTTCCCCCGAAGCCTGAGGTGCCCTTGCAGAACCACTTCACCACTCTGCAGACTGAAAAGGAAAGACCCGTCACGTTAGGAGAGACCCTGGAGCTGAGTAAGGCAGCCCGATCTGCTCCCCACAAACCAACCAGCACAACTAAGAAAAGGTGCCGGGTGGTGGTGGTGGTAGGTGACTCTTCTGAGAGGTCCGGAGGCACCCATTTGCCCACCTGACACACTCTCTAAAGAGGCATGCTGCTTAGTGGGGGCTCATATCAGCAATGTCACCGAAAGACTACCAAGCATTGCAGAGTCCACTATCATCCACTGCTGTTTTTTCATGCGGGCACCAGTGACACAGCTAGGAGCACTCTGAGGAGTATCAAGGATTGCAGAGCCCTGGAGCAGCAGTAAGGGACTCTGGACCACAGGTAGTTTTCTCATCAATCTTCCCCGTCAAAGGGTTTGAAACAGCCAGCCAAAGCTGGCAAATCAACAAATGGTTTCAGGACTGGTTCCACAGGCAGGGTCTTGCCTACTTAGACCATGGGACTCGCTTTGAGAAACATATTCTACGCAAGGTTGATGGGGTCAATCTGTCTGAGAAGGGGAAGAACATCTTCGGTCATAGGCTTGCCAAGGTGGTGAAGAGGGCTTTAAACTAAAGATGTCAGAGGAGGGGAACCTTAATCTATCCCCCTCCTACTAGTTTGATGCCAGTGCCAGCAAAACATGCCCAGAGCCTGGAGAGGGATCACAGCTCAGCAGAAGAGCACCTGAAGAGCAGCACAGAGGAACTGCAGCCACTCCAGCTAGTAAATCAGCTTCATCGGGGGCCCTAGGTAAATGCCTCTATGCAAATGCACATAGCATGGGGGATAAACGAGAGAAACAGAAAACCCAGAGAGGGACCTTTTTGCAAGGGCATGAAGCAATAGGACAAGGGGGAATGGCTTCAAACTGAATAAGGGTAGATTCAGATTAGATATTAGGAAAAAAATCTTCACTGTGAGGGAGATGAGGCACTGGCACAGGTTGCCCAGAGCAGCTGTGGCTGCCCCATCCCTGGCAGTGCTCAAGGCCAGGCTGGACGGGGCTGTGAGCAACCTGGTCTAGTGGGAGGTGTCCCTGCCCGTGGCAGGGGGGTTGGAACTAGATGATCTTTAAGTTCCCTTCCAACCCAAACCATTCTATGCTGCTATGATATGTAGAATACAAGAAAGAGTTATAAACAGATTACATGACTAGAACTAGAACTAGGTGTTTGGAGGAAAATACTATTACAAGGAAAAGTATCTAGTGTTCAGTTCTAACCACTTATTAAGGCACTGTCTGGTCTGATTCAAAGCCTTCAAACCTCAGTGGTGATGAATCCTAAGGATTAAGGGAGGCTTTCGTAGCCTGAAACACTGCAGCAGAGTAACTGATTCAATGTATTTTTGACCTGGTTATAAGCATGTAAGCATCTAATAGAGAGTTACTCACACTAGTTAAAACTTCCTTTTTATCCATTGAGCTGAAACTAACACTTTGAAGTCAATGTAAACATAATTTTAAGCTGGTTTGAGTATCTAAGGATATGCAATGTGTAACCCAATTGCTTTAGTTACACTAAGGCAACTTATCTAATAAACCCAGTGAGTTAGAAATGCATTCAGACAAATATGGTTTTACCTTGGGGGTGGAAACATGTTTCAGTGAGCAGCCACCCATCTGTAATTCTGTCAACTTTTAGGAACAAGTCTGAAAAAGAGATTGAACTGCAAGAGCTTTTTGAAATTTGTTTCTCATGAGAAGAACCCTCCCTCAAACTGTCTGGCTACTTTAAACCCCACAGCTATTCTTCACTTGATCTTACACATCTCCCCACAACCTGAGCTTGCCTATAGGTCTTCTGGGCCTGAGGTGGGGGTGCAGGGGATCCCTTCCTACTTCTGCAGTCTCTTGAAATCTTCCACAAACAAAAATCTTTGCAATATTTTTTTGGAGACAAAGTCCTTGGTTAGACTGAACCAGTCTTCACAGAATTTACTGCTCATGTGTGAATTCATTTGTATCTATTTTAAACTTCACAGCTGGTGGGTATTTTAACCAGAAAAATTGATAAAATTAGTACGCAGTTAATCAGATTGGCTTGATTATATAGCTTCACCGACAGAACACAGGAGTGGCTTTCTAGAAACAAAGGAAGTTGTATTGCTTTGACACCTTTGAAGTGAGAAGAAGGATCGAGGCCATTCCAGGTGCATTCTAAGATACTCTTCCCTACATATGTCAAAATCAATGGGAATGGGGGAGGACATGCTCCCACCCATACAAAGCAGATGTGTTGGTAAGAACAGAGAAGATGACATTTACAAGGGCTCACAAGGCAACAGGGATGCACGGCAAGCCACAGACATGAAGGAAGCCAAGAGTAAGTATCAGCATGTTTCTTATCACCATCAGCCTCTAACCCATCCCCTGTGTCGTGGCCACTCCACTGCTGACCAGCCAGTGCTGGTCAGAGCATTTGCGGCACAGTCAAACAGTCATGAACTGAAAAGGACAGTAACACTGCCAGCATCCCTGGTAATCACTTCCATGTCAACAAAACATCTTCGGGCCTCCTTGCCTCCAAACCAACATGGTCTCTCTGCCTCCTCAGGGTCACAGAATGCAATTCAACCAAGTGCAACTGTTCTGTTGCACCACTATCTGCCATCCACCACTGCTAGAATATCAGAGAAGGCATGTCCCTTTCAGCACCTTTTGTTGTTCAGCAAGAACATTGCTGAAACTATAATGAGGTTGTGGGGCTTTTTTTACAAGGACAGCTGCGATGGTCAACATCAAGTGGGAAGAAAAATGACTGTCATCAGCATGCAGCACCTGCCAGCGAGGCATTCATACCAGTGAAACATAATCAAGTTTTTAAGGCAGAACCAAAGATACAAGCTCAGCGCTTTTGGCATTATTGGAACTACGGATAACAATTACTCTCCTGGTGGCAGGGACAGAGACAAGGGTCTTCTCTCCCTTTTGATTTTGACCTTTGTAAATCTTTTGGCATTGATGCAGCAATTACTGCTTAAACCCATTACAGGCATAGAGATGGAGTTATGATCAATCATTGCTTTTTGAAGGGCCAGCATCCTGTTGTGCTACATGCTGCATGAACACCAAACAAAAGGCTGGGCCAAACAATTGCTCTTTTCTTGTTTAATAATCAAAAAGGAATCAGCTGCCTTGGAATCAGACCAACATGTTAAATCTAAAAATACGTAATTTCTGGTTCTATGATGGCCTACCAACATCTATTCTGTTATGTATCTACAGTTCAGACCATTTGTATAACTGCATTAGGAGAGCACCGATATTTTTTCAATAGTTGCTTAATGGTCAAACAGTGGCTAATCAAGCAGGCAAACAACAGGTTCTTTGTACCTATTTCATGCAGAAAAAACAGTCCAGAAACATAATCCTTTGTTTTAAATACAGATCAGATGCTTTTATAAAAACACACAAGGTGAAGCATACTCTAGTGTTACCTGTAGCTGTTGTACAGAGCACAGTGACTGCTGTCACAAAGGTGCAAATCAGGTGCTGGATTTACTACCTTAGCCGCAGTTAAAGTGTGCACTTAATGAAACACGTGAAAGCTGTGTGGGGACAGCTAAGCGGGTTTCCTGAGAGCATAGGCAAAAAGACGAGGTGCTGAGAGCAGTTAGATAACTTTTCAGGCTTTCTGGTTGGAAACATCTCTTGAAACCATGGACAGGAAAACACGCAAAGGGAGACCCCTGATTTTACAGAGTGGTCCTATCACACTGCATTTAGCTGTGAACCATTAAGACTCACAGGAGTGAAAGCATGCCATGATAATGCAAAACTCACCTGTGTGCTATAAATATCACCCTTGACTGAGGCTATGGATAGTTCCAGCCATTGCCAAAGGACCTCAGCTTTCACACAGAAGTTATATTACCTTTTCCTTAAGACCCACTGGTTTCCCAACCATTTGCATCTTAAATACTGCATAAATACCTACAGCAGAACTGCTGTGGGGGTTTGGGGGTTTCGTTTGTTTTCTAACTTCCAGGAACTAGCTTGTCTTAGTTCTGAGAAGATTTTCACAAAGAAGAGTCATACACTGCACAACATCATGAACACTTATTTGAATGTAAAAGTAATAACTGAAACTGAAGTCACTGATTAAATTTATACATCAGGAATTCAGGTCTCAACAAATTTTAGTATACATTTTGATTTTTTTCAGGAGTGAGCACGTGGGATGTTGCTATGTAAAAGCCCATTTCGTGTAATGGGCCGTTTAGAGGAGGGAGGTGCTTCATTTTTATATAATTTTATATATAATTTTATATAATTTTATATAATTATATATAAATAATATATATATAAATTTTATATATAATTTTATATAATTTATATATAATTCATGCCTTTTATATAATTTTAAAAGTGTTTGTGTGTGTGTGTGCATATATATATGTAATACCACAGAAATATAGGGTTATAGGCTTATACACACATACATACAATGTTCATATATGTGTAGTCCTGTGAATAAATACCTTTCAAGCACATAATTTGTTACCTACACATTTCTTTTTTTGAGGGGTGCTAACTAAATTTCTAATCTTGGGAAAAACAGAAACTGTATAGGTGTTTATGAAGGTGATCAGCTTCTTCTAGAGGTATTTTTGATGGATATACTTCTATGGCATATTGCAGTAAAGCATTATACAGAAACTTAGCATGCAAATTTAGAAGGAATAAATCTTGCTGTTTCCAATGCCTTGGCTTCAAACTCCAGTGTGGACTGAAATCCCTAAGCAAAAGGTCCTCCATGAAAGTGGGTCAGCTGCAGAAAGAGACTTAGAGAGATGTGACAGATGATTTCCCTAGCAATCAGCATATAAAATCCTCTTGTCCCAAAGACAGGGGGGTTTATCTAGTGATACCTTGTTATTCTTTTTCCACAGTTGTGAAAGTTTCAAGTGTCTGTGCTCATCAGAATTACAAGCTCAGGGAGATACAGAGACCTTCAGCTTCAGATTATGTCCTGAACTGGTGGAAATGAGGGAATTCAGTTGTGTCTGTGCTAGTAAACCTGACAGTAGCACCTAACCCCTGCAGTGAGGGCTAAGGCTGGCAGTATAAGAAAGCTCACATGCAGTCCTCTGCAGACCATCTCAGACACTGCAGTTTTAAGTTTGCAGGAGGAGACTAGAAACTTTATGGAAGTTTTTGGGAGAGGGAAGGATAGGCCATTTATTGGTTGAGGTTTTGGGAGGCATCCAGGGAAAATGATTAAGTACCTGGCATGATAAAAACAGTTTTTGCATGGGATACTTGAAGCCAGTGAGATTCCAGTGGTTACCTCATGCAAGGTAGTGTGGGAGAGGAAACATAGCATCTGACTACGTGCTCATTAATAAGGAGCTCAAGCTCTTTCTGACAGCAATTTTAATGATTCAGATGTTGCAGAGGGACGTAGATGCCCGGAGCTCAGCAAAGGTAAAGGCAATGATAAGAACTGACAGCAAAATCACAGTGGGTGATCCATTTCATGTCTTCCACCAAAAGCCCTGCCAAGCACAGTCCTCACCAGGCTAGGGCCAAATCCTTAGGCCTTAGAGTGTCAGTGCCCAGCTGTTCTAAATGTAAATTTGAACACGCAGCTTTGGTGCTAGGTGCCTAATACAAAAGCACTATGGAGACTCCTCGTCTCGCTCTCCCAGCTTTCTCATTCTCCATGGTGCCTACATGAGAATGCATCTGACACTCTTAGGGACGTCAGTTTTCCCAGATTAATGATTAAATAGGTATTGTAAGCTGCCCAACAGAAGGCAGCTGCCAAAACCGACTGATTTGCTGAGAGAACTGCAGCTCCAATTTGCAGGTTTTGTAACTACTGACCCAAGTTCAATTCTAATACAAGAATCTATTAAAATATCCAAAGGCAAGAGAAGAGCTAATCTGGTAGGGGAGGTCTCCCAAACTACCTGTAAGCAGTGACAGCTCAATAATGTTTGATTAATCCCCTAATGTGTATTTGTCAAGAAGAAGCATCTCTGATGATAGGCAGGTCAAATAAGACTTCCAAGAGAACCAGACATGAGGAATGATCTCCATAAATAACAGCAGTTTAGACCTACAGAAGGTGCAATATACACGTGTACTATGGCTCAGTCTTTCTCCCACTTAAAAAAGAACAGCAGAAAGAGAAGAACCTTCTACTCAATGTGGTGATGACTTTGAAGTCTCAGCCTTTTTACTGATTCTCAGTTGGCATCAGGAACACTAAAAAGCCTAAATTAAACCATTTTTTCTGTTTGCCACTCCCCTTTATAAACCAGATTACAAGATACAGCAACTAGAAAAAGGGTGTAAAAATTAGACCAGTACAGTAAAGGCAACCAATCCTTTCGGAAAGCCATGGTGGAATTTAACAGAAACATCAAGCTCAAAGACTGTAAAAACAACTTTGGCTGTATTCCTTCCCTTCCATCCATAGAGTTAACAACAGTCAAACTCTCAGCATAAGTTAGAGCAGATCCCTAAACTCTTGAACCTCTAGCAACCAGTAATGACCACAGCTACATCAGCAAGACCACTGAAATCCCACAACATTTTTGTTCCTAGTGTGCTTCCAGCACAGCTCCTCCCCTGAGGCATCCAGGAGGGACAGGAGGGACTGAGGCATCCAGTCACCTTAGCTTTTCACTGGCCTTAGACTTCACAGCAGAAGGGCAATCCTTAGCTCTCCATTTAGGGGATACAAAGAGTTATAAAGGCAGAACCAGATGTAGTCAAGACACAGCCTACATGCAACCAGGAACTGAATAGGAAACATCACATGAGAAATTATTTGGTGGTGTTAATATGCAGCAAATGACAGCTCCTCCCGTCAAAAGAGGCAGTATAAAGTCTAGGCTTTCACAGCTGAAAACTCAGAGAGCCACTAGGTTTTCCCAAAGTATTTTACCTTAAAACATTTCAGCCCAAACACTTAAGCTGTAGGCACTAAATTAGTTTGGCTGGAGTCTATCGCTGGTAATCTTTAAGTGTGATTCATTTTCAGGATAACTTTTTTTTCTTACAGGACACACTTGTGTAAATGAGACTTTATCAATAATAACAGAAAAGATCAGAAACACTTCTCAGTTGTCTCATCCAGGGGGGTGCAGCCAGAGCTATTAATGGAATAAATCCATCAGTTGCCTGTGGTGTATTGCCCTGACTGAAGCATGGCCCAGATCCAAGAAACAACAACATACTGTTTATCAAACCACCTCTTTGGTGTTGCCCTCATACTTCCTTCATCACTCAGTTATCACTAACCATTTTTAAAGAGTGATGTACATCACCTGGTTTTGGGTTTTTTTTTCTTTTTCTTTTTTGTCTTTCAAATATATTGATATTACCTGGTACTTTGGAGCTTTGGGGGCGGTGGGGGTATAGGGGGGGGGGGGGGGGGGGGGGGTTTGCTAATTCAATGCATGAAGATTTTTGGTTTTGCATACTGAATTTAAGGTTACTTTCTAAACATTTTAACATAATCATAAAATTATTTCCATGGCTCCAGGAAAAAAACAAGAGGCAAATATTTTTTCCTGCTTTGACTTGGTCTAGAGATTTTTGGATTGAACCAGTGTTTGTCATGGTAACAGATATTATAAATAAAAACTTCTGCATTTTGACTGAGTTATTCCAAGGGAAATTGAACATAATTACTTGAAACAATACCAAACCTTTAACAGAAGCCCTTTGTCATAATTGCTTTACTAATGCCTTTGATATTGGGGGTGCTTGAAGACTGGGAATTTATTGCTTTATGCTTCTTCTAGTGACCTTTAAGCACCTCTAGAGAATGACAAAAGTCACAGAAATTTTAAATTACCTTTGAGATTATTCAGTTATCTCAAAACAAGTAGAATTAATCTTAGCCAAAATGTTTTTAATATTATAAGTAATGTGAAAGTGTTAAGTTTCACTTAATAGTGCAATTTTCCATGAGATGCAGAAGGCTAAAGGATTTGTCCCTGATTCCCTATATCAGATATTTCCATTGCTCGAACTAAATAATGAATTTGTGACAGTGAAGCTGGAAAAGGAAACCTCCTCATGTTTCCAGACATTAATACTTTCCCTGATATCAAAGTGGAAGGTTTTTTTAAAATTAAAAAAATAACAACAAACAACAAACTAGAAAAAAAAAAAACCAGCGGCCCCAAAACAACAACAAAAAAAACCAACTAAAAAAGTCAGATTATGGGGAAAGAAATAGGAAAGTCCTTGGAGTCATACAAAACTTAAGACCTCACATAAAACTGCATTACACTGTGGTTACAAAGCATGGCATTTCCCCCGCTAAATCTAAAAGCTTTTACTGTGGTCTTAGGAATTTAGCTATTTCTCTATACAGTCAACAGCAAAAAGGACAGACAGGCTTACAGGATGATGCTTCAGCCTTTCTAAGCTGTGGATGAGATGTTGTTGCCTGGATATAAAACTAGTCAGAAAACTGGCACAGAGAGTGATTAGCAGTCATTGTATGTTGTATGGAAAGACTAAGAAGGACCTCAGGTCCTGCAGGTTCTGGGTGTGGTGCTCCTCATCCATCGGCTCAACCATAACCTCAGTGGTAGAGCACAGGTTTTATTAAGTTCACAGAGGATGATAAGCCCTGTGTGTCAGGGCATGGGCAGTAGATAACTACTAATACCTTGGAGAACAGATTTCTTCATAACTTGAAAACATGAACTAGAAAAACATGAAAATATTCAACACAGCCAAACATAAAATCTTGCAAGTAGCAAGAAATAATCAACTAGAGGAAGTGGAAAGGACTGCAAGATGATATACGAGATGACACCTTGAGATCTTTTCTGTTTCTCTATGCATTGTTGGCTGGAGGTGCTTGTCTCCCATTAAGGGCTAAAGGTCTACGTAGAGTGTTTAGGATCCTAATATTTTCACTTTATCTACATAAAATTAAGAGAAAGAGATAAATAAATTTGGATCACTATCCAATCAAAAAGTAAATATGTGTATTCACTATCAAATAACTCTTCTTATTGCATGCCTGGTCACTGTTCCTCTAATGATTTTATATGAAAAAAAGGTCCTCACCTTAGTACACCAGTCATTCAAGGGCATATAGTTCCTTACTTTAATGCATAGCAAAGAATAGATGAGAAATATTTCACTACTTGTCTATTCTTTCATGAACCAAATGAATTTCAGAATCTGCACTTGAAACATAGCAATTATATTGCTATCTGGTAGCTATAAAATGCCCCAGACAAAACACCACAAATACAGAAGACACAGGATAATGGTTACAACCCATGCCAGGAAAGAGGAAGGATCATATTGCACTCAAGGAAGAGAGTGCCTAAGTAAACTTGCAAGGTACTTGAGCTCTTCTGGGAATATACAGCTCTGCACTGTCCCTGACCATATTAAATTTCGACATAAAATTAACGTGAAGGAACAGAGTAAAAAAGGAGAACAATACTTCTAGAAAATATTTCTTTGGTAAGTCATAATCAGTATATAAAACCAGTACATAAAATCACAAGATGATTTGCAAAAGTGATAAATTGTTCCTAAAGACAGATCAACAGTATAAAGAAAGAACAAGAAAAACTGTAAGTATCACATGTTGTCCTTGACCTTACTCCCCACAGTGCTGAGCAGTATTTAGCTGTGCTTAGTCAGAGTCTTCTTTCCTGGACTTCATTCCTCCAACATGTGCCAAACAATCGGAGAATGCTTCTCTGAGCTGACTTGATCCCTTTTGCCAAACTCTCCTCTGAAATGATCCTATAAGTGAAGATCTGGGAAAACTGCCTTACTATGCAGCAGCAGTCAGCTTTTTGTCCAAGGAGGTTTTTCTCTAAATTGCCAAACATCTGTTTTAATGGCTGGCTGTCATTAGTTTCTGTCTTCCAACTGACTTCTTAGTGTACCCTTTCTTCTAAATCAGAATGAAGACTAATGACAACTTAAATGGAAGGAATAGTCTGAGAGGCTAAATTAAGCTCATGCTTTCACCCAAGCACAAGAAAAATGTTGATTTCAGATGGAACTTATGGGTTGCATGCATATGAGTCCCTGAAAACATCACAGATTCCAGTTAACACCTACTGCCAAATTTTGCACTGATTTACACCATCTGCCACCTTATTAGAGTCACTCACTAAAATCCGTGGCAGATTTGGCTCATTACACCGAGATTCATTTATTTGGTATCAGATCCTGCAAAGGAACAGAAAAACTTAATGTTGTAAAAACCTCTAATCCTTTCTCATAACAGCAAAGTTTAAACTCTTACTTTCATTTGTGCTGACAGAATTGTCATTACTCAGGCACTGGTTTAGAATGATTTGTTTCACACATTTTTATCTTCTGAATTGGCTGTTTCCACTCACACCTTAAACATTTAAGAACTTCCTAGCTGCTATTTTAATTTTGTAGGTTTGAGCCACTACTGTCAGACAGATGCGGGCTGTGCTGTATAAAAGAGATGTTAGAGACTTTGTCCTTATTTGTGATGTGAACACACTGTTGAGTTTTCATTGCTGAAGAACACTGATAGCACTGTGTTTCATAGCAGTAGGCATTCATTGTAAAAATTTCTGTCCTTTTGTGCCAACTAACTTGCAGCGATAATGGCAGATACCAGGTGCTGCAGCTGTAGTTGTTGTTTCAAGATACGTGGTCAAGGTTAACTGGTACTTGTCGTGACTTAACCCCAGCCGGCAACCAGGCACCACGCAGCCACTTGCTCACTCCCCCCCCAATCCAGACGGGTGGGGAGGAGAATTGGAAAGTAATGTAAAAACCTGAGGGTTGAGATAAGAACAATTTAATAATTTAAACAGAATAAAAAGGTAAGAACAACAATAAAAACAATAACAATAATTATGATGGAAAGGTGGGGGGAAAGGATAAAATCCAAAGGAAGAGGGAAAAGGAAAAACAAGTGATGCACAGTACAGCTGCTCACCACCCACTGACCGATGCCCAGCCAGTCCCTGAGCAACGACCCCCCCCCAGCTAACCCCCCAAGTTTATATACCACGCATGACGTCCCATGGTATGGAACGTCTCTTTGGCTGGTTCAGGTGAGCTGACCTGGCTGTGTCCCCTCCCAGTCTCTTGTGCCCCTACAGCCCTCTGGCTGGCAGGGCCCAAGAAACCAAAACGTCCTTGACTTAGTATAAACATTACCCAGCAATAACTAATAGCGTTCCTGAGGTTATCAATATTGCTCTCACATCAGAGCCAAAACACAGCACTGAACTAGCTACGAAGAAGAAAGTTAACTCCATCCCAGCTGAAACCAGGACAGTACTTAATACACTGGTATAAGTATAGACTTAATACACTGCTGTCCCTCCAGCAGCATCCTTCAAAACCTTTTTTTGAACCGCAGAAATCAAACCACCTGTTTCAATTCTCCCTAAGAAAGCAGGACAACTTATCACCAGTCACTTTTCCTCCTGCTGTCTTTCAAGCAGATTCTGAATCTGTAGCATTTTCTGTTAAACCTAAATACACTGAATCATTTACCTCTATATAATTCCAACATTATATTGCAAGTCCTGAATGTTAATGTTGATCCTGAGACAAGACTACGAGTTTCAGATTTTTAAGATATTCAGCTTTTCGCCTATGCTGAACTTCGCCCTCTACCTTTTTTTCTAGGTTCTTCTGGGAGCCATAAATCCTCTTGGAGCCATACTCAGACCACATACAATGGCCTTTAAAATCAACATTGTTGTGAGTAGTTTAGTCCCTACTCTTCAGAACTGCCAGATTCTGGCTCCACACAGAAACAAAACAGTCAAAGGTAGATGCCACATCCAAACGTCCTATTAGAAGCTTCAGCTTGGTCTGTGCTGATTCCCACTGAATACACAAGCCCAGCAGCATCAAAGCAGTGTAGAAGATGAACAGAAGATGGCCTGATCACTTGCAGCTCTCATACATATAGATTAGGAGACCTAGCTCAAAGCTAGATACAGAAGAGATCAGAACAGGGAAAATGGTGCAGTTTGGTCTGGTGGAGATGACAGAAGCTCTACCAACACAATACACCTTTGGACAGTAAACCATAGCAAAGGGGGAAGTCTTCTTCCCCATTTCACACATGCAGGGCCACAAGCTGAGGCTAGAGGAAGGCAACCCAGTCCCTACCTTGAAGCAATGTTTGACATTGCTTGATCCATATCACTGAAATTGCTTATGCATACAAACACTGAGCCAGAAGAGTGAGAGGAATCTGTTTCCTACAAGAATGATTATGTGTTCAGATCGGATGAAGAACATTTTTACAGTCATTTTGTCTAGACACTTCTAAAGATACACTTTCACTGAATATGCCTAGAAACAGAACGGACATTCAAAGGGAAAAGAAAAAGAATTCTAACGCCAAAAAAAAACCTCTAAAAAAATAATTTTAGGTAAGTCTTGCTACATGGTAAAGGCCTATACGTTACAAACAAGATCCATCCATTAAAGAAGATGATTGAAGACCAAGGCTTGTGACCTGCCGAACTGAGGTACTTCCATTTTGAGGTACCCAGCCTGAGAAGGCAGCACCTTTAGCTCTTTCAAAAACAATACTAGATATTTCAAAAACAGTGATTTGGGTGACATAGCTGTATCATCCTTCCCTTGGAAACCACAGCTGTGTTTTGAACACTGATACTTTTGGCTCTGCATTCTGTTTTGGAGGCACTATGAGCTGAGACACAATTAAGGCAGAGAAGGAAAAATACAAATGAAAAATTTAATGAACTGTAAAAAGGATATAAAACTCCGTTTCTGCCATGAGCCAGAACAGATTTTGGGATGAAAACTGAGGGCTTTTACTGTCAGTGGCTTCACTTAGCCAGAAAATAGTATTCACAAGAGAAACAAAGAAACACTGAAATGACAGGGTACTGTCATCTCCAGCTAGTCTTGGGAAATGAGAGTTCAAAAATAACTCAATGGTTTTGTGGATGTTTACACTCCATAACATCTTCCCATCCACTCAGTCCCATTAAGATCCTTCTAGTCTCCAAGACTTCTGAAACTGCCAGCTATTAGCCAGTGTATTGTGAAAGACCTTCATTTGTATCCTGGCTTTGGCACTGTACTGTCTGCATCCTGTTCCTGTGATGAATACCTGCACTGACATTCCTTCTCAGCAAACAGATTTTGTTACAAACGATCCCATTATTGATTTTGTAGTAAGTTGAGTAAATCCTAAACCTCAAATACAGTGTGGTGGTTATGTTTCATAGCTCCCAGTACCTTATTGGCATTCAAGTTGTGCTAGGCCATACTAAAATCATTCTGTTGTGGCATGAAGCACAAATACATTTTACTGTTAAGCTCACTGCAGTAGTGCCAATTATTTTAATGCTGCCATATGAGAAATAAATGAATGCTTAGATGTTTGTTTCGGCAGCTGATTTTTAAGCAAAATCATCCTCTGCATTCTTTGCAAAATGTGCTTTGATCATGACAAATTCTGGATGACGGAAGCTAGCCAATTTCTTGTGAGAGAGGCAAGCCCACCCGTTACAGACAGACACAACATAGATGCCTCTTTTTATTATTTTGGATTAGATATGGCATATTGTTATGTTTAATACATTAAAATTAGCAAGGCATGCAACAGCAGATTGCAGAACAGATCTGATAACATTTTAACCACTCCTTTTGCTGCTGCTTTAGTTGTTAATAACAACCATTAGAACTAGGAGTAGGTCTTTTTTAAAATCACACACTGAAAAAATGAATAATCCTTGCTGTTCCCCCCCACTCACCCACCCCCAATTATTTCTTTCTGGTGCCAAAGGGTGCTTACATTTGAATGACAGACCTTCAGTCCATCACGTGCCACTAAGCAAAGTTTCATATGTTCAAGAGTAATGAGGCCTGTCACATTACAATTCACTGATAAAAGGTTAACTAGGATTGGCAAGTATGTCTAAGAAAATTTGGTTAGAAGGTCAAGAGGTTATAAAACCCCACTGTGCACCTACTGAAACTCAGAGGTGAATCTGATATTTTTCTAAGTCGCCAAATACAGTGTAGTACAGCTTAACTTCTCTGAATATGCTGGAAGGATGTAGCTGCTGGACAGAGGCAGTCTGACTTGCTTTTCGACAGCCCTGGCTTCTCCCCCATTCCCATGAGGAAGCTTGGGACCCAGAAAGCACGCTGAGTCAACCTCTGGGGTCAGACATCCCTTGCTGACGTGTGCCACCACCCAAGATCAATGTCTGAGTGCTGACCCTGCTAACTGCACTGCATGCACGCTGTCACAGAGCAGGAAAAGGACAGTCACGGGGAAGTTGGCAGCAAATATGACATTAACCCTTCAGTAGCTGAAATCCTGACTCTCGACCCACAGTACTGCACATGGGATTTTATGTTTGCACTTACTTATGCACAGATAGTTCAAAACCAAGGGGTTTATTTCAGCCAAGAAGGTGGTTGGGCAGTAGGTAGGCAGCCAGAGGCAGTAGCTTTGTGCCCCTGCCAGATCTTTGGAGCTTGAGGTGCTTTCCCAGCAAATTACCACTCACAGAGCAAAAGAGAGAAAGTGGTGCAGACCTGTTTCTGATGCATTTATTTCATGAACAACATCTTATGAAGGTGCTCATAGATAACTTGTGTAGGTTACACGACTAATAAACCAGAGACAGAGGATAGGACTTGCCCCATCCCCTTTGGATATCTACATTGCCTACATCCTAAATAATCATTCAGAGCTCCCTGTGCAGTCAATGGAAGAAAATAAACCTTCCTCAGGAGCACTTCACCTGACAGTGACATCAGTGTTCAGGATTTAGACTTTTTCCAGTAAACACCTTGGCTGCTGTCATTCAGAGTCTGACACAGGCACCTCTGCATGAAAAACCTTTGCTCAGCACTGGATACACCAAAAGCTCACCCTGATTTGCGGGTGCTTCTTAAGAGCAGAAGGCACAATGGGTAGAAAGAAGTCATCCAGGAAGTTTTCTTTACCCTATATATTTCCGTTGCTTCCTAGGGCAGTGTCAGTGAGAGCTGCACTTGCTGACAGCCATGGCATTCATATTTGTTACACATATCCCCTGTCTTGTTTAAATATTTTCTCTGTAATACGGATTTTTGTCCAGGATTTAGGTTGCATTTCTAGGTATAGCTGGGGAAAGGGAGTGGAAGATTATTTACAGCCTGCAGAAGTGGAGGAAGGTTCTGTGAGGAAGTGAAATGAAAAATCTGCTTGGCACAAAATCGTCCTGCCACAGTGTGTTGTGCTTGCCTGTCTACCCCAGAGCCTGGCTGTCAGTGTACACTGCGTAAGTGTATTTACTTCAAGGAGCTACTTCTGTTTACCTCAGCCGAGAATTTTCCCCCCTAGGCTATAAAGTACTTACCAGGCACACGACATATATCTTTACCTACTTCTTGCTTATATTTTATGCATCCTTCTTTGTGATGTAGTGTTATTAAATGACACAATGAACATCTGAAGAAGGAAAACTTACGCTACATTCAACAACAAACCTTCCTGTTAGTTAAATCAAAGATAAAGAAGCACCACAGTATTTTTAATTTGAATACTGTGCTATGCATCTGGATAAAAAAGACATCAGTTAGAATTATGGAAAGTTCATTAAAAGGAAAAGAAGTCTACTTATTGATGTTTGTTCTGGCAGAGTCCATGCTCTGTGTTGACATGTTTTTCCTGGATTACACAAACTGATGCTTGTGAAGCTCTTCAGAACAAAAGTGACACAGATCATATCAGACTTTACCATAGGACTACCAAACTGTTCGATTGCTGGCCCAAAGGCTAGGTACAATTAGCTAGACAGGCACCTTCATGCTTATTTTTCCTTGAAAAAGTGATAGATAATCTCATGTAGAAATTAAAATGAAAAGACAAATGACCATTTTCAAAGTTGTTTAGCCCACAGTTTACTAGTTTAAGGGCTATAGAACATCCTTCTGCTGAGCAGCCAAGAGATGAGCTATTTATGAAGCCAGTGAAGTTTAGCTTTACGGTCACAGTAGACATCACCTCACAATGGATGGCAAAAATATGCATTTCCATCAAAATGACATCTACTGCTTAAAAAGCTGAGCTTTTTTGAGCACACAGCTTAAAACCAAACACAGACTGCTAAAAAAAAAACCCAACAAAATAAAATAGGCTGTTACAGATGTAACTTTAAAAATCTGAAAAGCATGCAATGCTAAGGGAAGTGCAATACTAAGCAGCTAAGGGAAAGGAGCCTGAGTTTCCCAGGAGCTACGTCTCTAAACTGCAGCTTCAGTACTACAGATCTCTGATGGCTGTCCTGGTTTCAGCTGGGACAGAGTTAATTTTATTCCTAGTAGCTCGTGTGGTGCTGTGTTTTGGATTTGGTCTGAGAACAACATTGATAACATACTGATGTTTTTGGTTGTTGCTGGGTGATGTTTATACTCAGTCAAGGACTTTTCAGTTTCTTAGCCCTGCCAGCAAGAGGGCTGGGGGGGGCACAGGGAGTTGGGAGGGGGTACAGCCAGGACAGCTGACCCGAACTAGCCAAAGGGATATTCCGTACCATAGAATGTCATTCTTGGTATTTAAGCTTGGGGAAGAAAGAAGGGGGGACATTTTTCGTCATGGTGTTTGTCTTCCCATGTCCCTGTTATGCAGGATGGAGCCCGGCTGTCCTGGAGGTGGCTGAGCACCTGCCTGCCCGTGGGAAGTGGTGAATGAATTCCTGGTTTTGCTTTGCGTGCATGGCTTTCGCTTTACCTATTAAACTGTCTTTATCTCAGCCCACAAGTTTTCTGACTTTTACTCTTCCGATCCTCCCCCCATCCGAGCACATGGGGGAGTGAGCAAGTGGCTGTGTGGGGCTTAGTCGCTGGCTGGAGTTAAACCAGGACAAGGTCAATAACAGATGTATCACCTCTCTCATGTCTTCTTCCTACCACAGGACACTCTCCTTTTGGCTGTCCTGTAACAGCTGTTCATAGGGTTCAGTGTAACTGAATTGATACAGACAAAACGCAATGTTATTGTTGCTTACATAAATCAAAAACGTTTGCTGGTTAGGTCAGAGCATAGTCCCTTGAGCAAGAAAGCATGTCCTGGCCTAGTTGTGGGATTATGAAGTGGTAAGAACAGGTGTAGCTTAATGTGATACTGATACAACGGTCTTCATAGCGTATTATCACAGCCTAAAGCTAATGATCCAGGGCTCCTACGGTGTCCTTTTAGATATGAGACATTCACTCTGACTCACCAAGATTCCCTACACAAGCATTTTTGGAAATGTTTATATCTGACCCAAAGTAGACAAATTCAATGTAGACATCTACATCTGAGCTCATTGCCTTAAGCTCTTTGTAGTCAGCAGAGAAACAGTTGCATTCATAGTGAGATTCATATGGGGGTTTTTATGGCTCCTTCAGGATTAGATGAATTGAACAATAAAATGGGCAATCTGTCTTCACCGCCTACAAAAAGCCTGGGGTAATTAGCTCAGATAAAGACTGGAGATATCAACTTTTGTTCAAAGGAAACATATCGCTTTTGCTCTCCATACCTGCTGCTGCCTCTGATTCAGTTAACAGTCTGCTGATTGAAATCAGAAAGTGAGATCAGTAATTATATATACGAGATGTATGTTTATATATAACAAGCTGATAGAAAAGGCAACTCACTAATTTCATACAGAGTATAAAACCTGGGGTATATAAAATTATATTGTGTTGCACAGGTTTTCATGGACAGGTCTCTGCTTAACATTGCCAACGTTCTTCAGCAGTCAGCTGTTTTAAACTTCATTACCTTTCACGTAGCCACAAGTAGGATAATTTTCAGCTACTACTGACAATGAGCCAGCTGAAGCTATAGCATGTGTATGTGTGTCTGTGACATCTCCCCTAACTGGGCAGGTATTTGACAGCTTGTGAAGTGGGAGAGAAGTCTTGATGAACACTAGAAATCCCATGACAGCAGCTGGGAATCAAAGCTAGCCCTGAAGAAACATGTAATGGCCCACAAACAGGACTTTCTCAAGACAGTCTGTCTCTACACTTGTCCATCCCAGCACATTTGCAGGGGATTCAGATCCAAGATAGGACTTTGCTATACTAACTCTACATTTAGCTAATAAGTTTATGAATACCCGGAAGAGTGATCACAGTTTAGAGGTGTAACATTGTGAATGATGAATGAAATACAGCCATAGCCGAGGCATAGGACCAAGAGTTACAATTCAGCCTGAATTTTTCTTACCTACTTTAGGGTGGGCTGAACTAGCCCACTACTGAATCTGTAGAACTAGCCCATCTGTGTTAATGACTGAGGTAGCATAGATGAATAGATTAGACTGGATGCTTAATTTTCAGACAAGAAAGTGAGATTAAATGAAACCTAACACTATAATGAATCTCACAATTAATTTGCTGCAAGTTATGAGGAAAACTGTACAATGAAGTTGCAAGATGGATTTTGCCTTTAATATGATGCCTCCAGGTCATGGGGTACTTTGGAATCAACTGAGATCTGTCGTTTCTTTAAAAAGTATCTTCTTTACAAAGAAAACCTTTTGTGATAGAACTTACCTGATAAAGATATACACCCACATACACCACATACACAGTGTAAAAAAAAAAAAAATCAAATTAATCAATTAATAATTTTTTGGAAAAATAATACGATCAGATTCACACATCCAACACATTCTTGTTAGAAAGGCATGAATTAATTTCATTAGTGTTTCATTAATGACATGGAGGAAAATAAAAACTCTATTCATATCTTCTCTGTTCAACCAGCTATAAAATGAATTGTAGCTGTTTTTTCACTGTAACCTCAGGTGTTGAAGAAAAGCAAAAATGATTCCTTTTATTTAAAGGAAAAAAAAAAAAAGGAATAAATTTCTTCCACATATTTCAAAGCGCAGCTCAACATAGCCTGTTTTGCTCCAGATTGTTTCTGAAAAAAAAAAAAAGTGTTAGGTAGGCTCCAACATACTTCAAGACTACTTTATAAAGCCACTCTAATTTAGCTCTGAGGTTATCAGCATTTTGGGAGAGGATGATCTTGCTCTTTCTGAAAGACAAATGAAAAGTAAACCTGCCCACGGCAGTGTTTATTTGCACTGTAGTTTCTTAGAAAAACATTCATTTTTAATAGTACTTATTACTAACTATATTGAGTTTTTAAGGAAAAGAAACAAACTATTTTCAGATATTTCATAAAATGCTCAAGATCTGTCTTCAAGACACTGTACATACACATTCTAAGGGGAAACGGTGTAGAACAGGACTTTATCCTTAGCTTAAGTTAGTAAATGCTGTAACCATACACCCTTTTCCAGTCAGGATCAAGCTCCAGGGCAGCCTTCCACCCAGCTATTCCCCAAGTCTGCTGAACAAGGAAGACAAACGGTAAAAATCCTCATCTGTATGGGACAGACCTGCTTTCCTCAGTGGTAAGGTAAGCAGCATGAAAAGAAGTTGGAATTTAACTCACGGTAACTGTAGAATTCTAAAAACTTAGCAGCTAGTCTAAATTAATCTTCTAGGCTCCCTGTATAGTCCATGGTGTGAGGCTAAATCAGTGTTTTATAGGCCTGGAAGGAAACCAGACATCTAATTATCATGACTGTACAAGTGAAACAGAGGGGAGCTTGGGAGTGTGACTGATTGCAGTAAAGAGAAATGAGCAAACCTGTAGTCCATCAGGTAACTAACAAATGTCTACAAAGGTAGTATCATAAGATGTGCAAACTAAGACCTATCAAAACATTTCAGAAAGTATATATAGCATGAACTAAATGCCGTATGCTGCTGTCCGTTGGAGCCTGAGCACGTCTGCCTGGAAAATAAGTAATTAACTAAGAAATGAATGATAACCATGCAACAGGAAATATATAACTATTAGCTTACATACAAAGGGGAGTTTTAGCTTGGATTCTTTGGACATGAACTGGTGGATGGCTACATGCATCTGGTTGCTAGCTGGTGCTAACCACACCAAGTTATGCTTGTGCCTTTGAAGATGATCTGCATAATGAAACTTGTGTAAAAACCCAGCCTTGAATCAAATTTCTGGTTGAATGATTCAGGGTGATGGAAAAGAGGCAAGCTCTGGAGCAGACAATGTTACTGCTGGCTAGCAAATTAATGGCCAGTCCTGGAATGAAAGTGAGGGGGTTTGGAGGATGAGAGGAGCAAGCTCCAGAGATAAGACAAAGTCAATGAATGACTACATGTCTCCAGGGGGTGACATTGGCTCTGGAGGGAACCTACTCATAGAAATTCAACTACATGCTTAATTTTTACACAGCTGAAATTATATGAGAGGAATTTCATTCCAAGTAAGTCTCTACAATAACTTAATACAGGAAATTTTCCATCTGTTTTGGGAAAGCATGGCAGTCTTCACCCAATCTTGTGCATGTTGTGTTCTGAGGGGGACAATGGGTGTAGAAGCTCTAACAGCCAAAGTGTCCCATATTGGAATAGTATTTACTTGCTAAAAAACGTGTTATCACAATGTAAAAAATCATCATTCTAAGGGCAACACATAGCACTGTATACCAAGTTTCAACTCAAAATGAATATTTACAGCAACTGAATAAACTCCTGGAAATGGGTAGGAAAGGGAAATACAGAAGCAGCCTTTCCTATAGCAACATGAATAGTGCTGCTTTAATGTTGTTTAGAATTTTGGCTGGAGGCACTGAGAACATCAGCTTTTTAATGAAAACTCAAAGCGTCCATAGCAGTGTGAAAATTCTAACATTGTTGTATTCCCATATCACTTTTTAACAGCTTGAAGGAAGAAAAACTTTCATTTTAAATGATTCTTGGTTAATTTACAAAGAAATTAGTAGAAGAAAACTTCTAGAAGGTAATAGAATAGCATTACTTGTGCATGTCACACAACATCAAGCCTAGAAAAGTTGCCACAATCTACTTTTCCTTACATCAGAATTATCCTGCTCTTTGCAGAGCCATTTATCAGAGACTTGTGAATTAGGATCTGGTTTCAGGTGGACTGATATCTTCAAGTGCCATGAGGTGGTGTAACTCCTTTGACTGCTTGCTGAGGCTATGGCCCATATATAAATTCCTAGAGGAAATGTGCCATATGAATTAATCACCTGCTTCAAGCTGGAGTGTTTATTCAGTCATTCTAATCAGCAAGGAACTGATCTCCTGAACTCCCCATAGCCAAATAAAAGAGCAAGAGTTGCACTATTGAACTAGTTATAAATATTTTGAAAAGTGGGGAAGTTAACGGAGAGAAATAAGGCTTTGTCTACTCTAAGGAGCACAGTGCAGGAATTCTAAGCTTGAAGAGTGTCACAGTTTAACCCCAGCCGGCAACTAAGCCCCACGCAGCCACTTGCATTGGGATGGGGAAGAGAATTGGAAGACTAAAAGTCGGAAAACTTGTGGGCTGAGATAAAGACAGTTTAATAGGTAAAGCAAAAGCTGTACATGTAAGCAAAGGAAAACCTGGAATTCATTCACCACTTCCCATGGGCAGGCAGGTGTTCAGCCATCCCAGGGCAGCAGGGCCCCAGCATGTGTAACAGTTACTTGGAAATACAAACACCATAACCCTGAACGTTTCCCCTTCCTTCTTCTTCCCCCAGTTTTTATTCCTGCACATGATGCCATACAGTATGGGTTATCCCTTTGGTCAGTGGGGGACAGCTGTCCCATTTGTGTCCCCTCCCAGCTCCTCATGCTCCCCCAGACCACTCACTGGTGGGATGGTGTGAGGAGCAGCAAAGGCCTTGGCTATGTGTAAGCACTGCTCAGTAATAACGAAAACATCCCTGTGTTATCAACATTGTTCTCAGCACAAATCCAAAACACAGCTCCATACCAGGTACTATGACGAAAATTAACTCTATCTCAGCTAAAACCAGCACAAAGAGCCAATAAATCCAATACCAGTAACAAGGGCAGTAAGCCTACCTTTTCCAGGACAACATCATATGGATGTCTGGAATTTGTGTAGGCAGACTGGCACAAAAGCTTATTATTTCTGACAGTGGGTGGCATGAGCGTGGCTTCTAGATTGACTTTGGGTGTCTGGGTTCCTCAGTCTCCAACACAGGTATTAGGTTAGTGTAGGTATGCCTGGCTCCACTGTCTCCATACCCACCAGTTTCATCACACAGTGAAAAGCTTAGAGGAATGTAGGAGTTCTTCAGCATCCAGGAGAAGTATCCTGGAATCTTTCGGGATAAGGTCCCTGAATCACATGGCAGAACAATTCTTAGAGAAGCATCATTTCAGAAAGATTATAGTAGGTTTTTTCTCAATACCGACCATCCTCATACTCCTCAGAGCAGTGTGGCAAACTGCTTAGTATACGCTTGCCTTGTGGCAGCCATGCACCCCAACACATATGACAAGGCAAAAAAAAGCCCTTACAAATGGGAAATGGGAATGGGAAGGTCAGTGAGGAGAGCATGAACACTAGATGTTTCAGCATGAGACTTAAAATTAAGTGGAGAACTGAGGAGACCCAGAGAGAGGTTCAACTGCTGCTCCAGGCAACAAGTATTACACAGAAGGTTTTTGCCTACACAGTATCAGAGAGGTTGGAATGAAAATCAGAGGGCCAAAGAGGGGAATTTACATCTGGAGCAGGCAGCCCTATCCCAAAAGGCTGCCTGAAAAAGGCTAAAGGGGACTTTTTAATCTGATTTGCTAAGGAAATCAAGTTTATGCAAACACACTGTCACTGTGCACACATCTCTCTGTTCTCCAAATTCCCCCCCTTGTATAGCTGTGGAAAAAAAATTGCAGTCAGATTTGGCAGTAGAGTTGAACTATCAAAAAGATAAAGATCTTCATAGAAGTAGGTGTTCAGGTGAAGGACAGAGAAAAAATACAGATTTCCGACTACCAGAAAAGATACAGGGCAGAAGAGCTCATCATTCGACATCAGAGGCTACCTATGGGACAACAACTATCAGACTCAAGGGTGGGCTTCATTCCACTGCTCCCAGATCAGTCTGTTAAAACAAAGTGACAAATTTGACCTCAAATCAGAAATGCAGAAGGAGATATAGGAGTTTATTGCCAGTTGAGTTAATACTGATTGGGATTTTTTTTTTTTTTTCCTGCACTAGGCTCATAGATTTTTAAATCCAAGACAATTGGTAAAACCTTGTCAAGCTTAGACCTAAGCCAATTTGACATAGGGCAAGAAACCTTACCTTAATCATTTTTTCAAAGAGAGTAGATAGGTCAGGTCAGAGAATAGTCTCAGGAGAGTAAAGAAGGGTTCTATTCTAGCTGTTTTCAGGTAACATGAAAACTAGAAAGAATTTGCATGGAGAATTTACAATAAAAATCATGGATTTGGCCATGAAAAGTTATTAATATAATTAGTTGACTTCACTGAGTATTTTCAGTTCTTGTTCTGGGGTTAGCTCATTCCTCTTTCTGAGAGGGAATCAATTGACTTTTTCTCAGAAGTAGTATTAGAACTGCAGGGTGACAAGGGCGTAGGGAATTAATCACCAACTCCTGTTGATGCTTTTATATTTTATAGAAGTAATCAAACATTCCCTGGATCACAACCTAAACCCAAGGATCCTACTCCCAAGGTAATGATCCCAGTCTCTCCATGCATTGTCATATTCCCTCTTTACAACTTGACTGGTGGTCCTGGTTACCCAGAATAGCCCCGAGGTGCTATAAGCAAAGGCAGAAGCTCTGGAGAAAGCAATACATCCTTTAGTGAATGACACAGACACCTCTTTGTGCCTGATTTTCAAATGACAGGAGTGAGACACCAGATCTGCAGATTAAACCATGGAAAGCCAGTCTTCTGCCTGTGTTAGGATGATTTTACATGACTTTTACTCGCCGTTGCATGGGAATACAGTAGTACAGTGAGTTTTAATTTTCAAAAGTATTTCTTTCAAGCTCATTCATATGTTTTTTCAAAAAATGTATTCCCTTTCCTTCTCACTTTTGTCTAGAAAAGCGGACATTTCCTCTCATCTCAGTTTTAATGAGGTTTTTGTTAATTGGCCCAGGGTCAGAGCACACCATTTAATCTCTGCATTAAAGGGGCTACAGAAGTATGCATCTTCAGAGGCATGCTGTTCTGCGTGACACAGAGCTGCTCTCTTAAAGATAAACCAGCTATACTTGAATGCCATACCTCAAACTCACCACATTTTCAGGGCAAGAATGAAAAAGAATCACAGCTGTGCTCCCCCCACCTTTTTCTTTTTTATTGTAGTGGTTTCTTATTCAATCATCTTCATGAAAGTGCCAAGCATTTCAGCAGTCTGGCCGCTCTTAAGGCTTCCCAAGGAGGATTGGAATGATCCTCATGGGGAAGGTTAGAGGCAAGCTAGAATGCTGAATTTTGGCAGTCTCATAAAGGAGAGGAAGAAATATGTACCTACTTGGGGGTAATTTGGAGTTAAGAATAATTTGGGGGCTTTGTAAACAATAGCATCCTAAATTGGTTTCCGCAAAGCTCTTTCATTTTTCACTAAAAGCTTTTCAGCATTGGATCATTTCAGTACTGAATGCACTACAGTTCCCCTCCTTTCCACCTCCCCTTGTTCTCTTAGTAACTTTTGTTCATCAAAAAGTATTTTTCTACTTTATTGTATATTTCAAAACATGTTATTTTTTTATAGTCAGCTTTCATCTTCTCTGATTTTACTTCTTTTGGTCTAGGTACGAGCAAGAGAATCTATTCTGTGAAAAAAAGATGCACTTAAGTAGTATTAAATCTCTCATCTGAACAGTTACTCAAACCAGAATCAAGCTTCTCACACTTCATGTGTTTAATTAATTGTTCGACAAATAACTTTGCTGCAGTGTTAGTTTTGTAGATGTAATCAGACTTGAACACTGCAGAAACAAGAAACAAAGACCAGAAACATTTGTCATACATGATACTTGAAGACTGCTTTCAGATCATAAAAGCTTTCGAAGTAACAAACACCCACTAAGATTTAGATAGGGAGAGATACCTAAAATAACTTTCTTCTTCTTGTATTCAGACGCCTACTTTAACATTACCACAGCTGTGTTTAAGATAGTAATGAAAAACTGATACATCATCAGGGATTGCTGGTCAACACACTCTGGTCAAGACAGAGAGATCATACTGAGATCACTTTCTGCCCCAGGTTTCAAAGCCACTTGCCTCAATAGCTGGAAAAGAAACCAGTGCTTGTCAGCCTTTGAAAACCAAGATCTTGATTTGAATTTTTTTTCTCTTGAATGGTAGTGTTCGCAGACCTAAGCAGAAAAAAGCAGAAAATCTCTAAACAGCCCTGGACCCAAGTCCTCAAAGATGTGTTGGAGACTCATGTCCACACTCAACTCAGCAGAAAACAGGGCCCCAATTATATTTATGGATTTGTGGTTACACACATGAATAAAAGCCTGATTCAGAGAGGCTGCTGAGAACCCAGCCACTGATAAGGGATCTTTTAAGTTTTAATACCTGCTGTTATGTATACAGAACAACTCAGGGCGACTGAAAAGCATAATCCCTGTACAAAGTAGATCAGGGATCAGAGCAGAGGTGAAGCAGTCAAATATGTGATGGGTTGCATAGTCACAGGATGGAATAAATGCTCACATAGGTATTAACAGTCCTTGACCCCCTACAAAACGCCATGCAGGCAGATCACAACAGTAAATAACACACTTAATCTGCAACAAGAAAAGAGAAAAATTGACAGAGCACTGTGAATTATCAAACAGGGCATGTGTGAAAGGGCCAGAGCAGCATGGGAAAAAACTCAAACATTATTAGACATAATTTTATTGGGCCAGATCATGAGCGAGTGCGAGTGGCAGTAGGTTTAGTCATGTAAGCTGGATGTTTGAGATTGCAAACTGCCACTTTTTTCCCCATGAGACATACATCCTCTCTTCACCTTTTTTCTTGGGTTTTTTTCTTTGATGATGACTAGATTTCCTTGTTGTTTGACTGAAATTGGCATCTTGTCACAGCTTTCAATCATGCTTATGTGTGTTAACGTAAATAAGAGTTTTGCACAGCCAGACTTGGAAATGTGAACGTTTTCAAACAAAAAAAAAAAGAAAATTAGTTGTTATACTCCTGTGTTGTTTGCTATTGACAGTTATATTTGTCTTACCTCTGCCAGCAGTTTCCCCTGCAGTGAACTCGTAATTGCGGAGGGGAGGAGCCCGGGTCGGGGCCGGGCTGCGGGCAGGGCCGGTGCCCCCGGGGGGGCTGGAGCCGGCTGGGCCTGAGGGGCTGCGCCCCGCGGGGGGCCCCGCGCTGGGGCCGGGCAGGGGGTGAGGACCCTCCCCCGGCGGGGCAGCAGCGGCCGGGACAGCCCGGGGTGCGCCCACCGCAGCCCCCGGCCCGGCGCCGCTCAGGGGGGAGGGACAGCGGGAGCGGAGCCGGGCCCGGGGAGGAGGGAGGGAGGGCTGGGGGGAGGGGGGTTTAAGATTTGATTTTTATTTCTCTTTATCTGTCATGGTTTACCCCCAGCTGTCAACTAAGTACCACGCAGCTGCTCATTCCCTCCCTCTTTCCCCCGGCGGGATGGGGATGAGAATCAAGAAAAAAGGTAAAACCCATGGGCTGAGATAAGAACAGTTTAACAATTTCAGGGAGGTAAAATATAATAATAATAATAATAATAACAACGACGACAAGAGCAATAACAAAAGAGAGGACTAAACCCCAAGCAAAACAAGTGATGTGCAATACAGTTGCTGACCAGCTGCTGACCGATGCCCAGCCGGTCCCCCAGCAGGGATCAGCCCCCCCCAGCCAACCCCCCCAGTTTACATACTGAGCATGACGTTCTATGTATGGAATATCCCCTTGGCTAGCTCGGGTCAGTGTCCTGGCTCTGCTCCCTCCCGGCTTCTTGTGCACCTGCTCACTGGCAGAGCGCGCGAAACTGAAAAGTCCTTGACTTAGAGTAAGCACTACTTGGCAACAGCTAAACCATCAGTGTGTTATCAACATATACGTTAAGAAGAAAATTAACTCTATCCCAGCCAAAACAAGGACATTATCCTACTCTGATCTGACTGGTAATTAATTATTTTAAATTTACCCTAAATCAAGTCTGGTTTGCCTGTGACGGTAACTGGTGAGCTATCTCTCCCTGTCCTTATTTTGACCCAGGAGCCTTTAGTTATTTTTTTTCTCCCCTGTCCAGCTGAGAGGGGGAGTGACAGAGCGGCTTTGGTGGCCACCTGCCCTCCAGTCAGGGTTAGCCCACCAGAGTGCATTACAGAAATACAGGCATTGGTGACAGAGGAGAGCAAAATAAGATAGTTCCCTTTTTCATGAAGGTTTTGTCATCTCCAGCGCCAAATGACTCAAGTGACAAGGCATGAACCACACCTCTTGGGACACTATTCCACAGCCCAATACATCTCACTGATAGGATATTTGCACAAAGATTCAGTGAAAAAATTCCTCTTGCAATTCCATCCCATTACTCCTACTTGCAACCCTGTCTGCTGCACTACGTGATTTTTCTCACCTGCCTCATGTCAGTGTTGTGGTATGTTATCCTGTCCCTTCTGCCAAGCCAAACTCATTTAGCTACCTACATCTTTCTTTGTGAGTCAGCCCTTCATGACTCAATCATTTTTGTTGCTCTTCTCTGAACTGCCTTCAATTTATCAGCCCTGTTTCAAAGCAGCAGGGCTTAGAAATGAATGAAGCTAAGACCACAACGTCCTACTTCACCAGTCCCACTGATGTAAATAGGAATGATTACAACCTGCAGGAAAGTTGAGACAGAAAAAAAAGTAAATTGGAAAAAAAATATATTAATACTGAGTTTGAAAAAAAAATTGTACTCAAATTTTGTTTCACTGGAGCTTGTGTGTACAGTGTGTGTACATAGAGGAATTGACTGCATTTCCCCACATTTTTGGTAAAACTATTTGCTTTCTGCCAGATTTCTAACACAGTCTTCACCTATACAGCCTGTAAAACTAAAATTGGTGAATTTCAAATTTGGGGGGTTTATTTCTAAATTAAATCAAATTAGATTTGGAAATCCATATGAAAAGTGGAATTTTTTCATTCCTCATGTCTCAGAAGAGCAAGCATACAAAATAAACACATGAAGGTAGAAATTCAGTTTGGCCTTTATCCAACAAAGACTTTAAATAACACTATTCAAATACTTTAAGTTAAATATATACAAAGATTCTGCTGGACTCACCTTTCTGAATGAATTTACATTAGACCTGATCCATTTGAGAATTAGTCACCAACACCAAAGCTCTTTGTTAATTTTTCTACGATAACAGCTAATTCCTAATCCTTGTAACAGCTAGTATGTGACAGCTTCTTAGACTGGCAGCTCCTAATTTCCCATCTTAACTGGGTGAGCAGAAAGGCAGAAGAGCTACATGAAAAAGCCTAGACACCATCAGTGTTGTAAGGAAAAACCATACTTCATACCTCAGAAATCATTTGAGTGCATTTGTATAATCACAGGTTAAGGAAACTGAAGTGAGACACTTTATTTTAGCTGAGATTCTAACAATCTACATGGGCTTTTGCCAGAGAGAAAAGACTGTGGGAAGAAACAAGCAGAAAGATGCCAGGCTGCTGATCTCCATTTATGTGACTAGCAAGCTGGAGACTGAAACACAGCTCTGTAAACATTTCTATGAATAAAAAGCCAAGCTAAGAGTCTTGTGAAATTATTGTCCAGCAATAACATTTAAAGCAGGATTGTTTTTTCCATATCAAGTACAAATTGCAGTTTTAATTTTATTAGCCCATCAACATGACTACTTATATTGCAATAAGTGTAAAAAGTTCTGCATCTGTACAATAAATAGTACAATACAGCCTATATTCAGCATGGAAATTCCTGAGTGAAACCAGTAATATTATTTCCCTTTTTCACAATCCTTATATAAAACCATGATATCAAACACTTAAGAAGTGAAGAATCTAAAAATAAATTAAAAGATACATTGTCTTCAATCAGAAAATGGTTAAAAAGTACAGAGTGAGGTAAATTATTCTGGGTGAGGGTGAAGCTAAATGAGTAGTGCACTGTATGTCTCACAAGCTACACCTTTTGACCAATGTCTTTCTTGAAAAAACCCACACAAAAAACCCCCAAGAACTAACAAACCAAAAAAGAAACACCTTTTATCCAGGCTACAAGTGTTCAAGTCTAATTTCACTGTGGAAGAAACAATCTTCCCCAGCACTTGGCTATAGATGAGGTGACATAGTAGGTCTCTTCCAGCTCTCATCTCCGATTCATTTATCTTTCAAGCATGTCATGAGCTTTTCATCATCATTTCAGAATTATCCAGCAATCAGCATTAGTTTCAAACAACCCACATGGTCCCCAGTACTTTTCTGTACAGGCTGAATTTCTGCTTCATGTCACTAACTGTCTTATTGATTGAGGAAGACAGACACGGCACCAGCGCTTGCCCCTTTCCATTCAGAATCGACAGTGAAGCCCCGTGAAGCGCCTCTGTAACTGGCAGACATGAAAGCATTTGTCCCCATCTCATGACAGGTACATCTCTGAGAAAAGGTGATGTTGCATATTCATTCACCAGAGGTCAGCATGGAAGATATAAACAGAATGTATTTATGTGTATAATGCCTCAACTTTCTAAAGCATTATTTAATCTAGTTCCTTCATGAGTATGTATTGTGTTGAATATGCATGGGTCTGTACAAAGCATTTCTGGAGTCTTCTCCTCTCAGAGGTCAGGGTAGTAACCTTGCATATACAGCAAACAGCAATAACAACCACCATACTTTATTAATATACTTTCTAGCTTGAAATAAGATGAAAGAAAAAGCCAGGCTGTTGTGAAGGAGATGGGAGAGCTGAAAGAAGAGTGCTGGACCAGGATTACAGAGCCAACACTACCCTGGCCTTCTGGGGACAGGTGACATCATTGTAAATTGTCAAAAGCAACTACCGATATTTGAATATTGGCTAGAGATAAAAGCAGTCTGGCTCCCAGAGGTTTGTGTAACTGCTTTTAAGCCAAGCAGCACTCTACTCAGAACCTCTGAAAAGTGCCTAAAATATATATGAAATCTGGTACACATGGAAAGAGGTTTAAAAAATATCCAAATGGGCACAGCTGAAAATCCGGGTGTTCCTTTTCTGCATATTTCTTCTCCCACAAGCAAAATGAACGACTTTAGAGAAGGTATTCCATAAGGCTCACTGGAGGTGGAAAACAGCTTTTTACAGTGAAGGACTGTTCACAGAAGTGCAATTTAATTATAGTTTCCTACTTCAAAAGGGATTATTTTCAGCATGCTCCTTTGGCTGTGCAGTGTTTTCCCACCAGCCAGATTATGTTGTCTCATGGAAGGTGAGGTCACCAGGAGTCAGTACAGCAGCAGAATCCATCTTGATTGCTCTCCTTCGCAAGAGCAGTCTCTTGGGTAGTGAGGTAAATGAGACTCACCTATTATGAGTGAAAACCTAGTAACATCTGAAAATGCTGTCTAAAAGAGCAGCAGCCTGATCCTTTCTAATTTGGTAGACTTTCTTTGAAATGGTCTACCATAGTGACTGGCTATTCAGCACAGATAGGACAAAAGGTATATTAGAAGCTTGCTAGATATATGGAAGAGTTAACTCTAGGCAAGAGGGAAAGCATGAAGGCAAGTCTGTGAGAAGAAAAGAAAAATTAACATGGAAGATCTGGACAGGATATGTAGAAGGAGAGAAGAGAAGCAGATATTATTTCTCTAAAAGCGTATTAAATTCATGTCCAAAAGTCACTATTCCAGTTGTGGCCCAGCTGTCCTGGATATCAGACAATCATAAAAATAACCTGTGTCCTTGTACTGGGTCTAACTTGAGTTAATTTTCCCCACAGCATCCCTCATAGTGCTGTGCTTGTACCGGTAGCTAGAAAGGGGTGATAGCACGCCAGTGCTCTGGCCACTGCCCAGCACTGCTCACAGCACCAAGGCTGTCTCTCCAGCCTTCCCCCCTCACCACCAGCAGCAGGTGGTGAAAAAATAATCAGTCTTTTGGTTTTATTTGCTTCCACGCACGACCCTTGCTATTGCTTTTTTAAACTGCCTTTACCTTGACCCACAAGGGGTTTTTTCCATCTTATTTTCTCCCCGCCATGTCCTGCCAAGGAAGGGAGTGATCGTGTGGTTTGGTGGGCACCTGGCATCCAGCCAAGGTCAAACCGCCACCCCCAGAGACAGTGCAGTCTAAAAGAGAATAAAGTATTATGAATGTGTTACAAGCAGAAGGGAATGAGGTTGTGAGGTTGTGCTGCCATATTGGTTGCTCAGTTTGCCTTTTTTTGGTATTCATTGAGGGGCTGTGAACATTCACTGTTGTAGGAATATTTTGTGTGTTTTGTGACACTGTTGAAAATTTGAAATAAAATGATTTCTGATTCTGAGTTGAACTGAATGAGACTTTCCCATCCCATCCTCATCTTCAATGTCTCTGAGACCAAGAAGGTAGAAATCTCATAAGGAATGACTGTCTGTTTCTCATTTGGACTTAACAAAACCATTTTGAAAAACATTTTGTCAAAATATTTGAAGATTATGGGGTCTATTTGTCTTCAAGTTGCAGTGTGAAAGGTGTTTGCACCATTTCCCAGCAAGCTCAAATCTTCTGTGATAGCAAAAAGATTGCCTATTAGCATTCTGAATGAACTTGAGGAGGCTGACGGTACAGTATTGGAGGTCACTCTGGTGGTCATTTCAAGCAATAATAAGAGACATTGGAGGAGATGAAGTTGCAAAAGCTGACAAAACAGAATGCAATCAAGAAAATCCATGAAATCAAGACTGCAATAATGATCAGGGGTGTTAAAGCACCTGATAGGTCACAGGCCATGAAATTGGACTATGCTCTTTGATGCAGGCAGGAAGAAGTCATTACAAATGTCAACAATGTCACAGAAATGTCAGAAATGTCATACCTAGTTGTTTGAAGAGAGTTTATGATGGAAGTGGAAAAGAGAAAATTCACATGATAGTAATAGGCAGTATATTCAAGTTGTCTGGAGGTGAGAGAAGAAAAAAATGGTGAATAATTTAAGTACAAACCAAGGACCAGTGTTCTGAGGTAGATGAAAATTAAATGGGGACATAGCCATAGAGGTACTGAAGACAAGACTCCTAAAATACATCAAATGAAATGTTGTTGGTAGCTAACAGCCCCTTAGATTGTTGGGGGCAGATGTCTTGTCCTGCAGTATACTTTTTATAGGCTTAAGCATGTTGGTTCACAGAAAATAAGAACATAACATATACAGTGTGTGATTTATGTAACTGTGGAACCCTATAACTTAGCTCAAATCACTGCATTATAAGTTTACATATGCAGCAGTGAAACCAGTTATGTCTATCATCATTACATTTTAACTCAAGTTAAAAAAAAAAAAAAAAAAAAAAAAAGAGAGATTAGAAATAGTTGTCTGTCAGCTCCAACTCTAAATACTGGAAATATCTCCTCTAGACATTTTTCATTTGATCTGGTTATGAGAATTAAAGTGTACCAAGGGAAAGAAGGCAATATTGGGAGCAGAAGAGAAAGTAAATGAAGGACACTACACTGATGGGAAACGAGTTAGTGTCTAGAATCTCCTGGAGTCTACTGCTGTACAACTAGCCAACTTTTACTCAGTTTTATTTAAGAAAAATAGTATTGGCACAAAGATGGATCCGGAGTCCAGTATGTATCTCCTTCCCCATCACAGATTTTATGGCCCTTTCAGATGAAGCTAGAATCCATTAGAAAAAAAACAACCACTTAGAAAGACATAGTTTGAAAATTGTTTTAATGAAAGCCTATTTTTCAGCACCACAAAATGCAGCATTTCTATCATTCACATAAACAAGCAAATAAAGGGTATATATATGAGCTTCTCATTATCACCATTTTGAAATGGCTGTTCTTAAGCAAGAACAGTTATTTTACAGCTCACCTTGCTCAGAAAGCAAACTTATTTTGAAAACATACAGAGTAGCTGGCACTGATTTAGAAAATCCTATCCAGCACTGACCCCTGGGAAGCACCATTAGCTACAGGCCTCCAGCTCGAGTTCTGCAACTCACAGCTTTCTGAGCTCTGCCATTCCGTCAGTTCTCAGTCCACCTCACTGTTCACTCAGCTAACCCACACTGCCTGAGTCTACCTAGGAGGATGTTATGAGAGACAGTGTCAAAAACCTTGCCAAGGTCAAGGTAGACAACACCCACCACTCTCCTCTTGTCTGCCCAGCCAGTCATCCCATCATAGAAGGCTACCAGGTTGGTCAGGCATGATTTCCCCTTGGTGAAGCCATGGCAACTACTCCTGATGACCTTCTTTTCCCCCACATCCTTAGAGATGACCTCCAGGATGAGCTGTTCCATCACCTTTCCAGGGATGGAGGTGAGGCTGACCAGCTTGTAGTTTCCTGGCTCCTCCTCCTTGCCCTTTTTGAAGTCTGGAATGACATTGGCTTTCCTCCAGTCCTCAGGCACCTCTCCTGTCCTCCATGACCTTCCAAAGATGATGGAGAGTGGCTTGGCAATAACATCTGCCAGCTCCCTGAGCACCTGGGGGTGCATCCCATCAGGGCTCATGGATTTGTGGGTGTCAGGTTTTCTTAAGTGATCCTCCTCAACCAAGGGAATATTTTCCTTTCTCCAGACTTTCTTTCTTGCCTGTGGAGTCTGGGAAACCTGAGGGCTGGCCTTGGCAGTGAAGCCTGAGGCAAAGAAGGTATTGAAGCAACAATCAGTGGGTCAGTGACAACATCAGCCAGAGGCATAAAGGTTTTTGAAGACAGAGATGGCAAATGTGCTTTTGAGTGAACAGCCATGGAAACTGAAAGACAGAGGTTAGGGCTTGGTTAGGTTCAAGAGCCAGACTAAACCAGTAACTTCTATGGGAGCAGAATTCAAGAACATGGCTGAGGCAAGTTTGTAGCTCCCAGCTAGCAGAAGTATCCCACTGTAATTAATGCAAAAGAGCCTGGAAGACAGCTTCAGTCACGTGCTTGAAGGCATGGGGGAAATAAGCTAAAAGATGTTGCCATATCCCAGTTGGGAGAGCTTAGAGAGACATTCAAGTTGATGCTAATGCTCAAGTTACACACCTGAGTGATAGGCAGTGTGACAATGTAGTCCTGAAATGTTAAAACAGCAGATGAAGAAATGCTCTAGGGCAAAAATTAAAAGCTCTCTTTTGGCCACACAGAACCTGCAGTTAGACATCCATAAGTGTCAAAAAGACAGGTGGATCTGCTAGCTTTGGCATATCCAGTTAGGCCCAAGATAGGTTGATCATCCTGCACACAGATCATTGCTGCTGCCAGATGCCCAGAAACAAAATGCACAAGAGAAAAAATTGAAATTGAAAGCAGGGGATTTGCTAAAAAAGAAGCAGCAGAAGATGGCAGAACCATACAACTGAAATTAGATACGCTTTAGATCTTTATCCTGAAGTTCAATTAATTTAACACTGAAGCATGTTTAAAAGTTCTTCCTTGAAGAGAGGCCAGCATGTTTTGTATCTTTCAGGATGAAATCATTAGTTAAAATACTAAGGTTCAGAAGAAGTATCAAATAAAAGAGTAATAACGTGACAAAGAAATATCTCCTTGGAAACAAATTCAAATGAAATTGTTATAGCCTGTACAAACATAACATACGGTAAAGTTCTTAGCCACTGCAGGCTGCAAAGCACATTTTTCTTGCTATCTGAATGTTGAACTAGGATCAGGAACTGACAGAGCAGAAGTTGACATTTTAAGCCCCTAACACAATGCAATTTTCCTCTCCTCATGCCTGCCTTTTTTTTTTTTTTTTCCCCTGGTTGTTGATTTTGTTTATATTCTAAAATAAAATTGTTGCCTTCCTGAAATTGGCATTTTGTTTGAAATTTTCCTTTTTAAATAAATCTTGCCCGACTGAGAATTATACTGCAGATTGCTGTGCATTTTTGTTAACCCCCAGACCTGTTATTTTTGTACTACTTTGGATGCTTCTGAATTTTTTAAGTGTCAAACCACATACATTTCAAATGTCCCTTTAAGGTATTTAGACATTTTTCTCATTATTGATGATGAGTTAAAATCATTTTTGGAGGGCACACTATATGGTTTTATCTATCTCATTTACCCTGGATATGAGTTTGTTACACTCCCAATTTTATAGTCAATAATGCAGCTGTGCTAGGCATTTGCCAATTGTTACTATGCCTTTTTTTTAAAAAAAACAAACAACAACTTGTGTGCTAAAGGCTGTGAGGATTTAACACTCCAAGTACTTGGTGAAATGATACATTTTGTCAAAATACATATCTAGGGAAGATCAGAGTTTCCAGAATATTACAGAAGTTTTACATTATCAAGTTGGTTCTATTGCTTTTCTTGACTATTTGTCTTTATATCTAAATTTGCGTATTGTCTTGCATTTGTTTCCAATACAAAATGACAATTAACTGAGCTATGCTTTTTCCACACAAAAAAAAAATCCTCAGAAAAAAAGAAGCCCATTATGAAGATGAAGTTTATGATCAAAATGAGGAGAGAAGGCAGAGTACTCTTGCTGAGAGGATTACCCACAGCTCATCTGAGTACCTTAATCTCCAAGCTATAAAGGCAGCTCTTCTCACATTCCCTGGCTGGAGCACTCTCAATTTGCATAAACAGTTCAGTAACTAACAGGACAGCAGGAAAAAATCAGGCAGCGTAGAAACACTCACCAGGGTCTAAGCAGTGGAGTTAATTTCCTTCCTTTTTACATTAATACATTTTAAGGTTTTAATTTCATTCTAGAAGGAACAAAAATAGTGTTAAAACACTCACGTGTTTCACAAAACATGTTAATTTTTGACTACTTGTGACTACCATAATTTTTCAAGTTTAACTCCATCTAAAGGCATAAACGAAGTATGGATCATATTCGGGAACATATTTAAATACTTAAACCCAAGCTCAGACCTGTGTCAAACTGAAGCCAAAGAAACACAGACCTGTACACAAATGCTTTTCTAAATTAAATACACAAAGGATATTAAATCTGGAACGCTTCTGAGAACAAAACAGAATAAACAATATCCTGGTACTCCTATTTATCCTTATTGAAGTCAAGGAAATTAAGAGTTACCAAATAACAGGCTGAGATTTCTGTGGGTTACATAGGTCGCAGCAGTAGGGCATAAAATCTTAAATGGCTTTTTACAAACTGGTACAGAGAAGCATTTATTCCATACTTGACAGTCACTGTATGGTTATAGTAACATTTAAATAATGCGTATAAGATCGAAATCCCACGTATTTAGGAGTGTGTGCTCCCTTAAGGTCAGTGAAGAGGAAGCATTTCCAGACAGTCCTTTGAACCTACAATATGAAGTCCACTGCGAAGGTGCCTCTCCCTCTCCAGTGACTGCAGAGGGGGCTGAGGCTTCTTGGTTAGACTGAGCTCTTTAATTCAAGCACTTCTAAGAGGTGCCTAAATTCAGGTAGGATAAGCCCTAAAACTAAAAAGGATAATAATAATTTTTTAAAAATATTTTAACTATTAAAGCAAATTAAAAGCAAAAGTATATTTTCCCCAAAGATGATTCATAAAATTAACTGAGAGACTACAGCGTTTTAAAGACTACTGTTGCTCAAGACCTAACTGGAAAAATCTTCAAATGACTGCAGCAGATACAGGATCATGCCTCTAATGAGCCATACCTAGATTAACAAAGCATACAAAGGCAATTAATACTAACTTATATCACTAGAAACTACAGAACTTGAGATAAACAAAGAGTATTGTTTCCATAAAGCTTGCACGCTTGGACTCACTCTGGCAAACCCAGTTTTGTACAACTTTCCCTACAACCTCCATGAAGTTTAGAGTTAAGTCAACAGACTTCATATCTAGTGAAATTGCTTGTGTTAAAACCCTATAATCCAGACTGAACTAATTGATTATCTTTACCAAGGCAAAAGCAAGCAGCTGCAAAGCTGTAAAGCCAAGGGAAAGATGGGTCAGCATGAGTCACTGGTATTTGCATAATCAATTTTTCCAGTACTAGCAAGTTTCTCTGAATTTTTAGACAATAACAGTAGGCTACCAAGCTGTCTTTCATATCTTCATGACTCAAGAATTTCGCCCAGGTGTTGTTTTGATTTTTTTTCCCCTACTATCTGAAATGAGGTTAAGGAAACAAAAAATAAAGATAGAAAACTGAAATTTTGGGGTTGTAAACAGAAATCACTGATAGATTGATTAAACCAAATACTATCATTTTTATTTCTCAGCAATATTAGAGATGCTTTCCCACCAACACATAAGTAAGCAGATTTCTTTTTTTTTAACTCTCAATAAAGACTGCAATACAGCTGTACCTCTGTAATCATAATTGCTTACAGTATTTTACACTTACCGTTCAGTGGCTCACTAACCAAAAGAGCAGTAATAAAAAACCCCACCTGTTTCAAATGAAGTAAATTTTCATTTGGTTTACATGTATTGACTAGCTTAATTTTCACTCATTTAGAAGCTTTCCCTTTCATAGACACCCAGAGGAATTTCAATAGCTAAATGAGGAGGAATTATTTTGAGTAGGAGATGGAGAAGCACTTGGCTTAGAATTTTGGTGACTAGACACTATCACTAAACCAAAACAGAACTCTGTTTTCCAAAGTGTATATTTTAAAAATTAAGATTTGGATTCCATAGCAAAAATTAATTTATGGGTACGTCATTAAAGAAGAGAACTGTCTTACCATTTTATTTAGTTTTTTACACAGAATCATAGAATCATTTAGGTTGCAAAATATTTCTGAGATCAGCAAGTCCAACCGTTAACCAAGGATTGCCAAGTCCATCACTAAACCATGTCACTAAGCACTGACAAACTTTTGGATTTATTTATTTTTCTGAAAGCGGGGCCTGTGCAAAGAAATATGAGAGACCATCACCCTGTTCCCTGTACCACATCCTGAGCAATATATGTACTTCAGGCCTAAAACTTCTGCATCCAGTTCAACTTAGTCATTGAGTTTCTTGCCCCCATCAACACAAAGAAAGAGGCATGTCTGAGAGGTACTTATCAAGACTACTCTGTACAACTGTTGTAGGGTGTTGGGAATTATCCTCTGGAGATGGTTGATGCACACTATTTGCTGTGGAAGGAGTACAGACATCGCAGACAAAATATTTTGCTTTTAGATAGCTAAAGTTAGGTATGATGAATCCCACCATAAACTTTCAAACTGTTAAGTTTATCTCAGAAAACAGAGCATTATGAGGAGTAATCCATTGAAGACAGTGAGTCAGATACTACAGTCTGTCGGTGCACAGGCTATAACCATACCAACATGTTGGAAGCTGGCTGGGGTTCCAGCCCGAGTGTAGAGCTGGCTTCAAGTTTAGGAACCTGCAGTAGCTTCCGTTTGAGGCCATTTCTTGAATTCCCACTTCATTATAGTTCACATGAGTCCTTCAGATTTGCACAGGTAGCAGCATGTAGGACAGCAGCTATATTGTAATGTCTGAATTAAAGCCACGTTTACTGTTATGATTTGAGGCCATAATAATAATGTTGTCTCCCAGACTCCTAAAGCAAGTACATGTTCAAAACTTTATAAACACAATAATGCAGTCAGGTGACTCTACATCGAAAATAAGTACCCAGAATGGGTTTCTGCCTCCATTTACTCTAGAAAGATTTGTTTGTTTTTCAGGGTTTACAATGCATTAAACTGCATCTATATATTTCTTAGGGCTCAAAGGGAGCGCCTGAGCAAGCTTTGTTTTCCTAAAGTTGGTATCAGCTGTCATCATCAGAAAATAAAATTTGTATTAGCCTTTGGGACATAATTATCACATCAATCATTGTTTTAAATACAGAAGACTATTAGGCACTGGAAAAAAGTTCTGTGACATTTCCCAATCATGAAACACTCTTTCAGAGACAGTAAATCACTTCTCAGCCTGTAAATGCTAACTCTCATCGGTACTGTGAGTTAAGTAGCAGGACTGACATACATAAACCCTAATGCATTTCCTTTTGGGAGGCAAAACAATTGCACTAGGAAAGAACAGGTCAGAAGAAAAGAAAAATATTCAGAACTGATCAATTTTTTGTAACCTTTCTTTCCCCCTGAAACAGAGAGGGAAAGTACAAACAGGTACTCACTGCCCTGTGGGTGTTTTGATAAGAAAAGGCTGTTATCTCAAAGATAGCATGTATGAAGTATAAAGCGGTTTCCAAGGAAACTATTTTTCAAATAGCTCTCTTGCCAGAGATGCATTGTTTTTGTCGGCATCAACCTTTCTCACACACACACTCCCCCTTTAACAGGATGATAAAATCCAAATGTTTCCAGATTCTGAGGTTTGGGTTCGGCAATTACACCATATTTAATGATTGACTGTTCGCAACAACATACAGAAAATTGAACATTTACTCCAAATCCTTTCTTAGCGAAGATAACTCAACTGTCCTGATCCAAACAATTCAAATCTAAACATAAGTAGCACTTTAAGCACCCAAGCATAAACCACCCCTACACTGGGCACCAAGCCATTTGGAAATGCAAAAAAACCCCTGAAGTAGACACGCTCTAGCTAGATTTTCTCTCATTTCCAGTTGGCTTACAAAAAAAAAAAAAAAAAAGAAATAAAAAAAGAAGAAAGATTTATAACAGCAATAATGGATAAATGTTTCTAGTTAGGTAATGGCCAATTAGAGCATTAATGACCTGAGGCAAAACAATGACTTTTTACTTTTACAAATCAGGTATAATCTGACTTGCAAAGATCAGCAGTTCGAAAGCTACTTGAAATGATTACATGACTAAAAGTACTTCATGGCCATCCATGGAGCAAAAGCTCAAGAACTGAGCTCTGACAGACACCTGCCTTCAGCTAATTACTTCTATATTGAGGTTTACATCAAATACATCCCTGAATGCTGGCAAGACAATACCTTTACAACCACATGAATATGCCTGATTCCATCCTACAAGGCAATGACTCAGGTTTACATTCTGCAGGACCTGAGTGACATCATTTAATTCCATATTTGAGTAAGACCCAGTAACCTTGCAAGTAAAACACTTAAGCACATGCTTAACTTCATGGGTTGATTTGTACATAGCTTTCAACAGTGAAATGGTTAACTGCAACCAAGCAGATGGTTATGAGTTTTGTTGGATGGAGGCCTAGATGCTTAGAAGGATGCTAGTGAAGTGTTTTATGACTCTCCTTAAGTCATTTTTCCCTTCTCTTTTTTGCTTGGATGCTAATACAGGAAACATTTTTCTTTAACCAAGTGTTTCCCTCTTTTCCACCTTCAGACTCCATCAGCATCCTTTCATTTTCATCATCTGAAGTGCACTGTTTTGCAAAGTTACCGAGAAAAGTATGTTAATTTTGTGTCAGTAAAATTCTTAACATTATGGAATAATATAAAAGTTAGCATAACCAAATTAGGAAAAAAATTATCAGATTTTCAGTACTAGCACACTAGTTAGAATAGTTGTTTAACAGGACTTTCTTTGTGCCAGGGCTAGTATTAATGCAGAACAAAGCCCACAGGCTCCCCACAATGAGTTTCCAGCCTGTGTATCAGACAAGAGACAGCAGATGGAAACAATCAGGTGGGTGAGGACAGGAAAATAAGAAAATATTAGTCAGCATGACAAACAGTGGTCTCAACGTCTTTGCAATTAAATCTTGCAAAGTGCTCCTAGTTTTCCTTGCAAAGCAGTTTGAATAGGCATCTGAAGGAACATATGGCTCCAATCTGCTGGCCCAAAGCTTTTATTTCTATGTGACACTCATATCACTAGATTTGTGCAGGAGAGAGATAGATTCTATCTTACTGCATGGTCATTATTCATAATGTGAACACAATTTTATTTTTTAATATAAATGGCAAATGACTTCTATTCATTGATGGCAGGTTGCTGTACTACCAAGAGAAGTCCCCTAAAAAGTTGTGAATTTGCTGCTTATGGAATAATGAAAGAACTCTAATTAGAGATTTTGATGAACATTTTCTTATCACTAATCTTTTATTCTCAAATGGAAAGTCACACAGACTTGGGGAATAGATAAGTAAAGATACTAGCCACCAGAGATACATGTTTGTGGTGGGTTGCCCTTTGCTTACAGCCAAGCACCCACACAGACACTCACACTCCCCCACCCCACCTCAGCCCGGCAGGATGGAGGGAGAAAACAGGAAGAACAGGAGCAAGATTTGTGGTAAGGTAAGGTAAGGATAGGAAGAAAGCAGTTACTATTGCAGGCAAAACAGACTCAGCTTTGGGGAATTTAACTCAATTTATTGACAATTAATATAAATATTTGGGTACTGGTTTGCTTATTGTTAAATAGCAAGAACAAAAAAGAAACAATTAGACACTTAGGAAAAACATCTTTCCTCCTTTCCCAGGCTCAGCCTTACTCCAGACACCACCCACCTTGCTGCTGCCACAGGTTATACTCAGCCCCTTCAGTGTGACAATGGGTGATGGAGTCAAGGTCAAGACATAGTCGTTTCTTTCTGCTGCTCTCTGCTTTCTTCTCACTCAGTTTCCATGCACCAACATGGGTCCTCTGTGGGCTGTAGTCGTTACTGGGGAGTTATCTGCTCCAGCATGGGCTTATCTATGGGTCCCTTTGAGGGTGGGTGGTTGTTCTACCAGGGAGTACGTTCTCCTCCTCTTCCTCTCAACTTGGTGTTCCCTCTGCTGTTTCTCACTCTTCCCCCCACCCCTCACCCCCCCCTTCTTCCTCTGCCTGCATGGTGTCTTCTGCTCTTTCATAAATAAGCTTTCACGGAGGGGCCACCAGCTTTGCTGATAGGCTCAGCTGTGTCCTACAGTGGGTCCATTGCAAAGGCAGCTGGAACTGCCTGTGTCTGGCACGAGGCAGTCATGACCTCTTCCCACAGAAGCCACCTCTATAGTCTCCAATTGTTAAACTTCACCACATAAACCAAATTCAACATAAATTCTAGGTTTCCTTGTCAAGGTAACAAAAATCTCAGTCCCAGTGAAGCCAAGAAAGTTTCTGTGTGTATGTGTTTGTATGTATACACTTGACCTCCTCAAGTGCTTCCAAAATCCTAGCTCAGGGTGCAGAAGGGTCCATTGTATCCCGACTTCCCATCAGGTAAATCCCAGGCAGAAATAAGGTACAACTGTACTGCAGTCTTCGTGCAAATGAAATTCAGGTTTGGGCCCCTAGTGCTCTCCTAATGGGTACCCAGTGTGGAACATGAGGGAGGGCCACACTCCAGCCATGCATTTTATGCAGGTAAATTCCATGCAGCTGGGAGAACAACCTCAGTTACTGGGTTTTGACATATTCCAAAGCCTGTATCTGGGAATTGTTGCCACCTGATTGCTGTTGAGCCCTCTGTTACAGTTTCCTCAGTCTGGCAGCTCTTCACTTCTCACAGAACACAACTGGGAGGCCATGCTGCCAAGATAAAGATCTGAGTCCAAGTAGAAAGGAAAAGAAACCTTGCAGATTCTCAACAGCATGACAGAGGGGCAGTTCCTTGGCTTGACTTTCTACAAGCCCCAGAAACTTTCCCATAGCTTCATGCAGGTGTTGAGCACAGCAATACAGATCACAAATCCACTGCCAGATAAGCGTGTCTGTCTCTATAAGGATTTACTATCTAAAGATGGAAGAAGCATCTACTGATCCAGGGTCTGGTATGTAAGCTGGAGAAAACACTGTGCGAAGTTCCCACTTTTTGGACTTCAGGGGAACAGAATGAAAGTCGGGTTCAATGTCATTATGGATAAATAGAGGATATTATGAATGAAAACTGATTTTTAATCAGTCTATTGTAATAAGTTGAAAGTATTTTTAAATTGCCCCATAATTTATATGTTATTTGCTCAATGAGGTATTTCCTTATGACTAGCTAATGACTATTGTCAGGAAGAGATCTAAAATGCAGTCATCTTGATCTTGCAGTATTTCTGTATATGCTTACCTTAAGGAAAAGGGGCAGCCAGCCTCTTGCATCTCTAACCCCAAAATCAGCTATATATTTTGTAAAGTTCTTGTAGTTGTTTTTAAACTAGCATTTGTTAAAAAAGTCAAGGACTTTTTAAATATTGTTTTCTAAAATCTTGATAGCATTTTGAAAAGGAACATATAAGGATGAGATCTGTGCTCATTTACCTTGTTGCTGGCAATCCCTACCAAAATACTTTTGCAAAATTTATTATTCAGACAAGCACTTCCTACAATCTGTGAACATCACTGGAACACCAGCATATGTGAAACAAAAGAACTGCTAACAAGAATATTTTTACTTTGCCCTTTCTACCTTCTTTTTGAGTTCCTCTGATAATATCTATGTTAACTTTGGGCAGCTGCTGTCATTGCTTGGGGATTTTTATTCATTACTTGTTTTTTTAAAAGCACTTTTTGTTGTTGTTGTTTAAATAAGTAGCTGTTTCTGCAGGTGCAGCTCTCAGATCAGCAGGCTGAGTTGTAACAGGGTTTGTGTTGTGCCAGGCTTTATCAGTAGGGCTTTGAATTATTTCTTCTTTTTAACAGGAAATATAACTTTACCTTTCCTTTGGCCATACTCTTTTCCTGTTGATTTATTATCTTTGACTGGCTTTTTAATGTGAGTCACAGTTAGTCACATACAAATCTTAACTGGATAGGGCCCCCCTCAAGTTTGGGAAGAAAGTGCTCCCCTTGACAGTTCACTTTTTGCTTCTCTGCTGAGAAGACAACTAAGACTGCTAGTTGTGGGCTTGTGCAGAGTGCTTGTCTTGGGGAACAGAAGCCCTACAGAGGAGTAAGCAGGAAAAAAAATATGTGAGGATAAACCCCTTCACTTTAAAGGATGTATGTATTTATTTTTTATTTGCTCCTTTTACTTCTTCCTTAGTTTCCTATAATCACTGAAACAAAAGATTTGTCTGCCCCTAATAAAATTACTAGCAGCTGACACAGAAACCCTGTGTGCTGTGTTCAGTTCAGCTGTGGTACTTTTCACAAAGTCCGTGCCTTTGAAGGACCTAAATATTACCAAATCAGTATGGGTCTCCCAGTAGGATCAGGGGGGTCTCCCAGTGGGGTAAGTAGGCTTTACATCCAGACAAGGATTAGTGATCCCTCAGCCATTCTGCAGTGCCTTGCCTACATGACCCTTCAAGACAATAGAGGCACAAAGAAAACTAATGGTGTGTGAACATGGGGTGGGTTGACCTTGGCTGGATGCCAGGTGCCCATCAAGCTGCTCTATCACTCCCCTCCTCAGCAAAACAGGGAGGGAGAAAATAAGATGCAAAAACCTTGTGGGTCAGATAGGGGCAGTTTAATGAAGCAACAGCAAAAGTCACACATGCGGAAGTGAGGGAAAACAAAAGATGTTATTCTCTACTTCCCATCAGCAGGGAAGTAGCCACTTCCTGGGAATTAGGGCACCAGTATGGGTAGGGGTTACTCCAGAAGACATACTTTGTAAATAACAAATGCCCCGCCCCCCCCCCCTCCTCTTTTCTCTTAGCTTTTATATCTGAGCAGGTGTCATATGGTACAGAATATATCCCCTTGGTCACTTCGGGTGTGCTGGCCTGGCTATGTCCCTTCCCAAGATCTTGCCCACCCCCAGCCTACTGGTGAGGGGGGAAGGCTGGAGAGACAGCCTTGGTGCTGTGAGCAGTGCTGGGCAGTGGCCGGAGCACTGGCGTGTTATCACCCCTTTCTAGCTGCCGGTACAAGCACAGCACTATGAGGGATGCTGTGGGGCTCAGCCAGAGCCAATACAAAACAGCAGACAAGGCACAACCATGCTGAAAGGTCAAGTTCCCCCAAAGAAGTAGTCCATGCATCAGCCCCTGCCTGCTGTTGGAGCCAGCACAGCCCCCTCCTCCATGCTGCACAGCCACACAAAGTGCTCCAGATTCAGCAGCAGCCTCTTCAGCCTCACAGCAACAACCGCAACCCTTCCTAAGGGCACGATTGGCTTGCTGTTCAGACAGAGCACAGCTCATGTACTCCTGGATATTGGCTCTGCATGCCCCGAATTGCCCACTAGAAAGATCATTAAAACCAGTGAACATAGTTATACCACATTCTGCTTCTGGTGGGAGAAGCAAGGGTCACATACCAAATGACAGGGACACCCCTGTCAGAGATTGCTGATGCCATATTAGTTAAACCAAAACTTTATGCATTCCTCTTTAATGAGGCTCTCTTTTTGCCAGACTCCCTGTATGCTGTGCAAAACTTACAGATTACTCTTCTTCCAAGAGTCAAAAGCTTTCTCCCTCTCACAAAATGTCACAGGTGCATTTGGGGATTCAGGGGTTTATTGCAAGGTGTGTAACAGACAAAATTGGAACTGATGTATATTGCTTCTGCGGATGCTAGTCCCATTTTCAGTAATTACTGACAGTTGCTACTGCAGTTACACCAAGTCTATGGAAATAAGTCCAAGTTTAAGTGTTGGGGAAATTCAATGTGATATTACTCACATTCTTCTGCATTGGGGGGAGAAAAAAAAGAAAGAAAAAGAAAAGAAAAAGAAACAACAAAAAAACCCCACAAGAAAACTAGTAAATACGATCAAAGCAGCCTACAGCCATAAACACTGAGAATCACAGGAGGATGTCATTCAACCATTTATGGTTTAGCAATGGGTGTGGGTTTGCTCTAATACATTGTATTGGGACTCAATGCAAATTACCTGTTTTCAGATGCATACATTTTGTGAGTCTTTAGAGTGCAAGTTAAAATGTGAAACAGTTATCTTTGCATTTCATGCCTATGGTATATCAACTTATGTTCTATGAAATTTGTTCCAGTTATTTAATTTTATTTCTAAACTCACAAAAATGACAAAGAAATCTGAAAAAGTTTCTACCTGAATCCAGTGCTACTCCAGCTAAATAAAAAAGAATGATGGTTTATTGCATTATGGAGAAGAAAAAAAAAAAAAGAAAGATTTTTGGGGGGTTGAGTTATGACTTCTCTGAAACGTCATAAAAAAATCCTGTGTTGCCCACTCCTAAAATACACCCAGTCTCAAATAATGTGGATACAACAGACAGTGCAAGGACACAGGAGATAGCTACCATATATATAGGCATGCAGTAACAGTCAAAAGGGGCTCACAGAGCAGTTGCACCTGACAACTGGCTGAGAGTGTATTTACAACATACAGACAATCTGGGATGAGCAAGAGGACTTAAACAGGAAACTCTGCCCTTTTCTGAAGTTTGGAAATTAGCAAATCACTTTGAGAAGAAAAGCATTCATGGATACCGATGCATTTCTTATTTATAGTTAGAACCAAAGCACAAGTGACAGACCATGAAAAAGCTGCTCTTACAGTACAATCACCCAGATCTGAGACAGCTAGAGCAGAAAGCTGGCAAGAAAGTGCATATATCTTCCTCTCCTCCTTCCCTCTTCCCCCCATTACAGTGACAGCAAAGTGGAGATGGTTCAGTGAGGGTACACACTGCTGCATTGCAGCCAAGGAACATAAACAGAAGAATGAAAGACCACCTGTTTCCAATGGGGCCAAAAAAAATAGATAGCTAGGGAAGAATATAAGAACAAGGTAGCTATAGACTGATAATTTCCCAGAATCCTTTCCCAGAGTGGAACAATTTATGGCTCAGGACTTCTCCCACTTCTTTGTGAGAGTGTATGCAGAAGGCTGCTATTTGCAGTGCTGTGCACAGGATGTGCTGGGCAATGACCTCACCTCCAGACTGCTCTTCTTTTTACAATAGCACACCCTTTGGTGCATCCTCCTGTATCCTTTCCTCTGGCCTTGAATCCACTTCCACATACTCTGCAGAAAGTCCTGTGTCCTATTTCCTTAGTGTCTGAAAACTTGATAAGGATAGATGCATTTGTTTAGTCTCAGAGCTTTTGTGGGGAAAGATATAAAGCAGACATAAGGTTACAGACTTTGCCATATAGCTATCCAAGTGTATTGACAGGAACTTGGAGCAGTAGATGTACATACAGACCGATTCACAAAAATTGTGGATGATGTACAGAGCTTTCACACATAGTTATTTTAGAGGTTATTTCAGCCAAAAGATCTATAGTAAGTCAGCAAAGGTCAGTCAGAAGTGGGGCTGGGATCCAAAGTACCATGGAAACACCAGCTCAACACTTAAGGCAGCTCAGGCAGCGAGAAGAAATGCTAGAAATTACAAGAAAAGAAACAGAGAACAAAGTGTCATGCCAGATCAGACCCATACCTTTTGGTTCCCATGCCTGAAAAAGAAACACACAAACCAAATGTGGTAGAACTGTGAAAGGCTCAGGGGAAGGCACCAGAGAAATCCAAGGTATGGAACCACTTCCATTCAAAGGACAGGCTGGACTCTTCAGCTGGCAGGGAGATACAGCTGAGGTTTACAAAATCAAGAGAGTTTCCAAAAGGGCAGACAAAGATTGGACCTTCACTGCCTCCTCCCATGCAAAAATTAGGGGCCACAAGATGAGGTTGATCGGAGACAATTAAACATGAAGGTAAAAACATTTTTTCATGCAACATATTACAACTGGATGGTAGATCCCCTGCCAAAAGATACAAATGCAAAAACATCTGGAGATGCAATTGATCTGTGGGGTGCTGCTAAATGAAACTCAACAGGGTCAGGGAATGCTGGAAGATGAAAATAGCTGGAAGCTGGGAACATTTAAGGTGAAGGATGCTTGCCTAGTTCTTATTCTTCCCTACTCATCCTTTAAAGACAGGCTACTGAGATAAATGAACCAAGGCCATTCACATCATTTTATGTTATGACAACCCTGTTCTCCTGCACCGGTCCATTGACAGGCAATGGGAAAGAGGAAAAGGAGCAAGAAAGATGGGTGGGAAAACCGCTTCCCTTCCCAGGCATTCTGGTATAGGAAATGGTAATAGGGGGATACTATGGAGGGAGGCAAAATTATATCTGTGCTTCACCACATAGCATATCTTAGGATAGCCAAGTTAGAGAGAAAAGGGTCTTTCAGAAGTTGAATTCCCAATGTGTTACAGCACAAACAAACTAGTAGGCTGCAACAATGCTTTACCATTGGTCAGGTTCTACTGTCTGTGCTGTACCTCCTTCCTCCAGAGGATAGACCACACCACTCCTCCTCCATCCAAGCCCCTCTCCCACCCTCCTCAGGGCTATTTAACCACTTAGCTGAACGAGCTACAGCTGCACATCATCCATGTCAATCAACCCACTGCCGCTGAGGCAAGGCCACAGCTGCATGTTATCAATGCTAATCAACCCACAGCCTTCAGTCCTTTACACCAATGCACATCTGCATCCAGGTGCTCAGGGGTGCAGAATTTCTCCTCTCCAAACTCACTTTTGGAGGAGGCAATTTTGTCCCAGAGAAAATACAGTCCTTCGACAGGGAAGAGGCAGGCTTATTTCCATGAATAACACCACATAGTGTCAGATCTCAGCCCTAACAGCCTAGACATGCTGAAAGGACACCAGCACACCGGGAGGCTGCCTCTTACTGCTGACAGGAGACAGCTGCATGGCTCCCCCAGCTCAGCCTGGATCCCTTCCACCGGTACAGAAAGGGAGAGGAGGTGTCATATGCTGTGGCCAGCGCTGTTGACACCATTCTCATAGACACAGTGCTAGAAAGAGCCCCTTTAATGATTTCTTTGTTCAATATGCAATGGAATCTCGTGTGAGCGACACTGTTAAAGCAGCAGCTTTCATAATTTAGGAGCAGCGCTCAAAGGGAATGTCACTGAAATATGCACCAGTAAGATAATTATTCCAACATATGTTAACATATGTTAACATATTCTAACATATAAGTGACAGTGTCCAAAAATCAAATCAAATCAGGAGACAAAAGGCAATAGGTGTTCTACCCAGTGATAAAAGTGTTCATAAAGTCAGAGAGAAGAAAAAAAAAAAAATCCCAGTTAGGATTTGGGGTGGTGTGGGTGGTGGAGGCTGAACAGGTTTATGGCTGCATCACAGGGTAAGGAACTTTACAGCGGGCAGTGTTAGAGAGGGGAATACAGACCTCTCAGTGCGCACACACACTCTCATGCCTATGTAGTTACCACCAGTAAGTGACTTACTGCCACCATCTAAACTAGGGCTGCCGATCCGTACTCAGGAGAATCTTTCAGAAGAAAGGACAGTTTAATAATCAGGGAAAAAAAATCCCACTAGGATGCCAAAAAATATATGACTATTCATATAATTTGCAGTATTGTTCCTCTGCCTGACATGAAGAGTGTCTTGAATAAGATTCTTCACTGACCTTATAGAAAATTCTGGCATTATTTAAAAGGCCTGTTCTGTGTCACAGTGTCTCAGCAGGAAAGTGTCTGAAGCAGAATGAGACCCTTGGCCATCGCATAGCAAGAAGCGAGACCTTATCAGCAAATCTGAGAAGTGCAACTCAATCAAGAGCAGAAGAAAACGAGAGAAATACCAGAGTGGATTCCTAATCATTTTTTATACCAGCAAGTACGGCACTAATTATATCAGAGGTTTATTATTTTTATCAAAGAACCATCCCCTGAAAAAATATTTTCCTTATCTGCCCACCTGCAATATATGAAATTACTTTCCAGCTATAAGACTTATTTCCTACTATCCTAACTACTTACCTTTTCACCAACTCAAACATTATTTGAAAAAGTTCAAACAATTGCCTGTTTCAAAAACAGTTTCAAAATGTAACTGGCAAACAGAAGACAAATGTTTTTGGGTTCCTTCATGTTTCTATGTAATGTATAAAAGCAGCTGAAACAAGGCTTGAAGTAATCTTTATTTTGCTGTTTCTTCCCTTGAAAAAATCAAGTCAGGTATTGGCCACTAGGTGTTTTTTTGCTGTCAGTGCCTACTTACATGACTTTTTTTTAGTCTGTGTCTTACTTTTTACATGCTTCAAAGATTAAGTACAGCATAATTTTCTTAGCCGCAGTTTAAAAGATAGGAATTGGTGAACATTTGACGAAGAAAGATTTTCTACCAACTGTTTCAGTCAAACAGATGTTAATCACATACATACATTTTATGTCTGGTTTTCAATCATTCCAAGAGCTTTTAAAAAAAGTAAGTGTAAATTTCAAATACGTTTCTAATACAGAAAATCAAAACAGGAAGAATTTAAAGTATAACTTTAAGCCATCTTCGTAAAGAAAATGGATTTAAAAGCCTTTATTCTTTTCTGCCTGTACTTTGTCAGCATGAAAGAATACTGGTTTTCTCCAGATTTGAAGTCTGGTAGGGACTGCAGTGCAACTGCATATCCTACCAAGGAGAAAGAAAAAAAAAAAAAAAAAAAAAAGTCTTTGAAGAAAACTCTAAGACATCTTGATGATTTCTTTATCCCAGTGTTCCCCAAAATAGTCCAGCAGCTGAAACATTTCTTTAGTAGAGAGCACCTTTCACCAGTCACTCTTTGAGAGAGCTTCAGACTCTCCCATCCTTTTGACATCCTTCGTCCCCAGCCCTGCAGTCTTAGGGCTGGTTAAGTCTGCACAATATCACCTTTTATCCCTCTGGTAATACGCCCTTTTCAAAGAATCTCGCCAAAGCTACTGAGTTTAGTATACAGTACCTCTGAAATGGATGCAATTTCACTGCAGAGTCAAAGTAACTAACCAATACCCCCAAAATTTAAAGAAAAGTAAAAATCCACAACTCCTAAGTGTTTAAAAGTGTTGACTGATGAATGCACACCCTGGTATATATTACTTGTACCTGCTGCATGAGTCAGTCAGCTACATTTACTGTCTGTCATAAAACATTTAGAAAATTGCAAAGCTGGATCATAACATTTTCCCCTCCAGAAAGTACTGCATGTTGTTCTGCTTCATCTGGAAACTCTGATTATCTGAAGATATATTTTGAAAAGGTGAAATAGTCTTAAGCCAGGTCAAATTTTAAAAAATTATTAATTTAAACACTGGAAAAGTTCCAGAGATAACTCAGTTACAAAACAGATCGCTTCAACATGAAATAGCTACACAGAGGGGAAAAACACCAGATAAAATATGCATCTTTATTTGTATTTTCCAATCTTTTCTGATGCCTAATCCATTACAGTCTCATTTGTCTGCTAACTTCACCCCCAATTTAAGTCTAAAAATGAGTACTATGAAATAACTTAGTTGCCATCACTGAAATGACTGAGCTAAGGCGAAAATAGCTTTTCCCTTTCACTGCTGTGGAGAACTAAGCTAACATCACATCTTTTAAAAGAAACATATTGGCAGCAATTTGCACATTCTTATGTATATGTGTACACACATTTCAGAAACTTCCGTTTTCTTTGAGAACTACTGGAATTTGGGTGAAGAGAAAGAAACTGAGTCTTCAGAGCAGTGACACATGATTAACATAGATGGAAAATAATTTTCTGCATGTCTGTTTAAAGCATTTGTGATTTGTTCAACCTGTTTTTGACCAGAAGTACACTAGATAATGAATGATTTTTTTTTCTATGAAGACCTTGACCTCTCATAGTTAGGAAAGAGAAATATAAACAGCTCTGATGACAACTCCAAAGGGTCATTCAGAAGCTCTAGAGAAACGTTACAAGCTCAGGCTCATCTTTTCTGATATTCCTAAGGTAAAATATCAGCAGGGCAGTCTTCATACACTAGGAAGAGGAGGAAGCAGTGAACACAAATGCAAGCTGAATACAGACTTGGTAACGTAGTTTACTACCAGACTGTAAGGATTATCCCAGCTTCCCATGTTTAAAATGAGATCATTTATGTGCCTACATTAATACCAATTAAATAGCTGTTTGCATCTTTGCATTTTCAATTCTGTCCTGAGAGACTCTACACAAAGAAACCTAAGTTTGGTAGTAAGAATGACACTGTCTTCAGTTACTTCTTAGGCATCTTCAAGAAAGCAAGCCATCACTTAAGTTCATCACTTGATGAACACAGCGTGAGATTGCCAGGGAGACTTCAGAATGTTGTCCACTGGATGTTAAAGCCAGGACATTCAAACCTTTGCTGGGAACACATTAGGTATGGTGGATCAGCCCTGAAAGAAGGGAATGGGCTTCCAGCCCCTAAAATGAAACTCTGTTCACGATATAAGGTCATTTGCAGAAGACAGATGTTTGCCAAGGGTACAGCCCAAGGCTAAAGAAAGCCCATACAGCAGGAAACATTTCCAGGAAAAAGCTGGTTCTTTGATGGCTGCATATCTGGACTCCAAAATCCCAGCAGAGCACTGCTTTCATAAACACCACTTTGCCAAGTGCAGCATGATCTGCAAGAGGACACAGCTATCTGTGAAAAATAAGTCTCTTCTATTTTACTTGTTCAGCACAGTGTGCATGTGTAAGCCATCTATTGTGTGGTTTAGCAGGTGACTTTTCTTAGCAACCCTGCTTTAACTCCAGTAAATTGATAGTTAACTCAAGGCTACAGACGCATGAACAAGGCAGGAACCTGAAACAAATCTCCCATGGCATCTCCTCTGGCATCTCTGCAGCAACAAACAGTCTGTGCCTTGAAAGGCAGACATCTAAAAGCATGATTTACTCCTAGGTGACAAATGAGAATGCACCCAACTCACTTGCAGTGCTGAGCCGACAGGATGGCTTACCGTACAGACTCAGTTACATGTCCGTAGAAACTCAATCCTAGTCCAAACATACCACCTTCACCTGGGGTTTTCTGGCTGATCCCAAGGGGTAAAAGCATATATGGATGGATGTATATAGCTTTAGATGCATTCATCTGGCCTTTTTTTTTATTTTTATTTTTATTTTTTTCCCCCTGTGGTATGGACATTGCCACCTTCAGAGACTGAACCCTCCTGGGAATCACAAATAGCCACTACGCAGGGACAAAAGAAAGTTCTTTGTTATCAGCACTTGCCCACACTAGAAAGCTTGATTGCTTCAGCTACTTCAGTACAGAAATAAGAAGCACTGTCTTCCACACCCTTAATATGGGAACAGATGTAATGACACTGATATTCCAAAACAGCACATAAAATCTCTACTACAGCTTATCTCGCTTTGCAAGAAAAAAATATATTTATAGATATCACATAATTATTTGTATAATCACATGGGATTTATACTTATTTTCATAAGTTAAATGAGCAAGCAAAATAAATTAGATTTAATTAGGATTATTTAGTAGAACTTCATAGTTAAGGCCCAAATGAACATAAATTGGTACATTCAGTGATTTATGGAGGAGGGTAAAGGGCTACTTGGGAGTATCATTGCCTCAGCATCACCTTGTGTACCGCATAAAGCCACAAGTTCATTCCTTGCCACATTCCTGCCTTGTTCTCCCTTACCTCTGATGAGTTACTGAGGACCTTGCTATAAGTTAGATAATAAACTATGTATATTAGGATTACACTAATTAACCCTGCCCTCCACATACACCTGTGACTGCTCTGCATACATATGGACAAAGGGGAGAGGGTAAGAGATATTTTTGGATGTTTTTAATCTCCACCTTATCCTACAGGTGCTTCTATACTGTGACAAGTGACATTTGAAATAAGCCAGTTCCCCTCTGGCGAAAGACCCTGACTAATTGTCACCCTTCACCCCTGCTTCACCTCTCTTTAGAGGTCCTACACTAAGGGAGATGGCTGTGATTCCAGTGCCTCAGGCATCAGTAAAGAGCTCTCTCCCAGGCAAAGTGAGGTCAAAGATAAGGTTAGGTGTACATAAGGCTATCAAGGTTAGGGCAGCTCCCAGCACCAGTCCAATGCCAGAACATAATAAAGACAACACCCCTTAGGTTGTCCTTTTTTATTCTGCCCAAATGACCAGCGATAGCCTTGCAGCTCAATTGGCTGTAAAGGGCCCAAGCTCACACAAATATAACTTACAACTTGAACTCAACTCTGACACTGCACCTCCAAAACATGCAAAACAATATTAACCTTCAGCCCTAACAAACCAGAAATATTTTGTTCCACCATTCCATAGTCTTCCGATAGATGATATTACTGCCATGATGCTAAAGCAATCCTGTACTCCTGTGATACAATACTCCAGCCGTTAATGCTTGCATTCTCTCCAATGTCATCAAACTAATAACACCTCTTCCTCCTCTTGTTTTTTTCCTTTGAGACACAGAAAGTCTGAAGGTGTCTTTCTCCACCTCCTGCAGGGAAGAATTCTTCCTTGCTGCAGAATGCATTATAAAAACCCCTCACTAATTTGCTAGCCTAAAATCTCTATACATCATTTGTTCTACAGCTTTTTTCTGCCCTTTGCAGAGTCCTGTAACTCTGTCTTCTTCAGAGATCCTCTCACAAAATCTTTGTGGTCCAGGTGAGTATAAAATCCCATGAACAAATTCTTCTAGAAGGTGGGGATGGAGGAGGTTTAGTTGCCATTTTTATCCCTGATACAAGGAATGTATCTAAAACAGCCAGAAATTTTAGAGGCCTATCCAGAGCCTATATTTTCCCTTTTTCTTGGGAGAATCAGTTTACGGCTATACTTGACCTGTGGGTTCACTAGGACCAGTACCTGGCCCATTACTATTTAAAATAGAGAAGTGTTAGCAAGAAACTGTGGCCAAGATTTTTGTCCCCTTGTCCTGATTTCAGCTGGGATAGAGTTAGTTTTTTTCTTAGTAGCTGGTGCAGTGCTGTGTTTTGGCTCTGATGTGAGAACAATGTTGATATGACACTGATGGTTTCAGTTGTTGCTGGGTGATGTTTATACTAAACCAAGGACTTTTCGGTTCCTTGGGCCCTGCCAGCCAGAGGGCTGGAGGGGCACAGAAAACTGGGAGGTGACACAGCCAGGACAGCTGACCCAAGCCAGCCAAAGAGGAGTTCCATACCATATGACATCATGCTGAGTATATAAACTGGGGGAGGAAGAAGGAAGGGGGGGACATTTGGCATTACGGCGTTTGTCTTCCCGAGTAACCGTTACGTGTGATGGAGCCCGGCTGCCCTGGGGATGGCCGAACACCTGCCTGCCCAGGGAAGTGGGGAACGAATTCCTTGCTTTGCTTTGCTTGCGTGCGCGGCTTTTGCTTTACCTATTGAATTGTTCTTATCTTAGCCCTTGAGTTTTGCATTCCTTTCCGATTCTTCTCCCCACCCCTCTGGGTGAGGGGGAGTGAGCAAGTGCCTGGTTGCCAGCTGGGGTTAAACCATGACACCCCTCCTTCCCCTCAGCACATAAAAGAGTAAATGAAAAACTTCCCTCATAAAACTATCAGCATTTCCAAAGTTGTCAAAACTGAGCTGTCCTTTTTCTGGTATAAATTAGGGCAATGTAACTGCAGCTATAAAAAGGTATTATGGTCTCTAAGGAAAACACCTTTGGCAGAGTGTTGGGAGAAATTATTTCCCATCACCCTCATTTTTGTCACTGTCTGCAAAGGAGAAAATTAAAAACAATAATCTGTCTCACAACATTATTTCCAGGTTCAACACACACAACCCGAGTCAGGATTCAGAGGAAACAGTCTCCTCCTTAATTAAGTAACTCCAGCAATTGCATACTTAATACCACTTTCAATTCTAAGAGTTAGTGGGCACTGATTTTTTTTTTTCCTTCTCTCTTTCTGTGTGATTAATTGAGAAACCTCTTCCCTGGATGGCATCAATTCACCATAATCTCTGCTGCCTATTAGAAAATTTCATTCCAGCATCTCAATTTTTATGTTTGAGGCATGAATGTAATCAGTCCAGCCCAGATGCTGGATATTTGTGAGAAACAACTGTCAAAGGTACCAGACATTTTTCTTCACATTTGATGAGTTACCAATAGCGACAGTTCATAAAGACTTCTATCTTGTTCTATTCCTAAGTACCTGTCAAATGCACAATGTATCTAAGGACAGAGCAGAGAGGCTTTGTAGTCATTAGAGTTTTATTGTTTCTTTTTTTCTAACACACTGATCTTATCAGATCTTTGCCATTTTTGCCATACTTGACTGTATCTTTGTCAGCCCAGCTTCTACAAAGTATCTCCTGGGAATGGTTCTGGGTTTTATTTATCCTAGAACTGAGGTAATTAAGCAATCTATCAACTGTGAGGCTTGCTGGGTTGTGATGCTTTCTTGTCTTGACCTTGATGCTTTGAATGCTCTAAGCTATGACGGATATGCTAACCATGACCATTCCCTCAAGGTTGTGGGCAGTTTTGTGCACCCAAGACAAGAATGACAGAAACATTTATACTCTTCTTCTGCCATCTATCTACAGTTTCTCCACAGAGCCCTGGCTGATACTGTTATTTGACCTCCTGTGTTAAGTACAGATGCAGAAAGAGAAGAAATGTCTCTCTCAAAGTCACTTTCTCTAGCTCCTTCCATTGATTTTACGCAGCTCTCAAAAAGGTCACGCTGTCAGAATCTTAGTACTGAGAATTCAGACTTTCGGAAGAAATGCAGGATCTCTAATAGCTTGGTGATGGCTGCTTGTTGTGCAGCCCTCTCACCTCAATGACTTTCTATCATAACAGAGCCCTTTTAATTCATCAGGGTGTGCCGATCATGGAAGACAGCGAGATACATTTCAGCATGGAAGCAGGCTTCATTCAGAAGGGGCTCAAGGCTGAAAGTGAAGAAGCCAGCGGCACTTCTGCAGCAGTGCACCTCCTGCAGCAATAGCTATTGCCCTGCAGTTGGTAGCCCAGGGTTTTATGTGAAGAGGCTTCTTTTCCCTTCATAATGTAAGAGCAGAGACTGCTTGTAAAGCACGAAGACTGGTGTCACATATTAGCATTAACAGTCTGTGGGAGATTGGTGTGTAGATGTTTTTCCCTGTCCTAATGATAGTGAACGGGCAGGCTGTAAGATCAAATGAAGTTCTGCACAAGGAAAAACATCCCAGGATGTTCTGAAATGGAAATGACCTGGGGAGCATGTTGAATGATGAGAAATACCTGTTAGAAATGCTGCGGATCCCATCGATGTTAATATCAAATTCAAGAACTAAGTCCTGGGGATAGATGTGTAGAAAAAGAGTCCAAGAGCACAGTTCTCAAGTTTGGATTTTGTACCAGACCAACAGCACAAGTTCAGTTTAAACCAGAACATTTTCTCATTCAAAAAGGGAGAAGACTACTAGAAAAAGTAGTTGGATTCATCTCTGCTTCTCTCCATGTCAGCACAATCTCATCAACAGCACTTAGGAGGACCTGTATTAGAGCTGGTGGAAACCAGACAGGAAAATGTACCAATGTAAGAAGGTGAGGTGAAAGGTGCTTTAAGCATGCCTAAAAAGCTACAAAGGCATTCCATCATATTGTCTCTCTGAATTTAAACCTCCTCCTTATTTAAACTCATCAGTTTGATACCCTGTTCATTGAGTTTGCTCAAGACAATCTGGTTTTCCCCATGCCCTCTCAGTCCTGGGAAACTCACAATGGCTTTGTGAATTACTGCAGTCATGTAAGATATATTGTATATTTTATGATTTCCTTAGTACACTCTGAGCATACTTAATATGGGTAATAAAAGTATATACTGTCTTTTTTGTGTAACCTATCAAATAATTCACAAATAAATAAATCATATGAAAGCAAATACAATTTTTCAAACTGTCATTAAATGCTCTATATTTAAAACAAATGCTGGGAAAAAAAATATTAAAAGCTTAGCTCTAGAAATTGAAGAGGCACCATGAAAATGAAAATCTCATTTCTCGCTGAAAATCTAGTGCCTGTTATAGTTACAAGCAACTCCTAAAATTACTATAGGTGAAAGAAGAATGTCCTCTATTTCCTGTCGTTTGTTACATTGTACATTTGACAGCACTTTGTATATAGTCATTTATTAAACCAATTTCTCCTCTGCTGAGGAGATTCTTATCAATACTAAAGAAGAGAGCAAAACAATGTATGTGTTTTTAAAAAGGAAGTTTGAAAATAATTTCCAAGACATACTAGCTACTGTTAATCCATGGAAATCAATGGATCTATATTGATCATTCTGTGAGAGTCTAGCCTACCTGTTAACAAATGGTGTATATTAAAATCTTTTTACATCAGAAGCTGTATTTTCAATGCACTGACAACCTTTTCATGTTTCCTCGCTGTTTGGTAAGCTGAGAAGTACATGTAAATAAAGCCAGAAGACGACACAGAAGTGATGTGCTGGCAGAGCTGCTACGTTTCCCCGTAGCCATCACCTCTGGTCTGTTAAAGGTCCACCTGGAGAATCCCTGCCTGCCTGTGGCACCACAGTGGGCAATCAGCTCCCCTGGAGCAGCAGAGACAGTGCAAGATGGAAGCAGCTGGCTCTGCAGGAGCACTGCTTTGTGCCGCCTGCTCTCTTGAAGAATTTGGGGTATCACTCACAGTCTCCAGCTGACATTCAAGGTCAGGTGTCCCATAGGGCCTGTGTCTTATCCACCAGCCCCACAGGGATGCCTTAGACACCACAGAAACACATTGCTTACCCTAAACTGAAGTGCCTCTGTCTGGAGCCAGGTCTCAACAGTTGCCTCATGCTCAGAGGGAAACCCTGTGAAGAAGCCTGTGACAGCCACTGGTGAGTAGCACAGCAACCACACTAGGACACCACACTCCTCCCATTTTCCACAGAAAGAAAAATTAATCTTTATTTCCTCCCCTACTTCATCTCCTTCTTCCTTTTAAAGTGTCTTACAGCTTTTGTCAAAGTTTTGCACCTTCCACATGTTTTCACATGTCAATGCTTCCCACAGCTAGGTTGTGATATGAAAGATGTTTTGCCATCTCTAAGGGCTCATCTTACATGGAGGTCCCTGTAATGTTCATGAAACTGCAGAAGACAGTCACCGCTCTACTTCTGATTTGAAAAAAAACCCACACTTAATAGTGAGCAAATAAACCTTATCGAGAGGATGCTATTTCAACATGACACTGTATCTGCAGGAACATATTTTCCAGCCTTCTATTGAAATTCTATAATCTGAATGGGAGAGGTACAAATGTGTTGGAAGGAAAAACAAATCTTTTCAACTGTGCTTCATTTTTCACTTCAAAATTATAATGATCGACTGTGATCCATAACAGACGGGTCATTACCCCAAACTGTAATAAATCCTCCGCCCGAGTACTTACGGAATAGAAGCTCAAGTGTTGTGGTTTAACCCTAGCTGGCATCTAAGAACAACACAGCAGCTCACTCACTCCTCCTGCAGTGGGATGGGGTGAAGAGAATTGGAAGGCTGAAAGTGAGAAAATTTGTGGGTTGAGATAACGACAGTTTAATAATTTAAATAAAATAGTAGTAATAACAATAGGGAACAAAAAGGGAAATAGAGGGGGGAAAGGAAAATAAAACAAGAGAAATAAAAGCCAAGACAACCAAGTGATACAAATTAAAACAATTGCTCACCACCAACTGGCCAATGCCCAGCCAGTCCCCGAGCAGAGATCCCCCCGCCAACCTTCCCGTAGTTTTATTGCCAAGTATGTTGTCATATAGCAAGAACTATCCCTTTGGTCAGTTGGAGTCAGCTGTCCCAGCTGTGTCTCCTCTCTGCTTCTTGTGTATCCCCAGCCTACTGTTCAACAATAACATCCCTGAATTATTAACACTGTTTCCAGCACAAATCCAAAACATAGCACCATGCTAGCTACTAGGAAGAAAATTAACTCTATCCCAGCCAAAACCAGCACATCAAGTAAAATCTCTGTTTCACAGTCACTTCAGATTGTTCAGGATATGCTTGGATCACAGCATAGTACAAGTGACACATATTTTTATGCAAAAAGTGTGACTATAGTCCAAGGCCATTAGGTACCAAAGTCCAGTGTAATTTATTCTCTGCCTTCCAAGCCAATGCAAAGACATGGACTTGTTGGCTGAGCATTAGCTGACAGATCTGAAGCCAAGTCCACTCAACAAAGCTGCCTTCACTTCCAAAGTCCCTCAGTCCGATAACATATTCATGTGAGATGGATCTAGCTAAGCCCCAGTTTTATGTGTTTTATGCTTCCTACTACAAACCTAAATTTCCTGAATGAGATTTCAACAGTATCTGTTTGCAATTTATTTGACAGATTTCTACCAGATACAACACAACACCTCTGGGAGGTCTGGTCTGAGAGCACAGCCTACACAGGTTAAAATTATACGCAAGTTGTCCAGCTGAGCACATCACCAAAAATTACTTGTGTGTAGACTCCTGTGAAGAGAGGCAATTACTCTCTTTGGCAGGAGGTATTTCTATCTTTTGTATTAATAACTGTTACAACACAGTCTATGAACCAATAAAGGTATGGGAGATCATGTGCCTATGACATACTGAAAATTCACAAAACCAAGACTGAGTGGATCCCAGTTCTCAGGAGGAAGGGACCACTGCCATGAACATCAAGTGCCTCATGAGATATTCACCAGAACTCTGATGACCTGTACTTAACACACATACCCTTCCCATCCTGCCTGAGAAAGGCACAAACTATGAATCTTGGGAGCCAGGGACCCTGGAGTAGTAAGTCTGATATAGAAGAATTATAAAGGAATGAAGCAGGTTAATTAACATTGATAATATACAGCTGTGGGCTGGCTTGGGATGGGGGGGTTGGCTGATGTGGATAAGGTGCAGCTGTGGCTGGTTCCTGCTAAGTAGTTAAGTAGCTCTAAGGGGGATGGAAGAGGAGCACCAGGTGAAGAGATCCAGAAGAAGTAGAGGGAGGAGAGTGAGTGGTCCAGATGTAGGAGAGACAAGGAGAGGCCCTCAGAGGAGGGGGCCCGGATGAGGAGAGGCTGGCTGGAAGTGGAGCTGGAGAAGGAAGACTCTGGATGCAGCAGAGGCAAGAAGCAGGGTGGACTGGCCTGAAGATGATGAAGAAACAGCTCACACAGTAGATGGACTTCTCAAACCTTGTGGGGGGCTGGTGGCTGTGCTGGGGCAAGGCTCAGGAACTACTTACTGAAGTTAACCTGGTATGGGATGGTAAAAGCCTTGTTGCAGCCGGGTAGTTTTGATAGTGCTGTGACAGTCTGATACCAGAGAAAAGGGATAAATGTTAGTAAAAGACCTTTTCAAACAAAGATTCCGAGTGTGTGAGGCTTTTTCTGTATTATCATGGACCAGAATTATCTATATCACTGTGATAAGACTAAGAATATGCTTGCTGAATTTTGATTAATCAGTTATGATATTTATTAGACCAACACTAAATCTTTTTCTCTGTATGTACAGAGTATGTTCCCTATAGTTCCAAAGCCAGTTTCCCAATAAAACAGCAGGAACAGAAACAAAGTTGAGAAGGACCACAGAAACACTGTATATTGACAGAGTTTATGCCCAGACCGAAATGTTGAGGCCAGCTGGCTGGATTGTCCCAGTAGCCAATGCTCAACAGCATTTACTGTGCTGAGGAACTGCCTGCAGGCACACCACTTCAGAGGTAGAAGCATGCAGAGACTCACCCCGTCAGGGATTATACACAAAATTCATGAGCCTCTGGGAAGACAGGGGCTGCCCAGGTTTCTGCAGCTGTCAGCCAGAAAGGAATAGCGGGGTAGGGAATAGTGTTCTGGTCAAAGCTTTTCTTTGCAGCACCAGTACAGGTGGCTGAGACTGAAAAAGCTCTGAAAAGGGGTTTCTGGAGCATGAGCCTTTTCCATCATCCCTGCACAAAGCCACTCCATTCCCTGGAGAGGGCTGTAACACGAGTGCTTTGGCTGGTACTCTACAAGAATTAATTCTTCCACCTCCTTTTTCATCAGTATTTCCTTGAATAAAGTTTCAGTTACTGGAGTATAAATCAAAACCAGAGGGAATACTAGTCCCATCCTTATAAAGAACAGTTTACTGTGATCTGTTTTTCTGAAGCTTCAGTGCATGATGGTTTGTTGCCTGTTCCTGTGCAAATGACACAGTAAATCACCTGACCAAACAGTGATTTCTCAGCACTGTCTTTATATTTTACCTGTGCATGAGCAGGGCTTTTTCACTTGCAACATCGTTTTCAGCCCTGTGTAGAAAGTCCACAGAATAAGCACCTGAGCCTGCATCCACAGTGAGCTCTGCTGGACTCAGCTCTGCACTGGCTCTCCCTGGGTGGGGGCAAATGGCTCCCCTGCATAAGAACCCAAGACCCCACCATATGGGCAGAAAGTTTTTAAATACCTGCCAATTGTGAAGTACTTGTCTTCACAGGGTTATCTTGTGGCCATCTGCCTCTCCTTTTGCAACACAAAGCCATCATCCTTTCCACTCACATTTGTGGGATGCTCCTGTGGCAACTCTGACAACATTTGGAAACAAGAAAAAATACCCTCAAGGTCCCCTACAGTGTGCTTAGTGCCCTCAGCTCTGTGTTCCTCCAGGAGCTTCACAAAATAAACAAGATTTATGTGGGCCTGAGTCCAGGAAGCATTTGTTTGCTTTAAGCTCGTACAGCTAATGCAATGGAGAAGGTAAAGGACTGCAGTAGACTAATTTGGGTTTGGTGAGAGAAAGAAAGGGAGATCCATTACTGCTTTATTCATTAATAAAAAGCCAAATAACTTTAAAATACAGTTGACCTCAATTTTTTAAGGCTCTATGGCAGGGGTGGTTGCAGTCTTTTTCCTGGAACACTGGTAGCATAAACAGCACTGCAAGGAAGATAGCCACCTATAAGTATGTATTTGACTGAACTATTGGCTTAAAACAACATACGTGTTATACTGTGCCAAGTTACCCATCAGCCTCGGCAACCAAACTATATTACCCACAGGACAACATAATGTATCCATCCTTTCTTTTTATTTTAAACCTATATTCCGTCTGGAAAGTGCATTCTGTATTTCACTGTAGTCTCACTCTACTCACCCCTGTATCGTATAATTCTGTAATGAAATACCAAATGTTTATTTTCCCTTTTAACATAGAGCTCACTCCAGAGTATGTTTTAGCTTTCTTGTATAAAGTTATTTTAAGGCCTCATGAAAAGCCTACGCATGCAAAAGCTACATGATTAAGCCTTTGCATTGTGGATGCTATAAACCTTTTAAGTAGCTAGTAAAATCTAAGGACAAAATATAATGGAAGAGGAAGGGACTGTATAAGAAACGTTACCCGAAGTTACTTTAAGTGTCCATCTCATGGTTTCTGTTTGGTTCATCATACACCACCACACCAGAAATTTCCGGAAGGAAACTTTTTCAATATGGCTACTTCCTAGATACCAGCCTATGGTTTAAATTATGCTAACAAACACCTTGATACATGTATCCACCCTTTCCTCATTTCCAGTACAATATCACATTGAACAGTGGGAAGGAGAAATACAGCATAAGAAAAGCATGTGGAACAATAAGCAAGGACAAGACATCCAGGCACAGGCACCACAGTGTCCTCAAATCCCCATCACTAGAACCTCTTATCTGGCAGCAAAGAAACAAAATATTGGACAGTAGGTGGGAGATGCAGCAGGCAGGACCAAAACCTCTAGTGAAAATGGAGACAAATAATTCCATGATGTATTTCTAAAATACTTGCTAAAGAGAAGCAGTAACAGCCAACACCAGTCAAAAGACAACTAGCAAGCAAGCCAACAGAAAGGAAAAGAGGAGATGGTAACTAGATGCCAGTGTCATACCATTTGCCTCTGAATTTCTTCAGCGCTTCTGTCGGAAAGCAGGATGGTCCCTGACTAGCTGTTATCAGACTATAAACGAATGACAAGAAATCATTAAGGTGTAGAAATCAAAACCTAGGAAGACCTGCCCATCATCTTTTCTGCAGATAAAGGATCATGTCTGATCCTTTTTGTGGGTATCAACAGCCTCAGTCAGTATCCAAGTTTTGCTGTTTCCGTGCCAACATACCCCTTTATCAGCCAGCGTAGCTGAAAACTGCTCTAAATAAGATTTTCAGTCAACTAAGTCAGTGTCACAAATCATTCTGCTTAGCGACCTTCTACCACCAAAAGATATTTCTTTTTTGTAATGCCTCAGTGCTCCACAACCTAACACTATTGCAAGGAGCAGCGTCTAAAAGAGCAAACCACATCCCACTTGTGTCATTGGAACACAAGATTTAACATCAACCTTTCAGGAAACCTTAAGCAAACTAGGTGTGGATACTAAATTAACATCTACCTTCTATTAACTCAGCTCTTTGATATTGCATCCATTCTGGACATACGTGTAATTGTTGACACCCTCAGCTCCAGAACTACTTCTTTAAGGTTGACCATTACATACTGGACTTAATGTACAACTATTTTTTTGACACAAGTTCCTTCTCAGGAGCATTGGATCCAGATTTATTGTCATGGGTAAGTAATCAAACACAGATTCAGACTCAGCATGAGGAGTCCATCCTCAGAGGCAATCCATGCCAATCACGTTCAGCTATTAGAAGATCATATTCAACTCACAATTGAGAAAAGGCCTCCATTTCAAACCAAGAACAGCATAACATCTTGTCAGCAGAAGGCAGTGTCATCAGTGGCAACAAATAAACTACTGATCACTAATCCTACCACCTGTGCTGTTGTTTTTGACTTTTCACACTGCCAAAAACTGTTCCTAGATTGACAGCATGCTGTCAGTCTTCACAGGCTCCAACATGTCAACCTATGCTACAGCTCTGGGTAAATACAAGTGACAAAACATGAACACATCAGCTATCGTTTGGCTTAGCATGCTTTGCTGAGAAACCATGAAGGTATTTAGATAACAAATATCAAACTGAATTCAGTGTGACTTGGAGGTCTGAATAATTGCACAGAATTAGACCTTAGTGCTTTGGGCTATTCAGGTTTATCTGACTCATTAGGCTTTCTTTTAGCTCTTGACCTGCCTATCTACTCTTCATTTTAGTTGCCTCTTAACACCATCATTTGCTGTCAGTCCTTAAGATTTATACTCGCACAACTTGCAGGCGGGCAGTTTCCAATTGCTAGCTGAAATACCTGGCTCCATTAACATTTTGTTAAAAATCCTTTCAGTTCTCTAATCATTTTTGTTTTTCATCTAAGAACAAGCCCCAGTTCATCAAAATCTATCTGGCAGTTATGTGTTCTGGACTGAACACAATGTGCCAGCTAAGGTTATACCACAGTGATAGAAAAAAGAAATATAACTACACCACTCTGAAACATGCCACCTCTGAACATGAAACTCTGAATCACTCTGGCCTTTTTTTCTGGCTTATTATATTTCAAAATTACCTGCAGACCCCTTCCAGCATGATCACTTTCTTATACTTCATCTTGCCACTGAGCCAAAACTGTTTCAGACCATTCTTCCTCCAATTTTGTCTTGCATGTTTTCAAATTGTAATTAGTATCCTGAGGTTTTTGATCCTGCAGATGTGGAAAAATTCTCTGAAGATCTATACTGTCATAAACCTGTTGGCTTAAGTGGTGCTGTGACAATTCAAACTGGCTGAGAATCTATTCTAAAATATAGTGGTGCATGCTCTTGGTTTCAATCAAGATAAAGATTGCCATGGGAATAAATCATTTTTCATGTGCTTTGCTGAAAAGAGAACTTCACTCCAGCAACAGAAATTCCCAGTAACAAAGAATTTGTAGTGGGATTTCTCCTTAGTCATTGTTTCTTGCTCTGAGATAAGAACAAAAATAATTGTGCACATGTGTGTATATATTTATAAAACATATAGAGGGATAGATGTATATATAATATTTAAGCCATTCTCCAAGAAATTAAATTCACAGATCCCAGAGTCATGTCAGAATTCCACCCTTCACTTTATAAGCACTCATTGCTTATCAGTACACATCCATGTACAAACCACTAGGTGATTACGTCTAATATTTAATATTAATATAAACATATTCCCAGATAAACAAAACATGTAGGAAATGAATTATGTTGTTTTTTTAACCTATACCCAGCTCATATGTTCCCTCAAGCGTATGCTTATCTCCTACTGTGTACTGTTTTTATCAATTTGCTTTTCTGACTGCAGTAGCAAATATTACACAAATCAAAAGTAAATAAGCACAGAGTTTTAATCCCCTCATCTTTTCAGATTTGAAATTCCCAGCACAATAAGCCTCTGAAAGCTCTATGATTTTTAGCTAAGTTGTTCTGAATTATCATAGCGTTGTTCTGGGCCTGTGCTGTGGCTTCCTTCAGCAATATTTCTGATAGAAGTTGATGCTGAAAGCAAGCCTGAAAACACCTCTTCCCTCTGACACTTCTGGAACCACACAGACCACTTCTTCTGCTTGTCCTGATCAGAACAGTTTACAAAACAGATCTAGATACGATTGCATATACCTTTCCTCTAGTCATCCTTCATCAGCTCCAGTTTTTCCCATGGCTGAGGCTTTGTTGATGAATCAGATAACCCTTCTCCAAAGCACTTGCAATAATAACATAGATAATCAGAATAACACATTTTCATTTAGGGAAACAGTGAAAGAAAGGGATGCTCAAGATTATAAATACTACTGCTAGAACAGCTGCAAAACCCTTTTTGTTTTTTCCTTGAAAAATGCTTAGTTTCTCAAATACCCCATACTGGTATTGTAATATTCTTAATTCCTTATACATAGGTGTAGGTTACAGCACACTTGAACAGAGAGAGAGATCAGCTTTTGCTGAAATCACAGCATGACTTAAGAAACAGCATACTAGACTCCTAAGTAGCCATTCTGTATTTTCTTCAGCACCTGCCCTGAGCTAGAGCAAAAATCACTTTTCTGTATCCCATTTCCTTTCTGTAAAAACAAGGGCAATGGTCCACGAACTATTCACAAAAGTGCAGTTGCACCATTGTCATTCCCAGTGCCCTGCTTTACATTGATCTGACAGTACTGTGGGATTTTAAGATGCTGTAAATGTAGCCTTAAAGTTCTGTCAACCCACCTTAATAAGAGTAACACACCAGCCAAGATTCTCTTCCTACAGAGTATTAAGTGTCCTCAGGGGAAGGGCAAGAGGGAAAGGAGTGGAGCTGTACAGTCATTGAAGTCTAATTGCTATATAGGTACAGCTTCTTTAAAGTTGGCACATTAAAAGCAGCCCTCTTCTTCATTTCTTTGTTTAATGTCAGTAGTAAAACACAATTTCACACTAAGTGGAATAGTTTCAGTCCGCACTAAAGTAAAAATCAATTTATCACAATTAATTAACATTCCATACAGTCCATAGCACAGAATACATGCTTCTTGCTATATTCCATGTAGAATCATATGAAAACATACAGGAAATAAGGTCAGCATCTGGGAAACGTCATTTGAAGAAAGTGCCAGCTTTATGCAGTGATAAGTCACACAGGGACATATCTAGCTAACTTTTATTGTTATGATTCACTTTACTGACTCTTACAAGTACCTTAATCCTACAGACAGACCAGCTGAGTTCAGTGAGATGTTAATTAGTTTGTATAAAAGTGCTACAATCCAAGCCCCACTCTGATATCACTGGGGTACACTTTAATGTATGTTATTTTGTTCATTTCAGAAGCCTTATCCATTATGATATCAACTTCATTTCCCAAGTGTCTTGCATATTGCATTTTGGAAAAAATAACTTACAAATACTGTTAAAAGAATATTAGTTCAAGAAGTGAAATTGTGAACAATTTTTAACTTAAAAGAACAATCCATAAACTCAAATTTCCAAAGCAGTCAGAGTAAAGATTAATGAAATATTAGAAGTACTCAAAACATCTTGGATTTTGAAGATATGACCATTTCATTCTAAGACAAACATCCCACAATCAATACAGCCTTCTTGAATATATTAAACAGCTGTTCCCATCCAATGTAATAGGCTCGCAAAACATTTTACTTAAGATACTGAAGTCATTTCAGCAATAACCCCACAAGCATTTGTCATATTTAGTAGGTCTCCATCTGAAGTTTAGAGGGTAGGTTTAAAATATCTGAACAATTCACGTTCTTAGAAATGCAAACCTTCATTCTAATCTTCAAAGCCATCTTATACATCCCAGACTGCGTATAGCCCTCTGCTTATTAAAAAGCATCTTACCTTTCCTCTGGACCATAAGGCTGGTACGAGCGCTGCAAAACAATCCCACACCCTCACCTGGAGGAAGGAGGTAGTCAGCTAGGATCAACCTGGCCAAGTTCCTCTAGCACACAGCCGCACCCATCCTTCAAGGCAGGGGCAGGAGAAGGTGATAATCATTGTCATCTCCCACCTCTGCTCTGCTTCTGGCAGTTGTTCTCCCCTTGGTTCTGCATCATGTGGTAGTGACCTTTGAGCTTTCAAACACGTCCCAACTTCTCTGTGCTTTTCACAGCCCAACCAGTCGTAGGTCTCTTGTAGAAAAACATCCTTTGTAGGTTAATGAATAAGCTGGTTTATTGCAATTGCATACAGATACATTTTTTAAATTATATTCCATGTGTGTACTGTCTCAGGCCATACGAGCAGAATTTGAAGCTACTGGAACAGTGAGAGCTGATACCTTCTATATTCATGCGGACTTTTATATTGGGCAGTGTCAGCCAGGCCCCGCAGCTGATTTCTGTCCTTAAATCTAACACAATCAGCAGGAGTTCATTGTTCTTCCATTCCAGCACAGACTCTTTCTGTTCCTTCCATCTACCCTCAGTACGGCAGCAGGAATGTATTCAGATAAGATCAAGAATCTGAAAAAGCTCCCAGACACCCAGGGATCTTTACAACAAACCTAAGAGAAGAGTTGATGCAGGCAAAGAACTTTTTGTCTCTTTTTGAGATCTCGCTGTGTTCATTATTATCATAAACTGTTCAATGTATCCTGACAATCAAGTTACCATGGTTTATCTGATGTTTTCCTCCATGCTTAGTAATAACGTAAAGAATGTTACTGCCTATGTCTATCTACCTATTTTTCTTTATGTATGTTATTTCCCTTTAAGGGTAAAAGTAGCACAGCAAACTAATAATGCATCTGTTTATCCCATAAGAATTTATATCTGATTACACTGAAGTACCAGACTTCTCAAGTCCAGATTTTTCTGACCACTAAAGATCAAATAAAAACTCTAATGTTAGATGAAAATGTGGTTCTAATAAACCTGAAAACTTCTGTCACTGCACAGATCAGTGATGGCACTTTGTTCAAAGCATGATAATATTTTTAGAAGAAATAATTGTTTAGCAGCCTTTACCAGAACATAAACGCCAATTACCTTATAAGTTATCTAATCTTTGCCTGACAGTTTTAAAATGTAGCTCTATATTTATCTTTTATTGTTATTAGACTTTTATGAATTAGGTTACAAATTACCTGTCAAGCAATCCTATTGTGCACAGATTTACGTAACTCATTTTTCTGATGTATATTAAACATTTGCTTGAATGTTTTATGGTGTTGTCTTGTTTTATACTTAAGAAAGACACAGATCTTGAATTACTTTTAGTGAATTTCTATCATACAGAAATATAGAAGTCCAAGGTTTCCATTGATCAGGCTCTCCACTCTACATGCATTTGTCTGTTGGATTTCTAAAATAATGATTACTTTCAGGGCTGATTTTTTTTACTAAAATCAGGCACAATATTGCCATCTCCAGCCATTCAGCCACAGACCTAATCCAAAGCTTTTGTTCCTGAACAAAAATACTTGGGGACATGTATCCGGATGTTGTGACCTTTTTTACCTTCTGAAACAGTATTTTTTTTTCATTAGTTACATCTAGCATGCTGCAGGAAGAGATCTACTGTGAAAGCACCAAATGTGCCTGGCAGTTAGAAACATAATGAGAAGAGCAGAGACATCTGTGACCCTTCAGTGGAGGGGCATGACATGCTATCTGTGCCACCAAGCCAATCCACTAGCAAGGGAAGAACTAACACCCACAGCTCCAGTTCTCCTGTTTCCTGCCCCGTTCTATTTGCCTTCTCCTTGGAGATCCCACAGTTCTTCTGAGGAACCATCTCAGAATATAAGGTTTTAATCCAGGTTTGCTCTTACCCAAGAGCTGAGAGGGAACTCTGAATTCTTCCTCTCTCCCATTGTGCAGGTCAGTCAGAGCTCAGCCCTAAAGGTATGTCTTCTCCAGCAGAGCACTGTGAAACTATCGCATACTAGCTTTAAATGAGCTATCTCAGGCACCAGCAGCAGCCCCTTTCAACAGAATGACTCACAGCATGATTTAACCTGTGCTTTGGACTGCTGCCAGCTCCTACATCTCTAATTTAAAGCAAGTCTGAATGTTTCTCTGCTGCATAGTAATTTCTCCCATAGCTATGAGATGAAAATCCTTTAAGCAATAGATATACCAAGGATCAAGAACTTTCACACCCTAAATGAAAGTGCATACACTAAGTCATCTCTCACCAAAGAGATGCTATGTGTCATCTGTACAGCTGAGGCCATCATTCTTACCTACGTCAGTGTGCAGACGAAAACTTGCAAAGATTCAGAAAACAGCATTTTTACTGACTTATTTTGATACTTTCAAAACCCAGTGTTTTATATTGCTGTTGGATAGCAAAAGCTCCTTCGTTATTGGTTTATTGAGAACCACCATGACTGCAACCTCCACTTAACAGAGTCAAAACAATTCTTCATACTTAATTTTCATTTTTTTCACACTCCTGTGCCAAATGAGAGCTTTCAGCACCATCATTTTGCAGGCCCTGGTATAGGTTCCACAGACAGTAATCCCAGGGGGAGAAAAGATGGTATTCAGAACTGAAAGGATGATCAGGTCAGGGTTTTTTGCAGTCACAGGCAGACATGATGTGCAAATGCCTGACATGACAGGCTCTTTCTACCAGCCAAACAAGGTGTCCCCATTGCTGGAAGGCCAAAGACTTCAGATGACCCTTGGCAGCCATGCTGCAGCTCTCCGTGTATTTGAGGTGTACAAGGTGAGTACAGGGAATGCAGAAGAGCGTAGATAGTAAATTCATATGCTTACTTGAGTTAGACACAACAGATGACAACGTCTGGCATAAAGCCACAGCAGTGATTGGATTTACAGCTTAAGTTTGAATTAAAGAAGGTCAGATCATCTCTTCCTATACAAAGAACTATAGAAAATGATATAAATTGAAGTAATTTGAAGAATGTAAATATCCACCATATACATTGCATTGCGGGGCTACATATTCTGTGGGTGGTGGTGTTCAGAAATGGCTTGGATCTCAAGGTCTCATCCACGTTTAGGACATTAAGACATTAAGCTACTCTTCAAAACCCATGCCATTGATCATGACAAGGTTCCTCAGCAGCATTGCTGTCCTTGCAGCTCCATACATCTCTGCTGCACGACTGAAACACAAAGAGGTTAACACCAAGAAGGTTGGGATGAACTCCTGTATTTACATTTCATAGTTTTATTATTCCTACCTAGAATGCCTCCTGATGAACTGCAATTCCTCCCTATACAATTCTACTGAAAATATATAGGTGTTATTTAGACTTTGTGGTCTTGCATGGTCCTGAGAGCACTCTGATGCCTCCAAGGCTTGACCTCACATTTATGTTTCCCTCATTAAGCATCCTGGCTGAACTTCATGATGTCTATCAACCTTATCTACCGTTGTGATAGGTGAAACTAATGCTCCAGGAAAGATCATGGGCCATCCTGTCTGCCTGATGCCAGTGTTACATCCTGGAGTAGGAGGAAAACTGGGTGCAGAGAAACACTGGCCATCTCCATAACCTTCCATTTTTTCCCTCCGGAGGATGGACTGATCTGCTCTTGACAAGCTTCAAAGGCACTCTGTAGATAAACTGAATGAAAATGGCCAGCCTGGATGCTGTTGCTATGCAATGGGTCAGATGTCATTGAGAAGTTCCTGCTCAGGAAGGGTTGGTGGACTACCACAAGCTCAGGGAACTGCACAGTGTGCTTCAATCTACCACCCTCCTCCAGCAAATACTGATCACTGGAGTGAATTTCCTAACTATTTCACACTTCAGTGGCACTGAACAGCCATCTGCTACAAGGAGCTCCTGAAGCAGCTAGGAGCTCTAAAGATGGACAAAAGTAACACATTGGATGCTTGCCCAAATCCCCATAATGCTTTGGGCAATCTCTGTTGATGTGTACTTGGCAAATTTCTCTGAGCCTCTTCCATTAATCCCTTTCACTGTCTGGAGAAGCTCTGCTATATCAGCACAAAATCTTATCTCAGCCACTAAAAACACACCCTGGCTCCTCAGGCAAATGCCTTTGAGACCAAATCTGTTTGCTCCCTATTGCACCCTCATGGGCACTTATGTCTTTTCTTAGGTGTGATGTTCAGTGTTGTTTATAGTGCTCTAGGTGCTGTCTAACTACTTTATATACAATAATACTATCTTCTCTGATTTATATTGTATTCCTGGCAATTCTGTTTGCCTTATCCAATACAGAAGCACAGTGGGTTGAAGGCCATGGGGAATATCTCCATAATAACTCCCCAAATTTATTATGAACTCCTAGTAACACACTGCAGTGACATTCTATTTGTTATCTCATTGGATTCTTTGCTATTCTACATTGTCTCTTAGAAAAAGGCATTTAAATGATTTAAGCCCTCTGTGTCAAGCTTCATTGTTCTTCATTATTTGCTGTATTTCCTGCATTAGTATCATATCCACACCTGAAAATTCAACTCTCAACAGTATTAGGTAAACCATTAAAAATAACAGAAAGCTGAGGAGGGTACATTGATCCTAGTGATCCTTTATGCTTCCTATTTGCAGTAAATCAGTTCCATCCTTTCCTACAGAGGACTTTTATTTTGTTGAGCAAATGTTCTTTCTTCTTCCAAGGTTTAGGCATTACAAGAATGTCTTCTGTTCTTGCCTGTAGCTATATTTTTCCTCCATGGCAGATTTTTTTTTTCTCTACAGCAAGATAGAGGCAATGGCTTAGGCAGTATTCATCAAAATGTTTATCTGGAACATGCAATAGCCACTCAGTGATACTGGGACAGTGGGGGTTTTAATCCATCTGTCTAAAGATTTAAGAGACTTTTAATAGTCGTAGAACATTTTGTGTAACACTATGAAATATTTTAAATAATTTATCCCCATAAATTGCTGTACAATATTAACCAGAGCTGAAAAAGTAGATTTAAAAAATTAAACACCAATCTTTAAAGCAAAATGTAATAAATATTTTGCAAGCAAGCTAGTGAAGCTGGGATGTGTTTGGAGGCAGGATGATTCTCACATAGGATAGATTTCTCAGCTGATGCCACCACTTGCCATCACCAATATGCTAGAAAACTTAGGAGAGGTGAGCTGAAAGGAAGGCAGAAGTTGCCACAATGGAAGAGCAACTTTTTAGAAAGATAAAAGGCTTTTTAATATGCCTTAACAGAAATATGAGCCATTAAATTGGCCATCAAGATTTCCACTTTTTAATATGGTATTGGAACTCTGAATCTGGTCTCCCCTAGTAGACCAGTAAAAAATGCACTTCTTAACATCTACCTTGTTGTACTCTATTCCCTCCTGCCTTTATGTATTTGTGGGAGTCAGACTGTAATTCAGTATATTAGGCACCAAATGAACAGGGCTCCATTTGTGGATGCTGCTGCCCATCCTCCCTGTGAGCAGTCCACCAGTAACAAAGCAGATTCCTCTCCAGGACCAGGCTACTCCCCATTTGCTTCCAATGTCAAAAATGCTGGTCCTTATCTTTGAAACAGTTAAAAATCAAGTGAAATTACATTAAAGATTAAATTCATATCTTAGGAGTCAGTACAGTATTTGCACTCCCCAGGAAGCGATACAGAGCAGAGTGCCCATCATGAATTAGATAAGTGCCAGCCAGCCCAGCCACATGACAAGCTTTCAGTGAAAAGAAACATATCTGGTGTGTCCTGGTTTAACAATTGTTACAGAATATGACCCTTCAGGAAAGGCATTTCCACAAACATAATTTTTAGCAGAAAAATGTCAACGCTGTCTTCCCCTTCCACAAGCAAAAAGGAAATTTACTAAACTAAACCAGAACTTGATCTCAAATATTTTTTTATTGAGAAAAGGTGTAATAGGAGACATATGGGCACAATCAGAGAAATAGAGCTTAAAAGGACCTTGAGTGGTCATTTTATAATTTATAACATTTATAAGCATTTGTAAACACATGGTTTGTGTTTATCTACCTATTTTGTAGCACTCAGTACAGTTCCTCTGCCACTGGCTTTGCACAGAAGGTAACTAGATGCTGTACTGTAGTGGATGGCAGTATGAAGGTAAAAAACAGTTGCTAAAGAATCTGAGTTTGAAAATTCATATTGGCATAAGCATAATCTGCAAATGCTTTAAGGCTGTTCTGTTTTTATAAAAACTTTAGCCTCAGGAACTTTATGGTTTTCTCTTTGGCAGCCCATTTATTGGACTGTTATCCTTATTGGGGCTCTATACTTTTTAAAGAATGACACAGTGATAATGCTGGTATTTGGGGAACACCTGCATCAGTGTGTAACACCAAGTACCCCATCTCAGCCATTCTCAGAGCAGGGAGAAATAAAGAAGACTTATATGGAGACTTCCCCCAACAATTCCCTTCCTAAGCATTTCCGTGTCATATTTGACAGGCTTCACATAACTGAAAGCAACTGCTTAGGCAGACACAGCCTTTGAGGACTTGACTAAGTAACTTGGAAAACGGTCATTCAGCATGGTACAAAACCTGCTTCAGTGAACAGTAGGAAATATCTTGATCACCAAGGAATATCCTGCTGTCAGGGTGCAGCAATGGGTGGCTGTTCCCGGAGCCAGCAGCCAAGGAAGATCCCAGAACAGACCATGGGGTGACATCTCACAGGGTCCAAACATGGCAGGCAGAGCTAGGGGCTGGTAACAGTCCCGGTCACAGCAAGAAATGAACCAGGGCCAGGGACCGTCCAGGGAATCAAGGCAGGAGAATAAGGAAATGGGACTGGAGGCAGAGCTGGAGACAAGGCAGGGTCCAGCCAGCACATGGGGCCAGAGTCAGACCTGGAGACCAGCACTCCTAAGGTGCTATGGTGTTGACGGGGCAGGGACTGATGACCACTGCCTGGACTAAAGATGGTGTTGCTGGGCCTATGGACAGGGAGTGGAGGAAGACCACAGGTGAGGTCTACTGATGCCCTCAAACCACAGTCATGACACTTGCTTCTCAGGGCTGAGGTCACTATTCTAGTGATGTTCCTGTACCCATGGAACTCATCACCCTTCTGCTTCATGACTAATGCCGTTAGGAGTTTTTCTAAGGAGCAGATCTATGTTGTGTGACCTACAGTCACACAGAGAATAGCAAAGAGGATTTCTTCCTGTATACTTTAAACTGTAAGCGAATCTTCAGAGGCTTACGCACTAATGAATGCTACATAAACCTTAAAAATATCTGAGGCAATAGAGACTAAAATACCAGGACACATTTTCAACATATCAGGGACTGAATCTTGACTTCTTGAGGCCAATACCAAAGACCTAATCACAAGCTAAATTTTCTTCTGTTCAAGAATTTCAATTTATTCCTTCTAGATATGTAACTGGACCGCTTCATTACTCAAGTGAATTCATAAAAATGTTACCTTGTCCACAAGGCCCTTCTATTACAATGTCATTCCAATGAATGCAACAAAGAATGATCAAAAAGATTTGCCACTTTAACTCCAGCTTTCACAGCAAAGGAAAAATATATTCCTGTTTCACGCATTAAATATTTGCAACCGCAGTCAAAAATTGTCTTAATCCTGAATCAAATTCTATTGACATTTGTGGAGTGAAAGACTTTACAATTTATTATTTAGGTATGAGGTATTTTATCTAAATGTAAAACAAGTCTCAATTCTGAGTCAGGTTCAGGCAGGTGGTAACAGTGGCATTTTGATTTATACTGGAGCATGGACATAATCAAACATAATTTCAAGTAAGAGTCAAACAAACACTGAGAAAACTAAGAGACTGAAAATGAGAAGCCATGGCACATCAGCTCAAAACAAGCAGCATGTAGAGGAAAGCTGTTAGATTGCAATGATGGGTAATTAATCTCAAATATGGACAACCGTATTTCTTCTCACAAAACCAAAACCAAACCCACTAACAAAAAAACACCTGAAAAAAACCCAATCCCAAACCAAATTCACATCTATATAGGAGCCTAAACAATTTTTACCATCTACTGTATCCACCTTATCAAAAGATAACACTTATCTTTTATTTTAATAGATGCCACATCCAATTAACCTCAATGCGTCTAAAACAAACTCCCCCCTAGTGTGAGAGCAGCTGTTTTGAAGTGGTCACCTTGGAGATTCCTAGGTTTCTGGAAAAGCCTATAGAAGAGGTCCCTGTGACTTTGGACGAAGGGATGAACTGACTTTTGTGTATTTCTACTGCAAACCTGTAGGACTGCAATTTATCATGGGGAAAATATTTGGGAATTATCCTTTCCTTGCTTTGAAACAGCCAAGCTTTACAGACAGTTGCATTGTTTGCTCTGAATTTGCACCTGAACAGAGATGAAGTCTGACCAAGGTTTCAACTTCAATAGCTAAAGATTTAAAATTTATAAGGAATCAAAGCTAAAATGTCCTCTAACAAGGTCAACCTCTCTGTTTTATTTTACACATTACAACCCACCATTGTAATATTAAGGGCTTGGTTTCATCCAGCCTAAATTCAGCTGATGTCCAGGCTCTTCACTCTCCTGTCAGCTGGCCGCAGGACTGTCACACTCCCTAGTGCGTAAGGGATTCCAGAGTAAAGCCACTCAGAAGATATTTAGGCCTGGGAGATCTAGATCAGTTTATTCTGAGGGCCCTGACAGAATGATCACCCCATTACCTCTGCTAACCTTTGTTGATTGGGAAATATTCCTGGAAAAATGACTGATCTTGTGTTTCACATCTGCTATTCCTTTTTGCCTTTTGTGGAACTTGATCATTCAGTCTATTCTGGAAAATGAATGTCATTAAGAATGAAAGGTAGTACTGTTAAAGACAAGCCAAATACTATATACAATGTATGGGGATAAGTCAACACAGAGTTGTCATTTATGAACACTAGGGAAACAATTCAGCATGGGAATAATATTGGTGAAAAAATATATCCTGCCAAATTGACAGGAAAAATAAGTTACTGCACAGTATTAACTTGCCAAAGTATAGGAGGGAAACTGCTGGTTTCTACCTTCTCTCTTATAAAAACATCTTTCTTTTCATATTTATTCACACGCATGCAGAGAGAGAACTAGGTTCATAGGGGCTGATTTTCAAATATTTGATAACGTTTATTTAACCCACAAGAATTTTCCCACTCAGTACCAATTGCACCAAGAGTGAAGTTTTTAAACCCAAAGTGACGGCATCTACTAGGAAGTCTCTGTTTGGATTAATATAAAACTGCATTTCACAATCTGCCTGGACTGTAGGAAGCAGCCAGCAAACTGCTTTCTTTTTCCTGAGAGGCAGGTCTCAACCGCTGTATCTAATGACCAACATAAATGGAAAACAAGGGACTCAAAGGCAGCGGCGATCAAGGGGGGCTGAGGAGAGATCATGCCCTGCATCTCTGAGGAGAACTGGCTAGGTAGCTGAACTTCAGTTTTGCGATACCAAACCAAAACAAAGTGGATTTTTTTTTCCTTTTCCTTCTCTAATCTTTCCAGAAGACAATACCAGTATTTCCTTTCAAAGCATTGAGGAGTGTATTTCCTTAAAAAATGGAGTGGGTGGACTTTAGCAAAGCCGTGATACCAGAAGGACCAAGTGCCATTGGTCATATTCAAAGGCTATCTAAATTACATAAGCAATTTCACCATTTCTAACCACTGATTCCCCTTGAGGGGCTCGATGTGAGCAGACTCATGTTACTCTAACAGCTCAAAAGCCTGGGCCAAAGCAGCCATCTAAATAATAAAAGGGCTGTCCTGGAACCATGCTTTCAGCTGGCTGCTGCAAACTTCCAGGGCATCTGGAAATCTAACTTTGGCTTTGACTCCATTTCAAACATCTAAACCTGTGATCCACATGTGGACACCCTAAGTGGCACATGGAGACAATGAGAGGAAGTCAGTACCTCTGAAGATCTCCAGAAGAAAATCCAGTCCGTCTAAGTTAAGTATCTATCTCCCTTCGTTGACTTTGAAGAAACAAGTAAGGTGTTAAACATCTTTTCAGGATCCAGGTGTCCTACCCCTTTTAAAAATGAACTCTTAGTGATATAGGACCGCCTATTTGCAAAAAAGCATCAGCAACTCTCGTTTTGCAAAAAAACCCTAATAGAATACATAAAAAGATGCAGGACAATCAGGTTCCAGGCTGATCTGGGAGAGTTTGAACACCTATCTCCAGTGAGTGCTTCAAAGTATGTGGGATGAGGAACTCTCTGCCTCACTTCACTTGATGAAACTATCCTGCAGCAAAGATGGGTGTTGGTACCACAAACAAAGCAAGATAAGGAAATCTGATAACCTACTGATGTGGAGGCTGGCAGAAAGGAAGAAAACTGTTCTCTTGGCCCTGAGATGTACATGCAGTTCACATGAGAAGTGAATTTTGCTGTTTGCTAGCAGCATTGTGGGCTGCATTATAGACAGCATTGCCAACAGGTTGAAGGAGGTGATCTTCTTCCTCTGCTCAGCACATCCAGAGTGCTGTGTCCAGTGCTTGGCTCCCCCCCAACATGGAAGGCGCAACATGCTGGAGTGAGTCCAGCAAAGGGCCACCAAGATAATTAAGGGACGGGAACATCTGTCACACAAGGAGAGGCTGAGAGATCAGGGACTGTTCAGCATGGAGAAGACAAAGTGTGGCGGGTTGACCATGGCTGGACACCAGGTGCCCACCAAAGCCGCTCTATCACTGCCCTCCTCAGCTGGGCAGGGGGAAGATAATATAACAAAAAGCTCTTGGGTTAAGATAAAGACAGGGAGATCACTCAGCAATTACAATCAGGGGCAAAACAACTCAACTTGGGAAAAAATAGTTTAATTTCTTACCATTCAAATCAGAAAAACACCTGCTCCCCACCCTCCCTTCTTCCCAGGCTTAAACTTAATTCCCAAATTCTCAACCTCCTCCCACCGTGTGGCTGCGCAGTGCGAGCGCATCACCCGCTGTCTCTGCGGCTCCTTCCCCCTCGCCCTCTGCCCCTGCCCCGGTGCGGGGCCCTCCCACGGGAGACAGCCCTGCACGGGCTTCTGCAGCGCGGGGCCCTCCCGGGGCTGCGGCTCCTCACGGCCTGTCCCGGCGGGGCCCCCCGCGGGGCGCAGCCCCTCAGGCCCAGCCGGCTCCAGCCCCCCCGGGGGCACCGGCCCTGCCCGCAGCCCGGCCCCGGCCCGGGCTCCTCCCCGCGGGGCCACGGGCCCTGCCCGGAGCCGGCTCCAGCGCGGCCCCCGCGGGTCACAGCCCCCCGCGGGCACCCCCTGCCCCGGGCTGCGGGGGGGAGCTGCTCCCCCGCGGGCTCCGTGGGCTGAGGGGCACAGCCTGCCCCGCCGGGGGCTGCCCTGCCCTGCCCTGCCCTGCCCTTCCCCGCGGGCTGCCGGGGAGCCTCTGCTGCGGCGCCCGGAGCCCCCCCGGCCTCCTCGGGCCCGGCCCGGCCCGGCCCTGCCCCGGGGGGCTGCGGGGCTGCTGCTCGCCCCTCCCGGCCACCCTCGCTCCCTGCTGACACATATTTTTTTTTTTTCTCCTTCTAAAAACACTATCTCCGAGGCACGGCCACCATCACCGATGGGCTTGGCCTTGGCCAACGGCAGGTCCCTTCTGGAGCCAGCTGGCATCGGCTTTGTCAGACAGCTCAGCTTCTCACAGAAGCCATCCCTGTAGCCCCCTGCTACTAGAACCTTGCCATGCAAATCCAAAACAGAAGGCTCAGGGGGATTTAATCAATGTGTATAAATACTTGGGGGTGGGGGAGAGTAAAGAAGGCAGAATCAGACTACTCGGTCATGCCCAGTGACAGGAATAACGAATAGGTACCTAAACTGAAATGCAAGAAAATTTCATGGTGAGGGTGGTCAGGCACTGGAACAAGCTCCCCAGAGAGGCTGTGGAGTCTCCATCCCTGGAGATACTCAAAACCTGACTGGACACGGCCCTGAGCAACCTGCTGTAGGTGATCCTGGTTTGCACAGAGGCTTGGACCATACGATCTCTGGAGGTGCCTTCCCACCAGAGTCACCCTCTAATTCTGTGAAAATCAAAAGTACTCATGGAAGCAGGGACCATAGTGGAGAATGACTAAAGCTAGAGTACTAGACAAATTCAAGCAAGGCAGCAGGAGGAAGGTTAATCAGTCCTGGGAACCAAGTGGGTTGGGCTGCTGTCTAAAAATAAAGGTAGCTTCTATCCACTGGCATGATCTGCTGAACAGCAGTCACAGAGCTGAGAAAATGCTTCAGAAACATTTTCCCAAATGACTGCACTGCTAGTCACAACTCCACGGTGCTCTTGAAACCTTCAGCAGGATGCAAGCACCCTTCCTCCCACTCTGCATGAGATCCAGACAAAATAGGGCCTTGCCATGTTTCCGTAATACATATTTAACTGCTGTCACTGTTATTTTGCCTAAATTATGTGAAGATCTCATCCCCTGGCTCTTTACACAAAGTTTATGCTGCAGGGCAAGAATAGCCATCTATGTCTTTCCGCTTGATACCGCAACTATGAAAGCAGGTGCGATCTTTGGCATAAAAGCAGCGGGGGCACAGTGAAGAGAAGTAAAGAGACATTATTACTATGACACAGAATTAATGAAGCCTTTTCTGGAAACCTTTGCTAGGCCTTATACTTTATAAAAAGAGGCAGAAAAATCTGAAGGATTTTAGAAAAAAAAAGGCAGAAGATGGAACTGAGGTTTCAAAAGCCACATTTAAGAAAATAAAGACACTTCATTTATTTAACTTCCTAAAACAAAATACACCATCACTTGATCACAGCCTATACATAGTACACAGGAAAGACTTCAAAGAGCACAGGAATTCTGCTAGTAGATAATGCTTTATAGAAATCTATTATCTGAAAGCTGAACCTAGAAAATTGGAGGTAAGAAATAAAGTGTCAGTCTTCAAATGACAATAAGTACCCAGTGAAACAGTTTAATGACTCAGACAATGGATTTTCCATCATCTGAACTTAGCACATCACTACCTGATGGCAATAGCGTTACCAAATATATCCAACAAAGGTGATTGCTGAAAGAAGGACGTGAGCTGACAGCCCTCACTGACACCTGTTTTAAACACTTGATTGATACTTCTGATACTGAATCTGAGAGGATGGGGTTTTGAGTGGTGTAATTATATTACCATTAATTAATGTGCCATTAGTTAACCTCTAATGATTGGTTTATACTCAAGATTTTTAGCATGAGTAGTAGCTGTTCTGCAAATAAATAAATCTTCTATGTTAATTTGTGTAGTAATGAAGTCTTTCGTTTTCCGAATCCTTTTGTTTGTTTGTTTGGGTTTTCCCCTCTCCTGCTATTATATTATAACTAAGAAAAAGAGACAAAGTTAATCCTTAAGTCTATAATGTCCCAAAATATCAATCACTACACCCAAAGGCTACTAAGAAAAATGGAAGATGACCTTGTACTGCCTAAATAATTATATATTAATATAAAAATGTTGTTATTAATAATACATATTAATAAATATATTCAGCTAATAAAAGTGAAACAGTAATGCATTGATTTCAGCTGGCTATGAACTGTCAGATACCAAGGCATGTGGGATGAAGGCTATGCGGAGAGCAAGCAGGTGCATGTAAGTGGACTGGATTGTTCAGGTCACTACCAAATTTAGGAGCCTCATGATTAGTCTTGTTTCAGTCATCACTTTCAGAAGACAACACATGCTTGGTAATCTGCCCAGATTATCATCTTTGAAAGTCTGTGGAGATGAGGAGTTGTCCCTGACAAATGAAGAAAGGTAAATGTTGCACCCACTTTCAAAAAAAAAAGCCAAGAAGATCCACGGAATTAAATAATCAACAATCTCACTTCAGTCCCTAGGAAAATCATAGAGTAAGTCCTCTTGGAGCACATTTCCGCACACATGAAGAACAGTGTGGCTGGGAGCACTCAGCGTGGATTTACAAAGGGTAAACCAATGCTGATCAATCTAATTGCTTTCTAAGAAAAAATTACTTAGATGTCTAGATGAGGGAAGAGTAGTGGATATCATTAAATCTCAATTTCAGCAAGGCTTTCAACATATTTCCTGTAATATTCTTGTATCCAAGTTGGAATGTCATGGTTTGGAGGGGTGGATCAAACGAAGGCATAGAACTCTGGCTCTCGATTGTGGTTGAAGGATGGTGGCTAATGGGCTGCTCTCCACCTCAAGGCTGGTAACAAGTAGAATACTGTAAGGGGCAGTCCTGCAGCCTGCTTAATACCTTCATCAGTGACCCCATGGAGCAGGTGACAGAGTGCACTCCTGTTCAAATTTGCAGATGACACCAAACTGGAGGACCAATCGATATGCTGAAGGGCAGGCCTGACATCCAGATGGACCTAGGCAGCTGGAGGAGTGGGCCAGCAGGAACCTTAGGATATCTAAAATGCACAAATGTAAAGTTCCTCGCTGAAGAAGGACAAGCCCTGCAAAAGAACAGGCCAGGCACTGCCTGCCTCTGGAGCAGCTCTGCAGGAAAGGCACTGGAGGTCCTGCTGGGGTAAAGCTGAGCATGGGACCACAGAACACTGGCAGCAGAAAGGCCACCAGTACCCTAGGCTGTAGGAACAGGGGCAGAACCAGGACATCCAGGTAAGACATTAACACCCTTTACTCATCACACCTAGACACTCTGACCAGTTTTGGGCCCCCTTCAATAAACTGGAAGGAGTTAAGGGACAGCCACTGTGACAGTGGTGGCTGGAGCACTTGCCTTGTGAGAAGACACTGAGGGAGTTGAGCTTGTTCATCCTGGAGCAGCAATGCATTGAGGGACCTGGCAGCAGCCTCCAGTGCCTACGGCAAGGTCGTTGAGTTGACAGAGCTGGGCTCTTCACAGCAGTGCTGGGCAGCAAGATGAGAGCCAATGGGCATAAATAGAAACAGAAGTTGGGACTCGACATATGGAGAAACGTTTTCACCATGAGGATGGTCAGGTGGTGGCACAGGTTTCCCAGAGAGGATGTGCAGTCTGCATCCTCAGAGGTTTTCAAAACTGGACTGTATAAACTCTAGAGCAAGCTTGTCAGACTTCATAGTGGACCCTGATGTTCCTTCCAACCTGAATTATCCTGTATTACTGTGATTCTAAAGTTAAGTCCACATCCGAACACTCAGAAATATAATTCATTGTCTGCAGAGTCCCAGATAAAGTTTAAAGCAGCAGATAAGACAGGTGAGCTTTGGCAGCTGGCCAAAAAAATTATACCAGCAATAATATAGGCTTATTAGAAGGTATTACTCATGATTAATCAAATTGGAATTGCTTATAACAGATATGAGGGAATTAAAGAGAATTGCGTTATTAGTAAAATCTTGGGAAATTAAGCATCCTGTATGGCTGGCATGGTGAAAGCCTAGTTTTGTTTGAATCAGAGGAAATTAATAAAGCAGTGTAAGATCTTACACTATATTAAACACATTTGATAGCTGATCCTTTCCCAGTCAACAATCACTGCAAAAGCACCAGAGTATCTGCAAACATTTCCATTCCCTCTCTCCATTAGCAACAGTATTTCTGCAGTGCCACCAGTTCCTCATGTTGTGATTTCAAGCTCAACAAAAAGTAGGTTCATGAGCATTTATACACAGGTGTGTCAAGTAGAATTAACCTCATTAAATGGTAGATGCCTATAAAGGTGATGTCTGCTTTTGAACTTTTTGTCCCAGACATTTTTGGGTTTTATTTTCAAAATCTCACTTAGGATGGGATTAATTGCACCCTAAACATGCCTACCTCACTCTAGGTGAGCTGGTCAGCTGTAAATACTTGCTTTGTATATGATTTCATAAGGTCAAATGAATCTTGCTTGAGGTGTTTTTCATACCAATTGGGAAGTTTTGTGAAGGGTGAGATGGAAGAGGAAGAAGGTGAAATGGTGGTAGCACTCAAACACAAGTGGACCTATATGTAGCCAAAAGCAAGACTGTTGTCCTAAATTCTGGTTGCCAGAGGGTTGCCTTTGTTTCACACATGATGCCTAGCCTCAGGGTGACTCTTTCCAGCACTGGTTGCAATGGCTTCTTAGAAGTCTGTAAGTAACTGGGCACCCAAAAGACAGGCACTGTGCAGACACTGTCCGCAGCATGTGTCCTGGCTACATGCCCTATTTTGTCATTTTAATAAGAACAGGAAAATATAGTATTAAACCACTTTTGGCCTAAAAGGTGAACAAATAAAAGTCCCAAAAGCATGCAAGGCAGTGTTAAAGATTTGATCGCAGCAGTGCCAAGGCAGCCTGACTGAAGCCCAGACAGTGGGATGCAGAGACTACACACGCATAAGCACTAGGTGACATAGCTTTAAGTTGAGAAGCAGTGCTGTTCATCTTCGCACAGCATTAAGCACATGCAGCCACAAAGCTTCTGGATCCAAATCAGTACTTCCAAACGCCACAGAGCTGTGCTGTGAGAGCTCAGGGGTTCAGGCAATGCTGCATTGCGCAGCAGAGGAAAGGAACTGCTTCCCCTCTCCTCTCTGCTTAAACAAATGTCAGGGTGAGGGGTGGGGGTGCAGGGTGGTGTGCTTGTCTCAGTCAAGGAAACAACAGTTTTTCAGAATTAAGTACATTTTTACAAAATTTCTGCACCTCTACACCAAAGGCACTAGTGATCGTTTGTCAGAGAAGAATTTCAACAAAAGTGGGTGGGAGCCCCTGAAACTGGCCCTGGCAGTGGGGTTTAAATTTCCAGTTCACACTAGTTACACATACTTTCCACTCTTACTTGTATGCTGGTCTACCCCAGGAGCCCAGACGATAAGCAGACACCTGGGGTTAGCATACCCAAGTCCTCCCTTCCAGCTATCCGGATCAGGATGTGGCAGAAACGTGCTCTGACTCCTTTCCACCCACACACCCTATTTTCCTTCCCAAGGAAAAAAGCACTGAGGGGAGACAAGGCTTTTGCTCAGGTCTCACCTTGGCACAGAGACTGGGTATGGCGGGAGGTGAATTCATGCAGCTACACCTGGGAGCTGGCAAATGTCCCAAGGTCTTGCAGTGCAGCACATTCAGGGAAACTTTGTACAGTCGGCTCGGCATAGAGTTCACACAGAGTTAAAAAGGCAAGTGCCAATTCTTACTCATTCTAGCAAAGATAAAGACAAACACAGAACTGTGATATTTTTGAAACATGACTACAAACAGATTAAGAAATGCATTAATTAACCCACTACTGGAAATCCTTCACTTGTTGGCTCTTGAAGTTTCTTTTCAAGCTCTCCCTCAGTCATACAAATGCAGGAATGGCTTCCACCTATTACAGATCTCCTGTTAACACGTAATTCCTGGAATTGAACAGTGGAATGTAACTCAGCATGTGGTCCAAATCTGCAAAGCATAATCCCCTTGTCTAGGTGCTGCCTTATTAAATATCCCAATTCTCACTGTCTCATTGCAGCTTGGGGTAGCAGCGGGTTGTGGTATGGAAACAAATCCTTGTTGCTTTTTCTCCGGCTTACCAATTAGCTTTACTAAGACCCACTGCAGCATCCCAATGTACTTTTGAGTGAGCACACAGAGATCCACGTGGGAGTGCTTTTCAAATATGCGATGGATGAAATAACTCCCTATTCAAGAGACTCCTTCGATTTAATTAAAGTAGATACACAGGCATCAATAGGGTTGCCTAACTGGTCAGTTGTTGGTTGGCTCTGACGTTAACTTAGAATCCTATATTTTCCCAAACATGGAAGTTCTGAACTAATTCACAAACTCAGCCTTTAGTATGGAACACAGCTTGAAAATATTCCTTGCATCCATGTCTTCATAATATAATTTTGTTCTTGATGCACACAAAGTGTAACTATTACCCAAAGAACAGAAAACAGATTAACTATACCCCCATGGTTTACTCCTTTCTGCCATTTGCAACACCATCACTTGACAGAGAAAATCTTTACCAAGAAAATGCAGTAAAGCAGAATTTTAGAATCAGGACTGCCAATTACAGTGAAGTTTCTATTTTTACAACATTTTGCACAAACAAAAGCCTCCTTTTATGAAACCAAGAGACACACCACATTCAGATGATTTCTATAAACATTTCTTACACTTTCCTAGAACATAGATACACTCTGAGCATTTATTAATACATTGAAATCAAACAAGTCAACAAGCAGAAATAGTACAAATAATTATTACTTTGGTTTTGATAAAATGTTTTAAAAATGTTTAGAAACCAGAAAGAAGCCTATAATTAAAGAACAAACAGAATGAGTGCCACTGAATTTAATCTTGCTGGTATCAAAACAGATGAAAGGGCATTATGCATTACTATTGTTTAGAGCTGTAAAGTGTGGCTTTTTATAAACTAAAAGGAAGGCTGTTGAAAAAAATCCTATGTTGAAGTTGTAAAAAAACAAATGAAGTATGAAATAATAAGAACCTGCTTAAAAAAATAGGGAAGCAAATAGAAATACTGAAGGTTGAATTTCCAAATATTCTTTGACCTGCAATAAAAGCTTTTCAAAAATACATTTTCTTCAGTTACTCAAAATAAACACACTCAGAAATGGTGGGGACCGATTAAGGAAATGATGCACTTGTTATAAAGAGCTGCCCATGTTTTGCCTTCTGCATGAAAGAGAAGGAGAGGCAATCGCAAAATCATGGGCTGTGAAAGCAGCAAAAAAGAGATCAGGAGGAGAGATGGCAGACCAGTCTCCATGGATGAGGCTGCAAAAACTGGATGCTAAACATTGTTCTCATGCAAAGTCCTGAAGCACTTTTATAGAAGGGTTTATTGACCTTTCAGTAGTCCCACAGGCAAAGTGAAATATTGGCCAGCTCTGTCTCTGACAAAATGAAACAAGCACACTCTAGGTTTGGACTATTTATGGTCTTCCATCATCAGTCTACAGCAAAAAGAAACTTTATAATCACGCAGCTAGATTAAATAAGAATAGAACCACAACTTAACAACAATTTTTGGTCAACAGTTTTTCTGTTCGCATTGGGGTGGCAATCATATTTTGCTTCTCTCAGTTCACTGCCATTACACTTCAGCTTGACAACCCCTGCGGCTCTCTGAGAGTCGGTGGAGTTACACCACAGTAAAGCTGGAGAGGTGCAAAGGAGACTCCAGCCCTTTTCTACTGACTGCTGTGGAAACTTAAAATAACTAGTATCAAAGAAAACCTTCTCTCCCTGTTGCAAGTATGACCTGTTGCCAGGATAAAAGCATGAGAAACTGTGGGTTTAAACTGAGTTTCTTCTGTGAAGTCTACAAGTGATTCAGCAAGACAGACATTCAAATTACACCAGTCCAGCACGTTCTTACCCAAGTCCCCATCCCGTGCACTTCCCATTACTGTGCTGGCACCTTTGCTATTTCCAGTAAAATCAATGGCAAAATTTCCATTCATGGAAAAGACCGAAGCTGCTTGTCAGAGAAGTCCTTCTCTTTCTCTATCCTGTATTCTATTTCTCCAACCTATCTTCCCTATCCTCTGGCAAACACTTGGGCTTTTGAGTGATCAAGTGATGGGGTCTTTAATGCCTGTTCCAGAAACACCTCCAAGAAGTAAAACTATACAGTTTTGCAAGCTCCTTCTGCCATCCCAAAACATACCTCTTGCCTCCCTTTTCCAGGTGTGCTTATGGCAGAAACATACAGGCTCAAAACACCACCAGAGAATGACGGCTTTATATGGATGGGCACAAATCGTTCTGAGGTTCTCTGGTCCTGAGCTGTTGTCTGTAATGGAGCAGTCTGAGATATCTTCAGAGAGTGTCTGAAAGATTTCCTGGGGATGATCTGGCTTCATTAACTGTCTGGCAGAAGAGAGCAATTTAATCATCTAAGAACTGATAGACAAATGGCATGAGAAACCCCATCAAATCAAAACTGTAGGTTGATCCAAAAAATTGGATACAAAATTATCACCTCAGTGAAACAGTAGTGCTGTGGATATCATGTGGTTATCCAAACACAGATGATGAGGATTTCTACAGATGAGCAATGTTTTGTCTCATTCCCGACGTTGATTCGGTCCCAATCCTGCAATTCTTAACTATATAAAGAAACTAATAATCTGTTTTAGAGATTTACACTGCTGCCAGCTTGCTCCTGTGTATTAGGGTAGCAGGATCTAAATCTGTACTGTCTGTTGCTGGAGTTGTTGTGCATGGGAAAAGTCATGCAAAAATTTAACAAAGCAGAAACTTGTTGCCATGGAAAAAGCAATTTTTGCCAGTAAGACTAGTGAGTGCTATCTGAAAGATGGGTTTGTCATCCGTTTGGAGACCTGGAGCATATAGACTTTGACATCTACATCAGGTCTATAAAGGTTTACAGCCAAAATTCATACAGAGGTGTGCTGATTCTACGTCACATGCTGTTCTGGGGGCCATACATAGGTGGCTTTGGGATCTGTGTATGTACATTAATTTATGTAACTCTTTCAGACCAAACACAAAACTTCAGCCAGTTAGTCATATTCTTGGTTTGTTTTGATGACATCCATTTCTTTGTAATAAAGATTTCAGAAAAAGCCTTGATTTTTTTAATAAAGAAACAAGTACTCACTGTATATAAGAAAGACATAATCTCTGTAATGCTTTATGTTGTTCTGACTTTTTATTAGTACAGTGAAATATAATAACTCGCTAGTGATTCTGTGACTTTGAATTATACATTATTTTCACCAGCTATAGAAAATATTTTGCCTTAGTAGAAGTCAGTGGAGTTTGGGACTAGATTTTCTCTCTGATCCAGATGGAAGGACAAAGTTTGGGGTTTGGGTTGTTTTGGGCATTTTTTGGTTCATTTTTTTGGCAGGGTGAAAGAGGAATACGGAATCTTTCTACCTCGGTACTACACAGGCACTTGCAACGGCAAAATTAAATCTAGAAGCCAGATTGTAGTGTTCTTGTAAATAAGCATCAGCCTCCTGAAATGACCAACTCTCTGTCACTTGTCGTGTCTCTAAAAAAATGGTCCTACAGTGCTGCCTTTGCAGACCACAGTATAAGATCATGTGCAAAAGATAGTGATCAATAAAGTAAAGACAGAGTTCATTTTATCCCATCTTAGTGATCTCAAAGTGCAAAGTCATTATCTAGGGTCATCCTAGGGGTCTCCATGGTCACTATAATCAATAGCAAGAGATGCTTGAGGTGGTGCATCTCGCCATCTTCAAGAGTTTCTTTATGAAAAGCCACATCGCCCTGCAGAGCTGCTTACCTCTCCATAACAAGCGAAACAAGGAACAGGCTCAGCCGTGCCAAGGTGCCTCTTAAAATTAATGAATGGATCATTTCACACCCATGATCCAGAAAACTCCAGAAAACTGTGTTACGGACAGATGTTTTTATTTATCTTTTTGTTTGTTGGCTCAATATACTCTTTCCTTTCCCTTTTGAAAAAAAAAAAACAAACAGTAGGAAATAAAAGGTAGGGAAAAAAAGAATTGCAAAGCTTGAGGGGTTTTCTGGTGGCTGTACCACCTGCACCAAAACTGCTAGGCTACTGGGAAGTCCTTCAGGTACTGCTGAGGTCTCCATTGCATAAAGATCTATAAAATACACTTTCAGATGTGAAATACAGCAACAGTTCTGAAAAAAAATCAGAGTGAAATTAGTCAGATATCCCCAGGTTTTCCTGCACAATCACGTATCTTGCCTGTCAGCCTAGAACTGGAGGCAGACGTATGGCACAGCTCTAAACAAAGCGACAGAAGCCTTGCCAAATCCATGCCACTGTTCCAAGGCCATGAATTCAATAAGCCTTTTGCATCAATTGTTTTCTCTTGGGTCAGTGCATGCCATGTTGCACTGCGTGCAAGGAGCTGGGATAAGACCCTGTTGCTCTGTTGTCTTGGCCTCTTCCGAAGAATCTCATTACGAACCTGAAGAGCTTGGCTAATGGAGTTTAAAGTGACAGAGTCTTTTATAGTGCAATAAAACCTTTTAAGATGTACTTCAGGGGCTTCTAATTCTCTCAGCCACACAATAAATATAATGAACATAAAAATTATCCTTGCAGATGTTGTGCTGTCAGTAACAATAACAAAATCTCAGCACGGCACAGGACCAAAATAGCATCTGGGATTTAGATTCACTCAATTTAATCACACGGTGTTTGAGCATTTATGGGTTTACAGTCTTTGTTTATTGATTTACAGTATTTTAATAAGATTACTGTGAAAACATATATGCTGAACTGGTACTTATATGGGACATATACCAATGCCCATCACTTCCCTCATTGCTTTCTGCAGAGTGCTAATTTGCAGCCCTCTGTAGCTCACAGGAAGATTTAACATTAAACAGCCTGCTGCCTAGTATGAGGGGAAGGAGACAACTAATAACTATTTCCCAAGCCCATCAAAAGACCATGAAGCCTTCTAAGACTTCGCAATAAGGGAAAATAAAAAATACAGAATGAAGCCATTTATATTTCTGCTGATATTAAAACCAAGTGGGGAAGTATTAGCAAAGCAACACGCTGATCTATCGGTCACTGCTCAGGCAATTTCCAAAGCATTCTGTAAAAGTCATTTGTTGCTTTGCGGTCTGCACAAAAGTGCCAATAGTTTCAAATGTGTGAGCAAGAGGCCACAGGGAAGCAACTCTTCCCATATCCATGCACTTTGAGCAGGCACGTGCATGCAGCGAGGGATTTGTCATGTGTAAGTTTTGCCATTTAAAAGTTAGGTATCTCAGTTAGGCAGTTCACACATCAGTGACTTCCATGTCTGGTGGCGATTCATACTACTTAATAAAATGCCACCCAAATCTAACATAAAGCTACCCCTGCCTCTCGTTTTCTGCCTCCCCTTAGCATCACCACTGGCTCTAGCAGGAGCCCAGCCATTGCCTGAGAATATTCTTCACTTTTGGGTGGCTAAAGTTGGGGGAAATGAATCCCAGCCTTGGGTAGTAAAGCAGTGAAAATCTGAGTAGATACGAAGAGGGAACTACTCGACAGACTTTCCTGCAAATGTACTCCCTCCACTCAGTGATTAGGGTACCTGGGTCAAGAGGTACAGGTACCCGTTTTCTGCAAGTGAACAGAAGGTCTGGCCTCAGGAGATGTCATGCTGCCACCTCCCCTGAAAGCCACATTTAGTGATGCAGGGTTTCCCACAGGATATACAAAATTAAGTACTCAGGGTGGCCTGTGGCCCTGCATGGTGCAGGACACTACTGCCAGGGCTGTGCTCACAACCAGCACCACTGCTGTTCCCAGCCCCGGTCAAAAAAACCTCTTGTGAACGATTGCGTTAAAGACAGGAGGGGGAAAGGCTGCTGGGAAGATTATTTCATTTCTGAACACATGAAAATGACTGTTAGTCAACTTCACCCATGGGAATAGTTTTTCACCTGGCGTCTTGGATATCTCTTGTCATAAAAAAGACACTGTGAAAGCCAAGGTTTTCCAGAAGACTTGCTAGCCCTTGCTGCATGATCCGAAGTCCAAAGCACAACCCCTGTTCTCTCAGCGGCTCCCATCACACGAGCTGTGCAACCCCCTCCTAACACCGATGGTAAAGCTGACTCCCAGGTGCTGCCAGTGGGTCTAACTCCACAGCAAGTACAGTGAGTGCTGCTAGCTTAACAAGTGGTCAGGTTAACACTGTGCTTAGTAAAGGCAGGGAACACACTGGAGCAAAGAAAGATTTTGGCATTAATTTTTGAGCAAGAGATAGTTTTAGTTAGAGTGAATGGGTTTTCTTGATATTACTGAAAATATTTGCTTTCTTCATTTCAGCATGCTTGGCCAGATAGCAGCTCTGAGTCAGACTTTTGCTCATATACTGTTGTCCTTCACATCTTTCAGGTGAACCATATGTATTATCACAGCAGGCTAAAATTTCCCTGCCAGTGCTTGATCCGGTACTCCTTCAGGTATGTGAAGTCATGAGGCATAGCCTCTCTCCTCTTTGTAATGCTCAGTTTGTGCTCTAACGTGTCTGGCCTCAGAGTTTGGTGTATGTAGTTGGAGATACTAGATGAAATCAAGTTTCATCTCTCTGCAATGTATATGTATTTTGAGTAGTATTTTTTTTCTTGTGCTGGTTCAGAATAGTCAACAGCAGTAGGAAAGTGGTTTTTACTCCTTTCCAAATTAAATTGGTATGCTTTCTTTAGTTTCCACATTCTAAGGAAGGTTTGCTAGCAATATCAGCTGATCCAGTTTGGCATCACTTGATGAATGAAGAACATTATTATTAATATCCCAACTGCCAAAGAAGCAGAATATAACTTCATATGCCCTCCTCTGGGGTTTTAATCCATTCAGACAGGAACTCTTAGTTGATAATTCAGCAGCATCAGACTTCTCTTTAGAGGCAATGATTCACTCTCCCATTTTATTTCTTTCTGTCATATAACAAACAACAGTTCATTTGTATGCTGCTCTGTGTGGGTAACATAACTAAACAACCATTTTGGTAAGACAAGAAAGCAGCCATGTCAAGGAAGACAAGAAATTGGGCATTATTTAGATTTTTTATTATTCATTTTTTTTTCTATTTAGATATGTCAATTCCTTTACTGTAAAAAGGGAAAAAATAGGAAATGTCAGCTATTACTATGAACAAAACATAATTTACTTCAACCATGAATTTCACTATTACTTCTTAGAACATCCCATGAAAAATAAATTTTGGTATGTACTGACAGCAGTAAAGGCCACCCCAGGCAGAGCATTTATTTCAGTCAAGCATTATGTATTTTTAAGCTGCCAAACACAAGGTCTGTCAGGAACAGTAGCTGGGACACTAATGACAGCTACATACTGACATATCACAATAAGCTTTTCAAGAAAAAAAAATTAAATATATTTCAAAATCTTTGAAATCATTATTATGCTGAGTGGGCCTTGCATTTTCCTGTAATAGTTCTATATCAAAAGCTCTTACAATTCAGCAAAGAAATGGGTTAGTAGGTGCAAACAGCTGGGTCCTTTAAAAAAAAAAAAGAAAAAAAACGATCAAAAAAACCCCAAAGACCCAAACAATACTCCTAAGGAGTTTGATCCCTGAAAGATAATTACTTTTTATAGTAAGAAAACACTGTTGCTTTTTCTTTCTTTTCTGTGGCTTTTTTTTTTTTTCTTTTTTTTGGCATTACCTAAACAAATAGCTAGCCTCCTGCATACCATTTCTAAACACATACTTGCTTTGATGTCTCAGTGCTGAGACCTAAATTCTTTGCTGATTCATACCCTGTCAAATCAATGCAGCAATTGCATGTAAACTATTGCATTTCAAAGCCTTATCTATCGCAGTTTTGCAAACTCAGCTCTATGTTAATGTAAGAAAATTATATTGTACTCCGGATAGTTTCTTATTTGTTCTGAACTCTCTCACCCATGATCCCCAAGGCTGGAGGCATGTTCCTGCTCACCGTTGTGTTCCTTGGGGTAGAGTCCTGATCTGGAGAGTGCTTCTAAAAGCATTTCATCATAGACTTTTTTTAATTTTCATGTTCTGTTTTAGCTAATAGGGGAAAGTGGTGCTGATTTCTTTGGGGTTTTAATCCAGCAATCTTTTAAAAATGGAATTTGAGAGTTAAGTGTCATGTAGTAACAGCTCAGGTGAACCATTCACAGTCAACGCACCGCCCCAACATCTCCAGGAAGGAGCCTGCAAAACACCAGCCTCCAGAACACTGCAAAAGAACCGGGGCTGCGGTGTGCTGAGCAGCTCCTGTGACCCAGCACAGCTCAGCCCTGGGCAATCTGTGGGATATTAAATGACATCAGTGGAAGGAAGAAACATCAACAGATTCAGGAAAGCAGGCTCAGGAAGAAGTACTAGATCTGACTCTTTAAGCCTCCTTGGTGAAGTTACACAATTGCCACTCGGCCTGATATGATAGAATACCTACTTACTTTGTTTTCATTGGGGCAATAATTGTCGTCACTTTTTGATGGTATTCCCTTGAAAATCCATGTACATCTCACAGGGCAGAAGAAAAGGGGTTTATGTAATACCTATAGTTGGTCAGTTCACAGCAGAAGATGCAAAGAAAGTGCTGATCCTTCAAAAGCAACGTTTAGCACAGGAATACATCAAGCTCTGGTTAAATTTCATCAGGAGAGGCTTCTTAGCTCCAGGAGTATACTCTTTCCTTTTGCTAGAGCTGTTCCAGACTGTATGTATAATTAAATATTTATTGTGTGAGAGAGACAGAAATACAGCAACTGATAGATGGGGAGAGAGGCTGCCCCCAAAGCCCAATGGCTAGAGCAGTCATTTTGGATGTTGGAAGCCTTAATCCCAGAGGCCAACTCCAGGTCTGCCAGAGAGTTTACTGCAGATGTCATAAATAAGGGAAAAGTGTATATTGTATACAGTAAAGAGCATTTCAGAAGATTTTGTTTCCTTCCTTAACATGTCACTCTAATATTCCACCTTAACCTAAATCCAGCACAAAGCTACCCATCTCTTTTAATGATATCTGGCACTTTGGGGGCAGCTAGTTTAAAAATCAATATTTTTTTTTCAGGACTTCTGTAGAGAAAATATACCATCGACATATATTTTTAGCCAAATGCTGACATTTGGTTCACTTATTTAATCATGATATGGATGGATTTTAGAATCATAAAATATTGATGTGGAAAACAGAGGTGGCTACTGTGAAATACATTTCATTTACTATCTGAAAACCACTTACGTATTCTTAGGGACTCTGTTATTGACAAATTTATAAATAGCTGTCATTTTAACATGCCAGGTTAAAAAACCACTATTGCTATTATTACACACATTTATAATGTTTCTGGGGAGCATAACTGGCCCATCAGGACAATTATGAATAATTTTTTCTTCTTCCTGGCTGCCTACAGAAAGTAGTGGGTTGTTTCGTTGTCTTTTTGTTTTATTTCAGAAAGCAATGAAAGAGTTAAATACCATTGCTGGACCCCAGCATGAAGCAGAAATTAACCATTACCAGTGACCAAAGGATGAAAGCAGACTTCTTCCAGCAGCAGAAGAAAAGGTGTTATTCCTTCCATTCCTCACGCAATGCCGGATCTATCCATAAATATTCCTGTTCACACATAGCCAAAGGAAATTGGGCAGAAGTTCTGAAAGCAGGTGGAGGAGCCACCACTGAGCCCGTCAAAGCCTCTGGGCTGAGCCTGGGTGCACTGATACCACTGGTTAGCCCTGGCACCGTTCAGGGTGTTGCTAAACTCTTCTTGTTATCCAAGTGTCATCTCGAACTTCTGATTTTAACAATTAACTTACTTCAAGTCTTTACTTAAAGAGTTGGTTCGCTCTAATTAGTTGAATCTTTTTTTATATAGAAAGATGTCAATTCACACATACACACCCATTCTTACTCAAAGATGCATATATGCAAATATAATTACATGCATATGTATAGCCATGTTTAAATATATACACAATGAAAATAAAATCACGCATATGCATAGACTCTTGCTATCAGCTGGAAGAAGGAAGAAAAGAGAGAAAAGAAAGAGAATGAGAGAGAGAAAGAGGGAGAAATTAAAGGAAGAGAGGTAAGCAGGCTGGCAGGAGGGAAAGAAGGCAGAGAGGAGAGAAGCAAGGACAGAAGGAAAATATGAGACCCAAACCCCACTGGTCCTATATTTTGCCTCTGAACTGTCTGGCACCAGGCATTTCCACAAAAAGGCACATGCTTTCTGAAGCATCAGAACGTGAGACCATATGAGACCTTCCTTCAACAGACAACAACCTAATCTCTAATTTTTAAACACATGGTTTAATTTCCACAGCACTTGATAAAATAGCCTTTTACACGTTCTGCTGTCTTCAGCATACAAACTCTACGTATTCTCACCATGTCTACAAATAGGAAATTATTTAACTGAAAGCATGAAACTAGAAGAAATCTTTGTATGTGAAATACCCTAAATTATTGTGCTTTATTATCTTGAATTAAAAAAAGCAAACACAAGAACTGAAGCAGAAGGAGAATAATAACTATTTATATGAATGCATTATATAAATGTAAGTGGTGTCTTGAATCTCGGATGGCTCCATATAGTTTACACAACACACTTTGCATCCTGTGTACCTCAGAGGAATTAAATCATATTCCATTTCCATGAAACAGAATAGGGAGTTGCAGACAAGATTATTATTCAAGCAAGTAGGGATCCTTTCTTTGGGGTACATTAAAAACCCCAATGATCAGCAATATGGTTCTGAACGTGGTATTAAACAGACCAAAACATACGAAGTGATAGACTTAAAAAAAGAAAAAAAAGAAGAAACTTTGTTCTAGATTACAGGGGTCCTCAAACTTTTTAAACAGGGGGTCGGCGCGCGGATGAAGTGGCAGGCAGCCATCTGCCGCTGCTTGGTTTCCCCGACCAACCCCAGGGCAGGGGCGGGGGGGGGGCTGTAAATACCAGGGGGTGGATTGAGGACCCTGGGGGGGCCGTATCTGGCCCGTGGGCCATAGTTTGAGGACCCCTGGGCTAGAACACCTAAAGTTCAGATGCACACAACCAACATGAGCAATGAAGCAGAAAGTTAAATCACTTAACAGTACCTGCATTATACTCTTTCACCCACAGGTCCTCACCTAAACATCACTGTGAGTATTGCTTCCAACAGACTACACATTGCTCCACATAAATCTATGCACAATTCAGGGCTGTCTGCAGCTGAGGAAGGGTGCAAATGGTACAATTTGAAGAGGACGTAAGCTAATTCACAGAAAGAAGCAGCCTCTATTGTCATACCCTTTTATGTATACCCCTCATATACTTGCAGAACAATAAATGTTCTTACAAAAGAAAATCTCCAGTGACATTTTCCATACTCCTTGGCTTAGTAATGACTTTTTTAAAAGTACCTGCTATCCATCAAAAAATAATTTAAATGCGTGTTGCACATTAACACATCCTGAGTATACTCAGGATATTCCAGTCTGACAATTTTTGTGTAATGCCTCCACATTTTTAAGAGATATTAATCAATAAAGAAAGGTGAACAGGTAAAATAGTTTCATGGAGAGAGCCACATTTCAAACCCCTTTCCTACTAGAAAATCATGAATAGAAATGAAAATTGCATGAAAAATTCAAAGGGCCCGGAAGCTAGACCTGTCTGGAATTTCACACAGTCAAGCTATAAAGAAGCAGAAATCCTGCCCTATTTTAAACACATTTTAACCCTTCAGTAGAGAGTTGTTATCAATATATGAGAGTAGAAAAGGAAGAGTAAACCGCTCTCCATTATCCATTATCTATTTCCCTTGTAATGTAATACAACTGTGTTGTGGCGGATACTAAAAATGTTACATATTATCTTATATATTATTACAGGAGAGGAAGTCAGGAAGAATCCCTTGTGAGTTGCTTAAGAATTTTCTTATGCTTTTTGCCTTCCAGTCTAAGCTCTGTAGATTTATTCTGGACTAAAAGACTCCCAGCTTGTTTGCTCCATTAAAAGAAACTCCAGCCTTGGCAGTACTGGAGCCGTGGGAGATTTTAAGCTAAGGAAGGGACTAGCAGACAATCTAGAGGGAACAAAATGCTACTGAGATTTTGTGGAATCTCATAAAAAAAAAGAGGTTTTTATTTTTAAGCTGGACAGGCTTTAATAGATTTGGTGTCAGTGGGAAGCATGCACCATCTCTCCTACTGCCTAACTAATTATACAGAGCTATTAAGATGTTAAATATTTCAGCATTTGGAGAAAAGAAGTTGGGTTGTTTGTTTTCATTGCAAAAAATCATTGGAAGGAAAGGAGTGTAAGGTATCACTATCTTGGCCAAGATAGTTAACTAACAGATGGATCAGTGTAGGAGAGGTGAAAAATACACTGAATTACTTGCTCAAGCTGAAGAAGGAAGCTTTAATTACAGCAAGACACTGATCCTGGACTTTGCTGTATCATGATCTAATCCTCCATCTTCACTGCTTCATAAAAAACTCTGCATTTTCTGTGGTTTTCAAAATTAATGAGTTTACTCCTAAAATTTTGCATTTCTTGTATAGCTTTCTTACTGCACCATGGGTGTAGGTACGATGGCTGGAGGAAACACTGAGTAATCTATTACTGTGTAAAGAATTGATACGAAACAATCACAGTGCCAACTATTACCTTGTTGTGTGGCTGAAGGCACAAAAAGGAAAACAGATCTTGGGATTCTGGTGCTAGACTACCCCATCTAAGAGACACACATTGAAATGCCAGGTATTTCTACTGTCTTTGTGACTTCTGACAAGCCAGGTAATTCCTCTGTACCTTAGTCATTCATCTGCTAAGTGGAAATCTGTTTAAAGTGTGCTTATGTGAGGATGGAGACCACATCCACATCTCTTCCACATTCAGATACACTAAATTTCATCTACATCTATTCACCCATCTGTCCTGTGTTCCCCATTGGCAACTGATGCCAAGCCCATGGGATGCACCAGGCTGAGGGTAGAAGTAAGGCTGTCTGTAGTGAGCAGCATGCCTGACACAGTGGATCTGTAAGTACGTCTTGAGCTGCTACTCATCTATTTCACTGCACACACAAAACAGAATTTCAGTTTTAGACAGCTGTGTTGCATGTATATTTGGGCACAGATGAAATGTGAAATCTGCCATTTTCTCCTCACAGCACTGGTCTATGTAGGAAAAATATCTATCTATCTATCTATCTATCTATCTATCTATCTATCTATCTATCTATCTATCTATCTATCTATCTATCTATTGTTCTGCATCTAACATGTTCCCTTCCCAAAAATAAGAATATCCCAGGTGTATTTTCTTGAGCTACCCTCTGTTTCCTGAGTTTGCTTTCTATAACAGTGATCCAAATAATTCTGTCAGTGGTCAGCATTTTATTTTCAGTTCTTCTGCAAGCAGCAAAATGAGCAGTTTGTCAAAGTGCGGAGAACTTCATATTCAGGTGGTAGAGGAAGCCAAGCCTGAACATTTCGTGTACATTTAAGTGTGCACTCAAGCAGTGACATGGAAATCAGTAAAGCAGCTACTAATGATCTGGTTCCATTAACAAATGCTCATTTGGATAGTAAGTGACCTGAGACAGAGAGGAAATGCAATTTTGGCTGCCAATACAATAAAAAATGGCTGCTATTAGTGCTATATAAGGGTTATAATCAATTATATCTTTTATTGGCTCAATTCAGCTACACTGTAACCAATTAAACCTGTTTTGAATAAAGAAAGTAGTATAGTGGGTTTTACAAAACCACCTCATGTACAGTTCCGTTAGCTTATGTTATTAATATCACCTTGGTTACTGGGTTGACGGAACTTATTCCTGACATAATATTTTTAGCTTTTTCCTTATTAGCCTAAAGTTTCCCAATCCAGTTTTACGAGGAGAGGAAGTATCTCTCTTCTGGACATTAATTAAACTCAGTTCACATAACACAACACAATCACTTTAGCCAATGACTGGAACCTAACCTGATTCTGCCACCTTACTTTATACTGAGTAGGAACTTACTCCTTAAATAGTAATCTACTGCTGTCTACAGATGCTTACAAGTATCTATTATGAAATTTATGATTTAAAATGATTTCTTTCAGTAACATCTATCAATCAAAAAGTCTAAGCCCATTATGCTACACGTTGCAGAAATTTGTAGAAAATTATCCATTTCTCCAAAGAGCTTTGAGTCTTAAAGAAAGTGACCATTCAGAAGGTTAACAGCTCTTATCACTTTGTACCTTTCAGACATCAGTCTTACAAAGGACAGATCCTGCCCACTGAAAAATCCCCTTGAAATCAGCTGAAATCACTGTGTCAAGAAGACAAAGTATATCTGGCCCCAGGTTTAAATAAGCAAAAGTTCACAAATAACCTTTAATTCACAGCCCTAATCTGTTCTTCAGATCTCGCTGACAGACTTAAAAGCAGAGTCTGATTTTCAGCAAAGACTGAATTCTCTGTTTCTAGCTAGTTTTAGAACTGTATCGGTCCTCATTCCTATACTTTGTAATCACTTACAAAAATATGGTTATTTTATTTGTGTCTTTTTCAGTAGCAAGCCTTTTTGTAACCGGAGCCCAAAGGAATAAAGGGAGCTGTTGACTGTATTTGGAAAATAATGTAGTTAGCGTGCATAATGACTATGGGATGTGCGACTCAGGAGCAGGCAGTTGGAGCGGAGTGTGTTGGGATGATCAAGAAGGATGGGTGAAAACAGAGGCATTCAGAAGCAGGAAAGTTGGGCTGGAAATGGGAATAACAGCTAGCACAGGAAAACCAGTAAGGAGGTTTAATCATAGGCTTCAAAGGAAGATATTGTAGTCGAGGCTGAGTGAACTTGCAAGCAAATCAGAGGACTTTTCCCTCCCATGACCTTCTTACTTGAACTTTTGAAGGAATAAGTAGTTTAGAAGCACAAATGTTTGTGGTGAAAGCATGAGGAGGGAGCAGGACTAAAACCAGGTCCCCTCACAGCCCTGTCCTTGTAGGTCTATCCGTTCCAATGAGAGTGCTAGATCTGATTCAGCACTCTGCTTTGCACTGATACGAACAAAATCAGAGCATGCTCTACCAGGTGACACTGAATTCACAAAGACTTCGAATGTTAAAGCTTTTAATGAGTGCCCCGGCATAGTGCGCTAAGAAGCACCAAGAAGAAACAATAGTTCTGTGTCACCTGCACATGTCCAGTAACTTCAGAAGGCTTTGGACCAAACCGTTGGGAGGAGCCACTGTTTATCCTTACTGTCATCAACTAGCCAAGAAGTCAGGGTATTTGCACTTCTCCCTTTTACTTCCACATCAAATGTTTTGCTCAAGACTGATTCCTGGAAGGACCCAGCACTTGAGGAAATTACCATCTGAATGGCTCACTAGAGTCCCAGTTTGAAGAATGCTTAGCTATAGTCAAAAGGTCGCACATTCATAGTTACCCTCACTGGGGTAAATTTCCATCCACAATATTATTCCCACACATCTTTGTCATGGTTTCTATAGATTGGGAGTCAGCTGCTCAAAAATAAAAAATCCATTAAATTATTCTCCTACCCTGTAATGCCTTCTGGCTAAGTAAGCACAAGCTGGAAAAGTCAAGCTACATTTTCATCCTGAGCTCAATTTGATTTTGAGCACTCACCACTAATGAAATATCTAAAAGTGATTTATTGGAACATACCAGCCATATTTAAGCATCACCCAAAACAATTACATTTAATTATAATTAAGGTCAAAGAAACACAACAAACTAATGCGACACTTCAGATATCAGCCTGGAATAGGTGTTATGTTGGTTGATTATCAATTAGGTACAGTAAACACAAATGTGTTCAGCAGCCAATTCTCAGTGAAACCAGTTCAGGCAAGCAACCAAGAGCTGTGCCTGAAAATTTTCTCACTTTCTCTGGATTCAAAATCATCCTGCACACTGTGCTGTTCTTTCTATCCTTAACCTACTTCAGTGATTTATTCTTTTTCCTTGAGGAAAAAGTATTCTGCCAGAAGCTCTCACTGGAGAGCCAGCAAAATGCAGAATTATGGGGGAAGGGCTTTAGGTTTTATTGTGTTGTTTGATCTCTTCACCTTGAAAGCACAAAAATTCTTCCCATCACAAGCCTTAGGCTAATCGGACTGTGAGAGGTATTTGAGCATCTTCTACATGGCTGCATACCAGCAACCTTGGAAAAAGGGTTTACTGTGAAATGGTTACTTGCTTAGCCCTTTCTATAGCAAAGATTACACAACTGTGATTTTCTCTGTGTTTGTTTTCAGCATAAGCCATTGCTTATAAAGGTATCTTTTAAAACTGGGCACTTTTGTGCTGTATATTTATTTAACAAGACAAATACCTTAAGGCTTGGTGGCAGTTTTCTCCTAAATTCCTTGATGATCAGAAGGAAAGGTTACTGTATGAATAAAACACTGCTGAGTGTCCCCTGACAATGGGGCTCAGTCATGTCCAAAATTCTTTCAAGTCCCTCACATCTGAAGTCAAGATGGTGATCTGCCAGTGGTGTAAATGGATGCAGGGTCTGGCCTTCAGTCTCCCTGGGCGTTTCGTTTCCCACAGCTCTAAACAAAGGAACAAACAGAAGCTCTACCAAATATATCTTCTGTTTCCCACTTGTAAAAATAACTGTGGAAATAATACAGAAACAAGTTCTCCTGCAGCCCCTGCCTGTCAGGCAGGGTAAGTAAGCACATCCACATCAGCCAGTGGAGCACACTGTGGAGACCCTCAAGCTCACAATAGGTTGTTTGGGTGCATCCACATACTACAGCGTGTGCACTATGTAGAAATACTAGTTGATATGCCAAGACCATTGCTGTACTCAGCTGAAACCTGCCCCCCAGCTCATTGATTCCCACCATAACTTCCAGCCCAGGTGCAACAGTGTTCATTCAGCACAAGCATGAGTGATGCTGTTCTGGGGATCTCTGTGCAGCCAACAGATGCCCGCACAGCCCCAGCACAGTGGATTTCTGATCTCCACTGTGGCCTCCTGGTGATGCCTCAGTCTAAATAGCAATGTGGGAATTTCTGCTCTGAAGCCTCAGACATTTAGGGACACTGAGAGGCTTGCAGACAAATGGGAAACTGAAGGTTAGTGGCAGAGCACAGGGGAAAGGATGACATCCCTTTTGTACATTCATTGGAACAACACGTCTTTGGGGACATGCCAGACCCAATCTGAATACAAATCAGGAAGTATTAGCATAGCAGCTGGGGCTACAGGGAGACAAGTTAAACTGCAACATGGTCACTGCCGAGGCTGCTGGAAACCAAGCACAGTGACTGTGTGGAGGGAAGTCACCAGTAAAGCAGTAAAAGGAAAGGAAAAAGAGAAAATCACCCTTACTGGGGAGGAACTAGAGCAATGTTTTTGAACTGGTGAGTTTTTAGGTCTTCCTGTAAGAAAAAAGATACTAAAGGACCTAAGTAGGTTTCACGAAAGCAGCAGTTCTTACTTACCAGCAGCAAAATGATCAGAAAGGCTTTGTCTTGAACACCTTCCTGATGTAGTCCTTGCTAATCCTGATCAAGGCAAAACATCAGGATGGAATAAAACCTGATCCAACGATAAAATTACTCCAGCTTTCTGCTAGGACAGACTTATGCTCTTCTGTTTTCTTCTAAAGGTGGAAGAAAACTGACCATCTCTGCAGGCAGATCCAGACTGGACTTTGGTCCTTCAGGCTATTTTGTGTGCTGCCATGTAGCTCTCAAAGTGTCAAAGATGGCAATGACTAAAAGATGATACAAGAACACATTAGGCTGAATCTGATGGGACTGGACTAGGGATCTCTCCGTTCAGCAGGCCTGCCTGAATCACTCCTCCAAACTATCAGCCGCAATGTTTCAAAAAACCCTTGTGGCACTCAAATGTTCAAGAAAAAAGGACGACAGATTGGAGAATCTGGAAGAGATCTCCAGAGATCACCTGGCCCAATCCTGCTCAAAGCAGAGCCAGTTTTAAAGTTACACTGAGTTTTGCAGGTCTGTGTCCAGCTGAGTCTTGACCACCTCTGAGGATGGAGGCTCCACAGCCTCTCTGGACTTCGTTCCAGTTTCTGACCTCCCTCACTATTAAGTATGTTTTCCTTATATCTAGTCATGTTTCCTGTGTTGCATTTGTGTTTGTTGCCTCTCATCACTCAACACATCTCATTAAAAATTTGCATAAAGCTGCTAGGTCCCCTCAAAGCCAAATCTATTCCAGGCTGACCAAGCCCAGCTCCCCCAGCCTCTCCTTACTGGCAAGTCCTCCAGTCCCACTATCTTGGGAACTTCCCCTGAACTCCCTCCAGCTCACCAATGTCTTTCCTGCACTGCAGACCTGAGACAGGGCACAGATGCAATCTCAAAAATGCCAAAGAGAGGGGAGGAATCATTTGCCTCGACTTCCTAGTGCTAGGGCTTGTCACTTGGGGAAGAGGGCTGTGACTGAGTTTTACTAACACTCGAAGACAGCGGGTAAGTTGAATGCAGAACAGTTGTTTATAAAATCTGGCAATGCAAGAGGCATTTGCTGAAACTAGTTTAAAAAGCATTAGTTAAAACAGTCAAAAAAAAGTATATCTACACACAGCAGGTAGTGAATTTGTAAAATTTACTGCCATAGGAGACTGAGGAGACAGCATCAGCAGGCTTACAAAGAGATCAGACAAATTCATGAACAGAAGCTAAAAGTGCTGGGCAGAGAGGTATATACTGCTGCTATTCCAGCTGCAATACTTGCAGATGCTGGGAAGCACAAAGAAACCAGTGAAAACGCTCGGGCTTGCACGTTGCTGCTGAACAGCCATCTCCTCTGGTCACTGTTGGAGGCAGATGGACCTCTGGTCACTTGTTCTCTTGTTCAGCTGAGCCCTGTGGGAAGCTACTGAGCTGATATTTATTAAATAAAAGAGACACGGGGACAGTAACTGAGTTATTCTACATGAAAAGATCGATCTTGCCATGCTGAGAATCATCAGAAGTTAGAACAAACTATATCCAAAATTGTTGTCCTGTAGAAGTTAGACCACAAAGCCGTAAGGTCCAGTTCAGGCGAGGATTTACTGCTAGTGATTTCCACGGGCTGCAGGGGTCTGAGAGCCCTGAAGAAGGTGGTCCTAGTGACAGGGATGGTAAATCAAGTTTATCTCATTGTCCACCATCTCCAAAAGAATAAATAGAAATCATCAACATAAGAACTGTAAATTAACCAAAACATCTCAAAATATTAAGCCATGAGAAGCACATTTAAATGTGCAGACCTGAGGGAGTTTAACACAGAAAATTTTGATAAGATATTTCTCACTTAGGTATACTTTCATTTTATTTTCTGTTGTCAAATCATTCCAAAACATTTTTTATCAGAATCATTAAAATGTGAGTCATGCTATTTATGAATTGTATGTTTGCAATCCTATCCGTGGGTTTAAAAAAGGTAAAATTAAAATTGTCTCTCAAAAAAACCTCAAAAATGTCTCCTGTTACTCTTAAAAAAAAATATTGTATTTTTTTTCATTTTTTTTGCTGCTGTTAAAGTAATTGCTTGTTCTTTGAATAGGTAGTCAAGTGTGTTTACCCCTCATTTGCAAGCTTTGGACATTTTAGGACTTAGGCTATACACATAAAAGCAGGGGGAACTGAAATAGTAAAAAAGTCCACAAGAGAGTGAAGAATCTGAAATTTTCTCTTCACTAATTATTCCTATAGAAAGAAACACGGGGAACTTTTTTAGATAGGTTCAAACAAGTTGTTTTCAGTAAGTAAAATCTGAGAATGTTCTGGAAGAGTAAGTCTTCATCTAACAGCAATCCACTGCTCCACTTCCATGATGTACAGCTCTGTTGAAGAGCTTTTTATAAAGGAGAATGTCAAAATACGTCACGTAGAAGAAACACAAACCTTCAACACAGCATCAGGCTGGAAGAAAGTAAGCTGAAGTTTCTCTCTGAGAGAGCTGCTAGATAAGGAATTATAAAAATGTAAATTTTCTGATTCCCCTTCCCTTCCCTGTTAAGGTAGTGAACGCATTTCTATGTTGTTATAAAGTAACTTATGGAAGCAAAGTTATGATTTGTCTAGGTCTGGTATAACCTGGAAGTTTGCCAATCATAACACTGGAAGAATTTCCTGGTGTAAGAGCTACAGGTGAAACTCTGCTTTCTGACATAGCTTAAACCTGTCTCTAAACATGAGCAAAAACATGTTATTTTGCTAGTTCCAATATATCTGGGAAACCGTTTTGCGTTCCTTAAAGAAGAAAAACCAAAAACCACCCACAAAAAAATAAAGGAAGAACCAACAAATCAAAAATACCAGATCCTGAACAAGGTTGTTATGTTCAGAAGAATATTAAATACAACCGTATCTAAGTTTCATTCATCCCCTTCCAGGCACTATGATGAAAGTAAAGACGGTCATAGCAATTATGTTAACAAGTACTAAGAAATTACTGCTTATGTTGTAGGAAGTGACCACTGTTCTGCATTTCAGCTCACCCAGACAGTAAAAAGGCTGGCTGAAACCACTATTTAGATTCTAATGTGTGCTGACCGCTGCATAAGTGGTTTAAATCCCCTCATTCAGCTAAAGCCAGCTGAGAGCAGGCACCTGAGCAGTTACTGTGAATCCGCTTGAGGAATACTAAATTGCTTGCAACTGTATAAATATAAGTAAAAAAATGGACTGAGAGTTAAAAAGAAGGTGGAATTACAACCTATGAGGATGAAAGAAATGAGAAATCACCACAAAGTCGCAGTTCTCCAGGGCAGATGGGATGGCCTGTGAAAGCTTCAATTCTGACAGTGCTTTGTGACCATCAATTACATGCTGTTGTACAGAGATCTTAGTACTGTCTTATCTATTGACTAAACACCCTTCTCCAAAGAAAATGAGCCATCAGTTTGAGAAATTTTCCGAGTTATAGCTGTGTCAGCCTGCTTAAACTGACCTTTAGAGGATTCACATGAGAATAAAGGACATCTTACTATTCAGCATGCATTTTTGTAAGGCTAAACCAAGAACTGCCGATCTTAGACAAAGCACAAGATTTCCTCCCCAGAGAATCTCTGAGGACTGGCAATTAATCATACTCTTGAGTAGTTTATCAACTCACATCAGGAAACACTTTGGAGAAAATTGATCCCTGAGGCAACTTCATTTTTGTACAATAGGGTAAAATTTGGCCCATTTCAGTATGTTTCTACCAGCCAATGTAGGGTATGCATGCAGGGGTGGAGAGAGTAATTTGGTAAAGGGAAGGAAAACTGAGTTGCTTTTTTTATGTAGAGAATGAATTTGTGTACATAGGCCAAATAGTCTTAAAATGTGGTTTGTTATAACAATGTTTGTAATACCAAAGCAACATTAGTATGCCTTTTATTCTGTAATTTCAAAGTAATTTTCAAAGCTTAATGTGCCAATTCATAATATCCGCATGGGGAAATGAGGAGATTAAGACGCAGACTCCTGAATCCGACCAGAAGACCCTTTATTAGTCTAAAGCCCACACTTAAATATCCTCGTTCTCTGTTCATGCGCAACATACTAAAATATCCTTGGTTAATCAATACTGTTCACACACCTCTTGGCTACAAATAATTGGTTAATTACTAAGCTGCAAACACACTGAACTTCTTGCATTTTTTTTTCTCTCTTCTTATCTCTGTGAGTTTCATGTTCTCAGCCAGCCACCGAGACGTGGCATTGTGCACCCGCTCCGGCCTTGCTTCATATCCCGTTTTTCTTCCAGGCGTTCATCCAACCCTATCTTACTTTCTTTCTTCTTTAGCCTTCAAGGTCCTTCACAGGCATCGTGGCCTCCAGCACTTGCCATAAAGCTCTCTACAGAGAAAATTAATACCATGTATTCCCAGTTTGCATAAAGGCAAAGTTGAAGCATGGAGCAGTTCACGAACATGCTTCACATTCTTGGGAGGAGAATTCAGGGTTCCAGATTCCCACTACAGTGCTTGAATAAAACATTGGTAGGAGGTAAAGAGGGAAAAAAAAAAAAAAAAAAAGAGGCCAGATCCAGCAGGGATTACAACTCCTGTACCTGGAGAGTTGTAAAAAATAGTTCTTCATGCAAAGTGACCTCCTGAAAAACTGCATTTGGCTCACTGAAGATATAAGTACATCATTCAGCCCATGTGATTTTGCTTATCTGTCTGAATAAAAAAACTCTTTGGACTGATTTTGACTAATGGCACTAAGCCATTGGAATGATGACAAGAGCATCATTGTATGCTGAAGTGATCAGGGAACATTCAAACTTTGCATCCTGAATAGCACCAACTTGATTTTTATTTCAGAGTGAAGGGATGGCAAATGTGAAGGGTAAGGCTTCCCAATGGGCTATGTTTCCAGCTCTAATTTCTTCTGACACATGTTATACTAAAATAAGCAAGTTGGTTTTTTTTTTTCTAGGTACTTGTGATTTTCAGACCCTTACACTGAAAGGGGGTTAAATGACACTTGACACTATTAATTTTCTAATTTGCCCTAAAACTAGGCAAGAAGGAAAAAAATGGCATTGTGCAGGACTGGAAGAGCAAAAGGGGTAATAACAGCATTGTCTCAGTATCTATACTTAAAAGTATATACATTAGCCTTCTTTCGATGGACAGAGTAATTCACCGTATGTTATTACTGTAACGAGCAGTAATGAATAATGATAAGACTATGGGAGCCTTCTCTCTGCACAGTACCATTACAGGCATGGGTGGACAAACAGGGTTTGATTGAGAGTCACTAGTAAATTAGGGTTGAGTTTTTTCCTATGCCATCAAAAATAGCTTCTGAGTCTATTTTTATCCTCACCCCATCATTTTGCAGTTTCTATCTTCCATTCTTACTATCTTACTGGTTTTGAAATCCAGAAGATTGCTAACGGCTTGTGTGTCTGGGGTGTGTTGGCCCCAGCTGGAGGCCAGGCGCCCAGAGATTGCTCACCAGTTGCTGCCACCAGCAAAACAGGAAATTTGCTTAATTTATTACCAATCAAATCAGACTGAGATAATGAGAAATAAAACCAAATTTTAAAACCCCTCCCCACCACCCATTCCTTCCTCCTGGGTTTAGCTAATTCCCAGTTTCTCAACCTCCTCCGGCCAAAAGGTGCAGGGGGACAGAAAACGGGGGCTGCGGAGGGCGCACCCCGGGCTGTCCCGGCCGCTGCTGCCCCGCCGGGGGAGGGTCCTCACCCCCTGCCCGGCCCCAGCGCGGGGCCCCCCGCGGGGCGCAGCCCCTCAGGCCCAGCCGGCTCCAGCCCCCCCGGGGGCACCGGCCCTGCCCGCAGCCCGGCCCCGGCCCGGGCTCCTCCCCGCGGGGCCACGGGCCCTGCCCGGAGCCGGCTCCAGCGCGGCCCCCGCGGGTCACAGCCCCCCGCGGGCACCCCCTGCCCCGGGCTGCGGGGGGGAGCTGCTCCCCCGCGGGCTCCGTGGGCTGAGGGGCACAGCCTGCCCCGCCGGGGGCTGCCCTGCCCTGCCCGGCCCTGCCCTTCCCCGCGGGCTGCCGGGGAGCCTCTGCTGCGGCGCCCGGAGCCCCCCCGGCCTCCTCCGGCCCGGCCCGGCCCGGCCCTGCCCCGGGGGGCTGCGGGGCTGCTGCTCGCCCCTCCCGGCCCCCCTCGCTGCCGCCGCTGTTCCCCCCCGCGGGGGTTTTTCCCCTTCTCAGCCCCTTCTCCCCGCGGCGCTGCCCCCGCGGCTGCGGGGCTCGGCCTCGGCCAGCGGCGGGCCCGGCCTGGAGCCGGGGGGCAGCGGCTCTGCCGGCCGGGGGGAGCTGCCCGCAGCGGCGCGCATGAGGCTGGGAGAAGGGCCACCCCTCTAGCACCCCGGCTCCCAAAGCTTTGCCATGCAAACCCAATACAGTGGCAGAAACTGTTTCAAGGATCTTCAAATTTACCAGTGGAAGATGGAAAAGAATGCACAAGATTTTGCCTGACTTCATGCTTCAATTTTGCCAGTGACCTATATACTAATATGAAAACTTATGCCTTTAGTAAAGGAAAGAATGTTCTGGAAAACTTTATGCCAATTAAAAATCCATCACGGAAGGTGCAGCTTGCTTTCAGCTGCAGATTTGAGGTGACTCAATATTTTCTGAAATCAGCTTTGGGGAGAGGGTTATCTGGGTATTCTCCTCCTGGTAGATGAGAGGTTGGATCACAGGACAAAAGTCAAAGTGAGCATGAGAGGTTGGCTGCTACATACAGGGTGATGAACCGAGAGGAAAGCACAGAAGCCTCTCTGCTTCCTGGAAATGTAACATGAGAGAGATGCTTGGCCTTGTGTGATGAGTTGGCCACCTTGTCCAGAGGTATCCAAATGCACAGACACCCATGAAGCAAGAGGGGATACGCATACCTTTCAGCCAGTGAGAGGCTACTACCCCATTAACATCTGCTGTCCTAAAGAAACAGATTGATGACGCATCAGCAGGAAAAAAATGGAATAAACTGGTCCCCACAAAGCACCAGAGCCCTGAGGTGAAACTACCTCCTGTGTCTGAATCCAGACTGAACCAAAGCTGTCCATACATGCAGCATACAGTATAGGTGTGCCTTTAAATGACCACTTTTGCCTGCCTTGCTACTAGGACAAGGCATTAATGTTCTCCTCTTGACATGAATCAGGAGCATCATGCAAAACACAGCCCAGAAAGTCAGAGGTGCACTGAGTTTGTCAGACATTTAGTAAACTTAGCTGAGGAAAAACTGACCGAAGACTTAAGAACAAGGAAAAGTGTAAAAAGCCCTCCAAAACTCAGAAAATCTACTAGTGCACTGATGCTGTTCAAGCACAGTTCAGCATGTATCTTTCAGCTTTAGGTCTGCTTTGAATGAGGAAGTTTGAGGCTGTGATAGTTTCTACTTCTAATGATACATTCAGTTAAATACAAAGGTTTCATCAGCAGAATCACATCTCTGAACATGATGAGTCAGCTGAAAATTGCAATTCAACCTCTACTGCTATTTCAGAGGTAATTCAAACACAGTCTGATGATTCTTAAGAAAAAGACATTGATGAGCTGATTATTAGATTTCTTGGGATATCTGTGCATTCAAAAGAGTTAGACTTTCTGGAAAATTTAGGGCACAATTCATCTAACCAGGGGGTTGGACTAGATGGTCTTTGAAGGTCCCTTCCAAGTCAAACCATTTTGTGATTCTGTGAAATGCAGAAGTCAGTAATGCACTTCTAACCTAGTGTCATGGTTTAACCTCAGCTGGTAACTGAGCCCTAAGCAGCTGCTTGCTTATGAAACAGAACAAGGTCTTAAAAAAAAAGATTAGTCAGGATGAGTTTGGTACAATGCTCTCGGTGAAGCTCTGTTTAGAAAGGAATGTACTCCAAATAATTAGAAAAGATAAGGTGGGCACCTGAAGGAGATAAGGAGACCATCAAGTCAGGAAATCATTGAATAAAGAAAATTGAAAGGTCTACTCCACCTAGATCCCACCTATTGTGAATGGAATGATTAGGTATCAAAATCAAATGAGTATGTATGTAAAGATGTTGTGTAACCTTGCACGAAAACCTGACTTTTCACTGAAAACTTTGGAGCTAGTTTGTCCAGTGTGAATCGGCTAGCTCCCCAACATTGCACGAAATAAATACCTTTGCTGCTTAAAGACAAAATTTGTCTCTGAGCAGTTACTCTGTGACGTTTTGGCATCATTTACTCCCCCAGCAGTGTGATGGGGGAGAGGATCAGAAGGGTAAAAGTGAGAAAATTCATGGGTTGAGAAAAAGACAGTTTCATAGGTAAAGCAAAAGCTGCACACACAAGCAAAGCAAAACAAGGGATTCGTTAACCACCTCCCATCAGTAGGAAGGTGTTCAGCCATCCCTAGGAAAGCAGGGCTTCATCAGGCATGATTACTTGGGAAGAAAAACTTATCACTCCATACTGCTCACCCACCCATCACCCTTCCTTCCTCCTTCCCTCAGCTTCATATACTGAGCATAACGACATATGGTATGGAATATCGCTTTGGTCAGTCAGGGTCAGCTGTCCCAGCTCCGTCCCATCCCAACTTCTTGTGCACCCCCAGCCCACTCTCTGGTGGGACAGTGTGAGGAGCAGCAAAGGCCTTGGCTATGTGTAAGCGCTGCGCAGCGGTTATGAAAACACCCCTGTATTATCAACACTGTTAACAGCACAAATCCAAACTGTAACCCCATACTAAGTACTAGGAAGAAAATTAACTCTACCCCAGCCAAAACCAGCACACCTAGTCATCTAGATTTCCTTTATAGTCAGAAAAGAGAAATAAGCCCCTTTTAAGTCACTACCACATCACCTGAAACAGATAAAACAGTGCCATTTTTTTCTGAAATGTCTCCATTGTGACTAAAATTAAACAGCATCATTCTTGTCCTTTCTCAACAAATATCTAAAAGAAGTGAGTGTTAATTGAGCTTTTGATGTTCTTCAGCCACTGAAGTTGAGGATCGCCAGCCACTGTGTGCTGAAACACTGTCCCTTGCCTAAACTGTGGCTGTCCATAGCTGGTCTCTCCCAACATCACACCTCTGACATGGACCACTCTCAGGTTCAGAGAGACCATTTCCACAGCAGAACAGTAAAGTTTGTTGGTCCCACAAAATGCACCATCTTGAGCACCATCTACAGGTGCATCATTTACTAATTAATGATTAGTTTGAACACCAGAACTGATAACTAGCCTAAGGATATTGAGGACCACATTTTTATGCCAAGGGGCTGTAGAATCCCTAGAAAGCTTTTCCCAATACCTATCACAATCTATTGCTCCCTACAAACTGGGGCAACTCTGGGACAGGAGCGAGGAAAAGGTTGCAGCCTTCGTATCTAATTGCACATAGAGACTAGGTATTAAACCACCAGAAGTTTTTCCAAATCCCCTCAAGTTAAAAAAAAAAATATCAGTGGGGATTGCAGTACCATATAAAAACACTGTGCAGAATAGCGGGGGCTACCAGTCATTACTTATTGAGATCAGAGACTGGGCAAACCTTGTGTCTCAGGCACCGAATAGTCTGTCAAGCACAAATGGGGCTTATTCTTTTGAGTTAACTTTATCAAAATATAAGAAACATTTCCTTTTTCCTCTCATTTTCCTATCTTCTCTTGATCTTCTTATCACCTTGAGCACATCACCCTAAAGCTATTCAGTTTTATCTAAGACAGCTTGGTTTCTACATGGAATTAGGATGATCACTGAATTTACTTGGTAAGCATTATATTTTTCAAAATGTCATTTCCTTTTTTTCAGGGGTAAGGAGAAGGGAAATAATGGTGTCTTTTTTATGTCTTTCTTGTATTCTCTAGATAAGCATATTCTTTCTTTTTATAACATCTGCTTACATGATTTCTACATGTTTTTGCATATAATACAATATTGTAATAGAGGTCCTTAACTTGCTTGATTAAAATAAATGAGGATGGACATGCTCCTTGAAAACTTCTGGAATAATTGAAAAAGGGTTGTTTAGAATAGGCTTAACATTTGAAACTCCTTCATATTACTGTGCAACAGTCAACTGATTATTTCTGAGTGATGTATGCTATGCTGTTAGTCTAATTGCTAGCAGTGGCATTGCTCAGCCATAAAGAAGTTCACTGCATCAACAAAATTTAATTGGGGCATCTCAATATACTGGCATTTTCTTGCAGAGCTAGTTAAAATGAATACAGAAACTGCTATGCACAAGGATTGAAGTATACATTCCTCACTTCAATCAGAGAAATTCACAGGAAAACTCATTTTACAACAGCATGCTGTGATTCTGCTTCCTGCTTTTTACTCTAGCAATCATTAGATGGGGAAAAAAAAAAGAAAAAAAAGAGAAAGTCTCATTTACTTTATCACATGACACTTTGGGACTATTTAACTGACTGGGCTATTGGTTTTACTCTCATGCAAAAACTTTAGACAAGATAAGAAAGAAACAGCAAACAAAAAGGGGAAAAATATATTAAAAATTGGATTGGTATAGCCATTTTATCCAAATTTAATTTCATTAGGTACCAGAATTAATCAGCCTAGCATTGTTGATGACATCTGTATCAGCATGCTATTGATTTCCTGACGTACAGAAGTGCTTTAAACAAAAATTACAAAAAAAAAAGAGAATAATTTGATATTAAAGTATAAAACTCCAGCAATACAAAGCACTAAAACTGTTCTATTTTTATTACTCACATTCTCCCTGGAAGGCAGATCCATTAAGATAAGGGAGAAGCCTAAAATATTCACTGACATTGAAGTGACCAACAGACAAAAAAGTAAATAGCAATGTTAAAAAATGAGAAAATTTAATTCTCTCTCTGAGTAAGTGGGAGAAAATAAGTGCACCACAGTTTAAATGGGTAATATGGCATGTTTCAGCAGTGGTGTATGAAAACATTTGTTTAAATTCTGAACTTTATTTTCTCTCATTAAGTTGATTCATTGAGTAGGTAACAAGGGAATAACTGGCAAGTGCTTACTGCTGTGCAAACTTCCACACTGTATACATTGATCATTCAAAACTTTGAAGAAAACATGCCCACCCAGCCTTACCTTTCAGAGATCATCTCTCTTTCCCCCCACTGTCACACTAAAATTATTTTTTTTTGCCATCACAGTTAAGGAAAACCACTGCTTCCAACCAGAAATATTTCAATAGACATTTCTACAAATAAAGCAAGAGAGATCATAGAATCATGGAATGGTTTGGGTTAGAAGGAGCCTTTAAAGATCATCTAGTTCCAGCCTCCCTGCCACTAGACCAGGTTGCTCAAAGCCCCATCCAGCCTGGCCTTGAACACTCTCAGGATGGGCCATCCACAACTTCTCTGGCCGAACTGTGCCAGTGTCTCAGTACCTTCATCATAGAAAATTTCTTCCTTATAACCAACCTAAATCTACCGTCTTTTAAATTAAAACCATTGCCCCTTGTCCTGTCACTATAGGGTCTGGTAAAATGTTTGACCTCATCTCTCTTATAAGCCCCCTTTAAGTATTGAAAAGCTGCAATATGGTGTCCCCAGAGCCTTCTCTTCCCCATATTAAACAGCTCCAACTGTCTCAGCCTTTCCTCATAGGAGAGGTGCTCCAGCCCTCTGATAATTTTTGTGGCTCTCCTCTGGACCCATTCCAACAGGTCCATGTCTTTCTTGTAATGGGGACTCCAGAGCTGGACACAGTACTCTAGGTGGGGTCCCATGAAAGCCACATAGAGGGGGAGAATCAGCCCCCTCAACCTGCTGGCCACACTGCTTTTGATACAACCCAGAATATGGTTGGCTTTCTAGGCTGCAAGCACACATTGTCAGCTCATGTCCAATTTTTCATCCATCAGTATCCTCAAGCCCTTCTTTCCAGGGCTGTTCGACATCCATTCATCACCCAGCCAGTACTGATACTGGGGATTGCACCAACCCACGTGCAAGGTCCTGCATCTGAGTCAACACATGCACCAGTATCAGTACAGACTGGGTGATGAATGGATTGAGAGCAGATCCTTGAAGAGACAGACGCACATATCATTGGACACAACAGAAATACTGTCCTGGGCTTCAAGACTTCCAAGACTTAAAAAGAACTTCCTCATCTAAAACCTTTCCCAAGTGTAGTGCAAATCAGTCCCTAAATCTGTTAATATTACTATTTCTCAGATGGACTTATTTCAGAAATGGATACCTTGCACTGATTAATCAAAAACAGAGGTGATGTCTTTCCATTTGAGTGGGATGTGTTGAGGGTCAGGGGACTATTGATTGTTCTGATTAATACACTGCACTTACACAGCTGGGAAACAGCAACTCAAAATGAAAGGGCCCTATTCTGACCTGCTTTCATGGGCACAATTCCCCACTGAAATCAGTGTCTCAGAGAAAAAAGAGCATCAATGATCCCAGGCATTAGTGAAGGTCAGAGTGCATGACATACAGGGCAAATCATTGGCCATTGTAAATCATGGCCACTCTCTTAACTCAGTAGATCTATTGCACTTCAGTCAGGGATTTGACCCTGAGAGCAATCTGTATTTTTCCTTCATATCTATTGTTTCCTTATATGGTTTTGCGTGTTCTTTTGTTTTACAATCACTGCTATTCAAAATGGTTTACAGTCAGTGTTCTGTTAATGTCTAATATTCACAAATACTCTGAGAACAAAGGTTTGATATTTTCTATGCCTTTAAACTTTTTATGCTGTGCAGGTATATATTTCCTACTTTCACTGCTCAATGGATATCTCTGATCTAGAAAGATATTAGGAACCTAAAAGAAGTGTAAGTACTATAATTGCATATTGAAATATGGAGTATACTCAGCATCCTGTAGATATGCACTTCTTTCATTTCTTCCTCTTGGATTTTTTTTTTTATATTTACTTTCCTTTTTTTTTTTTAATTTCATACGCATTATGTCATAAGAAATTTGCTATTTACCTGAATTCTGCTATCCAAAATGCAGCAAGTTCTCTACAAAAAATCATACATTTTTCTCTTTGACATCTGTGACGAAATGTATTCTTTAATATTTCTCCAAGGAGGAAAATATAGCTTTTAAATATACTTAAGTAAATTTAATAAATAAATAAATAAATAAACAAATGAACTTACAAAAACACCCTAGGACTGAACTTAAAATATAAGTGCAAGGAAAAAAGAAATTCTGTTTCATATGTTCATCCTAGATTTGCAGAATCAGAATATTGGGACAGTTCAGAAAAACTAGATTGCTAATTGAGCTGACTTCTGATAATTAGAGATTCACTTCTGGAGTGAGATGGCTTTTTAAGCGATTCTGTCCAGTGCTGTCTTTTAACATGAGGAATGCAGGAAGCCTCCATTAGATATTTCACAGGAACAAAACCAAATTCTGTCACTGCAATTTCCAGAGGGTTCTAAAAAGCTTGATTATTTGTCTCACACTGAAAGACAGCCTATGCTCACAAGTAATGCTTATAGTTGCCTTTGGAAATCCCAACAAAAACTTCCCTAGCTTCATTATCCATCACCTCTGTGTAAGGAATAGGCTAGAGAATGAAATACAAATAGATGTGGATGGATGAGAGTCTAATTTAATAACTTCTCAATATAACTGCCCACTGTCTGATGCATTGCTGCATAATGTGCTATTGATTTGGGGAAGAAAGTTTATATGATAGCTGGGAGAAAATGCCTGGCTCTCTTCCTCACAAGGTTTACTGTTTTTGATAATGAGTAAATAAATTTTATGCATGCAAAGCTAGCAAGGCTTTTTCTAACTGTCTTAATTTTGTCAGCTCCAAGGACAAGACCCCTTATAACTTCATGGACACTGCACATAAAAAATCTGCATGTACTTCAGTCAGCTAATGAAGGCTCCCACAAAGTGCAAGTAACTCCAGCAAACAGGAGAGGCTGACAGAGGATCCTTTCCTATACTTACTTTCTTTTATGGTACAAATTCTCTGATTTTCTTTAACCAGCATAGAGGTTTTGGGCCTTCCCTTTGAGTCAATATTAAATACCATTTTAAACAGGACACTAATTTGCTGGCTAGGCCAGGTAGCAGGTACTTCTGGCCTAGGTATTCCTTAAAGGAAAATGCACTCTGTCCCTTTTAGCTGGTGTTTGTGACTGGCATCTTTCATGAGTTCAGCCTTCCAAGGGCCGCCAGGACCAAAAAAATCTCCTTTATGACAGTGAGGGGTAACTCATATTTAGAGAGTCATTACATCTGCCAAAACCTTTCATCTTCATCTTCATCATCTTATTTGAGGTTCCTTTCTGTCTACACTGAAGATCATCCTGGGTAACTTCCTGAGCCATAACATAGCTGAATACGGCATTGCTTCCATCTCTCTGGGTAATTCTGCAGTAAGCTGGCTGATGAAAAAGCTCCTAATTCACTGTTTTCCTTAAGAAAGATTCCCCTTGGACAGGCTCTTCACGTGGAAGACTTTACCATTCTTTCTTCTCTTACCCTTAAATTGCTGCCACCTCTTACTTAGCTGATCTTCTTGTCCACCTAAGTAACATGGTTTTAGCTCCTTGGATTTGAAAGCTACTAAGCTAATGATTTTGTCTGCCACTAGATATTTTGAAGCGTATGTCACTGCATTAGCAGATTTCCATCACTTGTTCCTGCATACTTTAACTGGATTAGGATAGGTGGGAAGTGGAAAGTGAGCTGAGATTTATCCACCATCCCCATGACATTCCAGACACCCACACTGAGCAGTACAACTATATCCTGAAAGGCACAGCTCTAAACAGTTGTGTTAAAGTTATACCCGCAGTCATTAGGGAAGTGTGCCTGCTGCTGGGAAAAGGCAAAGGTGCTTCAGCTCTTACACAATGCTTTTCTTTGGAACACAACTTTTATATGCATATATGTCTAAATAGGTATGGATATAGATAGATGCAGATGTAGATAGATAGATGTATGTATATGTTTAAGAATGAGAATAGGCTGAGCCCCAAATTTCATAAAGGTCAATATCTTTATAAAATATCTTAACTTGTAATTCACTGAAGTTGGAAAGCCTGTTGAAATTAATAAGAGGCTACTTAAAAACTCAGTAAAGCAATCTGAGAGCCACTAGCAATTATTCTGCAAAGCTCATGGAGAGCAAATGAAGTGGCAAAATAAAAAGGGAAAAAATGGCTATTTAAAAAGGGAGAATAGAAGAGGATGTGATAGTCACAGCTCAACAGCTTAACTTGAATTCCTATAAAAACACTGAAAAAATAAACAATCTGTAAGCATCAAGAAGATAATAAAGTATTGAGCAGCAGCTCCACACAAATCAGTCAAAATCATTTTTATTTCATTCTGTCAGAGAACAGCAGACCCAGTGAATAGAAACAGAGTTGATATTCTGTTCTAACTTTGGCAAAGCTTTTGCCACTTCTTCAGACTGAAGTTCCGAGGTTACCCGAGGAAATATGGACAAATGAAAATGCTAGGGAAATTACAAGCTGCTTGGATATGATAATCAGAGAGTGAGTAGCTTTCAATCATTTGCATTCAAAATGGAAAGATACAATGGGGTAATTAGGGGACTGCAACCCATAATTTTTTCATTGAATTCATTGAATTGAATTGAATTAATGAAATTTCGTTGTCATATTCATTGAATTAATGAAATTTCATTGAATTTCATTCAAATAGTTTCATTGTGACTTGGATAACAATACCAATTTGGGGAGGAATGCTCAGACAGGATTAGGATCCATGGTGATCTTGAGACTTTGGAGGTATGATCTAAGTCAAATGGAGGGCAATTCAATGTGAATAAATACAAAGTTCTACACTTAACTAAAAATAGCCACTTCCAGAAACATGGGATGATACTTAACTTACAAAGCAGTGCGACAGGAAAGAATCTGGAAATCCCTTGATGGAGAAGCATAAACAGTGCTACCAGGAAAGCATTATAGAGGAATATGAGAAATATCTTCTGAAAGGCACATGATGTAATCTTTCCAATCTATTTATCATTCATCTTCCAACTACAGTATTACATCTACCTTGTAACACTGCTCTCTGAGAAAGATGTGAGCAAGGAAAACAAGGAGAACACCCTGAGGTCTGGAAAATACGATCTGTAGGGAAGAATTAAAACATTAGGGGTTGTTTCAGCTGAACAGTACAAGACTAGAGGGACAAATGACACAGCATTCATAAGCTGCATAGCAGCAAAGATGAAAGAAAATGACGGTCAATAGTTTATGGCTTAATAGGCTAAAATTCACCCCAAAAAATAACATGATTGAAGTAAATTTAGGTAAAAAGGGAAAATTTGGCTAGTGGAACAGATGTGCTCAGGGTGGGAAGATGGAAGGTGGTTCTGAAATCTCTTTTGTAGAAGGATTTAAAAAATGAGTTACACAAGCATCTATCCAGTTTACCTATAGTTGGTCATTCTTTGAGGTAAGGGAGGGAATTTGAGTTCTGTTTTAGCCCTGCTTTCTATTAGCACTCTCCATGTATTCACACCAATTGTTTGTTAATGTCTCTGTTTTCAGAATGGGTGAAAGTCATTTCACCTAAATTTCTTTAACATTTCTAGAACTTACTGACCAGGTGGTACTTAGAAGTAATATTATAGTACTTCTCATTCAGTTTCTGCCATTATTGCTCAGTTTTATAAGTTTTTAGGATTTTGTGAGATCCTTGAAGTTGATCCACCTCAGAAGGAATGTGACTGGAATTACCCAACCCTCAGTGACAACTTTGTGACTCTTTGCACATATAAAAGATCCCAGGAAACTGCAGCTTCCACTGATTGGAGTGGGATGTCCAGGGAGCCCTCATTTTTCTTGTAGGCAAGAAGCCATCAACACGGTGCTAACTGGTATTTTGCAAGATGCAGTTCTTTGGAATACAGGATTGTCTTCAGTGAGTTCACTGCGGCTGTCTTAGAAAAGCAAAATAATACTTGGTTTTAATTCATACAATTCCTTCATACCCCTGTCCCCTCAATCCCCCCAATATCTTTTGAAACCAAAACATACACTACTGCTACTTCTTTAAAGTCAACTCAAACACTGGTTGAAACACAGTTTTGCTACTGTTTGTACGGCTTTTTGAGAGACAAAACATGAAGTCAATTAGTTGCTGCCAAATTCTTTAACACAACACTGATTATTTCAGATCTCATGTCAAGTTTAGTTACATGTACCAAATGATTCAGTTATTTCTATTAAGATATGTGCATTGTGAACATCTCTTCAAATCAATAGCATCCTTATGAAAGCCTCCAGGAATTATTCAGTCATTTCTACTAGTCACCAAGTTAGGTGGTCCAAGAATCATTATTAATCTATGTGTAGCAAACATTTTATAAGGATTATGCTTCCCAGATGATGCATGCTTTGACAGTTCTAACTGCATAATGGTTTTAGCATACTGAGGAAGATTTCTAATTTTGTATGAATGAAAATCAATATATATTTCTCCAGGTTTAATGTGTGTAATGGTTATATTTTTCACAAGCATTTTGTGAACTATTGCTCTGGGTCAGAGTTAATTCCTAATGCAAGACAAACACTAGCACACTCCCTGTGCAAACTGATTTCATTTCACCTGCCATATTGTCCCAGGTAGAATTATCCTCATCCATGTGATTAGGCCAGTAAAAGTTACACTCTTTTATTTTGATGTATAGATGTGGTGCTTGGGGGCACGGTTTAGCGGTGGACTTAGCAGTGCTAGGTTAACAGTTGGACTCAATTATTTTAAGGGTCTTTTCCAACCTAAATGATTCTACAATTCTATGATACATATGATAGTCCAGCATCAACAGCAATAGCTACTAAGTTCAGGCCACAGGTATCCTTCTGTCCTGCACTCTGTCAAGTGGCTCTGATGTTATAGCATGGCATTTTGGGGAGGTGGGAACTGACATGGTTCTCAGCAGCATCAGATCTGTAGTGTCCAGCTGCCAGAGCTTCTGTAGTCAAAGGGTACATATACAGGTACAGTATCCACACCTCCAGCTCTGGACCACAGTGAAGATGTTCATGCAATAATGGTAGTAGATGTAGATTGTCTTTTACTGCCTCCTTAGATGGCAACGATGTCTGTGACTAGACGATCTCAGTGAATCATTTAAACATTCCTTTGCTAAAATCTGAGGCTAAAATGCTATGGTATACCTGCTGTTTCTTCAGACACAATTACCAGTTAGGCAGATTCATCAGAGGTGTAATATAATTTTAAGGGATGGACTACTGAAAACATGATCAACCCAAGATGCTGGGGGACCTTGTTCATGGGCTGAACATGTTCCACAAAGACAGGCAACAAAATTGAGCTTCAAGAGCTTTTTGTCTCTTGGGATTTCACTTCCATCTTTCTGTGGCCTCTATCTTCATTGGTTTGAACCCCTCTGGAGTTGCCTCTAATTTGCTGTAATGCTTCCACTTACCCCTCTCTTACCAAAGCTATAGCTTTGGTGCAGAAGCGTTAAAATAGTAAGAGTGTAAGAAAGATAGGATTGCAGGACACTTGATATAGCCAAAAAAGAAAAGAAAAAAAAATATCAAAAACAATTTGTTTCTGAGTCTCAGAATCCCATTATCACCCTAAAGCTGTTATCTACATTTCTCTGTATCTCATTGTATCTTATGTAACAGTATCTTAACTATTCTGCCTCACCTAGGTAACATCTGGGCTGCTGACACAAGTCTTCTTTTTCATTGGTGATGTACCTCATTTAAAATACCTTTTAGTTTCTCCCTGGCTCAGCTTAGCACCCATAACATATTTTATACTTCCATTTCATCAGTACTTAGTCTTCTTTACTCCAGCTGCCTCAGAGACTGATGGGGATGTGCTAAGCACCTTTCCATAGGTGTAGCAATACAGACAAAACCATTAATTATGTATCCTATTAATTTTTAGATACGTATTTAAGTATGTTTTTTAGAAAAAATAAAAGCTGCATTTGCTTGTCTTCACTGCAGAAAAGTAGTTATCATTGTCATGCAGCAAACAAAAGCACTGTATTCTGCCAAATCACTTGAAATAGCAGATAAAACACTGATGATAAATCCTTACTCCTTGAAATTACCCTGTATATGACTATTTTGCAAATAACTTACCAAATCTGGTGATGCAGCTATAAAGTCATATACTTTGCAACTAGATAGGTTAACTGTGCTACTGTCCTCATTGTCCAAAGATCCTCTATTTCCCCATATTAGGAAACAGATTACAAAAGCCCAGGAGGCAGAATTAGAATGATTTTTCTGAGATATCTTTCACCTTAGTCTAAAATAGAAGGAGACACTGGAGCAGAGTAGATTAACCATTTCTTTAACCACAGAAGAGAGCATATTGGAGTGTGATTATTTTTCAGGAGGTAAGCCCTATGAAAATTATTTCAGGTTCAAACAGTACTTTATGGACCCAGAGGGATGCCGAGAAGAGAAATCCTTGTCAGTCTTAACAGATAACATACTATGAAAATCACATTGTACATCTACTGGTTATCTTTAATTGAGAATCTGTTTTACCAAAGTTAGTGAAGAGCAGAAGCAAAACTCAACAATGTGAAGATGTGCTAACCCCTCAGGTGATACAGTTCCATCTTTTGGAAAACAAAAATGCCATGAGTAAATGGGAAACTCGTCAACAACAAATCATTTGTGTTTTGTATGCTGAGTTTGTATGACTTTCTGCAACCAAGATTTTCCTCATGAGCCAGAATGGCTTCACTATCTGAACTTACCTTTTTCTGCCAATTTAGGCATTAGCTAATGAGAAGTACAGCATGCTCATCCCAGTTCTTTGTTCTATGTGAAGTCTTCCCTTGCTTACTTGCACGTTTCATGTTGTATGTACGAGGAAAAAGCAGAACATAAATACTACACTGAAATAAGTTATGTCAACCTTTTTATACATTTTTCTATTATGCTATGAATATGCATTTGCTTTTGTAAATGGATATAGTGTCTTTCCAAAGCTTTAGGAGATATGCAACAATTACAAGTCAGAATATAAATACATATGAAAAAAACCCAGAAAATAAATACTCTTCTGGGCCATACAACCACAGTAATCACTCTGGGAGAATCATAAAAATAACTCTTCTCAATACATTTAGACAAAAAACAGCCCCCTACATCTAAATTGAAACAAAAGACTCTGAATATTTCCTCCAGAATTTCTGTTATAATACTAATGTAATCAAATGCCATGGTCCTGACATGGTCAATCTTCTGAAAGTGCTCATACCACATCTGCTAAGATTTTTTTGATCCCTCATCAATCGGTCCCTAGTTAGGAATTGTGCCAGCAGGTTAGAATTTCCACAGCTTTAAAAGGAGCAAGAAAAAAACTAGGAGCAGACACTGAAGAGAGAGTGAATATGGGAACATTTCCTCTCTACACATCACTGCTCAAGTGGATACCTTGTTTTCTTTCTCTTTCTTGGCTCCTCTCCACAGAGTAACAAAATTTCCCTTTGGCATGTGATCACACACATCAGGATGATCTTCATCTTCCTGTTCTGATATAGACAAGTTTTTAGAAATGTGCTCAGTGGTTGTGTCACAATTGGAAAACATGTTTGAACTATCTATATGTTGTAGGCCTCGGAGAACCAAGAGCCAAAATAACTTTACAATGGCTAGACTCTAATCTCTGCTTGGTTTTCATCCTTCTGCTGCAGCCTATGGCACTTCCCCAGCGCCAAGGGACAAGGAGAGGATACCAGGGTTGCAACACACTCTGTAAGGAAGACTATAAAACTACCTTTGATTGCTAAAATGTCCTCTTTTTTAAAAAATAAATCTTTAAAAAGTTAGTGATCCCTATATTATATTCCATGACAATTAACCTAGACATGGGGTGTATTTCCAATTGTAAAGTAATGTAGCATTCCTTCAAAGAGTTGTCAAAAACAATCATAGGTTAATGAGATTTTACAAGAACCACCTGCTGGTTGCTTTCAATTAGATATAATGCCTTTGCAGGAAGTGGGAAAAACCTTTTCATTATTTGCAAATGAATTACACAACAGAAAGCAATAACAGGAAAAGAAATGAGAAATTGATAGAACAGCCTGAGCTTCCCAACTCTACTCCCATCTCCATAATTCCTCTTTGTGGGAAAAAGAAAACCAAACCAAAAACCACAAAACTATCAAAAACACACACAAAAGCCTACAAACCACCAATGATGCCAATACTGAGTGTCCAAAGACACTAAGGAAAAACATGGAGGAAAGCTGTACGCATAACAAACATGTCAGTTCACTGGCACCCTTAGAAAAATGTTAAAATAAGTTGCTTTGGGTCAGATCAAGCATTTTGTTCAACTCAAGAGGAAATATTTTGTTTTGCATTTCAGTTGTCATTTTTTTAGAAGACAAATAGAAAAATATTTAAAAACAAAGAAAAAAGCTATTTGAAATAAAATTATTGTGTTTAAAATATTTTAATGATTTCAGATTTCAGAATATCTCTTGGGGAGAAGGAGGTGATCAAGAACAGCTTGACAAAACAGGACATAAATTTGCAAAATGTCACAGTTTAACTAGGTCTACGTTTTATACATTTGTTTACTCAAGAAACTTTGGGCCAAACATACTTTTCTGTCCCACTGAGATTTAGGCTTTCCAGTATAAGGTCAGAAATCACTTTGGATAAGTCTACATTTAGGGGAAGGCTGATGTAAATCAGAAGGCGTAACATCTAACACAGACCCCTTTGAATGAAGGAAGAGGAGTATGGGGCAGAAGCATGACAGATCCCTTCCTTTTATGTTTATTTTATAAATCTTTCATACTTGCGAGTTCCAGAGAAGAAATGAGACAGCACAAAACTAAAGGGCTTATACTTACTACATTTCCACCTACCTCATATCAGCGTGTAATGGACATTGACAACAGAATTTTTGAGACTAGGAAGCTATTTGTATGGACATAAGACTTTCAGACAGGCAAGAAACATTCAGGTTCCATTCTTTTGTCTTACATCATGTGTAAATGTTTCATTTGTAATATTACATCACTGGATTTTTTGAAGCATTGTGAGGGAATTGAAGACCAGCCTATAGCACCATGGAAGATGTCTGCTGCAAACTGCTTTGGGAGCTATAATGTGGATGTGGATTTCCAGGGAGATTGGATATTTATATACTTCTATTAGTTTATTTAACAATATAATTTTCAGGTAGTGTGTCTCTTAAACATTTTTCTTACACATTCCTCTTGCCATCTGAATTTTGACCTTGATTTTGTTACTCAACCCATCTTTTCACTATTGAAAAACAGATAAAATACTTCCCATGACTCTTGTGTTATATTAATATACACACTTAATATTTTTTTCAAAAAATAAATCAGTGGATGCTACCCAGTTCTGTGAAATAGGCAGATTCCTTTCAGAAGAAGACAGAAAACAAGAAGTAAATACCTTCCCCACTGTCTGACATTTGGGATGGGAAAAGGAAAACCAAAGTAGAAAGCAAAGCATAAACCATATAACAATGAAAGACCTACCTTTCAAGGAGAAGGGGGAAAAAAAAAAAAAGAAAAAAAAGAGCATCTTTGCCTTCCTCAGTGTTTGTGATTAATTACCTTAGCTGAAGAAAGGTTTGAAGGGTCTCTGGTTCCCACCAAAAGCCAAAAAGCCCTGCAAAGGGAAGAAGCCTTAGCCCCTGAGAAGCGGAAAAGTGCTTACAAAAGGATTCTTACTTCAGTCAACTGAAAAAAGGTCAGATCCATCAGTGATTGATAGAAGCTGAATGCACTGTCACACTTCTTGAAGTTTCAACAGCTGTATACCCTGAAGATATTATTCAAAAAGATACATTTGGAACCTGAATCACAGGCAGAACACAATTTGAGAATCTGCTGTGGCATTAAAAAAAAAAAAAAAAAAAGCTCACAGTTTAGAGGGTTCATCATCCAGAACCATGACTTTAATACAGACTGCTGTGGCAACCAGTCCTTGCCTGCAGAGTCTGACAGGGTTGAGAGAGAGAGATAATGTATCATTTAGAGGTTGAAACACTGCACGGATTTCCAAGTTAATTCAAATAAGCCAAGCAGGCCACAAAAGGAAAAAAAAAATATTTATGCAAAAGCAGGCTTAAAATGAGAATGTGACTAAACTGGCTTTTTCATAATGCATCATAGGCAAATTAATTTTAAAATTAAGGAAATGAAGCAGTGGGTGAGTTTGATTTTCCAATATTTAAAAGCAAGAAAGGATTAGCTTTAAATTTAAGGCAGTAAGAGGACTAACTTATCATCCATCATTTTTGGCTGGTTAGTCCATAAAGGTCAGATTATGTCTCAAAGGCGCAAATTTACTCAGGGTCACACTAGTCTCAGATCAATCCACTGAGAGGACTGGGGTGCATTAAAGCTCGCTTCCCCTGCTTTGTACAACAAGCATTTTCTTCTGACTCAGCACAGCAACATACAACTGACCTCTCTCTCCATGTCCCTTAGCTTCGGGCTGGATCATCTGTGCTCCTTCAGCTAGGATCCCCCCTCACTGCTGAGTCTCTCCTACAGCTGCAGCTTTTGAAGTATACGTGTATATTAAAAAAATAAATAAATAAAATAAAGTGTCTCCTTCTGAATGAGTGGTTTGGTTTGGGCATGAACAGTTATTCTAAAGCAACCCTGTATGTTCATATTAAACATAGGTCATTAGTAAAGCAGAGTTTCTTCTGGGGAGGAAGAAAACTGCAACTTCTTTTCCTTGCCCTTTTTGTCCATTGCCCACAGCTAAAATTCAGAAAGTCAAATCAAATTTTATTCCCAGTTATACTTTTGCAGAGATGCTTAATCCAAACTGTGGTGCAGCCTAAAGACATAAGAACAATATTTTATTTGTGACAAGGCTGGCTCACATGTTTAGTTTTTAAATCTCATATTTAAGCTATTTCTACATGAAGTTTTCCTAGCGAATTATATTATTGGTGTGCTGCATTCCAGCACTGCCTACCAGGGCACGAGCAGGTAGTGAGTGTATCCAGAGCTGCTACAGCAGACTGAGAATCATTAGCAAGAGAAAAGAGAAGGTGACAGACATTAATGTGAGGGAAGGAAAAATTACCTCATGCCAGGCCCAGGAAGAGTTATAACAGAGTTGTTTCTAAATAGAAAATGAGAAACCACTTTCAGAAGGGAAGCCTACTGATACCCCTATATTGACTGCCAGGAGGACCAGAACATCGTTTTGCATCCTAGCTGTGAGATAATGCTTGTTGCTTTGCCTGTGGAAGACCATGACTTCGTCATGACTGGTCCCCAGGGCCACTATAACATCTGCAAAGAGACATGTCTTACCCTCTAATGTTCATTCTTGGCTACATGGACTATCAGTGAATGAAGAATAGCTTGCTCTACAGGCTGTAAATGGATCTGTGCTCTCTGTGGCTTTCCAGCCCCTTGCTCTGACATGTGCATAAACCTGCTGTGTCCCTGGATCTGAATGGAAGGTCCTCACAACACACTTGGGTCACCCTCTGTGAGAGACAACAGCTAGCTCAAGGAGAAACATCTGTGGAGGGAGACTGGGAGAGAAGAGGTTCCTCTGTCCTGTCAAAGTTGCAAATAGCTTGGAAAACAGGCCTGACCTACTGACAGACCGGAGATCTTCTCAGACTTGTTTTGTCACCTACGCACACGCTGCAAAAGAAAGGGGAAACACTTTGGTTACAGCTATAAGCAGCAATCTCACCTTTTACACCAAAAAATGCTGTGCTGGCTGGAGCACAGCCATGGCACAGTCTCTGCTCCCAAATGTTCCAAGACAGGGAGACACCAGGCCTGGAAGTCATGTTCTTGCTCTGGACCGGTGGCAGAGCTGAACAATCTCAGTGCTGTCATGAGAAGCTGAGAAGAAGGGAAATCCTTTCATTCTGCCAGTGACTGCACCTACCAGTCCGTGCTGCCTTGCGGAGGGTAAGCCCAATTTCAATTCTATTGACTCAAGAAGAATTTGGCCTGCTACTCCAAAAATTAATTTCTGTAAGATACAGTGCTTGTCTTTGTTCCCCAAAGGTTATCACTGTTGATCAGGATTTGCATGACTTTGTTATTTCTGTTGATTTTCTCAGATTTATTGAATGAGAGCTTATAAAAAGGTGTGTGTCACTATTTATAGTTTTTTCTATATATTTCTAACCCACCAGCTGTTTATTTTACCCTAGTAGATCTTGCTTCTTTCATTCCTTGTATCATCTGTGTTGTGCTTTCATGTGGCATATTATATCCTCAGAGCTGTCAGAAGATGCATGTCAACCCTTAAATCCAGGCCTGTGTGGTGTATACAAATCAAGCTGAAAGATGCCAAACATACATACCCAAATGCATTTTCTTTCTTCTTTTCTTTCTTTTTTTCTTTCTTTTTTATCTTTTTCGTAATATAGTATGGTTGCAAAAATGCCATCCTTGGATCTCTTTTGTATCGCATACTACAGACAACACCATTGCATAACACAGACAATTAGGTTACAATTATTCTGTCACAAATACATTGCATTGCATAACACGGGTGATATAAAGTAGGTTACATGGACGGTCTTTTCTATTCAGACTGGAGGCAGTTGCCATGCAAGGATCGCTCGTCATCTTGAAAAATTTTTTGAGCAATCCATTAAGTAAAAGTGGCAAAAAGTTTAGTGATAAATAATGAGTAAGCTAACTCACAAGGCTGGTGTAAATTTCTTGGTTGTCCTTCAGCTGCAGCAATGAGAAGTGCCAATACTGAAAGAATAAAATTTTCCACTTGGATCCAAGGATGACGGTTGTTTTACACAGCCAGCTAGATTAACGTATTAGTTAATATAATAAACTATAACCCAGAATATTCAAATCAAGTATCTGAAAGAGTAAAACCTAGGAAAAGATATCCTTCTGGGACACATTTAGTGGAAACCACTTCCTCTATATTCGGCATAGTATGACTGCAAATGAGTCCACCAAACTTACAGTGTAGCTCTGATTACAAGTGCCTGTATATATTAAACCCATACTGTCAGGATCATTTCACATGTCACTGAAATGCAGATAGTGCTAAAGAAAAGCAAACACTTAACAAAGCAATATATTGGCTATAAACTTGCAAGTGTGAGACTCCAAGGAGCCAAAAGCAAAAGATGAGACCATGACCCTGAAGCTGAAGCTCTGATTAGATGGATTGACAGCATATTGCCTCATTTCCCGCTTTCTCCATAGCATGAATGCAGCAAGTTGCAGTGTTTTTCACTGTGCAGTTCTGCAGTTTAAATATGCAGGCAGAGAGTTCATGCATTCACGGCCAGAGCCAGCATCCCTGTTCTGGCCATGCTCCATGGGTTAAGCACCAGAGCAGAAATATGCCACAATAAGTCACTCTGTTCAAGCCAGACAGCTCTCAAAGAAAGGATTCTCCCTTTAATTTCCTGGAAAATCACACCTCAGGTGAAACTTTTGTGACTACTGAGTTTTCTGGAACCAAGCAGCCACCCTTTGCTCCACAGTTTGAGCCAGGTGGGGTTGAGTTACCCACAGTATGGTGGATCCCACTGTGCCAGGGGATGGTCATCCCGTCATCCTCTCCACCAAGGCTACAAATAGCAATAATCCATAGTAGCAATCAACCACGATTCAGCAGTACAGGTGCCATTTCCAGTACATCTAGGTTAGGTTATGTCATTCTTTTTCATAATGCAATGTCTCTCTCCTAACCTCTTTCATTGCTGCTGTATACAAGATTTCAAAGACTTACATATGTGACAATAATGCACTAAGGAAAAGAAAACTAATATGAAAAGCAATACTCAGATTTTAATTCTTTCAGAAACTTTCTGGAGTCTGTACTTTCAGCAATAGGGAAAGAATCTGACAGAGAAAGGTAATCACTTCTCCGGTCTGCTGCCTTATTTACCAGGCTACTAGATGTGCAATTATTCTATCTGCATAAAGATTGCTTTAATTTTTCTTGTACATATAAGACCATAAAAGCTACAAGTTTCACAGCACTGGAAATAGAAGGCCTCTAATTTATCCAAAAAAAGGCAGACTGGTTTTACCAAAGGCAAGAACGATGCAAGGAAAGACCAGTACCAGGCTCCTCCTTCACGCTTGTGGAGTAGAAACAGAGGGGCCACTTCTAAGATGAGTACATGCTAAATAATAAAAATTAAATACAAGATGACTTGAAACTGGAAGTTTTGCAAGTGGCTTTACAATTTTTTAAATAGATCCTTTCTGGAGCCAGCTGTTACTAAGATAGCCAAATTACTCCAAGAAAATCTGGTTAATTTACCAGTGAAACAGGGCAGGAACTGAAGAGGAAAAAATAAGATTGCCTTGGTGAAGAGTTACTTTACTGAAACGGATTCAGAGTCCTCATCTTTGCCTGTTTCTGAACATTATAATTTTCTGAAAACAAACAATATGCATGAACTGCACGGACAGAGATAGACAAAATGGAGCAGACATTAGAAACAAAGCAGACTAACAATGCATGTCAGATGTGAGAATGGATCTGATGGGAGTTTAAACAGGCAAGTTTTTAAGAAATGCACTAAAAAGTCAAAAAGCAGCTGGATTCTGAACTTCTTTGTGCAGCTTTCAAATCCCACCAGAACTCACACAGTATTTCACTCTGACCGGGTAGAATGAGCAACTAAAGTCACCAGTCTATCACGAGAAATGGCTGATCGAAAGTACCAGTCAGTAACATATGTAGTCTGTCTATAATATGTTCCTCAATTCCCTGTGGTATATGCTGGGACTCCTGGTTCTCGGTACAAAGAAAAATCTATGATTCTAAACCATATTCAGGTATTTTCAGGCTAGAGAATACTCTTTTAATGCATGTATTCCTTCCCTGGCACCTTAACCTTTCCTGCATACTGTTAATTGAATTAGGATAACCCCTCATATTTAAAATAGGGCTAGAGAAACATTTTTTTACTGAAACCTGATCCTTTCCATCACAAAAACTTGTCCAGCAGAATGGCACATGGGACTTCAAAGAGCTACAAAAACATACAGAAATGTCTTTTCAATGTGATATTGCAAGTGGTAATAGTAAACGTGTCTCTGTGAACTCACATTATCTAGGAATTTATTAATAGGGAATCATCTGCAAGGCAAAAGAACAGAGAAAAGAATGAAAAGTCTAACCTTAAAAAACAGATACCAACTGTGAGAGTCGATGGTAAATAGATAAAAATTAATAGTGAACAGTAAGTGGATGAAAGCAAAGGTAGTTTACAGCCACCAGCTTAAATCTATCTCCAGAGGCTCTTTTAAACAGAAACAGCAGCGACATAACTGCTTTCCCCTTCCTTTCCTCTGCAAGGCAAAGGTGAACTTCATGACTTTGGAAATGTGTGATATTGAGACAAGTCTAGAGTTCCTTAGGCCATCAGCTGAGCAGGGAGGGAACACAGCATGCAGCAATCTATGACGAGTTTAGAAAGGTTTAGAGAAAAACGTCCTGCAGTGGGCGCAAATTATGAGAGGCGCAATGAACACAACAGTTCACTTGCCCATTAGTGTTGGTTTGTTGCGAAGAGGGAGGTGTTTATGCTGTTGTTTGTGCGCTGTATTTCAGGCAAGAAGATACTGTAGTCCAGGGCTGATGAGTCTTGTAAATGCTAGCGTCCAAGCTCCACACCAGTGTGCTAGCATGCTAGCTTCATACCAAAGCCTCAACAGAGATTTTCACAAATAGAATCATGAAGTTAGATTCCTAAATTTGCAATTAGGAAAGGTATGCAAAAATTTGATTTCCATACTGCTGAGAACCTAATTGCCTCCAGAATGTTTGCAAACATTAAGTTAGCAGAGTCATCCCATTTCTTCCAGATCAGATGTTAAGGCAGGTCACCAATATTCCCTTTGCTGCATCTAACCTTAAGGAATTTTGACAAAGTTACATTTAACCAAAACCTTTGATCTAAAAACTCTCATGCAATTAGCACAGCAGTTATAAAGCTAGACCAACAGTCCATCAGCATAACTCAAGAACTCTTTAAAGAATGAATATGAATCACTATCAAAGGAGAATCAAATAAGAAAAATTTCAAAGCCAAGACAGTATTTCTGTAATCTTAGATTGCTTAATGTCTTGGAGAAAGTCAGCGGCAGTGACAGAACAAAACCAACGTCTCTCTTGTCACTGGAGAACAAAGTCCTCCCAGATTCCTCATACAGTCCCTGTTTTTAACATGAGCTGGTGTAATAAATCCTACTCAAGTGAACAGGGGGGGAAGTAAATCCAAGGAGCTTCTTTCTTTATAGTGGGATAAATCAGAATGAGAAGGTGCCCAGGTTTGTGTTCAGACAGCATACACAGTTTTTGTAATTGGACCCCTTTTCTCAGGGTGAGTGTCTCATCCAGCTGGGCTCACCATTCTGCAGCAATCACAGAGGAATACTCTGCTTTCATTCAATATGACATTTCCTCCATGTACAACTTATTAGTGTGAAGTTGCAGCCGACAGCAAAAATAGAAGCTCAGCCTCTACTAAGCACTCTCTTCCAACTAAGTAGAAGTACTTGCCTTTTAGCTATAAGTAGATCTGATTTTGACTAAAGAATCAGAGTACAAGAGTATCAGATTTAATTGCAGTAGACTGGGTGACATTACTGGAATCCTTGTTTCCTAGTACATTTCACTGATGTACTAACCATTTACAATTCCACCAACATTAAAACAAATAAGTAGTTGAAGGAGGAACTGAACCCGTGGCTTCTAGAAAAAACAAGTCAGAGTTTTTAATTGGGATTTCAACTCTGCCTAAAGTTTCTGCCTACATGCTTCACAGACATTGGTATAGCTAAAACACATGGCATAAAATATAACCAAACAACTTCAGAAAAGCAAATTGTTCATATTTCAAAAAGTAAAGGACAAAAAATTACATTCACAAAATATTAGTTTCAGGGACCATGAAATTAACCATGTGAAAAGAACTCCAGCAAAAACTAGCTAATAAAGTTGCTGTGATATATTGGCTTATACAGGGGAATATTTTTATCATTTTCTGAGAGGCTGTTGATAAATTATACAGAAAGCTAGTGAGAGAATTGTTGTGTTCGCAAAAACTACAGCAAAAAAGGACAGAGTGCCAGAGATGCAAGCATTTTACTTATTTGTAAAGGTTAGAAAGATAAGAACAACTCAATGCCCTCCAAACAAGTTAAATGAGGTGGAGATATAAAAGGACCTGACCTCTCACGGTTGGCCTTTTTAGTGGTCGTGTGCTATAACCATCTGGTGTTTCTCACTGCATGAAATAAAACCCATGGACTTGCTGGATACAAGTGCCATGCTGCTGAGGTGTAGTGTCATCCCAAGACACATGGGATTTATTGTCCAGACACAGAACTTCTCTGCCAAGACTTAGAACAGGATGGCAAAGGCATCTGGGAGCTTGAGCCAACACCGTAAGTTCCCACCAGTTTCTTACTGAAATGTGCTTAACTTATTCCATGCTATTTTTCTACCAATTCACCAAGTCACCAGTTTCAAACAGATCTTTACTGTTTCCTTCCATACCACCTCAGTAAGAGGGATTTCAGCATGGGGATGATCCTTGATTGGTCCACAGTAACCCCTTATGCAGAAATGTCACCCCACTCCACTCCCTCGTACAATCTGAAGGACACTCTGCTTCTAAACTGAGTTTAACCTTTGGTGTCTTTGTAAGAGATCCTCTGAGATCTTTATATCCCCATCTTCCCATATGACCTTCTCATTTGTCCATGATACAGTACCATGAGAAATAATTCCCTCCCAAATCATTTTTCTCCTTTACAGATTTGAAAAAGATGCCTTCTCAATTCACTTTTGTGATCTTTCAGTCAATGATGAGACATTTTTCAATGACTTGCAAGCATCTTTTCAGCTCACAATCTGTTTCCACAGCACATGGCACACTTCAAAATTCACCATGTTACATATTGTCATCTTTATTTTTACACTGTTGCTGCCAAATTTCCAGATTTTACATAACCTAAAAAATGTTGCTGTACTCTTAACTCCATGAGCTGTCAGCCCACACAAGTACTCTTCATCTCTGCCACAGAAATTGTGGCTTCTAAGCCATATATTTTTTCACTTGTTTCATGTCCATATTTGCAGTTTGCATCTCTAGTTCTATCACTTTGAACTCCTTCTCACTGACCTTCAGTACCCATTAGGAGCAGCTAACCCTCCAGCCGTCTCCATCTTCTTCTTTAGGTACCTGTCTTTTCAGCAGATATGTAATGCCACCACAAAAATCTGGATGATACATCCTATGTGATATATCTGTCTGCTGTATTTCCATCTTGTTACAGGCAACCAGGGTATTCACTATCCTGTTCTATGTCTAATTTGGAAAATGGAGAGGATCATTTCCTCTTTTTGCCTTCCTTTAGTAACCAAGCCTGAGCATTTGTTGCTAATGTAAAGTTTATACTCTTGCTATTAATTTACATTTTAGCAAGACCATGGCTTCATTGTATATTCTCAGGCACAGGCTCTATGATGTTTAAAATCAATACTTTACAGAATTGATGAAATAAGCATCTATTAGGCTTTGCTATTCCGATCACTTCACTATAATTTCCTTTAGTATGAATAAAATAAAACCACACCCATCCACACCTTTCCCACCTGCTTCTTTGATCTCTATTGATATTACCAGTGAAACTGCCTTATCTGGTATTCAAAAGAAAATAATATCCCCAAAGTCCTCACTTTCTCTAGTATCATCCTTCATTAGAAATTAATGTATCTACATTTGAACATTTTCAAGGCAGCGTTTTCCAGAGGATATTACAAGGAGGTCAGACACCTCAGCCTGTGCTTTCCACCTTCAGCACTTCTGCAGGTCTGTGATCCAATCTGGAGGAGATGTCAGTCTTTATTTTCATTATGACCCTCTCTTTATTTCCAATTACCTGAGTTATGTAAATAAACTAAGCTTACATTCCTAATAAATTTATTATTACCATCAGTTATGATGCAGCTACTAGAAGTGGGCAGTGCAGTGACTCATCTTTTTCATTAAGATTATTTTATCCCCATTTTTAACACAATTTCCACAAGACATATTTCCTCTGTAACTTCATGCACTTTATATGCACCATCGCTTCTACTGGAATCCTTAAATTCTGAGAGAAGAGCTACTTTCCTTTGTAGCTGGTCCGTGTCCAATTGAGACAAAAGACACCTCAGAAAAGAAGGATGATTGAAGACAGAACAGTACAAGGTAGATTTTCCCCTCTGGTTTGTTTAGTAATGGTTTGTCTTAAATGGTTTTCTTCAAGCCCAGAATGGCCCCATCCCCTCAAAGAAGATATCCTCCAATTTCAGTGGCACCACAGAGTTTATCTTTTTGAACTTAAATCTCTGGTTTCCAGAAGCTTGGATCATCACATGAAGTTTGACAAGTTTTAGGAAATTTTAGTTACAGTAGACAGGAGGATTGAAACCATTTCATCTCAGGTGAAAAATGAGGAAGTTTAAATCATGGGCTTTGAAAGTACCACATGGGGAAATCTCCAGATATACTCGATTTGACATCTCAATAAAAGAGAACAAGGCATTGCAATGTAAAATGAAGCACATGAAAGAAGGTCAGCACTGCTACCTTTCAATTAAACTTGTGCTTCAGAAAGGTTGAGGTGAAGGACCTCAAGGCCTCCCATATCAACTTTTGATGCTGAACTGAGTGTCCATATTGAAGTTTGATCTTAGAAAAGAAATAACTGGGCATTGTCTGGTAACACATGACTGATAGCACAGATTAAAAAATAATAAAGGGTCTGATTCACTATTGATTTTTTGCCTTTTTGGCTATATTTTGAGCTGCTGAGTTTCAGTTTAGCCTATTGATATCAGTGGAGCTGTGCCATCTGACTTGCTGAAAGGCCCACTCTGAGCAATCATTTACTTTTGTGAAAAGTGGTTTAAAGAAAAATTAATAGTAAAGCAAATGGAAGTGCAGAACCTCTCTTTCAACCAAAACCAGAGGGAAACATTTCTTTTTCTGGCTTGAGAGAAAAGGCTTTCTGTCTTTACTGATGGGTGGAGCAAGGATTGCCTTTTCTGTTACAGACTAATTTAGCAATCAATCAAGCACTCATTTAAAGACACTTTCCACAGCTATTTTGATTCAGAAGAAGATTTATCATGGGAGGATATGAGCACTGTAATGGCTTTTTTAGCAGTGCTCAGTGCAGCAAATACTCTGTAGCAGAAGGTGCTGAACCACCAGTGGTTTCCCTCATTTTCCTTGAATATCACAGCTGTACCCATCCCCGTCTGTGACTACAGTACATACAAACTAGTTCAAAATCTGGCTTCATATTTCATCATACACCAGAAATCTGCACATAAAATTCCAGAAGCTACTTTCTAATTAATGGGAAGTGCATATATAAATAGATATTTTCAAAATGTGCTTACATTTATTTGATATCTGACCTTCAAAGCATGCCAGTTGGCTTTCATTCACACACACACACACATATTCATGCACATGTGTGCACCCCACAGACTTGATTAATATAAAAGTTTTATTTTAATTTTTTGGCAAGTGCTAAGATAGTGAAAATCAGAAGAGAGAATGATTGATTTTGTAACAAAAAGCTACATGAGAACTAGCTAACAAACTGGTTAACTGTAGGCAAGAAGAATAAAAAACATTTTTGACATCATATCAGAATATGTAAGAGATATAAAATAAATTTCAGATGGATGGTATGTCTCTACTTGAGGGGAACACATAGGAAAGGAAGATTATGGGCCACTATTATAATGAAAGTCATATTTTCAGTAAAAAGAGATTATTCCATTTATAGGTGCTGTAATTTATATTTTTTCTATTGAATAATATTTTAATGAAAAACTGTACATTAAAAATGTTCATTTATACAATATTGCCTTTCTTATGGGAAACTGAAAGCACCAAGCTAAAAACTAAATTTCAGACAAGAGGCTGGTATGTTTTTGAACTAGAGCAGTTTTAAAAGCAAAAGGTTGGTTCTGGTGTTTCAGCAAGAAAGGTCTTTATTTTCTACTGACAAGAAGTCCCTGTTTTCAGCACACTTTTCCATGGGGAGAGTTGGGTCTAGGAAAAGGCATCTCTGAAACTGGCATTTCATATCCTTGTTCACCATAGATAATCATGAGCATTCGTTGTAATCAGAGATTTCACCATCATGACATGATACATCATGACCTACAATGTAATACTTTATAACAGGATGTAGGAGAAGCTTGATTTGACAGACATTTTTCATCTGTTAATGACAAATTAGGGGCACTTCTGAATTATTCATCTACAATCCCTGCATATGTTTAAGTCAAATTGACTTTGATGCTGTGCAAGTTTCAAACTTACTACAAGTGAGCTTTTTGCTTTTGTCTGTAACTAATGTCAGAGAAATGAAGTAATAAAACTCTACCAAAATTAAAAACGTTTGAATTTCATGACTGCTTGCAATGCTTGCAAAGCAGTAAGTATTCTAGATTCAGAGCAGCCAATGACTTACCAGACTTCATTAAAGAAAGTTAAAAAAATGAAAAAAAACCACAAAGCATTGTTTCACTGCTGTTTGTTTACTCTGCTAACTTGCATGTAATTAAATTATGTATAGGTGCTTCAGTGAAAATACATTACTTTCAACGAAGTTGTACAGGTTGCTATTTTCTGTATTCATTCACACTGATATATACAGAAAAGATAATGGATTTAAGGAAAGACAAATGCCTGTTTAATAAAACCAACTGATTGCAACAAGAGTCAATATATTTTTATATTGATGAGTTCATTAGCACTAGAACATTCTATTTAAAAACCAATAAACGTACCTTCATACTGGGATTAAAAATCAGCTTTTTTTAGAGCAGCTCAGCAGTGGGAATCAATACAGCCTCTGGTTCTGTAAATCTTCCATGACAGTCAGACCTTTCATCCTTTCGTGAATATCTGAATGGTGTAGTCATACGCACCAACTCGGCTAAAGGGATTTCTGAGGGCTCTGAGCCATTACCCTCTGTAAGGATGGGATTCATCTCAACCTAGCCGAAACCCCTCATCTTTAGAAATCCATATCCAGGCTAATGAAATCTAGGCTAACTCTGTTAACAATTGAGAAAGGTAGAAATCTCCAGAGGGTGCCTTGTTCCTCCTACTGTGGACACAGCTTAGCATGTCTAAATTGCCATCTTAGGGCTTCCACCTTTCTCCACTATTATGGACTTGGCCTAGATGTCTAGCATCTGACTCTTGGGTGGCACGGGGAATACATAGTATTTTCTGTTCTATGTGCTAGTTACAGTATTGTGGAAAAGGGTTTTGAGGACATAACTTGAAACAAGAGAAGTTCAGACTTGATGTAAGGAAAAATTTTTGCCTATAAGGACAGTCAAGAAGTGGAAAAGGTTGTCAAGGTGTTATGCAGTCTCTAGCCTTAGAGGTTTTAAAGGTCTGACTGTAGAAAACCCAGACTGACCTTGCTTGACCTCATAGTTGACCCTGCTGTGGGCAGGAGGTTGAACTAGAGACCTCCTGAGGTCCCTTCCAATAGAAGTTATCCTTTGATTCTGTGGTATTTATCCGATATTATCTTCGTACTGAACTGACTCCCCTGCTGGCGTTGTAGGGTGTTCAGAGAGAGCATGAAGCTCAGTCAACTCAGTTGGAATTTTGCCTTTAAGTTTAGAAGCATCAAGGATTTCATACCAGTGCCTATACAGCACCTGTTGAGGAGGGACATGACCTTTTGGGGACTTTGGGCTTATTAACAAAACAGCCATGAAGCACAAAACCTGGATTTAACTAACTTTCTTGCTCAGTCCATCTTTAAGAAGTATCTTCATCTTTAGAAGCCTAGAGAACTTCTGTGACAAGCCAACCTCACAAGAAAACACAGAACTATGAAATCAAATTACAATTTCACTGAATGACTGACAGTTTTTTGAAAATTCTTTACTTTGCTCTATTTACCCTACCAGCTAGATTCTGCTTGACTGCCAGCAGCTAGGAGAGAGAAGACTCATCAAATACTTCTTCACCTTCAGTCCAGTGGTCAGAGGCAAATGCAGTTCCTACAGTGCCTTAATGCACATGAGGTCTTGGGCACCTGGGAGAGGACAGAATGTGGGACATGGATGCAGTGGAAAAGATAATGCTGCAGATGTCTGCATCTGGGAATGATGCTGTACCCTCTCCAGGGGTTTCAGTGTCATCATCACCAGCAGTGATGGCTCTGGGGCTGAGTATGGTGGTTGCCCGTGGCACGGCATGGCAGCTGTCTGGGAATTAGGACACCCGAGCCAGCCGCAACACACTGCCACAGCCCTTGGAGCACATTCAGCAAATCTGTGCACTTGAAAGGCAGAACTTGAAAAAAGATACTAGGATCTAAGAGGTAAAATCAGTTTAGTAAGATTAAAAAACGATTAGGCATTTATATGAATAAGAATATGCTATATAATTACACTAACTAGGCTAAAAATTATAGGGCAAACAGCCTTTATTTCAGACATAAGATGATCACCAGCTGGGGACAGACAGAGATTTCATCTCATGGTGTAATATTACACAATCAGGTGCATTATGTGGGTATTTCACCTTCCTGTGAAACATCTGGCATGAGCCACTGTCAGAGACAGGATGCCAGACTAGATGGACCATTTATCTGTTCTGGTGCATAATTCTTATGCTACTTTAGCTTACAGACTTAAGACTGCTTGAGAGTATCTATGAAATTGTAGGGTAGGGAAGAGAAGTTATTTCTAATTGCAGAACTTGCTATCTCTCACCACCTGTTGTTTGTACATAAGATGATAGGGTTCCAATCACAAGATTAATGCCCAATTTAAACTGGGAAAATATCAGCTAATCTGCCTGATTCTTTTATTTTAAACCCTTTCATGATCTTCAGAAATATTTTACAGTGCCAAGAACAATTTCAAAAATAAATCATGAGACTTAAAAAAAATCAAAAAGCTGCATCTGTCATTTCCTTATGCAAAACTTCCCTTGCAGATTCATGAATAACTTTGGTTATGTAATTTTCTGTAAAATTTACGGGGGCTTTGATTAAATGGATTTTTCAGTTTTACTTTACATGACAGAAAAATCTGGGCCCGATCCGAAATTCCTCCAACATAGTATTTTGCTCTATGCTAATTGATGCATTTCTTTTTCTTTTTTCCTTTACTAATTCCTACTCAGAATCTCACCAGAAAATGTTTACTTTCTTTTTGAAAATAACAACTTAAAAACTCATTCCATTGAAGTTGAAGAAATTCCATAGCTATTACCTCCTCTCCACAAAAATGGATATAGCTTAAAACCAATTTTTCCATCAAAAAACAAACATTTCCTATGAAATTTCAACTGCATTAATGAATATTTGCTCTGCTTGCATTTGACATCCATTTGTAATACACTTTGTGGATCAGGAATAGAGCTCAGGTCCTCATTCAATTAACACCTCTGAGTTTTCTAAGAATAACAAGATGCTTCCATGTTCTTGACTGGCTTCAGGTTTTGCTGAGACATCACACTTCTGTGAAACCACTTCTGCTCTCTACCCAGCTTCCTGAATGCTACTACAGATAAACAGAAAGAATCATAATCAAGCATTCCTACACCTAACTTTAGCCCTTGAAAAGTTAAGTAGTCACGTGTATTTCTTCAAAATCATTGGGACAAAATAAGCACTTCCAGAGCAGAAACCATGCCATCTTAACAAGAAAATCTAAAATAGTGGGTCATACCCAAACAGGAGATGCTTCTCCACCCTTTCCCAATTAAGAAGCCTAGAAAACCTAGTTAAGCCTGAACAGCTTGTGCTTAATGCAGCTGACCACACACAGGCTTCTAAGGAACATACAGGTATAAGCAATGATCTACAGACCAATGGTCCAACTAGCCTGTTACTTTGTCTTCAGCAGAAGTAAGAGGAGAGATGGTTTGGTGAGAACATGTGATGCTCCTAGATGTTCAGAACTTCCACACCAGGCTCGTAAATCTGCCCAGAACTATGGGAGAACATTTCCATTCTGGAGAGGCAACTGGTGATCAGCCAGAAGAGCTCCACATCTCAAATAACTCCAAGTAATTGCTCACAGGAAAATAAGTCAAGTCCCTATTATTTTTAGACAGCTAACATTATATAAAACAGATCCCAATTTGTAATATTAAAACTTCATTAGCTGTCTGGTTTTTTGCCTGTAGTCAAGGCTGATTATTCCTGTTACGATATCCAGCTGTACGTCTCAACCTTTCTTCTGAAGACTTTGCAACTGTGCCTGAAGCTGAAGACAATTTTCTTTTTTCTCTCTTTCTTGCATAGAAGAAATACTGACTTTGGAAATTATTTTAATATTTTCTTGATATAGAATCATAGAATCATTTAGGTTGGAAAAGACCTTTGAGATCATCAAGTCCAACTGTTAATCCAGGACTGCCAAGTCCATCACTAAACCATGTCCCTAAGTGACACATCTACACGTTTTTTAAATACCTGCAGGGATGGTGATTCCATCACTTCCCTGGGCAACCTGTTCCAATGCTTGACAGCCCTTTCAGTGAAAAAAATTTTCCTACTATCCAATCTAAATGTCCCCTGCCGCAACTTAAGGCCATTTCCTCTTGTCCTGTCGCTCGTTATCTGCGAGAAGAAACTGACCCCACCTGCCTACAGCCTCCTTTCAGGTAGCTGTAGAGAGTGATAAGGTCCCCTCTGAGCCTCCTTTTCCCCGGGCTAAACCACACACATTCCCTCAGCTGCTCCTCGTAAGACTTGTTCTCTAGACTCTTCATCTGCTTTGTTGCCCTTCTCTGGACACGCTCCAGCACCTCTCTATATCCTCTTGAAAGTGAGGGGCCCAAAGCTAAGCACAGTATGCAAGATGCAGCCTCACCAGTGCCAAGTACCCCAAGTCTTGCTGGCCACACTATTTTGGATACAAGCCAGGATGCTACTGGCCTTCTTGGCCAGCTGGGCACACTGATGGCTCATGTTCAGCTGGCTGTTGACCACCACCCCCAGCTCTTTCTATGCCAGGCAGCTTTCCAGCCACTCTTCCCCAAGCCTGTAGCGCTGTGTGGGGTTGTTGTTACCCAAGTGCGGGACCCAGCACTTCTCCTTGTTGAACCTCATACAGTGGCCTCAGCCCATCGATCCAGCCTGTCCAGGTCCCTCTGCAGAGCCTTGCTACTCTCAAACAGATCAACACTCCCCCCTAACTAGGTGTTGCCTGAAAACTTACGGAGTGTGCACTTGATTCTCTTGTCCAGATCATTGATAAAGATATTAAAGAGGACTGGCCCCAATCCTGAGCCCAGGGAACACCACTTGTGACTGGTCGCCAGCCAGATGTAACTCCATTTACTACCACTCTTTGGGATCAGCCAGCCAGCCAGCTTTTTACTCAGCACAGAGTACACCCATCGTATCTAAGTGTGTTGAATACTTAATGACTATCATATTCCAGGAGAAAGACAGCAGTATATTTTATTAGACTTTATCTTCTGTATGAACTTTGACAAGATGCTAATTTTTCAGGTATAAAAAGGATCTCAGTTTTACTACAATAAAATTTAATTAATTTCAAACTATTTTTACCTGTTTTTTTTCTCTTTTAATGATGACTTCAACCTTAGGAGAGCATATTTTTTTCTCCAAAATGAACAAAATAAAATGGAGATAAGCTTGTCTCAGGCTTACTATTTTCTATTTCCAACACATAACTTGAGCAAAAGGAATTTTGATATGTGACTCTGAAGGAGAAGAATGCTCTTCCCAAATATTTACCAGTTTAAGAGACAGCTATATTTCCTATTAAGAGGAAAAATAAACACTCTGAAGAATGAAACAAGAAAAGAGTCAGCCACCAGTAGGTTTCTAAGCTTCTTTCAAAAATAATTAACACAACATCATTCAAATAAATAAATGAATACCTATTACAATACCCTGTCCTCACATGCTAATAGCACCTTCAGACAGCCAGTTTTGGGAAGAAAATACTTTTTCTAGTTTACAAAACTTGAACTATTGACTACTTTTTTTAAGCTTAATGAAAATCTGTTTCTAGTTCATAAAATAATCATTTTAAATAGATTTTCTAATGATTGGGCATGAATTATTTCATTACTGTATTTTCTCTTCTTCAGTCAGTTTTCTGAGCAGATCAAAAAATCTGCTAATGCATTCTTCAAGAAAAGGTCTCTCAATCAGGCTTTGAGGGAAAACGAATACACGCTGATTGGAATGTTTCTTATTTTCGAGAGAGATGGGAAATATTTCAGGTCTCATAACTGAAATGATTTCTGAGTATGCTTAGTAAAGGATTCAGGAACACAATATTTTACATTAAACATCTATCCTTTTATCAGATTTGTCAAAAAGTTAAAGAAAAGCTGCTGGTTTTCAATGGAAGAGTGGACAAGATGATGGTAAAACCCTAATGTTTAACATTCAGAAGAGGAAAAAAAATGTATTACCAACCTGTAAACAGTTGTACAAATGCTTAAAGTAACACCCTGAAGTGGCATAAAATATTGAAGCCAACAGAACTGCTGATTTCCATTAACTGAGCACAGAACTGAAGACTAATGTGCTACCCCAAATCCAGCAAAATCCTGCTGAATAGCTTTTGCTTGGAATCTTAGCATTCAAAAGCCTGTGTAAGCTCTCTGTATCAGGTGGAGTTGTATGTTATCTGGCATACATTCCTTTAACAGACCTATAAAAATGCATGGATTCAGATATATTCAAACTATTACCTTTATTCATGCACATTCATGCATAAATGCATGTATGTATGCATTCAAAAATAAAAAACCATGAATTTTGTTGACATCTCTGCATTACTTATATGTTGCAAACCTTTTTGCCTAGCATTTGTTTCCTGATTTTTATTTATTATATTTGCAGAGATTGCTTTTCACCACAAGATCAGTTGTAGTTCTGTTGAAGGCCATCAGATAATGCAAAAACAAAACAGTAGAAAACCTATTCTTTAAAGGCATATGTATTTAAATTCCTATTTATTGACCGTTTAGCTGGAGAGTCCATCAATACCCCATTTATAACCCTTGCTATTCCTGGGAAACCTGAACATCATCTGATTTCAGTTGCACATTATACATTCTGGAGTTGAAAGCTCTGTACATTTAGCATCAGCAAGTTTATCCAAGTGCTTAACTAAAGACTTCAGATTTTGCCTTTTACATAATGATTAGAAGGTGCCCTGCTTTCTGCTGAGATCCTGGTACTGCGTCCTCTGCAAATGAGGTAGCCCTAAGGGAGATCATTGTTGCATTTGGGGAATTAGAATATGCCCTAGACATTTTGTTCATTATCCTTTTTGATCACAGAACGGTTGAGGTTAGAAGAGACCCCTGGATGTCACCTGGTCCATGCCGCTTTCCTCATGTCTGTCCCTGTTAACAGCACCTGCCAATGCAGAAGTCCAGCTACTCTTATTTTGGAGAAAAGCCCCCTACCACCCTGACAGGCTGCTGGATGGCCTGGGGTTATCTTTTCCAGCTGCTGGTAAGCCAGGCTGGGAGGGCTGGCACCTGGGAAATCCCACCTATGGTGCAGCAGGAATATCTAGGTCAAGTTTTCCCTCAACATTGGCCCAATAACTTTTTTGCCTTCACAATATACAGCTCCCAGCACAACACCATTCCTCAAGAAGGTTCGGCTCTTCAGCTCAAACAGGGCACAAAACTGTCACCTAGTTTAAAGGCAACTAATGAACAGCTGTCAAACAGAAGTGACTTTCTGCCATTACCAACTTTGATTTGAACAAATGAACTAATGTAGAGAGGGTCCATTTCTCATTGCTAGGCATTTAGGCTTAAGTCATCACTCTTTTAAGGTTGTCTGGCATAACAGGCCTAATTCCAATCTCTGGCAAGTGCAAATGAGCAACTCCACTGAAGCCCAGAGACACGCTGGTGCAGAACCAGAATGGAGAGCAAGCTGGCACACGCTGGCACTGTTTGCCAGCCTGTTATCAACCAGACAATACAAATGCATGAACAGCCAGGAGCTTGTATGCTTCTAGTGGTTTAACTTGCAGAGTTTTTAAATGACCCTTGCAATGCTGTGTGCTCTTGGAGGCAGCTGATGTGCCAGGAGAATTCATGTCAGCTCAGGCAATAGCACATTTGTTACAAAAGCAGGGGGATAAAACACTGCCAGGTGTAGCTGCTCAAACACATGTGCTCTCTGCTGTGTTTGACTTACCAGAGTATTAACTAGTAATCATACTTCATTTTCTTACCTGAAAAGCCAAAGACTAGCTGCAGTATAGGTGAGTGTTACCTGCATTAAAAAACTTCCAAATCTTTCTGCCCTCTGAAGAAGCAATTAACTTGTTTCACTGCTTTTCCCATTAAGGACTGATGATGGCAAACACTGTACTCTTTCTCACAACACAACAGCATGGAACCCTCCACACAGTTTAAATGGCATTGGAGAAACTCTTTCTAAGTGGAAAAAAATTAAATGTTTCTGCCTCAAAAAGCAGGCAGGCATATATGGCAATTTCTTACTGAACAATTCTACTTACTGAATATAGTTGGAGTCATCTGCTTACTCCAGTAACTAAATTTTTTTTTATTGCTTTTTGTTCCTGTTACCCTGCTGCTCCAATGCAGTTAAGAAAGACGACTGTGAATCCTGCTCCATTTTGTGCAACATAAACAGAATTTATGCTGCAATTACAAAGTTAGATTCTGCCTCCAGTTATACCTTCTAACTCCCATGAAGAAAGCAAGTTGAGTACAGCTGAACCCAGAGTGTGGCCTCTGGAATCTTTATTGCTGACAGCAAAACAAGATCCAGGGAGAGCCCAGCTTGACTTCCAGCCACAAGGCTGAGTTTATCTTGGTAGCCCTGCTAGAGCCTAGTGGTGGGTTTTTTACAATAAAAATCAGTGGCAGGTGTGTCAGCAAGGACAGCATTGCATATAGCTTTGTAGAGTAGGAATTTGCTACAGCATATGAAGAAGGGTTCAGGTTCGAATTCTCTAAAGAATTTGTTCCAAGAAGCATATATATGTATATGTTTCTCACTGATAAATGGGAGCCTTACAGCCACTTCTATTCTCCATTCTGAATATATAAACATATATTCATATATATGGAAATACATATATTTCCAACTATTTTGTTTTACCTCTGACAAGGAGAAAGGTATAATTTAGGGTTTGTCAACACAGGGAAATTGTCCAAAATATCTGTAGCAGAATAAACTGTCCTAAAATATCTTTGTGAACTTGAAGTGGTTATTTGTTCTCTGACTACCACAGAGTCAAGATCATGAACTACATCCAGTTTCTTCTGTGTCTGCTCAAGCAAATAACTTTCAAAATAATTACAACAGTCCTCAAGGAGAGTAAAACTTTCATTTATTAGTAGAGATTCCTGTATGTCCTTACATCAGGGATCTAAGTTAGAAGGCTGGTAATGGTAGGCTTCCCAGACAGTTAACATGGAGAGAGAGAAAACATTCCTCTGTCAGCCTGCTCCTAGTACAAAATGCTCTCTGGAGAAACCTATTTTTCTATTAGCTGTAGAGAGCACTTCTACCTTAAGTGTCTCTGTAAGGCCTAAAGTTAGATGTGATGAAACTGGATTAGAGCATTCCTGCAAGCAGCTGTTCCAGAAGTGTTTGTTTCACAATACCTGGCATCCCTCAAAGACAAGGCCACTGTCCACAGGTGTTGTTTCGCACCTGTCTACATTTTCACGCTGGTCAATGTGCACACCATGCTGCCTCTTTTTCCTGAAAGCCAACTCTGGTGATCCTGCAACACACAGCTCAGGAGCTGATCTGGGTGAACAGTAACCCTAACGGAAAAAAACAACCAACCCAAACCCTAATTTTCACTTGGGTCAGACCCCTATAGAGACTCATCACCCTGTCAAACCAGAGCTGAAGCTAGTACAAAGAAGAAGGTGGGGGGGATTAAACTGTCATATGTGGAGGACAAGACTATCTTTCTGGGCACCAGCCAGACTTGAATCAGCTCAAGGTAACAGTGAAACTACCTCCAGAAGCTCTGGAAGAGGGCCAGGACAAAAAGCCAAGACGCTGAGAACACTCAATATGTCATTTTAAATTCTTATTAGCTTCTTCTTTACATATAAAGCCTTTCACTTCAATAACCCTTTTTTTTTTTTTTTTTTTTTTTTTTTTTTTTTTAATGCAAGGAGCTTTGGGAGCAAAAGCATTGTGCAGAGGTATGAACAAGAACTTTAAAAACCTGAGATGGTTCCTACCTAGAAAGCTCTAGCCTGGTGGACCATCGGAAGAGGAGTAAAAAGCAACAGAAGAAATAGGTTCAAAAATACTGCTTTGTGTCTCTCATGCATGTGCTGTTTTTACAGCTGATTGCAAGGTGGATGTCTTGGCTGCAGCACATAACTGCAAGGTTGTACAGCCCACACAGTGACCTTCCCCCACACTCTGCTGCTCAGGGTGGGTTCACTTCATGCTCCGCAAACCAGTACAAATGGATTGCAGTGACTCCAAGTACCAGAAAATGACTCAAGGAAAGATAAATGGATGAACTGTCTGATCTTTCTCACTGAAGTCTACAGCTTCGAAAAGACACACACCCCTTCTCTGTGTCCCACCTATGTGGTGCTTGGGCAGTCATGTGCATGCACAAATCACTGTGGAAGCAAACAGAGGAGTGGGATCAAAATTCCTGCTGATGGGGCCCATGCACATCCATCAGAATTGTATGGTCAAGAAACTAACAGTTCTCTGAACTACCAGCAAGTCTGACAGAGCCAGCTGTTCATCCCAGTCTGTATCTGTGTTCACACAAGATGACTATGGCAAACTCAGAGCTCCCCCATATAACAGCTTCAAGAACAGCTGTTGGGCTGGATATGTGGGTCTTTTTGTCCATCTTTCCGAAGCAGTTTGAGGAATTTTTAAATTATTTCAAAAAAATAATTATATGATAATTAAGTGCATAGTTCATATATTATTAATAAAGGTTTTTAGCAAAATTAAGAGGGAAAATCCATTTCATGAGTCTTTTTTTTTAATTGTTGCCTTTTCTTGAGCCCCTCAGAAGTGATTCCATAGTATGCCTCTTTGGACTGACTTGGATATTTCACAGCTCGGGGTGAAGATTTGGGGATGCTCTCCTAACGTTGAAAGAATTAGATGATTTTTTAGGAATATAGAAATCTCTACCAAAGAGTTCATCCAAATGAATTTGCCTATGATATCTCCCAGAGCCTAACAGTTTGTACTGTTATAGCCTCTCTCCAAAGGGACTTTGGAAAAGTCTTTCTTAGTTTTCAGTCTTCTGCTATAGGCAAGTTTCAAAACTCTCCATCACTTATTTTGTTAATTTTCCTCCTATCCTTCCCCTTCATTTTTAATTTTCCTTTTTTTCCCCAGTCTTTCTCCATTGTCCAGTTTCAATGAACTCTTTTTCCATTCCGATTGCTGGCGTGACCCCATTTCCCCTTGATTCCACATCATGAACATAGAATCTCTGCATCCCAATGGCACACAACATAAAGTGCCTCCAATCCTTTCAACACTTTCCAGCCTAAATGTCCTCTAGCCAAGGCCTTCTTCATTGCCCTCTCAGTCTTCCACTTCCATAAGGCTCCTCTAGTTTCCTCCTTTCCTCTTTTTCTCACTTAGTTCTGCAGCATTACAACTGCTATGGAATTCGTGCTGCTGCCAGGATCTATCACAAGAGCAAGGGGTATGTCAAGGTGGTCAGACATCCACAGCTCAACATTATTCCTCATTTGCCCTTTCCCTGCACAAAGATATGTTCAATGGCAGCCCTTAGTCCTCTGCCTTTTTATAATCTCTGTCCCATCCTCAGGTTTTATCCTGTGAGCTCACCAGTGCACTGGGCATGCCAAGAGGTGCTATGCAAAAAAACACAAGTATGATGTTTTCTCTTTGGCTTTTCTTTGGGGGAAGCTCTCTCTGTGTAACAGATCTGATGTCAGTGCCGCAACAGAAGCTGTGCTAACAGTTTCATACCCATGAATTAACACGCAGGTCTGCCAAGGAAGAGCAGCCGTGTAATTGATGAGGTCCCATGGTTTGACTGTTTGGCAGTGTCAAGGCACTGGGGCCACCTATTGTATTTATCATTGCTCCCCACGGATAGTGCAGAAATGTCACTTTAAATTGACAGAACGTGACAGTGAACATGAAATCAATGCAGATATGCCCAGACATTACTTAACTCCTTACACTACTTTATAAGGGTGGGGAAGAAAAAGATATTTTTTTTTCTTTTCCTTTGGTTTTGTTCTTTTAAAGTGACACGCCCTCACCAGTAACTCGAGCTGAAATTGTTTAGGTTAGTATCTGTGCATACAAAAGAAGGACACTCCAATTTTCACAGATCCCAGTCTGAAACCTTTTATATAACTTTTCCACTTATTTGTAACATGTATGGTCCCATTGTCATTGTATTAATCATCAGAAATACCTAACAATACTATTTTCCCTCTCTAGAAACAAAAAATGGAGATCTGATCCAAAATAGGCAGCTATCTGCAGTGAAGAAGGGGGCTCAGTAACCAAAAAGTAAATTTTTAGTGTCAAATGAGACATTCCTTCAAGGTATCTTCTTTTCAGAAAAGTTCATCACTCAGTCTGTAAGAAACCAACTTCTATATGGAGTCTCCACTTAGTCAACAACTGAGGGAACTAGAATCACTAGGCTGCACCTCTGTGTTCCCCTATTCCTCTAAACAAACCAGAGATTTTTGGGTTTTTTTCCCAAAGAAATAAAACTCATATCCATTTATTTTTCTGTAGGGGAAGCAACTTGGCCCTATATTTCTAAACACATTTTGTACTAGCTTCCAAATACTTTGTATCATACTGAACAAAGGCAGACCATTTCCTAAATAGCTTTTTGCACAGGTACTCTGATTGTATTTTGCTTTCTTTGACCATTTTGTTGCTATGCTATTGATTTTTGAATTAAAATAGACAAAATATCAACAACATACATGTTCAAAAGTATAGAAATCTTTCCCCTTTTGTAATTAGTTCCCTGTTTTCTGACTCCATTTAATGAAATCTCAGGAGTCAATAGCTGCAATTCTTATTCAGGCAAAACTCCCATTAACCCATATAAGTTACCATAATAGTCTGTTATGAAAATAGCAGTCATATCAGGTTATAGTTTTTTAACATCATTACATGGAAGAGGAAGGATTAGGGGACAGATTGTACAGAAAACAAGCTTTTATCGTAAACCAAAACCATCCATAATAATTAGCTATATCTGGGAAACATTCGTGATTGCCAAAAGTAAATTTATTAATTTTAATTACTGTCTCTGTTTTACCATGGCATCGTTCAGATTGCAGAAGGGATATTTTCTCTATTTATTTTCTTCCATGGAACTGTCTCTGCCCTCCTCCCTCCCATTGCCAACAATTCCAATTGTTTTACTTGTCAGCTTGATCAAAGTATGGCCTTCAGTGATTTCACATCCTAAGCCAATTCATCAGAAAGTCTAATAAAAGTGTTGAACTCTTTTATTGATAGACAGTGCCACAAAATATGGGGCCTGGGAAAGATCAGCCACCTCTGACTTCCCCTCCTCAGCTGTCATATGAAGGTATTGCTTACCCAGTGACAGAGGGGCCTTGTTTTGTGCCCTCAATAAAATTAATCCAGCTGGAAAATAACACCAAAGATGGCTATTCTTCTTCTGAAAAGTATTGTCCATCACAGCCTTCCAGAAATCCACAAAGGCCAGTTCAGCTTTCAGTTATGGGCAGCCCATTGCTTTACGTCAGAATAAAGATTATGAAATACACAATCAGTGGGATGTCGCAGGCCCTCATAATTTACAGCACTGCAAAGACATCTTAGGCTAGGTCTACACCTCCCACTCCAGACTGAAGGGCTATCTTGTTTCTAGAGAAGAAGAGGCAGCCTCAGCAATCCAGCAACACAGATATATATCTCATTAGAGGGAGGGCCAGAGGATGAGCAGCAAGCGCCAGGTTTAGAAGTGGTTGACAGACTCCAGCTAACCCTATTGTTGATTAGAAACGTGTGGGTTTGATTAAACATCTCTCTTTTTTCCCCAATAGTCAACTTTCTATCATTTATTGATTTCTTCATTTTTTTTTTATAATTATAAACATATTCTATTGTTCACATGATAGTGAAATGGAACTACTTAAATAGGGAGCCTGTGGTCCATCACAAGAGATGAAGTCAAAGTCAGTGACACCAATTTACCATAGGGATTGGGAGCTCAACACAGTAGTATTTTACCTTTAAATTATTTTTTACCCTATTTTTTTCTTAATTTATTATTTATTAAAATTTCCTTAAAATTATTTTTACCTTAAAATTATTATTTGGTGTAGCTGGGGTTTTTTTCAGTGTTCAGACATTTTCCAAGGAAATGAAACTTTCCATTGGAAAAAAATTCCCGTCACATTCATATTAAATTGCAAGTGAGGTGTGTTCATATCACAACATAGACTAGAACATTAAGCATCAGCTGTTCATATGTTCATGTCTCATATAGTATCAACACTAAAAAGTCCAGTAGCAACACTTCAGCCTACTTAGTGCTGCAACCATAACACTTCAAAATACTTAAAAATACGTCTATTCAAGAAACAAAACTGCAGCTGAAGTATTGCCTTCCATCAAGGAAGCAGTTCTAAATGTTGGACCACCTTTAAAGTATAATCATTTTCATTTATTTCTGAAAAGAGACTGTGAAAAGGCAGAATAACATTGTTATACCAGAAGGAAGAGAGAAATATAGTAACAAAATGTTATAGCTGCATCAGCTGTATCAGAACACTTCTAATGACTTGAAAATTTAACAGAAATCGTAACACTAATAGAAACAAGGACATGATAAAAAGCAACAGAGCTTCTTGTCTTCAGTGTTCACCAAAAATTATTAAGCAAGAACAGACATTTAACTAAGTTTAAATGAGGTGGCAGTAGAGTAAGCAGAAGGAAGAACAGGTTAATGAAAACTAAGATAAAGTAGGTGTATCTGAGTCATCAGAAATTAATGAAATTCACCCTAGACTACTTAAGAATATAGCCAATGTAATCTCTGAGTCATTAATAAGTATCTCTAAAAATGCAAGAAAAGTGTGGGTGGTCCCAGAGGACTGCAAATTAGCTATCACAGTAGGTATTTCTATAAAAAAGGAAGGAGGGAAAAGATCTAGAGAATTATGGACCAGTTAATACTGACTCTCAGAAAAATGTTGCATTAAGATCATGAAACCATCAATACACAAACCATTAGCACATACAAAACAGATAATATGTAATTGTGAAGAAAAAGTCTGATACAACCAAATTAACTTAATTTGGTGGCCCAGTGGAATGGGGGGAATGGGAGCTGTGAAACACCTGGACTTAAGTAAACTTTGGACATTGTACCATAAAGCAAACTAAGGAAACAAGCTCTGAGTAAGATAGTACACATTTAATTGTGCAACGATGTTCAATGAGACACTAGTTCACTACTGAATTGGACAGTGAGGACTCTTGGTGAGTCCTCAGGCAAATGAGTCCAATTGGTATTATTGGTATATTCACTAGCAACTTGGATGAATATGTTTGCTAGTAATATAGAGTTATAGAGAGCTGTGAGCAATAGGAAAGACAAGATTAGTCTTGAAAAGTGTCTTCATAAATAAAAGCTGCCCAGAAAGCATCAAGACTGAAATACATAAGCACAAATGCAAAATTATTCAGAGAAATATGTAAATGTGTAAATAAATAATAAATAATATCTGTCTATGCATAAAAACTGCAGGAAAGTATCAGCATCATGGACTCAGATAAAGTGAGTCAACATTACAATGCTGCTGCAAAAGAGGATAAACCTAATTCTCAGTATTATTAGCAGAAATTTCTAAAGTGAAATACAGGAGACAATTACTGGTTCTGAGTGAGGCACAAGATGAACGGCTGTATTTCATTGGGGGACTTACTCTCGAACAAATGAAAGGAAAAACTGAAAAGAATGAAAAGAGATCATTAAAAATGATGTGGATTAAAATCCAGTAGCAGTAATGAAAGGTTGAAGGACCTGAAATGTAGTCCAGAAATAAGGCATCTGACAGCAGTCTTCGAAGATGTAAAAGCCCATTTCAAGGATGATGCAGTCAATAATTAAACCCGCTGTAGGACCAGGCATAATCAGATTAATTTCTATGCAGTAGATTGAGGTTAGATTTGAGAGAGCAGCTAACTAGACATGTAGGGAATTAAATAGTATTTAGAAGTTAGAAAGACTTGGAATAACAAGCAAGGTAGAATGTGCCCTGAAGAAGTCACATTTTCTGTGAAGAGTGGGAATTTAAAGAAATCACTTTAAACCTTCTTTAACAAGGTTTACAAACAGTTTCTACTCTTTTATGAATCTACTACTCAAATACCAAGGTAAAGGCACTCAACATCCCTCTTCCCCTTCCACGGAGCTGCAGAAAAAGCATGCCTAGAAAACTTTTTGTTGCACCATGTTTTACGTGCAATAAAGAAAATATTTGTTTTATTAGTCATTTTTTTATTATTGTCATCAGTAGCATTTGCAGTTCTGTCTCCTGCCTTTCACTTGCAGTTCTGTGCCTTTCACCTGAGCTGCTGTGGCAGGGCTTTTCCCAGGGCAGGGTTTTTGCCTTGTTCTCAGGTTGCTGTTCTTGTAGTCCTGTATCTGCAAAACCCAATATTCTTGTTACATCCATTTCGTCATGGGAGGCAATGCATGAAACTGACCTCTTCTCTCTCTCTCTCCCCCTTTTCTTAACCCCATCCTTTATAAGTTTTAATTTATATTAAAGGATTACTCCAAATGGAAGTGTGAGTAGTTCCCTGTAAACTATATAGAGCTAGAGAAAAAGCACAGTGAAAATTCACTGTCATCTTTATTGTCATCACCTGCTGCACTGTCACTTTCACTGTTAGAACTGATGCCTGCCATCAGCCATGGACACCCTAGTAAAGTTTTGTGTATGTAAGCCTGTCTCAGCATCCTTTGTCCAAAATTTTAGATTATATAAAAACAGAAATTGCTTGAGGGTAAGCAGAAAGTGTCAGCTGAGATGTCAAAATTGTTATTAGTAGAACCCAGACCTTTTTCTCTGTAGACAAAACAAGAAAAAAAACATAATGGAAAATGGATAACCAAAAAGCCAGAAATTCTGCTGTTAGTAATGATCTTTACACATAACTGCCAGAGAAAAAAACAAGTACAGCAAATGTGTTATCAGCCCTACTGAAAGCCAGCAAACTTCTGTGAGCTTGGGCTGTTTCAGACAGTAGCTCCTTGTCTGTTTACAGTAGTACTACAGAATCTGTCACATTCCTGTTTGTGCCAAAACCCGTTTTAAAGTATATAAAGACAGAAAGAGAGTGAGCAAGACGGAGAAAAGCTGTTTTGAGAGTGGGAAGGAAGACACAACTGAAGGAACTGATGCTCCCATTTCCAGTGTGATGAAGATTGTGATGGGTCCCTTTCTCTCCTTCACTTCACTGTGATCAGGATGATGAAAACGTGGTATGAGTGCTGTGGCCTGATGTCTCTAAAGACAGTAAGACTAACAGTCACAAATTGCTCCCTTCAGCCCAAATCTCATTCTATTAGTGGTGTACCAGAGCCCCAAAAGGGATTGATGTGTAAATAAGGCACCATTCTTTCACTGTATTTGTTAATGACTTAGGCCTTATTTCTGATGTAACTAGATTTGATTGTGATTTACAGTCCTATCTTACTGAGCAGACATGAGCTCAACACAATCTTTTCATTGAAGGAGTAGATCTGTATATCTGGACTAATACAATCCTCCTATTTTTTTGCCCATTCTTATGAACAGCTACAAGACGGACAGAGTTTTACTTCCACCATTTTGGACCATGTCAAGTATGAGGCCCTTCCACAACAGGAAATTTGTCGGCAACCAGTGTAATTTACAGACAATTGCTATTTTAAGACATAATTATTCCATTTATCTTGAAGACTGACGCTAGTCACAGCAGCTGTAAGTAATATTATAGCAAGAATCTTTTCTACCTGTTGCCTGCACTTAAGTAATTCATATCTGAAATTATTAGGAAGTTTAATATTTATATGTAACTACTTTAAAGTTTGAAGTAGAAAAGTTTACATTCATACAGCAGTAGTCTGAGCTGCAAAATGGCTAATAAAAAAAATCATAATTTCTTATTGAACATGGATTTGTGAGTGTGGTAAGAGTTCTCTACTACATTTAAACTGTATACAATAAAATGATCAGTAAATCACATATCACAAAGTACTAAACAAAAGTTACAGTTAATGTTAGTTAATGGATTCTTAGTTAATGGATTACCTTTCAGTACTCTAGAAAATGCCACAAACATTGTTCCTTTGAAACACCGATATATTGAGTAAATCTTTTCAACAGACATAGCTGTTTTTTCTTAAATCAATATCTGTAAAATAAGTAATCTAGTGTTGATGTTTCTCTTCATCTAACTTAGTCCAAATCTTTAAATTAATCATTCAGAGAATATGAAACAAAAAACCCACCTTTTTTTCTCTATACGAAAGAAATGACAAAACAGGCATGCCATGTTACAGGTAAAGGTTAAAGATAGCCTGGGAATTGTCCAGCACGAAATGTGTGCTTTACTTCAGTTTTCAGTGAGAATAATGGGAGGAAATGGAGATGACTAAGCAAACAGGAATTACCCCACAGAAGCGGAAGCAAGAAGCACTTTGGGGAGGTCATCTTCCAATTCATAATTTGGAGACAACTGGCTTCTGCAGCAAAACTTTTTAAGAAATCTGTCAGATGGGTCATAGTGGACCATCAACTCAATCAGCTGACAATGACTTACCACTGCAAAAAAGTCTCTTAATCTCAGCAGTATTCAGAAAGTGCCTTGAAGAAATGCGGTTATTCCACTAAGTGCTGTTAGATTGTGCCCTCTTGTGGGCCTCACACTAGGAAAAATGCAGGCAACCTGAAGACAGTCCGATTTGGTAAACATACCTACTGGGAGAAAAATAAAGCCAAAAAGTTTAGGAAATGTGAACTATAAGGATAAGCTTGAAGATTCATCTTTGGTTTTGCCAGCAAACAGAAAGCCCAGCTGAAACATGGTAACAGACTTCTTACAGTGTAAAAAGCTGTTGAGAGGAAGGCAGTGACAATTTTGTCCCTGTGTCTATTGTAGGCTTGACAAGAAATAAACTCTGAATTTTCACATGGTGTTTCAGGTTAGATAGTAGCAAAAGCTTTCTGCTTTCTCCCTGTCACCTAAAGCTTTAATGAACACACTACAGAGTCACTTTTCAGCCTTGGGGAAGGGGTGTCAAATCCTCTCTGAGCAGGGACAAATTAGGAGACCTCTTGAGATCACTTCCTACATCTATACAAATTTTATGACGTGTTAGGAGTAGGACCAGACACTAATAACCATAGTCTTTCTCTTTCACTCCTGCTCTTGCTCTTGTTCTCACTTTTGCTCTATCTCTATCCCTGTCTCTTGTATAGCATTTCAAATAATGAAAAAAATATTTATAAATTCATACCAAAATGTTCAAACCATTCAGCAGAGCCCAGGCAAGCCTGAAGAGTCCCTTTTTTATTTCCAGTGTATGGGCATATCATACAGTCTTTAACAGGATGAATGATAGTCTGAGTTTAGCACATTCATGACACGTCTGTATTTTACAGAAAATCAATAACTAAATTCTCCATTTATATAAAAAAAACAATCCATTTCTGCTATGAATTGCTCAATGCTGCGGCAAGGTAACCAGCTTCTAGCTAAATGGAATCCAAACCATCTTTTGTAAGTCAACAGTAAGTTTTTTGTCAGTAATATACAGGTTGCCTCACAATATCATTTTTGTATTCTTCTAAAAGATTTGGACATGTACTGGTAGGATTTCTTCAACATTAGACCACGAAGAGATGCAACTTTCTGTCTTTGGCAAACCCTATTATCAGTAATTTTCAAGTATGTACTGCAAGTACTTCATAGCTTGTAGTTGCATGTCGAGTATGCAACAGTACTTGAAGTTGGGAACTAAAGAAGAGTTTAGTGCCCCATTTATCTCCTTCAAAGCACCACTGGCCTTGCATTAGAGCTGGTACACCAGACAAGCAGTATTCTGCTGCCAGGGAATCAGTGCTTGTGTTGACAGCCTGAGGGTGGTCTTACCACTCTCCTTGGTAACGCTGGCTCATTCTCAAATTATATTTATATAGACTTCTAAATGTCTATATGTCACTTAGTTGGTGTTCTCCAGATGCCGTTTACAGCTACTCACTAATCTAATGAGAAAGACACTTACTGTGTGCAGTTTCACTTTAACATCCGTTCTTGATTACACAAGTTAAATACATCTATAGCAGCTTGAACCTATTTGTTTCAGTCCCCTGTCCTTTGCCTGGAATTTTGAAGAGGATGGGTCTGAACTGCAAGTTTAATGTCATTCACACACATGAATTTATGAGTGGTAGAAGACTGAACACCACAGGAATAAAGACTGAAATATATTCATAAGTGGAACTCCACCTTTGAATGTTCCTGTGATACTAAACTGGTAGTTAGTATAGATATAGAGCTGGACATACTTTTCATAGTAGTAATGGGTAGAATACTGATTTATGATGTTTGACAGCTTTCTGACAGGCCACAATATATGAGGTTAATTTCTTTAGGTACCCAGTTTTCATAGATGTGGTCAGTGCAAGGATTTGATGGCATTAACCAAAGTTAAATTCCACTTTATACAAATAGGCTAGCGAAGCCTGGCTTAAGCGATTGAAAGGAAGAGCCGTGCTAGTGACTCATGCCAAGGACTAAGTGGGGATATCATGATTAGAGGTTGAATAAAAGCTGATCTGTTTGATTGTTTGTATTATAAAACATAAAATACTTTAACATTCATAGTTGTCTTCTCAAGAGGATTTTTACTAATAGGGTAAATTGTTAAAAAGCTGTTGGTTATAGTTTTCCTTTTCATCCTGAATTCTTGAGCAGCTCTGAAACAATGTCATCAAGTACAGCAGTCTTTCATGGATTCAGTCCTTTGCTCATCTTTTATACTAGACGAATCCTGAAAATAAGGAAGACATCTGACAACTTAGCTTGTTTTGATGGAAGTCTTTGTAGACTTTTCTTCAACAATATTTATTTACCGGCACGTTTATGTTCCTGGCAAGCTGTACAACTATCATATTTTCATTTACTTTCACCACATTGCTGGTGTCTTGGTTAATAGCACCCATAAGCAAGGAAGAAATCTGCAGCTTGATTTTTAAAAGTTAAAATTTTCATGGTGTCTTACTGTTTTATCCTGGCCAGGCTTGCAGATTTTAGGAATAAGATTTCTGTGCACTGGATCCACCCCAATTCCAGTGTCCTTAGAGTGCCTTCATTTTGTTTAGCCAGGGGGAAGTCACATACTTTTTTAAAACATTCCTTTAAAGCCCTAGGAATTGTCAGGTTCTGCTGATCTCTTCAAAACATTAAAAAGCCCACTTCAGTTAATCAGATGCTAAGGAATTTTATGATGTTTTCATAGGTATCGCAGTCTACTCACTACAGATTCTATCAAGGCTTAAGCACTGATGCCCTAACCTGATAATATATGTAAGAATATCATTTCCCAGTGTTTGTATGTGTGTTGTTAAGCCAATTTTATCATACAATATAATATGAAGATCAACCATTTAGCATGCTCTTCAGCAATATTTTTTTTTGTTCTTGTATGATAGACTAATCATTGGTTGTTCAAAGTTATGTTTAAGAACAGTTCTCATGTGACTAATATTAGACCCATAAATGCTGTATCCATACTTAAGGTGGCAGTGGATGAGGGGAGTGAGTGAAAGAGGTACCCAAAGATCTGTTAGTTAGGTTCAATAACAAGCGAGGCTTTCAGACAGTTTTCTACAACAAAATTATTTAGTAGTAGAACAGGTTTCAACACAACAGAGTTTTATCAGAAGTACACTATTCAAGGCTGTTCTCTTACATTTCTTTGATAAAATAACCGACTATCAAGACAAAGAAGTGATATAAATCCTATCTAGCTGAAGCTGAGTAAAGCATTTCCTATGATTATACATGGAAAAGGATAAATTCAACTAGGAGTTAGCACAAAACACTGCAAGTAACATGAGAAAACAGCTAGAAAAGGAAATAATCATGTTAGGCTGAAGTGAGTTGCTGGTAGAGTTCCTCAAGGATTAGTCTTGGAAAATATTATTGAATTGTTTTACTTATTTATAATAAGGAATAGCCACAAAACCCACATATAAAGTATCAAGTAATATTTTCATTAATGAATTTGATAGAGATGTGTTGATGAAACTTGATGACAGTAAAGCTGGGAGTCACCGTCAATACAGAATTATGCTACTCATGAAGCAGCACTGCGTGATCTTGCAAACTGGAATAATGGTAATAAAAAATCTAATGATACCAAGAGCAAGGTCATTTCCTTAGGGACTATTCACTTGAACTTTAGCTGTGTGATGGGTGCTCATCAGTTGTAAATGGCAGAGCAGAACCTTGGTATAACTGTTCATCACAGGATGTCCACACACCAACAATCCAATGACCCTGAAAAATACAAATATGTTACCTGTGTAAGTCAGATGAAGTATTTCTAACAGCCAGTAGTCTTTTACACAGCCCCTAAATGTACCAGAAGGATAGAATTTTCTCTCCATACCAGTGATATATCCCTAGGGGTGGGTGAGTGATGAGTTAATGAAGAAATCTCATCTGGACGAGTAAGCAAAATGTTCAATAAAGGTAAATTCAAATAGGGCCAGGCCTAGGCAGGGGTTACCAGGGAACACAGAGACCATCTCTTCAGTGAATACTAGACATGCTTGACATGTTTAACCTAATAGAATAAGGCCTGAGCAGGGAAATGTCTCTTCATAAGTATATCAGGACCCTAAATACTAGAAAAGAACTATTTAAGTGAAGGTGCAATGTTAGCACCAAACAAAATGATATTAATATGGAAAACCAAAACCAGGAGAAAAACAAGACTCTAGAATAACCCTCAAGGAGAAATAGCGGGTGAAAGCAGCCTACCTTAATCAGTTTGTAAAAGTCATAATGAAAAGTGTATTTGAAATAGCAGGGGGCTGTGCCTAACAGGTCACTTTCAATTCTCTCCACCGATGTAGTTCACTTTTGTAGTGAAAGAGAATAAAACTTCCCCTAAAAAATAAGCATCAGAAAAGCTAATACAGATATCAAGATTTCTTTTCAAAACTGAGAGATAAAATGTTGCTATTACCCTGTGACAGTACATTTTCTCGAATAGAGTTAATTATCCCATTATTGTTGGTTATCATTAACATTAATTATTGATACCAAAGTAGCATCAAGAGGTCCCAGCCAAACTCAAGGCTCCACTATTCTGGGGGCCTGCAAGAATAAAAATAGCAGAAGACAGTCTGTTTTTCGAAGAACTGTATCTAGCTTCCCAGATAGTGCCTCAGGCAGACCACAGCATGTGTGTCTGATAACCACCCTCAATAAGGAGCCCATTTAATTTGATAGTGCTGCTCACAGTATGCCAAGTCAGGCAGATCTAAGTTCTAACGGACTGGAGGCAGAACAGGGGGGATAGGAAAAAAGTGAGAGGAAGAAAACTGGATTCCTGTGTCTGAAATTTTATTCTTAAATAAATAACATAGGACACAAGGACAGGCACTATAGGTCAGACCAGAGTGCGTTTGACACCAGTCAGAAGAAGCAAAAGAAATTAAGGAGGAAGGAAACATCGAGTCATCACTTTCCTACTCTTGTTACCCACCTTCTATTAATCTTTACGAGAGAATATACTAAACCTTAAGCCATACCAACAAATCTGAGCTTAACAGACTTTAATGAACCATAAATCTGTCCAGTCACTTGTGGAACTCATGCGAGGTTTGGCCTTCATAACATTTGTGTCAATGGTTTCTACAGCTTAACTGAGTGCTCCATTTATTTAATTTTAAATCTGCTGCCTTTTACTTGAACTCATGATTCTCATATTACAAGAAACCTTCAATGACCATTGCATCTTCATTATCCTCATATGCCTTAGGCTTTACAGATAAACTGAGGTACTGGGAGGCAGTTTGCCCAAAGTCATTGAGAAAGCCTTTAATGAAGTGAAGGACAGGACACAGATGTGCTGTGCTCCCAAAAAAATCTCCTGATCATGAGACTCTCCTTCCACACACCACATGCAAATGTCCATACACGTTGTTCAGAGACAATTACTCTTCCTCAAGGATGTTATTAATTGACAACATGAGATGGGCAATCTCAGAGTTCTGCTAGATCAAGTATTTAATAATTTTAATTTAATATTTAATAATAATAAATTTAATAATAATGTTCCTTTTTAGGATCACAGCCCAGCTAAAAAAACAAGTAAATTTTTTTTCAGTTATTTAAAACAGCACAAAAGACATGCACGAAATTCATGGTCTAAGGGGAGAGAACAAAACATGTTTAGAGTAAGACAACACATAAAGCTACCTTATTATGTAGTATACCACTCATTTCTCATTTACACCTAGATTCAATTAGGCCTGGATTCAACCCCATTGTGAATTACAGCCTTCAGTTTGTTCTGCTCAGACCTGCACTTAAATATTATATGAAGTTCCAAGGATGCCCTTATGTGCTGTGCGGAATAGGGACAGATACTGAAATCAAAGCAGTAAGTAGTATGCTTTGGAAGAAACCAAAAGCCTCGTTTGTCTCCATGCTTATCAAACAGCTCTGTATTTTAAGTGCTTTGCCATGTAGAGATATTGAACCTAGTGAAACTATAGTACTGATCCAAATATGTGGGACTGTCTTTATGCGTTGTTAGGGTGTGGGGTTCTGCGAGGAGATAAAGCTTAATGAATGTCTTTAAAAGGCCTCAAATATGTACTGCTGCAATGTGAAAACATTGTTTCCTTTGGTCTGTGGCTGGGAATTTCAGCTTTGTTGGCTCAACAGCAAAGGGTCTCGCTTTTCACACCCGAATACACACAAATACTCAGGCTCACATATACTGTATATTATATTGCAAGTATCACTAAGAAAACTTCTCTGAACTGCCTGACAGTTGTACTCAGGTGCAATGTGGAGCAGCTCTCACTCTCTCAAGTTCATTAAATTGATGAGATGATTCAGTAGGAGAGAGGAGAAACTGGGCAAAAGGAACAGGAAATAGGCAAGAAATAGCACTAAACGCTGAACAACTAACCTTTCTACTGACAACTTCCTAGTAAGCATTTTTTGAGCAGTTTTAGTTTTGGTTTGAGACACCTGAAACAAATAGTACCTACTGTTTTCGTGCACTGTGCTTCCCTTTTTTGTGCTTGGTGAACATTAACGTCCAGAAAGATAGACAGAACAGCCATGGCATACTGCAAATATTTTACAAGAATGTCTGACAACAGGTGTTTCTTCTATCCCACAATACATTTCAGACATGCCTGCCTTGCAGAAACAAGGGGACCATTATAGAGAAATTGTACTTTCTGCCTCTGTTGCTCTGACAAAAGCAACACTATAGAAGCAGCATTTGGAAGACTTATACAAATCAGACTGTCTTCAAATATGGATTAATGTCCTTCTATAAAAATAAAACCCCTACAGTGATTAGCTATATCGCAGTGCATTTCACACATGTATTAAGAAAAGGTCAGGAGACCCTGTTACGGATGGGATAAACTTTTGGAAGTTGCTGCTGATTGCAGTCACATTCAGTTTAACAGTGTTGCTCCTCATAAATATCTTAATGAGTCTCAGGGTAGTTTTCTTGGCCTGTGAAATTAGTAATATCCAGAAAGAGTGAGCTCCATGCTCAGCAGGGAAATAGGTTCAAGCCTCCATCCAGCTTAATGCGCTGCTTAGAAAGCAGCTCTTGGAATGGTCTCTTGCTTCAGATGTCAGCCCAAAACTGAGCTGACTCATGAGATAAATAGGAGTCTGCAGGAAAGGATGCTGTGTGTGGCAGACAAGACTGGAGTTTCTTAAAAATTAATGCTAAAAAAAAAAAAGCATTTTAGACATGCTTTGCTGTTCATTAAAGACAATCAGCACAGGTAAATACGCTTTATAAAAACAAACTTACTGAAATTTAAGAAAAAGATTGTATTTGGAAGAAGGAAACACATAAACAATCTGTCTCATCTGCTAATTTTGTGCAAGAGGTCCAATAAATTAATGGGCAGATAATTTTGAAGATCAGTGAAATACTATATCCCCACCCTGAACTGTCTAGACAGTATAGAAATGCAAGCACTGTGAGAACCCTTTCCAGCTTCCTAGCTCTATTTTATAGATAAGAAGCTAAAATAACTTCTCAGAAATCACCAGAAAAAGCCTAAGTGACAAAATTTTACCCACATCATCTTAACCCTACAGTTTATCTCAACAAAATCAATTTTTCTCACATACAGGTTATTCTGGTGCTTTCTTAAAAAGAATTTTTAAATATGAACATTTAACACCAGCATCACTAAGAGTGCTCCACGCTTTTGAAAGTCCTAACTATAGATCTGTGATAATTTTAACACAAACATTAAGAAACTTTCAAAAACAAAGAGAACACATTGTTGGCAGTGGCTACCGCAACACTGCTGCAGCTAAAGATTTAGCATTTATAAAAGTAGACTGCTGCTAAAAATCATGGTGTATTATAAAAGAAGGGCAGAATAACTTCACAGACTGTTCTATTTGCCCGACCAAAGTGTGGGAAGTGGAAAACTACTTTCTTATTAAAGAAAAACAAAAAGAGAGCTCCTTAAAGAAGAGTTTCTGCTGGCCAGTATGGGAAACTTACTACTAACAGGCAGATAGGCAGACAGTTTTAATGAATCATTTTTAATAAATTATAAGCAGATGTTGGATACAATGCTTAAATTATGATCATAATACATATTTAGATTTGTAGTGCCTACAAAAATGAGTTAGTAAATGGTGTTTTAAAATCTGCTCTAAATATTATTGCAAATCCTCAATAGATGGTGCTATCATCTAAGTTAATATCTTAGCTGATTATGCAAAGGAGGTCAAGACATACACGTCTGGGATTTATCTGTAAGAAGAGTCAACCATCTTTATGATGTCCTTGTTTATGGTACATGCTTGTGAGAGGACTTGCATTTGCTTTCCACTCCAGGGAAATGATCGCAAACTTAATCTTACACATTACACAAGTCCCTAACACCAGGCAGATTTCAGGCATTTTCACTATTTGAAATGGTTGCTATCTGGAGGTAAATAAAAATGTGAAATTCAATTTCACAGTGTGGGGGAACATTGCAGGCTGCTCTTACATGGCCCAGCGCTATGGAGGCAGGACGCATACAACAGCAGCCTTCTCACTGACGACTTCTTGGAAAGCAGCTGTGTTTTCTCCACCTACAGACTAGATGCAGTGATCATCCCCCCCCAAGGCAAATTTTCTGGTGGTTCCATAATTTCTGCTTTTGATTACAGTATCCGACTTTTCAGGGATGCTCTTCCAAACTCCTTCAGGAAAGTAACCCAGAAAGGCACTGTAATCTCATCTGAACAGGCACTGATCAAAAGAAGTCTCTTCAGTATATTACTCCCCTGAAGAGGTACTGTGTAGTTAGACATTTCCAGCTGTTTCTCCCACAGCTTAGTAAGGTCACGTGCGTTTGAACCCAGGAAAAGCAGAGAAGGAAATTCAGCTGGAATATCCCAGCTGAGACAAATAATTTCCAGCATCAAGGCCACCATCGTTTGCATTTTCCAGTGAGAACAGCCAACACTACTGAGTTTTTTGCTGAAGTTACTCCTGTTAGTTGTTGGGTATGCACAGAGTTTGCCTCTTGGACTAGGCCCATTTCCACTACTTAGCCAAAATTCTGTGTAGTCTGTGGTTCTTGAATGAAGATGAAAGACAGGGACTGTGACGTTCAGTCCTGACAGCATGTGTTCTGTTCTGTTTGAGGAGTTTAACTTAAGAAAAATGAACATTTACAAATTTCCAGGGATTTATCTAGAGGCTTAAACAAGAGTTTTGCAGATCATATTTGCAGACCAAAGCCATGACTTCTTGCATGCTTAAAGCATGCCAAGCAAAATGCAAGAAACTTAAAGCCTGGATAAAAGCCTAGCAGGTGGATTTTACTGAAAGATTTTAGGTGATCTTGTTACGATTTGCAGCAATCCCATTATGCCTGAGTGTCCATTATAACAGATGCTTTATTAAAGAAGTTGTGTGCCCATTTGTATTCCTAGAAAGTATTGTTTGTATAAGCTTCCATGTGTAAAATTCCTGACGAAACTGGGAGTTTTCTAAAAATAATCCACTCCCAAAGGACAAAAATATGACAGAAGGACTCTTCAGACAATGAATCTGACACTGCTTAGATAGCACAAGAAAAATATTTATTTTTGCTGAAGCTCAAGAAAACATGAATGAAGCACTAAAAAATGAAACCAACAGAATGAACACCAGCTGCTTTGACCATTCTATTAACAGACAAATAACTCAAGGAATAAAATCCAAACTGTAGAGATATGGAAATAACTCAAGGAATAAAATCCAAACTGTAGAGATATGGGTGGTTTGTAAAAATCACTGCCATGATATAAAGGCTACAAAACAGTATGAGCAATGGCCATTAGGGTTTTTAATTTGGAAATTATGCAAAGTTTTCTGATCCTTTAGTCATTAGTTTGTTAACGATCAGAACTGCATTTCAGAAGTAACCATATGAATTAGTTTTGAGCAATACAAGATGATTTTATGAAGCCAAATGTAAGCAATGGATTAAGAAGCATGCAATTTTCTATTCTTGGACTGATGTATTCATTAGAACTGAAAGGTGAGGCAGCAGGAAACCTTCTCATGCAGACCACAGCACTTCAAATTACCACAGCGTGCATACAACTAATAAATTAGAAAGAAACATTTCTGTCAAGAGGGGAGTTGGGATCTTTCTAGCTTTCCAAGACAGTGTTCTCCCCCAGTCAATTTAGGGCAACAAAAACTGTTCAAGATGAGGGAAGCTGCAGTAAAAGTCTGAATGCCATACTCACGTCTCCTCCCTTGCGAAGTTATCTCCTGTTCAGTATTGATACTAAACTAAAGTTTTATGGAAGTTCAATTGATTTTTTAATATTTTATGAAATATCCTTTCCATAGGACTCTAAAATATTATTAGGCTGAACTGTTTTTCACTTCTGACCTTTCACAGACATTGCGTCTTGCATTGATTTTTCAGCTCTTTGATACTGGCTGAGCTACAATAATTCCAGCAAATAGGAGAGGAGGGGGAATCAAATGCCACTGCATTAAAGAACTGAAAAGAAATTATCTAAGTTCGATTACCAGCAATTCAACTTTTCTATCTCCTCCCCTCAGCACACAAGACCTTCAGAGATAAGTCACCAAGCAAACACTTTTTCTCATATTGACCCTGGATTCAGCAGCCTTAACATTGCTTCCCCTCTATCAATCACTCTTAGCATTAAAAACATGTATTAAAATAAATACCTGACCTAAGTCTTTAGGCAATCCTAAATATTCTCTTTCTCAACTAAATGATTTTCTGTCAGCTAGCTTGTCAGTCTCCTGAGGGAGCAGCAGGGGATCATTTGAAAAGAATTATGTTGCACCAGTGATAAATTAAATCCACTTAAATCAATAGCATTTAGATTTTTAAAAGGATATAGCCAAGACACTATCAATTAAACCAAATCCTGACTCAGTAGGGCTTAGTTTTCACATCAGGGGCTTACTCAAGCCAGTCTTCTAGAAAACAGTGTAGGATACTTTTATTCCAAATTTAGACAAGGGATTGATGGACACCAATACTTGACCTATAAATTCCTGGCTCTTTTTATGTCAGGCATGAGGTATAGGCTTTGTTTTCACTGTCCACAAAACTGAGTCCAGTGCCACCTGAACTCTCCAAAGGTATCTGGGACACCCATGAAGTGACAGGAATCTCTCAAATAACCAGTAGATCTGTGCCTTGGTAGGAGACCCTTGTGCATCTCAAGTGACACTAAGTGGTTATATGTATGCCACTTATTCAAGCTGTTCATGCCATCCCAAAATTGAATCTCAGAGACCCAGTGAAAGGAGCTTAGGGTGAATAACACAGATTCAGCCATCAAGATCTTTTTTTTACCTAAATTCAGCAAAATTCTTTCTACTGGTGAAATTTCCCACCTAAAGTTGTTTTCACAGTACTGCAGTTTTAGTAGCACTTGGATTAAAGAATTTACAGAAGTTATTCAGAAAACCTTCAGTATCATCCATAGGATATGATATGGAACATCACCAAGAGGATTTAGGGTTCTGAATCTGGTGATTCATGTTGGTATTTGGAGTGTTTTTTTCTGGTGTCTCAAGAGACAAATACTAATCATGTCAACGAAGGCACTAAGGGAGGATTTGCAGAAACTGCAGTTTGTTTCTTGGTTAATAGTCAGGGGTTTGGTTTTGTTTATGTTTGGGGAGACATGTTTTACACAGACTCTTGGTTCCAGCTGCCATATCTTAGAAAAAGCCTCCAATCATAAATTCAGGCAGAAATGGTGCCCTTTTTCTTCCTTATCTGATTTCACCTGTTGCTTTACAGCTGAGAACTTTTGAGAGCGTGAAGGTAGGTTAAGATTTGTATTGTCTTCATTTTAGCCTCCAGAAGACCAGAGGGGTGACCAAGTCACAAGTAACACCTCGCTGTCCTCCACCGGTAAGTTTTGGGAAACCAGGCAAATGCACAAGGGCAGGATCGGCATGAACTGCACGCCTTGCTAGCAGTAATCCTTCTGTTTATGCTTCCAGATCCCTCATCCTACCCAGTCATGCTAACAGAGGCAAAGAAACACAGCTTTCAGTCTCCTAGCTTGTGTGCCACTCCAGTGTGAACAAAAAAGGCTGAATTAATCTTGTACTTTTAAGCTTTTCATAGGCTCAGTTCAGGCTGTTTCCAGGAGAATGAGATTATTTTGACAATATGATCTCTTAAAGGACAGAGGTCAGCAGCACTTGCTTCTTTCCAGAGGAATTTCACCCCAGGGAAGGGTTCAGACTAAGGCCCATTATAATTACCATGGTGGGGTGAATATAGTACTCGACTGTCAGCAGTGTTTTCATTGTAACAGTATTCACCATCCTCAATCAGAGAAATACCTTACAAAGCAAACCTGGTCAGTCAAGCCTACCAGCTGCTCTTAACTTCTTAGCCCACAAATTTTAAAATGCCTTAGTTTGAAAGATGACATTTTAAAGAGATCAGCTAAGAGGAACGGTTTGAACTGCATTTTAAACCTTTGGTTTGAATTTCCCAGTTCTTATAAATTCTATTAACAATTTAGCTTGGAAAGGATCTTACAAGGTCATTTGGTCTAATCCCCTGCTTAGAGCAAAGACAGTGTCAAAAATAGATCAGACTTATCAAGGCCAATCCTCCAGAATATTTTAATAGTATCTGGGGTGAGTTTTTCAGACAGAATGTGTACTTCAGAACATATCAATAATAGATCAGGGATTAATTCACATCTAAACTCAGTCACTTATGGTAAAGTATATTTGACCAACTGTTTAAATGTATGTATTTGCCAGTATACTTCATGGTCAATTGGATTGGGTTCAGAAGATGGGTCCAGATGTAGCCATCTCCTATTAGTCAGATGAATACCACTCCAAGAACCAAATGCAATCATTCAGTTATATCAGTATCAGTTGCATCACCTGTGTACAAAGGGGAAATCTAGATGGCAAAATGACACCATCAGCATTTTTCTATAAAGTATTCCCAATAACTGTTTCCCCAAGGATTTGTTTTTAACATGCCAAGTCTCAGGATCTTTTAAAATCAGCTTTGCTTATGTGTTCCTTACACTCCTAAATATGCTGCTGCTCACTTAAGTACAATGACCTGAATCATTAGTTTTTAATTTCACATTTTTTATCAAATAGAAAAAAGTCCTTAAGATACTTCTGGAGCTTGTTATACTTCTCATTGAGTCCTGTACACATGGACTCAATGTAGCCAAATGTTTATCCAAGGATGCAAAAGCATCAACCTCATTTAAAAAAAAAAAAAAACAAAAAACAAAAAAACCAAACCAAGAAACAACAACAAAAAAAACCCCAGAATGACCATATATAGTTTGTCTCTAAGAGTGTGTATCACTTCCAGGATGTCCAGTGGCATAACATACTGTAATGGCATTAATCTAAAACCTATCAGAGCTGAATTCACTAAGCATCACATAGGCTTGAACTATTTGTAAATTAGCTTGTCAAACAGACTACAGTTAAATCACATGCATGTTACTCCAGCTCTCAGGAGGAAGGAGGACATGTTATTAAATGTGTTTGCATTTCATATAGCATACTTGCTGAAAACAGAAAACAGGATTCCTCTCATGCTGTGTTTTGATGTGTTTAGGAAAACATAAATGCACTTCACAATAGCTGGTATGATGAATTCCATGGGACACGCTTTTTTTATCATACACACTAGATGACTTCTAAAAAAAAGCATAGGTGATCAGTTTAAATCATTGGAATATTGTAGCAGTCAGTGGAGCTAGGCTAAGTGATACTGGTTACACATCTTACCTACTGACTGGGTGGGTGGGTGGTTGGTTTTTTTTTCATTTCTGTTAGAAAAGTGAAGTCTGGAGATGAAGAATAATTGTTTCTACTGCTCTGGAAATATGTCTGAGAAAACCATTTCTCATACTCCATTGTTCAGAGCAAAGACTGAGTTTCATGCAAATCATCGCATCTCTGAATGAGACAAAGAAGGCTTTAGGAACTTTCATGTAGCATCCACTTTGTAAGTCAACTTTTGACCATAAGTCTATATCCCTTTGCAGGTCGTATGCACTCATAGGAAAAATGAGAAAGGAATGATCCTGACACTTGGAAGAATGCAATAACTGGGAACAGATTTGACTATTGGGCACAAAGGAGGAAGGTGTGTTTTGCCTTCATATTTCATACACCCAGTCAGCAGACCGGCACCAGCAAATTCGCACTCATTGAATCTCCTTGTATTTCTAGGTCTGATCAATCTCCAAGAGCTGTACTTCAGATCAAATTCAGTGCAGAGTGAACGGATTCACAACCAACCAGACCTACTATCCATATGTCTAAGCTCCAATTGCATGAAAGAGAAAGGCTAATGGATGCCCCATTCTCATGCTATCAGAACAGAGTGAAACCAATTGAACGTATTGCCTTGTACTTCCATTTAAAACTCCTTTTCTATTAGACTCACAGAATCAGCAAAAACCCTTAACAGGTCTGAATCCCTACATAAATACCATCCAGAACGACCAATTTCAATACAGTACAAGTCAGCAAAACAGAAAGATGACATTGACTCACAATTTTTTTCTTCTTAGAAATTTCCGAGACAATTCTAACAGTCATAATGACAAAATATAAAGTCCCTAGAGCAGATGTAGAAAGTAAACCTCCTCTGCTCTGTTGGTGTGTTTCCTTTCAGGTTTTGACAGTGAAAAATAGCAAAGTGCAGTCAACTTCCTCTAGTGTCATTATGATTCAAACATTAAGCACATATGTCTGAATAAAACAACTGACAGTGACCTCAAATGATCTGATTTATTTTTTTTTTAATAATACAATGGTCTAAATACCCTTGAATTTCAAAGGGAAAAAAAAAAGTATATTTTGCTCTGCAAAATTATTCTAAAGCTCTATTAACTTGCAATCTTGTCTTTTTCTGCTACTACTAATACCAAAACAAAAAGTGCAATGCATGGTCATCAGTACCACAAGATTCCATTGTGTTTTGTGCTATATTAAGAGGTGTGCATATGGTCCTACAAGACTTGGATCCCTCTGCCCATGTAATTCACACAGTGGAAATCATTACAGGCTTACACGTTCTTATCACTGATTTAAGAGATAGGGACCTGCAAAGAAAGCTATCAGACAGAGGCAGAATATAAAGTGCTACACAGCACATGAACTTAAAAATGTCCTCTTCTCTAGGTTTTGCAAGAGGGACAGTATTCCTGTTCACTCATTGTTGCGCAGCCAGAATTGTCCAAGGGCTGCATGTCTCCTGCATTGCCAGAGGATACAAGTCTTATCTGTGCAGGATCTGGGGTGCTCCTGTGAGATGATCAAGGTCTTCAGTGTCCAGGCAAAGGCCTATATCCACAAGACTGACTACTTCCTAATCCTTGCCAAAGTAAAAATCATAATCACTGGAAAGTACTTGGCCTGGAAGGCTTGTTAATAGGTGCTGACAACCCTTAGATTTGGCAAAATATTTTACACACAATCTTTTTCTGCACTCTTTCTAAGACACCACACACCCAAAAAAACCCCAAAAAAACAAAACCAAAAACAAACAAACAAAAAAAAAAACCAAAGCAGATTATGGGAAGGGGTAGGAGACACTGTTGTTTTCTCAGTTTGTAAAAAATGAGGCAGTATTTTTCCTCAATTCCCACTAAACAAATTTTCATGACTATCCCAAACTGAAGTCTTCTGGTATTTAAACTTTTATCAGTTGAAGCTGCCAATACATGGTATCATTGAGAAAAGAGTCCTAAGGGTACTGGTGAATAACTCAGTTTCGTGCCAACAAGTACATTTCATTTAGAGAGTACCTACCTCTCACATAAACTACTGGAAATATCATTAGCTTTCCAAATGACAGTTGTGGAAATTACTGCAATCACGATGCCTTAACATGAAATCTTGGAATGAATGTATGCAAACATAGTTAGTCAGCGTCACTGTGGACAATCTGTTTGATGAGTCCCAAGTATTTAATGAAAATAATTTATTTCTGTCTACACATTGTAGTATGTACATACCAACTGTAGGCTCTGTCATGGACTGGTGAACAAAATCAAATCTAATGAAAAAAGTCAGGGTATTCATTATTGTTCAAAATAGCTAATCCTCTATCATTATTAGATTATGCCCCTAGCTCATTTTCAAGGGCCTTTTGAATCAAAGTTGATGCAGTGTGATTTCTAATCTACATGAGATCCATGAGCTGCAAATAGTATGAACATAAAATATTCATTTTCCTACAACATGTTTTTTTAAAAAATCCAAAGATGACTTCTTTTGCCACAGAAAATAAAATACTAGGTCATTTTTATTGTTTCCTGCTTCAAAAATAGCAAGTGGCTGATAGAAAACTACAATGACTTCCATTTCTGTTCATCCATCTGCAGCTCACAGTCTATTGTACAGCTCTTATTTATTGGCATTGTGTGCCAATACATGCTTGCAGGCTATTTAAGCTTTTATTATACTATTCTTCTATAGGATTAAAAAACAATCTTTGTTTTAACAATGTCTGTATGATTAGTTGATGTGCCAGCAGTAACACTGAGCAGCTTCACTGTATGTCCCTAGGCTGTAACAGATGTTTTTGTCTTCTGGTTTCTTTTAGTGTTTATCTAGCAAGAAATTGAATATTATAAATATTGAAGTGTCACTGTTCATGTCTTCATTGTAACAATAAGGGTCACTCAGCATTTCAACTTCAGACCTTCACTTGGTCTTAAAAAATCATGGCTAATTTAAGTTGGTTTTTTTTTTCATTTAAATAATAAATTAAAAAGGGAAGTTAAATTATAAAGATGGGCAAGTTCTTTTAGTCTGCTGTTAGAACAGAACAGAATCTAACAGAATATAATACTTCAGTTGGAAGGGACCTGCAAGGATCACCTAGTCCAACTGCCTGACCATTTCAGGGCTGTCCAAAAGCTAAAGTATGCAATTAAGGGCATAGTCCAAATGTCTCTTAAACACTGACAGTCTCAGGGCATCGACCACCTCTAACGGAAGCCATTTCCAGGGTTTGGTCTCCAGGGCATTCCTGCTCTGAGTGGAACGTTATCTATGAGCCACAGTCTCTCCAAGCAGACACCTGCTGTGGCATAAACTTATCCACAGCCACAATTGCTTTGAGGTGCACCTGTTCCAACATGGCCTTATCCATGGGGCCACAATGCATTCGGACATATACCTGCTCCAGCGTGGCCTTACCCACAGCCACAGTCTCTTCAAAAGTGAACCTGGTCCAGCAGGCCTTATCCCTGGCTGCAGTCCCTCCATGGGTGTACCTGCTCTGTCATGGGTCTATCCATGGCCACACACTTTAAGGTACTCCAACATGACCTCATGCACAGCCACTGGTGCGTCAAGGAGTACCTACTCAGCATGGACTTATCCACAGCCACAGGTGCTTTGATGTGTACCTTCTCCAGCATGGACTTCTTGGGCCACAATCCCTTCAGAGGTATACCCGCAGTGGCACAAACATAACCATGGCCACACACACTTTGAGAGGTACCTGCTTTGGTGTGGTCTTATCCACGGCCATAGGCGCTTTGGGGTGTCCTGCTCCTACATGGACTCAACCACAGGTCACAGTCCCTTGGATTCGAGTTGACACTGGAGTTCCAGCCTGTCCAGTACAGCAGCACAGAAAAAGCAGCCATGCCCTGGCCACCTGCCAGCCCAGGCACACTGCCACTGCTGTTATCAAAACGTTCCCGGGCACAGCAGAGTAAGATGACAAGCAGTACAACAAACAGCAAAAGCAAAAAGCAGTTGCTGAATGAGTACTAGAATCCAGTATACAGTAAGGAAAGCAAGTCCCATGGCAAGCACAGAAGCCTGCCAATTAATAGCTAAACAGCAGTAACAGTTACAAATTAGATCCAACACTTTCCAATCAAATCTGTCTCTATCCCAAACCCTTTGAGGCCCGCTCTGAGCAACAAAAAGTACTGTCATAGTTTAACCCCCGCTGGCAACTAAGCCCACCACAGCCATTTGGCCACTCCCCTCAAAGCGGGATGGGGGAAAGGATCAGAAGAGTAAAAGTGAGAAAATCTGTAGGCTGAGATAGAAACAGTTTAATAGGCAAAGCAAAATCCACACATGCAAGCAAAGCAAAACAAGGAATACATTCACCACTCCCCAGGTGCTCACCAATACATTCACCACACCTAGCAGGTGCTCAGCCATCCCTGGGACAGCAGGGCTCCATCACACGTAACAGGGACTTGGGAAGATGAACACCATCACTCCAAAAGTCCCCTGTGGCATATGAAGGCACAGACCCCAAGTGAGATCCTTTATTGCATACATAAGTGCTGATTATATACAACCGCTTATCCACCCAAGTTCTGCCCTGGAATGTGCCTACATGCAGCAAAGCACCTTTACAGACAGTTCACACTCCATCAAACTGTTTGCTCTCTCCATGCTCACCTGAGGAGGTCTCTTCTCCCCAGACCAGGATTTAAGCTGTGGGAGGCTTTGGGCAGCCCCTCACTGCAGGCAGGTGTGCACAGAACTGATTTGCAGGTGAGCTCCCAGAGCCAGATTCAGTGCCAGTTGCTTCCTCACTGCATTTTAAGGCACAATCACTGCAGCATGGCACCCAGACAGTGAACAAAGCCTTTTCCCAAAAAGGGCCCTTACAGCCACCCCTTTCCTTCTTCTTCCCCCCGCTTTATACGCTGGCCATGACGCCGTACGGTGTGGGATATCCCTTTGGTCAGTGGGGGTCAGCTGTCCCGGCTGTGTCCCCTCCCAGCTCCCTGTGCCCCCCCAGCCTGGTGGGGTGGGGTGAGGGGCAGCAAAGTCCCTGGCTCTGTGTCAGCCCCACTCAGCAACAGCTAAAGCATCCCTGTGTTATCAGCACTGTGTTCAGCACAAATCCAAACCATAGCGCCATACCAGCTACTATGAAGAAAATTAAATCTATCCCAGTCAAAGCCAGGACACCATTGTATATACATACAATTAATACTGTAAGGACTTCCAACTGTATATAATATATAAATAATGGGTAAAAGCTTTTTGAGAAAGACAGAAATGTTCAGCTTTGACCCTCCTTTTTGTCTAAAGAAAAAGTCAGGAAAGCTCCTGTTTCCATCCAAATCAATTGCAGAAAGAAAGTTTCTAAGGAATTTGAAAATTTTGTTTAGTATTTTTGGGGGTAAACAAGAGAGAAAATTAAAGTTCCATCCCACGTATTTTCTCTCTCTTGCATCTTTCTGCTGAATTAAATTTATTTTCTCTGTCAGATGTATTTAATAAGTCACAGCCTAAGTCCTTCAAGTCAAAAATGCACATATTCACATGCCTGTGAATAAATAGCACACATAAGCCCATGATTATCTGCCTTAGGTTTAAAGACACAAATATAAATTTCTGCATTCAAAAGCATTTTTCAAAACAGTAACAAATAACAAAATAACAGTTATTATTCAAGGTATTTATTTTAATGAGAGCCAAAAGTCACAGCATCTCTGGAAATCAGGACACTTACTTAGGTGATATGGATATCAGCCACCATTTTCAAAAATGGCTGTCTAAATTTAGCAGCAGAAATTCATATTTAAGCATCAGCCTCAGCAGTTCACTTTTTTCAGAGGTATTAACCACTTGCAATTGCTAGCAACTTTTTTTCTCTAGGTCAATTTTTTTCAGAAATGACTGAGTAGTTACAGTGATTTGATTTTGGATGTCCAACTTTTGAGACATGTTCAAGAGCCAGATTATCCAAGAACAAGACTTAGCCATTTCTAATCAGGCATATCTAAGTCATACCAGACCAGGCATCCAAAATCTCTATTTTTCTTAAAATCTTAGGCCTTTGTAGTAAAGATTAGGATTTTTTGAAATATCTTAACATTACAGTTGTGGTGCTCTTCCCTACTTTACTGACCAGTGATTCTGCATCACACACACTTATGAATGTATCTTGGAAACCTAAGATAGGTATACAGGAACAGCTGTGGGGTGAGGGCAGTCAAGCCAGGGGCCAAGGGTGATGAGCCTTCCCAATCCCTCAGCATCCCACAGCCCACAGCCAGAACAATAGAGAGGGGACAGGGATGGGGAACGATGCCAGCTACAGCCTGGGGGTGGCCAGACAAACCTGCAGCTATGGGCAGGTCTGAGGTGATGCTGCGGAAGGCCAGGGTGGGGATGGGACATAGCCAGGCCAGGCATCACTGTGGCCCCTCATGGGCAGGGACAGCAGCTGGACCCCAGGCTTTGCTGCACCATGCCAGGGCTTGTCTTGAGCACAGCCACTAACTCCTGGCTAGGGAGGAGAGGCTGTGGGACCTGTCAGTGCCCTCAGGGACCTTTGAGTCGCTTCATCTCGCTCCAGAAGTCTTCATGTTAGTTATCTAAAATGGAGATAGCTGCCCCAGGTACTGCATAGTTGGTAGATGAAAAAAAACACCTCCATGGGGTAATACTGGTATTTTTTAGATGCCTATCTTCAGATAAGATGAGTCATGCAGACACTGATTTCTCTACCCAGACAAATGAAGAATCTTGTATAAATCTAACCTTTAGGTACCTAAATCATGAGATATTAATCCCTTCCCCTATTTGCTTTTAGTTGAAAAGGGTGTTAATCAGACCCATAATATTTTGTCTTTGTCACCCATATGTGACAGCAGCTACACTTTCTCTCAAATCTTTTAATAAAAAGCCATCAAAATTGGCTTAGAATATCTATCCTTTTACCCATTATCAAGAAGAAGGCATGCCTAACATCCAAATTTGGATTATTAATCCATAGTTTTTTCTTTTAACAAAATATTAAAATACAGTAAAATTTGGTGTTATGTAAATGTAGGCAGTAATGACAGACTATATAGTTTAGATCAAATATAGTTACTAAAACCAATATAAGAAAAAAAGGTTATGATTCAGCACATATCTGCAACTTGACTGATTTTTACATTGTCAGAGTTTGAAAAAAGAAGAAAACAATGTTTCATTTTGATTGTGTAAACCTTCTCAGATAGGAACTTTGCAAGGTTCATCCTCATTATGCATGCTTACTATCTCAGCATGGGAGAGACACTAAGCAAGAAAATGAAGCTTTTAAAAAGAGTGGTAGGTTGCATGCTTTTTTTAACATCAGAGCAGCTATACTGGTTGGGAGGTAGTGAACATGTAGATCAAGAAAGAAGAGGCAACGTACTGTAACACTTGTCTAACCCATGAGCTCAACAATCACATTTTCCTTTGAGCAGCAATGTGCAGGGCTGGTAACTAAATGAACTGCCATGCAAGGTGTCAAACTTGTCCCTGGGAAACGTTAGGGTTACACTAAAGGTGAATTTGACCTGTGGGACTTTTCCAGCACCTGAGAGTACAGTGGTCAGCATTTCTATTGTTAGATGATTGTATCAGCATTGGAAGCACTATGTGTAATGTAGCCACAAGGCTGAAACAGACAATAAGGAAGGAAACTTCTCGGTTAATGAAGAACTAATTTAATGAAGGCTGTGAAAAGAAACAGTGATGCATGTTTAAAGGCCAGGCAGAATAAGAGATGGAAAAGAGTCATTGCAGTCCTCCGCTCTTCATATTTATCTCCTTGATGACTTATTTAATATATTAATTAATACAGATTATCTACCGAACTGCCTGGATTCATATTTAATTGTAATATTTAATGGAAACTGATTCTGCCTTTCTTGTCTTGTTTCATGACACCAAGTCTACCTATAGATATGTAGTGCAGGTGGCATTTGGAGCCCTATACAGTCTTGGTAGTCCAGTCAAAGGGCACTATCAGGAGAGGCACACGTTTCAAAGACAAGAACCTCATGTAAAGATGTTAAGCAATAATTCTGAATGAAAGATATTCACAACAGCCTGAGCTTAAAGATGTTGATCATCCATGAACATAAGGTAAACAAATGAAGGTTTAATACCACTTATGACCAGAAAGCTTTTGTTTTCTAGGGTATATGAAAAATTTGAATGTAAGTGCTGAGATCCATACGAGCACCATAGCCCTGACCCAACCTAGTGTCACACTTGTAGTAGCTGAACAGAAGGGTAATCACAGAAAACAGAGAGTGTGTAGGAGGCAGGCTCTGGAGTGCAGTTTTTCTTGAGAGAGGCAAGAGGAGGAAGAGCAGCTGAGGACTGGAAGCAAGAATAGTTCAGAGAGCTTTGAGTTGTATGAGCTGTTTTTCAAATGGTGGCCCAGGACTCTGGACACGTTTGTGAGTGCAGCCTGACACAGCTGAGGCTGCTTTGAGGATCTGCTGTGTGTCTGCTATTCAAAGGAAGGTTAGCAGAGTGCAAATGAGACTGTGATATGGCATCCTTTTTAAAGATTCTGATGAGGAGGCAACCCTTGCACAGACCCAGGTGAGGTTAACAGGTAGTGACTGAGTGACGAAGGAAATGCAGTGAACAGCAGTTTGTTCACTTTTAGGACTTGTACTGCAGAGAGCACAAGAAGCAGCTTATCACCTTGCTGCTTATTTTGTGGGGTTTTAGTCATTTTCCTTCATCTTCTTGGGTACTTCTGACACATTGCTAACTAGTTTCACTAAAATAAGAGGAAAAGCAATATTAATCACTCCTTCAAAGGAGAAGCTAAAGTAATACAAGCTTCCAAAAAAATGCCATTCCCTGTTTCTAGCATAGATGAACAGGGATTATCTGATCGAGTTTTGTTCAGGCACTTTGAGCAGTCACTTGCCCTGGCAAGTCTGTTATCTTGAGGTAAGGAGGGTTGAAGTGGAGGGACATACAGAACAAAGGTGCCTGTATGAAGCCTATGGAGTGGTCAGACCATTCCCACCTCAGCTGTGTCACTCCTTGTGCTGACATGCTCCCATAGGAGTGCAACTTCAGCAGATCCCATGAGATTCCCACATGTACTTGGGGTGCACAAAATTAACTGTCATGGTCCATGTTGTTAACATTAATGCAGGAGGGGCCAAGGGAGTTTTTCTGGAGGCTTAATTTGGGGTGCCAGGTAAGACACAGAAGTCCAAGACCTTATTGAAAGCATTCTCTGAAATACTGCCAGCTCCAGGCATGAGACCAAAAACGCAAGTGAACATCCACCATCTCTGTGAGGGAAGGAATGAGATGATAGTACAGCAGTGAGGGACCTGGGCATTTTAGGAACTGAGGAAAACCAGTACAAGAAGAATTAGATGTATCTTAATCATAATACAGCCAGGTTTGTGGCACTAAAATTCAATATATCAGGGAGGCATGCTTACAGTGGGAGCAGAGGAAAAGCTGAATGCTCAGTGTAAGTCTGACAAAAATGGTAGAATAATTGCAGCACAAATGCAATAAATAAGGAAGGTAAATTAGAACACTTACAATGCCATTTTGTTGGTACATGCCAGTTTCAGGTGCCAGGATGAGGGAAGAACTTGCAAATGTTTCTATACCAGAGCTGAAAGCCTAAAACCATCAAGATGGAAGAACTAAAATGCTCATATCAAATGACAGGCCTAGTATAATAGGCATTTCAGACACATGGTGGACGAGGAAAACCAGAGGCATACCATGTTGTCAAGTAGCCAACCTTATGGGAAGAATACGGCAAGCAGTAAAGGCATGGGAGTGGCCTGTGTGGGATGGATAATGTTAATTCTAACAGAAAAAATAATACAAAGGAAGTCCTATGGACTTCTCTCAGATGCAGATCCCTGATAGCAGCATGTGCCTCTTAGACTGCACAACCAACACCCCAAACAGGATGACAGCAGTGATCAGGAAGGGTAACGTGAGTTAGGGAAGTTTTGAGGGGAGGCAGTAATAGCACATTTCAGCTATGAACTGCAGCCGTACCTCGCTGTGATGCAGACATAACTCTTGGATGCAACAAAAGACTCTTTGCAGAAGATTTGGTCTTAAAAAAACACAAGAAAAGATGAACAACTTCTGGATTTGATCTTGAGCCGTACACAGGACCTAGATGAAGGGTTACCCATGGAGAAGTCACACAGTAGCAGGTTTAACATGATAGATAAAGAAAGCAGAAAAACACTATGTTGCACATGGATATTCAGCTTGAAGAGATGAAACCATATAAAACTAAGTCAAGCCAGACAAGGGGTGGAGGGCATGAGAGGGGCAGAGAGGAATCCAAAATAGCAGAACAGCTAAGAGAAGCCTGAAGAATATTAAAAAGTAGTGCATTAGAAATGAATATTAAATGTGTCATAGTTCAAAAAGAAAAAGTCGTTCAAGAAAATAACTTGCACAGCTCAATAGGACACGTAAGGAGACTAGCAAATTTGTTTGTATTTTAGAAACAGGACATTGGTTCAAATAAGGAGAACAGAACAGCCTATAAAATACAACAGATTAAATGTAAAGAGGAAATACTGGTAATTAAAAACAGAACTTCAATAGTGTTTTGCTTTCCTTAAATTACTGTACTCTTTAAAGTACATTAGAAGTCAGAATCAGACCTGGGAATTGCTACAGCTGATTGATGGTAAAGGTGTAAAAGGAGCACAGGGGGACAATAAGGGAACAACAGGGAAGCTCTGTAATTTCCTTGCATTGTTTTTTACTGTTGAAGGTGATGGGGAGCTTTCGAGACCTGACACCCTTGCAGCAGATTGGTCAGAAGGGTGAGATGAATTTGAAGTAAATATACAGAAGTCTTAGACCAAGCAGAGAGATTAGATTTCAGTAAATCATTGGGACCAGATGGTGTTAACCCATGAGTCTTGAAGGAGCTCAAACGCGAAATTGCAGAAGCGCTGGCCAAAGTGTGTAATGTGCCATTGCAAACAGCCACGTGCCAGAGGACTGGCAGTGCACCAGCTGCCACTGTGCCTCCCGGCTGGAGAGCAGCTCCGGAGGGAACGGGAACTACGGACCAGCGACTTACCTCCATACCACGCAACATGGTAGAGCCTATAATAAGGAAAAAGATCACTGAGCACATGAGCAAGAGTTATTTGGGGGAAGAGTGTGTGAGCTCTGTATAAGGAAAGCTTGGCGCAGAAACCTGCAGACATGATAGCATCTCCTGACACTGCTGTTGGAGGCAGACTCACAAGGGCAATTCTCATGTCCACTTTGGCCGTGCCTGAAGAATTCACAGCTTCACCTACTCTGTCTGCAGTGTCCTATTTTACATGCTCCTCATTCCATGATGCTTTGCTTTTGCTTTTACATGATAAACTATTGCAAGGCTTATCCATACAAAGCATCTCTGCTAAGGCTTATCCCAAGCTCAGACAAAACCTTAGTTCTGACTGCATTTATATGAATACATCCTCTCCAGATGTGGTTTTAATTTGCTTTGGATTATAAAAGGCTTCTGCAGAGTAGCCTATCCACAAAGATAACTTAGAGTTATGTGGCCTATGGCATTTAGCTCTACAGGTTGTCACTCTTCCCCTTGTCAGATTCAACTTAGTTCTGTGCAAGGTCCTTTGCAAATTTGCTCTCTCCATAAGAGCTTGAAGGAATTAGAGAAAACCTGCCTTTGTAGATACACAGAAAAGTCTCCCTTGCCCAAACCACTTACATGCAAGATCCAGCTTCCCGAGTGCCAGTCCTTCTGTGTTTTACCTTGAACTTCACAGGAACTCATTAAACTCTGAAAAACTCCATTATGCTACCATGTCTCTTGGCTCCAAATGGGAAATGTACATTGACAGGCAATGTCCTGTCACGCCATTTCTTAGTGGTTGTTATGATTGTTATGCACAGCTATGAATGTGCAAAAATATACTTAATATCACTTTAATATATTAAGGAAGTAGTAATAATATATTACATAAAGTAATTGCATAGCACATATATAATGCTGACAAATTTATTTAAGCAAATTAAGAGTACTGCAGAGGAGCTATTTTCCAGCTATCTTGGACTGAGATGTTCACTGTTGGAAGTCTAATTTAAATTTTTATGATTAAATTATGATAACCATTGTGAACTCAGTACTAAAAGTATATAGCCCTAAAAGTCCATACAAGCACCAATTAATCTATCCTGATATTCTCTGAGCAAGAAAATGTGTTTACCATGGAATATTTTATTAGTGCTTCATTTAAAAAAGGTACTTCCCTACAGGGCAGAGTTTTCCTCAGACTGGACTCTGAAGAATGCTGATGATGCCCCAGTCTCCTCACTAATTGGATTCACGAGCTACAAAGAAATGAATCTTGGTTATTATCTGTCACTTGGATATGGAAACCCACAGGTCTCAGCCTGAAGAAGCTGTGGTCATAGATTTCCCACCCCTGATTCCATCCAAATGACTAATTACCAGTCACTTCCCACTGAGAAGGGAAAAAATGCTGCTCTACTTCTATTTGCTAGCAATACACCGTATATTAAAGTAAATATTGATTTTCTAATCTCTAAGATAAAGTACCACAGAATAGCAATGTTGAAATGGTGGTAGTGCATATAGCACCACACGCTCCATTAACCTGTTCCTCCTCCCTTGTGCCAAGGCTTGTTGTCATTCTGGGTAGCCCAGTTCCCAAATATTTGACTTCTCATTTTTATCTGATTGAATTACAAACCCCAAATACTTCTTCACATCATGTCTACCTACCTTCTGTCATTCTTTGGCATTGAGACAGCCCTTCACCTCCTCTTCATATCACCTTTTATGAAATTAAATAGTAAATATATTGGGCAGGAACATCTTGTTCTCATCCATATCCTGCCTAGCTGTGCTAGTATATAGACATGTACATACTTTTTATTATGTGGCTCAGTTTATCTACAGGTACACGTACAACCTATCAGGTAAGCTGTGCTGACAGTAAATAAAGCCCAGTTCAAATACTGATAAATTCCTTTGAAGGTTAGCAAAAATGTTATAGCTTGAACATCCACCCAGAAATCATAGAGTATCAGAATTTCCCCAAAAGTGGATTTTACAGCAGCAACTTCACATGTCTGGGTCTAAGTATGTAACAAAAATGGTTTCATGAAGAGGATGCAGAACACAAAATTAAATTTGGAAACTCACTAATTAGGCAACAGAAACTCTCTTCGTTCCATCTCCCTTCCCTCTCTCAGGCCCCATAAAGTACTTTTTAACCATATTTTCTCATCAGTGTTAAGAGGCAAAATTTTACAGCCTCATTCTTCACAACTGAATGATTTTTTTACCAAAACAAATGCAACATTCTCACTGCATGGTCATCACCTAAGCAAAAGAGGGTTGTTCATTTGGCCTTAGCCTTCAGTGTCTCAACAGATGATGTCACAGAAGTCCTTTCCCCATCAGCCCTCAGACCACAGGGATATCTGACTATATCTGTATGTTTACATACACAAGTATTTTTTACCACACTCATAGGTGGAAAAGTTGTAATAGACTTCACTGCTTTCCACTTCAGGAACATTTTCTTTTATCTTGCACTTAGAAATTTCACATTTTACCAAATGCACCATTGAGGCATTGCCCTGAGCAGGATCTGCTGCTGAAGCAGGTTTAGCACTGGATGTGTTCATAATGAACCAAGCCCCTACCAAAGTCTGCCATATGAGGGCTGCACACTGTGACTGTGGTAGGGTTATTAAGTGGATAAAGGGCTCTATGCCTCTGTGCTGAGCTATGAAAAACTCTGAGGCAGGATCGTCCTCAGGAACTGTGGGCTAACACATCCTTACTCTGCTTTTCTGCAGAGAGTGGGGAAGGGAAACATCTGAACCTGCATTTGTAGGTTTGATTTTTAACACCCCGCAGCCCAGACACACGCCTTGCTGTAATTAGAGAGATCAAAGTAAAGCCAACATTGGCAGATCAAAATCTGTTCTATTTGATGGACAAACGTAAGTTAAAGCAGCATTAGCAGAAAGACATTAAACCTAATGACGTTAGTCATTGGGAAAAAAATCATCTATCTTGATAGATAGTGATCTTAACTCAGCACTGACAAAGTTGGTATTATGTTTAGGCAAAGTCTTTACAGTTGCATTATCCTCACAGAGATTAGGGACCACAGGTTTTTCAGCAAAGCCCAGAAATACGCAGACTCATGCTCCCCTTTGCAATTCACTCTATTTTCCAAAGTTACCAAAAAAGCCCTTTACTTTAAAAATAGTAAGACTAAGAAATGAGCTAAATATTGATCATGCCAAATCCTTCTCTGTCAGAACTTTTTACCTTTTTTTCTTTTTTTTTTTTCTGTCTGGCAGACTCTGTGAAATGGTATGCCACAATAAATTCCACAAAGAGAAAGCAATGAGCTTTAGTAAAGAGTGCTTCAGCAACCATGAGTTGCACATGTAGACAATAGTCTCAATATATTTCAGCATGAATTATTTTTCAATCTAATACAATATTTTTCCCGTTCCTTTCCAAGTGTATCCCATCATGACCACTCTCTTCATGTTTTGTTTACTTTAATCCTGTAGAGCAGGAAGAAATTCACAGACATGAGATAGGCCTACTTGGCCTGTGTATGGGACATTTAGAGTAGAAAACTAGAGCTACCAAGACCTGACAGCAAAAAATGAAATATCTCTGCAGGCTATCGATGAAAAACTGAATCACACAGTTCAAGAAGTGGCCAGTACACTCCAGGCTTTGGGAGTCAGGCTACTTATTTAAGGACATCCTTTTCAGCTTAGCTGTCTGCTTATTACCAGTTTATATTACAGACGGTTGGGAACAGGTTACACATAGCAATTAGCTTTGTTTATGGGCCTGTCAATCAGTAGGATAGAAAACATCTGTGACTGGATAACATGTAAAGGAAGATACATGAGATGACTATTATGTCCTTTGGGACAGAAGTAGTGATGTGGATATAATGAGGTGCAATTTCAACTGTGAGGTAAGTGAAGAAAAGATGGGCATCCAAAGCCTGAAGTCAATCTGAAAGAGTATACAACTTCTTTCTAAAACCTGTAGTCATAATGCAATAAAAAGAGCAACTGAATAAGTGTATTCACAAAATGCTTCTGCTCTGATGATTAGCTGCCTGTTTCCAACAATGTCTATTTAGTCAACAGTGCTATTATTTGATGTAGCTGTTACACTTCAGAATTTAACACCCAGTAAGGCAGAGAAGGTAGTTCAAGTTCATACATTCACAGATAACTCTGATAACCTATTCTGGTTTCTGAACAAGAGCAAAACTCACTTCACCAGGGAAATTCATAAAAGCAGTTGAGAATCAAGGTCCATATTATCATTCAACCAGCACTAACAAGGACATGTAAGTATGATATTACTATGGCTTAATGTAGCTATGTATCAGCTGGGTGTCAGCTGCACTAAAACACACAGGACATTTATTTTCTAATGATGCCATTAAATTTTTTGTAGTAATACCAGTAGCAGTAGTTGTAAAAGGACAGAAGAGCTCAGTTTTGACCAGTGTCAGGCTATACCAGACATAAAACAACATAAGGAATTCAAATCCTTTCCTGAAAGAGTTTTTAGCTTAATCAAAGGAGAGAAAGAGAGGAATGCAATATGAATGCAAGCAAGTTAACAACTGAATCAGTTCAAGCTCACTTTGCAGCAGGACAGAAGCAGGAGGTGACAAGCACCAGTCAAAACTTGCTGGCATGATGGGCACCCCACAGCTGGTGAACGCTACCAGGTATCTGCTGTTGGCCATATGTAAATCCAGCTCAGTTCCTCTGCAGTAGGTACAGGCACAAACACACTGCTTGCTTTCAGCAAGAGTTAGGGAAGTGGCATGGACTCAACAAGGTCTCAAATAAACCCTTACCTAAGCAAAACAGAGCACCTTCAGCTTCTATGACTAGCAATGTCAGCCAAATGGGAAAAAAACCAAACTATTACACTGGTTTGCGCAGAAATTGAAAGGATTGTAACTTTTATAACTCCAATGATTTTTAGATTTAAAATTAAAGTATACAAGAAGCAGAAAATATTAAAAATCCATGTGGAGACCATCTGTCTGGAGAGCCGGTAGACATCCAAACTCTGTGGAGTTTCAGTGATAAAGTTTATATCCTACAGGTACCATTGCTCTTGCTGTCACTATGTTATTAAAGAGTCATAATGCAGTAATCTTGTTACAGCAGTTAGGGGGCAAAGTGGCATCTCATGTGTATAAGGAGTTTCTGAATATACTTGAATGTATAGTTGACTAATAATCTGTTATATCCTCTGTGCCTCATATTTGGCCTTATTAAATTCAGCAGGAAAAACATGGAGATGTTTGGTCAGATGTGACTGAGTAAAGACCAACCTGGTAACCTTCACCAAGCATCTGGGAGACATAGCTAAACCAAATGTGAAAAGAAAGAAAGTCACAATGTCTACTGGAGGAATCTAACTTACATATTCATATAGGTATGTGGAATTAAATGTCATTTCTCCTCTAGTTTGACAGCATGTGGCCCAGGGATTCATCTCTGTTCTCTGCAAGAGGTCTCACACCTCTTCTCATCTTTCATGCCAAGACCTCCTAACTGCAAAATGTTGACAGCTGGGTAATTGTAAATGATCCTGATCAGACAGTGTCCCCCAAGAAGCATCTTCTGGATATTAGAACACACCCACTTAGCATGCGTTTGATATCATCCCAGATCATGAAGGTCACAGGAGTTAAACCACTGCTAGTCTTTCCCATAGTGAGTTTCAGATACCTGCTAGAGTACTCGGTACAAACCACTATACGTTGAGTCCACTGGGTCCTGCTTCCTTCTGCTCCTTCTCCCAATCCTGAGAACCATGTCACCTCTGTAGGGTGCTCCCCATCACTGCTAGCTCTTTCTGCCCACATCAGCCCCCCATATTCAGCCTTGGATTTCCTCCTTCATGTCACAGAAGCTCTCCAAAGTCATGAAGGAAGGAAGGAACAGTATTAGAAGGGTAGCACAGCACACCATTGTTTGTTACCCTAGTTCTTAATGAAAGGACAGTCCATATTTATCTGGAGCCTAAGATAAGAGCTTTTCATTATTAGGACATGGTTATTTCTAATAGTGAAGTGTAGAAGACATTAAGCTACTTGTGCCAGATGGTCAGTCACAGGGAAATGTGGGTTTCTACACAGTCAGCATATACTAGCATACAGATCACAGTTGTATGACTTGCCAAAGGACAGTCATCATTCTATAGAACAAAGTAGCTGCTATGTTTTAGTCTCATACTTTAAGTACTGCAGTTACCACCACCATCTCAGTAAGCCAAAAATCTCTAGTGATCACATTGCTGAAATTAATGTATGTTCTTACATCAAAATCCCATACAGATCGGTCTGAAAGGTGCTAGCCTCCTATCTGGGCTTTCTGATCAGGGGTGTTTGCTGCTGTAGACTCAGTGAGAAATTATGTTTAAAGCATCATTAAGTACTTCTTCTAACAATGATAGATGACAATATTTAATAGCTACAGGAAAAAAAGGACCAAGACCCTGCTTTGATCCCAAGTAATTCAAATATAGGAGTTTACCTTTTCATCACAGCACATTTCTGGGAGGATTCAGAGTTGAGCTGTGGATGTATGTACTGCAATGCTTCTACAGCCAGCTTTGCCTCAAAGTTACATGGTATCCTAAATAAATTAAGATAATTTTTCCATCTACTTTCTAGTTATCACATATATAATTACACTACCTGCTCAGTGACACAATCCTTTTCACAAATGTTTCTTGATATCCCTAGTGTTTCATGCATTGAAGATGCTACCAAAATGTCTTGCTTTTATTATTTTATTCTTAAATCTATGCATTCATTAATTTCTCATCTGTTCATCTGTACTAATGTAACGTGCATTTCTCCTGAGGCTAAATTGTTCTTGTCATCATACTAAAGTAATTGGTTTCTCCCTGGCAGAGGTCAGGGAACAAGTTGAAGTATGCAATGTGAAGACAGAGATTACTAATTACAATCATTAATGATTATTATACTTTCATTATTTGATATAATATACAATACATACATAGCATATAATGAGCGATATAAAAGGATGCATTAGGAATGTGTGGGGACAATGCAAGAAGGTCAAATCTCAAAACCTAACCAAAAGATTGCTCAGCAGGGGCAGTAGCCCATCAGATTTTCCAAGCTCCTTAATTTTATTGTAGTTTACCCCCAAACTCTGCTCATGTCCCCACTGTTAATATATGATACTGAAAGTAAAAAAGCAGAGGAAAACCTTAAAATGTGAGAGTAATATTCCATGTCTCTCTAGAATGCAGTTGCTAGAGAACTGTTTTTTTTTCAGTATACCAGGCTTTTTCAGATTAGAGGAATAATCTGTACAGTTTTACTTGGCACTGAGAGACTGAACTTTAGTCGACAGAGACAGAGTTAAGTGTCAATAACTGAAGAGAGGTTCTTAGCAACATTCATTCTATTCTAGGAGCTTTCAGCTGGACTTAAGAGTTTATGGGAGTACATCTACAATAAAGGTGTCACTGAAGAATGCAGAATAATTACAAGCAAAACACAAACCATAGAAAGAAGGTTGAAGACCTATATTTAAATAGAATTCTGATATCCACTAAGCAAAAAAAAGTTCTTTTAAGCTAATATGGGAGCCCTGGGGAAAAAAGTACTTGTTAGGTCTAAGTTAGGCAATAGTTAGCAGGGAACATGTTTTGTTAATCTGCTAAAAAGTGATGCCAATAGGTGGCTTTTATCAAATGAAGTTTAAAAAAATCCTAAACCACCTAGTTCAGTAATTAGCTAACAGTAAGCATTAACCTAACATTTTAGCAAGAACAAAACCCTAACACATAATCTATCCCTTCCTGACATTGAAGGTCAATGAAAATTTTGCTATTAACTGCAAATAGGAAGAGAGGTCGGTTTCCTCCACTACTCTGCTTAAACCAACTTTCCCTTGGCTCCCCTTATTAGACCTTGTTTTAGCCAAGCTCCTGCCTGTCTACTTCTGCTGCCGCTCTGGTAACAAGACCCCCTGATCTGGTGCTCTGTAGTACCTGCTTTTGCAGCTCTCTTTCTCTGCTGCCTGCCTGATTCCCGTAAGTGATGCCCACCACCATGTTTTATTAGCCCTTCTGCACTCTGAGCTGCCAGCACAACGCTTCACAAAGGAAAGCAGCAAAATTCATATAACATTATGGAATGACTCAGCTAGCACATTTCCTTTGACTACCTGCAACAGCTGGATGCTAAAAGGGGCCCAAACACACACACTGAAAATGTAGACCTGTAAGTCACATTAGATGTGGGATGTAATGGAGCATGGTGGTTTAGGGCCTCATAAATAACCCCTATACCACCTTCACCACCACATTTTGGTTCCACAACCCAGAAACCTATTACAGATAAGTAATTATCACCACACCTCCCAAGGAAGCATACTCCACAAAATGGCCCTCAGACAGATTAATGCTTCCTTTTTCTGCAATAAAGTCTTGATTTTAAATTTTTGGTACAATTAAGGAGCACTGTAAAACATTTTTATTACCTTTTTGTTCAGACTGAGAGACAATTATTGCACTGTTTATATATGTAGCAACCTATTCAAGTATTAGTCATTTTCCTTGTTATTAGCTTCTGCTTTAAATTGCATGATAAAGAATTACAGCTATATTTGTGATCCCACAGTGTTTGTTTTAATTTTTTCTGGCATGACAACACAAATGAAAAGAGACAGCTAATGTCTTGGGGAGGAAGGCATGTGGTCTCAACGGGAAGGCTGCAGTGACAGGTATGAACACTCAATAAAGAGGTAGGGTGAGAAGGCATTGATTTTCCAAATAAAAATACTTTTTTATCCTTCCAAAGATATCTTCCTGTAATTATCCGGTGCCATGTTCATTCTATATTTGTTAATTGGAACAAGTTTTCATTTGCACAGGTGGCAGCTCAGGGTATCTTCTCGCACTATAATAGCATCATGCTACACAAAGAAGAGAATATGCAGCACAGTGTCTGTCCTTCACAGGACTGCAAATTTGTGTACCAACAGCCAGAAGCGGACTAGCAGAAGACAAAACTATCACCAGGGTCCCAAATTGCTAAAGGACAATTTTGTGAACACAACAACCAGCGCTATGTCTAGTGTAGTAAATGAAATGGGCCAGGGACCATTCTCCAGCCTGGAGGCCAGCTGGCATAGCACAACTTTCACCCTTTTGGCTAAACTCTCTTATCTTCAGAAGCGGAGTGGCTGGATTCATTCTGTTTACTGGGCACTGTCCCTGGCTTGTGCTGTCTCCCCAGCCTTGTCTAAGCATTTTCTTGGAAAGCTCTAGCTGCAGCAAGCCAAGGCTCTGCTAGGACTGGACTAGCAACATAACAGTGAAGCTGAGCACACAACCCTGCAGGTGCCCATGGCCTGACACTGTTTAGTTTACAGGTATAGGCATAACCATGGAAACTAATCTGAATATTTGTGCAGAAGTAGCTCATGGATAAAAAAAAAAAAGAAAAAAAAAAGCCAGCACTGGAGATTTGCACCATGAAGTGCACTTATAGAGATTTGTAAGAATTTGATGGATTGTAACTGTAAAGTTCTGCTTAACTGTGAAAAAAACTTAATTCTGTGCTATCCTATCATTGACAGTCTTAGGAAATTATATGTATTTCTATATTGTGTAAGGCAGCATAACTGCTTAATTGTGACTTTAAGAAATTAAGATGTCTACCAACAAATAGTAAATGAGAGTAGCCTTGCAATCACTCCCTCCCTCAGTTACAAGGACCGAACACCCTCACAGTCAGGAAAACAACAAGTTGTCATGGCCATATTTCCACTGAACCAGCATAAGATTTTCTAAAACTATACCCAGAGCCTCCTCACAAACACATCAGCTATGCCCTCTAGTTATGGAGAGGGGACAGGAGGAGAGGGGAGGGGAGGGGAGGGGAGGAGATGTAAAGATTAGTCATATTTTGCAGCATGAAAGAACAACCTTCACAATCCCCATTACCATTCTGGGGTGGGGTAAAATCCCTTTTTACTGAAAGCAGATCATTAACAGATCATTTCAGTGAGTGATGATGTCATTTGCAGGACTTTAATGTATGTATGTGCCCAAACTCCTTGCATAATCAAGTGATATGAATTTTATTTGTAGTTGTGCTTTGGAAATCACTGATGTTGCAGGAAGGAACTATGCTATGCAAGGTACTGACCTGGTTTCAGCTGGGATAGAGTTAATTTTCTTCTTAGTAGCTGGTGCAGTGCTGTGTTTTGGATTTGGTGTAAGAACAATGTTGATATGACACTGATGGTTTTAGTTGCTGGGTGATGTTTATACTAAACCAAGGACTTTTCGGTTCCTTGGGCCCTGCCAGCCAGAGGGCTGGGGGGGCACGGGAAACTGGGAGGGGACACAGCCAGGACAGCTGACCCAAGCCAGCCAAAGAGGAATTCCATACCGTATGACATCATGCTGAGTATATAAACTGGGGGAGGAAGAAGGAAGGGCGGGACATTTGGCATTACGGCGTTTGTCTTCCCAAGTAACCGTTACGTGTGACGGAGCCCGGCTGCCCTGGGGATGGCCGAACACCTGCCTGCCCAGGGAAGTGGGGAATGAATTCCTTGCTTTGCTTTGCTTGCGTGCGCGGCTTTTGTTTTACCCATTGGATTGTTCTTATCTCAGCCCTTGAGTTTTGCATTCCTTTCCGATTCTCCTCCCCATCCCTCTGGGTGGGGGGGAGTGGACAAATAGCTGCCTGGTGCCTGGTTGCCAGCTGGGGTTAAGCCACGACAGGCATTAAGCACAGCTCTGATCTCCTTGAAGCTCTGTTCTTATTCCATTGGTGGAAGTCCTCCAACATAAAACCTGTCCTCTCAGCCACCTGGGATGCCATGAAGATGCAGCTGACATCTCACATCTGAGCTGTATGCCTCAGGTGCTGGTCTCCTTTAAGACGATGTGAATCAGGAAATAACTCTCGCAATCAGTAAAGCTTCACTGATATAAACGTTAAGTCACTAGGACCCCAGGGTATACATACAAGACTCTTTTCAGCCATAATCACATCCATAAAAGCCCACTGGCCCCATTGCACTTGCCCTCTATGACAAGACAGGAATATGCTTGTACCTTCCATCTCTCTCCCATCTCTGCCAAGCAAGTAGCACTTTTAGGGTGAATGAAAAGCCCTATGTAGTGCTGTCCTTGCAAAACCCATGGTGCAGGACAGCAGAAGAGGAACGAAATAAATTGCATGGGGAGAACTAGGAGGCAGTTTCGTCAGGGCAGTCTGGTATCCCTGTGATGTCCTGTTGTGACAAACTCTCCTGGAGGGTAACACTAATAGAGCAGCACTCATCTGTACCAGGGGCAGCTCCAGTATTGGGCAGGATCAAAACACCTTCATTTACCTGAGAGAAAACCGGAAAAAAGTGGTATGTGCTCCAAAATGGTGTACAAATCTAGAGCACCAAATAAAGCAGTCTAGGAAATATTTAGGAAATAATAAGGAAAGCAATTTCACCTGGACTTAGACCTTCCCCTCCAGGCAGTATTCACAGTCCTCATGTTCTTTGTGTTGTGTGTGTTGGTTTCTCGTCTCCCACTGTCAGTCCCCTTTGTGAAAGTCTGCTTCTCTCCAAAGCTCTGCTTGCAGCTCTTTTTCAGACTAGCAACTAAAGCTTCTTCTTGGCCTGCACCTTAGAAGAGAAAATTACTACTAAGATATTTCCCAGGATAGTTTTTAAGATCACAGTGGTCTTCCACATATACCCTTTTCATATCTCATTCATCTAGAAAGTGTCAACCCCACTGCTGTCTACAGGTTTGGCCGTGTTCCTAAGGACAATCCCAGAGAACCATCCCTTATACGCAACTGTCTCAGAAACCCCTACCTGCCCTTTTCTATTCATTCTAGGCAACTTAAAAGTAAAAGCCCTGTACTCCTCCTGGACAGTACCCCCTTCTGTATGGAGAGCACTCAGCTCTTCCGTAGCAGGCACTAACCCAAAGGTGCCCTTTGCAGAGGCTATCAGAGCCTTCATCTCCATGAACTGGGTTTATTGGCCACTGAGGGTTTTATATACCTTCAACACAGTATATTTTTTATCCTTTTATAGCCTGTTATAAATAAGACAGTGGTCACATTCTGCTGTTTCTAGAATGGCTTCCTGTCTTACTAAAGATCAGGAAACAAACGGGCATGAACAACTCGCAGTTTCTTGAGAAGAATTGTTAAGGCAGGGCAGGAATACCTGAGCAGAGACTGCTTGAACTCTACATCAAATAGAAAAGGGTCTTTAATTCTAGCAGCATACACAAGCATTACTTTTCAAATATAAAAATCCTCCCACTAGATATTGAAAATTGGGCAAGGGCCAGCAGTGTTAAACAGTGTTCTGCTCTCAAAGAAAGGCTGATTTGGAAGAAATGTAGCACAGTCCTGATAAATATTCCTCAGTTCTGGAGGTGTAATAAGTCAGCAGCATGAAAGGGATTGAGCAGGAGAAACCGAAGCTAAAAAACACTAGGATACTGTGGTCAGGATTATGCAACTGAAGGTCAGACATTCAATCTGGAAATGGAAATATAGAAGAAAAGCAAGGGAGCAGAGTGAGAGGCTATAGGCTGTTAGAGTTAACAGAAAAAAGGTATTTTGACCGGGCAGGGGACTTCTACAAACTGCAGATTAAAGCCCACGTTGCTTCATGGACCTGGTTAACCTGATGTATGTTCCTTCTGTAACAGACACAAGCATGATAGACTAGATGTCAGGAAGAGAGTTCAGCTGGGCAGCAACATTAAATTTCTTCACTTTACTTGTGGCAGTTTTGCTGGAAAAGGATATTATAAATATATTCATGCAGAAAAAAAATTAAAATTCTATCAACTGCATTAGAGATATTTTTTTCCTTAAAGAAAGTCCTTGCCTACAAAGAAATAATCAGTTAACAACAGCAAGGGGGAAAAGATATGCATCCAGTTATGTATTTGACACATGCTAAAATTACAAGACAAAAGAGGAAAGAGATCTGAGCTGAAAGAGGAAGTCAAATGTGTTCTGAGCACTTTCTGGGCTCCCAAGTTAAGAGGAATAGAGGCTAGCATAGAAAATAATAGGCTTTTTCAGAGGTAAAGGTGGGAGGCAGGAAGTAACCCCATGTAGAAGTCTTAAGACCAGCTTTGCTGTTTTCCTATAGAAAAGACCAGACAGGTAGAGAGCTTTAGTCAAAGTAAGAATGGCACCCTCTGAAGTAACAAAGCAGATGTGTGGCATCCACCTCAACAGTGTGAAGAAACAACTCCAGGCACATACTCCTCCCACATCAGGCTTTCTTAAACGTTATGTTTCATTTTCCCCAAAAAAATGCAGTGTCACCGAAGCAGAAGATGGAAGAAGATAGAAGCAGAAGGACTCAATGGGTCCCATGTTTCCAAATATGCAGGGCCCCCCACTGAGTCCTAGGTAAGACTTCTTTCTTCTGACTGTCATTTCACTATTTTGTCATCCCTTTTCCCTCCATCTTTTCTTGCTCACAGTGCTATTTTGAAAGAGACACAGCCTGGAAATATACCATTTTTGTGGGAATTTTTTTCTGTGTCTCCTTATGTGTCAATGCAATCATGTTGTCCCTTTCTGAACCTTCTCATCCCTTCAGAGGTTTCCAGGACAGTTCTGAAAGACGCTGTTGGGCTGCCCTGTGCAATGATCTGTGTTTTCAGACTGCTGAAGGGAAATACATAATCTTTAGTGTGTCTTCTGCAACTTCACAATATGCTGTAAAACAGAAAATTTCTATAAACCCCATTTAGGAAAGCAGGAAATGTAGAGCACAAGCTTCTCCTTAGTCCTTAGGTCTACAACAGCTTTCAGGATTTTATGACCTACTGAAAATGAAAATAAAAACAGCCCCCCCCTCCTTTTTTTTTTTTTCTTTTTTTTTTTTTTTTTTGCATATGGGATTGCTTTTGCATATGGGATCTTTCCCTTCTTACTTCAGGGGAAGTTTGTGTCAGAACACAAATTTGAGTCCCTCTCTCCCTGAGACCTGTCTCACCCTGGACCACCCCCTTTTAGTGACTTCCCTGTTCATCACAAGGAAGACATTTGCACCTACATGGCCATTCATCCCCCTGCCTTACCGGTGTCCTTCCAGAAAAATATTCAAACATTTAGCAGCAGATGCAGTATTAATTCAGACAGGGCTGGGATTTATTCTAAAACAGAACTACCTCTTTGTTAAACATCACTTTGAAATCCTTAGTTGGTTTTTGCTTTGTTATCAGTTTTATCAACCTTATGCATTTTTAACAACCGAAAATCACTGTCTTTTTTAGTATATATAACATAGGCAACATGATATCACTTTGTTTTAACCAAAGACCCCGTCCAGATTATTACATGATACACCAAGTTTCAGATAAATTCAATTTAAAATAATCAAGCTTGAAAAAAGATCCTACACAAACTGTCGGATTTGTTAACAGTAATTTTTCTCTGTGTTATTCAGGATATAATTCAATAAAAACTGTATGAAGCCAAATATGATAGCTAGGGTGATGCGAGAGTTTTGTATCACCTAAGCATGCACAATACTTAAATGCAAACAATTTTCTGAAAGAAAATTCCATTTTTAGGGCAGTTGTAAGTCTATAGGCTTTCATTCAGCATGAGTGTTAGGGAACATATCACAGTAAATACCTGAATAAATAAGCACGACTAGAACTGAAATATTATTCAGTCCCATTTCCTTTGATTTTGACATAACCAATTTAGAAAGTCACAAAGTAGATCACAGTGGTGTGTCACCTGATTGCATCTAATATAAATCTATATAAAAGGTTATATCATTTTTAATATATCAACTTACTTAGAAAGCTTTTTGGCTGCTGACACATCAGCTAGATTGCAGTAATCAATAAAAGCAAAGAAAATGCTGAGATTTTAGAATTTTTATAATTCCCCTAGTCAATTTTTCACACAGTACTTAGTACCCGAGTTTTATGTCTAAACTTGCCAAGCTAAAAATGTAATTCATATGATAATGAAATGTCAAATAAGCCTTGAGCTAGAGATACAGATATTTAAAGTATCTGATTTCATTAGGAAGCCACTTCTTAAAGACACAAGGAATGATCAGATGCTCTACTCATCCTCTGTCAACATTCAAATAGAAGTGTATTTGTTTTACTAGAATTTAGCTTCCTCCTAATAAATCACACTCCAAGAGCACTAACATCTAATTACCGATTTACACTTACACAGTGTATTATCCCATAATGAAGATGAAACCTATTAGAACAGGCAGTTCACTGCGAGTTCAGGTGCTGAAGAATAACAATGATGGGATGCCTGGAAGGGGGAAAAAAAATCCTGATTTGCAGATGTTAAGCTTGTTGATTTGGTGTCCTGCAAGAATGACCAATTTGTATCAGACAGTTTCTCTAATACACCTCTGTTTTTAGTCTGGAACCTGCCTGGAATGAGAACTGTGTTATAACTGTCACATATTGCCAGAGGTAAAACTAAGCCCTGTGTACACCAGGGTGGTAAATCAAATTAAAAATACACATTTTTACCCAATTAGATACAGGAAACACTTCCTCAAATTTTATTCCAACTGAAGTAATTTAATCATAATTATTATAGAATGTGGGGGGGGGGGGGGGGGGGGAAGATGGGGTAGTTTTGTTCAGAATAAAAAAGGTGCTGGCACAGCATGCAACCCCATGATGCTTTGGTTTCCAGCACAGAATGCATAAACATTTACAACACCTATGCAACAACTACAAGAATTTAGCATTGTGACAAATACTGCAACAAAAATTTAAGTTCGGTGACAACTATGCCAATGGAAAGGACCGTTGGCACACTCAGGGAATTGTAACCAGATACTTAAAGTGTACAGGAGTCCCTTCAGCCATTAAGAGTTAGAATGGTAACATAAACTGAGATATAGTTTCAATCAAAAGAAGTTGATATCATAAGAAAAGTCTTATATATAAGTATGCCAGTGTAGGAACCTGCTTAGACTACCATCTGATTGCTGGAAGTTATAGGAATTGCTGAGCTGAGTTTGCATTGCATTGCATTGACACCCAAGGCTGCAGCCAGGGTGGAACCGATGGATCCTAAATGGAAACACATTCAGAATATCCCTGGCAATTAAATGGATGTCTTGTAGCACCACATCCAGTAGTTTCACTGGATGTTCTTCAATAAACATTTCTTTGAATTCCTGCAAGTTGACATCATTCTTGTAATCACAGAGTCCTTTTAATGCCAAAGTCCCAAAACATTTCAGAGAAATAGCTGATGAGCAGTTACAATGTCTGAGCTCAGGGACTCTGCTGCAGAGTCATGTGCTGGTGTCATAACCTGTGACACTATACATATTCTTATTTCTGTATTCACATCCAAGCAATCACATGAGGTCATTTGATTCATTACCTACCTTCTTCCAACAAGAGGAATATTCAAATTAAAGCTCCAGATTTTAGCCAGTCACCTTCTATTATGTTAGTCAGACTCTGGTGCCTTCATGGGATAGTGCACTTAGAAATCTTACACAGTGCTAGGGAAAACACATGTTTTCTTACAAATCTAACTGAAAAACCCATAAAAGCCAACTGAATTATGCATAGCATAATGCCTTCTCTTAGGCTAAAATATTTTCATTGCAAACACTCAGATTATGATAGCAATGTTGACCACATAAAATTTCATCTAATTTTAGCATCAACAAACTAATGTGGACATTATAAAATGAACTGGTCACTCTTTGCATTTCATTTATTAACTGGTTTTACTAGCAGTCATGACAGGGAAGGAAGGGGTTTGCTTTTCATATTAAAATAGAGTTTGCATTGCTGCTAGTGAGAAAAGTCATTCTTTCACCTAGAAAGTAGTTTGACTGGATAACCACTAAAACACAAGAAACGGAAAGATCTGAACAGCTTAAAACTTCTAGAGTAATTAGGATCCTTTCATTTAGACAGCTCATTGTTTGCCCATCGCAAACAGAAGGAATTATTGATCCTACATTCACTTTTCAGATAATTAGATATCAGCTTCTTACTCATATGACATTATTTCTTCTGGATTCATAGTATGTCCATCCTAATTAGCACTGGCACAGAAAAGCATAGAAACAATCAACACTCCTACTAAGAAATTTTCAGCCCAACTTGATGGAAAGTAGGCATCTCCCTGGCACATCCTGTGAGATTTCCAGACCTTCTTGTTGCTGCAGAGGTTTGGCATTGCAGAAATTACCTCACGGTCCATGTCCCATCTGCTCCCATCAGGGTTAATACTACAGAGACAGGAAAGAAAAAGGGGGAGGGAAAAAAAAAGCAAGTCTTGATTATTGCACCTTGTTCCAATTGTGTATGGATCAAAGGGGATAAGCATGCAGGCTGTAACACCATTTGTTCACACGCAGTATAAACACTACTGATGCAGCACCGTCTGATCTGCAGCGTTCCATCTGCCAGCTGCGAGAATGAAAAGGGAGAGCAATTAAGAATATTAATCAGGGCTTGAAGTGGTGCATGATTCATGATTCACATGAAGAAAGACCAAGATATATCAAAAGATAATGTGTTTACTTAAAATAAAATGGAAGCATGATTTCTTTAGTGCTGCATATTTAATGAAGTACACTTTTTTCCCTGACTGCACTGAACTTTCCACCAAATCTCTTGCACTCACTTTGAATAGTCAAGCACTTAGCTCAATCTATCTCAGTCTAATTCAAGCTTCTGATTACTGATTATTTAGAAGCATTGAGATAACATTAGAGTATCAGCAGTTATATTATTTCCCTGGTGATCTTCATTCTGGTATTTAATAACGTAATTTCATCCATTCCAATTAGACTTTTCTGCAAAATAAAAAAAAAAGCAGAAGTTTCTTTTCAATTTCTGGGTAAATGTACAGAGTATAACAGAGAATTTGATCCTTGCTGTGAAATTATTTGGGGATATTAGCAAAAGCACTCTACAAGTTTTACGAAGAAAGCATGTCTTTTCTGTACAGCAGAGGTATTTCTATATAGAATTTTAGTTCTGCTGAGGAGCTATCTCCCTGTGGATAAATGGAGGAAAACACTGTCAAGATACTTAAAGGGCCTAAAGATGCAGATTGGTACCTATTGGGATTTCTCCATAGGAGACCTATATGCAAACAGAAATCAAAGTTTAAAATCTAAGGAAATAAAACATCTGTTCAGAAATTAACCCAATAAAAACATCCTTTTTTGTGTACAAAAGCTGCAGAAGTAATCTAATACCATGCAGACAATGCTTTTAACTGCCACTTGCCAAGTTATGGGACCTTCTTGCTGTGACAGGCACTTGGGACACAACAGGCACTGACAAAGCATGGCTCTTCTGCACATGGACCACATCGCTAAGCTGAGGAAAAGGAAGGTTCAAGTGCAATCTGTCCTGGCCAGCAGTTTGCCTCAGGGTTAGCACAATTCCTCATGCACATCAAGGAATCATATGGAGACCAACCCCAGGACACACATGGAGGTTATTTACTGCACCTGAGGAAGTTGTCCTACATAAAAAGTTGGCATGTCCAAAGCTGGGGAAGCAAAAGGTAGCCCAAACTGTCTGAGATACTTTTTACAGCTGTTCCAGCAGTTGCAAACACTTTGATATTAAGATCAGATTCCTGAGTTGAAGGTCTACAGAATTTTGATTCACTCTCTTCTCCAGAAAAAAGCAAGACTCGAGATTTTAAAGCATCAGGCATTTAAGGATGTCTCAGTCTGAAGAGTAAAAATGATAAAAAATATTTTATGCATTTATAAATTAGGGGCTTTAGGGTTTTTTTCATTGCATTGTAGGTCACACAACAGCTTGCACCTGCCAAGACAAATTAAGACAAAGTTGTATACAATTTTCACATTAAGAAATTATTTCCTAGCTTTGAAGTAGGCAAGAAGGAACACTTATGAAGTTAAAGAACCTCAGAGAGAGGCCTTGTAAAAAGATTAATCAGTTAGAAGAGGATACGTTATCAAGCTCTGCAACAGAAGCTTGATAACTTCAGGCTGCCTTTGAAACCATCCAAACAGAGGCTTCAGATGATTTGGAACCATGTGAAGAAGGTCTGCACACCATCTTTTGCAAGAAAATGGGGACCTTGGCACTTCATGTCCTCTGTCAATAAAGGCCGAAGTATAACATTAAGCAGGTTGAAACTCAATGGCAAACTAAAATTGAATGTGTAGATGAAAAAGTAAGTAAAGATATCTGGAAAAAGGACATAGATACAACTTCCTGTGTGCAGACAATATGTCAGGGGGAAAATGATACAGAAGGCACAGCATGCACCTAGATGTGCCACTTGCACAAATAATCTATTTGCAAGAATGCATGAGGCTTAATCCTACAAATTGCAAGGGACAGGCTGGGTATGGTGACTGGTTTGAGCACCTGGATGTCCTGTTCTGTGCTCAAAGAAAGGAAACCTACATTAAAAAAGTGGTTGGTTTGGGTTTTTTTAACTGAAATACACATCTAAGGAACAAACCTTTGGGAAAGTTCAATGAAGATTTAACAAGTAACAAAGTTCATGTTAAAATTCCTCTTTCATGCTAAAATTCCTCTCTGCTGGGGATTTCTGTAAACAAATCTTCATTTTTAAAATATCTGGTCACATTTTGTTTGCTGCACTTCCCACCGTTGCCTTTCTCATAGCCTCCAACCTAGGTCTACATTAATCCTTTCTTCAAGCACAGTAAAAGAAGCCAAAAGCTAAATCATTGTATAAGCCCAATGAGAAGCTGTGTCCAACTGGATGTTGCTCATCTTATACCCTTCAAGAGACAGAACCTTCCCTCCCTAACACCAGCTGTGTGCAGAGAACTAACAATTTGAAACCATAGGCTGACCACACCAACGTAAAAATCCTGACCAAATAATTATGTAGAACAAATTTCCATTCTGAAATACTTTGGGGTTGCCACAAAGAAACTTCACTCCCTTGTCCCCAGTGGTCACCTGGGGTTGAAGGCACAGGACTGAGGCTGAGGAGACAGTTTCTGTCTATGGTGCATGGTCTAGAGCAGGTAATGAACAGTTAGTACTGTGCGAAATCATGAGGAGATTGTCTGCCTTGTAAATTTAGGCAGCAAGTTCTCCAGTTCAGAAAGTCCCACATAACATACAGTACCTCCCACAGTGAAGTCTCCACTTATATACACATATGTAAGCACACAGTGTAACTGTGGGATAACACAGTAACCAAAAGCAAAATCCACCTTAATTGTTGAAGACGGAACAATGGCAACAAACCCCCATTTAGGAATTTATTCTCAGTAGGTCTTTATATTTTGACTGCCTTTATTTACTTTTATTTTCCCTATGACTCTTTTGGGTTTTCCTCTTAAACAGGTTGCAGATGTACAAGAGGACACAGATCCAACAAGCTTCAATTAGAGGAGAATGTCCTGGCTTCCCAGCTGCAGGCATGTACCTTAATAGTAGTTTGAGATAGAGAGGATTTCTTATGCCATTATCAAGATCTTTCCTGGCAGCAGCTTTCATAGTGCTGTCAGATTAGAGTCCTCCTCATTAGCTGTGAGCCACTATCTGTTTTTCAGTAGAGGAGAGGAGGAGGAGGGAATAATAATCCTCATATATACTGGATGGCCTCTAGGAGAGAAATGTCACTTAATGACATTTGTACAGCAGATAATACCAGGCAAAATAAAGGGCAGGAGGGATTTTTTTTTTTTTCCCCAGAACTCCTAGAAGAAATGTTTGTTACTGTTCTCTCTCAAATGGGCTTTGCAAGTGACTTGGAGGTTCTATGTCAGAAATTACTCATAGATCACTATAGAGATAACCGAGCCCTTTTGCAGTCCCGAGCACACTAGAATATCTTCTTTTGCAGTTTGTGACTGACAGCAGCTTCGTTTCATCCTCAGGCAATGGACAAATTAAAAGACAATCCCTGCCCCTATATGTCTTGCCTCTGATTACTGTGCACAGGCTTACTCTCAGCTGTGTCAGACTGTGCTGTTACCGCACCTCAGCTACTTTTCTCTAGATGAAGGCAGGGAAAAGAGAATTGTCTAAAGGTGTTTTTTCAGGAGACTTTTTCCCTCTCCCTTAAGAAAGTTCCTCAGAGACCTAGCTGGCAAACCTTTGAATTTAGTGTATCCTTTGTACCCTGGCAGAAGCACAAGCTACCCCCAATCATCCAGGAACAAAGCTGATTTTGTGTGTCCTCCTTCCAGGTTTTATTTCCCCCACAGAATTTAATTAATAGAAATACCTAGAAATACCAAAGTAAAATTTAAAGATAGTTAGAAGAGATTGGGAGTAAATTTAATAGGCATAACATCTTTGAAAGAGTACACAGACAGAAATTATCGTTGATTACTTCAGTGATCGTATATCTTACAATCACTGACAACAGTTAGACATTTCCACCTGCCCTCCCCACTCAGCACATGGACAGGCCAATTGTTCAAAAAAGGGTTAGGCAAGGAACACAGCCAATACTGGCTTTCTAAAATCTCCTTAACTGATTTTACCCAGCCTTGCAGTAGAGACAGAGCAGACAACTGGGGAGGTTAACAGCAGCAAAGTCTCAAGAGAATCATAGAATCATTTAGATTGGAAAAGACCTTTGAGATCATCAGGTCTAACCATTAACCCAGGACTGCCAAAACCACCACTAAACAATGTCCCTAAGCACCACAGGTACATGTTTTTTAAATACCTCCAGGGATGGTGATTCCATCACCTCCTTGGACAGCCTATTCCAATGTTTGACAACCCTTTCAATGAAGAAATTTTTTCTAATACCACATCTAAATCTCCCCTGCTGCAATTTAAGGCTATTTCCTCTTGTCCTTTTGCTTGTTATCTGGGAGGAGAGACCTACCCTCACCTGCCTACAGCCTCCTTTCAGGTAATTGTAGAAAGCAATAAGATCCCCACTCAGCCTCCTCCTCTCCAGACTAAACAAACCCCATTCCCTCAGCTGCTCCTCATCAGACTTGTGCTCCAGACCCTTCACCAGCTTCGCTGCCTTTCACTGGAGATGCTCCAGCACCTCAATGTCTTTCTTGCAGTGAGGGGCCCAAAACTGAACCCAGTATTCAAGGTGTGGCCTCACCAGTGCTCGGTACAGGGGGACAATCCCTTCGCTGGTCCTGTTGGCCACACTATTTTGCATACAAGCATTCTTGGCCACCTGGGCACGCTGCTGGCTCATGTTCAGCCAGCCACCAACCAGCACTCCCAGCTCCTTTTCCACCAGGGAGTTTTCTGGCCCCTCTTACTCCAGCCTGTAGCATTGCATTGGGTTGTTGTGACCCACATGTAGGAGCTGGCATTTCTCCTTGTTGAACCTCATACAAATGACCTCAGCCCATCAGTCCAGCCTGCCCAGATGCCCCTGCAGAGCCTTGCTACCCTCAAGCAAATCAACACTCCCCCTCACCCCCTGCAACTTGGTGTCATCTACAATTTTACTGAAGGTGCACTCGATTCCCTCATCCAGATCATTGATAAAGATATTAAACAGGACTGGCCCCAATCCTGAGCCCTGGGGAACACCACTTGTGACCAGCCACCATCTGGATGTATCTCCCTTCACCACCACTCTGGGCTCAGCCATCCAGCCAGCTGTTTACCTAGCATAAAGCACACCCATCCAAGCCATGAGCAGCCGATTTCTCCAGGAGAATGATGTGGGAGACAGTGTCAAAGGCTTTACGAAGCTGCAGGTAGAAAACATCCACAGTTGTCATAGAAGGAGATCAGGTTTGAAAGGCAGGACCTGCCTTTCCTGAAACCCACGCTGTCTGGGCCTGATCCCCCGGTTGTCCTGCATGTGCCGTGTGATGGTGTTCAGGGTCATCTGCTCCATAACCTTCCCCAGCACTGAGGTCAGGCTGACAGGCCTGTAGTTTCCCAGTTCCTCCTTCCTGTAGATGGGTGTCACATTGGCTGACCTCCAGTCTTCTGGCGCCTCCCCAGTTAGCCAGGACTGTTGATAGATGACGGTGAGTGGCTTGGTGAGCTCCTCCGCCAGCTCCCTCAGTACCCTCAGGTGGATCCCATCCGGCCCCATAGACTTGTGCCTGTTTATGTGGAGCAGCAGGTCACTGACAGTTTCCTCCTGGACTGTGGGGACATCATTCTGCTCCTCATCCCTGCCTTCCAGCTCAGGGGGCCGAGCACTCTGAGGGTAACTGGTCTTACCATTAAAGACTGAGGCAAAGAAGGCGTTAGTTACCTCCGCCTTCTCCTCATCCTTTGTGGCAATGTTCCCTGCCACATCCAATAAAGGGTGGAGATTATCCTTGGCCCTCTGTTTGTTTCTAATATATTTGTAAAAATATTTTTTGTTATCTTTTATGACAGTAGCCAGCCTGAGTTGTAACTGGGCTTTTGCCTTTCTAATTTTCTCCCTGCATAACTTCACAGCATCCTTTAGGCCTCCTGAGTTGTCTGCCCCTTCTTCCAAAGGTGGTAAACTTTCCTGTTTTCCCTGAGTTCCGGCAAAAGCTTTCTGTTCAGTCAGGCTGGTATTCCCTGCCAGCTCATCACTACCTTTGTAAATCAGAGCTTTAAGAGGTTTCAGCAAAAGATTTGAGGAATGAAGTTAGACAAATTATCATTTTCAGTAGCAAACTATGTGCTGCATATTTCTTCATAGTTCTTGGCAGTAAAGTAATTAGTAATACACTTCATATGGTCTGAAAAAGACTTGTTATTTTGTACATGGAGTCCGGTTGTCATACAGGTATGAGCTTTTTGCTTTGTCTGTATTCAAAGATTTGCAGCATGCTTTGCAAAAACAGATGTTGCTATGTCTCTTGACAAGCCAGGCCTTAAATGTAAGCTCTTCTGGTTAACAGTCACAAGATGATAGGAAATACATTTTTCTCCTTTTTCTTTTCTTACCTTGGGCAGCATTGGTTCATTCTTCTCAGCAGTGCTGTCTAAAGCATCTTGTTCAGTTCTTGTTTTGATCTGCATATGAAATCTGCCCAAGACATACACACTCCCAAATCATAGCAAAAATCATCTGTGTCCTTGCAAAAGCAGAGAGAACATGAGCCATGTCGTCAGCGTTTCTTTTAATCAACTTTACAGATTTCCTCGGCTCCCCTCAAAGAAGAGTCTATGCTATGCCATAGGAAGCCTGACTATGGCTATCTAATGAATTAGGTGGTAAAAGTCTGTCATGACAACTTACAAGTTTGGAGAAAATTTCTTAGGTTTCTTAAATTACTAGGAAACATAGTAAGGGAAGGGGAAAAAAAAAAAAGCAAAACACATCTTTAGTCATAGATTACGTGGGAAAAGAGCTAAAGAACCTTAAACTAAAAGAAAATAAAGGAAAATACCGATCAAGTCACGTGAGATGTTCACCTTGTAGCTCACTGCCTTGCAAATTACCCACACGTTATACTGCAGTGTGGTCAAAGAGAGAGAAACAACAGTAAGTCCAGCAGATAATCAAGAACCTTGGCTGTGACAGCGAAAAACAATACTGGATGTGCTTGAGGATATTTTCAGAGCTGTTGGCTATTAAATCCCACTGCTGGTGTTGGACCAATCTAAGGACCTTGGGAAGATGGCTGCGAACATAGGGGTTAAAGATAGCCATGGAGGTGGTTCATCCACAAAAGACCAAGCAAGTCCACCATGATTGTTGGTCCAGACAGTAAAGGCAATAGCTGACCTGAGGATTTTGCCAAAAGACTGATGCCACACACTGAGTGCATGTGAGCAGTCTGGCAGCTTGTGAACTGAAACAGAGACCTGACCTTGGAGTTAATCCAACATAGAAATAGCAATCATCATGGTTTTCCGTTAGTCCTGTGTATCTGTTTCTAAACCTAAAAGACCCATTGTTACTACTGTTGTAATACATTTCTGCCATGCTTGTACTTCTATATTTCTCTACTGTTGAAAGCAATTGCCCATTAACTGGCAAACAACAAAGCATTACATTCCTCCTCCTAGCAGTCATTGAAAACAGTCTTGTGCCTTTCTCTAAAACTTTATAGATAAGTTTCATGGGTACCACAAGGGAAAGGATCTTCTTTCTTATTGAGCAGCACTAGCTGGGGTAGGTAACATCAGGTGTCAGTTAGAAAGAGATGTTTTCCAGTGACAAGTATTAGCCAATGATGGGCAAAAGGAAAAGAGAAACTTTGTGGAACCTGAAGGGCCTTCTGCAAGTTTTTAACAGTTGCCTGAATCATCATTTTTCTTCAGCTGGAGGCAGAATGTGATCTATTAATATACTGCCCTTGATGGTGGCAAGACCAGTCCCTAGTAATGCACGCAGGCAGGAAGAGGCACTCACTTGGGCAGCATTTATATACTGCAGCAAGGGAAATGATGCTCTGGACCATAAATAGACTCCTAATTGCCTTAAGTGCACAGCCTGAAGGGATATAAGGGAAAATTCCTTGAACTCCCTCCAATCAAGATACTATAGTGGGTTCATTACAGAAACAATAAAATTCAATCTTCATGCCTTAGGAAAGCAGAAACTTGGCACCTTTGACCACTGACCATCTTCTGAAAAAACGTAGAGACCCTGAGGAATTTAAAATACGTCATACTTAGGAGCAATTCTGAGCATACCAGAAGACAGTTTTAGTTTTGTTACAGAAGACAGTAAGCTTTAGAACCTTTAAAATTTACCCTGCATTTTTTTCAACAGCAGTTGTAAGATGGAAAACAAAGGCCTCAGGTGCTCAAGAAGAAACAGTATCTTGGAAAAGAAGCTCAATGAGTTAGCAACTGTAACTATCAAGTTAACCAAATCTAAAAATATGATTGTAAAGTTGTGCCACTTTAGCCTCTGAGAAGCTAAAAAAAGTAAGAGGGTTATTGTAGAAATGTCAACAGATAACAGCATCCACAAAAAAAAAGGAGTGCTGTAAATCAAATGACATATCATAAATCTAAGAAGACAATTTATGAAAGCCTTACTTGTCACTCCCTTCATTCCAATGTCACCATTATCCTGCAAATATAGAACAGTTAGAACTATTTTTTCCAGAAAAAAATAAAGGAAGTGGCCTCAGAACGTTACTAAGAAAATGTGACAGATTGGATAGAATTAGGTTGAGGGGAAAAAAAGTATTCTGGAGGGTAAAGTCTACGCGAGCATGTAACAAAAACATGCAAATCTCAAAAACTGCACTGGGGCTGGACCCTCACTTCAGAATCTCCGTGCTGTTGCAACTGAATGTCATGCTTTTGTATCAGCCCAAAGAAGGTATTTCTCTCATTTTACACCATAATTTGGCTCCAGTAAAAAGAAAATAGCACAGCCCTCCTTAACTAAACCCACTTTGGGAGTGTGGATTTCAGAGAAACCCTAAAGTGCTACAAGAATGATGTATTCTTCATTGTGTGCATCCTACCACCCTGGCCCCTCTGCACTCAGAGTCCCTTTTAGATCTAAACTTCCATAGTGATTTACTTATGCTGAAAGAGCTGCAGTTCTCTGATTGTTCAATCCTTCTGAACAAACGTATAATGAGCAATTTTTTTTCACTCAACTTGCTACAACTCCTATGACCATCTGAAAACTGATTTACAATATCACAGATTGGGCAACATAATCATGGTAGCTAAAGATAATAAATAATTATTGTTGCCATCTGGATGCTTTGAGAAGTGTCCTTCTGAAGTTTGTGCTTTGGTTTCTACTGGAATAGAGCTGGTACAAAAGTAAAGAACAACAACAAGTTAAATTTACATTAACAGAAGAATAGCTGCTAATTTGGAAAAGGAGAAGCACTGACATTAATCTAAACGCAATTTTCACAGAAATATTCATGAAATTTTGTAGCTATTTTTTAGCTTGTCAAGTATATTGATATAGCAGAATAGTTCCCTGATTATCAGTACTTCTACTCGCAACAGTATACACCACATCATCTGAGAGTCAAGGGTTTGTTTTGATACCTTTTCCCTACCTCTGTGAATCTGGCTATCCTTAAAGCTGACAGTTGCAGCGTGTATTTGGTGTATTTCCCTGCATAGTTACATTCACTGTGGTTTGCAGGATAGACTAATAATATTGTATTAAATGTTTAGACCACCTTTAACCCTGTGCTGCTGCTCATAGGCATGGCCGGGGAGAGTTCAGCCCTGCCCTGATATGCAGCATTGAGCAGCAGCCCACTGCTATTAGTCACACACTGCAGCACCGGTGAGCAGCGACAAGTGCTAATGAGTGACAGCTTTGGAAGCAGGGAGAGGTGGCCTTTTCTTTTGCTGTTCTGTGGCTACCCCTGCAGGCAAGGAAGATGCAACCTTCAGCTCCCAAAACAGAGGTGCTTGAGGTACTATGGCATTCAGGTTTGTGAGCGGAGATTCACCCAGTGATCCTCAGAGCCATACCAGGTGTCTCCGGGGCACCAAGCAAGAAAAAGAGTGAACTTGCTTGTGTGGTAAGCTGGAGGCCCAGAGATGAGCCACGGCTATGGGAAGGGACTACATTACAGTTCCATTTTGAAGGAAAATTTGGGAGCGGATATGATTTTTTTTAGCCCTGTCAATAGGTTTAAAAAGGGTCATGGGAGAGAAAAAAAATGTGCATGGCACCCACAGGGCACACTCTTGTTCCACTAAAACAGCTTCCCAATTTCTGTCACCACACATGGATTTTATGATCATTGGTGCAGTGTCAATTTGCCATAGAAGAGCTGATCAAAGACCGTAAGTTCAGAAATTATTTTCGTCAAACAGGCTAATTCCCTGTTATGGCTGTTTATTTCATGGGGGTCCACCAAAACAGTGAATCATCATTAGACCTCCAATTTATTTCAATTACTTGATCAAACACAGCATAAATAATCCAATTAGTACGATTCAAGCAAGCCTGCATAAAGTTCTTAAAAAAGAAAAGACAAGAAAAGTAGAAGAGAGAGAATTCTGCTTGGAAGTAGCTCATTTTGAGTGAAGTGCTATTTGGCTCTGATTTTTCAAGGACATTTGGATTGTTGTGAGCTTTCACAAGTAGGGCATTACAAAATTTAACTTCTGTTAAGCCAAAGTAGTGCCCTGATACTCTCTTGTCTGAGAACATGCCTCCTCCTGAGCCCCTCACAGATCTGCATCTTGTAAATCATGTTAATTTTACAACCTATAGCTGCAGTGGAAGGCTCTGTCACTGGGATAAGCAGAGACTGGGCAGTAATGTTAGACATAATCAGTTTCTTTTGTAAAAAGAAACAGGTTCTCACTCCAGTCCTTATTTCATTTTCACGCTGTTCTTAGCAAAACAGTAGCTGCAAATTATGCCTAGGCAGCAGCTTTCAAGCATGAATTGCAGAGCAAGGAAACGCAGCTTGGGAAGATCCAGCAGCTGGTTGGGAGGTCCATCCTTGTCCCCTCCCTGGGATGAACCAAAGTCAGTGAGCACCAGGGCCCTGGAAAAGGGAATAAACTTACACTGCTTCAGGATCAACCCCTGAGAGTCAGAGACTCCCCCTCAGTGCACACTGAGAGGATTTAATTTCTTTGCTCCTAATGTCTTTATGTGCAGATCAGTTTGTTGGCCTCCCCAAGGGCTCCCCTCTGCTCCCCTAGCTTCCCCTATCCATGCTGGCGAGTCCAGCAGGGCTGTCCCAGGGGTGCAAAGTGACAGGCACAGTTCAGCAACTCCCCGCACTGGGCACAGCATTTCCACACACTCTGGGTGCAGGTTTCCACAGGTGCGAGGCACAGTGGGGCACTGATTACACAGCGATGGTAAGAAAAGCTCCTTACCCTTGCCTAGTGATGCTACCTTGCCTCAGGTGGCTGGTGACAAAAGCTAGTAACACCCAACAGGCTAGTGTCCAAAGCTCACTTTTTAGGTAGCTGTTTAATTTACAGCCTTTCAGACAAGTTTTTCTACTTCACGCTGTTCACTTACAGTCAGGTTTTCATCCTATTTGAGTTGATGAGAGTACTTCTACTCACATATTCCGTATCAGAGGGCAGCGTTTCAGTCAGGCAGTAGGTATGTCTCTAAGGAGTACCACTTAGATAATTTATGACAAAAAGTTGTACTGCATTTACTGGAAGGAGAGCTGGAAGCCTACAGAGCTATTGGACAGGATTCTCTCTTAATGTCCTTGATGCTGAGGGTAGGTCTACCAGCACAATGCAACACCACGTGGAGCTGCCCAAAATAACTGCAACATCAGAAAGAATACACTCACTGCCACGGAGATCTCTGCTTCGCCTAATTAGCACTGCTGAGAAGCAGGGCTGATTAACCTGGGCAGAGCGCCACAAAAACACTGCAATCCTGCTTCCAACACTTCAGCAAACTCATTAGTGCTGTCTTGGGCATCGTTGCACAGAAGCAAATTTGTGAATGAAGTCCTGAAGAAGGGAAACCATCTGATAAATGCTGCTGCTCTCTGTGGCTCTGCTTAGAAATCGTTCAAAAACTGAGAGGTGGGGGAGCACATCCATCATGAATCTGAGTCATATACTGCATGTAAGTTTTGCAAAATGTATGGCTTGTTCCCCCGTCTCCCCTGGCATTAGCTGCCAGCAGGATACTCCTGAAAAGTATTTGCCGCAACATGAAGGTCCCTATGCATACTCCTTGTGCTTTTGCATGAAGGCACAAAAGGTCATCTGAGGTTTCCTGTATCACCAGAGGAAAAAAACTCCCTCTAATAGACCACTTCTCCTTCCTAATAATGAACATTATCTAATAGTGATAGCTAACCTAAAAACAGAAATAATGAAATATCATGTGTGTTCTCATTTCTCATTATAGCCACTAAAGTAGTTATGGTCCCATTTCATGGAAGGAGTATGTAGGTGATAATAACCTTACCAAAATGAAATGAAATGGGGCTGTCACTAATTCCATTTAATGTTCTAACAACATCCAAATTAGACGTGCTTCTTAGTTCATAACATTTCTGGTTATAATTTTTAATCTCAGATAAATCTCTTCACAATGAGGAACTAATACAACAAACTGGTAAGAAAACAACACACTTCATAAAGATTCTAAATGACCATCAAGTGTATGCCATGGTAGCAAACTGCCCAATACTCTTGCCCTTTTATGACTTTCACCTAGTTATCTGTGCTATGCTTTCATATTTCCCTATAAATACCATGCTGTATCACTATTAATTTGTTTTAAAGGAATTTTAGGGGAAATTAGGTTCCTTTGACATATTGCACCATCTGTTAAAGATTGTTGAGGTGTTCTGAAATTTCAGCATGCTGTTATTCCCAAGTAGCTCATCAGGACATCATTCAAGTATGAATAAGAGGGTGAAAAAAATCAGTCATATATGAAGATTAAACTTTGCAGTAAAGCAATGCTGTCAACAAAATTAACAGCTTTCTGTCACACTTTCATTTGTATGAGTTCTGTTTTAAATCAGGGGGTGGGGGGTGGGTGTCAGCAAGCCATGATTCCACAGGGAAGATATTTTGGGTTTCCCTGTGTTTTTGTCTATGAGGAAAGGGTCTATTTAGGGAAAAAGTCACCTTTCTATAGGAATAGTCCATTGTGCATAAAGGCAATGATTTAGTAGGAAGATTAATGCTATTGACAAATATCCATAGCAATACATCAAAGTAATTTTGCCAAGAGGCCTTTAGTACTCCCAGTACCAACAAAAAGATACAGAAAACAAAACATAAGCTTTGACAAAAAATGTTAAAAGAACTAGAAATTTTCAGGGTCACAAAAGGAAAAAAAAACCCTTAAAAATTACAAAATAATTAAGAGATCATTTCCAAGGAAGAGCATTTCAAACTTTTTTGAATTTCACTACTCAAAACAGTATCTCTAGGTGATCAAAATATAAAAAATATATTATTCTTCAGATTTTCAGGGAGTTCAACTACCCACAATATATCAACAATAATTGACTGTTTTTCTAATTTTCAACGGAGGCAGCCAGTTCCCCAGGTAACATGTCAGAAAGCCACTACTTTAATACAAAAAACTACTGTGGACTGTAGCTAACTTCAGCAAGACTGAAAAAAAAAACCCTAGATTCTTCTTTAAAACTTTGTTGGAAAGGGTTCATTCATAGCTTAGAGAAACAAAGCAAGAGGCTTGTGTTGTAATGTCCTGTGGCTAGATCCCATCAGTAGCTACAAATGACTTATTCAGATGATGGACAGCATTGCATCTGTAATTATCTATATGAGTGAGTTAAGACTTGCAGGAAGAAGTTGTAGCTCTTAGCAGACCTAAGAGACTGAAAACAACAGAGAAAGCTTTCAGTCACACATGCTTGTCACAGGTCACTTGTTTCATGCTTCTGGCCCTGTCTAGCTTTATAAGCTTACATTTTGGACTCAGAAAGGACTTGTGTCATTTTTTCAGAGGTTATCTGTCAGTGTCTCCACAGACCTTGATTTCTTTAGGTCTAAAATCTAAGAAACTTTGTCCTTTCCCCTAATCGTGTTTCTGAGTATGATGACCACTTGGTCCATCATGTCCAAATTGGATGATTGTATTTGAACCTGATGACAAGTTACATATCCCAACTCTGCAGGCAACACCTTTCTTGGTAGATGATGCCATGACAAGGACATCAGTGACTTCAGACTCGCATCATTTCAGGGTTCCTTATATCAATATCAGATCAATAAGGGCAAATGCAGACCTGCCAGATTTATGTCCAGCTCCAGGAAATACAGATCACAGAGCTAAAAAAAACCCCAAAAAACCCCATGCAAACTAGCTGAGAACAGAGTATTTTTTGTTGTAGGGAATAAAACATTAGACGCCCTGATTCCTGCTGACAGACAAAGTTTCCAAAAAACAGTAGACAAGATAATGGAAGAAAAAAAAGCTGAAGACTATTAATGATACTTACAGGCTTCTGAACCACATAGGTGATTGTACAACTGTAGGCTTCTAATCTTCTTCTATCATTGTTATTGACCACTGTCAAACACAGGATGAGCAGCCAGAGTGATCTGATACAATGCTGTCACCTGTATGTCTCAAACTGAAAGAGAAAAAGGCACAAACCCAGAATGTGACTACAAAGCCACTTTCTTCCTTGCAGCCTTGCAGGTAAGAGTTCAGTGGTCCTCTCCAGCCCCGGGGAGCTGTGTAATCATGCTGCTTCCCTGCACTCCGAGGTTTTTAAGCCTGCATGAACTGCAAAGCAGATCAACTACAAACTAATTTTTAATGATGGTCATTATTTAAAACAAAAACAAAACAAAACCTTGTCAGTAATACTACCCCAAAAAGAAGACAACAAAGTCTCTGTGAAATACCCCAGCATCTCTAGTTCAGCTCAGACTCTGTGGTGATGTGCAGCAGGATAATATCCTTGAATAGGTTTTGAATCACTCATGACAAAGGTACATTTCTGCCAGTTGGTACTGTTATTTTTGTCACTTACCCTGTCTCCCTGTTCTCTCTATGCAACAAACAATGCCAGTCACTTGTCTGCCTCTTTCACAACAATTTCTGTATCTTCTTTCAGACCATGCAAAGAGATTCCTAAACAACTTAGAGAACAATCTTTTTTTTCTTATTTTTCTGAGTTTGAGGACAAGACTTTAGGAACCAAGGCACTTTTTTACTCCTTAGGTACCAGTTTATCAGGACATGGATATTCTACTGTCAAGCTTTATAGTAAGGCTCAGAGAGTGGTAGGGTATGGATTTCTCCTTTGTATATCAACCTTTGTCTGGTGTTTTTCTGTCTCTATAGGTCATAAGCAATCCAATGAAAATGGAACTGTCCCTATCTACCTGAATTGCACTTAGCAGTGAGCCATCACCTCTGACTGTGGCTTCTGTGGCTTCCATTTTCCCACTGAAGACATGATTATGCAAAAATATACCATTTTTTCCACATCTGTATCAATCCTAAACTCAAAATATTCCCACCCTGTGTTATCCACCTAATTTACTGGAAAAAAAAACACCCCACTCCTCTGTATTCTAGTCCATTTTTCCTGTGGAAAGGAAGCTAGGTTTTGTGTGTGTGTGTTTGTCTGCCTGTCTTTCTCAACATCTTTGGAATCTACAGGTTGATTTTAATGCTGTTTGACATCAGTCTGAAAGATAATTAGGTTTCTAAAAATTTCATGACAATAAATGGCTAGCCAGAAGCAGAAAAAGAACCTTATTTGTGCCCCAGCCAAAGGGAAGCCCAGGGTCTTATAAGCTTGAGGGTGTATACCTTGAATAGAGCCCAGAGAAAAAAGGTTCAGATGAAGTTCTTTTCTCACTTCTCACATGTCCCTTCCCTTCATCAGTCATAAGATACAAATCCAAAGGACACCAGGCCTCTGTATTTACAATCCTTATAAAAATACTCTCCTCCATTCTATTTCAGCTAGCATTGCAGAGCCCAGCATTTAGCACCCAAGAACAGGAGAAAGGGATGGAATAGATTTTGGCTTATGCTTCCCTGTATACATAATACTAAAGCCTAAGGATGATCTACGAATGAAAGTTAATATAGATAGTCCAGTGCAGTTACTTCCATTATTTACTTGTCTGCTGTTTATGGAAGTGGATTTCAGTTGCTCCCAACCTTCAAGCTGCCCTGTAATATGAGCAGTAAATTGCTGGTGATTACATTTATGCGTGATGTTTCAACCTGCTGTTTATAGAGTAAGCTGATGGTATTGACAACTTGCCTTTCTTCTCGTAAGGAGGTGAATGCAAGATAAGTTGCAGACACTGCCCTTTAGCAAGCTCCAACTGAAGATTGAGTTTGATTTACTTTGGTATTAAAGCTTTAGTTTTACATATACGGACACTAAAAAGGAAAATCCTGCAAGCCATCCTTCATATGAATATCACTTATTTTTCTTTCTTCATTATTGGGATGACTTGCAGGTAATTAATAATCTGTGCCAGAACAAGGATTTCTATACGGCCGGATTGTGCATTATTAATTTATGCAGAGTACTACTTACTCACATAACTAGTCATGCTGATTTCAGGAGGACTACTCACAGGAGTAAAAGCTACTCTGTTTATGCAGTTCTAAAGTCTTATCCCAGGAGTATCGTGTTTCTGGAAGAAGCCGTTAGTCTTCATTTTTTTTCTTGCTTTAGGCAGAAAACTGAACTGAGCGCATAAGCTATCTTAATTAAATCTGATCTGAAGCTTTGCTTTTCTAGTTAGCTCATGCATTCTGATGCATAAGTTATACCCTAATCACTCTCAACATAGTCTTCTGGGCAATGATATCTAAATATAACAATTAGTGCAGAAGGGAAAAAACATGAGTTCAAGCTAGACAATATAAGAGAAACTCCAGGTGGTAGGGTTATTTTTTTAAAGACAAAAAACAAATTCCTCATTGGGAGGCAGTGCTCATATATTATAATTCTATTTATAATGTGTCAGTGACACTTTCATACCTATTTATTTTAATGCTTACCAGCATTTAAAAATTAGTTGAGGTTGTGTTGCTATTACGAAGGTTAAATGAAGAGATTATGAGTTGCACAGATGTTTATGGTTTGGGTTGATAGTTCTGGGACATCCCATTCTGGAAGCACTGTGTTCCAGTTCATTTTAACAGTAATTAGAAGTACCCCCGTAATGAGATGCTTGCTGCTGAAAACAACTTCATTAGTTTGGGTGATTTTATTGGTTTCCTTTAGGGTGAGGAACGAGTGTTAATAGTTGTAATTTAATAGGAAAATTACTGAAGCAAGGAAGATTCCACTGGATCTTAAATGAGGCATTAGACAGACATTCCTTTTCCAAATAATGAAATATAAGGGAAGAGCAGCAACCTTAAGAATTATCATATGAATGTATTTACCCTAGAACAGATGAGCTATTTTGTTTAAATATTTTAAATATCACTTGAAGTTGTTAGAACCCTATAGAGAAAGTATCTATTAGCTTTACAAATTCTGAGGACATTTGGCTGCATGTACACATTGAGCATTTGTACACATTGCAACTCTGAACTGAAAGCCTGACAGTCAGAAAGGGGAGTGAGAAGGATTTTCTTCCCCTAGCAATATGATATTGCTCAGCATGAAGTATCTTCTCTAGGATGCCACCGGTTCCCACCAGGCAGAGCTGCCCCACTTATGCTGGAACCCATGCTTTTAGGGGGATGATGGATTGGTGGCAAACTAGCTAGGCTGCCTGAACTGAGCTGCATAAGGTCACATCCTTGCTAGAGATTTCCATTCTCTGGAATAAGAGGTGTTACCTACTCTTGGCCTAGGGAACACCTCCTTTCCAGGGTGGACATGTATTATTGTATTTGGTCTGGCTGAGATGCAGTTAATTTTCTCCACACACACACAAGTGCTGTGCTTGTACCGGCAGCTAGAAAGGGGTGATAACACGCCAGTGCTCCGGCCACTGCCCAGCACTGCTCACAGCACCAAGGCTGTCTCTCCAGCCTTCCCCCCTCACCAGTAGGCTGGGGGTGGGCAAGATCTTGGGAGGGGACATAGCCAGGCCAGCTCACCCGAAGTGACCAAAGGGATATTCCATACCATATGATATCTGTTCAGCAATCAAAATTAAGAGAAAGGAGAAGGAGGGCAGGCATTCATTATTGCAACATTTGTCTTTTGGAGCAACCACTACATGTACTGAAGCCCTAATTCCCAGGAAGTGGCAGGACATCACCTGCTCATAGGAAATAGAGAATAAATCTTTTGTTTTCCTTTGCCTTGGCATGCAGCCTTTCTTTTGCTTTATTAAACTGCCTTTATCCTGACCTGTTGCAGCACAAGCAAGCTATCAGGCTGCAACAAGGCTTTACTGTTGGTCAGATTCTACTGTCTGTGCTGTATCTCCTTCCTCCAGAGGACAGACCACACCACTCCTCCTCCATCCAAGCCCACTCCCCCACATTCCTCAAGGCTATTTAACCACTTAGCTGAACGAGCTACAGCTGCACATCATCCATGTCAATCAACCCACTGCCGCTGAGGCAAGGCCACAGCTGCATGTTATCAATGCTAATCAACCCACTGCCTTCATTCCTCTACACTGACCCACGAGGGTTTTTCCATCTTATTTTCTCCCCCTCTGTCCTGCTGAGGAGGGGAGTGATAGAAGGGCTTGGTGGGCACCTGGTGTCTAGCCAAGGTCAACTCACCACAGTCCTAAATCACTGCTAACCTAACCTCTTCCCTCCAGCTAAATCAGTATATTCTCCAACAGCTTGTCTGGAGGCCTTTTCCGACCCTCCTTTCTGCCTTCCTTCCCTCCTCTCAAGTCTCCCTTCTTCTGTAACTCCTTAGTGATCTCTGAAGGCCTCTCTGATGGGATGATGGTCTCATTAAGAAGAGGTAGATAGCATAAAGGTACTCTGTGAAGATGCTGTCATACCTCTGTGACCCGATGAGTGGTTAGCTCAGGCTTCTAGCCAGAGAAAAACATATTTTTTGACAAAAGTAATCCAAAATCAGAAAGGCAAACCCTCCCTCTGAAGAGATTATCCATTAGGCCACAGCAAAGGTCAGGGCAAAAGGTAGGCACATGCCAGTAGGCAGCTGGCTGCCACAGAGCAATGGAAACCACAGAGTGTTGGCTTAAGAAAGAGCAACTGCTTGGGTTTCACAAGAGCTCTGCCTCTGTTTCTGCCTTCCTGTACTAGGTCCCTGGCACAGCAGGCAGCTCCCCTGCCTAAAGGGAAGCTAAATGTCCTTTACTAGAAATGGCAGCCCCATATCTACTGAATGAAGCTACCTCTGTCGGTCTTTCTGACCTTGAAAAATTAAACATGTAGTTCTGGAAGGAGGATGGGAAACATCACTGGAAGAAAGGTGCTATTAAGTCTCCATCAGAGTTTGAAAAAACCTGGAGAAGGTTTAAAGACCACTTCTGCATCTGCACACAAACTGTATCAAGACAAGATGAGACAAGAAGAGAGTAGTTTTATTTCTGACAATAGGTGTTTGTGAAGCACTTGATGCTGTCAAGAGCTTTCCAGTAACAGCAGATATGGATAACTGAAATTGTGTTAAAGAAGTGCACTCCATATAAATTGCATATACAAAAAAATCATTTTTAGAACAGAAGGTATAAAATAAAGGTGTAAATAGAGAAGGAGCTCAGGTGGAAAACAGTCCCTGAGAAAAGGCTGTGAACACAAATTTAGATTAAAAGCATTTATAGACACCAGTAAGAACTAGCATGTGATGAAATAACAATTTTAAAAATGCCAATACATACCAGGATGCATGAAGGGATGAGAGCACCCTGAGACTACAGACATTAGAATTAATTCAAAATACAACTCAGAAGACACCTGAGTTAGTCATAGAGCTCAACTCAGAGTTTGCCCTGCTATAAAACAGCCAAAGACCAACAACCAAAGAAAAGGGGGATTGTATTACAGTGGTTGCAACACTTTTCAAGAGGTAAGGAGTGCCAGAAAATGTCCACAGTGTGAACAAAGAGGATGGCAACCAGTAAAACCATATTAATTGTGCAGACTTTTTTCTGACAGAGATAAATCAGGTAAAAGCATTAAAGAAAACACAAAGCCAAGAACTATCATTTCTTTGTCACGGACCAGCTAAATGGGAGAAGAAGCAGTTATCTTGACGGATATGATCCAGAGTCACTTAAGAAGATAGCTAAACTGTATTAACAAAATTTCCACACACAGCCTTTGCTAATATTTCTTCTCTGTAACAGATAAAAAGCAAGTACATAAAACTAGAAAACATGAATAATAAAATATTTCTACTGCTAACATTTAACATTCTTCAAAGATCATAACAAAGCCATGTTCAACTGTACTCATCAACTATTCTGTTTATTGCAAAGCAAAGCTATCTAGTAAATACTTTTATGATCCAGGAGTGATCCAGCCGCATGTAATCATGTTTGAAATGAAAGTCTCTTATTGTGATGATTGTACTCCAATGGTGCTGCATATTCTGACAATACTATTAAATACTGTTATAGTTAATACCTCCTGACGCCTAATTCATTAACAAAGAATTTCAGAGCCCCTTTTCTGTGAAAGCAGGAAGAAAAAAATCAACTCAATTTTCAACACTGAGAAATTACTTAATGAAAGTAACCCAAGAAGTGGTGTAAAAATAACCTTAATTAAAGGTTCCATACAGAAGCTTTTTGGCATGAATAACACAACTGGTAAGGATGAAGTATGTCAATGTTATCTTTGATCTTTGCTGAAGTCAAGAAAGTAAAACCAAATGTGTGCATTACTCTCCTCAGAAAATCCTTCTAGACTACGCAGCTACAAAATAAATTCAATAATTCATGTCCAGTATCAGAAAGGGGGGAAAAATATTTTTCTAATATTGAAATGCACACCAGCTTGATAAGCAGAGAATAAGAATATACTGGATGGACTCCTATCCACACAGCACAAGTGAACTTTGGAAGTCCTAAAGGGCCTGAAGAGGCCAGAAAAGGAGACAGCATTCAGCTGAAGGTGAAGCTCTAGAAACAGAATATCCAGCAAGGCTGCCCAGTGTGCAAAAATAAGAGCTTTCACTGTCATGCTGCTCCTTGGTGGGAAGGAAAAAAAATCTCTCATCATCTTTTCTTTCCTCCTTCCACCCGTCTGAAGGATCTGGGCTGGGCTGCAGACCTTCTGGAGTGACACAGAACCAACTCGTACTGGGCCCAGAAGAAGGGTTAGCTATCATGTGGTACCCTCTGCATTAAGCATCACAAAACCATGTGAGCCCACCTTACACTGTGCATGTTTTGCACTCAGGAAACAAGCTCCTAACTTCTCTTTTTAGGAGTTTATGAAGGCAAAAGATAGGGTCCCACAAAATTCCTGGCACAGCCCAGAAAAAACTTGCTGACTGCATGACTTTTTCATTTCCTACAACACTTCAGTGTCCTCCTGTATATTTCCACACCAAAAACTACAGAAATATTCTTTCCAGCTCCTGATTTCTGAAAAAAATGTAATTGGGGATTTCTCATCTTCAACAGTTTATAGTTTTCCAAAAGCCACCTAAAAAGCTGCCATCTACTAATTCCTTGAATCTGCTATGTAAAGTGGAATAGATTTCAGATAGGTGACTTTTAAATGATAAAATATAGCACAGACAGGACAAAAAAATTCTCTCATTTGTTGCTAGAGATAAAAGAGAGGAAAGACACTGAAAATATATTGTAAAGATAGAAGTTGCAGGCTTCTCCAATCCATCAGATATAGTGCGGTTTTCATGCTAGGCAATAGGAGATGACTCCGTTAGACATGCACAGTTTAAAAGTGTCACCTGATGTAGCCACCCCATTATCCCGTTGCAGTTAAGGAAAAGCAACAGGCATTTTCAGCATATGACTCATCTGAGCTTAAAGAGCCACTTCAGACTGAGATGAATTGAGGCTTAAAAGCAACTATTTCTCTCTGCTGACCATAAGGAAAGAGGAGACAAGTTCATATGTATGCATTTACTTTTGACTAGATGGCTTGTCCTCCAGGTTTCCAAAATATAAAGTGGCTTTGTTGAAGGAGATTTTCCAAATGCACATCACTGTTTGTGCCAGCTCGCACACCATGGGCAAATAAACTGATCTTCTAATGTCTCTTCCAAACTCCACAACCTCCCACAATCTGCCATCCTCCATCCATATTTCATGAAGAAACAGGCAACTGGCTTTTCAGATAATCTCCAGACATTTTCCTTGTTCTTTTCAATCAAATATGGGTTATTACGTATAAAACTGTGTGCTTTATTAATACTGTATTTTTCTGCATCAGGTATCTTCAATGGACTTATAAATTGAAACCAAAAACTGTCTTGTCCAAGGGGACTTATAAATTGAAACCAAAAACTGTCTTGTCCAAGGGAGGTACTGATAATTTCCACAAGGTACGGACTCTGCTCTTTACCCATTAGCCTTGACCAAACAGGGACTTTACTAGACTTTTTACCCAGCAAGTTTACTTGACTTCTTGCTTGTTAATCACCTAGGTGGGTAAAAAAAGTTGTCACCCAGAAGGGATATCTAGTCTCTATCCCCAGAGGCTATGAAGACTCAACTGGATAAAGACCTGAGCAACCTGGTCTGATCTGATAGGTGACCCAGCTTTGAGCAGGTCAGGCTAGAGACCTTCCAAAGTCTCTGTCTAACGCCTGTAGTCCTAAAGTCTTGTCCTGAAGTCTCTAGTCTCTAAACTAAATTATGCTATGATACCATTCTGGTTTATTACACAGGTCCAAAAAGTGACAAAGCCAATAAAAAAGAAAAAAAATATCTCTTAAAGGCCTTTGAATTAAAGGTTTTGCTCCCCTTTTCATTGTTCCAAAACAATGAAAGTTTGACTTTATGCCAGTATTGATATATTTTTGGCCTGTTCTAACACTTTTCCCCAGTCATTTGTCATTTGCCATGGTTAGAGATACTGGAGATACTGGACAGATAGGCCTTTGGTCTGACATAGTACGGCTTTTCTTATGACTGACATAAGGGAAAATGAGGTATTGTGTATCTGTCGAGCCTGACAGTAATATGTTGTCAGAGGTTTCCATGGAAGCAGCACGGCACAGTTCAGTGTCAAGTGTGCTGCACAAATAATGCTTTTGGAATACTCAAACTGCAGATTATTAGAAAGACACAAGAAAGTTCACATCACAGATCATACTGTATGGAAGAAAGGTAACCAAAAGACAAACTGCTGCATCATGCCAACAAAACCACAAGGATTTCAAAATTTTAAATGTAAGTTTACAGCTGCAACTGAATTAATCTCCTGAGTGCAGGATTACAAGAACAAAAACTGTCCTCAAAAAAGTTTAAGAGTATTCTAGTTTAACAATTTCAAATTGAATCTATTTAGCGTTTTAGTCCAAATCAGAAGTTCATGTTTGAAGCAATCACGTTCACCTCCAGGCTTCAGCTTGCATGGCAGAGCAGCCTCAGAAAGCAGCTGGACTTCTTGCTAATTGTCACGGTTTCAGCTGGGATAGAGTTAATTTTCTTCTTAGTAGCTGGTGCAGTGCTGTGTTTTGGCTCTGATGTGAGAACAATGTTGATATGACACTGATGGTTTTAGTTGTTGCTGGGTGATGTTTATACTAATTCAAGGACTTTTTGGTTCCTTGGGCCCTGCCAGCCAGAGGGCTGGGGGGGCACGGGAAACTGGGAGGGGACACAGCCAGGACAGCTGACCCAAGCCAGCCAAAGAGGAATTCCATACCGTATGACATCATGCTGAGTATATAAACGGGGGGAGGAAGAAGGAAGGGCGGGACATTTGGCATTACGGCGTTTGTCTTCCCGAGTAACCGTTACGTGTGACGGAGCCCGGCTGCCCTGGGGATGGCCGAACACCTGCCTGCCCAGGGAAGTGGGGAATGAATTCCTTGCTTTGCTTTGCTTGCGTGCGCGGCTTTTGCTTTACCTATTGAATTGTTCTTATCTCAGCCCTTGAGTTTTGCATTCCTTTCTGATCCTCCTCCCCATCCCTCTGGGTGGGGGGGAGTGAGCAAGTGGCTGTGTGGTGCTTGGTTGCCAGCTGGGGTTAAACCACGACTCTAATGAAGCCAAGCAAGGAGCTGCACCTCCTGCCCACTAACCGCAGGTAAGCATTGGGCTCCCAGAGTGATCCGGTGTAAAACCTCCAAAATGCATACAGTGTGGAGATCAGGACCTCTGCAACAGCTTTACAGTTCCACCCCTATTGGTCCATACTATTGCTGATATAAACATAGCCAGAGAGGCTGAACAGCCAAAATCAAAGCTTATAAGGAAAGAGGTCCCCAAAATGAGATTCAGGGATTAGTTCTTCCAGACTAAACAGCTGAACTTCAAAAATCTGGGGGACTTGGAGAATACTCTTTCAGGATGCTTACTGCTTACAAGTAGTTTGAGAGTTACTCCATTGATGCACATTCCTCACTCTGCTGCAGATCTCTCTGTGGTGACCAGTGACACCAGTCCCCATAGGCAGGAGCCATTGCTTCTGGTAGCCTGCAGCCACCTCCTCTTTACCAGGAGGGTGCTCATCATTCAGACCATGTCGCAGAAGTCAATCTATTTTGTTTTCTAATTTGTATCAATTGTCCTTTGTTGGCTTCCTCATACATATCTCTAAATGCACTATTTGATAGAATGAAGTAAGAGAAAAGAGTTTTGGATAATATTAATACAATCACTGTGAGTTTCAGTCAAATCAGTAAATTGCAGATGCTGAATGTTTGGGAAATTCCTCACCTTTGAATCTCCAGTCACTTCTTCAGCTGACTGTGTATTTCTCAATCTCCACAAAATAAAGCACAACAGATCTTCTGAGCCCTGACACTACTGGGGGTCTGAAGTAGGAAGGCTGGAAGGGAGGAAGAGGGACAGGGAAGTCAAAACCCATTCACACATTTCTGGGAGCACACAGATGTAGTGGCGAGGGGCACCCTGGAGGAATCAGAAGCAGCCCAAAGCAAAGCCCAGGCCAGCTGAACTGGCAGACTCACAGAAAGTTGTAAGGGCCCTTTTTGGGAAAAGGCTTTCTTCATTGTCTGGGTGCCAGGTTGCCAAGTGATTATGCCACACCTGTCTGCAACGAGGAGTGTGCCCAAAGCCTCCCACATCTTAAGTATTGTGGAAGAAGAGACCTCCTTAGATGAGCATGGAGGGAGTGAATATCTTGGTGGAGTGCGAAGTGGCTGCAAAGGTGCTTTGTTGCACATAGGCATGCTTCAGGGCAGAACTTGCGTGGATAAGTGGTTGTATATAACCATCATTTATGTATACAGTAAAGGACCTCGCCTGGGGTCCATGCCTTCATATGCCACAAATGGCACCCAAACAGGGACTTGAGGAAAAAGAGAAAAAAAATCAACACGGTGGCATAGCCCAGCTGGATCAGGGAAGACAGATACGTGAAGACGGATACATGAGTGCTCTCATCACCACCGCAGGGCAGTAGGTGAACAGCTAGGAACCATAGGATAATTATTAATGCAAGAATAGAAAAATCAGGAACAGAAAAATCATATGGATGTTTTGGACCAAAACAGCCAAAATCATCCACATGCACAGATTCTGCATTTTGGGCAAAACCAACTGAGTCACCACATTCCAGTGAGTCACCTGAGATGATAGTCTTTTGAAACAAACGTTCCCTTGGTAATCATGTTTATCCTCTTGCAACAATAGGATATCATGTCCAGTAGAGGCTGTATGCATTCTATTCATGTATTTGCAGCAAGGAGCAAGAGAAAAACCTGAATCTTTCTGTTCTGTTTTGCAACTGTGACTAGATCTGTAGATTTAAATTGTACTGTGCACTTTATTGTCAAAGATATGAAGGGAGACTTGAGCTGAAGCAGTTCTGAAAGCAAGAGAAAGAGAGTATACTACGGTGCCTTAGATCAGCGCAGAAAGGAGGCTATGTGAAAGGAAGATGTGGAATTATATCTCCAGTACCAGGCAGGGTGACCAGCTGTGTGGGAACAACTCCTGTACAAAGCTGTAAAGGAGCTCAGACCTCAGTTAAAGACTTTTGGACTCAGATCGGCATTTATCATGATCTTCTACGCTGCCATTGCAGAAGGATCTGTAATGACCCTATATGACTCTAAAGTGCTGTGTTGTATGATGCTTACCTCTATGCAGCATACAGTTTGGATGATGGAGACCATGGATAATTTAATGAACATGAAAGATACAGATTGAGGGCCTTGGTGGATCCCCGCTTAGCTCATTTGACCAGCTGATCACAGACCTGCTACCAACGATGAGCCAGAGAACAAGTCAGAAAAATGTGGATTTTCCTGCTGCTTCTTTCCTTGCACCTGACGTTGCTGCTCTACAAACTTTAACTACATTGAATAAGTTAGAATGTGATACAAAAACTATTGATGTGTGGTTTTGTTATATTGCTAGGGGGTTTGGCCATGGTTATAATGTCTGCTGTGTTTGATGAACCTGATGTGAGCCATGACACAAAGGGCTGTCCATCAAACCATGTAACAAACAAAAAATGGGGAATTGTAAGAGCTCTTTCTGAGAAAAGGCTTTGTTCATTGTCTGAGTGCCAGGTTGCAGAGTGATTATGCCACACCTGTCTGCAATGAGGGGTTGCCCAAAGCCTCTCACATCTTAAGCATTGGGGAAGAAGAGACCTCCTCAGCCGAGCATGGAGGAAGTAAATATCTTGGTGGAGTGTGAAGTGGCTGCAAAGGTGCTTTGCTGCACGTAGGCATATTTCAAGGCAAAACTTGGGTAGAGAAGAGATTGTATATAACCAATATTGATGTATACAATAAAGGATCTCACTTGCAGTCCATGCCTTCATATGCCACAGAAAGTGTACCACCTCTGCCGAAGACTGCCAACAAAAATAGAGCATAACTAATCAACAGAGGATTAGATGAACTGTTTAAGTCAACTGGATTTATGACTTACAATCAACTCAAAGGTCCTCCTTCAATGTTTATCAAGTCAGAGGTAGCTGGGGTTGTTTACCACATCTGACATTTCAGCAACTTCCTTTATAAGTGAAGGTTTAATTTGCAAAATGTTAATCTTCAAATGTTTCAAGCAAATACAGAAGAGGTCTATCGTTTCATTCCATCAGGATTTTACCATTCAGGTTATTCTTCATTTGTAATAACAGCATGAAAAGTTAACCTGCCTAGTGTGGAGCAAAATAATAGCCAAAACATACAATTTAGCATATAACCTGGTGGTTGGTTTTTTTTTACAGGAGTAAAGGTAAATGCTAAAATAATCATTTTCAGTAGACTGCAATTAATTTGTTTTTCTTTCATAATACCTGCTATAGGATTATGACCACAAGCCTCATATAAAATAGAACAGCAAAATATCCTGGAAAAATACTAGCCAAAACTGGATCTAAGCTGTTTTGTACTTACAGCAGCAATATAAACTACTCTAATATGTTACTGCAAGTACCAGTATGAATGGTGACATTTGTTGTCACAGACCACAGTAAGTCTGAGCAAAAGATGGTTGGAAAACAGAGTATCTTGCTAGAATGATCATTACTGACAAAAATATAATAGCTGTGGTTTCAGATCAAAAATGCATAATCACATCAGAAAAGTTAGTGCTTCTCCCTGAAATGTAAAAGACAAGTGCAAATCCCTGAACCGAATCACAACAGGGACTTGAGCCTGAATCTGTTCATCCATGGTTAGTTCTCAAATGATCAGGCTGGAAAGTACCCTCAGCTGATCTTCTCTAATGTGCTTGGGGTTTCAGGGATAACTGCAAAGCATCTTCATTTCATTCTGCAATGGAAGAACTGTTCTAAAGCCCTTATTATTTCTAAAGAACTGAAAGTGTTATCTAACAGTCAGTTTCCTCTTTCCCAAACAAATATTGGTGAAAGCTTGCTTTTAAGAGAGCTCTGCAGCATTAGGGATTCAGCTGAAGAAGTTTAAGAGAAATATCATTGGTAGTGAAGAACTTTTTTTATGCTGTCATAAAGCCAGGAGAAGTCAATTAGGTCTAGTACTTCATTAATGATGTTCACAAATCACATTTATGGCAAGCCTCATATCTATTGCTCTGTTAGAATATGCCATTTGGAAAGACTAGTTTTGACACCCTTATATGATAGCACTGCAGCTACTGCTGGGGTAATTAATTTTTACTTGTGCTCTGGAGAAACCAAGCAAAACCTTCTAAGACATTTGGCCAATTACACACTCTTTAGGGCAATGAAGCCTTTGCAGAAAGCTTGGATTTATATTACCACTATGATCAACGCTTTAATGAAATTGCTTCACGACAAAAGCCACTGGCCTATTGAGAAAAAGCTACAAAAATAAATTAATGCACAATTGTGAATCTGTAAAAAGATGTGTCTTTCAGGTTTCTGACTTTTTATTAATGTGCTTCACCAAGCAGCCTCCCCCGTGTACAGTTCTAGCAGATATTACAAGAACACCTTTTCCTTTTGATAAATGATAAAAACCATCCATGGGATCTTCATAGTGGGAGCGTTGTATTCCCTTTGTTTTATCACAGTATTTCCAGAGGAAAGGTGTTACTCTGTTCTCATGGGGCAAACTTGGAAGGACTAGCATTCCTTTATGGATGCACCGGCATAAAAAGCTACCAAGGAACCTGGGGAATTGCAGGCTGTTTTGCAGCTCCGATACAGCACATCTGCACTAATATATGTGTCAGAGTATTGTACAAAAAATAGCACTGAAGTTTAAACAGAGCAATAAAAACTGTAGTTTAGGAAGAGACAAAACTTTGAAGATCCTGACTATGGCTCTGCTGTACACACAGCCTGCATCAACTTGATATCCTCACACTCACGCACAGCTCAGGTGCAAGCAGTAGGGTGCTGAGCTTGCACAATTGCTTGGCTGAAGCCTCACCTACAAAGTATTTCTGAGTCACAGAAGATGTTAATGACTTGTTTTGAAATGTGAGTAGAGGGAATAAGGTTCCTGCAGTGCACAGACACACTGCAGCTCAGCCGAGCATCCTTAACTTCTGAGATCAGTGAGTGAGCCTCATGTGCCTCCCAGGTTAAAGACTACTTCAGCACAGTAAGAGGTTACCGAGTCTTACAGTGACTTGCACATCCCTAATCAAGCTAGTACATGAGGAGTCCAGCTGGTGAGCTACCCTGAACTATGCCCTGAGGTCAGCTCCTCAGGCAGTGCAAACCAGCAATGTCAGTGGCTGATGGACACTATAATAGACCTGTGAAAAGGTAGAGTGGGAGGATGGAGGCAGGCTGAGGGGGGACAAAACCAACAGGGAGAAGGAAATTCTTTAACAAAGTACATCATTGCTGTTGTTTTTAACCCTGTTTTTTCTAAACTCAACCTCAAAAAATCTTTTTAGATCCTCAAAGGCAAAACACAAGTGCAAAACACTTGTGAAAACATTTCCTCAGCAGTGCAGAGAAGAAGGAGACTCCAGTGCAAAGCTTTCACCCAGACTATGTCTCCTGAATCTGTACTGTGCAGCATAGTTATCCATGAAGGCATTCAGGTGTGGGATAACTCAGAAAATACGCCTGCGTCTATACAAGGAGACCAGAGGCACATTTCCCCATTGTCTGACTTTCCTGAGGTGTGCTTTCAGCAACACAAGATGGGAACACTGGACAGGCAAGTTGCTGATCTGGATCTTAATGCAGATCTGCACTTTGGTGATAGAAAAAGCCACCCCGCCTGACCATGAGCACAGATAACAAGCGAAGGAATTGATCATCTTACTGGCTGTGACCACATGATAATCACATATAAATGCAAAATTAAATCACAGCTCTTGGTCAATGCTTTCTAACATAGAGCAGAAATTTAACTTTTCTGTCGTTTCAGACAAGATCCAAAACATCCATATTCTCTATCAGGGTTGTGTTTTTCTTATATTTGATTGGTTTGCCTTTACCAAGCAGGTTACAGAAAGGCGTATGTGAAAATTCTGAAATATAAATAATTTCCTCATTTTTCTTTTACTGTAACTTATTTAAAGAATGAATAACACATAGGTTCATATTCACTCATTCATTTTATGCTCTTCATTTTCAGGCCAGGAGGGGAATAGAAGGCAGCAAGGGGAACACAGTATGGTGCAGAAGTGGTAAGTGGTGGAAGCTGCTGGGGACCTAGCAAAAGCGTCTCATCAGGACACCAAGGCTAGTTATAGGGGGAAAATAAGGAATTAGAAATGCAGTCCTCGTGAAGAATTGTGTTAAAAGATAAAAGGACTGATTTCTGTGCAGCTCAAAGACACAGTGGCCCAGGGATCAGATAAGAGCTTTTAAAGTCTACACATGAGTTCTCATGTCTTCTCTGCCACTCTTGGATGACCGCAGTGAAGTGTCAGTTTGCTAATCTTCAGTTGGGTGAGTCTACTGCAGCATTTACTGTTAAAAACCTGCAGGCAAGCTACAGCTGAAGAACATAACATAGCGATAAGCGGCAAATCAAACCTGCAGGATTCACAGGGGTTCATCCTTCAGCTTTGTATTGATTTTCAGAGAAGAGTCCACCACACACCGGAGGAGAGGCGGAACATGGAGCAACACCCAGCAACACATAGCACAGCCTGAGGGATGCTCATCCTGTTAGCCAAAAGCTCTAGCCAAATCAGCCTCATTTTCACAAGGTGCATCTGCTGGAAGAGCACAAGCTGCTACAATAGTCAAGCAGGCTCACACTTTGAGTTGCAGGGAAGATACTGCAGTATCTGAACTTCAGGGAAGACTTATAAAATCCACCAGCCAGATACAGAAAATAATAATGTTTAATGTAGCAAAAGATCATTAGTGGTCCTCAGTGTGCAGTTAGTAGGGAGCATAGCTTGTTGCAAGCCAGAGAGTGCCCCTGAAAGCGGACCACCAAGGCTTGGTGAGGGAGGGCTGCTCCGCTCCTCTTTTCAGCAGCTCCCCACCACAGAGGTGGCTCACCGGCTCCACGGCGCCTGCTGCCACTGGGAGGGTAAGAAATCCCTTCCCTTTCTGCAGCTGAATCCTCTCCTAATGGTAATGAGGCACTCAGAAAGAAAGCATTTACTTAGACAAATATCATCATCTGTCAAAGCCATAGCAATAATAAAACCTCTGTTGCCAGAATTCACTTACATTGAGTGATGGGTGGGTGGATTCAACAGCCATGAACTCTTAACTAAATGCATTTTTCCTATAAATTCCCCTGGTACGTTAGCTTTTACTGATAGCAAATAGCTGCCCCATCTCTAAGGAAATTCATATTAATCTTACAAACCTGCAGGACAGATGGAAAGAAGCAACTACTGCTGACTCTGATAAATGCCGTGGCCCTGTTTCTCCAGACCTTTGCAGCCCTTGTAGACATTGCCACAAAATGTCCCCAGAGCAGACAGCTATCCACTTTGCATAGGTGTAGATGCTCACCTAGACAAAGCCAGGGAGTCTGGCAGGCAGACAAGCCGAGGCACTTACTCCAAGATGTGTGAAGCAGTCTGTCAATTAAACGAGCTGTTAAAACGAGCTTTCTGATGACAGTTTAAATGACAGGCTCAATTATTTGCAACGAGGTCTCAAAAAAAAAACCCACAAAAAACCCAAAAAAACCCCCAAAAAACAAACAAACAAGGAAATCTAGCCAACACGTTTATTGTATAACCAGGTACATACGGAAACAAGCCACAGTGTGCCTGTTCTAGCCTGTCAGGGTGGCTGGGGTGACAAGCAGTAAAAGGAGGAGCTACGTCTGGCCCCTGGGGTTACAGACTGTGCTGTGGCTGCAGGTCTGCAAAGCAGGGACCTGGTCACCGGCTCCTTTTCAGTGTGCTTGGACTGATGAGTAGGCACTGAGGAGCAGCATAATTATCCTCCTAACGCCAATCCACATTCAGTACAAGTCTGTGAAGAATCATCAAGAAGCAAGGAAGCCCTGAAGACAAAAATATGTTAAAAAAAGCCCTTCTAGGAGGTGAAGTAGAAAGGTCTGGACACTTTACCTTTACTTGAAAATTCATATTTTGCCCCATTTATAAGACATTTCCTGGGGATAAGAAATAGTATTTTTTGCAGACAGCCCTACAGAATTAATGAAAACCTTCAACTTCCCAGGACCCTGGTGTCCCCTGGGGGCAATCGTCCCAATTAACATTTTCTTGATTGCTTGTCATTAGGCTTTCAGAGTGTGAAAAAATGTTGCAGAGAAATCACAGTTCAGCCATGCAGCTAATCCAGTGGAACATTTTTATTGTTGCATCTGAGTGAGGAAGTCATAAAACTGAGAGAGAGAAACCGTGCTGAATCTTTCCAGTTCTTTGAGCAAGCACCCCCCAAAGATTTCACACGCTTTCCCCTCTCCCAGCTGTAATTTAAATAGCCCAAAACCTATGGCTTGTGTTGGAGTTTGTTATATTCTTTATTCTCTCATAACTTACGCTTGAAGTCTGGTCCTGGTGGTGCAGAAAGTGCTGGTGAATTTAAGGCTCAAGGCACACCAGGGAAGCTCTTCCAATAATCCCAGGGTGGATCAAGAGCTGAACAGAATTATTAATGGAGATAATAATTGCGGAGATGAGACATAGTCTGTCTGCCTTTATCTCCTCTGACCGCAGAGCCTGCGTACACAGACCTTTGTCTCTGCCCAAGGACTGCCTTGAACATTCGTTAGCGCGAGTGTGATTGCCAGACAGGCTCACAGGAATGTGCAGCACAACACTCCCCTTAAAAACCAGAGGAACTTGTACTCTTAAAATACACAAGCCTTTTTGAACATGTGTAGAAGGCAAAATAGGAGTCACCTGAGCAATGGAGCTGCAGGGGTTGAATGGGAATATTCCAGGTTACTGGGGAGCTCAGTGCTCCAGGTGCCATCCATAACTCCCAACAGAGGGAGAGAATGATGGCCCTCAGCCTGCTGCCTATGTTCTTGCTAATGCAGCCCAGGATGTGGGTTTGCACCCTTCTTCACTGCAAGGGCATGTTGCAGACTCTTGTTCAACTTGTCCATCAGGACACCCTAATCATTGCAGAAACAGAGCTGTCCACGCCATCCAGTCCACACCCAGTCTGCATTGTTTTGTAAGGTTGTTCTGGCCCAGGTTCGGGACTTGATGGATTTCATTGCCGTATCAGATAACCCTCCAAAAGCAGCACTGTTTGATACATGCTATTATCCACTGAAACAATAAGGGCAGAGTGGAAAGCATGCTCCAAGAGTGAGGCTAACCAGGCTGCTTGAGGATACCCACTGAAGAGAACTCCAGTAGCTGGATGGACAGTGGTCTTTCACCATACTCTTCCAGGTGCAGGTCCATCCTGCCATTCCCAATGGTCAGAACTGGTCATAAAAAAAAAGCTTTCTAGACGTCACTGGGGCACTGTGAGAGGACTGTGTGGAAACAGCTGTTTACTCCAGAGGGAAGCACTGTGAGGGTGGCCACAGCAGGTTTCTATCGCTTGTATCTTGCAAGGCCCACTCTATTGACAGCTGGATGAAAGCCAGCAAAGGAGCCAGAGGATTAATTACTCCTCTTCCTCTCTCAGAAATTACTGAGCATCCATATTGCATAATGTCTGTCCCTAATAATTCTAAAAATAAATAACTGTACTTGCAAACTTTCCTTGCAGTTATGCTTATAAGGCAAAATTAAAAACTTGGTATCAAGTACACTGACTCTTTCATGTGGATACCTAAGCAGCAGAATAGACTCCAAACAAGAATGTCTGTATTTCCTTTCCAGTCACTGGGGTTAACAGGGATGAAATAGAAGTAACCAACAACCCCAGACACACTCCATGTTACACATACCACACTGAGCACAGCCAAGATCACTGTATCTAGCTCTTGCCCACAGGGACCAAAATGTCTAAAATGCAATAGCCCAGCTGTCCAAAGACCCACCAGCCCCATACAGAAAGTTTACAACTTCTCTGTGTGCCATGGAGCAAGGACAGAGCATGCTTTTGTTTCTTCTTTTTTCAGCTCCTAGGCCCCACAAAGACAGCAAAGGCAACAACTTCTTCTCCTTGCCTATTTTCAACTAGTTTATCCAGGCTGGGCAAAGACTATGGCTGGAATGATCCTAAATGCTTCTAAACAAAGTTAAGCATTCCTGAACTGAACTGTTTCTTTGAGCTTTGTTTCCATTTTCACTCAGTATTTACTAAGCATGACACCCCACAATCCCCAGTGACACATAATTACTCACTTGGACAATATCCACGCACCTTTTCCCACAATTAAACCTCAGAATGCCATGAAGACATTCATTTGTACCTTCAGATGTGCCCCCAACATCATACATCTAGGAATGTTCAATTACAAAGTGACCATTAACACTGAGCTAGAGCTGTCAAAGCAGAAGTCATGTAACTATTCAACAGGGAACCCAAAACCCTACCAGACTGTGCACTAAGCTCATTAGGCACACAGTTCATCCACCGGCAGGTGAAGGAGCCTTCTCTCAAAATTAGAATGGATTCTCAAGGTGTATTTTAAACTAATAAACAGTATGAATCCAGCAACCACCAGGTGAGGTACTGATCTCTGATACAAGCTGGGTACTGGGAATGGATGCTGATCTGTGACAACACCAGACCATGTCCAGGTAGTTATTATACTAATAGACAAGGTCAGAGTCATGCCAGTAGTTCAGCTAATAATTTAACAGTGTGCACAACCAGGTTTCAATGTTTAGGCTTGTGGCAAGCTTAATTTTATTCTTCTAGTGTAAACACAGCCCCAGAGCTCCTTGACATGGCATTTCAAATCTACTATCTGCCTTTAAAATTGCACCTGGGACACAACAATCCTACACAACAGTGCAGGCATAGTGAGGACTGGTTGGAAAGCAGCTTTGCAGAAAAGTGCTTGGGGGGTTCTTGTGGGCAACAACATGAGTCAGCAATGTGCCATTGCAGCAAAAAAGGCCAACAGCCTCCTGGGCAGATTGAAAGGGAGGATCCTTCCCCTCTACTCAGAATTCATGAGATCATACCTGGAGTACTATGACCAGATTTGTACAAGAAATAATAAACTGGAGCAAGTCCAGTAAAGGGCTGGAGCTCTTGCTCTGCGAGAGAAATGGGTTCATTCAGGTTGGAGAACAAAAGGCTCAGAGAGGATGTTCTTGTTGCCTTAAAAAGAAATATATAATTGGAGGGTGTGGAGAAGACAGACAGACACTTCTTAGAGGCTGAGGCTGACAGCGAAAGAGCTATCGGCAACAGTCATGGGCTGCAACATAGGAAATCCCAATTAGACATCAGGAAAATATTTTTATCATGAAGGTGGTCAATTATCAGAGAGGCTGCCCAGAGAGATTATGGAATCAATGTGTTTGGAGATATTCACATCTTGAGTGGACAAGGTCCTGGACCTGCTGTGAGCAGGGGCATGGACTAGAGTAGGGGCCTCCCAGCCTGTGTTGTTCCACTACTTTATGATTTTGTGACCAACCATTCCAAAAACTACCATAAAGGAAACTGCTCTTAATCTAAATATAGCTGCTTTTAATGTAAGTATGGCTGAATCATTTTTGATTAAGAATTTACAGAGTTGGAGAGATACCAGAATTTGTCATCCTTTCAGATTGATTATGCTATTTCATCTAGAAATATGTTATCTAAATTATGTACTCTTTTCCTTTCTGTGCATCTGAAAAAATCTTCACTTTACAGTTGGCTTCCAAACCATACTTTACAGAACCAAGCCCCCAGCCCTCAGTTAAGACTCCAGGACTTTTTTAATTCATTTTGGCTCTATTGCCATGCTTCCCACAGGCAATATGTGATTACTTTAAGGAAAATAAAAGATATTACCCAGCAATAGCACATGACACTCCGTAGTCACTTCTAGTAGGAAGTACAGTACCACAGTAAAGCGCCCATTAGTAGGTAGAAAGTCACATGGGTGAAGCATCAGTGCTTCACTACATTTTAATTTCTGGAAAGGTAATGTGAAGAGACTCAACTTGGTGAAACAGAGCTATGCAGTGAGCTGTCCAGTTTCAGACTTTGAGGTACCTCCCAAACCCCTGAAACTCCCAGGACTGCTGCATGTGTCTTTTGCTACCCTGCCAAGGCTCCAGCTGTAAGATTTTAAAAGGCTTTTCTGAACATGATGGCTAATAAGGTGCAAAACCATCAACTTTTATGAAAAAGTTTACTCATTGTATATTACATTATCTACATAATATATATGGCTTTACTATGAGAAAGGGAACAATTTTAAAGGGCCATCCGCTCCTCCAGCTTTCAGCCAAGCTCACCCAGCCTTAGACCATCTCTGACAGACTAGATCTTTCTTAAAAACTGACAGTGCCTGGGACCACTCAGACTCCCGAGGCAATCTGTTCCAGTGCTTAACTATCTTTATAGTTAGAAAGTTTCTTCTAATATCTAACCTAAATCTCCCTTGCTACTAATTAAGCTGATTGCTTCTTATCCTATCCTCCATGGACATGGAGAACCATTGATCACAAGCCTCCTTAAGCCTTTAATATGGTTGAAGACTCCAGCCCTGTTCCTCACTTTTCCGTCTCTTTTCTAGACAAGACAATTCCTCCAGCTTTTTCTTATAAGTCACATTTCTCTCTGTTGAGCTCCTTTCAAGTTAGTCTGCATTTTTCTTAAAATGTCATATCCAAAACAGGACTCTGACTTAGATTTTGTAAAAGTGAAGTAAGAGAAATCATTTAACATCACATCTCACCTAGGACATGGCTGTCAATGAATTCAGGAGAGACATCAGTACTTTTCATGCCAACATTACGTTGTTGACCCATCTTTGGTCTATGATCCAATACCACCACCAGATCTTTTTGCACAGCACTGCAGAGTAACTACTTCCTCCACTTTGTACTGCATTTTTCTTTCCTAAAACATAGTCTTAAGATTGGTCTTTATTACATTCCACTTTTGTGATTTTAAACCATCTAGACATGATTTTAACAAGATTCATTTGAGTTTTAAGCCCATCTTCCAAAACACTTGAGGTCCCTGTCATATTGTTGTTCTAAGTTTTTTTTGTTTATATTCCTTGATATGTACTGTATTTCATGCTGTTCTCTTATTTTGACCACAAGCCTTCCAATATCTATCATCAAACATTGTTTGAAACTCCTGGATCTTTAGGAAGTACTAATGCAGTCACAAGTTTCTTGTTACACATTTTCTTTTCTTCACATCCAAAAATTTAATTGTTAGGCTGCTTCTTTCTCATATTTCCTTTAAGATTATGAATCATAACTTTCGGGGATAGCTTTCCCCCAGCTCCTTTCAGATTTTTATTCCTGCTATATTAATAATTCTGTCCACTTCAAGCAAAACAAATACATGAAAAATTGTCCCCAGCAGATTTCCAAACCCATTATTGGACAGCGTGTGTCCAGCTAGGCTGCTTTTTCCAGGGGACTTCTGTTCTCTGTCTCTCACTGTTACCAGCCTTGCTCTTTGAGTGCTTCTCATGCTGTTAAACACGCTTCACATATTTCCCCACATGATCTAATAATTTCTTATAAAGGTCTTCATGAGTGACCCTTATACTTTCATTATTATTCCCTTCATCCAGATATTCTCAAAAATACTATCATCACTTCCTGAACATTTAAGTAAGCACAGACATGCCTCCTTTTTCTCTTGCTGGTATAACTATGTAATAAAGCACATATAACTATGTTATAAAGCACAGGTCTTACAGACTGCATCTCTGGCATGTATTTATGTAAGTAAACACACATATATGGAAAGGTGTGTAATTCTACATTGTAGAGGAATGAAGGCAGTGGGTTGATTAGCATTGATAATATGCAGCTGTGGCCTTGTCTCAAAGATAGTGTGTGGCTTGACGGAGGAGGAGCAGCGTGGTCTGGCCTCTGGAGGAAGGAGAAACAACACAGACAGTAAAATCTGACCGATGGTAAAGCCTCGTTGCAGCCTGATAGCTTGCTTGTGCTGCAACACTACCTCACTTAGCAGAACGAGCTATCAAAATCACCAGCAGTTGTTGAAACAATTCTTAAAAAGCATTTCCAGCAAGATGTGCCTTCTTCCACTGCTGACCTTTTCTTCCTCGTCCTTGTCCTTTTCCTTCTCCTCCTTCTCCATCTCTGTCTCCTTCTCTTTCTTTCTCCTTCTCCTTCTCCTTCTCCTTCTCCTTCTCCTTCTCCTTCTCCTTCTCCTTCTCCTTCTCCTTCTCCTTCTCCTTCTCCTTCCCCTTCTCCTCTCCTTCTTCTCCTCCAGCCTGTCTAGCCATGATCCCCCCTGACAGAATAACTATTATTCTGGCTGCAAAACTCTCTATCTACCATACAGCTCAGCAATATTCATTTTACATAGTTTATATGTGGTTTTCAGTTTAGAGTGGAACACACTTTTTACAGCAGCATTCGTATATAGATATGGATTGTAGTTTCAATTAACTTGATATTATTTTGTATTTTAACTACATGGCCACACACAAATAAAACATGATTTTTCTTCACTGCCATGGTACTAAATGTGTGTTAATCGCCAGTAACATAGGAGAAGGGAGGGCTAGCTCATGATTAGTGTATGTCACTGGTGCTGAAAGAAGTTCTATGAGTTCTTCTGGGCTTTCTTGAGAAGTTAAGTCACTGCTGCGTGTGAGCAAAGGCACCACAGCCTCTCCTGAACAGCAAGCATAATCAGCTTGTACAGAGCTTTTATCCAAGGAATATCAAATTGGTTACCCAATGTTAATTAACTCTCACGGTGTTCCTGTGTGGTACATTGCTACTGTTATTCACAAAAAAAACCCAAACCTTGCTAATTTACTACCAACCTTACTGAAGCAATTAACATAACCCATATGCAAAACACATGACTATTCTCATTCAAAGACTCTCAGCTTTCAAAGATCAAGATAGTCACACATTTATGCATTTCTCTTCAGTTAAGAGACAACATTAATTAAAAATGCCCACTGAAGATGCAGCCCTGCCCCTCCATCCCTAGATGTGAGTGGGCCCAAAGCCATGACTGTTACTTTTCATGTCTGAAGAGTATTTTTCCCACCCCTCAGAGCAGATGCATGTGGCCCTTGCAGGGAAGGGAGGAGTGGAAGGGAACCCCACCTTTGCGAGGGCTGCAGCCAACGCACACACACTCATGCTGCTGTAGTTCATTAGCATTTCCCATGCTCCCTCCCAGCCCGCAGTGCTGCCAAGACACTGGGAGGAACCTGTGGCCAGCAGAACAGGGGACTCGGGGGTGTCCCGGCTCACCGTGGTTCACAGAGTCCAGTTACTCCAGCAGGGTAATGTCAAAATGTGTGGCCACTTGAAACTCAAGTGGTCCAGCGGTGCCCACGTGGATGTGCTGAAACAGAAGTCCTAAATAACTAATGGTATTTTTGTTTACTAGAAGCATAAATTACGAGCTCCCAAGGAAGCTTGTCTATACAACCAAAGATATGTAATAACTGCTGGCAGTCTCACATGATGTATAGCTTTATTTTGACATCTAAAGGATTATTTTCAATTATTTCTTCCTGGACAATTATGCTTATTCTAGACCCATAATGCATTCTGTCAGTCATCTCTGGACATAAAACACTTTAATAGTGTACAGTAAGCTTTTTCCTTCCACACAAAATATCTTTGGACCTATAATTACATTTCATAAAACCTCAGTACCATAATTTAGCGGTCCCTTTCATAATGTTAGATCTGCATTTGTACAAAATAAAAAAAGCCTTAGATATGCTTTATCTCTAAAGCTCTAATTTATTTCTTGTCTATAAAAAGTGTCAAAAACCTGGTCAAAGTAGTGTTATGATGCAAGAATTAAGTGAGTAGAACACCTTGACAAGGCCATTCCATGACTGGCAGCAATACAGCATTAGCTGGGGTTTGAAATTAGTTAACTTTACCACATGAAAATTTCCTAATAGTAAATCAATAATCTCACCATTTGTTATCCCACTTACTTCTAACCCCAAACTGTTTCACAGCATTTTTAGAGGAGAACGACCCGTTGGCTAGGGCTGTGCCAGAGTTTCCTGCTTTGCTGCAAATTCCTTTTAAAAACTTCAGTACCTCCCGGACTGGGTTAACAACGTGGGGTTTATAAAGGCAGCTATAGCAAGGACCGTAATGGGCTCAGGTGCCTCAGTAGGATTCCTACGCAGCAGACAAAGCTGCAAAACTCAAGGCAAAGCCATACAGATAGGGAAGTAGACTTCTGTTTTCAAAGAAACAGATTTCCCTCCCTCACACCCATTCTCTCAAATTTCTCTTATTCCTCTATGGTTATAAGCACCTAGAGGTGTTTGTCCAAGTACCCTGTCCAGGATGACTTATGGTGCCACAGAGGGTGAGGGACACCAGCCAACAAGCCCTCATCCAGTCTTCTGGGTTGATGCTGAGTAGTGATGAGACACAGGAGCTTCAGAGCCTTCACAGTCTCTCTTGCCAAAAAAGGCTCACATCCATCATGAGTTGTTTTGCATCAGTGTGGTTCCCTGTCTGTGATGAGGCCTGTGATCTTGGAGCAATCATCACTGCTCTTGCTTTTATTTACATCCTTCTTCTATTTTGTCTTGCTTTTCTCAGCCTTTTGACTTACAGTGTATACACCATTACTTTAAATACTACTTTGGCATTAATTCTGGTGCCTTTACACATGCACAGTCTCGTTCACACTCTGTATACTGACATATATGACTTACAAATTACAAAACTTTACAAATTTACACACTTAAGAATGTACTAACAGCAGTAGGGGTCTCACCTTAACATGTAAGGCAAGATCCCATTCTCACCCAAATGCCTTCTTTCATGGTTTTCAGGTATGGGAACTGGAGACCTAGGATATGGAAACCATTCAGTGTAAGAACAAGCAAAGCCATAGAGGTATAGTGGAATGAGTTTGTGATATATTGCTTTATCCATCACCTCAAAGGCACAATTTTCATCCAAGCTATAGCTCATGCTGCTGAACAGGGGTTAAATCAGAGACATGAGCCCAGATTTTCTACCAACAGATGGAATTTCTAAGGAACACAAGTCACACTGGAATTATTGGTTGCACTTGCACTGTGGGTGTTCAAAAGCAACTTTCAAAGCTTATGGTTAGGGACCTGGAACAAGTGTGGCTTCGTTGATCATGATTCTGTTCATTTATTGACCAACCCCCAGATGATACTTTTTGGTGATTGGAAAAAAATAATTCTCCTGGTATGCAGGGGACCAAGGGTAGAATTAGGATCCTAAGTTTGTACAAGCACTTTTGAACATTTCAAAGGCAATTGATATGTAAGAAAAATACTTCTTACTGTTTTAACAAGTATTACTAAGTAGTTCAGTCCCACTTGCTCCACAATTCTCAATTAGTCTCCTGCACATTGGTAATAGGATTCGAGACCATTAACCTGTAAATCATTGATTCAAATCTTGAACAGGTCATCAGTGATTAGAAGGCATTAGTATCTAATGACTGGTTTCATTCCAGTGGACAAATAGTCACCATCACAGCTGGCATTAGTAAATTATTTCAGTAGAGACCTAGGAAATGTACCAGGTCCCAGTTGTGCTTCTGCTGGTCTGACTTCCCAGCCATTCTCCCTATTAAGCTTTGAAATTAATTTCTTTTTCCTCTGTGTTTTCAAGAGCAGCTCTTGAAACGTTGGAAAATGATAGAACAATTTGAGAGAAACACCATTTTTTTAATGTCTGAATCTAGTTTTCTAGAGATTTCTGTCTTGTAACTCAATCACTGTCGTCTGAAAAAAGTCCAAAAGAACAAGAGATGCGTTTCCCACAGCTGGGACATTTTATGATGTCTCTCTCTCTCTTGCCTGTGTGGATTTTGCTGCTTGATCAACATGTGGAAATCACAGTGGTCCCTGATAATATGCAGAACCACTCTGCAGTGTACTTACAGCAAGCCTCATCCATCCCACAGCAAGCCTGTGACGATGGGACCCAAGGGCTGGAAGGACTCGTGTATGCCACAGAGGTCAGACCCTTGCAATCCAGACTAGTCCAATAATATCCGTGAAGCATTGCCAGCCACATAACACTTGCAAGAGCCTCTAGCAAATTTGAATTGGAAGTCAGGACAGATTACTGAGAAAAAATACACCATTATAGCTCAGTTTCTTCTCATTTAGGCATTTGCTACTGGGAACTCAGCACTGCGTTAGAAGGACCTTTGGTCAAACACAATATATGTTTTCTTAAACACAACCAGAAATACAAAAACCAAAAATCTCAAAGGGTACAATACATCATAGGAGCAAAGCAGAAGAAATTAAAGATATCATGAATGCCCAACACACTAATAAGGCTTGTGGGGTTTTTTTGAATGAAAACAGGCAGTAGACCCCACGTCTCAGATCTTTATAGGCTGACATCTGCCTACACAGGTAGTAGCCTTGTACAGCCACTCTCATGTATTTACAATAAGTTATTATATGCGTCAGAAGCCACATACTGACCTTTGCAGTCCATTAATTTTATTTTTTCCTCCTGTTCAATTAGTGCAAGACCTTGAGTCATTGTGGGTAACCCCAGGAGAACTGTAATTAAGAATTAATATAAAGCCAACATGTGGTGCAAAGCTCTGAAGTACTTTTGTCACCACGTGTTTACGGTAATGAAACCGGGATGAAGATTTTATCGCTGAGTAAAACACTTTTGAATGTACAGTCACTGACCTGCAAACTGTTCACATAGCAAATGTATTAGGACATTTGCCTAAAGATCTCTCTCACAGCTGAGAAATAAGCCAGGCCAGTTTTGAACAGGATTTAACAAACTAATCACCACCTACAAGTTTTGCAAATTGCAAATCCTCACATCTCCCGCTGCAAACAAGGCTTAGGTATTCAGCATGTAAAATCCAATTAATAAATAGATTTAGGAGGTGTGTGTTTTAAGCTACTATCTGTCAAAAGCAGTAAATCAGGTCCTCATTTCTTCTGCACTTACAGCATAGGTCTGGGTTAGCACGCATTGAAAACACCACTCCAGCAAGGAGTAATTGTAGAAGTAACCAGATGAACTGAAGCAGCATTTGCATCTCTTTCTCCTACCTGTCACTCCATCAACCACATCTTCAAATTCTGTGGTGGTGCAGAACCATGTCATGCAGCAACACAACCAGAGAGAGGAAACAGCTTAGTGTGGGCTCCACCCTGAAAGTCCTCAGCACACTCAATACGAAGGTACATACCCAAGCCCCAGTACCTTCTGTGCAAAGGTTAAAAATGTCCAATAGAATAAAAAGGAAATTAATTGGTTATTTATTATTTATCATGAGTTTTTTTCTGGCTAACATTACCAAAAGGCAGCTGGAGAAAAGAGACCCAGGGTAGAGTTGAAGATGTGCTCCCTCTCCTTCCCACTGGGTATCACCTCAAAAGCGTGAATGACTTTGTGCTGCTTGTGGGATTTGTCAGTTGTCCTTACGACCCTCCAGACTGTGTGGAGGGCAAGAACAGGTTCATAAAAGCTGTGTGTCCACCACACAATGTGCCATGAACCTACAGACCAGCCAAAGCCCCACTCCAGACCGTTGCTCTTGCCTGGCTTCACTCCCTGATGTTCTGGGCTCTGCTTGAGTCAGGCTCAGGCTTCATGGGGCAATATTGGTCTGAACCTGACAGAATTAGGCCCTGGAGGACATAAGAGACATAAACAGTTGCTGTTCATATTTTACTTCACCTGCATAAAAATAGATAACTCCAGTTTCCAAAGCAAGCAGTTAATCTTCATAAGCATAACCTATATTTTCTGAAAAGGAGGAAGACAGAACTCTTTCTGTAAGTTGTTATCCCTGACATATTTTTCCTAAGCTGGTTGATTGCATTAGTAAGGCATAAGAAGACACATATTAAAAATCCTGCATTTAAAACCTACTTTGTTTGATCTGCAACAAACTGACAAATCTGAAATATTCAGTTATAGATGATAGTTTATTTCAGAAAAGGAATAGAAATCTAAGACACAGACTGAGAACAGCCAAACTGTCTCCAGATGAAATTCTTAACTTGTGTTGCATTAAATCAGGCAATTAACATTACAATCTGGAAGCACAAAGGCAAAAACTTCTTGGGTTTTCTGAATTTGTTTCCTTAGGGCTTGACAGTGACAGTCAGACACGGCTCTCAATGGAGGGTAACATTTAGCTATGCCACATTAGGAAGGAGCCTCGAGAGGAATTCACAGGTTCCTATTTTGTCTTGCTTAGAGGGGAAGCATTTCACTGCATGCTTGAAAAAGGCCCTTGCTTATTCCCTTTCTTCTCCACTTCTACTTCTCCATTCCAGTCGTGTCTAATGTCAGGCAGAGGTAAGAACTTTGGAGGAATGTTCATTACTCCATCATAACAAGGATGAAACTCTGGGACAGACCTTGAGACACCCTTTATATCTAGCTAGAATCAGGAAAATTTATTCCCAGACTTTCTGTTTCTTCTGTAAAAATAAAACAGATAAATGCATTTCTATATGCGCATCCTAGAGCAGGTGCTGTAGCCTGTACCTGAGCCACTGTGGTAAACCAGGGAAACAGCAGGTCTAGCAAATAAAAACATCAAGCTGCTTTTAAAAAGCTGCATAACCAAGCTTCTACTGGGTAAATGCATGCCTGAACACATGGAAAACTAAAATAGTTAGATTATACAGAACAGTCAGTTCTTGCCTCTCCGACTCAACTTCACAGTTCTCCTGTGCAAGTTTATGAGCCCTTCAGAGTAGGACCAGATCAGCTGCAATTGCCGTGCTTGCTTTGGCCATAAAGCATACAAGACATCACAAAAAGTGGGAGAAATTGTGCATAACACATCTTAAACTCAAACAAGGCATTTTTCCCAGCTCCCACACACCCACACAATTCTGTGATCTTTAGATTTAATGTCTGTCATATATTAACTTATATTTGATTCTTTGGTTAAAGCAAGAGCTTTAACCTTTACAGTTGGTATTTTTAAAGGAGAACAAAGGAAGGCTCCCCTCTCCCAGATTTTTATTCAAGCACACAGTCATACTGTTGAAACTGTTTCCCCTGAAGTTAGCAACGTCAGTCACAGGTAAAAAAATGCAGAACGAGGCCAGAAGAGATGCTAGACTAGTGGGGTATCTGACATCAAAAAATGACTGTGCGTACATTAAAAATGCTAGCCTTCAAAGGACAGTCCCATAAAGATCAAGGGAACAGAAGCCTTTCACTTGTGCATGGAGCTCTGCCCAGGATCCCAATAGGAACAACACAACCCACGCATGCCAAGAAAAGCTAATAATTCAACATCCCTTTTTCCGAAGAAGGGAAATGGTCCACTTGAACTCCTAGCAAACTTTGCTGGGGAGACAGAGGAATGGGGTTTTCCAAGTGAGCTATGAAATCATAAAATTTATGACCTGGAGGCCACAGTTAGTAATTCAAGAGTGCAAAACAGTTCTGTTGCTTTGACAGTACAAGTCCCTGTTGTATGGAAAATGTTCACAGCCAGTAAGAATATAAGAGGCTTCTGTGCCAGCTCTTGCTAGATAATGAAGCCTCTCTAGTGAAGTGTTCACAACCAATAAAAGTAATAGCTGAATTTCACTTACTTCCCCTATGCAACAGCAGACTTCTACACTTTTATATCTCTGGAATGCATGCATTATTAGGTCCTTGTATGTACCCATCACTGTGGTGTTCAAGCGCTGTTCATCTTGAACCAATGCACACTACCCAAAACTCCCAATTCCAGCTCTAATTTTGCAGTTGCAGTCCATTATTAATTGTTCCATATGCTTGGAAATGAGCCAGCAAAGATTTCTTGGCTTTGCTCCCACTCCTCCCTGTATTTGGGCAAGGTGTCTAATTATTTTAAATACAATTCAAATATTTTTCTCAAGGTGTCAGGAGACCTTCTGTGCCTAAGACAGTAAAATTCATCACAATAGGTCTTTCTCTTCTCCTTCGGTTATTAGACTATGAACAGCTTTGTGACCATTTAAAGTTCATTTACACATCTCCCAAGAAAAACACACAGCCAGCAACACTGCATGGACCTTTCCAGGTAATAAGGTGTGTTACCCGCACTGTGGATCAGTTACATTTTGAGATCTCACTTAGGTTATTCCAAACTGACCTTCCTCAACATCAGTGAGACTTGCACAGGATGTACGGCAGAGATCTGCCACAGGGATGGGAATATCCACAGACCAGAAGCAGATTCAAAAGTTTGTCTGAAGTGTTTGTAAACTTCCCCACGCACCCATCTGACCGCTGCTGCCTCGGCTCGCATTCTCCAATTTGTGCTTCTTCCACTCCTCCTGAAACAACTGTTTACTCTGCAGATTGCCTCAACCATTCATCCCTGCAGACATAGGCAGCAAGTTTGTTCAGGAGTTTAGCTTTGACTAGTTCTTCCCAAGGGGTTATTTCAAAATGCAGACCAGTTTCTGCTTGGTGATACTTTCTCCTAGGTTGTTAAATAATTTTGTGCAAGCTTCCATCTGCCTTACCCTTTAGCATAATTCTTTTTCACAATATGGTAAAGGTACCCTTGGCAAGGCACCACAGCAGAGTGAAGCCCCTTATCTGCAGAAAAGGTACATTCAGGGCAACAACAGGGAAAGCTTCTTCCTAATTCCTGCACTTTAATCCTGCCCTGGAGAATTTCCTGCCATTGTTGCACTCTTGTTAACGACAGTTGTCAGCAGCTGACCATTTTCCTAGCACAGATGGACCCTAGGTATCTGTAGCCAAAAGTTATTGCTGAAGCCATTCATTGGTATGTCTTCAGTTTGCAATTCATGCTCAGACTCTTGCATTCTAGCAGCTTTTGCTCCAGGTTGCTTACATCAGCTGGTACCAACATCTGGCCCAAAGTTTAAAGCTCAGATCCAGCTGAATCAGTACAGACTACAGCAATTTCTCTGCTACACAGGAGAGCCCTGAACAGTGTACTGGAATGAAACAGTTCATCAATTTAATTCCAACTCACAACATCATGCATTTGGATATTATGCCAAATTTCCTGTGTCCTAGCAGCAGTGCTGTGACCTGCCAGGTAGACTCTTCGGGAAGTGCACGGTCAGGGATAGACTGGAAAGGGCCCTCACAAATCAGCTGTATGCATGGAGAGCGGGTGAGCTGGCAGGTCCCCATGAATAGCATGCAGCAGTGAGTGGGAGTGAGCATGCTTAGCTGTTGCTAGAACCAGCAAAGAAACACAGCCATCTGTCCATTACTTTTTCACTTAAGATATTATTTTAAATTATTCTGGAGCAGTTTCTGCTCCAACAAAACAAGTCGGTCATCCAACATCTCTGCTGCTTCTGGCATTAGCTGTTCCAAACACAGAACTAAGTGAAGATGGTTCCTGGTTGGGTTTGGGATAGACATTAGTCCTTTACTGACTGATTGGACTCAAAGATTCTTGTGTTTATTTTATTTTATTCACACAAGGAAAAAGGGAAAGAAAGTCTGTTATATTTGTTAAAAAACAGTTTTACCTGAATTTGTTTTTACTTATGCTACTTTGAATCAGAAATAGTGCCATTTAGCTCAGTGGCGCTAACCCCAGGAAACCGCCATGAAATCAAAACCAAGGACACCGTATTTAGAATAATCATATCAAAGATTCTCTCTTCACAGGAAGTATTGCTGAAAGAGGGGTTTAACACAATGCTTTAACTGGAGCTGTACACAATTTTCAAAAGAAGTCCTAAAGTGGGGTTTTTTCCTTTTTTTCTTCTTGTGTATTGGGCTTGTCATTCATCCATAAGATCCCAAAATATCCTACAAGTCTAAATACAGGACTAAGCACAATTCTGTATAAGAAGTAATAATTAAAAATAAATAAAACCAGTGTTTAGATTAAACTCTGAAAATCAGAAATTAGGGTGGTCAGCTTAAGTTCCCTTAACTCCTCCACCCCTTCCTTCATAACACGTGCATGGAAGAAAAGGCAGAGATGGAGTTAAAGTTGTCATGACAACTTTGCCTTTAAATTATGTCTTTTGTAAATTGGTTACTTTGGGCTCCATGTTGCTTAGCAAAGCTCTTGACAGAGAATGAGTTTCATAGAAGCAGTTTGACAGATCTATAACTTGGTTTTTATTTTAACAAAAATTCATTTATGCATATATATATATATATATATATATATATATATATAGCCAGAAAGAATGAAGACTGAACACGTGATGAATCCAACCATCAGCTAAACGAGAATAGTTTGTATCCTCGATCAATACAGTAATGCTAGCAAGATTTTTTAATTTTATTTTTAGTATCCCTCAACCTTCATAAAAGAAACATTCAGGTGATATCTGAACTGGCAAAGATGACATATTAATTTACTAGTTACAGTCTCCAACACTACCAAGCTATTTCATTTATTTTGTTAGGAGCATAATGAGAAACTTCTTCCTCCTTGAAGAAACAAGGTAAGTTCTCGAACACTACACAGAGACTTCTCTGCAATGGGAACAGTATATCAAATCTCCTTGCACAGTATTATTTCCTCAAATATGTTTAACCTCTGGACTTCACAGCAGAAAGTGTCTTCCATAGATCACTCTGTTTACCTCATACTCCTAGGAGCGCAGCTTTCACTACAGTCACCATCTTTGTAAAGTTTAAAAAAACCCAAAAAACAACATAAAAAAGCCTTCACATTTCTCCTGTGTTCTTGAAAGTCCTCAGTGAAGAAGTAACAATTTCTCATTTGACCTTGTAACTGATTTCTCTTACAAATTGTTATTTCAAGTAGTAAAGAATGATCTTTAGAAAAGTTATTTCCTCTAAAATACTTTCAAAATCATAACTTTAAGTCAGACGAGAGTGTAAATCCAGTGTCTGTGCAAACTGGAAAGCTCAAATTGCTTTCTAATTTGACTTTTCCTATCTGTTCCTGAAAATGCCACAGAGGCCTGCTGATAGAAGAAACTCAGAGAACTGCAAACTTACTATTTTTTTCCCCTCCCACTCACCTCAAAAAGATAATCTTCATCCAGGAAAGCCTTCCCCTGAACAGGAGCTCTGCTTTATGGCCAGTGTGTGTAGCAAGCACAAGTCACAGTCCGCAACCGTTATCCCTGGGCACTGACTGCAGTAATGTGCTTAACAGTGAAATAACAACCGCAACAGCACAACACTAGCAAACATCAGTAAACTCTGCATCCAGTCCAGTTTTTCTCATTTCATGGAGAGAGTTTATTATTTTAAAATAGATTTAAGTAGCCCAAGATCTCTACCTGCTCTGCACTAGACTTACAGAAGTCCATTTTCTAATTTTTTCAAAACTACTTTTTGCTACTAAGCATACGTAGAACAGCATGGGATCAGAGTAAAGGAAATTACCCAAATGCTACTAAAAGGCTGAATTGCCTACCCCCAGGGGGTCACTGTAACTTGGTTAATATGTGTAGCTGTTAAAAGATGTTGATGTGATGGTGCTAAAAAACTGAACAAGCACCACAGAGAAAAGGCTGGCTGAAATAACCGAACCATGAAAATAAAGTGAAGATGAAAAAAAGAATGACCAAAAAAAACTAAAAAAAGAAGAAAAAAAAACACGAAAAAAACCAAACAAATCAAAACCAAAAAAACCCAAGCAAATGAAAGCAGGGGAAAGATAAAAGGCAAAGAGAAAGGCAGAGATAATAATCATCTGAAATCAGCTTTCTCTTCCCCCCTTTCTTTCTCTTCCTCCTCCCCCTTCCCCATTTCCTAACTCCACAACACCACTTGCACAACTCTTTGGCCTCTGCAGTCATTACAAATCCATGCTGGATTTCATGGAGTCAAGCAGGCTCAGTGAGGATCACCGGGCTCAGCTTATTCCTGGTACAATCTCACCCAAATCCATGGAGTTACATGAGGGGTGAGATGGAACAAGTGAAGTTTTCTGAATCTTCTGACATCCAGCTTTGGAGCTCTGTAACTCCAGACTGATGATACAGACTAAAGGGTTTTCTGAACACAGCAGAGGAGAGAGAAAAATATGAGCTCCTTGGGTGGTTTTCATCACGGTAGTTGCACTACATCTGCCGTATATCAGAACAGTTCCCATGTTTCCTACCCAAGATTCATAGCAGCTCTAAAAACACCACCATACTTTACCATGTTGAAAAACAAATTTCTCCATAGCTGAAGAAATATATTTTTTGAGGCACAATGGTAAGAAACACAAAGTCCTTTAGAGCAACTTAACAAAAGAAATTATCTGATTCCTGGAAAGCCTTTTGCAGTCTCTGCTTTTTTATTTGCAAACTCTCTACAGTTGTTTATTCATGAGGTGATAATCCTCTTCCTTTGTCTCAGTGAAAACTTCTTCCTGGGAGATAAAAAATAGTTTGTACAAATCTGCTGTAATGCTTTTAAGTAGTAATAACCAGCTCACATCAAGGCTGTATTTTTTTTATTATTATTTGTACTGCAATAGTGCTGGGAGCCCCTTGCTGGCACTGGATGTCACTGTGTTGGAATTGCACATATACGAGGTAAGAGACACTGACTGCTATGACTGATTTGTGTTTTAAACAGAAGAGGCAGGGGAAAAAGAATCAGAAAGTAAGACTGCAAAAGACCTCGAGAGGTCATCTAATCCATATTTGAATGCATGGCAGATTCACTTATGGCTGATCAGCTACTGCTATCAGTTGTTTCATCAATTTTGTAGATGGAAAACAAAGAGATCGTGTCTTGCCCCATGAAGCAGAAGTGGAATTGTAACCCAAATCTCACAAGTCCTGGTTGATAGAGTCCATGAAAATATTTTATGCTAACTGAACTTGGGAGCCTCTAACAAAAACAATCATAAACCTGCTATCTGTATTTGCCACTATGAAACGGTGAGTTAAAATAAAGAAAATCTATCTATCAGCTACAATTTTTTATTTGCTCTTCTGTACTCAAGCATACTTTAAAAAGCAAAGTCCACAAATAGCTGTATATATTAAAATATCTCTGACTCATTTATCACACTGCATTAGATATTCAATTTTCCTTCACTATCAGTAAGAAACACTACTCTATGCCATATATAATATATGAAAGCCACACTATACAAAAATTCACAGAAGATAAAATATGAAGATCAAAAGCACTCCATATCTGACAAAGACTTTTTATACACTGCAATGCATCTTCTCCCTTGTATTCTGTCTATTCCATGAAGCAGTATACATGTGTAATATCAGATAAGATCAACCTTTTAGTCAGTTATTGTAGATACTGAGTTTTCTGTATCTATAGGAATTATTATGTAAAAATAGTTCCAAGTTACAAACAGTTCCTTTTCTACCACCATGTTATCGTTTCTTCTATGGGCTGAAGTGTAATCACCCTTTTTCATAGGTTACTGCTTCTACCTTTTATTTCAAGTAAGTTTCATACATTGATGCAACCTAGGCAAGATTAATATGGCTTTACTCTTTAATATAAATCTTTTGATTTGTTGCTGAATGGACTGTTCTCAAGTTCTGCTATCTAACTGTTTATCATTTCTCCCTGAAAGCAGCCATCCAGATCTAGGTATTACAGTACTTTGAATTTAGAAACCATGAAATATAAATGTGTTCCTCCCAAGAGTGAGTAAGAATCAAATGAATGTTTATTTTGCTTCTGAAGTACCTTTTACATTTACTTCCCATCTATGACATCTAGTAAAAATCCCCACTAAAATATGAAGCTAACACTGAAGATTTCTTCTGAATAACAAACATAGAAGTTCAAAATTAATGAAATGCAGATCATATGAAATAAAAATATAAGTAATTGCACCTAATCAAAAAAACAATGGAGCATGTCTCTCCTTGGGAAATGCAGGGGGGGGGTTAAGCCAACACATCTTGGGACAATACCCTGATAAAGTCTAATTCTTGAGGTGGGTTTTTTTTAAAAAAAAAAAAAAAGAAACAACCTGGATTTTTTTTTAAATAGTTCAATGTATTATTTGAAATTATTGCTTGTAAATATTTTTACGTCATATAAAATATATTCTTGACATTAAAACTGAAACAAAGAAACCAATATGATAGCTTCATTCACATTAAATCTGTTTTCACCAATTTTCTTTCCAAGTTGGAAATAAGAGGATATTTCATAGCTTTTGAATTTCCTATCAGATAAGGAATACAGTTCCAGTATTCAGAGAATACTTACTTTTTACCAGCTAAATGGTTCCTTCCACTAGCCATCCCTCCTCCAGGCACAAAATCCTACAGTTAGTGAAGTTGAATGTGAGAACACTCAGTATACTTACAGCAGAATTAATGAAGTAATACGTCTTTTGACGCTGACAGTGCACTAGGAGCATGAAGAACATTAGATCTCTTTCCCATGCTACAGAATTGAGTTATCCTATAGTTTTTGACACAAACTGATATCAACCTAATGACTAAACAGGGCCAAGCCTGTTTACATCAGCTGAGGTGCTGATGCTGTACATATACCTACTTTAGCTTGAACCAACAAGCCACACTCTGATGATGCTTTAACATGTAGCTTTCTGTGCCGTTTCCTTAAAGAGAGGAAGCCCACAAGGGCTTCTAAACATTCCAACCAAACTCTTTTAGAGCATAGCCCAGAGTACTGAAATGACTAAAATGGAGGAGGAAACCCAGATCCACTGGGCAACAGAATAAAAATAAAAAAGGGATCTGAGGCAGCCTTCCCCTTGTCCCCTCTTTGCAGGGTGACTGCTTTTCTCCAGGCTGCTCAATCTAGCAAGCTTGCTGGGTTGAAAAAAATGCTGTGGTCTCTTTTCAGCTCCTAAGAAAAATCATTTTCTTCCATCCCTTCCGTGCCTGCTCCTCGCTCTCCTCAACAATCTCTGCCTCTGCCTGGCTGAGCACGTTGAGTTATTTTGAAAGTCTGGAAGGTCTCCCTCCTTCTAGAGAACTCCACCTGAACCAGGGTCTAATGATGAGGCCAAGCTGAGAACGAGATCTCCTCCTTGCTGCCCAGCCAGGTCCTTTCCTCAGGAGATGTCCTTAAGCTCTTCCAGAGGCTCTCAGAAGTCAGCCAAGGTGGTGTTACCTCTGCAATAGGACAAATAAAAACTTTTATCTATAGTCTAGAAAACAATCCTCACTTTAAAGCAGTGGAAGCACTAAACCAAAGGAAACAAATAGCTTTAAATGGGTGAATCAAGGACCCATTTAAAGGATCAAAGGAAGGCTCACAGTGGATGAATGACTACCTAGGGATGGAGGATCTCAGGAGAAAGTCGTTCATTATTGATGGGTGCCCCCAAAACACTAAGAAAAGACTTAATCTTGATACCTGACCTCTAGGAAGGCTGATGGTGACACTGCTGATAATGACAGTATTTTTAAATTCAGAGGTACAAATGGTAACTAGTATTTTTTATCAAACTTTTAATCCATTGTGTTTGGGGACTGACGAAGACAAAGTGCTTTGCCGCACAAGTGAGGCTCCCTATCTTGGGAAAAAGGCTAAGAAAATTGGAAAGTTGCAATTTGGCTATCTGAGAGGAAAAAAGTGCAGCAGTGTACACTGAGGAAGTGTAAAACAGAATACAGGTTTTGGATTCCTGAGAGAAGAACCTGGCATCTGTTCCCCACTTCAATGTGCAACTGAAGGACCAGGTGTAGGAGAACACAGTCAGACTTTTTCATGTGGAAACGCTCACACCTGTCAGAAATGTGAAGTTTAAAAAAGGGCATAGAACAGATAACATTTTTGCAGAGTACGAAGAGCAAGACCCAAAGAAAGAGTTGCATTTGGTGCCTGAAAGGAAGACAGAAGTGCTGTAACAAGACAATTGAGTTACTTACGACTGATCCGAGAGTGATGTTTAAAGGACTAATGCTGTGCCATCACTGAAGAGGCTATCTCCTGTGTTTCTACTGGAGGAGAAATGCATAATGGATATTATATGTTGTAGCTCCTTGTTTGTGAGCTTTCACTGAGGTCTTTGAAACAGAAGCAACACCCCTTTTTCTCATCAAGCCCCCACCACAATGTGAGTAGTTGAAATGTTTAGGGGGTCTTATTCACTGAAGACTCACTTACTTCATCACTGTATACAAGTACAATATCATTCTTTTACCTCCATTTCAACTGAAGTCAACAGCGATATAGTCCCTTCAAAAAAAGCAAGATTTATTGGGAGAGCTTGATCATGCAAGGTAGTAGCTACACCTAAAGAAGCACCTGTGAACAAGATTTATCCTAAGCATGCAACTAATACTATTAATTTCAGTGGGCCTGTTCACATGCAGGAGTTAGAATAAAAAATCTTTGCCAGTGGACAAAGGTATATAAAGCACAACTTGCTGTGTATGCATGCTATTTAATGAGTACCCTTCCTGGTTCAGGATTGCAAGATTTGACTATAACCAGTCATGGTTATAACACAGGACTCTGCCATACTACCTTTGCTAGAAGAGAATATTCTTTTTTCTGGTTACTCTGATAAAGGCTATTATTTTAAGTGCAAACCAACTTAATTCTGATCCTTACGTTGAAAGTTGAATATTTAGCTGGAAAGAGTATGTCTGGAGGTAAGCAAATGGAGAATCATTACAGGCTTATTTCACAATTTACCTTTGTTGTATCTGAAAAAGAAATGGGCACAGGTTAATCCCCTTTCTGCTTACATGAGAAGCAGGCAGAAACACTGCCTAGAGCAAAATTAAGAAATAATCTTCTGTTCTCACTGTTCCCACTTTATCCTGTCTTTCCATTTCATCCTGAAGCTGCTGCCAATAGTATTAGTTGTGGAATTAATGTCTTGCCAAAATAGTGAGAAAAGACTTTTAAACAGTGAGATCTATTAGATCATGCAGTAGTTTCCACAAGGGAGATGATGGGAGCTTTATTACTTAAGTAGTTTGAAAAAGGTATTGATAGTTCAACAAAGGGAAGTGCAAAGTCCTGCGCATGGGGAAGAACAATCCCAGGCACTAGTGTATTCTGGGGGCCACCCAGCTGGAAAGCAGCTTTGAAGAAAAGTTTCTGGGGGTCCTGGTGGACACCAGTTTGAAGATAAGCCAGCAGTGGGCCCTTGCTGCAAAGAAGGCCACTGGTATCCTGAGCTGCATTAGATAAAGCATTGCCAGAAGGTCGAGGGAGGTGATCTTTTCCTTCTACTCAGCCCTGGTGAGGTCTCATCTGGACAGCTGTGTCCAGTTCTTGGCTCCCCAGCACAATAAAGACAGGGACATACTGTCTTTAGTATGACAACATAACCAAGACCCATGAAGAAGATGAAGTAACTGGAATATCTCTCTGACAAGGAAAGGCTGAGAGAGCTGGGACTGTTCAGCCTGGAGAAGAAAAGGCTCAGGGGTACCTTATCAGTGGCTATAAATACCTGAAGGGGGGTTGCAAAGAGTATGGATCCAGGCTCTTTTCAGTGGAGCCCAGTGCCAGGACCAGAGGCCATGGGCACAAACTGAAACACAGAACGTTCCCGCTGAACATCAGGGAACACTTTTTCAGTGTGAGGGTGACTGAGCACTGGCACAGGTTGCCCAGGAAGGTGGTGGAGTCTTCACCCCTGGAGATATTAAAAGCCATCTGGACATGGTCCTGGGCAGCTGGCTCTAGATGGCCCTGCTGTAGCAGAGGGGTTGGACCAGGTGACTTCCAGAGGCTCCTTCCAACCTCAACACTTCTGTGATTCTGTGAAAACAAGTACTTGAAAGCATATTACAGAATCAACCCTATATCCATGTGCAAAATATTCAGATGATAAGGCACCAAAACTGACCTTTCACCGTATCTAATACTTGTACTTAAAACTCTTATTTATACATAACTTTCATTGATATCAGTTATCTGTATCGCATGAGTCAGCTTAAGTGCCTTGACTAATTTCAGGGAAGAAATACAGAATACTGCTTGTTGCTGGCAGTTTTTCTAGAAAGTATCACCAAATGACAGGTAACCAAATCCAAGCACATTTCATAGACCCCATCTGTAATGCTAGAAGTTCCAAAAATAATGGAGGACCAGCTTAGTTATGTTTTCTTAACTAAGAAAAAAATACATATGAATGAATTGTTTGGCTGCCTTGTCAGTTCTCCTCCCTGAGCAGATTTTGAATTTCTAACACACAGTGGAAAGATACAGCTAAAAACATTCACTGAAAAAATTTTGAGTATCTTATCACTGTACATTGCAATATTTGAAACATCTTCCATATATCATTAGTAACAGCAAAAGTGCCATGATATCTATGGAACTTCTATTTATTCTTGCCTGGGACACAAGTATCTTGCTTGACTGGTTATTTTGCTGATTTTTTTCAAGGTTTATGATTAGTATTTGGAAAGCTGATGACCCTTGGAAAAGCTGGTACATAGGTGGACATGCAGAGTTATAAGTGGTATTTTAGCTGTGGTAGAAGGTCTATTTTAAAAAGGGCCAGATTTTGCAGCACTTCCTAAAGAAGGCCAGTCTTAGCAACTGTCTACTCTTCCCAGGAAGTATGACCACCCCTGACTAAATCAGTTTAGTAAGTTTTTCATATTTAAAATGCTAACTGTTCTAAATAGCCTCGCTAGTCACACAGAAAGCTGCTTCTCCCAGACAGGAAGGATGCACTATCTAAATTGCTTCCTGTTGTGCAATCACAAAATTATGAATTAGAATTGTACTTTGCAAATGTTCTTTACTATTATGATTTAAATATTGTTTTGTCTCACATCACTTACTCTCTATGCATTCTTTTGTTAGACTACTGGAAGAAAGGTGCAATCTCAATCAAAGTGAACTTGCTAAGGATTTCTACTCTGACTGTTGACTGAAAACATTTCTGCTGTCCTCACCAAAGCTCTGTTTGACATCTCCCCTTCTGGCAAAATGAATTATGTCTGACAGCAAACAACATTGGGTTTCCTAGCCCAATTTTATATTCTGCTTTATTTTATTTTTAAGTGTGCTGCCTTATTATTCAGTCTGAACAAAAATCTCCCAGTTGATTTAAAAATGTGTATAACTCTGGGAAATCTGTCCCAGCATTAATGAGAAATGTCATCATCCGCTTATAGGAAGCTCATTCAGCTTTGCTTGATGTAGCTGTTGACCTTCATGAGTACAAGGGAAAAGAAGGAAGGAAGGAAGGGAGAATATTTTCAAATGGTTTGTATCACTATCTCAAGTTACCACACAAAAGTAGTTCTCTTTTGGTTACTGTATATATCAAGTCAGAAATTCATGCTGCAAAACCACCACCAACTAGCAGAGGCCTGGTCTTATTGACAAGCGAATTATGGTTTTGATCCCAGATGCTGTAGCTCATGCACATTACTGGCTCAAGTGTCAGCAGCATTCGACCTCAAAGATGTATCCAGCAAGCCATCTGGATCAAACTCACAGCCCATTTAACATGGGCTAGAAACATTTATCAGGACAATAAGGCTTTCAAACTAGCAACCATCTCAGAGTCTGAAGCTTGTTATGGAAACAAGCATCAGTGCTAGAAGATGCCAGCATGTTAGCTTCATTCCCCAGGTAACATCTGAAAGGAGCTCTCCTTGGGGTGAAAGACATGTCAGACAGCACAAATGAGAGTAAAGCAGGTAACTGTGATCAGTGAACAGAAATATGTCTGTGCCTGATAAGGTTTGTTCACTTTTCAGAATGGGGTCTGCCAGCACAGATCAGTCAGAAGATGAGCCAGATGGCAGTATGTCATTGCTCAGGAATAAAAGCCCTTACAGCACACCCTTGGTTCCACCTTCGTTGAAACTGATACATGCATTACCAAACAGTAAATATTTGATCTGGGTCAGACAAGACCACGTGACTGTACTTCTGTCGTTAGAAAAGAATTATATGGTATTTACATCGGCTCCTTGCCACTTGGAAATGACAGTCATTACCGAGTCCACTGTAAGAAGAGAATAACATGACTCCATTTGTGCTCTGGAATAGAGTCCACTGGCACAAAGTCATCCCTTTCAAAGGAAAAAGCATTACATTTGAATTGGCAGGATGAGCTTGCCTCAGTTCTGTGTTTGCACCATGTGTCTGTGGTGGTTTTATCTGATTTAGTCTTTTAAAGTGAAGATGTACACCTCAGCTTCAGTGTCGTATATGTTCAGCACTTTATGAGACTCCATGTGCAACATTGCAAACTCTAGCTATGAGGCAGTGCCCTTATGTTGCATATAGGATTTATGTAATCTAACTTTAGATGTCATCTACATCTAAGCTAGTCATTGGAGCCTCCCATGATAGCGAAGAGAAGAAAATAAAAAAAGGAACATGTGGAGCATGACTTGCCTGGTTTGTTTTAGAAGCCCTCTTCATGTGATGACTCATATTAGAAGCTACCATTTCTTTACATTGATCTGGAAAAGAGCCTAGGTGACCAGCTGAAATGTAGTCACCTATATGATATGTATGTAGTCAGCTGAATCCCACAAATGCAAATCAGAGCGAAACTACCAGTCCCTTTAGTGTATCTATCCATATACTGTCCGGTGGCTGCTACTTTTCCATGGCTGTTGAATTTGGCCATATTTTGTCCTTTAAATGAAAGTCAACACATCTGCCCAGGAGCTTATAATTCATCTTAAAGGATTACCAGAAATATTTTATCACCTGCTGTGGTGTTAAAACATTTCTTAGAACAATCCGCTAGACAGGAAGAAATGTGAGGGGGAGATCTTTCAGGGAACTCTATCAGAGGACTAAGTGGACTGTGAAATACTCAAATAGATGGTAATAATCAACTTACTAGAATATGTATTCTGTTCTGATTTGTGGCGAGGAGTCATTTAAACAATTAGAAAGATTCCTAATTTGTCAGTACAGCCATCCTAAAATCGCATTTAGGAAATTTCATGCCAGTACATTGGGAATTATAATTGCTAAAGAACTTGCTGTGTACCTGATTTTTTTAATAGTTCCTTGATTTTTGCTAATGAATAAGTGGAAGCACAAATATTTGAGTTGAGATTTTTATAAAGGGCCTAGTGATCTGTGTTCCTCAGTTACCCAATGCCTGACTGAAATCACTTTCAAGGTGGCCAGTGCTCAGGGCATTTGTTGTTCAGCTGTTTTCAAATATCCAGGCATTTAGAATTACTTCAGTGGCTTTCCTAAACACTAAGCCATCGCTATAAGAAACACTTCAAGAATCTTTTTCTGCTTACTTGCTTGCATTTTTACACGAGACAGACAGGCTGCGGACCTGCATCTAAAGATGGATGGAAACAGATGGAAGCTCTCTCTGTCCATGTGCTGAGTTGGACAGACACAAGCTAAACGCTGCTGAGCGGTCGTATAGCTGTATTAGCGCAGCAGTGTCAACACAGCTACACAACTTCTGGAGCAGAACAGATGAGGCACAGCACTGTGCAAACACAGCCAGCTTGTGGATGGTGTTTGGTGTAGCCCAGTAAATATGATTTTTTTGCCATTCCTAGTAAAAGGCCACACGTTTTTTATTGACCTGATAGAAAAGGGTGTCAAGATTTGTTTGGGCTTGTCCTGGCCGAGGTTGATGATTAGCTTGTTTTATTTAAATGGGGTAGGAAATGTCCAGCAGTCAGGTTTGCTTTGGGTTAGCTCTAGTTTATAGTGATACCAAGTAGATTTTCTATGTAGATTAAACTACCTGTGATCCTAGAATAAAATACAGTTTGCAAGAATGCAAATACAGGATGGTACTGGAGGTCCCAGTCTGTAAACACAAATCCCAGTGGTCAGTCAGTGGTGACTGCAGGCATGCAACTGTCTAAACCAGTTTACCTATAACAAAGACACCACAAAACTGAACAACAACTAAATAAAAGAAAGCCCATCTAATGCCAGCTGTATTAAGAAAACAGACAAACATAAACTGAAACTGACCCCAAAACAAAGGAGAAGGGACCTCCAGCCATCAAACTCCTCCTGGGGAAGAACTGAGGACGCTGGTGGCAGCTGACACCCCATGCAGCCCCTCTGCTCTCAGCCCCAGGACCCAGAAGGGCACTGGAAGGATGGCTTAACACCAGAGAAAAGGGGGCAGTTAACAGAATTCGGGGCTTAGCAGTGGACTCCGTTGTAGCTGCCCTGTAACCTGGGGAGAAAGATGCTGGCTTTTCACCCCAAAATATATTCACTGTAAGATTCTTTTCACTTAATTTTAGGTATTTACAGTGTAGACGTCTACATTTGATCTAGTTATCCTGCACTCCCATTATAGTCACTGGAGTGAAATAGGTACTTTTAGGGCATGAATTATCTGATCTGTTTCAGATGTCTGCTTAAGGCTGAGGCATTGCACCCTGAAATAGTTCATTTCCCTCCATTGACTAATTATCCGATCTGTTTCAGATGTCTGCTTAAGGCTGAGGCATTGCACCCTGAAATAGTTCATTTCCCACCATTGACTATCAAAGGGCTCAAGGCAACTAACTCAGAAAGGGACAGTTAAAATGACTTTTACCTGTGAGAATATGATTCCTACCTTCTGTGTTTATGCAGTATGCCTGTCTTCTTTATTTAAAGACTATTTCAATGAGTAATTACTCGTTGGATTGAAATCCCTTAGAAAGCATGGCCCCAGGATTTAATTACAGAACAACACTGTTAGAAGTACGCGTCGCTCATTTGGAAGGAATTTGCATGTACCAATAACAGTGACAACAGAACTAATAAACAAAGGCCATCATTTCAAAGGCATTGCTGGTTTCAGGAGAAGAAGATGGGAACCATAGAAAATCAAAATTTTTCTAGGAGGTAATTCAGCATCTTCCTGAATTAGGGTCTTATAAATTAGGAAGCTCAGCTCCGAGGACCATGACTTAAAAAGCAAAGGCACAGCTACAAGCGCAGAGGGAGATCTCTGGCAGCAAGTCCCAAAGGAAGCAAGGAGGATTTGACACATTTCATCCCTTTGTTACACTAGCCAGCACGTCATTAGGGCATCATAAAGGACAGGACTACCCTGAGCCTGGGGCTTCCCAGCAGAGAGCTCTTCCCCGACCCCCCTCCGGCAGTGCTGCCACCTCCTACCTCATCGCTGGGCTCAGCCCCAGGGAAGGACCGGCCATGTGAGGCACCTGTGACCATGCTCCTCTCTTCTGGATGAGACAACTCAGCTCTGTGTACATTTATAGCTCCATCAATGACAACAATACTAACAATTTACTAACTTCTGAGAAAGACCGGCTTCTTGGGAATCGCTGATACCTCTATTTCTATGGGAAATAAATCTCTCTGGAAGCTTTGCTCCGCTGCTTTCTGAGCACAAGAAAGTGCTGCTGAAATTCCTAATTGCAAATTAGACTTTTTGACAGGGGAAGGCAGAGCAGACAGATTGAAATAGCTTTAAAGTGCTTTTCGCTTCCTGATGGCAGAAGAGTTCGTAATCCAGACAAATTAACTGATTGTAACAAGCAGCATTAAGGCAGCACTGTGCAATGTTGTGTCTGGCAGCTGGTGGCCAGACACTAGAACATACTTAACCAATTAGCACGGTCCCCTGTGATGGCCAAAATGCACATTAAGAACAACTGAGATGTGATCTGGGACACTTTGTGGTCCACATACAGCAGCTTTACCAGGTGGGCCAGGAAAGTGAGATTCTCAGTGGATGAGTTAGCTGAGGCTGTAATAAACCTGAATCTGCTGGAAGTCAGGCTTTGCATATCTTATTGGCTGAACCACTCCAGGTTTAGCTGAGCTGTATTTTTGTGTCTTTATAGCACTTCAAGGAGATTTTAGAGGCATTTTGTGATTACTGATGCCTTTCTATACTTCCAAAAAAATAATAAATAGGCTGCAGACCTTTCAGAATATTCTTTTTCTGGCACTGTAATAGTTATACTTACGGAATAGTTATTCTTGGCACTTGTACAGTGCCTTCCTTCAGCTTTCATGACAAATTCCAAACATTAACAAGTTACATGTTTAATTTTCAAACTTGGCTTTAGTGACTGAGCAGTCCTAAAAAAAACCGTCATTTGTCTGTGTTCTCTGCCTAAAGGTTTAGGTACTTAACTCTAGTCACTCATATCTGAAAACATAAGCTGCAGAGACTTGAGGGAGAGGTGGAAAGAGATCACAGATCTCATGGCATTTAGTCATGTATCTTCCACAAAAGACTGTGTTTCATCTTATGCCTCAATGATGTGAGGGAAACATTTTTCTTCTAACACAGTACAGGAATGCTGACTTGCTAACACCCTGGCAGCGCGGTGTGCATGATGGAGAATCTGGGGATCTCAGAGCAGCATTTTCTCTCCCTGATTGCCCACAGTTTGGGAAGATGGGCTGTCTTGAATTTCTGCCTGTCCTCAAGGAAAGAACAGAGATGCAATGACATTGTTAAAATCAGACTGTCTATTCACTGAGCACATGAGTTAAATTTCAGTTCCAAGATTAATGAACCTTATTTTTGATGCACAGACTTGTGATTCATTCTGAATGTTTTAGCTGCCTAAACATCCCTGTGCTTACCTAGCTAGTGTGACCTCACTGTCCAAACACCTCAGAGTTATCAATGAATTATGTTTTCACAACAGCTGTAAGGAAGCAGTAGTCAAATGCATGGCCTTTGCAGAAAGAAAGGAAACTAGAATGCTGAAATCCTAATTTCCCTGATTCTCCGTGCCTTGAACCTGCAACACTTCACATTTCCTGTTAAATCAAAAGCATTCTACCTAATTTAATTTTTTGCATTACAGTAAGGTGACTTATCCCTACCTTTAAATGCCTTTTTCTTGTTTCCATTGACTGGAAAGGGACCCTGGACAATCAGCTCAGAAAAAAAAAAGAATCTCTGCAGGGTAGGTGCCTGGAATTAGGTTAAAAAATATAGCAGTCAGGGAGCAGGACAGAGGCTGTAGAACTGTGCTGCACATGCAGTTGCAGACAAAAGGGAATCAAAAGTGTGAGACATCATAGGTTTCAGAAGAACTCCCAAAAGAAATTCTCCAGAGTATTCTGGCCAATTTACATATTGTACTACCTTGAAATTAAGGAGAAAAAAAAAAAGGTTCTGGTCACTTTACACATCACTGAAATGAACTCCCTTAGGAGTTTTGCTTGGCTTTTCAGCTCTGTGAAAGGGAAAATAATCTGATTGCACTTTCTAAGCAAAATATTCCGTCAAAAATAGAAGTAGAAGCAGAAGGTGAGGTTTGTGCGTTTCAAGCTATCCATTTGCATCAGAAGACTGTACTCAATAACTTCACTAAAAATATATTTGTTAAAGCTATTTAGCATTTTTGTTGTTTTGTGTGTTTATCTACAAAGCAAAATATTTCAAGTGTGTTTCTAATTTACCTTATGAGCTAACTTTAATGTAGTAGAAAACAATACGCAAGAAATAGTTTTCCAATAACAAAACAAGTTTAGTGACGTTTACAAGATGCCTGTCTCTGACTAAATTTAAAAGCATCCAGTATAACCACAGAATCATAGAATCATTAAGATCATCAAATTCAACCGTTAACCTAGCACTGGCAAGTCCACCACTAATCCATGTCCCTAAGCACCACATCTACACATCTCCTAAATACCTCCAAGGGATGGTGACTCAACCGCTTCCCTGGGCAGCCTGTTCACCACCCTTTTGGTGAAGAAATTTTTCCTAATATCCAAACTAAACCTCTCCTGGCACAACTTGAGGCCATTTCGTCTTGTCCTATCACTTGTTACTTGGGAGAAGAGACTGACACCCACCTTACTATAAATGTCTTCAGGTATTTGTAGAGCGACAAGGACTACAACCTCCTTTTCTCCAGGCTAAACCACCCCAGTTCCCTCAGCTGTTCCTCATAAGACTTGTGCTCCAGACCCTTCACCCACTTTGTTGCCCTTCTTTGGACACACTCCAGCACCTCAATGTCTTTCTTATAATCATAGAATCATAGAATGGTTTGGGTTGGAAGACACCTTAAAGATCATCTAGTTCCAGCTTCCAACCCCCTGCCATGGGCAGGGACACCTCCCACCAGCCCAGGTTGCTCACAGCCCCATCCAGAGCCTGGCTTTGAGCACTGCCAGGGATGGGGCAGCCACAGCTGCTCTGGGCAACCTGTGCCAGTGTCTCACCGCCCTCACAGAGAAGAATTTCTTCCTAATAGTGAATCTAAATCTACCCTCTTTCAGTTTAAGGCCATGCTGCACCCCACCCCGCCCACCTCCCCCATCCTATCACTACATGCCCTTGTAAGAAGCCCCTCCCCACCTTTCCTGTAGGCCCCCTTTAGGTACTGGCAGCTGCTATAAGGTGTCCCTGGAGCCTGCTCTTCTCCAGGCTGAACAACCCCAGCTCCCTCAGCCTGGCTTCATAGGAGAGGTGCTCCAGCCTCTGATCATCTTTGTGGCCCTTCTCTAGACTCACTCCAACAGGTCCATGTCCATCTTATGTTGGGATGCCCTGGAGCCGAACACAGCACTCCAGGTACATTCTCATCAGCACAGAGTAGAGAGGGAGGATCACCTTGTTCAGCCTGTTGGCCATGCTTCTCTTAATGCAGCCCTGGATTCGGTTGGCTTTCTGGGCTGCAAGCACACATTGCCAGGTCATGTTGTGCTTCTTGTCCACCAACAACCCCAAGCCTGTCTCCTCAGGGCCGCTTTCAATCCATTCTCTGCCCAGGCTGTATTTGTGCTTGCGATTGGCCCAACCCAGGCGCAGGACCTTGCACTTGGCCTTGTTGAACCTCATAAAGTTCACATGGGCCCACCTCTCAAGCTTGCCAAGGTCCTTCTGGATGGCATCCCTTCCCTCCAGTATGTCGACTGCACCACACAGCTTAAGTATGGTCAGCAAACTTGCTGAGGGTGCACTCAGTCCTCCAGCAAAGATGTTATACAGCACCAGTCCCAGTACTGACCCCTGAGAAATGCCACTCATCACTGGTCTCCACTTGGACATTGAGCGATTGACCGCAAGTCTTTGAGTAAGACCATCCAGCCAATTCTTTATCCACTGAGTGGTCCATCTGTCAAATCCACTTCTCCAGTTTAGAGAGGAGGTGTCGTGTAGAACAGTGTCAAATTCCTTGCACAAGTCCAGGTAGAGGGCATCAGTCACTCTTTCCCTTATCTACCAAGGCAAAAAAGTCATTGAGTACATCAGCCTTCACATCCCAAGTAACCAGGTCTCCTGTTTCCTTCTGGAAAGGGCCCACATTTTCCCTAGTCTTCCTTTTATTACCAATGTATCTATAGAAGCTTTTCTTGTTGCCCTTGATGTTCCTGGCCAGACTTAATTTTATCAGGGCTTTTTCTTTCCTAACCTGATCCCTGGCTGCTCAGACAATTTCCCTGTAATCCTCCCAGGTTACCTGTCCTTGCTTCCACCCTCTGTAGGCTTCCTTTGTGTGTTTGAGTTTTTCCAGGAGCTCTTTCTTCATCCGTGCAGCCTCCCGGCATTTTTTGCCAGACTTCCTCTTTGTTGGGACACATCACTCCTGAGCTTGGAGGAGGTGATCCTTGAATATTAACCAGCTTTCTTGAGCCCTTCTTCCCTCCAGGGCTTTATCCCATGGTATTTTACCAAGCAGATGCCTGAAGAGCCCAAAGTCTGCTCTCCTGAAATCCACAGTAGCGGGTTTGCTGTGCACCCTCCTTATTGCCCTAAGAATCTTGAACCCCACCATTTCATAGTCACTGCAGCCCTTGAGCTTCATTCCCCATGAGCCCCTCTAAGGGGGGCATGCCCCTCTAGAGAGCTCATAGGGCCTGCAAATGGGTGCCTCCGTACCTCTTGTACCTTCTTGTGAGGGGCTCAAAACTGAACCCAGGATTCAAGGTGCGGCCTCACCAGTGCCAAGTACAGGGTGACCATCCCTGCCCTAGTCCTGCTGGCCACTCTGTTTCTGATACAAGTCAGGATGCTACTGACCTTCTTGGTCACCTGGGTACATGGCTGGCTCATGTTCAGCTGGCTGTCAGCCAGCACCCCCAGGTCCTTTTCTGCCAGGCAGCTTTCCAACCACTCTTCTCGAAGCCTGTAGCACTGCATGGGGTTGTTGTGACCTGTCACTTCTCCTTTTTGAACCTCATACAACTGACCCTGGCCCATCGGTCCAGTCTGTCCAGACCTCTCTGCAGATCCTTCCTACCCTCAAGTATATCAACACTTCCCCACAACTTGGTATCAACCTGCAGCCTTTCTGAGGGTGCACTCTCCCCTCATCCAGATCATTGATAAAGATACTAAACAGAACGGGCCCCAATCCTGAGCCCAGTAATGAGTTAAGTCTATTTGATTCAGCCTCCATTTCACAGACCGGCCATTTGACTGGGTTGAGTCGGGCTGGGATGGACATTATCTTATGTACACAATGAAAATATTTTCTGTCACTACCAAAACTGCTAAGGTGCAATAATACCTTCAGCTGACCGAGGAGGGACTTCAGCCTACTGTGACTGCTCCAACTATCTAGTTGAGGACCCTCATGTTCTGTCCACCTCTAAATCAGGGCCAAGCAGATTCTTCTTGCTTTTCCCGAGTCATCTGCCTCCACAGTGTATTCATTACTATGCTGCTAAAAACCATACGCAAAACCTGTTGTTATTCCCTGCATATTGTGTTGCCTTAATTTCTTTCCTCTCCACCTTCCCTCAAGTTTGGTTAATACTGACATTTCATCAAGATTTGAGCATAACACCATAATTCAGGCTACTGCTTTGTAGAACCGATGATACAATGTTCATGTAGGTGGTGGTCATTTATCTGGAGTGGGCTCAGTGCACAGCAGGGGTTAGGTTTAGGTAATATAAAGCCTGTGAATGTCCCAGGAGCTGGCTTCACACAGCAAGTTACCTGCTGTTCCTTTTAGTTCTTTCATATGCAGAGGGTCAATACTTCTGTAGCGATTATCCTTTTAAATCAATGTCATCTGACTTATATCTCAGATCAGCTTACACAAAGTCAGATGGTATTTGAAGCTGTGGGAGGGATGTGTGTAAGCAGGGAATCCCATGCTGAAAGTTGGCCACTAGTGTACATGCAGCGTCCCTTAAAGCATTTTGCAGCTCCTTTAGGGTCTACATACGATAAGACGGTGGATTTACAACATGCTGTGACAGCCCCTTCAGCAGGACAGTGCCATTAATCTCCAAATAGACTACTGAGATCAGCACTGACCTTGTGTTCGGATACCCTAACCCAGGACCCTGTGCCCAGCAGGACCCTCACAGTGTTGGCTTCTTCCAGAAGCACAGGACTTGATCTCAGCCTGGACTCTCCTCACTCGTATTTAAACCTAATAATTTCCACAGTTCCTCTGCAAGCATTGTAATACAGTCACTGAAGCCACAGTCAAGCATTTAAGTACATGATTAACCTAACGTGCTTGAATGCATTGTTGACTTCAGCAGGGCTGCTTGTATGTTTGGAGTTAAAAATGTGCTCAAGTGCTTCACAAATCAGTTAATTATCACTAAATGTGATACAAATGTGATACAAATGTGACAAACAGAGACATAGAGATGACACAGCCACAGAAGCACTGCAGAATACATCTCCTGGAGCAGTAAAAGCAAATCTTGGTTTTGCATGCACCTTTAAAGTACATATTTCAACGTTAAGCCAAGAGAATATTTGATTTTTATAGAAGAACACAACAGACTCCACACGCAAAATAGGAATACCGCTAACCTGCTTCCAAGATGTGCCCATTTCCTACAGAATAACTGAAATTCTGTATTAAACCCATTCCAACAGTAAATTACAGAATATTGAGAACTTTACAAGGAAAGGAGCCAGTCATTGCTGCCTCCTCGCACAACATAGAAATCCCATTTTGTTTAATAATATATGTATTTTAAAAAAAAATAAGAAAGAAAAAGAAAAAGAAAAAGAAAAAGGAAAAGGAAAAGGAAAAGGAAAAGGAAAAGGAAAAGGAAAAGGAAAAGAAATAGGAAAAGGAAAAGGAAAAGAAAAAGAAAAAGAAAAAGGAAAAGGAAAAGAAAAAGAAAAAAGAAAAAAAAAGGAAAAGGAAAAGAAAAAGAAAAAAAACAAAATGAAAAAGAAAAAAGAAAAAGAAAAGGAAAAAGAAAAGAAAAGAAAAGAAAAGCCTTCTGGTTTACAGACCAGTCTGCTGTTCTGTTAGGTGTTCTCCCCGGGCAGTACCGGAGGGGAGCCTTGCCGGGGCCGTGTCCAAGCCCCCCCAAGGGCACCGTCCTTGCTGCGGGGCCGCCGGGGGTCGGGACCGGCTGCCGGCCGGGGGCAGCGGGGCTGGCCGAGGCCGCGGGGCAGCAGCGCCCCCTGCCGGCAGAGCGCGGCGCGGCACCTGCTCCGCCTCCAGGTTCCCAAGTATTTTTGGTGGTTAAAAGTCTCCAGGGCGGGCTGGGGCTGTGCCAAAGCAGAAGCGCTGCTCTTGGTCGGCTTTTGACTAATGCCGCGTGTGGTGGGCGCGGTGATTTTCTGTATATTTGCATTGCTTATTCTCCTTGAAAAGTTGCAAGAAAGGGCAAGTTTGGCTTCTTGTTTCCTCATCCCTGTACTGACAACTGCAAATCATTTCCAGGGTGGATTAAATTATGCGGGGAGAGGCAGGAAGGGAGGCGAAGAGGGAGGTGTGCAATGCAATACACTTTGCGTGATTTGCAATTTAGATTCTGTTGTATTGATTACTGCACGATCCGGGAGGGAAAAAAAAAAAAAAGAAAGAAAAAAAAAGTATTTGGCAGGTCTCCGACTCCAAATATTTCCAAAATGATTATACATTTCATTAATCAAGGTCAAAGTAACCTCATTTGGCCAGTATTAATGAAAACATAGGGTATGTATTAACTAAAAATCATTTCAGCAAGGCAAATTGAAAGACATTAAAATTCGGTGGGGAGCCGTTTACAGTGTGTGGGTTTCAGATGCCATCTACCGGGCAAATCCCATGCTACAAAATGACAAGTCCACCTTTACTTCTGCGCTTGCAGTTTCTCCTCTCTTCCTCTCTCAGCAGTTTTCCTGCAGTGGTCCAAGCTCAGGAAACCTTTTAAACACGTTTCACTTGGGCTTGAGAAGTCAGCAGGATATGTATAGTGCTCAAGTGCTTTGCTGAACTGGGGGACGGAGTTGCCCATGACAGCATATTAAACGTTTAATGTAAAAATGCATGGACAAAGTTCTCTGTAAACAGTAGAAAGAAAGGCATTTTGCAATGTAAGTGCAGCTCAGAGCAGAAGCCTGATTCACGTCTGAAAAACACCTCCTGAGCACCTAAAAAAAAAAAGGTCATCTTGAAACAGGATATATTGCACAGCATAGCCAAATAATAACTAGAAGTTACAGTACTTGGGAGTATCAAAAAAAGCCCAAAAGAAGCCTAAAGGAAACGCTAATGTATCACAATTCTGGCTCATAGTGTGAGCTATGCACGGTGGGAGGCTTTCTATCCACTTCAGGCTTCAGACTGGGGTCAGACCCTGCGCGGGGAGCTCCCAGCACACAGCTCCACTTGGAGCAAGCAGGTTCCTTCAGGACGAAGCATAAGCAGAACTGGCTTTGGATCCTGGGGCAGATTATTCTGCAAATTCAGCAGTCTTCTGTGAGCTACAGTTCCGGTTTTCAGGCCCCTTCTCTGTTTCTTTGATCTGCTACAAAGCAAAGCTGCCATGAAGTTTAAATTAACTTATCTTACATTGTATCAGATCACGAGTACACATGTGGTCATTTTCTCTATCCTTCCCCTTCTCCATCTCCCCCTGCCTCTCTCACCCATCTCCCAAGGCTGTAGATTTATAGACAAACAATCAGACTTTTTTGTTGGTTTCTTTTCAGTGTGGTTACATTTTAATAGGACCAGTGGGAACTGGCCCACTTAAAGAGAGAAGCTTTGAAAGGTTTTTAAAATAAATCTTATTCCAAACTGTGAGGTATAGGCAAAACCTAAAAAAAATATTAAAATCCCCCCTTGTTTAAATGTTTAAATCTGTACAAAAAGGTTAAGCAAAATGGGACGGGCTGATGCAAGGTACAAGCCACTCTATTTGGGTAATTTTGAATGTGCAATTTCTAATAAATTTTATTATATGTTGTCAATAAACTATAGTTTCAAACAAAATTATTTTGAAACATTAGACAGGGCTTTCCCAATTCTGGAAATATTAAATTAATATCTTGGTAATTTTGAAAAATGCTCTGAGCAATTTTTAAGTTTAGGAGGTAATTGAAACTAATCCATTTCTATGAAATGTTTTGTACAAAAAATACCTCTTTTTTGACAAACCTGTTTATTAAACAGTTCCCAAACCACCAGGCTTCTTTAGTAACTACTGCTTTTTCATCAAATTGGAATAAAAGAGCAAACCCAGCAGACAGCAAGCAGTTCCCTGAGACCATATTGAATAAATCCAGAAATCCATCTCTCTCCCAAAATATAATCACTGTTACATAATCTACTGTAAGATCACCAGATAAAGATAAATCAGCACCTGTCAACTAATGAGGAAAGGTTACAATTATATTATCCCATAGTAACAGTTTTTTCTCCTTTCCTCAAAAATCACTTTAAAAAATCTGCTTTAAATGACTGTTTTAAAAGACTGTTGTTATAAAATGTAACTTCCCATGCTAACAACTCCCTTCAAATTCTTTCTCTAGAATCACATTCTAACAAGAAAGCAACACAATCGCATACATCGTGAAAGATAAAAGCCTTTATATTAGCAGTTAACAAAAGGGCTTATTCTGGGTCAGTTCTCTGTCTGTTGAAACAGCAAAAGCAGCCTAACTGAAGACCTGCCAGGTGCCTGTGAACCACTGTCACAGGAGAGGAGGATACAGTCCCAAACTCTGAAGTTCATGGGAGCTCTGGTCCCCTTCAATGGGCCAGGTGTTCACTGGCAATGGGACCATCTATTCTGCAGCTTTGCTTTTGAGTCAAGCATCACCTCCCCCCAACCCCCAATCATGTACCCCTAATCATAGGTAAACACGCAAGGGAGCCAACTTTGTTTTCTTCCTTATTCTCCAGCACTTTTCCTCTGTTCCCCTCTCCACAGCTTCCTTTTGCACCCTGATTTAGGGCCCAGAACATGCAACCTCTGCTCTGCAATACCCAGAGCATGCTAGAAAACCTGCACCCCACAACGATCTTACTATGGTGTATCACTATGAAATACCCACCATTCCCGCTCCCACCACCACCACCACTGGTCACCATGATGTTACTGCTCCCCTGGTCTCCTCACCATGCAAAGACGCCCCTAAATTCCTACTTGCTTAATCCAGGGTGGATTACCATGCCATGATTTCTGCAGTTTACTTCTGTTTGTTCTCACACTGGAAGAGAGGCTTCTTTTCACCCCGAAATATGTAGAAAGACCAAGAAGAAAAGCTCAGAATCTCAGCACCATTAAAGCATATCATTTTTACTGAAATTAAAGACAGTAAAGTACCTACATAGGACTCAGATACACAAGGATTTCAGTGGGAAATCAATTCCCTAAATGTGTGTCTTTAATGCCTGATGACCTGAACCTCTCATTTTTCAGAAGTTAAGAACAGTGAATGTAGAGTGTTTTGAAACATTGTTCGGTTGTTTCAGAATGGATTTCTAGGATTCACATGTCTGGAATTAATAGCATGTTAAGAAAAAAAATTATGTGAGATGTTCATACGGAACAATGTTTGCAAAAGGTTTAATCCCTTTTGCCTCCATGGAAAGAAAAAAGTAAATTACAATTCTTCCTACATAACCAATTCATGTATTTTCTTTGAAGTGGAAGTATTTGCAATGTGAGCTATTCTATTATGAAGCACAGATAGAAAATAGTCATCAGCATACCTGAACAGACTGATAACCAACCTTGTTGCTATTACCCAGGTACCAGATACATCCATTACCCTTGCTACCAAACTTGGAGCTGTGAGACCCAAAATGCCACAAAGTATTTGGTGGCAGATGGGAAGCAAAGAAGAGTAAGGGGATTAGAAATCACTAGCCCTGGGGTTATCCAGTATCAGGGATGGGGCAGTGAGTGGTTATAGGCAGAACTCATGAACTGAACCTACATTTCAGAAAGTTCCCTTCATTGCCTACTCAACTGTAAGAAGCAGAACAAAAGCAGACGCCAGTCCCGTCAAAAAACACCATCAAAATGAAAGTGAACACAATATTCAGGTACAGGATCAACTACAGATTTAGAGGAGGGTGCTATGCAGAATTTTGCTCTTTGTTTAAATACAGCCTTGACTAAAACGATGCTGTCAATTTTAACTAAGCAGAATACTCTAGTGGTCTAAAGGAGGGCAGAAACTACAGCCAGTTTAGAGTATAAAACTCTCCAGCTACAGGAAATATTATCAGCACGAATAATTTAATCATGTTCAAGTGGAGTAAGTGGTTACCCTGAGTTTGCCTGAATGCATATGTGAAGCAAGCTTATATTGCATGATATCTTTATAAACACAGCTGTTGTCTCCTGTATGTATTAAATTTTTAGGAGCTTCTCTCAACTCCTTTTACTTTCTTGAGCTCCCCAGCTAAAATGCTGAGATAACTGCCCATGTTTCCTACTTCTCTGGCACTGTCAGAGGGAGAAGTGAGTGATTTAATAACTTAAGGCTACAAAAATGTTGTTTTCAGCAAAAACAACAATCAAATTCCAAAGTTCTCTGAGATTTGATTCACGGTGTTTACAAAACTGTGGTTCTGTGACCTCTGCTTATCATTGTAATCATGAATAACTGGCTGTGTCCCTCTGCTCCTTTTTGTTTCCTTTATCCACCCTCTGTCTCTTACTTCATCTTAAAACAGTATGTTCTAAGGAACAGAAACCATCTTATACCAATAATCAACTAACACTGCAGGACTATGTGTGAACTGGTAGGTGCTTCTCTAGTAAAAGTAGTGAATACTCATAACCCCAAGAGCAAGTTGAAACTGAAATACCCCTCCTGTGCCTCAGCTCACTGTGGTTTGTGTTACACTAGCACATGGGCAAAACAGAGACCCAGCAACCATGCAATTACATTCTAATGTACTGCCCTACCTTGTCTGTTTACAAACAACGTTAAGCACTTTGTGAATGGGATGCTTGGAGTTTAAACACCATTTTACCAACTTTGAATGTGATGTGCTTAAGTTTAATGGACCCAAAAATGAATACTGTAAGAAAAGCATAATCTCAAAGTATGTTATGCCCTAGTACTGAAGGAGGCACCTTGTGTGAAAACAAAAATCCGTGTAATTGCACGACATCATTATATTCAAATGGAAGAAATTCATAAGGGTTTAGTATGAGCAATCATATAAATCTTAAGGAAAGTTTTCATTGTGACCAGTTTTCTCGCTGTTTGTTATATAGCGATTGTTTCAAATCATGGGACAGAAAAAGAGATTTCTCTTCAGACAGAATAAAGTTGTTTAAATCTTTTATGGGTATTTATGAAAAGTACTAATTAGATTTTTAATAAGGTTGGGGTTTATTTTGTTTTGGTTTTTTTTTTTAGTAAGCCAAATTACACACACAAAAAAAAAAGGGGGGTGGGGTGGGCCGAGAGGGGATGTAAAAGCCTTTCAACAAATGAAAATTACAGCCAGCACAAGCTACTGGCAAACATCCACATCTAATAAAAGCAACTTTCCCAATACTCCCCACGAAGCACTTTCTTTCCCTCCCACAATATCCCCATTTGCTTCAAAAGTAGCCGTGACAATTCTTGAGTATGTTGTGTAGCTAAAATATAAGAGACCAGTTAATGAACTATGTACCCGTAGATCTGAACGGGAAAGTATGCCACATATGCTTAGATAACATCAGAACTAGAAAAGTCATGGGAAAGGAACTTAGAAACTACATTAGCCTAAGAAATCTAAGATAAAAATCTAGCCCAGACCTCTAAGGACACAGGTCTTTGAGGCTTTTCACATGTCCAGATTATTTCATCATTCAGAGTTTAGGGGCAACTCAGCCTGTGATTGCTTACATAGTAAATTTTTTTATAAACAAATTTTTTTCAGGCTTATTTCACTTTGCTGAAAATGCTGGTATTCTGCACTAAGTATTTGGGAGTGCGGGGAAAGGTGGTAGAAGTTAGGCTATTTCTGATCTATATAATCTCAAAGGAAGTGGAGTACCTCAGCAGCTGAGATCCTGTACTGGCCTCTATCTACCGTCCTGTGGTTTTGATAATTTCAAGGCAGAATTTCAAGACAGGAAGCTTTTGTAACACACTTTCATCTAGGTTTTCTCTTCAATTTACCAAAGCCCACATCCCAACCTCAGTACCAGGTAGCTGGGCTCATGTGAACTCAAAGGCTATTTCTGGAGGGATGGAAACTTTAAATACAGAGTTAGGGAGAGGAAAAACTCCACTGCTCCATCTGGTCTCTGCAAAGACTGTACCTATACTAAGGACATTCAGTTAACATATTTTGTTAAGAGAACAAGAAGTTATTGTACTTACAAGGAACTTGTGCAAAAGAATGTAATCAATGATTACCAGATACCAGAATCTGTGTCTGTCTTGTCTACAGTTTGCTTTTAGGTACTTTTGATACATAATACATACCATTAATACTATTTGTCCATATATCCCCAATTATGCTGAAAGATTCCCAGATTTTATAGATTAACAATATGCCCCTAAATTCAGCATTGCTGCACAACAGGCCAGTTCTTGAACAAGGGTCAGTAAATACAAAAGAATATAAGGGAAGGCTGGGAAAATATTGAACAATAGCAGATGTGCAAATTCCATGGTAATGAGAAAAACTTAAGGATTTCAGAGTTTAACACCTAAACTGAAAATCCATCTTCCATTTTAGTTACTTTAACGATGAGAGAGCTCTCCATATGATCTACTTTGTTCATCTAGTTTTCATAATTTTAAAATATATTGTATATTTATATCAAAGAACAGCTGGGCAGACCTGCTTTCTCTTTTTCTCTTAGGCATCTTTTTATGCACCTCTTTTTTCCTGTGTTGATCTTCCAGGGTATGAGTCTATGGGGCTGAAGCCAGTTGAACTTCTTGTTGTTGGCTCCACTGGCAGCAGGTTAAGACCCAAAACTCATCATCTGTCTGCAACTGCCCTGGTATCTGTATCTCTTCTTTGTGCCAAGGAGCTGAATACAAACAATACCTTCAGATGAAGGGTGCTATACTACCTTTCAAATAGTACATCTTGGAGAAGAACCATTGGCCCTGGAATGAAACAATCCTTTATTCTGACCTTGCTATTATGCAAATTAACTTAATAGATCTCTAACCTTTACAGATACAATATGTAAACTGCCACCTCTTTACAAACAGGATTACTTCACCTTCATTCCCTTGATTAAAGAAGAAATAAATGGCACAATAAGAAATTATTTGTAGGGATGTCGGTTTATTTGCATATACTTTGGTATTCTCTTTGGAATACATGTAGCTTAGGTTAATCAGTCAGGTGCTCTCTTCATTATAGTTCAAATACTTTATAATTTTTTCTTATATATAATGCAAGGAAACACACAAAAGAAGGCTTTTCTTAGCTGATAATCAAGCCAGGCCAAAAATGAAAGATAAGTTTACAGCCTGGAGAGATTCTGATCTATAATCATGGTAAAAAGTTAGTGCAGATGCAGTTTATACAAGCAGCTAAATGTTTTTGCCACTACAGTTTATTCTAAGCATTCCTTGTTTCTGTTGTCTAAGATCAAATATATAAGAGAAGCTAAATTCAGTTTTATGGGTGGAACTCCATCTACTTTTGGCAATTTCAGTAGTGCAGCTTTCCTGGTCACACATCATGACTCATCACATTCTTCCTGGCAAAAGTTTGTACTCCAGCTAAAGGACTGACACCAAGTGATTATCTGTGCTTTGTCACAAAGAGAAAAGAAACCACCCAAAAGCTAAAGTAAATTTTTGAAGAAATATCAAAATGAAAGTGAAAAACTCTGAAAGTAGGTTAAAATACCACTTCTCTCATTGCACAAAAAAACCTGACATTCATTACACTGTTCTTGTGGATGATAGTAAGTTATGCCTTGAATTGCTGTTGCTCAAAGCTCAGCACATCAATATGGTTAAGTTATGGCCAACACTATCTAAACCTCAACATCATTCAAATAGAACATCTCCAGCACTGGTTAGGAATGCCTTGATCTTCTGTAAGCAGATAAACATCAGATGAACATCAAACCCTATTTACTCTTTAGTCTCCTAATTAACACAGAAGGATGTAATTCATATTCCATGTGATTGTGAAAGACCACATTATTTCTGAAATCTAATAGCAGTGCAAGTAGAATAAATTGAGTTTTACTGGAGTAGAACTGGAGCAAAATACAGGTGATCTTCACATAGCGATAATGAACCTTAACTACATTCAACCTTGTACTCCCCTACTATTAGACTATATACTTCAGACACTGAAGAGAAAAAAAAAATAACTTATACACACAAAAGGCAAAGTAAACTACACATTTTATCAATTATTAGGACTTTTAAATAGCAGGAGCAACAAGAACTCCCAAAGGCACTGCAGACAAAATAAACATGCAAGTCATCTAGTAATCATGATCCAGCTTACAAGACACACAAAGAAAACTTTTGTATATGGAACATGATTTCAGAATCTCATGAGACCCAAAAGCTCTCAGTATTTCAAAAAGAGATTAAATGTTAACTCCATTGGTCTCTTTTGTCTGAAATTCACTCTTTCTATGAAATTCAACCCTGCACAAAGAGCCAGAATCAGGATTAAGGATCTCATGAACCCCATTTAATTCCTTAAAAAGGCATCTGTGCAGAAATGAATTGCAGTCTCTGAGAAAAGTTGTGCTATCAACAGAAGTATTTAAAAAAACAATAAAAGGCATTTGGAATTAGTTTGAAAACTTTATGTTCCAGAAAACTTGTTAAATTTTTGGAAAAACTTTTCTTCTAAATGGAGATGTATGTTCTTTAAAATATAAATTGAAATAGAAACTTAAAATATTTCCTCCTAAGAAATTCTAATATTAAGGTCAATTTCTCTGTTGCTAGTGGCTACAGAGTGATATCAAAAAATGACAAGAATCACATCAAAGTCTGCCAGCAGCTACCAGGGCTTCTGGGCAGGCTGATCGTTTGCAGGAATTCTCCCTAAAATTAGGGTAATGGTCTTCCACTGGCAAGGAATAGGAGGCAGAGAATTGCAAGATAACAAGTCTCTTGTAATATTCTCTTCATTCATGTACCCTGTAGGAGGCTGAGTTTAACAAAGAGATGAAGAATGAGAGAAAGAACAAGAGAATGAAAGACAGGAAGATGACCCTGTATTCAATTTCTACACTCCAAGCACAGTCTTACTTGGGGTCTCCCTGAGTCCTAGCAGCTCTTCCTGGTGGTAAAACAGTTATTGTCTGGTTAATTTACATCTCTATTTAACACATGACATAAGTAGACTGAGCAGTGTGTTTGGTGAAGGGACAGGGAGCCCCTTACTGATGTAAGCTGGTGAACAGTAAAAAGAACAATCCCTTCTAAGGAACTGCAATGCTGAAACTCTTCATGGCAGCTGAAAATTTATTTCAAAAGCATTAGAGCTCATTGTCATGGGTTCCCTTGGCTAAACTTCTTGTTGCCAAACTCAGAGGTGACTTGCCATTCCTGCTTTAACAAGCTGTTTAGCTACTGCTATCTGTCATAGAACAACAGCCACCTTGGTGGCTGTGCCAGTTCCAGACGGGCCTTACCTCCTAAGTTTGGTTGTGTTCCACTTTAAAAAATGAAAAAGAGCTTTTCCTTTTTTTTTTTTTTTTTTTTCTCTCTCCCTCCTTTTTTTCAGTTGGGGTAAATAATTCCAGCGTTATTATTTGGGCATGAGCCAGCCTAACGCTCAGTATGCCTGGGAGTCATAGAGGGTTTGCAAATGCTGCACTGCTGCAGGAAACAGTCCCTGGGAAATGCGGGCTCCAAGCTTCCCATTAGCTTGCCTTAGGGAGAGCAGCATACCCCAAGCAGGAAGGGTCTGTTTTATGGAAGAGATGACCATATAATCCTGTATATCACTGAACCCCAGAAGACCTCAAGCTTCAGACAAACTGCAACGTGAACATAGCAATAGCCAGACAACTAACAGATCAGTTGGAAAGCAGCACAGTAAATACTCAGCAGTGAAAATAGCTAGCAACAGAAGTGGCTAGTGGGGGCTGCCACTTAATATATATTCAAGATTCCAATTCATTGTCTCTTATTTAAAATCATAAGGGACTGGGAGGGTATCCCAGTAAAATAGAAAATTCAGCACTGGAGAGATGCTGTAGCCATCACATGGCATACTAATACCACAATCCAGTAAAAAGGTTATGGTACACATGAAAATCAATTGCATTTATTTTTTATGTGGCAGATGAGTTCGCTTAATGCGTAGGGAACACTTGAAGAAATGTAGAAAGGAGCTTTAAGGAAAATTGGCCTGTTTGGAAAACTTGTGTCTCTTGACTGGAAGTCTGCTTCTATAATCTGAGGACACAACATGACTCCACACTGCAGAGTCCCTTAGCACTGGGACTCACCTGAAAAATCACCTGAAAAATCAAGGTGTTTCAGCATTGTGCATAAGAAAAACTTCTTGGTTGTCTCTCGGAAACCAGTATTCATAACTGAAATTCTTCATGTAATTTAAGTTAAAAAAAATGCATTTATTACACATTTTCATCAGTTACATACAGTATATTAATTGTAATGACCTTATTCCCATGTCCTGTACTACAGTAGTACAACTACGAGGTGTTCTTGGCGCCTTTTATCACTAGGTGGCGGCGTTAGAAGCAAGAAACGCGATGAAGACCAGGGACAGAGCAGCGACCTGAAATGTTAACTTCCACCACGGTTTGGAACGTTAAATCCTGGGTAAACTCTGATCCATTTATTTATTTGAAAATTCACGTCTTCACTTTAAAGCAATTAAAAGAAATGTCAGCCCACGACTATAAATCCCTTAATGCAATATAATCCCTGAATTGTAAACGTTCTAATCTTTGCAGTATAAACATTGGGGGGGGGGGGGGGGGCGGGAATTCAACCCACCACCTATATAAACACCTGCCCACCCCGTGCTATGCAAATAAGATGAGAAAGAATTTTCTTTCATTTCCAGGTATTTCCTCACCCTGTGGTTTTGTTACCACTTTTTTTCAAAGAAATACATAAAGACATTTAAAGATCTTGTTAAAACAGTACAATGCCAGAAGAATGAGTTCCAAGGTAGCAGTAGTTTTCTACCACAGACCAATCAAAGCAGAGCAAATCTAAGACACAAATCTTGTTATTAGAATGCATTTGCTAGAGTAATAACTCTGAACAGAATCCAGCATCCTATTCAATAAACGTTTTCAGCAGAAAACCAACAGCAGCTCATTATTGTAGATGTTAATAGTTCCCTGCATATGGTCACCTACAAAATGTCTTGTTCCTTGAGTGGCAAAAATGGTGCAGCTTACTTCCTTATGAATTTATTGTACCTTTCGTGTCCCAAACTCCTCTGGTGAAATACTCCCACCTTCCCCTGTGACTAAGACAACATTCTGGCCACCTCCCCACCCCCTAACCTCCATTTTTGGGGTTCCCCACACAAAGGCCAGCCCCAGCTGAGAATAGCACATGTGCTCAGCGATTCAGTGCGGGCTGCAAAGTTGCTGTTACCAAAAAAATAAGAGCCCTGTGCTGAGCTGGCAGGTCTCTCCTTGAGCGCCAGCACCAGCAGGACCTCTCTGTGTCACCCTGCCTCTGATTTTCCGCATGGATATAGCACGAACCACAGAGAACCAGGGCCCTCAGCACGCTCCTGCTTCTGGCTGGGAGGGCCAACAAGAAGCTGCAGGCACCATATCCAAAATGTGATTTACAGACGTCAGAGAAAGTGTTGTTTTCTTCTAAGAGGCCCAGGGAGCACAGGTGGGCTGGCAGAGGTGTTCCCAAGCGTGCACACTGCTGGGATTTCTGCTCCAGCTGGGCCTCAGCCTGGCACCCCCAGAACGCCCCCGCAGCTACAGCTGACATAGCCCGCTTTCACCTCCCACATCACGTGGAGGCTGAATGCAAGTTTTGGGTTTGCTCCCACGGCGGCAGGGCAGTGCTGTCAGCTCTGAAGAAGCCACTTTGGTGGGGTAAGCCCCAGGCCAGACCGGGCCTCTGCAGTGGTCACTGACAGACCCCCCTGGGGAGGTGCCATACCTCATAAACCCACACAGATATTCCTCAGGAACGCATCTAGTGACGTGCGGAATTAAACTTTATAACTCAGGATAGGTTATAAAGCAAGTATGTTTAATTCACCAGCAGGCATCAGGGTGGATAATTCCAAAAGCACCTGCTGCCCTGACTTCTTTGTGCACGTGTGATTTAAAGTATACATTCATACATATTCAACAGATGCCCAAGAATAGGTTGGGTGAGGATAATTAGCCTACCGAGAAGCCATTAACATAAGTTCCCTCCCATTTGCGCTTGCGCCCTCTCTCCTGGTGGGGGTCGTTGAGGATGAAGGCTTGGTAGTCTCCCTCGCTCTGAACTTTTCACCTTCACTCTTCGTGCAGATTCAGTCGTGTCTCAAGTTTCTTCGAAACCAAAAAACAGGGCAGATCCAGTTTCCTATCTCAAGGCACAGGTGTTCGCATACCAGTGTCTTCTTATCAGCACAAGGAGCATCCCAGGTCCACCTTACCGGTACAAAGGGCCCAGGACCGGGCCTAATTTGCAAGGTCACGCTGTGAAGCTCCTCTTTGTTCATGCAATGAGAGTTTTAATTGTTCTAAGTTTTCCATATCCTATTAATCTAGTTATTTCTAAACTTTCTATCACTAGGGCGAGCACAACCGTCATCACTCCTAAACCACAGCACCCCAGCCCCCACTGCGCAAGCCCGGCCGGCCGAAGGCGGCAGACGAGGGGGAGCGCGGTGTGCCGCCCCACGCCGGGGGAGGACTCGAACCTGCCACCCCCGGCTCTACAGCACTGCGCGCCAACCAGCAGCGCGGGGCACACCACGTGACACACTTCCCCCTACCACGGCCAGCCAGCACTTCCGTAAACATTGCGGCAGTTGAGTGACGGAGGCAGCGGCCAATCGCGGTGCGCGTAGCGCCAGAGGGCGGTGGTCTCTCCTCAGCGGCTCCGGTGCTGGACCGCGGGAAACGTTAGCGGTGAAAGTAACGGCTGCTGCGCGAGCTGCTGGCGGGAGGGAAGGGGCTTGAGGGGTGGCCGCAGCGTGGTCGCGGCGGCGGCGTGCGAGGTGAGCTCTCCTGGCCCGGCCCGGCCCGGCCCGGCCCTGCCCCGCCCCGCCGCGTAGAGCCGGGCGCGGACCGGGACAGCATGGCACGGCTCGGCTCGCCTCGCCTAAGGGCACCCACCTCTGCCGCGTCAGGTGTTGCTGCGGGGCGGGCCGGTGGGGGTAGGCCCTCCAGCCGGGGGGGGATCGTCCCTCCCCAGCTGAGGGCAGCGGTTGTGGACGCCCGGCCGCTCCCCGGGGAGGCCCGGTGATGGGTATCCTGGAAGAGCGGTGTAGGCCGCTCTTGAAGAGCCCGGGAGCTGTCTGGCTCGGCTGTATGCTCCCAGTGTTGCAGGGGATGATAGGATCTGTAGCTGCACCTCAGACCTTATTTTTTCCAGTTCATTCGTGCTGGGTGTGGACAGTTCTGCTCTTCCACATTTTTTTGAGTAAGGCATACCCTCTTCAGAAGTTACTGTGCATGTTTAGTTTTGTTTGATGCTGATTTCTGTATGTGTCTCATAATTATGATATTGTTAAGTCATAAATGTATGCAGCAAAATATGCATTCCCGTGTACTTTTGGGTTTGTTTTTTTTTTTTACTGGCATAATATAGTAAGTGCTTTGTTTTACTGGTTTATATTTTGGTGTGTTGTCACAGCCTTCCAATGGAGATAAAAGCAGTTGTTAGAAGATATGAAACAAGAAATAAGACAGCGGGAACAAAATTGTCATCATCCAAGTCCCGAGTTGATTGGAGACGCACTAAAAGGGAATTCATACTATCTGACAGCAATGACGAATCCTCAGTTACCTCTGAGGAGGAAGAGCCTACCGCATCAGAAGATGAAATAGATGAAAAAGATGAAACTGATTTCAAGAACAGCCCCTCAGATCAGGAAGAGAAAAGCCACAATGGGGAAGTAACAGAAGATGGTGAGGATGAGTGCATCGTGCCTGGGAAGCGTAAAAGGTTGAGCACCTCTGTCCTGTATGACAGTGATGAAAGTGAGGAGAGTGATATACTTGTTAGAAAAGTTTTTGCTAAACGCCACTGTATAATTGACGAAGACGAGAGTTCCCAAGAACAGCAGCCTGGTAAAACCTGCCCTACAGAAAATGTTTCTACTAATAAGAAACAGAAAGTATTTGCAAAATTGGAAGAACTTGCAAGACAAAGAGCAACTCAGACATCCTGCAGCAGTGGAAGTTGTGAGGTCTGGATTTTATCCTTGAAATTCAATTGGAGAAAATACTGGATGTAGGGAAAGGGGAAGACTAATAGGAATCAGTGGAGTTTTATTTATTTTTGTTTTGGGTTTTATTAATGACAAATCAGTAGTTCTGTCGCATTTTAACAATTGTCCCATTAACTAGATAACAATATTAACTGCTGAAAACCTTTATCCTGAGTAATTTTAATCACTGAGGATGTAGGAATCTCATTTGCTGTTTCAGGCATTCTGATGACTAAGCAGCTTAGAATGCAGGTATCTATCTGATCTATGTAGTCAGAGAGGAAAAACTTTATCATTCCTTTGTTGCCATAAAGAGACACATGAAAGGACTAGCAAATAATTTTTATCCAGAAGCAAAATACCCGCTGAAGTAACTTAGAGGTCCTGTTAGCTTAATTCCTACAAATATAGTGAAGAGAGGTACATGGAGAAGGCTGAATTAAAGCTGAAAGTAATTATCATCTAATACAGAATGATGTATTTTTTTAGAAACATCGTATTCCTTGTTAATTGAACTAGTGATGTTATTAGAAGGTCAAAAATCATACCCAGTTTATGTAGTATTTCATCAGTGCAAACAATTAAAATTCTTGTGTTTGAAATGCTTTTTAAAATTTTAATTAGGATTCTAATGGTGAAGCAGAAGAGGAACTATTCTGTCCCTTGCCCCTCACACCAACAGAAGGTAGTGAAACTGATAATGACAGCATGAAAGACTTCATAGTAGAGGAAGATGAAGATGCTGATGATGACAACACAGAGCACGTAAAGAATGAAAACCAGCCACAACAGAAAGAAATTAATAAATCAAGTAGTGAGTTGCTGGCATACTACGTCCCACACTGTAAGATAAAAATTAATGACAATTCTAGATGTAAAACTTGCTTGTAGTGCTGTAATAAATATTAATGGACTGTAAATACAAATATTATATAATGGGGTATGATAGCGTAAAAGCAGATTCCTGAAAGGTTTCAATTTATTGTATAAGTACTTTGATTTCCCCAGTAAACTTTTACAGTCTTTCTGTATCTTATCAAAAGGAGGGTATAATTTTGGGGGGTAGGAAAGAAAACCCTGTTGCACAGACTTTCTACATCCGTCTGATTTAGGATGAGGTAGGCTACCTATGATGCAGTCATTCCTGTGGAGGCCTAAATCATCCTTCATCTTGTGCTGTATGTTAAGAACAACTGTGTTGATTCTGGCCAAATTCTGTTCTGGAGAGTGCTGTGGAATTCTTGCCATGACTTTGGGATTTTGGGGGCTTGGGGTTTTTTTTATTTAAATGTATTTTTATTCCATGGCAGTGAGATTTGGGAGCACAGGACTATAGGGGTTTTTGAATTCATTGCTCAATTTCAGCTGAACTGCACAGAGGCAGAAAACTTTTCAAGTTGTTTTTTAAGAAAACTGTTATCTGGATGGAGCAGAGGGATTTGAAACAGAAATCTATGCTAGTTAACTTCTTGCATATTTTGTTGTTCAGAAGCAGGTATGTACTGACTGGAGAGTCTGTGCTAGCAGAGACAGTCACAAGCATTTGTGGTATTTCTTCCTCAGTTAAGACCTAAGCAGAACTGTGTGTATTTGAAAGAAAGTTGGAAAAAACAAAAAATAAACAACCTCCCCACCACAGGCTTGGCCTTCTCTGGTTTGCATTATGTCTTGCTATTCATACAAGAAATTATTCTCTTCTTTTAGTGTTTGTGGCTCTTACTGTGAAGTGATCTTGCTGAAAGGATGTGTGACTTTAGGATGCTAAAATTAATTAAGATCATTGGGATGAGGGGCACTATCAAAAGGCAATGTCATGAGGGTGTGAATGTTGTACATGGAAATTATTTTTAGATCCCTATTTAAATGACTTAATTCTAAATTTACAGTTTCTTCTTGTAGTACTTTTAACATTGCTTACCTTTTTTTTTTTTTTTTTTTTAATTCTGGTTATATTGCTTTCTTTCCAGTATCTCGCTGTGAGCATTACGTACACTTCAAAAGAATAGTAAACGCTTTCCTCATAAATGCGATTGATGGCACTTTTCTGAGCTCATTATATGGTAAGTAAATTGCATTAGATTATACAATAGTGCATTCAAAGTTGTACAGAGACATTTGTTCTAGGGAAAGATGTGTCTCCTGATTGGAGTTATAGGACTGTGAGTCCTAAGATCTGTTCTTGGTTTTGCTGCTCTGTAACTTGGCGGGGTAGGCAGGAAGGAATCTATCTGACAGAGTAGAGTAATCCTGGAAAAATGTGTATACCTAGTTCTTTTAAGCCAAGAAGGCATTCTGGGATGTAGTTGCTGATTGGTAGGAGCAGTCATACAAAATTAATTTCAAATTAGATACCTCAATGAAGAACGTTGCAAGGTCAGCTGATTTGTCAAAATGCCGCATGCTTCATAGCTTTTTCTGAGGAATTTGGTAGATAATAAATAACTTTAGTTATGGAGATTACTCCAGATCTGACTTTTTTTTGTCTTTTTTTTTTTTTTTTTTTGCTTGTAACATTTGTTCTTTCAGATAAATAATTAGCTGCAGTCAGTACTTGTCTTGTTCTTGCTGAGGAAGTGCTTTTTGGCATTTGGCCTAGTTGGGTTGAATGGCAGCCTCACATGTAGTTTCAGAAGCACTGTAAAGATGGGATTAATGAGAGGACTGTCAGTGTCAGGTTGTGGGAACAGTCAGCAAAGTGGAAGTTTTGGTTTCATCAGGAGCTAAGAGGGAATGGAGTACACCACAGACTTCAGAATAAAGGCTGTGTATTCTTAAAGCTAAAAAATGTCTTTCATATACAACTGCTAGTTCTACTACACTGCCAGGGGTTAGTTTTGGTTTGGTTTGATTTTTTTTTTTTACCAAGTGAAAACAAGCTTATGACAAGTCATAAGAAAACTTTGCCAGGTTTCCTTCTATTTCAAATTGTATCTGCTCTACAAAATTAACAACTTATTGCCAAGGTGCTGGAAGTAGATCAGCTATGTGTGTGAGCTGGAGGTTGTGTTCTGTCTTTCTGAAGAACATTGTATGGTATGACCGTAGCCTTGCATTACAAAGATATATTTTTATAACACAGAATGGATTTTTGTTAGTTAAGCGAAGGGAATATCTTAATTAGTTTGAATCGAGAGCAGCTGCCTTAGTGTTAGAGTTCAGACTTGCTTTTTGTTGCAAGGCATTTTTTTTATGGTCTGTCATAGCCTCTTCAAGCTTTTTGTACAGCTGACTTACTGAAAATGTGTGTGTACAATGTGTATGCAGAAAAACATTATTTGTAATTATGGTGGTTATAACGATAGTGACAATTAAATTTTTTATATAGAAAGCTAGATAGCCAGTGGTCTTTCTTTGTTCTGTTTCTTTGGTAACAGCATTGCTAAAAGGCTATGGAAGGTAGCTGAATTAATTTGTATGTCTGTACATGCTGAAGCTCGAGACAGTATGAATGGGCCTGCATCTATGAAAACCCTATTTAATTTCAGGAGTCCAGCATGTATTTGGGAGATAGCTGTGGTATAGTGGTAGTTTTACTTGTCCTAATACTTTCTTATTTTTTTTGCTTGGGTAAGTATTTGGAAGTACTTATGCCACCTAACTCAAGGCATCTGACTGTGCTGCTGAAGTGTGAAGGTCAGTTTCTGTGTGTTCTTTTATTATAAGTGACAAAGTGAGTTGTCAAAATTTGTGCTGTGAAGCAGTTCATAGTAGTTTGTTTTCATGGTTTACAACTTCCTCCCTTATACATTATGAACAGCTTACATAAACTGGACCAAAAGCAAGATACTTCCCGCCCCCCCAATTCTTTTAAATGGGATCAAGTGAATGAGTCTTCATTTAGGATGACAACTTTTCACTTTAGCCTTGATTGTAGAGTTTTTTCATGTACCTCTTGTGATACATACTTTGTTTATCAAAGATGCATGAGTCACTTTTATGAATAACAGTAGTGAGTGGTTTGAGTAATAATTTATTAAAATAATTCATAGTTCTTAGTATGCAGAAGCATAATGTCCTTGAAAATTTTATTTGAAGAAACTTGCACAATGTAGGGTGATCGGCAAATTAGTAATTGCTGTCACTTAACAGATGGAACAAGACAAAAGAAGTATGCGCAAGATATGTTGCTCTCACTCCATTATTTGGATGACCGCTTCATTCAGCCTCGTCTTGATAATTTAATCTCTAGAAGTCGCTGGAAAGACCGATTCAAGGTATGTACCTTATACTTTAAATAGTGAAGTGGGCTTGAAATCATATCATTACTGATTTTTTTTTTTTTTTAATATATATTGTAATTCTCTGTAAAGGTACAATAATTGCTATAATTGTATATACTTTGTTAATAGAAACTCCTTGTTCTTTACCTTACATAACTTGTTTTGATACTTATGAACGGAAGTATTTTTTATGTTGATAACCAGGTAAACATTCAGATAACAGAACAGAATCTGTTCTCTGTTACCTGAATGCTTCTCCTGTTAAGTTCAGCAGGTTAGTTTTTGAGTAATTTGTGTGACTTGCTAAGTGTTATAACAAAATTTCTTCCTCCTCCCACAGAAAGATAAACCAGTATATTCATAATGAAGATTCTACTTAAAAAAAAATTAAGTCAATATACAGTAACCTAGACGTTGTATGCAAATTGCTAGAATGGTATTAGTGTGATAGGTCTGGTGATCTAATAATCACTGTAATAATGGAGTATGGCCAGTAAAGAGGTACAGTGTATTTATTTAAAACAGACCAAGAGACAGAGTTGCACCCTCACACCCTCCAAAAAGAAAAATGAGGAAAAAAATAAGTGCCAGGGTGCAGGAGCTGTTCTTTAGGTCTGAAGCTGAATAAAAGACTTAATGAACTAGAACTGAGTTAAGTGCTGGGAAATGCTTGAGAAACTGTATGTTTGTGACTGAATGGTGAAAGACTTCATATTTGAATCTCTTTGATTTCTCTTGGGAGTATTCAGCAGCCTATTTGAGGCGTCTTTCAGATTAGGGTGATTCTTTAATGTTATTTGAAATGTGTTTTTCAGGAGCGTGTGGATTGTTATCCAGATGTTCACATAACCATGAAAGATGCAAAAAGTATGTCTTGTCAGGCCTGTGAATTGAATCGGTATTGTAAGTTTAACGTGCAGCTCTCTGGGAACCTTTATAATAGCAGAACTTTGGAACCGGATGACTTCATGTCAGATGACAAGCAGGTAACTTCAAAGAATTACTCTATATAATTTTTTTTAAGCTTTGTCTAGTGTTACAGAAAATCATAGAAAGAATAAAAATCCTATCAACACATCTAATATCTATAACGCTAGAGGCAAGTGCAAAGCTGCTATACTTCCATGTCTAAACTCTATTTGTAATATAGGAGGACCATTTTGCAGTTTGGAGGAGTATAGTCTTGCATTTAGCAAGGAATTACAAAGGAAGTTCTTATGAAAGTTTAAAGGATGAATAGAAGCGTTCTCCTCTGCCCCCCCCCCCCCCCCCTTATATGTTGGGAAAGAGGCAATGAAAAGTATCCTCAAGTAAACCAAACTTTTATGAAGAAAATAAATCTGGTGGTTTTCTATGACCTTTGGTTTTGTCTGCATCACAATAATTGGTATGTTGTTTTTTCCCCACTTTTGCCACTTTAATACTAGTACCTGATGCAGCACGTGTACTTGAACTGCAGTAAGTGCTAATAATTATACCCAGCCATGAGCTGGACTTCATGATAAAAAAGATAAAGGGCCAATAAGATTTATTGAGAACTTTTCCCCTCAAGTCAGAATTGACATTTGCCTCAATTTTTCCTCTGCTTCAAATCTCTACAGTCTGAGTCTCATCCAGGGCAAGAAGAAAACTCTAGGTACACAGTATCCTACACATCCTACCCAGCATGCTTGTCTTTTGTGATGCATGGAGAGGTAGTCTGAAACTGTGTGTCGAAGAGGCTGACCGCACACATGAAGATGAACATACTAACCAAAGTTCTAATATGAGCACTCAATCAGTTATTTCTAAAGTAGCTTTTTGTTGTGTCAGAGAACATTTAATAGAAGATTGAAAATCCTAAAGTGGATGCATATCTTAAAGAAAGGAAAACCAGTGGTAAAGAAATGAGTGACTAAGTGATGCTCTGAACATGCCTGGCATTCCTGGTTTTCATCAAGTACCTGAGCAATACTATGACTCTGTGGGGTTTTTTTTATTTTTAATAGATCCTATCTCTGTATGCCAGGAGTCTGAGGCTTTAAATCAAGAATAGCATTTGCCTTGGGTTTATGTATATTCTAAATATCAGAATGCCTTTTCACAGAAATTAGATCACTTGAAAGCCTTTTACCTTTCTTTGTGTGTGCCTGTAATGCCCTTAAGACTTCCCCAGCAGGAATTTTGCATTGATTAGCTTGCAGAAACATGATAAAAGTAACTTCCTGTATAATGGACAATCATCTCCATTGAATGATTGTGTTTTCTGTTTTGTTGCAAGTAAGGCTTATTCTACATGGGTCACTAGGTTTGCTAATTCTGTGGCTACTATGCCTCTAGCATTTGGAGCATCCAAATACACTCCCAACAGTTCTTGTTTGCTCTAGGTCAGAATGGTGGGTGAAATAGTGCCACTGTCATTCTAATGGTGCAGTTGCAGTCCAGTCAGAATTTACTGCTTCATTCTTCAGATTTTTACATATCTGCTATTTCTCATGTAGCTGTTCACTCAGGACAAATTATCTTGAAATCTCAGTGGCATTGACACCAGAAATTGCTGATCTTCTGTTGAGAAAACTTGTTCCTAACTACTTCAATACATTTTTATCACAGCATGTTTCTCATTACTGCATTATCAGAACTATTTGTCCAAACTGGAAGACATTTCCATTTAGGTAGTCTTGCATCTTTTTCTCGCTCAGTTGTCTCTACTAGGACATTTTGGATTAAATTGTATTTTTTGAATGAAACGCATCTTTCATGTTGTTACATGATGTTACACTAGGCAGTAATTTTAGATGACTTTAGCAGTCAGTTTTGTTATATTTCACAGCTGAGACTTTTTAAGACCTTGACTCTTAAAAACCTTAGTGTTCCTAGTATTTAGGGATCTCTTCTTCAAATTTACTGCTACCAGTAATTGTTACGATTAAGTATGCATATGACCTTCCTAAGTAATGTAATTTGTGACCTGTTATGATAAACTCAAAGCACACAATTTGTCAAGAATAAAATACTCCTACGGCTGTGTACCAAGCTGGTATCCAAGTTCTGCCTTTCTTCCCCTTCAGGAGATGTAGAAGGTATATTACTTTCCTTTGTGACTGTGAGGAGTTTTTTAATGCAGCTGACGTTCCTCAAGTATTTCCTGAAAAGAAAAAAGTGTCAGAACAAGTTGTAATTACAATATATTTTGAAATGCAGTATAACAGGATTTCTTATATAAAGTGAAGCCTTCATCAAACTGGAAGTACACCTTACTGAAGCTCAAGCATGTATTGTTTGGATCTTTGCAAATATTCTAACTTGGAGATCTGAGAGGTGTCAATATGATTATCATTATGTCATCCTATTGGGCTCTGTGTGTAATGCAGAACCTAGGGAAATCTGTGCCACAGTTTTTCTTAAATAGACTAGAGAATTTCAGAGCAGCAGTTGTTAATACTCTGTTTTGATAAGTCTGTGTGTACATGATAGTCAAGAGAGCTAGGCTTTTGCAGTAAGGCCTTTCCCCTTATTTATTGCCAGAAAACAGTTAAGTCCTTGGCAATCATACTAGCACTGATACTGCAGTCTGTAGTACAGTCATTATTCTCCTTTGTGTACAGGTCTGTAAATGTGTATCAAGAATTTAAAAATTTTCAGTTTTTCATGGGAAGTGTATGCCTTGCCTACCACAAATAATTAGTAAACTAGCACAAGAATTTAATCTTAACTCAAGTTCCAACTTAACCGTGGAAAAAACAGTAGCAATTCCCTCACTGCTACCCAAACATTGTCCTACATAAAGCACTGGCTGGTTTTCACTTTGGAAAAAACTTGAAATATCCCACTGACTATTGAACTAACTTGCTAGTTCGTTTTTGTCCTCCAACTTAACAGTACAAAATGAGAGCTTTTTTTACCCTGTATACCCCAGCATCTGGTGAAATGCCTGCCATGTGCGTGCTCAATATAGCTCAGGGGCTGTAGCACAGACCCAGGAAAGACAGTTATTGAGCACTTTCTAGTAATTTTTGATAATGCCTTTGTAATGCAATATTTGTGTTCTTACGGTGACCTGTAATTTAGACTGTTCTTAAGGTACTGTTCTTAAGTAGTCTTTGAAGTTCTGCTGGCAGTATGTTGATCAACTTGTCCTGCTACTTGAGGGAAAAAAAAAAAAAGAAAGGAAGAAAAAAGAAAAAAAGGCACACAGAGCTACATAAAACTGGCACTTCAGGAACTTAATTGACTGAAAGAGAAGGCAGTTCAGCACTGGCAGATCAGATTGAATGGAAACATGTAGCTGGACTATTTTCTAAAGTTTTATTTGAAAATACCCAAGAAAAGTGGATGTGGAGAGAACAAAAACAGACCTGCAACTCTCTTCTTTTGCATAAAACTTTCCTTTTCTCTCATCTCTGAAGTATTCTGCTTTGCCAGTAGAAAGAGAAGAGAAACAGCTGTTCCAGTTTTGCTTAGGCTTGCAGGGATTGTTCTGTGTAGCTGCCAATTCTCATTCCTCTGCAAGTCAGGGAGAATCAAACAGTTTAGAGGTGTAGGTGTCCCCCACACTTTACTTCTGTGTGACCCGGATTATAAACTGTTTTCTGCTCTCACTCTTGGTGTTCTACTTCTGTTTATAATCATGCTTAGAGGGCAGGGGTTCAGTCACTGCATGTTGTGCTATTGTCAGGCAATGTTCCTGCATTCCATACAAAGTGATTTAACACAACTTTGGCTGATACGGCCAGCTTGGGTAGATAAGTTAAGCATTAGGACAGAGTCACTGAGAACTGCAAGAGGAAAAAATTAGAACTGAGCACAGTACTGAGATTCTTTCCAAAGCTGCATTCTGAAATAGCATTGTATTTTTAGACTATCTTTCTTGCTTTAAAAACACAATACATAATTACATTATACAGTATTTGGAGAAATGCCAGAGGCAAATAGCTGATGTAGGAATACTTTACACCTTGCACATAAATGAAGTATGAAAATCATTGCCACAAGATAGTTCAAAAGCAAAAAGTTTTAGTGGGTCCCAAAAGAGATAGACAGGTTCTTGGGGAAGCTTCTTCCACGCTACGGAACATGATAGTTGGGATGATACAGACTGTCTTAACTGTTGACTTCTAGGAACTGTATGGTAATGTTAGGATTATTCTGGTGTTCATCCTGCATCTTATACTAATTTCCTAAATGTCCCCTGCTAGCTGTTGTTGCAAGGGAGAAACCGGGCCATCAGTTTGATGCAAGATGGTATCTCCTATTTTACATCAGATAATGTTCCAGATGCTGCACCTCATTGCGTGGGATACATGAAAAGTTATTAAATGCTCTGTGAAACACTGCAGCTCAGTTCTTGATTGTTTCAGTATCTGAAATGGTACTTCTGGAAATTTGAATGAATCAAGGTTACACATTGGTTGGTAGGTCTTGTACTTCATGGTACCTATAGCACAAAACTATATATAAGCAATGCCTTAGCTTTTCAGTTTTGGGGAGCATAGAAAATGCAGCTGCATGTAAATGCATAGACATGATTTTTAGAGATTTGCAGTATAGTACTAGGATTTTTTTATCTCAAGATGGTTAAAATGTCAGTTAATAACCATCTGCTGTAGGTCCGATCAAAAGTTCTTCTAAGCAAGTGTGTCTCTTCTGACTTCAGTGATATTACGCCTGCTTGTATCAGTTGAGCTGCTGGTTAATGTATTTAAGAAATAAAGTATATTTTTATATTTCGGAAAATATCTAAATAATACATATAAATACAAATTTAGTTTATATAATCTTTAGAAATATAAATACGCTTTTCTGTTACTGTCACTGTCAGCAGATGCAGCTAGTGCTAGGTTGTACAAGTAGGTCAGGTGTGTTGGGGAACTGCTCACAGATGCAAATTTAGTCATGCATTTGGGAAAGCTTCCTGAAAATGCAGGTTGTAAGCACTGATTAAAACTTAACCTTCTCATAATTTAAAAGGATGTTCAGATTATTCCCAATGGCAGCAATAAAGGGTATCACTGTTGTGGCTTAGAAAGAGATCATTTTGCAATATATAACATGGTTGGTTTTTTGATCTGTATGTGTGTGTAATCTGAAGTTGCAATACAATTGCAGCTTGCATTGCTGATGCAAAGAGCTTTGACCTTTAGCGATTTACCAGCTTGTTACTTGCAAAGGTGTAACAAGGCATCAGCCCAAAACAATACTGCCCTTGAAGGGTAAGTTGATGGGGGTGGGGTGTGTGTGTTAATAAAACTGAATCAGTTTCTCCTACATGTATCAGGAGCTGAATTTCTTTACACATGTATTAATGGTGTTGCTTTTGAGTGTACCTGACCTCCAAAAACCAGCCAGATGTAGATTTTTTTACCTGGTAGACTTTGTCTCCGTGGGTTGGAGTAGTAGTTGGTGCACCTGTGGGTCATTTATAGGGGATAGATTCCTCTTCTGATTTGCCATTGTATGCACTTGAACTACTTCTCTTGTAGAAATGGAACAAAAGTTACTCTTGTGAAACACAGGATGTCCTTAAATGCAAATGAACTTCTAACTCTCTCCCTCCCCACACCTGCAGTTTTCCATACTCAGTGAAGATTTAGGATTGCCAAAGATTCTTGTAACCAATATATTACTCGGTATTTTCAGGTAAACACCTTCACTGCCTAACATCTTTGTATAAAATCTGAGTTCAAGACAACGTGCAAAAGTTTGCCTGTATTTAATCTTAGTGCTGATAGATGATAATGAATCTGCTCTAATCCATGCTCTGATTATGTATTTACAAGCACATTTACCATTTTTTATCTATAAATACTGCTGTAAACTGTGAAGTAAGACAGTCCTTTCCTTCATGGAAATTGTAGAAGTAAAACTGGTAATAAATGGGAGATACGGAAACTTTGATTTCTGCAGCATTATGGCCTAGCTATACCTCCCAGATAGTTGCAGATTAACACTTGCATTGAAGAAACCCTTGGTTTTCAGATTTTATTTTTATGAAATCTAATCTCTGTATATATTTATTAAATATTTTTCTAGGCATATGTCTATTTGTATTCATATCTATTTTTTGAAGAAATACTGAATAGTATTCAGTCTACAAAATGCTAGAACTGGTATTTCATGTCTCTAGGAAGCACTATATATTATGCAAAAGTAATCAAATAATTTCTTTTCCTCTGTTTTCACAATATGATGCTTGTCTAAAATGTCAGTGATTTTGTAACGAAGTCCCACCAGGAGATAGAAAAGATACTACCAATTATAAACATGATTGTGTTTGTAAGAAAATAGTACAGATAAACTGCCATTGCATAGACTTGCTGGCTGCCTGCTTGCTCAGAAATTGGTCTGCTGTGGCTGTGAAAACTGCATGGTTTTGCACTGATTTTATTCATGTAGTGTCATTCTCTTTATTTCAAAAAATTATTCAGAAAAAGTTACTAGACTGACAAAATCTTACTAGACTGACAGCCATTTTTTATATTGTCAAGATAATCACAGTTCTATCAGAGAGAATGATTTGTTCACTTTGGCCTAGGTTTTGAAGGTTGGCATAGTGTGTGCAAATCGTACAAGAGTCTATCATAATTTGAAGCACTTCAAATACAAGTTGTATGTGGATTGCAGCTCCATTACCAAGTTGGATGGTGTTGAGGATGAACCGGTCAGAAACACAGTAAAACGGCTTTTCAGCCAGCTGGAAGACAGTGGGTGGATACAGAAGGTATGACTGAGTTATTTGATGTATCCTTTTCCAAGTAGATAAAAGTAAGCTGGGATAAAATGTCTGATTTAATTGATCAGTTCTGAATTACTGGGTTTCAATAATACAACTCTGCTAAACCATTCATCCACTTCTGCTGACCCGGTCTCTCCAACAGTGGTATAGTGCTGCGGTCACACAGAGTTTGTGTCAGCTTTTGACATGAAGCATTTTGACAGCTGCATGATCTCTGGGCTGTGGTGGGCAGGCTCCTGTTTCATTTGAAAGCAGCAGCACAACATACTCAAGCTGTAACTTAAAAAGATTGGGAAAGACGTGTGTGAGGCACGGCAAGAATATTTTACTCTTCTGTTTATGCTGAAGTACTTTGAATTACTCAGAAACACTTTATGAACTATTTTAAGATTACTTGTAGTACAATTGCATCTAGCAAGCTTTCCGATATCATTGCTTCTGAATTGTTATTGACATGCTTGTTAATCTATTGAAGAAAAAGAAAAATCAGTCCTTATGTAATTTGGTTATTAAATATTGATAAAATAATACAGGTTTTATTTTACTTGCAGAGATACAATGATCTTGAAGACTACATGAATGATGCAGACAGTTTCCAAGAAGAGAAAATGTATTAAGTGGTCATATAGCTCTTTGAAAGACATCTTGTAAAAATCTGAATGGCCTGCTTTATCTGCATGCACTTTTATCTCTGCTTGGTCTTCAAGATTCTTTTTAGGCTATGTTATACTTAAATCCATATGCCTTTAAACTACTGTTTGAGAATGTGCTGTGTCCTTTTTTTCTCATCTGTGTCAATAATAACCCAAAATTTTGCCAAATCAGTCCTTCCAGTCTTCATAGGTCACGTTAAGTATACTTCTGTTCTTAAAAATAACATCCCAGTATCTCTTTACTTGTGAAATAAAACTTCCACCTATTTATATTGAGCTGCAACATAGGAAAGGTAGGAAGTGCTGAGACCTTTTGAAATAGGTATATTTGGAAAGGTAAGGCTATGTTATACACGAACTTGCATCTTAACTTTCCTTGTTGCTCATTACATGCAAGTCCTACCATTTAGAACTATAGTTACAATAAACAGGACCCAAATGCAAAGTTCTGTTTCCTCTGAGGAATCAGTGTAGACTGTTGCAAGGCAACAGAGGAAATACTCTGCAGTCCTGACTACATTTGCAGCACAGTAGTCATTCCTGTCTTTAGAGGGTAGGTGATGAGTCACATTATAGACATCATACAGACTTGAGTCTGGCTTAGCCATCTAAATGAACACTTGGGCCCACAGGGCTGTCTGATAAGCAGCTGGGGCAATTTACTGAGATTTTAAATATCAACTTACTTTGTGCAAATGTCATGGCAACAACTTGCAGCAACTGAAATACTGAGAATGGATTAATGTGGCCATGCAAGATAAGCAAGAATTCTTCCAGTGTAACTTAACAGAAGGTAGGAGTTACTCAGAAGCATGACGCATGGCTTACCTGAATTGCATGAAGCCCAAATCAGAGTTCTTTGGGGCCAGAGGAACAGATTTTTGAGAAGTTAGGAAGGGTTGTGCTGTATTGTCCGTTCTGAAAAATTGGACGTGAGCCAGTAATGTGCACTCACAACCCAGAAAGCCAACTGTGTCTTGGGCTGCATCAAAAGAAGTGTGGCCAGCAGGTCTGAGGGAGGGGATTCTGCCCCTCTACTCTGCTCTCGTGAGACCCCGCCTGGAGTGCTGTGTTCAGCTCTGTGGCCCCCAGCACAAGAAGGACATGGACCCATTGAAGTAAGTCCAGAGGAGGGCCATGAAGATGATCAGAGGCTGGAGCACCTCTCCTGTGAAGCCAGGCTGAGAGAGCTGAGGTTGTTCAGCCTGGAGAAGAGAAGGCTCCAGGCAGCCCTTACAGCGGTACCTAAAGGGGCTTGTAAGAAACATGGAGAGAGACATTTTTAATGAGGCCTGTAGTGACAAAACAAGGGGCAACGGTTTTAAACTGAAAGAGGGTAGGTATAGATGGACATAAGGAAGAAGTTTTTTATTATGAGGGTGTTGAGACACTGGCACGGGTTGCCCAGAGAAGTTATGGACGCCCCATCTCTGGAAGTGCTCAAGGTCAGGCCGCATGGCGCTTTGAGCAACCTGATCCAGTGGAAGACGTCCCTGGCCATGATGATCTTAAAGGTGCCTTCCAACCCAAACCATTCTATGATTCTGTCCCTGTACTTTTTGCTGCATATAAAATTAATTTGATGTAGCCTAAGATGCAGAGTCCACAGTTTTGAATTCAGTTAGGGACTGTTCCTACATCCTGCTGTATGCACATACTCTTTTATTAGTCTTTTGTGGCTGAACAGCTTAGTGAAAGGGAAGATATTGTTAACACTCTAGATTCTTTTAAGAAGTTGCTCTCTCAGAAGTGAAACTACTGAAACCTATCTTCTCATGGATTTGTCCATAAGAAGTCCCCGCGTTTATTATGCCACTCTACTGGTAACAGATATGCTGATTGACTGGGAAACTGATGCAAGGTGTATCACTTAATAGTGAACATCTGCTGGCTTCTTTCCATAGAAACTGTACCTTAGATTTGTCATTCAGTAGCCTTTTTCTAGCATTCATTGTAAGAAATTAACTGCTTTTATATTTTAAGGGGTTGAAGTTCAGCAATGGTATGTATGCTATTAGAGCGAGCTAGTATCGTCAGTTCTCCCTTGTACCACATACAAGATTTACAAAGCAAGATGAAAAATGCTAGTAAACAGAATGAGACTTACTCTCAAGTAAGCTTATGTTGAAGATATTATTTCCATACCTTAACTGTGAGTTAGATATGTACATATTCTGGGATTTCATATATCTTACACCTATCTCCCTGGTTACCAAAGCTGAGGGAAATCTCTGTTCTTTTTCCTTCTGCATCCCTGTTCTGGGAGTATTGGTGGGAACACACCCATCAAATTAAAAGTATTCAGGAATCCGTCTCAAATATATCCCTTTTCGGAAAAGTGATGCCCCACTTCTTTCTGTTAACCAAATCTCTGTTGTTGGCTTCTCTAGAATAATAACATTTAAATTTTGTGTAACTTTATTCTCACAAAAGAGAACCATTGCAAAATAAACAAGTTTTGTAACGGAGCGTGCCCTCTCAGAGCCTTCCTGACAGATCTTAATTTCTGCTACCTTCTGAATTTTCTGAAAACTCTGAAGACTGTATTTTTATTTAAGAATTTTGCTATCAAAATGAATGGTCAGTTTCACATTTTGCCACATTTAGAGTGTTTGCTACCAAGTTAAAATACAAGTTTGGGAAATTTTGGCTTGCCAATTGCTGATAATATTTCAAGAATACATACACTGTGATTGAAAATGGAAATTGGCAATATCAAATGATAGTTTTATTCATTTTTTTGGTATCTACTGCATCCTAGATCATGTTTATCACCTCCTCTTTGTTCACCTAAAAAGTGTGAACTACCTTCTTCCTTGTTCCTGCAGACTTTTTTTTCCAGATCTATGTTTTTCGGTCTCTAGCAATGTCCTGTTCGATTTTCTTGGAAGAAAGTGCTGCCATAGGTTTACTAATCTTGTCTGTGATGTCACCAGTTGGACTAAGAAAATGCCTAGAATTTACATCACTGATATCTATTTTAGTAGGAAACTGATACTTCATTTGGCTTGGCAGGGGCTGACATAATGTTTGTGTGTGTATAGTCTCTCTTAAACGTTGATATTCCCCTCACTGAGATTGGGGGAAGTGATAATATTTTTGTGGCTGTTGTTTTACCTGAAGAGTTTCTACAAGACGGAGAATGTGAAGTGTCATTACATTATGTTTACATTTGTCTTCACCACAGGAAATGAAAAGATTGTTTAGAAGAGCTGTATATGTAAAAATTTAGATCAAATTTTCCAGGACAGGCTGTAAATTCTGGTACTGTTGCAGCATGAAGTACAAAGGGGACTCTTGCCCCTGAGACTTCCTATGTCTAGAAATACTCAGTAAGAATATTTCTAGCAGAAAAATGTGCAGATATCTCACGATGGGAGAAGGCGGAAATCTGACCAGTCTTTCCTACTTCCTTTTCCACATTAGAGAATTTGAGTGGAGCTAGGGAGTGGGAGAATATAATGTTTGTTCTGATAGAACATTTTTAATTGTCTTTACTGTTAATTTTTTGAAGTAGTAGCTGTAATTAAGATAAAGTACCTGTCTTAATGGAACAATGAAGAGAGCTCAGTATGTGATTAGACTTGGCGTGGGTGATTAATGATCATACTTGGAAATTGCTGTAGTTCCTGTAATGTTTCGATAATCTGCTCTAGTTTAAATTCTGTAACTGGAGACTGTAATAATGATAAAGTTCACACAAGGTATTTATGCATAGGATCAGGCTTACTAATGTGATGTACTGGGAGAGAAGGCCCTTTTTGGTTTATATTCTCTGTCCAGTTCTCACGGTGAAGCATGAAAAAAAGTGATTTTTCTCCCTATGTCCTTCAGTTTTTGGAAGGCAAGTAATTTGTGGATCAAATGGGATGGTCAGCTTTGCTAACAGTAGATAGCTGTTACTGTCATTTTTTCACCAGTGAAGGCTTCTCCTGTTTCCTAAAAGCAGCTATTTCTAGCAGTTCAGCAGGTAATTACAGGCAATTCCCATGCTTAACTCCTCTAGTTTACTTTTATTTGGATAAATAAAGACTTGTAGTTTTATCCTTCTTCAAGTCTGTCTGGATAAATAGAGTGGGTGTGTTAGAAAAACACATGTAAATACAATACCACTCCAGAAGAAATTTCCGGCACACACAAAATAGGCTTTATAAATTTGACTTTCTAATTCTGCTTTGAGAAATAAGAAATACTAATTTCTAATCTGAATTTAGAGGTTAGACAAAAGAGTGTAAGAAAGTATGAAAGGCAAGGAATAATAGGAGAAATGTGTGAAATGGTATTGAAAGAACCTGATAATAACCCCCTCAGTGGCTCCACTTCCCTGCATAGTTTATGTGAATTTTGGTATTTTTATAGGTGTGATGGCATGGGGTTGTTTTGTTTTGCTTTCCCTGTTGTTTATTAAATAAGTTGTAGACACAGTTTCTTTAGATTGCTCTGGGGATTGTAATCTTAATTAAAAACATGGTGTGTGTTCAAGATGGCTTATTTTACAGTTTAAACAGAAAGTAACTGCATGCACCTTGTGCCCAAAATTTAAGGACAAGAAAACTGACTCGGGTGCAGTCAGGCTCTGCTCCAAAGTTAAAACAATCTACCAGGTGAGCAGCATGGTACGTGAGCCTGCCTAGCTGGGAATACCCCAGGAAATAAGTGTGTGTGTAACTGTAGTTGTTCTAAATGGCCAAGAACCCTCGCTGAAAAGCAGATAATGGAAATGGCGGAAAGTTCAGAGCTGCAGCTTGCTAATTGCTTCGCAGGGTTTGATATTAAGTGCATGCCGTTTGGGTGGAGTTAATCTAACTTTGAAGTAATTTGGTAAGTGATTGCTAAACACAGATGGACGAGGTATGTGCCTAGATTTAAGCATGTACTCTAGTTTTTAAGTGACATAGGTTCAGCACAGTCTTTTTGTTCCATTTTTGGAAAGTTACTAGCACAATGGGACTTCCATGGTGAGAATTCCTGGCTGTGAACCCAACACAAGTAAGTGCTTTGCTGATCTGGAAGGGGCTGCTGACTTAGGGAACACAGAGCTTCAACAGCAGTAGTGAGTTCACACAGAAAAAATGCTCAAGCATGACAGATTACAGTATCACATAAAAAGGTCACAAATTAATGTTGACAGAAGGAAAAAGTAATTAATTATTCAAGACCTGTTATGTTAATGTCTCATTGTGTGTGTTTATTGGAATGCCTATGACATGAATTGCAAGGGATGTTACAGTAACGTTAAGAACAGTTTGCTTTTGGGCAAACTGACAGCTAGCCAATCCAAAAATGATAGTGGTATCCAGGGGCAGCTAACATTCGCCAGGGCCTTCTGGACAAAGCTTGAAAAGCAGAGGGATAGATTCAGGGTATTTCCTTCTCTGAAACATCGGGGGCAGCATTTGCTGTGTATTGAGCAACCGGGACTTGCAGCGCAGCCCTGCAACCGGCTGTCTCTCGCTCTGAAAGGGATATATTAAACGACAAAACAAATGAGATGCTGCTTGGCAATAAGCAAATCTTAAACGTATGAAGTTAAAATTCAAAAATTTTGAAAGATCATTCTCTGAGTTCTACAAAATCTTGTGTGTGAGAGAGAGAACTCCTTCAGCTATCTTCTGGAGCAGTACCACCAATCTTGTATTCCCACAGCAACTTGGAAAACTCCAGCCAAGCCTTCGTCTAAAACACCCTTTGCTTATTCTCCATGAGATTCATGTGTTACTGTTACATGTGCGTTCTGTGACTGGCCCTCTTAAACACAGCAGTGACACTTCAGCTAGGAAGAACAAATAAAAGCCCTAGCAAGGCCTGAAGCAAAGGTAACGTTGTCTATTATTTTACAAACATTAAAATTTCATTTTATTTTCTAACTGTGCCAGTCCATTGTTCTCAATAGATGCATGCTACTGTTATGTATCAAATAATAACCCACTCTTCCTCAGTTGTTCAGGGTTAAACAAAAAAACCCCAACTTTTTCCTGTTAGCAGTAGTGCCTTCCTCTGAAGGTAGCACATCCACAAACCCAGTCTCCTCAGACCTTGTCCCTCAGCAAAGAATCTAAGTGTTTGCTGGGGCAAACGTGGGCCTGAATGTGCTGGAGACTCTGTGTGGTGCTCACACAGCCACATCCTGGAAACCCACACAGATGTTTGTTGCACCTTGAGGGAGATGGGGGTCATGGAAGCAGGGGCTTTCATATTCCCTATATATCCAATGCCGCATACCTTTTATGTGTTTTGGGGGAATTTCCAGGAATGTGTCATTTCATCATTGGCATTCAAAGTATTTACGTGCATGACCTTGGAAGGGTATAAAACCACCTGAGAGGGTTACTCTTAGCTGGTCCTCATCCTCAGCTTAATGCTCCCCATATGCTGTGATGAAATTTGTGTATGTTTCTGACTGGACCCACTGCAGAACTAAATGAGATGATGCACCCTTGTATTACGGGCTGTACAGTCCCAAAAGACCTTAAAGGTTTTCCGTCAGGGATGTGTCTCTGCGTGCTAGGGGGCCCATTTTATCCTCAAAGGGGTATTTGGGAATTCGGATACTACAGCCACGGTAGCACAACAGCGTATTGCTTTAATAAAGCCGACCAGCTCCCAGCTATTTCTGCATCCTCCTTCACAGCTCACCTACAGCAACACGCAGAACCTGACGGCTGCCAGTTGCAGCAAGGCCAGCACCAGGGGCCAGATCTCGCTGTCGGCCACCCCTGCTCTGAGTAAGAGGAGTCGGGCACGAGGAGCACGAAGGCTGTGGCTTCCCCGGGGAGGAACCGAAGCGAGGGCGCAACGTGACTTGCCCCGAACACCCAAGACGCTCATGTCGGAGCGCGGAGCTCCCACAGCCCAAGGCTGACCTCGTGTCGTGCGCTCGCCCCGTGCGTGAGAGCGCCCTAGAAGGCACGGCTTGTTTTTCTACCGTCCGTTCCAGAGAAATGCAGCTGGTTAGAGGAGTGCAGCGCCGTGATTTATCTGAGAACTCCCTCGTACTCGCCTGAAGGTCTCGCCGCCGGGGGAGGAGGGAGAGCAGGAGGCTGCGCTCCTCGGCGGCTGCTCCGGCGGCGCAGCGCCCGCCCGCGCCCCGGCCCGGCACCCAGGTACCGAGCGAGAAGGGAAAGGGGATTTCCTTGGCTTCCTCCCATGCAAATACCTCCCGGGGAGCGGCGGCGGCGGCCCGACTCCCCTCCGCGGCCGCTGGGAGGCTCCGCGCCTCGCCCCGGCCTCCCCGGCGCAGCGTCCCCGGCCGCGCTATCGGTGACACCCGCCTCCCGCCCCCGCAGCGCCCCGCACCGCGGACCCCGCCGCACGGCGCGCAGGGCAGCGGGCGGCTCGGGCGGCCGGCGGCGGCGTCCGGCAGAGGCAGCGCCGATACCACCGGCAACCACCCACCCCGGCGAGTCGGGGATGGAATATACAAACACACAAAGGAAAAGTGGCTGGACTGTTCTGGGTGCAAAATGCTGGAAGTTTGTAAGTGCAACTCTCCGTTTGTAATTACTGTCTGAAGAGGGGCTGCCTTATTTTTTTTTTTCTCTCTTCCCCCCACCTCCCCCCCCCCACCCCCCACCCCGTGCTTTTCTTGAAACTGTACTTGAAACTATTCGATATCTGGGAGTATAAGGGAAAGTATGCGAGAGGAGTTCGTTGCCTGGGTTCGTAGCTTGCTGCTTTATTACTAAGGGGGGAAATAAGCAGTGAAAGCAGTACGGATTTTATCCAGTGACTGGATTAACTGAAGGCGAAGCGTGGTCTCCAAGTCCACTGACTGACATTGTTCCGGACCGGGGGATCCGTCTCTTATTTTTAGAGGAACTACAATTTAGCTGCAGACAGTTGGACACAGTAATAAACCGAAGAGTGGCCAGCAAAGAGCGGGCGAGAGAAACGAGAAAGCACAAAGACTAAACTAACCCGAGCCGCCTCCTCCTCCTCCTTCCCCGGCTCTTTATTTGCACATTTACTAAAGACTTTAGGGGAAAAAAAACCAAAACCAACAACCAACCCACCAACCAACAACACCCCCTCCCCAAAATCTACGAGATTTTCGGCCCGCCGGGGGCTTTCTCCGTGCCGCCGAGCACGGGCAATGCCTTAAATTTCCACTTCAAGGAATAACCCCCCGGCTCCCCCGAAATAAAATAAAATCAATAAACCTGCCAAGTCTCACTCATTCCCGAGGGAGATCTCCTTCGTCCAGGGATTCATTTTGGAGGCAGCGGCTCGCTTTAGTTGTTTTTCCTTTTTTTTTTTTCCGCCCTCCTCCCCCGGCGGACCCCCCCCCCCCCCGGGCCCCCCTCCCCGGGCGCCCTTTCCGCCCCACGGAGCCCCTCGGCGGGGGCTGCCCTGCCCCGACCCCCTCCCCTCCCGCCCGGCCCATGCTGGCACAACCCTAGCGGCGGCCGGACGCCCCCCCATCCCCGTCCCACCCCCGATCTGTCAACCCCCCCGCCCCCCGCGGAGCCGTCACCGCCCGGGGGCCGGGTGGGGGTGGGCTGGGGGCGCGGGGCTGACCGCCCTCCGCCCCGCCGCCAGCCCCCGGGCTCGGGCTCCCGCCACTGCCCCCGCCTCCCCCCCCCTCCATGCGGCAGTGAGGACCGACCCATCCGGAGGGCCAGGACCGGCAGCCAGCGATGGGCGACACGGCTCCCCCCCAAGCCGCGGGGCTGGGGGCCGGGCTGCTGGGGGGGGGGCCCGGCGGCGCCCCGGGTGCACAGCGCCATCGTCGAGCGGCTGCGGGCCCGCATCGCCGTCTGCCGCCAGCACCACCTCAGCTGCGAGGGGCGCTACGAGCGGGGCCGCGCCGAGAGCTCCGACCGCGAGCGGGAGAGCACCTTGCAGCTCCTCCACCTCGTGCAGCAGGGGCAGGGCGCCCGCAAGGCCGGCAAGCACCCAAAGGCGGCCGCCGCCGCCAGCTCGGCCGCCCCCGCCGCCGCCGCCGCTGCCGCCGCGCCCCCGGACTACCACCAGCACCTCCTCAGCAACGGCGGCATCAACGGGGAGCAGCCGGCGGGGGAGCAGCGCGCCTCGGCCCTCCTGGCGGTAAGTCACAGCGCCCCCTGTCGGCGGGGAGGGACGGCCACGCGCGGCTGTGAGGAGAACACCCCCCACCCCTCTCTCCCCTCAGGGCACCCACCCCCCTCGGGTGGCGAGGCGCGAGGGTGGGGTCGGCGCCGAGACCGGGGCCCGTTCCCCCCCGACGGGGGTCATGGCGGGGGTGTCCGTGGCCTCCAGGCCCCGCTCGCCGTGCCTCGTGCCCCACGTGATGTCATTGCGGGTGCGAGGAGCAGTGGGCAAGGCCTGCCGGGCCCGGTAGTGGGGCAGCTGAGTCCTCCCTCGAAGGGGTTTGGGACTGCTTGGGGTGGGTTGTTGTTTTTTGAGAAGCAAGTTGTGGTCTTCACAACGTGCCGTGTGCCTCTGCTGTCAGCCCGCCAAGGCGGTGGCGACAGGCATCCCTGAGGAGGGCACGGGTGGCAAACGCTGTCAGCGCATCCCTGGGCAGGCAGGGCTGAGAAGTAGCGCTAAACTATCGCTCATGTTTAAGATCGCTCCCTCCCCACCCCCCTGCCCCATCTTATGCCGTTTGTCAGGGCTTCAGGCAGTGGTTTTCCACTTGTGCCTCGAACTCGGCCAGTATTTACACACGAGGCAGGCACAGGCCGTGCTGAGAAACGCCAGCCCGAGTGTGCAGCTCGGCCGCGTACCCCAGCGACTGGCCGGTGCTCGCAGAAGCGGTGCTGTGCGGGAGCGTGCGGCCGAGCACCAGCGTCTCGCGCCTGCTGCCCCGAGCACCAGCTTCGCCAGGAATGGTTTGTTATCACCGCCGAGTGTGTTTCGCGGAGCTGAGTTACAAGAGTTTTACAGGCATTGCCACTTTGTAAATGATTTGTTGGCCTTTTTCAACTGGAAATTGCGCTGAACATGTCAAGGAGGCGAAGCCTTGTCTTCTGTTACTTTACTACGAGCAGTCCATGTACCAGGCTTTTGAAGGCACATGCTGCACTGTGCTGCCCTCCAACTCTTAATTCTCGGCACACATGTGAAATATTAAGAGGAGTGACTGCGTCCTGATAGGCCCGTGGCTGCTATTCGAATGGCTGAAAATAGATCGCTCCCTCTGCTCCAGACATCAAACCTATCTTTCTTAGTGCCTGACGTATGCTAAAACGGGACCTTTGTGGTTGTTTCTCCCTTCTTACCCGGGAGTGCGCCGTGATGCGTGGATCGACGTTTGAGGCTGTGTTACTCAGCATCATTCATGAGGGTGATGATGTAAGCATTAATGCGATAACATTGTGTCCAAGGGGAGTTTAGGCGCTTCAACCTGACTCAGTGTTCAGATTAAATCTCCCCACATTCCTTGTCACAATCAAGAAAGCCATTATCTTATTTTTCCAGTGTGTATTAATGAAATGTGTTGCCCTTGTCTTATGGGTAAGAAAAGAAAGGCCTTCGTCTAATAATGTACGTCCCAGAAAAATCCACTTTCTGAAATCAGGGAACAGGCCTGTGTGTTTTTTTTGCTTTGTTTTGTTTTTGGGGGTTTTTTTACTAGTTGTTACTGTTATGAAATAGCTGGAGGCAGCTGTTTGAAAGTGCTAAATGAAACAACTCCAAAGAAAATATTGAAAGATTTTCATCTTTTAAATGCAGAGTGGTTGTCCTTGTTTCTGAAATACCACTAATGATGATTAACCTGCTCTTTGCTGGAGACTGCCGTGCACAGCCCTTGCTCCATGTTGCGTGTTGCATTACCTCCTAGATAACCCCACACATATGTGTCTTTGAGAAGGTAGAGGTCTGACAAAGTCCCCCTCGTTTTTGCACACTGGCATTCAGTAATCCTGCTGACAAGGTACGTGACTTCATTGAGCATGACGTTTGGGGCCCTGAACCATGTTTTGACACTGAAGAAATGCTGGCTCATGAAGCAGTATTGTTGTAATGGTATCACTGCACATCGCTGATCCTCCCACTCTGTGCTTGACACAGACATTTCCTCATTTGCTGCTCTGGTAGGACTGCCTAATTAAGGAACAGTGAAAGGCATCGGTTCAAAGTCACATCTCTGTCATGGAGGCTCATGTTGCCCTTACCAGGAGCTCCTTAGAACATTGTTGCACATATTGAAAAGGAAACAGTGTCTGAGTGGTTTGAATTGAAGTGGCTGAGGGTCATATGCCAGGTAGTACAGCATTGTGCTCATGTTCTTGAAAATTCAGAGGGCAGGGATGGGCCAGGAAATAATGGAGTCTTGCTTTTGCTACAGCCATAGCTGGAGGAGGAATTTGTTCTACCAGTTATTCCAAGGGTACTTGAAGAGGAAGGACAAGGCAGACTAAGCCTGTTGACCTGTGCATTTTAAATGGACGGGGAAGAGAACCATCTCTAAGTAGAATTCATCCTCTGTGGGGTGTTTCCCAAGAGGAAATCCAGTGGAAGCCTTATACGTGCTGTTCCTCTAATTACAGAAGTTTTCCTTACAGCAGACAGCAGATCTGAGGTGTGCAGGGTCCTGGAACAAGGCGCAGCTCTGAGCTTCAGCTGTGGCATGTACAGCTCTGGCACAAGGAAGCACAACACAGGAGTGTTTGTGCGAGTCTCACACTAAGCCTGTGAGATTGGACACATCTCTGACTCCATGGGGAGTCTGTAAAGCTCCACCTGCCTTGCTGTAGGCCCACCAGTTGAAAAAAAAAACACCACACAGATAAGGGCAAAGGCAGTCATAACTCTGGGGAGTTCTGGCTATCAGGACATTCTTTGTCTGCAAAACCAAGACTGTCCCCGCGCTTCCTCTCAAGAAAATATCTGGGTTGTTTCCTTTGCTTTGCAGGTCCCACTGCTCTTGTTACAAGTGCGCCTGCCATGTTTAGTGGCCTTGGATGGGTCATTTACATAGTTGGACTCAAGAGTAAATATTTGACACTCGGTAACATTTGAAACGACATTCACTTCAATGTATCAAAGAGCTTGAAGTGATTATCTGACATTGTTGATACTGTTACTTGATAAGTATCTTTTCCCAGTAGACAGTTTAAAACCATCAGAAGAGAGTTTTTAGCGGGGTTTGGTTTGGGCTTAATTTGTCAGTGTTACTTTGTTTTTTGAGAAAGCATCTATGACAGCAGCATTTTCTAATTGGAGAGCAGAGAGCAGATTTTTTATCTGGACCAATGGATGTGGGTGCATGTAAAGGAGAAATTTATTCTTCGGGACATGGCTAGGAAAGCTTTTGTACTTTCTGCCTCCCTGCATTTCCCGAGAACTGACATTTGTTTATTTATATGGTGGTGTTACTTTTCATGGTGCAGAGTGGAACACATAAAATATTCTGTCTTTCTTTTATACATATCTATATGTATGTATATGCCCTCCAGCACTTAGCTGTTTATATTATTTATGTTATACATAAACAGTTAGCTCTGGAGGGCATTCCTTAGCAGCTTAAGCATTGAACTGGTAATACCAAAGTTCTTCTACTGCAGTTTCAAAACTCTGGCGGCCAATTCATTCCTTCGCTCTTCTGCCATAAGCTGAGCACTGTTCATTTTGCTCTGTGCGAGCCGGGAACTCTGTTTCATGGGTATTATTTTATTACTCTGGTCAGTTTTTTTCATTGCGGTCATCACACTGGTGGCTCTGAGTGTGTTAAGTAATGTTTTTCATCAGTCACAGGTGACTTGTTCTACTTTTACCCAACTCGAAGTTGTGCAGAATTTATTATTATAAGGATTAATTTAAAGTATTAATTAAATATATTAATATTTTCTGTACTCAGAAGAGTGACTGTGAAAGCGGCCTGCTCCCCAGATGTATTCTGCAAGCAGGTGAAAAAGAAAAGGGAGAACAGCCCCATAATGACAATGTAGCCAGGGAAGAGGGGAATGGGTTCATTCCTCCTACTCCCCTAAATTCTCATCAATGGCAGTACAAATGTGGAAGAGTCAATGGGTTTGTCCCAGTTCCCAGAAGACCTCAGTGGAAGGACAGGGTTGCCTAACTGGTGCTGAGAGCTAAGTCTGGCCTGTAAAACCTCAATTTAGGTAGTTGTTTTATGTGGAGATCCTTTAATGATCATGGAAGCTCTTTGTTTCCTAATAACTTTTTTTTTATGATCCACACCGTGCTTGCTGAGGTTTGGCTTTCCCTGTGCTAGCATTAGAGATCCTCAAGTATTTTAAAAGGAAGGATTGTGCTCTGGTATCTTTGGCCCAAGTTTACACTTCTCTTGTCTCCCAAGCTTGTTGCTTTGTTTGCTAGTTGGCGGCCAGGGTCCCCTGCAGAAAAAGCTGCATTTTCTGGTTCTGGATGAATGTAACTTTTAGAAGCATGCTGAAACAAGCAGTATAAGGTGACCAGCTATGGGGTGAAGTGACGTTATGGTGCCGTGAGCACAGGTGGATTAAAGCACAAACCATTCAATAAGCTGGGTGGGATCTTTTGAGTAAAAATCTTTGGTGCCAAAGCAATGAAATGTTTGGTTTGTGAGGTAAGAGTCTGTCGTCTGCTTCTTGTGCTTCCATGGGATTGAAGCTGTGTTCGGATAAAGAGAATTTACGTAGCCAAGTCAGGTAAAATGAGTAAGTCACATATTGCCTTTGTGGGTAGAAAACTTTGATCTGATGTTACGGGCCCTCTGGCCTGCTGGGAGCCATTTGGTTAGGATGGACATAGGCACCATTTAAAACCTTTGTTCCCCTCGGCTGTGGGAATGTTTCTTGAACCAAAATCAAGAAGACCCCCTGGAAGCTGAATAAAAGCTGTATTTAATGAAGAGTTCAGCAAGTGAATTTGTTAAATGTATGTTAGTGTAGGAGCCTTTTCAGTCCTAGCTCTCCAGTCAAATCACCTGCCTTCTTTGAAGCTTTTTAAGCTTTGAATACATTTAATGAAAGTCTTCTCCATTCTGAAACTGTTTTACAGACTGTTTCCACCACCAAAGTTTCAGTAGGTAGCGAGCAGAGGAACAGTTTGTCTGCCTGGGCTTGACACACTCTCTGAGCTTCTCGGTCTGTTACGGCATGTCCTCTGATAGAGCTCTTGTATCCCCTGTGGTACTCAAATTTGAGTCCCTTGTGTGTAGCACTACCACAAAGGAGAGCGATACGCAGCTTCTGTTTCTTCTGCACCAGGAAGTGTGAGTCCAACAAAAATGTTAGCCGCTCTGTGGGGAAATCTGAACCTTAGAAAGGTGCGTCTGAGTCAGAGAAGCTGCTTTGCCAAACTGACATCTCACTATTGTTACTTCTCCCCTCACAAAGAACACTGCCTGCAGAAGGTGTTTTGTGGGGTTTGGTTACTTTGCAGTGACCGAAAAAACACCAGCAACTAGGTTAGTCAGCAGGTTAAGAAGGGCCGTAACATGCCTTTCAGCCTAACTGCTGTCAACAGTCCTTCTACCAAGATATACCATCTTCAGAGGCCAATTGCAGTCTGCCTTTCTTATCAATTCTGTTGCATTATGAAACTGAAACTTCACCCATGTATATTACTGGAAAAGAAGAGCTCCATCCCGGTCCCTATGAGAACTTTGGGAAGGGTAGTATCTCCACTGCCCGATTTATATTGCACCTCCTGTGTGATGCAGGAGGAGCTGGAAGCTAGCAAGCTGCTCCAGCTAACAAAGCACTGGCATAGAGGTGTCAGCTTTGTCAGCAAGTGTCTGTGTGGCCTTCCGCACGTCCCCTGTTGTGCCACTGTTTCCCTTCTGTGCTTGAACTCTTCAGGTGCCACCATCTCACTGCCTAGCACATGGGACTCTGGTCTCTGCTAAGGGCTCAACTCTACACGATAATGACCTGATACCATCATTTCTGTGGAGTTCAGGAAGGTGATTAAAGAAACCACTGTGCAACACTTTAGAGAGGGCATGCAATCAGCTACACGGTGTGTAGAAGAGCTTTAGCCACCTGGATGCTCTGAAGAGGAGGAGAAAGATCTTTGCTTTTTGGCCTCTCTCTGTTGTCCGAACATCAGTGTTCTCCTGTATGGCTTCCCAGTGATGGTAGTCCCAGAAACAGTAGGATGAAGCTGATCGGATTCATGATAGGGCCGTGTTTTCCAGAAATATGAATCAGTAGCTCTAAACCTGAAAAGGATCTTGCTCATGTCATGCTGCTACAGTCTGGAACAGCTCTGAGCAGTGAAAAAGGCAGTGGTCTTGGCTGCAGAAAGGAAGGACTTGGTGCCAAGTGAGATTTGGATCACTTTCTCAACTTAACAGTATTAAGAGACAGATCCTTTCTCCTTGAGTTGTTTGGGGTTTTTTGTTTGTTTGTTTGTTTGTTTTTTAGATAAAAGTATAAACTATTTATGCCCCAGATTTCCCATTAAAAACTTCCTATAGCCACTTGAGAGCCAACTTGTGAATTTGTCATGCCTTGTCAAGTTCCTCTGAAGTATTATTAGATGCAGGTAATCAATCTGTAATTGTACTGAAGTGCTAACACCAGTACCTAACACAAATACTTGCAACTCTCAAGAAACAATTCTTAGGTGACCGTTCTATAAACTAAAAGCTCAGTGTTTCTACTTTTGACTCTAGGATCTATTCAACAGATTACTCCTGTTATTTTGCTTCCATAAACCTCAGTTTCCTCTATGAAAAATTCTATTTATCACTTTTATAAAGTGCATTGAGATCTGATGGTGATTTTTATGGCTTACAAGCCAAATTCATTATTCATAGAACCTAAGACAGGAGATCTGAATGTTTGCTTTGGCAAAGCTGCAGGCAATGTATATGAGTTGATGGATTCTTCTTGGTTGACTTCGGTGTTTTGAGCTTTTGAGGTGCACTCAAATCACCTTTTCAGCCATTGACCCACAGGTATGAGTACTGAAAATACAAACCCAAATGAGTCTTTTACATAATCACATGACTCCTAGAGCTGGGTTTTTATGGCATCGCATTGCCGAGATTCACAAAGTGCAAGATGTGCCAGTGCCCCTTCTTTTTAGGAGAGAAAAGCATTTCCCATCTTTTCATTTATAATCTTAAATGTATGCTTCGTATTTTCTTGCTTTACTTGCTCTTGATTCTGCATCATTTTGTACTAAATTAGCCTCCCAATTAAGTCAGCTGTATCCAAGCACTTCATGTACTTGGTGGTCCAGTAAACTAGGAGTAAAGTGGGACTGGAACTGAAAGCACATACGCAACTCATCTGCTCTCTGTCAAGGCTGCAGCTGCACCCCAGCACTAGCAGGTGGAATCCACCTTGTCCTGCATGTGTTGCCTCCCATCTGGGAGTAATGGAAGAAGGTTCATGTTTATGGCTCGAGGTGGCAGAAAGACTCAGAAATATTTTTAATTTAGTTTAATAACTTACACAAAATTCCAATGCACTTACTGAAAAGTTATAAATTAATTTGGTTTTATTTTGAAAGTATCTCACGCCTGTGGGTTCACATACAGGTGTTGGCATTTCCCTGAAGAAATTCCTTTTGTTCAGAAATGGCTCCTGTATCTGTTTTTATCTGTGTAAGTTATAATTCTGATGCGCATGCAAACCCAGCTGAATCCAGGTGCAGAGAAATTAGTACCAATTAGAAACTGGCATGAAAGTGCTTCTGACACAGTGAGGAAGCAGACCTTGCAAACCCACTTACTGCTGCCTGAGCCTGAAGCTGGCTGAAAGACCCTGTAAGATCCTGGAGTAGCAGATGAAACCCCAAGAAGGTTCATCGTGGCTAGTCTGTTGTGAAACAAAACATGCTATTGTGCAAGAGTCATCCCAGTGGTACCCTGGCTTTTATTACAGAGATCTGCAGGCACCTCCCTAGAGTAGGTGTTATACAAACACCCAGTGAGAACCGTGCCCTTCCCTGCATACCTTAGGGCCTCAAGAGACAAGATAGACAAAGAATGAAAGGAGGAACAGAAGCACAGAAAGGTCAAGTGTCTTGCCCAAGGTCAAACAGCAGGTCAGTGGCAGAGCTGGGAACAGAGCCCAGATTTCCTGACTCCTAGTCCAGCACTCTATTAATCATCTCTTTGCTTTGTGTTCTGTGGCCTGTTACTGTCCATAGGAAATGTGAGGATGACTTTCCGACAGCTTCAGAGTTACTTAGTTTTGGAAACTATTGATCATCAGCATGCTATTGAGATTAAAAAGGTCATGTACTGGACATAAGCACTAGAGGATTCAGAGCTAAGTGCTCTAGGTATTGATTTCATTCCAGGACACTGAATATTTTGTAATCCCCAATGTTTCTTCTAAGTCTGATTTTTTAAGTCTTTTTTCCTTACATTGTGTACAAAGTGGTTTGTTTTTACGGAGTTACTCATCACAGTTAAACTCTTACATTGGTGCTTGCCCTATAAATTATTTTTTCCTTGAAAACGAGTTACAACGGTTACTTAGCAGGGCTTTTCTTCTCCATGAAATTTACCTGTGAAACAGTCAGAAAACCAGAGAGTCAACAGTCCTGAGACACTTGGGATTCTCACTTATTTTCATTCCTCACCGTACGATGTATTCAGTTTTCAAAGTCTTTCAATTGAATTATCTTGATCACAAAGTCAATTATACCTGTGAGATTTTTTTTCTTCCCAAAAATTTTGACTTGAGGCAAAACTCTGGCTACTGTGGTAATGACTGATTGAGAGTCTCTTGTAAACAATAGTATAATCACTTTCCTATAGTCATGGCAACAGTGTTTAAGCAATGAGCTTACTGAACACAATGTGCACTGTCTCCACTGAATAGCTATTGCAGCGCTGAAGTGTATGCTGCTCATTTTCAGAGGACTCAGGAACATAAATTATTCAGCAAAACAACACTGCTTCAGAAAGTGTTTTTGAAATTGTTGTATTTTGTACTAGCCAAAGAAGGATGCTTATTGGTGCTGATGGGACTGTTTATAATTACTGCCCAAGTGTACTCTTTGGGCCAGGTCTGCTCCCACTGTATTTAAGGGTGCCTGTCTCAAACCATTTGAGAACTGTGCTACCTGTCAGCAAGGTCATGCTTCCCCTGGTAATGTTTGCTGCCATGTGAAATCCTAATGTGGAGGGCAGAATGGCTCAGGAGGATGCATCCTGCACATATGCATGGTGTGAGAGGTAGCAACTACGTGCAGAAGGAGAATTTGTTTTGATGAAGAAAGGGCTCACTCCAGCAGGGCCAATCTGTTCCTTGGCCCAGAGGATCACCTAGGTTCCAGTTTGATGGGTTGGGGAGGCACCTTAGAGGGTGGATGGCTTCATGGGAAGCTTCAGAGTTGAACCCCAAGACAAGGAGTTGCCCCTAATTTTTCTGTGTATTTTGGTTTTACAGCACTCTCATTCAAATAACAAGACCTGGAGGAAAGACCTTGTTGGCAACAGTTGTTGTTTTGGGATGAGTCATTCCACCAGATTTCAGAAATGCCACCCTAGTGACAGTTGGCGAAAATGCTTCATGGGCTGTTCAGTTTATGTTTTTCACTTTGGAAAATCAGACTATTTATTTAGGGTTCTGTTGCTTTAGAAACCATCTCCAGACACTCCAATTCTTTCCCCTTCCCCTTCCCCTTCCCCTTCCCCTTCCCCTTCCCCTTCCCCTTCCCCTTCCCTCTTTCCCTTTCCTTTCCTCATTCCTTTCCTCATTCCTTTCCCCTTCCCCTTTCTCCTCTCCTCTTCGCCTTTCCCCTCTCCTCCCCTCCCTTCCCCTTCCCCTTCCACTCTCCCCCTCCCCCCTTTTTTTCCTTTGTTCCCTTTTCCGCACTGCTGTGGTATCTCAACAACTGAGGTTTTGAGTCTCAATTCTGATCTGATTGGCCCCTCCTGAAACTGCCTGTGGGAAACACTATGGACGTGGCACTGTGGAACATCAGCTTAATGTGGGATGAAGCTCTTTATTTCTGGTCGTTATGCTAGTTTGTAGTCAATATTTGTCTTCCAAAGAAATGCATTCTCTCTGCTTCTCTAAAAGCTTTTGGTTCAACATCCTTCCAGGCTAGATAGGCTTGGTCTTCAACATGGGGCTGCCTACCTCTATGGCCCAGTTCCCGGAAACAGTTATGCATATGCTTAATTGTGCACACATGGGTAATCGCACTGAAATCAAGATGTGTAGAATTAAGCAAGTCTAGAAGTAT